>NW_027362763.1:334072502-336618752 GCF_046119375.1 Phyllobates terribilis | reverse complement strand
TTTCAGGAGAGTTATGCAGTCTGAAAAGCCTTCAGTACCGGGTACAAATGAAAATGCCAGTGCGCATATGCGCGATGTTGCCTTGGTTAGATCAGTACCCCCTGTAGAAAGGAAACAAACCTTCTAATTGAAGGTTTTTCAAGTGTTTTTTGGATCTCCTTTCAGCCCTCGACATATTTACAATTATCAAATAATCTGAAGTCAGTCATTAAACAGTTGAAAATGGTCAAAATTAAAGTGAAAAAGGAAGTTGGAGCACTGTGAAGGGCGGGCCCCTTTACCCCCCACCCCCCGCACCTTCTTTTTCAAACTTCAGAATTTCTGGCCTAGTAACTAAAATGCAGCAAGGGACCTTTCAGCTCATTTAACATATGTTGTATCCACCTGGTGATTCAGTCAATGACTGAATTTTAAAAGAGGCTGCGGTTTCGTATACATCCTTCGATGTACGGGTTCGGCGCTATTGGAAAGGGGGGGGGGGTGTTGGCAAAGTCTGACATAGTCAGCATTTTGTTTGTTGCCAGTTGACTTGGACTGTTATCTAATTGGAAAGTAATTTAAACTGTTTTAACGTTGTGGACATGTGTATGCCAATGGGGTGCTCGATCTCATGCTTTTATTTTGACATTTTTGCATCCTTTTTCGACTGGTTCGTTACGAGTCAGGCACACCATCTGTGGTTCACTATTTAGATGATTTTCTGTTCATTGGCCCAAAAATAATACATGCATCTATTTGTTGCATGTATTTCGACGATTGATGACACGCATCAGGGTACCCATTGCTGATGGTAAAATGGAAGGTCCGGTCACAGATTTCATTATTGGGCAGCATAGAATTGGATACAGTCGCAATGGTTTTTCTTATTCCCGAGGACAAATTTAAAAAACTGGTGTCTTTCATCGATCAGTAAGTCACCTTTAAAAAGTGAGACTCAAGTGCAATCCTTGCTAAGCTTGTTGCATTTTGCCTGTCGAGTAATCCCAATGGGTCGCATTTTTTCTAGACGGTTATCTGTGGCCAAACACTGTATTCTAAGGCTGGATCACTTATTCAGAATTAAGAAATCTATAAGAGTGTCTTTACGAGCATGGCAAATTTTTCTACAGGATTTTTATGGATTTCAAGAGCAGGAAGGACAAAACTGTGTTACAGTTGTTCACTGATGTAGTGAGGTCCTATGGTTTCGGGGCTATACTGGGCTCACATTGGTGCCAGTCAGCATGGCCCGCAGCGTGACGTGTTTCGCCTTTAATTGAAAATCTATCCCTACTTAAGCTATTTCCAATAGTGGTTGCGGTAGAACTTTGGGGTAATATACTAGCTAATAGGCATATTCGATTTTGTTCAGATAATCTGTCCATGGTGAACGCGGTTTAATTATTTTGTCTTCTTCTTCTTTACCGGTGTTAGATGTTTAAGACCACATAAAATCAAGTGTCTTAATGCTGTCAGAATTCCAGTTGTCCTTCTACAGTTTGACCACTAAACAATTCTTTCCCAGACTGTTCTCATTGATCTATGAGTTGTTTCCTACAACTCCTTTTGCTAACTATAAGAACTTCTACTACCGCTTGCTGTTCCTGCTCGTGCTCCTTCGGCCACTGGTTTCCAGCACTACTATAAGAGTATCGCAACAATATCAAGTTTAGGGCTCACCATGTTCCTAGAGTTGACAATACAACTGCAAATGCTTTCTCGTTCACAAATGGATCTGTTCTGAAAGTCTGAAAGCTGCATCCGAACGCAGAGGAAATCTTTCACCTGCCCATCTCACTTAGGGGGCCTTGTAGAGTCGTGTCCTTTGTTTTGTTAATTGGGCTTAGGAGTAGATTATCGGAAGTGACTAACTTTATTTGAAGCCAATCTTTTTGCAGTAGTCTTTGTATTGCCATTTTTCTCCTTCCTCCATGATGGCACCACGGAGAGAGGGGATCCGCCCTTCAAGGACAGGAAACCTACAGATAAAAGGGAGGTACCCCTCTCCCGCATCAGTTGGTTTCCTGTCCTTGACAGGATCCTACAGTTCCTAAAGGAGGCATATCTGCGGGGTGCCAGAAGATGAACGTCGTGGGATGCCAGGCCCGGGCAGCCCGATCCAGGCAGCGGGGGTTCCCTGCCTCGGCTGGTGCGGTGTCCTGAAGCGCCACCGCTGGGGTCAGTGGCCTTTAGGGTGTGCGGGGGGGGGGGTCCAGACAAATAGGATGGGGCCTGTCGGGGCCCGCCGAAGCTGCTGCGCTGGACCCCCCTGGTTGCGGCAGGTGGAATCGTGGTGCTGGCCGGCGGCATTCTAAAGGACTTCCGGGTCTGCCGCGCATGCGCGAGCATGCCGGGCACCGCAATGCATAACTGGGAAACCAGTCTGCGCAGGCACGACCACCCCCCCCCCCCCGCAGGTGCGAGGGAGGAGGGGGTGCCGGATCACCGCAGGCACTATGGGAGGGACTCCCAGTGCCTTAAAAGACAGGCATTCTACTGGCGCCCCCTGCTATCTGAAGCTCTGGCACGCTGTCTGAAAAACATATGAGTGAACAGGAGCTACTCTGTAACTCTTTTTTTTTTTTTTCTCTTATTAGGGAAGAAAGAGTACAGGAAAAACAAAGAATAGGACCTGTGCACTATGCACGGAAGTCTTACCCGCTACTTGGGATAAGAGACTCTGCAGTATTGAGCAAATCATATGCGAGGAATCCCCGAAATTTGTCTCAGAACTTAGATACCTGATAAAGTTGCAGGTTGAAAATACCATTAAATCCCTTTTGGGGGATAAAAAGCTTAAAAAAAAAAAAGACTAAAAACATATCACCCGAGTCCGGGTCTAGCAGCTCTGAGAATGGCGGCGATTCGGACTCATCCGTCTCTTCATCATCCTTTTCCTCGTCTACAGATAGGGAAACAGCTCCGTCCTCCCCTATCGAGAAAACAGCCTCATTAAGGCCGTCAGGTCCACCATGGGGTTAGCAGATCCCCGCCCAAGTCTATCCTGGACGTAATGTTCAGCGGTCTAGAACAAAACCAGGGGAGGAGTCCTGAGGAGATAATTTGCATATTCCCACTGCATTTTGGGGTAAGTGAAGAGTCTCCGCGAGCTCAAAGAACACTGGATTTTGGCTGTTGGAGCTGAAAAGAGGACATCGGCATTTTGAAGCTTTTTTTTTTTAGCTTTTTTCACTGTTTTCAGAACATTAACAATAAGAACATGGAAGAGTCCAGGAGCCATTTGGTGAGCTGCATATCCTGCTACATGTTCACAGACTTGCCAGTGGAAAAGCCAAACTTCACATGCCAGAAATGCAAGCTTGTGTCCCTGTTGGAGGAAAAGTTGCGAAATCTAGAAGAGAGGTTAACTACCTTGAAAATCATTAAGGAAGGTGAAGAGTTCTTAGACAGAGCAGAATTATCTCTTCATGATTCAGAAAGAGAAGAAATTCGAACTGCACCTGACGAAACAGAGGAATGGAAGCATGTGACCCACAGAAGCAGGAGGATCGAGAGGCAGTCAGCACCCATACTGCTCAGGAACCAGTACCAGGCTCTCACGCAGGAGAACCATGAAGAAATACAGCAAAATAAGACTTTGCCAGCAATGAATAACCTTGTAAGCCCTCAGAATCCTCCTGGATGGAGAAAGAAGAATGTTGTGAAGAAAAAACGGAGAGTGGTGGTCATGGGGGATTCCCTGTTAAGAGGAACAGAGGCCGCTATCTGCAGACCAGACATAACCTCAAGAGAAATGTGCTGTCTTCCAGGAGCAAAAATTAAAGATGTGTCTGACAGGATATCAAGACTCTTCAGACCTACAGATCACTACCCATTCCTGCTAATACATGTGGGGACAAATGACACCGCAAGAAAGGACCTGGAAACCATCTGCAGTGACTTTGAAGACTTAGGCAAGAAAGTGAAAGAATTGGGAGCGCAGGTGGTCTTCTCATCCATCCTCCCAGTGGATGGCCATGGAACAATGAGGTGGAATAAGATTCTACAGGTGAACAACTGGCTACGTCGATGGTGCCGTCAACAAGGATTTGGATTTCTGGATCACGGAATGAATTACCTATACGATGGACTACTTGCTAGAGATGGGGTGCACCTTACGAAGACTGGAAAACATGTATTTGGAAGTCGCCTTGCTACACTCATCAGAAAAGCTTTAAACTAGAACAATGTGGGAAGGGAAGCAAAAGGCCAGAAAAAGCCATACAGCTGACAAATACTATTGAGATCTCTGCTACTGGAAGTGGAAAGGAAGAACAAAGACAAAACAATTTAAATAATAAAAATATGGGAGGAAGAGAAACCAATCACAAACTAAAATGTTTTTATACAAATGCACAAAGCATGGGCAACAAACAAGGAGAATTGGAACTACTAATGCAGGAAAAGGAATATGATGTCATTGGAATCACTGAAACTTGGTGGGACGATACACATGATTGGAATAAAAGGCTAAAAGGATACAACTTATTTGCAAGAAACAGACTTGATAAACGAGGAGGAGGTGTTGCATTGTATGTTAGAAAAGTGTATATCTGCACAGAGATTGAAGCTTCAGAGACTGGGAGTTCTGTGGAAACTGTTTGGATAAGAATACAAGGAGAGAACAACGGAAAGGACACCATTGTAGGCATTTACTACAGGCCACCTGGGCAAGCTGAAGATATGGATGAACTCTTTATGTATCAAATGACCAAGTTCTCCAAAAAATATGACGTAGTGGTCATGGGAGATTTCATGGGAGATTTCAACTATCCAGACATTTGTTGGGAATCTCTCTCAAGTAAAACTAACAGGTCAAGCAAATTCTTATCCTCTCTTGCTGACAACTTTATCTTCCAAAAGGTAGGGGAGAAAACAAGGGGATCTGCTACTTTGGATCTAATCCTTATAAACAGGGAGGAAATGGTTGAGGAGGTAAAGGTGGCTGGGACCCTAGGAGGCAGCGATCATGCTATTATAGAATTTTGGATAACTAGAGGAGGAAGACATGTGAAGACTCAAACTTCAAGGTTAGATTTTAGAAAGGCAGATTTTAAGAGACTCAGAAAGAGAATAGGAGGGATCCAATGGCTGGATGTCCTTAAGGACAAAAATGTCCAGGAAGGATGGGAAATTTTTAAAAATGAGATTCTCAAAGCACAATCGTTAACAATCCCGAAAAGTAGGAAGAATGGGAAGCATTTAAGGAAACCAGGATGGATGAACACAGAACTTAAACACATGCTAAAAAGAAAGAAAGAAATGTTTATTAAATGGAAAGAGGGAGGCATATCTAAAGAAGATTATAATGCAGTCTGCAGATCCTGTAGGGCATGTATCAGGTTAGCTAAAGCTGACAATGAATTAAGGCTTGCAAGAGATGTCAAAAGCAATAAAAAAGGATTTTGGGGGTATGTCAAAAGTAAAAGAAAAGTCAAAGATGCTATAGGAGTTTTACAGGATGAAAATGGAGAAATGGTAAGAGAGGATGTTGAGAAGGCCGAACTTTTTAATTCCTATTTTGCATCTGTTTTCTCTCAGAAAGAAAATGTAACATCAACTGATCTTCACTGTCCTTTTAAAGGAATAGAGGAATCCAAGGTCCAGATGAATTACACCCCAGAGTACTGAAGGAGATCGTAGAAGAAATTTTAGAACCACTCTCCATAATCTTTGAAAATTCTTGGAGAACAGGAGAAGTCCCAGAAGACTGGAGAAGAGCAAATGTTGTTCCTATCTTCAAAAAGGGGAAGAAGGTGGACCCAGGGAACTATAGGCCGGTGAGTCTGACTTCTATACCAGGAAAGATCTTTGAACAAATTATTAAACAACATGTATGTAAGTACATGGATAAGAATGAAGTGATTAACCAGAGTCAGCATGGGTTTATAACTAACAAGTCATGTCAGACTAACTTAATTTCCTTCTATGACAGAATCACAGACTGGGTGGATCAGGGAAATGCTGTAGATATAGTATATCTTGACTTCAGCAAAGCATTTGACAAAGTATCTCACACCATCCTTATTGAAAAAATGACCAAGTATGCAATGGACCAGGCAACTGTTAGGTGGATTCATAACTGGCTTAGTGATCGGACTCAAAGGGTGGTTGTAAATGGCTTCACATCCAGCTGGATGAATGTCTCAAGTGGGGTACCACAGGGCTCCGTCCTGGGACCTGTATTGTTCAACATCTTTATCAATGATTTAGATGAAGGAATTGAGGGTAAACTGATTAAATTTGCTGATGACACAAAGCTAGGAGGGATAGCTAATACTAGAGAAGAGAGAGAGAGGATTCAAAAAGACCTAAATAAACTGGAGCAGTGGGCAGCAACCAACAGAATGGTTTTTAACAGGGAAAAATGCAAAGTACTACATCTGGGCAATAAAAATGAAAAAAGCATATACAGAATGGGAGGAATAGAGCTAAGCAACAGTACATGTGAAAAAGACTTAGGTATACTAATAGATCATAGACTGAACATGAGTCAACAGTGTGATGCAGCAGCAAAAAAGGCAAATACAATTCTGGGATGTATTAACAGAAGCATACAGTCTAGATCACGTGAAGTCATTATCGGTCTTTACTCCTCTTTGGTCAGACCTCATCTGGAATACTGTGTACAGTTTTGGGCACCACATTTTAAAAAAGACATAGACAAACTGGAGCAAGTTCAGAGAAGAGCGACCAGAATGGTGACTGGTCTGCAAACCATGTCCTATGAGAAACGGTTGCAGGATTTGGGAATGTTTAGCTTGCAAAAAAGAAGACTGAGAGGAGACTTAATAGCTGTCTACAAATATGTCAAGGGCTGTCACATTGTAGAAGGATCATCTTTATTCTCATTTGCACAAGGAAAGACTAGAAGCAATGGGATGAAACTAAATGGGAGGAGACACAGATTAGATATTAGAAAAAACTTTTTGACAGTTAGGGTGATTAATGAGTGGAACAGGCTGCCACGAGAGGTGGTGAGTTCCCCTTCAATGGACGTCTTCAAACAGAGGCTGGACAGACATCTGTCTGAGATGATCTAGTGAATCCTGCTTTGAGCAGGGGGTTGGACCAGATGACCCAGGAGGTCCCTTCCAACTCTACCATTCTATGATTCTATGAAAAGAAAAAAAGAGGAGATCTTTTCCACTTAATGAGCAAGTTCACTCTTTAATTAAAAAGTGGAAAAGACTGGAGAGGAAGGGCCTCCTTTCCCCAAAGCGGAAGTACCCGTTTGATGACCCTGCGTGTTCCTTTTGGGAGAAAGCGCCAAAACTGGACGTCCCTATTGTCAAAGCCTCAAAGAAGTTCTCCCTTCCATTTGAGGACATGGGCGTCTTAAAAGACCCCATGGATAAAAAAGCAGACACCTTCCTAAAGGGTTCCTGGGAAGCCGCTGGGGGGTGTTAAAACCTGCGGTAGCTGCCACATGTACGGCCAGGTCATTAATGGTCTGGTTAGACCAGCTTGAAACATAACGGCGACAGAAAACATCTAGAGACACAATACTAGAAACCATCCCGGTAATGACGCCTCGGCGGACTCCGTCAGATTAGGAGCTAGAGCAACAGGCCCCCCCACCCGGGGCAAATCTTCATTGGGAGGGCTTTCTGCTATCAGATTTTCTCCCGGCCTGGGAATTAATATCTGACAGCTCATGGATTCTGAGCCTAATACAATCAGGCCTTAAATTCCAGTTCCTCACATTTTCTCAGCCAAACTTTGTTTTAACCCCCCAAAAGGTCCTCAAACGAGGAGCAGCTGGCCTTAGAGCAGAAAATCCGGGGACTTGTAGGGAAGGCGGTCCTTCAGGAGGTCCCAAGGGGGGAGGAAGGCGAGGGCTTCTATTCTCCGTTATTCCTAAGGAAAAAAACAGATGGGACTTACAGGACGATTATAAACTTAAAAAAGCTGAACAGACTTTTGAAGGTGGAAACCTTCAAAATGGAGACAATAAAACCATCAGTAAAAATGCTGTTTCCCGATGGTTTCATGGCCGTCCTGGATTTAAAAGACGCCTATTATTATCACGTCCCAATACACAAAGATTACCAGAAGTTCCTCAGAGTAGCAGTTTCCATATGTGGAGTGGTCAAACACTATCAATATACGGCCCTCCCATTCGGCATCGCCATAGCCCCAAGGGTTTTCACCAAAGTTATTGCGGAGGTGATGGCACATCTAAGGGAACAGAACACCCTAGTTGTTCCATACCTGGACAACTTTCTGGTAATAGGTAGTTCCTTCCTAAACTGCAAAACCCATCTGGGAAAGGTCATGGATTCCTTGACACACTTAGGATGGCTTTTGAATCTGAAAAAATCCAAAACAGAACCATGCCAGATACAGGAATACCTAGGCATCGTGCTGGATTCAAAAAGACAAGAGCGTCGTTTTTTGTTCTACCCTTTAGGCTGCGTGCCCACGTTGCGTATTACAAGCGTATATGCTGCGGAATTTCCGCAGCGTAAACGCTTGTAAAACGCTTGTATATCCGCACCCCATGGTCCCCAATGGCATTCCGCAATGTCAATGCCCATGCTGCGGATTTTTCCGCAGCGTATATGCTGCGGTCAAAAATCCGCAGCATGTTCATTAATTTTGCGGAAGCGCAGCGGAATCAATGTGCGGATGGTACCCAAGTCTGGATGAGAGGAGACTCTCATCCAGACCTGGGTACCAAAGAACCTGTAAAAAAAAGAAAAAATAAAGTTTATACTTATCTTCTGATGTCTTCCTGGTGTTTTCCCGCCGTCGCGCTGTTGTGTGAAGGACCTGCCACGTCATTGAGTCATATGACCCATCACATGACTCAATGACGTCACCGCAGGTCCTGCACACAACAGCGTGAGCCGCTCAAAACTCCGGACGGGGCAGAGAATGCATCGGAAGGTGAGTATAAACTTTATTTTTTTATTTTTTACCATTCTGATTCTTTTTTTTTAACTATTACTTGGTCACACTATAAAAATCCATGCCGGTTGCATGGATTTATATAGTGTGAACAAGTTGTCAAGTACTTTTCCAAGTGATGCTAAAATCACTTGGAGAAGTGCTTGATAACCCGCATGCGGAAATGCATGCAAAGACGCTGCAAAGACGCCTCACAAATGCTTCTACCTGGCGGGAAAACCGCATGTAAAATCCGCATGCGATTTTCCCGCCAGGGAGAAGCGTAAAAAATATGCTTCAGTTCCGCAACGTGGGCACTTAGCCTTACATTATACTATGATTATCTCTCCTTACTAGTCCTAATATGTAGCAGCAATTTAGCCATGCTATAATTTTGTACATTGTAAATCACGTTGCATTTATCTTGCTGCTATTTTCAGTTTGTAGTGCTGGAGTAGAACTTGTCCTTTCACCATTGATTGTGTATACAGCATAGACAGAAAGCAAAGAAAGATGCCAAACAGTGATGAGGAGCAAAAGCCAGAGCTCATGAATATGGAGGGCTACATATTAACAGCTCATTATTGAGAGGACTAGCAGAGCTAAGGCAGATAATGCAGTGTTTTATCAAAGCTACAGAAAGAAGCCCTGTAAGTGACTCGGTGCTGGAATTTGTGCTTTGGCCCTACTTCATGCTGCTCTCCAATGGAGACGCAAACACCCGGTAAAAATCCTTTTAACGATTGTACTACAGTTAAGTGTTTTTTTTTTTTTTTTTCCATTATAGAATTTTTATTTTTTAAATGAAAAAGAACCCCTTTATGATGTATAAGTACGTCGTAGGTCGCCTACCCTATTTTGGTACGGGCTTTGGCACTGAGCCCACATCTTCTCCGGCACATGACAGTTGATTTCATTAGCTGACATGTGCCCCTAACTAGAGATGAGCGTTGTTCTACTCGAACTGTAAGCCAATCTAAAATTCGAGCTGTTTTGGGCGGTGTTCGAGCCGTTCGGCGAACACGAACAATTTGATAAAAATTCGGCTGTTCGAGGTTATGTTCGATAACTGTTCGTGCACCAAAATCATAACTGGATTTTTTCTCAGTAATGATGAAAATTAATGTTAATACGCAGTTTGAGTGTACAGCGGGGCGGGGGGAGGGGCAGGGGATGGATCTCTGCAGGAACAATGAAGATCTCCATTTTTTTTTCTCTTTCCCGCATTTGCAGTGGGGAGGTGCAATCTGTCAGCCTATCAGCAGCGCACACACGGAGCGAACTGCTGTTTTTCACACAAACAAGGGCATGTGTCATTGGCAGTGTATGTCACATGTCCTTGCCCTATAAGACCAAGCCATTTTCCCCGTCGCCACCATTTTCTCACTGCTGCAGCTGCGTGTTAGACTGCACCGCTGTTGCAGTGTGCGCTATACCTTGTTAATTTCAAGCCAATTTTCGCACAAATATACAGATAGCTTGGGAGTAGGGAATAGTTGTGATTGCAGTCCTTTTAAGGACTAGGTTACAGCATTTCCTACGACTTTTATCAGGCAGGTCTGTGCTCTTAAATAGATAGGTTGTGGGAGTAAAGACTAATTGTAATTGGAGTCCTTTTCAGGACTAGGTTACATCAGTTCCTATCAGTTTTTGCCAGGCAGGTCTGTGCCAGTGCTGTGCAAGTTTTTTTCACAGCATTTGGCTGAATCTAGCAAAGCTAATCCTTTTTGGCCTATTGCAGAGTGTGTTAGTCAGTGGAGTAGCCTATCTGTGCTGCAAGATATACCACCTGTGTATAGAATACCAATTTTTTTACTGCACCTAGTGAAGTAAAATCTTTTGGGCATAGCATCATTCTATTAGTCCATCTATACTGACCTCCATCAGGTTGCAAATTAAAACTAATTTTTATCTGCATCTACAGTACCTCTGAAAAAATATTTGGGCTTCTAGCTGTGTGTGGGACTTGTTGTATTAGTCCATCTATACTGACCTCCATCAGGTTGCAAACTGAATATATTTTTTTCTGCATCTACCTCTGAAAAAATATTTGGGCTTCTAGCTGTGTGTGGGTCTTGTTGTATTAGTCCATCTATACTGACCTCCATCAGGTTGCAAATTAAAAATAATTTGTATCTGCATCTACAGTACCTCTGAAAAAATATTTGGGCTTCTAGCTGTGTGTGGGACTTGTTGTATTAGTCCATCTATACTGACCTCCATCAGGTTGCAAACTGAATATATTTTTTTCTGCATCTACCTCTGAAAAAATATTTGGGCTTCTAGCTGTGTGTGGGACTTGTTGTATTAGTCCATCTATACTGACCTCCATCAGGTTGCAAATTAAAAATAATTTGTATCTGCATCTACAGTACCTCTGAAAAAATATTTGGGCTTCTAGCTGTGTGTGGGACTTGTTGTATTAGTCCATCTATACTGACCTCCATCAGGTTGCAAACTGAATATATTTTTTTCTGCATCTACCTCTGAAAAAATATTGGGCTTCTAGCTGTGTGTGGGTCTTGTTCTATTAATCCATCTATACTGACCTCCATCAGGTTGCAAAAACTGAATATAATTTTTTTCTGCATCTACCTCTGAAAAAATATTGGGCTTCTAGCTGTGTGTGGGTCTTGTTCTATTAGTCCATCTATACTGACCTCCATCAGGTTGCAAACTGAATATATTTTTTTCTGCATCTAACCCAGCCAATAGTTTTGGCCTAATACCACAGTTTGGCCACTCAGCTCTGCTCGGTTACCATCCATTGTTTTTTTGTGCAAACAACTCCAGAGTTGTGAATTAGTTAACCACCAAAATGAGTGGAAAAAGGCCTGCTGCTGGTGGAAAGGGGAATAGGCGTGTTGGGAAGGGGAAAAAAGGTTGTGTCCGTGGGGTAGGTGTTAAAGCAACAGTAACATCTGCAGAAGAAAGACCATCTTCCAGCCAAACTAAAATGTCTACTTCTTTTAGCGGACAATGTGATAAGATCCCTTTCTTACGGCCACGCCAATCGCTACAAATTCCAGATGAGGCACAAAAACAGCAGGTGCTTCAACGGATATCAAGTGCTCCTTTAAGTGGGCTCTCCTCCACATCAACTTCAACATCACAAATACTCCAGTCCTCAAAGGTGTCACCCAAATCGCACTTGCTTCCTCACAGCTCCCAAATCTCCAGCTGCCCGTCTGAGTATGAGGTAGAACAGATGGTTGAGTCTGCAGAGCTGTTTACTCATACTATAGCCTGGGAATCAGAGGTCGACTCCAGCGCTTCTGTGAATCCAGACGAGGAAATGATCTGCACTGATGCCCAGAATCTTTGAGTCGGATCCAGGACCAGACGCAGAAGGTTCTGACCATAATGTAGACCCTCATTCCCAAACTGTAACTCCTGTTGGTGGAGACAATGAGGAAGACGATGATAAGACTCAAATACCTGATTGGAGCGACAACTTTAGTTTTTTGTCAGGGCAGGAACAGGTTGGCTCTGAGGACGACGGGTGTGATAACGCACAGGGTCATGATGATGAGGTTGGAGATCCCACTTACTGTCAACCCACAGTCAGCCAAGAGATGAGGTCAGCAGAGGAGGTGGAGGAAGATGCTAGTGACGACGAGGTCAGGTTGCGCCTTCCTGGACAGAGACGTAGTACTGGAAGCACGTCAACAACTGCATCCTCAAACACAACTCTGCCTCTCACCACAAGTCGTGGTGGCTCTTCAGGTCGCATGGGTGCTAAGCCTTGCATAGCCTGGGCATTTTTTCAGATCGATAAAGATGACCCAACTCGTGTTATCTGTAACATTTGTCAGCAAAAGCTAAGTAGAGGCCAAAAAATACATAGTTTGAGTACTTCATGCATGAACCGGCACATGGACATGAAGCATAAGTTGCAGTGGGAAGCTCAGTGTGCTACAATGCGGCCTAGCCGGCCGGGCCAACCACCGTCTGCCATATCTTGTGCATTCGCGGCCTCTTCATCCTCTGTGACTGGGGGGACAGCAGTCACACCTGTTTTGGGGCGCAGACCTGCCACCTCTTTACCCGCAACAGCCAGCGTGATTGGCAGGTCATCATTTTCTTTGGAGGTGGTAAAAGCAGCTGGTGTTGAGCGCTGTCCGACATCGATAGCACCACCTTTGGATCAAGGCAACCTAACATGTCCGCCTGCATCTTCCTCACAGACCGGCAGTTTGCCGGGGACACCCTTATCAACCCCGTCTAAGCACAATAGCCAGCCCTCGGTCCCTCAGATGTGGACAAGTAAAAGACCATTTCCTCCTAGCCATGAGAAAGCTAAGAGGTTGAATTTCACCATCTGCAAGCTCTTGGCTACAGAAATGCTGCCTTTCCGCCTGGTGGACACAGAGGATTTTCGAGACCTTATGTCCGTCGCAGTGCCCCAGTACCAGATGCCCAGTCGGCACTACTTCTCAAAGAAAGGTGTGCCTGCGCTCCACCAGCATGTCGCACACAACATCACCGCTTCTTTGAGAAACTCTGTGTGTGACAGGGTGCATTTCACCACAGACACTTGGACGAGTAGGCATGGACAGGGGCGTTACATGTCGCTGACTGGGCACTGGGTAACTATGGTGACAGCAGGACAAGGGGCTGCTGTCCAAGTCTTGCCGTCCCCACGAGTTGTGCGTCAATCCTCTTTATGTCATTTTTCCACCACTGCTTCTGCCTCCTCAACCTCCTCTCGGTCTTCCACCTGCACCCAAAGCCTGTCTGGTCATGCCACAAGCTTTCTAACTGCGCAGAAGGGATCCTGCACACCTCCTTACTATGCTGGCAGTAGGGCTCAACGTCATCAGGCGGTTTTTACATTGAAATGTCTGGGAAATGTGAGTCACACAGCTGAGGAGTTGTGGTCAGCTCTGGAGAACCAATTTCATGAATGGTTGTCTCCACTGGACCTGAAACCAGGGAAGGCCGTGTGCGACAATGCTGCAAACCTGGGTGCGGCCCTTCGCCGGGGCAATGTCACACACGTGCCTTGTATGGCTCACGTGTTGAACCTGGTTGTCCAGCAATTTTTCGCCCACTATCCCAGACTAGATGGCCTTCTGCAGAGGGCACGGTCGCTGTGTGCTCACTTCCGCCGTTCGCATCCCGCAGCTCAGCGACTTACATCTCTACAGAAGTCGTTGGGCCTGCCACTTCACCGGCTAAAATGCGATGTGCCTACCCGGTGGAATTCAACTCTGCACATGTTGCAGCGACTGTGGCAGCACCGACAAGCCCTGGTGCAATACGTTCTGACGTATAGCCTGGGCCAACGAGATCCAGAGGTGGGGCAAATCACGCTGGAGGAGTGGTCTCAGATCAGGGACCTATGCACCCTTCTGCACAGTTTTGAAATGGCGACGAAGATGTTTAGTGCTGACGATGCCATTATCAGCATGACTATTCCGGTGATTTACATGCTGGAGCACATGTTAAACAGAATTCGGAGTCAGGTGGTGGCACAAGAGAAGGTGGAGGAAGTAGAGGAGGAGGAGTTGTATGCGGAAGGGCTAACATCTGCAAGGTCCAGACGGTCGGCAGCACCAAGGCGGCAGGCATGTGAGGGTGGGGGAGATGGTTTTACCAGGGCGCATGGTAGCAGCCAAACTAGTGAGGAAGGTGCAGGAGCCCAGGAAGAAGTGGAGGACGAACTGATGGAAGACTCATCAGATGAGGGAGACCTTGATCACATTTCTGTTGTGTGAGGTTGGGGGGAGAGGACAGAGGAAGGAAGCATGATTGTTACCTCGCCACCAACACAACAGGGACTTGGTGCTCCTGGATGCGCAACACACATGAGTGCCTTCTTGCTGCACTACCTGCAACATGACCCTTGAATTGTGAGAATTAGAAATAATCCTGACTACTGGGTTGCCACACTGTTAGATCCCCGGTACAAAAGTAAATTTGCAGAAATTATTCCTGCCATAGAAAGGGATGCACGCATGCAGGAGTATCAGCAGAGACTGTTGCAGAATCTTACATGTGCTTTTCCACAAAATACCAGTGGTGCACGTAGTGAATCTCACAGTTCCAACTTGCCAACCGTGGGACCGTCAAGTGTTCAGCACTCAAACCGTAACAGAACCACAGTATCTGCTGGTAACATCAATTTTGCGGAATCATTTCACCACTTTTTTAGCCCATCCTTTGCAAGGCCACAGGAGACAAGAAGTCTGACACATAGTCAACGCCTAGAGACGATGGTACAGGAGTATCTCCAAGTAAACATTGAAGCCACGACTGTGTCACTGGACCCTTGCTCTTTTTGGGCTTCCAATCTGGATAAATGGCCTGAGCTAGCCACTTACGCCTTGGAGATCTTGTCATGCCCCGCAGCCAGCGTTCTGTCTGAACGTGTGTTCAGCGCTGCTGGTGGTGTGCTGACAGATAAGCGCACGCGGCTCTCCACTGATAATGTAGACAGACTCACGTTCATAAAGATGAACAAATCATGGATCCGAAACGACTTTTCTACCCCTGTGTCATCCTGGGGAGAGTAAAAGCTTGATGATTGGTTAAAATCACCCTACCAACCGTTTTAAGCTTTCAAATTACTAATCATATTTATCTGTATCTTGACTGGAAAATAATTTGGGCTTTGTAGCAGTGTGCAGCACTGATCCTATTAGGCCATCTATACTAAAGCTTCACCAGATTTAAAATTAATAATAATTTTTAGCTGCATCTAGCCCGGAAAATAATTTTGGGGCTCCGAGATGCGCAAGACACATAAGTGCCTTCTTGCTGCACTACCTGCAGCATGACCCTCATATTGTCAGAATTCGAAGTAATCATGACTACTGGGTTGCCACACTCTTAGATCCCCCAAACTTTTCGATCAACCTTTTCATTTTAATAAAGACCAAAAAAATGGTCATTTTTGAAATTATAAGCATTAGCAGGTTGTTAGAAACTGAAATCAAACAGTTTTCAACTCAAAACTTTATTCTAGGTGATGTTACATTTTCACATAGGACCCCTTGTTCGAAAGGAGCTTCTGAACTCTCTCGTCCATTGAATTTGTCAGGTTTTGGATGGTTTCTGCTTCAATTGTTTTGCATGAGGACAGAATACCCTCCCAGAGCTGTTGCTTAGATGTGAACTGCCTCCCGCCATCATAGACACTCCTTTTAATGATGCTCCAAAGGTTCTGAATGGGGTAGAGGTCAGGGGAGCATGGGGGTCACACCATAAGTTTGTCCCCTTTTATGCCCATATCAGCCAGAGATGCAGATATTTTATGTGCAGCATGAGATGGTGCATTATCATGCAGAAAAATGATCCTGCCATGGTTCAAGAAGAACCGTGTATTTCACAGCAAGAAGTGCTGTTTGAGAAAATCCACATACATTATGGAGTTCATCTTTAGCGCCTTCAGGGATCCTAAAGGGGCCGACAATCTCTCTCCCCATGATTCCAGCCCAAAACATTACTCCACCTCCTCCTTGTTGGCGCTGTAGCCGTGTTTGCGTGGGGTGTCCATCAACCAGCCATCCTCCACTCCATCCATCTGGACCATTGAGCGCTGCACGGCACTCATCCGTGAACAAAACAGTTTTGAAATCAGTCTTCATGTAATGTTTGGCCCACTGGAGCCGTTTCTGCTTGTGTGAAGTGGATAGAGGAGGTCGACAGGATGGCGTATGCACAGCTGCAAACCTCTGAAGGACCCTGCATCTTGTTGTTCGGGGGACGTTGGAGGCACAAGCAGCTTCAAAAACTTGTCTGCTGCTATGACAAGGCTTTTTTGCCGCTGCTCTTTCAACCTGACGTAATTGCCTGTAGGAAAGAGTCCTCAATTTGCCCTTATCAGCACGCACACGTGTGTACTGTGAATCAGCTACATACTTCTTGATTGCCAAGACACTTCATCCTGATCATCGCACAATGTTGATTGTAGTCATGCCTTGACCTAAACACTCCACAATTTGTTGCTTCTCAGCAGCCGACACATCCTTTTTCTTTCCCATTTTGGCAGAAAATGTAGGCTGCTTAATAATGTGAGACAGCCTTCTTAAGTAGTCTTGCCTTTCATTGGACACACCTGCCAAACTAATTAGCACTGGTGTCTGCAATTGCTTACAGTGATATAAAGAGCCCTGACACACATCACCATCAATGAGTTTAACTGACAAACAAACAAATTCTTCCCTTATCACTCCTAAACACTTTTTGCATAATAATTTGGAACACAGTGTACATGTGCTTTTCCACAAAACACCAGTGGTTCACGTAGTGAATCTTACAGTTCTAACTTGCCAACCGTGGTCTGTATGGAGTTGTTCAATAAAGGGCCCAAAATTAAGATAACATAGATGGGAGAGGTCTCTATGAATAGGAATTCCTAAGTATTTGATACCCTGTGAGGGCCAGGCAAAGGGAAAGTTGGACTGGATGGAATTCTATATGGATTTGGGGAGGGAGACATCGAGGGCCTCAGACTTCGCTGCATTGATTTTAAAATTTGACCATGTAACAAAGTGATCTATTTCAGCCATAACAGCATGGATGGATATATGTGATTGAGTGATATATACTAGGGCATCATCAGCAAATAGAGAGCACTTGTACTCGGTGCCTCCCACCTCAATCCACCTAATATTGGGGTTATGGCGAATTGATGAGAGCAGGTGCTCCGTCACTAGGATGTATAAGAGAGGGGACAGAGAACATCCCTGCCTTGTCCCATTGGTGATTGTGAAAGGTGATGAAAATGTTCTGACGCGCCCCCTGGACCTTGGGACACCCGGAGCCGGACCCTTTTTGGTGGATGCTGGTGGTTGTAGTCTCCGTGGCGGCAACCCGGTTCCGTGGCTCAGGGCAGTCAAACCAGTGGCGGAACTATTTATGTGGTTTTGATGTTTAAATGTCCAACTACGCCACCCGTGGATTGCGGTCAGAGTGAACCGCCGCTCCAGGGCAGACCGCTGAGGCTGGTGTTGTGGGTGCAGCAGAGCGTAGCATAACTCCCCACGGGAGGAGTATAGCCTCAGGGCAGTGTATGCGGAGGATGGGGGTGATGGTGCAGGGCAGCAGCAGTAATGACACGGAGTCAGTGATGCAGTCCAGGGCCTTTACTCACAGTTCTTATTATCCAGACCACGTCTGCAGGTAACGGCTGCCCACGTCGTACTGTGCTCACCAGGTGAGGGGCTCAGACAACTCCCAGATAACTTTGGAGCGCTTCACAGGAGCCCCTTTGTGTGTCCTTTGTCTGGCCTTTCTTACCAACCCTTCTGTCCGGCTGCCTCGGGCCTCCTCTTGGTAAACTTGGCGCCAGTTTCCCTGACCCTATGTGGTGCCTTCCTAGCGGGTGTAGCGAGGGGCTGCGCCACATAAAATGTCACAGCCTCCTGTTTCTAGCTGAGGGTCGTTTCCTGCCTCCACTAGTTTCGGGGACCGGTCTCCCCCTTTGGCCTGACCCCTCCACGCAGGTGGATTCTGGCGTGCGGTGGCGACTCGCCCGTCCGCACCCCTGAGATCCCTTCGTTCCTCGTTCCTGGAGCCTTATCCTCTCCTCTTCCATCCTTCTCCCTCTTCCAGGCCTGGGCCTCTGTTACTAGGCCCGCCTCCGGAGCAGAACTCATGCAGAGCCCCTGCTCCCTGCCACTTCTGCTCAGACTTCTCTGCACTGAACTAAGATGGTGCCCACCTTTTATACTCCCTTCTCAATGCACCCAGGAACTGCTTCCTCCCTGCTCCTGCACTACAGGGTTCCCCTTCCTCAGTGTTCCCTCCCCCCACTCCAGCCAGGGACAGGGACTGTCGTGCCCATCTCAGGGGCATATTGGTCGCCCTGCCCCACGGCAATGTGGTGTAATGCATGCAGGTGTCGGGTCCTGATCCACACTACATCCTTACCTGAGAGTGAGATATCACACCTCTGGGTGAGGTGCAATACCTCTGTAGCAACCGAGCCCTCAGGGTGCTACAGTTCCATTTATCTTCAGCCTAGGTGACGTATTGCGATACAGGGCCGTGATTTTGGCTATAAAAGGGTCCCCTAGACCCCTACCCCAAGCTTTTTAAGAGAATCATATATGGCGTGCCAGGAGACTCTATGGAATGCTTTCTCAGCATCCAACGAGAGTATCTAATTACAAATTTTTAACTGCATCTAGCCCAGGAAATACTTTGTGCCTAGTAGCAGGGTCTGCTAGTCAGCGGATTATCCCGGCTGTTAAGCAAGCTACACCACCTGTAGTTTGGACACTTCATTTTTCCAAAGGAAATGCTTCGGGACCACGGGATACTCAGTGAAGAGCATCAGGAGGCACCCCAAGGCATAGGGGCTGGGACTGGCAGTAGGATGCCTTGCGGTGGACAGCCGAGCTCGATCCTTATAAAAGCTTTTTAACTGCAGCAGCTTTAGTGGACGCTACTGGAGCTGGAATTACGCGGCTGCTGGCATGAGACTTGCCCTCCAATAGATCCTTGTAAATGGATTTAAAGTGTATTCATTCAAATTAGAGAGACCATTTAAATTAAAAAGCTTAGAGCTGCCTCCACCACAGGGGGGCTCGCTCGACCCACCAGCGGACAGGCACCAGTATTTGGAGAGGGGGGCTGGCCGTCAGGGTTCACCGCGGCTCTGGCACAAACCCGGCGACACGGAGGTGGCACGGGCAGGAGCAGACTGGCCGTGTCGGCTTCTCACTTTTTGGATTTTAGAAGGGCATGACATGCCTATATCTGTGTCTCCCCCTCCTTTTACTCCTCCACCTCTTTTTTATTTTCGCATGACTATATGTACTTGTCACTTTTCCATGTGTTAGTTATGTCTTCTGAGCAGTTTGTCAGCTTTTGGACACCTTTGAAGGTGTTTTCTATGTGTTTCTATGTGTTTTTGTTTGCCTGCCATTGGTTTTAACGGTGTTCGAAGGTGTTCGACGAACAGTTCGACGAACACACGGGTGTTCGACGAACCGAACCGAACTCGAACACTACGGGGGTGGCTCAACACTACCCCTAACAGCCGCAGGTGGAATCGCAAACTACCCGCGGCTGTTAACATGTTAAATGCCGTGGTCAAACTCCGACAGAGGCATCTAACATGGCATCGGAAGCACATCACTAGTTCCGCCTATCAGCATCCCTGTCACTTGATAGCGGGGCGCAGATGGATCGGCATGACATCCCGGGGTCTGCAGGAGACCCGTCGTTGTCATTGTCAAACTGATATGAGCGCAGCTCCGTGACCGGCGCTCAAAGCAGATGAGCATTTTTGCTACACATGGCAGAGCTGAAGCCCTGTTATGTGTAGCACAAGCGATCGGATGATCTCAGCTTCTAGTCTCCCATGGAAACTATTGAAGCCAGTAAAAAAAAGTTTTTAAAAATATTAAAATGTAAGTTTAAATCGCCCCCTTTTTGCCACAATTAATTAAAAAAAAACTAAAATAAAATACACACTTGGAATCGCCGCATTCCGAAACGCCCGATCTATCAACATATAAAAAGAATTAATCTGATTGGTAAGCGGCATAATGATAACTCCAGAACTACTTTTTTTTTTTTTTTTGGTCCCCGCAACATTGCAGTAAAAGACTATCAGAACATCATTTGTATCCAAAAAATGGTATCAATCAAGTCAGCTTGTTGCGAAAAAAAAAAAAAAAAAAAAAAAAAAAAAAATTAAACTATCACTCAGCCCCAGATCCCGAAAAATGGAGATGCTACGGATCTCGGAAAACGGCGCCTTTTTTTGTATTGCAATTTCACCGCGCATGGAATTTTTTTTTCCCATTTTTCAGTACACTATATGGTAAAATCAATGGTGTATTTCAAAAGTACAACTCGTCCCGCAAAAAAAACAAGTCCTCACATGGCCATTTATTGAAAAATAAAAAGTTATGGCTCTGGGACGAAGGGGAGCAAAAAACGAAAACGCACAAACTGAAAAACCCAAGATGGTGAAGGTCAACTGCATTCTGCATATGTAATAATCTATAGGAGGGTAAGGAACAACCACATTTTAAAACATGCCAAGGAGATTCTGACCCGAATTCTCTTGACTTTGCTTTTAAAAAAGAAACCCCCCCCCCCCCCCCTTTTTTTTTTTTTTTTTTTTTTTGCTAAAGAGAATATGCATAGGAAATAAACTTTAATGTAATATGCTAATTAATTGAGGCATTTTGCAGCTTAGTTTTAAATGAGCAGAACCTGAAATGTCCCGTCTCGTCCCCCACTAACAGTTCCACATCTTATGCTTGAGATGCACAATAAAGCTGAATTCATTTTTATTGTACAGTAAAACAATGAATAGAAATGGTCTTTTCCTCTGATTTTCATTGATATAGGTCCTGTATTCAGGGAGGGGAATTCCAACTATACTAGTTGCCAAACTGAAGTCTGCATTTGGCAGCAGGGCCGCCTCCTGCTCCCCGCACAGCTGTGCCCTGCTGAGTAAGGATGGCTACCAAGCTTTGCTGTGTTTTAATGCAGAGCATGGGAAATTCCAGAACCCAATACTCTGCCAAGTGTCTGGAGTGTAAGAAGTATAGTCACAAATGGCCCTCTCTGTTCATAGGAAAAATGACTTCTGGTAATATAATCTCTAAACGTCCTTTGTTTGGTTATTGCACTTTGTAAAATAATAGGGATTTGCGTTTCCTTACCGCTCTGTTTGAAGAATGATTTCCTTATTTAATAAGGTCACATCAAAGCATTGCTGTACATACATTTTCAGGTACTTTGGTGTAAATATTAACATGATCTCTTTTGGATGTTTTTCTATTTCTATGGGTTATGAAAAGTTGTTACTTTTCTATTTGAAGAGCAGGGCTGGCGAAAACCCAGTCATCATGATGGCGACCAGAGAAGTCTAGCCTGGTGACTAGGTCACTCCAGGCCATTCTATATTCGGTATCTACGTACTTCAGCCAAATACATATGACTGACTGTATATTGATTGGATCTGCCACTGTGGTCAACGATCACTCCTGGGGTGTGGAGGGCGGTGGACCCATGTGAAAACTGCTCTGTATGCATGCATCTTTTACTATAGTATTATTCACTTGGAGCTTCCTAACATTAGAGCATGGGTGAGGAAGCTTTTTTTTTTTTTTTTTTTTTTTTTTTTTGCCAAGGGCCATTTGGATATTTCTACCATCCTTCGGGGGCCAGGCAACTGTGCTTATACTGCAGCCCTAGCCCCAATGTCTCTGTGGGAAGGGAGTGCATTGCGAGCTAACTCCACCAGTTCTTCAATGCATGTGTATTCAGTTGTGAACACTGTGCGCCTCTGCTCCCAGTGCAAGAAGGGTTTAAAGGGCTGGCAAAATGCAGCTGTCAGCCTGTGCACTGCAATCCCCAGGAATCTGCCTGGGGACTGCAGAAAATGTCATTGTGGGCAAGTGGTTCCCTACCCCTGCATTAGAGGGTCTATCATAACAAGGGGTATGAGAGCATGTTTTAACTACTTAAGCCTCATTCAGCCATCTGATTTTTCAAGCATGCAAAAACTGACTTTTTTTTTTTGCTCATCAGTTTGGTATTTTTTTCCCATTTTCCAGTACACTATATGGTAAAATCAATGGTGCCATTCAAAAGTACAACTCATCCCGCAAATAAAAACCAAGTCCTTATAAGGCCATATTGCCGAAAATATGAAAAGCTATGGCTTGTGGAAGAAGGGGAAGAAAAAATTTAAATGAAAAATCGAAAATGGCCCTGGGGTTCAGGGGTTAACAGGTGTCCCTGATTTTCACAGACCCATAGATTTGTATAGATCAGGGGTCCTCAAACTACGGCCCGCGGGCTACATGCGGCCCGCGGAGGATTTTTATCCGGCCCGCCGAGCTGTGGGCAGAGGAGAGCTGTGCTCTTCCCCCCCCCCCCTGCTCGCTCAGGGCCCCGGCAGCCGGATACTTACCTCTCCCCGTGCCTCCACAGATCCGCTATCTTCCTGGTGCGCGCTCCCTGTGACGTGTCAGGTCAGAGGGTGCAGTGACGTCTTTACACCGCGCCCTCCCCTGAGCCATCACAGGGAGCGCAGAGCGGGGCGACACTGGAGTACAGACCTGAGCAGCGGCAGCAGGTGAGGAGGAGGGAGGTGAGTATTGCATTTTTTTTTTTTTAGTGTATGGAGGCATGGGACATACTATTAGGGGTGACATCCTGCATGGGGCATTATATGGGGGTGGTGACATGCTGCATGGGGCATTATATGGGGGGGGTGACACCCTGAATGGGTTATTATAATGACAGGGGAGTGATATCCTGCATGGGGCATTATATGGGGGGGTGACATGCTGCATGGGGCATTATATGGGGGGGGGGGTGACAGCCTGCATGGGGCATTATATGGGGGAAATAGCCTGCCTATTGGGGACAATTACCTGCCCATTGAGGACATATGCTGCCTATTGGGGACATTTACCTGCCCATTGAGGACCTATGCTGCCTATTGGGGACATTTACCTCCCCATTGAGGACCTATGCTGCCTATTGGGGACATTTACCTGCCTATTGGGGACATTTACCTGCATATTGGGGATATTTACCTGCCTATTGGGGACCTATGCTGCCTATTGGGGACATTTACCTGCCTATTGAAATACCGGTTTATCTAACTTTACTTGTTCTTCATTTTAAATATTGTATTTGTTCCTGTATTGTTTTTTTTACGTCCAAATAAGATATGAGCAGTGTGCATAGGAATTTGTTCATAGTTTTTTTTAAAAAAAACTATATTCCGGCCCTCCAGTGGTCTGAGGGACAGTGAACTGGCCCCGTGTTTAAAAAGTTTGAGGACCCCTGGTATAGATAGATGTGTGTGTGTGTATGTATGTATGTATGTATGTATGTGTATATGTGTGTGTGTGTGTGTGTGTGTGTGTGTGTGTGTGTGTGTGTGTGTGTGTGTGTGTGTGTGTGTGTGTATATATGTAGCACCCTGAGGATTCGGCTGCTACAGGGGTATTGCACCTCAACCCAGAGGTGTGATATTCCACTCCCGGGTAAGGATGGAGTGTGGAACTGAGCTCAGTTAGCTGCATGCACTACACACATCCCATTTCCGAGGAACAGACCGATGGTACTCCCACTAGAGAAATGTGCAGGTACGACAGAGTCTGTTCCTGGCTGGAGTGGGAGGGGGGTGGAACATCCCAGTAGTGTAGGGGCAGATAGGGGGAGCAGTCTGGGTAGTGCTAGGAGCTCATTGGGTGCTGGTCACCTGAGCTCACACATAGAGGGAGTATATAAGGTGGGCACCATCTTAGGACAGGGTCTTTTGCAGAGGAAGAGAGCAGAGGGGAAGAGCAGCTCCAAGGCCAAGAGAGAGAGAGAGGAGAAAGAAAGATCCAGAGGGGGAGAAAGAAGGAACTCCAAGAGCCCAAATTAGACCAGAGGGTGAAGAGTTGGCAACAGGGTACCGGATCCCAAGCTGGCAGAGGCTACAGCACACCTTAGCCAGGAACCGGAGGTCGTGGGCAGGATTGATCTGCCACGATCACCCACTAAATCCACCCGGAAGGCAGACCACGAATAGGGTCAGGGAACCCAGAGACAAGGGTTTACCACCAAGAGGCCCGAGGGAGCCGGACATAGGTGGATCCCTGGTGGGGAAGGCCAGAGAAGAGGACAGGACAGAAAGGGAGCTCAGGACCACGCTCCAGAATCACCTGGGGGTTGGCCGAGTCCAGGACCTGGTGGACGCAGCACGGCTCGGGTGGTCACTTAAGGCCGGAGTGACCAGAACAACTGCAGTAAGTAAACAAACCCTGAACTGCACAGCCCGACTCTGAGTCTCATTTCCATCCCCGCTGCACCACCACAACCCCCATCCTCTGCAACTGACCCCCTGAGGCTATGCCCCTCCCGTTGGGGGTTATACTACCTGAGCTGCACATACATCACCAGCCTCAGCGGACCCTGCTGCAGCGGCGGCCGTATTGACCGCAATTCAACGGGTGGCGTAGTCGACACAAAAGAACATCTAGTAACATCTATAAGGACTGCCACACACTGAGCTTGACACCCTGGGCACGGACCGGGTCACAGCCACTCGGAGACTACAACCCCCATCTGATCCGGCTCCGGGTATCCCCAACAACACTGGCCCAGGGGGCGCGTCAACTTTGGCGTAGTCGGCAGGATAACGTGCCCGCAACAACCGGGTACTGCGTGCCTGAAGAGAAGTTCACCGTTACCTCAAAAAGAAGTCTGCTGCCGGTTCCGGAGGGTCCCCGCCAACGGACCCCATCACAGGTCGTTTCCCGCCGGTTGTCCGCCATTTGCAGCTTTTTCCTGCCATCCATGGAGTTTCCCACCACTGGGAGACGATTCCCGCCATTTCCAAAGATTTCCCGCCTTGGAAGAGCGGACGCCATTATGGGCGTGCCAGAGGGTGGCAAAAGGCCACCTCCCATCGTGGGCCAGGTCGAAGAATGGCGCCAAAAGCGGAAACCGCGCCCACCAACAGAGACTGTGATGCTGGAAGTGTCCATCAGCGTAAGAGAACTGCCCCTGGAACTGACAATCACCAAGTTGCCCCGGGACCACCCTCGATGTGGGCGGAGACAGAAGGAGAGAACAAAGATGGGTGTCGCCTGGAGCAGTCTGGAGAGAGCGCACCCGGAGACAAGACGTCTGGAAGAGAGTCCAGAGAGGGCCTACCCGGAGATGGAGGGAGAGCCAGGCAGCACCGACCCAGCGGTCAGGAGCCTGATGCGGGCCGCCACTCCAGGCAGCACCGACCCAGTGGTCAGGAGCCTGTTGCAGGTCGCCACTCCAGAAGGCCTGCTGGAGATCCTAGCACAGCTCCCCCGAGACCGGGAGTGTGCACAGACCGCGCTGGAGGGCCTCGCACGGAGGATGGCCCGGGTACAGCGAGAGACGTTGGCGGAGTGGAGCCGAGAGATGGCCCAGCAGACCGAAATCCGTCAGCGGAGCACGCCACCCGAGACGAGGAGACAGACTGCCTCTGAGGATGGCGCAGGAGGACTGAAGGCCGGAGACGGCGCCGAGAAGGGAGCCGAACGAATGGAGGCAGGTAAAGGGGACGTCTCTACCCCGAGCCGGGAAACCGCGTGCCTGCCCCAGCTCCCCGTCGCAGAGCCCGAAATTCCCCCTGCCGTGCCCGTCGCTGCATCGTCACCGCCGCCGACTAGGCCTCAACCGGAAACCGCGGCCGCGACCCCTGTGACGTCACACGCCTCGACCTCGAGCGTGGCCAAGCAGGAAGTACCACCGGCCTGGTCGCAAGGCCTAGTACCCCCGGGCGCCGCAATACCAACAGCGCCCCCTACCTCCGCGGAGCCCCCGGCCTGGTCGCAGGGCCAAGTAACACAGGGCACCGCCGTTCTTACGGTGCCCTTTACTTTCAAGGTGCCCCAGGCCTGGTCGCAAGGCCTGGTTAACCCGGGCGCCGCTACCACCACGGCGCCCATAACACCTAAAGTACCGCACCTGGGTGAGGACCTGTTCGCCCAGCATACGTGCCCGGATGGGCAGCCCTTCGTATGGCCCCAGGAATACATCCAGCTGGAGCTGCAAAAAGCAAGGGCCATGTGCGAACCCCTGATCCCGGCTCCAAAGCCCATGAAGAGGATCTCGCCCCCGCTAGAAGAGACCCAGTTTGAGTGGGATCCCACCGGAGAAGACCTCATGGGGTTCACTCAGGAGACTCGGGCAGCCGCAGCGGAGCGTGCAGAGTGCTGCCGCCAGCAGCTCGAGGTCTTTGAGAGGGAGCGGAGAGAGAGGCGGGTCCGGGAACAACAAGCCCAAATAAGGAGCGCGGAGCAGAAGAGCCGGACCAGGAGAAACCCCCGTGCAGCGCATGGTCCCCGTACCATCGGGACTGTGATAAAGTTCAATCTGCAGCATGGGTGGGGTTTCATCAGGGATCACCGCACCCCAGGCGACGTCTTCGTGACCAGGAGAGACGTTGAGTCCCACCTACCGGAGGGACACAGAGGTCGTGACCTGTATTTAGGGGACGAGGTCACCTTCACCCGGCACAAGTGTGCCAAAGGACCCTACGCCCTCCATGTACACCGGCTGACGGAGGAGGAGCTGCGGTGTGAGGAGGAGCAAGAGGACCCGGACGGGTCTGAAACAAACAGAATCTAAAGAAAGAGCAGGAGGACGCCGTCGTTGAAGTACGGTAGAGAGAGACTGTATAAAGTTGCCCGTCGGGGTACCAAGAACTGTTACTTATTTAAAATATGTTCCCCGTTGGGACCAGCCAAGAGTGAACTGTTAATCCCGTGTGTCCCTATTCCCACTGACCGAGGACTGAGAGCGGTCAATCCTCCCTAATACCTGGCCGAGGACTGAGAGCGGCCATATTTCCCTTGTATATAGTTGCGCTTCCTAAAGCGCCCCCTACCGGTTTTATAGGGAACTGTTTAATTCCAAAAGAGACTGTCGCACTTTACCCGGTCACAAGTTGCACCGTGACCGGAGGAACCAGAAACAAGAATGTTTATATGAAAAGTTTATTGCTGCTGATGATGTTTTATATGTTTTATATGTTTATGTTTATGAAAAAATTGTATGTTTTGGATGTTTTTGTTTATATCTTACAGCCCGAGGACGTGCTGTGATTTACCAGGGGGGAATGTAGCACCCTGAGGATTCGGCTGCTACAGGGGTATTGCACCTCAACCCAGAGGTGTGATATTCCACTCCCGGGTAAGGATGGAGTGTGGAACTGAGCTCAGTTAGCTGCATGCACTACACACATCCCATTTCCGAGGAACAGACCGATGGTACTCCCACTAGAGAAATGTGCAGGTACGACAGAGTCTGTTCCTGGCTGGAGTGGGAGGGGGGTGGAACATCCCAGTAGTGTAGGGGCAGATAGGGGGAGCAGTCTGGGTAGTGCTAGGAGCTCATTGGGTGCTGGTCACCTGAGCTCACACATAGAGGGAGTATATAAGGTGGGCACCATCTTAGGACAGGGTCTTTTGCAGAGGAAGAGAGCAGAGGGGAAGAGCAGCTCCAAGGCCAAGAGAGAGAGAGAGGAGAAAGAAAGATCCAGAGGGGGAGAAAGAAGGAACTCCAAGAGCCCAAATTAGACCAGAGGGTGAAGAGTTGGCAACAGGGTACCGGATCCCAAGCTGGCAGAGGCTACAGCACACCTTAGCCAGGAACCGGAGGTCGTGGGCAGGACCGATCTGCCACGATCACCCACTAAATCCACCCGGAAGGCAGACCACGAATAGGGTCAGGGAACCCAGAGACAAGGGTTTACCACCAAGAGGCCCGAGGGAGCCGGACATAGGTGGATCCCTGGTGGGGAAGGCCAGAGAAGAGGACAGGACAGAAAGGGAGCTCAGGACCACGCTCCAGAATCACCTGGGGGTTGGCCGAGTCCAGGACCTGGTGGACGCAGCACGGCTCGGGTGGTCACTTAAGGCCGGAGTGACCAGAACAACTGCAGTAAGTAAACAAACCCTGAACTGCACAGCCCGACTCTGAGTCTCATTTCCATCCCCGCTGCACCACCACAACCCCCATCCTCTGCAACTGACCCCCTGAGGCTATACCCCTCCCGTTGGGGGTTATACTACCTGAGCTGCACATACATCACCAGCCTCAGCGGACCCTGCTGCAGCGGCGGCCGTATTGACCGCAATTCAACGGGTGGCGTAGTCGACACAAAAGAACATCTAGCAACATCTATAAGGACTGCCACACACTGAGCTTGACACCCTGGGCACGGACCGGGTCACAGCCACTCGGAGACTACAACCCCCATCTGATCCGGCTCCGGGTATCCCCAACAACACTGGCCCAGGGGGCGCGTCATATATATATAGATAGATAGATAGATAGGATATATTATTTTTACACATCAGCAAAGCCAGGTAGGACTGGGTTAAATCCTAGCACTGCAGGTCTTAATTACATTCACCTGCCTAGCTTTAACTAGGAACCAAAGCCTGTGGTCTCTAGGTGTCAGTCTGCTGGCTGGGGCAGTCGAGTGTGCTGGTGAGTTTCTCTGTGAATGGAGACTACATGGGTCAGCTGGGAAAGCTTGTGGGCTGCAGAGAACCGTGTGGCAGAAGCAGCCTGTTAAGTGTGAACTGTGCCCGGAGTTGAACACTTCTGTTTGGCATGGGAAGCTGCTGGAGCCCTGGCTGGATACGGAGACTGGTGCGATTGGGCCTCTTCTGTGTATGAAGTTTACTTCATGAGAAAGTACTGTAATCTATTTGGGTGAGCCTGCGCTGACATATGTGAACTGTTTATTTGCTGAGATACCCTTGTGCCCAGAAGAGGAAGGTTTTGGTTTTGAATCCCTTGGAGCTTTATGAAAGCAATAAAACTGCACCTCTTTGGACTAAACTGCATTGCCTGTGTGAATGCTACCCACTGCCTACCTGAGGGAGTGAATCCCTAATATAGATTTCTAGCTCTTTGACATGTGAACAGCCCCATAAACTATAATGGGTACATAAATCTGTGTTTTATCCATGTTTTTCACAGTATATCTGTGTACATCATGGATAAAACACATGTGAAAAATTGACATCTGAATTACACCTCTTGGAATACTACTCATTTCTATTGTAAAACTACTGTATTTTGAAAAAAAAGGTGAGGGTTCAGGGTTTGAAAAACTCCTCCTCAGCAGTTTCCACTCAAACTTGTTCTTAACTGCCTTAAAAAAAAAATGGTCTCATAACCTTAGGCCGGTTTCACGTGTCTGGATAGTTCCGGTAATGGAGATGTCCATGTGCACCTGTGTGCATGTTCCCAAGCGCCGGGTGCAGAACGCTGCCCTAATCATTGTCCCTTGCTTGCACGGTGATCAGCACGAGCAAGGGACAATATCGGGAGTAGTCAAGTCACAGAAGTAAATCCAGCTTACCACCTGCATTTCCTCACTTCTGGAGCACAGGAGGCACCTGGGCAGGGCGCAACATCCAATACAGAAAGTAAAAAAGTCCAGTTCACAGATAAAGTCCAAAAAAGTGCATTTTATTTTCCAAGGTATATGAAGCAAAGATTAAAATTGTGTGTTCACAAAAAAGAATGCAGGCATTTTTCGACGCATTTCGAGCGGCAAGTGCTCTTTGTCAAGACGTAGTCAAGTAGTAGCCTGCTCCCGCAGTGTCCAACTGTAAAAATAATAATAAAATCCTTTTATACTCGCCTGTCCGGAAATGTCCCCCGCTGTAATCCATGCGACCGCTGACGCCATAGAGAATGAGCTGCTCCAGCGAGCTTGGTCCCGAAGCTGCTCTGAGCTCAGGAGCAATGTCCTTTCACTCAGTGAGCTCCTCTCAGTGCAGAGCCCCGCTCGCTGGAGTGGCTCATTCTCCCCGGCTGCTCGGCATCAGCGGTCAGAGGATTTCAGCGGGGGACATCTCCGGACAGGTGAGTATAAGGATCTTATTTTAGTTTTTTACACATGGACACTGCGGGAGCAGACTACTACTCCCAACATTGTCACTTGCTTATGCTGATCACAGCGCGAGCAAGGGCCAATGATGAGGGCAGCGTTCAGACTCTGCGCTTGGGAACAGCACTAACTGAACACTGATTCCCAGGTGCTGGTACGTGTCACACTGACACACAGATGTCATCTGTGTGTGCTCAGCGTGAGACATTTTTCAGACTGCATCGTGTAAAAATGGACATACCTACCTGTTGAACACACGGTCCATAGAAACACACTGACATGTGCACAGACCCATAGATTTGAATGGGCCTGCGTGTGTCAGTGTCTCCAGTACGTGTGTAAACTGTCACCACACGTACCGGACAGTGACGTGTGAAAGAGCCCTTACTGTTACCATTTGTTGCAGTTTTTAAATGTAATTAGACTGAAGCTACATGACAACTTTACCCTGAGACATTTTGCGCTGCCAATGTTCGCTATAGCGTAATACAACTGAATGGAGTTACATTGTGACACTTAAGGTGCTTCTACCATGACAAGTAAGTGGCAAAAATCCAACACTGTTGCACTTTTAGCAGCTTGCTTCGTTATCCTAAATGTTGCAATGTGAACCAATTCTCTTGTAAAATTGTTGTGTAGCTCAAGCTGTGTGTGTTTTTTTTTTTTTTTTTTTTTTTTTTTTTTTTATAAAGTGCATGGGCAGAAAATCATTTACCCCTGGGGGGTATACATGAACATACTGTATAATATACAGAATGTTAGAGGTAGGCCTCTGAAAAACAAAATGTCCTACGGGCATCATAAACATCCGAAAATACCCCCCCCCCTCCCCCATGTAAAAAAACTGGATTTGAGTTTGATACGCTGCTATCATTTCGTGGTGTTGAGAAGTCTGGCCCAATTCAGCCCTTGTTCATTTTTATAAGAGTCAGCCTGTCAGCATTTTCAGTTATAATGCCCCCGGCAGCACTAAAAGCCCGCTCTGACAAAATGCTAGCGGCAGGGCAGGCCAGGACCTCCAAGGTGTAGAGAGACAGTTCTTGTACGTGTCCAGCTTGGATACCCAATAATTTTAAGGCAAAGATTAATCACGGAGGATGTTGGTACGGTCGGCAAGGTACTCTTTCAGCATCTTTGTAAAATTATCCCTCATTGTGAGAGAACCCCGTGCATCAGGGCCTGGGCGCTGGGAGGGGCCGAAAAAACTGTCCCAGACCTTTTGACAGTGTTCCCCTGCATTGTATTTGTGTCTCCCTCGCCTGTACTCCTTGGTTGTCCAACGAACTGTGACCTCTGCCGCCAGCGTTGTCAGATGGGAATTTTTTTAATAATTCTTCAACAAGGGCCTTCTGGTACTGCAACATTTTATTAGACTTCTCCGCCACGGGAAGGAGGGAGAGAAAGTTCTCCTTGTAGCGTGGGTCTAGAAGTGTGACCAACCAGTAAGTAGTGTTGCCCAAAATGCGTACAACGCGAGGGTCATGGAAAAGGCAGCAGAACATAAAGTCAGCCATGTGTGCCAGACTGCCAACAGCCAGGACTTCCCTGTCCTGACCAAGAGGACGACTGTCCATGCTATCCTCCTCCTCGTTCTCCCTCTCCTTAGGCCATCCACTCTGAACAAACGTTATGATTTGTGTGGGTAGTACCGTCTGTAGCACATGAAAACCGCTTCTTGCTAGTTCAGATGGCGCCATCTGAACTAACGGTGGATGCCACGTTCTACGCCCCATCCAGTACTACACTAACAGTTTGGACCCTGTCCCTTCCATTGGAGATTGTGTCCTTCCTTCCTCTTTCACCTCTATCCTGAGCAGTCGGCATACTGATGACGGTCCTGTGGACCGAAACGTCTGTACTATTTTCGGACTGCGACTAAATGAATATATATATATATATATATATATATATATATATATATATATATATATATATATATATATATATATATATAATATATATATAAATCATTTCCTTCTTGAGTGCCAAGCTTTTGTTTGCTGTCTAATGGTTTTGGACCCTGCTTGAGCACCGTAGCACAACTGGACTATGGTTTTCTATACAAGTCTTTTTGGGTTGTCTGATAGTGATGTGATGAGGGTGGTGAAATAGGCTTGTTTAGCGATATGGAGAGCAGAGTTATATGTTTTGAGCATAAACTTTAAAAGATTTGCTGAAAGTGATTCTCCAGACGCTCAGCACACCTAGAGCACCGCTGGAGAAAGTTTTTGCCGCATGTGCCAGGGTTGCCATCGCAGACATAGGATAGTTTTGTATGTAGATGATGCGGTTTCATCCAGGGCACTTTCCAGTGTCTTATTATAATGTGACAATGAAATGCATTAAAAAGAGGCATAGATGCTCCTAACAAGAACCTAGTTTTGCCTCTACACGAGTTACTTAGAATACTGTGCATAAGAAAGATATAGCTGAACTAGAGCAAGTGCAGAGAAGAGCAACCAAAGTTATAATGAGATGGGTGGACTGCAATACCAAGACAGATTATTAAACTTGGGGTTATTCAATTTGGAAAAACAAAGTCTTAGGGGCGATCTTATTACAATGTACAAATATGAGGAGACAGTACAGAGATCTTTCTAATGTTTTTTTTATACATAGGCCAGTGACTGGGACAAAGGGGCATCCTCTGTCTAGACGAGGAAAGAAGGTTTAATCATAATCACAGATGAAAAATCTTTACTGTAGAAGCAGTCAGAATATTAAACACTGCCACATGATGTCGTAATGGTTGATTCACTACTAAAATTGAAGAAAGATCTGGATGCCTTGCTTGAAAAATATAATATTGCAAGTTATAGACACTAGATTCTGTGATGGAGCGTTGATCCAGGGAACTAGTCTTATTGCCGTATGTGGAGTTGGGAAGGAATTTTTCCCCTAATATGGAGCTATTTGTGTCTGCCCCTTTGGGGTTTTTGCCTTCTCTGGAACAACATGTTAGGCTATAGATTGAACTCGGACTTTAGTCTACCTTCAACATTAAAAACTATGAAATGCTAAGTCTGAACAAGAGGGAGAAGAGATTGGAGATAAAGATGACAGAAGATCTTTCATAACCTGCTGGGTATTGATGGCACACAGATTTCTGTATGTGAAAACCTTCACCTTGTCTGTTCTCAGGTCTGAGGGTATTTGAAAAAAATGTGGCCCACCATACAAGCGAGCAGCCGCAGTGGTGACCGACTGCTGGATCCAGGTTTCAGTGAGTGCTAGAAGGTTAAGAGAACTGCCAAGTCCTTCATTTAAGGGAGTTTGTTACATACTAACCAGGAGTTCCAGAGGGCACAAGTAAGAGACAGCAGAAGGCATACTATTAATGTTAATGAGATTAGCAAAGTTTCTATGTGCAGCAGAAAGAGTTATATTTACTAGCACAATGAGGGCCAGAGTTGGGAGTGATATCGCCAGCTACTAAGAGATGGAGAGAAAAAAACAGTGAGCTGGTGGTTCAGTGATTTGTATGAGCGTTTTGTGTGCTGTATGGTGGTAGTGGATGATTTTCAATGTTTCAGAAATGTGAGTAGAGGATGAGAGCTGTATATTGGGTGAGATGAGAGAGTGACTGATATGAAGAGTGTGCACAGAATATGTAAATAGGTGGTAGACTTGAAAGAAAGCAGCAGCTAGAACATAAATTTAGCAATGAGATATGGAAAATACATTATGTAGCACAATTTAACAAGATGCATGGCTGCTCTGTCTAATTGCCATGTTTAACTGTGTATATACTTTAACAATATTGCACTTGACCATCACCAATGGGTGCTGGGTGCATGTGTGTAATATCTGTCCATCTACCTTTGTTTCTCCACTGTACCATGCTGCCTAGAAGCTTTGACCTCGTGTGCACCTCCGGTTGATGGAGATGAATTCCAAATTGTCAGTATACAACAAAGAAAGGAATAGAATGGTGGACTTTTGAATTCCGTCCCAAAGAGTTAAATGGAAAAAATGCATATATGAATGTTTACTATGTTACATGAAAGTCTATGATGTCACTGTATGGCATGTATCACAGAGATCCTTTTAATGAATAAATCATGAGCTGCTCTCCAACTTTGTCATGAGGTATCCATTAAAGGGAAATCACCCATCATATAAACTAGAACGGCAGTCATTTAACAGATATGTTCATGAAATGTTAATGACAATCCAATAAACAGGTATTATAACAGTAGCTGATGATGCAAATTGGGCTTAACAATGGCATCCAAGTTTTTTTTTCACTCCATTTACTGTATGTCTGGAAAAATTCTTCATATACAGTATATGGTAAAATGAAGGTTGTGACAAATGCTTAAAGAAGTTGTCCACTTCTTGGACAACCCCTTCTCATACCCCACGCGTGGCTCTGATGAAATAGAGCTTATACTCTCATCCCTTGCCGGCGCCGTTATAGCGGTGTCGGCACTTTAGTTCCTGGGTGCTCATGTGGTTGTTATGACGCGTGGACCTGGAGCCCAATCAGCGCTGGCGTCACTGGCCCTGCCTTCGGACAAATCAAACATCAATAGGAAGTCATGGCTGCAGCTGCTGTCTCACTTCCTCTTAGTGTTCGATTTGTCTGAAGGTGGAGACACTGATCCCAGTGCTGATTGAGCACTAAACTCACTTGTCATAACTGCTCGAGTGCCAACACCTCTGGAATGGCGCAGGCATGGGAGGTGAGTATAGGCTTTTTTACTTTATCTGCACCACACATTTAGATCTGCACCACACATTTAGATCAACAAGGGGTTGTCCTAGTAGTGGATGGACAACCCCTTTTAAGTGTTAGTCATGTTTTGTTTCAAGAAAACAGCACTGGGTCAGTGAGTCAGTGTGTATTTAGTGTAAGAGACATCCTGCCATCTGATATTGCTTGCTTTTACCTAGAGGCTGAGTGGACAGATTTTACTTTTCTGGGGCATATACAGTGCCTACAGAAAGTATTCATGCACCATGAACTTTTCCACATTTTTTATAGTTACACCCATAAACTTAAATGTATTTTATTGGGATTTCATGTGATTTACGAACACAAACTACAAAGTATTTGTGCTGTAAAGAAAAATTACTGTGAACACTTTTTTCTTTTTATTGTGAAGAAAACAACAAATAAAATAACTGAAAACTTCACTGTGCATAACTATTCACCCCCCTTAAGTCAATACTTTTTGTAGAGCCTCCTTTTGCAGCAATTACAGCTGCAAGTCGCTTTGGATAAGTCCCTATGAGCTTTCCACATCTTGCCACTGGGATTTTTGCCCATTCCTCAAGGCAAAATTGCTCCAGCTCCTTCAATTTAGATGGTTTCCTATGGTGAAGAGCAATCTTCAAGTCTGACCATAGATTTTCAATTGGATTAAGGTCTTGGCTTTGACTAGGCCACTGCAAAACATTTACACGTTTTCCATTAACCCCTTAACAACATTAGACGTACTAATACGCGTCTGTGCCCTGGGACTTAAGAGCCAGACCCGTATTAGTACATCATGGCGATCGCCGCTGGGTGTCAGCTGATTGTCACAGCTGACACCCGGTACTATGTGCAGGGAGCGGTCATGCACCGCTCCCAGCACATTAACCCCCCGCGATGCTGCGATCGAAGTCGATCGCAGCATTGCGGAGGCAAGGGTGATCGCAGATACTCACCTCCTCTTCCGGCTTCCAGCGCTGTCTGCCGTGGCTTCCAGGATGTCGTCATGACAACCCGATGTCGTCATGACAACCCGATGTCGTCATGACAACATCCGGGTCACCAGACAGCAGGAAGATTTTTTGGACATGCGCAGTGCATCTCCAAACAATCTTCTCCCTGTCCAGCGCTGACAGCCTGCATGACACAGGGATGGTGCTGCATTCCTGTGCCATGCAGGCGATCAGAGAAAAAAAAGTGAAAGTCCCATAGTGGGACAAAGTAATAAAGTAAAAAAACTATCAAAGTGAAAAAAAAAAAAATTATAAAAATATTAAAAAATAAAAAAAATAATCCACCAAAAATAAAAATATAATGTACCTATCAATAAATATTATATTAAAAAAAACAAAAAAAAAACAATAAAAGTACACATATTTGGTATTGCCGTGTCCGGAACAACCTGACCTATAAAACTGTCCCACTAGTTAACCCCTTCAGTGAACACGGTAAAAAAAAAAAAAAAAAAACCGAAGCAAAAAACAATGCTTTATCACCATACCGCCAAACAAAAAATGGAATAACACGCGATCAAAAAGACAAATATAAATAAAAATAGTACTGCTGAAAACTTCATCTCGTCCCGCAAAAAACAAGCCGCCATACAGCTCCATCAGCCGAAAAATAAAAAAGTTATAGCTCTCCGAATAAAGCTATGCTAAAAAATAATTTTTTCTATAAAATTGCTTTTATTATGTAAAAGTGCAAAACATAGAAATACGATATAAATGTGGTACCGCTGTAAACATACTGACACGAAGAATAAAGCTGCCGTATCAATTTTACCACACGCGGAACAGAATAAAAAAAAACAATTCCTGAATTGTTGGTTTTTGTTCATTCTCCCTCCCAAAAATCGGAATAGAAAGCGATCAAAAAATGTCACGTGCATGAAAATGGCACCAATAACAACGTCAACTCATCCCGCAAAAAACAAGCCGTCACATGATTGTCTGCCAAAATCTGGAAAAATTATAGCTCTCAAAATATGGCGATGCAAAAACTAGATTTTACAAAAAATGCGTCTTTTAGTGTGTGACAGCTGTCAGTCATAAAAACCCCATATGATTCTGGTTTCGCTGTAGTCTCACCGACCCGAAGAATAAGGTCGTCTAATCACTTATACCGCATGAGGAACGGAGTAAAAAATAAACGCTAGGGTTAGGGTTGTGCTAGGGTTAGGGTTGTTCTAGGGTTAGGGTTGTGCTGGGGTTGGGATTTTTTTCAAAAGTAAGAAAAAAAGATGACGATATGGCGACTAGTGTTGAGCGCAAGTGCTCGCTACTTGAGTTTGCATCGGGTGTTCTGGTATGCATTGAGTATCGTGGGTATTTGAGTGACATGCTCGAGTCTTCGCCCTATATGCTTCACGGCCCAAAAAACTTTACGGGGATTGCCTGCCATGTACGAGCGATCCCCGCATGTTTTTTTTTTGGGTGTCTAATAACCATGAAACATCCAGGCGGGGACTCGAGCATGTCACTCGAGCACACGCAGTACATGGTGCATACCTGAGTACCTGATGCAAACTCAAGTAGCGAGCACTTGCGCTCAAGACTAATGACAACTTATTCAATATGATGACCTAATGTTATCAAATTCTGTGTCGTACCTCTGGGTTCAAAATGTTCACTATACACCTTAATAAAATCCTTGAGGGGTATAGTTTCCAAAATGGGGTCACTTGTGGGGGAGCTCCACTGTTTAGGCACATCAGGGGCTCTCCAAACGCGACATGGTGTCCGCTAACAAATTGAATGGAAAATCGGCTCAAATTGTTAGCGGACGCCATGTTGCGTTTGGAGAGCCCCTGTGTGCCCAAACATTGGAGCTCCCCCACAAGTGACCCCATTTTGGAAACTAGACCCCCCAAGGCACCATCTAGATGCATAGTGAGCACTTGGAACCCCCAGGTGCTTCACAAATTGATTCATGAAAATGAAATTTTTTTTTTTCATTTTTACGAATCAATTTGTGAAGCACCTGGGGGTTCCAAGTGCTCACTATGCATCTAGATAGGTGCCTTGGGGGGTCTAGTTTCCAAAATGGGGTCACTTGTGGGGGAGCTCCAATGTTTGGGCACACAGGGGCTCTCCAAACGCAACATGGCGTCCGCTAATTATTCAATCAAATTTTACAATCAAAAAGTCAAATGGCGCTCCTTCCCTTCCGAGCCATGCCGTGCGCCCAAACAGTGTTTTTTCCCCACATATGGGGTATCTGCGTGCCCAGGAGAAATTGTACAACAAATTTTGGGGTCCATTTTTTCTTGTTACCCCTGTGAAAATAAAAAAATTGGGTCTAAAGTAACATTTTTGTGAAAAAAGTTAAATGTTCATTTTTTTCCTTCCACATTCCAAAAATTCCTGTGAAGCACCTGAAGGGTTAATAAAGTTCTTGAATGTGGTTTTGAGCACCTTGAGGGGTGCAGTTTTTAGAATGGTGTCACTTTTGGGTATTTTCTGTCATAAAGACCTCTCAAAGTGACTTCAAATGTGATGTGGTCCCTAAAAAAATGGTTTTGTAAATTTTGTTGGAAAAATGAGAAATCGCTGGTCAACTTTTAACCCTTATAGCTCCCTAACAAAAAAAAAATTTGGTTCCAAAGTTGTGCTGATGTAAAGTAGACATGTGGGAAATGTTATTTATTAACTCTTGTGTGACATATCTCTCTGATTTAAGGGCATAAAAATTCAAATTTTGAAAATTGCAAAATTTTCCAAATTTTCGCCAAATTTCCATTTTTTTTCACAAATAAACACAAGTGATATCGAAGAAATTTTACCACAATCATGAAGTACAATATGTCACGGAAAAACAATCTCAGAATCAGGGGGATCCGTTGAAGCGTTCCAAAGTAATTACCTCATAAAGGGACAGTGGTCAGAATTGTAAAAATTGGCCTGGTCATTAACGTGCAAACCACCCTCGGGGGTTAAGGGGTTAAACCACTCGAGTGTTGCTTTAGCAGTATGCTTTGGGTCATTGTCTAGTTGGAAGGTGAACCTCTGTCCAAGTCTCAAATCACTGACAGACTGAAACAGGATTTGCTCAAGAATATCCCAGTATTTTGAACCATCCATCTTGTGATACCATGTCCTTTATATTTGATTATAAAAGGTTTGATGGTGCTTCAGGGGATCATCAGAGATTGGGATATTATTTTCTAACCTAACCCTGCCTTGGACTTCTCAACAACTTTGTCCCTGACATGTTTGGAGATCTCCTTGGTCTTCATGGTGTTGTTTGGTTAGTGGTGCCTCCTGCCTAATGGTATTGCAGCATCTGTGACCTTTCTGAAATGGTGTGTGTGTGTGTATATATACTGACAGACCATGTCACACTTAGATTGCACACAGATGGACTTATGAAGGTAATCGCATGTGACGCGCCCCTGGGCCTGTGCTGAGTAGCGTTGCGCACGCGGGAGCCTACCCGGAGCCGGATCTGATGGGGGTAGTAGTCTCGTGGCAGTGACCCGGTCCGTGCCCAGGGAGTCAAACTGTGTGGCTGAGTATTAGCAGTAGATGTAGGACGACTACGCCACCCGTTGAATGCAGCTATGGAGCTGCCACTGCAGGGCAGACCGCTGAGGCCGGTGGTAGGATAGTGCAGCGTAGATGGTATAACCCCCAACGGGAGGGGTATGGCCTCAGGGCAGCCGACGTGGATGATGGGGGTAGCAGGAACCACTCAGAGACGATGCGGTGTAGTTCAGGGTCTTTATTGGTGACAAAGATAGACCCTTCCGGAGTACTGGCTAGCGGTCGGGGCCTGGTCAGTCCTTGAGCAGATGGGATCCCCCTTGGCCAGGCGGAGTTGTAGGCCTCCCCAACTAATCGTACTCTTCTGGCTACCTTGCTAGAGGCGGGTAAAAGTAGCCCACGTCCCTGAGTGTACCGTGTGGTGCTCACCCGTATGGCCGGTGACTCGGGGCCTTCTAGTGGCTTCCGCTCCACGACGGCGGTGCTGGTCCCACGCGTGTGACCGTGCCTTCGGGTTTCTTGGCCAGAGGACCTGCAATCCCCTGCCGGGCGGTTTCTGCTGCTGGGTCTGGGTTAATCCCCACAGCCTCGGACTCCGGGTCCGGTAGTAACTCTTCAATCAGGGCGAGCTCTTCAGCTGCCAGCCCCTGATTCCTTTTAGCCTGCTCCCACAGAGCTCCTGATCTTTCTTTCCTATGCTGCTTCTCCTCTTCTCAACTCTTCTCTCTTCTCTCTAACCCTGCCTCAGCCCCAGTTTTATATAGGGGAAGTTCTTCCCCTCCCAGGACTGGGCAGGAGGTGTGGCATGCATAGGATTCCTGACCAAGAGACCTCCCACCTGCTCTCAGACATAACATTGCTATTACTGTGGAGACCAGACCCCTGGGGTGCCACACATGCATTAGAAGTTTAGAGGCCTCATAGTAAAAGGGGTAAATGCACATGCCATTTTTTTTGTTATTTGATCCCATACATTTAATTTATGCCTGTATTGTTCTCACTTGACCAACTTAGACTATTTTAGTGCTGATGCATCACACACAAATCGAATTTCAAAAAATACTTAAACACCAGTTGTAATGTAACAAAACAGGTAAAAGGCCAAGGGCGGTGAATACTTTCGCAAGTCACTGTACCACAAAAGGTAGTAATTGCAGCAAAAAGTGGTCCTACCAAGTATTGACTGTCACAATTTTCAGATGTGTATTTTATAAATATTTTGAAAACCATGTGTCATTTCCTTTTCACTTCGCAAATATTTGTTAGTTTGTCAGTGTATCACATAAAATCCCTATCAAATACATTTTAAGTTTGTGGGAGTAGAAATGTTCACAGGGCATGAATACCTTTTCAAGGCTTGGCGACCGGGAGACGGATGTGCAGATCTAGAGCGCACATCACAGGGCTCTGTGACGTGCAGGGGAGGAATATTTAAGTAGGTAGGCGGGGATTTCTTGGCGTCCCTCGATGGCCAATCCTAGGAAAAACGGATTTTATAAAAAGATATGAGATCAAGCAGACCTCTACTATGGGCCATACAGGTATGTATAGATTTACATTTCTATCACTTGTATGCCCATATTCTAGGTCTGAAAAGTCCCAGGGGGTGACAGATTCCCTTTAAGTGTAGCACACCTACCAACTAATGTGGATAGGTAATGAGAGAATAGAATACATCCTCTGGAAGTAACTGCCAGGTTGATATGTTTATTAGAGATAAGCGAACATGTTTGAAAAACGTTTGCCAATTTCAAATTCGGCGCGAATATTGCATGTTCGGATTTGCAATTGGACACACGAGCATTTTTACTTAAAATTGGCAAAATTCGGTAAAAGTGTGGGAAATGATTGCATTTGCACTACAGTATTTTTTATCACTTTGGCTAGGATAGTGGTGCTGTTTGATGGGAGGGGATGGCGAGAGGTCAGAGGAGCGGCATGCTTCTAATTTATTATTTATTTTTTCCCTTCACCCATGACAGCACACCTAACAGCACACTAGAGAGAGGGATCCGCCCCACCAAGAACAGGAAACTGTTAAAAATAAAAGGGCGGTACCTCTCTCCCGCTTCAGTTGGTTTCCTGTGAAGTAAGTGTTTTTTTTTTTTTTTTTTTTGCACATACCCAGCCCTACAGAGGAACAGGCTGTGGCCTAGGCACCGGCCTTCAGGGTCTGGAAGTGCTATCCACAGGTCCTTTGGGCACTGTGTCAGAGTGGGTGGTGAGGATAGTTCCGGTCGTCCGCAGACCGACACGCCGCCCTCCCCCTGCCATGTGCTGTTGTGCGACGGCAGCTTCCGGGTATGAAGCGCCGGCGTCTGACGCCACAGGCGCGGGGCACGCTTGGAGAGGCGTGCCTGAATGACGTTGGGGGCGGGGCTCCGGAACCAAAACTGCCGCACCCTTCAGCATCGCTGGATGGGAAACTATGCATCACCGGTCGGCAGACTCAGGAAGGCCAAAAGAAGAAATTACCGGAAGGAGGTGGACCAGATGACGCTGGCACCCTTACGAAAGGGGAGGAAACAAAGGAAACTGCTCCATGCTCCAGCCCATGATCTTGGTCAGTATGGAGGACCAGGATAGCCAGGAGCAGCAGCTGATGCCACCACCACGACAGCAGCAACGGAAAAAACAGCCAGGTCGTTATCGGGGAGGCAGCCGCTCGAGTAACTAGAGCAGCAGCCGTCCTAGACATAGGAGCATGGTATCGGAAGACTTCTGTGTCCAGAAGGGATTCATCCTGTATCCCGCTACAGCCTCTAAATCCGGTATCCTTAAGTGACTACGGGGGTTAGTGATCTCCGTGAATGTCACCATTTATTAATAAAGGCCTTACAGTGTGTTTTAAGATTTAGGAGCCTAGGAAAGCTAGCACCAAAAAGAACAGGACATGCGTGCTATGCCAGATTCCACTAGCGGTAGACTGGCAAAAAGAGCTTTAATCAGTCTGCATTTGTAGGACAATTTCTGAGGGTACCCCAGACTTCGCTGCAAGTCTTAGGTCCAGAAGTAGAAGGCTCCCTAAAAAACTGGCTTAAGAGAAAGAGACCCAACAAGGAATTCTCTTCTGATTCTAATTTCTCCTTCCTATCAGAAGAACTGTTTAATAGTGATACCACATTCTCTTCCTCCTCGGATAGTGACAGTGGTAGACAGTGTTTTCCTACAGAGGATACTAATAAATTAGTTAAGGCCATTAGGTCGACTATGGGGGTTGAAGGAAGAGAAAACTACTAAATCCTTGGAGGAGAGGAAGATGCATACCTTCCCAGTGAATGCTAAAATTCTGGCCCTAATTGATGAGGAATGGAGGAGACCAGAAAAAACAGGGGCGTTACCCTCATCCTCAAAGAGAAAGTATCCCTTTGAAGACACAGATTCTGTATTGTGTGCCAAAATCCCCAAAGTTGATGGTGCTGTAGCCTGATCGTCCGTCATCATTGCCCTTGGAAGATTCAGGGGTCCTTATGGATCCCCTGGATAAAAAAAGTGGATTCCTTTCTAAGACTTACATGTGAAGCAGCAGCAGGTGGTTCTGAAGCCAGCAATTGCAGGGAAATGTGAGGCCAGATCTCTTATGGTCTGGCTACAGCAGTTAGGAGAACAACTGAAGGACAAGAAAATCCCAAGGGATAGAATCCTATATAACCTACCCCCTATTGCATGTGGCTTCAGCATTCCTAGCAGATAAATCAGCTGACTCAGTAAAATTGTCAGCTAGATCAGCTAATTTGTCAAATGTGGCCAGGCAGGCCCTATGGCTCAAAGATTATCTGGGGGACTTGCAGTCAAAGCATAAACTATGCTCTATACCGTGTGACGGCAAGTTCTTATTTGTTAATAAACTGGACTACATCCTAGAGAAAGCAGGCGACAAAAAGTTTTCCTGGATTCTCTGGTGATACAAGGAGGACTTAATCGTGAACGTCCTCCGGGAGAAAAAAAGGAAGTGGGACTTCAAAAATAAAAGCGAGTTGGGATACATGCTTGGAGGTCCCTCCTCCACTTTATGGCGGTAGTCGATCTAAAAGATGCCTACTACCACATCCCGATCCATCCAGACTATCAAATACCTAAGAGTAGCTCTACACATACATGGGAGGATCAGACCTTTTCAGTTTACGGACCCCCCCCCCCCCCCCTTTGGATTATCAATAGCACTAAGTGTGTTCACCAAGCTAGTGGTGGAGATGACAGCCTTCTTACGCATCAAGAACATAGTCATCGTCCCCTACTTGGACGATTTCCTTGTGGTAGGAAAGTCTACAGACCACTGTTCGGCTCAGCTGACGGAAGTCACGGCGATCCTGCAAAAATTAGGCTGGTTGGTGAATGCTCAAAAATCAAAACTGAAACCTTCTAAAATCTTTTTAGGCCTGGTTCTGAATTCTGAGCTTCAATCCTGTTTTATACCAGAGGACAAAATAAACAAAGTGATTCATTTGGCTTTGGAAGCAATGAAATCTCCAACGAAGACATTGAGGAAAGCAAGGTCTCTGTTAGCGACTATGACATTATGTCTCTCAGCGGCCAGATTGGCCCAGTTTCACATGAGGCCACTCCAGTGGGAGATCCTGCCCGCACAGAAGTCATTAAACGGACATTTAGAAGGGAGGGTAGAGGTCATAGACTCCCTCTCATTGTTGACAGCCAGGGAAAATTTAACATCAGGAATGCAGTGGTCTATACCTTTTCAACAGCATAACTAATTCAAGCAGCTCTGGCTGGGGAGGTCATCTACCAGACCACGCAATCCAGGGATGCTGGAAAGGCCATCAAGAGGAGAAATTGTCAAACATAAAATAACTAGGGGCAGTAGAGAGAGCTTTAGAAGGCTTTCTTCCTCACATTCAGGGTCACCATATCTGAATTATATCAGACAACCAAACAGTGGCATACATAAATCATCAAGGGGAAACAAGTTCTCACTCCCTAATGATAGCGGTAGACAGGCTTTTTCCACTGGCGGACAACATCTTCTGTCCATCACGGCATTCCACATAAGGGGGGTAGAAAACACAAAAGCAGACTTTCCTAGCTGCAGCAGGTCAAGATCGGGAGTGGGCCCTAAACCCTGTGGTATTTCAGCAGATAGTCTAGCTATGGGAATTGCCAAAGATGGATCTGCTGGCGAACAGATCTAACAGGAAAGTAGAAAAGCTCTGTTTGTTAGACCCAACAGAAAAACCATGCGCAGTGGATTTCCTCCAGGTGCCCTGGAATTTCAAAAGAGCCTATGCCTTTCATCCAATAGTGATAATTCCGGCAGTAGTGAGGAAGATCAGAGAAGATCAGGAGAGAATAATTCTAATCGCTCCCTTTTGGCCAAAAAGACCTTGTGTTTTCTCTACTCCGGCTAATGTCAATATCGGATCCCTGGATCCTGTCGGAGAGGCCGGACCTTCTCATACAAGGTCCAGTGTTCCACTCACAAGTCAAAGGTTTCCATCTTGCAGTGTGAAATTTGAAAGGGCAATATTAAGTAACAAAGGGTTTTCCCCAGGTGTAGATTCCATCCTGCTGAGTAGTAGGACATCTATAATAACTAAAGATTTATGGATGGACATGGGAAAAATTCCTAAAACTTTTAGGGACCCCATTAACTAACTGATAGGCCTCTGATGGGGCCCATCCTAGAGTTCCTGCAAAAAGGGTACGACCTGGGGTTGGCCACCAGAGCACTTAAAGTGCAGGTGTCAGCATTAGGGGCATTATATAACTGTAACCTGGCGGGTAACAGATGGGTTTCAAGGCTCATTAAGGCCTGTGACAGATCTAGACCGGTTTGGGTTCCTAGAATTCCTCCCTGGGACCTGAATCTGGTTCTGAATACTCTAACTGGAGACCCATTTGAGCCTCTCTAGGATCTTTAAGCAAACATTCTTACCCTTTAAAACGATTATATTAATAGCATTAACATCAGCTCGTAGAGTGAGTGACCTGCAGGCCCTTTCAGTCAACCCTCCATATACGCAAATATATGAAGACAGAATTGTACGAAGGCCAGATCCAGCAGATCTCCCTAAAGTGGCTTAAAAATCCCATTGTTCCCAATAAATTATCTTGCCTTCATTTTGCAACAATCCTAAAAACTTATCATAATCTAGATGTTAGGAGGTCTTTATTACAGTACATATCCATGACCATTTAGTGGAGGAAGGATCATTCCCTGTTCCTAGCCCATCAAGGGAGTAGGAAGGGTTACGGGGTGACAAGATGTGGCTTAGGGAGGCCATTAGTATAGCCTACTCAACTAGTGGTGCTCCGGTCCCGAATGGCATCAAGGCTCACTCCACCAGAGCTGTGGCGACCTCGTGGGTGGAAAGAGCAGAGGTATCAATAGACCAGATATGTAAGGCTGCTACTTGGTCCTCACCGTCCACCTTCTTTAAGCACTATAGGTTGGATCTGTCCTCTTTTGACCTTACCTTTTGGAGAAGGGTGTTTCACATTCTCCAAAAGTCTCTCAGGTAACACTAAGGTTATTTACCAGTAGCTAGTTTTTCCAGAACCCATGACAGCACCCATATATCCCCACCCCCAGCCCCTTCCCTTTCTCGCCATATGGGTGTGCACTATAGTTTGGGTGCTTGTGTGATGTAGGTGTTGGTTATGTGTAACTTTTTCACGGAGGTCCTCTCAGGCTCTGTAACAAACTGAAGCAGGGGAGAGGTACCGCCCTTTTATTTCAGATGGTTTCCTGTCCTTGGTGGGATGGATCCCTCTCTCAGGTGTGCTGTCAGATGTGCTGGAAGAACTGGCTACCGGTAAGTAACCTTAGGCAAAACACTAACTTTGTGCGCAAATTGCGGCTAGTCAATCAGGGCGCAGGAACTATCCACAATGTCCAGACACAAGGGCTGGTGCCATTGGCTGCTGAAATCACATGTCCCTCTCTATATAAAGAGCGGACATGTTGTTTTAGCACCATTTTTCACTATAACAGGGCAGAGAGGCTGCTACTGGTCTGTTCCTGGATCCTGAGAGATTTTACCTAGTTAGCTAGGCGGTTGCTTCTAAGTCAGATAGTTTAGATAGCTAGTGTCCTGTGAAATTGACATATTTTTTTTTCTCTTGCGCCATTAGTGAGGTCCAGACAAAGACAGCAGGGCACATTTCAGCATAGAACTCTGTTGTGCACTTCTTCTATTGTACTTCATGCACGAGTACACCTTTTAAAAATCAAATTTTGCCTGTTACTAACCTGACACAGCATGCCACATCTCAGCTTGTCATTTTGTGGTGGTGAAATTCAGCTGGATGCAGAGCTCATTCAGAGTAAATCAATTTTTGTTGCTGTTACTAACGTGATACAGTAGGCGAGATATCAGTTTAAAATTGTTTTGGAGCATTTATTCTATTTAATACAGGCCTCATAAATAATAAAAAAAAAATCTAATTTTTTTGTTGCTAATAGGGGGTTTTAACAACACTATCTTAGCAACATGAGTGGGAAAAGCAAGGTTGCGGTGGAAGGGGGAATATGCTTGGTGTTCAAGGTATACGTGGTGTAGGCGGTAATGTTGAAAGCACTAGTGAACTAACACCATCAAGTCCTAGCCAAACACAACTGACAGCTTCTGTTAGCAGACGGGCTACTCCACTCCCTTTCTTTGGCAGCCGCATAGCGGTATGCCTTGTAGATGAGGGCCAGAAAGAGCATGTGCTCCAGTGTATGGCAAGCGCTGCATCAAGTGGCCTCCTCCTCTTCATCACAAACAGTACAGTCCTCAAAGTTGGCACCCCAATTACCCTTGTTTCCTCCCGGGTCATAACTCTCCAACCACCTAACTGACTGTAGGGAACCACAGATGGGTGATTCTGCAGAGCTGTTCACACATTCTATGCAATGGGTATCAGAAGTCTGCTCCAAAGATTCAGAGTCAAGAGGAGTAAAGTGTCTGCACCGATGTCCAAATTTTTTTTTTAGGTTGGATCGGGGGCAGGACAAAGTAGGGTCTGAGCAGCATCCTGACCCTTGTCATCAGACGTTTACCCCCAGAGGGGGTGATCCTGATAAGACTCAGATACCTGAGGCGCACGCAGACTGTACTGTGCTGTCAGGGCAGGAAGAGGAGGAGGGTGACTCTCAGGGCGAAGAATGGGAGAACAGAGCGGATGATGAGGTTGTAGATCCTACTTGGTGTGAACCCAGAGGTATGCAGCTGAGTAGGTCATCTTAGAAGGTGGAGGAGGAAGACTAGAAGGTTAAGTTGCTCCCTACGTCACAGACACGGAGTGATGCAACCACGACCAGCACTGCATCCTTAACCACAACTGTGGCTGTGGCCAGCAGCAGTCACAGGTCTGCAGCTTGCAGGGACGGCAAGAGTTGCCTAGCCTGGGCCTTTTTTTGACACAGCAAAGTATGAGCCAACTCACATTATCTGCCAACTTTGCAAAAAAACAACCAACAATTTAGTAGAGGGAAAAAGTGCTATAATTTAACTACTACATGCATGAACCTTTACATGCGCAATCAACATGCGTTACTCTGGCAATCTCACTGCAATAAAATGCGGACCTCACCAACCATCAGCTGTCCCATCAATACATCTGCTGCTGCTGCTTCCTTCTCCTCTGTTACAGTATCAAGTGTTGTCATGCAGGTCTCCAAGCGCAGAACCTCCAGTTGTTTACCTGCTCCAGTCAGGCTGAGTGAGAGCCTGTCAGCTGTAACGGAAGTGGACATGCCTGCTTTTTTTTTTTTTACCAATCTCGCACAACGAGCACACCACATCTTTCTCAATCCACCCTAACCTCTCCGCCTGCACCTCACTCATGGTCTAGCAGTTTGTCCGGTTCACTGTACTCTACCCTCTCAGCACTGCAGCCAGCCCTCGGTCCCGCAGTTGTGGTCATGTAAAAGATTTACTCCTACACATGACAAAGCTAAGAGGTTGAATTCCACCATCTCCAATCTGTTGGCCACGGAAATGCTGCTGTTCCCCCTAGTAGATAAACTGTTTCTGAAAGCTGATAGCCATCGCAGTCCCCCAGGACCAGTTGCTGAGTCGCCATTACTTCTCTAAGAAACCTGTGCCTGTGCTACACTAGCATGTCGCAGACAACATCACCCATTCCTTGAACAAATCTATGTCTGCCAGGGTGCATTTCACAACAGACATTTGGATGAGTAAGCATGGCCAGGGGCATTACATATCGCTAACTGGGCACTGGGTGACTCTAGTGGCTGTGGGGGCAGGCGGGGAAGGGGCTGCTCCACAAGTCATGGAATTCTCAAGGCTTGTGGGACAAACCTGTTTTTAATACTTCCTCTGCTGCTTCTGGCTTCTCCACCTGTTCCCCCAACCTCTGCCTTAATGAGACTCGTGTTCCAACAGTGCAGAGCGAATCTCCATTACCTCTTTACTGTGCAGCCAGTGCTCACCACAATCAGGCAGTGTTAAAATTAATATGCCTTGGAGACCGCAGTGATATAGCTTAAGAGTTGTGGACAGCTATCCAGGCCGCGTTTGAGCAATGGCTGCCTCCGCTGAACCTGGAGCCAGGGAAGGCCGTGTGTGATAAAGGTGCGAACTTGGTGGTGGCCCTACGCTAAGGCAAGGTCACACATGCCTTGCGTGGCTCACATCCTCAACCTGGTGGTACAGCGATTTCTCAGCCACTATCCCGGCCTGGATGCATTGCTGCTGAAAGCGTGAAAGCTGTGTGCTCGCTTCCGACGTTCGCACCCCTCAGGTCATGGACTTGCATCGATACAGAGGGCTTTGTTCAAACCAGTTAACCGGTTGATGTGCGCTGTAGCACCTCGGTGGAATTCCACTCTACACATGTTGCAGCGACCTGTGGCAGCAGTAACGAGCCCTAACGCAGTATGTCATGTCATATAGCCTGGGCTAACGCAGTACGGACGTGGCATATGACGTTTACGGAGTGGGTACAGATTAAGGACCTCTGCACAGTTTCGAAATGGCTACTAAGATGGTTAGCACTGACTATGCTGCCATCAGCATCACTATTCCAGTCATCGACATGCTGGAGCAGACGTGGAATAGCCTGCGGGAGGAGGTGGTGGTCCCAGAGGAAGAGGAGGATGTGGAAGGATAACAATGTCTCAAAGTTCCAGGCTGTCGTCACACAGGTGGGTGCCAAGGGTGGGTGGATTCCTGCAATCGAGTGGGGCTGGTGATAACAGACAAATAGTTAGTGAAGGTGCAGGAGCCGAGGAACAAATGGAGAAGGAAGAGGTGATGTGAGAGCAACAGTCAGGAGATGAAGCAGATAATCATCCAATCTCTGTTTTTCGTGGTTGGCGGGACAAAGGAAACGAGCATTAGTGTTACCCAGCCACAAACACAGCATGGCCTTGGACCTCATGGAAGAGCCAAACATAGGAGTGCGTTCTTGATGCACTCTCTGCAACATGATCCCCATATAGTTATGATTTGAAATGGTGCTGACTACTGGGTTGCCACTCTGTTAGATCCACGTTATAAGAGTAAATTTTGCCAGATGCTTCCCACCCTGGAGAGGGACCTGCGCTTGATGGCGTATCAAAATACTTTTACACAACCTTAAGAGAGGTTTTCCCCAAGACAGCAGTGAGGTGCACAGTGTGCATCACATCTCTAGACTTCCAACCTCCAGAACGTCAATAAGTCAACACCAAAACATTATCAGCAGCAGTGTAAGTGGCAGAAGCAATTTCTGTGAGTCCTTTCACACTTTTTAGACCAGCTCGTGCACCAGCACAACAGAGTACAAGTCTGACACGTGGTGAACGACTGGAAAGGATGGTGCAGGAGTATCTAGAGCTCAATATGAATACCATCAGGGAGAGTTTGGACCCTTTTACATTTTGGTCTTCAAAAATAGATGAGCGGCCTGAGCTCACCTGTCAAACCTTGGAGGTTTTATCATGCCCGGCAGCCAGCCTTCTCTCAGAACATGTCTTCAGCACTGCTGGTGGTGTCCTGATGGATAAGCAAAGCCTGCTGTCCTCTGAAAGTGTAGACTGCCTAAATTTCATCAAAATGAACAAGTCATGGATCTGCAAGGACTTTTGCACCCCAATTACAGACTGTACCGATTAGGCGATGTTGTAGTTTTTAGTGTGCTTCATTGATCTCGCGTAATTGCAGTCTGTGATCTTTTTAGCATGGCTTCTCCGCCTGCTATTGATGCTGCTGCTGCAGCAGATGTTAACAATTTTCAGAAATGTTAAGACTCGTGGTTAGGTCTTTATCTGGTGGGTTGGCTGTAGTGGTGTCGGACCCCATTATGCCATTTCTACTCTGGTGAAATTGATGCCACTTTGGTGGTGTCGGCCCCTAATTTTTGGAAATGGGGAGACTCTAAGTTGGGTCTCCTTCATGTGTGTTGCGTGTAGCAGTAGGCCTCAGAGACCAGCAGGCTTTCAGTCAACTACCCGTGTTACTATTGTACCAATATTATTCTATGAAACAGATTTTTCTGCCATCTGAGTGTAGCTGAGCTTAAAAGCAGGTTGAGCTGTTGCATGTGGTATCGGGGCTCCCAGCACAGCAGACTTACACCGATCCCTCACCCACCGCATCTTTTGACGTTAAATTCAAAGCTGTAAGTGCTGGCCAAGACCCTGATGCCTCATGCATGGCCCATGGCTGATTGCTTCTGTGCCATTATAAAATTTGTACTGAGGGTCTATTTATGCCACTTTCCTGGTGTCTGCGCCTAATTTGATCTGTTTTGGCAGCTTTTGGGCCCATTTCAAGGTGTTGTGTATGCGTTTGGTGTTGCCTCCCATTGAATCTAATGGGGTTTGGTGAATAATTCAGGAAGTTCGTCGACGCTGGACCGAACCGAACATTGAAAGCTTCGCTCATCTCTGTTTACATACTCCCATACAGGCGCAGTCTGATCTAACCACCACTTCACTGGAGCAGCTCAGAACTTACCCTATCCTTCTACCTTTTGCTATGCATTTTATTGATTTGCTGTATTTGTCAATGAAAAATTCAAGGGGCAACATTTCTCTTTGCGGTGAGTGACATGCCGAGGTGAGGAGACTTTTCAGCCGCAATGCTCCTCTGGGAAATATGCTAATTCTCCTCAGAGAGGAAGAGGACTAGAACTCTAGTGCCACCTATAGGAAGTAGCAATCCTAAAAGTTAATATCTACTCTGTAACAAGCCTTGTCGCATGACTTGGGATAAAAACCAAAATCTCAATTTGCAGATCCTGTTTCGGGGTACTTCCCCTCATCAGTGCAAAGTGAGAGATCTGGTTTGGCTGGGTGAGAGGCGTCTGACTGGGATCCAAGGGGTAACGTTTCTCCTTGCGGAAAGTGACACATTTTGTGGAGAGATCTCACACTTTGCACTGACGAGTGGCAGTCCCCCGAAACAGTGTCTGCAAAATTGACATTTTGGTTTTGACTTTTTTCCTAAGTCATGTGACAAGACTTGTTAGTCGATATTGACTTTTAGGATTGCTACTTCCTATAGGTGGCACTAGAGTTCTAGTCCTCTTCCTCTCTGAAGAGTCAATGAAGAATTGAAACCTTATAAAATACTCACAATTATATTTCAGCAACCATAGAAACATTTGACTAAAATACACTGCTCAAAAAAATAAAGGGAACACTCAAATAACACATCCTAGACCTGAATGAATGAAATATTCTCATTGAATACTTTTGTTCTGTACAAAGTTGAATGTGCTGACAACAAAATCGCACAAAAATCATCAATGGAAATCAAATTTAATAACCAATGGAGGCCTGGATTTGGAGTCACCCCCAAAATTAAAGTGGAGAAAGACACTACAGGCTGATCCAACTTTGATGTAATGTCCTTAAAACAAGTCAAAATGAGGCTCAGTATTGTGTGTGGCCTCCACGTGCCTGTATAACCCTCCCTACAATGCCTGAGCATGCTCCTGATGAGGTTGCGGATGGTCTCCTGTGGGATCTCTTCCCAGACCTGGACTAAAGCATCCGCCAACTCCTGGACAGTTGGTGGTGCAGCGTGACGATGGTGGCTGGAACGAGACATGATGTCCCAGATGGAGGGGGACGTAGGAGCGCAAAAACCCAGCAGCAGGACCGCTACCTCCGCCTTTGTGAAAGGAGGAACAGGAGGACCACTGCTAGAGCCCTGCAAAATTACCTCCAGCTGGCCTCAAATGTGCATGTGTCTGCACAAATGGTTAGAAACCAACTCCATGAGGGTGGTATGAGGGCCCGACGTCCACAGATGGGGGTTGTGCTCACAGCCCAACGCCATGCAGGACGCTTGGCATTTGCCACGGAACACCAGGATTGGCAAAGTCGCCACTGGCACCCTGTGCTCTTCATGGATGAAAGCAGGTTCACACTGAGCACATGTGACAGACGTGACAGAGTCTGGAGATGCCATGGAGAGCGATGTGCTGCCTGCAACATCCTTCAGCATGACCGGTTTGGCAGTGGGTCAGTAATGGTGTGGGGTGGCATTTCTTTGGAGGGCCGCACAGCCCTCCATGTGCTCGCCGAGATGAGGTACCGAGATGAGGTCCTCAGACCCCTTGTGACTCCATATGCTGGTGCAGTTGGCCATGGGTTCCTCCTATTGCAGGACCATGCCAGACCTCATGTGGTTGGAGTGTGTCAGCAGTTCCTGCAAGATGAAGGCATTGAAGCGATGGGCTGGCCCGTCTGTTCCCCAGACCTGAATCAGATTGAGCACATCTGGGAAATCATGTCTCTCTCCATCCACCAACGTCTCGTTGCACCACAGACTGTCCAGGAGTTGGCGGATGCTTTAGTCCAGGTCTGGGAGGAGATCCCATAGGAGATCATCCGCAACCTCATCAGGAGCATGCTCAGGCGTTGTAGGGAGGGTTATACAGGCACGTGGAGGCCACACACAATACTGAGCCTCATGAGCCTTTGACTTGTTTTAAGGACATTACATCAAAGTTGGATCAGCCTGTAGTGTCTTTCTCCACTTTAATTTTGGGGGTGACTCCAAATCCAGGCCTCCATTGGTTATTAAATTTGATTTCCATTGATGATTTTTGTGTGATCTTGTTGTCAGCACATTCAACTTTGTACAGAACAAAGTATTCAATGAGAATATTTCATTCATTCAGATCTAGGATGTGTTATTTGAGTGTTCCCTTTATTTTTTTGAGCAGTGTATATAAAAACACTGAAGCAGCAAACCAAAATTTGTGTCAGACTCAACTTTTGACATTGCCTATAGATTTTCTGCAGCATTTCTAGAAATTAAGGCCTACTGGAGGAACTTTGGTTCTCATGCATACCTATTGAACCCTGCTTTGCTAAACCTAGAAGTCACTTGTGGTTGATATTTTATGGTGCAAATATGCTTCAGTTCTGATAAGTAGAAGAAACCTTTTCTTCATTTGAAGTGGTAGTTGGAAACTGCTGGATTTTATATATCCCAAAAGCACACTCTGGTGACTGATGAGAGAGAGATGAATTGTAAAATATAGTGTGATGTGATCTAATATGAATTGTGATGTGCATTAGTAATATGCATAGTCCAACCATAGGGACAGTTAATGATTGAGACTAGCCCAGAGTGGGAGGGGATAAATTACAGGTGAAGTAACAATTTCCTGTCAGTCAGATGGGGTCTGGAGTAGATGATGAGAGGACCTAAAGGTCCAAGTTGAGCACTGCCGCATTCTGGGGAGACTCCCAAGTCTGAAGAAAAGGGATAGCGAAAGCCAGAGCTTAAGTGACAGTGACCTTTCGGAAACTGGTCCTAGGAGAGGATACCTAGCCTTGAGACCATGAGCTTATAACGCTGGAAGGTAACTGGCCTATACAAGACAAAGTATTGGGAATGAGCAGAGTGTCATGGGCGGGAGATCCAGAGTGTCCCCTTTACCGGCCATACTGGCTAGCTGAAGGGAAGAGCGGACACGGAACTGCAGAACAAGTAGATGACACTTGTTAATCATGACTGTTGTGTTTAAAGCTGAGTTGTGGTGAAGTAGTGAGAAACAGTGGACATACACAGCACTGGAATAAACTAAGGAAGGAGATTGTGGGGAAAATGCTTTTAAGTTGTAGAGGAAATGTTCATAAGACTGTACCCGCTATCTCTTGTGTATCACCTTAACTGAACAGCAACTTGATAGACTTTTGATTTTTGAATGGTGGTCTCACTCATTTGAACTGTGAAACTTCTGGTCCTGGCAAACCTGCAACAACCGTTACATGTGGTCTGCACAGGCGTAATGCCCTCCCAGCACAAGTCCACACCCAGCCAGGACCTCCCCTTTCATGTCACGTTCCAGGTCGCAGGAGACTAGCACTTCACCCACAGCTACTGACCCGCTCCACATTACAAAATCATGTACACATGAAAACTGTATTTTAGGTCTAATGAACTGCACTATTCAAATGAAGCATTGAAAATAATCTGCCCAATAAAAGTAAAAGTGATCAGTCACTTATGTCATAATAATCCAGACTGTTTATGTAATAACAGCCTCAAGCTCTTTTCGACATTGCAAGTCCACAAACCCATTGATATCTTCTAATGTTTTTTTTAAAATTCCACTGTGATGCTTTTCTCTCTATATGAACGTGTTTTGCCTTTTATTTTATTGGTTTTAAGTAATGGATTGGCTCTATCTGGTTTCTTTCAGAGTGCTGAAAGATTCTAATGGAGGTCTGTTGTGTTCCAAAGCCTCTGGCTCTCTGCCTACCGTGATTAGTAAGTTTTTAAAGTTCTTGCAGTAGGTCATAGTGCCTAGTAGTTAGCCAAAGGCTGTCTCAGACCAAAGCGATAGGGTCATGTAACAAAAGCTTTCTAACTCTGCAAGGATTTAAATCGCCCCAAGAAAAACTAAAGTGCCAAGCCTGAGTTTACCTGGCTTAGAGTGACAGGTCTGGATATTGAAAGATATTTTTTTTTGGTCATTTTTCTTATGTTGTAAAAGATTAAAATGCAAAAGGATGGATGAATGAATTACAATACACTTGTAACACATAAAATGGTCAAATAAGATTTAAAAAATGTGCAAAGAGTAAGGAATGTTTTAAAATAAAAAAAAATATGCTTTACTTAAATGTTTTCATCTTCTGCGGTCCCCATTGGTACCAAATGTGAGGAACAATACCGTATGTTTTGTCCATCACTCACTTGATAGCTAACCAATCTGACCTCAAGTGTGACATTTGCATGGACACTGAGGCTAATTGGCAGCAGCAGTTCCATGATGAATAGCCAAGACATCATGGCCTCTGGAATTTGCTTTATTGTGTAACATTCTCCACTCGTACCCACTTTTAAAAGTTGCAGCCCCTTTACAGTATATTCTTGAGGGGAAATTTCCACAGCAGTTTTTTTTCCGCAACCATTAGGACATTTGCTGCCACAAATCTGAACTAAATGGTGTACATTTTGGTGCAGATTTGCTGCCGCAGATCGTGTTTCTTTTATATTTTTTGTGTTTCTTAGGGTTAAATTTATCACCAGGAGAGATAATTATAGTATACCTCTTGAAGCTCATCAAGAGAATGCCAAGAGTGTGCAAAGCAGTCATCAAAGCAAAAGGTGGCTACTTTGAAGAACCTAGAATATAAAACATATTTTCAGTTGTTTCACACTTTTTTGTTAAGCATATACAGTTATATGGAAAAGTTTGGGCACCCCTATTAATTTTAAGCTTAATGTTTTATAAAAATTGGTGTTTTTGCAACAGCTAATTCAGTTTGATATATGTAATAACTGTTGGACACCGTAATGCTTCTGCCTTGAAATGAGGTTTATTGTACTAACAGAAAATGTGCAATCTGCATTCAAACAAAATTTGACAGGTGCATAAGTATGGGCACCTCACCAGAAAAGTGACATTAATATTTAGTAGATCCTCCTTTTGCAAAAATAACAGCCTCTAGTCGCTTCCTGTAGCTTTTAATGAGTTCCTGGATCCTGGATGAAGGTATTTTTGACCATTCCTCTTTACAAAACAATTCCAGTTCAGTAAAGTTTGATGGTCGCCGAGCATGGACAGCCCTCTTCAAATGATCCCACAGATGTTCAATGATATTCAGGTCTGGGGACTGGGATGGCCATTCCAGAACATTGTAATTGTTCCTCTGCATGAATGCCTGAGTAGATTTGGAGCGGTGTTTTGGATCATTGTCTTGCTGAAAGATCCATCCCCTACGTAACTTCAACTTTATCGCTGATTCTTGAACATTATTGTCAAGAATCTGCTGATACTGAGTGGAATCCATGCGTCCCTCCACTTTAACAAGATTCCCGGTGCCGGCATTGGCCACACAGCCCCAAAGCATGATGGAACCTCCACCAAATTTTACTGTGGGTAGCAAGTGTTTTTCTTGGAATGCAGTGTTTTTTTGCCGCCATGCATAACGCATTTTTGTATGACCAAACAACTCAATCTTGGTTTCATCAGTCCACAGGACCTTCTTCCAAAAAGAAATTGGCTTCTCCAAATGTGCTTTTGCATACCTCAGCCGACTCTGTTTGTGGCGTGCTTGCAGAAACGTCTTCTTTTGAATCACTCTCCCATACAGCTTCTCCTTGTGCAAAGTGCGTTGTATAGTTGACCGATGCACAGTGACACCATCTGCAGCAAGTTGATGCTGCAGCTCTTTGGAGGTGGTCTGAGGATTTTCCTTGACTGATCTCACCATTCTTCTTCTCTGCCTTTCTGATGTTTTTCTTGGCCTGCCACTTCTGGCCTTAACAAGAACTGTCCCTGTGCTCTTCCATTTCCTTACTATGTTCCTCACAGTGGAAACTGACAGGTTAAATCTCTGAGACAGCTTTTTGTATCCTTCCCCTGAACAACTATGTTGAATAATCTTTGTTTTCAGATCATTTGACAGTTGTTTTGAGGAGCCCATGATGCCACTCTTCAGAGGAGATTCAAACAGGAGAACAACTTGCAAGTGGCCACTTTAAGTAGCTTTTCTCATGATTGCAAACACCTGGCTATGAAGTTCAAAGCTCAATGAGGTTACAAAACCAAAAAAAGTGCTTTAGTAAGTCAGTAAAAAGTAGGTAGGAGTATTTAAAACAAGAAAATGATAAGGGTGCCCATACTTATGCACCTGACAAATTTTGTTTGAATGCAGATTGCACATTTTCTGTTAGTACAATAAACCTCATTTCAAGGCAGAAACATTACTGTGTCCAACAGTTATTACATATATCAAACTGAAATAGCTGTTGCAAAAACACCAATTTTTATAAAACATTAAGCTTAAGATTAATAGGGGTGCCCAAACTTTTTCGTATAACTGTAATTCCACATGTGTTAATTCATAGTTTTGATGCCTTCAGCGTGAATGTACAATTTTCATAGTTATGAAAACACAGAAAAATCTTTAAATGAGAAGGTGTGTCCAAACTTTTGGTCTGTACTATATATATATATATATATATATATATATATATATATATATATATATATATATATATATATATATATATATATATATATATATATATATATATATATATAAGCTGTGTAAACTGACCCCCGTTGTATTTTTGAAATCCGTGGCTTCACTAAAAAATAAAATCCTCCCCCAAATGGAGGATTGCATTTCTGCTGTGGAAACACTAAAAATGCATGTAATCCTCACATGAATGTATCAAAAAAGCTTTGTCCAAGCCATATACCAGGAAGTATCAAAAACAAAGCAGCTTTATTTACTTTAATTTTTTTTATTTGTTGAAGAATTTTTTTTTTTATTTTTTTTATGGCACCTTCCTCCTTAAAGTATTTAATGTTTTGATTTTCTTTTAAAATGATCTTGTTTTTAATTAAGTAAAATCTGAAAAATTTAAAAAGGTTTGGTATTTCCACTTTAACCCCTTTACAACCCAAGGTGGTTTGCACGTTAATGACCAGGCCAAATTTTACAATTCTGACCACTGTCACTTTATGAGGTAATTACTCTGGAACGCTTCAACGGATCCCCCTGATTCTGAAATTGTTTTTTCGTGACATATTGTACTTCATGATTGTGGTAAAATTTCTTCGATATCACTTGCGTTTATTTGTGAAAAAAATGGAAATTTGGCAAAAATTTTGAAAATTTTGCAATTTTCAAAATTTGAATTTTTATGTCCTTAAATCAGAGAGAGATGTCACACAAAATAGTTAATAAATAACATTTCCCACATGTCTACTTTACATCAGCACAATTTTGGAACCAACATTTTTTTTTATTAGGGAGCTATAAGGTTTAAAAGTTGACCAGCGATTTCTCATTTTTCCAACAAAATTTACAAAACCATTTTTTTTAGGGACCACACCATATTTAAAGTCACTTTGAGGGGTCTCTATGACAGAAAATACCCAAAAGTGACACCATTCTAAAAACTGCACCCCTCAAGGTGCTCAAAACCACATTCAAGAACTTTATTAATCCTTCAGGTGCTTCACAGGAATTTTTGGAATGTGGAAGAAAAAAAATTAACATTTAACTTTTTTCACAAAAATGTTAGTTTAGACCCAATTTTTTTTTATTTTCTTAGGGGTAACAGGAAAAAATGGACCCCAAAATTTGTTGTGCAATTTCTCCTCAGTAAGCAGATACCCTATATGTGGGGGAAAACCACTGTTTGGGCGCACGGCAGGGTTCGGAAGAGAAGGAGCGCCATTTGACTTTTTGAATGTAAAATTTGCTTGAATAATTAGCGGACGCCATGTTGCATTTGGGGAGCCCCTGATGTGCCTAAACAGTGGAAACCCCCCACAAGTGACACCATTTTGGAAACTAGACCCCTCAGGGAACTTATCTAGATGTGTGGTGAGCTTCTTGAACCCCAAGTCCTTTACAGAAGTGAGCCGTGAAAATAAAAAAATCAAAATTTTTCTACAAAAATGATGTTTTAGCCCCAATTTTTTTATTTTCATAAGGGTAAGAGGAGAAAATGGACCCCAAAAACTTTTGTACAATTTCTCCTGAGTACGCCAATACCCCATATGTGGGGAAAATACAGTGTCTGGGCGCACGGCAAAGTTCAGAAGGGAAGGAGCACTGTGTGACTTTTTAAACACAAAATCGGCTGGAATCGACAGCGGACGCCATGTTGCGCTTGAAGAGCCCCTGATGTGCCTAAATAGTTGAAACCCCCCACAAGTGGCCCCATTTTGGAAACTACACCCCTCAAGGATTTTATCAAGGGGTATAGTGAACATTTTGAACCCAGAGGTACGACACAGAATTTGATGACATTAGGTCATTATATTGAATAAGTTGTCATTACTCTTGAGCGCAAGTGCTCGCTACTTGAGTTTGCATCGGGTACTCAGGTATGCACCATGTATCACGGGTGCTCAAGTGAAATGCTCGAGTCCCCGCCCGCATGTTTCACGGTTATTAGACACCCCCAAAAAAACATGCGGGGATCGGTCGTGCATGGCAGGCAATCCCCGCAAGGTTTTTTTTGGCCGCCAAGCATATGGGGCGGAGACTCGAGCATCCGCGATACTCAATGCATACCCGAGCACCTGATACAAACTCAAGTAGCGAGCACTTGCATTCAACACTAGTTGCCATATCATCTTTTTTTTTTTTTTACTTTTGAAAATAAAAAAACAACCCTAACCCTACCCTAGCCCAACCCTAACCCCAACCCTAACATTAGCACAACCCTAACCCCAACCCCTGCCCTAGCGTTTTTTTTACGCCATTCCTCATGCGGTATAAGTGATTAGACGACCTTATTCTTCGGGTCGGTGCGACAACAGAGATACCAGAAAGATATCGGGTTTTTATGATTGACAGCTGTCACACCACTAAAAGACGCATTTTTTGTAAAATCTAGTTTTTGCATCGCCATATTTTGAGAGCTATAATTTTTCCATATTTTGGCCGACAGTCAAGTGACGGCTTGTTTTTTGCGGGATGAGTTGACGTTTTTTTTGGTGCCATTTTCAGGCACGTGACATTTTTTGATCGCTTTCTATTCCAGCTTTTGGGAGGCAGAATAAACAAAAACCAACAATTAAGGAATTGTTTTTTTTTTTATTTTTTTATTCTACTCCGCGTGTGGTAAAATTGATAAGGCAGCTTTATTCTTCGGATCAGTATGTTTACAGCGGTACCACATTTATATAATTTTTCTATGTTTTGGCGCTTTTACACAATAAAAGCTATTTTATAGAAAAAATTATTTTATTGCATTGCTTTATTCTGAGAGCTATAACTTTTTGATTTTTCGGATGATGGAGCTGTATGGCGGCTTGTTTTTTGCGGGACAAGATGACGTTTTAAGCGGTACTATTTTTATTTATATTCGTCTTTTTGATCGCGTGTTATTCCATTTTTTGCTTGGCGGTTTGATGATAAAGCATTGTTTTTTGCTTCGTTTTTTATTTATTTTTTTTACCGTGTTCACTGAAGGGGTAAACTAGTGGGACAATTTTATAGGTCAGGTCGTTCCGGACGCGGCGATACCAAATATGTGTACTTTTATTGTTTTTGTTTTTTTATATTTTTTTTTTCACTTTCTGAGAGTTTTTTTTACTTTTTTACTTTGTCCCACTGTGGGACTTTCACTTTTTTATTCTGATCGCCTGCATAGCATAGGGATGGAGCACCATCCCTGTGCTATGCAGGCAGTCAGCGCTGCACAGTGAGAAGATTGTTTGGTCATGCACTGCGCATGACCAAAAAATCTTCCTGCTTCTCTGGTGACCTAGATGTTGTCATGACGACATCAGGTCGTCATGGCAACACCCGGGAAGCCTCGGCAGACAGCGCTGGAGGCCGGAAGAGGAGGGGAGTATACCGATCACCTCACCTTAGCCACTGCAATGCTGCGATCGACTTCGATCGCAGCATTGCGGGGGTTAATGTGCCGGGAGCGGTGCGGTACCGCTCCCTGCACATAGTACCGGGTGTCAGATGTGACAATCAGCTGACACCCGACGGCGATCGCGCCCGCACAGCCTGTGTGCGCGCGCGATCGCGATGACCTACTAATACGGGTCAGGCTCTTAAAGCCCAGGGCACAGACGTGTATTAGTACGTCATGGGCTTTAAAGGGGTTAAACACTAGGTGGAGCAGCTGCTGAAACTTGCCATGAAGAACTAGTGTACAACTAGCTCACATTACGACTGCAGTAAATGTGGGTGGGATCTGTTCACATGTGTATGATGTCGCTCCTCTCCTCCCCTTCTGGGTATTTGTAAAATAAGAAAGGATGAAGTTTAGGATCACAGTGCGAAGCCATTTTGCTAGTGACTGCCAATGATACTGACAAGAAGACAGCGTCAACAAGGACGGCCGGCCGGCAGCACCGATTCTATTAGTTGGTGTTGCTCGCTGTATCATAAACTGGGATTAGATACATCTAGTGTAACACACTGGGATTATTCACAGCACGTGATACACTACAGGTATCTAGATACAGGGCTCAGTGTAATGTATCGCATGATGGGATTAGATGCACTGTTTTGGGGCATATTGTGCTTTTTGTTGGTGACTGTCCATGATACTGACAAGTAGACAGCGTCACTGAGGACAGCCGGCCGCACCACCAATTCTGTTAGTTGGTGCTGCTTCCTGTATCTTAAACTGGGGTTTCATGCATGATCCTGCTCCCGTAGAAGTACTATGGTACCCGGGTCTGGAGGAACGTCTCCTCTTCTCCAGACCCGGGTACTTTCCGCGCATTGAATCGCATAATATCCGCATGTCTACGTGTAGTTCAATGCAAGACAATGGCGGCGGGATTCCGCAAAATTAATGGTTGTGCTGCGAATTTTTCCGCAATGGTAATCCGCAGCGGAAATTTCCGCAGGATGTGCACAGCACATGCGGATTATCATTGGGAAACATGGCAGACAACTTAACATGCGTTTTCGCGGCGGAAATGCAGCCGCGGAAACGCATTAAATCCGCATTATGGGCACGCAGCCTTACTGTTGTGCTCACAGTTGCACGCCCCCAAATGAAAATGATAGCAACCAGTGGCTGAAATAAAAATTAATAAAATATTAATGTAGTTAATTTCATTTTATATTAAAAATAATTGATTTTATAATTATTAATGCAAAACTTAAAATCACGGCACCTTCCCTTTTGACAAGACTATGCTTCATAGAACATTTTTTTAACCCATAACATGAAAGTAAGGTTAATATAACTTTCATTAAAAAATCTTCAGTTTAACTCAAAGTAGTTCATGCAAAAATGAGTACACTGCATATTAAAAACTACATAATTCCTTTTGTTTTACTGTAATTTCTTGTACTTTGTACAAACAGGGGGCATGATCCCTCTTTCTGAGCTAAATATTTCATCTGTATAGCTTCCCATGCATGGGTTTTTTTTTTAGTGAGGACTCTGTCTTGCTCTGCTCTTTTACACATTGAGGTCGCTTGATACACATAAGGTTTAATACTAGACTGGTTAGGATCGTCCCGATGGTGGGTTATCTTTTCATGCTTTTTTTCTCTTTAATCAAAATAGTGTTAACTAAATATCTTTTTATTTACATGTATTTTTACTAATTACTTACTGTAGGGTATGTGCTCATTTTGGGGTTTTTTTCTTGGGTTTTGCCTATTGTGAACGTGCTTACACTTTGCACATATACCAGCTTATAGTCCGGCTCATTTCTTTGGTTTTGCTACATCGCTGATTTTGTTTAATCTCCATGAGGTTTAAGGACTGGACCAAATCTTCTAGGCATAGAATGAAAAATTTGGCAACATATTGTAAAATCTTTTTTTTTTTCTTTTTTTCATTCTTTAACCCCTTTACCCCCTTAGGGTGGTTTGCACGTTAATGACCAGGCCAGTTTTTACAATTCTGACCACTGTCACGTTATGTAATAATTCTGGAACGCTTCAATGGATTCCACTGATTCTGAGATTGTTTTTTCGTGACATATTGTACTTCATAATATTGGTAAAATTTCTTCGATATGACTCGTGAAATTTATTTGTGAAAAAATTAGAAATTTGGCAAATTTTGTAAATTTTCAAACTTTGAATTTTCATGCCCTTAAAGTGGAGAGAGATATGTCACACAAAATAGTTAATAAATAACATTTCCCGCATATCTACTTTACATCAGCACGACTCTGGAACCAAAAATTTTTTGGGTTAGGAAGTTATAAGGGTTAAAAGTTGATCAGCGATTTCTCATTTTTCCAACAAAACTTACAAAACCATTTTTTAGGGACCTCATTACATCTGAAGTGACTTTGAGGGACCTTTATGACGGAGAAGACCCAGAAGAGACACCATTCTATAAACTGCACCCCCCCCGCCAAGGTGCTCAAAACCACATTCAAGAATTTATTAACTCTTCAGATGCTTCACAGGAATTTTTGGAATGTGGAAGAAAACAATGAACATTTGAACATTTTAACTTTTTTCACAAAAATGTTACTTTAGACCCCAATTATTTTATCTTCACAAGGGCATCAGGAAAAAATGGACCCCAAAATTTGTTGTTCAATTCCTCCTGAGCACGCCGATACCCCATATGTGGGGGAAAACCACTGCTTGGCCACACGGCAGGGTTCAGAAGGGAAGGAGCGCCATTTGACTTTTTAAATGTAAAATTTGCTTAAATAATTAGCGGATGCCATGTTGCATTTGGGGAGCCCCTGATGTGCCTTAACATTGGAAACCCCCCACAAGTGACACCATTTTGGAAACTAGACCCCCTCAGGGAACGTCTCTAGATGTATGGTGAGCACCCTGAACCCCCAGGTGCTTCACAGATATTTATAATATAGAGCAGTGAAAATAAAAAAATCTAACTTTTTCCACAAATTCTTTCAGCACCAAATTATTTTCACAAGGGTAAGAGGAGAAAATGGACCCCAAAATTTGTTGTGCCATTTCTCCTGAGTACGCCGATACCCCATATGCAGGGAAAATACACCTGTTTGGGCACTCAGCAGGGTTCAGAAGGTAAGGCGCACTGTGTGACTTTTTGAATGCTAAATTGTCTGGAATCGAGAGCGGACGTCATGTCGTATTTGGAGAGCCCCTGATGCACCTAAACAGTGGAAACCCCCCACAAGTGACCCCATTTTGGCAACTACACCCCTCAAGGATTTTATCAAGGGGTATAGTAACATTAGGTCATCATATTGAATAAGTTGTTGTTAGTCTTGAGCGCAAGTGCTCACTACTTGAGTTTGCATTGGGTACTCGTTTATGCACCAAGTATTGGAGGTGCTCAAGTGATATGCTCGAGTCCCCGCCCCGCATGTTTGACAGTTATTAGACACCCCAAAAAACCATGCTGGGATCGCTTGTGCATGGCAGGCAATCCCCGTGAGTTTTTTTTGGCAGTATAGCAGCTGCAAAACATATGGGGCAGAGACTTGAGCATGTCACTCGAGCACCCGCTATACTCGGTGCATATCCGAGCACCCAATGCAAACTTAAGTAGCGAGCACTTGTGCTCAACACTAGTCGCCATATCGTCGTCATTTTTTTTTTTCTTTACTTTTGAAAAAATCCTATCCCCAACCCTAGCACAACCCTAACCCAAGAGTTTATTTTTACGCCTTTCCTCGTGCGGTAAAAGTGATTAGATGACTTTATTCTTCGGGTCGGTGCGATTACAGCGATGCCAGATTCATATAGAGTTTTTATGATTGACAGCTGTCATACACTAAAAAACCTTATTTTTTTGCAATGTGATGGTATCATCTCCTCTTTGAATATAGAACAGTACATCTGTGAATTATGATACACCATCAATAAAATGTAGTGCCACATAAGGACATTACTGCCAACATGTTTCACTGTTGGCACCATTTATTTTTCTTTGTACTCCTCACCTTTGCAACGCCTTACAGTTTTGAAGCCATCAGTTCCAAAAACATTTATATTAGTCTCATCACTCCATAGTTTAGAGTCCAAGTAGTATTCATATTTTTCAGCATGGGCCCTGGCAAATTGTAGGCAGACTTTTGGCAAGGGCTTTAGGAGGAGCTTCCTTCATGGATGACACCCATGCATGCCGTTTCTCTACGGTGTACACCTTATTATGTCACGGGAAACACTCATCCCGGTTTGGTTTCTACTCCTTTAGCTAACTGCAGTGAACCTGCATGCTGTTTGGTTTTTTTTGTTTTTCTTCAACCCGTCTAATCAGGAGATGCTCCTGTTTTTGTGTTCCCTTCCGTGGTTGGCCTGGACATCTCTGTGAGTTGGTTGCAGTCAATCTTTGTTAAATTTTTGTATCACTTTTGCTACAGTATTCTGACCGATTTACGTAAAGCTTTGCTGATCTTTCTTCTTGTATTTTGTATTCTTCACATTTCTTGTGTAAAGAAATTTTCTTTCTCAAGTATTGTGACATTTCTCTTCCATGTGGTGCCATTGCTAATGGCATGAAAAGGGAAAGGGTGTTCTTTAAGTAACAACCTTTTAAAGTCAATTATCTGATGGACACTTGTTTAATGAATAATTACATAGATTTGTGTGGTTGAATTCTTGTTAAATAGAATTTTGTAGTCTAAGCTTTGGCTTTGCTCTTATGAATACATCTCAATGAAAGTCTTTTTTGCAACATAGTCTGAAATGAATTTGTTAGGAAAATTTATGGAGCCTCCTCTTGCATAGGCCCGGTCACATCGTCTGAGGCCGCGATTGTTAAGCCCCTGACTATACATTTGTCAGTGACCAGTTTAGTTTAATACAAGGTAAACAGGGTTTTAATAACCATTACTTATGGCGAAATGTTGCACATGTCTATATGGGCTACAATGGAAAGCCACTCTGTAAAAATTGCTTTTGCTTTGGGAGTTTTGGGCTACCTGTGCATTACATCGACAGTCATTCATGTGATATTTCTTTACATATTGCCTACGTACCAGAACTTCCACCCAGGTATATTAAATTAGCAGGTGAATGCATACATGTGCTTTCACATACAGTTTTTGGAAAAAATGTCTCTCTAGTTCATTGATGCCGTTTTTTTTGCCAAGTATAGAAGTGTCCTAAATAGGAAAGAGATGTAGAAGTTTTCTTATTATTAGATTTACCATTCCCGTTCAATCATTCGCTTTGGTTTAAAAAAAACTGTCCCTTTTTTTTTTTCATCCTTTGCTTTTTGATGGTCAGCGTTACTATGCCTTTCAGGTGATTTTGGCCCATAGCCTAGCAGTACTGTCAGGGTGTTGTGTGGCTCTGTACAATTTCTAACTTTCTACCGTGGTAGTTGTCATCTAATAGGGCTCAACTTAAAATACCATACCAAAGCCGGAGGCAGAAGGTGCGGTCTCCATAGGCCCTGTGCTCAGGGAGGGCCCACCCGGAGCTACACTACGCCAGGGTTATACTTAAGCAAAGCCTCGGCTGCACAGCGCACCCTTTTACCTGTGCTCAGATGTATTCACATCTCTTACATGTAAATACATCTGAGCAACACTGCAGCGCTGTGAAGTAGGGGAGCGTGCGTCATCTCCCCACCCTGACGTGAAGAAGTTGCACACTGATGACATCACTCTGCAGCTGTGATTACTGAGCCGCAGAGCGGCAAAAGACATGTTTTGCTTGTTTATTATGGGGCAGTGTGAAAAATTGTGAGAGGGAGCAGCATGGTGGTGGGTGGACCATATGGTGTTTGGACAGTATGGAGAAAAGGGAGCATGGGGGACAATATGAAGGAGTGGGGGGACCATTTGGAAAAGTGGGGAGACATTATGGAGAGGTTGGGGGGCCGTATGGAGAAATGGGAGTGTTGGGGGACTAAATGAAGAAATTGGTGTTCAATATGAAGAAGTTGGAGGACAGTATAGAGAGGTGGGACCATATGGGACAATATGGGGTAAGAGGATGGAAAATTGGTAGTGTCTGAGGACCATATGGAGAAGTGGGACTGTGGGGGGATTGTATGGCAAAGTTTGGGGCAATATGGAGGAGTGGGGGGACCATTTAGAGAAGTAGGAGGCATTATGGAAATGTGGGATACTATATGGGGAAATGGGAGCATGAGTGGACCATATGAAGAAGTGGGAGCACAGCATGGAGAGGTGGGAGCGTAGGTGACAATATGGAGAAATGGGGCAACAGGATGGAGAATTTGGAGTGAGTGGGGACCATATGAGAGTGTGAGGAGATTGTGTGTCACCCTGGCCTGGATGCCACAAGTGTAAATAAAGCTGTGTCTGAGAGCAAGGGGGAGGTTCTCTAGTCAGGGGAACATTAGCATGCAATGCCTCCTGTCTCAGGCCAGTAGGGGGAGCTGGCTGCCCCTATAAAAGCTGGTACTGGGGGCAGGGTTAGGGAGAACTTGAAGGCCTGTCTCAGGACTGAGACTTTTCCCAGAGCAGAGCAGGGACAGACAGTTTTGTATTGCACCTAAGAGGAAGTGTGGCAGGAGGAGAGCCACAAGCCAGAGACAAGAGGCGAAGTGAGCCTGTCTTGGCAGATAAAAGACTTACTTTACCAGACTTTGGTGTCTGAGGCTGGGAGGATTCTATATCCCCCAGCAGAGAACCAGTCCGCAAGGGACTGTATATTCCTTGGCCTAAGAAGCCTGGAGGCCCTGCCACAACCGAAGGGACCAGTAAAGCCGTACAAGGCTGGGAGCAGAAAGGAACCCACGTCGCAGGCCATACAGGCGAGAATACACGGAAAGCTCGGAAACGTGGGCTGTTACCCTATAACGAGGAGATAGCCAGAAGGAGCGCAGAAAGCACGGTAGGCCTACACCCTCACCCTGACCAGGGCCAATTTCCCCGTTGCTCTCAGACATCCAGGTCCCCTCCTAGCTGGGACTGTTTATGGGTCAGTTTACCTGTTTCAGTAAAGACCCTGGACTGCAACCTATTGTCTGTGTGCTCCATCGCGCCTCCAGCACTACCGGTACTGGGACTCTCACCACCATCACTCCCACCATCCACTACACTGCCCTGGGGCCGCACTCTTCCCGTGGGGAGTGACACCATCCCAGCTGCACACATCATCAGCCCCAGCGGTCTGCCTTGCAGCGGCGGTTCCTAATGACCGCAAATCCACGGGTGGCGTAGTCGGACATAATCAACAACACATAACGGACTACCACTGGCCTGACCACCCTGAGCCACGGAACCGGGTTGCCACTACTACTCCCATCGTTCCCCCTATTGCCCGGATCCGAGTGCCCCACGGCCCAGTGGGCGAGTCAATTGTATGTAGAGGCGAGAGCATGGGGACAATATGGATAAGTGGGGGAACAGTATTTAAAGATGGGAGCATGGCAGGACAGTGTTGAGAGCTTTGAGGACAGTATGTCGAGGTGGGGGGTCAGTATGGAGAGGTGAGCGCTGTGGGGGCACAGTATGGAGAAGTTGAATTCATGTACTGACAGTGAATCTGGTAATGGATTAATGTACTGACCGTGGTCCTGATCGTGTACACATGTACCGATCCATAACTGATCAGAGGTCACCTTTCTGCCACTGGTTCCTTACTGTGGCTGTCACCCTGCTGCCAAAGTGGGAAAGAAGTGCCTTATATAGCCAAAGGTTATAGGGACTTTTATTGTATATGAGGGAAGTTAATGTGAAAGCACAGTATCTTGTGGGCAGTATGCAGAGGAGGAAAAGTGTGGTTCTAGTGCTGTGTTCATTTACCAATAGTGGTTCTGGTGCTGCATTCATGTACTGACCGTGGTTCTGTGTATATGGGAGCTGTGGGGCATTATATTGTGTACAGGGGAGCTATGGGCCCATCATACTGTATATAGGGGAGCTGTGGGGACATCACAATCTGTATAGAGGAGCTGTATATTTGGGGACCCATTGGACATTATTAAATGTTAAGTAGGCACTTAACCATTATTGTTATAGGGGCACTCAAAGTATTGTAACCATCAAAGGATCAAAATGTGAACACTTTTCTAGGGCATTTGCACAGTGCATTAATCTTTCCAAGGGAGCAATTTTACCATCTAGAGGGTATAAATGAGGCATTATTACTTTGTAAGGGACACAGTGGTGGCATTGTTATGTGGGGCAGTAAGAGGAGCTCTGTTTTTGTACCACACAACCGGTGCAGTAAAAGGGACACATACGGAAGCAGTGGCTCAGTATTTGGGTATCGGTAGAATGAGGAGTTTGTGCAGGTTGAGAATAGATGGGGATGGAGTTGGAAATGTAAGAAGTTAAATGTATTTTTGTTGTAATGTTTGCAGTCAAGTTGTGACTGGAAGTTGTCATGTCGGTCTGGGCCAAATGGAAAAGATGGGAAATTGAACTACTCCACCAGAAAGAATGTCAGCTGTAAGTGACTATAGATACCTGTACTGTAATTACTTGTATGGTCTGCAGGTCTGGTATCTACCACTATATGGTCACCATATGGTGGTAATATTAGTGTTGGTCTATGTGGAAAGATTTATGTTCAGTAACAACGTGGTCCTCTGTGGCGGTTCCTCTATTCCCACGATCAGGGTTCACCACCGTAGTTGTACACTCGGTTAACTGGTTAGGGGCCCACTCGGATGTTTCGCCCCTCACCACCCCCCACCCCCTCAGAGCTGAACCCCTAGCTACGCCTCTGTCCCAAAGTAAAAAATAGTACACATTTTGATCAAACTGTATAAGCCGAAGAATCGGATGTTAAATTTTATACATTTTTCTTAGCATCATTGGATTAATGTATGTAACAAAAGTTCAAGTTTTTTTTCTCTACAATTATGGCTAAACAAACTGGGGGTTATATATGTTGAACAGTCTAAAATACTTAGGTCATGCACTGTAACAGACAGACTAGACCTTGTTGGTGTATCTTTCTGCAGTATTTACTTTAATGGCCAGTGATGACATTTTCTTCTAACTCTTCTTGGTTGTAGGTTGATCGTCAATGATATCAATGTTTAGAAGTAAAACCATGTCATCTGTCAGTCTATGACCACTGACAGTATTTCATCCTTACATCTCTGTAACATGTTTATTCTGTTTATACTTTGCAGTCAATGGTCGAGTCATGTATCATATTGCTATACCTAAGCCACATAAGTCTGCTTCACCTCCTCAATGCCCCACCTTCACTCAACACTCTCACATGAGTGCTGCTTTTGAATCAATCACTCATTGCTGTTGAAGACCCTGGTTTCCTTTTTCAGTTTTTCATTTTAGTCGTCTTTTCCTTATTTATTTATAGTTTCCTATCTATCCATTTATCTTTCGTAAAGATTCTTTCATTTTGCTGTAAATATAACAATTTGGTAGACCAAAACCTACAGATTTTTGTGTCAGTAGAGTATGACATTATCTTGGAAATTAGTAGTTTCAATATTAGATCAAGTTAAAAAAGATCAACACCATGTACTAGATGTATATCATTTGAAACACTCATGGTTTAGAACACCAGTGACTCTCCTTATGTTTTTGTTTTATCCAACCAGGTTTGTGGATACGTCAACCCATTTTTCTTGTAAGGAAAGGCATTACCGTACAGCAATGTCTCAGAGTTCAGACAACAAGAGCCCTGGCGTATTTGATCGCCTCTGGGAGTTTCTAGGGTAAGTATATCATGAATTTCTAGGCACAAAAATTGCTAGATTTTAACGCCTTTACCCCTGAAGGCTGTTTGCACATTAATGACCAGGCCAGTTTTTACAGTTCTGACCACTGTCACTTTGAGGTAATAACTCTGGAATGCTTCAACGGATCCCACTAATTCTGAGTGTTTTTTCGTGACATATTGTACTTCATGGTAGTGGTAAAATTTATTTGATATGACTGGTGTTTATTTGTGAAAAAATCAGAAATTTGGTGAAAATTTAGCAATTTTCAAACTTTGCATTTTCATGTCCTTAAATCAGAGAGAGATATCATAAAAAAAATAGTTAATAAATAACATTTCCCACATATTTACTGAACACCAGAAAAATTCTGTAAACAATTTTTTTTTTCTTAGGACGTTTATAAGGGTTAAAAGTTGACCAGCGATTTCTCATTTTTCCAACAAAATTTACAAAACTTTTTTTTTTTTTAGGGACCACATCACATTTGAAGTCACTTTGAGAGGTCTTTATGACAGAAAATACCCAAAGGTGACACCATTCTAAAAACTGCACCCCTTAAGGTGCTCAAAACCACATTCAAGAAGTTTACTAACCCTTCAGGTGCTTCACAGCAATTAAAGGAATGTGAAAGGAAAAAAATTAAAATTTATCTTTTTTTTTCACTAAAATTTTACTTTAGACCCAATTTTTTTATTTTTACAAGGGTAATAGGAGAAATTGGACCCCAGAAGTTGTTGTGCAATTTCTCTTGATTACGGTGATACCCCATATGTGTGGGAAAACCACTGTTTGGGCACACGTCAGAGCTCGGAAGGGAAGGAGTGACGTTTTGGAATGCAGACTCTGATGGAATTGTCTGCGGGCATGATGTCGCTTTTGCAGAGCCCCTGATGTGCCTAAACAGTAAAAATGCCAAACAAGTGCCCCCTTTTTGAAACTTATATACTGTTTCCTGGTATGTGAATTTTATAATGTAGTGGCATACGTCAGTTGTGTAGTGTAGGTCAGGTTGTCATATGTCTGTTGTGTAAGTCAGAAATGAATTTAGTGGTACAGTCTGAAACCTTCTTTCATACACAAGCCAGGTTTGTCGGGGCCGGATCACATTGATAAGTGGTGTGCTTGCGTATTCCCCTTCTGTAAGACACTCTGCACCTCGTTTGTGACTTACCTTTTTTTTGTGCTTTGAGGGACCTCCCCCAGGAAATGTTGGCCTGGTACGATGCGAGCACCTTCAGTTCCAGAAGTACTGGGGCCCGCTCCTTCATGACTGCCAAATATCAGGGCCTTGATAACTACCTCCTGGAACTGAAGGTACGACGTAGCAGTCTGGCCTGCACATCGTGATAGCAGGAAAACGTTGTGCATTGCCATCTGTACGATGTGCACGGCCAGCTTCTTGCACCACACCTTGGCCTTTCTCAAGGCACTGTACCGCTGAAGGACTTCATGTGAGAGATTAAGGCTGTGTGCCCACGATGCGTTTTTTTAAGCGTTTCCCCAGCGGCCAAAATGCTGCAGAAACGCTTAAAAAACGCATGGTAGAAGGCCTGCCATGTTCCCCAATGATAACCCGCATGTGCTATGCACATGCTGTGGAAATTTCCGCTGCGGATTATCATTGCGGAAAAAACGCAGCACTACCAATTATTTTGCGGAAGTGCTGCGTTTTCGCCGCCATTGACTTGCATTAGACCGCATGGATTACACATCACTGTATATGTAGATGCGCATTCCATGCGTTCTAATGTGCGGATGGTACCCAGGTGTGGAGGAGAGGAGACTCTCCTCCGGACCCGGGGACCATAGAAAACTGTAAAAAAAAAAAAAAAAAAAAAAAAAAAGAATAATAAAATAAAAAATATATACTTACCTTCTGGCGGCCCCCGCTGCGCTCCTCCTCATGCCGACAGTTCGCGATGGACTGAAGGACCTGCGCTGACGTCATAGTCATGTGACGGGTCACGCGACGCTGACGTCGACAGGTCCTTCAGTGCAGTGCAGGACGGAGGGAAAGCAGGACACCGGGGGCCATCAGAGTGTGTGTGTGTATATATATATATATATATATATATATATATATATATATATATATATATATATATATATATATATATATATATATATATATATATATATATATATATATATATATATATATATAATATTATACACATTCTCTCGGGTCACACTATATAAATCCATACCATTTGCATGGATTTATATAGTGTGACCAAGTTGACAAGCACTTTCCAAGTGATGCTAAAATAGCTTGGAAAGTGCTTGTCAACCCGCATGCGGAAATGCAAGTGAACAACGCTTCACTTCCGCATGTCCCTGGCAGGAAAAACGCATGTACAATCCGCATGCGTTTTTTTCTGCCAGGGAGATGCAGAAACGCTCAGGAAAAAATCCTGATAATTTCTGCATCGTAGGCACATAGCCTAACTCACACCATGTTTTTTTTGTACCCTAGTACACAGTCTGGTTTGGTGACCTGTATAGATGTACCTCGTACAGTGCTGGGAGTGTTGCCATCACCATGTATGGTAGTCAAGAAAAGGACATCCCTTTTGTTCTTGTACTTGACCACCAGTAGGTGGTCGGTACATTGGCACTGCTGGAATTTAAGCCTCCCCTTAAAATAGATTAGGGACTCATCCACGCAAATGTCCCTTTGGGGCATGTACACCTCAGCAAACTTGTTGTTGAAGTGCTCGATGACTGGCCGAACTTTTGAAAAGATGATCAAAGTTGGGGTCATCTCGGTGAGGACACAATGCATTATCATTATAATGCAAGAATTTGTGGATGGCCTCAAAACGTGTCCGAGTCATGACTATTCAGCACATTGGAGTGTTATACAAAACATCAACGCTTCAATATTGCCAAAATTCTGGCTTCAGTATCTCCTTGTGAAGGACCAGGCCCCAAAACTTCACCATTTCTATTGCATCTACAGGAGTCCAGTTAGAAAAGGATGAGCGGTTTTGTGCCGAAAATGAGCGTACAAATTAGTTTGACTCGCCATGAGGTTTACAAAATCTTCAGAAAAAGACTTAGACTTTTTCAATTTCTGTGAGGCCAGTGGTGTTAAACTAGATTCCTGATTGCGCCAAAAAATCAAGAATCAGTGGTTCATATTTTTGGGGGGGAGTGGCGAGGTCCATGCGGGGTCACTAACGGTGGGTGCTGGTTCAGCTTCTGTCCTGGGGTGTCTTTGTGGAAGTTCAGCATCACCTGAGGAGGAAGAGGAGTCAGTCGGAAAAATAAAGGAAGGTGGGATCCTCCCCCTCACGATCAGTGTCAGAGGCAAGGAAAGCGCATGCCTCCTCCACTGAATAGAGGGTTTGAGACTTATTTTAAAAAAAAAAAAAAATGCTAAAAAGAAAAAAAACAACAACCGGAGGTTGATCAATGATGTGCGTTGACAATGACAATCAGAGCTGGCTCAGGTGAGGCCTGGCATTGCCAGGCACCAGCCTATGATCAGTGCTCTTACAGCACCGATCCTAGGCTGCACATCAGTGTTTCAGGCAAAATTGCCTGAAACACTGAGAAATGCTGTGATTGGCTTTCCAGAATTGAACAGCCAATCACAGCAATCATATCTGCAGGGGGGGGGGCGCCATCTACCCGGAATTAAGATGGCGCCGGAATTTTAATGAGATCACCGCGACTGCGGTCACAGTGCCGCATTAAAGGTGAGGTACCTATAAATACCTGTTCATTAAGGTACGGGGACATATAGATACATCTCACATCAGAAAGGGGTTAAAGTGCAGCTGAGAGTTTGGACATTCAGGTTTTTAAGCAAATTTTCGGTGCAGGGTAGAGTTGAACAAAAAGATTTGCAGGACCCGGACTAGAGCACTGTGAACCCTCTTCTGATTACTAGGTCTGGTGCGGCATGATGTCTTGTCAAACCTACTAATCAGAAGATGCCCCCGAGAATTTCAGCAATTAGATGAAGGTTTGCAGGGTTCTGGTCCAGCGGCCACATACCACCATTTAGCAGATAGGCCAGGGTCTTCAGAATCTTTTTGCTTAACTGGAGTGTGGTCTAGATCCCCAAGTAATGTGAATATTACTGGACCAGTGAATTGACTATTTGAACTGCATAAAGTTTGTTGCCATTATGCTGTAATGATCAGCTAGAGAGCAGAACTCTAACCTCTGAGCCGGGAATGTAAAGACTAGCTTGGCACATGTGCTTATCCCTTCTTTGACATTTTAGTCCTATCGCAGTAATTAGATGGGTCACATAACTGGACCACCGTCCCTAGCTGTTTGATTTTCTAAATGCCACTGTCAATAGTGAATACTGCATTGAGATGGTTGCCACCCCCACCACTACCATGTACAATTGCTGAGAGTTGTCAATTGGAGGTCAAACAATGACCTCAGTCTGCCAGATACCAGTTGCTATAATCTGCATGTAAATAGTGTTTTAATCATTTATTGCTGTGTTAATAAAAACATGGCTACAGGGAGAAAATTAAGTGTTCTCTCTGCAGCTGCTCGCTTCAACTCACTGGGCTAGTATGTAGCACCCCGAGGGCTCGGCTGCTACAGGGGTATTGCACCTCGAACCAGAGGTGTGGTATTCCACTCCCGGGTAAGGATGGAGTGTGGACTAGAACTCAGTTAGCTGCATGCACCACATACATCCCATTTCCGGGGGACAGATCAACGGTACTCCCACCAGATAGATGTGCAGGTACGACAGCGTCTGTCCCTGGCTGGAGTGGGAGGGGGGGAGGAATATCCCAGTGGTGCAGGAGCAGAGAGGGGAGGGACTCTGGGCATAGGAAGTAGCCCATTGGTGGCTAGTCACCTGGGCTCGGGTGTCAGAGGGAGTATAAAAGGTGGGCACCATCTTAGGAGTTCAGTTCAGTCAGACAGAAGAAGAGGAGAAGAGTAGTGACAGGGAGCAGCAGCCCTGTCTGGGTGCTGCTCCTGAAGGGAGCAAGAGAGAGAAAGACAAGAGGAAAGGAACAAGGAAGGAATGGAACCTGGAGAAAGGCCCAGAGACATGAAGGAAGAGGGAACCCGAACACGCTAGGAGTCAGCGGGTGAAGGGTTGGCAGATCAGGGTACCGGATCCCGAACTGGTGGAGGCCACTTATCCTCAGCCAGGAACCGGAGGTCGTGGCCACGTCTTGGCGCGACCACTCACTACACTTACCACGAAGGCACGCCACATAGGGTCAGGGAAACCGGAGATAGGTTTCGCCACCAGAAGGCCCGAGGAAGCTGGACATGGGTGGGTCCCTAGTGGAGACGGCCAGAGAAAGGAACGGAGAAAGGAGTTCAAGGTCACACTCTGGAACTGCCTGGGGGTTGGTCGAGCCCCGTACCTGGTGGACGCAGCACGGCTCGGGTCGTCATCACCTGCAGGACTGACACTGATGACATCTGTGAGTAAAGCATTGAAAACTGCAATCAGTCTCTGTGTTCCATCGCACTACCAGCACTAAAGGTACCGGGACGCCCTTTCTATCACTCCCTTCACCCGCACCAGCTGCCCTGAGGCCATACCTCTCCCGTTGGGGGTTATACCACCATTGCTGCACACATACCACCGGCCTCAGCGGACTGTTCTGCAGCGGCGGCCTTGCGACCGCAAATCAACGGGTGGCGTAGTCGACACTTAAACAACATCTACAAAGACTGCCACACACTTAGTTTGACCACCCTGGGCACGGACCGGGTCCCCGCCACTCGGAGACTACTACCCCCATCGGATCCGGCTCCGGGTATTCCCCCGCGCACACGTGCGCCGCACTACAGCAGTGGCCCAGGGGGGCGCGTCAACTTTGGCGTAGTCGGCAGGATTCCGTGCCCGCCACCACCGGGTACTGCGTGCCTGAAGAAAAGTTCACATTTACCGTAAAAAGGAGTCTCCCGCCAATTCCAGAGGGTCCCCGCCAGCGGACGCCATCTCGGATTGTTTCCCGCCGTTTGCCCGCCATCTGCAGCCTTTTCCCGCCATCCACGGAGTTTCCCGCCATAAAGAGACAATTCCCGCCATCTGAGACGATTTCCCGCCCTGGCAGAGCGGACGCCATTGTGGGCGTGCCAGAGGGTGGCAGGAGGCCACCTCCCATCGTGGGCCAGGTCCAAGAACGGCGCCAAAAGCGGAAACCGCCCCCACCAGCAGAGACTGCAATAATAGAAATGTCCATCAGCGTGAGGGGGCTGCCCCTGAAACTGACAATCACCAAGTTGCCCCGGGACCACCCTCAGTGTGGGCGGATAAAGAACGGAAGAGAGAGGATGGGTGCAGCCTGGAGGGGTCTGGAGAGATCACACCCGGAGATGGAGGGAGAGTCAGGCAGCACCGACCCCATGGTCAGGAGCCTGTTGCAGGCCGCCACCCCCGAAGGCCTGGTGGAGATCCTGGCACAGCTCCCCAGAGATCGGGAGCATGCACAGACCGCGCTGGAGAGCTTGGCTCGGAAGGTAGCCCGAGTGCAGCGAGAAGCGCTGGCCGAGTGGAGCAGGGAGATGGCCCAGCAGGCTGGAACCCGCCAGCGGAGGACGCCACCCGCAACGAGGAGCACGCCTGCCCTTGAAGATGATGCAGAAGGGACGGAGGCCGGAGACGACGCCGCGGAGGGAGCTGAAGAGATGGAAGCAGGTAAAGGGGACGTCATCGCCCCAAGCCCAGAAGCCGTAAGCCTGCCCCAGCTCCCCGTCGCAGAGCCCGAAGTCCCACTGATCGTGCCCGTTGCTGCACCGCCACCGCTCCAAACTAGGCCTCAAACGGCAGGAGCCGCGGCCACGCCCCCTGCTACGCCCCGCGCCCCAATCCTTAGCGCGGCGAAGCAGGAAATACCACCGGCCTGGTCGCAGGGCCGAGTACCCCCGGGCGCCACTGTCTCTAAAGTTCCCTTCACCTTCAGAGTGCCACCGGCCTGGTCGCACGGCCTGGTGAATCCGGGCGCCGATGCCCCCACCGCGCCCTCGGCTTCCACAGTGCTGCCCCTGGGTGAAGATCTGTTTGCGCAGCATACCTGCCCGGATGGGCAGCCCTTTGTGTGGCCCCCGGAGTACGTTAACCCCCGACTCCGGAGGGAGCGGCCCTTGTGTGAGCCCCTGATCCCGGCTCCGGCGCCCGCCAAAATCGTTCCGCTCCCGTTGGAGGAGGCTCAATTCGCTTGGGACCCCACCGGTGAAAACCTCATGGGGTTCACCCAGGAGACCCGGGTGGCCGCAGCCCAGCGTGCGGAGTGCTGCCGACAACAACTGGAGGTCTTCAACAGAGAACGGCGAGAGAGGCAGGTCCGCGAGGAGCAGCTGCAGGTCCAAAGTGCGGAGCAGAAAAGCCGGACCCGACGAAACCCCCGTGCGGCCCACGGTCCCCGCGCCACCGGCACCGTAATAAAGTTCCAACTGGAGCACGGTTGGGGCTTTATCCGGGATCACAGAACCCCCGGCGACGTCTTTGTCACCCGCAGGGATGTCGAGAGCCATCTGCCGGAGGGACACCGCTGACGTGACCTTTACCTGGGTGATGAGGTCACCTTCACCCGGCATCAGTGTGCCAAAGGACCGTACGCCCTTCACGTGCACCGGTTGACGGAGGAAGAGCTGCGGTACGAGGGAGATCAAGAGGACCCGGACGGGTTTGAAGACTACCCTCAGGAAGGAGCAGGAGGGCATCGTTACCAATAAGAGGTGAACAGGACTGTACAAAGTTACCCGTCGGGGTATGAGAACTGTTGTGAATGAAGAGTATGGTCCCCGTTGGGACTAGTGAACTGTTACCTGTGTGCCCCTATCCCTGACCAGGCTGAGGACTGTGAGCAGCCATTCCTATTCCCCACAGGCTGAGGACTGTGAGCAGCCATTCCTATTCCCCACTGGCCGAGGACTGAGAGCGGCCATACCCTGTAAATAGTTGCGCTTCCTTAAGCGCCCCCTACTGGTTTTATAAAGAACTATCTTTTCTATTAGTGACTGTTGCACTTTACCCGGTCACAAGTTGCACCGTGACCGGAAGAACAAGAACGTTTAATGTGAAAGAGTTTTAAATTGAAAGTTTATGCTGCTGAGATAGTAATATGAAAAGTTACCTATGATATTATATTTTTCTGATAATGTTCTTATAATGTTTTATATGTTAGTATATACTTTAAAAATTTTGTATGTTTTATATGTTTTACTCTTTTCCAGCCCGAGGACGTGCTGTGGTTTACCAGGGGGGAATGTAGCACCCCGAGGACTCGGCTGCTACAGGGGTATTGCACCTCGACCCAGAGGTGTGGTATTCCACTCCCGGGTAAGGATGGAGTGTGGGACAGAGCTCAGATAGCTGCATGCACTACACTCACCCCATTTCCGGGGGACAGAACAACGGTACTCCCACTAGGTAGATGTGCAGGTACGACAGCGTCTGTCCCCGGCTGGAGTGGGGAGGGGGGAGGAATATCCCTGTAGTGTAGGGGCAGATAGGGGAGGGACTCTGGGTATAGCTAGGAGCCCATTGGGTGCTAGTCACCTGGGCTCACACATAGAGGGAATATATAAGGTGGGCACCATCTAGAGACAGGGTCTGTTCAGAGAGGAGTTCAGCCAGAGGGGGCTGACAGGGAGCTGTGGCTCCGGCTGGGCCCAGCTCCAGGGCCAGGCCTGAAGCAGAGAGAAAGAGACAGAAAGGCCCAGAGACGCAAGGAGAGAGGGAACCCTGAGATCCCACAGGAGAACGAAGAGGGTGAAGGGTTGGCAGAGAAGGGTACCGGATCCCAAACTGGCAGAGGCTAATCATCCTTAGCCAGGAACCGGAGGTCGTGGTCAAGCTTTGGCACGACCCTCACCACATCCACCAGGAAGGCATACCACGCGTAGGGCCAGGGAAGCCAGGAAAGGTTTCACCACCAAGAGGCCCGAGGGAGCCGGACATAGGTGGGTCCCTGGTGAGAACGGCCAGTAGGAAGGAAGAGAGGGGAGCTCTGGACCACGCTCTGGAACTACCTGGGAGCTGGCCGAGTCCCTGCCCTGGTGAACGCAGCATGACTCGGGTGGTCCTTATTGTGCACAAGCGACCGGATAAAGAACAGTGAGTAAAGTCTTTGAAACTGCACTTCAAGCCTCCGTGTTTCGTTGTATCACCTGCACCCTCAGTACTGGGACACCCGCACCATCACTCCCCTCATCCAACTCACAATAGCTGCTCTGAGGCCATACCCCTCCCGTTGGGGGTTATACCATCCACGCTGCACCATCCTACCACCGGCCTCAGCGGTCTGCCCTGCAGCGGCAGCTCCATCGCTGCATTCAACGGGTGGCGTAGTCGAACCATACAGCGTTATCTGCCAAACACTGCCTCCTAGTTTGACACCCTGGGCACGGACCGGGTCACCGCCACAAGGACTACTACCCCTATCCAGATCCGGCTCCGGGTATCCCCTGAACATGGCCCAGGGGGCGCGTCAACTTTAAAGGAACAAGGAAGGAATGGAACCTGGAGAAAGGCCCAGAGACATGAAGGAAGAGGGAACCCGAACACGCTAGGAGTCAGCGGGTGAAGGGTTGGCAGATCAGGGTACCGGATCCCGAACTGGTGGAGGCCACTTATCCTCAGCCAGGAACCGGAGGTCGTGGCCACGTCTTGGCGCGACCACTCACTACACTCACCACGAAGGCACGCCACATAGGGTCAGGGAAACCGGAGATAGGTTTCACCACCAGAAGGCCCGAGGAAGCTGGACATGGGTGGGTCCCTAGTGGGGACAGCCAGAGAAAGGAACGGAGAAAGGAGTTCAAGGTCACACTCTGGAACTGCCTGGGGGTTGGTCGAGCCCCGTACCTGGTGGACGCAGCACGGCTCGGGTCGTCATCACCTGCAGGACTGACACTGATGACATCTGTGAGTAAAGCATTGAAAACTGCAATCAGTCTCTGTGTTCCATCGCACTACCAGCACTAAAGGTACCGGGACGCCCTTTCTATCACTCCCTTCACCCGCACCAGCTGCCCTGAGGCCATACCTCTCCCGTTGGGGGTTATACCACCATTGCTGCACACATACCACCGGCCTCAGCGGACTGTTCTGCAGCGGCGGCCTTGCGACCGCAAATCAACGGGTGGCGTAGTCGACACTTAAACAACATCTACAAAGACTGCCACACACTTAGTTTGACCACCCTGGGCACGGACCGGGTCCCCGCCACTCGGAGACTACTACCCCCATCGGATCCGGCTCCGGGTATTCCCCCGCGCACACGTGCGCCGCACTACAGCAGTGGCCCAGGGGGCGCGTCAAGTACACCTGCACCTTGATACACTGTGGAGCAGGTTATGTGTACAGGACGGGCTGTCAATGTGCAGGGGAGTAATTATAGCTCTTACTATGTAGTTAGCTGTGATATAAGGTTAAGTTCCCATAATGAGGTTTTTTTTTTTTTGAGTTTTGAATGCTTATTTTCACTGCACAAAAAATGCGGTATCTTAGTTTCAACAAAGTGGATGGGTTTTATAGAAATCTCATGCCCACTAAGCTTTTTATTTTTTTTATGCTTCACAACAAGTCAATTTCTCTTGTGAGTACACTGAGTTTTATGTGCAGATTCTTCCCATACAATTGCATTAGTTGTGGAAAATCCACAGGTTAAAAAAAGGTTACGTTTTTAACTTGTTTCTGCTGTGGAAATATGCTAAAAATGCATGCAAACCACACACTACTGTATCAAAAAAGTTTTGTCAAAGCCAAATACCAAGGAATATCAAAAACAAAGCAGCTTGATTTAAAGAGACAAAAATTGCAGCGTCAAAAATGCAATTAAAATGCATGTAAAAGAATACAATGAAAAAAAAAAAAAAACGCAAGTAACCTAATTTAGGTAATAGGTGCAGAAATGCTGCAGAAAATCTGCAACTTCAAAATCTCACCAAATACTCATTGTAGGAATGTAGCCTGATTGCTCCCTGTACCAAACCAATGATTGTAAGAGAGCAGCTACAGGGAGAATATCATTTTATTTTCTCTTCACCCATGATGGCACACCTGAGAGACAGATCCGCCCACCAAGAACAGGAAACCTACTGATATAAAAAGGCGGCACCTCTTCCCTGCATCAGATAGTTTCCTGTCCTTGATGGGAACCCCGTGCTGAAATCCGTGGTGAAGACCAGAAAAAATTTTCTTAACCAGCCCTGTCCCGGTGTCTGAAAGAGCAAGCTTACATGCCTTTGGTGCTGGCCTTCAGGGTCCTGGAAGCGCTGTTCACGAGTCCAGTGAGGGCTGTGATGCCAGTGCAGGCGGCAGAGACTGAGATGCATGGCATGTCTCTGTCCGCTGCGCCGATGTTGGCCTCCGCTCTTTGCAGCCTAATGGGCCGGCCAGGATGCACTTCCAGTGTCGGCGCACTCAGCTGATGTCATGGGTGCAAGGCACACTGCAAATAGGCGTGACCGAGTGACGTCAGAGGGGGTGCACTGGGGGAAAATGCCGACAGCTTATGCGAGAACGCCGGCCTGGGCAAGCAAGGATATACCGCATCCTTGTTGGTGCTTGCAGGGGGATGGGGAGGGGGGTGGCAATTGCTTGGCGGGATCGGAGGAGGCGGGTCTCAAAGATAGCGCTGTGGGTGCCACTTAAAAAGGGAACAGTCCACAACAACAGTGCAAATGCTCCAGCTTAAACCTCTTCTCCCTGAGTACCATGGAGGATCAGAGACAGCAGCAGGAGCCAGCAGCATGGACACAGTAAAAGGGGCAGCTGTTCAAGTGTCAAGAATCGGCAGCCATCCTAGCCAGAGGAACAGAGTGTCTCAGGAGTCCTCAATGTCCAGAGAGGATGTCTTGTGTATCCAGAACAGCCTCGGAATCCGGTACCCTTAAAGTGACAGTGGGTGGTGAGTGTTCTTCGTGAATGTCACCATTTTAATAGGCCCCTTGTTTTTTTTGTTTAACTCACTAGGAGAGACCCAAAAGAGCTAGCGCTAAGAAGAGGAACAGAGTGTGCGCTATGTAAAACCCTGCTAGCAGTGGACTGGCAGAGAAATCTCTGTTCATACTGCATCCCCAAAAAAATCGGTGAAGAGACCCCAGACTTTGTTGCAAGCCTTAGATCCGTCATCAGGGCTGAGGTGGGAGGCTCCTTAAAAACACTATTAAAAGGGAAGAAAAAACCTAGGGGAGTTTCTATTGATTCTGACGATTCTCTGTTATCAGAGGGAGAATACCATAGTGAGTCTTCATCCTCCTCAGACAGTGACATGGGGGGCAGGCCATGTTTTCTGGCAGAGGATACAGATAGGCTAGTTAAAGCTGTTAGATCAACAATGGGCTTAAAAGAGGAGAAAACATCCCTAGAAGACGTGATGTTCGAAGGGTTGGAGCAGAGAAAGAAGCGCACCTTTCCGGTTAATAGTAAAATCTAGGCACTCATTAACAAGGAGTGGGAAAAAAACGGAGAGAACTGGTGCCTTGCCCTCATCTTCAAAAAGAAAAAGGACTCCGAAACATGGGATAAGGTCCCTAGGGATAACATTTTGGCTAGCATGCCCTTGTTACAGGGACCCGCAGCATTCCTGGCAAACACATCCACAGACTCTGAGAGGCTAGCGGCTAGGTCTGCTGGGTTGTCGAATGCAGCAAGACGAGCTTTGTGGCTTAAGGGTTGTCGGGGAGATCTTCAGTCAAAAAATTAATTATGCTCTATACCATGTGATGGCCAATTGTTTGGAAAAAGATTGGGTTACTTCTTTAGAAAAGGCCGTTGACGAGAAAAAGGCCTTTCCCGGGTTTACAAGTGACACAAGAGACTTCCTTTCGGAGGAAGAAATTTAATAGGGGATGTCCTCCGGAGGAAAGAAGGAATTAATAATTTAAAGGTAGGAAAGAGGTTGGATTTATGTTCGGAGGTCCGTCTTCAAATTCCAAAAAATCCTCACAATGATGCCAGGCTAGCAGTAGGGGGAAGACTTTCCCTCTTTATTCAGGCCTGGGAGAACATCTCCCCCAGTCACTGGATTCTGGACATAGTAAACAACAAAGATTACGGCAGGATGTGGAAAAAATTTCTGGAATTTTCAGGGCAGGCTTTTATAGAAAAAGGCTCCAGTTGGTCCTATCCTAGAGTTCCTCAAGTCAGGGTTTGAGCTAGGATTAGCGACTAGTACCCTCAAAGTTCAGGGGTCAACTTTGGGTGCGTTGTACAATTGTAATCTTGTGGCCAATAAGTGGGTATCGAGATTCATAAAATCCTGTGATAGGTCCAGGCCAGTCCCAATTCCAAGGTTTCCCCCCATGGGATCTAAACCTGGTACTAGAGGCATTAAGCAAGGACAAATTCAAACCTCTACAGGTGTTGTCAGCTAAGCTTCTTGCCCTTAAAATATATTGGTAGTACTGACATTGGCCCACAGTGTGAGCGATATACAGGCCCTTCACATGCCCTTCTTATACACCGATATGAGGATGGGGTTATACTGAGACCAGATCCAGCCTACCTTCCTAAGGTATCCTTATAGTTTCATAAGAGTCAAGAAATTATCCTTTTGTAATAACCCCAGGAATCCAGGGGAGGAAAGATTCCATAGTTTAGATGATGGAAGAACACTGTTAGAGTATATGTCTATGACGAGTCATTGGAGGAAAGCCCAGTCCCGGTTTATAGCCTTTCAGGGTAGCAGGAAGGGATATGGGTATCCAAAAGTACCATTGCTAGGTGAATCAGGGAGGCCATTAGTTTATCCTACTCTGCTAGTGGTGCTCCGGTTCCTGAGGGCATCAAGGCTCACTCCACCAGAGCTGTGGCGATCTCCTGGGCAGAGAAAACGGAGGTATCGATTGATCAAATTTGTAAGGCTGCTACCTTGTTCTCGCAATCTACCTTCTTTACGCACTACAGACTGGACCTATCTTCCTCTCTGACTTAACCTTTGATAGAAGGGTGCTGCAAGCCGTGGTCACTACCTAAGGTGTTTTCTGTTCTCCAGAAATTTCTCAGGTGTGCTGTCATGGGTGAAGGGAAAACACCAAGGTTACTTACCGGTAGCTGTTTTTTCCAGAACCCATTACAGCACCCGTATATTACCCCCCCTCACCCTTTTCTCACCATATGGTAGATTGGGTGATATGTCTGATGTGCTGTCTATTATGTATATAATTTTTTTATGGAGGTCCTCTAATACTCTGTAACCCAACTGATATGGGGGGGGGGGTGCCGTCCTTTTATTTTTCCATAGTTTTCATGTCCTTGGTGGGCAGATCCTTCTCTCAGGTGTGCTGTAACTAGTAAGTAGCGTTGGTGTTTCTCCCTGTAGCTGTGCTTCCAGTAAGCTAGCTAGACAAGCTTTAAAATATTATATAACTGCATATTAAACAGCGTTTTACGAAGTGACCAGTTCCCTTTAAAGTCAGCGACAAATTGCATTTTAGAAAACCTGTCAGGAATCACCACACAGCGACGACACCAGGGAGATCACGTGATATCTCACCGTGCCATCACGCTGTCAGTATTTCGTCCGGAACTGCGAGCATGCGATCCAGACTACTCGCTTCGTGGATATTGGCAAGCGACCAGTGAGAGTATGGTGTCACACCTCTGGGTTCCAAAGACTGGAATCCGTGTTTATGCCCTCCATACCATCACTGTCAGCTTCACGATAGCCCAATTATTATTATTCTCTGCCACCACTGGCCGAGTTTGAAATATAATACAGGCCTGGCCGGACGCCTGCTTTTTGGTAGAGTGTATGGCTTTGGGGAAGGGAACAATTACAGAACAAAATAAACAGGACTATTAAATTTTATATTTAATCCAAAAGGGAAGCGGTGTTTTATAAAAATATATACAAGTATGTTACAAAGGAGACATTTAAAAATACATAAGCAGTTACATAAAATAAACAGGATAAAAGACGACTTACTCTATAAAGATTGCTGCGACCATTCAATATAGGTGGAGGAGGGGCTCCCCAGTTTGATTATGCTGTTATTGAACAGGACCCGTTGCTTATAATCGTTATACCCCCCTGGCAATAAGTGCTCCTCTAATGTCCATGGGTTCTCTTATACCTAAGGGGAGATCTGGCCACATGCCCCCTGTGGTGACATCATGTGGGCTGGTCTCCAGCCTGTACGTTTTTATTAAAAATGCTAACTTCTGCAATAACTCATTGCTCGTTGATAGCAGAAGCTTGCAAACAATGCCATTTTTTCCCGTATGATTTTATCTTCATTTAGAGACCACACATCGCATAGCTGCAGTTTGCTATTCTGGGAGTTTTGCGCTACAGCTCTAGGTAGCGTTCTTCAGTGCCAGAATCAACTAGGGAATGATGGGGATATTTTTCTATCTCTAAAGATATAGGTCCCATTATTGTCGGATGCATGGACCTTACAATATTTCATATTTTGTTTCGGAGTCAATGTGTCTGCAAATTTTCCTTTGAGGCTCAGGAAGCAGCCTCACGGTTACACGCAAATTAGTGCAAGCCTGCTTTTCAATTACCTCCTGCGTCTTTCAGGGACAGGATGCTTGCTTCTTAACAAAGTTATAACACTCCTTGGCTGGCATATGTTTGTGTAAGCTATTTCTCAGGTGTGTGTTAATTGGGGCTTTTAGGCTGAGCAGAAGGGGAAGAATGGTCAATATCTGGGTCAGGGAAATATGGAACAACATTTTCAATATTCCTCAATACTTCCCTGACAACCCTATTTACACACTGTGAGAATCAGTTTTCAGTAGTATTGTCCCCTTTTGATTGTTGACTGTGCTTTTGAGACTTGTTAACAAATGGTTTTCATTCTTTTATTCTTTTACAGACCAATGCACTCTGTACAACCCATTGACTTAAATTTTTGCAGTGATCCAACAGAAAGAGGTCCTACAAATAAGATTGAAATTAGCATGGATTGCATCAGGATGCAGGATTATGACCTAACTAACCCAATGTGGGTGAGTGTATGACCTTCTGATAATGACTGATCATAAGACCTGTTTCTGAACATGGAAAATATCGTGACTTGGGCTCATCCTCTAGTGGAAGCATTTCTTTCATTTACATTCAGAAAATGTTAAGGCACACAAACACACCCAGGTTATTGAATTCTTTTAGCTCCTTGGTTGTGTAAACAACAAAAGCTTCAAATCCTTTCCCTTTTGACAAAAGACCTGAGTGTTTTAACTTTCTCCAATAACACTTATGTTTTCACAGTCTTTTGTGATAATGTACACTCTAGTCTAACTAGCGCTGGTCACCAGTGCTGTCTGATTTCTGTATCAATAATAAGAGAAATAGAAAACTGGTAAGACGTGTCAATAAAATTACAATACTTTTGTTATCTGGCTGGAATATCGAACGTAAACACAGGCAGCTTGTTCAGCCAGTTGCACTAGGTTGGAGGATGATTACAGAATCTATAAATAGGGCCACAAAAATGGTAAAATAAAAAAACAAAGTTTTAAAAAATGGGTCTGACTCTGAACGCTTTCTTTATAGATTGTCCACCATATTACCTGCTTGTCTATCCTTTATGTGAGCAGCATAAGTTGCTCACTTCTATCACAGAAGGAAACCTACAAGTCCCATGATGTTAATCAACATCAATATGGAAGTGATTAACAGTAACATAGTGGAGAAAGTGATGGGGTTTTTCATTTTCAAAATAGTAGATCCCCCAACACTTTTAGATACGTAACATGACAAACAAAGCAGGTACTTGCAATCCACAGGTCCAGCAATGGCTCTCCGCCGCTGTTCCGGTCCCTGTGTTTTGGCAGCATGGTGACGTCACGCCTTCTGTTCATATTCCCGATGCAACCAATCACTAAGCTCGGGGGCTCGTTCAGTCTACATTGCCAGAGCGGCTGAGCTTTGATTAGTTACACCAGTGATGTGAACTCAAGACTTGGTGTCACCGTCCAACTAAAATACAGAAACCGAAGCGGTGAAGAAGAGGGCATTGGACCTGCTCTGCTTGTTACATATACAGTTGTGTTCAAAAGTTTACATACCTCAGCAGAATTTTTCCTTTTTTGGCCTTGTTTCAGAAAATATGAATGATGCCAAAAATCTTTTTTCTCCACTCATGGTTATTGGTTGGGTGAAGCCATTTATTGTCAAACTACTGTTTTCTCTTTTTAAATCTTAATGACAACCAAAAACATCCAAATGACCCTGATCAAAAGTTCACATACCCTGATGTTTTTGGCTTGATAACATGCACAGGATTTGACACACATGGGGTTTGAATGGCTACTAAAGGTAACATCCTCACTTGTGACCTGTTTATTTGTAATGCTTGTGTGTGCATAAAAGCTGAGTGAGTTTCTGGGATCCAGACAGACTCTTGCAACTTTCATACAGTCACTGACGTTTCTGGATTTGTGAGTCATGGGGAAAGCAAAAGAATTGTCAACGGATCTATGGGAAAAGGTAGTTGAAATGTATAACACAGGAAAGGGATACAAAAAAATATCCAAGGAATTGATCATGCCAGTCAGCAGCGTTCAAACTGTGATTAACAAATGGAAAATCATGACTCTTAATGACTTTGTGTCATTAAGATTTAAAAAGGGAAAATACAGTAGTTTGACAATAAATGGCTTCATCTAACCAATAACCATGAGGGGAGAAAAAGTTTTTTTGTTATCATTCATATTCTCTGAAACCAGGCCAAGAAAGGTAAGATTCTGCCGGGGTATGTAAACTTTTGAGCACAACTGTATAAAAGCATTTGAGGTCTACTTTTCTTAAAGTGGGAAACCCCTTTTATACTACTGCTAATGCAGCTGACAGTTTGTCAGTCTGCATCAGGTGATGCTATTGTCAGGAGGTATAGACACTGACCACATTATTGCAATGAGGTTGGGTGTTATGATGAATGAAGAAGAGAGAAACCCCAACATGCTTCTGTAAACTAGTGTGTATGTAGAAGGGGACTTGCCAAACTCTGGTTACAACCAATTAGGAAGCACTAACAGCAACTAAGGTGAAAACATGTATATTAGGAAAATGATCTTTACGTACAGTAGTTACTTGGGGCACAAAGATGTGGTGTTTAATTGTACCTTGGACAAATTTTTCTGGGGATACCACTTGTTTGGGGGAATACACAGGTATGGTTTTAGAGTCCACACGTGACAAGAGTTGCTGGACCTCTCCGTGGAATGTCAGCATTTAGGAGATACTGTGTTTTCCAGATTATAAGACACACTTTTTTGGGGGGGGGGGATGGTGCTGCATCTTATAATAACTTACAAGGGTGGAATGGCTGAGGTGGAGCAGGGTCCCAGAAGGCTGAGTCGCTGATGCAGGAAGCTGGCGTTGGCAGGAGTGGGGTGATGCTGCAGGCCCCAGGCTTTGAGGAGGAAGTATTTGGTGGTGCGAGGATGCGACAAGCCCTGAGCTTTCACAAAATGTCACCACTTTAAATGGCTTTTAATGCTGTGGACTTTGCGAAAATGGCTGTCGGAGATCTTGGTGCAGAGATCTCAATCTGTGCATGCACCATCTCCAGTGCCCATTTTCCCCGAAGTCCACAATATTGAAAACCATGGGAAGTGCGGGGGCTCTGGTGACATTTTGTGAAAGCCTGGGGCCCTCTGTATCCTCGCAATGCTGAAAAACCCCTCCTCGCAGCCTGGGGCCTGCAGCATCGACCCATTCATACTGCTATCGGCTTCCTGCAGCAGCGTCCCAGCCTCCTGGGAACCTGCCCCATCCCCCACCTGGCAAGCTGCTATAAAAGCGGACTAGAAAACGCACTGTATATTTAGATTCCTCCCTAAAATTCGGGTTTTATGGTCCGATGCATCTTATAATCCTCAATAAAACGGTAGGTCAATAAATCTTACAGGGGTGGTCCGAAACACTAATTTTAATCTTAAATGATATTTAAGATCATAATCTTTTTAATGTAAAAATTCCATATCCTTCCCTCACTACACTATCAAACTACTTAATTAATTTATTTCTTTTTTACTACTTCCTCTGAGGCTTTATTTGAGAATCACTGCTGCAGCCTCTGCCCCCTCCAGGAAATGAAGCGTCACCAGTGACCTTCTTTTCAGTGAGGGGGTGTATTAGAAAAAAGATTAGATTATGACATTAAATAGGCATTTAGGATTAAAATTTATTTGTTTCGGACCACCTTTATAAGTTTCAGTGGTCATGGAGTGTGGTTTTTTTTTTTTACTCTTTTTGTCTCAAACCCTGAAAATAAAAAAAAAAATGGTTGTAATAGGACATTGATAAATTGTTTGTTCAGTTTTACATATGTAGTCTGAATCCAGTTACCCAATGTGCCTCTGTGTGATGATCTGCAAGACTATTCTGAATTGAGCATCCCCCCACACACATTTATTGGTGCACAGATTCAGTACAGATTTGGATGGGCGACCTCTGACCACATTATATTCAGAATTCCTCATGTTTCTCTATAGACAGGTGCAAAGTGAATGGAGAGCTTGCATTCCATAATCATTAAACATTAGTACTCGAGTGCAAATATTGTCAGACATGACTAGTATTTCTTTTGGCAGACAGGCCTTCTGTTTTTCTGTTCTTTTATTTTTTTGTTTCTTATAAAAACCCATTAGCCGGTTATTATTTAACCTCCTCTCAAGATGAATCTAGGTTTAGGTTGCGCACTTCATCCTATATGATAGACTAGATATGCTTGTTGGAAACATTACTTAATCCATTCACATTGCAATTCTTTTTTTCAGCCTCATCTTAAAGGAGCCAGAACTTCTTTTTTTTTCAACATTATTGGATAAGGGCTTGGTTTTTGCACGGCAAATTGTAGTTTTAAATGCCACCATTTAATTGACTATATATTGAACTCAAAATCAAGAAAAAAAACTGTCATGGGGTAATATTGAGACAAAAGAAATATTGCTTGGCTTTCTTTTTGCATGTCTTTTTCTGTGCAATTTAAAAATGGCTTGATAACTATTCCACATGTCAATACGATTTAAAGAGATGCCAAATGCTTATTCTTTTTATGCCTTATTGCTGTAATTATTTAATTATATAAAATTATATATTGCAAACTGGCAATTCTGGCTTTTTTTCTTTAGCGTGTACAGTACGAGTGATTTGTGTATTTTAATCAGACTCTTACGGATGTGGCAAACCTGAATTTTTTTCTTTATTAACATTTTCATATTAACTTTTTTTGTAAGTCCCTTTTAGTTGATTTGAACTTGTGGTGATCTTTTTCTATTTACAGCAATACAACAGTATTTCATTATGTCGCAAAAATCACTGTTTCCTATCCAACCCAGTCTGTGGCTGGACTTCACTACCGACATGGCAAGCACTGGGCATATGCGGCACCTTGCAGTCGCGTCACGGGGATGATGGGTGCACAGAGTGATGCATCCCAGACGGTGCGCCTTTAATGTTACTGTCAGAGATTGGCAGTGGCATTTAAGGCGTTAACGGCAGCAATAAACTCTGATCTCTGATGTTAGATGCTGGCTGTGATCAGAGTTTGATCAGTGTCAGCACAGTGTAATCCGGTTCTGTCAGATGAGAGAATCATGGCACACTGGGTGGATAAGATGAACAAAATCCCCCCCCCTTTTTTTTTCCCCCCTTCTCATTGTCTGCGGAAATCGGACTGCACTCAGATGTCATCAGAGTGCAGTCTGTTTTCCACGTACCCATAGACTTGATTGGGTGAGTGGTATCCAATTTCAAAGTAAAATCACAGCATGCTGTGACTTTTTATTTATTGACAAATATGATCAGTGGCAAAAGAAAGTCGTGCATCACCACTGCCCCATTGAATGAATAACATTGGTCCGAGTGCTGTCCTATAAAACATTAGATAGCATTTGTCCGAAGTATTCGCTCGTGTGAGCAAGCCCTAACATGCACTCTCAAAATAAACACGCTTTTATGTTCATTTCAGTAGAAAGAAAGGAATTACTGACAGTAGCTGATCTCCAATGGAGGCAAGAGGAGGAACATGTTACTTTTTAAACATTCTCTATCCTTCTTTCTCCAAACCACAAAAGTTTGCCATTATATTTATTAGATCATTGGCACTCTCCTAAGCATGAGGCCAGTCTTCAGCTATAGTTTAACTTCATTATGTTGTTCACAGTATGGCCAGCAGAGGGGATTCAGCCTGTGTAGTTTCCACAGCTTACCACTGAACTTTCAGCGATCTTGTCTGTGACTATGTCCATATTATTGCAGTTCCTGCTCAATTCTGTTTGCTTTATAAAAGGAAGTATTCATTCTCTGCTAACTTGTAAGGTTCATGGGTCTGATTTCATTAAGATTGGCGTTTGGTACATAAAGTGCGTACTAGAGTAAGATGCACTGAATCAATAGTAGGTATGTGCCTCTTTACCCACTTAAGGACTAGGACATTTTTTTTGAGCTTTCTATTTTTTCCTCCCCTTCTTCCTAGAGAAGTAACTTTTTTTTTTCCTGTTGACAACCATATGAGGGCTTATTTTTGTAGGACAACTTGTACAGTGTACTGAAAAATGAGAAACAAAAATTGTGATTAAATGGTGGCAAATAATGAAATTCAGCCATTTTTTATTTGGGATTTTATTTGTACAGTGTTCATTGTATGGTAAAGATGAACTGTCGACATGATACTGCAGGTCCGTGTGGCAATATTTTGACAGACTGTATCTGTCAGGGCCGGGGGTGAGGGTTCAGTCGCCGCTCTGAGAATACAGAGGCTGGAACTACGCCCTCGGCATTAGGGCCGGCTGTCAGTCAGGGCCGGGGTGCAGTTACAGTTGCAGCTCTGTATTCTCAGAGCGGTGACTGAACCAGCGCCGGCCCAGTGACTGAAACTGGAACGCTGCTGGCGAGAATAAAGTTCATTTTCTCTCCGCAGTAATAGGCTAAGTGCAAGCGCCGAGCAGGTTAGTAACACTATTAACCTGCAGATCAACTTCATATCTGCAGGTTAATAGTTTGATAGTATCTTTTTTTCTGATGACAGGTTGCATTTTAAAGTTGAATGTTCAGGGAAACAAAGAGCCTGTAAAAGCCAAATAATGCAAAATTTTTAATGAAACCCAATTGCAAAAAAAAAAACATTTTTAACCTAAAATACATTTGAGTAAAAATATTGTCCTTAAAGATGGCCAACCCCTTTAAAGAATTTTCATTTTTCAAGTGCTGTGTGCCACTGGCAGAAATATATACCAGCCAGGGCCTGGTGTACATTGCTGTGGTAATTTCTGCCACATTACGGGATAAATTATGATGAGATTGTCAGACGCTCTTGACCATACCCCATACCACCCAAACTACCCTTACTTTTTAAAAGCTAGCCAGCACTAGAATTAAAAAAAACAGAAAAAAAAAAACACCAAAAGTCGCAAAAGCTTGTGACTCTTCACGTTTTTGCCAAAATTCTGAATTTGGCCCAATGTTTTTTTTTATCTTTTTCTTTTTCTGCAGTCACTTGACCCATATAGCAGCCCAAGCTTTGCTGCCAGGATGATTTTCACACTTTTGACAAACACAAACCTTGAATACAATATCTTCAAAAAAGGAGTAAGGAGATTAGACATTTTCATAATGTAGCAATTGTCTGTTTGTCGTTAAGGCAGTCCAAAGCGAAGCCAGAAATGTGCATGTCTGGAACTTTTATTTTTGGTACAGAGTTCATACATGCCACTTATGCTTGTCTGTTTATATATCATCGCATATACACCAAAACTAAATGGACAAAAACCTTCATTGCCTAGATGGTACAAAACATCTGTGTTATGGATCTTACAAAAATGTTCTGATTAAGGGCGCAGTCAGATGCCCGAGGTTGGACCGCAAAGCACGGACTGACCTGTGGCTCTCCCGCCCGGAGTCTGACAGCTTCATGTATTTCTATGCAGCTGTCACACCCTGGTTGGGAGAGCTGCGACCAGTCCGATCATTGTGGTCCGATTTATATGGAAATCTGACTGCGGCCATAGGGCTGAGGTGACTAGATGTGAAGCTGCTCATTTTCTCACTCGGTTAATTGAGAGATGAAAAACAAAACCGACTAAACATGTCAGTCAGGGAGTCCCAGAGCAGATGTGACCTGAAGTAAAGTTCATGTAACTTCCGCAGGTTCACTGTCCAATAAAAAGCTGTGACTTTTCTTCCTATTGTCACTTGCAGTCCCCTTCCTCTCCCACCTCTTACACAGGGAGCCAAGAAATGAATCTTTTCACGCTTCTTCAGGCTTCAAATAAGTGCTGCTCCCAGAATATTCCATTAAGGGTATAATATTGCAATAATTCAAAAACTGAGGCTTTGGGATTTCCTCAAATTCTAATGTTAAGTTCCTACCATGAGGTTTTTGACTTTGCATATTTTTTTGCCATGTAAAACGACTCTGCATTTTACAGTTCCAGCAAAGTAGATGGGGTCAGGGGCAGATTAAGAATAGCCAGGGCCCGGGCAGTTTAACCCCTTTACTACCTATGATGTGTACATATACGTGATAGGTTGCCTCCCCTTTTTTGGTGCGAGCTCTGGTGATGAGCCACACCTTTTCCTTCACATGACAGCTGATTTAATAAGCTGACATGTGCCTCGAACAGCCACGAGTGGAATCGCAAACTCTGACAGCAGTATTTAACATGATCGTGCCAGAAGCGCATCATTCGCTCAGACCATCGGTGCGTCCATCATATGATTGCGGGACGCTGATGGGTTGGCATGACAAAAAAAAACTATTGTGGAATTGCACTTTTTTGCAATTTCACTACACTTGGAATTTTTTTCCCGTTTTCCACTACACTATATGGTAAAATCAATTGTCATTCAAAAATACAACTCATTCTGCAAAAAACAAGCCTTCACATGGCCAGATTGACAAAAATAATAAAAAGTTATGGCTCTGGGAATAAGGGGAGCAAAAAACAAATTGTAAAACCCAAGGTGGTGAAGGGGTTAAAAGGCATGGGCCCCCGCCTCACCATCTGATAGATTTTTCCCTTATGTACAGAAGTATAACATGGCACTATACATAATAGAGCAGGGGCCACATGAGACCTTGACTGTTGTGGAGGCCGAACCAATAGGCTGAAATTAATTCTGTTCAATATTAAATATATATACAGTACAGACCAAAAGTTTGGACACACCTTCTCATTTAAAGATTTTTCTGTATTTTCATAACTATGAAAATTGTACATTCACACTGAAGGCATCAAAACTATGAATTAACACGTGTGGAATTATATACTTAACAAAAAAGTGTGAACCAACTGAAAATATGTCTTATATTCTAGGTTCTTCAAAGTAGCCACCTTTTGCTTTGATGACTGCTTTGTACACTCTTGGCATTCTCTTGATGAGCTTCAAGAGGTAGTCACCGGAAATGGTCTTCACTTCACAGGTGTGCCCTGTCAGGTTTAATAAGTGGGATTTCTTGCCTTATAAATGGGGTTGGGACCATCAGTTGTGTTGTCCAGAAGTCAGGTGGATACACCGGTGAATAGACTGTTAGCTGATTTTTTCTTGCCATAATACAAATTCTAAGTAAAGAAAAATGAGTGGCCATCATTACTTTAAGAAATGAAGGTCAGTCAGTGCGAAAAATTTGGCAAACTTTGAAAGTGTCCCCAAGTGCAGTTGCAAAAACTATCAAGCGCTACAAAGAAACTGGCTCACATGAGGACCGCCCCAGGAAAGGAAGACCAAGAGTCACCTCTGCTTCTGAGGATAAGTTTATCCGAGTCACCAGCCTCAGAAATCGCAGGTTAACAGTAACTCAGATTAGAGACCAGGTCAATGCCACACAGAGTTCTAGCAGCAGACACATCTCTACAATAACTGTTAAGGGGAGACTTTGTGCAGCAGGCCTTCATGGTAAAATAGCTGCTAGGAAACCACTGCTAAGGACAGGCAACAAGCAGAAGAGACTTGTTTGAGCTAAAGAACACAAGGAATGGACATTTGACCAGTGGAAATCCATGCTTTGGTCTGATGAGTCCAAATTTGGGATCTTTGGTTCCAAACACCGTGTCTTTGTGCGACGCAGAAAAGGTGAACGGATGGACTCTACATGCCTGGTTCCCATCGTGAAGCATGGAGGAGGAGGTGTGATGGTGTGGGGGTGCTTTGCTGGTGACACTGTTGGGGATTTATTCAAAATTGAAGGCATACTGAACCAGCATGGCTACCACAGCATCTTGCAGCGGCATGCATTTCCATCTGGTTTTGCGTTTAGTTGGACCATCATTTATTTTTCAACAGGACAATGACCCCAAACACACCTCCAGGCTGTGTAAGGGCTATTTGACCAAGAAGGAGAGTGATGGGGTGCTACGCCAGATGACCTGGCCTCCACAGTCACCAGACCTGAACCCAATCGAGATGGTTTGGGGTGAGCAGGACCGCAGAGTGAAGGCAAAAGGGCCAACAAGTGCTAAGCATCTCTGGGAACTCCTTCAAGATTGTTGGAAGACCATTTCCGGTGACTACCTCTTGAAGCTCATCAAGAGAATGCCAAGAGTGTGCAAAGCAGTCATCAAAGCAAAAGGTGGCTACTTTGAATAACCTAGAATATAAGACATATTTTCAGTTGTTTCATACTTTTTTGCTAAGTATATAATTCCACATGTGTTAATTCATAGTTTTGATGCCTTCAGTGTGAATGTACAAATTTTCATAGTCATGAAAATACAGAAAAATCTTTAAATGAGAAGGTGTGTCTAAACTTTTGGTCTGTACTGTATGTGTATGTATGTATGTATGTGTATATCTATAATATAATCGTAGAAGCGTGTCTCTGTCCGAAGCCTCGATAGACTGCGCATGCGTGACGCGCAGTCTGGCTCCAGACAGAAGCAGGCATCCAGCCATTACAGGTAAGAGGAGGTGTATGGCGCCATACTTGCCTGACCGGTAGGCGCGTTGCCGCGACGCCTCTCTTCGCTGGAGACCGGGGGGCGGAGTGAAGGTGTCGGACCGGCGCGTGCGCATTGCGCTATCCGGCGCCATTCTACTGAAGACACATTTACAGTGTGTCTTCAGCAAAATGGCGCCGGACAGCGCGGTGCTCCGGCGCCGCACTCCTCCCCCGGCCTCCGGCAGAAGAGGACGCAGCAGCGCTGGAGCACAGAGAAGAAAGGTGAGTATAACTGTTTATTTTTTTTGTATGTGTGTACAGTGTGAAAGGGATGAGGGGGCCACACATACCGGGATTGGGGGTGAGGGGTACCACACATAACAGGATTGTGGGGTGAGGGGTACCACACATAACAGGATTGTGGGGTGAGGGGTACCACACATAACAGGATTGTGGGGTGAGGGGTACCACGCATAACGGGATTGGGGGTGAGGGGTGCCACGCATACCGGGATTGGGGGTGAGGGGGTGTCACGCATACCAGGATTGGGGGGTGAGGGGTGCCACGCATACCAGGATGAGGGATACCATACACACCAGGATTGTGGGGTGAGGGGTACCACGCATACCAGGATTGGGGGGTGAGGGGTACCACGCACACCAGGATGAGGGATGGGGTACCACGCACACCAGGATGAGGGATACCATGCACACCAGGATAGGGATGAGGGGGCCACACATAATAGGATTGTGGGGTGAGGGGTACCACGCATACCGGGATTGGGGATGAGGGGTACCACGCATACCGGGATTGGGGGGTGAGGGGTACCACGCATACCGGGATTGGGGGGTGAGGGGTACCACGCATACCGGGATTGGGGGGTGAGGGGGTACCACGCATACCGGGATTGGGGGGTGAGGGGTACCACGCATACCAGGATTGGGGGGTGAGGGGTACCACGCACACCAGGATTGGGGGGTGAGGGGTACCACGCACACCAGGATGAGGGATGGGGTACCACGCACACCAGGATGAGGGATACCATACACACCTGGATAGGGATGAGGGGGCCACACATAACAGGATTGTGGGATGAGGGGTACCACGCATACCAGGATAGGGATGAGGGGTGCCACGCATACCGGGATTGGGGATGAGGGGTACCACGCATACCGGGATTGGGGGTGAGGGGTACCACGCATACCAATATAGGATGGTGGGGACAGGATGGGGGCAGCACAAATACCAGGAGGGGGGCAGCACATACCAGCATGAGAGACCATATGCCAATAAAAATGCTCGACACCCGGGCGTAGAACAGGTGGTTCAATAGCTAGTGTGTATATATTTATATATATGTTGTGCTTTTTTAAAATTTAGTTATTCTAATCATGTCTGTAATATCCCATTCCCATTGGTGGGTCTGGATATTTAGGATCGATGGGAAAATTTTCCCATCAGGCTTTGACAAAAAATGCTGGATTGTGCTACAAAACAGACGGCTACGCGTTTCAATCCACCATGCTGTTTTTTATATGAATTTTACAATACCTTAATCAAGAATTTTATCCAGGAGCTGGAACATCTCCCCTTTCTTTTTCCAGTATACAATATTCCGACCTAAAATGTTGGGAATTTTAATTTACATTGGAAAAATTGGAGAAATTGCATATAATGTAGTTGACGTAATCTCCAAATCCAACCTGTAGTAGAAAAGAGAAGGAATATTGTATAGCAAGTTACAGATCATAATGTTGTTCTTTAAAGGACTTGTCATAAATTTAGGAATTGTCCCCTAGCCATATGATATGGGATAACTTTCTGATTCCCACCACCATCACTGATCCTGAGAACGGGGCTCTAATTCTGTCATTCCTGGAGATAGCTGAGCACCTTACATCGCTGTCTCCAGCTAACTCATAAAGAATGAATGGTGCGGAGGTGCTCATGCTCAACCTCCTCTCCATTTAGGCGTGGGTCTGCAGGGTCCCATTTTCTGGATTGGTGGGGGTCCCAGTTGTTGAACCCCCAGTTATTAGGACGTTATCCCCTATGAATAGGGGATAATGTTGAAACTTGAAACAAACTCTTTACTATATCAATTGTATCTTCAAAACAGCGGTACGCTTCAGCTGAGGCTCAAGACGTGTTTACCTAGTGTGTGGTTCCCGCTTTCCTCCCAGTTGTCTGTGTTTTTCTTTTAGCATCAATGGCAATATTGTTTTGTACTAATTTATTGTAAGAAATAATGGTCCTTATTGTGTGCTGACTGCTGAGGTGTTTGTGTTCCTTGTGGCTATGTTTTTTTTTCTTTCCTTTTTTTTCCAGTTTACACTGGCAGCAAGCATGGCCTGAGGGGAGGAGGAGGGGCTGTAGATTGGTGTAAAATTGGAATGCCTCTTTTTGTGCCTTGTTACTATTTTCAGCCTCAGGGAGCAAGTTCCTCCATCACCTGTCTTTGGGAAAGTCTAAAAGATGTCTCTTGTAGATGTGGTGCATAGCCTGTGTTCTGCAGGGAGAGGTGAGAAGGGCAGATACGGACAAAGGAATTTAGCAGTGAAAGCATGGTTATATCATAGAGATAGAGATCAGCACATTTAGTGAGCATCAGTACACAGGGGATATCATGTTCGACATGTACTTAATTAAAGCTACAGTGTGCATTGCCACTGCTGATGGGCAAAGATATGGTATGCAATGCAAAACTTGCATTTGTTTTCTATGCTATATATAACATTTCTTGTTTCTGAAAATATCAGATGCATTGGTGAGTTGAATTCATATAGAAGATTCATGTGTTGTGCACTGGAATCTGCAAAATCTGCATGGCTTCATATTGAGTAGTTGTCTATTCTCTGTGCACCGCCAAATGGGTTATCCAGGACTTTTTTTTTTTCTCCCAATGGGACTAAAACTTCCATGGAGGTAGTTGCTTAACTGTACCTGTCTGTTCTGCCCCGAGACTAGCTCTTCTGGCACATAGCAGTCAGTGATCCCTCCTGTTGGCGATTCTCCTGCTTTCTGTGACATCACGTCGACAGAGCAGCTCCTTCTTTTTCCCTCTGCTTTGTCTGTGGTGTGTCACTGCCGACTTCATGTTCATGGGTAGAAGGAAGCGACCTGTCAAACTGCGTTGGGCCGGCTGCCTGTCAGCATGATCTCAGCAGTGATGCTGTAAATAGAGTGAAAGAGAAAGACCTGCTCTGTTGACTTGAGGTCAAAGGAAGCAGGAGAATCGCCACCTGAGCCAGAAGAGATTGTTGGTGGGCAGAACAGGTAGATAGTTAGCAACTACCTGCTGGGAAATTCTTGGCCCCATAGGAAAAATATTCAAAAATCCCAGATAACCCCTTTAACGCATCACCTCCTACTGTATTCTTAAAGGAGTCAGACTGCAGGTTAATGGTGTAATGAAGGTGCTAGCACAGCTACAGTCACTGCTCACTATACTGTGAGTGCTGGTTGCAAGCATGGCCCAGGACTTTGACTGACAGCCGGCTCTGCACTGAAGCACTGCAAAGGGAGCGGTCAGTCAAAGCACAGGGCCGGTGCAGAGCCACGGCTCCCAGTATAGTAAATGGTGACTATAGCCACGCCAGCACATCTGCATGTCTGAAAGCTGGGAGGAATAAAGTTAATTTTTCCCCGATTGCTTCACTGAAAGTGCAGAAATCAGGGACAATTTCATAACTCTATGAACCTGATGTATAATACAGTTATCCGACTTGACAGGTTCCCTTTAACATATATTCCTCCAAAATAAGCTGCAGCTTTAACTATTACTCCAACACATACAGCATCCAGTGAAGCATGCCACAATATTTTTGCTTGATTCAAACAGAATCTAACAGAAAAGCCTCATATGTAACTAAACACAAAAAGTAGGCCCCATGAACGTCTCTGAAAGATCGGAGACTCGAAACACGAACGTTTAAAAGGGTCTTTTGTATAAACAAATAAGTTAAAAAATGGTACCCGTGTCATTAGTGTTTTGGATTAGTGTGTCATTAGTGTTTTGGTCCATGTGTCTGTTTTTACCATCCGCTTGTTATCTGTGATTTTCACGAATGGATACCTCCTCCTCTTTGCAATGTTATATACGTACAGCACACTGATTAAAAAGAAAAAAGAACAAATACAATAAGCACATGAAACATGGATGTCTGAATGAGGACTAATGAAGTGAGAACCCCTAATGGTTCACATGCATAATATGTTAGTGGCTTAAAGTTGTGTCTCTGAAAATAAATGCAAAGTGTAGCAAGTAATGACATTTCATAAATATCTGATGCTTTTTTTTTTATACGGTGTTCTTCTTTCCCATGGCTATACAAGCATTTGGTGTCCATTGCTTAAAGGGAACCTGTCAGCAGGCTTGTCTCATATGAGATAAGACAAGATCCTTTCAGCCCCATGTGACACCATTCTAATATGCTGTATATATACCCCCCCCCAATCTGGCCTGCAAGACAAGAAAGACCTTTTATAATACTCACCTGGGGGGGTGGTTGGGTCCTATGGGCGTCGCTGCATTGGTCTGGTGCCTCCTCTCTTTTTTTGCGATGGCGTCCTTCTTCTTGCTTCGTGTGGCTGACTCGTCCTACGTCATCCACACTGATCCCAGCGTACTTCTCTGCCCTGTTGAGGGAAGAGCAAAGTACTGCAGTGTGCATGCGCCTGGAAAGGTCAAAGAGCCCCAGCACATGCATACTGCAGTACTTTACTCTGCCTTGTACAGGTGTGCGATGCTGGGGACACTGTGTGGCTGACTTAGGAGGCATCATCCACACGAAGCAAGAAGGAGGGTGGCATCGCAAGAAGAGACAAGTCACCGGAACAAGACAGCGACGCCAATCGGATCTGACCGTCCCGTAGGTGAGTATAATGTGACATCCCTGAGCGCAGGGCCCCCAGTACACCAGGCATGGGTCGGATCCTTCTTGCGATCACATGGCCGTTTGTTGGCTGTGCCTGCCCCTGTAGTACACAGTGGAAAAAAATATGAAAACTGCTATTGGTGTGTGGGGGTTAATGCTGTTTTTTATACACTGTCCCCTCTAGTGGTTGTGGTGGTGGCTTTCCCCGTGATGTTGGTGTGGAGAGTGATGGGAGAATCAGGAGGCAGATGAACTTTAAAACAGATGAAACTTTAACTTGTAACACAGTCAGAAAGGATCACAGGAATAGATGGTACAACTAGTGATGAGTGAGTACCGTAATATTCGTAATCGCTATACTCGTAACGAGTACTTTGTAATAATCGCGTATTCGTTACGAATAGCGAGTACAATGTAAGTCAATGGGAAATGCAAGTAATTTTCCGCTGGACCCTACAAAGGGGTCTGGGGGCCTGAGGAAAATGCTGAAATGGATGGGAAAATGATGAAACAGAATGGGAAGAGCCTGGAGAATGTGCCTGCATGCATTTCTGACTCGCATATGGTTTCTGGGAATAAGTTTGTCACAGTGTTACGCCACTTTTGCAGACACACAAGAACAACTACCAAGCCTAGCCTAAATAGCATGTAACAGGCCAAAAATGCAATATCAAATATATCACTTGTGCAAGTCAAAGGACAAAGGATATATGGTGCCTCCCTCCAGGATGAGTTGGAAAAGCTTCAGAGATTTTGATTGTCAATATTCCACCGAATACATAGGAAGAGAAGACTTCTTGATACTGTACTATTTGGTCCAGTGCAGAATGTGCAGCATCGTATTTCCAAAAATTACTCCTGATGGCTGTGTCATAGGTGCAGGGAGATTCCATGACAAGGGCCTCCCTTGTCAAACATTATGTACAATGGAGTACTGTAGTAGCTGTGGCCCTCAATTCAAGTTGTCAGAGGGCCATCGGTCGGTCATCAACAGTCAGGGGATAGATATTCAATAGAAATTTACACTAGCTTTGTCACAATGTGGCACAACCTGTGACAACGGCCTCCAATGACAAATATTAGTTTGGTAAGACCACTGTACATTTCAGATTTGTCCACAGCACAATGTGCATAGTAGTTAGGCTGGAGTAGGAATACTGTCCTGGTTTGTCCACTGCACAATGTGCATACGGTTTCTAAAAATTAGCCCTCTGGGCTGAGTCATGGTTGAAGAAGGAAGAAAACATTATTTATGGGAAGGGGGTGATGTTAACAGCAGTAGCATGAATCTGTATTTTTGGTGAATTTAGGTTGGCTTGCTGTCATCTGTAGGTATTACAAACTGTGGAGATATCCAGTCCTTGTTGAATTTAATCAGAGTAAGTCTGTCTGCATTTTCCGTGGAGAGGCACGTGCGCCTATCAGTGATTGCCCCAGCGGAACTGAAAACACGCTCAGACACCACACTAGCAGCCGGGCAGGCCAGCACCGCCAAGGCATAGAAGGAGAGGTTGGGTCAAGTGTTCAGCTTAGACACCCAATAATTAAAGGGAACTGAAGCGTAAGAAAGGATACAAGTGTGGTCACTTAGGTACCCCTTGACCATATTCTGCAACTTATACCTCCTTGGCAGTGTTACAGGCACAGATAGCCCTTGCCGTTGTGCTGGTTTATTGAAAATTGCCCAATTTGTGCACATCCCCCCCCCCCCCACCTCTGTTGGAGCTGGTGTTCGTGTCCCTCCCAATTATCTCTTGGTGTTGAAAAGAGCCAGTACCTCTGCCACCAGCATTGTCTGAGGATGATGTTTACAGCAACTGATCTACAACGGTCCTCTTGAATGATTCCGTTGTAAAACTTTTTGGTGACTCCAAAAGGAGAAAAGGAAATCTCTCCTTGTACCATGGATCGAGAAAGGTGGCCAACCAGTATAGGTTGTTGGATAAAATATGTATCACGTGAGGGTCTTGCCACAGACACTTACACATGAACTGTGCCATGTGGGCCAAGCTGCAAAAAGGTAAATGTTCTGTGTCCCCCAACAGTAGAAACATTGCCCATCCTTTCCTCACACTGACTGGCCTCCTCATCCTCCACTTCCTCCTCCTCTCCAGCCCATCCAGGCTGGACAGACATGAAGCTTGGGTTGGGTGTCCCCTCTGTAGCATTACGAGTCCCCTCGGTAGCACAGAAAAACAAGTCCTCTCCCTCCTCATCCTCCTCATCATTACCCAATGTTGCCTGAGAATATTGGCTAGGCTGGGTAGTATCACCCATTGGGAAATCTGGCTCCATACCAACATGCTGGGCACTCAAAGCTTCCTCTTTGAGATTCTGAAGTGATTGCTTCAAGAGACACAGCAGCTGGATGGTTACGCTGATAGCCTGATCACCGCTCACGAGGTTGGTGAAGTACTCAAGGTTCTCAAGAACCTCACAAATGTCAGCGATCCACACCCACTCGACAGTTGTATGATGGTTGACTTCTAGTCTGATGGGCATGCTGAAGCTGGTATTCAGCTACTGCCCTCTGCTGTTCACTATTCCTCGCCAACATATGATAGGTGGAGTTCGACCGCGTGGGCAGGTCGCAAATGAGTTGGTGACTTGGCAAATTCAAGCACTTTTGCAGCGCTGTAAGAGCAGCAAAAGCGGTAGAGGATTGGCGGAAATTGACGTTAATACGACGCACCTTCTCAAGTAGGTTCGGCAAGTCACGATAAGTTTTCAGAAATTTCTGAACTAGGTTCAGCACGTGAGCCATGCATACCACGTGTACCAGCTTGCCAACCTTTAAAGCCGCCACCAGGTTACGCCCATTCTCGCAGATGACCAGACGGTGTTGGAGGTGCAGCGGGGAGAGCCACTGATCGGTCTGTTGTTTTAAAGCTTGCCACAGCTCTGCTGCAGTGTGTGCTTTCTGATCTAAACAGATCAGTTTCAGCAGAGCGTGTTGTCGCTTTGCCGATGCGCTGCTACACAGGTCCCAGCTTGGCAGTGATGGGGAGGGTAATTCAGCAGAGGATGAGGAGCAGGAGGACAGAAGAGAGGAAGTGGAATATGAAGAGGCGGAAACCCTGACAGAAGTTGGGCCAGCTATTCTTGGCGTGGGTAGAATGTGTGTTGTTCCCGTTTGCGCCTTTGTCCCACCCTCCACCAGGTTCACCCAGTGTGCCGTGATAGAAATGTATCGTTCCTGTCCACAACAACTTGTCCAGATGTCTGTTTTTAGGTGGACCTTCCCGGTTATGGCGTTGGTGAGAGCACAGTTCAGATTGTTTAACACGTGCTTGTGTAACGCAGGGACGGCACACCGGGCAAAATAGTGGCGGCTCGGAACATTGTATCATGGGGCAGCCACAGCCAAAAGATCACAGAAAGACTGTGTTCTCACAAGCCTAAACGGCAACATCTCCACAGCTAGCAATTTGGCAATCTGCGAGTTTAGTATTTGTGCCTGTGGGTGCATGGATGGGTATTTACGCTTTCCTTCCAAGCTCTCAGGCACGGACAATTGGATGCTTTGCTGGGACAAGGAAGTGGATGTGGTTGATGTTTGTTGTGCGTGAGCAACCGCAGCTTGTGGGCTGAAGGTATGAGCTCCTGTTTCCTGAACAGTAGATTCTGAAGGACATGGCTCAGGTGACACGGCATTGGTTTGACCCGCAGACGCAGATTTGGTACCCTGGTGTTCTGCCCACCTTCTGGGGTGCTTGGCTGCCATGTGGTTTTGCATACTCCTGTTGCTTAGGTTGCCTTTGCCCTGGCCTCTGCTCAACTTGGTATAAATCCAAAGGCGGTGAAGGTAGAGATATACGTCTGCGCCGCTGAAAAATCCTCAAATCGGGAACATATAATAAAATCCTTGTTTATTGGTAAATGCCTACGCGTTTCTGGGTTTTCCACACCCCTTCATCAGGGCACCAACAGATAATCACGCGTAGGCATTTACCAATAAACAAGGATTTTATTATATGTTCCTGATTTGAGGATTTTTCAGTGACGCGGACGTATATCTCTACCTTCACCGCCTTTGGATTTATTCTGGTCCTGTGGGACACCTATTGGAGATCCGCTGCAGCTGCCTTTTATATGTTATGGTAGTTGTGTCCTCACACAAACTAACCAGGTGAGAACCACGTTTTTACTATTATTCCCTATGTCTACAGGTGTAACCCTATTGGACTTTGCTCTCTCTCTCTCTTTGTATTTTATCCAACTTGGTATGGCAGATGCTACAAACTACAATGTTTTTCTCTGAAGGACTTTCAGAAAAAATATTCCACACAGCAGCTGAATGCCCCATTGCCCTGACTTGGTGCACAGCGGGGGTGCTCTTGGGAACAGTTGACCCAGTTCTCACTCTGGGCAAACCACGACCCCTTTGTGCCTGTGTTGGTGCTACATATCCATCTTCCTCTGTGTTGCAGTCATGGCTATGCATGCCAACAATCCAGGTCGGATCAGTGGACTCATTATCGACCACCTCGTCTTCCATCTCATCGTCATTCCCAGTTGACATTGTAGGCTGACCTGATGGCAACTGTCTCATCATCAGCCTCCACCTCTGGAGACAGTAAATGACGTTCCGCCAAGTTGGTTTCTTCTGGCCGTAGGTCCTCAAATACTTGTCCCTCTTCAATGCTGCACGGTGATAGGCCAGAGCCAACCAAAGGATACATACCAAACAGATCCTCAGAGTGGCCAAGCTTGGGGTCTCCTGTGACTGATAATGGCGGTAAGAAGGAGAACCAGATTCAGGATTGGATGGGCCAGCCTTCTGTGTATCCACAGTAGACTGTGTGGTTGTGGAAGATTTGTTGCTGCTTGACAAATGCGTATAAGCCTTGTCTGTTATCCAAGACAGAATCTGCTCTCGCTCTTCTGGCTTCCTCACACGTTTTCGTTCCAGACCGGGAATTTTTTCCAGGAACATAGTGGATGCATCAAGCTTCTTCTGACCCGACACAGACTGAGTGCCTTCTTGCGCACCACGGACAACACAACGTCCACGTCCCTTAACAGGCTTTTTTGGCATATTGGGTTTTGTTGACGGATTTTCAGATGTTGATGGCACAAGCCAAGCTAGCAGTCACAGCCAAAATAGTGGTTAAAATGGCCTGGTGCGTGCTTTTCAGCAGGCAGTAGGAAATGTTTGGACTACTGCTTTGTGCAGGGCAATCAAAGATTTTTTACGTACACTAATATGGACAGAAGGCAGGCTCTGACCCCTAAAACAGCAGGGAAAATAGACCAGTGCTAAAAAAAAAAAATAGAAAGGCAGCTCACAATGCTAATTCTGTGTGCGCAGGAAAAATATTGCTATTGCTTTGCCTCTGACAAGAGCTGTTTTAAGATGGACACTGGAAGAACACTTTAACCTCTTCCTACCTAATACACAATCTCTCCCTCCCTGTACTCTGACTTTGTTGTGAGTCTCGAGCTCTGAAAAGAGCTATTTTTTGGTGGTATTATGGAGCTAGTGAGCGGCTCCTTTAAACACAGATTTATTACACACTGCAGGTAGCCCTTAAAAGGGCTTTTGTTTGATCAAGAGGCCTAAACACTCTCCCTAGCAGCACAGCGATCTCTCCCTTTGCTTATAGAATGCAGGCTCCAGACGCAATGTGCACAAAATGGCAGCAGCAGAGCTTAAATAGATCCTATGGCGTTGGGTGGCCAGCCAATCACAATATTGCCACAATTAAGATGTCTGCGGCATTAATGTGATTGGTTAAGAAGCCCAGAAGTTTAGTGGCTGCAAAGGAGGCGCCAAAACTGCAGGGCGGGACATCCGAATATAGCAAGGCGATTACACAAATACTCACCAAATAACGATTAACCCGAATACCGTACTATTCGTGCGAATAGCGAATAGTAACAAATACTCGCTCATCACTAGGTACAACATAACATGTGCATATGACAAATTTCCTCAGACGGGCAGATGCCGGAAACGCCACATATGAGGTGTGATGAACAGCAAGTGTAAACAGAGCCTATCCTGTTATCCTGTTCCCCAGCAGCCCCCTATATCCCTGCTTCCTCTGACCTTCATTATGTTGTAGGATTCCTGTTTTCCTATCTCCATTATGGGGGACCTCCCTCCAGGCCCGTACTCTACAGCATAGTATTCTGGTAGGCTAAGGGTGCTGTACAGACCAGGGAATTCCATCTGCCTCAATGGTCCTAGTCCTGAGGTTTCTTCAGATCAGTCCATCTTTATTCAGCCCACTGGAAGGGGGAAAAATAATCTCACGTATTTCTGGTTGGTTTCACTTGCTGGTCCCCAACTGTCCTCTGAGGTGCTCACTGAAACTCTGACTGGAATAATGGTTACAGCTATATTTATTACACCCACAGGCTCCACCCACCAAGCCATTGCCTAGCAACTGCCTCAGTGGGGAACCTAACTGCTTTCTACCTGGGCTGTTGCAATAAGTGCTGACATACAGTGACAATAATACAAATACCTACATGAAACAATACTAAACTTCAATAATATAAATAGCAGTACACAGTTATAGTAATACCCAACTCTGAGGTATTACAATAATAGGTCTGGTTCTGGCCTTGCAGGCCAGATTAGGTGTATGTATGTACAGTACAGACCAAAAGTTTGGACACACCTTCTCATTTAAAGATTTTTTTCTGTATTTTCATGACTATAAAAATTGTACATTCACACTGAAGGCATCAAAACCATGAATTAACACATGTGGAATTATATACTTAACAAAAAAGTGTGAAACAACTGAAAATATGTCTTATATTCTAGGTTCTTCAGAGTAGCCACCTTTTGCTTTGATGACTGCTTTGCACACTCTTGGCATTCTCTTGATGAGCTTCAAGAGGTAGTCACCAGAAATGGTTTTCACTTCACAGGTGTGCCCTGTCAAGTTCAATAAGTGGGATTTCTTGCCTTATAAATGGGGTTGGGATCATCAGTTGTGTTGTGCAGAAGTCAGGTGGATACACAGCTGATAGTCCTACTGAATAGACTGTTAGAATTTGTATTATGGCAAGGAAAAAGCAGCTAAGTAAAGAAAAATGACTGGCCATCATTACTTTAAGAAATGAAGGTCAGTCAGTGCAAAAAATTGGGAAAACTTTGAAAGTGTCCCCAAGTGCAGTTGCAAAAGCCATCAAGTGCTACAAAGAAACTGGCTCACATGAGAACCGCCCCAGGAAAGGAAGACCAAGAGTCACCTCTGCTTCTGAGGATAAGTTTATCCGAGTCACCAGCCTCAGAAATCGCAGGTTAACAGTAGCTCAGATTAGAGACCAGGTCAATGCCACACAGAGTTCTAGCAGCAGACACATCTCTTCAACAACTGTTAAGAGGAGACTTTGTGCAGCAGGCCTTCATGGTAAAATAGCTGCTAGGAAACCACTGCTAAGGACAGGCAACAAGCAGAAGAGACTTGTTTGGGCTACATAACACAAGGAATGGACATTAGACTAGTGGAAATCTGTGCTTTGGTCTGATGAGTCCAAATTTGAGATCTTTGGTTCCAACCACCGTGTCTTTGTGCGACGCAGAAAAGGTGAATGGATGGACTCTACGTGCCTGGTTCCCACCGTGAAGCATGGAGGAGGAGGTGTGATGGTGTGCGGGTGCTTTGCTGGTGACACTGTTGGGGATTTATTCAAAATTGAAGGCATACTGAACCAGCATGGCTACCACAGCATCTTGAGCGGCATGCTATTCCATCCGGTTTGCGTTTAGTTGGACCATCATTTATTTTTCAACAGGACAATGACCCCAAACACACCTCCAGGCTGTGTAAGGGCTATTTGACTAGAAAGGAGAGTGATGGGGTGCTACGCCAGGTGACCTGGCCTCCACAGTCACCAGACCTGAACCCAATCGAGATGGTTTGGGGTGAGCTGGACCGCAGAGTGAAGGCAAAAGGGCCAACAAGTGCTAAGAATTTCTGGGAACTCCTTCAAGACTGTTGGAAGACCATTTCCGGTGACTACCTCTTGAAGCTCATCAAGAGAATGCCAAGAGTGTGCAAAGCAGTCATCAAAGCAAAAGGTGGCTACTTTGAAGAACCTAGAATATAAGACATATTTTCAGTTGGTTCACACTTTTTTGTTAAGTATGTAATTCCACATGTGTTAATTCATAGTTTTGATGCCTTCAGTGTGAATGTACAATTTTCATAGTCATATATATATAATTTACACACACACTATCTCTCTATCGTAGTGATTGTCACTTTTTTCTGCTCTGCATACCTCCCCTCCTATACTACTATTCATTTACTACTATACAACATGGATTCATGAGGAATCGCTCCTGCCAAACAAACCTGATTGACTTCTACGAGGAGGTTAGCTCTCGAGTAGATCAGGGGGAACCAGTGGATGTCGTGTATCTCGACTTCTCAAAAGCGTTCGATAGCGTGCCACATAATAGGTTGGTATACAAAATGAGAATGATGGGGCTGGGGGAAAATGTCTGCAAGTGGGTAGCTAACTGGCTAAAGGATAGAAGGCAGAGGGTGGTTATAAATGGAATATACTCAGATTGGGTAAGCGTCACTAGTGGGGTACCACAGGGGTCTGTACTAGGCCCAATGTTATTTAATATCTTTATTAACGACATAGTCAACGGGATAAATAGTAAAATATCAATATTTGCAGATGAGACAAAGTTATGTAAAACAATTAATACAAAAGAGGACAGTGCAGACCTACAGAGGGATTTGGATAAGGTGGGTAGGTGGAGCATTAAATGGCAAATGAGGTTTAACGAGGAGAAATGTAAGGTCATACATATGAGAAGGAAAAATGGAAGTCACCAGTACTCACTGAATGGGAAACCATTGGGGAATTCAGAGATGGAGAAGGACTTGGGCATCTTGATTGATAGCAAACTAAATTGGAGTGCCCAAAGTCAGGCGGCTGCTGTAAGGGCAAACAGGGTAATGGGATGTATCAGAAGAGGTATAGCTGCAAAGGATGAGAACCTTGTTCTTCCACTGTACAAAGCACTGGTCAGACCACACTTGGAATACTGTGCTCAGTTATGGGCCCCAATATATAGAAAGGATATAAATGAGCTTGAAAAGGTACAAAGGAGGGCAACAAAATTAATAAAGGGAATGGAGGGACTGCAATACCCAGAGAGGTTGGCAAAACTAGGACTATTCAGCCTGGAAAAGAGAAGGTTGAGGGGGGACATAATAAATGTGTACAAATATGTTAGGGGACAGTATAGAGACCTTGCCCGGGATTTGTTCAAAAGGAGGGATATTACGGTAACAAGAGGGCATTCACTAAGACTGGAAGAGAAAAGGTTTCAGCACCAGCATAGGAAGGGGTTCTTTACGGTAAGAGCAGTGAGAATATGGAATTCACGGAGTGAGGAGACGGTAATGTCGGATTCACTAAACCAGTTCAAGCGGGGACTGGATGCTTTTCTAGATACCAGGCAGATTTCTGCATATACTTAAAAATAGAATAAAATAGTAGGTTGATACAGGGATTTATTCTGACTGCTGGTTTCAGAGTCGGGAGGGAATTTTTCCTCAGGTGAAGATTGGCTAAATCATTTGGGGTTTTTGCCCTCCTCTGGATCAACTTTAGCAATTACAGAACTAACAGGTCGAACTTGATGGACGCAAGTCTTTATTCGGCTTTACTAACTATGTAACTATGTAATTTGATGATCCGTCCTTTAAATGGGTCCCTTTTTCTGGCAGTATTATGGATTGGGTGTTACTCTCGTCATATGCTACAGATTCATGAAGTCATGTAGCTCTTCTTGAATCAAGAGCATCTGATTCTAGCATGGCACCCTCATCAAGACTGGCATGAGCAACGCTGGTCTTGATGAATCAGGCCCTTTTTATCCATATGTAGCTCAATATTTCTCAGATCTGTTGGAATGAAACAAAGTAACTCCTTTCCACCAAAGGCTGTTTTCACCTTCTTGATCAGGCCAAGTCTTTCAAATCGGACGCGTCCCGTTGGGCTAAACTCTGGAATGCACATATCCCAGTGATTTTTTTTTTTTTTTTTTGTTTTTTGTAGCACATTGTAATTTGTTAGTGTTAAATTTAGGTTGACGTTTTTCATAAATGCAAATCATTTCAAACATTTGACAATTTTTAAAAAAATGTTTTTGCAATTTTCAAAGTTTGAAAAAGGGATGCCTTCAAAATAGTCATACCACCCAAAATAGTTAAAGTAAATATATAGTTAAAGTTTATTGAATCATCATCATTTTTTTTAAACTAAACTTTTTTTTGCTAGTGACAAATTAACCCATTTTTTTAAACTATACCCCTGAAGGAATTCATCTAGAGTTGTACTGAATATTTTGAACCTACAGGTGCTTCACAAAATGTTATATTTGGCTGTGAAAATGAAAAATTGCATTTCTTTCCACAAAATGTATCCCCACATTTCTAATTTTCACAATGGGTAATGGAAGAAAATGGAACACCTAATTTGTTTGTATGCCACTACCTTATGTGGTCAAAAATTACTGTTTGGACAAACTACAAAGCTCAGAAGTGAAAGTGCCATATTGGTGTACAGACTTTGCTGGAATGGTTTCTGAGTATTGTCATTTTTGCAGAGCCCCTAAGGTACCAGAAAAGCAGAACTCCTCCCCCCATAATTGATGCAATTTTACAAACTCGACACAACAATGAATTAATCTAGTGTTGTGCTGAGCATGATGGCACCACAGATATTTCACTTTATTTTATATCATTGGGCAATAAAGAAAAAAATACAACATTACCACTAAAATGTTTCACAAAGGGGATTAGGAGAAAATGTCCCGCTCTGTTAGGGTATGTGCACACGATGCAGAAATGAAGCAGAAAATTTCTGCATCTCCCTGGCAGAAAAACGCATGCGGATTATACATGCGTTTTTCCTGCGGAATACATGCGGATTCACATGCGTTTCCACATGCGTTTCCGCATGCGGATTGACAAGCGCTTTCCAGGCGATTTTAGCATCACCTGGAAAGTGCTTGACTACTAGGTCACACTATATAAATCCATGCAAATAGCATGGATTTATATAGTGTGACCCGAGAGAATGGTAAAAATAAAAAATAAATGTATACTTTACCCTCCGATGGCCCGCGCTGTCCTGCTCACTCCGTTCTCCCTTGCCGGCAACATTGAATTGAAAGACCTGCTGACGTCAGCGTCACGTGACCCGTCACATGACTCTGACGTCAGCGCAGGTCCTTCAACTCACTGCAAAGTGCCGGGAACCAAGCAGGAGCGGTGCGCGGGCCGACAGAAGGTAAGTATACATTTATTTTTTATTTTCTTCTTCTTTTTTTACAGATTTTTTAATGGTACCTGGGTGTGGATGAGACTCTCCTCTCCTCCTCACCCGGGTACCATCCGCACATTAGAACGCGCCAATAACGCAAGTACAAATGCAGTCTTGCGGAATTGGCGCGTTCTAATACAAGTCAATGGCGGCGAAAACGCCGCGTTTCCGCAAAATTAATGGACATGCTGCGGATTTTTGAGCGCAGCATAAACGCTGCGGAAAAATCCGCAGCATGGGCACAGCACATGCGGATTTCCATTGGGGAACATTGCTGCCCTTCTACCATGCGTTTTTAATGCGTTTCCGCACCTGCGGAAACTCATAAAAAACGCATCATGTGCACACAGCCTTATACAGTTTCACCTGAATGAGGGAATACCCAATATGTGGCCGTACAATACTGGCTGACCACATGCAGTTCAAAATGTCCCTATCTGTCTCCATTATAGTGACTGGTTCAATTCGGGGGTTACATGGAAATTCCAATAGAAGTGCTCAGTGTAAAGCACATGATGATAAATGTCTGAGGACTGAACCTTATTGCCATTTCTAAAAGGCAGAATGAACAAAACAATAACTGTTCAAGAACTGCTTTTTTCTTTTACGTGGTTCATTATGTGGCATTAGCCATATTGCAGCTTTGTTTTTCAGGCAAGTATGATTACGTTAATGATAGATTTGGACTATCTGCACACCAGAGTTTTTTGGGGGAGCTTTCTGAGCAGAAACATAGTTTTTGAAGAGTTTTAAGATTTGCCGAAGGATTTGGAGTTTCCTCTGTTTCTGCTCAAACTCAATGTGCACGTAGCCTTATACTGTTTTTATTTTTTTTGCTATTTTTTTACAAGCTGAAACACACTTTTTTACAATTATTTTTTTTTTTACGTTGACATTTTGAGTTAGAATTTTTCTGTCAAAAAAAAAAAATGGCGGGTGCTCCTGCGTCATTTTCATAACCAGCAGAGGGAAAGCCGACCGCTGGGGGCTAATGCTAGCCAAGGAAGCTACCATTAGCCAAAAATATTCCCTGGCTATTAACAGCTCACAGCTTTTTGCTTAGCATTTACTGGCTAGATTACAGGGGGATCCCAGAAAAAAATTGACTTGGGGTCCTCCTATAAAATCTAACTAGCAAAGGCTAAACAAACCGCTGTGAGCTGATATTAATAGCCAGGGAAGGGACCATGGATACTGGCCCCTTTCAATACTAATATCAGCCCTCAGCAGCCCCAGCAATGGCACATCTATAAGATACGCCAAATCTGGTGCTTGGCCTCACTCTTCCCACTTGCCCTGGTGTGGTGGCAAGTGGGCTAATGGGATTTCGGGTTCATGTTAGCCTTGTATTGGCAGCTGACATGAAGCCCAGGTTAGCAATGGAGGACGTCAATAAGACCTCCCCCATTACTAACTCCATAATAAAGGTTTTGAACTAAACTCATGGCCTGAAAAAAATCCTTTATTTGAAATAAAAATCCACATGGTTTTAATCATTTATTTAAGAATAAAAACACAGTATACTCCCCTAACGCCTAATCCCCTGAAGCCAATGACCCCTGTAAAAAACAGAAAATAAAAAACAACCATATCCCTCACCCGTCCGACGTGACGGCATAGTCCAGTGTCCCACAAAGATCTGGCTCAGTTCTAGAGCAGTCACCTCAGCAATCAGTGATGTGACTATTTTAGAGGACAGCAGGCTATAGCTATACACTGACAGGAGTGTAATCACTCCTGTGTCAGTGCATAGCGCTGAGCTGCCGGGAGAGCAGTCACCAATCAGCTGATAGACTCTGGGGGACCTCACTTAAGGCACCACCTCATCGGTGCAGAAAGTGAAGGCACCGAAGCTCATCAGCTGATTGAACTTCAATGATCTCTCTCCCGACACCTAGGCACTATACACTGCTGGGAGCGATCCCTCTCCTGTCAGTGTATAGCCTGCTGCCAGGTGTTCCAATGGCCGTGGGACACACGGGATTACGGCTGATAGGTGAGTATATAGTGTTTTTTTATTTTAACATTCGTTTATTTTAACTTTTTTTTTGACACTGCAAGCACAAGCGCCACTGATCACCGCTCCCATCAACTGCGCTCACTCTTGTTATCAGCTGCAGCAGCCGTCGGTGTTGTCACATCAACTGACACCTGTGACCCGCAGTCCATTTTCTGTTTGTCTGTTTTTGACTCATTGTCTTCAATTGAGTCAAGTCAAATCAGTAGCAAAAATCCATCAATGGGTGAAATCAATGGGTGAAAAACATGGCAAAAACGCACAAGGAATTGACGCTGCAGGTTTAAAGGGAATGCAAATCCTGACAGGAAAATTCCTGATCATGTGCACAGCACTTCAGGATTGTCATTGCATTAGTTGGCACAAGGATTCCCTAGCGTTTTTGGCCCATTTCCGCTCTGGGAAAAAATGCCACGACAACGCACAGTATGCACACAGCCTTACAGATCATGTTGTTTTTTGGACGTGGCGATACAAATGTCCGTAAGCAGGGTCTATCAGGCATCCTAGCCAGTTACTTTTGACCTCTGGTTGACATGAAAAATAACAGCACCCTTGGAGGTGTGGGTACTTATGGGTCGAAAGAGAGAACACCCTCCCTGTCACAATCCACAATCTTCTAAATACTGCAATTCCTATGGATTATGAAATTTAGAGGGTTAAACAGCTAAAGATGGTACTGTCACTAACCCTGCTGGTTACTGCAGAAGCTCAGTTGTGAGTTATGTGGAGCTCTTGGTGATCGTGCAGGCACAAGTTCCTGTTTCCATATGATCACCTGGCTGTACCGGTACATATAATGTTGGAAAAGGGCTTAAAAGCGTTTTCACATCAACTACTCATGGCAGATTTCTAGGATGTGCCATAAATGACTGAGAGATGCAGTTCCCACCCCTTGGACTTGGCCCTGACCTGTCCTTCGACCCCAGTAACTGATAAGATGGCAGCTCATTCACACTGCAGTCCATTAGCTTCTTCTGAAAATTAGCAAGCAGACATTTTTGTCATTTGATGTAGATACCAGTGGTGGATTATTTTGTGGATAATGCCATGTTGAAATGGCAAAACCCAAACAATTACTAGCCACTACAATTTTTATAGAGCAGCCTGTGCCAGAGTTTGTTAATTTTCATGATTTTCTAGCAAAGGACCATTTTGTTGTTTTATCTGCTGCTTCTCTTTTCAAATGATTTGCACCGCTTACCGTGGGGATCAAATGGTGGCGCAATAATTGTAGTGCTTTGTGTTCTGTATAGGAATGAAAGCTTATAAGGAAAAAGGCTTTAAAATGATGTGAATCTGCAGAAGAACAAAACATTGCAAGAGTGCTTTGCACCATGGTAATTTACGGGGTGTGGAAGAAAAATGTCCACCCAGTCATGAAATACGGCTTTAAATACACTGCATTTACCCTAGAGGCTTCTTCTCTAACACGTAATCAGGGAGTGCACTAGAAGTTTCTTCAGGCATATAGGTGGAATACATTTAGGTTTAGCATTTACATAATGGAAGTAGCAGGCTAGTGGCTCCTGTTCATAAATTAGTAATTTTATGACACTGTGTCCTTAGAGACCAATGTCGGACATACTTTTACTCTACTCCTGGTTAAAATTTGACACCAATTTTATGTTTAATTATTGGCCTGCGTGGTTGAATAAATAATTAATCACCTTGTTAGAACTTCCATGTAATATCCGGTTCATTAAGATTAGCATATTTTTATTTTCTGTTAATGGGATTTTCTCAAGTAATAAAATGACAGGCAATTTGATAAAATATATTCACCGTGTTGGTGCTACCCACCGGTGTGTTTATTTTGGTTGCAGATGTATATGTTAGTCACTGCTGCCAAGCAAACAAAGACCCGAGGGGAGGACTGGTGAGGAAGTAAAGGATAAAATTTGTGAGTGAAATGATCTCTGAAAACCGCTTTATGCCTGACTCGGACATCCATGTTCATTCATGTAAAAAAAAAAAAAAAAAAAGGTACATAATCAGTGTTTAAGATCGCAGTTTCATTAGTGTCCGTTTTTACCATCGGCATATCTGTGATTTTCACATATGGATAAATAAATGACATAACTTTTCCTATACACTACAATGTTAACCATGGAGGACCTGTGGTGGGACATAGCATGGCAACCCTAGCTGGTTAAATTCATGTTGAGCGGCTGCGTTCCTTGCACCACAAATCTTACTCCGTTCCTTACTGGAGTAAGATTTGTAGTGGGGGGCACATGGAGGTGTACGCTAACTTTTAGATGCAGCCTGGAGTTATTAAAAAGCATCTACCTCTTAATGAATCAGGAGTGTCTGACTCCGTAATGTCTTCTCATCAAGACTGTCATGTTAAACGCTGGTCTTGATGAATTGGGGCTTTAAAGCCCACTAGACGGGCGATCTATGGCCATTAAATGTCCACAGATTTGGTCAAGTTAATCACTGGTTTAGTGACCTGTTTGATTAGGCTGACTACTACAGATACTGTACCATCCATGTGCGGTCTGTGATTTTAATGGACCCATAAACTTGTATTTGTACTTTTTCATCCATAATCTGGTAAATTGACAGGTCTCCGTTTATGTGAATGTGATTACATCTTTAAATATTTAAAGGTGAATGAAGGACAAACTGTGATCCTGGTGACTTAAATATTGGAGTGGTCAGAATTTTAACATTTACAGAAACTACTAAACTCCTGATTAACAAAAAAAAGTTTGAAAAAAGCCTGATCAATTCTACATCTTGTCATTCTTTGGTAATTTATTGCATAGTTTCTGAAGTGTCAAACAAAAATTCATATAGAAAGCTGAGCTCAAGCAATAAGTGCTCCTGGGTATCATCTACTCTAGAAAGCTTCACATGACTTATAAGTCTTAGGTTTCAGATTCCGCTTCATTTGGTCTTCTCCTTGTCATTTGTAATAAATAGATTAATTTTTGTGAAATACAGAGTGTGCAGGTAAGATTGACATCATTGAGAAAGATGTCTTTGGAACAGAAATCATCAATTGCCCCAAAGGCAAAAGGAGGAAATCAGGAGATTACTAGTAAAGGAAATAACTTGAATATCAATTAGATTGCAGTTATTCATATTGAATTCGATACACTTCCAGTTGAACTGAGATACCGTATTCAGTAGATCAGTGCTGTCCAACCAGCAGCCAAAAGGTATGTGTGTGACGCTGGAAGCCCTACCCTGGGAGATGGGGGACTCGGAGTCGGGTCCTATGTTGTCGATGGGGTGCAGCCGTGGCCCGGACCCGCTCCGTGCCCAGGGCCGTCACATTAAAAAGGATGGTACGGGCTTATCCGGGTTGAGTGGCTGATCTCTACTACGCCACCTGTGGCACCTGGTGAAGGCCACCAGTGCTGCTGCAGTCCGCTGAGGCAGGGTGTTATGGCAGCCGTTGTTGGTACTACTCCCCACAGGCGGAGCAATGCCTCAGGGCAGAGAAACAGGATGGAGGGGATTGTAGTATAGGAGGTCTGGTGCTGCGTAGTGTGGTGTAATGCAGAATAAAGAGTCCGGAGGCCTTGGGGGTTAACTTCCAGGGTTTTTACTCACGGTGGAGATTGCAGTTGAAAGGGTTGAAAGGCTTCTCCCTGCTCCTCGCGGAGTTCTGCGGTCACCAGAGACGGGGGGGGGGGGGGGGGGGTCCGACAACCTCCGAGTAAGTCCAGTGTTCAATCAGGACCCCGCACCAGAGTGTTCCTAGACTTCAGACCAGGTCCTTTCCTGTCTGTGTGTGTGTGTAGATAGGCCGGGTCTCCCTCTGAACTTCACTCAGTAAAAGGGTACAGGTGGCAGCTCCGCTCCTTCCGTTACCCGTGGGATCCTCAGGGCCTACTGGGCTTCCCTGACCAGAACATAGAGTAGCAAGGTCAGGTGTCGGGGGCCGGTACCCCTTTTGCAGCTGGAATCCCTCTGAATAGATCAGCTTGGCGAGGACAGGTGGCATATACCGCTCCGTCTGCATCCCCCCCCGGGATCCATTTGCGTTGGAGCTACACTCCTGTGCTCCGGGCCTTCTTGGTCATGGTCCTTGACCGGGCTGAGACATACATTATCTGCAACCTGCCCCTCGACCCAAGTCCAGGATACGAGGTCCGTGTCTCCATCCTCTGCAGGTCCACACAGGATCCACGCTCAGGGAGGGAGATCACGATCAAAGTACCCAGAACCAAGATGGCTGTGTATTAAATATCAAATTTAAAATGTGACTAAAATGTGAATCCTCCACCCTCACCCACTAATTGGTTCCCCTATCTCTTGGTTCCCCAGTCTCCCAACTTCCAGTAGGGGCAGCACCTGGTGCCTACTAGCCCCCCCCTGGTGGGAGAAGTGTGGTGTTGGATGTGGAGGGGGAGGGTCCTGACCATCGCACTGTTCTTACCTCAAAGGAGGAACACTACACCCCATTAAAGAGGTGCAGCATCCCTGTGGCGGTCGAACCCTCAGGGGCGCCACATTTGGAGAGTGTACTGCTTCCCCTATACCAGTCAGTGCTCAGGCCAACTTCTCACTAGTGCTTCAACCTGATTATAGTGAGTTAAGTAAATATACCGTATGGGATTTGGATGATATGATTTTTAATGTGTGATACTGCTAAAATACTTTGGGCCCAATTCATCATAGGTTTTAAACCAGAATTCTGGATTAAAAAGTTTAGTAAAGTCTCAATTTTAGTACAATACAAGGCTGTGCTAAAATGTTGCAACTTTTAACGTTCTCAAGCCAATTTTGCCCAGCTCAAAGAAAGTGGGAAGAGCTGGGGTTAGACGGAGTATGGCAACCCTAGCTTGAGGAGTGGCAGCATTCCTTGCGCCACAGATCTTACTCCATCCCCCTGCTGAAGTAAGATTTGTGGTGAGGCGCACACCGACGTGCATGACAACTTTCAGGTGTACTCTGGATTTATTAAAAGGCATGTATCTCTTAATGAATCAGACTCCAACATGCATCGTCATCAAGACTGATGTGGAGAATGCTGGTCTTGATGAATCAGGGCTTAGACTGGCCCTCTGTGGCCATTGAACGTCCGCTGATTGGTCAAGTCAATCGGTGATTTAGTGGACTGTTTGGTCAGGCTGACTGTACTTTGTGCATAGAAGACTATTCTTAATACCACTGTTCTATGCACATAGAACATAATTTTCTCAGCAGCACAGGACAAATGTGCTGTCAACAATGATCATTTTTAAGCTTGCTTAAAAATCATTTTGCCAGACAAATGAGCATTTTGCTCATCATTGAGTGATCGCGGGCCTGTTTAAACATGTTGCTAATCGGAAACAAGTGTTTCTAGAAAACTCTATCCGTGTTTTTTTTATAGTAAATGTGCTCATTACAGTCTGTGGGGCTGTTCGCTGGTCTGTCTTTTGCAGACTGTATGTCTGCCAAAAAAAAACGCAAAGACCTGTCCATTTTTGAACCAAGTCACCAATTAAACTCCCCAATACAAGTCTGTGAATCTGTGAAAAGTTCTGTCATCCTAATGCTGTCCTTTTTACACTACTCATGGGTAGGATAAGCTTGGATGCTAAAAACTGACACACTGAAAATCTAAGCCTGTTCTTTCTGTTATTTTTTTCTTGTACATGAAAAAAATCAGATGGCTGAATGAGATTTAATGGTTAATTCAGAGCATGGTTAAGGTGCAGTTCATGCTGCAAGGCCAAAACCACATGCAGTTTTGTTGTGTAGCGGCTGTGCAGGGCCGTTGACGCTGTTTGATGGGTGTCACTTTACAACACATGGCCGAGAACAGTGCTGCTGTGTCTGCTAGTAATGACGCGGCCGGGGTGACACACAAGCAAAATTACAGGTGCAGTGCCGACCCGGGTGCTGATGCCTGCCCTGTATAAATAAGAACAAGGCTGGCCAAATAAATACTATGGTATGGAACATGGTGCTATGACATATTGTCCGGCACCAGGTTCAAATTGCCTACTCACATTCAATGTGAAAAAACAGGAGAAAACAAGAGTAGTATAGCAAAAGAAAAAGTATATTTTTATTTGTAATTCATCACCATAATGATAGAGGGTTATACAAAAATAATAATGACAAGGCAAGAGGATCTAGGAAGGTAGTGCCAGAAAACAGAGTGACCCATGGCAACAAAAATGCGGGACAATCTAAAAGAAAAGGGCATAATCAACTGTACATGCAAAAGGACACTCCATACATGTATAGCCCCACATTATAGCAGTACATGATTATAAAGAATCACCCTTTATAGGGCGCAAGTCATTTTGATAGACAAAATGGACAACATAATGTGCAAAAATCGCAAAATGTAAAATGGTAACATGAGGAGGAAATGCAAAGCCAGAATAGAAAATACTAGCTGCCATATGCCCATAGAGTGAAATGCATAAGTACACAAGGAATACCCAAGAAGTAGAAAAAATCACTCACCCCGATACAAATCACCGGGTGACAGAAAGCCCGCAGGATGCCAGGGGAATCACAAGGAGTGCTTACAAGTGGAAGCGCGCCCCGACGCGCGTTTCGCTCTTCTTTTTCAAGAGGCGCTGTGAAGTGTACCTAACAGGACCTGAATATATACGCCCACCGCTAGTCACATGGTGGGTAGGAACGCAGTTCATTGGTGTGGAGCGGCGCGTGTACCCAGAGCCACGCCCCCCGCCGCACGCATCACAGCCGCCAAGTCCCGAGCGCGCGCCCGGGGGCGTGCCTAGGAAACGCCCCCAGGAGCGCGCCGGGGGCAGGAGGCAGCCGGACACGGGCGCGGGCCAGCCCAGGACCGGAGGACACGCGCACCACCAATGTATGAATAAAGGTAATGGATAGAAATATGCACAAGGGACAGAGAGCATATAATAAAAAACATCAAGTGAGATCAGATACTCTCTGTCACAGAACAATAAATATGATAACCTAATGGGGCATCAATACGACAAGGATCCAAAAACAGTCACATAAATAATTAAGATAAATTCCCAAAGTGGATATAAATCACAAGATAAATACATGGATACAAGTCAACATAGAACCATTTCCCACATAAACAGGAAAGGTGATAATCATCTAAAGGCTCTTGGGAAATGATCCGGGTTATCGGCTGTAGAATATCTTGAACAGTAGATAAAAAAGGGTCCATAAGGTGCACAATAGTAAGGGGTTCATAGCCACGGATCTAAAAAAGTAAGAAAAAGAAAAAGTAAAGAACACACAATTAAAAATAGGCTAAAAACTGAAGCACGGACTAGAGATCAGAAGAAGTAAGCGCTGAGGGAGAGCATCACCAAGCAAAAGGACCCAATCATAAAAATGAGGAAAAATTCAAATTTTCATTAAGGCCGCGCGGTACCAGGGTATCCAGGGTGCTGATCCATCTGGCCTCTTTTTGTGCAAGGCACAATTTATAGTCACCACCCCGAGAGCCCAGATGCACCACATCTATTCCACGCACCATCAAGCTGCGTGGATCACAATCATGAACTTGTTTAAAATGTCGTGGTAAAGTTCTGAGCACCCGGGGATCCGACACAGATCTAGCCGCGCTAATGTCCCGAACATGCTCCCGCACCCGAATCCTCAATTCCCTTGTAGTAAGACCCACGTAAATCTTTTGACACCCACACGTGGCATAATAAACCACGTGTGTTGTACTACAGGAAATATATCTGAGAATTCGGTATGTCCGGGAGCCATCTGAGTTCATAAAGGTAGAACAACGAAGCACGTTAGCGCAAGCTACACAGTGGCCACATGGATAGGATCCAACCCTGGGACCGCGCGACCCAAAAGGGTTAGGTGCTGGTGGGACATAATGACTTGAAGTAACCAGATCACCCAGATTCCTGGCTCGTCTGGCAGTCATAAGTGGAAATTGTCCCACCACATCCCTCAGAGATGGCTCCGCCCCAAGAACACTCCAATGTCGTGAGAGGACCCGCCTCATAGAATCCCACTCATGATTATAAGTGGAAATGAAGCGGGTCCTCCCAGGATACTCAGACGGTGGCGATCCCGGAGGGGGGTTTAGTAGACTGCTGCGGGGGGTGCTACGGGCCCTACCATAGCCACGGCCGATGCAACGGTTACTATAGCCTCTCTGTTTGAAGCGTTGAGTCAAAACTGCCGCCTGCTTTTCTGCCCTGTATAAAGTAGATATAAAAAGTCTACACATCCCTGCTAAAATGCAGGGTTTTGTTACCCATTATCTGTACAAATCCATTGAGAAACTGAAATAATTTTGAAGGGGAAAATTAAAAATATCACAACTGAACTAATGTGGTTGCATAAGTGTGAACACCCTCTTATAATTGGTGATGTTGCTATGTTCAGAATTAGCAAATTACATTTACTCATGTTAAATGGTAATACGTAAACATCTGCTATAATTTTATAGTGATTCTAATTATCCCGATTTATATTAAGCTTTTAGCTGTTCTAGTTGGATTTTCCTGCAAAAGCCATGGTCCGTAAACAGCCAACACAGCAAAGGGATCTCATTGTTTGAAAGTTTTCGGTCAAGAGAAGAGTATGGAAAAAATGTCCAAGGCTTCAGATATACCATGGATAGTTGTGAAGACAGTCATTAAGAATTGGCATAAATTTGGCAAACCGTAACCTTATCTAGAACGGATGTCCCTCAAAAATTGATAAAAAAATACTAGAAAAAATCTGCAGATATTTCTGGCAATTACTGGCAGTTTGCTGCATGTGACAAAAATCTCCCATATTCTTCATATGTCTGGTTTGTGGGATAGGATGGCAAGACAGAAGAATTTTTCTTACAAAGAAAAACATTCAAGCCTGACTATGTTTAGTCAAAAAATGCATCAAGCCTGCTAAAAATTGAAGTTAAAATGTATTGCTATGTTAGGAGACCAATGGTGAACTTTTTAGCAAAAACTCCAAAATGTATGTTTGGCGCAAAGCCAACACTGCACATCACTAAAAGAACTAAAGGCGGACATATAATTGCTGCAATGGTAAGGGGTCAATCTCCACTTTCAAAACAGGTGGAATTCTCCATTATGATGAGCAATTGGACTGCAAAGGGTCCATATATTGTCCTTGTACAACGGTCCTTTTCTGTCTGTGTCTGCCAGTGAAAAGAACATCCAACTCACAGTGAAGCATGGTGGAGGCATGGCTTTAGGGCATTATAAAGAGGGGGGGTGACATACTGCATGTGGCATTATATGGGGGGGTGTGACATCCTGCATGGGGCATTATATGGGGGGGAGTGACATCCTGCATGGGGCATTATATGGGGGGGAGTGACATCCTGCATGGGGCATTATATGGGGGGGGCATCCTGCATGGGGCATTATATGGGGGGTGACATCCTGCATGGGGCATTATATGGGGGGGAGTGACATCCTGCATGGGGCATTATATGGGGGCGGAGTGACATCCTGCATGGGGCATTATATAGGGGGTGACATCCTGCATGGGGCATTATATGGGGGGGGAGTGACATCCTGCATGGGGCATTATATGGGGGGGGGGAGTGACATCCTGCATGGGGCATTATATGGGGGGGTAGTGACATCCTGCATGTGGCAGTATATGGGGGGAGTGACATCTTGCATGTGGCATTATATGGGGGGTAGTGACATTCTGCATGGGGCATTAGATGGGGGGGTGACATCCTGCATGGGGCATTATATAGGGGGTGATATCCTGCATGGGGCATTATATAGGGGGGTGATATCCTGCATTGGGCATTATAAAGAGGGGGGGTGACATTTTAAAGTGACATCCTGCATGAGGCATTATATGGGGGGGTGACATCCTGCATGGGGCATTTTAAAGAGAGGGGGGTGACATTCTGCATGGGGCATTATAAAGAGGGGGGGTGATACACTGCATGTGGCATTATATGGGGGGAGTGACATCCTGCATGGGGCATTATATGGGGGGGAGTGACATCCTGCATGGGGCATTATATAGGGGGGTGATATCCTGCATGGGGCATTATAAAGAGGGGGGGTGACATCCTGCATGTGGCATTATATGGGGGGAGTGACATCCTGCATGGGGCATTATATAAGGGGGCATTATAAAGAGGGGGGTGACATTTTCAAGTGACATCCTGCATGGGGCATTATATGGGGGGATGACATCCTGCATGGGGCATTATATGGGGGGGTGACATCTTGCATGTGGCATTATATGGGGGGAGTGACATCCTGCATGGGGCATTATATGGGGGGGGAGTGACATCCTGCATGGGGCATTATATAGGGGGGTGATATCCTGCATGGGGCATTATAAAGAGGGGGGGTGACATTTTAAAGTGACATCCTACATGAGGCATTATATGAGGGGGGTGACATCCTCCATGGGGCATTATATGGGGGGGTGACATTCTGCATGGGGCATTATAAAGAGGGGGGGTGACATCCTGCATGTGGCATTATATGGGGGGGGAGTGACATCCTGCATGGGGCATTATATGGGGGGGAGTGACATCCTGCATGGGGCATTATATAGGGGGGTGATATCCTGCATGGGGCATTATAAAGAGGGGGGGTGACATCCTGCATGGGGCATTATATGGGGGGGAGTGACATCCTGCATGGGGCATTATATAGGGGGGTAATATCCTGCATGGGGCATTATATGGGGGGGGAGTGACATCCTGCATGAGGCATTATATGGGGGGCGACATCCTGCATGGGGCATTATATGGAGGGTGATATCCTGCATGGGGCATTATATGGGGGGTGACATCCTACATGGGGCATTATATGGGGGGGTGACATCCTGCATGGGGCATTATATGGGGGGGTGACCTCCTGCATGGGGCATTATATAGGGGGTGACATCCTGCATGGGGCATTATATAGGGGGGTGATATCCTGCATGGGGCATTATAAAGAGGGGGGGTGACATCCTGCATGGGGCATTATATGGGGGGGAGTGACATCCTGCATGGGGCATTATATAGGGGGGTAATATCCTGCATGGGGCATTATATGGGGGGGGAGTGACATCCTGCATGGGGCATTATATGGGGGGCGACATCCTGCATGGGGCATTATATGGAGGGTGATATCCTGCATGGGGCATTATATGGGGGGTGACATCCTACATGGGGCATTATATGGGGGGGTGACATCCTGCATGGGGCATTATATGGGGGGGTGACATCCTGCATGGGGCATTATATAGGGGGTGACATCCTGCATGGGGCATTATATGGGGGGGTGACATCCTGCATGGGGCATTATATGGGGCAGAGTGACATCCTGCATAGGGCATTATATGGGGGGAGTGACATCCTGCATAGGGCATTATATGGGGGGAGTGACATCCTGCATAGGGCATTATATGGGGGGAGTGACATCCTGCATAGGGCATTATATGGGGGGAGTGACATCCTGCATAGGGCATTATATGGGAGGAGTGACATCCTGCATAGGGCATTATATGGGGGGGAGTGACATCCTGCATAGGGCATTATATGGGGGGGAGTGACATCCTGCATAGGGCATTATATGGGGGGTGACTTCCTGCATGGGGCATTATATGGGGGGGGTGACATCCTGCATGGGGCATTATATGGGGAGGTGACATCCTGCATGGGGCATTATAAAGAGGGGGGTGACATCCTGCATGGGGCATTATAAAGAGGGGGGTGACATCCTGCATGGGGCATTATAAAGAGGGGGGTGACATCCTGCATGGGGCATTATATAGGGGGGTGATTATCCTGCATGGGGCATTATATGGGGGGGAGTGACATCCTGCATGGGGCATTATATGGGGGGGAGTGACATCCTGCATGGGGCATTATATGGGGGGGAGTGACATCCTGCATGGGGCATTATATAGGGGGGTAGTGACATTCTGCATAGGGCATTAGATGGGGGGGTGACATCCTGCATGGGGCATTATATAGGGGGGTGATATCTTGCATGGGGCATTATATAGGGGGGTGACATCCTGCATGAGGCATTGTATGGGGGGTGACATCCTGCATGGGGCATTTTAAAGAGAGGGGGGTGACATTCTGCATGGGGCATTATAAAGAGAGGGGGTGACATACTGCATGTGGCATTATATGGGGGGAGTGACATCCTGCATGGGGCATTATATGGGGGGGAGTGACATCCTGCATGGGGCATTATATAGGGGGGTGATATCCTGCATGGGGCATTATAAAGAGGGGGGGTGACATTTTAAAGTGACATCCTGCATGGGGCATTATATGGGGGATGACATCATGCATGGGGCATTATATCGGGGGGTGACATCTTGCATGTGGCATTATATGGGGGGAGTGACATCCTGCATGGGGCATTATATAGGGGGTGACATCCTGCATGAGGCATTATATGAGGGGGGTGACATTCTGCATGGGGCATTATAAAGAGGGAGGGTGACATCCTGCATGTGGCATTATATTGGGGGGAGTGACATTCTGCATGGGGCATTATATGGGGGGGGGGAGTGACATCCTGCATGGGGCATTTTATAGGGGGGTGATATCCTGCATGGGGCATTATAAAGAGGGGGGGTGATATCCTGCATGGGGCATTATATGGGGGGAGTGACATCCTACATGGGGCATTATATAGGGGGGTAATATCCTGCATGGGGCATTATATGGGGGGAGTGACATCCTGCATGTGGCATTATATGGGGGGCGACATCCTGCATGGGGCATTATATGGGGGGTGACATCCTGCATGGGGCATTATATGGAGGGTGACATCCTGCATGGGGCATTATATGGGGGGGAGTGACATCCTGCATGGGGCATTATATAGGGGGTGACATCCTGCATGGGGCATTATATAGGGGGTGACATCCTGCATGGGGCATTATATGGGGGGAGTGACATCCTGCATGGGGCATTATGTGGGGGGGTGACATCCTTCATGGGGCATTATATGGGGGAGTGACATCCTGCATGGGGCATTATATGGGGGGAGTGACATGCTGCATGGGGCATTATATGGGGGGAGTGACATGCTGCATGGGGCATTATATGGGGGGGAGTGACATCCTGCATGGGGCATTATATGGGGGGGAATGACATCCTGCATGGGGCATTATATAGGGGGGGTGATATCCTGCATAGGGCCTTATAAAGAGGGGGGGTGACATCCTGCATGGGGCATTATATGGGGGGGAGTGACATCCTGCATGGGGCGTTATATAGGGGGGTAATATCCTGCATGGGGCATTATATGGGGGGAGTGACATCCTGCATGGGGCATTATATGGAGGGTGACATCCTGCATGGGGCATTATATGGGGGGTGACATCCTGCATGGGGCATTATATGGGGGGTGAGTGACATCCTGCATGGGGCATTATATAGGGGGTGACATCCTGCATGGGGCATTATATGGGGGGTGACATCCTGCATGGGGGATTATATGGGGGGGTGACATCCTGCATGGGGCATTATATGGGGCGGAGTGACATCGTGCATAGGGCATTATATGGGGGGGAGTGACATCCTGCATAGGGCATTATATGGGGGGAGTGACATCCTGCATGGGGCATTATATGGGGGGAGTGACATCCTGCATGGGGCATTATATGGGGGGTGACATCTTGCATGGGGCATTATAAAGAGGGGGGTGACATCCTGCATGGGGCATTATAAAGAGGGGGGTGACATCCTGCATGGGGCATTATAAAGAGGGGGGTGACATCCTGCATGGGGCATTATATGGGGGGAGTGACATCCTGCATGGGGCATTATAAGGTGGGGAACAGCCTGCATAGGGCATTATGTGGGGGGGGGGGACAGCCTGCATGGAGCACTATATGGGGGCCAGTATCCTGTACGGAGCGTTTTATGGGGGCCAGTATTCTGTATGGAGCATTATATGGGGGCCAGTATTCTGTATGGAGCGCTATATGGGGGCCAGTATTCTGTATGGAGCGCTATATGGGGGCCAGTATTCTGTATGCCGCGTTATGTGGGGGCCAGTATTCTGTATGGAGCGTTATATGGGGGCCAGTATTCTGTATGGAGCGTTATATGGGGGCCAGTATTCTGTATGGAGCGTTATATGGGGGCCAGTATTCTGTATGGAGCGTTATATGGGGGCCAGTATTCTGTATGGAGCGTTATATGGGGGCCAGTATTCTGTATGGAGCGTTATATGGGGGCCAGTATTCTGTATGGAGCGTTATATGGGGGCCAGTATTCTGTATGGAGCGTTATATGGGGGCCAGTATTCTGTATGGAGCGTTATATGGGGGCCAGTATTCTGTATGGAGCGTTATATGGGGGCCAGTATTCTGTATGGAGCGTTATATGGGGGCCAGTATTCTGTATGGAGCGTTATATGGGGGCCAGTATTCTGTATGGAGCGTTATATGGGGGCCAGTATTCTGTATGGAGCGTTATATGGGGGCCAGTATTCTGTATGGAGCGTTATATGGGGGCCAGTATTCTGTATGGAGCGTTATTTGGGGGCCAGTATTCTGTATGGAGCGCTATATATTGGGGCCAGTATTCCCTATGCAGCGCTATATATGGGGGCCAGTATTCTGTATGGAGCGTTTTATGGGGGCCAGTATTCTGTATGGAGCGTTTTATGGGGGCCAGTATTCTGTATGGAGCGTTTTATGGGGGCCAGTATTCTGTATGGAGCGTTTTATGGGGGCCAGTATTCTGTATGGAGCGTTTTATGGGGGCCAGTATTCTGTATGGAGCGTTTTATGGGGGCCAGTATTCTGTATGGAGCGTTTTATGGGGGCCAGTATTCTGTATGGAGCGTTTTATGGGGGCCAGTATTCTGTATGGAGCGTTTTATGGGGGCCAGTATTCTGTATGGAGCGTTTTATGGGGGCCAGTATTCTGTATGGAGCGTTTTATGGGGGCCAGTATTCTGTATGGAGCGTTTTATGGGGGCCAGTATTCCGTATGGAGCGCTATATATTTGGGGCCAGTATTCCCTATGCAGCGTTATATGGGGGCCAGTATTCTGTATGGAGCATTTTATGGGGGCCAGTATACTGTGTGGAACGATTCGCCGGTTTCTGAGCTATTGTGGAATTTACAATAGATATATCTCATGTAATGTAAGAAGTGAAATCTTCGGCATTGTACTATATATATTTCTCCAATCCCCTCCACGACAGCACACCTGGAGGTAGCCTCCCCTTCCTAATTAGGGACAAGAAAACAAGAGGTTAAATAGCCCCTCCCCGCTACAGTCCCCAGTGTTTTCCTGTCCCTATGGGATGAAGAGTTCACCTGGGGTGCCTGCGGCCGGCAAGCAGGGCCCTATTAAGTTTACCTTCCGGGCTGCAGGGAGCGATCGCCTGCGGCCTTCCTTCCTTGGCAGCTCCCGTGTCTCCTTGAGAGCGGAACCCCCTCACTCGCCTGCGGGTAAAGCCAAGGAGGGTCTTGGGGGCTGGGGGCCTCCTGTAGCTCCCCAGCCGGAGTCTCCTCTGTCCTCCATGGCGGCATTCCGGCGCGCATGCAGGATGTGCCAGAAGTCAGGCTTTCGGCCTGCTGGACGTCACTTCCGGTGCGTTCCACCGTGGAACGCATGGGGGCCGCGGCGGGAGATTCAAATGGAGAAGCTGTGGTTTGCCCTGAAAATGAGGATCCTTTCACCGGATAGGTGAAAATTTGGCGCTGGATCTCGGTCTCCCCTTCAAAAGACCCAGATGAGAAGACTCCATTAAGGTAAAACAGAATATTCTGCTACCATGGAGAGTGCTGTTCCAAAGCCTGCGTCTGCAGAGCCCAGCGCTAACCCGGCCCCAGTAAGTACTAGGTCCTAGGTTATTCCCCACTCTTTTGAGCAGGATCCTAAATATATTTTAAATCTCCCTCTTTTTATTTTAATTTAGGGAGACAAAGATCCTGCACCGAGAGTGGGAGAAAGCACTACAGTTCGCAAAAGTGCCATCTGTAGAAAAAAAGCTTGCTTCAGGGCATAAGAAACCCCTATGCCGGAAATGCACTGACAACATTATGAAGGAAGAACAGCCTTCCCTTATGGAAGAAGTCAGGGGAATGGTTCAGCAGGAAATACAATCTTCCCTAGCCTCCTTCTCACAGACCTTTTCACAAGCCAGAGCTGAAGGTCCATCTCCCCCCCCCAAAAGGAGAATATATACGGTTCGGGAGACCTCTGATTCAGAATTAGGGTCTATGGAGGAACCAGAAGAAGGGGTCCTAAGTGAAGATCAGGAGGAAGTTAGGAAATATTACTTTTCGTCGGAGAATATGGAGGAATTGTTGTCGCATGTGAGAGACACGATGCAGGTGGAAGAGGAGAAGGAAACCCGTACAGTTCAGGATGAAATGTTTGGGGGTCTGAAATCCAAAAAGAAGTTAGTGTTCCCCATGTATGACAACATTCAGAGTTTTATTTTGGATGAATGAGAGTCACCTGAGAAAAGGCTTAGTATGGCAGGAGAAATGAAGGATAGATTCCCTCTAGATGAAAAGGCGGCTAAGCTTTGGATGGAAGTCCCGAAGGTTGATGTACAGGTGGCAAGGGTTGTGAAGAAAACAACTCTTTCCTTTGAAGACTCGTCACAGCTCAAAGATCTTATGGATAGGAAGATGGACAGTCTGCTAAGGAAGGCATGGGAAACATTGGCACCTTCACTGAAGACTAATGTTGCTTCAACTTGTGTAGCTCGTTCCATATTCCTCTGGCTCCAACAACTAGAAGAACATCTCTGGAAAGGTACTCCTAGAGAAGACCTTCTAGCATCTCTTCCTTTGCTGCAGAAGGCCACTGGATTCCTAGCTGATGCCTCAGCGGAGTCGGTCAAGATTGCGGCAAGATCGGCAGCATTATCGAATTCTACGAGAAGAGCCCTGTGGTTGAAGATATGGAGTGGGGACAACGCATCAAAATTTAAGCTTTGTTCCATTCCATTTAAAGGAGAGTATATGTTTGGGGTGGTCCTAGGTGAGTTGTTGGAGAAAGCATCCGACAAGAAGTCTCTGCCGGAGCCAAAGAACCAAAGAAGTTTCAGAAAGAGACTATTTCTCCCCCCTCAACAACAGCAGCAAACATTTCAGTACAGAGGCAAGGGTGAAACTGGTCGCTGGAGTTACCCAAAAGGGGGAAGAGGAAGGAATATCTTTCAAGGTTCTAGGCAGGACAGACAATGATGCCAAGAAGGTAGGAGGCAGAATTACAAGCTTCCTTCCTCAATGGCAGCTGATATCTTCAGACAGGAAGATACTGGACATGGTGACTGTAGGAGCAGAAATAGACTTTACCACCTACTCTCCAAGAGTTATAGAGGTAACATCTTTACCATCAACAAGATTACACAGGCTCCTAATGTTAGGTCTTCAGAAGCTTCAATACTCTGGAGTCATTTCACCAGTGCCTCGCATGGAACAAGGAGAGGGACACTATTCTCGGGTGTTTCTGCTAAGGAAGGTCTCAGGTTCTTACAGGATAATCCTCAATCTGAAACATCTCAACCAATATGTGAAATACAGAAGGTTCAAGATGGAGTCGATAAAGTCCACGATTCCGTTGATTGGGAAAGGCTTTGTCATGGCAACAGTAGACCTGCAAGAAGCTTACTACCACGTGCCAATTCATCCAGATTACAGAAAATTTCTCAGATTTGCTGTAACTCCAAACCGAGAGGTACTTCACTTTCAATTCAACGTACTCCCCTTCGGCATTTCATCAGCACCCCGCCTATTTACAAAGATCATGGCAGAGGTAGTAGCTTATCTAAGGAAACGGAATGTCTGCATCGTCCCATATTTAGATGATTTTTTGGTGATGGCTCCCTCGGTTTCAAGTTTGGAAAGAGACCTTCAGATGACCCTCCAGATCCTGGACTCTTTGGGATGGTTGATAAACTACAAAAAGTCAGATCTGATTCCCTCCACCAGGAAGACCTTCTTGGGAATTCTCCTGGATTCTCAGCAACAAGCCTCTTTTTTGCCAAAAGAGAAGCAGATTCAGTTGAGGTCGAAAGTCTATGCACTAAAGAACCGCAGCGGAGTGTCATTAAGATTCGCCATGTCCGTCCTCGGGTCCATGACCTCATCTATTCAGGCGGTACCTTGGGCTCAGGCACATTCAAGGGTCCTTCAAAACTACATCCTTTCCTGTTGGGACAGATCTCCAAGTTCCCTCTCCAACAGAATTCATCTGCCAGAGAAGGTGAAAGCATCTTTAAATTGGTGGCTCTATCCAGGAAATCTGGAGAAAGTTCAGCTTGGATTCAACTTCCCTTGTTATCCGTCAAAACAGATGCAAGCAAAAGGGGATGGGGAGCGGTAGTCTCCCACGTGGCCTTCCAAGGTTTCTGGTCGCAAGAAATAGCAGAGCAGTCCTCGAACTTAAGAGAACTGAAAGCGGTGGAAGAAACCCTATGGGAAACCAATTCTCTGCTTCAGGGGTCGCATGTCAGTCTACTCAGACAATATGACAACTGTAGCCCACTTGAGACATCAGGGAAGTACAAGAAACAGGAGGTTACAGATGATCTCAGAAAGAATCTTCCACTGGGCGGAGCAGCATCTACTGTCCTTATCGGCTCTGCACTTGAGGGGCTCCGACAACTATCATGCAGATCTTCTGAGCAGAAAAGACATTCATCCAGGGGAGTGGAGTCTGAACTCGAAGATATTTCAGATGATTGTTCAAAAGTGGGGATACCCAGATGTGGACCTGTTTGCGAACCAGAAGAACGCAAAAGTAAGAGCCTTTTTCTCTTTGGACCCCGAGGATTCAGCAACAGGGATAGATGCATTCGCTCACCCTTGGAAAGTCGGGCTCGCTTATGCTTTTCCCCCGATTCCGTTAATACCAAGGACTTTACAAAAAATCAGGTCGGAAGGGGTCAAAACTATCCTAATAGCTCCAATGTGGCCAAAAAGAGCATGGTTAGGAACATTAAGCAGTCTAAGAATAGAGGATCCATTGATGCTTCCTCGAATCCACGATCTACTGCATCAGAGCCCGATTTTCCATCCGGCCCCTCAGAATTTGTCTCTAGCAGCTTGGCTTCTGAGACCGCCCTCTTAAAAGACAGAGGCTTCTCAGTACAGGTGATCCATACACTGCAGAAAAGCAGAAAACCGGTCACGAATTCCATCTATGGAAAAATCTGGAAAGCTTTCAAGCTGTGGTATGAGCCTCGTCCATTAGATCCTTTTCGGCCTGACGTCGCCAGAATATTGGATTTCCTACAGGACGGTCTGTCTAAAGGATTAAGACCAAACACACTGAAGGTCCAATTCTCGGCTTTAAGTTCCTATTTTGATGCTGATTTGGCCCAAAACAGATGGATTAAGAGGTTCATGATAGCTGCTTCTCGGATTAATCCAACAAGAACTAAAATAGTTACACCTTGGGATCTCAACGTAGTTCTTAGAGGCCTAACTATGCATCCTTTCAAGCCAATAGCGGAGGCACACATAGACAAATTGTCTTTGAAAATGGCATTGCTTATAGCTCTGACTACAGCCAGAAGAGTGAGTGAAATCCAATCCCTGTCTATCAAAGAGCCTTATTGTCATATTTTGGAGGACAGGATCATCCTCCAGTTGGATCCTTCTTTTCTACCCAAAGTGTTGTCTAATTTTCATATGTCTCAGCCCATAATTCTTCTGTCATTCTGTCAAAATCCATCAAATAGCAAGGAAGAAGTATTCCACACGTTGGATGGAAGAAGGACTATAATCCGCTATTTGACGGAGACTGAAACCTGGAGGAAGGATCAGAACTAGGGTTGAGCGAGTATGTTCTGTCCGAGTATGCTCAGGCCGAGCTCTGAGTATTTACAGCTGCTCAGTGATGAGGTTAAATCGGTTCCTGTGCATGATTTGCAACTGTTTGACAGCTTTATTACATGTGAGGAATGTGTAAGAAATAGACATTCCTCCCATGTAATAAAGCTGTCAAACAGTTGCAAATCATGCACACTGGAGCGATTTAACCTTATCACCGAGCAGCTGTAAATACTCGGAGCTCGGCCCGAGCATACTCGGCGAAAGGGTTAATAGAACATACTCGCTCAACACTAATCAGAACCTATTTATCCAATATGGAGGCCCAAATAAAAGAAAGAAAATTGCAAAAAATACGCTAGCAAATTGGATTAAGAAAGCAATTTGTAAAGCATACATGGTTCAAGATTTGCCTCCTCCGGAATCCTTGAAAGCTCATTCTACTAGAGCTATGTCTGTCTCCTGGGCGGAAAAAGCTAGTACATCCATCGAGCAGATTTGCAGGGCAGCTACATGGTCTTCTGTCCATACCTTTGCTAAACATTATAGACTAGATGTAATATCTAATAGAGACTTAGAATTTGGAAGGAAAGTCCTTCAGGCTGTTGTCCCTCCCTAAAATTCATTCTTAGGTACTACTCCAGGTGTGCTGTCGTGGAGGGGATTGGAGAAAATAGAATTAGACTTACCGGTAATTCGGTTTCTAAGACCCTCCACGACAGCACGGGTAATTCCCGCCCTTTCCTTATTTGATTGGAAAAATCCTTAGTGTTAATAAATATTTAGACTGTGTGGTCCTTTGAAAACACTGGGGATTGTAGCGGGGAGGGGCTATTTAACCTCTTGTTTTCCTGTCCCTAATTAGGATGGGGAGGCTACCTCCAGGTGTGCTGTCGTGGAGGGTCTTAGAAACCGAATTACCGGTAAGTCTAATTCTATTATTTCTCTGCCGTATCTCTGCATCATGAATCGTGGTATGTGTTAAAGGGGCCCACTGAGACTCTTTCGCCCGGGGCCCAGAAAAACCTGGAGCCGGCCCTGCCTGCACGATTCCCATCCCCCATTTCTCCGACAAGGACACCGACTCACTCACCGCCCCGACACTCGCCACCTCCTGCAGCTGCAGTCTACTGGGGTCTGTACACATCTGGCAGTTCCTCAGGCACTGTGCTTAGGGCGTGTGCAAACTTCCGGTCTCTTAAAGAGACAGCGTGCATTATCTTAGTGTGTCCCCAGCCAATAGTTAAGATTGCAGAAACTTAGTGCAATGTTTTTTTTCTTTCTTTCATTCATTTTCAGATTTCCTAGTTTTCAGCCTAACCCAAGTTCCATTTTTTTTTGCTCTTGTGGAGGGTGCCTCTTGTAATATATGTTGGATGTTAGGTCTGTGTGTATCTGGATGCTACTCGCTTCACTTGTTTTTACGTATCAGCTCCTTTTCTATGGCTTGTTTTCTGGCCCCTATCTGACATGTCTTCTCCTCTTTCCACTGCACAGCTGTATTCTACAAACTCCTCCTTCCTTCTGCAATCTCTAAGGCTATGTGCCCACGATGCAGCAATGCTGCATATTTTTACCACTTCTCCCTGGCAGGAAAACACGCAGGCGGATTTTAAATGCGTTTTTCCCGCCAGGTAGAAGCGTTTGTCAAGCGTTTTTGCATGCATTTCTGCATGATGGTTATCAAGCGATTTTCCAAGCGATTTTAGCATCACTTGGAAAAGTACTTGACAACTTGGTCACACTATATAAATCCATGCAACCGGCATATATAGTGTGACCAAGTAATAGTTAAAAGAAAAGAGTAAGAATGGTAAAAAATAAAGATTATACTTGCCTTCCGATGGCCCCCAGTGTTTTCTCCGCCACGTCTGGTCTGTTGTATGGGTCGAGGTGGTGTGAAGGACCTGTGGTGACGTCAATGAGTCATGTGACAGGTCACGTGACCGCCGATGTCAGCAGTCGCGTGACCTGTCACATGACTAAATGATGTCATGGCAGGTCCTCACACCATCGCAAGCCGTACAAGAGTCCGGACGAATCGCTGAGGAGGCCGGGGGCCATCAGAAGGTAAGTATAATTTTTATTTTAAATTCTTTTTTTTTTAACAGGTTCTATGGTACCAGGGTCTGGAGGAGAGTCTCCTCTTCTCCAGTCCCGGGTACCACCCACACATAGAATCGCTAAATATCCGTGTGTGCAAATGTGCTGACACAGATATTAAGCGATTCAATGCAAGTCAATGGCGGCAATTACGCTGGGTGTCCGCAAAATTAATGGACATGTTGCGTATTTTTCCGCAATGATAATCCGCAGCGGAAATTTCCGCAGCATGTGCACAGCACATGCGGATTATCATTGGGGACCATGGGGCACGTATTACCAAGCGTTTTCGCTGCGGAAATTCCGCTGCAAAAATGCTTGAAAAACGCATAGTGGGCACGCAGTCTAACACATGAGAAGGAAAGTGAACAGAGGGCTGTGTGGGGACCATTATATGGTCTGGATGGCTGTGTGGGGACCATTATATGGTCTGGATGGCTGAGTGGGGGCCAGTAGCAAAGTGGTAGAAATGTTTAATGAAGACTATTTAGAAAGTTGCTTAACTTTTTTGATTTTAGGAAGCAAATTAACAATAAAAAAATATATATTTTGAAAAGTGTACATCGCCCTTAAGAACTGATTTAAGCAAATAGTTAAAATGGTAGAAGGCTATAATGTCCATGTAGATGGACCAAATATCATTCCATTCATTAATTTAATTTCTGAATTAAATAAAACATGCTACCTGCTTTGCCAGCAGAAAATTAACTATTGAAATCTCTCTGCATCCAGTATCTTTAGATTGACCCCATAAAAGCTGTTGCAACCACATTCTTTTAGTTTTTTAATCTGTTTCCAGCAAACACTCTATATTATCCAGCGCCACGTATAAAAAAAACTTTATGGTGGGTGTCTCCAGACCATGCTCGGCTGCATTACAAAGTGGGGGACACCCATCAGACTGCTTTGTGCTCCTTAAAATACAGCACTGGACAACTTCACAGCTTTTTTTTTTGTGTGTTTGCACTACTAAGGTGATATAGGGGGCGTTTTAGGAATAAGTTATGACTGAAGAATGTGATGGTAATAGCATTTATAGGGAAAATCTGATGACAGATTCCCTTTAATGGCAAAATCTAAGGCTATGTGCGCACGTTTAGGAATTGCTTGCAGAAATTTCTGCAGCGTTTCTACACCTCTTGGCAGCAAAAAACGGTGTGGAAAATCCACAGCGTTTTACATGCATTTTTGCCTGCGGATTTGCCATGCATTGTATAGGCGGAAACGCACAAAGAATGGACATGCTGCGTTTTTTTCCGCACATGAAATCCGCTCAGGAAAACTACTTATGTGCACAGAACTTGCAAAATGTCATAGGAAGTCATGGGATAAATGGGGTAAGGTATGCAATGCGTTTTTGGCCCATTTGAAAAAACGCACCAAAAACGCACTGTGTGCACATAACCTTGAAGTTTTCAATATATAATTCTACTTCAATTCAACCAATTTAATGTTTGGGGACTTGACATATAAATAGTGGAAACTTTTAAAAAAAACGCTTGAGTTTAGTGCTAAAGATGAAAGGGGGCAAGAGGCAATACCCATGACCCATGATCAGAGCCCCCACCTATTCATAAAACCAAAGGCCATAATGCCACAGTTGTCCGAGAGTTTAATCTGGTATTGCACTTTATTTCCAATCAAATGACGATGGCTGACCTGCAACACCACTTACAAATTAACAAATTAGACTAATAACCTTGGTCTAGGTCTACTAGCCTAGATTTAAAAAACATGGCTGCTTTCCTTCAAAAACACCAGACCTGCTTGTTAGTAACTTTGTGACTGCTGCCATACTGTTGCGACAGTTTAATCCATTAAATTACATTCAAACTGTCGCAATGTATGGCAGCAGTCACAAAGCAGTTAAATGAACATGTACGATTATATTTTAAATACTCAAATTTGCATTGTAAAATGCTGATACTGTGTATATGATAGCCACCCATAATGCTGTAAAAGTAGACTGGTTATTTGCTGTAAATATGTAATTGTTTCACTTGGTGCAAATTATGTTGTTCTCCTAAATCAGAATTTTTTTTTTTTTGTTCTTGCACCGCTCCTTTCCACTCTTCCTTTTTTTGACCTGTATGTAAATCTAGTCTGTTTAGCCAAGGTAACATGATCCTTAACTCTTTTCTGTGGGCAACTTCATGAGGATCTCCGTCCTTTTTGTCTAACGAGGCTAGATTTATTCAGCACGCCATAAAGAGGCAGCCTTATCTAATGAAACTGAGAGGTACAAGAACAAAAATCATAGGCATATCCAGGGGGGAGTGGCGTTCAGTCCATAAAATATATGTAAAGTAGACCTGTTACTTCCCATAAAAATGTAATGTCCATATTATAGTTGTGTCCATTGGGGATCATTCTTAGGTGGTTAGCAGAATTTTTTCCTCAGCACTATGTAGATTAAAGAAACAAAGAAAAGTTCATTTTCCTCTGTGGATGGTACCTGGTTTTTGTTTTGTTTTCTAATGAAGCCCCTCAGGCAGCGTTCTTTTAAGTCTCTGCTGGATAAACCAGTTTTTAGGAATGTTTACCTTAAAACAGATTTCTTTGCAGTTATAAAACCGCCAGAGGGTATACATTGTGGTGGGACATCCATTCTATCATCAGTAAAAAATACAGACAAAAAGACTTGAATCTGTATATTTTTACGTGTGAATTGAATAACTGTATAGATTTCAGGTGTGCAGTGTCATGTGCAGTTCACTTGGTGGTGAAGGTTAGGAATTCCTGAAGAACATTTGCAGTGGTCAATGTAAACATTTTCAGAACTGTATAAAAAAAAATGTATATCTCCATTAATGCATATCTAGCTCACTAGGCAGTCTTTTTACACTTTAGTGGAGAATAATCATGTATGTGTATCCACTTCTAAGGTAAAGGTGGCCATACATGTTAAACTATTATCAGATATACTTGTGGGTTTTTATGGGAACACTTAACAATCTAATGTGTTTGTTCAGCAGATGTGGAAAAATGTATCATGCATGTTGACTTTTGACATACCTGATCTTCTGTTTTCAAAGCGCGTGTATATGGGGAGGTGAAGAGGAATGGCCTAAGGGCAGGTGCAGTCAATTGTATATCCTCTCATACGAGGGAAGTGGGTCAGTCATGAAAATCACGCTCTGATGACGCTCTGTTGGCGCTCTGTTGACGCTCTGTTGACTCTCTGTTGACTCTCTGTTGACTCTCTGATGACGCTCTGATGACGCTCTGATGACGCTCTGATGACGCTCTGATGACGCTCTGATGACGCTCTGATGACGCTCTGATGACGCTCTGATGACGCTCTGATGACGCTCTGATGACGCTCTGATGACGCTCTGATGACGCTCTGATGACGCTCTGATGACGCTCTGATGACGCTCTGATCACGCTCTGATCACGCTGCCATCCGATTCTCTCCGATGAGGGGAAGATAGGGAAAAAAAAAAAAAATCTCCATCTTTTCCATTCTGTCAGACCATGAAAATCTGACTCCACTCAGATGACATCAGAGTGCAGTCTGATGTTTTCCACAAACTCATTGACTTGCATGGCTGAGTGTGATTTGAATATCAGATTAAGCCTTTTGGATCAAGTTTTTTGCCATTCAGTATGTTTGTTCCTATTTGCCATTTATTTTATTAATCAGAGCACAACTTGTGTTTTTCTATACACTCAACAAAGGTCTTCTGTGAATCTAATGGATGTACTTTAGTGTACACATTTGGTGTATCGTAGATGTCTGAATATGGTTTTTGACCCAGATATGTACTATCAACTATATGGCAAAATATAGTGTAAAATCGAGCCTAGCTTTCATTTTCTGTAACATCCTGTTATGGGTGTTGGTCAGACAGCTCATTGCATTGTATTTGGCCTGACTGTATGACTAAATTATTTGAATCACACTTTGAACAATCCACTGGTTATTCAGCATGGTCTTTTCCCATGATTTGCATATAAGAGTCATATAAACACATGCAATACATATGATTTCATCTTGGTTGCCTAAGAGATTGGATTGTGCCTCACGGTACTCCTGATTCATCGTTCGTATTACATTATTAGTGACTTTAAAAACCCCTAAAGCCCAAACCCTCTGTGCCACAGAAGAAGGCATCGGAAGTATAAATGGCACAGTAACCAGCCAAGGCGCTTCCCTTAGAAACGTTACAAAAAAAAAAATCCTGAGCATTTCTGCATCGTGGGCACATAGCCTTAGGGTGTATGGGCCGACGGGGCCATAGACTATAGTGGTGCCGATAGAGCGAACGTGCACTCTGACGTTCATAATTTTCAGGCGTGTGGGCCTATTGGAGGTGTACATTAAGATGTAGACTTCATCTGGGTGTCAATTTCCAGTAGGCATGCACACCTGATAATGATGCCCGTCTGAGCGCACTCGCTCTGCTGGCACCAATATATTCTATGGTCTCGTCGGCACATATGCCCAAGTCCCATTTTGCGGAGGGTTCGGATGCAAGCCTTGAAGGGGCCAGCAAACTGGATCCTGAATGGCATGTGAAAGCACCCTAACAGACACCAGAAAGGTCAAACCCATAGATCTTGATCCTCATGAAACACTGTTTGGTTTCTACCTGAGGTTTTGTATTTTTTAAAAATAGTTTGAACTGCAACATTTTTTACACTTTATTTTTCTCTGATGGACTATACAGTATACGTGAGCCTTTTTTAAAGACCAGTTGAGTCAACAGCATGTATACCAACCCAATAGACAAAGTTCAGCAACATTTTTGCACAGGCATTTTTGGTATAATATTTTGATGTTATGGTATGCAGGATATTTTTGACAATTTAGTTTTTAAAAATGTGTTTTTTTTTTGTTTTTTTTTTGTGTTCATCCAAAAACAGTGTTTTCTTATGAGAGGAGCATTTTTATTGATTTATTGTTTTTGATTCAAAATAAAATCATGTGTATAGAGCAGCGGAAAGTAACGTTTTTTATGGGCAGGAACATCTGCTCTTTCTCTCTGAATGTTTGTTCATTAGATTTCCTGTCCTTTTACAGGTATATTAGTTCCCCACTTATAAATCTCCGCAGAATATGCATGATATGAAGATTATGATTATTAATAATAATCTGGTACTTGTAGAGATTTGTATATAGTTGATTTTGCCAGAATGAGAAAAAGGAAAGTAAATATTTGTTTTAATAAGATTCACTTGCAAAGTAGATCAGAAGTAGAATTGTAGAAGTGGATAACCCCTCCTTGCCCTTTCCCTAACACTCTTTACCTACAAGGGTTTAGGTCTGTCTTATCTCTGCATTCTGTCTTATCTACCCTCTCTGTCCTGTCTATACACATTTTTCTCCTTTTATTTCTCTTTCTTACATATGTCTAGTTAGAGTCCTTTAGTTGTAATCCTTGCTCCTGCCTGAGGCTGTTGAGCTTTCATTGAACCATTGAAAGTTTAGTGTGTGTGTATGTATGTATGTGTGTATGTATATATCATATTTTCAATCAATCTGTGGTAATCTGGGTTAACAAATTTATTCCACTTCCATCAGACTATAAGCCAATGGATCATATTGTTGTTCATGATTTAAAGAATACCTTAATAATGAATATTTTTAGAAAGGGTTTTTTTTCTGGATTTTTGGTTTACTTGACTAAGGCCCCTGAAACGATCTACTCTGGCTTTTTACCATCCTGAAAGAACAGTTTGTTCAGGGACTAATGGATACATCGCTGAAGTGGACATTGCGGGATCAGATACGAGCAAATGAGACAAATAATAATAATAATAATTAATTTTTTATTTTTATAGCGCCAACATATTCCGCAGCACTTTACAAATTTTTGTGGGGACTTATACAGACAATACAGAATAAGCATATCTCGTATCGAAAGGAGTGAGGGCCCTGCTCGCGAGCTTACAGTCTATGAGGAAATGGGGGACACACAAAAGGTAGAATGTACATATATTGTATAATGCAGCCTTGATATACTAAATAGGATAAATAATACATGGACTGGTCGCCTGCCAGCATGTGTGCAGTCCTGACCGAGGCTATTATGTGCATGGTTGGTATGAACCTGAAATTGAAGATTTTAATATGGGGGAAAACTGGGATGGACAACTGGGATGGACAGATAGTGTGTGGAGGCGATACGCCAGTCTAAAGAAATGGGTTTTTAGGGTCCGCTTGAAACTGTGGGTATTGGGAATTAAGCGAACTGTCCTGGGTAGTGCATTCCAAAGAATTGGCGCAGCACGCGAGAAATCTTGGAGACGAGAGTGGGAAGTTCGGATTATTGAGGATTTTAGTTTTGAGTCACTGGCAGAACGGAGGGCACGTGAAGGGTGGTAGACTGAGACAAGGGAGGAGATGTAGGCGGGTACTGAAGCATGGAGCGCTTTGTGGGTAAGCGTGATAAGTTTAAATTGAACTCTATATTGGATGGGTAACCAGTGCAATGACTGGCACAGGGAAGAGGCATCGGTGTAGCGGTTGGTGAGGAATATGATCCTGGCTGCTGTGTTAAGGATGGATTGGAGAGGGGAAGAGTTTAGTAAGAGGGAGCCCGATAAGTAGTGAGTTGCAGTTGTCCAGACGAGAATGAATAAGCGCTATAGTAAGAGTTTTTGCCGAGTCAAAGGTGAGAAAAGTCCTGATTCTTGAGATGTTTTTGAGGTGTAGATGACATGAACGAGCGAGTGATTTGATGTGAGGAGTGAATTAAATATCTGAGTCAAAAATGACCCCAAGACAGCGGGCTTGTTGCTGGGGAGTAATGGTTGAGCCACAAACTTAAATGGCAATATTGGGCACAGGTAGGTTAGTGGAGGGAGGAAATATGAGTAGTTCAGTTTTTGACCGATTCAGTTTTAGACAGAGGGAGGACATAATGTTAGACACAGCAGAAAGACAATCACTGGTCATTTGTAGTAATGCAGGGGTGATGTCTGGAGCAGAGGTGTATAATTGGGTGTCATCAGCATAGAGATGGTACTGAAAACCGAATCTGCTGATTGTTTGTCCAATGGGAGCGGTGTATAAGGAGAAAAGGGGGCCTAGGACTGATCCTTGAGGAACCCCAACAGTAAGGGGAAGGAGAGAGGAGAAGGAGCTGGCGAAAGACACAGAGAAGGAGCGGTCAGAGAGATAGGAGGAGAACCAGGAGAGAACAGTGTCCTTGAGGCCAATAGTGCGGAGCATAGTGAGGAGGAGCTGGTGGTCCACAGTGTCGAATGCTGCAGAGAGATCCAGAAGAATCAGCAGGGAGTACTGACCATTAGATTTAGCTGTTAGCAGATCATTAGAGACTTTAGTGAGGGCAGTTTCAGTAGAATATAAAGAGCGGAAACCAGATTGTAAAGCGTCAAGAAGAGAGTTGTCTGAGAGATAGCGGATTAGACAGGAGTGGACCAGGCGTTCCAGGAGTTTAGAGATAAAGGGAAGATTGGAAACAGGTCTGTAGTTGGCCGTGCAGTTCTGGTCAAGGGATGGTTTTTTTAAGTAATGGATGTATGCTGGCATGTTTAAAAGAAGAGGGAAAGATAGCAGATGAGAGGGAGAGGTTGAAAATTTTAGTTAGGTGAGTGGTGACAGGTGGAGCAAGGGACTGAAGGAGATGTGAGGGAATAGGGTCACTGGTGCAGGTGCTAGGGCGAGAAGATGCAAGGAGCCTGATCACTTCATCTTCCGTGACTGGTTCGAAGTCAGAAAGTGAGCAAGATACAATGTGGCGGGGGAGAGCATGCATAACGTTTGGATCTTGGGAGAAAATTTACTGTCGGATATGGTCAATTTTTTCTTTGAAATAATTGGCCAGATCGTCAGCGCAGAGGTCGGTGATCGGGGCCTGTGCTGTTTGATTGAGGAGAGAATTAAACGTGTCAAAGAATCGTTTAGGATTATTGGAAATTGAGATGATGAGGTTGTTAAAGTAGGTTTGTTTGGAGAGGTGAAGCGCAGAGTTATATGTTTTCAGCATAAATTTATAATGGAGGAAATCTTTGGGCAGATTAAATTTTCTCCACAGCCTTTCAGCGCACCTGGAACACCGCTGGAGAAGACGTGTTTGAGGTGTGTGCCAGGGTTGTCGCCGTCTATGCCGAATTGTTCTTTGTGTAGGAGGTGCGGCTTCATCCAGGGCGCATAGCATTATTTCGTTGTAATGCTTCAATGCAGAGTCGGGGCATGAGAGGGAGGAGATTGGGGCCAATGATGATTGCAACTTTTTCATGAATTTCTGGGTGTTAATGGCACGTATATTTCTATAAGTGTCGAAAGTGGGGGGGGTCTTGAGTAGAGTCACAGTTCTTGACAGAGAATGAAAGAAGATTATGGTCAGAGAGTGGAAGGGGAGAGTTAGTAAAGTCATGTACTGAGCAAAGCCGGGAGAAGATCAGGTCCAATGTGTTCCCGTCTTCATGTGTAGGAGAATTAGCAAGCTGTGAAAGGTGGAAGGAGGAGGTTAGTGATAAATGTGAGCGGCAGATGGGGAAAGAGGATCGCCAGTTGGGATGTTAAAATCTCCCATGATTATCGTGGGGATGTCGTAGGATAGAAAATTTGGAAGCCAGGCAGCAAAGTGTTTCAGGAACTGACGGTAGGGACCCGGAGGGCGATAGACAACCGCCACTCGCATGGAGAAGGGCCGGTAGAGTCTGACTGTGTGGGCCTCAAAAGAAGGGAAGATAAGGGAGGGTACTGGGGGGATAACCTGAAAAGTACATTTTGTTGAAAGAAGCAGACCAACACCTCCACCTGATCTGTTGTCAGGTCTCGGAGTATGAGAGAAGTGTAGGCCACCATGGGAGAGAGCTGCAGCGGCGGTGGTGTCCGACTGCTGGATCCAGGTTTCAGTGAGAGCCAGAAGGTTGAGGGAATTAGAGAGGAAAAAGTCATGGATGTAAGAGAGTTTATTACATGCTGAGCATGCATTCCATAGGGCACAGTTGAATGAGACAGAAGATATGCAGGGAATATTAATGAGATTAGCAGGGTTTCTGAATGTAACAGGGAAAGAGTTAGTATTATTACTAGAGGGTCCGGGATTAGGAGAAATATCACCTGTGACTAAGAGAAGGAAGATACAGAGAGTGAGCAGATGGTTGACTGATTTGTGAGAGCGTTTCCTGTGTTGTATGGTGGGAATGAATGGATCTGTGTGGTATAACATTGTGAAGAGAGCATGCCAGCTGTACATAGGAGAAGAGAGGAGTGAGGGGTTAATATGGATGAAGTGTGCAGAATTTGTGGGAGAATGGTAAATGTGGATGATTGTAGCAGCCAGAACGTAAATGGCACAAATACAAATGGTGAATACTGTTTACAAAACAGATGACCTGGAAGCAAGTTTATTTAATTGTCTTGCATGTCTTACCTGTCTCCTGCCCTGTCCAACTGCCATATCTAACTGCCGAGGCACTTTGATAAATTATGGCACTTCGATAAAGTATGCATAAATGCTATATGCATAAATGCCCCCGCATAAATGCTGCCCCTTGACTGTCTCAATATATAGGGACGTATCTGCTTAGATCTACACAGATTTAACTCGTTAGCAATCAATCAACTAGCTTAAGACAACAGGAGACCATAAAACTGCAGAAAAAAAAACAGACTGGCAACTTAACATGGATCATTAACTGCTAAAGTAAGTGTGATGACCTTAGAGTATCATGGATTAAACAACGTAGATGAGTGAGAAATATGTACCAGTGATTAGCTGCAGAGCATTGCAAGTAACATGGAGGTACAATGCAGTTTTCAGAATAGATAACACGTAGTAGAGGAGTGAGAAATATATACCAGTTATTAGCTGCAGAGCATTGCAAGTAACATGGAGGTACAATGCAGTTTTCAGAATAGATAACACGTAGTAGAAGAGTGAGAAATATATACCAGTTTCACTTCACTTTGTTCACTTCAGTTTGTTCAGGGTGCCGCAGAAGCTTTTGCTCGTGAAGGCAAGGATGATATGGGCCCCAGTTCTGTGTGGATGTATGGCCCCAGAAGATGGGCAGTCCAGGCTGAAAATCAGAAGTTCAATTTCTTGGCTGAGATGAGGGCCACAATCCAGGAACTGACCCTGCAAGTGCATCAGCTAAGAAGGTCTCATGACCCGTCAAGTGGGGTGGGGAAAGCTTGTCCATTCGATGTGTTGCCCGTCGCCCCAACAGATGGGGGGGGGGGGGACTAAGACATCCGACAAACATCCCTTTGTATAGGTCACCAGAAAAGACCCAAGACTGGCCGGCCCCACTGCGGACTGACCCACCCTAAGGACAATCTTGTCCAAACCAGGACCAAACCCGAGAACACTTGAACACACTACCCCGGGTCCGAATATGCTGGAGGTGCCGAGAAAGAGGGCATGTCTCCAGGAACTGCCCGCAGCTCATACAATGGATGGTAGAGTGCGAGCCAGGACATTTAAATGAGGATTCCCTCCAGTGATAAGGCACACTGGAGGGAATGACCCATGTAGAAAAGGCTTGAAATGCCCTAAGAACCTGATGTCCCAAAGTCCAGTGATGAATGTTCTGATTGAAGACAAGACCATGAGCGACTTAGTGGATACAGGAGCCAAATTCTCCACAATGCCACTGGAGTATTTAGAAACCCATTTCGGTCACTTTATCAAAGACAAGCGAGGAAAACTGATTAAGCTGACGGCCGTTAACCGGACGAAGTTTCCAGGAGACCTAGATGTGGGTCAAAAAAGGATCGTGCTGGTGGGCAGGGATTCCCAGTCAGGAACTGCGATTATATTCGGAATGAATATCCTGCGTGATCTGAACCGGTTGATGCTCCACAAAGATGGCCCAGGATACTGGCAGAGAGTCACCAAATATCGGTCTACACAGAAGGCGTTACAGAGACTGAACCAGGTATGTGAGATTCGCGACAGTGTTCTCGAAGTTGAAGTGATGGGGATTGCAACCGTCCCACCAAGGCATCAAAATATTATCTCTCCTCGTCAGGAGCAGATTGTTCAGATGGATGTGGGTAGCCACTGAAGACTCTATGGAATAGAGGTGATTATTGAGCCCGAGAAGCCAATAGGAACCGGACAAGGCCTGATGATCGCACGTACTGTGGTGACAGTGGTGGATGGACAAGTGGCTGTCCGGTGTGCCAATGTACATGATTATCCTGTAGTGCTTCATGCAGGTGAAAAATTTGCAGACTTTGTACGTGTGTGGAGGAGAGACAGTCCCCGAAGTCAAATTGGCCCTGATTGCTGAGGAACAGGAACTATGGACTGTGACTGTGTCCGAAGCTCCGAGGACAGAGCTGACTCCGGAGAGGAATGGCCAGAAGATCCTCTAAATAATACAACTGGACACCAGTCAGTTCTCCTCTGAACAAATTCAACTGATAGACCTTTTATGGGAATTTCAAGGTGCTTTCTCCAGAAATGAAGATGATTTTGTTTGTACAACCAGCATTGAACACGAGATTCCGACGGGAGACACACCTCCAATATGTGAGCGATATTTACAAATTCCCCCTAACCTGTACCAGGAAATAAAAGCCATGCCATCACTGATGCTGAGTAGTGCGGGAGAGTCAGTCCATGGGCTGCACCAAGATAGCAGGACGGAATCTTGAGGTTGTCTACTATAGCAAGTTGAATAGTGTCACCGTACGAGATGCTTACCCTTTGCCTAGAGTGGAAGAGTCTCTGACAGCACTTTGAGAGGCCAAGTATTTCTATGTTAGATCTAGCAAATGGCTACTGGCAGGTTCCAGACAGCTCAAGACAGCTTTCATTTTTCCAATGGGAATGTATGCGTTCAATAGAATGCCTTTCAGACTCTCCAATGCACCTGGAACACTGTTTGGATGGGCTGAATTTTGAATCCATCTTGATCTATCTGGTGACTAGTGATAACTGAGCATGCTCACAACTGCTCTGTACTTGCCCGAGCAGCTCACTGCTCGAGATGTTCAGCAAGTACTTCCGGTTTGCTCGGGCGGGAATTCGGGTTCCCGCCCCGCAAGTTTGGCGCTCTTTAGACAGTGAATAAACATGCGGGGATTGCCTGCCACTCAGTGTAATAATGTAGCCATGTTGGTTGTGGCATTACAGTGATTGGCTGGCCGCATAACATAATCGGGTCTATTTAAGACCGGGTGACCCTATGGTCGTCAGTCTACCCCGGAAACAGGCAGAGTAGGGCGAGAATTGGCGGTTTATTAGTTGGGTAGAGGTATTCCACAGCAAGATATATATCCATCTGAGCGAACAGTCCTTCGAAGGACTAATCCAGCTGCATATATTACTGGTGATAGCTGGAATAAGGCAGGCAGACTTTTTGGACACTGTATACCGCAGAATAGGGTCCATTGCACGTACTGTCTGATGCTGCTGTTACAGATATCCATAGCCCTAGATATCAGTGCTAATTCTTTTTTTGCTCTTAATCCTGATTATTTGCTTAAAGTTTTTTGATTTCTATTTGCATTGCTGTATTGTGGAAGCAGAGAAACTTGTCCATCAGTCTACCAGTTGTGTGTTGTTCAAACCTATTCAAACTAGGTCACTAGCCAATATCATACACTGCCTAAAATCGTGGCGGTCAGACGTGATCACATATTACTGCGGTAATTGCCACTTTTTTTTGGAGCGTTCCAAATATTACACTCCAGTTAGTCTGGCAGTTGTGTGTTTTTCAAACCTATTTACAATTGGTCGCTGACCAATAGCAGATCTGTGAACAATGTTGTCAGAGTATTACGCCACTTTTACGGACAGACAATAAAACATACAAAAATGAATCTAAAATGGATTTTCCTAGAAGAAATGTTAAGAAACATTCTTTGCAGGGTCATGACTTGTATATAAGGCCAAATAAATAACAAAAGAAAAAGTTATGGACTGTGGAAGAGATTTATGCGACCAGAATGAACACTCATCTCGAGTTAATGATACCACCTAGCAGCACCTGTCCCTATTGTAAATGCATCTAATAGCAGTATCGATGGTGAATAGAATAGATTTGTATTTTTTTTCTGCAGCAGCATGCAGTATAACGCAAAAATACCTGTCTGGATCGGTGTAATACGCTATCCATACTGCGATAGCTCACCCGTCAATGAATTTCAGATAAGACAGGTAATATTCTAGAATATAGAATCTATTTGAATTGTCCCTCCCATTATTGAGTGGGTCTCCTATATGGTTGTTGCGTATGCAGCAATTTCAAAGGCTGCCAAAAATTCGGATGCACTCCAATACACATTTGAAGAGGTGTTTAAAAAAAATAAAAAAAAAAAACTATAAAAAAACACAGCAGGATCTTTAGTATAAAAACTAGACTCACCAATGTAACCTCTATGTAATCACATTCTACAGCTCCTGCACCTCCTCCTCCTCCTCCTCTTCGGCCTCTATCTCTGAAATGACAACATCAATCGCAAGCTGGAAGCACTGTCTCGGCCAAGCGGTAACCGGCTGTGCTGAAGATAATATGCTTAGGTGACAAACCGCGCACTGCTACAGACTTGTTGAAAGCTGTAACAGAGCAGGCAGATCTGTGGCTGTCACTGCTGAACATACAGCCAGACATGGTCGTGTATGTTAGTGGCTGGAACCTAGTGGCAGAGAAATGACAGCCGGAGTAGATACGGTTTCCCTCTATGCCAGTTCTTTCACTGGACTAAAGAATATGGCTGTGGTGAAATACAACTCTGAGAAGTAGCCTTGGCTAAGAAAAAGTCTGTGTGAAGGTTCCTGGACACTCTACGGCTGCTTTTTTTTTTTTTTGGACTGGCTCCAGGAATCTATAAGACTTAAAAAGATGCAATCTGGCACCTTGGCAAAGACTAATTATGATATCTAACAAACAGGTCATGCTGGAGAAACTTGCACCTACCGCCACTCAGTGTCTTCAGCTCCTTTGTGAGAAACTAATGTTTGGGCAGCCAGTCTACCAAATACATTCCTGAGAAGGAAATTGTGGATGGTTTCACTTCTGGTACTCTGTGCTAATACCAAACTATGGTGTGCCATAACTCACTGGGTATTCGTGGCTGGTTGGAGACCAGGGTGGGGAGGGCCCTAGCGGTAGGTAACAAGGAAAGGGGACACCTCCTGACACAAACCTGTGTCTGTCCCTAAGCTCCCCTATCATCAATAGACTGATCCTTCCCCATCACCCCATCCCCGTGCGCAATCACATGCCTAAGCCCTCGCTGGCCCTGGACTTAACTTGGCTAGTGCTCAGGCCATCAAGACACTAGTCTCGCCACTAAAATAGGACAACAAGAGGAAGGTAAGACAAACAATGGGGAGATAACATAAAATACACTTATCTCTTCAACAGAAAACGTCATCGCTGCAATAGCAACGAACACCAAAGCTTCTCCAGAGACTGGCTTCTTCAAAGAGGTCAGCATAGAATGAACTATAACCTGTGGTCAGTTGATGGATCATGTGGCTATGTAAAGGGAGGTGGGAGTGGCACCAACCAACATCAGCTGATCGCTAACAAAAAGCTGCCCACAAGAGACTAACATTAACCATTGCTACACCAAAAGGAAAAAAACTACATTTAAATTACAGCATAACCAGAGCTGCCACGAATCTCCAAATTATTTGTGACAACCAGCAGGCTAAGGAGATGGTGGCCTCTATCCTATCATCATGAAGGAGTTAGCTCGTTGTCTAAGAGACCGACCACCTCTGCTGTCTACCTTGTGAATATTATGTTGAAGCTTGATTGACCCAGGGCCCGCAATCCTCTACATTGGGAAGACCTGTTCCGTCCCAGAGTCCGACTGGGTCCCGGCTTCCACAATATTAACCCCCCAGTGTGCCGTCAGTGAGATGTATCGTCCCTGGCCAGAAGCACTTGTCCACGTGTCTGTGGTTAGGTGATCCTTCCCAGTATCTGCATTGGTGATGGTATGGGTAATGTTCTGGGACCCGTGCTTGTATAAGGCAGGGGCGGCACACCGGGAGAAATGATAGCTGAAGGGGACCGAGGGCCAGCCGCCATGAGGTTGCAGAAAGCTTCCGCCTTCCCGAGCCTAAAATGCAAAATTTCTAGTGCAAGCAGTCGAGAAATGTGGCAGTTTAGTATTGTGGCCTGTGGGTGGGTGGGTGGCTGCGTATTTGCACTTGCGTTTCAAGGACTGGGGTAGGGACAACTGAACAACCCTGCTGCCTGACTAATCCACCTGCCCCCCCCGCTATTCCCTGGCCTCTCCTCTTTCAATCCCTTCACTGGCTTCCCATTGCCCAGAGCCTCCAGTTCAAAACCCTAACCTTGGGATGCAAAGCCATCCACAACCTGTCTCCTCCATACACCTGTGACCTAGTCTCCCAGTACTTGCCTGCACGCAACCTCTGATCCTCACAAGATCTCCTTCTCTATTCCCCTCTAATCTCCTCTTCCCACAATCGCATGCAAGATTTCTCCCGTGCATCCCCTCTTCTCTGGAACTTTCTACCCCAACATATCAGGCTCTTGCCTACCATGGAAACCTTCAAGATGAACCTGAAGACCTACCTCTTCCGACAAGCCTACAACCTGCAGTAACCACCGCTCCACCATACCGCTGCATGGCCAGCTCTACCCTCACCTACTGTATCCTCACCTATCCCTTGTAGACTGATCCCTCGTGGGCAGGGTCCTCTCTCTTCCTGTACAAGTCGCCGTCACGTTTTTGTTCAAGATTATTGAAATTGTTTTTTATGTATACCCTTTTTTCATATGTAAAGCGCCATGGAAGCAAAGTGGAAGCTGTAAGGAACTGGCCACCTCCACAGACCCTTCAAGAGCTGCGAGCCTTCCTGGGACTAACAGGATATTATCGACGTTTCATCTCTAACTTTGCAAAGATGGCCGAGCCTCTTCACAAGTTACTGAAGGGGACCACAAAAGGCCCAAAGAATCAGCCCATTGCCTGGGGACCCTCGCAAGAATGAGCCCCGGATCAGCTGAAAGAAGCCTTGACCAATGCCCCCGTGTTGGCATACGCCCAATATGATTGTCCATTCAATTTGTATACGGACAGGTGTCTTCAAGGCCCCTTTGTGCCTGGGCCAGCACTGCTCCCAATCCATGAACGAGTAATGGCGTTGGGCAGTCGGTCCTTGAGAGACTCTGAACGAAACCCAGATAACTACAGTTCCTTTAAGCTGGAGCTGTTGGCGCTCGTCTGGGCCATGACCGAGAAGTTTGCCGAATACCTCACTGCAGATGAGCTAATGGATTATTGTCAGTCCGAACCAAGACCTGTGCTCCAAAGTGCAATACTGGGGACCCTGGAACAGAGGTGGGTCATCCGAATGGTAAAGTTTAATTACTCCAAGTACTGTTCCAGCAAAGGGTGGTTAAGCTGACGATTTGTCTCGAGTCACCCTTCCCGTTTCCTCCTGGAGTGGTGGATGAAGAGGAGACAGAGATACCAGACTTGGGTGAAGTGAAACCCGTGGCCTCCGTAGCCAAGACTAATGGAGTAACAGCAGGCCAGATGGTGTTGCTCAGCAGGACACCGGCAAAATGAGCCCAGACCCAGGGCTGGCTACTAGAAGAGAAATGGCATTCAGTGATGACTCTGCTGATTTCTCCTCAGATGGCTGTAAGATTCTGCATCAGTGGGAAAGATTTTGTGTTAAAGATGGTGTAATGTACTGGACAGTGTATTTGCCATCAGAGAGAGAAAAAAGTAGCAAGTTGTGATGCCTAGCTTGGAGTCTGGCTAAGGAGGGCCATGAGAAAAGTGCTCATTTCGTCCAGAAAAAACTTACAAATGGATGTGACTATTTGTGTACTGTCCTCAGCCGGAGCAGATTGTCAGAAGTTTGCCAGTAATACATAGCTTGAAAGCTGGCAAAGACACTGGAGCAGAGGGCGCTGACTCAAGTCATCTGAGCAACTGCATCTCTGGAGATTTTGATCTATCTAATGGTCGGGCTTGCTGCAGGAGGACTACATTACTGTTTAGTAATTACGGATCACTTTTCCAAGTTTGCAGTGGCCATACCAACCTGCAACCAAGTTGCAGAGACAGCGACTAGGGTCATGTGTAGACACTTCATTCAGGTATATGGGTGTCTGAGGACGATTCACTCTGACCAAAGAGCATGCTTTCAATGAAAAGTCATGGAAAAGCTCTGAGATCTATGGGATTCGGAGGTCCCGAACAACACGGTATCACCCACAGGGAAATGACGCCTGTGAGTGATTTAATCGAACACTCCTGCAAATGCTTTGAACCCCAGAGGGAGACAAGAAATTGCGATGATTATTTGCCTGAACTGCACTGGGCCTACAATAACGGAGTACATAGCACTACTGGTTACACTCCCTACATGTTATTAGGACAGTTGGGAAGAGAAGTGTCTGAACTTAACTTGAGTACACCAACCGAAGAAAAACACCCCACTCCAGGCTAATTGGTGCAAGAGCACCGAATCAGACTGAAAACATTCACCAAATTGTTAGGAGTCCAACAACAAAATCAGTTACCCTGAGATCGTGGTCCAGTCCAATCTAAACCGTTCAAACCTGGGAACACCATGCTGGTCCTTGTAAAGACTACCATTGGAAAGTTGTATTTTCTCCAGGAGAACCCTGCAAGGTGTTAAAGCAGGTAATTCCAAATGGATCAGTGTACGATGTGAAGCGAGAAGACTCATCCGGTCCGATACGCCAACTACATTGGAACATGCTTCGCCCCTGTCATTCCATCAACCTGCTTCCCCTTCCCCGAGACCATCTCGACCGCAGTCCAACAGGAACAACTAGCACTAGTCGAGGATTACGACGATGATTAATGGTGGACTGTACCCGTCATGCCGAGCTTAATTCAGTACAGCTCTGGTACCTGGACCAGAGCCAGAACTGCATTGGGAGAGAGAAGCTGAGGTCCCTATAAAGTTCTTGGACCCTGCTGGCTTGCGTAGGTTGGAGCGTCTCACAGCGGGCATCCTCCCACAAAGGTACCTCAAAAAACAACTTTGTGGGGCCAGATCTCTGTTTGTGAGGTTTTTGCCGAGACTTCAAAATGTTAGCGGGGTGGAATGTATGGGTTTACTGTATTATTGGAGATCTGTGATGTAATATATGATCTGGTTAGTAGAGGGCAGTGGAGAGGCCAGAGTTGCAACTCAGGGGTTTGGCAGTTGATGTCTGTTGCTAGGGGAGTTGAAGGACCGTGGAGCTACGCTTAGTTGGAAAAAGGTCTGGGTATGTTCTCCCCGTGTTTGCGTGGGTTTCCTCCGGGTTCTCCGGTTTCCTCCCACATTCCAAAGACCTACTGATAGGGAATTTAGATTGTGAGCCCCAATGGCGACCGTGCCCATAATGTCTGTAAAGCGCTGTGCAATTAATGGCGCTGTATAAGTGAGTAAAATAAATAAATTAAATATAGCGGTGTGACTCTGAATCTGTTTTTTGGTGACTCTGGGATGCGTTGTTCAACTTTGACATGAGCCGACTCTGTGAGGACAACAAAGGACACCGCATCCTGGGCTAGGTCATGCATATGATGATGATGATAATAATATGCGTATATAAATAAATTTTATGGAGGTCTAGTTAGAAAAGGCCTCTTCTGTAAGAGACACTTCAAGCTAAGTACTTTCTAAGTACTGCTCCGAGTATTCGATTACTAGAGTACAGGCACATCACTATTGTTTCATGGCTTTATGCATAGAAAGGGTTAATCGCATCTATTTTTGCTGGCATATAACTAACTGTTAATTCTGTTAACTGTACCTGTGTATGCTCTTATTTGGTGTTAGTGAATAAATAACAAATACGATGACAGCAATTCCTCTCAATGTTTACCTACCATCCTTTCCTTTGTTTTTTTTATCAACTGTTTAGTAAATATTTATAATATATTGTTTAATATTCATGTCTGCTGATTGCTGCTGTACCCCTCGTCCTGTCCTGTGGCGTTCTCTAGCCCGTGTTTCAAAGTGCACCATCATTTGAGATAATGTGAGTAGTCTTGTAAATGAGCATAATTTGCAATAGTTATAAATTGAAAAAATTGTAAAAATGCAATGTTCTACATAATTGACCACAAATGTGATGGTGAGCCATCCAATAATAAAGGCTCATTCTGATAAAAAAAAAATTTTTTAAAAATCTGATGTGATTTAAAATTCATGTTTCACAACATAGAAAAGGTGCCAGCTTAAGGTTCTCATGCTGATCATTATTGTGTTATCTGTAACATTCACATCAGTAACAGTCTAATTAGCCCTGAAGGCAGTTTGCCAAGATACAAGGTAAACTATTACTGCTGAAAGGGCCCACAAGTGCAGATGTTTAGAGAAGGTCAAAGGGCAGCCCTATTGTGACATTCACAGGAGATGGCACACTCCTACCTGGGTGTGGCATAGTTCCCATGTTTTGGTATTTCTCTACAATAGAAGAAATGCTACATTAAGTGACCATCTCCTGGTATGGTATTGGTAACAGTTGTATGGTACGTATTAGGCTGTGTGCCCACGATGCGTTTTTGGTGCGTTTTTTGGTATATCTGCAGCACGTAAACGCTCCAGAAACTCATTGCATACCTTGTCCCATGACTTCCTATGACATTCTGCAAGTTCTGTGCACATGGTCAGGATTTTTTCTGCGCTGATTTTACTCACAAAAAAAATACGGACATGACCAATTCTTGTGCGTTTCTGCATGCGTATTTGCCTATACAATGCATTGGAAACGCAGGGATAATGTACAGTTAGGTCCATATATATTTGGACAGAGACAACATTTTTCTAATTTTGGTTCTAGACATTACCACAATGAATTTTAAACAAAACAATTCAGATGTAATTGAAGCTCAGACTTTCAGCTTTCATTTGAGGGTATCCACATTAAAATTAGATGAAGGATTTAGGAGTTTCAGCTCCTTAACATGTGCCACCCTGTTTTTAAAGGGACCAAAAGTAATTGGACAGATTAAATAATTGTAAATAAAATGTTCATTTCTAGTACTTGGTTGAAAACCCTTTGTTGGCAATGACTGCCTGAAGTCTTGAACTCATGGACATCACCAGACGCTGTGTTTCCTCCTTTTTGATGCTCTGCAGGCCTTCACTGCGGTGGTTTTCAGTTGCTGTTTGTTTGCGGGCCTTTCTGTCTGAAGTTTAGTCTTTAACAAGTGAAATGCATGCTCAATTGGGTTGAGATCAGGTGACTGACTTGGCCATTCAAGAATATTCCACTTCTTTGCTTTAATAAACTCCTGGGTTGCTTTGGCTTTGTTTTGGGTCATTGTCCATCTGTAGTATGAAACGATGACCAATCAGTTTGGCTGCATTTGGCTTGATCTGAGCACACAGTATGGCTCTGAATACATCAGAATTCATTCGGCTGCTTCTGTCCTGTGTCACATCATCAATAAACACTAGTGACCCAGTGCCACTGGCAGCCATGCATGCCCAAGTCATCACACTGCCTCCGCTGTGTTTTACAGATAATGTGGTATGCTTTGGATCATGAGCTGTACCACGCCTTCGCCATACTTTTCTCTTTCCATCATTCTTGTAGAGGTTGATCTTGGTTTCATCTGTCCAAAGAATGTTCTTCCAGAACTGTGCAGGCTTTTTTAGATGTTTTTTAGCAAAGTCCAGTCTAGCCTTTTTATTCTTGATGCTTATGAGTGGCTTGCACCATGCAGTGAACTCTCTGTATTTACTTTCATGCAGTCTTCTCTTTATGGTAGATTTGGATATTGATACACCTACCTCCTGGAGAGTGTTGTTCACTTGGTTGGCTGTTGTGAAGGGGTTTCTCTTCACCATGGAGATTATTCAGCGATCATCCACCACTGTTGTCTTCCGTGGGCGCCCAGGTCTTTTTGCATTGATGAGTTCACCAGTGCTTGCTTTCTTTCTCAGGATGTACCAAACTGTATATTTTGCCACTCCTAATATTGTAGCAATTTCTCGGATGGATTTTTTCTGTTTTTGCAGCTTAAGGATGGCTTGTTTCACCTGCATGGAGAGCTCCTTTGACCGCATGTTTACTTCACAGCAAAACCTTCCAAATGCAAGCACCACACCTCAAATCAACTCCAGGCCTTTTAACTGCTTAATTGAGAATGACATAACAAAGGGATTGCCCACACCTGTCCATGAAATAGCCTTAGAGTCAATTGTCCAATTACTTTTGGTCTCTTTCAAAACAGGGTGGCACATGTTAAGGAGCTGAAACTCCTAAACCCTTCATCCAATTTTAATGTGGATACCCTCAAATGAAAGCTGAAAGTCTAAACTTCAACTACATCTGAATTGTTTTGTTTAAAATTCATTGTGGTAATGTCTAGAACCAAAATTAGAAAAATGTTGTCTCTGTCCAAATATATATGGGCCTGACTGTAGCTGCACCTTCCATCATAGGGCCAGTTACATACAAACTGACAATCCCGAAGAGGCCTTACCCGGTCCAGTCGAGAAGCTGCACCTAGAAGCCCCTATGCCTCCTTGACGAACTGCTCTATGCTATGAAGAGGTCGATGAAGAAAAACTACGCTCAAAGCGTTTCGTCAAGGAATGGCTAGCCAGCCCTCACGCCGAGTCCTTAGACAGGACAATGTGGGCATGTCTGCTCATTTGACAAACAAAGGATATGGGTTTATCATAGAGCAATGCATCCGTCACCACATATAGGTGAATTGCATGTCAGTCTTGCTTGCACAATTTTCACCCTGAAGAAGTTGGCCAGTTCTTAAAGCTGCCCACCTGGAGAGGCTGGTACTCCTCTAGAAAATTGGGGCCCTAGAATTGGTTACTGGTGGGCCCTTGTCACCCCTGTCCGACTCTGCTTTGCGGTGTCCCGCCCTTGCACCGCTTCAGATGAGGGAGCTTGGGAGAAGGAGAGGAACCAGGAAAGGAAGGTCCACCGCCTTTAATTGGAGTCAAGAGCTAACAGGTATCCTGAGCCACCACTCCAAGAAGCCGAGAAACCTACGCCAACCACTCTGCCGTTTTTAACCTCAGCAACTATTCGTGAGACGTGACCTCCAGCACCACCGTGCACTTCCCTGCAACTCCTGCCTTTCCAACTGTTCAAGGTACAGTCAACCATGTTTCCATGGTCTACCTTTCTGCCTCCACTCATCCCAGACCTATCTTGCTTGACATGCTGCCTGTATACCCAAAGTCTGCTGCAGAAGTGAGTAATTGAACCAAAAGGATGGCCTTTAAGCTGTGCTTGTTGTATTATGACTGTTTGCAGAACAGTTACTGTCTCTCCACTAATGGACTGTTTTCCTTCTGGTTCAGTCAGGCCCCAGGCTCCCAACTGTTTTATCCTGTTAGACTGCAAAAGCCATTTTGTCATTTATGTTTTTGCACTATGCAAGGGACTATTATTGTGAAGACACCCTCTGAGGCCGAGATAGGCCATAATACTTGATCTGCTGGACAAGCTACATTTTTTTTATTTTTAATTTTATTTGCACCTGTTGTGCCCTTTTCTGCTTGATATTTGGGCACCTAAACTAAGGTGCAGAATATGACGTTCTCAACTTGTGGACTGTGCCATATGCACCTGTTAAAAGCTATGCACTTTAATGGACCTTGCACTTGCTGCTAGAAACAAACATGTTCTGCCCCTGTTATAAAGACTGTCCTTTTTCCTTGTTCCAGGGTTCTTACCGAGAAGGACCGAGGACCCCTACCAAAGGAAAGTAGTTTGGTGGGTGGAGTTTTGTGTATAAAAATTAGGTATGGGTATGCGTATACGTTCAGGATTTGAAGCAGAAATTTCCTGAGCGTTTTTGCCTCTCTCTGGCAGAAAAAAACGCATGAGGATTTGCATGTTTTTGACGCATTTTTACATATGTTTTGAAGCTTTTTTTTTTTTTTAAGCGTTTTTGTAAATCAATGAATTTTTTTGGGAGCTAAATAAAGTTATTTGGTGGGACATTGCTTAAGCCCTTGGATTACCATAAGAACTGGGGTGAGTATATTGGTTCATTTAAATGATTAAATAATTGGTCTGTTGTATTTCAAATAAAGAGTTTACACTGTGTCTGTGTGTTTGTTTAATTTAATTAAAGTTTGATCACAAAAAGGTCTGACACCTTGTCATAATCAAACAAAAGAGCTGGGTGTCCACTAGTCCCATTCACCCAATCTTCATTAGCATTTCTATTCATGTAATTTACGTGGCTGCTGTGAGCTGTTTTTTTTTTTTAACCTGGAAAGCGGCCATTAGGCAAACATGGTCCCTGGCCATTAAATAACATCTCACAGCTGGTTTGTTAGCTATGTGTCCCCCCCCCCCCCCCCCCTTCCCTGTATCAGCACTCTGCAGCGCTTTGGACACAACGTATTTTTTGCGTCCAAAATGCATGGTTCTAATGTTGTTGTCGGTACATGTGAATCCACCGCATATGACACTTCAGTCAAAATCTGCAGCGGAGACTAACGTGTCCGCTACAGAAATTGACCTGCTCCAGATGAGTTTGGGTACGTGGCCACGATCAGCTGCGTGTTTATACAGCGTCAAACCCGCAGCGTCCAGATGTTACAGCATAGTGGAGGGGATCTCTAGATATCTCATGTTCACTATGCGTGCATCAGAGGCTGCAAATCACCCGTGGACACTCACATGCAGCTCGTCTTTCAGGACTGCAGCATGTGAAGTTCTCTTGTGGAGTCGCTAGTCTCCACAACAGAATTTTGACCACTAGAATGCATTGAATGCGGTAAATCTGCATGTTTCAGTGAACATGTGTGGATTTACCTGCATTCAATAGAATGCAACATTTTGGACGCAGCTAAAATTTGCGTTCAAAGCGGTGCTATGTCTGAATTATGGGCACAGAGCCTAAAATTTAAAAAAAAAAAAAAATGGCGTGGTCTCCCGCATAATTTTTATAACCAGCAGAGGGAAAGATGATGCTCCAGAGGTTCTCAATGGGGTTGAGGTCAGGGGAGCATGGGTGCCACACCATAAGTTTGCATCTCTGGCTGCTATGGGCATAAAAGGGGGCAAACTTATGGTGTGGCCCCCATGCTCCCCTGACCTCAACCCCATTGAGAACCTCTGGAGCATCATCAAAAGGAGTGTCTATGATGGCGGGAGGCAGTTCACATCTAAGCAACAGCTCTGGGAGGGTATTCTGTCCTCATGCAAAACAATTGAAGCAGAAACCATCTAAAACCTGACAAATTCAATGGACGAGAGAGTTCAGAAGCTCCTTTCGAACAAGGGGTCCTATGTGCAAATGTAACATCACCTAGAATAAAGTTTTGAGTTGAAAACTGTTTGATTTCAGTTTGTAATAACCTGCTAATGCTTATAATTTCAAAAATGACCATTTTTTTGTTCTTTATTAAAATGAAAAGGTTGAAAACTCTGCTGTGCATAATAATTTGGAACATGCATTTTGAGTGCAGTTTGAGTTTATTTTTTTTAAAAATATACTGTTATCATAGGCAGTTTGTACAAAAACCTTTCTATTGTACTCTAATAGTTATTTGACTGGAAAATTACAATGACTGCAATTCATATAGGTAATTTGGGAAAATCTGAGAAAATATTATTTGCATAATAATTTGGAACACAGTGTAGCCCAGCAACAAATTTGGGTTGCGCATGCAAAAACATCTCCAGCTGAGGACATCCGTTTATGTTCGTTCTCAGAAAATCAGTCTGTATATAATCTTATTACCCATTGCAGGATTTAGAATTATGAAACGATTTATTAATCATAGCTTGGGACATGTATTTTAAGCTGCTCAAATTCCTTCCTTCCTTAGAAATATCAGAACTAAAGCTGTGTTCACATTTGCATCCAAAGATCCTTGTATCTGTCTCATTAAAGGTTCAGAAAAATTTAATTAATGCAGGAGACAGATAAGTCACATGCCAGACACCACAGAGTCCAATAGAGCCTGTTAAATTTCTATAATTTAATTTTTACCCTATTCTGTACTATTTGTCAGAAATTATGTAATCTGAGCCATTCTACCAAAAGTGTTTCCAATGTATATGTGCTCAGAACCTAATTTGCCTGTAATCTAGCCTTATGTAAAGCCTCTTCCAGGCTGATAAAATTGACTTCTGTTAATTAAAGGGAATCTGTCAGCAGGAGCAACCCCTCTAAGCCGTCTATACGGGCATGTAGGTCATAGAATGTTGAATAAAATGACACATTGATGTATGCAATCCGATGTTTAATTCCAGAGAGATCCATGTTTTTCTCATAGATCTCCCTGAGAATCTCTGCCTCTTGAGTTTATTTTAAATGAAAGGAGGCATTACCAATGTGAGACATATAGATCAGGAGCGCAGACTGTCAGTCATTAGTATTACATGTCTCACACTGGAATCGCCTCCTTTAATTTAAAATAAACTCTGGAGGCAGATCCTCTTGCAGATCTGTGTTTGGCCCATAGATCTTGCCAGCTCATTTAGATACTAAGAAAAACATTGATTTATCTGAAATAAAACATCAGATCACAGTTATCAAGGTATCATTTTATTACACTTTCTATGACACAGATGCCCATATAGACGGATTAGGAGGAATTTGATTGAAAGTTACATTTAGTAAGCATTAAAGGGAATCGGTCACCCCCTGGGACTTTTCAGACCTCTAATATGGGCATGCTGGTGATAGAAATGTAAATCTATAAATACCTGTATGGTTCCCATATTAAAGGTCTGCTTGCTTTGATATCTTTTTATAAAATCCGTTTTCCTAGGCTTGGCCACCGGGAAACGCCAAGAAATCCCCGCCTACCTACCAGCATGCCCATATTAGAGGTCTGAAAAGTCCCAGGGGGTGACAGATTCCCTTTTAAGTATACAATTAAAGGGTATTGTCAAAGGGGACACTGGGGGGATCACGCAGATCTCAACGCTGTCACCAGTTTGTCAGGGGACACAATTCTGTTGCCTTCAATAGTTAGGGAAATTACACAATTGACTGATAAGTGAGGAGTGATGTTTCTAAAAAAATATATGTATACAAAGATGATACAAAATAGGAACAAAATAATACAGTATATACAATTACATAAAATATACGTGGTGCAGGAATGACTTATCTTTTATGGAAGGAAGTGCTCTGATTTAGGAAACTCAAACACTCACAGCAAATTGCAGTATGTCTTCCAGCATGAACAATGACAAAAACCCAAACTCTCATTTTTATAAGATTAAGGTTACGCCCATATACTTCATCTTGGTGAGCTCATATGGGGTCTGTTTGTGGGATGTGCTAGGTCTGTTAGCAGATTGAGATATCAAACTTACAAGATATCTTCGCCCCTGGAGGTCCCAGGCAGTAGATATTGTCAACATGTTTCTGATAGCAATTTTACCTATTTATATAGGGATAAAACATGGCATGGATGGCAAAATATATCAAGCCCGATATTAAGTTGAAGGGGTTAGAATGACCTTTTGGTGATGTGAGTGAATGTGTTATGTTTTCAGCATTGCAGCGAAAAGATAAATATATCTCCCATAAATATTAGATCGATGCAAGCCCCAATATTAATCACTGACCACTGGCTCCAAAAAGTCTGCGACCCATGCTTTGATCAGAGGAATCTCATTCCCTGGAAGTATACTTCTCCACCTCTGAATATCTGAATAAACTAATCCTAAGCTTAGTGTCTGGCTCTCAGAGCAAATCTCTTATTGTAATTACCTGCAGGAGGTCCCTACTTCAATGGAGGTTTAACTGTAAGTTCTTTCTCACTTTCCCAGTTATAATTAGTCCCATATGTTCAACGAGAGTGACATGTCCCCTCTCCTGAAATGTCTTTATGGATTTTAATTTTTTTCAACGACTGGTATGGGGCTCCATGATTTCTATGTACGTCCCTGACTGCAGCGCTGACATAGTGTTGACAGCACAACAACAAGTCAATGATTTAAGTGGCTCTGAGCAGTCTACATGAGCAAAGTCACGGAGTTCAGTGATTGATTGCCGGATTGTCAATGTGATATCAGTGTTGCAGCCAATAACTGATGCCGTGGACAGGGAGTAAAGCGTGGTTGCTTTTTTTTTATATATATACCAATCTGTGCCTCGGGACCAGGAATTTCTGAAAGGGGGTGACCCTTTTGATCATGGCCAAATCTAGAAATCTGTTTGCTGAAATGCACCAAACTTACAAGGACTTATTATTGTACTGATCTCTAGCCCTTTAGCAAACAAACTGCCTTCTACTACAGCCAAATATTTCACGTTTTGACTTTTCAGCCAAGAGTACCTGCTGCCATTTTTTTTGCTCCCAGTCCCTATATTTTAATGAATAGTTGAGTAATTTTTGCCTTTTTTTCATGTTGATCATATGGCTCTCTGGCCGCAATTCTTCCATGAAGACCACTTCTTGCCAAACACATTTGAACAGTAGGAGAATGTAGCTGAGTCTCACTTATTGCTGCTAGTTCTGAGCTGATGAGCATGAAGAGTCTTTACTATGTCTATCGCATATATGGTCCTCAACGTTGTCCATTTCTTAGTGCTTCTTCAAAAAGACATTGCACATCTTAAAACCTCCAGTCTGCATTAACATCTTTGCCATGGAGAGACCTTGCTGATGCAGTATATCTACCTTGTGTTTTGTTGCTGTGCTTTCCATGGTGTATGACCAGTGACATTAAACTGTTCAGTTTTAGGCCTCCTAAGCAGTTTTTTTTTGGTTCATTTAATGATGAGTGAGCGTGCTCACCCACTGCTCGGTACTCGCCCGAGCATTTCACTGCTCGACGAGTATTTCCGGGATGCTTGGGCGGGAGCTCGGGTCCCCGCCCCGGAACGTTTGGCACTCTTTAGACAGCCAATTAACATGCAGGGATTGCTTGCCACTCACTGTAATGCCATAGCCATGTTGGTTGTGGCATTACGGTGATTGGCTGGTCGCATAGCGTCATCAGGTCTATAAAAGACCTGCTGACCCTTTGCTTGTCAGTCTACCCCAGAAACAGGCAGAGTAGGGAGAGGTGCTACTGAGTGAGGGACAGAATTTGCGGTTTAATAGTTAGGTATAGGTTTTCCACAGCAAGATATATATCCATCTGAACGAACAGTCCTTCTGAGGACTAATCCAGCTGCATATATTACTGGTGATGGCAGGAGTTAGGCAGGCTGAGTTTGTGAACACTGTATACAGCACAAAAGGGTCCATTGCACGTTCTGTCTGCTGCTGTTACAGATATCCATAGCCCTAGATATCAGGGCAAATTTTTTTTTTTTATCTTAATCCTGATTATTTGCTTAAAAAGCAATACAGTACACCATTTTACTGCTCCATTTGCATGTTAGAATACAGCCAGATTTTTTTGATTTTATTCGCATTGCTGTATTGTGGAAGCAGAGAAAATTTTCCATCATCAGATCTAATCCCATATTACTGCGGTGGTAATATAGACATTTTGTGGAGCGCGCCAAATATACTCCATTTAAAGTCAGCCAGTTGTGTTGTTGAACCTACTCACACTTGGTTGCTGACCAATACTATGCTACAAGGCCACTGGCTAAAACTGTGGTCATCAGACGTGATCCCATATTACTGCGATAATAATTGTGGCATTTTTTTTGAGCGTGCCAAATATTACCCTCCATTTAAAATGGGCAAGGCGCGTGGCAAGGGAAGGGGAAGTGGACGTGATGGTGCACACAGAGGCCAAAGCCGTGGGTAAGCTGAAATTGTGCCTGCTGAGGTAGCACAACAAACACCCACATCATGTTGAACTACCTTCCTGTCCCTATTAGTAGGGGGTCTCAAAACACAACGATTCGAAGCCAGAGCAGTGTGAAAAGGTTGTTGCTTGGATAGCAGATAATGCTTCCAGTCAGTTGGCCACCACCACAACCCTGTCTTGCACATGGTTTAGTCTCATTAGCCATGAGTCTGAACCACATATTCCTCACGCTGATCCTCCTTCCTCCCACCATGCCGAGTGCCCGGAGACGAGTGATCCCACACTTAGACACTCAGAAGAGCTGTTCACTTTTACATTTGTAGATTCGGGCCTCTCGCCTGGCCAGCTTCAAGCGAGTCAAGAGGAGAACGCGTGTAGCAATACCAAAATATTTGAGCTGCCACGGTCACACGAAGGCAACGGTGGGAAAGTGCAATTAGTGTCGCAAGAGGTGGATAATGATGATCATGAGACACAATTGCCGGAAAGTCGAGCAGAGGACCAGGGTGCGGAAGTGGAAGACGAGGTGGTGGATGATATAGTAACTGACCCAACCTGGCAGGGCGACATACAGAGCGAGGACAGCAGCACACAAGGGAAGGGAGGCGTAGCACCACAACAGGCAGGAAAAAGCAGCGTGGTGGGCGCAGAAACAAGGCAGGAAAGCGTTCCTCGTAACACCAGCATGACAGAAGTTGCCAGTACAACTGTTAGGTCTTCCCGAGTCTGGTTATTTTTTAAAGACTGTCCAGATAGCCCCAAAAAGGCCATTTGCACCACTTGCCAGGCCAGCATCAGCAGGGGTAACAAAACTAGCAGCCTGACCATCACCAGAATGATAAGGCACATGGCAGCAAAGCACCCGACTGAGTGGGCCGAACCCCAGGGTCCAGAAACAGTGTCTGCGGGTGACACCACTGCTTGTTCCACTGTTGTGTGTGTGTGTGTGTGTGTGTGCACGCCAATCCCCTGCCCATGGCGCATGCCAAGATTCCTCCCGCCCTGCACCTGTCATTGAACACTCTCAACTAGCACCATCAGCAAGCATGTCCACATTCTTGTCCCAGTGCCTCGTTCAGCTGTCCCTACCCCAGTCCTTGGAACGCAAGCGCAAATACACTGCTAACGACCCACAGGCCACACTACTAAAATCACACATTTTGCGAATGCTTGTGCTCGAAATGTTGCCTTTTAGGTTTGTGGAAACGGAAGCTTTCCACAACCTGATGGCGGCGGCTGTCCCTCGGTCCCCAGCTGCCACTTTTTTCTCCCGGTGTGCCGTCCCTGCATTACACGAGCACATGTCCCACAATATTAGACGTGCCCTCAACAACGCAGTTACTGGCAAAGTCCACCTAACCACAGACTCATGGACAAGTGCTTGTGGGCAGGGATGGTACATCTCGCTGATGGCACACTGGGTTAATATAGTGGAAGCCGGGACCCAGTCGGACCTTGGGACGGAACACGTCCTCCTGACACAGAGGATTGCGGGCCCTGGGTCAATCAGGGTTGCCCCCACATTCTACAGCTCCTGCACCTCCTCCTCTTCAGCCTCCATCTCCGAAATGACCACATCAGTCGCAAGCTGGAAGCACTGCAGCACTGCCTCGGCCAAGCGGCAACAGGCTGTGCTGAAGCTAATATGCTTAGGTGACAAACCGCACAATTCTGAAGAGTTGTGGACAGCTCTGAAAAAGCAGGCAGATCTGTGGCTGACACTGCTGACCCTACAGCCAGGCATGGTCGTGTGTGACAATGGCTGGAACCTGGTGGCGGCTCTGAGGCGAGGCGAGATCACACACGTACCATGCCTGGCCCATGTGCTTAACCTCGTGGTTCAGCAGTTTCTCAAAACCTACCTGGATCTGACAGATCTGCTTGTCAAAGTACACCGCCTGTGTGCCCATTTTAGAAAGTCAGCTACAGCTTCCGCCGCCCTTGTCGTGCTTCAGCAGCGTTTGCAGCTTCCAGCTCACCGACTGATCTGCGATGTCCCCACGCGTTGTAACTCTACATTGCAGATGTTTGGAAGGATTTGTGAGCAGAAGAGGGCAGTTGTTGACTGCCAGTATCAACAAGGCTGTCGGTATTCAGGTCAGACTCCACACACAAAACCTCAGGAGTGGACATGGATGTCAGACATCTGTACCATCCTCCAAAACTTTGAAGACTCCACCAAGATGGTGAGCGGCAATGACGCCATAATTAGCATCACCATCCTGCTTCTCTGTCTTCTGAAACGCTCTCTGCTCACAATCAAAGAGGATGCATTGCAGGCGGAGCATGATGAGATGGTGCAAGGAACCATACAGGATGATTCCACACAGCCCAGCCTCATCTCAGTCCAATGTGGATTGGGTGACAATGAGGAAGAGGAGAGGAAAGAACAGGAGCTAGTTTCCTGCTCTATAGATGGTTCTACCTGCAGAGCTGTCATACCGTCTGTTCAACGTGGATGGCCTGAGAACAGAGAGGATGAGGAGGAGAGCATGGTCAGTCATCCTCTTGGTGAGGACACTGAAGTCTTGCCTCTTTACAGTTTGGCACACATGGCTGAGTTTGTTACGCTGCCTTTCCAGAGACCCTCGCGTTGTCCAAATTTTGGGTGACAGTCATTATTGGTTGTTGACTCTTCTATACCCATGCTACAAGGAGAACTTTCTGTCTCTTATTCCTGTGCAGGACAGGCCTAATAAAATAGGACAGTACGAGAAGGCCCTTGTTGTGGAATTATTAAAAAAATTCCCATCTGAAAACGCTGGCGGCAGAGGTCACAGTTCGTTGGACAACCAAGGAGTACAGGCGAGAGACACAAATGCAATCCAGCAGAGGCAGAGGAACACTGTCAAAGTTCTGGGACAGTTTCCTCAGACCCTCCCATCGCACAAGCCCTGAAGCCCTGATCTGCAGGGTACTCTCCCAAGGAGGGAAAAGTTGCGGAAGATGGTAAGGGAGTACCTTGCCGACCGTACCAATGTCCTCCGTGATACCTCTGTGCCTTATAATTATTGGGTATCCAAGCTGGACACGTGGCATGAACTGGCTCTCTGCGCCTTGGAGGTTCTGGCCTGCTGCTAGCGTTTTGTCAGAGCTGGTTTTTAGTGCCACTGGTGGAATTATAACCGATAAGCTCATCCGCCTGTCAACTGAAAATGCTGACTCTTATAAAAATGAACAAGGGCCGGATTGGGCCAGACTTCTCAACACCACCGAATGATAGCAGAGTAACATAAACTCAAATACAGTGTCTTTTTTTTTTTTTTGGAGGTCTAACTCTATTCCCATGCACCTGTGTCTTCACACCCACACATGGGTATACGCTTCTTGATTTTGTCTATTTGCTGTTGTCCCCCTCCTTCTCCTCATCCTCATCCTCCACCACCATATATACCATATCAACATATCTGTCTCTTGCAAGGGGCATTGGAGTTCCTCCAAATTTTTGGCAGCAGTTGCTTCACTGCATAGGCAAATAGTATGGGAGACCCACATCCTAATACTGGGAATATGTCGTTACTGAGGCCCACCTCTGTGTCTTTAAATTGTTAGTAGGGTTTTTCCTAAATTTTGGCAGCCTTTGGACTCGCTGCATACCCTTTAACTGTATAGCAGACTCTCTCCTTTCTAATGGGAACATGATGTACTCGTTACTGTGGCCCAGCTGTATGTGTCTTTAAATTTTTAGTGGAGTTTTTTCCAAAATTTTGGCAGCCCTTGCAGTCACAGCACGGGTATTACCACTATAGGAGACCCGCTCCTTAATAATGGGAACTTTTTTTTACTGAGACCCTCCTCTGTCTCTTCAAAGGGGTATTGGGTTGCGTCCAAATTTTTGGCAGCCCTTGCAGTCACTGCATACGAAATATCAGTATAAGAGACCCACTCGTTAATAATGGAAACAACAAAGCATAGCCGGCATAGCGAGGGCTGACTGCTGGCCCTTCAAGAATAGTAAGGGCCACCTGATGGCCTTATAAAAATAGGCTTTGTGACTTTTGGAGTCCCTCCATCATAAATGAAGCTGGATGTGTCTAATGATGTGTCACACACCACATGGCCAGATAAGGTTGTGAAGTGTTAAAATGACATTTCCTGGTGAATGCATTTGTCTTGGTTGAAAGCAATTCAAAAGTGCAAAAATGCTACGTGTGAACATGGCCAAAGGTGCGGAGGAGCATTTTTGTTTTTGTACATTTATTTTGCCTTATATACAAGTCATTACCCTGGAAAGAATGTTCCTTAACATATTTCCCAGGAAAATCCATTTTGGTTTCGCTTTTGTATGTTTTATTGTGAGTCCGTAAAAGTAGCGGAATACCTCTGACAATATTGTTGACAGCATTGACCTGGGAGTCAGAAATGCTTCCATGGGTCTTCCCCATGCTGTTCCCATATCATTTGAATACTATTCCCATCGATTTGGGCAATTTTTAGGCCCTCTGCAGACCGCCGGGGGGAGCCGCCGGAAAAATGCTCGAGTTTCCCATAGACTTACATTGGGCTCGTTACTTGGACCGAGCACCCGAGTATTCCAATTTTCTCGACTTGAACAACGAGTACCCAAGCATTTTAGTGCTCGCTCATCACTAGCCACCTTCCCTGAAGGACCCCGTGGCCATCTTGGGACTGGGGGTCACCATGTAGACGCACAACGCGATCGCATCGCGTTGTGCTAGTGGAAGCACAAAGGGAGCCCACTCTCTCTGCAATGTCACAGTCACTATAGACAACGGCATCACAGGGGTTAAACATTCGCCATCAGTGCTAGCACTGATCGTGGGTGTTGCTGTGGGGTGTCAGCTCTCACACACAGCTAGCACTCGATCGCGGCAGTGCTCAGCGATGGCCTGTGTGATCATGGAGATAGAGAGAGAGAGATATATATATATATATATATATATATATATATATATATATATATATATATATATATATATATATATATATATATATATATATATATATATATATATATTTATATATTTATATATATATAGTTATATGTAAAAGTTTGGGCACCCCTATTAATCTTAAGCTTAATGTTTTATAAAAATTGGTGTTTCTGCAACAGCTATTTCAGTTTGATTTATGTAATAACTGTTGGACACAGTAATGTTTCTGCCTTGAAATGAGGATTATTGTACTAACAGAAAATGTGCAGTCTGCATTCAAACAAAATTTGACAGGTGCATAAGTATGGGCACCTCACTTGAAAAGTGACAATATTTAGTAGATCCTCCTTTTGCAAAAATAACAGCCTCTAGTCGCTTCCTGTAGCTTTTAATGATTTCCTGGATCCTGGATGAAGATATTTTTGACCATTCCTCTTTACAAAACAATTCCAGTTCAGTTAAGCTTGATGGTCGCCGAGCATGGACAGCCCTCTTCAAATGATCCCACAGATGTTCAATGATATTCAGGTCTGGGGACTGTGATGGTCATTCCAGAACATTGTAATTGTTCCTCTGCATGAATGCCTGAGTAGATTTGGAGCGGTGTTTTGGATCATTGTCTTGCTGAAAGATCCATCCCCTGCGTAACTTCAACTTTGTCACTGATTCTTGAACATTATTGTCAAGAATCTGCCAATACTGAGTGAAATCCATGCGTCCCTCAACTTTAACAAGATTCCCGGTGCCGGCATTGGCCTCACAGCCCCAAAGCATGATGGAACCTCCACCAAATTTTACTGTGGGTAGCAAGTGTTTTTCTTGGAATGCTGTGTTTTTTGCCGCCATGCATAACGCCTTTTTGTATGACCAAACAACTCAATCTTGGTTTCATCAGTCCACAGGACCTTCTTCCAAAAAGAAATTGGCTTCTCCAAATGTGCTTTTGCATACCTCAGCCGACTCTGTTTGTGGCGTGCTTGCAGAAACTGCTTCTTTTGCATCACTCTCCCATACAGCTTCTCCTTGTGCAAAGTGCATTGTATAGTTGACCGATGCACAGTGACACCATCTGCAGCAAGTTGATGCTGCAGTTTTCTGGAGGTGGTCTGAGTATTGTCCTTGACTGATCTCACAATTCTTCTTCTCTGCCTTTCTGATGTTTTTCTTGGCCTGCCACTTCTGACCTTAACAAGAACTGTCCCTGTGTTCTTCCATTTCCTTACTATGTTCATCACAGTGGAAACTGACAGGTTAAATCTCTGAGACAGCTTTTTGTATCCTTCCCCTGAACAACTATGTTGAATAATCTTTGTTTTCAGATCATTTGACAGTTGTTTTGAGGAGCCCATGATGCCACTCTTCAGAGGAGATTCAAACAGGAGAACAACTTGCAAGTGGCCACTTTAAGTAGCTTTTCTCATGATTGCATACACCTGGCTCTGAAGTTCAAAGCTCAATGAGGTTACAAAACCATAAAAAGTGCTTTAGTAAGTCAGTAAAAAGTAGATAGGAGTATTTAAAACAAGAAAATGATAAGGGTGTCCATACTTATGCACCTGTCAAATTTTGTTTGAATGCAGATTGCACATTTTCTGTTAGTACAATAAACCTCATTTCAAGGCAGAAACATTACTGTGTCCAACAGTTATTACATATATCAAACTGAAATAGCTGTTGCAAAAACACCAATTTTTATAAAACATTAAGCTTAAGATTAATAGGGGTGCCCAAACTTTGTCATATAACTATGTGTGTATATATATATATATATATATATATATATATATATATATATATATATATATATATATATATATATATATATATATATATATGTGTGTGTGCATATATAATATGTAGCGCTTTGTGGGAATGCAGCACCGTGTATATATACGGCGCATGTCGGGAAGGGGTTAAAGGTAACCTGTCACCATGACAATGCAGTGTAATCTGCAGACACCATGTTATAGAGTAAGGGGAGCTGAGCAGTTTAATATAACAGTGTTCTTAATTATTTAAGCTTCTGCTCCTTCTGTGATTTTTTTGGTCCAGTTGGTGGTCCTATCAGTGACTGACAGCTTTGCTCGTATGAGTGTGCATAAAGATATAACTCAGTCCACTGGACCAAAAATCTCAGAGAGAGCAGAAGTTTAAATGATGAAAGGACTGGTCATACTGAATCTTTTCTCACAAAGCTATATATCATCTGCTCCGCTACCCCACTGTATAACATGAGGCCTGCAGATTGGACGGCCTTTTCATGATAACTAGTCCCCTCTAGGCTTCAACTGCATGATCTACACATTAAATGGTTGGTTGGCCCTGCAAAAAATCTGTGGCTTCCAACAACTTTTACTTAACTTGTATAGGTGCTTTAGGGTTGAACTTATTCCTATAGGTAAGCATTTATTATAACAGTACATATACTGTAGATGAGTAGGTAAGAGCTTTTAATTATCTGATGGTATCTATCGATGACACACAACGCATGACAATAAAGAACATGCTGGCTCTCTGTTCTAGAATACTACTGCTTGTATTGGATCTTGTTGATGACTGAACAAAGATGGTCTATAACAGTAGTCAGGAGACAGTCTGAGGTCAGAAAATCTGAACCACCGGGGACAATCAAAGGTCACTGACAAGGATAGCAGCAGAGACTAAAGGCATGGTAGGACCCACAATAGGGCAGACATAGTTAGGGAGACACAGTTACAGAAGAGAAATGGACCCGACAACTCTGTCTGATGACAATGTCTCCAGTCATAGAATGCACTTACACACGTGGTCAAAATTGTGGGTACCCCTCGTTTAATGAAAGCGAAAAACTCACAATGGTCACAGAAATAACTTGAATCTGACAAAAGTAATAAATTAAATATCTATGAAAATGAACAAATGAAGGTCAGACATTGCTTTTCAACTCTGCTTCCACAGAATTTAAAAAAAATTAAGCTCATGAAATAGGCTTGGACAGAAATGATGGTACTCTTAACTTAATATTTTGTTAAACAACCTTTTGAGGCAATCACTGCAATCAAACGATTCCTGTAACTGTCAATGAGACTTCTGCACCTCTCGACAGGTATTTTGGCCCACTCCTCATGAGCAAACTGCTCCAGTTGTCTCGTGTTTGAAGGTTGCCTTTTCCAGACGGCATGTTTCAGCTCTTTCCAAAGATGCTCAATAGGATTTAGGTCAGGGCTCATAGAAGGCCACTTCAGAATAGTCCAATGTTTTCCTCTTAGCCATTCTTGGGTGTTTTTAGCTGTGTGTTTTGGGTCATTATCCTGTTGCAAGACCCATGACCTGTGACTGAGACCAAGCTTTCTGACAGTGGGCAGCACATATCTCTCTAGAATCCCTTGATAGTCTTGAGATTTCATTGTACCCTGCACAGATTCAAGACACCCTGTGCCAGATGCAGCCTCAGAACATAACAGAGCCTCCTCTATGTTTCACAGTAGGGACAGTGTTCTTTTCTTGATATGCTTCATTTTTTCATCTGTGAACATGGAGCTGATGTGCCTTGCCAAAAACTTCCATTTTTGTCTCATCTGTCCATTGGACATTCTCCCAGAAGCTTTGAGGCTTGTCAACATGTAGTTTGGCAAATTCCAGTCTGGCTTTTTTATGATTTTTTTTCAACAATGGTGTTCTCCTTGGTCGTCTCCCATGAAGTCCACTTTGGATCAAACAAAAACGGCTGGTGCGATCTGACACTGATGTTCCTTGAGCTTGAAGTTCACCTTTTAATCTCTTTAGAAGTTTTCCTGGGCTGTTTTGTTACCATTCGTGTTATCCCTCTTTGATTTGTCATCAATTTTCCTTCTGCGGCCACGTGCAGGGAGGTTGGCTACAGTCCCATGGATCTTACATTTCTGAATAATATGTGCAACTGTAGTCACAGGAACATCAAGCTGCTTGGAGATGGCCTTATAACCTTTACCTTTAACATGTTTGTCTATAATTTTATTTCTAATCTCCTTAGACAACTTTCTTTTGCTTCCTCTGGTCCATGTTGAGTGTGGTGCACACCATGTCACCAAACAGCACAGTGAGTATCTGTAGCCCTATATACAGGCCCACCGACTGATTACAAGATTGTAGACACCTGTGATGCTAATTAGTGGACACAACTTGATTTAACATGTCCCTTTAGTGACATTATTTTCATTATTTACCATCATTTCTGTCCAGGCCTATTTCATGAGTTTAATTTTTTTAAAAATTCAGTGAAAACAGGGTTGAAAAGCAATTCATAGATTTTTAATTTATTATTACTTTTGTCAGATTCAAGTTATTTCTGTTACCATTGTGGGTTTTTCTTTCATTAAATGAGGGGTACCAACAATTTTAACCACGTATGAATGTTTACATTAGTCACCTATTCCCTTAGGTTTCCTTTACTCAAGTGATCTAAATGATTCTTGAAGAGCCCTGGAGAAATACTAGGGTTAGGGTACCAGGTCTACTTCTAGGAGAAAATCTAGAACAACCAAGAAAAGTAAAGTAAATCAACTACCAGTCCTATCTTTACTCGTGATACCCTTGGTGAGAGTTGACCCAGACACTGTAGACAGTCTTTAGTGCCTAGAAGACTCCTCAGTCAGGATTATAAATGGAGGTCATAAATTAATAACTGGTTGTTTTTTACCTTCCCTAAGGTTCTGGTTTGCAATAGTTAGTAAGGCTCAGTTATAAACTAATAGGAAGTCTCAATGAACATGGCAAGGGAAGAAATAAAATTTGTCTTATTTAATTATTACATTGAAAATGTGATGAAAAGCATGGACAACTATTGCATATTTCCTTTTGATTTTTTTTTAAATTAGTTTCAGCTGTTGTAGTAGTTGTTTGCCCTTTTTGTATTACTTCATTCATAATTAGCCCCATAATCTGCACTGTATTATTCATTTTTGAACTGAATATATCAGTTATTTATGCTGAAAAGAGAATTTCTGTAAAATAATGAAAATGCTATCTTTTGTGGATATTTTAGATCACTTACCAGGAGTGCATTATTTTTAGGAAATTGAATAAATCTCTTTTAAATACAAGGAATTAAACTTTCCTCTTATGTAACATCTTTATTTTACAATTTCTGATTCTAGAAAACTATAACTTTCATTACAACTTGGGCTTCATTCAGACATTTGGGATTTCACAAAAAAACTTGTTTTTAACAACCTCAAAAAAAAAAGTCTGTGTGCATACTCATAACATTTTTTTTAGGGTTTTTTTTTTTGTGGATACTCATCAAAATCATCCTCAAAGTCTTTGGTAATCTCCTCCTTTTTCATTTTCATGGGAAATTCACTTTTCTAATTCTAAATTGTTAAAGATATTTTTTTTTTGTTTATTTGTAAAGAGGTTTTAAAAATGTCTTGTAGAAAAAGAGTGCATGTAACATCTTAAAATTGGATCATGAGCCAAATAACTGCAAACTAAGCAGGCTCTATTGAATCAAAAGGCTGCAATGAACTTATCAAGAAAAAAATAACTCCACAAAAGAGAAGTTTTTCCTGAAGCTGTTTCTGCTTGAAACACCTAGGGTATGAGTGTAGAGTTTTATGGACCATTCAAAAACCATAAGAGTCATATTTATGAGAAGGGCACTTCTCCGCCTCTCATTGATTCCATCTGCCCATTTTTGCAGTATATGACAGGACGCTATGTTTAATTTTGTTATTCTTTGCATCTTTTGTAGATATATTCAATGCAACAGTCTACTTTAATAAGCAACAACTTTTGTTCTTTTTTGTTGGCCACAATATACACCTCTTTTATATATTGTAATAAATGAGTTGTTTAATAAAAAGATGACAAACATTTTGGCTTTTGAATTTGCTTTGGGCGTTATGTAGGAGTCTCAACCTCTATGATGTGGAAAAAAAATTATTTGTTTTTATTATACTAGTGTTTTGTTCTGAATACACACATTCTTAATCTCTACAAAGGCAGCCCGGCTAACATTGGTGATAACAAATGTGTCCAGTATTTCCCCCAAATCATCAGTTGGATTTTGATGCTTTCTTCATTGTCGTCTTGTTTTAATAAATGTTCAGCTTTTTTTGTCATATGAACAATATCTTTGATTATATTGACTCCGAGGTCAGAGAACCTTGGAGTCAAACCACAACGTAGTACTGGATCCATTGCAGGATGCTACCTGTGTAACCACAAACCACAGTGACTTGAAAAGTGGAGGCCGTCATGTTCTATCATCAGTGTGAACAGAGACTGACCGCGTAAACTTCTCTTTTCACTCTGAAAAATAAATACATGCTACAAGTTAGGAAAGGAATTGTTGTAGCTGCTATTAGCAGATTACTGGTAGCTGTAAAATACTAAAGACCTAATCGAGTAATCTGTGATGCCTAAATACTATATACATTGTTTAGAAATGGGCAATCCTTAAAAGTGGTCTGCAAAAATCAGCTGCTCACTAAACATCCCACTGTTCAGACCCCAATTAATGTAATTTGCAGGGGCATCTACCAGCGAGTGTTCAATTCCCCTGAAATTCCACCACACAGAAAATGGAGCATTATATGGAAACTATTAAAAAAAAAATGATGAACACTTCATATTTGTTTGTGCATTATAATTTATTTCAAAGTACATTTTAGTACAGACTTGAAAAGCTAAAATATTGTATCCTGCTGAGTCTGTGTAAGATGGTGTAGAGCTGAAGTGAGAGTTGGGCAACATCTGCCTTGTATCGCAGAGCTTTCTTAGTGACAATGTTTTTGTGTCCCCAAATTGCCACCAGTTGCATGTGTACATGGCCCCCACATCCCTTTTGTCTGTCTCTTTTGTGAAGAGTTTTTATGGAATTTTAACTACCTAGTGAGGTGGGAGAGGCTGATCTGGGACCAAGGTGGAACTTCTGACAGATTGGACAGGTATGAGGAGAAGACTCCACCTCTCTGCTCCTGAATCCAGGTGTATATATAAACAGAGGTTTAAATAAATGATGTGACAGACAGTGGGAGAGAGAAACCTCATTATTCTTGGTGTCTTCTTGCAAAAGTTATACCTGCTTTGGGCCATTCAGGGGGGTGTACAAAGATCTTGGAGCCTGAAGAAAGGACAGCATCTCTGATTAACCTCACAGCAAAGATGTTGTACCTGGAAAATAATGCCCAGGCTCAGTATAGTGAGGTAATGTATCACTCTAATATTCAGACTATTAATATTATTTTTGCGTTTTGTACGTAAGCTTGTATATCTGTGTGTGTATAGATAGATAGATATAGATATGATAAAAAAAATTATATATTTTTTTTTTTTATCCAATCACACACATATATACAATTTGTATCTCCATTTGCTTGCAAGTATGCAAAACTAAAGTTTGATGCAATTTCTACACTAAAGGAATGGCTTTACAAGATGTGTGTATATAATATATAATTAGTGTTTGTAGAGCCCTACTTTACTGTAAATGAGAATGCACATTGGAAAATATACGTTTGTTTTATGTGTATTGTGACTACTTGATGAAATAACTTCGCTGTATCCAGGAACATCTTGAGATCCTGATGTGACATTCCAGCATATAACTGTGAAAGTGCAGCTGGTGCCACTCATTTCTATGGCCAGAATTACATGGCATTGTGCAAGAAGAGAAAATGTGTATTGTGCCGCGAGGACTATGCAGCGCAGTTGGAATGATTAGCTAGTTATTGTTACAGGATAAAAAGTGACCCTTTCTTCGGTTTAAGTACATATGGTTTGATTACAAGTTTTCAAAAGACTTTTTTTGAGTAGAAGTTTATGACTCTGGAAATTTTCCAAAGATTTCTGTGTGAATTGTTAGCGGTGATGGTGTTTGTTTTAGAAGCAGGTGGAAACAGAGATGTCGTTGTTCATGGTGATCTAAGGACTGCTCTGAGAAGGATTGCATTCGGGTCTAATGAGGTGTTGAATGCAGAAAGATTATTTACCTAAGGTTTATTGGCAAGGCGAGAAACCAACAATTAACAACTCTCCTTTTCTAAAATTTGGATGAAATTGGTCAGCTCTGTATGACAAGCTTTCATAATGTCGGGCACATTTCCAGTATAGGAATGTGTTCATGATGTACAGACAATCGCCATTTAGGGTAAGACAATCTGTTCAGCTCATCAGTTGTCTAGAGTTAGCGGCATTCACTAAAACAACGACTTTCTTAAGAACGTTAATCAAAATAATTATTAATTACCCATAATGATATGAATACAATATCTTCAGTTCCAGTAGTTGGTTCTTATTATTTTTGTTACTTTTTATATCTTCAAGAAGATAATTGTGCATGATTTGTGATAACACAGTAATGGTCTATTACACTAGTGTTCTTAAGACAAGTTGTTGTAAATGACAGCCAATGTACTTTTTAACATGCAAAGTAGATTTGATCTTTGGTCTAAGTTTCTTAATCTGTAGTTTAGAAAACTTTTTTGCTACACATTTGTCTTAATGTCTCTAAAAGTGCAAAAAGACCCGTGAAGTAACAAAGTTTAAGGTCTTCCTTATAATATGTTTACATGATGCAATTTTCCAGTCGTCTTCTTCCCATTGTCATAAACTTACTATTTTGCCGGTTCAGAACGTTCTGAATATCAGAAACACGGGTGTTGTAGACTCATTTTGAAATCTTTCTAAACTTCTTGAATGAAATCCATTGGCGAAATCTAAGTCAATGAGTGGTTTATAATGGATCAGTTTTAAAAGGTGAGAGGAAGCAGGGACTAAGACTGGGGGATTAAGGTAGTAATACTGTCCAGGGGGCTGGGAGGAAAGGAATTCAGTCTGTCATGCTTCCCTCCACCCCCATCTTGTTTCCATCTCCAGCCACTGGAAAACATGGAAGATATGGTAATTCAAACATACCCTTATGCATTCTGAGCTGCCACCATGTGGGTACGTATGTTCTTATTTGATTTTTCAAAGGAATCAGCCATCCGAAATAGAATCCAGGAACATGTGTGCATGCTTCTATAATGAAGGGAATTTGATAAACAGACACCAGATAGATGAAGCTATGGCAATTTTTTTTAAAGAAAGTGCCATTTTCTCAGTGAAAATCTACATAAATTGTTTGAAAAATTGTTTACATTTTGTTATACTATTTCTGATTTCATTTTACAATTTTCGAATTGAATCTGGATTTTATTCTGATTCAGGTTTTTTGCGCTATTTCATGTCTATTCTTACACATATTTGCTTTCAAAATTATCCTGGTTGTCCTTGGAAACAGACAGCAGTTTAGTTTTTCTCTGTAGACAGACTGTCATAATGGCTGAATCTGATCCAAACATGTAGAAAAGATAGCGCTAAATCTATAGCATTTACTGGGACTTGGTTGGTTTATGTAGCTGTATTGTCACTGAGATCCCATGATGCATTGCACACAGGGATGGACATATCATTGGTGCAGCCACAGGGGCCTAAGGGGAAAGGGGCCCACTTCTGCCTCCACAACAGATGGAATTATGCATAACGATGAACTATTGGATGGCAAAAGATCCTTACACTGTTCTGTATCGGAGCCCTCTTCTATCTATTTCCGCCACAAATTGCACAGCATTGTGAACTTTAAACATGGAGAAAAGAAAAGAACATGATGAGAAGAAAAATCCTGTAATCCCAAATCATTACAAAATAAAAAATAACCATTGAGCTGAAGATTTTCGATGCTCTGTAATATAGGTGGGCTTTCCAGGACACTTGGAAGGCGGGAAGTGACAACTACTCTGGACTTGTGTCACTTGACCAACCCCTACCTGACATAGTGTTTGCATTACAATATGATCTGTGTTTTATGTTTTTATGCAATTAAACATTTTCTAGCTATTCATAGGGGCTAAAGTTAGTGATCGTCAGTTTTATTTATTTTTCTGATAAATCAGTAATACACATGAAAATGAGAAACTTTAATATATTATCAGAGAAACCTGCATCTTTCTTCTCCTGGACTTTTATTCTCCACATTCCCAGTTTACAGGTAAAATCTGTTTTCAGTGGAAACAATTTCCCATTTCTGAGAGAGGAGATGACAGTTGGTGCTTATAAAGTTCTCCATCTCCTCCCTCCATTGTAAAAACACCAATTGTCAGTTCTCAGTTATGGGAAACTGTCTTCAATTAAATAGATTTTACCCATTAAATGAGAGTAAAAGATCCGTCCAGGAGGAGAGAGAAGCAGATTTAGATATATTACAAAGTTGCTTATTTTCATGTGTTTACTGTTTTATGTAAAAAACCTTAAACTGAGGGAAGCTCTTTAAGGATAGAAAAGCCCTCAAATAGCTACTGTAGTTTACTGCTATAGAATCCTATGATCATCACACTTCATGGGGTACCATAAGGGTCTATTAATCAGAAGACCAAAAAATGTCCTATTGGACACCATCTGACTGCTAAATGTCAGTATATGAAAAAAAGTTATGAAATGGTGAAGTAGACTATAGTTCAGTAAAAGACTAATGGGTACCACGTGGTACCTATGGATGACTGGCATACATTCCATGATATGTGAATGTGGATATCATAAGACTTACAAGACATATCTGTTAAATTGACATCATTATAGCCAATGGGTGACATGTATGATCAGAGCCCAATTCACACTATCTCCAATGGTATTTGTATTTTTTAAAGGCATCACAAGGTCTTTTGAACCTCAGTTTTCGATCAGACGATTATTATCCCATCCTGTCATTTGTTCAATCACTACCAGTTCATGGTGGTGTTGATCATCTGGCCAAGCTGGCTTTAAGGTTTGTTAGAGCAGATCATAGTGGGGGTTCCGCTTGTGGGTGGGTGGCTATGGGTGAATTGAGCTGATGCTTTAAGAGTGCTTCCTTCTTATTATCTGCATAGTTCTGGGAAACTCTTGTGAAACCTGGCTTCAGGTGGGAGGATGCCTAAAACCCTTTCATCTCCCTTCCCTTCCATCTCCTGCAGTCTATTTGCTCATGATGCTTCACTGCAATATAATAACTCTCCTAGACGATGGTACATTTGTGATCTTTGGCAACTTGTGCCTTTTACTTATACTCCATACAAAGTGATTGTTTTATAAAAAAAAAAATAAAATCACAATCCTTTTTGCTAAAAGACCAAGAACTGTATCCTGTCCTAGTAGGTGTTATTCCTTCACAATAATATGGATAAATATTAACCTATATTACATTTCCTACGATTGCTCATCAATGGCTATAGATACAAGACAGGTTGCTGAAGCATTCTAGCAGTATGTATCTGAGAAGCTTGACCCTTCTTAAAGGAGAATACTAGTAACAGGGTTCTTGAAATGTAAACTTTCAGTTGTGCCCTGCAGGAACTTTTTTTGACAAAGAATGTACAATTGACAGTCTAGGCTTTGCCCTATAAATACCTGCCCTGAGGGCAGTCAAGGAGAAGTAATGTCCCACAATTGAAAGCAAGGTTCAGTATTCCTGGAGACCTTTTTAGTTACAAATTTTTCAGGTTCAGATTAAAATAGGGACGAATTATATTCAAAGTATGGAAGACCTCAATCTCTAATACGCAAGTGCACTTATTCTAGGTTTGCTGACCAGGACTAGTTTACTGCGGAGTAGCCACATCCCTAATTACATCTGCTAAAGTTACTATGACCAGATGGACATCAAAAAATATCATTTTCTCTTTTATCTACATGTTGTATTGAGATATATAATGGACGAGTCCCTTTGTAAAAAGCTTATATTAAGCTCCCTGCAGTCTCCATCGATTCTTGGAGAACAAGGTTCCTCGATATCCTTTTACCTGTCCTTATTTGTCAGCCCATATTCAATTACAATTCTTTGAGTTACCGGTGACACATTTTTTTTAAACGAAATATTAGCTATATGAAATGGTCCAAAAGTGGAATAATAGGTGTTTGAGCAATCATTCTGTTAAGGCGGTATAAATGATACTTTTCCTACTAACGTGGCCATCCCACCAGCAGCTTAAGGGTTAGTGAGACCCAGACAGTTGTTTATTCTGTCATGAGATCTTTGCTCTTGAATTTGTTCAGCTTTTCACCTGGTTTAGACTTTGGGTTTTTACACTTCCTGCCCCCAATACTTGTCTGTCTTGTTGACATTTCTTTTGTTAGCTGAGCAATGTGAGAGCGTCTGATGCTGGCCTCCTCTCTCTGGGCATCACACTTGTCTGGGATATAGGCATTTCACCTCGCCTGCTGCAAACCCTCTGAAACTCAATCTCCAGAATTCCTCCGTAGTGGTGGCTTTTAAGTCTGAGAATTTCTTCATGGGTTTTCCTTCTGCTGTGATGTAGTGATGAAAACCCAGGAAATTATTCTTGTTTTATTGATATGGCAGCCCTGGCTTTGTAAATGCATTATCTGTTGATGATCCATGTATGTAAATATTTACAACTCTTCATTAATTGGAATCTGTCAGCAGGTTTTTGCTATGTAATCTGAGGACAGCATAAGGCAGGGGTTAAAAGTTTGAATCAAGCGCTGTGTCACTTATTAGGCTGTGTGATGTTGTTTAATTACAGTGAAGGTTAAATCACTAGGACATTCTCATTGCACTGACTAGCGGTCTCATGCCAAAACTGACTCCGCCCCCTCCTGTGATAAGCAGCTCACTGTCTATAGACAATGTACATAGTCTGGTGTGGGCGGGGTTAGCTTTCTCAGTTCTGCTGCATTGTACATCTAAGTACTCTGTGTGACTGCTGCTGCACACAGTAAACTAAGTGATAGATCGTTGTAATCAGGGTCTCTTTTCTACATTATTCTGGTCTGAGGTAACAAAAGCCTGGTGACCGATTCCCTTTAAAGGTTTTCAAATCTTATAATCTATCAATGTTATGATAGATCAGACCTTGATCAATCACTTCTCCACAAATCCTGACTGAATGGATTGGCATTGCATCCACGCCGCTGTTTTTCTTTGCACAGTATCAACCCTGGCTGTTTAGGGATCAGCAGTGATTCTCCATTCAAGTAGGTGGGACTCTGCAATCATTCCCTGCACTGCAGGTGGATAGGGGAACACTTTGCAGGGAAAATAAGGGTCTCTGCACTGCAATTTTGTTATTCTTAGGATTGGTTTGGGGTTCGATAGGCCAGATCCCCACCGATAATAGCATGTCATTAGATGTAATATGAAGTTATTACTTTGAAATGGTAAAACCCCTTTAAAATAGATAAAAGACCTCCACCTAAATTAGCCATTCCAGACTGATTCTTTTTGAGCTTCAAAATCTTTGTATGACGTACAACAGATTAGTTAGGTAGTTGGAGTTGAACACCACAATGGACACATTTTGTAAAGGTTGACTCATTTCTTTTGCTTGCTTATTCACACTTCCCATTAAGCAACAGATTGTTCTTAGTCACCATCTTAGAGATATTTGATGTTTCAAAGATGAGTACTCCTACTCAAATTCCCCAAAGGCGGTGATTTATACACTGTGCTACATTTAAAAGCACAACATGAGGACAGTAGAAGTACAAAATATCTTAGTTCCAGTAAAAGGAAATATTAAAGTTTCAAGATACTAACGGTCCTAGGCCAATCGCTCAAAAGTGCTCCATAGCATTGTCCCTTCACCAAACATTATAGTTGCTACAATGCAGTCAGGCAGCTAACTTTCTCTTGGTATTCACCAAAATCAGACTTCTGCATCAATCTTCCAGATAGTGATTCATCACTTTATAGAACACAGTTCCACTGTCAGAGTCCAGTGGTGGTTTGCTTTACTCCACTCAATTCAACACTTAACATTGTGCTTGGTGATGTAAGGATTGTATGCAACGTCTTGGTGATGTTAACCCATGCCATAAAGGTCTTGGTAGGGCATAGTTTTTGTGCTGCGTTAAATGCCAGATGAAGTTTAGAATTTTACAGTTATTGACTCTACTTTGATGACTTGTATACTCTATTTGCTTCAGCACTTAGCGTCCACAATCAGAAACTTTACGTGGTCTGCCTTTTTGTGGCTGAGTTGCTGAGGTTCCCAAGCCCTTCCACTTTTCAACAATTCCACTTACAATTGATCGTAAAATAGGAGGGAAGAAATTTCACCAACAGATTTATGACTGACAGCTTATTACAGTACCAAACACATGCAGTGAGCTCTTTAGTATGACCCATTCTTTCACAAATGTATGTTAAGGTAGACTGCATGGCTAGCTGAATTCAACGATTAAGATGTGTATATTATTATCTGTTATACCAATTAAATATGTGAATAGAGTTGTTATAGAACCAGTCTGCGTACGGGCACTCTTACCTCTCTATGTACCAGATTATATGTATGTTATGTATTTGTTTTGAAAAATCAAATAAAAATGTTGAAAAAAAAAAAAAAGATGTGTATATTATTAAGAATAATATTCTATATCTTGTGTATATCGTATGTATGCTTGTATTTTAATGTTCGCGTGTAAGGTGTTTTATCAGCTTGACATGCTTCAGTTTTCCATTTAATCTTCTTTTTTGAGATCAGTCAGGCACTAGGGAGTGTCCCATTCTGCACTTTTGAAACACTGATCTTCAAATCTGCCTTTCAGTTGTTTCTTTTGAAAGTCCTATATTAATTACAGCTTACATGTTTGTGTTTAATATTTAAGCAGTCAGACTGGTTCCTATAAAATATATTATCCTGAAATGGCAACCAACCAACCACTGACCCTCTTGGCTTTTAGCAAAGCTTACATTTCTTTTAATATATTGCATTAAAGTAATACTGAAGAATATTTCAGTGTAGTTTTTTTTTTCTAATGCATCATAGAAAGCTCAAATACATGGGCCATACAACAGTGTTCACAAGTTCCACTTGGTTCCCAGATGTGACTTGCTTCCAATACAAGGCACTTTTCACACCATTTTTATCACCGTATATGGAGACATCTATTTAATTCCATATAGTTCTGTACAGAAACCGATGATTTTTTTGTTGTTGTTCAGGTGATGTTGGCCATATAAACAACAGAAATGGTAATATCCTTGTATGACTGTTGCAACAATAGAAATATTAAACTTGTATAAGCCAAAAACGATATTTCTTATTCCGGTTGCCTCATGAAATTTTTTTTGTTCTTTTTTAGCCACAGTACACAAACTTGGGGCTGCTGAACAGTATGGAACAGCAGATACAGAATGGTTCCTCTTCCACCAGCCCTTACACCAATGAGCATGCACAGAACAGCGTGACAACACCATCGCCATACGCTCAGCCAAGCTCCACCTTTGATGCCTTGTCTCCTTCGCCAGCCATTCCTTCAAACACTGATTACCCAGGACCCCACAGCTTTGATGTCTCATTTCAGCAGTCCAGTACAGCCAAATCTGCCACATGGACGGTAAGCAGAATATTGTAGTAGAGTACGCTTTGAAACCAAGGAATTATTTTGTGACCCCAATAGGTCATTAGTTTGGTAAATGAAATTTTGGTTTATTGTTCTTTCGTCTTTAGAGTGAATCGTCTCTTAACATTTTCAATAAGCTTTACTCTATATTCTCTCCCTGTACAATAGTAAGAAAATGGTCTAGTGCCACCTATAGGTAGCTACCCAAGGATAGGTGGCACTAGTTTTCATCACTCTGGAGAAGTTCATTTTCATAAGGTTTCTCAGGAAGCATTGCCTGTACGATTTCCTACACCTTCTGAATCTCCACATGGAAAACTTGTACCGTCTAAGAGCATCTACATTTTTGACAATTTTGTGGTATTTCAAAGTTTCCTCCCAATATAGGAACTCTTTGTTTTTAACTACAAGGCTAGTAGCAAACTTCCTTGATATTAGGAAACCCCTTCAATAACATCTTGATGTCACTTTATGTATGGGGTGTTGCTGTGTTATTACTTCAAACTCGAAGAAGGAAAGATAATTGAGGTACTCGGATGACAAGAAGTGAACATTAAGTTTCTTTGACAAGTTCGCTGTGTCATTACTCCAGTGAAATTAAGAACATGTAATTAGTGATGCATTATTTATTCTGCTGTTTGTACGGTGAGACACTGTCAGTATTCAGATTCCCATGTGCAACATTCGCCTTGTCTCCTCCCATTAGTTAAAGAAAGACGAGACAGCGGTGAGTGTGCTACACCTAAGATTTGTGCGCAGTACACAAATTATGCTGCCTAATGCAGGAAGAAAAAATGCTTCTGTCTATATGTTTGCAAACATGTCCTAAGATCAGATATGACTCGTAAAACCAGTTTCATGTGTCACATGTTACAGCCATCAAGGCACTAGTTGAAATAATTTTATAAGGCTCTCAGTTGCATTGTCATCAGCATTTTTCTTCCAATGAAATAATATACAGTCTACTAACTGGAATGTAAATGGGAGCCCCATAGGGTTTAAAGAAAAATACTGACACCAACTTCTCCTTCATTAAACCACGGAGTAGACTGAAACGGCATTCACGATGACTGTGTTGATGACTGAGATCAGTTCAGTCTTAGGATTCCTTCACATGTCGGTGATCATCGGGCCAATCTCTGAACGCAATGCACAGACTGGCTATGCGTTTCTTGACCCAAGCGTCATAGGCTCATATATTTCTATGAGGCTTTCCCTCTCAAGGTTGGGAGGTGCACGGCGCTGTGATCCGAGATCGGACCGCTTGATCACAGATGTCTGAAGGAGCCCTTCTACAGCTAGTGTGAAAATGGAAGTGGTAATCTGTCAATGGTAGTATGAATCCTCAAGAGTCACAAACTATTGTGAACCATGTTCACATGGTAGACAAATTTGACGTTTTTTAAACAGAACCTTCTTCTTCAGAAGTTGCTCATGGTTTTTTTGTTATTTCTGAAGATTTGCATTTTATTTCTGAATTTTTTTTTGCCATTTGGAACAGATTTCAGTGGGGTCTATTTCAAAGAAATAATATGCTCTTTTTTTTACCAACTTTTTTCAATACCTTTTTAGGAAAAAAATGCTCAAAAAATCCTCAATTGAACAGCAAAATAGATTTACAATAGAAATTGATAGGAAGAATTTTCCAGGTATATCAGTTTTTGAGGAGGGTTTTGTAATGGATGCACTTCAAATAATCCTCAAACTTGGCTTTAACTCATTTATGTAAAAACACATACATGTACAGTTGAAACCAAAAGTTTACATACACTATATAAAAAGACACATACGCAAAGTTTGCATACATTTCATTAGGATTTGGTACTATTTCCCTTAAACTGAATGACTTGGGTGAACGTTTGGGATATCCTTCCACAAGTTTCTCACAATAGTTGGTTGCAATTTGGGCCCATTCCTCTTGACAAAACTGGTGTAACTGATCAAGACTTATAGGTCGCCTTGCTCGCACCTGCCTTTTCAGCTTTGCCCATAAATTTTCAATTGGATTGAGATCAGAGCTTTGTGATGGCCACTCCAAAACATTGACTTTGTTAGCCTTGAGCCACTTTGTTACCATTTTGGCAGTATGCATCAAGTCATTGTCCATTTGGAAGACCCATTTCCACCCAAGGTTTAACTTTCTGGCTGATGTCTTGAGATGCTGCTTCAATATTGCCACATATTCTTCTTTTCTCATGATGCTATCTATTTTGTGAAGGGCACCAGGTCCTCCTGGAGCAAAACAACCCCACAACATGATGCTGTTACCCTCGTGTTTCACAGTTGGGATGGTGTTTTTAGGCTTCCAAGCTTCTCCCTTTTTCCTCCAAACATAACGAAGGTCAGACCACAGGACATGTCTCCAAAAATCAAGGTCTTTGTTCCTGTGTGCATTTGCAAACATTAATCTGGCTTTATGTTTTTTTTGGCGTAATGGCTTCTTCCTGGCAGAGTGGTCTTTCAGCCCATGTTGATACAGTACTTGTTTCACTGTGGATATTGACACAATCATACCAGCTTCAGCCATCATCTTCACAAGGTCTCTTGCTTTTGTCCTTGGGTTGATATGCACATGTCAGACCAAAGCATGTTCATCTCTGGGACACAGAACCCGTCTCCTTCCTGAGCGGTATGATGGCTGGACATTCTCATCTTGTTTGTACTTGTGTATAATTAATTATTTGTATTGATGAACGAGGCACCTTCAGGAATCTTGAAATTGTACCCAAGCATGAGCCAGACTTGTACAAGTACACAATTCTCTTCCAGATGTTTTGGCTGATTTCTTTAGACTTTCCCATGATGATGCACAAAGAAGCAGCGTGTTTCAAGTGTGCATTAAAACACATCCACAGGTGTGTGTCTAACTCAGATGTTGTAAAAAAAAAACTATCAGAAGCTTCCAAACACATGACATCATCATATGGGCAGTCCAGAATTGTTTAAAGGCATAGTAATCTTGGTGTATGTAAACTTTTGACTTTGCAGTAAGTAATAAAAATGCCTTAAAACATTCTCTCTCATTATTCTGGCATTTGGCAAATATTAAAACTTATGGTAATCCTAGTTGACCTAAAACGGGAAAGGTTTATTCTGATTTCATGTCAGATATTGAGAAAAACATACATGTGTGTCTTTTTATATAGTGTATGTAAACTTCTGCTTTAAACTGTTATAATTGGCCTGTTCCTGTGTGTGGAGAGGGTTCAGGAGCAGAGCTCTTTCCACAAGTGGTTGATGCCAGCTATGTTACATAGTCAGCACCTGTCTTTTACAGCCATGACTGGAGTTGAGCTCCAGTCGCAGCTGTCAACCATTTAAATGTCACCATTAATCACTGACAGTGGTGTTTAAATGAATGCATGCCAGTGCTCGTGTGCACCTACTTCCATCCGCTTCCCACAACATAGTAACGGGGCACGATGGGTTACCATGGCAGCCGGGGGCACCCAGGAGGCTACGTTCTCTGCCATTTTGGTACTCCTGTGAAGCTCAGCCACAGACTGAGCTCCATAGGAGACTGAGATTTTCACTATATACTGAAATACTGTACGTTCAAGTCCCCTAAGGGAACTAAAATATAAAGGTGAAAAAAACATGTTTTTAGAAATAAGAAAAACAAATATATAAAATTTCAAGTTGCCCTCCTTTTCCCCCATTAAAAATGTATTAATCCCTTAATGACTGCCAATACATCTTAAAACTGACCTGCGATATAAGAGACTAGCATCCTCTGACGTGTGACAATCCAGCAGCTGTCAGCTGTACACTATAGCTGGCAACTTGCTGCATCAGCCATGATCAGTGTTGGCACTGGCCATGGTCTTTTAACCCCTTAAGTGCTGCTGGCAATAGTGACTACAGCATCTAGATGGTTAACAGACTGTGGGGGCTCCCTTTTTAACCCCATCGGCACCCTGAGATCTTGATCATGTGGTCCTGATGTTTGCCATGACAGTTCATAGCCAAATAACGGGCTTAAAGTCTGCAGGCTATAGCGGGCCTGTTCAGAAGCTAGAAACATTTTAGGTGGTAAAAATACATTTTTTCATTCCTGTCATGTCACTTTGCATTAATTACTGAAAAGTACCTGAGGGGTTAATAAACTAAACTACCTGAAAGCCATTTTGAATGAGGGGCGCTGTATTTAAAATGGTATCACTTTTGGGGATTTCCAATATATAGGACCACCTAAGTCATTTCAAAACTGACAAGGTCCCTAAAAAAAATAAATAAGTTTTGTAAATTTCCTTGAAAAAAATGCAAAATTACTGCTACATTTTTAAACCTTCTAAAATGTTAACAAAATAAAACCGCATTTTAACAATGGTGCTGATGTAAAGCAGAGATTAGAGAAATGTTATTTATTAATGTTTTTGTGTGGTATGACTGTCTGAATTAATGGGATAATCATTCAAAGTTTTGAAAATTGCAATTTTTTTTTAAATTTGTCCTATTTCTGATATTTTTATAAATAAACATCAAACATACCGACCTAAATTTACCATTATCTTAAAGTATAATGTCATGAAAAAAGTCTCAATCAATGGGATATGTTGAAGCATACCAGAGTAATTACTACATAAAGTGACACATGTCAAATTAAAAAAATTTGGCCCTGTCATTAAGGGGTTAAAATAAACATATTTGGTATTGCTGCATCCATAAAATTTGGATCTATCAAAATTAACTCGATTGGTTAGTGCTGTAAACAGAAAAATAAAACACTGCAGAATTACATTTTTTCATTCACCATCAAGTTTGGTCTGACTGTAATTGCACATACCTGGAGAATCATGATTCAGAGTAATTTTTATCATCGAATAAACTCTGCAAAAAGAAGCCCCCCAAAAAGTGATAGAATTGAATTTTTGTTTTCACAGTTTCATTACATTTGGATTTTTTTTCCGTTCTCCAGTACATTGAATATTTAAAATTAATGGTGTCATTGAAAACTCCCAAAAAAAAAACAAGCTGTCATCTGGCTATGTGGACTGGAAATAAAAAAAAAAGATATGGCTCTTGGAAGCACAGGAAAAAAACAAGCACAAAAACAAAAAATCACCCGGTCTTTAGGGGGTTAAAGGGAATCTATCATCCAAAGACGGAAATTCTTGTATACTTCATTACTTTTTTACATAAAAACTGTTATATATGCTAATTAAGGGTCTTTGGTGGACCTTTGCCGTGACCAAGGGCTCAGTGTACAGTTCCAACCCTTTTTTAGCATCCTCTGCACTTTCCCCTCAGCTTCATTCATTGACAGCGCTTGCTTTTGGTGATGTCTGAATTGTATCTCTGGTTTTGCGTGGCCACATTGAACCTGCAGGAGCTGGGCGCAGACACACCTCATCAGTGCAGGCATGCTCTCATCCCCTTCTGTCTGCAGCAGCAACTCACAGTACACAGGAGCACACAGTAGTGGACAGTAAAGCATTCCCACACTCATACCGGGGGTCCGCCCTACTCCTGCAGTGTCAGTACAGAAGCACAAGGATGGGGATTCAATTCATGCCCTGTTCAAAGCGATTGCTGTCCGTCAAACTAAGGGAAAGTGCAGATGATGCTAAATGAAGGTCAGAATGTTGCACTGAGCCTTTGACCATGCCAGGGGTGCACCAAGAACCGCTAATTTAAACTATGTCATAAAATTGTTTTTATGTCAAAGTAATGAAATCTTCATTCCTGGTATGATATTTATAGGGACTAAGTCACCTGCGTCACTGTATAAGTGGTTCAGTTTGAGTTTTGAAGGGACATACTCCATTAAGGCCCAATTAAAATGGGCGTTAATCAGGAAACTAAAGTTCCCAATTATCAGCCTTTATAAAAAAAAAAAATAAAAAAAAATAACAGCAATTGCTTGGTGAAAGAGCAAAACACTTGTTCGTTGGGTGAGATGATTTTTAAGGAAGCTTGAAAATTGTAGTTCTCTGCATCATATTAACAATCGTTCTATGCGCGTAGATGTGCGGTCAGCCTGTAAAAACAGGCAATTAAATCAACGCCCATCAGATTGCAGCGGTGATTGACCCATCGAAATGGGCTTTTAGATATTATATTTTAGCAACTTTAATTTGGCTCGACTCGAAATCGGATTCCGACGGGGTGTGCCAGTAGCTGCTTCACAGGCTTATTTCATGTGACAAATTGGCTAACACTGCTGGTATAATATATATGACCTAACTGTTATCACATTGATAAAATTGTCATTTTAATTATTTGTCGGGTCCTTTACTCAATGGCTATCTTTACTATCTTTCTGGAAAGAGTATAAATTAACAGCCAGTATATTATTATTAGGATATGATAATGCTACATCTTCTATACAGTGTATTTTAATAGAAAGAATTGGCAAAACTGATTGTGTATTGACAGGTAGTTGCTTTTGGCCACTCATGGTCAACTAAAAGTGGATATTTTAGCATGACCTTGCAGCATTTCAGACTTTCCTGTTTTAATAAATACTTTCATTTCCTTTGAAATAATTTTAAGTGGCTTTTCTGCTCACTCTACATTGAGCTGCTCTTCTGTTGTTCCGATTTATGAGTTGTCATTTGGGCGTTACCACTTTCCCTGCCAAAGGGGCGTGTCCTCATACAGTCTCACAATCTGAGCTTGATTTGGATAGTGTCGGTTGACACCCAATTGTCAGTTTATTCATTTTGGAAAGAATAGCAGATTGACAATACAACATGGATTCATGTAAAAAAAAATGTTGTATTCGCCATGAGAAAAATTATCCAAGTACATATATATAATATATGCACATTAATGGAGAATAAATGTCTTATTTAACCTATCCTAAAGTTCTAACAACACCACTCTATATTTTTATGAATTACTTATTTCTATTTTTCTACTAATGCAACCAAATTTTTTCAAAAAATTTTAGGGAATAAATTAATCAAAAAATAGTATATGGTATAAAATAACAAAATAACCATTACATTACCTGAAAAATCTATTGATGCCCTAACAACTCCATATCACGCCAGTGCTTATGGTCAATCTTGGTTTACATCTTTGCAGCAGTTACATGCTGTCTACTAATGTGACTGTTGCAGCCAGTCACTGATCTCTGTGGCCCGGTGCTTTACATGCCAACATAACCACTAAGGCAAGTGAATGGCTGCAGTAGACACATGGGTAGGCAGCACATGATCACTGCAGGGAAGTAAACGGGCTTTTGGAAGCGCTCTAGTGGCATCACTTGAGCAACAGTAGATTTTGGGGTAATCTCTCGTTATTTTCTGCCATGTACTACCTTTTAGACTAATTTTTACTGATCCTGAATAAGAGCCATTTAAGGTGAAACTTTCATGGAATTAAGATCCCTACTAAAAACCTTCTGACTATGTTGGTCATTGAGACAGGACAGAAGAGGACAGAAGTTTCCTCACCATCCTTTTAAGGCCCATAGTTCTCTTCTAAACTATACACCCCTATGTTCTATAGCTGCTTCTCACATGGTTCAATGATTTCCACCTCATAATCGCGCCTTAAATACCCATAGAAATTTGACCTTTTGTAACTATACAAAAATAATGGACTACACCTCTACCAGACTTGTAGAGCTGAAAAGTTGATTATTATTTTTAATTGCCATATTCTAAATGAAACTCCACCCTGTTTTACTATAGAAAATGGGGCTGGAAGCCTGGATTAAAACTGCTTTCAGCATATAAAAATGAAATCACCGTGTGAATGTGAGCAATAAATACATTCCAAAGCCTATGGCAATATGCAATGAGACTTGCATTTACGAGCCAAATAGCAACTGTAGACATATAAAAAAATCTGTCTCAAGTTTACTAAAAGTGGCAGATTATTGGATTACTGAATGACAGAAGTTGGGATTTTCTGTCTCGTACTTTTGCTTCATATATATTTTTAGCCAGAAAAAGAATTTGCTGTGTATTTGCTTTTAGTTGTGTGTTTTTATGAGGATGAGGATATTACGTTTTTTGCCTGCCTTCTTTCATGTCAGCCCTACAAACATGCTGGCGATCAGACAGGTGGTCAGAACATTAGATCTCTGCTTTTAACTTGCCATAAAATAGAAGCACCTGGTTTCTTGTCTGTTGCCAAGTAATAATTTAGAGATTTACCACCTACCTAGAAGATGTTATCATTAGTGTTGACTGTTGATAACTTATTGCCATTTCTTTTTCATTGTGTTGCTCATAAATATACTGTGTGACCTGCCACTAATTAAATTCTAAAAGGTCTTAAGGCCACAAATGCAATTAATAATTTCCCAATATGCTATTGTATTCTAGTGTTCTAAAAACGCATGTTGTGACTGGCCACCTATTGGTATTAAAGAAGAAGACCAACACTTACTCTAACTTTTATATTTCAAAGGGTTCTCTGCCTTCTTAATAAACAAAAATTGCAGCAAATGCTCTAAAATGACCAAAAAACCTGTACTTGACTTTATAATCCCTAGCAGATTCAGGACTTGGCTCCTGTCAGTCAACTGGTGACCTCCCGCGGTAGCAAGATTTGGGACAAAAGGGGGTGGAGGAGGTGAATAGTATACTTTAGTTCTAGGGCATTTCTCGCTTTTCTTTTTTTATTCATGATCTACCTTTTTAAATAAATTAGTTTCAAGTTAGTTTATATAACTTTATTAGATATAAAAAAATGGTAGAACACTATATACTTTAATAAGATGTTCTTGTGCTAATGATATATGCATTTCTGGTAGATGGCAACTGCCAGAGTAACCTCTCAAAACTAGGGAGGATGGGAGGATCGAGTTTGAGTCACATTTCCTGAAATTTTGTGGTTTCACGCACATTCGATGATGATGATTATTTATATAGCGCCAACATATTCTGCAGCACTTTACATACATTATCATCACTGTCCCTATTGGGGCTTACAATCTAAATTCCCTATCAGTATGTTTTTGGAGTATGGGAGGAAATGAGAGAATCCGGATGACACCCACGCAAACACAGGGAGAACATACAAACTCCTTACAGATGTTGTCCTTGGTGGGATTTGAACCTAGGACCCCAGTGCTGCAAGGCTGCAGTGCTAACCACTGAGCCACCGTGCTGCCCGATTCGATTTAAAGTGCGCAAAAAAACTTGCTTAGGGCTGTTTGCTAAACTGCTGAAGCATCAGAGAGAGTCCAAATGTATGTGTTGCCTTGAGGGCTCCCCCAAATGCCCTGCCTATGACATCTAGCGGATGGCTGATTGACAGCTCTCTCCCTAAGTATTGGCTGCAGAATGGTCGGAGGAATTGTGGATATAAGAGCTCACTGCTGGACATGCTCTGGAACTGCTAAAGTAGTGATCCATGTGATCCTGGTTTATGCTGCCATCAGATGGGGCACCATAACTTTGGTGACAAATTACCTCTAGTAAGAGATACCAATATTGTAAACAATTTCAATATCGAATGACAAGGAAGCTGAACAATGACAACATCAAGAAATATTATTCTTGACCACACCAATATCAAATGATAAGAATTGCACAACAATATCCCTACGCAGATTCTAGGGGACAGTCAACAAAGAAAGCACAAACAAAAGTGTATGAAAAAAAAAAAGATTTTATAACCAGAATCTAATTTTGAAGTGTTTTTAAAAAAAGAAAAAAAAACAACCATGGAATCCTATGGATGGCTAATGCACAATAGATGACATCTCTGACGTATACTATTGTCATATTTTTAACATCTGTCATACATCTTTACATATGTTGAGCTTAGAGAAATTAAGAGACACATCACACACACAAACATACATTAAGAATAGTTGTATATTTATATATCAACACAAAGATCCTCTAAAAAAATCTAGTTTTTAAGATCTATAATTCATGTTAAACTTTAGTCTTTTAGGATCAGTTTGTTTTTTTGTTTTATGTCAGATTGATTCTTGCCTTTGGAATTTTATGCATTCCTCTGGATCAATAGAGCAAAAAAAACTCTGTAGTTTACCCACAAACTCTTCAATTCATCCATATCCTTCACCATCCCTTGGTTGAACTTTTTGGAAATGTGTCCCCTTTTTTTCCCGCCATGCTATATAACCTTTGAAGAAAGTCATGGGGATTTATTCTGAAAGTAGAGACTATTCCACAAGATGGACACTTTGGATCTAAGGAAATCACCAAAATATGCCTCCAGTCTCCTAATTGACAGCTTTAATTCTTTTATACAGTTGATCGGATTTAAGATACGATTTACTTATCTTGAGTGTTCTTGATGTGGACTGATAAATAGTCCTTAGTCTATTAAACATTTCCACTTGTCATTGATTAACATCAAACTACTATAAATATATTTTTGTCAATGGTCAATGGGAACCAACATTAGGGAATACCTCTGTCTTGACTTTACCTAACTTCTACATAAACATACCTTTTTACAGAGTGCTATATGTTCTACTAATATTAGCTAACCATTTTACTTGTAAGAACCCACCAAAGTAAAAAATGACAAAATTGTAGGCAGATTCATATTTTATGTTTTTGTACGAATTAGTCTGGAGCACAACCCATATATTTTGAGTTCCTTCAGGAAAGTATTTTATACAACTATTAATAAAACCACTCCTCAGTTTTGCTGAGGGCAAAGAATACAAAATGATGTGTTTCCGAGATGATTGTTCTTGCTTGGGACAAGATGCGGCATGCAAGAGAACATCTGCAGCCAGCCCGTTCTGTATGAGATGGGGCCAAGACTTGTTTGTATCCTGATGCCTGTCATAACACGCAGAGGGCAGAAAGAATACCTACAGTATACTTTTTAGAGAAAAGAAATCATACAGTGCATATTGATTTATGTCTGGAAAATGAATGTGCACATCATTAGTCAATGGATTTGGCAATATCAACTGCTGTTTTTCTTTTGACATCAGGTCAAAGAGTGATGAGAACTGTGACTACCATAGAGTATTAATCCAGGAGTCACACGGTCAGGGGCTTTGAGTAAAACTTCTGATTTGCTGTCTAAAGTTAGGATTGTTTAAAGGATGTGTGGTGCTGTCTTATATCAGAAACGTAGTGTAGGAATGATATTTTCTGCACTGGAAACACAGTAGTTTACAAAGGCAAAATTCCTCAATTAGTAAAAATACATTTCTAATAATAACTTGCTATTATGTACCTACAAAACTAGCAAGGAGGAGGAGGTGCTCTGATTTGGAGATGTTTTAAAGCAAATAGTTAGATCATGGGTATTACTGTAGCTTCTCCGAGCAGTTAGTGGATAGAATACAGGTTGTATACTGAACCTACAGTGAAACCATCGTAAAACTAACCTTAACTATTTCATCTAAATAATACAATTTATAAAACCATTCCCTTAATTACAATATAGATAGCCTATCCTTTTGGCTCTCTGGTTAATAACAGATTGGTAATCATCCGACTATCAGAACCCGCCAAAGATTAGTTGAGTAAAGGAGCCATGGTACTCCAGTGAGCACTACTTCCCTTAGTTGTCTATAGACACTTATGTCATCTTTTGGTAGTAGTCGTTCCTAATTTTGAATTTTGGTAGACACTGTGACTAAAAATACAGAGCTTTACCTGGTAAACTATGAAAACAGAAGTGTTGGTCTCTGCCGTGTGGCGGCTCTTTTAGTCAACTAATCTGTGGTCAAATCTGATATCCTAAGGGTAAGTCAGTAATATTCTTATCCATGGTCGACACTGATTGTTTAGGGCCCCTGTGCAAAATTTGCCTGCACATCTCTATCCACCTCCATCAGGCACCACCTGCATATACAAGTACACATTTGCATGCATATACACATTACGCACACATATAAAATGTGCACATGCTAAACCAATTACATGTGCATACACATCTACATAATAGAATCATGCACACCACCAGCATATATAAAATGCATACATACACACAACAAAAATGCCATTGTGTATATGCGTGTGCTATGCACTTGTTGAGTAGGCCAGAATTTTTTGTTCACTCTTGAATAGCTGTAACAGCCATAACTTTTTTTTATTTCTATGTAAACTTCACAATATAAGGTATTTTTTTTTTTAGCAAGAAATGTATAGATTTTTTTTAAGTGCCATTTTGCGAAATATGTGTAAAATCATTACATTTGTATTAACTTTCTTTTTTCTCTCTATTAAACTCATAATAAAAAATCTCCATAATTTCTACTGAATTGTGCTGGGGGTTTTGATTATTGGGATGAACACTTTTTTTCCATATTATTCACTGGTTTGTGACATTTATTTTTAAAAAGTGCATTAAAATGTCATTATTCATTCTTTTTAGTAATTTTATAGGAAAACACTTTTTATATAGATTTATCTCTATGTATCAGTACAATATCCCTGTAAAGAGGAATACTATTCCTATCTTTAGGCAGAGAAAATCCTCATATACTTAGCAGTACAGCCAATGACTCACTGTGAAAGTTTCTGTCTGCTGTGCTACAGGTTGTGACTTTGAATCCTGAGAAAGATCACAGTTCAAGAAAGGCATATAATTATATGTAAAGGAATCTCCTGAGCATTGAAGGAGGGGCCCATTGCATCTGTCTATGTCCTAAGACAGAGTAGGGGAATCTATACAGGGAGAGAAGAGAACATTGTAGCATTGAGAGTGAGAAACATGCCTTTTCACCAGTATTGCCACAAATCTTCCAGGCTTGGCTCCACTCCCACCGGAGCCCCTGTGCCGCTGAAACGGCTGCACGTTCGGAATGTCCGCTTCTGCTTTAACCCCCCCCCCCCACAATCCTGTTTAGACTGAAAGTTTAATATATTGCAGGTTTATTTTATGATTGATCTTGAAATATGTGCTGTGTGATTTAATTAGATATCCTTTCTTTTGGCTTGAACAAGTAATTCTGCATTTACCTGAACAGGTCTCAGGACTGTTTATTTTTGCTGTCTTTGTAAAGCGCAGGAGTGTGGTGGAAAAAAAATGTCAATGAATGATGTCAAATGTTTGTGTTTTGTTAACTCTCTTCCATGTTGATTTTAAAGAAGTCATGAAACACATTTGGGATTGGTACAATGTATTGTTTAGGCAGTTTTCTTTGCCATCGGCAAGTACACGATTCTGGCGGGCCCACCTACTTCATGTTACCCCATATTATTTCTAGAAATGTCTAGACAGATGTAAGGAACCATAACAAGGGAGGAGTATTAAATTGTGTTCTTAAAGTAAAAAAAAAGAAAAGGCAGAACAGTTGATATGACAAGGAATTCTGCTTTTCATGGCTTTTAAAGGAGCCTTTATTACAAACCTGATTTAAAAGGGACAAGGATGAATTACTGAATGAAGTCAACTTTTCATATGTAATTATGACTTAGGAACAGGAATAATGCAGCACCTATAGGGAGAATAACCCTCTGCCAAGAGTGAGTGAATAGAAATATTGTCCTTGGATCACTTAATGGATAATACATTGCTTTCCTTTGTCTCTCAGATGCATATGTAATCCCCTCTAGTCTGTAGTAGTATGTAGCACATTATGGACCCACTTATTCACGGATAGTGACATCATAAGGGTCTTTTAATTACCATGAAATATTACTATGCTAGAATTGCTTAAGCAGCTGTAGAATTTGTATATTTTGACTGCTATAAAAACTAAATGGCTTATCTGGACCACTTCACTCTCCTTATCACTATTCTAAATGAGAGCACTCTGACTATGCAAACTGTGAGAGAATCACTGGTAAATACAGTAGTGAGATGATTGAAATTCAGTGACAAGGTAATTCGTTTGGTTCTGTGCGCACATGTGAATAACTGCAACAACATAAAATAGTGGCCAAAAAAATAGCAAAAAACACAAGTACCTGTGAATGTGATTTTAATAGTTCCTTTTACACTTTGCAAGTGACTCTAACTGCAGTGTGTAAATGGCACTGTTAAAATCACATTAGTGGCTGTCTAGGGAGACAGGAATGCAAATCAGCGCGGCTCTGTAAAGTGAGAGACATTGGCTTTGCCAGACAGTATGGGAACAATGAATAAATGTCATCAAGAAAAAGCATTAAAGTGTACCTATCATTTAATTTTATATAGAGTACTGTCCAGAAGTTTTAGGCAGGTGTTGAAAAATTTCCCAAAGTAAAAATGATTAAAAATAAATTAAAATTTCTAAATATTTTTAAAAAATCAATATTTGGAGCGACCACCCTTTGCCTTCAAAACTGCATCAAAGCCTCAATTCTTCTATGTACACTTGCACTAAGTTTTTGAAGGAACTCTGCAGGGAGGTTGTTCCAAACATGTTGGAGAACTAACCATAGATCTTTTGTGGATGTAGACTTGTGCAAATTCTTCTGTCTCTTCATTTAATGCAAGACACTAAATGATGTTGAGATCAGGCATCTAAGGAGGCCATATAATTGTTCTTGTTTACGCTGCAGATGGTTCTTAATGACATTGACTATGTGCTTGGGGTCGTTTTCCTGCTGTATAATAAATTTTGAGCCAGTCAGACTCCTCCCTGATGGTATTGCAAGTACCTGCCTGTATTTTTCAGCATTGAGGACACAATTTATCTTGACCAAATTTCCAACTCTATTGGCTAAAATGCAGCCCTCCACTGTGCTTCACTGTTGTCTGCAGACATTCATTATTTTACTGCTCTCGAGCCATTTGGTGAACAAAATTTCTTTTGTTACATCCAAATGTTTCACATTTTGAATTAACAATCCAGAGTACGTGCTGCCTTTTTTCTGCATCCTGGGTCCAATGTTACATGATTAGTTGAGTAACTTGTCCTTGTTTCCGTGTCGAATGTATAATTTTTGGCCACACGGTTTTTCATAAAAATTATTTTTGGCCAAACTTCTCCAAACATTAGATGGGTGTAGCTCAGTCTTACTGTTTGCTGCCCATTCTGGGCTGATGACAATGCTGGACATCTTCCGATTTCAATGGGAAATATCTACTGCCATAAGTTTCCTTTGTTGACCACTGCGCCTACAGCCTTCAATGTTGCCCAGTAGTGTTCAAAGCTGAGAAAAATAGGCAGATACTTATCCGTCATGCAAAGACCATCAGGAGGCAGCAAATTGGCTCCAAATTTATTCTGCAGCAGAACAACCCCAAACATACTATCAATATCATTAAGAACTGTCTTCGATATAAATAAGAACAAAGAGTCCTAGAAGTGATGATATGGCCCCTACAGAGCCCTGATCTCAACATTGAGTCTGTGTGGAATTATATGAAGCAATAGAAGTATTTGCATAAACTAACATCTATCGACAATTTGTTGTTAGTTCTCAAAGATGTTTTGAACAACCTCCCCTGAAGATTTAAAAAAATAAAAACCACAAAGTATACCTAAAAGAATTGGTACTTTGAAATTCTGAAGGCAAAAGGTGGTCACGCCAAATATTGATTTAATTTTGATTTCTATTTTTCATTCACTTTGCTTTGTGTTAATACAAAAAGCTAATACCTGTATTGTTGAAAGAATTCTTACTTTGCAGCATTTTTTCCATACTTACATAAACTTTTACCCAGTGCTGTGAGTGTGTGTGTGTATATACCAAAATTAAACTATGTCATCGGTAGGGATTAACTAATAATATAAATACAATAGCCAAAAGCCAAAAAATCCCATTTTAATTAATCTAAAGTAAAACATTTAATTTTTAAATTAAAAATATCAGTAAATGGTGCAAAACCTATGTTAAGGTGCACTTTATACTCTGGTCTTTATTGGTCCTATCTATGTTTAAATACAGTATATCCCAAGTTGTCAAATAGTGCCACTAGTTGAGCCATTCAATGGTAACATACATATTGATAGATCTACCTATTTGTAGCTCCAATAGCCTAATATTGTGTAATTAGCGCAAAGCAAAAGGACTACTGTGCATTATATCTAACAATCAGGGATTTCCTATTTTGTAATGTCTAATGAGTAGAGGAACAAGGCTGTATTAAAATAGAAAAAGAGGCTCCCCAATATGTTTCACCCTTACAGGTTTCATCAGGGAGTGAGGCATGTTGGGGAGGCTTTTTCTATTTTAATTGCCGGACTTGTCTCTTATCAAGCACATCTGGGATGTCATTAGTCTTCAATTGCAAAGGGAGCTGCCAGCAGCAAGTTTTGATGATTTGCAAGCCTGAACACATTCAACGTGGCTGAACAGTCCTCAGAAACCATTACCATCAATGATAGCATGTCAAGGATTTTTTAGTGCATGTATTTCTGCATCTGGTGTTCATTCTCAATACTGAATAAATCAAGATATTCCACAATTTTTGTTTCCATTTTTCTTTATCATTTGCATATCACTAACATGTCTATCAATTCTTCAATTTCCATAATTCCACAACATTTCCTTCTTGGTATTGCAATTTCAATGTTGAGAGAAAGAGTGTGTACTTTTTTTTACATATATTTTTTATACAGTATTGTATTGTTCAGTAAAGGAAACTAGATTACTTAGAGCAGTGGCATCAAGCCTATAATCGGAAGGTTCATAATTGTTTGAGCCATTGTATTTTTCATAGAAAAGGGAAAGTGTTATTTGGTAATTACTGGCACCACCACTGGGACAAGAACGATGAAAGGATATCCAGCACTCCGTAAATGGGCTAAAATCTTCAAATTTATTTCAGGAACATAAATGTAGACTGAACAAATTAGCTAAACAAACATGTTTTGACCATAGTGTCTAAATTCTACACTATTATAAGGACTATACTTCAAGACTGATGAGCTGGAACTTCTGTTGCCTGTACCACATGGGCGATGATGTTAACTGAAACACGCAATTAGTTACCAGCCAAAAGTATTTGATGTTCTTGTGTATTGGTGCAGCTTAAGTGTCTTCTAGCTACAGGAGCACAATTTTTGATCTTTCAGTGTTACAGAATATAAGCGTTCCCATGCATCTGATTTGGATTGTCAGAAATTGTATTTACTATGGCAGAAGATTTGCTTTGGCTATTCTAACTGATTGCCACCAAGCTATGTGGTTTTGGTCTTAAGATCAATTAAGCGCTAGATATGAATACAAGTCATATGGTTTCTTCACGATTGAACAATTTTGTGAAGAGAAACATCTGTTGCGAAATCTAATAACTGAGAAATGGAGAGAAGACATTTTATTATCTTGGTCATTTAGTCCATGTTCGTAGTGAACCCCATTAACAATAATTGTGCTACCTTTATCTGATTTCTTGGGGCTATGCCATGATGAGAAATGATGAATATGTAAAACAGAGAAATGTTTAACTGTGTGAAATGTAAAAATGTAAAGGCTAGATAAGCATGTTTGTGTGTGCGTACTGCAGATGAGACAGATTTTGAAGACATGACGATACTTGTGAAATATGCAGCAGGCAAGACCAGAGGCGCCATAAAGCTTGATTACTGTATAGTGCGCAGTTTGGACTTGCCTTTCTCCTGTGGCCTACAGCATTATGTAGAAATTGGGACGCTGAGACTCGTTCCAAAATGCTGCCTGATCAGACCTGCCCATGTTGGGAAAAAGTGTTTGAAGTAAACAGGGGAATTACTCACTCTATAATGATGTGTTTTACTGGCAGAGATAATACTTTGATAGACTTATAGAATTGATATTATACTGTGATAAATTATATAACCCAGAACTGGAACAAGCCTTCCACACCCTCTGGAGCATATGCAAGTATTGCTAAAGAATATTTCAATGAGGGGATTTTTCATTTACCCCGAAAAATAACATTGCACAATACTTCATGTTGGCATAAGTCCGTGTGCCATGTGTATGTGAAATGTGTTTTGACTGGTCAGACACCATTACTCCTGGAAGGAAGTATCTAGTCAAACAACACTTTGCTTGCAAAAATCCTTCCGGAAACTAATAAGAATTAGGTAGTGGATTATCTTCCCTTTGTGCGTCTGATCTTGGATAGTCGTCTTCTTGTTTTCGTTTCATATGTGTTCATAGACCTATGCTTTGAAAGTTAGGAGGATGCATTTAAAAAGAAATCTAATCTTCTTCAGTGTTTTAAACTTCCTTGCTATCTTTGAAATCTAGACAGTCTTTAAGAATCAAACAAATACTTGCTTATAAACCCATCGTTGGGTCATGTACCAATATTTTTTTCTGCAACATTTTTAGCTTTACTTGTAATTCTGCGAAGTACAATCATATGACATTTTTATAAATACATCTATTTTCTGCCATATGAACTGTCTTGGCGCAAGGGATGTAACTATAATAGGGGAAGGGGTTGCAATCAAACCCAGGCCCTTGAGACTAGACTCTTTGTCCCTTGTGAAAAGACTATTACTATTAAAATCTCTGTTAGTTGGGGGCCCCATTGGAAATTTTACATTGGGGTCCACAAGCTTCATGTTACACCATTGCTTGATGCATCTACTTGTTGGGAAAAACTGTTGTACATACAGTACAGACCAAAAGTTTGGACACACCTCATTTAAAGATTTTTCTGTATTTTCTTGACTATGAAAATTGTACATTCACACTGAAGGCATTAAAACTATGAATTAACACATGTGGAATTATATACCATATTTCTCGGACTATAAGACGCGCCGGACCATAAGACGCACCAAGGTTTTAGAGGAGGAAAATAAAAAATTTTAAAAAATTAAGCTAAAAATGTGTTCATGATGCACTTTTAAGGGGGATGGGGTCTTCTGCTGACACTGGTATAGGGGTAATGTCCCCCAATTCTGACAATATCCCCCATCCTGGTATATACGCCCCCCCCCCTTCCTTTTTATACGTGGTCCCCATCCCCATCCTGGTATGCCTGGCATCCCTCCATCCTGGTATGCCTGGCATCCCTCCATCCTGATATGCATGGCACCCCTCATTCCAGTCCTGGTATGCATGGCACCCCTCGTCCCAGTCCTGGTATGCATGGCACCCCTCATCCCAGTCCTGGTATGCATGGCACCCCTCATCCCAGTCCTGGTATGCATGGCACCCCTCATCCCCGTCCTGGTATGCATGGCACCCCTCATCCCCGTCCTGGTATGCATGGCACCCCTCATCCCCGTCCTGGTATGCATGGCACCCCTCATCCCAGTCCTGGTATGCATGGCACCCCTCATCCCAGTCCTGGTATGCATGGCACCCCTCATCCCTGTCCTGGTATGCATGGCACCCCTCATCCCTGTCCTGGTATGCATGGCACCCCTCATCCCTGTCCTGGTATGCATGGCACAGCATTCCCCATCCTGATATGCATGGCACAGCAATCCCCGTCCTGATATGCATGGCACAGCAATCCCTGTCCTGGTATGCATGGCACCACTAATCCCCGTCCTGGTATGCATGGCACCCCTAGTCCCTATCCTGGTATGCATGGCACCCCTCATCCTTATCCTAGTATGCATGGTCCCCCTAATCCCTATCATGCTGCACATTAACCCCTTAAGCCCCGGAGCATTTTCCGTTTTTGCATTTTCGTTTTTGCTCCCCTTGTTCCCAGAGCCATAGCGTTTTTATTTTTTGGTCAATATGGCCATGTGAGGGCTTATTTTTTGCGGGACGAGTTGTACTTTTCAACGCCATTACTAGTTTTACCATATCCTGTACGGGAAAACGGGAAAAAAATTCCAAGTGCGGTAAAATTGCAAAAAAAGTGCAATACCACAGTTGTTTTTTATTTATTTTTTTACCACGTTCACTGAATGCTAAAACTGACCTGCCCTTCTTATTCTACAGGTCATTACGAGTTCATATACACCAATCATGTATAGGTTCTTTTATATTTAAGTGGTGAAAAAAAATTCCAAAATTTGGTAAAAAAAAAATAAAAAAATAGCGCCATTTTCTAAGACCCGTAGCGTCTCCATTTTTCGTGATCTGGGGCTGGTTGATGGCTTATTTTTTGCGCACTGGGCAAACATTTTTATTGATAACATTTGGGGTAGATCCGATGTTTTGATCGCCCGTTATTGCATTTTATTGCAATTTTGCGGCGACCAAAAAACGTAATTCTGGCGTTTAGAATTTTTTTCTCGTTACGCTGTTTACCGATTGGATTAATTCTTTTTTTATATTGATAGATCGGGCGATTCTGAACACGGCAATACCAAATATGTGTATGTGGGTTTTTTTTTTATATATATATTTTATTTTGAATGGGGCGAAAGGGGGGTGATTTATATTTTATATTTTTAAAAACTTTTTTTTTTTTACTTTTTGCATGCTTCTATAGTCTCCATAGGAGACTAGAAGCAGCAACTATCCGATCGCCTCTGCTACATACCGGGGACGAGCAGGTCCCCTGCATGCAGCAGAAATGGTCCTGTGCTATGAGCGCCGACCACTAGGTGGCGCTCATAGCGACAAGATCATGACAACCACAGGCGTCTGCTGCAGACCCTGGGTTGTCATGCACGCCCATCGGCGACCCGCGATCACGTGACGGGGTTGCCGGTGGGCGGGGCTTATGACGCGCTACCCGGAAGCGCGCGTTAAATGCTGCTGTCGGAGATTGACAGCGGCATTTAACATGTTAACAGCCGCGCGTGGATCGCGATTCCACCCGCGGCTGTTGCGGGCACATGTCAGCTGTAAGAATCAGCTGACATGTGCTCCGTTCAGTGAGGGCTCCGCGCAGCAGCCCTCACTGAACGGGCAGTACGCAAATATGCGTACTAATACGTCCCCGGTAAGTAAGGGGTTAAAAAAAAAATAAACACTCCTACTCGCCTTTCTTCTCTCCTCCAGCGCTGCGTCCTGTCTGCCAGCACTGATCTCTCCATGTGAGCGGCGCATGACGTCACTGCCATGCGCGGCTCACAAGGAGAGATCAGCTGCCGGAAGTCACTGCTCCCCATGCCGGGACTGTGTGCGTGGGGAGCAGTGACTTCACTCTCCTTCATAGCCGGCACACAGCGGAGCCGCGCTGCTGACGGGCTATTGCGTGTGCCCGCTTATTAAAGGGCATGAATATTCACCCCCTCCCCACGCCCATGGGCGTGGAGAGAGGTTGAATATTCATGCCCTTTAACAGCGGGCACAGGCGATTCCTGCAGAAGCCGCAGCGCGGCTACATTGTGTGCTGCTATTAAGGAGCATGAATATGCAAGATGCTGTGGTAGCCATGCTGGTTCAGTATGCCTTCAATTTTGAATAAATCCCCAACAGTGTCACCAGCAAAGCACCCCCACACCATCACACCTCCTCCTCCTCCACGCTTCACAGTGGGAACCAGGCATGTAGAGTCCATCCGTTCACCTTTTCTGCGTCGCACAAAGACACGGTGGTTGGAACCTAAGATCTCAAATTTGGACTCATCAGACCAAAGCACAGATTTCCACTGGCCGAATGTCCATTCCTTGTGTTCTTTAGCCCAAACAAGTCTCTTCTGCTTGTTGCCTGTCCTTAGCAGTGGTTTCCTAGCAGCTATTTTACCATGAAGGCCTGCTGCACAAAGTCTCCTCTTAACAGTTGCTGTAGAGATGTGTCTGCTGCTAGAACTGTGTGGCATTGACCTGGTCTCTAATCTGAGCTGCTGTTAACCTGCGATTTCTGAGGCTGGTGACTCGGATAAACTTAGCCTCAGAAGCAGAGGTGACTCTTGGTCTTCCTTTCCTGGGGCGGTCCTCATGTGAGCCAGTTTCTTTGTAGCGCTTGATGGTTTTTGCAACTGCACTTGGGGACACTTTCAAAGTTTTCCCAATTTTTCGGACTGACTGACTTTCATTTCTTAAAGTAATGATGGCAACTCGTTTTTCTTTACTTAGCTGCTTTTTTTCTTGCCATAATACAAATTCTAACAGTCTATTCAGTAGGACTATCAGCTGTGTATCCACCAGACTTCTGCACAACACAACTGATGGTCCCAACCCCATTTATAAGGCAAGAAATCCCACTTATTAAACCTGACAGGGCACACCTGTGAAGTGAAAACCATTTCCGGTGACTACCTCTTGAAGCTCATCAAGAGAATGCCAAGTGTGCAAAGCAGTCATCAAAGCAAAAGGTGGCTACTTTGAAGAACCTAGAATATAAGACATATTTTCAGTTGTTTCACACTTTTTTGTTAAATATATAATTCCACATGTGTTAATTCATAGTTTTGAAGCCTTCAGTGTGAATGTACAATTTTCATAGTCATGAAAATACAGAAAGATCTTTAAATGAGAAGGTGTGTCCAAACTTTTGGTCTGTACTGTATGTCTCAATTTTCTAACATTTCCATTTTTATGTCTTGCGAAGTACCGATCCCAGCTCAATCTATGGGATCAACATTATACAGCAAGAGGAGCTGAGCAGATTGACATATTGATTGGTAGGGAAAGATTAGTTAGAACATTTAACGTTTGCGCTATTTGAGCTTGAGTCCACTAGGCGTTTCTACTGAATGATTGCCACTTCTTGTACCCTTACAGGAAAGGCTAATAGCTGCCAGTCATTAAGTAAAGCCAGGGTCACTCTCGCATACATTCTCTTATGCGAGAGAATCTGCTTGATTTATGCTTATGATACACTGCTCAAACTCTGGTCGTTTTCCTGTGATCTGATTCTCTCCCATGAGAGAATTGGATCACACGTGTAGAGAAGATGAAGAACTTAATTTCTCCATTGTCTATGTCCACGTAAATGATGTTTTACATGCAACTATAGATTTAAATGGGTGCTTGTGCTTCGATTTGCAGAGCCACTCGCAGCATGCTGCATTTTTTTTCTCATGCCGAATCTGCATGAGAAAAAAAATAGGTCTGCACTGCCCCATGGTATAACATTGGGCTGAGTGTTATCGAATAAAACATCAGATAGCACTTGTCCGATTAATACTCTTGTGTGATCGAGCCCTAAGACTGCTCACAAAACGTCTGAAGGTATGAGCTACATAGCTAATTTTATTAATAAGTTGCGTTACTGTTCTTTTACTAATAAAACACATGACATTTTATCATCAAAATTTCGGTGCTAAATTTTTTAATTCTGCTGTTTTTAGTGCATTAAACAATTACAGGGGAGTTACACAAATCCAAGCTGTTAAAGGGGTTGTCCTGCCTTAGTCTAAAAGTCTGTAGTCAGTCTGTGTGACTGCAGACTTGTGAATCCTCACACAATGCGCTTTGTGAGGTTTCTCTAGTCTCTGTTTTGGGAGCTGCGGGCGCGTATGTGATTTGCATACATGCAGTCACTTGTTAGAATTCACAAGTCTGCAGTCACATAAAGTGACTGCAAACTTGTGGCATAAGGCAGGACAACCCGTTTAGTGACATGACTGGATAGCATAGTGTACAAGGGCCAGTGTTTGATTTTCAATGATAGATTTTAATTTATTATACTTTTAAAGATCAATTTAAAAACTGTTGTTTGCTGGAAATGTGACCTTAAAAAAATCTCTCAAAATTGGTACAAACAGAGGAAAGAGAAATTTAGTAAATTTACTGGACATTTTTATGCAGAAGCGGTCTGTTTCTAGAATTGCCACTTCTTCTCTATGAACATTATGATGCTTGGGCCTAGTCATTGGTTGTTGCCCATGCAATAATTATGTCTAGAGTCCATTATCACATGTTTTAAAACTATAGATTTTTTTGTGGTCAGAGAGGACGGTAGTAATCATTTCTTTGAAGCCAAAGCCAGCCTTTCTGTTCATGTCTCCGTCCGGTTTTTCGCAGATTTTTAGTGCTGAATACACTATATTATCAGCAGGAATTTAGCGTTCACCATGTACTGTCATTTAAGCGTAACCTTTTCGGAGCAATAATTATGTGAGAACTTAAAATGGGGTTATCTGAACTTGGAAAAGTAAGTGCTAAAAGCAGCAATTGTTATAAACTAAAACCAACAAGCAATACTGCCCCGATCTCCTGCTGTTCCAAGAAAGAAGCTCCGAAAGTTTTCCAAATTTCCCTGAGACCTGAACTGACACTGTTTGGCCTCAGCAGTCATATTCTGTATTGCTAGCATCTCCACTCAGCGACGGGAGGAATGATGCCAGAGTACGGCACATAACCGCTCAGTCCACTCATGTACTGAAACAGTCACAAGTCGGACACTCGTAAACAAAAATCTAGAGAGAATGCCGAAACGAATGGGCTGGATTGGTGGGAAACTGAATAGGTGACTTTTTTTATGGAATTTTCTGCTGTTTTAGATTTTTCAATAAAGGAAGAACTCTCTTAAAATGTTGGACTGTGTTTTATTAATGTTTTGAAGTTTTTAGACTATTATTTCCTCATTCATTTACATTTTAAACTTGCGAATTTCGAAACACTCCAACCTGACCTATTCTTCAGTCTTCCATGTGAACATCAAATGATTTTCCATGGTAGTGGGTTAGACCTAATCCAGACACTGCTGACTCATTTTAAGCTCAGACTTCAGATTGACAACTCTTCCCCTGAGCAATCCATTCTAAATGGATCCACTACATTTATCTATGATTACTACATTTGTCTTTTAATAAGAGGGAAAGGTTTATGAGGACTTTCTTCTTACAATACACCTAGAGCAGAAACAAGTGTTGTAATTGTGGCAACAGCCTTGGTCTTGGGTTCCCAGACTATGATGTGGATATACAAGTGTTTGATCTTTGAAAATTATACTATGCTCCTTTTGAGCTTTAAGAACACTAACAAGTGCCGGACTACAAGCGTTTAGCTGCCCCTTTAATTGAGGTTCGAAGTTATCACAAGAAATGTATAGCATCTACCCAAGCCATCGATAAAGTAATAACTTTAAATGCACATCATTTTCAATGCTATTATACCATAACTATTAAAAATAACAGAGGTCCACCCCACAAAATGTATAAAAATGAGTTTTAATAAGTACTTGATAATGAAAAGGAATTGGCCTCACACAAGTGTTTTTGATCAATTGTTCTTGTAGGGTGGTTGATAAACACTATTCACCACTAGTAGTGTTCTATGTTTGAACCCTATACTTGTCTAATTGTATGTATATCTGTTATTTACCTTTTAGGTTAAGCGTTACTGACTATTGATATTGAATTGTTATTCTTGGTGATTTTGTGCATTACTCAACTTTTTTAGGCGTGTCGGTTAATACTGAGTGATTGTGTAGCCATGTTGTTGCCTGAAGCAATACTGATTTATTATAAATATATGCATGAAGCATAACCTTGATATAACTTTCTGATGTTTGTTTGACATTTTTAATTATATTGGTCTAACAAAAAAATGCATGAGCGTACTTTGGAACTTCAACTTATTCACAATGGTAATGCCCACTTTCTTATTCTTCCTTCTATATGGTTGTAGAAATTCTTACAGCATTTTTTTTAAATTTCTCTGTGGGTTAGATATCAGTAAAGTATGTACAGTGTGTTCATTTAAAATACTTACCGATCGCTGTCTTCTGCCGTTTCCAGTGCTGTTCCGGTCCTGCCCTGGATCATGTGACCAAAGTTGTGACTAGCAGGCCCTCACTTTGTGTGTGGACTGGAAGTCACTTTCTCAATGTAAGTCTGAGACCGTTCCTCTATTAATAAAAGTCTGGGAAGTTTCCTTCTAATGGTCCACTGTGTGAGCCAGCAAGAAAGAGCAGTGGTCATATGATGCAGGAGTGGGACTGGAGCATTGCTGGAAACTGTAGGAGACAGTGACCGGAAACCACTTTAATGAATTCACTGTACAAACATTACTGATATCTAATGTAGAGTGAAATAAAAAAAAAAACTGAAAAAAATCTGAAATGGGTTTTTAAGGTGGCCAAACTGTCTTAAAGGTGATCAAAATGGCCGATAGTAATCAAAACTATTGAAATTGGACACAAATAATTGATTTAGCCAACCAATGACACACTGTCATTATCTGCAAAGATGTCGGTCATGTTTAAAATCTTTATCCTAAATCAACTAGTCAATGAAAGATCTTTCTGTAAAAAGAGCATTCCAAGAATTTTCCCTTTCTAAGATTTTGTCTTTCTCATTGAGCATGTAATGGCCAATATGGGCTAAAATGTTTATAACTATGTTGCCAATCATTTCTAGGATGAATATTCCTTCCAAGATTGTTCATCCATCAGCCTACTTCTAGTTAATGTGTATGACAAACTTGTAGGCTTCTTAGCTACAAATAGTTTCAAGCGCACCATTTTTACATGTTTGGCTCTGTTCTCACTACTGTTTGAGGCTCTGTTCGGAGCCTCCATCTGCAGTCTCAGCAGATTTAATGGAATTCATAGCAGTGAATGCAGCACTATTTATGCCATCAAAAAGATAGAAACTATGATGGAATCTGACAAACCTCATTATAAACTAGATCCAAATGTCTGTCACAGTCATAATGCATGAAGCGGTCACGGGTCTCCTGACCTGAACTTTACATCCTCATATATTCCTATGAGGCTGCTGAAGATGGGTCAGGAGACCCATGAACGCTTCGTGCACGATGGTCCGTGCTCAGCCACTGACTAACCTTGTCTGAATCTATCCTAAGAGTGTCTGCACATGTTATTTATTTCTGCACCATTTCTGCATGTCTCGCCAGGATAAACACAGTATAAAATATTTGTGTTTTTTTGCTGTGGTTCTGGGACATTATTGATGCGTTTTTTACATACATTTTTGTTACAAATTTTTCCCCACTTATTAGTATGGTTGAAATCTGCAGCAAAACCGCTGAAAGAATTGACATGCTGTGGATTTAAAGTTACAAATAAGCATGAGACTTCAAAACTTTCACTTTGCTGCCATCATCCCTTCAGGTTTTGTGACCATTGCGCTGAAAAAAAAAAAAAGACAAAAATGCAACGTGTGCACATAGCCTAAGGGTTGTAATGGTTAGTAGGGTCTGTCGGGTACCAACGGTATCTGTTCAATGATGGAGTCAGCAGAGAGTTGTGGCTTCTGTTAAAAACAGAACGGTGGTGTGAACACAGTCCTAGGTCTACCAACATCATTTGATTTTGTGTAAAATACACTTGTTTTGACAATATTATTTTGTTTTACATCTAAACTGCTGATCGTGTCATGGTTCATGTAGTGTACGGTCTACAATATAGGCACTCGTATCATTACTTCTGTCAAGAAAGCAGTGCATAGACAGCATGCAGTACCGCGCAGAATTAGCTTTGTACTTTTTTGTGATATCAAAGTGTCTCCTAAGAGCTTATTCCTTTTCATTTGTACCCTTCCTCTGTTTATTTAGTTGGTTGGCAGTGATGTAACAAGCATAGCCGACTGTATTATGCATTCCTCTTGCTTAATGGACTGATTGGTTTGCCTTTTCAAACACTTCTTTTCTTCCTCCGTTCTGTCCATATATATAGCCTGAAGGCATACATGCCAAAGAAACTGAAGTATGCAGTTCCCTCCCTCCAACCTTTTCTTTTTAATTTCTATGTAAACTGAACTATGTTTGACTAGAGGTAGTTATCAGGTTTTTCCTATTATTCTTTCTTTTCATTTATACTGGGGCAGCGTGGCTGGAACGTGGCCCAAAACCTCAGGGCGAGGCTTAGACCCCGGGGCAGTCAGCCAGGCAGGAGGTGCTGCAATTACAGGCACACGACAGCCCTATCCCTCCCTCCAACTTATACTTGGAAACTTGGAAGCTTTACCGTTTTATCTGAGCTGATATTGTGCAACCCACAAGTGATACTCCTTTCCTTAGGAACCTCTGTTTATAGATTATTAACTTCTGAAAGAAATCAATGGTGCTGAAAATCATTCAGATGCAATTAAAATGTGAAGTGTGCTCCAGACATTTATGAAATGATGGATAGATAGACGAGTCGTTTTTTTATTTTGACATTTTGGTCACCCTGGACATTCTTCTCTTAATTCTCCCAATGGATCTAGGACACTGAACACCAGCCACAGCCTCACATATGTTTAATAAGGACAAGATAATAGTAGAGATTGGTAATCTATATTAGGAAAATGCTGGTATACACTTTTTATAACAATTACTATATGGCAATGAATAGAGATGGGTAAGGAATATTACTCTTTATACAATGATGCTGCAATTATGTAAAAGTATGCCTTGCTCTCGGCACCATGCATTCATTGGAATCCCCGAAGATTAAATATGTGCAGAGTAGACAACAATGTACTGATTTGCGCAAACTGTGCCTGAGGACATAGCTCTTCGCCTTAGTCTAATCATGGCTAAATTAAGGGAGTGTTTACCGCATCCAGCATAGAGACGTACCTCTCTCATATTCTGCCTGGAGGGACCATATAGTGAGTGGGACATTGAAGGGTGGGGTTAGTCTGCAACCTTCCAAGCCGTTTAGGAGGGGGACCTCACCTGTCTGATGTCAACACCTCTGGGTGCGGCCAAGTTGGAATGTGCCGCTCCCAGCACTGGCCGCCCAAGTAATTAATCTGCTTTGACTGACAGGTGGCAGAAGGCAGCATCTGAGCTAAAGGACTGCACTGAAGAATAATATGTAAACTGAATAAACACCTCTTCATCCACATTATAGAACTATTCATCACTCTGTTGACCATTTCAGCAAAATGGTGAAGTATTTGTTTAAACAGGTATTTTTCTGCATTCAGAAAGTGTACTCTGAAAGGGTTAGTTCTTTTCCTTTCTCTTTCAGGCCAACCATTTCTAAAATAGGATCCCTAAATTTCAATTTGATTATCAGTATTTTGGGAACAGTAATTTTATGAATATATTAATCATACCCAACAATTATGATAAATCCAACTGTGACAGACCTCTGTTGTCACTTAGATGGAATACCCTCTATATTGTACCTACAAGGTTCATCAGTCTTTTGTCTTCTTCACATTCTCCCAACAATATTTTCTAAGCTTGGATTTATGTGGTCTTAAAGGGAATCTCTACTTTGAACAATCCCTACTTGTTATAAGCACCCTTCACAATAAAGCAATCAGAATATATCTGTGCTCGAAACCCTAGAAATCAGCTGTATTGGTGCGAAGACCTGCAGCACCACCACAAGGAAAAATAATGACCATTCAAAGCCATGGATTATCAGGGCAATGCTGAACAGGTCAAATCCTCCTGAGTGGAAGAGGCTTTTTGTAATTTGCCTGTGCTGTGGCCAAGAGATGTGAATCCTGAACAGAGACCCATACTCCATTAGAGGGAACCTGTCAGTAGGATTTCATCGCCCAAACTATTTACAGTATATGTGCTTGTCGCTCTTTCAAAGACAACTGCAGCGATAACTTTACATGGCCAGTCCATTCCTCCATTACTGAGAAATTGGTGTTTGGCTTGATATGTAAATGAGGCTAAAATGCTTCCCAAATCTCCTCCCAAGTCTCTGCTCCCTACAGCTCTATTTTCTGCCCAGTGCTGTTTTCTCTTGCTTGATTGACAGCTCCTTTAGTTGTGTGACTTCAAACATAGCTGTCTGTCAATCAAGTGGAGGCTTCCCAGGGTGGGGAATAGAGCTGGAGTGCCAGATGCTTAGGAAGAGTTCATGTAATACCCCAGAGATCGGTATCACTATAATTTGTTACTCATAATATTAGAGTTTAGTATTATTTCATGTAAGAATTGGTCTAAGTGACACTGTATTTCCACACTCATTGCAGCCCCCCAGGTAGTGATAAGCTAGGATCCCCACTGAGGCAGTTGCTAGGCAATGGCTTAGTGGGTGGAGCCTCTGGGTTTACTAAAGATAGCTGCGACCGTTATTTCAGTCAGAGTTCCAGTGAGCACCAAAGAAGACAGTTGGGGACCAGCAAGTGAAACCAACCAGAAAACATGTGAGGGGATTAATTTTCCCTCATCCCAGTGGGCTGAATAGGTATGGACTGACCCGAGTAAACTTGTAGGATAGCCTGAGGACTAGCACCCTTGAGGCAGATGGAATGCCCTGGTCTGCACAGCACCCTTAGCCTACCAGAATACCACGCTGTGGAGGCAGAAGGAGTAAAGGCCTAAAGGTAGTCCCCCATGATGAAGATGGGTAACAGGAGTCCTGCAATATAATGAAGGTCAGAGGAAACAGCGATTTGGGGGCTGCTGGGGAAAGCCACCCCAGTGGGATAGAAAGAGACGATCCTGTCAGCTTGGATAACAGGATAGGCTCTGTTCATACTTGCTGTTTATCACGCCTCATACATGCCATTTCCTGCATCTGTCACTAAACTCCCATCTGAGGAACGTTGTCATCTGCACATGTAATGTTGTACAATCTTATGGCTGTAATTCATCTTTCTGGCTGTGATCCTTTAAGGCTTAACATCTGCAGGAAAAGTTTCATCTGTTTTAAAAGCACATCTGCCACGTGACTCTCCTGTTACCCTCCGCACCAACATCACGGGAAGCGCTACCATTGCCACCACACAAAGAAGAGGGAACAGTAAACGCAGCGTTAATTCCCTGCACACCCGTAGTCGTGTGTCCATTATTACTGTGCACCAGAGCGCCAGGCACCGGGCGCGGCCACCCAAAACCCCATGTGACAGGAAGGAAGGATCCGACCCATGCCCGGTGTACTGGATGTCCCTGCACTCTAGGGTGTCACATTCACATGTGCCGAAAGCACTTTAGCTTCATTTGCATATCTATTCAAGCACTGATTTCTCAGTAATGAAGGAACAGACTGGCCATGTAAAGGTATTACTGGATTTGTCTTTGCAAGAGCTACATGAGCATATAAATAATTTGGGAGTTGAAATCCTGCTGAGAGATTCCCTTTAAAGGGGTTTTCCCATGAACAAAAGTTCATTTTAAAAATTGCCTGTGTCGGACCGTGTACAGAACATACCACATCTCCTGGGCAGGGGAGGAAGCAAAAGACAATACAGACATTACAGCAGGGGATAGCGGAGGATTCATTTTGTGAGGTAAAACATTTCACTGCCTGTTTTTAAACAATATTTTACCTCACAAAATGAATCCTCTGCTATCCCCTGCTGTAATCTCTGTATTGTCTTTTGCTTCCTCCCCTGCCCAGGAGATGTGGTATGTTCTGTACACGGTCCGACACAGGCAATTTTTAAAATGAACTTTTGTTCATGGGAAAACCCCTTGGCTGTGTGCCCACGTAGCATTTTTCAAGCGTATATGCTGCGGAATTTCCGCAGCGTAAACGCTTGAAAAACGCATGTATATCCGCACCCCATGGTCCCCAATGGGATTCCGCAAGTTCTATGCACATGCTGCGGATTTTTCCGCAGCGTTTATGCTGCGTTCAAAAATCCGCAGCATGTCATTTAATTTTGCGTTTCCGCAAGCGGAATTGCCTTTGTCCAATGCATAAAAATGCAAGGCAATTCCGCATGTGGAAAACGCGTGATAAACGCGCGAAAAATGCGCGATAAACGCGTGCGGAATTCCGCATGCGTTTTTCCGGGAGAGGACTTGCATTTATGCAGCAGAAATTTTCTGCTTCATAAATGCAACGTGGGCACATCAAGGTAGAATTCCTTAATAAGGTACATTGTTTTTCTAAACTGGACAACCCCTGGAAGTTCAGTTTTTTAAAAAGTAATCATATGGCTAGAAAAATTCAATAAGTGTAAGTCATATGCTTTGTGTTGAGCCACAATAATACAGTATTTTTTGTTTTTCCTTAAGAAAGCATATAAACTATTCTAAGAAAAGATGTCAATATCCTTACCAACAATCAAAATGCAGCATTCATCTTCCTACATCTTCTTACTAAATGAAACAAGTGATCTCATTGGTTGAAAATATTTTTTTTGTAAGGCCCAGTCTTTGAAAACCTGATCCATCCTGAAAACTGGAGAGGTAAGTTTGACAGTGTGGGTTCCCATCTGATAAGGGGTACTCATTATAGTAGCAAATAGGCTCGCACAAATTGGCTAACTTGGGCGCTAAGCATCTATATTTTGTAAGTACAAACTATAAAGTAATATTGCAGTTCAAGATTCATATACTGTAGTTAGTTTACATAAATCCTAGTCTTAGACTGTCTACTGCAAGCATCCATATGAAAGGATATCTATTCCGGTGCACTTAAAGGGAACCTGTCACTAAAATTCATGCTGCCCGAACCACGGTCAGTAAGACTCAGCCTCTCCCACGTATCAGCATAGGGAGAGACATGTCAATCAGCGTCAATGGGGTGGGGAGAAGCCAGCAGGGGGGGGCTGCTCCAGACTATTTGTCTCTTTTATAGTCACTGGGCAGCTTTTTAAAAGGTTTTCTCTGATGCCACAACATTTCACAGTAAGACATACCTGGCAACAATCGCAGCATGACTCCAATGATAGGTTTCTTTATTAAAAGTGTTTCTTCTCAAAAAATGGGTTTATTTATCCTGTATTGCACATAAAATGCACTAAAAAGATACCAAGCGTTATTTTCTTCCAGAAATTAGACAGGTGTCTAGTGTCAGTAACTGGCATGCATGAGCATTGTCTTTAAAGAATCAGGCTCAGATGCCATGACTATGTGACTCAGAAGGCAGGTGGTGCTAGTAGGGTCATATTCATTGGAATGTTCTTTTAAAACGTGTTATTATTAATGTCCCCGAATCTGCCGTTGTTCTCCTGGTTTGCCTACCTAAAGCCTGCTTATTTAAACATGACATTGCAGGTGAACCTGAAAACAAGGAGCTGAATAGAAATGGCATGCCAGGTAATTTGATCCAAGATTGCAGCAATACGAATACTGGATATCACTCGCAAGACATATTTCCCCAGGCTAGATTTTTTACTGTTTGTTCTTATTTACCAGTGCATACAGAATAATTGGATGGGTCCTGGGATGGGTATTTAGAGGCTTTTAAACTGGATTAGTTTAGGTCAGCAGGTATATTTGAGATACAAATAAACTTTCAAGGTGATTTAAGATACTGCAACTGTATGGAAAGTCAGGCAAACATTACTTCTGTATACCTGCCATTTTGATAGGAGCACAAATATGTTCCAGTCATATATAGAAGTAGAGAAAATAAATCTTCTGTTGCTGTGCAGGTAGTAGCCCATTACCAGTGCCTGGCCATTGTATGCAACATTCTCTACCTCAAAAAATATGCAATTCTTGTTTTATGGAATTCTTCATCTGTCAATTTGTAGTATATAATGTACAGTCCATGTGGTGTTACTCAATTCTGATATCCAAAATTCGTCACCCATATAGAGAGACAGCCAACACTGTAATCTCCAGGAGTTGAATGAGTGAAGTGCTTGTCATGGACAGGTACTTAACAGAAGAGTTTGCTTCTCCGACATTTCTACAGTGGCATAAGAGGAACGACTTTGACATGTGCACTAAATTTGCTGTAAGCCGTATAGCAGATCTGTCACCAGATTTCACAATAAAACTGCATACATGTGGCCAAGTTCATTCAGTCTCTGCCCACACAGCCTCACTGACAGCTGCCACTTGTACTGAGCAGTGTGAGATCTCAGCAGCAGAGAGAAGACACTGAAGAGGTGTCAATTGGGCTAGGAGGGTGAAGATTGAGTGACACTTTCATAAAGATTTATAAAGTCATTCTGATCTAGATACAGCATCCTTATCAGATCTTAAAGATCCATTTAGTATTTTTTAGGCTGTGTTAGGCTGAGTCGTCTGTCAATCAACATGACGTTGGCAGTGATGCCCTGTCAACAGTGCAGAGTGGAAGAGAAGAAACTGCTCTATCAAAGTGAAGTTAGAGGAAGCAGAATAATTGCCGGAAGCAGTGGTTTGTGACTGCTCTGAGCTGGGAGAGATTATCGCAAGGCAGAACAGGCAGATACTTGGCGATTATCTGCGAAGTGCTTAGTCCCATTGGGAAAATTAGAAGTCCAGGATAACCCATTTAAGCATTGCAAGGCATTACCCATGTAAGTGAAATATTTGTTTGTGTAATGCAGAAGAAGTCTAGTGCTCGAGAGCAGGAAACACATTTTATAACCTCTCTTCACTATGGCAAATAGGTTTCCATTAATAGCTGGGAATCCTCTGATCATCACCTGTCAGGTTATTCATGCTGCCCAAACCACAGTCAGCATATTTCAGAGGTAGACTCCATCATTACAAATATCAATGTCCGACAGAGAGAACAAACCTTTGATGACGAGTCATGAGGTGTGGGTCCAGCTGGCTTTTCCTTGTCCTACTCTGCTTGACTGTTAGGTCTGTTCCTATAATGACTTGGAGAGAAACCTTTCAGTCAAGCATAGCCTGATATGAAGTTGAAATAAAACCACCTGTTCTGTGAGTAGTCATCTGTTACATCATTCAAGATTTTCTTTAAAATGCTCCAGCAGCTTTATAGAGTGAAACATGGATATTTGTAATGATGGAACCTGTCTAATTTGCTGCCCGTGATTCCCTTTAACTCAGAATTCTCACATAGGGCCTTTTATAAAATAGGGTTTCTGGACTTTTAAAAGATCTGGATTAACTAAGATTCAGAGGTAATGGGTTTAGATGATCTAGAGAAACATGCTTTTCAAAAAATCATGATTTGTTTTTCTTGTTTGTTTTTGAGCCAGCTGCCTAATGTAAGAGTTTGTAAGAGGGAAGTAAAACGAATATCTTGCGCAACATGTATTCACAAATCTATTTATCCTCTGGATGCATTTGGCATATCCGCAGGCTACTTGAAGCTGATTTGTTTAATCCTTGTCCTGAGGGCACAGAAAAAATTGCACAATGTCTACCAGCAAGTTATATTACATTTTAGAATGGTTGTACTAGTGAGCGAAAAATCTTATCCTACTATAAATTTCTCCATTGTCACACATTTGTAGAATTTTTTTACTTAAAAATGTAAAGTCAATTTCTCCTCACTGATCATTTGCACTTTTTCCCAATTAGAGTTACGTGAGAAATCAGAATGTGTAGCAAACCCCAATTGTGGTGAATTTTTGTGCATATTACCCTATGACAAAATATGTTGATTAAGAAAAACAAACTTTTTTTCTCAGTTTAGAATGAAAAAACAAAGCAAAAAAACAAAACTGCCCTACACTGGTGCTACCGTGCAACTCATGCAAGATTGGTCTACCACTGACTTGTGTCTTTAGCGATAACACATGATCATGGGATTGCTGCAGCAAGTCACAAGCTGAAGTTGTCACATGTGATGAAACAATTTTAGGAGGCCAGGTTGTAGAGAGGTATGACTTTAGTGTGATATGTCACTCTAGATTTCCCTGCGGCTTCCTCAGGATCATCATGTGTGGACATTTTCTGTACCCTTATGGCTTCACTCTGGTTTAGCACAATAGTTCCCCCCAAAAAATATAAATGTATATTTAAAGCAAACTGCAGCTTTTCTTTGATATGTGTTTGAATGTACTTTAGTATCAAGTCTTTTATACTAAGTTATCAAAATGAAATAGTGAATATTCTTTTGTTAATCCACAGATTTAATCCTGTTAGTGCTGCACCCTACCAACACCTGGTTCCATGACAATACTATTTCTCATTGCTCATCTGTTTGTTTTGTAGGCTTATGAAGTTGAAAATGGTGTTAATCTTATTGTTGATAATTTTATGATCTCAGGGATATGGTGAATTATTGTTAAATGTCTTAACAATTCAATAAGATGTTTGAGAACAGGACAGGTTTAGGATTAAGCGTTGCCGCACCTACTGTAGGCACTGTGGCAGCAGTGACTACCCTCTAGTATGTATTCTGCCGAACTTAGTAGTAATTCTTAAATGTGTTGTCTTCTAGTATTCTACAGATCTTAAGAAGCTCTACTGCCAAATTGCCAAGACGTGTCCAATTCAGATCAAAGTGATGACTCCACCTCCACAAGGCGCTGTTATAAGGGCAATGCCAGTCTACAAGAAGGCCGAACATGTCACAGAAGTTGTAAAACGTTGCCCAAACCATGAGCTCAGCAGAGAGTTTAATGAGGGTATGATGACATAATATTTCTTATAAACTTGAAGGGGTTGTCCAGGATTAATCACATGACTACTTTTTTCAAAAAAATGTTACACTTATCTATAGGTTGGTATTGGATCTTAGCCCGATTGAGTTGAACAATGCTAAGCTTTAATACACTGACACAAATCTATAGGAACAATTCATCAACATGGGTGATTCTCTCGCTGGTCTTGATGAGATGGTGTGTTGGAGCAGACCCTCCTGATTCATTAAGAGGAACACTATTAATGAATCCGGAGCAATGCGTAGTAGCCTACTCAGCTTTGCTGGAGCAAGATTCATGGTATAGCAGACTCTGCTGGTCATCATGTTTTCTAAGCCTGGACAACCCCTTAAAGGTAATATTTGATATTGGGCATACAGTAGAGTTGTAGAATGACACGTCTGTGCATTTTTTATTTTGCAGGTCAAATTGCACCTGCCAGCCACCTGATAAGAGTAGAGGGAAACAGCCATGCACAGTATGTGGAAGATCCAATAACCGGAAGACAGAGTGTTCTGGTGCCCTATGAGCCTCCACAGGTAAGAAGTAATGTTAATAGGTATAGTCTTTTCATATATTGATCATTGGTTGTACGGTCATAATAATGTCAAAAATATAATTGGCTTCTTTTCATTATATATTTTAGGTTGGCACCGAATTCACAACAATATTGTATAATTTTATGTGCAACAGCAGCTGTGTTGGAGGAATGAATCGTCGGCCAATTTTGATAATTGTAACCCTGGAAACTAGAGAGTAAGTATCTGGACATCTCTCACCAGCTTCACGAATAGTTTTCATGACGCGGGTGTTGTGAGATGCGTCATGATGACAAATCACTTCACCACATTAAGGGTCTTTGTTAAAAGGTTTAATATTTTTCTCTGACTTTTCTCAGTGGTCAAGTACTTGGACGCAGGTGTTTTGAGGCTCGAATTTGTGCTTGTCCAGGCAGAGACAGAAAGGCAGATGAGGACAGTATCCGCAAACAGCAGGTCTCAGACAGCTCAAAAAATGGAGAAGGTATGACACAATGTAAGTTCACTCACTGCAGCCTTGTATTAGTATATTATGGCCACACTATCTGGATATTCTAAGGTTCTGCTGAACTGAATATTGCTCCCTATGGTGATCCAGTTAAATAGAAGCTTGGGCGGTCTACGTATTGCAGTCATATTAAGGGGGCCTAAAGTGCTGTAAAACTGTCATCTGACACTGGTCTAACTATCAAGTTACTTGCTCCAAAACTATTGTATTTCTACAGGGCACACTGGTTTTCCGAGAAAATTACCAACTTCTATTGTTTCAATTGTTAGAGGGCTAGTAGCCTGATTTTACTTTTTACTATGAAACATTTGGTCATTGAAAGTCTGCATTGTCCATAATGTAATCTGGCAATTAGTGTCATGTAGATTCAGAAGACACTACTTGACCTGTATATTGCCTTCAAGGTTTATCTTTCTTACTGTTGTCATTTAACAGCTTTTCGACAGACAACGCATGGTATTCAGATGACATCTGTGAAAAAACGGCGATTACCAGATGATGAGGTGCTATACTTACCGGTAAGTCACACACATTATTCAAGCCTACCATTATTTGTATGTGTAGTCTTTGTAAGTTTGTGCTTATACAGATGAGGCAAAGATGATCATGATTCACAATGTACTACCTTGATATCTTGTCACAGAAGGTTATCTCACTTCAGAGAATTAAGAGAACATTGCACAAGCCATTGTCTGATGTCAGGTTAGATGCCAAAGTAACCTTTTACATCTGCATATTAAAACCGCATTAACACTGTTGGCCCAATGATGTCTCAGCCTATCATTCAACTATCTTGCCCATTTCCCTGTATACATGAGAGAGCTGCCAGACTATGGCAGTGGTTTATCTCTTTGATAGCAAAAAAGATCAGCCATTGGAAATCTGAAGTGCCAGATCTTTCTCTCCCCCGATATCATCTGTCGGGGGAGAAAAAGGAGGCCCCATACATATTAGACTGCCAGTTGACCAAGCCAATATCGGTTGGTCTGGCCAATATCAGTCTGTGTATTGGTGTCTTAAATAAATTCCTTGAAATTCCTTAATGACTGGCTACAGCAAGAAAGCACAGAGAAATGCAAGACTAATACCTTGTATCTCTGTGACATCTTCTTTCCAAATTATGCTATGATTTGAGACAGAATGGATAGCCACTATGCAGAACTATTTTTATCCTGGAGCAAACGCTGCAGGGAAATGAGGCTCTCCTTAACAAAATCAGTTGCACCTGGATCCATAGCTGCTACATTCTGAATGAGGTTGTCTCTGATAAGACCATCCCTTTAAATATAGAATTTAAACTTAATCTTGCATACGGAACAAGTTATAATAATTAATTAGATATTTTAGTCTTCATTTTGCATTTTTTAATTCTAGGTGAAAGGTCGGGAAATATACGAGACTTTATTAAAAATTAAAGAGTCTCTGGAGCTTATGCAATACATTCCACAACATACCATTGAGACCTATAGACAACAACAGCAGCATTTACTGCAGAAACAGTAAGTATCTTTAGATACAAAGCAATTAAAGGGGTTGTCCGTTCTTAAGCTACAGGTCTGCAGTCACTGTCACTCTGTGACAGCAGACTTGTGAATCCTCACATTGCGCACACTGCACACTATGAGAATTTTATGGCACCGCACTGTGTGCATGACTGCAATTATGAGATTTGCTTACATGCAGACTCGTGCCAACTGATGGGTCCAGCCTCACTCAATGCAAGTGTATTGAGCGAAGTTGGAAACAGTCTAGTTGGAATGTGGTCGGAAGTATGCAAATCGCATACTTGTGGTCACAAGACCACCTGCTCCCAGTGCCTGCATCGGAGAATCCTCACAGTGAGCAGTGCGCGCCATGTGAAGATTCACAAGTCTGCAGTCACATAGAGTGGCTGCAAGCTTGTAGCTTTAGACCGGACAACCCCTTAAACTGACTGACAGTGTGCTTTGTTTGCTGTGATAAATAGGTTTGCATGTTTTATTATTGCTTATAAGGTCACTACTTGCCAGTATTTTTCCCCTTTTTTACATAGCAATGTATGTATTTGTTGCAGTTATGCCACTATATCCAGAAGTGCACACATGAATGCAAATGTAAGATTGTTGCCTTTTGTCTTAGTTAGCATGTGGGAAGATTGCCCATCTCAGGATATAATTATTCATATGTCATATAATAAAATATCCAAGCTTCCTAGGATAGCGCTAGATTTCATCAACTTGGCTTTAAAACTCTTAATACATGACATTAAATTGCTTAGGGACAGAAGCCTACAAAGCAACATGCCTGGCCCCCGAAATACGGGGAGGAGTGACATCTTCTCCAGACATCAATGGCAAAAAAGAGTGCAGAACAGCCCCAACTACATGGAACACAATCTAAAGTATTCTCCAGTAGAACAAGATGTCAGAGACGAAAATTACCTAAATGAACGGTACAACTTCACTACCATCTTTTAACCTGTGTTAGAGTTTACTTCACCATGATATGCAAATATAGGTGATCCATGGAAGTTCTGGCTCTGTCTGCAGTGTACTATAGGATGTAGGAACAGGTTATCATATCACTGTTTTATGTATATTGTGTATGTAGAAATGATGTAGGATTGTAAGATGTATGTATTGGAGCACAGTTAAAATATTATTGGCATTTGATGCTCTATAAACTGATTGTGCAATGTAGGAAAACTGAAAAAGTATAGATAAAGTGGCACATTGGACAAGGAGAAGATGGAAAAGGGCAAGTGCCTACTACAATATTTTTGTATTTGTAGCTAAAATCCCAGTTAGCATTAAGCTGCTGTAGTTATAAAAAATCACTGTTGGGTCACATTCACACTGATGTATTATAGTCATAGCTTTGGCTTAAAAATACTGATGCAAAATAAGGAGTCCTTCCAGAATATGGGAGAGATCTTTCCATTATAGTTTTTCTCAGTTTATGCAACATTGCTGATTTTTGGCATTTTAAATACTGCTACAGATTACTAACCAATATACACAAGTATGAAAGTGGCTTTAGAGGTAGCTTCTTGTCTTGCACAAGGAATAAGCAAGTAATGCTGCTTAATTATTAATAAACTGTCAAAAAAATGTGCTTCTTTTGGTACATTCTAGACACTTTAGTGGGTAAGAATCTGTTTGTGTCCAGTCCATCATAAAAATGGGGAAAAAAAAAGTTTTGATGTTTTTGCCCATTACATTAATCTAAAATAAGATATATTTTTGTTTGTAATATATACTGCTTGATCTTTTACAATTACCATGTATGTGGGTTTCCCATAGCTCACTGTGAGGCAAATGTATGCTATTGACAACCTACAGTTTCATACGGGCCATAGATAAGCATTACAACATTAGCTAGCTAGATTTTAGCACGGATGTGGGCATACAGTGGACACCGGATACAATGTATGACCAAAAGTATGTGAACCCATCTCATAATTGTTGAGTTCAGGCTTTTCAATCACACCCATTGCCAATCGGGCATTAAACAGAATCTGTTGGGATGATTTTACAAATAAAACTACTGGTACTACTGCATAGGTCCCAGTACAAAAATATAAATGATACCTGTTTTGTAGTAATCAGATATGCCATCGCTGAGAAATCAAGCTATGAAGCCACAGGAAAGTTAGCCTGGAGGTGCATCGGTGGTATGTTGATGGTTTAGGAGTTCGTCACCATGTCTCTGTTGCACTTCCAGGATAATTTGTAAGTGGCTTCAAAGCTTCATTTCTCAGAAATGGCACATCAGAAATCACTAGCTTCAGTTGTAAAACAGTTCTGGGAGAGTCTTTCATTTAAAGCACCACTCCAAGTTTTTTTTTTGTTTTTTTATTTTTTATTGCAGCACTGGAGTGGGGCTTCTAATGTAAGGTCCCTGCACCTAGTCAGATACTCACCCTCAAGCATCTTCACCGTTTATCTCTGGCAGTTTGTGACCTGCCAGCTCACTCCAGTGTTGTGACCTCCAGCAAGCCGGAGGTCACAACTCAATACAAGTCTGAGAGCCTCGTTCTGGCTCTCATAGCCTTGCATTGAGAGCTTTTGACTTAGCTTCTGACTTCTGGCCAGTCAAAAGCTGTGGTCACAAGATTGTGTCTCGCGATCGGAGCCAAAAAAAGGTGAGAACAACGGCGGCAAAGTATAAGACAAAGGGCAGGGACCTTAGTTTAGTAGCACCACTCCAGCACTGAAAAAACTCCAAAAAGAAAAAAGCACACTGGAGTGGTGCTTTAAGCACACAGCCATGCAGGGGCGGAAATACTGGGTAACCGCCAAGGGACATAAGAGGTAAGGGGGTCAATTTCCACCTCCGAAGCAGCAAGTAGCTTTTGTCACAGACACATTATTGGACTGTAAAGGGCCCATTATAATGCTCTTGCACAGGGGCCCTCATCTGTCTGTTTCCAACACAGCAGCCATCTGGTCTCTGCAGACAAACATTGGTAGTAATATGTATTTCACAGGATGCTAATAATTGTGCCTATGCATTGCCTCACTTTTTCTGGATGATAGTGGTAGGGACTACAATTGTAGGGTTTGCGTTGCTAGCTAAAAAAATATGGAAGCACAATCTAGAAGTGTTCTTCCAACCAGTGACCTTTTTAGATTATTGATAATTGCCTATAGCAGGCCTTATTCAATATTCACTATTACAAAATTGAATTTGCTTGAATGTAAGGATTTAGGTTCAATCTTTCTAAAAATAATCTTAAAGCAGAGCGTTTTTTTTTCTTTTACCAGAGAAGGTGCCTCATGGGTAAATGCGGTGTATAGTAAGGCTATATGGTCTGGAGAAATGTTTACGGTCCTTTCAAGATTGTCACTGCAGTGGATATTTCCTTTCTCTGCTCTTCTTTCATGTCTTCCATTTTGCATGTCACATTTCTTTTAATGTGTTTCCTTTGTTTTTCCACACTAACCCCCACACCTCTGTGATCACAGTGTGACTCCTAAAATTACAGCTCACCCACAAAGATGGCAAAAACCTGCATCGCTCAGTGTACCATTAAGGTGTTGATGCTTTGTTCCTTTTATCTCCGGTTGTGCAGTGTGTTGTGGTTTTATGCACACCTGCCTTTCAGCAGCCAGAATACAAGAAATGACTATGATAAAGATGACCTGATAGAAAACCAACCTTATGTCATGTACTGTGTATTTGTACAGTAAGTATAAAAATGAGCGCAATTATGGCAGCAGGTTCTTCCACTTGTGCACTTTATCCTCCCATATTAAAGGTCAGGATGAGACTAGACTATAGAAAAGTAACTTCGCAAATCTAGGTCAACAGGATGATGGCTAAACCAATTAGAAAGCACAGATAGCACAAGAATAATAACCTTCTACCAGTGTCCAAATCTCTCACCGTCATAATGGCTGTTTTGTGTAATAGTATGCTTGACTTGCTGATAATTTAAACTTAAGGCATTAAGATTGTTTTGTTACTGGAGACATATCAAGATGGAACAGTAGGAGGAAGCATTATGTTTCATTCCACCTAAACCATACTGCTTGTCCTGCACTCCTGCTATTGGCTTGAATTTCAGGAAATTACAGAGCTGGCACGTGTTGTAATCCCAACATTGTAAGCCTTTGTTTTTAGATCTTTGTGGTACACTTGCTCTCTCACGTCCATTTTCCCAGAAAGGCAATATTGTATGAATATTTGTTCGACTTGTGCCAATTCTAACAGAATAAAGGACAGACTAAGACATTCTTAACACCTGGCCAGTGGGTACACACTGTTAAGAGGAGCATGTTCTACTTTGCTGTCCTTAATTCACTTCTGGAAGTTTTTGAAAGTCTCCTACTGCAAAATAGTTAGTGTAGGTAACAACATATCTTCGTCCCATCCTCTAATATGTCATACTGTGGTCATAGTGGTGTCGCTGCACTTTCCAGCTCCTCATCTTCATCTTTTCTTCTTTTCTTCTCTGGTTTCTTCTTCACAGTCTCCTATCCACCTGTTTCCGGAATGAACTCATGGAACCTCGAGGAGAACCTCTGAAAGACAAAGATACCTTCCCAAAACACTCAACATTCCCCCACCTTGCAATGTTTCCATAAAATATAGACTATTCATCATTCGGCCTTGCTGTAGAACAAATACTGCTGTTATGGATTCCACCAGATTTAGACCTTTTCCTATATATTTCTCTATGCAGACTGCTATATATAGAGGCCTTAAAGCAGTCTTTAGTTCTACCTTAATGCACTTAATTTTACTCTAACAGTTTGATCAAAGATGACAAATGATGATTATGGATGTTTTTCTTAAGAAGATTTAGGAATATTTCTTCTGCGTATGGTATATATTCACTTTTACTTACTGTGAATGTTAATGGAGAGACTCACTGTCAACTCTGTATCTATGATAATGGATATAGAGATATACATTTCATATAACACAAATATTATGGGGCCTGTTTACATCAGAGGGATAGTTTTGCAATCTAAAAATTAGTAATTTTTTTAATGTTTATTCTTATGCCCATACTACATGTTTTGTTAATTTCTGTAGTGCGTGCACAGTATCGGTTACAAGTGATAAGAGGCAACCAAGAAGTTTGGTTTTTAAATTCTCATTAAGAAATCTCTGCAAGGGTGAGATTTCCCTGACAGTTTGGCTATAAGCATTTTGTTTCATTTGCTTCATACCTAAAGCATTGAGACCATGTTTCCACGTAGCGTAAATCCTTTTTTTTTTTTCCTTTTGAGTTTTTTTGTGCTGAAAGTCGGCTGTGTTTAACTGTCCAAGCAAAGTAGGCCTGATTTCATGAAAACTCATGCCTATTCTGTATTTAAAGATGTTGTTGAACTGTGAAGTCTTTGGTGCATTTTTTTTCGCTATAAGATTTTAATAAATATATATACACTGCTCAAAAAAATAAGGGAAACACTTAACAGAATATAACTCCAAGTAAATCAAACTTCTGTGAAATCAAACTGTCCACTTAGGAAGCAACACTGATTGACAATCAATTTCACATGCTGTTGTGCAAATGGAATAGACAATAGATGGAAATTATTGGCAATTATCAAGACACCCTCAATAAAGGAGTGGTTCTGCAGGTGGGGACCACAGACCACATCTCAGTACCAGTGCTTTCTGGCTGATGTTTTTTAATTGCAGGAACAAAGGTTTTCTGTACAAAAAAAGTTTGAAAAATGCTGCTGCAAATCTACATGCATCAAGTAAAGGGGAAAACACAGCAAAAACACATTCAGAGAAGATTGGCCTTGCATATTTTGGTGCGGACACCTACAGAAAACATAAAAAGCAGTAGAAAAACTCCGCATTTATGCCACATGTGAACATAGCCTACCATATACTTTAAAGCCTGTTTTTGCTCTTGTGGTAAATAATTGAAGTAGCCAATCCTATTCACTCAGTTCACTTAAATAAACCACCATTGATTTACTATTGACCTTACATTAAAAATTACATCTAAAGTTTTAGGATCTTTTTCCTCAAACTTATTATTTTATGAAACTGCAAATCAATAGCAAAAACAGCATGTTTTATTGGGTCCTAAAGCTATGCTTTCTGATGGTCCATTTTCTAGTGACCCAATAAAAACAATTGCTATTACGGCATAAAGCTGCAAACTGGTGCACACCCTTTACTGCTGGATATACTGTATATGTCCCACAGAGTTGGAGCTGCTTATTGGAGCAGCTCTCCGATCTGAAAAATATTTACACCACCGAACCCCTTGGACAGGGGTGGGTCTGAGTAGGCTAGCTCCCAATAAAATGGGGCTGCTTACAATTGTTACTAGAACACAAGTAAAATGATAGTAATAAGACTATTTTAGTTTGTAGTCTTGTGCCTGTACTGCAGAAGTTCTCCAGACTGATGAGCACCTTCATTCAGTGGGAAATTTTCAAGTTTTTTGAGCAATTGTAGTCCTCTGATGTAAAGGGTTTCTGATTCAGGACAAGTGAGAAGCGTCCTTAATGGATGGAGAAGGTAATTTTAATAATGGAGCATATCCCAGGACCTGGATTAGGCATCTGAATCAGGAGCAGCAGTTATAGCGGATGTACTTCATTATTATGTTCCACCATAACTGGTTCTCTTTGATGACATGCTGTAGAAGTACTTTTGTTAGAAGTAGATATAGGGGGTGTAAGGAGAGTTGTTTTTACGGCTTTACTTTAGATTTGATTGTTCTTAAAAGCTGTGTAGTTTATTATTAAGGGACTCAAGCACTGATGTGTCAATTTGACAGACAATGTGCCTTCTAGCCTGTCCTTTTCAATGGCAGATGTGTATGGATTGGTGTTTATAATACTTGTGTCTATTTGAGCAGGTCTCAAATGTATACATTTATTTTTTTATGACGGTTTACTTGTTTTAAAAATGTAAAACACTGGAAAAAAACTTTTCCATGTTGCTGATGTTTGTGAATGCTGGTCATGTGAGATTATGTGCTGCTGGACAGATATAGGTGTTTTATATTGCGTATATTTTGGCAACAAGCAGTTTGGGCTTAGGCTTTGTATGACATTTTAGAATGAAGACACACATTTAAATTAGATTTTGGGTGGACAACAGAGATGAGTTAGTTGCATATGTATGAAAAACAAATGAATGGTGCTATCCAGAAGGAATGTGCATTGGATTAAGTGAACATCTCACTTGAAGATTAAGTTTAAATATCTGCAAATAATTGGTATAGTTTAATTATAATATATATTCTAATATTAACTATAAGACTGTAAGCTCGATCTATCATCACATCATAATGAAGTTATATATTGATACTTGGAAATGGCAATAGATTCAAACCCCCGATAACATGGTGGAACCATGTTAGAACGACTATTTTTGAAGATGCTATACTGGAGCAAACAAGGAGAAAAATACAAACTGTTACAATGTACTTTTGTGGTTACTCTGTGGTCATCAGACAATAGTCACTCGGTGGTATTATGTATTGTATTTTTCATTTGCATATTGTCAATGCCATTGGAAAAAATGGTATAGATATCAATGTTACCGCTAATGCTGTTACTATTGCACTGTTAATACCAAGGCTAGCACTGGATTGTATGCATTAAACTTACTGTGGTTTCTTATATTTTGTCATTCACTTTAAAATAATAAAATGTGATATTGCATAAAAATTGGAAAATTCTTTTTTTTTTTGCTTAAACAAATTCCTCTGGGTTTTCCCTTGGCATCCTTTTGACTTGCTGCTTCGAGTGGCTGCATGTTCTAAATTGCCAATAAATATTTATACTAGTTTATCTTGGACATCGGATGTCTTTTGCTTCCATTTCCTGTTATTTCTTGAACTTATTCCAGGTTTGTCGTAAGGCTATTTAGACAAACACATCAGTGTAGCTACTTGTTAAGTACCCAAACCCAAAAACTAGAGCTTCTCAGTTATTGATAATTATAATCAAGCATATTAAAGTGAACATATCATGTGAAAAATGCTATTAACCTGCAGATATGGGGTTAATTTGAAGGTTAATAGCATTCTGAAACTGCCCGGCGCTGACACTTAATTTCCCTCTAGCAGTGGGGGTTTAACTTTGCTCCCACAAGCGTTCTGCGTTCAATCATGGGGGTGGCGCTGGTGTGTAGTTCAGTTACCACTCTATATAGAGTGCGGTGGCTTCAACCACACTCCCGGCTCCGCATTGGCCAACAGCATGGTTACAGATGCTGCTGTCTATACACAGAGTGGTGACTGAACCCACTCCAGTGCCACCCCCACCCTCGTGACTGAAATCAATAACTGAAACCCAAATGATGTAGAGAGGAAAAAAGTTCATTTAGTCTCGGCAGTGGGGCTCTAAGTGCAGGAGCTGGGCAGGCTCAGAACGCTATTAACCTGCAGATTAACCCCATATTGTTGATAGCATTTTTTCATATCACCAGTTCCCTTTAAACCATTTTACAAGTGAAAGTCAACTGTAATTTCCAAGAGAAGATCATTGTATGGCTTCAATCCCGCCTCACATAATTTTTTTTTTGTTTTTAACTTTGCCAACCATCTTAGGTGTTGGCTTTCTTAAGCGGGAAAATAATGTGCAATGAAATAAATATCATGACCCATGCAAAACCCAAGTTACCTACTGACTTGGTATTTAGATGTTATGCTGTAATTACTTATTTAAAGTTAGTTTACAGAAAATGGCACATGTTAACATGATAATTCACATTAAATTAATGTTGGCCAAGCCTGATGATTTGTGGGAAATGGCCAACCATCTAATGTGTTTGGTAGTGTCCAGATTCCCCCTTTGATGAACAAATGTTGGGAAAAAAGAAGGTTCTCGTATGTAGGATTTTAATATGGTTGATCCTTTTATTCTTATGGAAAAAGCTGTCACCTGAAGTGTTTGGCAGCAGTTTACACCCCCTTTCCCCATTCAGAACACAAGTATGCTTGGTCGCTATCTAAAGTGTATGGCTAACTTTAGATGAATTTTAATAACTAAATACTTTTAGCTATAAATCATGAAAGTAGCTTTAAACAACCTTATGAAGGAACAAAAGTAAGTTGCGTGTAAGATCATTAGACATGTTCACCTGTTGGCCTAGGACTTTTTAAGGTATGTATGTTCTCCAGCCATTGAGGCAGCATTTCCAGTCATCATGTTCAGTAATAAAAGCTGAATCGTGCATTTTATGATAAAATCATAATTTTAAAAACTCCATTCTGTAATCAGTCTTTTCATCATTGTTAGCAATAGCCTGCAATGCACTATATATCTTTCCTCATTATCAAAACACCAATGAACGAAGTCTGGAATCTGAGTTGTGTAATTGAATCTTTAGGTCCTGCAGCCAGTGCCTCCGGGTGTGTGCTCACCACCTCCTCCGCTTGGCTTGATGCCGTATAGCTGGAGGGTGAGAGTGATCCTATCTCTTCACATACCTGCCCGGAAGATGTGTTCACTGATACTGAAATGATGGAGTCAGGGGAAAAAAATCACTACTTCCTCTTAGGAAATTAAAAATAGAAAATCTGGACTTTTAAAGGCGTTTATGTAAATCAGGTAGCATACATATATGCGAACAAACATTTGTGGCATTGCAAACAAAAGCTTCATGTCTCCATCTACCTTGTCCAAAACATCTGCTAAATTAGCACCACGGTGTGATGAATTGATGACCTATTAGAAGATTGAATTAAAGCAATAACCTTTTTTCTGTCTGTGGTCTATTATTTGATCGGTGGACGTATACACTACATTCTGGGATTTTTTATTTTCGGTTTAATCTGGGTTAGCTTTATTCTGTAAAACTGGGGTTTTAGGATGAAATAAAAATTTGTTTCAGTATTTTCACTCCATATTTGTTGTCCTATCTAACCATTTGGATTGTTATACCTTTGCAGATCGTCATTACAAGGACAGCCATCTTTTGGATCCGCATCTCCTCCCCTCAGCAAGATGAACAGCATGAATAAGCTCCCTTCAGTTAGTCAGCTGATGAATCCACAGCAGAGAAATTCCCTTACTCCAAATGCCATGTCAGATGGCATGGCAGCGAACAGTGAGTATATATTATGTACTAGTCTTTGCTTAGTTATTTTCACCTTGGCTATTTTAGATTGACTATTATTTGTGAGCCTATAAAAACATTGCATATTGAAAACTGCAGACAAGTTGGAATTTTACTTATGAGTCAGATATACTGTAGTATAGGCGCACCATCTCCAATATCAGAAATATTATTTCAGTTTACTGGCTGTAGAAACGGGCTCATTTTTCAATCTGTTCATCACCACCATTTTAAATTTTTTGCGTTACATGCAGATATGATGCATATAACGTATCATTAAAATCACATGGTTCTCAAATAGATTGTTTACATGGAAAAAAAATAAGTTCTTCAGTTACATTATAATCTGTTTCTTCTTGTTACCAGTTCCCATGATGAGTGCACATTTGCCAATGCCCGGAGATCTTAATGGACTAAGCCCACCACAAACGCTGCCTCCTTCCCTATCCATGACGAGCACATCACACTGTACACCACCTCCTCCATATCCAACAGACTGTAGCATCTCCAGGTAAGTGCACCAAGAGAAATACAGCAACAGAAAGTTATCTAGTACCTTTCTCCTTTTAGAAGGATGATCTTTTTTTAGAGATATCCTACCATCGGTTCTACAGAAACTATTCCACCACCATCCATTATGCCAAATACCCTACCATCTAGAAAGGCCAATGAGATGTGTTTGATGTACTAGTCTACTAGACATTGGATATGTTTAAGTCAAAATTGACCCGCTGGCTTGAATATGCAAGACATTTGGCATCATTTCTAAATTCTGCTTGTCCTATGTTTTGTATGGAAAATCTCAAGTTCTTTTTGTTATACCCTGATGGAACCTCCAGCAATTTCAATGCATCATGCTAAACTATAAATTATGATTGTTCTTTGTTTTGATAGACTAGATTACATGTCTGTTATTAACGTAAACATAATTACTTGTATGACTCGTGAGTGCCTTCTGCATCTTTTATTTGTCAACATCTAAATCATATTAAATATATGGAAAGTAAGGGGTTGTATTTTGCACCCCCTTACAGTCACCTGGGCTTGGATTCATCCCCCGCCCCTAATCAATTTGTGCATGCGTATGGACAAGTAAAAGAAAGACGTGAGGTGAGATCACACCAGTTTTACCTCTACAACCCAGTCCTTTACTCATTTTTGTATCGAGGAATACTTCTGGCTAACTTGGCTAAGTTTTGGGGACTTCACATCAAATTAGCGAAACTGCAAAATCTTTTCAACGCTGAAATATTGAGGTTCACCTAGAAGTACCCGACAACTCTGCCACTTTCAGCTACGCTACTTGCTTGGTCGGGTGCTTTGATCTTTGCTGTTATACTCCTGAGTTGACTTTTCTTGCTGTCATTGGGTCCCTCTAGGTCTTGATGCTTTTTCTACTTTCAGAGCATGTCTGAACACTCCAGCAGAAACCTTCATGTCTCATTATTCCGAGTGGAGACTGCCATTATAATAAAATTCTGTGCAAATTTGTTCTACACTTTTAGTTATCACATTTCACAGCTTTGATGTCAGTGCTCTTAAATGGGATGTTTTCGAAAATCCTCCAAGCGCTAAAAGATTCAGAAAGCACATAACAGATGTTATGTTGCCTAATATCTCATGTAGTATTCTGAAAATAAATGCTTCTTGTTCTAAATCAGGACCTGCTTTTTACACAAAGTATTTTTTTTTTGTCTTGTAGTTTTTTAGCGAGATTGGGATGTTCATCCTGTCTGGACTATTTCACTACCCAGGGCCTGAGCAGCATCTATCAGATTGAGCACTACTCCATGGAGGTGAGTTTCCAGTCCATTTCCATTTTAGTAAATATTTCAGATTTGACGTGTGGATTAATAAGAATTTCACTTCTGAATGGCTCTCCCCAAGTAACAGTGATTAAATTGGGGGAAAACTAAAACTTAAAAAAAAAAAAAAAAGCTAGGGAACCGTTTTTCTTTACTTTGAAAGTTAAAATACTGAACTAAGCATTTGTTTTTTAGTAGCCATAGCATTCAGATCCAACCATGATCTTTAAGAATATGTCTAAAGATACTTTTAGCGTAAGAAGTGGTTAAGTAAATTAAGAGTAAATTCTTTACATATTCAATGCTTCCTATTTTTGTTCTTCATATAGTAGGTGGTGATTGCTTGACCATTAGGGGTTTGTTTTATATGTTGCCATTAACCAGTTGTGGACAAATCCTTTTCCTCCTGTTCATGACCGTCATTACGGTTTGTTTTTTCGTACATGCAGTTTTAAAAGCTTTAATTTTTTTTTCTCCGTTGTATATTCACATAGTATTAGCCTTTTTTTTCATTATATGTAGGCCCTAATTTTTATATTTTGTCTTTTTGCTGATATTGGGGGGAAATGGAACAAAAATAAGAGAATACATGCCTGTTTTTAACTTTTTTTTTTTTTTTATTTTTTTAATCTTTTTAAATCTTTTTTCTTTACAACCATAAATAACCACTTAAATACACTTTCAATTGATTTCCATAGCAATTATTTTTACATATCAGCTTTTTTTTTTTTTTCATGTTCATGAGGCTACAAACAGTGATTTCAGTCGCAGTGGCTTTTTTTTTTCACTTCCTACATTTTTATTTCACACATAGTGCTCCCATAAGGTCATAAGAGATCTCAGGGGAGAATTCAACATTTAAATACATTATTACTATTTCTGCTTTCCCCTTTAACTTGGGCTTTCAAATTAACCACAGTTGCAGGGCAAATTCTGAGCTCATCTAGGTCTGCTAAGGTTCAACAGCTCCTGCTTCTTCCTAGTACCAAACAATCATATGATTGTTGCACTAGAAGAGGAAGAGCTGCTAGTGCTTCCTGTATTGTATAGACAGTGCTTGATCAGCACTGTTGATTACCGTCTCTGCCTTCTTGATAGTTGTATAAATAGAGATGGGACAATCAACTCACAGAACTCTGGCCCATTGGCCAGGTCAATAATCTGTGACTGCTGGATGGAATGCGAATCTTCTTACTTCCCGGCATTCCTGGTTCTTCTTTTGATTAGCAGGGCTAGTGCTGCGTTGTGTGTACATCATGTTGCAATAATGTCACGCCAGCTTAGCTAATTCAAAGAAAATTCAAAAATGCCGGAAGGTAAGATGATTTACAGGCCTCCTGTCCAGTTGTCATGGATTAGTAATAAATAGTGATGAGCGAGCATGCTCGTTACTCGAGATTTACGAGCATGCTTTGGTGTTTTCCGAGTATCTTCAGCGTGCTCGGGTGTTATGTTTTAGTCACTCCATGCTCATGATTTGTGACTGTTTGACAGCTTTAATACATGTGAGGAATGCCTGTTTCATAACACCCGAGCACGGTGAAGATACTCGGTGAGCCCCCGAGCATGCTCGCCGAAAAGGTTAACAGAACATGCTCGCTCATCATTAGTAATAAACCATCTCTGCCTTCTCTGAGATGAGTATTGCCATCTCTGACAGCCGACTCCCCACTACTGCAGCTGCTGACACTGTAATGACTTTCTAAAACATCATTGCAGAGTTATATGCAGACCAGCTTGAAGTTTTACGATGTTCATTTGTCCTCAAGCAATTTGATAAAGAAATTAAAATGCACTATAACCAAATACGCATTTTGTGGTCTTAGGTACAGGGAATGTGAAAGTAATATTTTTGAACTGCTATGTAAAATGTAAATTTACAAATAAAAAATTTAAATAAAAATCATGGTTACAGTACTGTAATTGATCATGCTGCTAATTTTAATGATAAACTGGGTTCAAGAAAAAATGAAAGATCTAAAAAAAATAAATTGTAATTTTTCTACTTTTTGTCATGTAATGAATGTGATTTCTAACTGGTGAAGCCCCAGCAGAAAAACATTCAGAAGCTGTGACATATGAATCCTAATTTGGTCCAGCTAGACTAATCAACTATTTGTAGAACGAATGGAGTCCATGTATTACCTTCTAGATTTGACCAAATGATTACCTTCATATGTTTATATTTTAGGACTTAATAAGTCTCAAGATACCAGAGCAGTTTCGCCATGCAATCTGGAAAGGTCTAGTAGAACACCGGCAAATCCACGAGTTCTCCACGCCTCCCCATCTGCTGCGGACAACAAGCAGTGCTTCTACCGTCAGTGTGGGATCCAACGAATCTCGTGGAGAAAGAGTCATTGATGCCGTACGGTTCACACTGCGCCAGACCATCTCCTTCCCTCAACGTGATGATTGGAATGATTTCAATTTCGATATGGATGCTCGTAGAAACAAGCAGCAGCGCATAAAGGAAGAGGGAGAATGACTATCTTCTTTCTTTTCCTGTTAACGTTGCTATGCAGGGCCAATATTATATTCTATTTTCATCCACTCCGTTTCCATCACTCGTCATTGTATTTATGTGTATATATATATATGTATAGGGATGAGTGGGGAGCAGACATTAGTTAGAGATGGAAGCTAAATGTAAGTCACCAATATTCCAGAACTATAAAGCCCTGTGTAGACATGATGCACCAACTGTGGTTACATAGTAAATATCAGCATGAATAATTAATCGTAGCGAAGGATGATGACAAACTGTTGTCTAGAAGGATTTGATCACATGCCATATATATCATACATAAACTGCCATGCTTTCATATGAAATAACGAGGAATTTGCTATTTATCCCTCAGACTACATTTCATTTCACTGTAAAAGTGGTGGCCATATTTTTGTTTTTCTGTATAGTGATGGGGAGAAATGATCTCTTCACCCTGTGTCTACACTGTTACATTTAGTAGCTTTTTCTGTGTAAGAATATCTCTGTACCTGCCACTGCCAGTTTTTGTAGGCCCTGTCAATATCATTTTCTGTTTTGAATCATGGAAGTTTTGAGATACCTGTCCTAGTTTATGACTATGAGCTAGAATATTGCACATGAGAATGAATCTTGTTGCACTTATTAAAACGTTGCTGTTCTCTTTGATCAGGAAAAAATGAACAAGGTTACAGGAATAGGAGTTGTCTATAACTTGGTGTATAATCTTATATTTTGCCCCATTATTTAGGGAGTTATGCATTGTCACAGTTGATTAAATTAGCCTACCAGCAATTTGCTTTTGTGCGTAGGCTACTTTATACCAAAGTGTTTACATTTCAGTATGCTACTATATTTCATAGCCCAAAGACTCTAGACTCAAGACTGTATAAGCACTTGGTTTTATCTGCAGACAACCCTGCTCTTGTTGACTATTGCTGCCAATGTTCTCGATTGTCTATCAAGACATTTTTAATACATGGGGCAAGAGTTGGTAGGAATCAATTACACTTCTTGATTCATCGGCGATGATCATAATCTGGCCACTGGATGACCGTGGTGAGAACCGCACCTTACCTGGTGGTATCTGCAGCTCTTCTTTTGATTAGCCGACCAGACTTGACATTGCAAAGATCTGATGCACATGTGTCAAAAGAAGAGCCACAGATGTAGACAGGTAAAGGCAATTCTCAAGGCTTCCGTCCAGCGGCTAGGCATTACTATTGAGGATGATCAACTAAGTTGTGTTAGTCGACTCGCACCAACTCTCCATCTTATGTAGTTACTTTTTTTTTTCTAACTTGAGAACTCACATTTTCAGCATCTATTAGTTGGTGGTTGGGGAGTTGTTGATTCTTGGTCCCTGCTTCTAAATTAAGTTGGGCAGGCACTGGGCTGTACACTTGTCAATTATATCATAATGTCAAGATCGAATTGGCTAGGTCACTGCAGGATAGATTGTATCATGGTATAGATATAATATGGTTATTTGTAAGACAAAAGGTACTATTCTTTCCATTGTGGCAGTAAACTATGATGATTAAAGGAATTCTGTCCTGGATTGTCTTATAAAGGCAACCACAGTCGATATGCCTTTTGAGGGCATATGTACATTATAGAGGGTGGTCTGCTACTCAGATCACGCCACTATCTTCCAGAACAAAAGGCCGCTCCAAAGCAGCTGCCAATCTGGATGACTTGAGTTGTTCCTTGTATTACAATTATGGATATATACAGATAAATGAAGAGCCTTTCTAACCCCAGCGCTTCGCTGTTAACATACAGTAGCTCACCATATGGCTCCACCTTTTTTCATGGCTTAGCTGATCTAATACTTGGTGAACACCTGGTCACACACAAATAGCATAGACACACTATGACATGGAGTAGCACTATGGATAGGATGGTTCTTGTTACAGCTGTGCCTAAATGACCACCATGTGGCTTTTTTTCTGAAAATAAGCTACTTGTTAGGAAAGGGACCTGAGGCAATCAGCTGTATACATGAGATTTTATAAATCCCACTAATGACTATATCTGGTCAGGCACTTAGTTTTTTCACTCACTGTCATTTATATGGGCCTATACTGTGTAAAAATATTGCAGACCTCTTTACTCATAGACTACATAAAGTGATATACGCTTTACTGTAAGTTGGTACATATCATTGTGCTACTGCTTATTATAGCACTGATATTATAAGCATTTTGTATATTTTTTTTCATACCTTTTTTACATTTTTGTATTTTTGGGAAACAGGACTTCCAAATGAGATTTATTTTATTAATATAAGGGCTTTAGTCGTAAACTGTCATTTTCAATTTTTTTTCCCCCTAAAAATTTGTACATATTCACCTTTAGAGTCCTATATTTCAACTATAGTGAAACTAATGGCACAAAATAAGCTGTTCACAATTGAAAGGGGAAGTCTTGCTTTTTCTCATTGTAATTTCCTAGATCCACTTCCTCAATGTCTGCTACCGTGTGAAGTAATGGGTGAAGACTCTGATATATCATTCATGTTCAATGTCTATAGCACTGGATTTTGTTGTCATTTACTACAAAAACTTAAAATGGAAAAAAAAAAATCTTGTTTCCAAGGTTCAAAAACTGATATTTTGTATGTAAATATTTTATATAATTGAAGATTCAATTATCGAAATTGGTTTTGATTTCTAAATAAAACAAAAAGCAAGGTTTTCTTGTGTTGTGATTCTTACTTCAGAGACTATTTATAAAATGGGTAAATACCTGTGTATTAAATGAAGCCTATCTGTCATTTTGGGTCGATTTTAAGAATAAGTTCTCGTGTGTGTGTACACTGGAAATAACATAATTTCTGCCGTAAAATAAATTAGAAACTGCAAAGGGATAAACCAATGAAATATTCAGGATATGTCTCTAATTTTTAGTTGTCTGAACTAGTGAATAGCTTCTATAATGTTTCCCATAAACAGTTCACATACACATGAGAGATTCATGTTCTTCCCCCTCTGTGTAGCATGTGTTCAGAAGCATAGGACATCACTACAAACATCAGTACTGAGAAGTGTAGCTGTGAATTCAGCTCTGGTTGAGGTAAACCACAACAAGTCTGTTTGTTGAAGACTTTTATTTTGCTTCCTCCCTCCTCCTGTTTCGACAGAGTTGGATATTAATTTTTTTTTTGTGCGAACGAGGAGTTGAGAAGGTGGGGGAAGAGAAGCGGTGGCTCATGTATATGTAGCACCCTGAGGATTCGGCTGCTACAGGGGTATTGCACCTCAACCCAGAGGTGTGATATTCCACTCCCGGGTAAGGATGGAGTGTGGACCTGAGCTCGGTAGGCTGCATGCACTACACACATCCCATTTCCGAGGAACAGGCCGACGGTACTCCCACTTAGAAATGTGCAGGTACGACCGAGTCTGTTCCTGGCTGGAGTGGGAGGGGGGTGGTACATCCCAAGTAGTGTAGGGGCAGATAGGGGGAGCAGCCTGGGTAAAGATAGGAGCTCATTGGGTGCTGGTCACCTGAGCTCACACATAGAGGGAGTATTTAAGGTGGGCACCATCAAAGAACAGGGTCAGTCAGTCTTTGCAGAGGAGTCAGTCTGTCAGAGCAAGGAGCAGAGAAGCCCCAGAGAGAGAGTGGAGCAGAGAAGGAAAGACCCAGAGGAGACAAAGAGAGGACTCTGAGAACCCAAATTCAATCCCCGGGTGAAGAGTCGGCAATAGGGTACCGGATCCCAAACTGGTGGGGGCAAAAGCACACCCTAGCCAGAGACCGGAGGCCGTGGGCAGCGTCTGCCACGGCCACCCACCACATCCACCCCGAAGGCATACCACGTGGAGGGTCAGGGAACCCAAGGCCAAGGGTGTCCCAACAGAAGGCCCGAGGGAGCTGGACCTAGGTGGATCACTAGTGGGGACGGCCAGAGGAAAGGACAGAAGGAGAGCTCAGGGTCACGCTCCGGACTTGTTTGGGGGTTTGCTGAATCCAGGACCTGGTGGACGCAGCACGGCTCGGGTGGTCACTTGAAGCTGGAGTGACCGGAACAACAGCAGTGAGTAAATACCCTAAACTGCACAACCCGACTCTGTCTTCATTTAACATCTATGCTGCACCACCACAACCCCCATCCTCTGCACCTGACCCCCTGAGGCTATACCCCACCCGTTGGGGGTTATACTACCGAAAGCTGCACCAACACCATCAGCCTCAGCGGACCCTGCTGCAGCGGCGGCCATAGTGACCGCAATACAACGGGTGGCGTAGTCGACATTAAGAACTTAATAACATCTGTAGGACTGCCACATACAACTGAGTTTGACACCCTGGGCACGGACCGGGTCACAGCCACTCGGAAGACTACAACTCCCATCTGATCCGGCTCCGGGTATTCCCCTAAAGAATATGGCCCAGGGGGCGCGTCAACTTTGGCGTAGTCGGCAGGATTACGTGCCCACAACAACCGGGTACTGCGTGCCTGAAGAAAAGAACAAGTTTACCTCAAAAAGAAGTCTCCTGCCGGTTCCGGAGGGTCCCCGCCATCGGACCCCATCACAGGTCGATTCCAGCCGGTTGTCCGCCATTAACAGCGTTTTCCCGCCATCTGCAGAGTTTCCCGCCACTGGGAGATGATTCCCGCCATTTCCAAAGGTTTCCCGCCTTGGAAGAGCGGACGCCATTATGGGCGTGCCAGAGGGTGGCAAGAGGCCACCTCCCATCGTGGGCCAGGACCGAAAATGGCGCCAAAAGTGGAAACCGCCCCCACCAACAGAGACTGTGATGCTAGAGGTGTCTGTCAGCGTGAAAGAACCGCCCCTGGAGCTGACAATCACCAAGTGGCCCCGGGACCGCCCTCGAAGTGGGAGGACTGAGAAGAAGAGAGAAAAGATGGGTGTTGCTTGGAGCAGTCTGGAGCGAGCGCACCCGGAGGCAAGAAGCCTGGAGAAGAGTATCGGAGGAGCTTACCCGGAGATGGCGAGAAAGCAGAGCAGCACCGGCCCGTTGGCCAGGAGCCTGCTAGAAACAGAGGAGGGAGAGCAGAGCAGCACCGGCCCGCTGGCCAGGAGCCTGCTGGAGACAACTGTAGGAGAGCAGAGCAGCACCGACCCGTTGGTCAGGAGCCTGCTGGAAACAACGACCCCACTAGGCCTAGTGGAGGTCCTAGCACAGCTCCCCCGAGACCGGGAGTGTGCACAGACCGCTCTGGAGGGCCTCGCACGGAGGATGGCCCGGGTGCAGCGAGAGACGTTGGCGGAGTGGAGCCGTGAGATGGCCCAGCAGACCGAGACCTGTCAGCGGAGCACGCCACCCGAGACGAGGAGGCAGACCGCCTCTGAGGATGGCGCGGGAGGACTGAAGGCCGGAGACGGCGCCGAGAAGGGAGCCGAACGAGTGGAGGCAGGTAAAGGGGACGTCTATACCCCAAACCGGGAAACCGCGTACCTGCCCCAGCTCCCCGTCGCAGAGCCCGAAGTCTATCCTGCCGTGCCCGTCGCTGCAACGTCACCGCCGCAGACTAGGCCTCAAACGGGAGCCGCGACCCCTGTGACGTCACACGCCTCGACCCCGAGCGTGACCAAGCAGGAAGTACCACCAGCCTGGTCGCAAGGCCTAGTACCCCCGGGCGCCGCAATACCAACAGCGCCCCCTACCTCCGCGGAGCCCCCGGCATGGTCGCAGGGCCAAGTAGCCCAGGGCGCCGCCGTCCTTACGGTGCCCTTCACTTTCCAGATAACCCGGGCGCTAACACCACCGCGCCCATAAAACCAAGAGTGCCGCATCTGGGAGAAAATCTATTTGCCCAGCATACGTGCCCGAACGGGTCTGAAGCTAAAGGAAACCATAAAGAAAGAGCAGGAGGACGCCGTCGTTAAGTACAGCAGAGTACAAGCTGTATATAGTTGCCCGTCGGGGCACCGTGAACTGTTACTGCCGCTATTATAGTCCCCGTTGGGACCAGAGAACTGAACTGTTAACCCGTGTGTCCCTATTCCCACTGACCGAGGACTGAGAGCGGTCATTCCTCCCTAATACCTGGCCGAGGACTGAGAGCGGCCACTACCCCTTTTGTAAATAGTTGCGCTTCCTAAAGCGCCCCCTACCGGTTTTATAGGAAAACCATTTTTCTAGAGAGACTGTCGCACTTTACCCGGTCACACGTTGCACAGTGACCGGAGGGAGGAGCCAGAGGCGACGAGAATGTTTTATATGAAAACTTTTATGCTAATATATGTTGTTTTATATGTTTTATATGTTTATGCAAAAATTTGTATGTTTTGTGGTGTTTTGTTCTTACAGCCCGAGGACGTGCTGTGATTTACCAGGGGGGAATGTAGCACCCTGAGGATTCGGCTGCTACAGGGGTATTGCACCTCAACCCAGAGGTGTGATATTCCACTCCCGGGTAAGGATGGAGTGTGGACCTGAGCTCGGTAGGCTGCATGCACTACACACATCCCATTTCCGAGGAGCAGGCAGACGGTACTCCCACTTAGAAATGTGCAGGTACGACCGAGTCTGTTCCTGGCTGGAGTGGGAGGGGGGTGGTACATCCCAAGTAGTGTAGGGGCAGATAGGGGGAGCAGCCTGGGTAAAGATAGGAGCTCATTGGGTGCTGGTCACCTGAGCTCACACATAGAGGGAGTATTTAAGGTGGGCACCATCAAAGAACAGGGTCAGTCAGTCTTTGCAGAGGAGTCAGTCTGTCAGAGCAAGGAGCAGAGAAGCCCCAGAGAGAGAGAGAGTGGAGCAGAGAAGGAAAGACCCAGAGGAGACAAAGAGAGGACTCTGAGAACCCAAATTCAATCCCCGGGTGAAGAGTCGGCAATAGGGTACCGGATCCCAAACTGGTGGGGGCAAAAGCACACCCTAGCCAGAGACCGGAGGCCGTGGGCAGCGTCTGCCACGGCCACCCACCACATCCACCCCGAAGGCATACCACGTGGAGGGTCAGGGAACCCAAGGCCAAGGGTGTCCCAACAGAAGGCCCGAGGGAGCTGGACCTAGGTGGATCACTAGTGGGGACGGCCAGAGGAAAGAACAGAAGGAGAGCTCAGGGTCACGCTCCGGACTTGTTTGGGGGTTTGCTGAATCCAGGACCTGGTGGACGCAGCACGGCTCGGGTGGTCACTTGAAGCTGGAGTGACCGGAACAACAGCAGTGAGTAAATACCCTAAACTGCACAACCCGACTCTGTCTTCATTTAACATCTATGCTGCACCACCACAACCCCCATCCTCTGCACCTGACCCCCTGAGGCTATACCCCACCCGTTGGGGGTTATACTACCGAAAGCTGCACCAACACCATCAGCCTCAGCGGACCCTGCTGCAGCGGCGGCCATAGTGACCGCAATACAACGGGTGGCGTAGTCGACATTAAGAACTTAATAACATCTGTAGGACTGCCACATACAACTGAGTTTGACACCCTGGGCACGGACCGGGTCACAGCCACTCGGAAGACTACAACTCCCATCTGATCCGGCTCCGGGTATTCCCCTAAAGAATATGGCCCAGGGGGCGCGTCATATACACAGCGTACATAAATAGGGGCAGACATAGAGCACGTACATACAGTACCCTATATTATTTTCATACAGTATTGCTATTTATTTACTGCAGGATATTTGCCTATTTTGTTTCAGTCTTGGGTTTTGACTGTTTAGTGGCCAATGTGAACATGTGCCTACACGCTGCATGCACACCTACTTATATTCTAGTTCGTTGCTTTTTGTTTCAGTTTTTGCACCCTGTGCAAATAGAGGCGTGGTCTCCCTTTTTCTTTGAGCTGGACATTAATTTAAAAATCTTCCCACTGCGGAGTATCAATTAGTCGGGGCCTTGGTCCTTCTCAGCCCTTATTCACACATTCGTCATTAGACATATGGTAAGTTTGTTTTAATACTAGAGGTTAGAACCGTATCGAATAGGGTCACCGTGTTGTAGTAGGATGGCTTTACTTTTTTTTGATCAAAACTATTTTAACGAAGTACCCTATATTTTCATATGCAATTGCCATTTATTTACTACAGGGTATTTGCTCATTTTGTTTTCGTCTCGAGTTTTGTCATACACATATAAACATATGCATGCATCTTTATGCATGTGTTCTAAGAGCCGCAATGCTCCTCTGGGAAATAAGCAAACTGTATCTTCAGAGAGGAAGAGAACTAGAACTCTAGTGCCACCTATTGGAAGTAGCAATCCTAAAAGTCAATATTGACCCTTTAACAAAAAGTCTCCTCACTGTGAGATGCTTAGCATGTTGCTCTCTGCAAGGAGAAACATTACTACTTAGATACCAGTCTGATGCCTTTCACCCAGCCAAACCAGAACTCACACTTTGCACTGACGAGAAGCAGTACCCCGAAACAGTGTCTGCAAATTGAGTTTCTGGTTTTGGCTTTTATCCTAAGTCATGTGGCAAGGCTCGTTAACCCCTTAACAACCCTTGCCGTATTAGTACGCACATTTGCGTGCCCCCGTTCAGTGAGGGCTGCTGCGCTGAGCCCTCACTGAACCGAGCACATGTCAGCTGATTCTTGTGCCTGCAACAGCCCCGGGTGGAATCGCGATCCGCCCTGGGTGGAATCGCGATCCACCCGCGGCTGTTAACATGTTAAATGCCGCTGTCAATCTCCGACAGCGGCATTTAATGCGCGCTTCCGGGTAGCACGTCATAAGCCCCGCCCATCGGCGACCCCCGTCACGTGATCGCGGGTCACCGATGGGTGGGCATGACAACCCAGGGTCTGCAGCAGACGCCTGTGGTTGTCATGATCTGGTCGCTATGAGCGCCATCTAGTGGTCGGCGCTCATAGCACAGGACCATTTCTGCTGCATGCTCGTCCCCTGTATGTAGCAGAGCCGATCGGACAGTTGCTGCTTCTAGTCTCCTATGGAGACTATTGAAGCATGCAGTAAGTGAAAAAAAAAGTTTTTAAAAATATTAAAAAAAATATAAACGTTTAAATCACCCCCCTTTCGCCCCATTCAAAATAAAATATAAAAAAAAAAAAAAAACTACATAGACATATTTGGTATCGCCGCGTTCAGAATCGCCCGATCTAAAAATATAAAAAAAGAATTAATCCGATCGGTAAACGGCATAACGAGAAAAAAATTCTAAACGCCAGAATTACGTTTTTTGGTTGCCGCAAAATTGCAATAAAATGCAATAACGGGTGATCAAAACATCGGATCTACCCCAAAATGTTATCAATAAAAACGTCAGCCCGGCGCGCAAAAAATAAGCCCTCACCCAGCCCCAGATCACAAAAAATGGAGACGCTACAGGTCTTGGTAAATGGCGCTATTTTTTTTTTTTTACCAAATTTTGGAATTTTTTTTCACCACTTAAATATAAAAGAACCTATAGATGTTTGGTGTCTATGAACTCGCAATGACCTGTAGAATAAGAAGGGCAGGTCAGTTTTAGCATTCAGTGAACGTGGCAAAAAAAATAAATAAAAAACAACAGTGGTATTGCACTTTTTTTGCAATTTTACCGCACTTGGAATTTCCCATTTTCCCGTAAGTGATATGGTAAAACTAGTAATGGCGTTGAAAAGTACAACTCGTCCCGCAAAAAGTAAGCCCTCACATGGTCATATTGACCAAAGAATAAAAACGCTATGGCTCTGGGAACAAGGGGAGCAAAAAACAAAAATGCAAAAACGGAAAATGCTCCGGAGCTTAAGGGGTTAAAGGGTCAATAATGACTTATAGGATTGCTACTTCCAATAGGTGGCATGAGCGTTCTAGTACTAGTTGTGCTGTATGCGGTGAGAAAGCAGGAATGACTCAGAGTCTTTGCAGTGCAGTTCAGGGTCTTTACTGATGATATTAAGGCAGACCCTCGTGGGAGTACTGGCTAGCATAAGGGGCCTGGTCAGTCTGTGAGCAAGCAGGAGTTCCCCTGGCCAGGTGGAGTTGTAGGCCTCCCCGTCTATCTGCACTCTTCCTGGCTACCTTGCTGTAAGCGAGTGGAAGTAGCCCACGTCCTGAGTATACCGTGTGGTGCTCACCCGTATGGCTGGTGACTTGGGGCCTTCTGATAGCCTCCGCTCCTTGATGGCGGTGCTGGTCCCTTCCTTGTGACTGAGTCTCCGAGCTTCTATGGCCAGAGGACCTGGAATCCCCTGCCGGCTGGTTTCTGCTGCTGGACTTAGAGGTTCCCACAGCCTCGGACTCCGTTGTCCGGTCGTAGTCTCTTCAGCCAGGACGAGCAATATCTGCTTCCAGTCCCTGGCACTCAGCTCCTACTCCTACAGAGCTCCTAGCTGTTTCTCGCCCTGTGTCTGGAACTTCACTCCAGGCTCTGTCTCTCTAACCCCGCCCAAGATCCAGTTTATATAGGGCAGGTTCCTCCCCTATCTGGCCTGGGACAGGAGGTGTTGCATGTTTAAGGGCTCCTGACCAGGAAACCTCCCACCTGCTCTCAGACGTAATATTTCTATTACTGTGGTAACCAGACCCCTGGGGTGCCACATTCCCCCCTAGTAAATTTTAGTACTCCGGGACTAAACACATTTTTAAGAAAACACAAATACAGGGTATAACAGTAGCATAACATATGTACAAGAAGTTTTAGTCTTTAGAGGTCACGGCGTGTCCGTAACCGGGTGTCCATGTCACCCAACAAGGTGAAGTCTTGGAACAGAGTAGGGGACCTTTCCAAAGCAAACCCCAAACGTTGGCCCTGGGCGTGGCTGCAAGGCTGAGGCTAGCTACTTTGGGCCACAAGAAGGCCACGCCAGACAGGTTTTTCTCTTCCGCGGCAATCTTCGCAAGAGGCACCAAGGTGCAACTATCTACAATGTAGTTCCGGTTACTCAGCGTCCATAACCTGTCAGTCCAAATAAACCTGCAGGGTAACTAGAGAAACATAATCAATGAACAGGCAACAAAAACATAAACCTCTTTCAGTATTTACGTATGTACAGGTAAATATATACTTGGCATTAGACTCTCCAGCGAGCGGGCATCTGTCCTCTAGTGCTCCTGGTGGACCTACGTAACCCACTATCTGGTTCTGCACTACAGGGTGTAGAAGGTGTTGCAGGTAGGCCTGGCAGCTTTCTGCGTACTCTTTGGCTTACTAGGGGCACGGCTGGCTCACTACTAGCAGAGGGTTGATTCTCCTGGGCTGCTGGTATGGATTCTTCTGCCTCTTGGGCCGGCTGCTCTTCTGACACTACCTGTTCTTCTGTAGACCCTTGAGGGGCTGGCTGAAGAAAGGTGAGGACCGGTACCACGACTGCGTTGCTGATTTGAGTCCAGGACTGGGGAAAGTCTCCGAGTACGGTACTGATCATTTCTTCCCTTTTCTCTGCGGGTTGAGGGTTCTCTTGATCTTCATCAGGGCTTTGCAGCTGCTCGGGACACTTTTTCAGGTGGTCTCTGGAGACTATGGCTGTGGTCTCTCCTCCATCCTTACTGATTACACAGACTTTTGGGTTATCATGACTTGAAGGCAGTACTGTGTATGGGTCCTTCTCCCACTGGTCGTCCAACTTGTGGAGCCACCTCTTTCTCTTCAAGACCTGCTCTCCAGGTACCAAGGGAACAGTGGGAGCATGCTGGTTATAAGTCTTCTCTTGCCTTTCTCTTGCTTGAGACAGACTTCGCTCGACGCTCTCCTATACTTTCCGATACTGCTGCTGCCGTTCTGTATCCCAGTCTGCCTCTGGCGAGGTGTCCTCAGGTGTCAGGACTCCCATATCCAGGTCAATAGGCAGCTTATCAGATCTTGCTCTCATTAGGTAACCCGGGGTACAGTTGGTGGAACCTACGGGGATGTGATTATATAAGTCCACCAGATCAGGCAGTTTTTCAGGCCACAGACTGCGTTCTTCCAGGGGCAACGTTTTTAGCAAGTCTATCACCACCTGGTTCATTTTCTCACATAGTCCGTTGGTCTGAGGGTGATAGGGCGTTGTTCTTATCTTCCTGCAGCCATACAGATTGCAGAACTCTTGGAAGACCTCCGCTTCGAAGGCTGGCCCTTGGTCAGTCAACACTTGCTCCAGATACCCGTGTGGATGGCAGAAGTGCTGCTGGAAGGCTCTAGCTGCTGTTTGAGCCGTTAAGTCCTTGACAGGGACCACCACCAGGAACCGGGAGTAGTGATTTACGATGGTGAGGGCGTAGACGTACCAAGATTTGCTTGGAGCCAGTTTCACATGGTCCAGGGCTACCAGTTCCAATGGCTGTCTGGTGATGATGGGCTGCAGGGGAGTCTTCTGGCTGGCGCGGTCCTTCCTTCTTAGGTTGCACGGGCCACAGTCTCTACACCACCTCTCGATGGCTCCTCTCATGCCTACCCAGTAGAACCGTCCACGCAACAGGAAGTCCAGCTTCTTCCATCTGAAGTGTCCTGCTCCGTCATGGTATGCCTCCAGAACCATAGCCGCGTCTCGTCTTGGGACCACTACCTGCCAGGTCAGCTCATGTGTTCTTGAGTTGACCATTCTCCGGCACAGCTTCTCCTTGTAAAGAAACAGTTTACTTTTCTCCTTCCACAGTTGCTTGGTCTCCTCCGGAGCGTCTGGGTCAAGACGGGCATCAGCCTTTGTGTCAGCATTTCCTTCACCAGACGGACTGCGGGATCACTGTCTTGTGTCTCCTCCCAGCTGTAGTGGGGTAAGGGATTGAACGTGGCAGAGCGTCTGTCCCTTACATGGTGGGAATACAGGGTAATCCCATGATGGTGGAACGCAGGGAGTTCGACTTCTTCCAGTTCTTCTGGATCTTCCCTACGTCCGATAAGTTTGGCATTCTGGACAGGGCATCCGCGTTGGCATTTGAGCGTCCCACCCGGTATTTGATGGTGAATTCATAGTTGGACAGGCGGGCCATACATCTCTGCTCCAGGGCACCAAGTCTTGCAGTGTCCAGGTGTGTCAACGGGTTGTTATCCGTGTACACGGTGAACTTGGAAGAGGCAAGGTAATGCTTGAAACGTTCGGTCACTGCCCACACCACTGCCAGGAACTCTAGCTTGAATGAGCTATAATTCTCAGGGTTCCTCTCCGTGGGCCGTAGTTTTCGGCTGGCGTAAGCGATTACCCGTTCTTTCCCCTGCTGGATCTGGGACAGTATGGTTCCTAGCCCGATGTTGCTCGCGTCTGTGTGGAGGATAAAGGGCTGGCTGTAGTCAGGGTACGCCAGGATTTCATCCCCCGTGAGGGCCATCTTCAGCTGGCGGAAGGACTCCTCTTCCAGCTTTTCCCACCTGAAGGGCGGCTTCTGGTTTTTGGCCTTCCTGGATTGACCTATCAGGAGGTCCTGCATAGGAGCTGCCATTTTGGTGAAACCGGGAATGAATCTTCGGTAGTAGCCTACCAACCCGAGAAACTGCCACACTTCCTTTATGATGGAGGGTCTTTGCCAGTCTTTAATCACGGTGATCTTATCGGGGTCGGGAGCCACTCTGTCAGCACTCACCACGTGTCCCAGGTACTGCACCTTTGGTTTCAGCAGGTGACGCTTGGATGGCTTCACCTTTAGGCCGTAGCTTGCCAGGGCATCAAACACTTCTGCCAGGTGTTTCAAATGGTCCTCGTAGGTTTTGGAATAAACGATGAAATCGTCCAGGTATAACAGGACCGTCTCGAAATTCCGGTGTCCCAGACAGCATTCCATCAACCGCTGTAAGGTTCCTGGTGCGTTGCAGAGCCCGAACGGCATACAGTTGAATTCGCTGAGACCCATCGGGGTGGTGAATGCAGTCTTCTCCTTGTCTGCCTCTGCTACAGGAACCTGCCAGTACCCGCTAGTAAGATCCAAAGTGGAGAAGAAGTTAGCAGATTTTATTGCAGCTAAAGATTCTTCTATTCTAGGTAACGGGTACGCATCTTTGTGTGTGATACGGTTGACCTTTCTGTAGTCTACACACATTCTCATTGTGTTGTCCTTCTTTTTCACTAGAACTAGTGGAGCTGCCCAGGGGCTACAGCTGTCCCTGATTACCCCAGCCTCCTTCATGTCCCGCAACATCCCCTTTGCATGCTGATAGTGTGCAGGGGGTACAGGTCGGTATCTTTCCTTTATGGGTGGATGGTCTCCTGTGGGGATGTGATGCTCTACCCCCTTTACTCGCCCGAAGTCTAGTGGGTGTTTACTAAAGACTCTTTCATACTCCTGAACCACCCGATAGACTCCCTGTTTTTGGTGTGAGGGAGTGGAGTCAGTACCCAAATGCAGTTGCTGACACCAGTCCTCCATTTGTTTCTTAGAGCCGTTACCTTCCTCTGGTTGAGATGGAGGCAAGGGTTCTACGGCCGTTACAGAATTTTGGTTTATGGTGAACAATTTGGCTAGCGTGGCATACCGGGGCAGGTGTACTTCTCTCTCCCCGATATTCACGATGCGGACAGGTACCCTCCCATGGCGTACATCGACCACTCCCCGTGCTGTCAAAATGGTGGGCCTACTTTCTGAGTAGACGGGCTCTACCATTGCTTGGTAGTCTCTACCTCTTAGACCAATAGCTGCCCGGCACCGTATCATCAACTCACTTTTCGGGGGCATGGCAATAGGGAACGGGTAAAACATTCTCACGCTACTAATCTCACCACCAGATAATTCCACCTGTTGCCGTTTCATCAGTGCCCGGATTTCTTTTTGGAGGACACGCTGCTGGCTGGAACTGGCGTTCTTGGCATCCTGCTGTAAAATGAGAATCACCTCTGCAAGACAATTTTCAATCACGTTAGTTCCCAAGGTTATTCTAGGGTGACTCTCATGACGGTCAATGTCCACAATAATCAGTCCTTGTGCCGCCAGTTCGACCTTACCGACCTTAATGGTCACCTCTTTGAACCCCACCTGCGACACGGGCTGACCATTGCTGGCGATGATAGTCAGGTCGTCATCTGGGTAGCGGGTTATGTAGCGGGTTATGTCTAAGTCATTCCAGTACCGCTTAAAGAGCACGTACGGGATGGTAGTCACCTGTGACCCAGTGTCTAGCAGGGCGCTCATAGGCATGCCATCCAGTACCACAGGCAAGACCGGACGTCCCCCTACGTATTTATCACGCCAGTTCGATGGGCCTGATGATCTTATGCCTGGGGGTTGGCCCTCTGCCCCAGGTTGTGCCCGTTTAAATGACAGTACCTTGCCATATGTCCGGGTTGATTGCAGCGGCGGCAGATGGGTTGTCCCTCCTCGTTGTATCTGTCGCTGGGTCTTCCTCTGGACGATGGGATCCTCCTCTGTCGGTGCCATGGGACGTCCTCCGGACTGGTGGCCAGCTTGATCCTTCCTGGAGGAGAGACCTGTAAAGACTGCACAGTTCGGGTTAGCGCGGCTACGCTTTTTGTTAGCTCTTGGACCTGATGGTGCAGGTCTGTAGCTGGGTTGTTGTCCAAAGCCTGCGCACCAGCTCCTACAGGCTCTGCAGACAATGGCGCTGCCTCTTGATGATAGGTAATAGCAGGGCGCCGGTGGGTTACAGCGCTACCCGGTGCCGGTTGTCGGAGCACCCGGATGGCCCTGTCCTTGAACTTTGCAAAGTCTAAACCAGGGTTCTGCAAGGCCATTGCACGCAATTGGGTTCGGTGGGCGTTGGACAGCAGACCCTCAATGAATTGCTCAGTTAACAGTTCATCTGCATTCCGCACACTGTCAGGGCCTGCCTGTTTAATGGCTCCCAGGGCCTCTTGCAAACTCAAAGCATAGTCTTTTATACTGTCTTGGGCCCGCTGCTTGCACCCATAAAATCTCATTTTGATCTCGGCTGAGGTGCGGGTATCAAAAGTATCCTTCAGACGGGCCTCCTTTACGGTCTCCTTGTCCCAGACTAACCAGGACTTTACTTCACGCTGGACTGCGCCGGTTAGCTGGCCTATCAATATGCTCACTTTCTGGCCCTCCGTCAGGGGGTATACCTTAAAGTCGCTTATGGTATGCGACTCCCCTGAGTATTGGGGCAGCCAGGCCGCTCCGGGGATGTAAGGCATTGTAAATGGCATTACTGCGGCAGTGGCCGCGCTGGTGGTAGAGGGTCCCTCCGTGTCCGTCATCTTCCTCCCCCCTAGTTAAGTGTGGCCTACCTTCCGACGATCCTCTTCTGTAGGCCGCGACTCCGCTGGTGCTGCTCCGGACGAGGACCTTGCGTCGTGTCCTGGTGACGTCAGCGTTGCTCTCTCTCCCTTCCAGGACCTTGCGCAGCGTCGGTGCGTGGGGCGGAGCTTCGGGTCTCGCGCGCTTTCGGCGTCCACGCCCCTCTTCTTCCTGCGCAGCGTCCCGAAGATGGTGTCCGATGGCGGGAAAACGACTGCGGATGGCGGGAAACTTCTGAAGATGGCGGGAACCTTCACCACGGCGGGTATGACAGTCTTTTGAAGGCATGCAGTACCCGGTGGTTGCGGGCACAAAATCCTGCCGACTACGCCAAAGTTGACGCGCCCCCTGAGCCGAGTGTACACGCGTGTGGGTTACCCGGAGCCGGGTCTCTGGGGGTTGTAGTCTCCGTGGCGGCGACCCAGTCCTGTGGCTCAGGGTGGTCAAACCAGTGGCAGTCTTTATAGGGTTTTTGTGGTTTAATGTCCGACTACGCCACCCATGGATTGCGATCAGGGTGTACCGCCGCTGCGAGGCAGTCCGCTGAGGCTGGTGTGGTGTGCGCAGCTAAAGATGGGATAACTCCCCACGGGAAGAGTATGGCCTCAGGGCAGGGAATGTGGATGATGGGAGTGATGGTGCGTGGGCGTCCCAGTACTAGTAGTGCTGTATGCGGTGAGAAAGCAGGAATGACTCAGAGTCTTTGCAGTGCAGTTCAGGGTCTTTACTGATGATATTAAGGCAGACCCTCGCGGGAGTACTGGCTAGCATAAGGGGCCTGGTCAGTCTGTGATTAAGCAGGAGTTCCCCTGGCCAGGTTGGAGTTGTAGGCCTCCCCGTCTATCTGCACTCTTCCTGGCTACCTTGCTGTAAGCGAGTGGAAGTAGCCCACGTCCCTGAGTATACCGTGTGGTGCTCACCCGTATGGCTGGTGACTTGGGGCCTTCTGATAGCCTCCGCTCCTCGATGGCGGTGCTGGTCCCTTCCTTGTGACTGAGTCTCCGGGCTTCTATGGCCAGAGGACCTGGAATCCCCTGCCGGCTGGTTTCTGCTGCTGGACTTAGAGGTTCCCACAGCCTCGGACTCCGTTGTCCGGTCGCAGTCTCTTCAGCCAGGACGAGCAATATCTGCTTCCAGTCCCTGGCACTCAGCTCCTGCTCCTACAGAGCTCCTAGCTGTTTCTCGCCCTGTGTCTGGAACTTCACTTCAGGCTCTGTCTCTCTAACCCCGCCCCAGATCCAGTTTATATAGGGCAGGTTCCTCCCCTATCTGGCCTGGGACAGGAGGTGTTGCATGTTTAAGGGCTCCTGACCAGGAAACCTCCCACCTGCTCTCAGACGTAATATTTCTATTACTGTGGTAACCAGACCCCTGGGGTGCCACAAGAGCACATACAAACATATAGACTTGTGACCGAAAGCAGACTCCACTCTGCTACATCTGTATATGTTTTGTATATAACCTGTACAGATGCAGAGCTGAGCGGTGATTGTCACTTCATCAGCATGCATACAGCAAATTCCACTCTGTTACATACAGTATGTGTAGTCTGATCATACAACACACTATGATCTGCTACGTCTGAAGTGCGTGATCCACAGACGTCGGCATGGGATAAATCTCAGTCCACTTTTTAAATGACGCACCCTCCACTATGAAACATTTTTTAAAATTCTCAAACACTAAATGCCAGAAGTCATCTCCACTGCGACAAAGTGCCTGCCCGCTGACACTTCATGCACTTGTTGCAGACATTTTGCCAGAACATTGTCCAAAGACTGCACCAATATTGTCTGTAAAGCACTGTGGAAATAATGGTGCTATATAAGTGAATAAAATAAATAAATAAAAACTGACCCCCAAGATGGCCAGGAGTCTACCCAACTCTGGCACTATGGTTATGAGGAACACGCACGCACACGCACACACGGCCCTGTGAAGTACACACCTATAAATACTCTGTCTAGTTGGGGGTATAGTCGAATGACTAGTAGCATGGGTAGGTATATAATAGGGACCAGGGACGGGACAAGGTATTTTGGTGCCTTAGGCAGATGAAGCCAATGGCAAAGGAATGGCTCCGAGACTAAGGTAACAGGACCCCCCAATGCACCTTCTCCTCCGAGAGATTGGGTAGCAAATTCTGATGACCACTTCCGTTAGAACTGTTACCTTTTCCACAAAAAAAGTAATTCAAAGTAAAAAAAAAATTGTACTTTAAGGATGTGACTTAACAGGGAGTGCAATTTCAAAGATAGATACAGAATCATTCATTTTTTGCGTACTATTTACACAATACAGGGGAAAAATAGCGGTATTCATCCCTGATGTCCTATATTTTAAATGTAGAACCCAAGAATAGTTATGGAAACTAATCAAGTGTAACTATAATAGGGGGCCATTTAATTTCAATTAAGGTGTCCAGCATTGGACAGATACCTTAATGGCAAATAAACAGACCCCCCATTATAAATGGATAAGTCTGTTTTTTGCGTCCATCATGCGACAAATACAGCTTGCACAATACTGATGGTGGTTCTGGTGTTGTAATCCAGTTCTGCTGACATATTCGTATTTTAAAAATGGGAAATTTTTAAAAATGAGATTCTCAAAGCACAATCGTTAACAATCCCGAAAAGTAGGAAGAATGGGAAGCATTTAAGGAAACCAGGATGGATGAACACAGAACTTAAACACATGCTAAAAAGAAAGAAAGAAATGTTTATAAAATGGAAAGAGGGAGGCATATCTAAAGAAGATTATAATGCAGTCTGCAGATCCTGCAGGGCACGTATCAGGTTAGCTAAAGCTGACAATGAATTAAGGCTTGCAAGAGATGTCAAAAGCAATAAAAAAGGATTTTGGGGGTATGTCAAAAGTAAAAGAAAAGTCAAAGATGCTATAGGATTTTTACAGGATGAAAATGGAGAAATGGTAAGAGAGGATGTTGAGAAGGCCGAACTTTTTAATTCCTATTTTGCATCTGTTTTCTCTCAGAAAGAAAATGTAACATCAACTGATCTTCACTGTCCTTTTAAAGGAATAGAGGAATCCAAGTTATCTGTAAACAGAAAGATTGTGAGGGAATATTTAGCTAACATAAATGAGTTCAAGTCTCCAGGTCCAGATGAATTACACCCCAGAGTACTGAAGGAGATCGTAGAAGAAATTTTAGAGCCACTCTCCATAATCTTTGAAAATTCTTGGAGAACAGGAGAAGTCCCAGAAGACTGGAGAAGAGCAAATGTTGTTCCTATCTTCAAAAAGGGGAAGAAGGTGGACCCAGGGAACTATAGGCCGGTGAGTCTGACTTCTATACCAGGAAAGATCTTTGAACAAATTATTAAACAACATGTATGTAAGTACATGGATAAGAATGAAGTGATTAACCAGAGTCAGCATGGGTTTGTAACTAACAAGTCATGTCAGACTAACTTAATTTCCTTCTATGACAGAATCACTGACTGGGTGGATCAGGGAAATGCTGTAGATATAGTATATCTTGACTTCAGCAAAGCATTTGACAAAGTATCTCACACCATCCTTATTGAAAAAATGACCAAGTATGCAATGGACCAGGCAACTGTTAGGTGGATTCATAACTGGCTTAGTGATCGGACTCAAAGGGTGGTTGTAAATGGCTTCACATCCAGCTGGATGAATGTCTCAAGTGGGGTACCACAGGGCTCCATCCTGGGACCTGTATTGTTCAACATCTTTATCAATGATTTAGATGAAGGAATTGAGGGTAAACTGATTAAATTTGCTGATGACACAAAGCTAGGAGGGATAGCTAATACTAGAGAAGAGAGAGAGAGGATTCAAAAAGACCTAAATAAACTGGAGCAGTGGGCAGCAACCAACAGAATGGTTTTTAACAGGGAAAAATGCAAAGTACTACATCTGGGCAATAAAAATGAAAAAAGCATATAGAGAATGGGAGGAATAGAGCTAAGCAACAGTACATGTGAAAAAGACTTAGGTATACTAATAGATCATAGACTGAACATGAGTCAACAGTGTGATGCAGCAGCAAAAAAGGCAAATACAATTCTGGGATGTATTAACAGAAGCATACAGTCTAGATCACGTGAAGTCATTATCGGTCTTTACTCCTCTTTGGTCAGACCTCATCTGGAATACTGTGTACAGTTTTGGGCACCACATTTTAAAAAAGACATAGACAAACTGGAGCAAGTTCAGAGAAGAGCGACCAGAATGGTGACTGGTCTGCAAACCATGTCCTATGAGGAACGGTTGCAGGATTTGGGAATGTTTAGCTTGCAAAAAAGAAGACTGACAGGAGACTTAATAGCTGTCTACAAATATGTCAAGGGCTGTCACATTGTAGAAGGATCATCTTTATTCTCATTTGCACAAGGAAAGACTAGAAGCAATGGGATGAAACTAAATGGGAGGAGACACAGATTAGATATTAGAAAAAACTTTTTGACAGTTAGGGTGATTAATGAGTGGAACAGGCTGCCACGAGAGGTGGTGAGTTCCCCTTCAATGGACGTCTTCAAACAGAGGCTGGACAGACATCTGTCTGAGATGATCTAGTGAATCCTGCTTTGAGCAGGGGGTTGGACCAGATGACCCAGGAGGTCCCTTCCAACTCTACCATTCTATGATTCTATGATTCTATGATTCTATTCATGTAGTGATGATGATTCTGGTGATATATTGGGGGCAATAAACTGTCAGGCTGTGCAGATGGAGGGAATAAACTGAGGGGCTCTTCATATGGGGGGGGATAAAATGAGAGGCTGTGCTGATGAGGGGAGGGGCTTTAGGGGGGGAGTAAATGAAGGGCTGTGCAGATGGGAATAAATTGAGGGGCTGTGCAGATGGGATGTAATAAAATGAAAGGGCTGTGTTGATGGGGGAATAAAATGAGTAGAGGGTCTGTGCTAATGAGGGGAATAAAATGAGGTGCTGTGCAGATGGGGGGATAATAAAATGAGGGCCTGTGTTGATGGGGAAATAAAATGAGTAGAGGGGCTGTACTAATGGGGGGAATAAACTGAGGAGCTGTGCAGATGGGGTAATAAAATGAGGGGCTGTGCAGATGGGGTTCAATAGCTAGTCCTGGTATATGACCCGCAGCCTACTATATGCTCCCACAGCATGGTATATGCTCCTCCATCCTGGTCCCCCATCCTATTATAAGCTCCCCCATTCTATTATATGCTCCCACATCCTGGTCCCCCATCCTAGTATGTGCTCCCTCATCCTGGTATTTGCTCCCCCATCCTGATGGTATACACTATTTTTTATTATTTTTATGATTTTTTTAAACAATAAAATAAAATTAAATATATATATATTTTTTTTACTTAACTTTCATTACTTTGATGGGTGTTTTATATGCATTGCAAAGGACCAGCATTGCAATGCATTATCCCTGTCAGTGCTGCACTGACGGAAGCATCTTAGACCATGCTCCTGGCATGGTCTAAGCAGGCCAACATCATCCTGACTACTTTGGGTTGCCATAACGACCATTGGGCCCTCACTGGGGACTTGATCAAAAGGAGGGAGAGGGAACCCCCTCCCTCCTAGCCTCCTAAATGTTGCGATCGATATTGCTAGCAGCATTTAGCTGGTTAAACAGCTTGGGATGGTGCGGGCACCGCTCCTGGCAGTGATAGCCAGGGATCGGCTGTCATGCAAGCTAAAAGTTCCCTGCAGAGATCGCCCTGGAACTGCTCCTGCGCCAAGCACAATCACCATGACATGTTGCTACACTTTTGTAGGCCTCCAGAATCCCGGTATACTGAGTAATACTGTGCGGATTTGAAGCGGTTTTCCTTGTGCTGCTGGCGAACATACACGGAAAAATTCAAGAGATTAAGGTGTTCAGGATACGATATTTATTGAATGGTTACAAGGTCAGCGCGTTTCAACGTTATCTAACGTCTTCCTCAGGGCATAACAATACTCCTTCATCTCTTGAGTTCATCCGCGTGTGTCCGCCAGCAGCTCACGGAAAACCACTTCAAATCCGAACAGTATTTCTCCGGTCTGATGACCTGTGGCCTGCAGCAGCTGGTACATGCGTAATGTTTGTTGCAATTGCAATAGCACCAGGTGAGCGTGCATTCATTTTTAATGCTTTTTTGTGTAATCAATTAAAACCCTATTTGAGCTCTCTTTACTTCCCAGTCCTTCACAACTGATTGCAGAGTGGCATGGCTCCCATTTTCTGAATGGGCAACTATCTGTTAAATTTTCTCTGCATTCACAACAACTGAGGACCAAGGCAGGCAATTTTCCTTACATCTATGACAGCTTAATGCAGCTGGGGATATGGTCAGATAATCCTCCTCTTTTTGGAGCTGTCGGCCATGCTGGACCACACTTTGTGGGCTTGCTGCTCTCTCACTTGCTGCACTCTAGCTCCACAACCACTGACTGTAGCTTTTGTAACCTTTACTCCTCCTACCACTTGGGAACTTAAAGCATCACTCCAGAGTTTCTTTATTGTACCGCTAGAGTGGTGCTTTAAATGTAATTCTCCTGCCCCCAGTCTCATCATACTCACCTGCCACCATCTTCATCCTTTTCCAGTGTCACTTCTGTCGGTATCTGACGAAAAGTGTCCTGCCTGCAGTTCTAGTGTTTCATGGAGGTCACTTTTCAATACATCTCTATGAGAGCCTCGTTCTGGCTGTCATAGACTTGCATTGAGCTCTTGTGTCATAACTTCTGACTTCCGGCCAGTCAAAAGTTATGGCACCGGAGCAGCATCAGTTAAAGGTGAAGCCTAAGGTGAGTATAAGATTGGGGGCAGGGGGCTTACATTTAAAGTGCTACTCCAGCGCTGAAAAAAACCCCAAACCCTGGAATGATGTTTTAACTAAGTAGCTACCTAGTGCTGTGCACTCTATAGTGTATGAAGTACGGACACATAACATATAAAATAATGGCAAAGATTAATGCATAAAACAATACAGATCTTTATATATAACAATACAACAGTTTTCCCTTCCAACACTCTTGCGCCCCTCCAATCTATCCTAAACTCTGCTGCTCGACTAATCCACCTGTCCCCCCACTATTCCCTAGCCTCTCCCCTCTGTCAATCCCTTCACTGGCTCCCCATTGCCCAGAGACTCAAGTTCAAAACCCTAACCATGGCATACAAAGCCATCCACAACCTGTCTCCTCCATACATCTGTGATCTAGTTTCCCGGTACTTACCTGCACGCAACCTCCGATCCTCACAGGATCTCCTTCTCTACTCCCCCCTCTTATCTCCTCTTCCCACAATCGCATACAAGATTTCTCCTGCGCATCCCCCCTACTCTGGAACTCTCTACCCCAACACATCAGACTCTCGCCTACCATGGAAGCCTTCAAAAGAAACCTGACCTACCTCTTCCGACAAGCCTACAACCTGCAGTAACCACCGCCCCACCACATTACTGCATGACCTCCTCTACCTCCACCTACTGTATCCTCACCCAACCATTGTAGACTGTGAGCCCTCACGGGCAGGGTCCTCGCTCCTCCTGTACCAGTCGCTGACTCGTTTTGTTAAGATTATGTAAATGTTTTTGCTATGTATATCCCTATCACATGTAAAGCGCCATGGAATAAATGGTGCTATAATAAATAATAATAATAACAGTTTAAAGAATAAAGGGCAATCCAATAGCACATAACATATTCACAACATTGTTGTAATCCCCAACTTTAGGGTATTACACTAGAACTATGAAATACATATGTGAGAAACTGGCCTCTAGATATGTTCACACATTGCGTTTTTACAATGTTTTACAATACCAGCATAATCAATGACATTTCAGAAATATCATGCATATGCTACATTTTTTTCCATGTGTATTTTGAGCCCTGCTATGTTTTTGTCTAGATGCAGCATGTCAATTTTTTCAGCATTTTTGCTGTGTTTTTTACCCATTAAAATAAATGTGTGAAAAGTACAAGTAGAAACACACATAAAAGCACAACAACAATACGTGTATTGTATATTTTACTCACCGAACACGTTGCGTAAAATGCACACCAAAAAAGCTGCAAAAAAATGTGTGAGCATACCCTTTGGGTGCTATTTTGTAGGTCAGGAAGAAAGTAGCCAGTAAGTCCTTCCTGAATTGTCAGCTAATTCAGCTATTCAGTCCAAAAACCTGCAAACATAAGGATATTCAAACTAAGCTCAATACAAACCGGAAATCTTAGGTTTTAAATGGAGATTGTTGTGCTGAAATGCAAGATAGCAATCAGCCTGGAAATCATATGATATTATTATTGGCCAACTCTGGAGTACGGTTCAGCTACATTTCAACAAAAGGTTATTTATTTTTTTGCTTTTTTTCTGTCCTATTGACTGCATTCCAATGACAGGACATAGAGGTACTACCTGCATTGCAAGAAATGATATGTGATTAGGGCTAAATTCATTCTTCTGCAGTTGACCCATTCTAAGCAGGCCAGATGAGATGACCCTTAATGTTCCCTGTAAACTTTATATAATTCAGCAATCTCACCCAACTCACACATGCACAGGAGCACTTGCTCTTCCAAACGTTCCTGTATTCTCTATATGTTGCCAGACAAATCTGATAGCGACTTATCTTTTAGAGAACAAAATGATTGGCAGTCCATACATATCAGATCCTTAACTCCCTTGACAAATATCTGTGCACACCATAAAAAAAATCAATTGACAATGGAGCAAAAAATGATGCTTTTTCATCATACCGCCAAGCTAAAAGTGAGATAAAACGCAATCGAAAAGTCAAATGGAAATTAAAATGGTATCACTGAAAACATAATCTTGTCCCACAAAAAAAAGCCGCCATACAGCTCCGTCAGTGGAAAAGTAAAAAAGTTATAGCTCTATAGAACAAAGTGATGCAAAAACAATTATTTTCTCTATAAAATTGTTTTTTATTGTGTAAAAGTGGCAAAACATAAAAAAATGATATTAATGTGGTATTGCTGTAATCGTACTGACCCAAAGAATAAAGCTGCCTTATCAATTATACCAAACGCGGAATGACAAAAAAAAAAAAAAATCCTGAATTTCTAGTTTTTGTTCATTCAGCCTCCCAAAAATCTGAATAGAAAGCGATCAAAAAATGTAATGTGACGTAAAATGGTACCAATAAAAATATCAACTCATCCCGTAAAAGCAAGCACTCACATGACTGTCAGCCGAAATATGGAAAAATTATAGCTCTCAAAATATGGTGATGCAAAAACTTGTTTTTGTAAAAAAAATCGGTTTTTAGTGTGTGACAGCTGTCAATCATAAAAACCCGATATCAATCTGATATAGCAGTAATTGCACCAACCCAAAGAATAAAGTCGTCTAATCACTTATACCACACGAGAAACGGTTTAAAAAAAAAATGAAAAAACAATTCTTCACCTGCTGCTGATTTTTTCATTCTCCCTCCCAAAGATCGCAGTAAGGCTCAGCTCACATTTATCCTGCGCTCTGTGCTGAGTGCTTACAACATGGTTTCCATGTAAATCTTTGAAATACGTGATTCAGACAATATCCATGACAGAAGGTTCCCTATAATGAGGCAGCTGGAGGCACTGTGGACGCCGTCTGGCCTATGATCTGGCGGTGTCCGTCTTTTTAGTCGTGCATAAAAGTGTGGTCTGCCACAGTTTTGTGCTCTTCTGAAAAGAAGGACACCACTGAACAGAGGCAAGACAGAGTCCAGAGTAACTCTGCTGCCTCGTTATAATGAATGGATACATTGGGGGTTTCATTTGAATCACGTCACTCAGAGATTTAGATGGAAACCCCAATATAAGGGCTTAGCGTAGAAAGCTGGATAAACGTGATCCAAAATGTTATGTAAAATGTTCCTAACAAAAATTTCCCTCATTCAGGTCCTTCATCTGTTATCAGAAATATAGGTGGCTTCCACATTACTGGTAGTACAAAGGCTCTGGAAAAGCGCTATGGCTACTCACCCCCCCAAAAGAAATCCAACAAATTCTGTCCTCCTAAATCCAAATGCCCCCCTCCCTTCTGAGCCCTAGTGTGCCTAAACCGCAGATAGCGTCAACATGTTTGGCATTTCTGTAGCGATGAGAGCCCGCCTAATATACAGTTGCGTGTTTCCAGAAGCATGAGCTGAACACAACGTACTGGTCACTACAACGGCAGTTTGCAATTTTCACTCAGCAACATCCACTGTTGCTTGTTTCTGGAAAAGACCCATGGAGTCAAAATCGGCACTATACCTGTAGATAAATTCCCAGAGGGTTGTAATTTCCAAAATGGGGTCACTTGAGGGGGATTCTGCTCTTCTAGCACTTTTGAGATCTGAATATGGAGTTAGCAAACTCTTCTACAATAATTTGTTCTCCAAGAGTCAAATAGCACTCCTTCCCTCCCATGCCTCGTTGTGTGGCTAAACAGTACTGTACAGTCACATATGGGGTATTGCCACTTTCAGCAGAAATTGTGTGACACATTTTGGCACCATTTTTACCCATTGCCCCATGTAAAAATGTAATTTTTTGTGGTAAAAATGTAATTATTTTTTCTTCACTGCCCAATGGTATAAATTTCTGTGAGTCACATGGTGTCAATATCATCACTCCACCCCTAGATTAATTCATTGAGAATAGTGCTCGCCACTGCTCGGTACTCGCCCGAGCATCACTCTGCTCCTCCCTGCATGTTTGGCGCTCTTAGAGAGCCAATGAACATGCAGAGATTGCCTACCATGCATTGTAATGCCGTAGCCATGTTGGTTGTGGGCATTAGAGTGATTGGCTGGCCACACAGCATCATCAGATGTATATTAAACAGGGCGCCGCCAGGCTCATCACAGTCTACTCCGGAACCAGGCAGAGTAGGGAGAGGTGCTGCTGCATCAGGGAGAGATTTCTTTCTTCATACTTAGTATAGGTGTTCCACAACATATATATATATCCAACTGAACTAACAGACCTTCTGAGGACTAATCCAGCTACATATATTCAGTGGTGATAGCAGGAGTTAAGCAGACAGGGAGTGTATGTGCCAGACTGCAGTGCATGATACAGCAGAAGAGGGTCAATTGAACGTCCTGTTAGTATAGGTATTCCACCACACATATATATATATATATTTATATATAAAAAAACAAAATATATATATATATATATATATATATATATACACTGCTCAAAAAAATAAAGGGAGCACTTAAACAACAGAATATAACTCCAAGTAAATCAAACTTTGTGAAATCAAACTGTCCACTTAGGAAGCAACACTGATTGACAATCAATTTCACATGCTGTTGTGCAAATGGAATAGAGAATAGATGGAAATTATTGGCAATTATCAAGACACACTCAATAAAGGAGTGATTCTGCAGGTGGGGACCACAGACCACATCTCAGTACCAATGCTTTCTGGCTGATGTTTTGGTCACTTTTGAATGTTGGTTGTGCTTTCACACTCGTGATAGCATGGGACAGGACTCTACAACCCACAGAAGTTGCTCAGGTAGTGCAGCTGATCCAGGATGGCACATCAATGCGAGTTGTGGCAAGAAGGTTTGCTGTGTCGGTCAGCGTAGTGTCCAGAGGCTGGAGGTGCTACCAGGAGATTGGCCAGTACACCAGTAGACATGGAGGGGGCCATAGGAGGGCAACAACCCAGCAGCAGGACCTCTACCTCCGCCTTTGTGCAAGGAGGAACAAGAGGAGCACTGCCAGAGCCCTGCAAAATAATCTCCAGCAGGCCACAAATGTGTATGTGTCTGCACAAACGGTTAGAAACCGACTCCATGAGGGTGGTATGAGGGCCCAATGTCCACAGATAGGGGTTGTGCTCGCAGTCCAACACCGTGCAGGATGCTTGGCATTTGCCACAGGACACCAGGATTGGTAAAGTCGCCACTGGCGCCCTGTGCTCTTCACAGATGAAAGCAGGTTCACACTGAGCACATGTGACAGATGTGACAGAGTCTGGAGATGCCGTGGAAAGTCATCTGCTGCCTGCAACATCCTTCAGCATGACTGGTTTGGCAGTGTGTCAGTAATGGTGTGGGGTGGTATTTCTTTGGAGGGACGCACAGCCCTCCATGTGCTCGCCAGAGGTAGCCTGACTGCCATTAGGTACCGAGATGAGATCCTCAGACCCCCTTGTGAGACCATATGCTGGTGCGGTTGGCCCTGGGTTCCTCCTAATGCAGGACAATGCCAGACCTCATGTGGCTGGAGTGTGTCAGCAGTTCCTGCAAGATAAATACATTGAAGCTATGGACTGGCCCGCCCGTTCCCCAGACCTGAATCCGATTGAGCACATCTGGGACATCATGTCTTGCTCCATCCACCAACGTCACGTTGTACCACAGACTGTCCAGGAGTTGGCAGGTGCATTAGTCCAGGTCTGGGAGGAGATCCCACACTAGACAATCCGCAGCCTCATCAGGAGCATGCCCAGGCATTGTAGTGAGGTCATACAGGCACGTGGAGGCCACACACAATACTGAGCCTCATTTTGACTTGTTTTAAGAAAATTACATCAAAGTTGGATCAGCCTGTAGTGTGTTTTTCCACTTTAATTTTGGGGGTGACTCCAAATCCAGGCCTCCATTGGTTATTAAATTTGATTTCCATTGATGATTTTTGTGTGATTTTGTTGTCAGCATATTCAACTTTGTACAGAACAAAGTATTCAATGAGAATATTTCATTCATTCAGATCTAGGATGTGCTATTTGAGTGTTCCCTTTATTTTTTTGAGCAGTGTATATATCCATCTGAACTAAAATCCTTCTGAGGACTAATCCAGCTGCATATATTCAGTGGAATTAGGCAGGCAGGCAGTGTATGTGGCAGACTGCTGTGCATATAGTGCAAGAGGGTCCATTGAACGTTCCTGCTGCTGCTGTTCTTACAGATATTTGTAGACATAGCACCAGATATCAGGGGCCAGGAAAAAATTTTTTTTGATCTTAATCCTGGTTATTTGCAATCCAGAGTACATAATTTTTCTGCTCCACTTGCTTGTTCTCACTGCAGAATAAAGCCAGAACTGTTCCATATTTCAGTGCTAAAAAAAAATCCAGAAATGTAAACTGAACATGGAAAAAATTGGCCTCCTTTTCCATTCTGTTGCAGTGTGTCGGTCAAGCTATTCACACTAGGTGTCTGTGAAGGATAGTGTTACTAAATAACAGGTTTGCTATTTAAAATTGTGGTTCTCTGCCAGACATAACACTTATAAGAGTGTTCCAAGATCAGACATTTATTCCATTTTCATTCCGTTGCAGCGTGTCGGTCAAGCTATTCACACTAGGAATCTGTGAAGGATAGTATTAGCAAATTGCAGGCCTGCTATTTAAAACTGTGGTTCAGCCATATGTCAGACATATCACATATAACTGCTTTCCAAAATCAGCCATTTCTCGTGAAGGTGGAAAATATTTCCTCCATTAAAAATGGGCAAGGTGTGTGGCAAGGGACGGGGAAGTGGACGTGATGGAGCATGCAGAGGCCGCGGACGTGGCCGTGGGCAAGCTGAAATTGTGCCACAACAAACACCCACATCTTGTCGCTCGACCTTCCTGTCTAAATTACTAGGGGACCACAGAACACCACTATTGAACGCAGAGCAGTGTCAAAAGGTTATTGATTGGATAGCAGATAATGCTTCCAGTCACTTAGCCACCACCACCACCCTGTCTTCCACATGGTCAAGTCTCAGTAGCCATGAGTCTGGACCGCATATTCCTCACCCTGATCCTCCTTCCTCCCACCATGCCGAGTGCACGGAGACAATTGATCTCACACTTGGACACACAGAAGAGCTGTTCACTTTTCCATTTGTAGATTCGGGCCTCTTGCCTTGCCAGCTTCAAGCAAGTCAAGAGGAGAACGCGTGCAGCGATGCACAAATATTGGAGCAGCCATGGTCACACGAAGGCGACGGTGGGAAAGTGCAATTACTGTCGCAAGAGGTGGATGATGATGATGATGATGAGACACAATTGCCAGAAAGTCAGGAGGAGGACCAGGGTGCGGAAGTGGAAGATGAGGTGGTTGATGAATTAGTAACTGACCCAACCTGGCAGGGGGACATACAGAGTGAGGACAGCAGCACACATGGGGAGGGAGGTGTAGCACCAGAACAGGCAGGAAGAAGCAGCGTGGTGGCCGCAGGCAGAAGGCGGGAAAGCATTCCTCGTAACGCCAACACGACGGAACTTACCAGTACAACTGTTAGGTCTTCCCCAGTCTGGTTATTTTTTAAAGACTCTGCAGATAACCCCAAAAAGGCCATTTGCACCATCTACCAGGCCAGCATCAGCAGGGGTAGCAAAACTAGCAATCTGACCACCACCAGCATGATCAGGCACATAGCAGCAAAGCACCCGACTAAGTGGGCTGAACCCCAGGGTCCAGCAACAGTGTCTGCGGGTGACACCACTGCTTGTTCCGCTGTTGTGCATGCACGCCAATCCCCTGTCCATTGCGCATGCCAAGATGCCTCCCGCCCTGCACCTGTCGTTGAACATTCTCAACTAGCACCATCAGCAAGCACGTCTACGTCCTTGTCATAGCGCAGCATTCGGTTGTCACTACCCCAGTCCTTGGATCGCAAGCGCAAATACTCAGCCAAAGCCCCAGAGGCCACACAACTAAATTCACACATTTCGTGAATGCTTGCACTCAAAATGTTGCCTTTTAGGCTTGTGGAGACTGAAGCTTTCCGCAACCTGATGGCGGCAGCGGCCGTCCCACGGTACTCGGTCCCCAGCTTCCGCTATTTCTCCCGGTGTGTCGTCCCACAACATTAGACGTGCCCTCAACAACGCAGTTACTGGGAAACTCCACCTAACCATGGACACGTGGACAAGTGCTTGTGGGCAGGGATGGCACATCTAGCTGAAGGTGCACTGGGTTAACATAGTGGAAGCCGGGACCCAGTCGGACCTTGGGACGGAACATATCCTCCCGACGCCAAGGATTGCTGGCCCTGGGTCAATCAGGGTTGCCCCCACATTATACAGCTTCTGCACCTCCTCTTCTTCAGCCTCCATCTCCGAAATGACCACATCAGTCGCAAGCTGGAAGCACTGCAGCACTGCCTTGGCCAAGCGGCAACAGGCTGTGCTGAAGCTAATATGCTTAGGTGACAAACCGCACAATGCTGAAGAGTTGTGGACAGCTCTGAAAAAGCAGGGCGATCTGTGGCTGACACTGCTGAACCTACAGCCAGGCATGGTCATGTGTGACAATGGCTGGAACCTTGTGGTGGCTCTGAGACGAGACGAGCTCACACACGTACCATGCCTGGCCCATGTGCTTAACCTCGTGGTTCAGCGGTTTCTCAAAATCTACCCGGATCTGTCGGATCTGCTTGTCAAAGTACGCCGCCTGTGTACCCATTTTAGAAAGTCAGCTACAGCTTCCGCCGCCCTTGCCGTGCTTCAACAGCATTTGTAGCTTCCAGCTCACGGACTGATCTGCGATGTCCCCATGCGTTGGAACTCTAAATTGCAGATGTTGGGAAGGATTTGTGAGCAGAAGAGAGCAGTTGTTGACTACCAGCATCAACAAGACCGTCGGTATTCAGATCAGACTCCATACATAAAACCTCAGGAGTGGACATGGATGTCAGACATATGTTCCTTCCCCCAAATCTTTGAGTACTCCACCAACATGGTGAGCGGCAGGTGGATGTATTGCAGGTGGAGCACGGTGAGATGGAGCAATGAACCATACAGGGTGATTCCAGCCTCATCTCATCCCAATGTTGATTGGTTGACAATGAGGAAGAGGAGGAGGAGGAACAGGAATTAGTTTCTTGCGCTATAGACTGTACTACCTGCACAACTGTCATACCGTCTGTTCAGCTTGGATGGCCTGAGGACAGGGAGGAGGAAGAGGAGGAGGATGAGGTGGAGAGCATGGTCAGTCATTCTCTTGGTGAGGACATGGAAGTCTTGCCTCTTTGCAGTCTGGCACACATGGCTGAGTTTATGTTACGCTGCCTTTCCCATGACCCTCACGTTGTCCAAATTTTGGGTGATAGTCATTATTGGTTAGTGACACTTCTAGACCTACGCTACAAGGAGAACTTTCTGTCTTGTTGCGGAATTATTAAAAAAATTCCCACCTGAAAACGCTGGCAGCAGATGTCACAGTTCATTGGACAACCAAGGAGTACAGGCGAGAGAGATTCAAATGCAATCCAGCAGAGGCAGAGGAACACTGTCAAAGTTCTGGGACAGTTTTCTCAGACCCTACCATCGCACAAGCCCTGGTGTGCGGGGTACTCTCTCAAGGAGGGAAAAGTTGCAGAAGATGCTGAGGGAGTACCTTGACGACTGTACCAATGTCCTCCGTGATTCTTCTGTGCCTTATGATTATTGGGTATTCAAGCTGGACACATGGCATGAACTGGCTCTCTATGCCTTGGAGGTCCTGGCTTGCCCTGCTGCTAGCATTTTGTCAGAGCGGGTTTCTAGTGCCGCCGGTGGAATCATAACCGATAGGTGCATCCGCCTGTCAACTGAGAATGCTGACAGGCTGACTCTTATAAAAATGAACAAGGGCTGGATTGGGCCGGACTTCTCAACACCACCGAATGATAGCAGCGTAACATAAACTCAAATACAGTGTCTTTTTTTCGGGAGGTCTAACTCTATTCCCATACACCTCTGTCTTCACACCCAGACATGGGTATACGCTTCCTGATTTTGTCTATTTGCTCTTGTCCTCCTCCTTCTCCACATCCTCCACCACTATATCACCACCATATGTACCATATCAACATATCTACGTTTCTTGCAAGGGACATTGGAATATGGGAAACACACTTCCTAATAATGAGAACATTGTTTTCAGGAGGCCCTCCAATCTCTATGTCTCTTGCAAGTGGCATTAGAGTTCCTCTAAATTTTTGGCAGCCATTGCTTCACTGCATAGGCAAACAGTATAGGAGACACACTTCCTAATAGTGGGAGCATTTTTTGCAGGAGGCCCTCCGACCTCTACGTCTCTTGCAAGGAGCATGGAAGTTCCTCCAACTTTTTGCCAGCTGTTGCTTCAGTGCATAGGCAAACAGTAGGGGAAACACACTTCCTAATAATGGGAACATTGTTTTCAGGAGGCCCTCCGACCTCTATGTTTCTTGCAAGGGGCACTGGAGTTCCTTCAAATTTTTGGCAGCCATTGCTTCACTTCATAGGCAAACAGTATGGTAGACACACTTCCTAATAATGGGAGCATTTTTTGCAGGAGGCCCTCCGACCTCTACTTCTCTTGCAAGGGGCATTGGAGTTCCTCCAAATTTTTGGCAGCCGTTGCAGTCACTGCATGCGCAATAACACTTTAGGAGACCCACTTGTTAATAATGGGAACAACAAAGCATAGCCGACTGCTGGCCCTTTAAGAATAGCAAGGGCCACCTGATGGCCCTATAAAAATAGTCTTTGTGACTTTCAGAGTCCCTCCATCATAAATGAAACAGGATGTGTCTGATGATGTGTCACACCACATGGCCAAATAAGGTAGTAAAATGTTAAAATGACATTTCCTGGTGAACAAATTTGCCTTGGTTGAAAGCAATGCAAAAGTGCAAAAACGCATCAAAAACTCTACGTGTGAACATAGTCCAAGGTGTGGAGAAGCATTTTTGGTTTTGGTTATTTATTTTGCCTTATATACAAGTAATTACCCTGGAAAGGATGTTCCTTAGCATATTTCCCAGGGAAATCCATTTTAGTTTAGTTTTTGTATGTTTTATTGTGAGTCCGTAAAAGTGGCGTAATACCTCTGACAACGTTGTTGACAGCAGTGACCTGAGAGTCAGAAATGCTTCCAGGGTTCTTCCTCATGCTGTTCACATGACATTTGAGCACTGTTTCCATCGATTTTGCCAATTTTTAGTCATTCTGCAGACCGCCGGGGGGGGGGGCGTTGGAAAAATGCTTGAGTTTCCCATAGACTTACATTGGGCTTGTTACTCGGTCCGAGCACTCGAGCATTCCAATTTGCTCGACTCGAACAACGAGTACCCGAGCATTTTAGTGCTCGCTCATCACTAAATGAGAGGTGTAGTTTGTAAAATGGGGTTACTTATGGGGGTTTCTGCTGTTCTGGGACCTCAGGGCCTCTGTCAATGTGATATGGCACTTTCAACCAGTCCAGCAAAATCTGAACTCCAATATGGTGCTCCTTTCCTTTTGAGCTTTGCATTGTGCCTCAAAAGTAGTTTTCAACCACTTATGGGGTATTGATGTACTGAGGAGAAATTGTACTGTTTGTTTTCTCCTATTACCCCTTTTGGAAATTGCAAACTTGAGGTCAAAGCAACATTTTAGTGGAAAAAATAGTAATATTTCATTTACTCAGCCCAATGTTATACAAATTTGTGAATCACCTGAGGGTTAAAAATACACACTTCTCCCCTAGATGAATTTCTTGAGAGGTATATTTGACAAAATAGGGTCACTTATGGGGGTTTCTGCTGTTTTGGCTCTTCAGGGGCTCTTCAAATGTGACATGATGTCCGCAACCTATTCCAGCCAAAACAGTGCTCCTTCTCTTCCGAGCCCTGCCATGCACCCAATCAGTAGTTTTCTACCATATATGGGGTATTGGCATACTTATGACAAATTGCACAACAAATTTTTGGTTCTATTTTCTCCTGTTACCCTTGTAACAATAAAAAAATCGGGGCTGAAACAACAATTTTGTTTGAAAAAATGTAATTTTTTTTATTTTCACGGCTCAACACTATAAAATTCTGTGAAACTCCTGAGGGTTCAAGGTTCTCACTATACATCTAGGTAAATTCATTGAGATGTCTAGTTTACAAAATGGGGTTACTTGTGGGGGGTTCCCACTGTTTAGGCACATCAGGGTCCTCCCAAATGCAACATGGCGTCCGCTAACGATTCCAGCCAATTTTGCATTCCAAAGTTCAAACGGTGCTCCTTCCCTTCTGAGCCCTGCCGTGCACCAAAACAGTAGTTTCCCACCCCATATGGGGTGTCGGCATACTCAGGAGAAATCGCACAACAAATGTTATGATACATTTTCTCTTGTTACCATCGTAAAAATATAACTTTTGGGGCTAAAGTAACATTTTTGTGGGACCTTAAGGGTTAATATACTTCTTGGATGTGGTTTTGAGCACCTTGAGGTGCTCAGTTTTTAGAATGTTGTCACTTTGGAGTATTTTCTGTCATATAGGCCCCTCAAAGTCACTTCAAATGTGATGTAGTCCGTAAAAAAATTGGTTTTGTAAATTTTGTTGGAAAAATTAGAAATTGCTGATCAACTTTTAACCATTATAACTACCTAACAAAACAAAATTATGTTTTAAAAATTGTGCTGATGTAAAGTAAACATGTGGTAAATGTGATTTGTTAACTATTTTGTGTGACATATCTCTCTGATTTAAGGACATAAAAATAAAATGTTGAAATTTTAAAATTTTTAAAATATCGGAAATTTTGCCAAATTTCCGATATTTTCAGAAATAAATGCAAATCATATGAAACAAATTTTACCACTATCATGAAGTATATGTCACGAAAAAATTTAAAGAATTGAAAAAAACTGACCTGGTCACAAAGACGTAAACAGTCTCTGGCGTGAAAGGGTTAAAAAGGAACTGTCATTTGCTGAACAATAACTTGATGGGAATTAAACACAACAGATAGTGGGTGCATAACTTCACAAACATTTCCTTGAGATCAGGTCTGTCTAACTCAAATACACAGAGGGCCAAAATTAAAAGCTTGGACAAAGTCGTGGGCCAATCTTGATATTTATTAAAAAAATGTCTACAATTGAGGACGTTTTTCCTTATCATCAAATATAACGATGAACCTTTTCATATGGGAACAAAGTTAAAGGGGTTGTCCCACAAACTTTTTAATTAATAGATCTTAGAAAAAAATATTGAAATAATATATGTTATGTAGAAAGCATATGAAGCAATGGCCTAATTTAAATATGTAATAGCAAAGGATAAAATAACCTTGAATAATACAAATAATAAAGTATGATGCCAATAAAAGTGCCCCCCCAAACACATTATGGTACTCCCACAGTGAATTCTTCCATAGTACCCTCCATACACACGAGATGATGAACCTACTGTACCCTGCCACTCAATTCCCCGGCAAAGTATGGTGACCCCATCACAGTATAATTCCCCAACTGAAATCTGATTGAACTGATTTAGTGCTCCATACAGTATAATGGCCCCACATAGTGCTCCATACAGTATAATTTCCCACAGAATTCTCCATACAGTATAATGGCCCCACGTAGTGCTCTACACAGTATAATAGCCCCACATATTGCTCCAACAGTAAAATGGCCCCACATAGTGCTTCATACAGAATAATGGCCCCACATAGTGCTCCATACAGTATAATGGGCCTCATATAGTGCTCCATAAAGTGAGAATCCTGTACTTCAACCAGTGCTTTTTTACCCTTAAGGCCACGGTCCCATTATCAGTATTTGGTCAGTATTCGGTCACTACTTTTTCTCAGGAGTAGGAGCCAAAACCAGGTGAGAAACAATCAGAAAAAAGGTATAATAGAAACAAGTGCACCAATCCTGCATTTATCACCCACTCCTGGTTTTGGCTCCCACTCCTGAGAAAAACTACTGACTGAATTCTGCCCAAATACTGATAGTGGGGCCAAGGCGTAAGGGATCTACTTGGCCACTATAACCATTACTCAGCTTCTGTTATGATCTGCTACAAGAACTAAGGAAAGAAAGGAAAACTGTCCCTACAATAGGACTAAGCTGATTCCCTACGATGCAGTGGGCAACCTGTTCCTTGTGAACAGACCCGCCTTCATCCTCAGCTAGTCTGAACGCAGACCTATAGATATAAGGGAGGGGTCCCTAAAAGTACTAAGGACTGGGACAAAATTGGACACCTCCTAGCAGAAGTTGTAGCAGAGCAAAAAGACAAACAGACAAAAAGTACTTAGAGGTCCAAGGACCAAGTAAACTAAAGAGATAGGTAGAAAGCACCTGGCTAGATTAAGAGTCAAAGTAACACTGAAGTCCAGCAAAGCCAGGAGGGCGGAGCTGGAATAAATAGGCAGCAGGTCACGTGACCACAAAATAGAAAAAAACTAACAGGAGGGTTCTAACAGTACCCCCTCTTCTATGAGGATCCTCCAGATCCTCCAGGCCCAGGCCTATCAGGAAACCTCCTGTGAAATGCTCTGATAAGTCTAGGAGCAGAGACATCATCCGCCCTTACCCAGGAGTTATCCTCAGGACCCAAATCTTTCCAAGCGACGAGATACTGCAATCTCCCTCTATGCCTTCTGGAATTCAGGATACGAGAAATTTCATATTCACCGTCTTCCACCACCGGAGGAACTGTGACAGTGGCATCCCTATTCGATACATCAGCTTTTTTCAACAAGGAAACATGAAACACCGGATTAATCTTCCAGGAGGTGGGAACCTCCAACCTAACAGCAGACTGGTTCACCACCTGAAGCACCTTAAATGGTCCCACAAACTTCGGACCCAATTTCTTAGAAGGAATCCTCAACCGCAGATTCTTTGAGGACAACCAAACCATGTCACCAACCGTAAACAAAACCTCTTGACGTTTCCTGTTAAAATACTTCTTGGACTTTTTGTTAGCCTCTTGAAGGTTACAACGTACATCAGTCCAAACTCTCTCCAAATCATCGGAAAAATTCTCCTCCTCCGGCACAGCCGACACCAATTTGGAGAACGAACCAAACGACGGATGTCTCCCAGTACAGCAAAAAAACGGAAAACACCCAGCAGAAGAGGATGTATGGTTGTTAAGAGCAAATTCAGCAAGTGGCAGAAACTCAGACCACCCCTCTTGATTGTCTGCCACAAAACAACGCAAAAACTGTTCAACATCCTGGTTCTTTCTTTCTGTCTGTCCATTAGACTCAGGATGATACCCAGATGAAAATGACAAATGGACTCCCAACCTGTCACAAAAGGCACGCCAAAAACGAGCCACAAACTGGGGTCCCCTATCAGAAACAATGTCGATGGGAACGTCATGGAGCCTGACAATTTCCTTAACAAAAGCCTTAGCGAGTGTCTTAGCGCAGGGTAGTTTAATGAAAGGAACCAAGTGACACATCTTGCTGAAACGGTCCACGACCACCCAGATGACAGTGAAACCCTCTGACACAGGAAGGTCAGTAATAAAATCCATTGCAAGATGCGTCCAAGGAGCACTAGGAACCTCCAGAGGGCAAAGCAACCCCGCAGCAGGAGCATGTGAAGCCTTTGATCTAGCACACACAGTACATTGACGCACCCACTTAATGACTTCCTTCTGCCACCCAGGCCACCAAAAACTGCGACCTACAAGTCTCTTAGTCTCAGAAATTCCTGGATGACCTGCCAACCGAGACTCATGATACTCAAAAAACCAATCTCTCCTAAAGGTTCTAGGCACAAACAACCTCCCATGGGGAGTGTTAGATGGGGCATCTTCCTGGGCTTTCAGAATCCCATCTTCCAAAACGGAGTCCAATGCTGCTATCACAACTCCTTTCTGTAAAATGCTCTCCTCCTCCTCGGCACAGACCGTAGGAGAGAAGCTGCGAGATAAAGCATTGGCTTTAACATTCTTAGTACCCGGGATGTAAGTAACAGAAAAATTAAACGCGAAAAAAAAAGTGCCCACCTAGCCTGACGGGCATTCAAGCGCTTGGCAGCATCTAGATAGATCAGATTCTTATGATCAGTGAAAACCTGAATGGGAAATTTAGCACCTTCCAAGAAATGACGCCAATGTTCAAATGCGAGTTTTATAGCCAGCAATTCCCGATTACCAACATCGTAATTAAGTTCGGTTTCAGAAAATTTTTTCTAAAAAAAGGCACAGGGATGAACTCCATCCTTGTTCTCCTGAGACAAAACCGCACCGACCCCCACCGAAGAAGCATCAACCTCGACCAAAAAAGGCTTGGTCTCATCAGGCTGCATAAGGATGGGGGCAGAACTGAACCTCTTCTTGAGATACACAAAAGCTTCAATGGCCTCAGTAGTCCACTGGACCGTATTCGCACCTTTCCTGGTGAGATCGGTCAGTGGTTTAACAATTACAGAAAAATTCTTAATGAATTTTCTGTAATAATTGGCAAAACCTCAAAATCTCTGTATCTATTTCAAACCAATAGGCCTAGGCCATTCCTGCACAGCCTGAACCTTCACCGGGTCTATCTCAAAGCCCTCACTGGAGATAATGTAGCCCAAAAAACTAACCCTCTGCACAGCGAACTCGCATTTCTCCAGCTTAGCAAAAAGTGAATTGTCACTTAATAACTGCAATCAGGGTCGGTCTGGCCTGGCGGGAAATCAGGAAATTTCCCGGTGGGCCCCGATATGAGAGTGAGAAAATTGGTGTCGGGGGCCCTTTAAAAGCGCGGCTGAAGCAAATGTAGCGTCGCGCGCACGGCACATTCATTGGTGACAGCGGGACTGCAGTGACGTGCATGCAGCATACTTACCACGTGAGTCCCTGACACTAAGAGGATGGTTTCTTTCTGGGCGGTGACACGCACCGAGCTCTGCTTTCCCGCTGGCTGGCAGACTGTGGTGTGGTGTCAGGTGACACTGACGCCGCTCTCTTCTGGCCTCTGATACGCCGCAGCCGCGCTCTGCAGTGCTTTCTCTCTGCTCCGGGGCCGTCCTATGATATGCCGGCGCCACCGAACCCGACGTCTCGCTTTGCTCTCCCTGCTCCCGGGCTTCTGATACGGTCCCATCCCGGCTCCATATTTGGCCTGGCTTGCTCCCCTGTAGTAATACCGGCTCCCGACCAGGTGGTGGCACCGGCGCACCGCCCCCTTCTCTCCTGCTCTGACACTGGGCTTTTTTATACCGGCTCCGAGGCTGGATATGTGGACGGTGACCGTCCTCTACAGTTCAACGCTCCAACCTGGCCTGGCCTGGAATTGGAAACAAGGCCTACAGCTCTCACTGCTTCAATTTCATGTCAAGAGCACCGTGCCAAGTATTCAATGACATTTTTAGGGGTGAGTCATGTGTGTGTGTGTATATGCCTGCGTGTGTGTGTATATGCCTGCGTGTGTGTGTATATGCCTGCGTGTGTGTGTGTGTATATGCCTGCGTGTGCGTGTATATGCCTGCGTGTGTGTGTATATGCCTGCGTGTGTGTGTATATGCCTGCGTGTGTGTGTATATGCCTGCGTGTGTGTATGTGTATATGCGTGTGTGTGTGTATATGCCTGCGTGTGTGTGTATATGCCTGCGTGTGCGTGTATATGCCTGCGTGTGTGTGTATATGCCTGCGGGTGCGTGTATATGCCTGCGTGTGCGTGTATATGCCTGCATGTGCGTGTATATGTCTGCGGGTGCGTGTATATGCCTGCGGGTACGTGTGCGTGTATATGCCTGCATGTGCGTGTATATGCCTGCGGGTGCGTGTATATGCCTGCGGGTGCGTGTGCGTGTATATGCCTGCGTGTGTGTGTATATGCCTGCGTGTGTGTGTATATGCCTGCCTGTGTGTGTGTGTGTATATGCCTGCGTGTGTGTTTATATGCCTGCGTGTGTGTGTATATGCCTGCCTGTGTGTGTGTGTATATGCCTGCGGGTGCGTGCGCGTGTGTATGTATATGCCTGCGGGTGTGTGTATATGCCTGCGGGTGTGTGTAAATGCCTGCATGTGTGTGTGTGTAAATGCCTGCCTGTGTGTACAGTGTGTGTGTATATGCCTGTGTGTGTACAGTGTGTGTGTGTATATGCCTGTGTGTGTACAGTGTGTGTGTGTATATGCCTGTGTGTGTACGGTGTGTGTGTGTATATGCCTGTGTGTACAGTGTGTGTGTATATGCCTGCATGCGTGTGTGTGTATGTATTTGAGTGCCTGCATGTCTACGTGTGTATATGTGTCTTCACACGTGTGTGCGTGCTTCCCTGCATGTCTGCATTTTTGTGTGTGATTGTCTGAGTGTGTCTGTGCATGACTGCGTGTGCTTGCCTGCATGTGTACTTGTCCCCATTTCTGTGAGTATGTGTATCTGCGTGTGTATATTAGGGCTCTTTCACATATCCTGATATTTACGGGACTGGAGATATCCGTGTCCACCTGAGTGTCATCCATGTGACACGTACCAGCGCTTGGGAATCAGTGTACAGTTAGCGCTGTTCCCAAGAGCTGGGTGCTGAGCGCTGCCCTCATCATAGATCCCTGCCGGTGCTGCGATCAGCAGCAACAGGGTCAATGATGAGAGTAGTAGTCTACTCCCGCCGTGTCCAACTGTAAAAATAGGAATAAAATAAAAAAATCCTTATACTCACCTCTCCTAAGTGTCACCCGCTGTAATCCGTGCGAGCGCTCACACCGAGGAGAATGACTCCTGCAGCGAGCGGGCCCCGGAGCTGCGCTCAGTGATTGACAGGGCACCCCTTGTTGAGCGCAGCTCCGGGGCCCACTCGCTGCAGGAGTCGTTCTCCTCGGTGTGAGCGCTCGCACGGATTACAGCGGGTGAAACTTAGGAGAGGTGAGTATAAGGATTTTTTTATTTTATTCCTATTTTTACAGTTGGACACGGCGGGAGTAGACTACTACTCTCAACATTGACCCTGCTGCTGCTGATCGCAGCACCGGCAGGGATCTATGATGAGAGAAGCGTTCGGCACCCGGTGCTTGGGAAGAGCGCTGTCATCAGTGTGCGGAATTTTTTGCGGGAGGTGCAGCAGGTAAAAACATTCATTTGAATAGGTCTACGTGTACCAATGTCTCTGGTACGTGTGGAAACTGCCATCGCATGTACTGACGTGTGAAAGAGCCCTTAGTATGTGTCTGTGTGCGCTTGTTTTCGTGTGTGTAAGCGCGCTTCTGCATGTCTGTGTGCTCTTCCGAAGATTTATTATATTTGGGGAGAGATGGGAGAGAAATTTTAGGAGACAGAATGGGGAGATGTGTGAAGAAACAGTATGGTGAACCAGAGGAGGGGTGGGAATGAGTGCAGGAACAGAATGGGGAAGGGGGATGTGTGAGGAAACAGTATGGAAAGTGGGGGAATAGTGTGAGGAGACAGTATGGAGGGAGAAAAGTGTGAGGTGACACAGCACAGAGACTAGGTAGTGTGGGGGAAGGTATGGAGATGCGGCAGTATGGGGGAAACAGTGTGAGGGTACAGAAAGGGGGGAACAGTATGCTGAGGAGGGGGGAGTGTGATGAAGGGGCACAGTATAGGTACTGGGCAGTATAGGGGGGACACAGTGTGAGAGGACAATGTGAACAGGGGGCCCAGTATGGTAAGGAGAGGACAGTGTGGAGAGGGGGCCCAGTATGGAAAGGAGAGGACAGTGTTGAGAGCAGGTACCATAAGACGGGTAGAGCGTATGTCATATTTTGTGCAGGGAGCATTGTAAGAGTTAGGTTTATTCAGGGGCTCAGTGTAGATATTTTTATTCAGGAGCATTATAATGACACTGCTATCTTTAAGGGCATCATGTGGGGATGTGCTGCAGAAGATCGGAGAAGATGGAAGTCTGCAGAGAAGAGCTGTGGATGAGAAAAGTCCTCAAGGGGTCTGGACAAGATGGAGATGAAAAGAAAGAGAACGACTCTAATCAGAGAAGACATCTCAGGTAAGATACCTGGATGTAGATGTTCATTTGTGATCCTGCCAGTGTCTCATCAGTACTATGGTTCCTGTATGGTCCGCAGTCTGATGATGACTGATAACAACTCCCAGTATCTCTATTGTTAATTACATACTGGGAGTTGTAGGTTTATGCGATACAAATATATATGGGGCTGACCTGACATTACAAATGATGGTGGTTCAGATGATGCATTCATGTACTGATGTGTTTGTGCACGTCTGCGTATCTGGAATAATATGTATTTTTGTAAGATGCGTGTATGTAACTGTGCATTGTGGTGTGTAATAACATTCATCTGCTTGAGGCACCTTTACTAAATCTATTAGGTCTCTTTCACATGTGTTAGGGAATTCCATTTGTCTTTCCACATTTAGGAACAGACAAGTAAAATTTGCTAACCTTGTCATAACTGTCACCATTGGGATGTGCTTGTATGGAGCGAGTTCAGGAGCTGAGCCTGCTCCATACCGGGCAGATGTCGGCTGTGTTACATAGCCGGCGTCTGCATGTAACAGCAGTGATCAGAGCTCGCCTTGATTGCTGCTGTTTTGAGTATTTAAGTGCCCTTGTCAATCACTGACAGCGGCATTTAGATAGCACAATGGCCGGTGCATGCAGTCACCTGCTCCCTTCAGCCCCCTGTGACGCAGTTGCAGGTCGCTGATGGGTTGCCAGTATTGCTGAGTGAGCGTGGTTTGATAAGAGACATTACAGTCACCGCGAACTACAAAGTGAGCGTGCTGCAATAACGTCCGGCACCTTGATTTTGACACTTCCATGGAGCCCAACCTCAGGCTGAGCTTCATTGAATGACTAACATGGTAACAGCACCGGGCAACTAGTGCTGAGTGAGTTTGGTCGGATAAGGTGTGATCCCAGCATGCTCGGGTGTTATCCGAGTATCTTGTAGTGTTCTGCTAATATGCTCGAGTCCCTGCGGTAACATGTTTTGCGGCGGTAGACAGAAGCAACATATGCAGGGATTACCTAACAAACCGGCAATTCCTGTATGTGTTGCGTCTGTCTACCGCCACAAAACATGCTGCCCCGGGGACTCGAGCATAGTAGCAGAGCACTACAAGATACTTGGATCACACCTTATCCGACCACGCTCGCTCAGCACTAGTTGCCAGGTGCTGCTGCCATGTTAGTCATTCAATGAAGCTCAGCCTGAGTTTGGCCTCCATGGAAGATGTCACAATCAAGGTGCCAGACGTTATTGCAGCACCCTCACTTTGTAGTTCGCGGTGACTGTAATGTCTCCCTCCTTGCACTGACCCTATGACAGGAAGCGAGTGGCGGCAGGGAGAATAAAATGTAATTTTCTCAGTGTAGCCAATGCTTTTCCAATAAGCCATCTAACCAGGCTTTAAACCCTATTTACCTGCAGATTACCCCTATATCTGCAGATAAAAAGCGTTTTTCAAGGTGACAAGTTACCATTAAAGGGACTCTGGCAATACAGAATGACTGTTCGAAGAAAGTCCTGCCGCTTGGTGCTCCACAGCGCGGCCAATCATGTAATTATAGTACATTATAGAAAAGCATAACAAGTAATAAAACCGTTTATGGTGGGCTGTAGTGTGGGCCCCTAGAGTCAGTTCCCCTGGTGGGCCCTAGGCACCCCAGTCCGACCCTGACTGCAATACCTCACGTACGCTCTGCCAAAGAGACTCCAGATCCGGCGAATAAATCAAAATGTCATCCAAATACACAACCACATTCTTACCAATAAAAGGTCTCAGGATGTCATTAATAAGGTTCTGAAAAAACGCTGGTGCATTGGTAAGACCAAAAGGCATAACCAGATTCTCAAAAATGACCCACCGGAGTGTTAAAAGCAGTTTTCCATTCATCACCCTCCTTCATTCGCAACAAATTGTATGCCCCCCAGAGATCAATTTTAGAGAACCACTTGGCCCCCACTAACTGGTTAAACAAGTCAGAAATTAATGGCAGTGGGTAGGAATTGCGTACGGTAATTTTATTAATTTCGTAAACCGCCGTCCTTTTTTTTTACAAAAAAAAATCCAACAGCCACAGGTGACAGGTGGTCTAATGTGACCAGCAGCCAAGCTCGCCTGTATGTATTCCTCCAAGGCCTTTCTCTCAGGGATAGTCAGATTAAATAAGTGACTCTTGGGAAGAGTAGCTCCAGGAACAAACTCAATGGTGCAATCAGAATCCTTATGAGGAGGTAAAATTTGCAACTCCTCCTCTGAAAAAACCTTCCAAAAATCCCGAATGGGTACAGGTAATTCCCCTTTTTCCACAGCAGCAATGCGACCGTTACAACATTTATCATAACACTTAGGACTCCAAGACTTAATCTCATTAGTAGACCAGTCTAGTAAAGGATTGTGCAGTTTTAACCAAGGCAAACCTAAAACTACTGGAGAAGGTAAATTATCCAATACCACCAAATCCAAATTCTCTTGGTGTATACCATTAATAGTGAGGGGAAATTCATCAACCTTGTGAGTAATACATTTCAAAGGAGTGTTATCAACCGCAACCACAGAAATAGGAGATGACAAAGGTTTGGATTCTAATTTAAGTTTTTCCAAAAATCCCTTATCAATCACATTCAGTGTTGAACCACAATCCACAAATACCTGAAATTCAATCAACTCCTCCTGCACTGAGGTACTCCCTGAAAAAAATACTCCCTTAGAGTTTAAACAAGCAATACGAGCATAACTGACCTTTTTTTTTTCTTTGTTTAACCGAAGCTCACAGTTCTTAATAAAATGGTCAGATTTACCACAATAAAAACACAAGCCCTTGGAAAACCTGCGGTCTTTTTCCTGAGAGCGGAGTGACATCGCCCCAATCTCCATCGGTTCTCCGTCGTCCGAGCAGACCTTATGATGACTAGGAGCTGCTATAGCAGGAGTTTTCTCCTCATTAACCCTGGCACACAGTCTCCTGTCCACACGTATAGCTAATTGCATGGTTTCTTGCAAGGTTCCAGGTGCAGGGAAAGCAATCAGCAGATCCTTAACCCTTTCACTTAGACCAGCAAGAAACGAACATTTTAACGCCGAATCATTCCATTCCATTTCAGAAGACCACCTTCTGAAGTGTGTACAATAATTTTCAACATCACCTGACCCCTGCTTTAAACGTCTCAGTTCTGTCTCAGCAGATGAGACTCGATCAGGATCGGCATACAACAACCCCATAGCAGAAAAAAAATCCTCCACTGATCTAAAACACGGATCATTAGGTTGGAGAGAAAAGGCCCATACCTGTGGTTCCTTGCACAAAAGTGACATGATAAACCCAATGCGCTGTGATTCATTCACAGAGGACCTGGGTCTCAAACGAAAATATAATAAACAAGCATTTTTAAATGAAAAAAAATCTTGTTGTTTACCATAAAAAAAATCAAGCAGTCCTACCTTCGGTTCCACAAAATGCGCTCCAGAGTTTCTTTTGTTTTGGGCTCGACTTACTGTTATGATCTGCTACAAGAACTAAGGAAAGAAAGGAAAACTGTCCCTACAATAGGACTAAGCTGATTCCCTACGATGCAGTGGGCAACCTGTTCCTTGTGAACAGACCCGCCTTCATCCTCAGCTAGTCTGAACGCAGACCTATAGATATAAGGGAGGGGTCCCTAAAAGTACTAAGGACTGGGACAAAATTGGACACCTCCTAGCAGAAGTTGTAGCGGAGCAAAAAGACAAACAGACAAAAAGTACTTAGAGGTCCAAGGACCAAGCAAACTAAAGAGATAGGTACAAAGCACCTGGCTAGATTAAGAGTCAAAGTAACACTGAAGTCCAGCAAAGCCAGGAGGGCGGAGCTGGAATAAATAGGCAGCAGGTCACATGACCACAAAATAGAAAAAAACTAACAGGAGGGTTCTAACAGCTTCTCTGCTGACCAACGCCTTGGAACTACCGCCCTGGCTGTCACCGCTGAACCTACAGCTAGGCATAGTCATGCGTGACAATGGCCGGAACCTGCTGGAAGCTCTGAGGCTTGACAACCTTGCAAATGTTCCATGCCTGCCCATGTGCTCAACCTAGTGGTTCAGCAGTTTCTCAAAACCTACCCAGATCTGCCTGAGCTGCTTGTGAAAGTACGCCGCGTGTGTGCCCATTTCAGAAAGTCACCTACAGCTTCTCCCTCCATCGCCGTTCTTCAGCAGCGGTTGCAGCTTCCAGCTCACCGACTGGTGTGTGATGTCACCACACATTGGAACTCAACCTATATGCATATGTTGGGAAGGATTTGTGAGCAGCAGAGGGCAGTTGTTGAGTAACAGCTTTGGTATTCAGGTCAGACTCCGCACGTAAGAGCTGATGAGTGGGCATGGATGTATGACATCTGTGCGGTGGAACCAAAAAACTTTGAGGACTCCACCAAGATGGTGATCGGCAATGACGCCATGATTAGCATCACCATCTTGCTTTTCTGTCTACTGAAATGCTCGCTGCTCACAATTAAAGAGGAGGCATTGCAGGCTGAGAACACTGAGATGGAGCAAGGAACTATACAGGGTGATGCCACACAGCCCAGCCTCATCTCATCTCAACATAGATTGGGTGATAATGAGGAGGAGGAGGAACAGTAGCTGTTTTCCTGCGCTATAGACGGTACTACCCGCACAACAGTCATACTGTTTGTTCAGCGTGGATGGCCTGAGGAGAGGGAGAATGAGTAGGAGGAACAGGAGTAGAATGAGGAGGAAGAGAGCATGGACAGTTTTCCTCTGGGTCAGGAAAGGGAAGTCTTGGCTGTTGGCAATCTGGCACACATGGCTGACTTTATGTTCCCCTGCCTTTCCCGTGACCCTCGCATTGTATGCATTTTGGCTAACACTAATTACTGGTTGGTCACCCACGCTACAAGGAGAACTTTCTAGCTCTCCTTCCTGTGGCGGATAGGTCTAATAAAATGTTGCAGGACCAGAAGGCCTGTTACGGATCCGGGTGGTGGAACCTCTGTGCTGCGGTACAAGGAGGGACCAGAGGGGCGTAACTAGGTATCAACTCGGACCGACCAAGGTCGTACGGCGGCTCAATCGACTCCGTGACCAGGGAAGGACCGAGCAGAGAGACCAGGTGCTACTCTGGGACCGACCTTATATGAGAGCAGGTGACTCCCACGGGTCAGAAGGCAGGGACTGACCGGTACAGCAGATGAGCATGGCAGGCAGGTTGATGGGTGATCCGGGCAGACGGACTGGCAGACACTGCAGGTAACAAGCAGGAGCCTCCAGGTAGGCTGGCTGGTAGGCATGGCAGGTAACAGGCAGGTGCTTCTAGGTAAGCGGGCTGGCAGGCACGGCAGGTAACTGGCAGGTGCTTCTAGGTAAGCAGGCTGGCAGACACGGCAGGTAACAGGCAGGTGCTTCCAGGTAAGCAGGCTGGCAGGCACGGCAGGTAACGGGTAGGTGCTTCCAGGTAAGCAGGCGGGCAGAGCCCATAGACAGTCTGGGGGCAGAAACGCCGATACTACAAGGCCCTTGTTGTAGAATTATTTAAAAAATTCCCATCTGAAAATGCAGGCTTCAGAGGTCACAGTTTGTTGGACAACCAAGGTGTACAGGCGAGGGAGACACAAATATGATGCAGCAGAGGCTGGGGAATGTTGTCAAATGTCTGGGACAGTTTTCTCAGGCCTACCCAGGCCCTGATGTGTGGGGTACTCTGACAAGGAGGGAAAAGTTTTGGAAGATGCTGAAGGAGTACCTTGCCGACCGTACCAACATCCTCCGTGATTCCTCTGTGCCTTATAACTATTGGGTATCCAAGATGGACACATGGCATGAATTGGCTCTCTACACCTTGGAGTTCTTTGCCTGCCCTGCCGCTAGCGTTTTGTCAGAGCGGGTCTTTAGTGCTGCCGGGGGCATTATAACTTGTAGGCGTATCCGCCTGTCAGGCTGACAGGCTGACACTTATCAAAATGAACAAGAGCTGGATTGGACCAGACTTCTCAACACCACCGGAGGATAGCAGCGGAACATAAAGTCAAATCCAGTGTTTTTTTTGGGGGGGCGTCTTTTCCCATGTACCTCTTCACAACCAGACATGGGTATACACTTCAGGATTTTGTCTATTTTCTGTTGTCCTCCTCCTTCTCCTCCTCCTCCACCACCATATCCGCAGGGTAACTGTGATGCAACACCCACATACGTTTTTTAAGGATGTTTATGATGCCTGTAGGAAATATTTTTAGAGGCCTACCTCTAACATTCTGTATGTTATACAGTATGTTTATGTATACCCCCCAGGGGTAAATGTTTTTCAGCCCATGCACTTAGTGCATGGGCATTACCAGTATAGGAGACCCACTTCTTAATAATGGGAACAATATTTTAAATGAGGCCCTTCTCTATATCTCTTCAAAGGCGTATTGGAGTGCGTCCTAATTTTTGGCAGCCACTGCATACACAGTAGCAGTATAGTAGACTCACTGCATAATAATGAGAACAACAAAGCATAGCCTACCGATGGCCCCCTAACAATAGTGAGAGACAACTGCTGACCCTCTAACAATAGTAAGGGCCACTTGATGGCCTTGTAAACATAGTCTTTGTGACTTTCACAGTCCCGCCTTCAAAAATGAAACATGATGTGTTGTCTGATCATGTCTCACACACCACATGGCCAGATAAGGTAGTAAAATGTTAAAGTGCACCTGTCACCAGCACTGTGCTCAGTAAGCTACATACACTGTCAGGTGGGCGACATTACATTGATTAAAATGATACCTTGGTTGATGACATCCGTCCTATGGTTCTTGTTTAATATTTACTTTCAGTTTTGAGGTAATGATATGCCCGTGCTTCAGGGTGGAGCGATTACAGCGATACCAGATTCATTTTGGGTTTTTATGATTGGCAGCTGTCACACACTAAAAGATGCTTTTTATTGTAAAAGCAAGTTATTGCATCGTCATATTTTGATAGCTATAATTTTTCCATATTTCTGCCAACAGTCATGTAAGGGCTTGTTTTTGCGGGGCAAGTTGACGTTTTTATTGGTACTATTTTCGGGTAAATTATGTTTTTTGATCGCTTTCTATTCCGTTTTTTGGGAGGCAGAATGAACAAAAGCCAGAAATTCTGAAATTGTGTTTTGGTGATTTTTTTTGCTGTTCTGCATGTGGTAAAATTGATAATGCAGCTTTATTCTTCGGGTCAGGATGATTACAGCAATACCACATTTATATCTTTTTTTATGTTTTGGCGCTTTTACACAATAAAAACTATGTTATAGAAAAAAATAATTATTTTTGCATCACTTTATTCTGAGAGCTATAACAGTGGTACCATTTTTATTTACATGCGTCTTTTTGATCGCGTTTTATTCCACTTTTTGTTCGGCAGGGTTATAAAGTATAGTTTTTTTACCTAGCTTTTCTTTTTTTTTTTTAAGGTGTTCACTGAAGGGGGTAACTAGTGGGACAGTTTTATAGGTCGGGACGTTAAAGACGCGGCGATACAAAATATGTGTACTTTTTTTTTATTTATTTTTTTCACAGGTAAATATATTTTTTGGATTAATATTTTTACCATTTTTTGTTGTTTATTTTGTGATATTTTTAAATATTTTTACAATTTTTATTAATTTTTTTTTTTTTTTTTTTTTTTTTTTTACTTTTTCACATTGTCCCAGGATGGGACATCAACTTTACACAGTGAGATCAGCAGTCTGATACTCTGCAATGTATCTGCACTGCAGAGCATCAGATCAGTGTCTGACAGGCAGGAAGGAGGTGTCTCAGCTCCTTCTCTCTGAGCAGGAGCTGATACAGCCACCTTCCTGAAGGCCCCTTAAGGACCCCGTGGCCATTTTGGGACCAGAGGTAACTATGGAGACCATGATCATAATACGATCTCATCACGTTGTGTTGATGGAATCACAGAGGCAGTTCACTCCCTCTGCGATACCCTGCGATGTTGCTGTCACTATTGATAGCGGCATCAGAGGGGTTAAACGCCCGCGATCGGTGCTAGCACCGATCGTGGGCGTTGCTGCGGGGTGTCAGCTCGCACATAGAGCTGAAACATGCACGTGATCGCGGTGGTGCTCATCGTGAGCCCCCGCGATCACTGCACTGTACATGTACTGCTCTTTGCGGGAACGCAGCTCCCACAAAGCACTATATGTACGGTGCATGTCGGGAAGGGGTTACGCATTATTATTTCCCCTGATAAAAGAACTAAAATGCTACATTGGTTGGTAGGTACATGCACAGAAAGGAAGTTGATGCATGTCTTTTAGTATTTGGTCAGTATTTTACATCAGTATTTGTAAGCCAAAATCAGGAGTGGAACAATCAGGGAAAAGTATAATAGAAACACGTCACCACTTCTGTATTTATCACCCACTCCTGGTTTTGGCTTACAAATACTGATGTAAAATACTGACCAAATACTCAATGTGAGCACATGGCCTTACAACAAGGAAGTGTGCAGTAAACATTTTTTTTAACAAAATGCACTTTGTAACATAGACATTTGCATTTCTAGAATGTGGAGATTTTCCTTTTTCTCTTTTCTTTTCAAAATAACTTAATAAAAACAAAGCTAAGGAAACGTAAAAAAAAATCAGTTCTGGCTTTTCTGTCTCATTAGCCAGGAACCACACTTTCTCTCAAATAAAAGCCTTGTTTTCAGTATTTTGTTTCAGAAAAAAATTCGGACAGAGGGGTATTAAGCTGCCCTCCTTGTTTGCAGTACTAGCGTATATTAAAGAAAAAAACATTCACAATTACTTAGACTCCTCAGGTCTTGCGTCTCCCTATCACTTGAATCTGTGTACTATTATTCACAGAATGAGACTACCACTATCATTTTCAATGTTCTGCAATGCTGCAGTAGTACACCACAATCAGGTATTGGCCTTTCTAGTCCTATGTGTAATAATGAGTTAAACTAAAATGGCCCTCATCTTTATAGTCCCTGTGATAGTCCCCTTTATTAGTTATGCTAGACGATGTGATGTGATAGCTGCAAGGCTTTATGGGAAACCATACATGGCTGCACCTACCTTCATGAGCAATCTCTCTGGCAGATACGATCTTATGCAATGTGTGAAATGGTGCTTTGCATATTTTTTTTTTTTGTGATCTGCACAAATCAAATCACAAATTGTTAGAATTCGCGAATTAGCAAATTTCCGAAAATTTGACACAAAGTCACTTTGCAGAGAATTGATGCACTGATTTCTAGTTCTAAGCTATCCTTATCTTAATGGCAAAAAAACTACAATAAAAATGCTGAAACAATTGACATACTACAGCATTTTTTTAAATATGCACCACAGATCAAAAAGACAAGGAAAAAATATATGACAAAGATTTTAGAAATTTAATTCATTTTGATGTTACTTTAAAATGCAGCATTTTTCGGCGTGAAAAAATGCATTTAAAAAAACACTAAAATGCTACATGTGAACAAGCTGTATGTATCATTAGAGACTTTTTATTAAACTGCTGTTTTCTTCTCACGAAAACAAGTTCATGATTCATTGTGGGATCAGGATAAGAATGAATATTTCTGCTCATCACATGAAGAATATGACAGGTACCCTTGGACTTACTACACCTCCCTGTTTGATGGCTGATTACATCTTGGCCATTATGCAGATTGCACTGTGGGAAGTGGGTGAGGCTCCCTACTTTTATTTGTCCACAACTTTACATACATCAGCCCATTGTGTCAGTAAGTGCCACCTAGGCCTCAGGCAGGTTCCTGCCTACACTACTGTCATACAACTATCAACACAAACAGATGAGGTACCTAAATTAATGCTGTCATATCTTTGCACAATTTACAAATATTTAGCTTTGCCTAATAAATGTATTTATGGCTTTAGGCTTAGTTATCATTGCAAATTTTCATGAGACAACCATTAGTACAGAAATCTCAATGCTTCTATCCAAAATCACTATGCATAAATGTTGTTGCAACTGTTTAATTCAGTGAATGCTATTAACACTGAAATTCATCATCACACTAAATGAAAATGTGTTCAAGTGAGAAAAACTAGTATTGTGCTTGGGAACAATTAGCCTCTCATTGTCAAACTACAAATCCATGGTGGACTAGGCACTCCCCCGGGTACATTGCTAGGGTCTTAAAGGGAATCTGTCAGCAGGTTTTTTATCTATAATCTAAGGACATCATGAGGTAGACATTAAAACACTGAATTCAACGATGTGTCACCTTTTAGGCTATGTGCTGTTGTTTACTTACACTGAAGGTTTTATCACTGGGACATTATCATTGCTGTGCCTTGCTGCCTTGCGCCAAGTCAACGACCATGCCCTTGCCCCTGATAAGCAGCTCACTGTCAATAGACAATGTATATACAGAGCCTGGTGTGGGCAGGGTTAACTTCCTCAGCTCTGCTGCATTCTACATGTAAGAACTCTGATCGTGTTGTAGAGAGATGGACAAGACAAACTAAGTAACTGTAAGCAAACACCACCCTCTGCTGGAGCAAACTGAAAGTGAAACAAAGAATTGTGTTAGCAGGAACTAAATGTTCCTAGCAGTTTTTGCAGGGGGAGAGACTTTTCTATGATGGACCTGATCATGTGACCCAGAGGATTTTCCTGGGTATAAAGAGAGTGCAGGGTGCGGATGTGCACCAGAGAAGATGCTGCAGCAAGAGATTTGGCTCCAAGCTGCAGAGTGGAGCAGACGTGCTCCAGAGGGACAGCAGAGCATAGCGCGATAGGCCCCAGACAGAGGGCTGCTCTGCACCAGAGTTGGACATAGCTTGAGAGGCTCCGCACTCCTCACAGAAGCCCCCTTGATCCCTTAATCATGTTGGTCAGAGTCAGGACCTGCGCCCCACACTGGGTAAGTTCCTGGGATCCGATGCCGCCTGTCAAGAGCCGAGGTCGGTACCCCCTTCCCCAAGCGTGAGAGACTACCGTTGACTGTCAAGCTGAGAAGAGCTGAGAGAGGACCACGACAGGAAACACGCATCAGCAACAGCAGAGGAACCGCGCAATTGAACAGAGCCGTCACTTACAACTCTAACCTACTGTACAGGGGACAGTTTGGATTAGGATCTCGGGTTGGGTGGGGGCCGTTTGGTGCGTGGGAGGCTAAACAGAATCTGATAGACCTTTTTTGGAAGAGACTTGCAGCCTAGTGGGAAGAACCGGTGACCTCTGCTAGGGCCATACAAAGAGAACTCACGTGGTGACTCCCATGACTGGGTGCATCACACTTTTGCAAAGAACTTTACCGTTATTCGCTGAAACTGTTTCTCATTGTTATTTCAATTTGCTGTTCATTATCCCTGTTACTAACCCCCCTTCCATAATACTTGTTATACATATAAAGTGGTTATATATGTATACACTGCTCAAAAAAATAAAGGGAACACTCAAATAACACATCCTAGATCTGAATGAATGAAATATTCTCATTGAATACTTTGTTCTGTACAAAGTTGAATGTGCTGACAACAAGATCACACAAAAATCATCAATGGAAATCAAATTTATTAACCAATGGAGGCCTGGATTTGGAGTCACCCCCAAAATTAAAGTGGAAAAACACACTACAGGCTGATCCAACTTTGATGTAATGGCCTTAAAAGAAGTCAAAATGAGGCTCAGTATTGTGTGTGGCCTCCATATGCCTGTATAACCTCCCTACAACGCCTGCGCATGCTCCTGATGAGGTTGTGGATAGTCTCCTGTGGGATCTCCTCCCAGACCTGGACTAAAGCATCCGCTAACTCCTGGACAGTCTGTTGGTGGATGGAGCAAGACATGATGTCCCAAATGTGCTCAATCGGATTCAGGTCTGGGGAACGGGCGGGCCAGTCCATAGCTTCAATGCCTTCATCTTGCAGGAGCTGCTGACACACTCTAGCCATATGAGGTCTGGCATTGTCCTGCATTAGGAGGAACCCAGGGCCAACCACACCAGCATATGGTCTCACAAGGGGTCTGAGGATCTCATCTCGGTACCTAATGGCAGTCAGGCTACCTCTGGCGAGCACATGGAGGGCTGTGCGGCCCTCCAAAGAAATGCCACCCCACACCATTACTGACCCACTGCCAAACCGGTCATGCCGAAGGATGTTGCAGGCAGCAGATCGCTCTCCATGGCGTCTCCAGACTCTGTCATGTCTGTCACATGTGCTCAGTGTGAACCTGCTTTCATCTGTGAAAAGCACAGGGCGCCAGTGGCGACTTTGTCAATCCTTGTGTTCTGTGGCAAATGCCAAGCATCCTGCACAGTGTTGGAATGTGAGCACAACCCCCATCTGTGGACGTTGGGCCCTCATACCATCCTCATGGAGTCGGTTTCTAACTGTTTGTGCAGACACATGCACATTTGTGGTATGCTAGAGGTAATTTTGCAGGGCTCTGGCAGTGCTCCTGCTGTTCCTCCTTGCACAAAGGCGGAGGTAGCGGTCCTGCTGCTGGGTTGTTGCTCTTCTACGGCCCCCTCCACGTCTCCTGGTGTACTGGCCTGTCTCCCGGTATCGCCTCCAGCCTCTGGACACCACGCTGACAGACACAGCAAACCTTCTTGCCACCGCTCGCATTGATGTGCCATCCTGGATGTGCTGCCCTATCTGAGCAACTTCTGTGGGTTGTAGAGTTCGTCTCATGCTACCACGAATGTGAAAGCACAACCAACTTTCAAAAGTGACCAAAACATCAGCCAGAAAGCATTGGTACTGAGATGTGGTCTGTGGTCCCCACCTGCAGAACCACTCCTTAATTGAGTGTGTCTTGATTATTGCCAATAATTTCCATTTATTGTCTATTCCATTTGCACAACAGCATGTGAAATTGATTGTCAATCAGTGTTGCTTCCTAAGTGGACAGTTTGATTTTACAGAAGTTTGATTTACTTGGAGTTATATTCTGTTGTTCAAGTGTTCCCTTTATTTTTTTGAGCAGTATATATATATATATATATATATATATATATATATATATATATATACAGTACAGACCAAAAGTTTGGACACACCTTCTCATTTAAAGATTTTTCTGTATTTTCATGACTTTGAAAATTGTACATTCACACTGAATACATCAAAACTATGAATTAACACATGTGGAATTATATACTTAACAAAAAAGTGTGAAACAACTGAAAATATGTCTTATATTCTTGGTTCTTCAAAGTAGCCACCTTTTGCTTTGATGACTGCTTTGCATTCTCTTGATGAGCTTCCAGAGGTAGTCACCGGAAATGGTTTTCACGTCACAGGTGTGTGCTGTCAGGTTTAATAAGTGGGATTTCTTGCCTTATAAATGGGGTTGGGACCATCAGTTGTGTTGTGCAGAAGTCAGGTGGATACACAGCTGATAGTCCTACTGAATAGACTGTTAGAATTTGTATTATGGCAAGAAAAAAGCAGCTAAGTAAAGAAAAACGAGTGGCCATCATTACTTTAAGAAATGAAGGTCAGTCAGTCTGAAAAATTGGGAAAACTCTGAATGTGTCCCCAAGTGCAGTTGCAAAAACCATCAAGTGCTACAAAGAAACTGGCTCACATGAGGACCTCCCCAGGAAAGGAAGACCAAGAGTCACCTCTGCTTCTGAGGATAAGTTTATCTGAGTCACCAGCCTCAGAAATCGCTGGTCAGATTAGAGACCAGGTCAATGCCACAGAGAGTTCTAGCAGCAGACACATCTCTTCAACAACTGTTAAGAGGAGACTTTGTGCAGCAGGCCTTCATGGTAAAATAGCTGCTTGGAAACCACTGCTAAGGACAGGCAACAAGCAGAAGAGACTTGTTTGGGCTAAAGAACACAAGGAATGGACATTAGACCAGTGGAAATCTGTGCTTTGGTCTGATGAGTCCAAATTTGAGATCTTTGGTTCCAACCACCGTGTCTTTGTGCGACGCAGAAAAGGTGAATGGATGGACTCTACATGCCTGGTTCCCACCGTGAAGCATGGAGGAGGAGGTGTGATGGTGTGGGGATGCTTTGCTGGTGACACTGTTGGGGATTTATTCAAAATTGAAGGCATACTGAACCAGCATGGCTACCACAGCATCTTGCAGCGGCATGCTATTCCATCCGGTTTGCGTTTAGTTGGACCATCATTTATTTTTCAACAGGACAATAACCCCAAACACACCTCCAGGCTGTGTAAGGGCTATTTGACCAAGAGGAAGAGTGATGGGGGGCTACGCCAGATGACCTGGCCTCCACAGTCACCAGACCTGAACCCAATCGAGATGGTTTGGGGTGAGCTGGACCGCAGAGTGAAGGCAAAAGGGCCAACAAGTGCTAAGCATCTCTGGGAACTCCTTCAAGATTGTTGGAAGACCATTTCCGATGACTACCTCTTGAAGCTCATCAAGAGAATGCCAAGAGTGTGCAAAGCAGTCATCAAAGCAAAAGGTGGCTACTGTGAAGAACCTAGAATATAAGACATATTTTCAGTTGTTTCACACTTTTTTGTTAAGTATATAATTCCACATATGTTAATTCATAGTTTTGATGCCTTCAGTGTGAATGTACAATTTTCATAGTCATGAAAATACAGAAAAATCTTTAAATGAGAAGGTGTGTCCAAACTTTCTGAAGGCATCAAACTATGAATTAACACATGTGGAATTATATACTTAACAAAAAAGTGTGAAGCAACTGAAAATATGTCTTATATTCTAGGTTCTTCAAAGTAGCCACATTTTGCTTTGATGACTGCTTTGCACACTCTTGGCATTCTCTTGATGTGCTTCAAGAGGTAGTCACCGGAAATGGTCTTCCAACAATCTTGAAGGAGTTCCCAGAGATGCTTAGCACTTGTTGGCCCTATTGCCTTCACTCTGCGGTCCAGCTCACCCCAAACCATCTCGATTGGGTTCAGGTCTGGTGACTGTGGAGGCCAGGTCATCTGGCGTAGCACCCCATCATTCTCCTTCTTGGTCTAATAGCCCTTACACAGCCTGGAGGTGTGTTTGGGGGTCATTGTCCTTTTGAAAAATAAATGATGGTCCAACTAAATGCAAACCGGATGGAATAGCATGACGCTGCAAGATGCTGTGGTAGCCATGCTGGTTCAGTATGCCTTCAATTTTGAATAAATCCCCAACAGTGTCACCAGCAAAGCACCCCCACACCATCACACCTCCTCCTCCATGCTTCACGGTTGGAACCAGGCATGTAGAGTCCATCCGTTCACCTTTTCTGCGTCGCACAAAGACACGGTGGTTGGAACCAAATATCTCAAAATTGGACTCATCAGACCAAAGCACAGAATTCCACTGGTCTAATGTCCATTCCTTGTGTTCTTTAGCCCAAACAAGTCTCTTCTGCTTGTTGCCTGTCCTTAGCAGTGGTTTCCTAGCAGCTATTTTATCATGAAGGCCTGCTGCGCAAAGTCTCCTCTTAGCAGTTGTTGAAGAGATGTGTCTGCTGCTAGAACTCTGTGTGGCATTGACCTGGTCTCTAAACTGAGCTGCTGTTAACCTGCGATTTCTGAGGCTGGTGACTCAGATAAACTTATCCTCAGAAGCAGAGGTGACTCTTGGTCTTCGTTTCCTGGGGCGGTCCTCACGTGAGCGAGTTTCTTTGTAGCGCTTGATGGTTTTTGCAACTGCACTTGGGGACACTTTCAAAGTTTTCCCAATTTTTCGGCCTGACTGACCTTCATTTCTTAAAGTAATGATGGCCATTCGTTTTTCTTTACTTAGCTACTTTTTTCTTGCCATAATACAAATTCTAACAGTCTATTCAGTAGGACTATCAGCTGTGTATCCACCAGACTTCTGCATAACACAACTGATGGTCCCAACCCCATTTATAAGGCAAGAAATCCCACTTATTAAACCTGACAGGGCACACCTGTGAAAACCATTTCCGGTCACTACCTCTTGAAGCTCATCAAGAGAATGCCAAGAGTGTGCAAAGCAGTCATCAAAGCAAAAGGTGGCTACTTTGAAGAACCTAGAATATAAGACATATTTTCAGTTGTTTCACACTTTTTTGTTAAGTATATAATTCCACATGTGTTAATTCATAGTTTTCATGTCTTCAGTGTGAATGTACAATTTTTATAGTCATGAAAATACAGAAAAATCTTTAAATGGGAAGGTGTGTCCAAACTTTTGGTCTGTACTGTATATATCTATCCCTGACTGTTCTTGTCTTGTGGCTCTGTGCGTTGGATCCCGGCACCTGCATTACAGTGTCACAACTGCTGCACCCAGTAAATGAAGTGATACATCATTTGAATTAAGGTCACTTTTCCTACATTACGCTGCTTTCAGATGAGGTAGCAAAAACCTGGTGACAGATTCCCTTTAAAAGATCAGGGGCACAGATTCAAAAGGGATATGTCTACTAGAGGCATAGCTAGGTGTGAAACTTCTGAGTGGGCCCCTAACCAGGTAATCATGTTTACAACTATGGTGGTGCACCCTAATAGTGGGTATAGGAGAACCCCAGCCGATGACCATCCTGTTGCTGAAAATAAATCACTATACAAAGACCAACACCAATATTACCATCATATGTTGACCACATGGTGGTAGATACCAGTTCAGCAGAACATACAAGTGATTACAGTACAGTTATACTGTAGATAGTGACTTACAACTGACGTTCTTTCTGATGAAGTCATTAATTTTCCCCATCTGTTCCATCTGGCCCAAACTGATATGACAACTTTTCCCGCCATGACTCATCTACAAGGTTTACAACAAAGACACATTTGAATCCTCATATTTCCAACACCATTCCCAACCTGCACAAATTCCTCAAACTGCTGATATACCAATGCTGAGCTGATGCTGCTGTATGTGTCCCAATTACTGCACCTGCCGCATGGTACAAAAAAGAGCTCCTCTTATTGACTCACATAATAATGCCCACAACTGTTCCTGTTACAAAGTAAAATGCCTTCTTTGGGCCCTCTAGATGGTAAAATTGACTCCTAGAATATATTAATACCCAGTGCATGTGTCCTAGAATACAGTGCCCACATTTTGCCCTCCTAGAAAGTAATAATGCCCCATGTGTGGCCCTTTGACAATCACAATGAGTTCCCCTATAACAATAAGTGCCCACTTAACATTTAATTATGTCCCCTGAATCTCCCCATGTATATTCCCCTATACACAGTATGATGGGCCACAGCTCCCTTATACACAGTATGATGTCCTCACAGATCCTCTATACACAGTATGATGGGCTCACAGTTCCACACTAGCAGTATGATGTTACCACAGCTTGCCTCTACACAGTATGATGTCCAAATAGTTAACTCTATACACAGTATAATGGACCCACAGCTACCCTACACACAGTATGGTGTCCCCACAGCTCCCCTCTATACAGTATGATGTCCCCACAGCTCCCCTATGCACAGTATGATGCCCCCATAGCTCACGATACACAGTATATTGCCCACACAGCTCTCTATGCACAGTATAATGGGCCACCAGCTCCACTATACACAGTATGTTGAGCTCACAGCTCCCCTCCATACAGTATTATGTTCCCACAGCTCCCCTATATACAGTGTGATACCCCCACAGCTCCCCTCTACATAGTGTGATGTCCACAGAGTTCCCCTATATGTATAATGCTCTCCTTAGTAGCCCCCAAACTGTATCATGGCCCCCTTAGTAGATACCATACTGTACGAGTGTCCTCTTAGCAGGCCCCACACTGTATCATGGCCCCCCTTAAGCAACCTCCACACTGTATGATGACCCCCTTAGAGGCTACTATGTATGATGGCTCTCTAAGTAGCCCCCACTATGTATGAAGGCCACCTTGGTAGCCCCCACTATGTATAAGGGCCTCCTTGGTAGCCCACACTATATATGAGGGATCCCTTAGTAGCCCCCACTAGTTATGAGGGCCCTCTTAGTAGCCCTCACATTTAATGTCCCTCACACAATATTAAAATAAAAAAATAACATCATATTCTCGGTTATCCCCGCTGAGTCCAGCGACAGGTCCCAGGCAGACCGATACGGTGACATAATCGCGCCAGGAAGGACCCGGCCTGTGCGTCATTACGTTGCTCCATCCAGGACCTAGAGTTCTGCAGGCCACAGGCCTATAACGGACTTCGGCCTGCAGAACGGAGAGCGGTAGTGCATGAGACCATATGTCCTTGCTCTACCACAGAGTTTAACTGTATTGACATGCTACGCACATTGATACAGTTAATGGAGGTGGTCACTCTAGGTGGGCCCCTCCAAGTCAGGAGCCTGGGGCGACCGTCCCCTTTGACCCCGGGTAGCTATTCTACTGATGTCTACCTGTACACCCCCTCCACTGAAAAAAAAAAATACATGTACTATATGGACAAAAGTATTAAGAGACACCTTTTAATCACTGAATCAGCCCCATTGTCATAGGTGTGTAAAGTCAAGCCCCTTGCCATGCAGTTTATCTTTATAAACATCTGTGAAAGAATGGCTCTTGCTAAAGAGCTCACTGAATTTGAGTGGTCTTAGATGCCACCAATGTAACAAGTCAGTTTGTGAAAAAAAAATTCTCCTAAATATTCTACAATCGGTTACATATAGTGACTCACAAATGATATTCTTTTCCTATCACTTCCATTTGACCCAGACCTACATGACGACTTCTTCCAGCCACAACTTGTATCTGCACAGTTGACAACACAGACACATTTCACTTCTTACATTTCCTCATACAGCAGCATGTGGGTTCAGACAAGATCTGGTAGCCATTTAAAGAGTCATCCTAACACCTCAACCAAAGTGTGTGAAACTGACTACTAGCCCATAATATTCTCTGTGGGTGATGCTTGGGAGAGGGAGATTTCTGCTGCAGAAACGTACTAAAAACACACATGCAGATTTTCTGTTGTTTAATGCAATTCTATGGAGAAAATCTGAAGCAAAACTCAGAGAAATAGACATGCTGCGGATTTTAAAAATGCACCGCAGGTCAGTTCACTGCGTTAAAAAAAATGGTTAGTTGGAATGAGATTTCTATAAATTACATCCACTTTACTGGTTCTTTGTGTGTGAAAATATGCTGTTTACATAACTCACCTTAATCTAAGGGGACTACAAAATAAAAAATGTTTTTAAAAATATAAAAGTTTGAATTATTCACCTTTTTCCTTATTTTAAAAAATAATAATAATGAAATAAACATATTTGGTATTGCCACATCTGTAAAAGTCTGGTCTATCAAAATATAAAATTATTTAAACTAATCAATAAATGATGTAACAATAAAAAAGATCAAAACAACACAACTGTGGCTTTTTAACATCAAAAAATGCAATAATAAGCGATCAAAACATTGCATTTATCCCAAAATATCAATAAAAATGTCAGGCACAAAAAAACAAGCCCTCACCCAGCTTCACAGGCCGATAAAATTAAAGTGTTAAGGATCTTGGAACATCGCGACACAAGTGAATTTTTTATTTTATAAATTAACCATTTTTTTCCCCACCATTTAAATAGAAAAAATATATACATCTTTTGTATTGCCGTAACTATAATGACCTGTGGAATCATTGCCAGGTAATTTTTACCACACAATGAACACCGTAAAAACAAAACCCAAAAATCACTGGCAGAATTGTGTACTTTAAATTTATTTCCAGTACAATGAATGGAATCATTCAAGACTACAACTTTTACCATAAAAAACAAGCCCTCATACTTCTATGTGGACAGAAAAATAAAAAAGTTATGGCTCTTAGAAGAAGAGGAGGAATAAACGAAAATGCAAAATCCAAAAATTGCCTGATCGGAAAGGGTTAAAGCAAATCTCTGATAAGATTTTACAATTTTAACTTGATACATTATTACGTTTTTTTAATTGTTAATCTTTATTAGTTATAACTTATGAAGCTGGTGTGCTTACTTTGAAAATCCAAGACAGAACAAAGTATAATCCTGTTCGAAAGTGTCCCAGTCTGTTACTCAAATGAGCAGTTTGAGCCCAGCTGTAGGTCACTTGTGCACAATCAGACGGCCGTATAACATGGACGACGATTGCAACGCAATCCTCGGACTGGCCAGCAGCTCTCCTGACACAAGCGTGGCAGCCGGTATTTCTATGCAGTTGTCACGAGGCTCGGATCAGGAGAGTCGAGAGCACTGCAATGCGATCGTTATCCATGTTATACAGCCGTCTGACAGCTCCCTTATCAGGATTATACAGACATTTTTGCCATTAATTTTCACAGTAAATACACCAACCTCATCAAGTCAATGGGATTTATTTAATAATACGTGGAGCTTTTATTGTGAACTTTGGTGACATATCCTCTCTAAATTATAATAATCAAAATTAAAAATGGCATTATGAGAAAGATTGAAAATAAAATAAAAGATATCATTGGTTCCTATAGACAACACAGACATGTTTTCTTAGAGCTATTAGTCATGTGTGTCTTCTCACTATCATTTCCGCGAAAAGTTTGCAGAATAACTTGTTCCGTTCCTATGATTAATGCCCTGTTCACTTTGGCTGATGCTCCCAAGTCCATATCTTAAATCAGGCATTTTGCATGGCAAAGCAATTTTTATATAAGAAATTAACTTTACCGTACAAATTTCTGTAATAAGGCAATGCTCCTTAGACGCTCCCAAATATACAGAATTGTAATAAGCACCCACAGGTGGTAGTGGGGTGCAGAGACATTAATCATTCCCAGGCCATAGTACCAGACATGACCCAAAGACTCCTGTGTCACAACCCTAGAAGACTCCGGTAGACACTTGTATTATAATTGGCCCATGGTAGAGGGTGGTGCTATAGTTATCGGACTGGGGCCTAGTGCCTTTAAGCCACATATTTTGGCTCTGATATGTCTAATGGATCCTACTATACCATGGTATGACTTTAAAGGGGTTGTCCACTACTTTAGATTACCCCCCCAATGTATCCCCCCAGGGCCCCTAAGACTTTTTGTAAATACCTTTCGTTGCAGATGATGCCTGTGAGCGGCGCTATCACTGGCCGCTCACAGGCATCACGTGACCCCCGGCTGCAGCCGGCTCTGACATCTGCTGATGTCATGACAAATGCTGACAGCATCCAGGGGTTTTTGTCTTCCTCGTTCCACGGTGGATGCCAGACTGTGGGCGGGGTTACCCCCACGTCACACCCGGCATTCACCGCGCGCTCTGCCTCTTCCCATTCATTGGGAAAGCGCGCGGTGGATGCTGGACCGCAGGGACCCCAGTGCTGAGTGACGCCTCACTTGTCGTGACGTCAGCGGGGGGTCATGTGCTGCCTGTGAGCGGCCACCGATAGCGCTGCTCACAAGCAGTATCTGCAACGCAAGGCATTTACAAAAAGTCTTAGGGGCCCCGGGGGGATACATAGGGGGAATAATATAAAGTAGTGCACAACTTCTTTAATTTCACATGGAATAACAGAGAATTTTCCATAATAAGTGCCATGTTCTTTTTTATGTGATATTCCGGTGTATTTTCCACTAGGAGCAGTGAGAATGTGACACTACAGTCATGGCCAAAAGTTTTGAGAATGACACCAAAATTATATTTTCACATGATTTGCTGGCCTCTGGTTTTTATTAGTGTTTGTCTGATGTTTATATCACATACAGAAATATAATTGCAATCATATTATGAGTACCAATAGGTTATATTGACAGAATGAGTTAATGCAGCAGGTCAATATTTGCAGTGTTGCCCCTTCTTCTTCAAGACCTCTGTAATTCTCCCTGGCATGCTCTCAATCAACTGTTGGACCAAATCCTGACTGATAGCAGTCCATTCTTGCATAATCAATGCTTGCATTTTGCCAGAATTTGTTGGTTTTTGTTTGTCCACCCGTCTCTTGATGATTGACCACAAGTTCTGAATGGGATTAAGATCTGGGGAGTTTCCAGGCCATGGACCCAAAATCTCTATGTTTTGTTCCATGAGCCATTTAGTTATCACCTTTGCTTTATGGCAAGGTGCTCCATCATGCTGGAAAAGGCATTGTTGGGCGCCAAACTGCTCTTGGTCGGTTGGGAGAAGTTGCTCTTGGAGGACATTCTGGTACCATTCTTTATTCATGGCTGTGTTTTTAGGCAAGACTGTGAGTGAGCCGATTTCCTTGGCTGAGAAGCAACCCCACACATGAATGGTTTCAGGATGCTTTACAGTTGGCATGAGACAAGACTGGTGGTAGCGCTCACCTCTTCTTCTCCGAATAAGCTGTTTTCCAGATGTCACAAACAATCGAAAAGGGGATTCATCAGAGAAAATGACTTTGCCCCAGTCCTCAGCAGTCCACTCCCTGTACCTTTTGCAGAATATCAGTCGGTCCCTGATGTTTTTTCTGGAGAGAAGTGGCTTCTTTGCTGCCCTCCTTGAAACCAGCCCTTGCTCAAAGAGTCTCCGCCTCACAGTGCGTGCAGAAGCACTCACACCAGCCTGCTGCCATTTCTGAGCAAGCTCGGCACTGCTGGTAGTCCGATCCCACAGCTGAAACAGTTTTAAGATACGGTCCTGGCGCTTGCTGGTCTTTCTTGGGCGCCCTGGAGCCTTTTTGACAACAATGGAAGCTCTCTCCTTGAAGTTCTTGATGATGCGATAGATTGTTGACTGAGGTGCAATCTTTGTAGCTGCGATACTCTTCCCTGTTAGGCCATTTTTGTGCAGTGCAATGATGGCTGCACGTGTTTCTTTAGAGATAACCATGGTTAACTGAAGAGAAACAATGATACCAAGAACCAGCCTCCTTTTAAAGTGTCCAGTGATGTCATTCTTACTTAATCATGACTGATTGATCGCCAGCCCTGTCCTCATCAACACCCACACCTGTGTTAATGGATCAATCACTAAAACGATGTTAGCTGCTCCTTTTAAGGCAGGACTGCAATGATGTTGAAATGTGTTTTGGGGGTTAAAGTTCATTTTCTGGGCAAATATTGACTTTGCAAGTACAGTAATTGCTATTAAGCTGATCACTCTTTGACATTCAGGAGTATATGCAAATTGCCATTACAAAAAATGAAGCAGTAAACTTTGGAAAAATTACTATTTGTCTCATTCTCAATACTTTTGGCTATGGCTGTATACAGACTTATGAAGACTGCTGTGATGTGATGCTGTACAGTTTCTGTGCTCATGTCTTTATTGGGCAAATGAGCCCTAAAGGATTTACTTATAGCAAGAATCAATGTTTCATTCCATTGCATGTGGTTTGGTCAATGTAAGGGCTCATTCACATGTCCGATTTTCTCGTATGACTGCTCTCTGTGGTTTTCACGGATAGCACTCATAGCTATGATATTCTATGGGGCTGTACACATGTCCGAGTGGTCCATGGAAAATATCAGAAATGAGGTCAGATCAAAATCGGCAATGCAAGTCAATGGGTCCGTGAAAAAAATCTGACCACACTCGGTTGACATCCGAGTGCAGTCCGATTTTCACAGGCTGTCAGAATAGAGAAGGGAGAGAATTATATTTTATTTCTCCACGTACAGGAAAAACGGATGACACTTGGACCATACTCTGATTAAACTCTGTTCAAACTCTGACCAAAGTCTGATCAGAATAATTGGTCCATTTTTCTTGTACATGGAAATATCGGGTGTGTGAATGAACCCCAACACTAATAAGACTTAAAGGGAATCTGTCATTTCATTTGACCTATCTAACCTATTAATATGGGCATACAGGTTATAGACTGCTGAGGACAGTGATCCCTGTATGTCTCGTATCAGATGCCTTGTTGTGGATAAATCAGAGAAGACTGAGAGGAGACTTAATAGCTGTCTACAAATATCTCAAGGGCTGTCACATTGTAGAAGGATCATCTTTATTCTCATTTGCACAAGGAAAGACTAGAAGCAATGGGATGAAACTGAATGAAAGGAGACACAGATTAGGTATTAGAAAAAACTTTTTGACAGTGAGGGTGATCAATGAGTGGAACAGGCTGCCACGAGAGGTGGTGAGTTCCCCTTCAATGGACGTCTTCAAACAGAGCTGGACAGATATCTGTCTGAGATGATTTAGTGAATCCTGCTTTGAGCAGGGGGTTGGACCAGATGACCCAGGAGGCCCCCTCCAACTCTACCATTCTATGATTCTATGATCTTTTATCACTTTATATAAATGGCCTCTTCCAGGCTCTGGGGAGGACGCTGCCTGAAAGATAACTCTGCCTCCAGAGATTATTTTACATGAAGGGGGAGTTACCAGTGTGATGTGTAATGGTTACCAGTGTGATGTGTAATGGTTTGGTTACCAGTGTCATGGTTACCAGTGTGATGTGTAATGGTTACCAGTGTGATGTGTAATGGTTACCAGTGTGATGTGTGATGGTTACCAGTGTGATTTGTAATGGTTACCAATGTGATGTGTGATGGTTACCAGTGTTACCAGTGTGATGGTTACCAGTGTGATGTTTAATGGTTACCAGTGTGATGTGTAATGGTTACCAGTGTGATATGTAATGGCCGCTCTCTGCTCTCCTGATCTCCTTCTCTCTGCTCTCACTGCAGAGCTGTGTGTGATTATACCTGACACATCTGCAGGTTCCTCTCAGCTTCCATCTCACAGGCAGACAGGGCTGTAATATTGTTACAATACAGCATTGCTCAGAGAGCTGCAAAAAATGTATTTGCAAGAAGACAAAGTTTATTTCTCCTGTTCTGTGTTAGTTACTTGTCTCACACTGGTAACTCCCCCTTCATGTAAAATAATCTCTGGAGGTAGAGTAATCTTCCAGGCAGCGTCCTCTCCAGAGCCTGGAAGAGGTCATTTACATATAAGAAAAATGTGGATTTCTCTGGAATAAGACATCAGATCGCAGATATCAAGGTATCGTGTTATTCAGCTTCCTTTGACATACATGCCCATATAGACGGCTTAGGAGGGTTGATCCTACTGATTCTCTTAAAAGTTTTAAACCCATATTTGGAGTGCTGGTATTTTTTTAGCACTAGATGTCACACCCCAGGCTTTCTAAAGCGACCAGTATTTCTGGCTCATCAGATTGATTATACATAAGTAGGTTTATCACATGGCGACAGGTGGCACAATTACATGAAACTCAATTTTGACTTTGGTAATCTTTGTATTTCTAATGTGCCAACTATCCAGACTCTCCCAGCATGGTTACATTAATTTCTAGACTAGGTTTTAGGTTATTGGATGATTAAGAGATTATTTCTACATTATGTTTTTACCTTTCTTGTTGATTCTGTTGTAGTTATAAACCGTAACTCCTTTAAGCAAAATGCAAACCTGTCAAACCAGGTTTATTGGAACCAAGGCTATGATTGAAAACCTGCATTGAGTGGTGTGTGCGTATATATTTAATAAGGCAGGCATACCTGTTCTTCTGTACTTGATATTAATATCTAAGGCCCAGTCCTCTCTCCTCAGGGCAGTGATGAACGTGTTGAAAGAATTACCTCTGTCAACAAGAGACAAACTACAGCATTTCAGTAAACTCTATGAGGGGCTCCACCCTTAATGCGTGGGAAACACTATGTGACCCTGCTTACTGTGGTATACAGCATGGCCCAATATAACCTTAACCTTCCTTGACTATTATAATACATCCCATCCATCCAGAAGTCAACTTCATTGTATTTCATGGATTATTAGGCAACGTTCACACGTTGCGGCCACAGAGTGTTCTTTTTTTCTGCTGTCTTTTTTCTGCTGTCACAGTAGAATCACAGTGTTTTTGCTGTGATTTTGGTAAATTATGGCAAAATTATGTGTGGCACCCCAGGGGTCTGGTTTCCACAGTAACAGCAATGTTATGTCTGAGAGCAGGTGGGAGGTCTCTTGGTCAGGGATCCTGTGCATGCCACACCTCCTGCCCAGTCCTGGGAGGGGAAGAACTTCCCCTATATAAACCTAGGGCTAAGGCAGGGTTAGTGAGTAGAGAAGAAGTAGAGACAGAGAAGAGAAGCAGATCTAGGAAAAGAACATCAGGAGCTCTGTGGGAGCAGTGCTATAAGGAGTCAGGGGCTGGCAGCTGCAGAGCTCGCCCTGACTGAGAAGCTATCACCGGACCCGGAGTCCGAGGCTGTGGGGACTAATCTTTACCCAGCAGCAGAAACCGCCCGGCAGGGGATTTCAGGTCCTCTGGCCAAGAAACCCGAAGGCACGGTCACACGCGAGGGACCAGCACCGCCGTCGTGGAGCGGACGCCACTAGAAGGCCCCGAGTCACCGGCCATACGGGTGAGCACCACACGGTACACTCAGGGACGTGGGCTACTTATACCCGCCTCTAGCAAGGTAGCCAGAAGAGTACAGTCAGTTTGGGAGGCCTACAACTCCGCCTGGCCAGGGGAGATCCCATCTGCTCAAGGACTGACCAGGCCCCGATCGCTAGCCAGTACTCCGGGAGGGTCTATCTTTATCACCAGTAAAGACCCTGAATTACACCGCATCGTCTCTGAGTGATTCCTGCCACCCCCATCATCCACGTCGTCTGCCCTGAGGCCATACCCCTCCCGTTGGGGGTGATACTATCACGCTGCACAATCCTACCACCGGCCTCAGCGGTCTGCCCTGCAGCGGCAGCTCCTTCGCTGCATTCAACGGGTGGCGTAGTCGTCCAACATCTACCGCTAATACATCGCCGCTCAGTTTGACTCCCTGGGCACGGACCGGGTCACCGCCACGAGACTACAACCCTCAACAGATCCGGCTCCGGGTAAGCTCCCGTGCGCGCGATGCCGCGCGACGAAGGCCCAGGGGTGCGTCAACTTTTGGCGTAGTCGGCAGGATTTCGTGCCCGCAACCACCGGGTACTGCGTGCCTGAAAAAGACTGTTCAAACTTACCTGTGGTGAAGATTCCCGCCATCCGGTGCCATCTTCCGCTTCCTTCCCGCCATCGGTGGAGTTTTCCCGCCATCCGGCGCCATCTTCAGCCTTCTTCCCGCCATACGTGGAGTTTTCCCGCCATTGGACGCCATCTTGAGGACGCCGCGCGGGAAGAAGAGGGGCGTGGACTCCCAAAGCGCGCGAGAATTGAAGCCCCGCCTCACGTCCGGACGTTGCGTAAGGTCCTGGAAGGAGCCCAGCAGACGCCGACGTCACAGGAGCGCGACGGAAGGTCCTCAACCCTGACGATTCACTGCGGAGCCGCGGCCTACGGAAGAGGATCATCGCAAGGTAGGCCACGGTCCACTAGGGGGGAGAAGGATGCCGGATACGGAGGAGAGCTTCACCGCTTCAACCCCCGCCAGCGCCACCGCTGTTGCGGTCATGCCTTTCACCATGCCCTATATCCCGGGGGCAGCCTGGCTACCCCAGTACTCAGGGGAGTCACATACCCTGCATGACTTTAGAGAAAAGCTGGATAGCCTCTTCCAGGTGTACCCCCTCACAGAGGAGCAAAAAGTGAGCATCCTGGTGGCCCAATTAACCGGGGCAGCCCAAAGTGAGGTAAAGTCCTGGCCACCTGGGAGGAGGACTGTCGCAGAGATACTAACCCAGCTAACCGAGGAGGAGCTGCAGTACTACCAATACGAGGAAAGCCAAGAGGACCCGGACGGGTCTGAGGACTACCCTCAGGAGGGAGCACAAAGAGGACATAGCTACTGAAGGGAAGTAGCGTGAATAAAGAGCTGTAAATAGTTACCCGTAAGGGTACAAGGACTGCTGCTAATTAAAATATGGTCCCCGTTGGGATTAGTGAATTGTTCCCCATGTGCCCCTATCTTAAACCAGGCTGAGGACTGTGAGCAGCCATTCCTTATCCCCACTGGCCGAGGACTGAGAGCGGCCATATCCTGTAAATAATTATGTGTTTCTAGTTATTTTTAGGAGTCCTTGGTGGATTTACCGGGAATCCTTGTACAATTGGTTGGAGCGTAACCCAGGAATGGACTAAAAGACTGTTAAGGACTCGGGGCAGGACAGACCCCTACCTGGTTACGTCTCCCTGTTTTGGTGAAATGGACACCTTTGTTTTCTTCAAAGACTGCACCCGGTTGCGGACACGCCGTAACCATCTTTATGTGTTTTTCTTATTGTATTATTATTGTTTATACCTTGTTATGTTTTTCTAAAAATATGTTTAGTCCCGGAGTACTAAATTTCACTAGGGGGGAATGTGGCACCCCAGGGGTCTGGTTTCCACAGTAACAGCAATGTTATGTCTGAGAGCAGGTGGGAGGTCTCTTGGTCAGGGATCCTGTGCATGCCACACCTCCTGCCCAGTCCTGGGAGGGGAAGAACTTCCCCTATATAAACCTAGGGCTGAGGCAGGGTTAGTGAGTAGAGAAGAAGTAGAGACAGAGAAGAGAAGCAGATCTAGGAAAAGAACATCAGGAGCTCTGTGGGAGCAGTGCTATAAGGAGTCAGGGGCTGGCAGCTGCAGAGCTCGCCCTGACTGAGAAGCTATCACCGGACCCGGAGTCCGAGGCTGTGGGGACTAATCTTTACCCAGCAGCAGAAACCGCCCGGCAGGGGATTTCAGGTCCTCTGGCCAAGAAACCCGAAGGCACGGTCACACGCGTGGGACCAGCACCGCCGTTGTGGAGCGGACGCCACTAGAAGGCCCCGAGTCACCGGCCATACGGGTGAGCACCACACGGTACACTCAGGGACGTGGGCTACTTATACCCGCCTCTAGCAAGGTAGCCAGAAGAGTACAGTCAGTTTGGGAGGCCTACAACTCCGCCTGGCCAGGGGAGATCCCATCTGCTCAAGGACTGACCAGGCCCCGATCGCTAGCCAGTACTCCGGGAGGGTCTATCTTTATCACCAGTAAAGACCCTGAATTACACCGCATCGTCTCTGAGTGATTCCTGCTACCCCCATCATCCACGTCGGCTGCCCTGAGGCCATACCCCTCCCGTTGGGGGTGATACTATCACGCTGCACAATCCTACCACCGGCCTCAGCGGTCTGCCCTGCAGCGGCAGCTCCTTCGCTGCATTCAACGGGTGGCGTAGTCGTCCAACATCTACCGCTAATACATCGCCGCTCAGTTTGACTCCCTGGACACGGACCGGGTCACCGCCACGAGACTACAACCCTCAACAGATCCGGCTCCGGGTAAGCTCCCGTGCGCGCGATGCCGCGCGACGAAGGCCCAGGGGTGCGTCATATGCATTCTTGCTGTGATTGTGGCAAAAAAATCACAACGTGGCTGCAATATGTGAAAGCAGCCTTAATATCCAGTATATCATTATCCAGAATATCATTTTGTGCAACTGGGAATTAATTCAAATATTATTTTGTAAATCACTACATGTATTAAAGTAGTTTCACATATCATACAAGGAAAAGAAAGATCACAGATTTGGTACTATATAATAATGTATCAGTTAAACAGAACCTGCAATTAAAATATTTTTTTTTTCACAAAGCTGGCAATCTGCAAAGAACATGAAAAGAGAGATTATAACATCTACGATGGTTCCGGACCCAATGTGTCAGAACTGGGCACTGACTCACAATAAATATTATAGAGAATCTGTTAGAAACTTTTACCCTCCCTAAAACAGTTTTCAAGGATATATAGCTCTTTAAAATAAAAGGGAAAACAACTAAGGAAAAATTTCAACAACAAGAAAAATTAAAAAGTAGAAAAATATATTAATATCGCATAAGATCATGTGATCAAGAAAATATAATAAAGAACCATATAAAGAAAGCAAAAAAAGGTGGGGTGTAGACCGTACACTTTTCAGACAGACACATTCTTAATCATAGGATACCAGTAATTAAGGATATGTCTGTCCAAAACACATAAGGTTCCCCTCCATCCTTTTTTTGTTCTCTTTATATGTTTTTTGATTATATTTTTATTGAGTGCATCACTATATGGACTATTCATGACTGCGCTCTACCTTGGTATTATGCCTGAAATATTTAACCTGTTTTGAGGTCAGTTTTTGTTGCTGATTCTAAATCTGCCCTTATTTTTTATCCATCAGCTCTAGTTAATGAGATGTGATATAACTATTGGTGAGCGAACGTGCTCGCCACTGCTCGGTACTCGCCCGAGCATCTCACTGATCGAGATGCTCGGCACTCGGCGAGTATTTCCGGGTTGCTCAGGTGGGAACGCGGGTCCCCACTCTGCATGTTTGGCGCTCTTTAGAGAGCCAATGAACATGCAGGGTTTGCTTGCCACGCACTGTAATGCCGTAGCCATGTTGGTTGTGGGCATTACAGTGATTGGCTGGCCTCACAGCATCATCAGGTGTATATAAGACCGGGTGCCGCTATGCTCATCACAATCTACCCCAGAATCAGGCAGCGAGAGGTGCTGCTGAGTCAGGGAGAGATTTGTTTGTTTAGAGTTAGTATAGGAATTCCACATCATATATCTATATATCCATCTGAACTAACAGTCCTTCTGAGGACTAATCCAGGTGCATATTTTCAGTGATGAAGGTGATAGCAGGAGTTAGGCAGGCAGGCAGTGTATGTGGCAGACTGCAGTGCATATAGTGCAAGAGGGTCCATAGCACGTTCCTGCTGCTTCTGTTCTTCCATATATTTGTAAACATAGCCCCAGATATCAGGGGCCAGGGCAATTTTTTTTTTATCTTAATCCTGGTTATCTGCTTAAAAAGCAATCCAGAGTACACCATTTTTCTACTCCATTTGCTTGTTAGCACTGCAGAATACAGCCAGATCTGTTCCATATTTCAGCGATAAAAATCCAGAAATTTGAACTGAACGTGGAAAATATTGGCCTCCTTTTCCATTCTGTTGCAGTGTGTCAGTCAAGCTATTCACACTAGGTCTCTGTCAAGAATAGTATCACTAAATTACAGGCCTGCTTTTTAAAAGCGTGGTTCTCTGTCAGACGTATCCCATATAACAGCGTTCCAAAATCATCCATTTCTGCCTTCCATTTCATTGCAGTGTGTCGGTAAAGCTATTCACACTAGGTCTCTGTGGAGAATAGTATTAGTAAATTGCAGGCCTGATATTTAAAACCGTGGTTTTCTGCCAGATGTATCACATATATAACTGTGTTCCAAAATCAGCCATTTCTGCCTTCCATTTCGTTGTAGTGTATCAGTCAAGCTATTCACACTAGGTCTCTGTGAAGAATAGTATTACTAAATTACAGGCCTTCTATTTAAAACCGTGGTTCTCTGTCAGACATATCACATATAACTATGTTCCAAAATCAGCCATTTCTGCCTTCCATTTCGTTGCACTGTGTCAGTCAAGCTATTCACCCTAGGTTTCTGTGAAGGATGCTATTAGTAAATTACAGGTCTGCTATGTAAAACCGTGGTTCTCTGTCAGACGTATCACATATAACTGCATTCCAAAATCAGCCATTTCTAGTGAACGTGGAAAATATTGTCCTCCATCTAAATGGGCCAGGTGCGTGGCAAGGGACGGGGAAGTGGACGTGATGGTGATGGTGCATGCAGAGGCTGAGGCCGTTAGCAAACTGAAATTGTGCCACAATAAACACTCACATCTTGTCGCTTGACCTTCCTGTCCCAATTGCTAGGGGAACGCAGCACTCAACTATTGAACCAAGAGCAATGTCAAAAGGTTATTGGTTGGATAGTAGATAATGCTTCCAGTCACTTTGCCACCACCACTACCACCCTGTCTTCCACACAATCAAGTCTCAGTAGCCATGAGTCTGGACCGCATATTCTTCACCCTGATCCTCCTTTCTCCCACCATGCCGAGTGCCCGGAGACAACTGATCCCACACTTGGACACTCAGAACAGCTGTTCACTTTTCCATATTTAGATTCGAGCCTCTTGCCCGGCCAGCTTCAAGCGAGTCACGCATGTTGTGATGCCCAAATATTTGAGCAGCCACAGTCACACAAAGGCAACTGTGGGAAAGTGAAATTACTGTCGCAAGAGGTGGATGATGATGATGATGAGTCACAATTTCCAGAAAGTAAGGAGGAAGACCAGGGAGTGGAAGTGGAAGATGAGGTGGTGGATGATATAGTAACTGACCCAACCTGGCAAGGGGACATGCAGTGCGAGGACAGCAGCACACAGGGGGAGGGAGGCACAGCACCACAACAGGCAGGAAGAAGCAGTGTGGTGGCCGCAGAAACAAGGCGGGAAAGCTTTCCCCGTAATACCAATATGACGAAAGTTTCCAGTACAACTGTTAGGTCTTCCCGAGTCTGGTTGTTTTTTAAAGACTCTGCAGAAAACCCTATAAAGGCCATTTGCACCACCTGCCAGGCCAGCATCAGCAGGCCTAACAAAGCTAGCAGCCTGACCACCACCAGCATGATCAGGCACATTGCAGCAAAGCATCCTATTAAGTGGGCCGAACCCCAGGGTCCAGAAACAGTGTCTGTGAGTGACACCACTGCTTCTTCCGCTGTTGTGCGTGCACGCCAATCCCCTGTCCATGGCACATTCAAAGATGCCTTCCGCCCTGCACCTGTCGTTGCACACTCTCAAACACCATCAGCAAGCATGTCCAGGTCCTTGTCCCAGCGCAGCGTTCAGTTGTCCCTACCCCAGTCCTTGGAACGCAAGTGCAAATACGCAGTCAACGCCCCACAGGCCACACTCCTAAATTCACTCATTTCGCGACTGCTTGCACTCAAAATTTTGCCTTTTAGATTCAAGGAGATGGAAGCTTTCCACAACCTGATGGTGGCAGTCGTCCCTCAGTACTTGGTCCCCAGCTGCCACTATTTCCCCTGGTGTGCCGTCCCTGCATTACACGAGCACGTGTCCCACAACATTGGCCGTGCCCTCAACAACGCAGTTACTGGGAAAGTCCACCTAACCACAGCCACATGGACAAGTGCTTGTGGGCAGGGACGGTACATCTCACTGACGGCACACTGGGTTAATATAGTGGAAGCCGGGACCCAGTTGGACCTTGGGACGGAACACATTCTCCCGACGCCAAGGATTGCGGGCCCTGGGTCAATCAGGGTTACCCCCACATTCTACAGCTCCTGCACCTCCTCCTCCTCGTCAGCCTCCTTCTCCAAAATGACCTCATCACCAGTCGGAAGCTGGAAGCACTGCAGCACTGCCTTGGCCAAGCGGCAACAGGCTGTGCTGAAGCTAATATGCTTAGGTGACAAACCGCACACCGCTGAAGAGTTGTGGACAGCTCTGAAAGAGCAGGCAGATCTGTGGCTGACACCGCTGAACCCACAGCCAGGCATGGTCATGTGTGACAATGGCCTAAACCTGGTGGCGGCTCTGGAGTGAGGCGAGCTCACACGCGTAACATGCCTGGCTCATGTGCTTATCCTCGTGGTTCAGCGGTTTCTCAAAACCTACCCAGATCTGTCGCATCTGCTTGTCAAAGTATGCCGCCTGTGTGCCCATTTTAGAAAGTCAGCTACAGCTTCCGTTGCCCTTGCCATGCTTCAGCAGTGTTTGCAGCTTGCAGCTCACCGACTGATCTGCGATGTCCCCACACGTTGGAACTCAACCTTGCAGATGTTGGGAAGGATTTGTGAGCAGAAGAGGGCAGATGTTGACTACCAGCATCAACACGGTCGTCGGTATTCAGGTCAAACTCCACACATAACAACTCAGGAGTGGACATGGATGTCAGGCATCTGTACCATACTCAAAAACTTTGAGTAATCCACCAAGATGGTGAGCGGCAATGACACCATAATTAGTGTCATCATCCCGCTTCTCTGTCTTCTGAAACGCTTTCTGCTCACAATTAAAGAGGATGCATTGCAGGCGGAGCACGATGAGATTTAGCAAGGAACCATACAGGGTGATTCCACACAGCCCAGCCTCATCTCATACCAATGTGGATTGGGTGACAATGAGGAGGAGAAGGAGGAAGAACAGGAGCTAGTTTCCTGCGCTATAGACAGTACTCCCTGCACACCTGTCATACCGTTCAGCATGGATGGCCTGAGGACAGGGAGGAGGATGAGGTGGAGAGCATGGTCAGTCGTCCTCTTGGTGAAGACACGGAAGTCTTGCCTCTTTGTAGTCTGGCACACATGGCTGAGTTTATGTTATGCTGTCTTTCCCGTGACCCTCGCGTTGTCAAAATTTTGGGTGACAGTCATTACTGGTTGGTGACACTTCTAGACCTACGCTACAAGGAGAACTTTCTGTCTCTTATTCCTGCGCAGGACTGGCCTATTAAAATGGGGCAGTATGAGAAGGCCCTTGTTGCGGAATTATTAAAAAAATTCCCATCTGAAAACGCTGGCGGCAGAGATCACAGTTCGTTGGACAACAAGCAGTACAGTTTAGAGAGATACAAATGCAATCCAGCAGAAGCAGGGGAACACTGTCAAAGTTCTGGGCCAGTTTTCTCAGACCGTCCCATCGCACAGGCCCTGAAGCGCGGGGTACTCTCACAAGGAGGGAAAAGTTTGGGAAGATGGTGAGGGAGTACCTTGCCGACTGTATCAACGTCCTCCGTGATTCCTCTGTGCCTTAGAATTATTGGGTATCCAAGCTGGACACATGGCATGAACTGGCTCTCTACGCCTTGAAGGTTCTGGCCTGCCCTGTTGCTAGCATTTTGTCAGAGCGGGTTTTTAGTGCCGCTGGTGGAATTATAACCGATAGACGCATCCGCCTGTCAACTGAAAATGCTGACAAACTGACTCTTATAAAAATGAACAAGGATTGGATTGGGCCAGACTTCTCAATACCATCGAATGTTAGCAGCGTAGCATAAACTCAAATACAGTGTCTTTTTTTGCGAGGTCTAACTCTATTCGCATGCACCTTTGTCTTCACACCCAGACATGGGTATATGCTTCTTGATTTTGTCTATTTGCTCTTGTCATCCTCCACCACTATATCACTACAATATCTACCATATCACCATAACTACGTCTCTTGCAAGGGGCACTGGAGTTCCTCCAAATTTTTGGCAGCTGTTGCATTCACTGCATAGGCAAACAGTATGGGAGACTCACTTCCTAATAATGGAAACATTGTTTTCAGGAGGCCCACCAACCCCTACGTCTCTTGCAAGGGACATTGGAGTTCCTCCAAATTTTTGGCAGCTGTTGCATTCACTGCATAGGCAAACAGTATGGGGGACCCACTTCCCAACAATGGGAACATGTCATTACTGTGGCCCAGCTCTATGTGTCTTTAAATTGTTATTGGGGTATTTCCTAAATTTTGGCAGCCGTTGGACTCACTGCATACCCCATAACTGTATAGCAGACCTACTCCTTTCTAATGGGAACATGTAGTTACTGTGGCCCAGCTCTATGTGTCTTTAAATTGGTATTGGAGTTTTTGCCAAATTTTGGCAGCCCTTGCAGTCACTGCATGGGCATTACCACTATAGGAGACCCACTCCTTTATAATGGGAACATTTTTTTTACTGAGACCCTCCTCTATGTCTCTTCCAAGGGGTATTGGAGTGCGTCCAAATTTTTGGCAGCCCTTGCAGTCACTGCAAATGCAATAACAGTATAGGAGACCCACTCTTTAATAATGGGAACAACAAAGCATAGCCAACAGCTGGCTCTTTAAGAATAGTAAGGGCCGCCTGATGGCACTATAAAATTAGTGTTTGTGACTTTCAGAGTCCCGCCTTCATAAATGAAACAGGATGTGTCTGATGGTGTCTCACATACTACATGGCCAGATAAGGTAGTAAAATGTTAACATGACATTCCCTGGTGAATGCATTTTTCACCGTTGAAATCAAAGCAAAAGTGCAAAAACGCATCGAAAACGCTACGCGTGAACGTAGCCCAAGGTGTGGAGGAGCATTTTTGCTTTTGTCTTATATACAAGTCATCATCCTGGAAAGGATGTTTGTTCCTTAACATTTTTCCCAGGAAAATCCATTTTGGTTTCATTTTTGTATGTTTTATTGTGAGTCTGTAAAAGTGGCGCAATACCTCTGACAACATTGTTGACAGCAGTGACCTGGGAGTCAGAGATGCTTCCAGGGGTCTTCCCCATGATGTTCCCATGTCATTTGAGCACTGTTCCCATCGATTTAGGCAATTTTTAGGCCCTGTGCAGACCGCTGGGGGGGCCTCCGGAAAAATGCTCGAGTTTCCCATAGACTTACATTGGGCTCGTTACTCGGACCGAGTACTCGAGCATTACAATTTGCTCGACCAGAGCAACGAGTACCCGAGCATTTTAGTGCTCACTTATCACAAGATATAACCTATGTGTATGCATATAAGTGGTCGAACAGTAGGACTGATCTCTCTTAAATATTATTATTGTTGAAAAAGGAGTAAACATGAGTATAAAGGCATAAAATACATTATGTTATACAATGAAAATTACATAACAGAGTTTACAAAGTATTGCATCACAAAGAGGGGATATAAAGTGCCGGGCATAGTAAGGACACATGGGCGATGGGCCAAAGTATATAGATATATATATCTCCGTATGAATGTTAATGGTGGGTGTGGGAAATTATGTTGTGGGAATCGCCATTTGTAATAAGCTGCTTTAGGCTAATAAAGCCCTAGTGTGCTAGAATATACAGGCAATCCCATCTCACATATCATATATTACCTTTCCCTGGTTAGATCATAGGTAACACTCACCAGGAGATTCAATTCTGGAGCCCTCAGACCACTGTGACCATAGTGAGATCGCGGTAATGGTAAAATCATGCCCCGACGCGCGTTTCGCCTGTCTTTCTCAAGAAGCGCCACTGAGTGACCAATTGGGATTGATTCATATTTGTTTTCATTGTGTAAAAGCAGAGATTTTAGGCTGCGCTTAGAACTGTCTATGAACAGCCGCGATTCGCTTGGCCGATATTGTGATATGCCCATTTTCATCAGCAAGCCTTGAACATTGTTGCAATAAACAACATCACTTTCCTCCGAGAAGAATGGCAGCAATCTATTTTCTCTGTTGCGATAGTACAACCCCTGGCAAAAATTATGTAATCACAGGGCTCGGAGGATGTTCATTCAGTTGTTTAATGTTGTTGAAAAAAAGCAGATCAAGGCATGGCACAAAACTAAAGTCCTTTCAAATGGCAACTTTAGGGCTTTAAGAAACACTAAAAGAAATCAAGATAAAAAATGTGGTACTCAGTAAGGGTAATTTTTTTCATACCAAGCAGAGGGAAAAAATTATGGAATCACTCAATTCTGAGGAAAAAAATATGGAATCACTCAATTCTGAAGAAAAAATTATGGAATCACCCTGTAAATTTTCATTTCCAAAACTTACACCTGCATCAAATTAGATCTGCTCGTTAGTCTGCATCTAAAAAGGAGTGATCACACCTTGGAGAGCTGTTGCACCAAGTGGACTGACATGAATCATGGCTCCAACACGAGAGATGTCAATTGAAAGAAAGGAGAGGATTATCAAACTCTTAAAAGAAGGTAAATCATCACGCAATGTTGCAAAAGATGTTGGTTGTTCACAGTCAGCTGTGTCTAAAATCTGGACCAAATACAAACAACATGGGAAGGTTGTTAAAGGCAAACATACTGGTAGACCAAGGAAGCCTTAAAGTTGCCATTTGAAATGACTTTAGTTTTGTGCCATGTCTGTGATCTGCTTTTTTTTTAACAACATTAAACAACTGAATGAACATTTTCCGAGCCCTGTGATTCCATAATTTTTGCCAGGGGTTGTATGTGATTTTGGCTTCCGGATGTAATGAATTCCTCTCTGCTAGTCTAGACACCAACAATGCTGCTGATTTCTTTGGGAGATTTAGCTCTCTAACAAGGTCATTGAGCTCTAGCTGATTACAAACTTGTGGCACTGATGAGGTTCCTTTAAAATCACTGTCATCATGACTACTGTTTATAGGTGAAGAACAGGATTCATCTTCAGGGAGCTCTTCAAGCTTATTGAATGATGGGTATTTCATCTGAATGTAAAACAGGTCGTTTTGCCGAGATTAGGTCAGAATACATCTATTTACTCCAATTACGTCCATTAATGCTCTTTATGTTAATCACACAGAAGTAACAATCATCACTGTGATTCCTCTGTTCTCTCCAGACCAAAAGTATGCCAAATTTCAGACATTTCCTCGTACCACTTGTCCAGTGCCGAAGGTGCTCAAAACAAGTTTTACAGACCATGTGTGAAGTCCATGTCTTATCTTGGTCCCCTAGTTTTATTTTGAAATAGCTTAGGTATGCCCTTTTCACAAAATCAGAAATGGATTTTCTTTGTTCACTTAATATATACTCTTCACAAACATAGCAAAAGCTATCGGGATGATTAAAAACACTGTCTTCATTAGGAGGCCATGTTATCACCTGCAAGGGTGAAAAATATAAAGATTATACAAAATCAAAAATAAATTTAAAAATGATCATCTGCTAAATTAGTAAGCACCACACTTTTGAAATCTTAAGTAGTGATGAGCGAGCACTAAAATGCTCGGGTACTCATTGCTCAGGTCGAGCAAATTGGAATACTCGGGTGCTCGACCCGAGCAACGAGCCCGATGTAAGTCTATGGGAAACTTGAGCATTTTTCAGGTGGCTCCCCCAGGTGGTCTGCAGAGGGCCTAAAAATTGCCCAAATCAATGGGAACAGTGCTCAAATGACATGGGAACAGCATGGGGAAGACTCCTGGAAGCATCTCTGACTCCCAGATCACTGCTGTGAACAACGTTGTCAAGGTATTATGCCACTTTTACGGACTCACAATAAAACATACAAAAACTAAACCAAATTGGATTTTCCTGGGAAATATGTTAAGGAACATCCTTTCCAGGGTAATGACTTGTATATAAGGCAAAATAAATAGCCAAAAACAAAAATACTCATCCACAACTTGGGCTATGTTCAAACTTGGCGTTTTTGTTGCGTTTTTTGTTGCGTTTTTGCACTTTTGAATTGCTTTCAACTGTGACAAATGTATATGTATATACACTAAAGGAAATTTTTAATGGAGGCCAGAAATGGCAGTATTTTCTGACAACGTATATGTGATCCGTTTGACGGAGAAAACAGAGTTTTGAGTACCTGGCCTGTAGGTAAGTAGTTTGAACAGCAAACTGCTGTGAATTGCTTCAATGACACACTAGAGGAAATTTTTAATGTAGGCCAGAAATGGCAGTATTTTCTGACAACGTATATGTGATCCGTTTGATGGAGAAAACACAATTTTAAATAGCTGGATTTCTAGTGCTCTAATATGGATCTGGCTGTATTCTGCAGTGCCAACAAGCAAATGGCGCAGAAAAAATGGTGTTCTCTGGATTGCTTTTTAAGCAAATAATGAGGATTAAGATCCAAATAAAAGTATTCCTGGCCCCTGAGACCTGGGCCTTTGTATAGAAATATCTAACAGCAGTAGAAGGCAGAATTGGAATGGAGCCTCTTGTGCTATATGCACTGCAGTCTGCTATATACATTGCCTGCCTATACACCCTGCCTGCCTGATATCTCTGCAGATGGATTAGTCCTCAGAAGGACTGTTTGTTAAGATGGATATGTGTAATGTACGGCCTTTCTCCATACACTACCTAATACACGATCAAATCTCTCCCTGACACAGCAGCAGCTCCCCCTACACTGTCTGATCCGGAGTGACTGTGACGAGCATGGCGGCGCCAGGTCTGATATAGACCTGATGACGCTGTGCGGCCAGCCAATCACTGTAATGCCCACAACCAACATGGCTATGGCATTACAGTGCATGGCAGGCAATCCCTGCATGTTCATTGGTTCTCTAAAGAGCGCCAAACATGCAGGGAGGGGACCCGAGTTCCCGCCCGAGCAACCCGGAAATACTCGGCGAGCGCCGAGCATCTCGAGCAGTGAGATGCTCGGGTGAGCACCGAGCAGTAGCGAGCATGCTCGCTCATCACTAATCTTAAGTATACCTTAATACTTATTTAAATGCGCATTGTATTTAATAAATATTTAAGTATTTGTCACATACCTTACTGACTATCTTTAATTCTAAGACTCTATTCTACAGTCAAATTGATTCAAATATGAAAACAGTTGAACTTAACTAGTTTTGTGATGCTGAAAATTAATATGATGCTTAAATTTGCCAACTGGCTCTAATTTTCAAGATCCAGAGGCGGTTGTAATTACTTGCAGTGGGTACGGAAAGTATTCAGACCCCTTTAAATTTTTCACTCTTTGTTTCTTTGCAGCCATTTGGTAAATTCTAAAAAGTTCATTTTTTTTCTCATTACACTCTGCAGCCCATCTTGACTGAAATAAAACAGAAATGTAGAAATTTTTGCATATTTATTAAAAAAGAAAAACTGAAAAATCACATGGTCATAAGTATTCAGACCCTTTGCTTAGACACTCATATTTAAGTCACATGATGTCCATTTCCTTGTGATCCTCCTTGAGATGGTTTTACTTCTTCATTGGAGTCCAGCTGTGTTTAATTGAACTGATAGGACTTGATTTGGAAAGGCACACAGCTGTCTATATAAAACCTCACAGCTCACAGTGCATGTCAGACCAAATGAGAATCATGAGCTCAAAGGAACTGCCCAAGGAGCTCAGAGACAGAATTGTGGCAAGGCACAGATCTTGCCAAGGTTGAAAAAGAATTTCTGCCTTAATCAAGGTTCCTAAGAGCACAGTGGCCTCCATAATCCTTAAATGGAAGAAGTTTGGGACCACCAGAAGTCTTCCTAGACCTGGCCATCCAGCCAAACTGAGCAATCGTGGGAGAAGAGGCTTGGTGAGAGAGGTAAAGAAGAACCCCAAGATCACTGTGGCTGAGCTCCAGAGATGGAGTAGGGAGATGGGAGAAAGTTCCAGAAAGTCAACTATCACTGCAGCCCTCCACCAGTCGGGCCTGTATGGCAGAGTGGCCCGACGGAAGCCTCTCCTCAGTGCAAGACGCAAGACATATGAAAACCCGCATAGAGTTTGCTCAAAAACACATGCAGGCCTCCCAGACTATGAGAAATAAGATTCTCTGGTCTGATGAGACGAAGATAGAACTTTTTTGGTGATAATTCTAAGCGGTATGTGTGGAGAAAACCAGGCACTGCTCATCACCTGCCCAATACAATCCCAACAGTGAAACATGGTGGTGGCAGCATCATGCTATGGGGGTATTTTTCAGCTGCAGGGACAGAATGACTGGTTGCAATTGAAGGAAACATGAATGCGGCCAAGTACAGAGATATCCTGGATGAAAATCTCTTCCAGAGTGCTCTGGACCTCAGACTTGGCCGAAGGTTCACCTTCCAACAAGACAATGACCCTAAACACACAGCTAAAATAACAAAGGAGTGGCTTCAGAACAAGTCTGTGACCATTCTTGACTGGCCCAGCCAGAGCTCTGCCCTAAACACAATTGAGTATCTCTGGAGAGACCTGAAAATGGCTCTCCACCAACATTCACCATCCAACCTGATGGAACTGGAGAGGATCTGCAAGGAAGAATGGCAGAGGATCCCCAAATCCAGGCGTGAAAAACTTGTTGCATCATTCCCAAGAAGACTCATGGCTGTACTAGCTCAAAAGGGTGCTTCTACTCAATACTGAGCAAAGGGTCTGAATACTTATGTCGATGTGATATTTCAGTTTTTCTTTTGTAATAAATTTGCAAAAATTTCTACATTTCTGTTTTTTTCCAGTCAAGATGGGGTGCAGAGTGTACTTTAATGAGAAAAAAATGAACTTTTTAGAATTTACCAAATGGCTGCAATGAAACAAAGAGTGAAAAATTTATAGGGGTCTGAATACTTTCCGTACCCACTGTATGACACCTTTCATGCAGGCTTTTAGAAAAAATGCATCTTTATTTCATCATCATTATTGCATTGTTAGTAGCTAGTCTATTGCTTCATCTATTTCATCTATTGAGCCTTCAGTATTCTATCATCTTAGGGTGACTAATCAAAAAACGCCAACTCATCTCCAATGATGTAATCCTAATTACAGTTGCATCACCTACTTTTATAAATGCTATATGTGTAAGGTATACAGTTTTAGGATTTCTTAGCTTAGTTTCTTAGCATATTGACATCTTTTTATATGTTTTTTCTCGTTCTTGCATTAACAAAGCGGATAGCTTTTTCTACATATGTGGAGAAGTCACTTTTGCATCACAAAGGTGAAACTTGACTACCATGATAAGGAAAGCCTACAACTTGTATTTTAGCTGCAGAAAAGGAGATCAGGATAAGAGTTGGGCTCCACCCATAAGCTGCAATAGACGTGCATTACATCTTACCCAGTGGTTGCATGGGAAGAGACAATCTATGCCTTTTGCTGTCCAAATGAACTGGAGAGAGTCAACTGATCACACTGCCAATTGCTATTTCTGCATGGTGCCCCCCATTAGGAAAGCAGTTTCAATGAAGAAGAAATGGCTTTTACAGTGTCCAAACATCCCATATGCAATATGCCCAGTACCACACACAGAAGACCGTCCATTTACAAAAACACCAGTCAAGTCAAGTGAGGAAGAAGAGGGTGCTTGGTGTCATGAAGCATCTTTCTGTCACGACCCAGACTTTCTGTCAGCAACATGAACCACACTTTATAACACAAAGTGAACTGAATGATGTTGTTAGAGATTTGGATCTGCCCAAGATTAAGGCTGAGCTCTTAGGTTCCAGGCTACAGTAGTGGAATCTCCTAGCTGGTGATGTTCGGATTTCTTTGTTCCGCAACTGTGAAAAAGATCTTGTCCAATACTTATTCATGGAGGGTGATCTTGTGGCATGCAACAACATCAATAGTTTTATGGAAGCTCTGAAGATAAGTCATAATCCAGAGGAATGGAGGCTCTTCATCAATTTGTCCAAAACAATCCTAAAAGCCATCTTGCTGCATAATGGCGATGCGCTCCCTTCAATTCCAGTTGGTTATGCAGTCCACATGACAACATGAAACAGCAGTTGAAGTGCGTGAACTATGACCAACATTTGTGGCCCCTCTGGTGACTTCCCTCTTACTTGGCTTCCAGGGTGGATACACAAATTACTGCTGTTATCTGTGTGAGTGAGATAGTCGTGCAAGAGAATATCACTACAATAAAAAAGACTGGCCTCTCCGACATTCAGTTCAGCCAGGGATTAAAATGTCCTGCATCTAGCACTTGTTGACCCACATAAGATTTTGTTACCACAATTGCATTTGAAGTTGGGTCTAATAAAAAACTTTGTAAAATCAATGCAATGCAAAAGCATTCAAGTATCTCATTGATAAATTTCGAAGGTTGAGGGAGGCAAAGGTAAAGTAAGTAGTCTTTATTGTTTATTTTTATATTATATTATATTATTGGACCTCAGATTCATAAGCTTCTTCAAGATGTGGCGTTTCTCAGTTTGTTGCAGGGCAAGGAAAAGGCTGCATGGGTAGCATTCACATTAGTGGTAACTCATTTTTTGGGAAACTCAAGAGCAGATGACTATGAATCTCCTCAAAACATATAAGGATTAGTGTTGAGCGAACATTCTCGACACTGCTCGGTACTCGCCCGAGCATCACGCTACTCGGGATGTTCGGCGAGCACCGAGCATTTCCGGGTTAATCGGGCGGGAGCTCGGGTCTCCGCCCTGCATGTTTGGCGCTCTTTACAGAGCCAATGAACATACAGGGATTGCCAGCCAGTCACTGTAATGCTGCAGCCATGTTGGTTGTGGGCATTACAGTGATTGGCTGGCCGCACAGCGTCACCTCGAGTATTTAAAACGGGGCGCCGCCATCTTGGACACAGTCGCTCCGGATTAGACAGTGTAGGGACAGCGCTGCTGATTTAGGGAGAGATATAAACTGCGAAATAGTTAGTGTAGGGTCTGTAAAGGCTGCCAGAACAAACAAACAGTCCTTTTCAGGACTAATATCCATCCCAGATACCAGACAGGCAGGCTGTATAGGAGACACAGTGGTTATACCAGCAAACGCTGCATTACAGTCCTGTGTGCTCCTGTTGCTGAAATTGCTGGACTTAGCACCAGGTGTCGGGGGCCAGGAAAAATCCTTTTTTTTTCGTCTAAATCCTCCTTTTTTTTTCCTCCTTCACACAGTACAAATACCCGTCTTATTAACCTTTTGGTGTGTCCCCCCCCCCAAAAAAGCGTGTCTATGATTTTTCAGACTCAAATATAACTGTTGAAAATAGTCTGGTGAAGGCTAGAGAAACAGAAGTGTTGTTTTGCACTTCCACGGTTCAAACCTCTGTATTATCCATTTTGGGCCATTTATATCTAAAAAAAAAAACAGTTTGAGTGTGTCGCTCACTGTTCAGCCGCAAATATCTCTATTTAAAAAAGTGTGGTATACCCCAGTAAACAATAACTGTGGTTTTGCCATCCCACGGTAAAAAATCTCTATTATTCAGCTTTTGGTAGTTTTTTCCGTAAAGAAAAACAGTAGTGTCTCCTGACTGTTGTGACACAAAAATATATCTGTTGAAAATAGTCTTGTGTAGGCCCGACATCCCAGTGTGGTTTCACAGTTCCACGGGTCAAATCGCTGTACTATCCAGTTTTGGGCCTTTGGTATCTAAAAAAAAAAGCAGTTTGAGTGTGTCGCTCACTGTTCAGCCACAAATATCTCTATTTAAAAAAGTGTGGTATACCCCAGTAAACAATAACTGTGGTTTTCCTCTTCCACGGTTCTAATCTACTCTTTCTTACCCTTTTTCCATTGATAGTGTAAGTGTAAGCTATTTTACTTCATTTACAATGGGCAAGGCGCGTGGCAAGGGACGTGGAAGTGGACGTTCTGGTGATGGTTCGTGCAGAGGACGGGGCCGTGGCCAAGGTGAAAATGTGCCACAACCAACAGCCACATCTTCTCGCTCCCACTTCTTGACCGAATTACTAGGGAAGCACAGAACAACACCAGTATTGAGAACTGATCAGTGTGAACAGGTTATTAATTGGATAGCAGATAATACTTCCAGTTACCTGGGCACCACCACCTCCGGTCTGTCTTCCACACGGTCAACTCTTAGTAGCCGTGAGTCTCGACCGCATACTCCTCCTCACCCTGATGCTCCTTCCTCCCACCATGCCGAGTGTCGTCAGACAGCAAGTGATCCCACACTTGGACACTCTGAAGAGCTGTTCACTGGTCCATTTCCATATTTGGGCCCCTCGCCTGATACGCTTGAAGTGGTGGAAGAGGAGATCTCATGTTGCGATGCCCAAATATTTGAACAGCCACGGCCACAGGAAGTCGACGTTGGCAATCTGTCACAAGAGGTGGACGATGACGAGACACAATTGCCAGGAAGTGAGGAGGAGGATCGTGGTGCGCAAGTGGAAGAGGAGGAGGTGATGGATGATCTAGTAACTGACCCAACGTGGAAGGAGGATATGCAGAGTGAGGCCAGCAGCACACAGAGGGAGGGAGGCAGAGTACCCCAACAGGCAGGAAGAAGCAGTGTGGTGGCCGCAGACAGAAGGCAGGCAATCGTTCCCCGTAACACCAACACGAGGGACGTTGCCAGTACAAGCGGTAGGTCTTCCAGAGTCTGGAATTCTTTTAAAGACTCTGCTGATAACCCCAAAAAGGCCATATGTTGCACCTGCCATGCCAGCATCAGCAGGGGTGACAAAACTACCAGCCTGACCACCACCAGCATGATCAGGCACATGGCAGCAAAGCACCCGACTTTGTGGGGCGAAACCCAGGGTCCACGACCAGTGTCAGCGGGTGTCACCACTACTTCTTCCACTGTTGTGTGTGCAATAGAACCCCCTGTTGTGTGTGCAAGGCAATCCCCTGTCATACTGCATGTAAAGATGCCCCCTCCTCTCAGTCTTCACTTGTTATGGCAGTTTCTCAAGAAACAGCATCAACGTCCACGTCCACGTCCCACCGCAGCGTTCAATTGTCCATATCCCAGACCTTTGAACGAAAGCGGAAATTCGCAGCTAACGCCCCACAGGCCACAGTCCTAAATTCGCACATTTCACGACTGCTTGCATTGGAAATGCTGCCTTTTAGGCTGGTGGAGACGGAATCCTTCCGCAATCTTATGGCGGTGGCCGTCCCTCGGTACTCGGTCCCCAGCCGACACTATTTTGCCTGGTGTGCCATCCCCGCACTACACAAGCACGTGTCCCAAAGCATCTGCCGTGCTCTCAACAACGCAGTTACTGGGAGAGTCCACCTGACAACGGACACGTGGACAAGTGCTTGTGGCCAGGGACGGTACATCTCTCTGACGGCACACTGGGTAAACATAGTGGAAGCCAAGACCCAGTCGGACCTTCGGACGGAACACATCCTCCCCACACCGAGGATTGCGGGCGCTATGTCAGTCAGAGTTGCCCCCACAGTGTACAGCTCCTGCGCATCCTCCTCCTCCTCCTCATGTTCAGCCTCCATCTCAGATATCACCCCATCAGTTACAAGCTGGAAGCATTGCAGTACTGCCTCCGCCAAGCGGCAACAGGCTGTGCTGAAACTCATAAGCTTAGGTGATAAACCTCACACTGCTTGTGAGTTGTGGACAGCTGTGAAAGAGCAGGCAGATCTGTGGCTGAGACCGCTGAACCTACATCCCGGCATGGTCGTGTGTGACAATGGCCGTAACCTGGTGGCGGCTCTGAGGCGAGGTGAGATCACACACGTACCATGCCTGGCTCATGTGCTTAACCTCGTGGTTCAGCGGTTTCTTAAATCGTACCCCAAGTTGCCAGATCTGCTCGTGAAAGTACGCCGCCTGTCAGCTCATTTTCGCAAGTCGGCTACAGCTTCCGCCGCCCTTGCTGTGTTGCAGCAGCGTTTGCAGCTTCCGGCACACCGACTGGTGTGTGATGTCCCCACACGTTGGAACTCTACCCTCCACATGTTGCAAAGGATTTGTGAGCAGAAGAGATCAGTTGTGGAGTACCAGCTGCAACAAGGCCGTCGATATTCAGGTCAGACTCCACACATAAGACCTCAGGAGTGGACCTGGATGTCTCACATAGGTACCATCCTGACAAACTTTGAGGAGGCCACCAAGATGGTGAGTGGCGATGACGCCATCATTAGTGTCAGCATCCCACTTGTCTGTCTTTTGCAACGCTCTCTGCAGAGAATTAAAGAGGAGGCATTGCAGCCAGAGTATGATGAGATGGATCAAGAAGCCGTAGCGGGCGATTATACACAGCCCAGCCTCATCTCATCCCAATGTGCATTGGGGGACAATGAGGGAGAGGAGGAGGAGGAGGAGGAAGAACAGGAGCTGCTATCATGCGTTGTAGACGGTAGTACCTGTACAAGTGTCATACCGTCGGTTCAGCGTGGGTGGCCTGAGGACAGGGGGGAGGAGGAAGAGGAGGAGGAGGAGAGCATGGTCAGTCGTCATCTTGGTGAGGACACGGAAATCTTGCCCGTTACCAGTCTGGCACGCATGGCTGACTTTATGTTACGCTGCCTTAACCATGACCCTCGCGTTGTCAAAATGTTGGGTGACAGTCATTACTGGTTGGTGACACTTGTAGACCCCCGCTACAAGGAGAACTTTCACTCTCTTATTCCTGAGGTGGAGAGGTCTACAAAAATGGGGCAATACCAGAAGGCCCTTGCTGCAGAACTCTTAAAAAAATTCCCATCTGAACACGCTAGCGGCAGAGGTCACAGTTCGTTGCCCAACCAAGGCGTACAGGCGAGAGAGATGCAACTTCAATCCAGCAGAGGCAGGGGAACACTGTCAACGTTCTGGGACAGTTTTCTGACACCCGCCCAGCTTACAGGCCCTGAGGCGCGGGGTACTCTCACAAGGAGTGGAAAGTTTCAAAAGATGGTGAGGGAGTACCTTGCCGATCGTACCAGTGTCCTCCGTGATTCCTCTGTGCCTTTTAATTATTGGGTATCCAAGCTGGACACTTGGAATGAACTCGCTCTGTACGCCTTGGAGGTCCTGGCCTGCCCTGCCGCTAGCGTGTTATCGGAGCGTGTTTTTAGTGCCGCTGGGGGAATTATAACTGATAAGCGCACTCGCCTGTCAACTGACAATGCTGACAAGCTGACCCTTATCAAAATGAACAAGGGCTGGATTGGGCCAGACTTCTCATCACCACCAAATGACAGCAGAGTAACATAAAGTCAAATCCACTGTGTTATTTCGGGAGGTGTATTCACATGCACCGCTTCACACCCACACATGGGTATACGCTTCCTTGTTTCGGCTGTTTTATCTTCTTCTCCTTATCCTCAGCCTCCACCACCACTATACCACCAGGGTGCCAGCATGGCAAGTTCCTCCGTCCTTATTTTTGGCAGCTTTTGCTTGCAAGGCATAAGCAAATACTATGGGAGACCCACTCCCCAATAATGGGACTTATGTTTGTAATATGCTTGTACTGCATGGCTCTTGTAAAGGGCATTGCAAGTTGCTCCATCCTAATTTTTGGCAGCTTTTGCTTGCAAGGCATAAGCAAATACTATGGGACACCCACTCCCCAATAATGGGACTTATGTTTGTAATATGCTGTACTGCATGGCTCTTGTAAGGGGCATTGCAAGTTGCTCCGTCCTAATTTTTGGCAGCTTTTGCTTGGAAGGCATAGGCAAAGACTATGGGAGACCCACTCCCCAATAATGGGAATAATGTTTTTAATATGCTGTACTGCATGGCTCTTGTAAGGGGCATTAAAATCGTCTTGTTAAGCTACTGTGACCTCCACGTCTCTTCCAAGGATCATTAATATTGTCTTTTTATTCCACTGCGACCTCCACCACTCTTCCAAGGGGCATTAAAAGCGTCTTGTTAAGCTACTGTAACCTCCACCACTCTTCCAAGGGGCATTGATATTGTCTTTTTATTCCACTGTAACCTCCACCACTCTTCCAAGGGGCATTAAAACTGTCTTGTTAAACCACTCTGAACTCCACGTCTCTTCCAAGGGGCATTAAAACCATCTTGTTAAGCTACTGTGACCTCCACATCTCTTCCAAGGGGCATTAAAACTGTCTTGTTAAACCACTCTGAACTCCACGTCTCTTCTAAGGGGCATTAAAACCGTCTTGTTAAACCACTCTGAACTCCACAGCTCTTCCAAGGGGCATTGACATGTTGTTTTTAATTATCTCTAACCTCCACGACTCTTGCAACGGGCATTGCATTTCCTCCTAATTTTTGTCAGCTTTTGCTTTTCGATGCATAGGCGAACACTAAGGGAGACCCACTCCCCAATAATTGGTAGAAGGTTTTTAATACGCTGTAATCCACGTCTGTTTCAAGGGGCATTGCAGTGCCTAATAATTTTTGGAAAGCCTTCCATTCCCTGCTTAGGCCAACAGTGTACAGGAGACCCAGTTGCTATAAATGGAAAAAACGGTTTAGTTAAGGCCCTCTGACCTCCATGTCACTTCCAAGGGGCATTGGAGTGGCTCGAAATTTTTGGTAGGCATTGCATTCACTGTATGCCTTATAACTGTGTAGCTGAACCGCTCCTTTTGGTACAGAAACATATCCTACAAGACATGTGTGGTTGGCTGGCCTGATATTGATGTGAATGGTCCCTGTTCCTCCTGCTCTTTCTCCTTTGCCACTACCTCATCCATCATTTATCACCTGAAACTTTGTTTTAACGGGAGTCATAGAACTTGGATAGTAGCAGGAAAACATCCAGCAATCCTCGGAGGAGGTAGGATATGCGCCAAAACGCTGACCACCTCAGGCCTAGCCGCTACTACATACATGCGCTTGCATTACAACAAAACAAAGCAGATGCTAACTTCTATCATCCTCATCATGCTCCTCACCTTGGCACTCTCAACTCCCCTGATGGAGAAGCCAGGGCCCACCGGAGGAGTCTGATAGTCCGGTGGGCTCGGCCAATGCTGCCCTAAAGCAGGCCAGGCTAAGAAAAGTGTGGGAAAGGTTACCGGGACAAATCGGGGTGGCTGGGGACCGAGTATGGACACCCGGCCACCCCCTGGAGGCTGGGGAGCAAGCGGGGACACCCGGCCACCAGGCGGCTGGGGACTGAGTATGGATACCAGGACGCCGACACAGCCATGGCGTGGTGGCCAGATTCCGCCTCCACATGCCTAAAAGGCCCAATTTAAAGTGCAAGCAAGCAAACAGTATGGTATTGCAGCCTGGGGGTGGGTGGGTGGCAGGCTACATACTTGCACTTGCATTGCAAGGAATGGGAGAGGTACAATGGAACACTGCCCTGGGACAAGGACTTGAATGGGGATAGTTGCAAGTCTGCAACGACAGGTGCAAGGTGGGAGGCATCTTCGCATGTACCTTGAACAGGGGTTTGGCATGCACACACTACAGCGGAATAGGCTCTCCTTCCCACTAAATGCACTGGGTAGGGCACAGGTAATGTTTTGGTATACGCGCTTAATCTTATGTATAAGGCACACCAGGACAAATATGGGCGGCTGTGGACTGAGTATGGATACCTCGCTGCCGAAGCAGCCATGAGGTAGTGGCCAGCTTCGGCCTCCTCCAAACTAAAAGGCCCCATTTCAAGTGCAAGCTAGCAGTATGGAATTGCAGTCTGGGGGTGGGTGGGTGGCAGGCTGCACACTTACACTTGCATTAAAAGAAAACATAGCAGATGCTAACTTCTGTCATCATCATCATGCCCCTCACCTTGGCACTCTCAACTCCACCGATGGAGAAGTCAGGGCCCGCTGGAGGAGTCTGGTTCTCTGGTGGGCTCGTCCAATGCTGCCTAAAGCAGGCCGGGCTAAGAAAAGTGTGTGGGGGGATGTTCCAAGGAGAAATAGGGGCGGCTTGGGACCGTTTATGGACACCCGGCTGCCCCCAGGCGGCTGGGGACCGTGTGCGGACACCCGGCCGCGGGGCGGCTGGGGACCGAGTATGGACACCCGGCCGCTGGGTGGCTGAGGACTGAGTATGGATTCCAGGCCGCCAACACAGCCATGACATGGTGGCCAGATTCCGCCTCCACATGCCTAAAAGGCCCAATTTCAAGTTCAAGCAAGCAAGCAGTATGGTATTGCAGCCTGGGGGTGGGTGGGTGGCAGGCTGCATACTTGAGCTTGTACTGCAAGGAATGGGGGAGGTACAATTGAACACTGCCCTGGGACTAGAACTTGCATGGGGATAGTTGCAAGTCTGCGTCTTCTGATGCGGTAAGGATCACTTATGATGGGCACACTTTTAGACAGTGACCTGGGAGTCAGAGATGCTTCCAGGGGTCTTCCCCATGCTGTTCCCTTGTCTTTTCAGCACTTTATGCATGTGTCATACAGCACATGGCCAGATAAGGTTGTAAAATGTTAAAATGACATTTCACGGTGAATGCATTTGTCATAGTTGAAAGCAATGCAAAAGTTCAAAAACGCATAAAAAATGCTACTTGTGAACATAGCCGAAGGTGTGGAGGAGTATTTTTGTTTTTGGTCATTTATTTTAACTTATACACAAGTCTTTACCCTGGAAAGGATGTTCCTTAACATATTTCACAGGAAAAAAGTTTCACTTTCGTTTTTGAACGTTTTATTGTGAGCCTGTAAAAGTGGCTTAATACCTCTGACCACGTTGTTGACAACAGTGACCTGGGGGTCAGAAATGCTTCCTGGGGCGATCCCCATGCTGTCCCCATGTCATTTGAGCACTGTCACTATCGTTTTGGGCACTTGTTAGGCTTTTAAAAGACTGCCGGGGGTGCACCCAAGCATTTTAGTGCTCGCTCAACACTAATAAGGATCTTGGTTGTAACATGTCCTTAAAGATTCATTTCTTACATTCGCATCTAGACTTTTCTCCCCAAAACTGCGGAGTAGTGAGCGACGAGCAAAGTGAGAGATTTCACCAAGATATTGCGGCTATGGAGAAAAGATATCAAGCAAAATTGAATCCATCAATGCCAGCAGATTACTATTGGACAATTGTAAGAGATGATCTGATGCAGAAGTGCAAGACACAAGCAAAAAAAGTTGTCACTGAATGAGGACCAAATTTTGTAGTGCAATTTCTGCAATTGTTTATAATTCGTAATAGTATTTAGACATGTTTTAGTTGTTTGAATTTTTACTAAGTTTCTTCTAAATATCAGAAAATTGGCGTAACAAAATATTCTGCATCTTTATATTTGCAAAAATAATAATGTTTAAAAGTACTGAAACTTTTATGCATTAATTTTATGTAGCAGTAAAAAGAAAACTCTGATATCATAGAAACAAGAGCCATCTAATAATTTTCATTGTCAGATTAGAATTCAGTAGGTCAAAATCATTAAGAAATGCCTCATTTCATAACTGAATCAGACAACTTTTGAAAATATGTAGAACAGTGTAATTAATACCCCTATCAACAAAAAAAAACAAATTCATGTGTGGTCAACTGTACATTATCTCAAAGAGTAGAGCTGCTACAAAAAATTAATGACATATTCTGATTCAGAGACCTGAATATACCTAAAATCAAGCCTAATATCTGAGGCACCAAAAAAATGTTTTTCATTTGTTAATGCATCATGTAAGCGAGACAATACACTTCCAGTGGCTCAACTCCCCACTCTGAAGCAACATTTTGGGTGCATAAAGGGTGAATATCAATTTTCTTATATATTAAAAAGGTATATAAATGGTTGAGGAAGGGGGTTAAAAGTTGCCTGCAAGTTCCTTTTAAGTTTACTGAAATTCTTGAGAAAGTGAAATATTCCCTTAAAAGAATTATGTACAACCCAACAAAAACCTTCATTAACAAGTCCTAAAGCTCAAATTTTATTATGAATTTAAATATTAATTTTAATATTTATTTTAGTTTAGACCTTGCAATATGATTCTGCTCATCAGTATGATTACGGCGATACCAAACATGTACAGTTTTTTTATTATTTTAGCGGTGAAAAAAAAATCAGAAATTCCCCACCAAAATTTTTGGGGTTGTGTTGCCATTTTCCAAGACCTGTAATGTTTTTATTTTTCAGTCAATGGAGATGTGTGAGAGCTTATTTTTTTGCAGGGCAAAAAATGTTTTTATTGATACCATTTTGGAATAGATGTGACATTTTAATCACTTTTTACGGCATTTTTTGTGGAATTGCAGCAACCAAAAAGACGTAATTTTGGCGTTCTTGATATTTTTTCGCTTACAGTGTTTACCGATTAGGTTAATTATTTTTATATTTTGAAAGATCAGACTTTTATGAAAGCGGCAATGGCACATATGTGTGTTATTGTTGTTTTGTATCTTTAATGATAATAGGGTAAAAGGGAGATGAGTTGAACTTTTGTTTTCCTTTTATGATTTTTTTTTCTTAAAACATTTTCTTTACTTTTCACTGGTCTTGTTAGTCCTCTTAGAGACTAATCTTCGATCTTCTCATTGCTTGTGCTATATACTATGCTGTGGCATCGCTGCTTATAGTAAAAATCACAGTCTCATTTGAAGCCCAGCCACAGTCCAAGTTTCAATAGAGCTCTGTATTGACAAGCACAGGGGTCTTCCGCACACAATCCCTGACCCATAATCACGATATGGGCGTGCAGATGGATGCATGGAATGACACGCCCCCTTGGCAGCACATGTCAAATGCTGTCAGAGTTTGACAGCAGCATTTAACAGATTAACAATCAAGGGTGGAGCTGAAGCAGGTGTTAGAGGCAGGTCCTTATTGTAACACACAGCCATGGTCTGCCAGGTATGAGGTGAGCTTACTTTGTGTGTCCACTCCATACACCGGCTTCTGACTTGTGTCATACATGTACGGCAGATGTCGTGAAGGAGTTAATTGCCTGGAAAAAATGTGTATGTCAGAATTCTCTTTGGAGTTGATTGCACCCATTTTGACCTTTGTAAAGAAAACTCAGACTTCATTTAATGACCAAGTGATCTGGCTAAGGGAAAACGGATATTAAGCGGGGGGAAACCAGCAGCCTATTTAACCACACACAGCAAATTTCAGATTTTGTAGGCTACTTATATTGTGGTGCATGCTTTGCTGTTGTTTATACACAGAAGGTGCAAACAGAAGAAGCTGTGGCTTTTTCATATTGTTGGGTGAAAAATGATCCATATTTGGTAAGTAATATGTCACGCTAGGTGAAGGGAGGACCAAGTATATGACGAAGTGAAAAAGGGGGGAAGCCCAACAACTAGGGATAGGAAGAGTGGAGACCACTAGGCCGATCTTACAACACCCTGACTCCCCTACCATCCCTAAATAGGTTCCGCACCTACCGCCGAGAAGGATACCTAATCCATAACTGTCCCTAGAGCTAGGCCCTAGGTAGGAAGGGAAAGGGGTGAGCACTAGTCAGCTCCACTGCAAATAAAGACAAACAGGGAAAACATACAAGGGGATACACTTAGCGTGAGAAGACACCAAAGAGAAGACGACAATAATTCACCAAGAAACTCCAAGAAGAAACTAGCCGACTGCTAGTACTCCAGGCCTGAGCAGGGGAAAATAGTTCTATCACCGGCGACTCTATGGAGACACTTAGGGTTTTTAAATATCAAGCAAGGGTGTGTCAATTAGCAGCAGAAGGTGGAGATCACTGCTGGGTCCTAGCGAGAGAAGGATACCACTACACTACAGATATGAAAGGATCAAGAAGGTGTCTGCAAAGCTAAGCGCAGCGACCTTCTACAGCTGGATCCATATTGACTGTCTGTCAAACCTGATACACCCGTGACATCACAAGAACACTTTGCTAAAAGAAGTCAAGATAACTTTTTGCACTAGCTGTCCAAAAATTACCCCTTTAATTATGGAGAGAACATGAGTTTATTATTTTAAATGTGAAGGATTTATTATTTCTCAACTAGTATTGAAAAATGATCCCTTTTTTTAAATCCAGTTCTCAATTCTCGAGAAAAAGCGATTCTTATAGAATTGCTCTCCTTTTTGACTCATAAATAGTGTTGAGCCACCCCCGTAGTGTTCGAGTTCGGTTCGGTTCGTCGAACACCCGTGTGTTCGCCGAACTGTTCGTCGAACTGTTCGTCGAACACCTTCGAACACTGTTAAAACCAATGGCAGGCAAACAAAAACACATAGAAACACATAGAAAACACCTTCAAAGGTGTCCAAAAGCTGACAAACTGCTCAGAAGACACAACTAACACATGGAAAAGTGACAAGTACATATAGTCATGCGAAAAGAAAAGAGGTGGAGGAGTAAAAGGAGAGGGAGACACAGATATAGGCATGTCATGCCCTTCTAAAATCCAAAAAGTGAGAAGCCGACACGTTCAGTCCGCTCCTGCCCGTGCCACCTCCGTGTCGCCGGGTTTGTGCCAGAGCCGCGGTGAACCCTGATGGCCAGCCCCCCTCTCCCAATACTGGTGCCTGTCCGCTGGTGGGTCGAGCGAGCCCCCCTGTGGTGGAGGCAGCTCTAAGCTTTTTAATTTAAATTGTCTCTCTAATTTGAATGAATACACTTTAAATCCATTTACAAGGATCTATTGGAGGGCAAGTCTCATGCCAGCAGCCGCGTAATTCCAGCTCCAGTAGCGTCCACTAAAGCTGCTGCAGTTAAAAAGCTTTTATAAGGATCGAGCTCGGCTGTCCACCGCAAGGCATCCTACTGCCAGTCCCAGCCCCTATGCCTTGGGGTGCCTCCTGATGCTCTTCACTGAGTATCCCGTGGTCCCGAAGCATTTCCTTTGAAAAAATTAAGTGTCCAAACTACAGGTGGTGTAGCTTGCTTAACAGCCGGGATAATCCGCTGACTAGCAGACACTGCTACTAGGCACAAAGTATTTCCTGGGCTAGATGCAGTTAAAAATTTGTAATTAGATACTCTCGTTGGATGCTGAGAAAGCATTCCATAGAGTCTCCTGGCACGCCATATATGATTCTCTTAAAAAGCTTGGGGTAGGGGTCTAGGGGACCCTTTTATAGCCAAAATCACGGCCCTGTATCACAATACGTCACCTAGGCTGAAGATAAATGGAACCCTGAGGGCTCGGTTGCTACAGAGGTATTGCACCTCACCCAGAGGTGTGATATCTCACTCTCAGGTAAGGATGGAGTGTGGATCAGGACCCGACACCTGCATGCATTACACCACATTGCCGTGGGGCAGGGCGACCAATATGCCTCTGAGATGGGCACGACAGTCCCTGTCCCTGGCTGGAGTGGGGGGAGGGAACACTGAGGAAGGGTAACCCTGTAGTGCAGGAGCAGGGAGGAAGCAGTTCCTGGGTGCATTGAGAAGGGAGTATAAAAGGTGAGCACCATCTTAGTTCAGTGCAGAGAAGTCTGAGCAGAAGTGGCAGGGAGCAGGGGCTCTGCATGAGCTCTGCTCCGGAGGCGGGCCTAGTAACAGAGGCCCAGGCCTGGAAGAGGGAGAAGGAAGGAAGAGGAGCGGAGAAGGCTCCAGGAACGAGGAATGAAGGGATCCCAGGGGTGCGGACGGGCGAGTCGCCACCGCACGCCCGAATCCACCTGCGTGGAGGGGTCAGGCCAAAGGGGGAGACCGGTCCCCGAAACTAGTGGAGGCAGGAAACGACCCTCAGCTAGAAACCGGAGGCTGTGACATTTTAGGTGGATTGAGGTGGGAGGCACCGAGTACAAGTGCTCTCTATTTGCTGATGATGTCCTAGTATATATCACTCAATCACATATATCCATCCATGCTGTTATGGCTGAAATAGATCACTTTGTTACATGGTCAAATTTTAAAATCAATGCAGCGAAGTCTGAGGCCCTCGATGTCTCCCTCCACAAATCCATATAGGATTCCATCCAGTCCAACTTTCCCTTTGCCTGGCCCTCACAGGGTATCAAATACTTAGGAATTCCTATTCATAGAGACCTCTCCCATCTATGTTATCTTAATTTTGGGCCCTTTATTGAACAACTCCATACAGACCACGGTTGGCAAGTTAGAACTGTAAGATTCACTACGTGAACCACTGGTGTTTTGTGGAAAAGCACATGTACACTGTGTTCCAAATTATTATGCAAAAAGTGTTTAGGAGTGATAAGGGAAGAATTTGTTTGTTTGTCAGTTAAACTCATTGATGGTGATGTGTGTCAGGGCTCTTTATATCACTGTAAGCAATTGCAGACACCTGTGCTAATTAGTTTGGCAGGTGTGTCCAATGAAAGGCAAGACTACTTAAGAAGGCTGTCTCACATTATTAAGCAGCCTACATTTTCTGCCAAAATGGGAAAGAAAAAGGATGTGTCGGCTGCTGAGAAGCAACAAATTGTGGAGTGTTTAGGTCAAGGCATGACTACAATCAACATTGTGCGATGATCAGGATGAAGTGTCTTGGCAATCAAGAAGTATGTAGCTGATTCACAGTACACACGTGTGCGTGCTGATAAGGGCAAATTGAGGACTCTTTCCTACAGGCAATTACGTCAGGTTAAAAGAGCAGCGGCAAAAAAGCCTTGTCATAGCAGCAGACAAGTTTTTGAAGCTGCTTGTGCCTCCACGTCCCCCGAACAACAAGATGCAGGGTCCTTCAGAGGTTTGCAGCTGTGCATACGCCATCCTGTCGACCTCCTCTATCCACTTCACACAAGCAGAAATGGCTCCAGTGGGCCAAACATTACATGAAGACTGATTTCAAAACTGTTTTGTTCACGGATGAGTGCCGTGCAGCGCTCGATGGTCCAGATGGATGGAGTGGAGGATGGCTGGTTGATGGACACCCCACGCAAACACGGCTACAGCGCCAACAAGGAGGAGGTGGAGTAATGTTTTGGGCTGGAATCATGGGGAGAGAGATTGTCGGCCCCTTTAGGATCCCTGAAGGCGCTAAAGATGAACTCCATAATGTATGTGGATTTTCTCAAACAGCACTTCCTGCCATGGTTCAAGAAGAAGAACCGTGTATTTCACAGCAAGATCATTTATTTGCATGATAATGTACCATCTCATGCTGCACATAAAACATCTGCATCTCTGGCTGATATGGGCATAAAAGGGGACAAACTTATGGTGTGACCCCCATGCTCCCCTGACCTCTACCCCATTCAGAACCTCTGGAGCATCATCAAAAGGAGTATCTATGATGGCGGGAGGCAGTTCACATCTAAGCAACAGCTCTGGGAGGGTATTCTGTCCTCATGCAAAACAATTGAAGCAGAAACCATCCAAAACCTGACAAATTCAATGGACGAGAGAGTTCAGAAGCTCCTTTCGAACAAGGGGTCCTATGTGAAAATGTAACATCACCTAGAATAAAGTTTTGAGTTGAAAACTGTTTGATTTCAGTTTCTAATAACCTGCTAATGCTTATAATTTCAAAAATGACCATTTTTTTGGTCTTTATTAAAATGAAAAGGTTGATCGAAAAGTTTGGGGGATCTAAGAGTGTGGCAACCCAGTAGTCATGATTACTTCGAATTCTGACAATATGAGGGTCATGTTGCAGGTAGTGCAGCAAGAAGGCACTTATTTGTCTTGCGCATCTCGGAGCCCCAAAATTATTTTCCGGGCTAGATGCAGCTAAAAATTATTATTAATTTTAAATCTGGTGGAGCTTAGTATAGATGGCCTAATAGGATCAGTGCTACAAAGCCCAAATTATTTTCCAGTCAAGATACAGATAAACATGATTAGTAATTTTAAATCTGGTGGAGCTTATTATAGATGGCCTAATAGAATCAGTGCTGCACACTGCTACAAAGCCCAAATTATTTTCCAGCCAAGATACAGATAAACATGATTAGTAATTTGAAAGCTTAAAACGGTTGGTAGGGTGATTTTAACCAATCATCAAGCTTTTACTCTCCCCAGGATGACACAGGGGTAGAAAAGTCGTTTCGGATCCATGATTTGTTCATCTTTATGAACGTGAGTCTGTCTACATTATCAGTGGAGAGCCGCGTGCGCTTATCTGTCAGCACACCACCAGCAGTGCTGAACACACGTTCAGACAGAACGCTGGCTGCGGGGCATGACAAGATCTCCAAGGCGTAAGTGGCTAGCTCCAGCCATTTATCCTGATTGGAAGCCCAAAAAGAGCAAGGGTCCAGTGACACAGTCATGGCTTCAATGTTTACTTGGAGATACTCCTGTACCATCGTCTCTAGGCGTTGACTATGTGTCAGACTTCTTGTCTCCTGTGGCCTTGCAAAGGATGGGCTAAAAAAGTGGTGAAATGATTCTGCAAAATTGATGTTACCAGCAGATACTGTGGTTCTGTTACGGTTTGAGTGCTGAACACTTGACGGTCCCACGGTTGGCAAGTTGGAACTGTGAGATTCACTACGTGCACCACTGGTGTTTTGTGGAAAAGCAAATGTAAGATTCTGCAGCAGTCTCTGCTGATACTCCTGCATGCGTGCATCCCTTTCTATGGCAGGAATAATTTCTGCAAATTTACTTTTGTACCGGGGATCTAACAGTGTGGCAACCCAGTAGTCAGGATTATTTCTAATTCTCACAATTCGAGGGTCATGTTGCAGGTAGTGCAGCAAGAAGGCACTCATGTGTGTTGCGCATCCAGGAGCACCAAGTCCCTGTTGTGTTGGTGGCGAGGTAACAATCATGCTTCCTTCCTCTGTCCTCTCCCCCCAACCTCGCACAACAGAAATGTGATCAAGGTCTCCCTCATCTGATGAGTCTTCCATCAGTTCGTCCTCCACTTCTTCCTGGGCTCCTGCACCTTCCTCACTAGTTTGGCTGCTACCATACGCCCTGGTAAAACCATCTCCCCCACCCTCACATGCCTGCCGCCTTGGTGCTGCCGACCGTCTGGACCTTGCAGATGTTAGCCCTTCCGCATACAACTCATCCTCCTCTACTTCCTCCACCTCCTCTTGTGCCACCACCTGACTCCGAATTCTGTTTAACATGTGCTCCAGCATGTAAATCACCGGAATAGTCATGCTGATAATGGCATCGTCAGCACTAAACATCTTCGTCGCCATTTCAAAACTGTGCAGAAGGGTGCATAGGTCCCTGATCTGAGACCACTCCTCCAGCGTGATTTGCCCCACCTCTGGATCTCGTTGGCCCAGGCTATACATCAGAACGTATTGCACCAGGGCTTGTCGGTGCTGCCACAGTCGCTGCAACATGTGCAGAGTTGAATTCCACCGGGTAGGCACATCGCATTTTAGCCGGTGAAGTGGCAGGCCCAACGACTTCTGTAGAGATGTAAGTCGCTGAGCTGCGGGATGTGAACGGCGGAAGTGAACACACAGCGACCGTGCCCTCTGCAGAAGGCCATCTAGTCTGGGATAGTGGGCTAAAAATTGCTGGACAACCAGGTTCAACACGTGAGCCATACAAGGCACGTGTGTGACATTGCCCCGGCGAAGGGCCGCACCCAGGTTTGCAGCATTGTCGCACACGGCCTTCCCTGGTTTCAGGTCCAGTGGAGACAACCATTCATGAAATTGGTTCTCCAGAGCTGACCACAACTCCTCAGCTGTGTGACTCACATTTCCCAGACATTTCAAAGTAAAAACCGCCTGATGACGTTGAGCCCTACTGCCAGCATAGTAAGGAGGTGTGCAGGATCCCTTCTGCGCAGTTAGAAAGCTTGTGGCATGACCAGACAGGCTTTGGGTGCAGGTGGAAGACCGAGAGGAGGTTGAGGAGGCAGAAGCAGTGGAGGAACTTTGACATAAAGAGGATTGACGCACAACTCGTGGGGACGGCAAGACTTGGACAGCAGCCCCTTGTCCTGCTGTCACCATAGTTACCCAGTGCCCAGTCAGCGACATGTAACGCCCCTGTCCATGCCTACTCGTCCAAGTGTCTGTGGTGAAATGCACCCTGTCACACAGAGTTTCTCAAAGAAGCGGTGATGTTGTGTGCGACATGCTGGTGGAGCGCAGGCACACCTTTCTTTGAGAAGTAGTGCCGACTGGGCATCTGGTACTGGGGCACTGCGACGGACATAAGGTCTCGAAAATCCTCTGTGTCCACCAGGCGGAAAGGCAGCATTTCTGTAGCCAAGAGCTTGCAGATGGTGAAATTCAACCTCTTAGCTTTCTCATGGCTAGGAGGAAATGGTCTTTTACTTGTCCACATCTGAGGGACCGAGGGCTGGCTATTGTGCTTAGACGGGGTTGATAAGGGTGTCCCCGGCAAACTGCCGGTCTGTGAGGAAGATGCAGGCGGACATGTTAGGTTGCCTTGATCCAAAGGTGGTGCTATCGATGTCGGACAGCGCTCAACACCAGCTGGTGTTACCACCTCCAAAGAAAATGATGACCTGCCAATCACGCTGGCTGTTGCGGGTAAAGAGGTGGCAGGTCTGCGCCCCAAAACAGGTGTGACTGCTGTCCCCCCAGTCACAGAGGATGAAGAGGCCGCGGATGCACAAGATATGGCAGACGGTGGTTGGCCCGGGCGGCTAGGCCGCATTGTAGCACACTGAGCTTCCCACTGCAACTTATGCTTCATGTCCATGTGCTGGTTCATGCATGAAGTACTCAAACTATGTATTTTTTGGCCTCTACTTAGCTTTTGCTGACAAATGTTACAGATAACACGAGTTGGGTCATCTTTATCGATCTGAAAAAATGCCCAGGCTATGCAAGGCTTAGCACCCATGCGACCTGAAGAGCCACCACGACTTGTGGTGAGAGGCAGAGTTGTGTTTGAGGATGCAGTTGTTGACGTGCTTCCAGTACTACGTCTCTGTCCAGGAAGGCGCAACCTGACCTCGTCGTCACTAGCATCTTCCTCCACCTCCTCTGCTGACCTCATCTCTTGGCTGACTGTGGGTTGACAGTAAGTGGGATCTCCAACCTCATCATCATCACCCTGTGCGTTATCACACCCGTCGTCCTCAGAGCCAACTTGTTCCTACCCTGACAAAAAACTAAAGTTGTCGCTCCAATCAGGTATTTGAGTCTCATCATCGTCTTCCTCATTGTCTCCACCAACAGGAGTTACAGTTTGGGAATGAGGGTCTACATTATGGTCAGAACCTTCTGCGTCTGGTCCTGGATCCGACTCATAAAGATTCTGGGCATCAGTGCAGATCATTTCCTCGTCTGGATTCACAGAAGCGCTGGAGTCGACCTCTGATTCCCAGGCTATAGTATGAGTAAACAGCTCTGCAGACTCAACCATCTGTTCTACCTTATACTCAGACGGGCAACTGGAGATTTGGGAGCTGTGAGGAAGCAAGTGCGATTGGGGTGACACCTTTGAGGACTGGAGTATTTGTGATGTTGAAGTTGATGTGGAGGAGAGCCCACTTAAAGGAGCACTTGATATCCGTTGAAGCACCTGCTGTTTTTGTGCCTCATCTGGAATTTGTAGCGATTGGCGTGGCCGTAAGAAAGGGATCTTATCACATTGTCCGCTAAAAGAAGTAGACATTTTAGTTTGGCTGGAAGATGGTCTTTCTTCTGCAGATGTTACTGTTGCTTTAACACCTACCCCACGGACACAACCTTTTTTCCCCTTCCCAACACGCCTATTCCCCTTTCCACCAGCAGCAGGCCTTTTTCCACTCATTTTGGTGGTTAACTAATTCACAACTCTGGAGTTGTTTGCACAAAAAAACAATGGATGGGAACCGAGCAGAGCTGAGTGGCCAAACTGTGGTATTAGGCCAAAACTATTGGCTGGGTTAGATGCAGAAAAAAATTATATTCAATTTGCAACCTGATGGAGGTCAGTATAGATGGACTAATAGAACAAGTCCCACACACAGCTAGAAGCCCAAATATTTTTTCAATGGTAGATGCAGAAAAAAATTGTATTCAGTTTGCAACCTGATGGAGGTCAGTATAGATGGACTAATAGAACAAGTCCTACACACAGCAAGAAGCCCAAATATTTTTTCAGAGCTAGATGCAGAAAAAAAATATATTCAGTTTGCAACCTGATGGAGGTCAGTATAGATGGACTAATAGAGAAAGTCCCACACACTGCTAGAAGGCCAAATATTTTTTCAGAGCTAGATGCAGACAAACAATTATTTTTAATTTGCAACCTGATGGAGGTCAGTATAGATGGACTAATAGAGAAAGTCCCACACACTGCTAGAAGGCCAAATATTTTTTCAGAGCTAGATGCAGATATAAATTATTTTTAATTTGCAACCTGATGGAGGTCAGTATAGATGGACTAATAGAGAAAGTCCCACACACTGCTAGAAGGCCAAATATTTTTTCAGAGCTAGATGCAGAAAAAAATTATATTCAGTTTGCAACCTGATGGAGGTCAGTATAGATGGACTAATAGAACAAGTCCCACACACAGCTAGAAGGCCAAATATTTTTTCAGAGGTAGATGCAGATAAAAATTATTTTTATTTTGCAGCCTGATGGAGGTCAGTATAGATGGACTAATAGAGAAAGTCCCACACACTGCTAGAAGGCCAAATATTTTTTCAGAGCTAGATGCAGACAAAAAATTATTTTGAATTTGCAACCTGATGGAGGTCAGTATAGATGGACTAATAGAGAAAGTCCCACACACTGCTAGAAGGCCAAATATTTTTTCAGAGCTAGATGCAGACAAAAAATTATTTTTAATTTGCAACCTGATGGAGGTCAGTATAGATGGACTAATAGAGAAAGTCCCACACACTGCTAGAAGGCCAAATATTTTTTCAGAGCTAGATGCAGAAAAAAATTATATTCAGTTTGCAACCTTATGGAGGTCAGTATAGATGGACTAATAGAACAAGTCCCACACACAGCTAGAAGCCCAAATATTTTTTCAGAGGTAGATGCAGAAAAAAATTATATTCAGTTTGCAACCTGATGGAGGTCTGTATAGATGGATTAATAGAACAAGTCCCACACACAGCTAAAAGCCCAAATATTTTTTCAGAGGTAGATGCAGAAAAAAATAATATTCAGTTTGCAACCTGATGGAGGTCTGTATAGATGGATTAATAGAACAAGTCCCACACACTGCTAGAAGGCCAAATATTTTTTCAGAGCTAGATGCAGACAAAAATTTATTTTTAATTTGCAACCTGATGGAGGTCAGTATAGATGGATTAATAGAGAAAGTCCCACACACTGCTAGAAGGCCAAATATTTTTTCAGAGCTAGATGCAGATATAAATTATTTTTAATTTGCAACCTGATGGAGGTCAGTATAGATGGACTAATAGAGAAAGTCCCACACACTGCTAGAAGGCCAAATATTTTTTCAGAGCTAGATGCAGAAAAAAATTATATTCAGTTTGCAACCTGATGGAGGTCAGTATAGATGGACTAATAGAACAAGTCCCACACACAGCTAGAAGGCCAAATATTTTTTCAGAGCTAGATGCAGAAAAAAATTATATTCAGTTTGCAACCTGATGGAGGTCAGTATAGATGGACTAATAGAACAAGTCCCACACACAGCTAGAAGCCCAAATATTTTTTCAGAGGTAGATGCAGAAAAAAATATATTCAGTTTGCAACCTGATGGAGGTCAGTATAGATGGACTAATAGAGAAAGTCCCACACACTGTTAGAAGGCCAAATATTTTTTCAGAGCTAGATGCAGACAAAAAATTATTTTTAATTTGCAACCTGATGGAGGTCAGTATAGATGGACTAATAGAGAAAGTCCTACACACTGCTAGAAGGCCAAATATTTTTTCAGAGCTAGATGCAGAAAAAAATTATATTCAGTTTGCAACCTGATGGAGGTCAGTATAGATGGACTAATAGAACAAGTCCCACACACAGCTAGAAGGCCAAATATTTTTTCAGAGGTAGATGCAGATAAAAATTATTTTTAATTTGCAGCCTGATGGAGGTCAGTATAGATGGACTAATAGAGAAAGTCCCACACACTGCTAGAAGGCCAAATATTTTTTCAGAGCTAGATGCAGACAAAAAATTATTTTTAATTTGCAACCTGATGGAGGTCAGTATAGATGGACTAATAGAGAAAGTCCCACACACTGCTAGAAGGCCAAATATTTTTTCAGAGCTAGATGCAGATAAAAATTATTTTTAATTTGCAACCTGATGGAGGTCAGTATAGATGGACTAATAGAGAAAGTCCCACACACTGCTAGAAGGCCAAATATTTTTTCAGAGCTAGATGCAGAAAAAAATTATATTCAGTTTGCAACCTGATGGAGGTCAGTATAGATGGACTAATAGAACAAGTCCCACACACAGCTAGAAGCCCAAATATTTTTTCAGAGGTAGATGCAGATAAAAATTATTTTTAATTTGCAGCCTGATGGAGGTCAGTATACAGTGCCTACAAGTAGTATTCAACCCCCTGCAGATTTAGCTGGTTGACACATGCGGAATTAACTTGGCATTGTGACATTTGTACTGTAGATCAGCCTGGAAGTGGGAAATGCACTGCAGCAAATTTTGGTTTTGTTTTTTTTTTTTTTTTTTTTTAAAACGTTAAAAGTTAATTCAGAGTGTCATTTATTATTCAACCCCTCAAACCACAAGAATTCTGTTTGGTCCCCCTAAAGTATTAAGAAGTAGTTCAGGCACCAAGAATAATGAGCTTCACATGCGTGGATTAAAGATCTCTTTTGCCAGCCTTTTCTGACAATTTAAGACCCTCCCCAAACTTGTGAACAGCACTCAGACATGGTCAACATGGGAAAGACAAAGGATCATTCCAAGGCCATCAGAGACAAGATCGTGGAGGGTCACAAGGCCGGCAAGGGGTACAAAACCCTTTCCAAGGAGTTGGGCCTACCTGTCTCCACTGTTGGGAGCATCATCCGTAAGTGGAAGGCTTATGGAACTATTGTTAGCCTTCCACGGCCTGGACAGCCTTTGAAAGTGTCCTCCCGTGCCGAGGCCAGGCTTGTCCGAAGAGTCAAGGCTAACCCAAGGACAACAAAGAAGGAGCTCCGAGAAGATCTCATGGCAGTGGGGACATTGGTTTCAGTCAATACCATAAGTAACGTACTCCACTGCAATGGTCTCCGTTCCAGACGAGCCTGTATGGTACCTTTACTTTCAAAGCGTCATGTCAAGGCTCGTCTACAGTTTGCTCATGATCACTTGGAGGACTCTGAGACAGACTGGTTCAAGGTTCTATGGTCTGATGAGACCAAGATCGAGATCTTTGGTGCCAACCACACACGTGACGTTTGGAGACTGGATGGCACTGCATACGACCCCAAGAATACCATCCCTACAGTCAAGCATGGTGGTGGCAGCATCATGCTGTGGGGCTGTTTCTCAGCCAAGTGGCCTGGCCATCTGGTCCGCATCCATGGGAAGATGGATAGCACGGCCTACCTGGAGATTTTGGCCAAGAACCTCCGCTCCTCCATCAAGGATCTTAAGATGGGTCGTAATTTCATCTTCCAACAAGACAACGACCCAAAGCACACAGCCAAGAAAACCAAGGCCTGGTTCAAGAGGGAAAAAGTCAAGGTGTTGGAGTGGCCTAGTCAGTCTCCTGACCTTAACCCAATTGAAAACTTGTGGAAGGAGCTCAAGAATAAAGTCCACATGAGACACCCAAAGAACCTAGATAACTTGGAGAAGATCTGCATGGAGGAGTGGGCCAAGATAACTCCACAGACCTGTGCCGGCCTGATCAGGTCTTATAAAAGACGATTATTAGCTGTAATTGCAAACAAGGGTTATTCCACAAAATATTAAACATAGGGGTTGTATAATAATTGACCCACAGTTTTATGTTTAAAATTTAATAAAATTCAACTGAGCAACATAACTTTTTGGTTTGTAAGATTTATGCTTCTGTTCATAAAACCTACTCTCGTTTGCAGTTTGAAGGCTCTAACTTATTTGCATCTTATCAAACCAGCTAAATCTGCAGGGGGTTGAATACTACTTGTAGGCACTGTAGATGGACTAATAGAGAAAGTCCTACACACTGCTAGAAGGCCAAATATTTTTTCAGAGCTAGATGCAGAAAAAAATTATATTCAGTTTGCAACCTGATGGAGGTCAGTATAGATGGACTAATAGAACAAGTCCCACACACAGCTAGAAGGCCAAATATTTTTTCAGAGGTAGATGCAGATAAAAATTATTTTTAATTTGCAGCCTGATCGAGGTCAGTATAGATGGACTAATAGAGAAAGTCCCACACACTGCTAGAAGCCCAAATATTTTTTCAGAGGTAGATGCAGATAAAAATTATTTTTAATTTGCAACCTGATGGAGGTCAGTATAGATGGACTAATAGAGAAAGTCCCACACACTGCTAGAAGGCCAAATATTTTTTCAGAGCTAGATGCAGACAAAAAATTATTTTGAATTTGCAGCGTGATTGAGGTCAGTATAGATGGACTAATAGAACAAGTCCCACACACTGCTAGAAGGCCAAATATTTTTTCAGAGCTAGATGCAGAAAAAAATTATATTCAGTTTGCAACCTGATGGAGGTCAGTATAGATGGACTAATAGAACAAGTCCCACACACAGCTAGAAGCCCAAATATTTTTTCAGAGCTAGATGCAGAAAAAAATTATATTCAATTTGCAACCTGATGGAGGTCAGTATAGATGGACTAATAGAATGATGCTATGCCCAAAAGATTTTACTTCACTAGGTGCAGTAAAAAAATTGGTATTCTATACACAGGTGGTATATCTTGCAACACAGATAGGCTACTCCACTGACTAACACACTCTGCAATAGGCCAAAAAGGATTAGCTTTGCTAGATTCAGCCAAATGCTGTGAAAAAAACTTGCACAGCACTGGCACAGACCTGCCTGGCAAAAACTGATAGGAACTGATGTAACCTAGTCCTGAAAAGGACTCCAATTACAATTAGTCTTTACTCCCACAATCTATCTATTTAAGAGCACAGACCTGCCTGATAAAAGTCGTAGGAAATGCTGTAACCTAGTCCTTAAAAGGACTGCAATCACAACTATTCCCTACTCCCAAGCTATCTGTAGATTTGTGCGAAAATTGGCTTGAAATTAACAAGGTATAGCGCACACAGCAACAGCGGTGCCGTCTAACACGCAGCTGCAGCAGTGAGAAAATGGTGGCGACGGGGAAAATGGCTTGGTCTTATAGGGCAAGGACATGTGACATACACTGCCAATGACACATGCCCTTGCTTGTGTGAAAAAAAGCACTTCGCTCCGTGTGTGCGCTGCTGATAGGCTGACAGATTGCACCTCCCCACTGTAAATGCGGGAAAGAGAAAAAAAAATGGAGATCTTCATTATTCCTGCAGAGATCCATCCCCTGCCCCTCCCCCCACCCCACTGTACACTCAAACTGCGTATTAACATTAATTTTCATCATTACTGAGAAAAAATCCAGTTATAATTTTGGTGCACGAACAGTTATCGAACATAACCTCGAACAGCCGAATTTTTCTCAAATCGTTCGTGTTCACCGAACGGCTCGAACACTGCCCAAAACAGCTTGAATTTGAGATTGGCGAACAGTTCGAGTCGAACAACGCTCATCTCTACTCATAAAGGCAGGTCTCAGGCAGGGGGCCTTAGTCTATCTCATCCATGTGCCCTAACAGAGCTTATGGACAGGAATTGTGTACATGAAATAGCCAACAACTCTTTTAACTGTAAGGTCTTTACAATCTCGTCCAAGGAATCTACAATAACTATGAGAAAGAACACACTATATCTATTGAACAGTTTGTGAAATGTGTAAGCTCCATTCCTAGATATTTTCTTCTACTGAAATAAAAAAGCAACATGCTCTTTTCTCTACACAAAACAACCATGTTACTAAAATGAAGCAAAATGTTCTATTCCTGCGGAATCCAAAGGTGCAGGGCTAAACACTATCCAGATATTCAGGGTTGTCCTCAGGACCAGGACAAGGGGTAGGAAGGGTAGGCAACTGCCTAAGGTGCCACCTTGAAGGGAGTGCAATTTTCCTTAATAAACTAGCAAAGTACTGTATTTATACTACATTGAATTTACTGTGTGTTACTGTGGCGCTGCACTGTGTGCGAACATTGAAAGAGGGGTGTTTCATGCAGGAAGAGAGGAACGCTGGCCAATGAACGCTTTTCCCATCATACTAATAAGAGCACTCACTGGGTCGTGTCTCTATCCTCCTGCATAGCATGCCCCAATGGTGAGTGTTCATCTGTAAAGTTAGCAGGCCCGGCCTCCCAGCACGCAAGAGACAATAGTGGAGGATGCACAGTGTCACTTGTGTGTCTTGCTTCCTTGACTGTCCCCTTTTTATTCCATTAACCTCAGGTGTATCATATAAGAACAGTGGGCGATGGAGGAGGGCTCATAGCAGAAACAGCATAGCAGGAGCAGGAAGCTGTTATCAGTCCTGTCTGTGCAGTGTTCCCCTATTCCACTGCAATTTCTGCAGCCCCTTGTCAGCTGTTCTCTTAACTTTGTGACCGACCTCCTCTAGGGCTCTCCTGGGAAGAAGGAGTTAACTACTTATACAGTGGGGAAAAAAGTATTTAGTCAGCCACCAATTGTGCAAGTTCTCCCATTTTAAAATATGAGAGGGACCTGTAATTGACATCATAGGTAGACCTCAACTATGAGAGACAAAATGAAAAAACAAATCCTGAAAGTCACATTGTCTGATTTGGAAAGACATTTTTTTCAAATTTTGGTGGAAAATAAGTATTTGGTCAATTACAAACAAGCAAGATTTCTGGCTCTCACTTTCTGTATCTTTTTCTTTAAGAGGCTCCTCTGTCCTCCACTCATTAACTGTAGTACTGGCACCTGTTTGAACTTGTTATCAGTATAAAAGACACCTGTCCGCAACCTCAAACAGTCACACTCCAAACTCCACTATGGTGAAGAGCTGTCAAAGGAAACCAGAAACAAAATTGTAGCCCTGCACCAGGCTGGGAAGACTGAATCTGCAATAGGCAAGCAGCTTGGTGTGAAGAAATCAACTGTGGGAGAAATAGTTAGAAAATGGAAGACATACAAGACAACTGATAATCTCCCTCGATCTGGGGCTCCACACAAGATCTCACCCCGTGGGGTCAAAATGATCTCAAGAACGGTGAGGAAAAATCCCAGAACCACACCGGGGGACCTAGTGAATGACCTGCAGAGAGCTGGGACCAACGTTACACAGGCTACCATCAGTAACACACTACGCCGCCAGGGACTCAGATCCTGCAGTGCCAGACGTGTCCCCCTGCTTAAGCCATTACATGTCTGGGCTCGTCTTGTTTGCTACAGAGCATTTGGATGATCCAGAAGAGTATTTGGAGAATGTCATATTGTCAGATGAAACCAAAGTAGAACTGTTTCGTAGAAACACAATTCATCGTGTTTGGAGGAGAAAGAATGCTGAGTTGCATCCAAAGAACACCATACCTACTGTAAAGCATGGGGGTGGCAAAATCATGCTTTGGGGCTGTTTCTCTGCCAAGGGACCAGGACGCTTGATCCATGTACATGAAAGAATGAACGAGGCCATGTATCGTGAGATTTTGAGTGCAAACCTCCTTCCATCAGCAAGGGCATTGAAGATGAAACGTGGCTGGGTCTTTCAGCATGATAATGATCCCAAGCACACTGCCAGGGCAAGGAAGGAGTGGCTTCGTAAGAAGCATTTCAAGGTCCTGGAGTGGCCTAGCCAGTCTCCAGATCTAAACCCTATAGAAAACCTTTGGAGGGAGTTGAAAGTCTGTGTTGCCCAGTGACAGCCCCAAAACATTACTGCTCTAGAGGAGATCTACATGGAGGAATGGGCCAACATACCAGCAACAGTGTGTTCCAACCTTGTGAAGACTTACAGAAAACGTCACTGCCAACAAAGGATATATAACAAAGTATTGAGATGAACTTTTGTAATTGACCAAATACTTATTTTCCGCCAAAATTTGAAAAAAAATTATTTCCAAATCAGACAATGTGATTTTCAGGATTTGTTTTCTCATTTTGTCTCTCATAGTTGAGGTCTACCTATGATGTCAATTACAGGTCTCTGTCATCTTTTTAAGTGGGAGAACTTGCACAATTGGTGGCTGACTAAATACTTTTTTTCCCCACTGTAAGTATTCAGACCCTTTGCTCAGTATTGAGAAGAAGAACCCTTTTGAGCTCGTACAGCCATGAGTCTTCTTGGGAATGATGCAACAAGTTTTCACACCTGGATTTGGGGATCCTCTGCCATTCTACCTTGCAGATCCTCTCCAGTTCTGTCAGGTTGGATGGTGAACGTTGGTGGACAGCCATTTTCAGGGAGATGCTCAATTGTGTTTAGGTCAGGGCTCTAGCTGGGCCAGTCAAGAATGGTCACAGAGTTGTTCCACTCCTTTGTTATTTTAGCTGTGTGCTTAGGGTCAGTGTCTTGTTGGAAGGTGAACCTTCGGCCAAGTCTGAGGTCCAGAGCACTCTGGAAGAGGTTTTCATCCAGGATATCTCTGTACTTGGCCACATTCATGTTTCCTTCAATTGTAACCAGTCGTCCTGTCCCTGCAGCTGAAAAACACCCCCATAGCATGATGCTGCCACCACCATGTTTCACTGTTGGGATTGTATTGGGCAGGTGATGAGCAGTGCCTGGTTTTCTCCACACATACCGCTTAGAATTATCACCAAAAAGTTTTATCTTCGTCTCATCAGACCAGAGAATCTTATTTCTCATAGTTTGTGAGTCCTTCATGTGTTCTTGAGCAAACTCTATGCGGGCTTTCATATGTCTTGCCCTGAGGAGAGGCTTCCGTCGGGCCACTCTGCCGTAAAGACCCAACTGATGGAGGGCTGCAGTGATAGTTGACTTTGTGGAACTTTCTCCCATCTCCCTACTTCATCTCTGGAACTCAGCCACAGTGATCTTGGGGTTCTTCTTTACCTCTCTCACCAAGGCTCTTCTCCCACAGTGGCTAGATGGCCAGGTCTAGGAAGACTTCTGGTGGTCCCAAACTTCTTCCATTTAAGGATTATGGAGGCCACTGTGCTCTTAGGAATCTTGAGTAATGCAGAAATTCTTTTTTAACCTTGGCCAGATCTGTGCCTTGCCACAATTCTGTCTCTGAGCTCCTTGGGCAGTTCCTTTGAGCTCATGATTCTCATTTGGTCTGACATGCACTGTGAGCTGTGAAGTCTTATATAGACAGGTGTGTGCCTTTCCAAATCAAGTCCTACCAGTTTAATTAAACACAGCTGGACTTTAATGAAGGAGTAGAACCATCTCAAGGATGATCACAAGTAAATGTGACTTAAATATGAGTGTCTGAGCAAAGGGTCTGAAAACTTATGACCATGTGATATTTCATTTTTTCTTTTTTAATAAATTTGCAAAAATTTCAACATTTCTGTTTTTTTTTCAGTCAAGATGGGTTGCAGAGTGTACTTTAAGGAGAAAAAAAAATGAACTTTTTCGAATTTACCAAATGGCTGCAATGAAACAAAAAGTGAAAAATTTAAAGGGGTCTGAATACATTCCGTACCCACTGTATATACATATGTATGTTTATATATATGTGTGTGTGTATGTATTTCCGAGTGTGAACATATGTGTTTTTGGTTCATGTATGATATTGTATTTATAAAGAGTAGAAGAATCAGCCTGGCTCTTTAAAAGGGTTAGTCTCCAAAAACCGCAGTGATCCTGAAAACAGGGCTCCGTAGTCCCATCCTGAATGGAGCAGAGGTGTGCATGCTTGGTCTCTGCTCTCTACCTTATCTATAGAAATGCTGAGCGCTACGCGCTTAGTTATTTACAACGCCTTATAGACAATGAAGCAGGTTATCCTATGGATTGGGAATAACTTGATTTTTGGGGTAATAATAACCCTTCAATGTTAACTAGCCTCTGTTGAGCGTATAAAGTAGGATGCATATGTTATGGTTTACGTACAGTGGCTTCCAAAATCCACTGTAAAAAAAAAAAAAAGAAGTAAATATTTTAGGTACCTCTTTTACAGGATACCATTGTATGGAATAATGCAGTCTAGTACACTATTCCATACCTTATTTACACTATACTATCAGATACCAGAAGACACATATATATATTAAAGGGGTTGTCCATCCCTGGTGAAATCTTCATCAAACACTGTAGCTTGCTGAATCCTAACGGTGTGTAATACACATGCTGTTAAAATTCGGCTCTGCTGGTTCCAGCAGTCATCGCATGACCACAAGAATGCACTTTCTGTTACGTGCCAACTAGAGTCTCAGCCACATCTCGCAGTGTTCTATTCATAGACGTGGCTAACTTTTGGTTAGGCAATTACTGCTGAAGTGGGCAATGCCATTTCCTAACAATACTTGCCAAAAATTTCACCAGGGATAGAGATAATCAAAAATATACACAATGCCGCGGTCTAGTGGCCACGCTGTTAGTCTGTGGTCACTAGACCAAAGCACTACGAACTTCTCTCTCTACCTGTCAGAATACCGGATTAGTAGGCCCGATGATGATAACGATGTTGTTGCCTGGTCTCTACATCATGCTATTATTGTTATAAGGGGAAGGAAGGGCGGGAGGGGGGTGCCATTGCCCAATCTGCCTAGGGCATCAAAATACCTTGTCCCGGCCCATGCCATACTTATTACTTTAGTGCTGACAGCTCACAAATCATATAGAAGGGAACAGAGAAAAGTCACACTGCCTCCCATAGGATCAGGAAACACTTTATTTTTTAGCTTTCTGAGTGCATGAGAATGAAGGTGCTCGTGTTATGAGGATCAGCAGTCTCATTGTTCAGGGTTCACACAAGGTGGGCAGACAGTAAATAAAAAACTCTTCCTTGAGGTGTGGTGACTATTTTCCACCTGAACAAGTCAGGCAGGAAGAAAGACTCTTAAGTGATAAATTGATAGGACAGAATGACATATACTCTGTACTTGTATTAGCCCTGTGCACATCTGCTCTTCTTTTGTTTCCATCTCTGTCTTCCAGTAAATCATGCAAAATATCCCATTTACACATGAGCAGGGCTCTGTATCATCTGCTTTTATATATATGTGTATATATATATATATATATATATATATATATACAGTACACACCAAAAGTTTGGACACACCTTCTCATTTACAGATTTTTCTGTATTTTCATGACTATGAAAATTGTACATTCACACTGAAGGCATCAAAACTATGAATTAACACATGTGGAATTATATACTTAACAAAAAAGTGTGAAACAACTGAAAATATGTCTTATATTCTAGGTTCTTCAAAGTAGCCACCTTTTGCTTTGATGACTGCTTTGCACACTCTTGGCATTCTCTTGATGAGCTTCAAGAGGTAGTCACCGGAAATGGTTTTCACTTCACAGGTGTGCCCTGTCAGGTTTAATAAGTGGGATTTCTTGCCTTATAAATGGGGTTGGGACCATCAGTTGTGTTGTGCAGAAGTCAGGTGGATACACAGCTGATAGTCCTACTGAATAGACTGTTAGAATTTGTATTATGGCAAGAAAAAAGCAGCTAAGTAAAGAAAAATGAGTGGCCATCATTACTTTAAGAAATGAAGGTCAGTCAGTCCAAAAAATTGGACAAACTTTGAAAGTGTCCCCAAGTGCAGTTGCAAAAACCATCAAGCGCTACAAAGAAACTGACTCACATGAGGACCGCCCCAGGAAAGGAAGACCAAGAGTCACCTCTGCTTCTGAGGATAAGTTTATCCGAGTCACCAGCCTCAGAAATCACAGGTTAACAGCAGCTCAGATTAGAGACCAGGTCAATGCCACACAGTTCTAGCAGCAGACTCATCTCTACAGCAACTGTTAAGAGGAGTCTTTGTGCAGCAGGCCTTCATGGTAAAATAGCTGACAGGAAACCACTGCTAAGGACAGGCAACAAGCAGAAGAGACTTGTTTTGGCTAAAGAACACAAGGAATGGACATTAGACCAGTGGAAATCTGTGCTTTGGTCTGATGAGTCCAAATTTGAGATCTTTGGTTCCAACCACCGTGTCTTTGTGCGACGCAGAAAAGGTGAACGGATGAACTCTACATGCCTGGTTCCCACCGTGAAGCATGGAGGAGGAGTTGTGATGGTGTGGGGGTGCTTTGCTGGTGGTACTGTTGGGGATTTATTCAAAATTGAAGGCATACTGAACCAGCATGGTTACCACAGCATTTTGCAGCGGCATGCTATTCCATCCGGTTTGCGTTTAGTTGGACCATCATTTATTTTTCAACAGGACAATGACCCCAAAAACACCTCCAGGCTGTGTAAGGGCTATTTGACCAAGCAGGAGAGTGATGGGGTGCTACGCCAGATGACCTGGCCTCCACAGTCACCAGACCTGAACCCAATCGAGATGGTTTGGGGTGAGCTGGACCACAGAGTGAAGGCAAAATGGCCAACAAGTGCTAAGCATCTCTGGGAACTCCTTCAAGATTGTTGGAAGACCATTTCCAGTGACTACCTCTTGAAGCTCATCAAGAGAATGCCAAGAGTGTGCAAAGCAGTCATCAAAGCAAAAGGTGGCTACTTTGAAGAACCTAGAATATAAGACATATTTTCAGTTGTTTCACACTTTTTTGTTAAGTATATAATTCCACATGTGTTAATTCATAGCTTTGATGCCTTCAGTGTGAATGTACAATTTTCATAGTTATGAAAATACAGAAAAATCTTTAAATGAGAAGGTGTGTCCAAACTTTTGGTCTGTACTGTATTTTAGGCAAGATACTTTGTGGCATTTGCGCAGTAATGGCTTTCTTCTGGCAACTCAACCATGCAGCCGATTTTTCTTCAAGTGACTCCTTATTGTGCATCTTGAAACAGCCACACCGCTAGTTTTCAGAGAGTCCTGAATTTCAGCTGATGTGATTTGTGGGTTTTTCTTTGCGTCTCGAAAATTTTCCTGGTAGTTGTGGCTGAAATCTTTGTTGGTCTACCTGACCGTGGTTCTTTGTTGGTCTACCTGACCGTGGTTTGGTTTTTACAGAGACCCTGACTTTCCATTTGTTAATCACTAGTGATGAGCGAGCATGCTCGCTACTGCTCGGTGCTTGCCCGAGCATCTCACTGCTTCGAGATGCTCGGCGCTCGCCGAGTATTTCCGGGGTTTGCTCGGTGGGAGCTCGGGTCTCCTCCCTGCATGTTTGGTGCTCTTTACAGAGCCAATGAATATGCAGGGATTGCCTGCCACTCACTGTAATGCCGTAGCCATGTTGGTTGTGGCATTACATTGATTGGCTGGCCGCACAGCATCATCAGATCTATATCAGACCTGCGCCGCCATGCTCGTCACAGTCACCCCGGGATCAGACAGTGTAGGGAGAGGTGCTGCTGAGCTAGGGAGAGATTTGCTTATTTCTAGTTAGTGTAGGTGTTCCAAACTAAATTAGAGACACATATCCATCTCAACAAACAGTTCTTCTGAGGACTAATCCATCTGCAGAGATATCAGGCAGGCAGAGTATATAGGGAGGCAGGCAGGGTATATAGCAGACTGCAGTGCATATAGCACAAGAGGCTCCATCCCAGTTCTGTCTGCTGCTGTTAGATATTTCTAGAAATAGGCCCAGGTCTCAGGGGCCAGGAATATTTTTTTGGGGGATTTTAATCCTAATTATTTGCTTAAAAAGCAATCCAGAGAATACGTTTTTTCTGCGCCATTTGCTTGTTGGCACTGCAGAATACAGCCAGGTACTTTCCATGTTGCAGCCCTAAAAATCCAGCTATTTAAAACTGTGGTTTGTCCGTCACACGGATCGCATATAATTGCACTGAAAATACTGCCATTTCTGGCATCTATTAAAAATTAGTTTCAGTGTGTCAGTGAAGCAATTGACACCAGTTTGCTGTTCAAAATATTTACTTACAGGCCCGCTATTTAAAACTGTGTTTTCTCCGTCACACGGATCACATATACGTTTTCAGAAAATGCTGCCATTTCTGGCCTCCATTAAAAATTTGTTTCAGTGTGTCGGTGAAGTAATTGACACTAGTTTGCTGTTCAAAATAGTTAACTACAGGCCAGATATTTAAAACTGTGGTTTGTCCGTCACACGGATCACATATACGTTTTCAAAAAATACTGCCATTTCTGGCCTCCATTAAAAATTTGTTTCAGTGTGTCAGTGAAGCAATCGACACCAGTTTGCTGTTCAAAATAGTTAACTACAGGCCAGATATTTAAAACTGTGGTTTGTCCGTTACACGGATCACATATACGCTTTCAGAAAATTCTGCCATTTCTGACCTCCATAAAAAATTTGTTTCAGTGTGTCAGTGAAGCAATTGACACCAGTTTGCTGTTCAAAATATTTACCTACAGGCCAGGTATTTAAAACTGTGGTTTCTCCGTCACACGGATTACATATAACTTCGCTCCAAATTCAGCCATTTGTAGTGAGCGTGGAAGATACTGTCTTCCATTTAAAATGGGCAAGGCACGTGGCAAGGGACGGGGAACTGTACATGATGGTGATGGTGCATGCAGAGTCCAAGGACGAAGGCAAGCTGAAATTGTGCCACAACAAACACCTACATCTTCTCGCCCGACCTTCCTGTCCTAATTCATAGAGACTGCTGCACACCACTATTGAACACAGAGCAGTGTCAAAAGGTTGTTGGTTGGATAGCGGATAATGATTCCAGTCACTTTGACACCACCACCACCCTGTCTTCCACACGGTCAAGTCTCAGTAGCCGTGAGTCTGGACTGCATATTCCTCACCCTGATCCTCCTTCCTCCCACCATGCCGAGTGCCCGAAAACAACTGGTCCCACACTTGGACACTCTGAAGAGCTGTTCACTTTTCCATTTTTAGATTTGGGCCTCTTGTCCCGTTCACTTGAAGCGGGGCTAGAGGAGAACGCATGTAGTGATGCCCAAATATTTGAGCAGCCACGGTCACACAAAGGCGATGGTGGGAAAGTGTCACAAGAGGTGGACAATGATGAGACACAATTGCCAGAAAGTCAGGAGGAGGGCAAGGGTGCGGAAGTGGAAGACGAGGTGGTGGATGATATAGTAACTGACTCAACCTGGCAGGAGGACATGCAGTGCGAGGATAGCAGAACACAGGGGGAGGGAGACAGAGCACCCCAACAGGCAGGAAGAAGCAGTGTGGTGGCCACAGACAGAAGGCAGGCAACAGTTCCCCGTAACACCAACACGAAGGAAGTTGCCATTACAACTGTTAGGTTTTCCAGAGCCTTGTTGTTTTTTAAAGACTCTGCCGATAACCTCAGAAAGGCCATTTGCACCACCTGCCAGGCCAGCATCAACAGGGGTGGCAAAACTAGCAGCCTGACCACCACCAGCATGATCAGGCACATGGCAGCAAAGCACCCGACTTTGTGGGCCAAACCCCAGGATCCAGGAACAGTGTCTGCGGGTGGCACCATTGCTTCTTCCGCTGTTGTGCATGCAAGCCAATCACCTTTCCATGGTGCATGCAAAGATGCCTCCTGCCCTGCACCTGACGTTGCACACTCTCAAGTAGCAGCATCAGGAAGCACGTCCACATTCTTATCGCAGCGCAGTGTTCAGTTGTGCATACCCCAGTCCTTGGAACGCAAACACAAATACGCAGCCAACACTCCACAGGCCACATTACTAAATTCCCACATCTCATGGCTGCTTGTGTTCGAAATGTTGCCTTTTAGGCTCGTGGAGACGGAAGCATTTCTCAACCTGATGGCGGCGGCCGTCCCTTGGTACTCAGTCCCCAGCCGCCACTATTTCTCCCGGTGTGCCGTCCCCGCATTACACAAGCACGTGCCCCAAAACATTAGCCGTGCCCTCAACAACGCAGTTACCAGGAAAGTCCACCTAAACACGGACACGTGGACAAGTGCTTGTGGGCAGGGACGGTACATATCGCTGCTGTCAAACTGGGTTAACATAGTGGAAGCCGGAACCCAGTCGTACCTTGGGACGGAACACGTTCTCCCGACACCAAGGATCGCAGGCCCTAGGTCATCAGGGTTGCCCCTACAGTCTACAGCTCCTGCACTTCATCCTCCTCAGCCTCCTCCTCCTCTTCATCCTCCGTCTCCGAAATGACCACGTCAGTCACAAGCTGGAAGCACTACAGCACTGCCTCGGCCAAGCGGCAACATGCTGTGCTGAAGCTAATATGCTTAGGTGACAAAACGCACAATGCTGAAGAGTTGTGGACAGCTCTGAAAGAGCAGGCAGATCTGTGGCTCACACCGCTGAACCTACAGCCAGGCATTGTCGTGTGTGACAATGGCCGGAACCTGGTGGCGGCTCTGTGGCGAGGCGAGCTCACACATGTACCATGCCTGGCCCATGTGCTTAACCTCGTGGTTCAGCGGTTTCTCAAATCCTACCTGGAGCTGCCAGATCTGCTTGTTAAAGTACGCCGCCTGTGTGCCCATCTTAGAAAGTCACCTACAGCTTCCGCTGCCCTTGCAGTGTTTCAGCAGCGTTTGCAGCTTCCGGCTCACAGACTGGTGTGTGATGTCCCCACGCGTTGGAGCTCTACACTGCAGATGTTGGGAAGGATTTATGAACAGAAGAGGGCAGTTGTTGAGTACCAACATCAACAATGCCGTCAGTATTCAGTTCAGACTCCACACATAACACCTCAGGAGTGGACATGGATGTCAGACATATATACCATCCTCCAAAACTTTGAGGACTCCACCAAGATGGTGAGCGGCGCCATAATTAGCGTCACCATCCCGCTTCTCTGTCTTCTGAAATGCTCTCTGCTCACAATGAAAGAGGATGCATTGCAGGCGGAGCATGATGAGATGGAGCAAGGAACCATACAGGGTGATTACACACAGCCCAGCCTCACCTAATCCCAACGTGGATTGGATGACAATGAGGAAGAGGAGGAGGAGGAAGAACAGGAGCTAGTTTCATGCGCTATAGACGGTACTACCTGCACAACTGTCATACCGTCTGTTCAGCGTGGATGGCCAGAGGACAGAGAGGATGAGGACATGGAAATTTTGCCTGTTAGCAGTCTGGCACGCATGGCTGAGTTTATGTTACACTGCCTTTCCCATGACCCTCGCGTTCTCAAAATTTTGGGTGACAGTCATTACTGGTTGGAGACACTTCTAGACCCACGCTACAAGGAGAACTTTATATCTCTTATTCCTGAGGCAGACAGGTGTACAAAAATGGGGCAGTACCAGAAGGCCCTTGTTGCGGAACTATTAAAAAAATTCCTATCTGAAAACGCTGGCGGCAGAGGTCACAGTTCGTTGGACAACCAAGGAGTACAGGCGAGAGAGACACAGCTTCAATCCAGCAGAGGCAGGGGAACACTGTCAAAGTTCTGGGAGAATTTTCTCAGCCCCTCCCATCGCACAGGCCCTGAGGCGCGGGATACTCTCATAAGTAGTGCAAAGTTTGGGAAGATGCTGAGGGAGTACCTTGCCGACCGTACCAACATCCTCCGTGATTCCTCTGTGCCTTATAATTATTGGGTATCCAAGCTGGATATGTGGAATGAACTGTCTCTCTATGCCTTGGAGGTCCTGGCCTGCCCTGCCGCCAGCGTTTTATCAGAGCGGGTTTTTAGTGTCACTGGTGTAATCATAACTGATAAGCTCATCCGCCTGTCTACTGAAAATGCTGACAGGCTGACGCTTATAAAAATTAACAAGGGCTGGATTTTGCCAGACTTCTCAACACCACCGAATGATAGCAGCATAACAAACTCCAGTGTCTTTTTTTGGGAGGTGTATTCCCATGCAACTCTTCACACCCATACATGGGTATACGCTTCCTGATTTTGGCTCTTGTCCTCCTCCTTCTCCTCATCCTCCACGACCTTATTACCAGGGTGACAGTGGTCCGTGATGCAACACCCACATAATTTTTTTAAAGGGTGTTTATGATGCCCGTAAAAAAAATTTTTTTATACAGTATGTTCATGTATGCCTCCCAGGGATAAATGTTTGTCAGCCCATACACTTAGTACATGGGCATTACAAGTATAGGAGACCCGCTGCTTTCTAATGGGAACATTTTTTATAAGGCTCTCCTCCACGTCTCTTCCAAGGGGCATTGGAGTGCCTCCCAATTTTTGGCAGCCCTTGCATTTACTGCATAGGCAAACACAATGGGAGACCCACTTCCTAATAATGGGAAAAAAAAATTTCAGGAGGCCCTCCTCTACGTCTCTTCCAAGGAGCATTGGAGTGCCTCCAAATTTTTGGCAAGCCTTGCATTCACTGCATAGGCAAACACAATGGGAGACCCACTTCCTAATATTGGGATCAATGTTTTCAGGAGGCCCTCCTCTAAGTCTCTTCAAAGGGGTGTTGGGGTGCGTCCAAATTTTGGGCAGCCCTGCCACTCACTGCATACGCAATAACAGTATAGGAGACCCACTCTTTAGTAATGGGAACAATAAAACATAGCCGGTTGATGGCTCTCTAAGAATAGTGAGGGCAGACTGCAGGCCCTTTAAGAATAGTAAAGGCCGCTTGAAGGCCCTATAAAAATAGGCTTTGTGACTTTCAGAGTCCCTCCCTCATAAATGAAACACGCTGTGTCTGATGATATCTCACACACCACATGGCCAGATAAGGTTGTAAAATGTTAAAATGACATTTCCTGGTGAATGCATTTGTCATGGTTGAAAGCAATGCAAAAGTGCAAAAATGCATCAAAAATGCTAAGTGTGAACATAGCCCAAGGTGTGGAGGAGTATTTTTGTTTTTGGTTATTTATTTTTCTTTATATACAAGTCATTACCCTGGAAAGGATGTTCCTTAACATATTTCCCAGGAAAAGATGCTAGTTACTTACCGGTAACGGGATTTTACAGAGCCCATGACAGCACCACCTGAGAGAGGGTATCCGCCCACCAAGGACAGGAATCTACTGAACAAAAAGGCGGTACCTCTCTTCCGCATCAGTTTTTGTTTCAGAGCATGAGAGGGCCTCCGAAAAATAGGTTAGTACATAACTGCCACCTAAACATTTCTAATAAAACACCCTAAAAAGTGCACACCATAAGGGATAGAGGGGAGGGAATTAATAGGGTGCTGTCATGGGCTCTGTAAAATCCCATTACCGGTAAGTAAATTGGATCTTTTAACCTTCTCCCATGACAGCACCACCTAAGAAATTTAGAGAGATCAGACACCAGGGGGAGGGATCACCGCTTGCAACACCTTCCTCCCAAAGGACAGATCAGTAGAAGAGGAAAGGTCAAGACGGTAATGCTTGTAAAATGTAGCGGGGGAAGACCAAGTTGCCACCTTACATATGATGTCGATGGGCACATCCGCCTTCTCAGACCAGGAAGCAGCTACAGCTCTTGTGGAGTGAGTCTTCAGATTCTCTGGAACTGGCAGATTGCTAGAAGAGTATGCTAAGCCAATGGTGTCCCTGACCCACCTAGCTATGGTTCCCCTTGTAACCATAAGCCCTTTCCTAGCCCTCTGAAATGAGATGAATAAGGCGTCACTTTTCCTCCAGGCCTTCGTCACCTCCAAATACTGGACTAATACCCTCTTAACATCTAAGGTGTGAAGCTTATGTTCCTTTGAATCTCTAGGGTTAGGATAGAAGGAAGGGAGAGTAATTACTTGTGTCCTATGGAATTTGGAGGCTACCTTTGGAAGATAGGCCGGGTCTGGTCTTAAGATTACTCTATCCATACACACTTGAGTGAACGGATGTTTAACGGACAGCGCGTGCAGATCACTAATTCTACGAGCTGACGTTAGAGCTGCCAGCATGGCTGTCATTAAAGTTAGAATTTTCTCCGAAACTTCATCTAAGGGCTCAAAGGGAGGTTTGGTTAGCACTTCTAGAACCAGATTAAGGTCCCAAGGAGGCATCCTTGGAGTAGGAATAGGTCTGGATCTACTGCAAGCTTTAATGAATCTGATGATCCACCTATTCGCCGCCAAGTCGCAATTATATAGTGCCCCCAGAGCTGATACTTGTACCTTAAGGGTACTGGTGGCTAACCCCATGCTTAAGCCCTTCTGAAGGAATTCCAGTATGGCCCCAATAGGAACCCTCGCTTTGGCGGACTGACCCGAGGTAGATAGAAATTTAGCCCAGGTTCTGCCATAGATCCTAGTCGTCACTGGCTTCCTACTCACCAGTAGAGTAGTAACTAGATCTGGAGAAAACCCTTCCTGCCTTAGTAATGACCTTTCAAAATCCAGGCCATCAAATGCAGGCCCGATCTTTGGGGATGGAAGACTGGGCCCTGCCTGAGGAGATCTGGAGTGTCCGGTAGAAACCATGGATCCACTTGGGACATTCTCTTCATCCAAGTGAACCATGGTCTCTTGGGCCAAAACGGGGCGATCAATATAACCCTCGCCTGTTCTTCTCGGATCTTTCTTAGGATGGTAGGGATCAGCATTAGAGGGGGAAAGGCATAGGCCAGGGTAAAATCCCAAGGAATTTGCAGCGCGTCCACCGCAAACGGCCTCTCTTTTGGATTCAGGGAGCAAAAGATTTTGGTTTTCCGTTTGCAAAAAGATCTATCTGAGGTTGTCCCCATCGACCAACAATCTGCTGGAACACCGCTGGATTCAACTCCCATTCTCCTTGTTTCAAGATGTGTTGACTTAGAAAATCGGCTTTTACGTTCTCCGCTCCTTTTATATGCATCGCTGAGAGCGTGAACAGATGACTCTCAGCAAAACGAAAGATCTGATCCGCTACTAACATCAGAGGAAGGGATCTGGTACCCCCCTGGCGATTGATGTAGGCGACTGTCGTTCGGTTGTCCGACATTATCCGGATGTGATGACCCTGGAGAAAAGAACTGAACTCTACTAGTGCATTTTTGGCTGCCAACAGCTCCCTCATGTTGGAGGAGAGACCCGTCTCGCTGTGCGACCAGAGGCCTTGCACTGAATAATCTCTCAGGTGAGCACCCCAGCCTTCTGCGCTTGCTTCTGTCGTAATTGTATCTGACACCTGGAAAGACCAAGGAACCCCCAGAGATAGATTTACCGGATTCATCCACCAGTCCAGCGAGTTGATTACTAAACTTGGAAGGGATATTCTTCCATCCAGGTGACCTCTGAGCCGTCTGTCTGCTGTCAGGATCTCCTGCTGAAGACGTCTGGAATGGAACTGGGCCCACTGAACTGCTGGGATACAAGATGTCATCGTACCCAATAGAGACATAGCATTTCTCAAGGTCATGGTTGGATTGCTGATTACCCGTGATATTAGGGAACTGATCTTCAGTTTCTTGTCCTCTGGCAGCAGACTGGTCTGGTTTTCTGAGTCCAAAATGAGACCCAGGAATGATTGAACCTTCCTTCGTTCCAATCTTGGTTTTTCTAATTTTAACATCCAACCCAGGCCATTTAGACTGGCCATGACCTCCGCCAGAGCCAGCGCGCAGAGTTGTTTTGATCTGCCCACCACTAAAAAATCGTCCAGATAAGGGATGACTAGGATATCTTTTTCCCTTAAATGCGCTGTGACTTCCAGGATAATCTTTGTGAAAACCCTTGGAGCCATGGAGATGCCAAAGGGAAGAGCTGCAAACTGAAAATGCCTTATGTGCTTGTCAAACTGTACAGCTACCCTCAGAAACTGTTGGTGTGCAGGAAAGATTGGGATGTGGTAGTAAGCATCCTTCAGATCGAGGAAGCACATATAACAGTGCGGAAACAACATTTTTATGGCCAATTTTATTGATTCCATCTTGAATGGCCTGTAGATCAAATGGTCTTTCAGTTCTTCAAGTTGACAATGGTTCTGAAGGAGCCATCCGGCTTCTTTATTAGGAAGAGAGTTGAGTAAAACCCTCTCCCCTGCTCGGGTACAGGTGTTTCTACTAGAACCCCCTTCACAACCAGAGTGAGTACTTCCTGCTGCAGGGCTATCTGCTCTCTTAGGCCTCTGGGGGCTGAAATTCTGATAGTGCTTCTGGGAATGTTTTTGAACTTCAACTTGAGCCCCCTACTGAATATCCCTAAAATCCAAGTACTGGACGAGATTTTTTCCCAGGCGGAAAGGAAGTGGGACAACCTTTCTCCCACCTGGGGAGGTCTGTCACTTAGGGGCTTTCTTATTCTCGGAGGATGGACCCCCGAACATGAAGCCTCTGTTATTCGGCTTCCTGTCTCTCCAGCCACTTTGGTCTCTGGGAAACTTGCTCCGATTGTATTTCCTCTTCCGAAAGGAGCTCTTATATCGGGAACAGACACAGTGGGAAACCCATGTTTCTTGTCCGCGGCCTTATCCAGGATATCATCTAAGGCCTTCCCCAAAAGAAAGTCCCCCTCGCAAGGGATTGAGCAGAGTTTAGATTTTGACTGCACATCCCCTGGCCAGCTCTTGAGCCATAGTGCCCTACGGGCTGCATTAGAAAGATTTGCTGACCTGGCAGCCAGCCTAACTGAATCTGCCGATGCATCTGCAAGGAATGCAGCCGCCCCCTGCACAAGAGGAAGATCCGACAGAATTTTCTCTCTAGAGACATTCCCTTTGATCTGGTCCTCTAACTGTTGAAGCCAGATCATCATAGACCTGGCGGTGCAGGTGGCTGCCCCTGACGGTTTCAGAGCCCCTGCTGACGACTCCCAGGCCTGTTTAAGAAAAGACTCCGCCTTTTTATCAAGCGGATCTTTTAGGGTCCCCAAATCCTCAAAGGGCAGTGTGGATCTTTTTGAGGACTTCGCAATGGCCACATCAATTTTAGGGGTTTTGTCCCACTTAGCTGCATCCTCCTCTTCAAAAGGGTATCTCCACTTAGAAGAAGAAGGCAGCTGACCTTTCTTCTCTGTTTTTTTCCATTCCTTATCTATAAGAGACTTGATTCTCTCGTTAACTGGGAATGTGCGTCTCCTCTTCTGATCTAAGCCCCCGAACATGACATCCTGAACTGTTCTGGGAGCTTTGGTATCAGCAATACCCATAGTCACTCTTATAGCCTTAACCAGTCTTTCAATATTGTCCACCGAAAAACAAGGCCTACCCCCTCCATCATCATCCGAAGACTCTGATGACGATGATGAGGAGAGGTCAGAGGGGGAAGGACATCCTCTCATGAAACGGGACTCCACTGACTCCTCTGAGTCCGAGGAAACCCGTTTCTGCTTCCTCTTCTTACGCGAGGTCAAGCCTTGTAAGGAATCCCTGACCTCCGTTTGGATCAAAGTTTTTAATTCGATAGAGAACCTAGGGGACTCCTCTGCTATGGTTCTCTGGATACAATCCGAGCAAAGGTTTTTAGCATAGGAGGTGGGAAGGCTAATTTTGCATAATGCACACTCCTTATTTTTATTCTTTGAACTACACTTTTTTGGTTCCTAACAACCAGAAAGAAATGAAAGGAGAGAAAGGAGAAAAAAACAGAGAAGAGCACATTACTAAGGTGAACTTTCACTAAGATCACTCACCACACTGCCGTTCAGACTAGGGTACCGGAGGCGGTGGTTGCCGTTCACATGAAGGTTCCCATCTGGCGGAGGTGGATTGACGAGATTTCTTCTGACCAGTTCTGCCGGCACTCATACGACCCCCACTGCTGTTGTTAGAACTCTCCTGTTAGGTTTTTTCTATTTTGCTGGTCACATGACCTTTTTGCCTATTTAATCCTGCTCCGCCCTTCTGGCCATGCTGGACTTCATTGTAATTTCTACTCTTAAGCTAGCCAGGTGCTTTGTAACCTTTCTCAGTCAGTTTAGCTAGGTCTTTTGACCTTTATGTTCTATGTTGTGTTTGTCTTTTTACTGCTACAATTTCTTCTAGGAGGTGTCCATCTTTCTCCCAGTCCCTAATTCTTTTAGGGATCCCTCCCTCACATCTATAGGTCTTCGTTCAGACTAGCTGAGGACTTTAGCGGGTCTGATCGCAGGATCAGGTTCCCCGTTACATCGTAGGGATCTAGCTAAGTTCTATTGTAGGGACAGATCTCCTGTCTTTCCTTAGTGCTTGTAGCCTATCATAACAGTAAGTCCAGCCAGAAAAATATCTCTAAGGAAAGACCTCCAGTTTCCATCATGGTCTCGGTTCAGGATTTGGCTCAACGCCTGCAGGGACTCTCTCTGGAGGTGGCCGAGCTCCAACAACACGTGAGTAGCTGTTCTGGAGCGCATTTTGTGGAGCCAAAGGTACGATTGCCTGATTTATTTTTTGGTGAACAACAAGATTTTTTTTCCTTTAAAAATGCTTGTTTATTGTATTTTCGTTTGAGACCCAGATCCTCTGGTGATGAATCACAGCGCATAGGGTTCATAATGTCACTTTTGCGCAAAGAACCTCAGGGATGGGCATTTTCTCTCCAACCTAGTGATCCGTGCTTTAGATCAGTGGATAGTTTTTTTTTCTGCTTTGGGGTTGTTGTATGATGATCCTGATCGTTTCTCATCAGCTGAGACGGAATTGAGACTTTCGAGACCGGGATCAGATAATGTGGAAAATTATTGTACTCACTTCCGTCGGTAGTCTGCTCAGGTGGGGTGGAACGATTCAGCTCTGAAAAGTTTGTTTCTTGCTGGGCTAGGCGAAAGGGTTAAGGATCTGCTTATTGCTTATCCTACACCTGGAAACTTGCAGGAGGCAATGCAATTAGCTATACGGGTGGACAGGAGACTGCGTGCAAGGGTTAATGAGAGTAAATCCTTTGCCATGTCAGCTCCTAGTCTTGAGAGGGTCTGTACTGACATTGGAGAGCCGATGGAGATTGTGGCGATGTCACCCCGCTCTCAGGAAAAAGACCGCAGGTTTTCTGAAGGTTTGTGCTTTTATTGCGGAAAATCTGACCATTTCATTAAGAACTGTGTGCTTCGTATGAACAAAGAAAAAAAAAAGGTCAGTTACGCCCGTATAGCCTGTTTAAACACTAAGGGGGTATTTCTTTCTGCTACTACTGCAGCTCAGGAAGAATTAATGGAATTTCGGGTATTTGTGGATTGTGGTTCTACTCTGAATATGATTGATGGGGGATTCTTGGAAAAACTTAAATTAAAACCCAAACCTTTGTCATCCCCTATTGCCGTGGTTTCTGTCGATGGCTCTCGCTTGAAATGTGTTACTCACAAGATTTATGAATTTCCCCTCACTATTAATGGTATTCACCAAGAAAATTTGGATTTGGTAGTATTAAATAATTTGCCTTCTCCAGTAATTTTGGGGTTACCCTGGTTAAAATTGCACAATCCTGTACTGGATTGGTCTACTAATGAAATTAAGTCCTGGAGCCCTAAGTGTTATGACAAGTGTTGTAACGGGCGCATTGCTGCTGTGGATAAAGGGGAATTACCTGTACCTATTCAGGATTTTTGGAAAGTTTTTTCTGAGGAGGAGTCGCAAATTTTGCCTCCCCATAGAGACTATGATTGTACCATTGAATTTGTCCCTGGAGCGACTCTTCCTAAAAGTCGTTTATTTAATCTTACTATTCCTGAGAGAAAGGCTTTGGAGGAATACATACAGACGAACTTGGCCACCGGTCATATCAGACCCTCTAAGTCACCTGTGGCTGTTGGATTTTTTTTGTTAAAAAAAAGGACGGCTGTTTACGTCCTTGTCTGGACTTTCGCAAGATTAATAAAATTACTGTACGTAATCCCTACCCACTGCCATTGATTCCTGATTTGTTTAACCAGTTAGTGGGGGCCAAGTGGTTCTCTAAAATTGATCTCCGGGGGGCATACAATTTGTTGCGCATGAAGGAGGGTGATGAATGGAAGACTGCTTTTAACACTCCTGTGGGTCATTTTGAGAATCTGGTTATGCCTTTTGGTCTTACCAATGCACCAGCATTTTTTCAGAATCTTATTAATGACATCCTTAGACCTTTGATCGGCAAAAATGTGGTTGTGTATTTGGATGACATTTTGATTTATTCGCCTGATCTGGAGTCTCATTGGCGGAGCGTACGTGAGGTATTACAGTTATTAATTGACAATCCGCTTTTTGCTAAGCTAGAGAAATGTGAGTTTGCTGTACAGAGAATTGTTTTTTTGGGCTACATTATCTCCAGCGAGGGCTTTGAGATGGACCCGGTGAAAGTTCAAGCTGTGCAGGAATGGCCTATGCCTATTGGTTTGAAATCGATACAGAGGTTTTTGGGTTTCACCAATTATTACAGAAAATTCATTAAAAATGTTTCTATTATTGTTAAACCACTGACCGATCTCACCAGGAAAGGTGCTAATACGGTTCAGTGGACTACTGAGGCCATTGAAGCGTTTGTGTTTCTAAAGGAGAGATTCAGCTCTGCCCCCATCCTTATGCAGCCTGATGTGACTAAGCCGTTTTTGGTTGAGGTTGATGCTTCTTCTGTGGGGGTCGGTGCGGTGTTGTCTCAGGAAAACAAGGATGGAGTACATCCCTGTGCCTTTTTTTCAAAAAAAATTTCTGAGACTGAACTTAATTATGATATTGGTAATCGGGAATTGCTAGCTATTAAACTCGCATTTGAACACTGGCGTCATCTCTTGGAAGGTGCTGAATTTCCCATTCAGGTTTTCACTGATCATAAAAATCTGATCTATCTTGATGCTGCCAAGCGCTTGAATGCCCGTCAAGCTAGGTGGGCACTTCTTTTTTCGCGGTTTAATTTTTCCGTTACTTACATCCCAGGTACCAAGAATGTTAAAGCTGATGCGTTGTCTCGCAGCTTTTCTCCCATGGTCAGTGCTGAGGAGGAGAGCATTTTACAAGAAGGTGTTGTGATTGCTGCATTGGACTCCGTTTTGGAAGATGAGATTCTTAAAGCACAGGAGAATGCCCCATCTAACACTCCCCATGGGAGGTTGTTTGTGCCTAGGACCTTTAGGAGAGATTTGTTTGTTGAGTGTCATGAGTCTCGGTTGGCAGGTCATCCAGGAATTTCTGAGACTAAGAGACTTGTGGGTCGCAGTTTTTGGTGGCCTGGATGGCAGAAGGAAGTCATTAAGTGGGTGCATCAATGTACTGTGTGTGCTAGATCTAAGTCTTCTCATACTCCTGCTGCGGGGTTGCTTTGCCCTCTGGAGGTTCCTAGTGCACCTTGGACACATCTGGCTATGGACTTTATTACTGACCTTCCCTCCTCTGAGGGTTTCACGGTCATCTGGGTGGTCGTGGACCGTTTTAGCAAGATGTGTCACTTGGTTCCCTTCATCAAACTGCCCTGCGCTAAGACACTCGCTAAGGCCTTTGTCAAGGAATTTGTCAGACGCCATTGTGTTCCTACTGACATTGTTTCTGATAGGGGACCTCAGTTCGTGGTTCGTTTTTGGCGTGCCTTTTGTGACAGGTTGGGAGTTCATTTGTCGTTTTCATCTGGATATCATCCTGAGTCTAATAGTCAGACAGAAAGGAAGAATCAGGACGTTGAGCAGTTCTTGCGTTGTTTTGTGGCAGACAATCAAGAGGGGTGGTCTGAGTTTCTGCCGCTTGCTGAACTTGCTCTTAACAACCATACATCCTCTTCTGCTGGGTGTTCTCCGTTTTTTTGTTGTTCTGGGAGACATCCGTCTTTTGGGTCATTCTCCAAATTGGTATCGGCTGTGCCTGAGGAGGAGAGTTTTTCCGGTGATTTGGAGAGAGTTTGGACGGATGTGCGTGGTAATCTTCAGGAGGCTGACAAAAAATCTAAGAGGTACTTTGACAGGAAACGTCAAGAAGTTTTGTTTACGGTTGGTGACATGGTTTGGTTGTCCTCTAAGAATCTGCGGTTGAGGATTCCTTCTAAAAAGTTGGGTGCCAAGTTTGTAGGGCCTTTTAAGGTGCTTCAGGTAGTTAACCAATCTGCTGTTAGGTTGGAGGTTCCTACCTCCTGGAAGATTAATCCGGTGTTTCATGTTTCTCTATTGAAAAAAGCTGATGTATCAGATAGAGACGCCACTGCCACTGTTCCTCCGGTGGTGGAGGACGGGGAATATGAAATTTCCCGCATCCTTAATTCTAGACGGTATAGGGGGAGTTTGCAGTATCTCGTCGCTTGGAAGGGTTTCGGTCCCGAGGATAACTCATGGGTGAGGGCGGATGATGTTTCTGCTTCCAGACTTGTCAAAGCGTTTCACAAGAGGTTTCCTGATAAGCCTGGGCCTAGGGGATCCAGAGGATCCTCTTAGAAGAGGGGGTACTGTTAGAACTCTCCTGTTAGGTTTTTTCTATTTTGCTGGTCACATGACATTTTTGCCTATTTAATCCTGCTCCGCCCTTCTGGCCATGCTGGACTTCATTGTAATTTCTACTCTTAAGCTAGCCAGGTGCTTTGTAACCTTTCTCAGTCAGTTTAGCTAGGTCTTTTGACCTTTATGTTCTATGTTGTGTGTTTGTCTTTTTACTGCTACAATTTCTGCTAGGAGGTGTCCATCTTTCTCCCAGTCCCTAGTTCTTGTAGGGATCCCTCCCTCACATCTATAGGTCTTTGTTCAGACTAGCTGAGGACTTTAGCGGGTCTGATCGCAGGATCAGGTTCCCCGTTACATCATAGGGATCTAGCTTAGTTCTATTGTAGGGACAGATCTCCTGTCTTTCCTTAGTGCTTGTAGCCTATCATAACAGCTGTGGCTCTGATGATGGGAAGGAAGACTCTCGATGCTCCGGTTGCTTGAGCTGTTTACGCTGCTTTGTAAGCTGTGGCTGCTGCTGTTCCTCCTGCGGTGGAGACAGCTGCTGACCAGGTGACTGCGGCTCCTCACTCAACATGACGGGGATGCAGACACCGCCATCTTGACTGCTTCCCATCCTTATAAAGCATAAGGGGCTCCACCTCCTTTGGGCTCCTCCCCTTCCGGCAGCAGTGTGCTCTCTCTTTCTGCTTAACGCAGGATTTTTTTTTTCTCTTTTATAGATTTTTATTTTACTAAATTAAACATACTTTTTAATTTTTTTATTTATGCCAGCTGGCACGCTACGCCGCAGGATCCCTCCTGCGCGTGCGCAGCCCAGCAACTCCCGGCGCGCTTGCAAATGGGGATTACACGGACATCGCACCCCGCGCAAGCGCAGACCCGGGCTTCCGGCGCACTCGAGCTAGGGCGCATCACGACCTCGCGCGTGCGCAGCCCGGACTTCCGGCACGCTACGTCACAGGGCGCGACGCGACCCTGCACGTGCGCAGCCCGGGATACCTGCCTGCCGGCGCGCTCAGCCACGGCCATCATGCGAGCGCAGACCCGGCCGCAGGACCCAGCGCACGCGGGAGAGGACCCCGGAGGGCACCTCCCCGCACGCAGACCCAGGTACCAGCAAGATGAGGCTGGGAACAGAGGACCATCTGCTAATTATTCACGGCCTCCAGGCCGCATCGATCCCGGGAACCACGGTCCAGGCCCCACGATCAGGTAGGCAAGGCACCACCTAGAGAAGCTCCTTTCAAGGACAGGAACCAAAACTGATGCGGAAGAGACGTACCGCCTTTTTATTCAGTAGGTTCCTGTCCTTGGTGGGCGGATACCCTCTCTCAGGTGGTGCTGTCATGGGAGAAGGGGAAAATCCATTTTGGTTTTGTTTTTGTACGTTTTATTGTGAGTCCGTAAAAGTGGTGTAATATCGCTGACAACATTGTTGACAGAAGTCACCTGGGATTCAGAAATGCTTCCAGGGGTCTTTCCCATGCTGTTCCCATGTCATTTGAGCACTGTGCCCATCGATTTCGGCAATTTTTAGGCCCTCTGCAGACTGCCATGCGGAGCAGCCTGAAAAATGCTCAAGTTTCCCATAGACTTACATTGGGCTCGTTGCTCGGGTCGAGCACCCGAGTGTTCTAATGTGCTCGACCCGAGCATCGAGCACCCGAGCATTTTAGTGCTCGCCCATCACTATTAATCACAGTTTGAACGCTGTTGACTTGCATTATCAATTCCTTGGATATTTTTTTGTTTCCCTTTCTTGTGTTATACAGTTCAACCACCTTTTCCCATAGATCCGTTGACAATTCTTTTGCTTTCCCCATGACTCACAATCCAGAAACGTCAGTGGCTGGATGAAAGATGCAAGAGTCTGTCTGGATCCTAGAAACTCACTCAACTTTTATGCACACACAAAATGATTACAAGCAAACAGGTCACAGGTGAGGATGTTACCTTTAGTAGCCATTCAAACCCATTTGTGTCAAATCCTGTGCATGTTATCAGGCCAAAATCACCAGGGTATGTGAACTTTTGATCAGGCTCATTTGGATGTTTTTGGTTGTCATTAAGATTTAAAAAGAAAAAACATAGTAGTTTGACAATAAATGGCTTCACCCAACCAGTAACCATGAGTGGAGAAAAAGTTTTTTTGTTATCATTCATATTCTCTGAAACAAGGGCAAGAAAGGTAAAATTCGGCCAGGCTATGTAAACTTTTGGACACAACTGCGTAATTATATTATATATATATATATATATATATATATATATATATATATATATACAGTACAGACCAAAAGTTTGGACACACCTTCTCATTTAAAGATTTTTCTGTATTTTCATGACTATGAAAATTGTACATTCACACTGAAGGCATCAAAACTATGAATTAACACATGTGGAATTATATACTTAACAAAAAAGTGTGAAACAACTGAAAATATGTCTTATATTCTAGGTTCTTCAAAGTAGCCACCTTTTGCTTTGATGACTGCTTTGCACACTCTTGGCATTCTGTTGATGAGCTTCAAGAGGTAGGCACCGGAAATGGTCTTCCAACAATCTTGAAGGAGTTCCCAGAGATGCTTAGCACTTGTTGGCCCTTTTGCCTTCACTCTGCGGTCCAGCTCACCCCAAACCATCTCGATTGGGTTCAGGTCTGGTGACTGTGAAGGCCAGGTCATCTGGCGTAGCACCCCATCACTCTCCTTCTTGGTCAAATAGCCCTTACACAGCCTGGAGGTGTGTTTGGGGTCATTGTCCTGTTGAAAAATAAATGATAATCCAACTAAACACAAACCGGATGGAATAGCATGCCGCTGCAAGATGCTGTGGTAGCCATGCTGGTTCAGTATGCCTTCAATTTTGAATAAATCCCCAACAGTGTCACCAGCAAAGCACCCCCACACCATCACACCTCCTCCTCCATGCTTCACGGTGGGAACCAAGCATGTAGAGTCCATCTGTTCACCTTTTCTGCGTCGCACAAAGACACGGTGGTTGGAACCAAAGATCTCAAATTTGGACTCATCAGACCAAAGCACAGATTTCCACTGGTCTAATGTCCATTCCTTGTGTTCTTTAGCCCAAACAAGTCTCTTCTGCTTGTTGCCTGTCCTTAGCAGTGGTTTCCTAGCAGCTATTTTACCATGAAGGCCTGCTGCACAAAGTCTCCTCTTAACAGTTGTTGTAGAGATGTGTCTGCTGCTAGAACTCTGTGTGGCATTGACCTGGTCTCTAATCTGAGCTGCTGTTAACCTGCGATTTCTGAGGCTGGTGACTCGGATAAACTTATCCTCAGAAGCAGAGGTGACTCTTGGTCTTCCTTTCCTGGGGCAGTCCTCATGTGATCCAGTTTCTTTGTAGCGCTTGATGGTTTTTGCAACTGCACTTGGGGACATTTTCAAAGTTTTCCCAATTTTTCGGTCTGACTGACCTTCATTTCTTAAAGTAATGATGGCCACTCGTTTTTCTTTACTTAGAATTTGTATTATGGAAAGAAAAAGCAGCTAACAGTCTATTCAGTAGGACTATCAGCTGTGTATCCACCAGACTTCTGCACAACACAACTGATGGTCCCAACCCCATTTATAAGGCAAGAAATCCCACTTATTAAACCTGACAGGGCACACCTGTGAAGTGAAAACCATTTCCAGTGACTACCTCTTGAAGCTCATCAAGAGAATGCCAAGAGTGTGCAAAGCAGTCATCAAAGCAAAAGGTGGCTACTTTGAAGAACCTAGAATATAAAACATATTTACAGTTGTTTCGCATTTTTTTGTTAAGTAAATAATTCCACATGTGTTAATTCATAGTTTTGATGCCTTCAGTGTGAATGTACAATTTTCAAAGTCATGAAAATACAGAAAAATCTTTAAATGAGAAGGTGTGTCCAAACTTTTGGTCTGTACTGTATATATATATATATATATATATATATACACGGTTAGGTCCATATATATTTGGACAGAGACAACATTTTTCTAATTTTGGTTCTAGACATTACCACAATGAATTTTAAACAAAACAATTCAGATGCAGTTGAAGTTCAGATTTTCAGCTTTCATTTGAGGGTATCTACATTAAAATTGGATGAAGGGGTTAGGAGATTCAGCTCCTTAACATGTGCCACCCTGTTTTTAAAGGGACCAAAAGTAATTGGACAGATTAAATAATTGTAAATAAAATGTTCATTTCTAGTACTTGGTTGAAAACTCTTTGCTGGCAATGACTGCCTGAAGTCTTGAACTCATGGACATCACCAGACGCTGTGTTTCCTCCTTTTTGATGCTCTGCCAGGCCTTCACTGTGGTGGTTTTCAGTTGCTGTTTGTTTGTGGGCCTTTCTGTCTGAAGTTTAGTCTTTAACAAGTGAAATGCATGCTCAATTGGGTTGAGATCAGGTGACTGACTTGGCCATTCAAGAATATTCCACTTCTTTGCTTTAATAAACTCCTGGGTTGCTTTGGCTTTATGTTTTGGGTCATTGTCCATCGGTAGTATGAAACGACGACCAATCAGTTTGGCTGCATTTGGCTGGATCTGAGCACACAGTATGGCTCTGAATACATCAGAATTCATTCGGCTGCTTCTGTCCTGTGTCACTTCATCAATAAACACTAGTGACCCAGTGCCACTGGCAGCCATGCATGCCCAAGCCATTGCACTGCCTCCGCCGTGTTTTACAGATAATGTGGTATGCTTTGGATCATGAGCAGTACCACGCCTTCGCCATACTTTTGTCTTTCCATCATTCTGGTAGAGGTTGATCTTGGTTTCATCTGTCCAAAGAATGTTGTTCCAGAACTGTGCTGGCTTTCTTAGATGGTTTTTAGCAAAGTCCAGTCTAGCCTTTTTATTCTTGATGCTTATGAGTGGCTTGCACCGTGCAGTGAACCCTCTGTATTTACTTTCATGCAGTCTTCTCTTTATGGTTGATTTGGATATTGATATGCCTACCTCCTGGAGAGTGTTGTTCACTTGGTTGGCTGTTGTGAAGGGGTTTCTCTTCACCATGGAGATTATTCTGCGATCATCCACCACTGTTGTCTTCCGTGGGCACCCAGGTCTTTTTGCATTGATGAGTTCACCAGTGCTTTCTTTCTTTCTCAGGATGGACCAAACTGTAGATTTTGCCACTCCTAATATTGTAGCAATTTCTCGGATGGGTTTTTTCTGTTTTTTGCAGCTTAAGGATGGCTTGTTTCACCTGCATGGAGAGCTCCTTTGACCGCATGTTTACTTCACAGCAAAACTTTCCAAATGCAAGCACCACACCTCAAATCAACTCCAGGCCTTTTATCTGCTTAATTGAGAATGACATAACGAAGGGATTGCCCACACCTGTCCATGAAATAGCCTTGGAGTCAATTGTCCAATTGCTTTTGGTCCCTTTAAAACAGGGTGGCACATGTTAAGGAGCTGAAACTCCTAAACCCTTCATCCAATTTTAATGTGGATACCCTCAAATGAAAGCTGAAAATCTGAACTTCAACCACATCTGAATTGTTTTGTTTAAAATTCATTGTGGTAATGTCTAGAACCAAAATTAGAAAAATGTTGTCTCTGTCCAAATATATATGGACCTAACTGTGTATATACAGTGCCTACAAGTAGTATTCAACCCCCTGCAGATTTAGCTGGTTGACACATGCGGAATTAACTTGGCATTGTGACATTTGTACTGTAGATCAGCCTGGAAGTGGGAAATGCACTGCAGCAAATTTTTTATTTTTTTATTTTTTAAAACGTTAAAAGTTAATTCAGAGTGTCATTTATTATTCAACCCCTCAAACCACAAGAATTATGTTTGGTCCCCCTAAAGTATTAAGAAGTAGTTCAGGCACCAAGAATAATGAGCTTCACATGTGTGGATTAAAGATCTCTTTTGCCAGCCTTTTCTGACTATTTAAGACCCTCCCCAAACTTGTGAACAGCACTCAGACATGGTCAACATGGGAAAGACAAAGGAGCATTCCAAGGCCATCAGAGACAAGATCGTAGAGGGTCACAAGGCTGGCAAGGGGTACAAAACCCTTTCCAAGGAGTTGGGCCTACCTGTCTCCACTGTTGGGAGCATCATCCGTAAGTGGAAGGCTTATGGAACTACTGTTAGCCTTCCACGGCCAGGACAGCCTTTGAAAGTGTCCTCCCGTGCCGAGGCCAGGCTTGTCCGAAGAGTCAAGGCTAACCCAAGGACAACAAGGAAGGAGCTCCGGGAAGATCTCATGGCAGTGGGGACATTGGTTTCAGTCAATACCATAAGTAACGTACTCCACCGCAATGGTCTCCGTTCCAGACGAGCCCGTAAGGTACCTTTACTTTCAAAGCGTCATGTCAAGGCTCGTCTACAGTTTGCTCATGATCACTTGGAGGACTCTGAGACAGACTGGTTCAAGGTTCTATGGTCTGATGAGACCAAGATCGAGATCTTTGGTGCCAACCACACACATGACGTTTGGAGACTGGATGGCACTGCATACGACCCCAAGAATACCATCCCTACAGTCAAGCATGGTGGTGGCAGCATCATGCTGTGGGGCTGTTTCTCTGCCAAGGGGCCTGGCCATCTGGTCCGCATCCACGGGAAGATGGATAGCACGGCCTACCTGGAGATTTTGGCCAAGAAACTCCGCTCCTCCATCAAGGATCTTAAGATGGGTCGTAATTTCATCTTCCAACAAGACAACGACCCAAAGCACACAGCCAAGAAAACCAAGGCCTGGTTCAAGAGGGAAAAAGTCAAGGTGTTGGAGTGGCCTAGTCAATCTCCTGACCTTAACCCAATTGAAAACTTGTGGAAGGAGCTCAAGAATAGAGTCCACATGAGACACCCAAAGAACCTAGATAACTTGGAGAAGATCTACATGGAGGAGTGGGCCAAGATAACTCCACAGACCTGTGCCGGCCTGATCAGGTCTTATAAAAGACGATTATTAGCTGTAATTGCAAACAAGGGTTATTCCACAAAATATTAAACATAGGGGTTGTATAATAATTGACCCACACTTTTAAGTTTAAAATTTAATAAAATTCAACTGAGCAACATAACTTTTTGGTTTGTAAGATTTATGCTTCTGTTCATAAAACCTACTCTCGTTTGCAGTTTGAAGGCTCTAACTTTTTTGCATCTTATCAAACCAGCTAAATCTGCAGGGGGTTGAATACTACTTGTAGGCACTATATATATATATATATATATATATATATATATATATATATATCTGAAAACAGAAGTTTACATACACTATATAAAAAGACACATATGCTTGTTTTTCTCAATATCTGCCATGAAATCAGAATAAACATTTCTCGTTTTAGGTCAATTAGGATTGCCATAATTTTTAATATTTGCCAAATGCCAGAATAATGAGAGAGAGATAATGTTTTAAATCATTTTTATTACTTACTGCAAAGTTTACATACACTAAGATTACTATGCCTTTAAACAATTCTGGACTGCCCATATGAAGATGTCATGTGTTTGGAAGCTTCTGATAGTTTTTTTTTGGCAACATCTGAGTTAATTAGAGAAAGGCCACTCTGCCAGGAAGAAGCCATTACTCCAAAAAGAAACATAAAAAAGGGCAGATTAATGTTTGCAAATGCACACGGGAACAAATACCTTAATTTTTGGAGACTGTGAAACACAGGGTGGCAGCATCATGTTGTGGGGTTGTTTTGCTGCAGGATGGCCTGGTGCATTTCACAAAATAGATGGCATCATGAGAAAAGAAGATTATATGGCAATACTGAAGCCACATCTCAAGACATCAGCCAGGAAGTTAAAGCTTGGGCTGAAATGGGTCTTCCAAATGGACAATGACCCAAAGCATACTGCTTAAATGGTAACAAAGTGTCATGGCTACCACAGCATCTTGCAGCAGCATGCTATTCCATCCAGTTTGCGTTTAGTTGGACCATCATTTATTTTTCAACAGGACAATGACCCCAAACACACCTCCAGGCTGTGTAAGGGCTATTTGACCAAGAAGGAGAGTGATGGGGTACTACGCCAGATGACCTGGCCTCCACAGTCACCAGACCTGAACCCAATCGAGATGGTTCGGGGTGAGCTGGACCGGTGAGTGAAGGCAAAAGGGCCAACAAGTGCTAAGCATCTCTGGGAACTCCTTCAAGATTGTTGGAAGACCATGTGTTAATCCATAGTTTTGATGCCTTCAGTGAGAATGTACAATTTTCATAGTCATGAAAATACAGAAAAATCTTTAAATGAGAAGGTGTGTCCAAACTTTTGGTCTGTACTGTATATATACACACACACACTATAGAGTATACATAGGTCATACACTGCTATCACAAGGGATCAGACAATCGCAGCTTTAAGTCCCCTAAGAGGACTATTGAATACAGTAAAAAGTGAAAAAAAAAGAGTTTAAAAATATGAAAAAAATAAAAAAAAAACATAAAAGTTCAAATCGTCCCCTTTTTCTACATTAAAAATAAAACAATAAAAAAGAAACATATTTGATATCACTGTGATCGTAAAAGTCCAATCTATCAAAATATAAAATAAATTAATCCGATCGGTAATCTGCATAACGATAAAAAGGTCAAAACGCCAGAATTAAATTTTTTTGGCCTTCACAAGAAGCTTTGAGAACACAGATGATGAGAGAGAGAGTGTATATGTATAATGCGATGGCCCCACTATCAGTATTCGGTCAGTATTTTTTCTCAGGAGTTAGAGGTAAAACCAGCTGAGGGTGATAAATGCAGAATTGGTGACTTGTTTCTATTATACCTTTTCTTCCACTCCTGAGAAAATATACTGTCCGAATACTGACCAAATACTGATAGTGGAGCAGTGGCCTAAAGACTACATCCGGTTATACTGGTTAAAATAAAGTTTGATTCACTTAATTTTTGTTCTGTTTAATAAAATGTTATTGGTATATTAAAATTGTTGTTAGAAAATTGAAAACAACGTATTAGGAAACAATTAGCTGAAGGGGCCTCAAAATTTTGGCTGCCTAGGAGCTCCCCAGGGTTTAATTCGCCACTGATAATGCAATTGTGTTTTTACTATTTAGCTCAATAAAGTATTGCAAACTATTTTTGTTGAATCTCCAAAAATTTATCAGTTTAATTCTATTTAGACACTTGAATTAAATGAACAAGCGAGGGCCGTTGGAGAAGACACATTTATTTTACTTCCATTGCAGTTTTGTCATGGCAAAGTAATATATTAGTAGGTAATGGACATAAAAGGCTCTTCCAATAACCAATATTGTTTGGCTTTTTACAAACTTTTATTTTGTACAAAATAAATATATTCTTTATGCTTTATAGATAAATAAATACAAAGCTGCTGAAATACACAAATCTACAATGTATAACGAGTACTAGACACTTTTGAGGTTCTTCCAGTAGCAGAATAGAAGATGAAGAGAACTTGTCATGGAATTAATACTAACCACATTCTGGCGACAGCGATACAGTACAATGCTCAGTAGTGAATTCCAGAGAACAGAATCAATACAGTAATATATATATATATATAAATAGGTAAACTCTTCAGGGGTGGGTTCAAAGCTCCTCTTTCTTTTTATTATTTAAATTACATTTTATTCTTTGTACAAAAATAAAACCATTCTAATAAGATTATTAACAATAAATACTTTCTCATTAAATATTCCTTGTTATAACTCATCCTTGGGATTAATATTCAGATCCTCACTTCTTCCTTTACTATCCTGGTTTAGTGATCGTATGACCTCATCAGCCTGCAGCCGCTCCTGGAAGGGGAAAGATTCAGAGAAATAATGGATGTTATACTAGACAGGGACACACAGAAATCATGGGAAACATAGCAAGTAAGAATTGCTCCTTTCCCACAAAAAAACCCCATACACATACAAATGGAGTGTGGCAAAAGGAAGAGGCGGAATCACATTGGGGATAGTCAAATATATTAGCCTTGGCTGATCAATAACAAGAGACTCTCTGATTGTTGGTCAGTTGAATCTTCAGTCAATTCTGGTCACACAGCAGCAGAGAACAAGTTTCATAGCAATGTTCCTTTAACCCTTTGTAACAAGTGAGCTTAAACAGAGGTTAACCTCTTAAAGGGAACCTGTCACCAGTTTTATTCAGCTTCCTATGACCTACATGCGTATATAAATGGCTTAGGAGGATTGATCCTACTGACAGATTCCCTTTAAAGGGAACCTGTCACCAGAAAAAATGCTATTAACCTCCAGATATGGGTTAATCGGCAGTTCAATAGCGTTACTAACCTGCCCGGTGCCTGCACGTAGCAACGCTCTGGGGAGAAAAATAACTTTATTCTCCCCAGCAGCATTCGGTTTCCGTCATGGGGCGGCGCCGGCAGTGGTTCAGTCATCGCTCTGAGAATACAGAGCTGCGGCTGTAACAGTGCCCCTGGCCCCCAATGCAAAGCTAGTATTAGTCAGGGCCGGGGGTGCAGTTACAGCAGTCGTTCTGTATTCTCAGAACCAAAGCCGGCGCCACCCTGTGACTGAAACCGAATGCTGCCGGGGAGAAGTTAATTTTCTCCTTAGAGAGTTCGGCTACATGCAGGCGCTGGGCAGGTTAGTAATGTTATTAACATGCAGATTTTAACCCCATATCTGCAGGTTAATAGCGTTTTTTTGCTGGTGACAGGTTCCCTTTAATTGAACAGCCAAATTTAATTTTGTGCTTTTCTTTTTCTCTCCCATTCTTCTAAAAAAACAGGGGCGTAACTACAATGGGTGCAGTGGTTGCAATTGCACTCGGGTTCTGGAGCCTAAGTGCCCCCAAAAGTCCTTTAACCTATATGAAAAGACCAATACTGTTAAAGACTTGCAATATTTTAGGGTCCTGTGGGTGATTTTGCATTGGGTCGCATGAGCAAGTTACGCCACTGAAAAAGCCATAATTTTTTTATTTTTCCTTTCCTCTTCTGAGGCGAGTAGTTTTCATTGATACCATTCATTTTACTATATAATGTGTGAGAAACACGAAAAAAAATTAAAGTGAGATGAAATTATGAAAAAAAGCTATTCTGTCATCATTTTTTGGGTTTTAGTTATACAGCATGAAGTGTTCAGTAAAGATGATCTGGCAGTATCATTCTCGAGGTTAGTATAATTTTGGCCATACCCACTTTTATATTTTTTTTTATTATTTCAATGGCTTAAAATAATTCTGAACTTTAAAAATAAATCATTTTTTGTTGCCATTTTCCAAGACCCATAATTTTTTTTATTTTTATATCAACGGAGCTATATAAAGGCTTGTGTTTTGCGTACCGAATGGTAGATTTTGTTAGCAAAATGTTGACATAATATGTTTCCATCACTTTTTATTGCATATTTTTTTAGTGATTTGATGACCGAAAACGGACATTTTGCTATTTAGATTTTCTTTTCCTTTAATCTATAATAATCTTTATTTTTTATATAGCGCCAACATATTCCTCAGCGCTTTACATACATTATCATCACTGTCCCCATTGGAGCTCACAATCTACATTCCCTATCAGTATGTCTTTGGAGTGTGGGAGGAAACCGGAGACCCCGGAGGATACCCACACAAGCACGGGGAGAACATACAAATTCCATGCACATGTTGTCCTTGGTGGGATTTGAACCCAGGACCCCAGAAACACTAAAAGAAATCAAGATAAAAAATGTGGTACTCAGTAAGGGTAATTTTTTTCAGACCAAGCAGAGGGAAAAAATTATGGAATCACTCAATTCTGAGGAAAAAATTATGGAATCATGAAAAACAAACACACAAAAGAACACTCCAATACATCACTAGTATTTTGTTGCACCATCTCTGGCTTTAATAACAGCTTGCAGTCTCTGAGGCATGGACTTAATGAGTGACAAACAGTAGTCTTCATCAATCTGGCTCCAACTTTCTCTGATTGCTGTTGCCAGATCAGCTTTGCAGGTTGGAGCCTTGTCATGGATAATTTTCTTCAACTTCCACCAAAGATTTTGAATTGGATTGAGATCTGGACTATTTGCAGGACATGACATTGACCTTATGTGTCTTCTTTCAAGGAATGTTTTCACAACTTTTGCTCTATGGCAGGATGCATTATCATCTTGAAAAATGATGTCATCATCCCCAAACATCCTTTCAATTGATGGGATAAGAAAACTGTCCAAAATATCAATGTAAACTTGGGCATTTATTGATGATGTAATGACAGCCATCTCCCCAGTGCCTTTACCTGACATGCAGCCCCATATCATCAGTGACTGTGGAAATTTACATGTTCTCTTCATGCAGTCATCTTTATATATCTCATTGTAACGGCACCAAACAAAAGTTCCAGCATCATCACCTTGCCCAATGCAGATTCGCGATTCATCACTGAATATGACTTTCATCTAGTCATCCACAGTCCACGATTGCTTTTCCTTAGCCCATTGTAACCTTGTTTTTTTCTGTTTAGGTGTTAATGATGGCTTATGTTTAGCTTTTCTGTACGTAAATCCCATTTCCTTTAGGTGGTTTGTTACAGTTCGGTCACAGAAATTGACTCCAGTTTCCTCCCATTCGTTCCTCATTTGTTTTGTTGAGCATGTCCTGCTTTGGAGACATATTGCTTTAAGTTTCCGATCTTGACGCTTTGATGTCTTCCTTGGTCTACCAGTATGTTTGCCTTTAACTACCTTCCCATGTTGTTTGTATTTGGTCCAGATTTTAGACACAGCTGACTGTGAACAACCAACATCTTTTGCAACATTGCGTGATGATTTACGTTATTTTAAGAGTTTGATAATCCTCTCTTTTGTTTCAATTGACATCTCTGGTGTTGGAGCCATGATTCATGTCAGTCCACTTGGTGCAACAGCTCTCCAAGGTGTGATCACTCCTTTTTAGATGCAGACTAATGAGCAGATCTAATTTGATGCAGGTGTTAGTTTTGGAAATGAAAATTTACAGGGCGATTGCATAATTTTTTCCTCAGAATTGAGTGATTCCATAATTTTTTCCCTCCGCTTGGTCTGAAAAAAATTACCCTTACTGAGTACCACATTTTTAATCTTGATTTCTTTTAGTGTTTCTTAAAGCCCTAAAGTTGCCATTTGAAATTACTTTAGTTTTGTGCCATGTCTGTGATCTGCTTTTTTTCAACAACATTAAACAACTGAATGAACATCCTCCGAGCCCGGTGATTCCATAATTTTTGCCAGGGGTTGTATATACTGCAATGCTTCAGATACATGGCCAGGATCGTATGATGTAAATGCCAGTCAGTGATTGATGGTGGCATTTAACGTGCCTCTAACAGTCTTTGCTGTTAGATGCAGATGCTGGCTGTGTAATACAGCCAGTATCTGCCTTGTGTGGAGCAGGCTAAGCCCTTAGCTGGCTCCATACACCCACACCGGCTCCATGACATAGCAGTACATCATGAGGCCAGAAGGTGGTTCAGCTTTCTGTTTCTTACATGCACTGATCATAGAGATGAGTGCAGAAAGAATAAAAAATACTGTGGAGCCGCACAGTTCTTTCTATGATTAAACAGTGCAATTTTGGAGAACTCTGCCTGATCCTTGAAGAGTATCTGTCACCAGATTTCATAATAAACACTGGATATATTATTAAATAGCTTTGTTAGACCCGATGAAGCTGACAAAAACTGATTTAAGAATGGCTGATTTCCAATGTTATAAGTCCATTTCAGTTCATGTAAATTTGAAGATTATACAGCTATTCTGACATGAATTTTCAAAGTAAGTACACTAGCATTCTCCAATATATTTAATAACTTATGCAAACTGGGTCATGAAATCTGGTGACAGAACCGCTTGAGGGCCACATTCACACGTTCAGTATTTGGTCAGTATTTTACATCAGTATTTGTAAGCCAATATCAGGAGTGGGTGAAAAATACAGAAGTGGTGACGTGTTTCTATTATACTTTTCCTCTGATTGTTCCACTCCTGGTTTTGGCTTACAAATATTGATGTAAAATACTGAACGTGTGAACGTGACCTAAGGGGTGGAATAGTTCTTCTGCCTGACCGTCTCAAGATGGACATGCAGGGTTAAACCCGTACAGAGTGGAACTGATGATGTGGAACATGGAGCAAGGTTGTTCTAGGCCCCTCTGCCCTACTGGCCCCATAGCAGCTGTGTGATCTACTTCCATTGTACGTACGGCGCTGGATGCGAATTCCACCATTTTCAGCATTGCCCTGATTAGTGTGAATTGTGTAACTTACCAGTTCTCTGTACATTGGATCTAGGGTGAACCAGAGAGCAACCGCGCATCTCTGCCCATTGGTTACAGCTTTAACCCCATGAGGATTCTCTCCTCCTGAAGAAAATCCAACCAAGCGACCACATTTAGGCTTTATGGAAGCCTGTAAATAAAGAGGTTAAAGTTATCTATAGAATCTACTATTCAGTCACAACCAAAAGTATATCTCATTTACCTGATACAGTTGGCAAATTACATTTACAATATTCCAGGACCAAAACTGAATTATCATAATACTGTAGATGCTTTAATGTCATTTTATTTTTATCACAGATGAATTGTTTTCTTCATTCATGTAGATGTAAGGCCTGACATAAAAGCCCGATCTTTGGTTTTCCACTTGTATCAATATAGTTTTTATATTTGCTGCTGATTATAACAGGGTATTCTTATCTTACTAAAAAATTGCATTTCCACAGAACATGGCATAAATCTATGATAGGAGGAGTGGGCCTTATCTACATCTACCCCTGTCCTGTGTAAAAAGGACGTAGGTGCAGCACCAAGAAGTGGATATATAATAACGACTGAGACAGAAATACCTCGTTAACTATTAAAGATTGAAAATATGTTTCCAAAAATACAGTATTTCTTTACATTTCTCAAATTTCAGCCCAATAGTTTTCTACAATAGAGCAAGTATAAAATTGTATTAGCTGCTAAGGTATTTTAACTATTTAATTGAAAACAAATCTGTTGCAAGGTTTTCGCTACACTATCTGAAAGCAGTAGAATGTAGGGGAACAGATTCTTCAGCGATATACAGTGGGTACGGAAAGTATTCAGACCCCTTTAAATTTTTCACTCTTTGCTTCATTGCAGCCATTTGGTAAATTCAAAAAAGTTATTTTTTTTCTCATTAAAGTACACTCTGCTCCCCATCTTGACTGAAAAAAAAACAGAAATGTAGAAATGTTTGCAAATTTATTAAGAAAGAAAAACTGAAATATCACATGGTCATAAGTATTCAGACCCTTTTGCTCATATTTAAGTCACATGCTGTCCATTTCCTTGTGATCCTCCTTGAGATGGTTCAACTCCTTCATTGGAGTCCAGCTGTGTTTAATTAAACTGATAGGACTTGATTTGAAAAGGCACACACAGCTCACAGTGCATGTCAGACCAAATGAGAATCATGAGCTCAAAGGAACTGCCCAAGGAGCTCAGAGACAGAATTGTGGCAAGGCACAGATTTGGCCAAGGTTATAAAAGAATTTCTGCATTATTCAAGGTTCCTAAGAGCACAGTGGCCTCCATAATCCTTAAATGGAAGAAGTTTGGGACCACCAGGCCGTCCAGCCAAACTGAGCAATCGTGGGAGAAGAGGCTTGGTGAGAGAGGCAAAGAAGAACCCCAAGATCACTGTGGCTGAGCTCCAGAGATGCAGAAGGGAGATGGGAGAAAGTTCCACAAAGTCAACTATCACTGCAGCCCTCCACCAGTCAGGCCTTTATGGCAGAGTGGCCCAACGGAAGCCTCTCTTCAGTGCAAGACATATGAAAACCCGCATACAGTTTGCTCAAAAACACATGAAGGACTCCCAGACTATGAGAAATAAGATTCTCTACTCTGATGAGACGAAGATAGAACTTTTTGGTGATAATTCTAAGCGGTATGTGTGGAGAAAACCAGGCACTGTTCATCACCTGCCCAATACAATCCCAACAGTGAAACATGGTGGTGGCAGCATCATGTTATGGGGGTGTTTTTCAGCTGCAGGGACAGGACGACTGGTTACAATTGAAGGAAACATGAATGTGGCCAAGTACAGAGATATTCTGGATGAAAACCTCTTCCAGAGTGCTCTGGACCTCAGACTTGGCCAAAGGTTCACCTTCCAACAAGACAATGACCTTAAGCACACAGCTAAAATAACAAAGGAGTGGCTTCAGAACAACTCTGTGACCATTCTTGACTGGCCCAGCCAGAGCCCTGACCTAAACCCAATTGAGCATCTCTGGAGAGACCTGAAAATGGCTGTCAACCAACGTTCACCATCCAACCTGACGGAACTGGAGAGGATCTGTAACGAAGTATGGCAGGGGATCCCCAAATCCAGGTGTGAAAAACTAGTTACATCATTCCCAAGAAGACTCATGGCTGTACTAGCTCAAAAGGGTGCTTCTACTCAATACCGAGAAAAAGGTCTGATTACTTATGACCATGTGATAGTTCAGTTTTTCTTTTTTAATAAATTTGCAAAAATTTCTACATTTCTGTTTTTTTCAGTCAAGACGGGGTGCAGAGTGTACTTTAATGAGAAAAAAAAGAACTTTTTAGAATTTACCAAATGGCTGCAATGAAACAAAGAGTGAAAAATTTAAAGGGGTCTGAATACTTTCCGTACCCACTGTATCACTTACTGGGCTGCTTGACAGTTTTGATAAAAATAAAAATCATTGTTTTATCTGCAAGCTCTCTGAATGCTTAGCTCTGTATACATCGTGCATAGGCAGAAAGCTCTCAGTCAGTGGTGGGCAGTGTTATACAGAGCTCCTGAATATGGAGTACTACATGGCAGCAGGATTACTAGCCCTCTAGTGATAATCTACTGCTGATAAAACATTGATTTCAGAAAAACTACAGCAAGCAGCCTAGTAAGATGCACATTGCTGAAATCAGGATCTCTGTCTTTACATTATGCTACTGACAGATTAGGTGGCAAAAACGTTATGAAAGATTCCCTTTAAGAGCCCTTCACACAGTATATGATGCTAAATGCTACTACAGATTTATAAAAACAAGAGGAAGAAAAAAGTGTACAGTTGTCCATTATACCACCATCTCCAGCTCCATTCTTGCCCTAGGTCACAAGAGGTTGTAAAGTGATTGAATTGAGAAGTATTGTCACAACTCCCTTAATAAGATATAGTCTTGAACTTTGTTGTTGTATTTGATCAGAAAACATCTGACCAACCTGATTTATATTATATACTGTTGTATTATGTTTATGATCACCTTTTAAGTAAAGAAAAATGGGCACGGGCCCTTTAAGTAATTAGGCATCTTGCACCACGCCTTCTGAGGAAGTGTAACGAAACATGCGTCAGGGTAGAGGGACACCAGACCTGCCATACTCTTTGTCTACACTTAGGACCTTACCATAGGTAACTATTTTTTTGCAAAGGGTTGCACTTTACCTCTTACACTCAAATAATATAATATAAATATGTTGTACTGTGTACACACAGGTCTTTTTTGTGTGTCTCTCTTATCTGAGGTACCAGCTGATTTGATTATATTTGTATGTACTTTTAATAATGTCATAATAAACTTTATGTTTTATGATACACAATGTTATTGCCACTTTGTATGGCTGGCCATTTATCTTGCACTCAGACATTTTTGATATTCATATTTAGCATAAAGTGATCTCCTATCTTTGAGTTGATTAATTGATTGAACCTCCAATATTGATTTGTCTTGCATGAAATACCAAAAAGTGCAAATAGAGAGCCAGGCTAATCACCTTGTAAACTTTACATGTTATAAAAACTTTTTATTACAGGGAATTGTATGTAAATATGTTTTATACGGGAACTGAGCTTGGATGTATATTATGTGCGATGGATGCGCAGGTTGACCGAGGTCCCAGATCTATGCAAACCACTAAAGCATGGCATGGCACAAGCTCTGATCTATGATTGTCCGGAGTATAAAACACTGGAGCTACGATGTCTTATGGTCTGGTGCAGTGAATGGTAGTTGGGTAAAGTGTGCAACTGAACTGAGTCAGCCAAAGGGCATGCCTGTCAGTAAGCGCAACCAGAAGCCAAAAGACCTGCTTGATACTGCTTCAAAAGTACAGAACTACAAATAAGCATGTCTGCAGCACACATTCGGCATAAGAGAGAGTCACAGTCAAAATATACCCAAGGGTTCCACTCGATGTAAAATCCACAGAACCAATTGAAGACAGCACTCCTTAGGAAGTTTCATATATACAGTGGCATGTAAAAGTTGGGGCACCCCTGGTCAAAATGACTGTTAATGTGAACAGTTAAGCAAGTTGAAGATGAAATGATCTCTAAAAGGCCTGAAGTTAAAGATGACACATTTCCTTAGTATTTTAGGGTAAAAAATATATATATATTTTCATATTTTACATTTTAAAAATTACAAAAAGGAAAATGGGCTGATGCAAAAGTTTGGGCACCCTGCATGGTTAGTACTTAGTAGCGCCTCCTTTTAAAAGTATCACAGCTTCTAAACACTTTTTGTAGCCAGCCAAGAGTCTTTCAATTCTTGTTTGAGGAATTTTCATCCATTCTTCCTTGGAAAATTCTTCCAGTTCTGTGAGATTCCTGGTTCATCTTACATGCACAGCTATTTTGAGGTCTAGGCACAGATTTTCAATGATGTTCAGATCAGGGGACTGTGAGGGCCATTGTAAAATCTTTAGCTTGCGCCTTTTGAGGTAGTCTATTGTGGATTTTGACTTGTGTGTAGGATCATTATCCATTTGTAGAAGCCATCTGCTTTTCAACTTCAGCTTTTTTACAGATGATGTTATGTTTGCATCAAGAATTTGTTGAAATTTCAGCCATTGGCTGCAACACAACCCCAAAGTATGATTGATCCACCCCCATGCTTAAGGGTTGTCGTGAGGTTCTTTTCCTGAAATTCCGTGCCCTTTTTTCTCCACACAAACCTTTGATCATTGTGACCAAGGAGTTCAATTTTAACCTCATCAGTCCACAAGACTTGTTTCCAAAATGTATCAAGCTTCCTTAGATGTTCTTTTGTATACTTCTGATGCTGAATTTTATGGTGAGAATGCAGGACAAGTTTTCTTCTGATGACTCTTCCATGAAGGCCATATTTGTGCAGGTGTCTTTGAACAGTAGAACATTGTACCTCAAACCCGAGTCTGCTAAATAATTCTGAAGGTCTTTTGCAGTCAAGAGGGGGTTCTGATTCGCCTTTCTAGCAATCCTACAAGCAGCTCTCACTGACATTTTTCTTGGTCTTCCAGGCCTTATCTTGACCTCCACTGTTCCTGTTAACTGCCATTGATTAATTACATTTCGAACTGAGGAAAGGGCAACTTTAAAACACTTCGCTATCTACTTATAGCCTTCTCCTGCTTTGTGGGCCTCCAACATTTTCATTTTCAGAGTGCTAGGCAGCAGCTTACATGAACCCATGGCTGATGTTTTTTGGCACAAGAGGAGGTTGGGTTTTTATAAAGCTGGGAAATTTGCATCACCTGGCCTTTCCTAATAATAGTGAACAAGCCATAACCCGCTTGTTCGCTGGTCGCTGGTCTTGGTCCGTCGCCTCCCTTCTTTTTGCGATACAGTCCTCCTTCTTGCTTCATGTGGATGACGCGTCCCTACATTATCCACACAGTCTCCCCGGCATCGCACTCCTGTGCAGGCGTACTTCTCTGCCTTGACTGGGGCAGAGTAAAGTACTGCAGTGCGCATGCGCCAGTGCTCTTTGACCTTTCCTGGCGCTTGTGCAATCCAGTACTTTGCTGTGCCCTCATCAGGGCAGAGAAGTATGCCTTAACAGGAGCACAATTCTGGGGAGACTGTGTGGATGACTTAGGGATGCGTCATCCACACGAGGCAAGAAGGAGGATGGCATCGCAAGAAGAAGGGAGGCACCGGATGAAGACCAAGGTTGTTCCAAAAATTATGGGAGAACTAACCACATCTGTGGATGTAGGCTTGCACAAATCCTTCTGTCTCTACATGTTGTCACAGAAACAGTTAATGATGTTGAGGTCAGGACTCTGTAGAGGCCAAATCATAATTTCTATGACTCCTTGTTCTTCTTTACACCGAAGATAGTTTTTAATTATACTGGCTGTATGTTTTGCTACCGTGCTGCAGAATAAATTTGGAGCCAATCAGACTCCTTCATGATGGTATTGTATGTTGGATAAGCATCTACTTGTATTTCTCAGCATTGAGGACACTATTAATTTTGACCTAATTCCCAACTCCATTTGCTGAAATGCAGCCCAAACTTGCAAGGAACTTCTACCATGCTTCACAGTTGCCTGCAGACACTTATTATTGTATTGCTATCCAGCCATTTGGTGAATAAACTGCCCTCTGTTACAGCTAAATGTTCCAAATTTGGACTCAGGCAAAATCATCTGTTGCCATTTATAGGCTTCCAGTTCCTGTGTTTTTGTGCATAATTGCGTCACTTTGCCTCATTTCTATGTGGAAGATATGGTTTTTGGCCACCATTATTCCACGAAGACCATTTCTGAACAGAACTTTCCAAACAGAAGATAGGTGAACATGGGTCCCACTGGATTCTGCCAGTTCTGTGCTGATGGCACTGCTGAACATGTTCCAATTTCAAAGATAAGGAAGCAAGATGTGCCATTCATTTTCTGAACTAAGTTTTCTTGGCTGACCACTGCAACGACTGACTCAATATAGAGTCGATATATTATCGACTCTATATTATCTATAATATAGAGAAATATAGGCTGATACTTATTTATCATGCAATACCATCAGGGATGCGTCTGTTTAGCTCCAGCTTTATTCTGCAGTAGGACGACAACCCCAAGCATATAACCAATGTTATTGAGAACTATCTTCAGTGTAAAGAAGAACAATCAGCCCTGGAAGTGATGATATGGCCCACAGAGCCCTGATCTCAACATCATCAAGTCTGTCTGGGATTATATGATAAGCCAGAAGGATTTATGCAAGCCTACATCCACAAAAGATCTGGGGTTAGTTCTCCAAGATGTTTGGAACGGCCTCCCTGCCAAGTTCCTACAGAAACTGTGTACAAGTGTGCCTAAAAGAATTGATGCTTAGATGCTGGTTTGAAGGCAAAGGGTGGTCACACCAAATATTGATTTGATTTGATGTATTCATCAACTATTGCATTTTGTTGATTGTTATAAATAAAGTATTAATACTTCTACTGTATTTCTGAAAGCATTCTTACTTTGAATTTCTTCCACACCTGCCTAAAATTATTTCACAGTACTGAATGCCTCAGCAAATAAATATTTTTTTTAAAAGGTATAAATTGCTAAAATGTATATGGTAGCGTGTTCTGACATGTTACATCTAAATTAAATCACAGAAAATCCTCTTGAGAATATGTAAAATATCTAATATATGTTGGGCCTGCCAAACCTTTCCATTTTTGTTTTTTTAATAGCTTTCCATTTTGGCTCAAAAAGATCATACAGAGGTATCAAGCATCAATGTATTCTTAGACTCTTAGACTCTGAGCAACACTCGGAACTTCCTGTAATATCATTTTATTTTCTGAAGCAGGCAACACTTTTTCATTTGCCCTGTTATGTAAAGTATATCAAGCTGAATGTAAAAAAATCCGTCAGCAGTTAGTCAGAGTTAAGTATGAAACTCAGCATGGCTCTTGCCTCTTAAGGAGCACAAACATTAAAAAATGAATCATCTTAGCTTCAGTGACTATCGTGCAGAACAAGCATATATAGCTTCGGACTAGATATGAAACATTTCACTAATTTCCATGATAATTTTACAGTGCCTGTAGCCACCACTAGAGGGTTCGATTACAATTATATGCTTGTGGAAAAAGAAGATTGCAACAGTAGAAAGAACATTATGTATCTCACCTTTACAACTATATTATTTTATATAACAGAGGCAGAAAGAAAATATAGACTTACTGTAACAGTTTTGGCATCCATTTCGGTAAAGACAAATTCACCGCCATCAAAATCCCCATTAAGGTAAAGTAGAGCACTGATGGAAAAAAATGTAATATGGCATTATTTCACAGTAAGACCAGACTATTTTGAGACCTACTGGTTTATAACATACACTGGCACAAGCCATTATATATTATGTCATACTTTCAGATCCAAAGTTATTGAATGGTTTGGCATCAAGTTTTATAATCAAATAGCTTTACATAACGAACTCACAAAGTATAGTTTTTCCTCAAGATTTCCCTATACAAATGTATGTTCAGTTCAGCCGAGCATGCATGTTTTCCAAAATTAAAAGAAGGGAATAAGCTGCTGATAGTGGCTTATCAGCCTTGATAACAAAGGATCAGGTATGTTGAAATTCAACATTTCCAATCCTTTTTATTCCTGACATCTGTTGTACATCTAGTACATATCACAACCACAATTCCAAAAAAAACGTTATGCTGGTTACAATGTAAAGAAAACAAGAATTATATTATTTGGAAATCTGTTATAGCCGTATTTTATTTGCGACAGAACATAGAACACATATTAGAAGTTAAATGTTAGAAATTTTCCCATTTCAATTGAAAAAAATAACTCGTTTAGAAATTGATGGCAACAACACATCAAAAAAAAAGTCGAGATAGGGTTAACAAAAGGCTGGAAAATTAATTAATTCTAATACAAATGAGCTGGAGGGTTAATTTTCAACCAAGTCACATGACTGTGTATAAAAAAATGTTAAGAGAGGCAGAGTCTCTCAGAAGCAAAGATGGTCAGAGGTTCACCAATCTGTGAACAAATAAATGCATCTAACAATTGTGGAACAATTTTAAAAAATTGTTTCTCAACATGAAATTGCACAGACTTTTAATGTCCCACCATCTACAGTACATAAAATCATCAACAGATTCAGAGATCCTTGGGAAATCCATTAGCACAAAGGACAAAGCAGATGGTCAGTTTTGGGTGCTTGTGAGTGTGGGACCTCAGGTGGCACTGCATAAAAACAAAGAATGATTTTGTCATGTAAATCACTGTATGGGCTCAGGAATACTTACAGAAATCAATGACTCTATGAGGCAAAGAAGATGCCATATACTGTACAGTTAAGTCCAGAAAAATTTGAACAGTGAGTGAATTTTCATGATTAGCACTCTGCATGCCACTATATTTTATTAAAAATGAAAGTGAGATGCCATTGAAGTGTAAACTTTCAAGTTTAATTAAAGGGGTTGAACAAAAATATCCTGTGAAACATTTAGGAATTTAAATGTTTTTCTACAACGCCTCCTCATTACAAGGGCTCAAAAGTAATTGGACAAATTAACCTTACCATAAATAAAAGGTTCATTTTTAATACTCTGTGGAGAATCCATTGAAGGCAATGACTGCCTGAAGTTTGGAAGCCATGGACATCGCCAAACGTTGGGTTTCCTCCTGTGTTGCTTTTCCAGGCCTCTATTGCAGCTTACTTCAGTTGCTGCTTGTTTGTGGGTCTCTAAGCCTTAAGTTTTGTCATAAACATGTGAAATGTATGCTCAATAGGTTGAGATCTGGTGACTGAATAGGGCATTGCAGAATATTCCATTTCTTTTCCTTAAAAAAAAACTGTGATGGCTGATGTCACAGCTGTAGAAATGATCCGGATCGTCATGGGACAGTCGTGATCTTGGATTGCGTCGTTGACGATGGACAGGTGAGGGATATTGTTGTTTGTTTTTTTACGTTCTTTTCAGGAGATCGAGGGCTTCGCGGAGGCGGGTAATAAAAAAAATTGTAGAACCGTATGTGTTTTATTTCATTAAAATACTTTATTCTGGCCGTGTCTTTTATTGAAAATGTGCTGACCATTTTACTACGTGATTAGTAATGGGGGCATCTTATAGACGCCCTCCATTACTAACCTGGGCTTCACGTCAGCCGCCAATACACGGCTGACGTGAACCCAAACCCCATTACCCCCTGCCACCGCTACAGGGCAGCGTGGAAGAGCAAGGCTAAGCGCCGGATTTGGCGCATCTTATGGATGCGCCATTTCTGGGACTGCTGAGGGGTAATATTAATAGCCGCGGAGGGGGCTAATATTCATGGCTCCTTCCATGGCTATTAATATCAGCCCACAGATGTCTAGTTTAGCCTTTGGTGGCTCGATTTTATAGGAGGAACCCACGTCAATTTTTTTTCTGGGGTCCCCCTGTAATCTAGCCAGTAAAGGCTAAACAAACAGCTGTGGGCTGATATTAATAGCCAGGGAACATTGTTGGCTAATGGCCCCTTCCACGGCTAATAATATCATCCCCCAGAGGTCGGCTTTCCCTCTACTGGTTATAAAAATGACGCGGGAGCCCACGCCAATTTTTTTTACATTTTAGGCTTTGTGCCCATAATTGAGACGTAGCAGCGCTTTGGACGCAAATTTTTGCTGCGTCCAAAACGTTGCTTTCTATTGAATGCAGGTAAATCCACATGTGTTCACTGAACCATGCAGATTAAGCACATTCTATACTTTCTAGTGGTCAAATTTCTGTTGTGGAGACTAGCGACTCCACAAAAGAATTTGATATGCTGCGGTCCTGAAAGACGCGCCACATGTCAGTGTCCACGGGTGATTTGCAGCCTCAGATGCACGCATAGCAGACATGGGATTTCTAGAGATCCCATCCACTATGCTGTAACATCTGGACACTGCGGGTTTGATGCTGTATATACACACAGCGTCAAACCTGCACCTGACCGTGGCCACGTACCCAAACTCACCCGCAGCATGTCAATTTCTGTAGTGGACACACTAGTCTCCGCTGCAGATTTTGACCGATTGAAGTGTCATTATATGCGGTGGATTCACATTTACCGACAACAAAAGTGCGGCATTAGAACACCGCGTTTTGGACGCAACATAAATACATTGTGTCCAAAGCGCTGCTGAGTGCTGATCGGGACATGTAGTGGCTAACGAACCAGCTGTGAGATGTTAATTATGGCCACGGAAAATGTTTGCCTAGTGGCACATTCCCAGGCTAAAAAAAACAGCTCACAGCAGTTGCATAAATTACATGAATAGAATGCTAATGAAGATTGGGTGAATGGGACTAGCTGACAGCTCTTTTGTTTGGTGATGTCAAGGTGTCAATCAGACCTTTTCATGACCAAACAAAGTAAAGAAACACAGACACAGTGTAAATATTTTATTTGAAATACAACAGACCCATTCTTTAATCATTTAAATGAACCCCAGTTATATGGTAATCCAAGGGCTTAATCAATATGCCACCAACTTTATAGCTCCAAAAATCATTCATTGATGGTCAAAAATGCTTAAAAAAACGCTTAAAAACGCATGTAAAAACACGTCAAAAACGCATGTAAAAACCGCATGCGGTTTTTCAGGCAAGGATAGACAAAAACGGTCAGGAAATTTCTGCTTCAAATCGGCATCATGGGCACATACCCTTACTCCAATTAGAATTTGATTACTTTCAAATTAAAGCTGAGCGCCTGCACATTAAGCCCATATTGATTATATAACTGTATCTTGATTATGTTTTGGTAAACAACTAAAATGCCAAAAATTATGTCACCGTCCAACTATTCCCGGACCTTACAGTATCAACACAGTCTAGAAACGTTGCCTTCTTCTCTGGGCCAAAGATGGAAAAAAATGGAAAACTATTCTATCGTCAGACAATCAAAATGTGAAATTCTGTAGGGAAACCACGGACACGTACCCTGCGAACTCAAGAGGAGAGAGACCATCAAGCTTTTTTTTTATCAGTGCACAATTCAAAAGCCTGTATTTCCGATGGTATAGAGTTGCATTAGTGCTTACGGCTAACACATCTAGAAAGTCACAATCAATACTAAGCACTACAAGTGATTCTCACTAAATTAGAATATCATCAAAAAGTTTAATTTATTTCAGTTCTTCAATACAAAAAGTGAAACTCATATACTATATAGAGTCATTACAAACAGAGTGATCTATTTCAAGTGTTTACTTCTGTTAACCCCTTTACCCCCCAGGGTGGTTTGCACGTTAATGACCAGGCCAATTTTTACAATTCTGACCACTGTCACTTTATGAGGTAATTACTTTAAAACGCTTCAACGGATCCCACTGATTCTGAGACTGTTTTTTCGTGACATATTGTACTTCATGATAGTGGTAAAATTTCTTCGATATCACTTGGGTTTATTTGTGAAAAAATTGGAAATTTGGCCAAAAATTTTTTATTAGTGCGCTATAAGGGTTAAAAGTTGATCAGCGATTTCTCATTTTTCCAACAAAATTTACAAAACCATTTTTTTAGGGACCACATCACATTTGAAGTGACTTTGAGGGGCCTTTATGACAGAAAATACCCAAAAGTGACACCATTCTAAAAACTGCACCACTAAAGGTGCTCAAAACCACATTCAAGAAGTTTATTAACCCTTCACGTGCTTCACAGGAATTTTTGGAATGGGGGAAGAAAAAAATGAACACAACTTTTTTCACAAAAATGTTACTTTAGACCCAATTTTTTTATTTTTGCAGGGGTAACAGGAAAAAATGGGCCCCAAAATTTGTTGTATCTGCGTGCTCAGGGGAAACTGCACCACATACGTGGGGAAAAAACACTGTTTGGGCGCACAGCAGGGCTCAGAAGGGAAGGAGCGCTATTTGACTTTTTCAATGTAAAATTAGCTTGAATAATTAGCGGACGCCATGTCGCGTTTGGAGAGCCCATGATGTGCCTAAACAGTGGAAACGCCCCACAAGTGACTCCATTTTGGAAACTAGACCCCTCAAGGATTTTATCATGGGGTATAGTGTACACTTTGAACCCAAAGGTACGACAGAATTTGGTAACATTAGGTCATCATATTGAATAAGTTGCCATTAGTCTTGAGCGCAAGTGCTCGCTACTTGAGTTTGCATCGGGTACTTGGGTATGCACCATGTATCATGGGTGCTCGAGTGACATGCTCGAGTCCCTGCCCCGCATGTTTCACAGTTGTTAGACACCCAAAAAAAACATGCAGGGAACGCTCGTGCATGGCAGGCGATCCCAGCAACATTTTTTTGGCCATATGGGGCAGAGACTCGAGCATGTCACTTGAACACCCGCGATACTCAGTGCATACCCGAGCACCCAATGAAAACTCAAGTAGCGAGCACTTGCGCTCTACACTGGTCGCCATAATCTCATCATTTTTTTTTTCTTTACTTTTGAAAAAATCCCAACCCTAACCCCAACTGATAATGCAATGTTATTCTTCGGTTCAGTACGTTTACAGCGGTACCGCATTTATATCGTTTTTTTTATGTTTTGGCGCTTTTACACACTAAAAACGATTTTCTAGAAAAAATAATTTTTTTGTATCGCTTTATTCTGAGAGCTATAACTTTTTTATTTTTCAGATGATGGAGCTGTGTGGCGGCTTGTTTTTTGCGGGACAGTTCCCTGCACATAGCACTGGGTGTCAGATGTGACAATCAGCTGACACCCGGCGGCGATCGCCCCCCACCGCTTGTGCGCGGACGCGATCGCAGCGCGCGTAATAGTACATAGCTGGCCCTATAGGCCCAATGCACAGCTACGTACTATTACTGACAAGGTCGGAAAGGGGTTAATATTGATGATTATGGCTTACAGCCAATGAAAACACAAAAGTCATTATCTCAGTAAATTAGAATACTTTAGAACACCAGTTTGAAAAATGTTTTTAAAATCTGAAATGTTGGCCTACTGAAATGTATGCTCAGTAAATGCACTCAATACTTGGTCGGGGCTCTTTTTGCATCAATTACTGCATCAATGCGGCGTGGCATGGAGGCGATCAGCCTGTGGCACTTCTGAGGTGTTATGGAAGCCCAGGTTGCTTTTATATCAGCCTTCAGCTCGTCTGCATTGAAGAGTCTGGTGTCTCTCATCTTCCGCTTGACAACACCCCATAGATTCTCTTTGGGGTTAAGGTCAGACAAGTTTTCTGGCCAATCAAGCACAGTGATAAGGTTGTTTTTAAACCAGGTATAGGTACTTTTGGAAGTGTGGACAGGTGCCAAGTCCTGCTGGAGAAAGAAATTTCCATCTCCAAAAAGCTTGTCAGCAGAGGGAAGCATGAAGTGCTCTAAAATTTCCTGCTAGATGGTAGCGCTGACTTTGGTCGTGATAAAACACAGTGGACCTACACCAGCAGTTGGCATGGCTCCCCAAACCATCACTGATTGTGGAAACTGCACACTAGACTTCAAGTAACTTGGATTGTGTGCCTCTCCACTCTTCCTCCAGACTCTGGGACCTTGATTTCCAAATGAAATCCAAAATTTACTTTCATCTGAAAACAACACCTTGGACCACTGAGCAACAGTCCAGGTCTTTTTCTCCTTGGCCCAGGTAAAACGCTTCTGGCTTTATCTATTGGTCATGAGTGGCATGACACAAGGAATGCGACACTTGTAGCCCATGTCCTGGATTAGTCTGTGTGTGGTGGCTCTTGAAATAATGACTCCAGCAGCAGTCCACTCCTTGTGAATCTCCCCCAAATTTTTGAGTGGCCTTTTCTTAACAATCCTTTCAAGGCTGCGGTTGCTTGTGCACCTTTTTCTACCACACTTTTTCCTTCTACTCAACTTTCCGTTAATATGCTTGGATACAGCACTCTGTGAACAGCCAGCTTCTTTTGCAATGACCTTTTGTGGCTTACCCTCCTTGTGGAGTGTGTCAATGACTGCCTTCTGGACATCTGTCAAGTCAGCAGTCTTCTCCATGATTGTGGAGCCTACTGAAACAGACTAAAGGATCTTTTTAAATGTTTAGGAAGCCTTTGCAGGTGTTTGTCAATTATTCTAATTTACTGAGATACTGACTTTTGTGTTTTCATTGGCTGTAAGCCATAATCATCAACATTAACAGAAATAAACACTTGAAATAGATCACTCTGTAATGACTCTATATAATATATTATTTTCACGTTTTGTATTGAAGAACTGAAATAAATTAAGTTTTTGATGATATTCTAATTTAGTGAGAAGCACTTGTATATAGAGGTTTTAGAAAAACATATGTTCCCATTCAGACAATGTCTATTTCAGGGAAAGCCTTGCATATTTCAGTAAGACAATGCTAAACCACATACTGCATCCATCACAACAGCATGGCTTCACAGAAGAAGAGTTTGGGTGATGAACTGACCCCCTGCAGTCCAGACCTTTCACCAACAGAAAACATTTGGCACATTATGAAACGAAAAATCTGTCAAAGATCCAAAACTGTTGAGCAGCTAAAATCCTACATCAGACAAGAATGGGACAACATTCCTTTCCCAAAACTCCAGCAATTGGTCTCCTCACTTCCCAGATGTTTACAGACTGTCATAAAAAAGAGGAGATGCTACACAATGGCAGACAAGGCCCTGTCCCGACTTTTTGAGATGTGTTGCTGCCAGCAACTTTTAAATAGTTAGTTTTTTCAAACGAAATAAAGAAATGTCTAACATTCAACTTCAACCTATGTTCTGTTGTGAATAAAATATGGCTACCAGAGATTTCCAAATAGTTGCATTCTTGTTTAAATTTTACACAGCATCCCAACTTTTTGGGAATTCGGGTTGTAGATCTAATACATATCAGATGGTTAGCTGGTTCCGCTGTTATAAGCCTAATGTATATGGCCACCTTTCTCCCCTTTGAGCGGAGGCAGAGAAGTAACAGACCATAGGGGCAGTATGCTGTTACGTCTACTTCAAAGGTGGCAACATAGCCAGCAATATACAGCAGGGTCACAAGCTACGCAGCAACAAAATGGTGTAAAAAATGTTATGCAAGCTATTTAAGTTTATGCAAAATTTTGTGTTTAGGAAGCTAATAAACAATAAAAACCAAGTAGCCGGTAGGAAGCAAGCTTAGAGACATTGCACTGCACTCAATCGATCAGTTAAATTAGCAGAAATTAATAAATATGTGTAAATGATTATAAGCCCACATTGAGATTCGGAAATAACCCTTTAATCATTCCTGGCATCTACTGTATTACAATACTAGTGATCCAGTTTACTGTCCTGGTATTATTTTCAATCCTATAGCACCTGTAATCTCTGTAAGTGTAAGCTGGAGACTCTTTCCAACATTCATTGGCTTCAGGGTCTAGTAAACAGTTGTCTGCATGAATTGGGTGACTTAGATCATTCCTGTTGTCCTGCTGACCTGTGGATGTAAGAGTACAAGAATTTCAATAGAATCACTAAACACCTGAGTATGAAAGTAACAAGATTCTAGGGATTACCTGAACTATGTACAGTTTTATGGTCATCAAATGTAACACTGGAAAAATAACTCCATACACATCACAGGTAGTTACATATAAAAAAATTCAAATTTAAAGTTCTATTTAATATAACATTTGATATATGGTATATTTTAAAAATATTTTCAGGATTTTATTACTAATTATTGATCGATATAGAATAAACTTCCTGCATAGACTACTTCTGTAAGAGGAAATCAGCAACTCCTATGAAGTGCAACTTGTAGTGACATAAAACATACCAATATCAGTAAAAATGTACCAGTGACACATCTATGATTAGGATTTCTGTAATTGGAGCTTATTGACAATTGATAGCAATTATACAGAAACAATGGGCACAATAGGCAGTGCATATCTCTCTGGCACCCACACGGATAAATATAGTTTCCATTTTAAGATATAGTATCTTTAAATATGTCTGAATTAATGTTGATAGGACCCACAGACTCTAAAGGCCCCCATACACATTAGAGCAGGCATGCACATACGGCCTGTGAGCCGTCAAATGATGTTTGATGGCCTGCGAAGAACCAGGAGTCTCTGGTTCTCATCTTCCTATATTCACGTATTTCAGATGCCAATACTGTTGACCACTTTTGGACTGGAGCAGAGCACGCTAGTGAGCCCTCACCCCAACGTGCAGCGGCGTGATGAGGTCATCGCACTGTTGACCTCATCCCAATGCTGCTATCACCAAGGACATGGCTGGAACAGTAAATGCTGCATGGAGGAGCTGCAGATTAAATATAATAATAGGAGGAGTAGTGGAGATTGTTGTTACTATGAGGGCACATGATGGGACAACGGGAGGGGGAGGAATTGTGCAGAAGGGCAATGTGGGGATATTATGGAGAAGGATAGTGTGTAGCGGACATTATGGAGAGAGGCAGTGTGGTGGGTCATCATGGAGATGGGCAGTGTGGGGGGGACATTGTGGAGAGGGGGGACATTATGGAGAAGGGTAGTGTGGGATGCATATTTTGTATAAGTAGCACAGTGAGGAGCAATTATTTATTCAGGCAAAGCATGGGAAATATTTTTATTCTTTGGGCATTATGATACTTTTATTATTAAGGGCATAATGTCAGAAATTTCTGTAGAAGGCCAGAGAAGAGTGAAGTCTGGAGAGATGAGCTCTCTGGAAGTGAAATCTTATCATAGCATCTGTACTATGACAAAAGGGTTGGTGACAAAAGAGATGAGAATGACTTCAATCAGAGGAAATGTCACTTATAAGGTACCTGGATGTAAATGTATATTTGTGACACTGCTTGCATCTCATCAGGACTGTGGTTTCTGTATGGTACTCAGTCTGACAATGGCTGGTAACAACAATTCCCAGTATCTCCTTACTATTGTTAAGGACATGTATATGGGACTGATCTGAAACTGGAATTGACCACTTTACTAAGCTTGATGATGTATCCCTGTACTAACAGTGGTTCTGGTGATGTATCCCTGAAATGATGGTGATTCTGGTGATATATTCCTGTACTGACGGTAGTTCTTGTGATGTATTCCTTTACTGATGGTGGTTCTAGTAATGTATTCCTGTACTAACGAAGGTTATGGCTCTGCATTCATTTACTGACAGTGGTTCTGAACATGCTGCAATCCATAACATGCTTCATGTTAAAACTGAAAAATCCTAAAAACTGCATTTTGATATTATGAGGATGATTTAGTTGAGTTTCTGATCCAAAAACTCAGTGTAAGTTTAGGTGTGTACACACTAATTTTTTTAGAGCAGAAGTTAAACAGAAAATTCTTCTCTGATGATCAATTAATGGACTGATGGTGGGTCTGGTGATGTATTTATGTAAGTACCCCTTTAAAAAATGTTTGCAGCCCTTCGGATTGGTTCAGTATGACAATGTGGCCCTTGAACCAAAAAATGTTGTGCACCCCTGCATTAGACTAATTTCGGCCAAACCAGACTATATCGACGAGTTTGTTCAACAGTCTAATAGGTATGGGGGCGCCGTCCGACTGATGGCTGGGAGAGATGTCAATTGCACATATCCGATTTTGGACTGCTGGTCACATTGTTCTCCTGGAGATAAGCTGCCATCCAAGGTGTCAGCTGGCAGATTTCTCAGAGAGCACAGGAGTGCTCGGCCAAGCGAGCTTTCCTGTGTATGAAGGAGTCAGCTAAGATGGCTGTTGGCCGCCGATCGGCTAAAGCATTGTTTGGCCAACAGCCATCTAATGGGCAAGGCCAGCTTAACAGATATATCATGGTCATATAATATAGTTACAAAGACTCAAAATCTGATCAGCACCTCCTAACAGAAATAGCCTTAGTTACTTACCGGTAACGGGATTTTTCGGAGCCCATGACAGCACCACGTGAGAGAGAGGATCAGCCCATCAAGGACAGGAAACCTACAGGTTAAAAAGGGCGGCCCTCTCTTTCCGCCTCAGTTTAGTTAACAGAGCATGAGAGTACCGCCAAGGTTAGTTATAACAAAACATAATCACATTAAGTACATTACTTTTCATCAATTTCCCACAAGGGTGCACAAAAAGAAATCAAATCTACAGGAGTGCACAACACCAGTGAAGGGAGGGAATATACGGGTGCTGTCATGGGCTCCGAAAAATCCCGTTACCGGTAAGTAACAAAGGCTTTATTCGGTCGTCCATGACAGCACCACGTGAGAGAATTACAGAGACGAAGGAAATTAGGGAGGGACCACAGCTTGAAGCACCCTTCTCCCGAAAGTGAGATCTGCAGAGCCACCCAGATCCAATCTATAGTGCCTATAGAAAGTAGAGGGAGAAGACCAAGTGGCAGCCTTACAAATCTCCTCAATGGAAAGCCCAGTCTTCTCCGCCCAGGAGGTTGACACCGCTCTGGTAGAATGCGCCCTCAATCCCTCCGGTATCTCTTTATCCCCTGAGGAGTATGCGAGGGAAATGGCCTCCTTGATCCATCTAGCGATTGTAGCCTTTGAGGCCTTACAACCCTTCCTAGCCCCCTGATAGCAAATAAATAGGGACTTATCCTTTCTAAAGCCATGTGATACTTCTAAGTACCTTAGTACGCACCTCCTAACGTCTAAAGTGTGAAGTCTCTCCTCTTTTTGATTTTTGGGCGGAAAGCAAAAAGTTGGGAGAACTATTTCCTGGGTTCTATGGAATCGAGTGGCCACTTTAGGAAGAAAGGCTGGATCAGGTTTTAATATAATCCTATCGTCCAGAATTTGCGTGAATGGAGGGCATATTGAAAGGGCCTGTAGGTCACTGACTCTCCTGGCTGAAGTTAGGGCTACTAACAGGACCGTCTTTAGGAAAATAATTTTGGGGGAGACTAAATCTAGTGGCTCAAAAGGAGGACTGGTCAAGGCATCTAAGACATAATTCAAATCCCAGGGAGACATCTTTGCTTTGGTAATGGGTCTACACCTAAAGGAAGCTTTTATAAAACGGCCTATCCAATAGTTATCTGCAATATTGGAAGAAAATAAAGCTCCCAACGCTGACACCTGTACTTTCAAGGTACTGGTAGTGAGACCTAATTCTAAGCCTCGCTGCAGAAATTCCAGAATTTTCCCAATAGGGGGCCCCTCCTCCACCTTAACTTCTGCAAAGGACAGAAACTTCCTCCAGGTCCTGGCATAAATACGGGTGGTAACAGGTTTTCTGCTAGCCAGGAGAGTATTCACTACATTTGCGGGGAATCCTTTGTTGGTCAATAACACCCTCTCAAATTCCACGCCGTCAAATGTAGACTCGGGGTTGGAGGATGGGAAAGTGGCCCTTGAGTGAGGAGGTCTGGAATCTCCGGAAGAACCCAGGGATCTGATATGGACATCTTCCGGAGACAAGGGAACCATGGTCTTTTGGGCCAAAAAGGACATACGAGTATCACTCTGGCCCGGTCTGCCCTGATCTTTTTTATCACCGCTGGGAGCAGGATCATGGGAGGGAAGGCATATGCCAGAGGAAACCTCCAGGGAACCATAAAGGCGTCCACTGCCAGGGGTCCTTCTCTGGGGTCTAAGGAACAAAAATTTTCCACTTTCCGATTGGCTCTTGTTGCGAATAAGTCCACAGACGGAAGGCCCCACATCTCTACGATTCTGGAGAATATTTGTGTATTTAGGGACCACTCTCCTTCTTTTACAGAAGTACGGATGAGGAAATCCGCTGTGATGTTTTCCTTGCCTTTTAGATGAGTAGCCGAAAGAGAGAGACAGTGATCTTCGGCTTTCAGCAGAAGTGCGTTCGCTACCCTCATCAAGTTTCTTGAGCGGGTTCCCCCTTGGTGGTTTATGTAAGCTACCGTGACTTGATTGTCCGAGAGTACACGGACATGCTGGTCCTGAAAATATATAAGGGACTCGTTGAACGCATGCTGCACCGCCAGAAGCTCCTTAACATTTGATGACAACTGTTGCTCACTGCTTGACCAGGTTCCCTGCACTAATTTCCCTTCAAAGTGAGCTCCCCAACCTGTAGCACTTGCATCAGTGGACAAGACTGCAGTTGGACTACATTCCCAGGGAACCCCTTTAGCAAGATTGTCTTGTCGTAACCACCAACGAAGGGACCATATGGCACGAGGACCTAGCGTAAACTTACGGTCTAGATGCCCCTCTAAAGCTGCGTTATTGTACAACACATCCCACTGAAAGGCTCTTGAATGCAATTGTGACCAACGAACCGCAGGAAAAGTGGAGGTGAAGGTTCCCAATAGTGACATGGCCTTACAGAGTGACATAGAAGGTTTACGTATACATTGTTCTACCAACTCCCGGATTCTATCAATTTTCTCTTCTGGAAGACAACATAGCTGTTTCCTGGAATCTAATATGACCCCCAGATATTGTTGTACCTTGAGTGGAGATAGTCTAGATTTTTCTAAATTTAGAAACCACCCCAAACTCTTTAAGACCGACATGGTCTCCTGCAGGTGGGTCTCGCATTGAACCAACGAATTCCCCACTATCAGGAGATCATCCAGGTAAGGGATAATTAGAATGTCCCTTTCTCTTATATGGGCCATAACTTCCGCCATTACTTTAGTAAAAACCCGTGGGGCTATAGCTAAACCGAAGGGGAGTGCAGTGTATTGGAAGTGTTTAACCACCCCGTCTATTTCAATGGCCAGCCTCAAGTATTTCTGGTAATCACTATGAATTGGGATATGGTAATACGCATCTTTGAGATCGAGCACTACCATATAGCAGTGGGGAAAAAGTAACTTTATTACGGATTTTAAAGACTCCATTTTAAAGGTGTGTATTTTAAGGAAATTATTCAGGGATTTCAGATTTATAATTGTCCTGAAACTTCCATCCGGTTTCGGAATCAAGAAGAGCGGGGAGTAGAAACCAAGACCCTTTTCAGCTTCCGGAACCTCAATCAGGACGTGCTTTCTTATTAGGGTTTGTACTTCCGAAACGAGGGCAGCCTGGCGTTCTGGGGAAGAACTGGAGGGAACAACCATGAACCTTTTGTGAGGCAATGCTTTAAATTGAAACTTAAGACCATACTTAATCAGGCTCAAAATCCAATTACTATGAGAAATCTGTTCCCAAGCTGGGACAAAAAATGACAATCTCCCTCCCACCTGGGCTGATTGTGTATCCCCTGGCTTCTGCTCAATTTTTGGAGACGGACCAAAGAGTAGACCTCTACCTTTTCGACCTCTTTCATCAGACTTGTCTTGCTCCCTGAAATATCTCTTCCGGAAAAATTTCCTCTTCCGGAACGATCTCTTAAAGGAGGGTAGAGGAACTGATGGAAACCCCTTCTTAGGGTCCCCCGCTTTCTCCAATAAGTCGTCCATGGTCTGACCAAAGAGGTATTCCCCTTCACACGGGATTGTACACAGTCTGGACTTAGTCTGTAAATCCCCTGGCCAGCTTTTAATCCACAAGGCTCGCCGAGCCGCATTTGACAGTGCTGCTGACTTTGCTGCTAACCTCACCGAGTCCACAGATGCATCAGCAAGAAAAGCTGCTGCCCCCTGAACCGGTGGAAGGGAAGAAATGATGTCTTTCCTAGAAGTCCCAACCTTCAACTGACTGTCTAGCTGTTCAAGCCACACCATCAGGGCTCTGGACGTACAGGTAGCTGCTACTGTTGGTCTCAGTGCTCCCGCAGCTGTCTCCCATGCCCCTTTCAGGAAAGTATCAGCCCGTCTGTCTAGGGGGTCTCTCAATGCACCCATATCATCGAATGGGAGGGAAGTTCTTTTCGCTGCTTTAGTAACAGCAACATCCAGCTTGGGTGCTTTTAACCAGGAGGAACACATAGCATCCTCAAACGGATATTTCCTTTTAAAGGATGGAGGAACACTACCCTTCTTGTCAGGCTTTCTCCACTCCTTATCAATGAGGTCTTTCACCCTTGAATTTACTGGAAAGACCCTTCTCTTCTTTAGCCCCAGACCACCAAACATAACATCCTCAGCTGACTTCTCTACCCTCGAGTCCACTATCCCCATTGTAGATCGGACGGCTTTTACTAGGGCATCGACCTCCTTCAGGGGGAAGCACTGTCTGTCTGGCTCACTATCAGAGGAAGAGAAGGCGGAGGAGGAAGCGACCGATAGCTCAGAGTCTGAACCCGGCTGGGTTTCTTGAGGAATATGCCCAGACTCTGAACCTTGCAATGCTTTGCCTATTTCTTCCCTTATTAAAGTTCTTAGGCCTAGGGAAAAATCTGGGATCTCCTCCGATATCATTTTGCTGATACAAAGCTGACACAACCTTTTGCTATAAGAATCAGGGAGTGGACAGCTGCATAAGGCACACTCTCTGTGCTTGGACTTCGAGGAACATTTCTTGCTCTAAAAGAAAGTCATAGATAGAAAGAAGGAGGAAACATTAGTAGAACTTTCACGAAGATTCCACTCACCCCACAGAACCTTCGGTACCGTAGAAGCAGAAGAATCCAGCATGCATGGCGAGGAATCACGCCGCACCGGACCGTCCTTCCTGCTCTTAGTGGTAGCTCTTCTAGTTGTACGACCAGACCCTAGCCGGGAATGACGCTGCGCCACTAGTTGTGAGGGCTCCCCAGAGGGCTGCTCCTGCAGCAGATGTTGTTGCCTAGGTGACAGCTCCTGTGAATCTTCCATAGCTTACAATGTAAGAATGGGCTGGGAAGCACCTCTGTATGTTACCAGACCCTTTATATACTGGCCATACCGGTACCATGTGTGGGTGTGTGTTTCCTTTTTTTTTTTTTTTTTTTTACCCAGGAGGGCGTTACCTGCTCCTTGGTCTTCCTCCCCAGGTCCAGGTGGGATCCAGGTGGGCTACTCGCCGCCAGGTCCTCAATCCCCCGGCGTTCAGCTGCTCGCGCCAAAAAATTCAAACGAGCCCCGCCCCTTCCGGTGACGTCACAGGGCTTCCTGCCCGGCGCACCGGAAGTCGCATCAGAAGGTCGCGCCCATCACGTGCGCCGCCGGCGCGACCTGGATCTCCTGCAAGCGGTAGCGAGGGGGGGGAGGAAGCCCGCTAGCGGCCCCACACCTGGCGGACATCTACCTCCCGTGAGGCGATGTCGCGCCTGCCGCAACGCTCACGGAGGCGCCCCCATGAGCCCTGCCGTGGCGTCTCCAGAGGACCGGGACGGACCGGCTCCAACCACCTGCTGTGGCCCTCTCTGGGACAGGAGTCCATATTCTGCAGGTAAGCCTGCAAGGTCCCCCATCATGGACAGGAAACCTAAACTGAGGCGGAAAGAGAGGGCCGCCCTTTTTAACCTGTAGGTTTCCTGTACTTGATGGGCGGATCCTCTCTCTCACGTGGTGCTGTCATGGACGACCGAATAAAAAACAAATGTGAACAGGTACGAGCTGCTGTGACTGCATTATATACATACCAAAGAGTGCAGCAGCACACTGTGTGTGTGTACAAAAATATATGCATACATTAAAGGGAACCTGTCACCATGAAAATTCAGTCTAATCTGCACCCATCCTGTTATAAATCAGGCAGAGCTGAGCAGATTGATATATAGTTTGTGAGAATATTCAGTACACTCTGTGTTTTAATAATTTAAACCTCTGCTCTTTATGGGATTTTTGATCCAGTGGGCGGTCCTATCAGTGACTGACAGCTATCTGTGTACACTCATTTACATAAAGAAAGCTGTCAGTCACGGATGATAGGACTGCCCACTGGACTGCAAATCCGAGAAAGAGCAGGGAATTAAATGGCTAAATCACAGGTTATACTGAATCTTTTCTTACAAAACTATATATCAATACACTCAGCTCCCCGTGCTGTAGACCATGGTGCCTGCAGATTGGACTGCATTTTCATGATGACAGGTTCTCTTTAAATATGTGATTTTTTTTAAACAAATTGGCCAATTTATGCCCTAAGTACCTCAATGTTATGCCCGTATCACCATTTAAAATTCATACATTTATTGTCTGCACATGCTATGCATCATTCTGGTTATCAGTGAGGATTCCAGCTCACGGGATTATGATTTACTGACATGTAGATAGTCTCCCATAACTAGTGGTATGAAATAAGGCAATGCGCTTCATAAACAATATCAGGGACAGAACACTGACTAGTGGTGGTTCTTCCAGATTATCAATTATATACAACTAAAGGGATGTGCTTCATTCCAATTATTCCTGACTGCTGGGTACAAAACCTATTTACTTAGTGTATTTAGGAAATAACACAGTGAGAAAAATCAGAGAAATCAAGTGGCAACACTTACCCTGCAGAGCGGTCCTGCACACTAGGTGTGTATAGGAGAAGTACAGTGTACTGTTCAGCATGAAGTATGACTGCACGATCTGCCGAGCCTTTTCACTCACATCATAGAACAAGCGAGCACTATTCATTGGCAAGCGACCTTCATAACCAAACTGTGAAATATTACAATGAAAATGTGATGCATAAAAATATAATACAAATTTATGAAAAATTATAGTTCCATATGATATCATAATCATTATATATGAAATCTGAGATGATATCAGACCTGATTTATATAACTAGTTACAAGGTAGGCAAGTTTTTGGAACCACAGCACCATCTGCTGTACACTAAAATGTTATACGTCATGCTATTCACTAATATATAGAAGCTGGTGTTTTCATTTCCCACCATTTCCAAAATAATATTTTGCTGTAAGGATTTGTTCACATTCTGTGTTTTTGCAGCATTTTTTTCTGCACGTATTTGCTGCCTGCAAAGTGAAAGATTTCGGAAATCTCATGCACATGCTGCATCATTTTTTTTCTTGTAGATTTGACCCTTAAACACTTTATTTGTTTTGTAAATCTGCAGGAGGTGAATCCTATGGGTATGTTCACACGTCACATTGTCGCGTTTTTGCTGCATTTTTACACTAGATATTTTTGGTGTTGTAAAAAATGCAATATTTTATTGTCCCAGGAAAGTAAATGAGATTTTGGAAATCTCATGTGCATGTTGCTTATTTTTTCCTAGCAGATTTGGAGCCGTCAATTCTTTTTGCATTTGTTTGCAGTGTTTTGCAAAGTTTTTCACCCACTTTAACGATTGGGAAAAAAATGCATCAAAATTGCATTAAAAATGTATGTGAAAACACGCATTTTTCATGCATTGATTTTCCTGCCAAGAAACACATTTTTGGATGCAGAAAGGTCTGCAGGAAATACTCATCATGTGCACATAACCTTTTCAGCGTTTTTGCAGCATTTTTCACTTATTAAAGTGATTGGAAAAAAATACGTAAAAAAAACACATCAAAAACTCACATAAAAACACATTAAAAATTTACGAATTTTTTTCCTGTCAACACTCTGGCTTTTGCTACAGAAAAATCTGCTCCAAATACTCAATGTACGTGTGGTATCCCACCAAGTGGCCATCTCCATCAGAAGTACATTGTGTTCAATGAAAATACTATGATTTCTGCAAATACTTTACATACAATAACTAAAAACTTGTACATAACTCATCCTGCACTCAACTACAAATATAAATTGGATCAAGCAGCATAAAAAATCATTGTTCTCGGCGGTGCATCGTCCTGTGTAAATAATGGCAGCTGGTGCGCACTGAACAATCCAGTAGATATCGCTCAGTGTGCATCATTTACTTTGGCCAGCCTGTGTAAACAGCCAGTCAACCAACTGCCGATCGGTAAAAATTTACGAATTGCGGTTGTATCGTGCCGCCAATCGATCTGCATAAACGGAGACTTAGTTTGCTACAGTCAATTAGTTTGGAAACCGGTTGACTGGCGGCATGATACAACCACCAATAAGTAAACTTTTACCGATTGGAGGTCTTTTAAGTGCCTGTTTACACAAACAGACCAAAGCAAATGTTGCGCACTGAGTGATCTATAGCAGATCGCTCAGTGCACATAGGCGACCATTGTTCTTGGCAGTGCAAGTCCTGTTTACAGAGGACGATGCACCACAACTCCAACATGGATGGTGCAGGAATCCAAAGGATTAACTCCTCAGAAAATATATTACATTCAAAGGCTGAAAAAATCAGCAAAAGAAATGTGTCTCATTTCATCTTAGACAGGGGAGTCACAGACAGTGTCACATGTGGATTGGAAGCAAAAAAAACCCACTTTTTTTTAAATATATTTTTTTATTTTTTTGCTGGAGTGCTGCTCTTCTCATCCTTTGAACATTAAACCCTTGTATATTCCTTTAAAATAATAGCCAATAAAACCTTTAAGGAGAGTGAGTAAAGAAGCAACAAATTAGGGTAAGTGCACGCTAAGTTTTTGAGGAGGTTTTGGAAAAGAAACTGAGCGGAAACTGCAAGTTTTTCGAAGACTTTTGAGATTTGAAGAGCTTCCGCTCAGTTTCTGCTCCAAAAGGATCTCAAAGAACTCTGTGTTCACATATACTTAGGGAGTATACTGTTGTTTTTTTAAGGGCTATCTTGAAAGAAGCTCAGCAAAATCTATGGAATTCTGACAAATAAACTACAAGTCTTGGGTCTAGCTTTATTCTATTCTAGACAATTCGCAGAATTACCAAAAGGAGATGATGTTACCTTCAATGCCTTTAAAACTGTGGCTCCTTCAAACTTCTCATTAGGTGTATGGGGCGATGTTTTCCCTCTGTACCCATCTCCAGCAAGAGTTATTGTCTAATAAATGACGTTAATACTGTTAGATGTAGCGTTTTATCATTACATAATATATTATCTAGTTGGAAAAATAGCAATGGCACAACAGCAACCTGTTATTAACTGTAGAGTACAGATAGAAGATCTTCTACATTTCACAGCTGGGGTGAGATTGAATCAGCCGCACTGCAGTTGCCCTGGGATTCATCAGCTAGGCACTGATATAGCAGCTATAAAAGTAGCATAAACATCAAGCTACAGGGAGGCAAAAGGAAGTATAATAGTCTTCATTAAAAATGTCCGACAATTGTAATCTAGAATTCCTATGCAGACCTACGTGTCTTTGTGGTAACAGACTGCAAATACATGCATTCCTGCCAGCCAAAGTTATTTAACAAAAAGTTGAGAAAAGATGAAAGGTAGTATGACTGCAGAATAAGGTTTTATAAGGTCTCTAAGTAGTCTGTTACCATGGTGACACATAGTTACACAGAAACATGAGGGATTCCTGCTCTTCGGTCACATTTCAGAAGCAGCAACAGCATGGAAAACATTTTACAGCTGTACTGAGCACTGTAACTGTGACTCCAGCTTTGGGTTGAGATAAAACACTTGCGAGAAAGCAGCAGCGTGGTATATTTCACTCTCTCTTTCTCACTTTCTATATATCTTTCTCTCTCTCACTATGCTCCTTCCCACTATCCATTGACTGCAATAGGATACTGTAATCATATCGCTCATTGAGAAGCTGAACCTATATTGTCTTCAGCATGGTGGATTCCAGCAGTTTTTCAGAGTGAATGATGAGTTCAGGAGGCAGGGGGAAGGAGAAGTAACTATTAAGTGGAGAACAAAGCAGATTTTTTTTTGATAAGATATATTACAAAGTTTCTTATATGCAAAAAGTCTCTTCAGAGAGGAGATTTCTTATATTTGCTTGTAGTATTGAGTTATACAAAGTTTCTTGAAACAATACTGACCATTTAAAGAATATAGTATATCAGTCTCTCATGATTGTGAGGGCAAAAATTATCCAGTAAGATAGTGTTATTAGCTAAGTGTTTCATTGAGTTCTACGCTGTAAGATGTACTATAACCGGCAGCTCATAGTTCATATATATCTATATTTTGAGATATAAATGAAAATCAAAATTGTCCATTTTATTTGCCAAGCACCTGGTTTCAAATAAAGCATGCAAGACTTGAGAGATTTTGTCACTAAAAGGTAAGTCTCAACATGTGTCTTCAAAATTGTAAAACAGCTCCCCAGCCTCCTCATTTTCCTTATGCACTTCTATGAGTGACAGTTCTGTTTAAGCAACATGGTCCTTCTGCAGATCTAAATGTGCTACTGTGACACATTCAGGTCTGACTGTGTGCTTGTTCTAGTCTAGAAAATTAGCATATAGACATATCAGTGTCTTTCTACAAGTTAACTACTAGCAAGCATATGGGGAAAGTAAGCAATACTTAGAACTGTTATGGCTAAGCAGCCAAGTGAGAGTTGTGGCTTTTGATTTTGCAGGACTGATAACAGCTGCTTCACATCAGGAGCTGAGAGGGAGACAGATGATCAGCACTGTATAAATACTATATAGAAATCATTGGGCTGAAGAGAGATGACTGGGACATTATGAGTTAACTACTCAACGTGGAATGTAGTTGAAGCGCATGTTCAGCCAGGCTCTGGTGGTCGGGCACTAGTGGTCGGTCTCCTTGTCAATAAGTTGTAGACAATGTAATGCTCATAGCAGGAGAATAACAGCAGCTATCAAAAGCAAGTCAATTGGAAACTTGCTTATTTTCATGCTGCCTAACTAAATCAATTTTATAACATTAGAATAACTCTTTATTGTTTATTGAGTAGTTCTAGTACTTCTGCACTAAAAGATATTTCAATGCATCCTAGAAAAATACACATGAATATTTTCACTACCCCCACTCTATTTCTATATTTCATCCATCTCTGATGTGTCACACATACATATACAGTACAGACGAAAACTTTGGACACACCTTCTCATTTAAAGTTTTTTCTGTATTTTCATGACTATGAAAATTGTACATTCACACTGAAGGCATCAAAACTATGAATTAACACATGTGGAATTATATACTTAACAAAAAAGTGTGAAACAACTGAAAATATGTCTTATATTCTAGGTTCTTCAAAGTAGCCACCTTTTGCTTTGATGACTGCTTTGCACACTCTTGGCATTCTCTTGATGAGCTTCAAGAGGTAGTCACCAGAAATGGTTTTCACTTCACAGGTGTGCCCTGTCAGGTTTAATAGGTGGGATTTCTTGCCTTATAAATGGGGTTGGGACTATCAGTTGTGTTGTGCAGAAGTCTGGTGGATACACAGCTGATAGTCCTACTGAATAGACTGTTAGAATTTGTATTATGGCAAGAAAAAAGCAGCTAAGTAAAGAAAAACGAGTGGCCATCATTACTTTAAGAAATGAAGGTCAGTCAGTCCGAAAAATTGGGAAAACTTTGAAAGTGTCCCCAAGTGCAGTTGCAAAAACCATCAAGTGCTACAAAGAAACTGCCTCACATGAGGACCGCCCCAGGAAAGGAAGACCAAGAGTCACCTCTGCTTCTGAGGATAAGTTTATCCGAGTCACCAGCCTCAGAAATTGCAGGTCAACAGCAGCTCAGATTAGAGACCAGGTTAATGCCACACAGAGTTCTAGCAGCAGACACATCTCTTCAACTACTGTTAAGAGGAGACTTTGTGCAGCAGGCCTTCATGGTAAAATAGCTGCTAGGAAACCACTGCTAAGGACAGTCAACAAGCAGAAGAGACTTGTTTGGGCTAAAGAACACAAGGAATGGACATTAGACCAGTGGAAATCTGTGCTTTGGTCTGATGAGTCCAAATTTGAGATCTTTGGTTCCAACCACCGTGTCTTTGTGCGACGCAGAAAAGGTGAACGGATGGACTCTACATGCCTGGTTCCCACCGTGAAGCATGGAGGAGGAGGTTTAATGGTGTGGGGGTGCTTTGCTGGTGACACTGTTGGGGATTTTTTCAAAATTGAAGGCATACTGAACCAGCATGGCTACCACAGCATGTTGCAGCGGCATGCTATTCCATCCAGTTTGCGTTTAGTTGGACCATAATTTATTTTTCAACAGGACAATGACCCCAAACACACCTCCAGGCTGTGTAAGGGCTATTTGACCAAGAAGGAGAGTGATGGGGTGCTATGCCAGATGACCTGGCCTCCATAGTCACCAGACCTGAACCCAATCGAGATGGTTTGGGGTGAGCTGGACCGCAGAGTGAAGGCAAAAGGGCCAACAAGTGCTAAGCATCTCTGGGAACTCCTTCAAGATTGTTGGAAGACCATTTCTGGTGACTACCTCTTGAAGCTCATCAAAAGAATGCCAAGAGTGTGCAAAGCAGTCATCAAAACAAAAGGTGGCTACTTTGAAGAACCTAGAATATAAGACATATTTTCAGTTGTTTCACACTTTTTTGTTAAGTATATAATTCCACATGTGTTAATTCATAGTTCTGATGCTTTCAGTGTGAATGTACAATTTTCATAGTCATGAAAATACAGAAAAAACTTTAAATGAGAAGGTGTGTCCAAACTTTTGGCTGTACTGTACATGTGCTGTACAGTATGAAAAGCAAACAATCTTTTACTTCTGAACTTACATTGGCCACTCCGCGAAGCTCTTTACATTCCTCCTCTGTTATAACATGATCCAGCTGGACTCTTTGAGTGCCATTAAGATACTCAGAAGTGTGCACAAGTTTTACTCCGTCATAAATCAGCGGTCCTCCTGCAATTATATTATTCATTTATCCAATATGCAAGTGAAAACTACATCCTAAAATATATAAAATGTGACATGCAGAAGTAGTGCTGTTGCAGGGTGTTAAATGCAGAAGTAGTGCTGTTGCTTTAAAAGCATTCAGCAACTATTAGAAGTAACACAAGCACATGAGACAGGAAGTGTTGTGCTCCAGAAGTATCCAGCAACTAGAGGGGTTAACACAGTCACAGGAGAAGGGGAGTGCTTTAGAAGAGCCCCAGGGGGATTGTGGGGAAGTTGTTTACTGTCTGGCTGGAGCTGAAGAGAAAGGTGGTGTGTGTTCTGTAGCTTACAGTAGCACCTCTGCAAGTGAAAAGGATTCAAGTCAGGAGTGAAGCTAAGCACAGGTCAGGTAGAGTTCCTGAACTAGCAGTGCAGAGTATTGTCAGGCAGAAAGATAAGGACTGGAAGAAATGGTGTCACAGGGATCATCTCCCTCAGCAAACCCTCCCCCCCTCATCTATCTCACTGTGCTGTAAAGAATGCTGTGTTCATTAATGTGCCTTTGCATTAAAACTGTGCTGTCCTGTACTACTGGGAAGAGTGTGAACTGCTTAGCTGCTAAGGAAACTGTACTGTCACTGGAGCCTGCTGCTCATAAGACTTAACTTGCACTGGCTGTGCGGCTTCTTATTAAATGCTACTGTTCTACCATTTATGAGGACTCTTGTCAAGTGTGTCTGGTCAGCAGTGAAACAGCCTACGTGTCTGTGCCTGAGGGTCGATACCCATGTGTGCCTGAGAGAAGCGGCAGCACATGGTCTATGGTCGCCCTGAGTAACTGTTCCCCCAGGATTCCAAAGAATTAATGTAACCTGTCTCGCCCCCATCTGAACCTAGTGGCGTGCATGTAACAAAAACCTATGCACAAGTAAGCATAAAGAAATACATGTATAATGGAATACACATGCATTGCTTTTATGTATTTTCATTTATGTGTTTTACAGATATACTTGTCAGCCTTCAGCTGTGTGATACAGACAGGAGCGCAACAGTAATATAAAGGTGGACTATGTGTGAAAGTTATATCCATTGGATTAGTGCGTCAAAGATAAAGAGGAATGCAATTGCAATTTGTGTATCTGGATGGTAAAGCCTAGTTATTCCATGAGTAGCACTTTAGTAGTTTTTTTTATTGTATCTCCCATGTGTAACCACCAGAGGGCAACAAATGACTAGAATTATACAGCACTGCACCAGAGTAATGCTTGTAAGGAATTTCATTTTCATCTGTTATCCCTTCAACACATAGCTTATCATTCTATGATTGTCGTGTAGCTTCTTGTTTAATTAAATGCTAGTATATAGGAGAAGTCAACAGCGTATATGGAGACTTGATCCTTAAGAATGCACAGCTCTACACTGTTATCATACGGGGCAATACTGCAATAGGACATATTTGTAAAATCTGATTGGGGTAGAGAATCCCTGAGATTCAGTACCTGAAAGTACTTAGAGAAGAAAACAAAAATATGTCTTGTCATTCTCCATTGAGATGAAAAGACATGTCAATACCCTTGTCTTAAAGATGGCAAAAGTAAAATATACATTCTTAGGCCACGACCCCACTATCAGTATTTGCTCAGTATTCGGTCAGTATTTTTTCAGGAGTGGAAACCAAAACCAGATGAGGAACAATCAGAGAAAAGGTATAATAGAAACAAGTCACCAATTCTGCATTTACCACCCACTCCTGGTTTTGGCTCCCACTCCCGAGAAAATATACTGACCAAATACTGATAGTGGGGCCGTGGTCTTAGATATACAAATGTAGCAAAAGTTACCTTGTTTCAGATAATAAAGCAGTATAAGGCTATGTTCACATGCAGCTGTTTTTGCTGTGATTTGTTTATGCAAATTAAAAGCTGCTTTTTCCATTACCAGCAAAAACTATGAGATTTTCCTTAATGAATTTGAGAACAGCAGTGTTTTTTAAATCTGCAGCATGTCACTTTCAGCGTGTCTGCAGCATTTTTTTCACCCATAGTAAGTAATGAGAGTGCAAAAACGTGCAATAAATGTTTTTGCAGTGTTCATGAAGCATTTTTGGTGAATAAAACTAACCTTATTAAACGTTTTGCAGACTAAACACACGTCGTGTCAAAAACAACATGAAAACATTTTGAATGCAGCATTTTTACTGCCAAGAGAGCAGAATTTCGCTACAGAAAAAAGCACAGCAAAATCGCTGCTTGTGAACATAGTCTAATTTAGCACCAAACTTGACTGCAGTCAATGGCTTGCGCAGAGTCCCATTATCTTAATCCTCCTAAGAAAGATCGCCTTCTGTGACAATATATTTGTGTTGTGAGTCATGATAACCTTTGCTACATCTGTATATTTAAAAAGGCTGTATCATAAGTTCACATGAATATCACTGAGGGGTCCCTATCAGCCAGAATACTTCATTTGAACAGGCAATACATTCTGAAATGCTACAATTATATAAATGTGAGGCCAAATTGACTCTTCGGGGGTTAGAAAGGCTGTGTCATCAGGATTCCAAATAAAAAAAGGATTGTCTTTATGAGGCAGTCCCTTTAATATACCATTACACTGCATGTTTAGCTATTTTCAGTTGCTACCTTTATACAATATCTGCTGCTGAAGAATTTTTCTATGTACATATAATTCTGTTGTTTGTATAATATAAATTTCGGCAAGACATGCTGACCATCTAATGTGTATGTGGGCCTCTCAACCAATTCTCCTCCGGCAAATGATGTAGGGTAGAGAAAAAATTGAGCATGTTAAAAAACACCTGATCATTTTTCTTTGTGGGGAGATCTGAATATGCTGACGGGCAAATGATGGTGTAGTCGATCATTCAGTCACTCAACCAGCAGGTATTTCTCCTGACTCCTCCATATTCAGGAGTGCTTGCTTTTCCAAGTCTACCAATATTCTCTACAAGAGAACCGCTGTCAGACTTCTCCGGGGACAGCTTAACTCTCCAAGGAGAAAAGGACCAACCGGATCCTTATCTCCCCTTACATCATCTGTTGGGGTAGAGTCAGGAGGCCCCCATACACATTACACGGTCCATGGAGCCTATCAATGCCAGTGGGTTTGTTCGACATTAGTTTAATGTGTATGGGGACCTTCACTCTGCTCTTTCACTGAAAAAACATGCATGCTCGACTGAGCAAGACTAAGCAGGAGCTGTAGGTCAAATACGCATTCAGCCGACCGATATTGACAGGGTGGATGTTCCCTAATATATAAACAGGTATTGAATGAATATATATTTAATTGCAGGATTCAATTTTTTTCCTCAGAATTGAGTGATTCCATAATTTTTCCCTCTGCTTGGTCTGAAAAAATTACCCTTACTGAGTACCACATTTTTTATCTTGATTTCTTTTAGTGTTTCTTAAAGCCCTAAAGTTGCCATTTGAAATGACGTTTTGTGCCATGTCTGTGATCTGCTTTTTTTCAACAACATTAAACAACTGAATGAACATCCTCCAAGCCCGGTGATTCCATAATTTTTGCCAGGGGTTGTAGAATATACATACTAATATGCTCACTTACTCATGGAGAACCAACTGGTCTCCCTGCTTTTGCTTGTTGGCAGTTCCGTATGAAGATGAAATTCATGGCAGTGGGGGAGCCAGCACAAAAAGGGTGCATTGATTATGCCATTGCATTGTAAAGTTTATGATCTTCTAAGAATTATCACATACCTTCTCTCAATTCTCTGTCAATCTTCTGGACAGCTTTTTTGCCTGATAGGAGCCCGGTGACATCCATTAGTTCAGATCCAGATGGAACTCTGTAATTAAATGGACAAAAAGGAGTCATTTTAGCATGAACTGATGATCTAGAGCTGAAACATCTAGTGACCAGAATCAATGCAATGGTGGTCTATGGAGGTCAAATATAATTGATGACAGAATTCAATACAACAGTTAGACACTAACATCTAGTAGTGTGACTGAGCTATTGAGAGCCAGTGAAACTAGGTTGGTGCTACATTTTGACAATGATATAGATCAGGGTTGGAGAACCTCCGGCTCGCGGTGTCATTTTCTGCGGCTCCTTGGGCAGATTCTCGGGGGATGCTCGGGTCAGCAGCAGCGTTTTGCCGGACGTGGGCCTTTAATTGTTCCTGAGACTGTGCGTGTACTGAAGACATTGATGTACTCTGGAGTCGGCTTGCTCTGCGCTCCGAGCTCCAGTCCCACCAACGACAACAGCAGCGGCAGCCCCAGCCCATCTTGTGATAAACATATACCCCCAGCATATTCGGTGATTTCTATATGCCCCACAGCCCATCCTGTGATGTCTATATGCTCCCAGCCCATCCTGTGATGTCTATATGCCCCCAGCCTATCCTGTGATGTCTATATGCCCCCAGCCTATCCTGTGATGTCTATATGCCCCCAGCATCTCCTGTGATGAGTATATGCCCCCAGCATCTCCTGTGATGAGTATATGCCCCCAGCATCTCCTGTGATGAGTATATGCCCCCAGCATCACCTGTGATGAGTATATGCCCCCAGCATCTCCTGTGATGAGTATATGCCCCCAGCATATCTTATGACGAGTATATGCCCCCAGCGTCTTCTGTGATGTATATATGCCCCCAGCATCTCCTGTGATGAGTATATGACTCCAGCGTCTGTCGTGATGAGTATATGCCCCCAGCATCTCCTGTGATGAGTATACGCCTCCAGCATCTCCTGTGATGAGTATATGCCCCCAGCATCTCCTGTGATGAGTATATGCCCCCAGCATCTCTTGTGATGAGTATATGCTCCGAGCGTCTCTTGTGACGAGTATATGCCCCCAGCATCTCTTGTGACGAGTATATATCCCCAGCGTCTCCTGTGATGAGTATATGCCCCCAGCATCTCCTGTGATGAGTATATGACTCCAGCGTCTCTTGTGATGTGTATACAGTGGGTACAGAAAGTATTCAGACCCCTTTAAATTTTTCACTCTGTTTCATTGCAGCCATTCAGTAAATTCTAAAAAGTTCATTTTTTTCTCATTAAAGTACACTCTGCACCCCGTCTTGACTGAAAAAAAAACAGAAATGTAGAAATTTTTGCACATTTATTAAAAAAGAAAAACTGAAATATCACATGGTCATAAGTATTCAGACCCTTTGCTCAGACACTCATATTTAAGTCACATGCTGTCCATTTCCTTGTGATCCTCCTTGAGATGGTTTTACTCCTTCATTGGAGTCCAGCTGTGTTTAATTAAACTGATAGGACTTGATTTTGAAAGGCAGACACCTGTCTATATAAGACCTCACAGCTCACAGTGCATGTCAGACCAAATGAGAATCATGAGCTCAAAGGAACTGCCCAAGGAGCTCAGAGACAGAATTGTGGCAAAGCACAGATCTGGCCAAGGTTACAAAAGAATTTCTGCATTACTCAAGGTTCATAAGAGCACAGTGGCCTCCATAATCCTTAAATGGAAGAAGTTTGGGACCACCAGAAGTCTTCCTAGACCTGGCCGTCCAGCCAAACTGAGCAATCGTGGAAGCCAAGCCTTGGTGCGAAAGGTAAAGAAGAACCCAAAGATCACCGTGGCTGAGCTCCTGAGATGCACTAGGGAGATGGTAGAAAGTTCCACAAAGTCAACTATCACTGCAGCCCTCCACCAGTCGGGCCTTTATGGCAGAGTGGCCCGACAGAAGCCTCTCCTCAGTGCAAGACATATGAAAAACACATGAAGGACTCCCAGACTATGAGAAATAAGATTCTCTGGTCTTATGAGACAAAGATAGAACTTTTTGGTGATAATTCTAAGCGGTATGTGTGGAGAAAACCAGGCACTGCTCATCACCTGCCCAATACAATCCCAACAGTGAAACATGGTGGTGGCAGCATCATGCCATTGGGGTGTTTTTCAGCTGCAGGGATAGGACGACTGGTTGCAATTGAAGGAAACATGAATGTGGTCAAATACAGAGATATCCTGGATGAAAACCTCTTCCACAGTGCTCTGGACCTCAGACTTGGCCAAAGGTTCACCTTCCAACAAGACAATGACCCTAAGCTCACAGCTAAAATAACAGCCAGAACCCTGAACTAAACCCAATTGAGCATCTCTGGAAAGACCTGAAAATGGCTGTCCACCAATGTTCACCATCCAACCTGACAGAACTGGAGAGGATCTGCAAGGAAGAATGGTAGAGGATCCCCAAATCCAGGTGTGAAAAACTTGTTGCAACATTCCCAAGAAGACTCATGGCTGTACTAGCTCAAAAGGGTGCTTTTACTCAATACTGAGCAAAGGGTCTGAATACTTATGACCATGTGATTTTTCAGTTTTTCTTTTTTAATAAATGTACAAAAATTTCTACATTACTGTTTTTTTACAGTCAAGATGGGGTGCAGAGTTTACATTAATGAGAAAAAAAATGAACTTTTTAGAATTTACCAAATGGCTGCAATGAACCAAAGAGTGAAAAATTTAAAGGGGTCTGAATACTTTCCGTACCCACTGTATGCCCCCAGCATCTCCTGTGATGAGTTTATGCCCCCAGCACCTGCCTGAAAAAAAACACTTAAAAAATGCTAAAAAGAATTAACATATGCACAGCAATGTCAAAACGACTTGCTATGCACATATTCAGCAATTCTAAGCTTCTTTTATCCGCTTCAGGCCTGAAACGACATGACGCAGCAAAAAGAAGTGACTTAACCATTCTTCAAGCAGCTGACGAAAACATTTACAGAAAAAGAAGAAGTTGGCAAAATAAACATAAGGATGTCAAAGAAGATGCTTCGGGAAAAACAATGCCTAAAAGACGTTGTGTGCACATGCCCTTGGAGGCAATGTTTCTAGAGACACATGCCATAATTTTTTATTTCCGTTTGTATATATGAATAAAAGATCCCATTACGTGCCCTGTATGGAATTAGAGGCATGGAGAAGTACATTATGGGCCCACGGTAGGGTAGGAGTCTCGTATTATAGATCTGTAATAAGCATTGTACATGAGCCTCAATGCTTCTCCTAGTTGAGTTTGCTTGAGTCAAAAAAGAGAATTCCTGAAACTTTTTGAAACTAAAATATATTAGAATTTTGCAGAACTTTTGAATCAAAATGGAACATACCGGTTTTCATCTTGTCGATCTCCACCAGTGACCCAAAAGTCCTGTATGAAGTAAAAACAGGTTATTATTACAAATCTGTCTTTTACCTTATCTTAATAATTTTCCATATCGATCTTCTACAAGACACCATATTATGCTCCAGGGCAGGAGGGTACAATATGTGGCTCATGGTGCTTTTCTGTTCAACCACAACCATGTGGACATTAACATGCTTGTCTGCATCTGATGAACTCAAGAAAAAAGGCTCTGTGAACCTGTATTAAAATGAACTAGATCTAAATGGAAAATAGATAAGGAAAGCGCTTCATAGGGCAAGCATAGCTTGTGGTCGGCATATTTTTGGTGCACACCTTGAGAAAAGTCAATGCGTTTTTCTCAAGACTGTTCAGCATTGATGTCAAACAGTCTTGATTCAAGGATCAGTTCAATCCAAAAATGCATCGACTTTCCTTTTATGAAACAGAGTACTAGTTAGGCTATGTGACCACGATGCAGAAATGAAGCAGAAATTTTCCTGAGCATTTCTGCATCTCCCTGGCAGAAAAAACGCATGCGGATTTTACATGCATTTTTTCTGCCAGGGAGAAGATTTTTGAAGCGTTTTTGCATGCATTTCCGCATGCGTTTTTCCAGGCACTTTTCCAAGCGATTTTGAGCATCACTTGAAAAAGTGCTTGACAAGTTGGTCACACAATATAAAACCATGCAACTGGCATGAATTTATATTGTGTGACCAACTTATGCTGCTTTAAATGCAGCATCAATAGTAAAAAAAAGAATTAAAATGGAAAAAATAAAAACAAACATACTTACCTCTCCGGTGGCCCCCGGTCTCCTTCTCCGGTGGTGTGCTCTGTCCTCGGCGTCCCACGTGTTCTGAAAGGACCTGCGCTGACGTAATTTAGGCAGCTGACAGGTCACGCGACCACTGACGCCAGCGGTCGCTTGGCCATCAAATGACTAAATGACGTCAGTGCAGGTCCTTTCAGAACACCACGGGACGCCGAGGACAGAGCACGCCACCAGAGAAGGAGACCGGGGGCCATCAGAGAGGTAAGTATAATGTTTTTTTTTATGTTTTAATTCTTTTTTTACTAATGGTACCCGGGTCTGGAGGAGAGTCTCCTCTTCTCCAGACCCGGGTACCATCCGCGCATTGAACTGCATAACATCCGCATGCATACATGTATACAAGCAGATGTTATGCGGTTCAATGCAAGTCAATGGCGGCCATTTCGGCACGTTTACGCACAAGAAATGGTTGTGCTGGGATTTTTCTGCAATGATAATCTACAGCGGAAATTTCTGCAGCATGTGCACAGCATATGCGGATTATCATTGGGAAACAGGACAGACAATTTAACATGCGTTTTGAATGCGTTTTCGAGGCGGGAATCCGCATCGTGGGCACACAGCCTTAATTTGAAAGTGTTTGTAGTACACATCTATCTATTATACACGTGGGAGAAGCAGCAAGCCGAACCCTGTCATTTACTGTGCCCGACCAAAAGAGCATGGAAGCAGCACCGTGGAGGATTGCTTAAAGATGTATAGTTTAGAAAAGTCTCACTTTTTTCATATTCTGCTACTTTTTATTTTCCCATAATTGTTAGGTCCTATTTAATTAGAGAAATCCCAATGTGGACAATAGTGTGAGGAACATACTGCAGGCTGCTATGAACACTTAACTCTGAGAATGGGTATGTGTACTGTAAGGTGCCTAATGGTCAAATAGTCGATGGGAGGTAAGCACTAAGAGGATCGTTTGGTGCACCTGGGAGCCGGGTTACGAGTAGCTGAGAGAGTTGGGCGGGTCTAGCTACCCACATACCTCCCTTCTGGGTGTGGTTAACCGCCTATAAAATGGAGGCTATTGTTTGGCACATGATCTGTATGTTTGGAGGGAGAAGGCTTCCTGTGTATCTTTGTCTCCAAACCAAGCCAGGATACTGGATGCTACACCAGCCTGTGTGCCACACAGGCCTGGCTGAGCAGAGACCTGCTAAGGACATTTACTTGGTTTGCCTGATATAAAGGTTATCTGCTTTTCTGTTTGGCTTCTGCGTTTATGAACCAATAAACCCATATGAACTTTTAAAGGAACAAGCCTCCTGTTTTCCTCCTGTCGCACCCAAGTGAGTAAAACCCCTATAGTACTAACAGAGGGTTAGCCTATAGTCCCCAGGACAGAATTGGAATTGCAGCTCTGATGTAATTTTTAACATAAACAGAAGCAATGGTGCAATTCTAAAAACAATCATTGTACAATCTATGATCTGGCACAGATAGCAAACTACAAAAAGGCTTTTGCATCACCGCCTGTAGATACAAGCGCTTCCTTAAGACATCTCAGAGTGAATACATCTCTGACAGCACAGATTACAGCTCAGCTGGAACAATAGCTATGAATTAGTTTCTGTAAATCCTGGTTTTTCATGCCACATTAATGTCCACTTTGCTCTGGTCATAGTGAAAACTGCAGAATGAGGTAGAGAATGGCGGCCTTATTACAATGCGTTCTGCTCTGTTAGACACTGAACTTGAACTATTGAGCTAAATCATGCATTGGTGTGGAGAGGCCCCTTCTTCACCTACATTCTTTAAAGATGAAAGCATTTCAGAGCTCTTTATAGGAATTTATTCTGTGGAGAGATTGCAGTACACATATGCTTTGAGCAATGCTGCTGTCAAATGAGCCGTGATATCTCACTCTACAAGTGCGCTCCTATCACAGATATTACATTGGGGGAGGAAAGAATTAGTACTTCACTTCAATTCAAGTTAAAAGAAAACGGTTTTCATTATGCTGTTAAACTGGCCGATCCATCAACCTTCGGAGGAAAGAATATCCAGCATTTGTCCCACCAAGGTAATGATTTTAGAGTTTTAGAGTGCATATGCCTATTGTTGGGATGTTGGGACAATTTAAATTCGAAAGTCAGAGGCCTCTCATGCAGCCAAATCAGATCTTATGCTTTGCACTGAAGAGGGGCCACACCCCGAAACATGTGTCTACAAATTGAAATTCTGGTTTGGCTTTTGTCCCAAGTCATGTGGCAAGGCTCGATAAAAGGTCAATATTGACTTTTAGGCTTGCTACTTCAACTAGCTGGTACTAGACTTCAAGTTTTCTATTTCGATGAAGAGGCCATTTGTATACTTATGAGGTATAAAACACTGACTATCGAATGCCTTATTCATGTGACATGCATCTCTGTGACTTATTTATATAGGTTGTCAGAAGTACTGAAATGTGTAAAATTGCAAAGCGTTTGTAAAAACAAGCAGAGTGGCCAGATACTTAGGCAAGGAGCATGCACCACTTATAGACTCTATGATTTAGAGCCTGCTTGCAAAACTCTGAAGCTGACAGGATCACTAGAGCTGACCAATCTCAGTTCCCCCGGTCTTCTCCGATGCTGTAGAGGCAAAGCTGCCTCTGTTGGCAGCTTGAGAGAGTACTCAGTTTGGACTAGCTTCGCAACTGTCAATCTTCAGGAGAAACTACATGAGAACAAAAATTCAACTCTTTATTAGTGTTGAGCGATACCTTCCGATATCGGGAAATATCGGATCGGATTGGATCGGACTGATACCCCAAAAATATCGGATATCGCCGATTCCGATACCGGAAACCAATGCAAGTCAATGGGACACAAATATCGGAATAAAAATAAACCCTTTCTTTCCTTGTAGGTTAATTCTACATGAAGGAAAACAACTAAGAATAATGTAGAATGTATTACATGAAAAGCCGGCAATTCAGCAGCGGCATACACCAGTACCCGACAATTTAGAACAGAAAGAATAGAACATCACACATAGATTAGATAGATAGAAACATGTCAGTCACATATATATGAAGTACAGTGACAGTGTTGGTTACTGTACTTGTCATTTAGTGTAAAGGATTTATTAAAAAAAATAACAGTGTTTTCATGCACCGTCTCTTTAAAAAAGCCGGCCGGCAATTCAGCAGCGGTACCCGACAATTTAGAATAGAAAGAATAGAGAATCACACATAGATTAGATAGATAGAAACATGTCAGTAACATATATAAGAAGTACAGTGATAGTGTTGATTACTGTACTTGTCATTTAGTGTTAAAATAAAGGATTTATTTAAAAAAAAATTGGCGTGGGGTTCCAGGTAATTTTAGTCTCTAGCGGAGGTTAAGCAGACGGCTGGGGCAGATGTTTGAAGCCTGGGAAGGGGGTAATACCCACGGAGCTTCCCAGGCTACTAATATCAGCCCCCAGCTGAATATTTAGCCTTTACTAGCTATTAAAATGGGGGACCCCCAAAAAAATGACGTGGGGTCCCCCCTATTTTAATAGCTAGCAAAGGCTAGGCAGACAGCTGGGGGCTGATATTAATAGCCCAGGAAGGGTGCCATGAATATTGGCCCCCTCCCAGGCTAGAAACACCAGCCGTCAGCCGCCCCAGAAATGGCGCATCCATAGGATGTGCCAATTCTGGCACTTAGCCTCGCTCTTCCCACTGCCCTGTAGCGGTGGCAGTGGGGTAATAGGGCTGGGGTTGATGTCAGCTTATAATGCCAGCTGACATCAAGCCCAGGTTAGTAATGGAGAGGCATCTATAAGACACCCCCATTACTAACCCCATAGTCAAAGTTAAAAAAAAAACACAAACACCCAGAATAAAGTCCTTTAATTGAAATAAACACACAATTCTTTATGGTTCTAAATTAAACCATACTTACCATCACGCCCATTCCAGCTGAAGCCAACGATCTCCTGCAATAAAAGTAAAATAATAAAGCAACCTCATCCTTACCTTTCCATGGTTCCCACGACGGCTCCAGCTCTGCTACATTCACATGACAGGCTGGATCGCAGCCGAAAGCTGCCATCCAGCTTGCCATGCCGCAGAGACTGAGAAGCGCAGGCATGCTTGCGCTCCTCAGTGTCTGGCTGTGACGGCATCCAGATGAGCCGAGTTCGTGTCCAATGAACTCAGCTCACCTCATGCACGTCACTGACAGCGTGGGAAAATTCTCCTGCTCAAGCGCTGAGCGCAGGAGAATTTTCCCACGCTGTCAGTGACGTGCATGAGGTGAGCTGAGTTCATTGGACATGAGCTCACCTCATGCACGTCACTGACAGCGTGGGAAAATTCTCCTGCACTCAGCGCTTAAGCAGGAGAATTCTCCCACGCTGTCAGTGACATGCATGAGGTGAGCTGAGTTCATTGGACATGACCTCGGCTCATCTTTATGCCGTCACAGCGAGACACTGAGGAGCGCAAGCATGCCTGCGCTTGTCAGTGTGTGCGGCATGGCAAGCTGGATGGCAGCGTTCTGTTGCGATCCAGCCTGTCATGTCAATGTAGCAGAGCAGAAGCTGTCGTGGGAACCATGGAAAGGTAAGGATGATGTTGGTTTATTATTTTACTTTTATTGCAGGAGATCGTTGGCTTCAGCTGGAATGGGCGTGATGGTAAGTATGGTTTAATTTAGAGCATTAAAAAATTGTGTGTTTATTTCAATTAAAGGACTTTATTCTGGGTGTTTGTGTTTTTTTTTTAACTTTGACTATGGGGTTAGTAATGGGGGTGTCTTATAGACGCCTCTCCATTACTAACCTGGGCTTGATGTCAGCTGGCATTATAAGCTGACATCAACCCCAGCCCTATTACCCCACTGCCACCGCTACAGGGCAGTAGGAAGAGCGAGGCTAAGAGCCAGAATTGGCGCATCCTATGGATGCGCCATTTCTGGGGCGGCTGACGGCTGGTGTTTCTAGCCTGGGAGGGGGTCAATATTCATGGCACCCTTCCTGGGCTATTAATATCAGCCCCGAGTTGTCTGCCTAGCCTTTGCTAGCTATTAAAATAGGGGGGACCCCACGTCATTTTTTTGGGGGGTCCCCCATTTTAATAGCTAGTAAAGCCTAGGTATTCAGCTGGGGGCTGATATTAGTAGCCTGGGAAGCTCTGTGGGTATTACCCCCTTCCCAGGCTTCAAACATCTGCCCCAGCCATCTGCTTAACCTCCGCTAGAGACTAAAATTACGGGGAGCCCCACGCCAATTTTTTTTTAATAAATCCTTTATTTTAACACTAAATGACAAGTACAGTAATCAACACTATCACTGTACTTCTTATATATGTGACTGACATGTTTCTATCTATCTAATCTATGTGTGATGCTCTATTCTTTCTATTCTAAATTGTCGGGTACCGATGCTGAATTGCCAGCCGGCTTTTTTTAAAGAGACGGTGCATGAAAACACTATTATTTTTTTTAATAAATCCTTTAACACTAAATGACAAGTACAGTAAGCAACACTGTCACTGTACTTCTTATATATGTGACTGACATGTTTCTATCTAATCTATGTGTGATGCTCTATTCTTTCTGTTGTAAATTGTCGGGTACCGGTGTATGCCGCTGCTGAATTGCCGGCCGTTTTTTTTAAAGAGACGGTGCATGAAAATACTATTATTTTTTTTAATAAATCCTTTAAAACTAAATGACAAGTACAGTAAGCTGAGCACTGCCATCCAGCTTGTCATCCTTCAGAGACACTGCAGAGCACAGGCATTATGGGAACTTCCGATTCCGGTATTCGATATTCTAAAAGTATCGGAACTCAGTATCGGAACTCCGATACCGCGAATATCGGTCGATACCCGATATTTCAGTATAGGAATGCTCAATACTACTCTTTATGGACATATCCTATTTTGTTATTCTCAAGTTATGAAATTGAGTTAATTAGTTACCATGAAAATAAACAAATTTGCAGTTGACTTCCTTTTTTATCTTCTCCTGCAATTAGAGCTTTTATCTTTCATAGTGTACAGCAGGTTTCCATGAAGCTCAGCCACAAGAGCTTGCCTAGACCCTGGCCGAATGTGTGCAGTATCTACAATTCAGGAGAAGAGTTAACTCCTAACATCCCAGTCACCTTTGTCCAGCTCATTAATTTCTATACAGCAGTTATCTGTTCACTTCTCTCTCAGAACCTGATCAAGCTGTTCTTATCAATCTTGTAGAAACACAATACTCAACACCTAGCAGCACAGGTCTCATTTTTCAAAGCTGTGTGTTTGTTCAAAGGCACTGATAGTTATATATGCAAACTGTTCAAATGCCTGCCCATGGGGAGCTATACAGATGAAATCCCCCTTTTTGAGCTAGGTGTTTCATCTATATAGATTCCCATAGGCAGGTGTCTGAACAGTGAGGTCCCTGTCCTGCCCTGCCGTTATCTACATTGATTCACTGAGTATATAAAGTGGTATCCTATCCTGGCACCGTATTTTTATACAGAGTGACATATATCCCATCTACTTATCTACATTGAGGTTGGCTGAAACAAGGTGAAGTTTTAATACTAGAGACAGGATAGTGTACACCTTGTCGCAGTGGGATGGATTTCACTCTTTTTTGATCAAAATAGTGTTAACTAAGTACCCTATGTTATTTACATGTATTATTTACTTATTTACTTACTACAGGCTGTATACTAATTTTGTTTTTTTTCTTGAGGTCTAAGCGGTAGCGTTTCTCCTTATGGAGAGTGACACACTAGCTCTGGCATGTCAAGGTAAGGAGGCTTATTCGACATGCAATGCTCCTCTGGAAAATTTAATATGCAAATTGCCTCTTCGGAGAAAAAGAGGACTTGTACTCTATAGTGCCACCTATTGGAAGTAGCGATCCTACAAGTCACAATCAACCCTTTAACGAGTCATGCAATATGACTTAGGATAAGTCATATTTTCTCCGAAGAGGCAATTTGCATGTTTTTTTTCTTGTGTTTTGTCTGTGAAATGGCCACAGTGTGAACGTGCTCTTACACATTGCACACACAAGTGCTTCTCACTAAATTAGAATATCATCAAAAAGTTAATTTATTACAGTTCTTCAATACAAAAAGTGAAACTCATATATTATATATAGTCATTACAAACAAAGTGATCTATTTCAAGTGTTTATTTCTGTTAATGTTGATAATTATGGCTTACAGCCAATGAAAACACAAAAGTGATTATCTCAGTAAAATAATTAACAAAAAACACCTGCAAAGGCTTCTGATGTGTTTAAAAAGTTCCCTTAGTCTGTTTCAGTAGACTCCACAATCATGGGGAAGACTGTTGACTTGACAGATGTCCAGAAGGCAGTCATTGACACACTCCACAAGGAGGGTAAGCCACAAAAGATCATTGCTAAAAAAAACTGTCTGTTCAGAGTGCTGCATCCAAGCATATTAATGGAAAGTTGAGTGGAAGGAAAAAGTGTGGTAGAAAAAGGCGCACAAGCAACCAGGATAACCGTAGCTTTGAAAGGATGGTTAAGAAAAGGCCATTCAAACATTTGGGGGAGATTCACAAGGAGTGGACTGCTGCTGGAGTCATTGCTTCAAGAGCCACCACACACAGACGTATCCAGGACATGGGCTACAAGTGTCACATTCCTTGTGTCAAGCCACTCATGACAACGCCAGAATCGTCTTACCTGGGTCAAGGAGAAAAAGACCTGGACTGTTGCTCAGTGGTCCAAGGTGTTGTTTTCAAATTAAAGTAAATTTTGCATTTCATTTGGAAATCAAGGTCCCAGAGTCTGGAGGAAGAGTGGAGAGGCCACAATCCAAGCTGCTGGAGGTCTAGTGTGAAGTTTCCACAATCAGTGATGGTTTGAGGAGCCATGTCATCTGCTGGTGTAGGTCCACTGTGTTTTATCACGACCAAAGCCGTCTACCAGACGGAGCCGTCTACCAGGAGATTTTAGAGCGCTTCATGCTTCCCTCTGCTGACAAGCTTTTTGAAGATGGAAATTTCATTCTCCAGCAGGACTTGGCACCTGTCCACACTGACAAAAGTACCAATACCTGGTTTACAAACAGCAGTATCACTGTGCTTGATTGGCCAGCAAACTCACCTGACCTTAACCCCATAGAGAATCTATGGGGTATTGTCAAGAGGAAGATGAGAGACACCAGACCCAACAATGCAGATGAGCTGAAGGCTGCTATCAAAGCAACCTGGGCTTCCATAACACCTCAGCAGTGCCACAGGCTGATCGCCTCCATGCCACGCCGCATTGATGCAGTAATTGATGCAAAAGGAGCCCCGACCAAGTATTGAGTGCATTTACTGAACATACATTTCAGTAGGCCAACATTTTGGATTTTAAAAACATTTTCCAAGCTGTCTTTATAAAGTATTCTAATTTACTGAGATAATGACTTTTGTGTTTTTATTGTCTGTAAGCCATAATCATCAACAATAACCGAAATAAACACGTGAAATAGATCACTCTGTTTGTAATGACTCTATATATTATATGAGGTTCACTATTCGTATTGAGGAACTGAAATTAATTAACTTTTTGATGATATTCTAATTTAGTGAGAAGCACTTGTATACCAACTTATGCGCCGGCTCATTTCTGTGTTATGTGTTATAGCAGAATTTATGCTGAGCTTTATAGTTTTCTAGTCCTACAGTCCAATTATTCACCAGAATAGGAAAAGTGCCCACTCTACCAGAAACCAGGAAGTAAGGAGATTGCAGAGCTGTATGTTGCTTAAGATACAACTTGAGAATAACCCTTTAAAGGGGTTGTCCGGTCCAAAATGATAAGTCTGCCGTGACTCTGTGGGACTGCAGACTTACGAATCCCCCCAGCAAACACACTATGAGCTGCAGGAATTCGCCAGTTTCTGAGCCAGGACTGGTGGGTACGTATGAGTTATGCATACTTCGGCCAGAGCCCGACTAGTGGGCATGGCCTCACTCCATACCATTGTATTGAGCAAGGTGGCCGACTAGAGGGTGCGGCCTCGCTCAATACAAGTGTACAGAGTGAGGCCATGCCATGCCCACTAGTCTGGTTCTGGCTGGGAGTATGTATAATGCATACGTACCCGCCGGTCCTGGCTCAGAAACCGGCAAATCCCCCGGAGCACAGAGTGCGTGCACTGGGGGGATTCATAAGTATGCAGTCACACAGAGTGACTGCAGACTCATCTTTTTCGACTGTACAACCCCTTTAATATCTAAGCCCCATTTTTCAAATTTCACATGTGGTAATAACTTTGGAATGCTTCAACATATCTGCAGATCCACTAAAGTATTGTTTTATAATTCATGTCTTTCTGACACCAATTATGTGTACATTTTGGTTTTATTAATTTTTGTCTTTGCATAAAAACCATGTCTTGTAATGACAAATAGTTTTCCAGGCCTTTTTTAACATTTTTTTGAGCTTTTGTTTTACATTTTTACAATTTTTATTCACCCTTTTTGTTTTACTCAGTCCTATTAAGGGAATTGTACTTTTAATGCTCTGACTGCTGGTCTGATACACTGCAATACTTCCGTATACTTCTGTATTACACTGACACTTGATATATTAGACCCTGTTTATCGCAGGGCCTGATAGGCCACCATACCCCTAGGCCTTTACTTTGCAATTATTGGGACCTAGGGGTGTCTATGGAGTTAAAGAGAAAGCAACATCCCCTGTTAACCATGTAGATGATGTTGTGGTTGTAGACAGTGGCACCTGGGGGTTAAACATTCATGATCCATGCTATCACTGATCATGGCTGATGCAGCAGTGTATTAACTATAGTACACAACCCATTGAGGTGTGCTATTTACTTTTTCCTCAGCACTGTCTTTTATCGGTTTACCTGCCTGATATTAAAATGGGCATCATATCTCCTAGCTGGACTCATGAAATTGTTATTTTATTATCAGGAAGACATTCAAACATGAATTTCAGAGTAAATACATCAGTCTCAGCAGGTCTATAAAGACATGTATGCAGATGATGACCGTGGTGACAGTTTTGATTTAATGCGTTATCGGGTTTCGACAGCACAATTGAGCACCATTAAGGTGTTAACTTGCCAACAGTCCAGATTTTACCAGGATAATCCCACAGACTGGCTTACAAAAGGAGTGAAGCCTAAACCCAGCCTAAAGTTGTCATTTTGGGGGTGCTCCTGGGTGGTTATGGATGTTCCTAGGAGCTTCCAAGTATGGTGATGAAGTGTCCTAATCTTGGACATTCAAATTTTGGTAAAAATGTTAATGGGCTACTAAATAAGAGTAGATTCTGTAAGAGGACATCAGAAATTCACATTATACAGAACTAATATAGACTGAAGGTATACTCATGCACTCTCTATACGCTTGTGAGTATGATATAGGAAAGAGTGGAATATAGGCTATATCTGAAGTGAACCTAACTTTTCAGGCTTTGGAGTGGACCTTGACTAGTAGACACTAGTATCTTTACTTACTGGCTCATTATATGCGAATCCCAGGCCTTCAGCTGCAGTATGGAGGATCTCCGATTCCAATCTGTGACGCCTTACAAATTCTGCTGCTTCCTGAAAAAACAATAAATAAAAAATACTTGGACATTATGGTGGAAACATACATCTTAGTTAATTCTCTTTCGGCAATGAACATCTAAAGAAAATATTTAGGTCTGCTTCACAGATCCGTGTTTCCAATACGTGTCGTATCCGTTTTTTTCATGGATACCACAGGTACCCATTATAACCTATGCTGCTATACACATGTCCGGTTTTCTCCAGCAGCACGGATGACAAGGGCCAATACAAGTCTATGGGTCCATGAACAACACGTACAGTACATGTATGGCAGTCAGTGTTTAACATTGCAAAGTATAGGAGAAGCTCGGTAAAGTAATTCTTTATCTATACCATAAAAACACTGACATAATGATTGTAAAAACGGACACACGGCCGACACGCTCATGGCACACTGATGGAAGACACTAATGACACCTGTACTGTTTTTTCATGCAAGTGTTTTATACGGACATGTGAAGGGGCCTTACACTAAGTGCTTCTCATTAACAGGGTGTCCACTACTAGGTCATCCCCTTCTCAATCTGAATATTTGCCCGTTAAAATAAAAACACCTATACTAATCTCCCATGCCGATGCTGTTACAGCGGTATCGGCATTCGCTTTCCTGGGGCTCACGGGAGGTGAGTATAGGTGCTTATATTTTAACGGGGCCAACATTCAGAGTGAGAAGGGTTTGTCCTAATAGTGGGCATCCCCTTTAACTAGATGATACTAAGTCTGGAATTCAAGAGAAAAAGTAGGCAAGTAAGCTATTTTACAGAAGAGCACCATCTCTCTACTGCCCTCTACTGGAGGTGGCTACTAGTGTTGAGCGAGTATGTTCTGTCCGAGTATGCTCGGGCCGAGCTCCGAGTATTTACAGCTGCTCGGTGATATGCTTGAATCACTCCCGTGTGCATGATTTGCAACGGTTTGTCAGCTTTATTACATGTGAGGAATGTGTAAGAAATAGACATTCCTCACATGTAATAAAACTGTCAAACAGTCACAAATCATGCACACGGGAGAGATTCAACCATATCACCGAGCAGCTGTAAATACTCGGAGCTCGGCCCGAGCATACTCGGACAGAACATACTCGCTCAACCCTAGTGGCTACCCTACAATTCAACATATAACCCTTGCAACTTGACTATAGATGTTACGCAAACAAAACCCCACCTGACAGCTGTTTTGTTGTTCTCACCTCTCATCAGTGCAGAGCAGGATACTGATTCAAAGGCTTCTCATCCAGCCAACCAGAATCTTGCTCTGTACTGACAATGGGTAGGTATCCCAAAACAGCAGTGGTCCTATAGGTTTCAGGTTTTTTTTTTACATGCTTAGTCAATTGGCCAGGTTTGTTAAAAGTGTTCGACATTAATTCCTTATAAACTGAATGACTTAAATGTTTAAAAGCTTATATGGTAATAAAATAATAATTCAAATATAATGTTAGCCTTTGTTTTTCTGGAAACTCTTAGCCGTGTTTTTAATAAACTCCATACATTATGTGGCTCATAATCGATATAACAGATTTCTATTAGTTGGTATCTAAAACTCATACACCACTTTATGTATCTTAGACCTCACTTAATTGGTATCTTAGAAAAATGAGTATCTTAGATCTGGTGAGGCTGGAGTACTTACTTTGAAAATCTATGTCAGAATGGCTGTATCATCCAATTTGAAAGTGGGCAATATAGAATAGTACATTAGCAGAAATAAAATCATGGCTGCAAAAGAGCTGCTTTTTCAGCCCAGAGGCGGATGACTTTTTTTGGAGTAAAAACACAAACATATTTTACTCAGATTTTGCTCTTCATTCTGAGTTCTCCTTTTAGCAGAAATGAGATAACCCTACTATTCCATCATTTGGTTGCTGAAATATAATCAGTAATGCTGCTGCTGAATTACTGCAGTCAATTTGGAGTGGACTCTGTGGGGCCTACTGAATTTTAGTAACATCTCTAGAGGGATTAGTTGTCTCTCTGAGCACTTTTTACCAGTAAGGTGTAAAAATGCACAGACGTGTACTGTCAATAACCAACTTTTTAGATGCTGCTCAATATCTCAAGTCACAGTGACCTCACTCACCTTTGTAGGTCGGACGTCAGATGGATCCATATAGTCGCTTGTAAGGCTTTCATAAAAGCTGACATTTTCTAACACATCCAAGTCATCAGGATGGAAGAGTAGATAGGACTTGGCATACTCCAGAGCTTTTACATGATCTCCAACTGATTGTTGATTAAAAAAAAAAGAATTATTATTAATATCACTTTTTTTTTTAGACCCGGTACTCAATGATTCATGAACAAAAACTTACCATTTGTGAAATCACAGATAAACCTAAAAGGATCTAAAATTAGTATGGTCATCAATATAGTCCAAAACGCAAATCAGAGATAGCAAGAGACAGGCTAAAAAGAAAGTCGTACAAGTCGAAACAATAATATTCATACTACGCACATCCTCACATCCTCTCGGCATATTATAATAGCTTAGAAGCATTATATGATTGTGCCTATAGGAACAGTGTGAAAAGTATGGTCTACTTAAACTCATGGTAAATCTCCATTCACTGTGCTGATGAGAACTAACAAGCCTGAAACAGCTTTATGCAGTGTAACTCCAGATGCACAGTTAGCAACAGAGTTCAAGAAAATTCATCGTCTTACTACAACCACTATCCTACAACAAGGAATAGGCATGTTATGGAGAATTCCTAAAAACTTATATTGTGTATGTTAGTTTTGATCAAAAGTCCGCTACAGTAACATGGGCTAAATTCATTAAGAGACACACATCTCTAAATGAATGTGGTACATCTGTCGGGCTGTCCAATCAGGTAGAATCAGAAATATGCTCCTGTAATACAGTCATTTCTGCTATAATTTTATGTTACTTTCTAGAGTAAAATATGAATCTGTCCAGCTGCACTAGCCCATGCCCCTCCTGCTAAAATCCATCCATTTTTCAGAAAAGAGGATGGGCTGGCATAAAAACACCCAAAGTTACAACGCTTTTGCTAAATGTTTATATGACAGTTGCCTGCCAAAAACTGTTTGATGAATGCCACCTTTTGTCTTTTAAATACTCGGATGTGATCCAACGCTTAAAATGAACCTCTACCTACAAAGAGTATCAGGCTATTTAAAGCACCACTCCAGAATTTATTTTTATTGCAGGGCTGGAATGGTGCTGCTAATCTAAGTTCCCTGCTCCTAGTTTTATACTTACCAGCCGCTGTCTTCATCTGTTCTCAGTGCCGCTTCGGTTGGTCTCCAGCAGTTTGTGACCTGCCGGATCTCTCCAGAGATCCAAAAGTCACAACTCAGTGCAAGTCTATGAGAGGCAGAATGAGGGTTTCATAGACTTACACTGAGAGCCTGTGACCATTACCTATGTGTCTCGCCCAGGGGGATATAGGGGACTCTGTACCCAGGCCTTTTACCTTGTTTAGGATGTCACGGCAGTCGGCTCCCGGGCCCGTACTCTGAGGTCTCTCTTGTAAAAGGGGTTTTAGTGTACAGTTTATCTCGTGACCCCACCTGTGGTTTCCGGTAATAGTTACTGGCGCTGCTGCAGATCTCCGGGGGTGATGGGATGGCAGCTTGGATGTTTCTGCTCCCCACAGGCGGAGCGGGCCCCCCGGGGCAGTGTAGATGCAGATGGTGATGCTGGCCGTTGTAGTGCAGAAGAGATGGCGCAGCAGGAGTAACTGACAGACAGGAGATTCACTTCAGTACCTTTACTGGTGCGGATGTCAGGTACGGTCCAGGGTACTCGGTAGGAAGGGTGCACTTCTGGACTCTCCCCAGTGAGCGGGTATAAGACCACCTGGTCCGTTTCTCCCTCTCTCTAAGCTCCTGGCCAGCCTGCAACTGGGCCTAGCTTCTGTGTTGTGTTGTTCTCTCACCTGTCGCTTGGTAGTAGGACCTTTCTCTGGTAACCACTATCCCTGGACGCTGGGGCCTTCGTGATTCCTAATCCTGTAAAGGGTTTAGCTTCAGGTCGACCAGGGATCTGTAATCCTCCTGGTATGCCGGTAATCCCTACTGGGTGTAGAGGACCCTGTAGGTGCGGACCCGGTGTCCGGTTTGTATTTTGGGTGAGCCTATGATGCTCCTCTGCCCCCTTAACTCCTTTCTCCTCTTTGCCTCCGGCCACACTCGGGGCCCTCAGTACTCAGCAGCAGACGTGCTGCTCCTTCACTGGTCTCAGTGCCAGCATGCTCTCTGACTTTCTGACTGCCTAACTCCACCCTCCAGTATATATATCCCTAACAGGGCTCCCTCTGGTGGTATGAGGTGGAAGGGTGGAGGTGTCTGTTTGTAGTGAGGGCCTCTTGTGGAGAAGTCCATCCATGCACCCTTTTGGGTCCTGTGGTACCTGTAGTAGCAGGGTTCAACATATGACTTCCGGTCAGTTAGAAGTTGCAGTCACAAGACGGCAGTGCAGGAGCAGAGCGGTGCTGGGAAGAGCTGATGACGGCAGCTGGTGAGTATAATACTAGGTGTAGAGAACTTACACTAGTGGCACCACTCCAGCACTGAAATTTAAAAACAAAACCCTGGTGTGGTGCTTTACTAAAAATGGGAGTTATAGTATTATTCAATATACTTCACAGTTTATTATATTTACCTTAATTTTTTTTCAATATATGTAAAATAAAAATCTGTTTTCGGTACATGAAACCCATTAATATGTAAATAAGCTGCTGTTGGCAGATCTTATTTTGACTTGTGTGTTGCATTTTATTAGTAACTAGTTCAAGACCTGGTCATTTACCCCTGTTCATAACCAGGCATATTTTCACTTTTTTTCGTACATGAGCGCTGACAATGTTTTCTGAATCGGATATTAAAATATTTTCTGCATGTTTTTTTTTTTTAAACTTCCGTATTATGGAGAACACAACTTTTTCTAAAATTTGAGGAGAATTCAATTCGACTTGAATATACAGTATGTAGCCATCTCTAGCAAGTACTCGTTGTATGCCTCATACAGTTAAGTCCAAAATATTTGGAGAGTGACACAAGATTTGACATTTTCATTGTTTACCAAAACATATTCAAGTTACAGTTATATAATTAATATGGGTTTAAACTGCAGATGCTCAGCTTTAATTTGAGGGTATTCTCATCTTAATTGGAGTAAGGGTTTAGGAATTACAGCTCTTTAATATGTAGCTGCCTCTTTTTAGAAGGACCAAAAGTAATTGGACAATTATCTCAAAAGCTCTTTAATGGGCTGCATGGGCTATTTCTTCATTAATTCATCAATTATGCAGGTAAAAGGCCTGAAGCTGATCTCTGGTGTGGCATTTGCATTTGGAAGTTGTTGCTGTGAACCCACAACATGCAGTTAAAGGAAATCTCATCGCAAGAGAATCAGACAATCATTAGGTTGAAAGAAAATAAGAAATTCCTCAGACAGATAGCAGAAATGTTAGGAGTGGCCAAATCATTAGTTTGGTACATTCTGCAAAAAAAAAAAAAGAGCACTGAGCTTCGGAACTCAAAAAGACCTGGACATCTACGGAAGACAACAGACAACAGTGGTGGATGATCACATAATCCTTCCCATGGTGAGGAAAAACCTCTTCACAACATCCACTCAAGTGAAGAACACTCCCCAGGAAGTAGGTGTTTGAGTATCTAAGTCTACCATAAAAAGAAGACATTTGAGCCCCTAAAGTGAGGATACTTTGTAGAAAAATCATTGCAATTCCTAAATGTTTCACAGGATATTTTTGTTCACCCTCTAAAATTAAACCTGAAAATTTACACTTCAATTGCATCTCAGTTGTTTCATTTTACATAAAAAATAGTCGCATGCAGAGCGCAAATCACGAAGGTACGGTCACTGTGCAAATATTTCTGGATTTACTGTAACGGTATATGATTAGAAGGAGACATTGAGAAGTGCCTGCATACATTATCACATTCTAAGATGTAATCCAACATAAGATAGTAAATTAATTAGTGCATAGCTATGTGAAATCAGAGTCCAGTTTTACATAGGGGTCGACATTACCTCTGTAGTAGCTGAACTGCAGGAAATCATAGTGCAGAGGAAGAAAGTTCTCAATAGGTGACAAACGCCCAGGTCGTGTCGAGAGGTCTCTTACACATTCATGCTCACAAGCAAGAATCTGAATATAGTGATCTGAAATTGCAAATTATAAAAGAGAATATAAAACTATTCATCCATTCTACATCATGGACACACACAGTATTGCTGTGCAGCGAAGTTACAAATAATACTTGGACTAGAATGTTCAACCAACAGTGTTGTTTACAGCTTTAAAGGGCATATCTCAGAGGAATCCACCCTCCTAAGCCGTCTATATGGGCATGAAGGTCATAGAAAATTTAATAAAATGATTTTTTGATATCTGTGATCCGATGTCTTATTCCAGAGAAATCCACGTTTTTCATAATATGTAAATCAGTTGTTAAGATCTATGAGCCAAACCTGGTTCTGAGAATACTCCCGAGTTCATTTTAAATGAAAGGAAAAGGGGCGTTACCAGTTTGAGACATGTAATAACTGATAGTCTGCTATCCTGATCTACATCTCAAGATGATGGCCCCTTTCATTTAAAATACGCTCTGGAGACAGATTGTGTCTGCATACAGATCGCAGATATCAAGGTATCATTTTATTCAACTTTCTATGACTTTCACACCCACATAGATGGCGCAGGAGGGAGGATCCTACTGACAGATTCCTTTTAAGGAAAATTTCTGGGCAATATTAAAAGACTTGGCAGCTCTGATGGCCCAATATTTCCTACATAGTGACATATTTATGTTGATCTGGTCTGGCCTGTTTATTGATCTAGCTTGATGTGCTTATGGCAGGTGGGACAAGGCAAAGTTTCTAAGTAGTAATATTGTACAAGAATATGGTTAAGAATTACACAAATAACTTCGGCCTGTAAATCGTGAAGATCTAGGAAAAAGCATCACTATGTAAATTGGTTTTGCTAGGTGGTCTTATATCAGCATTATTCTGTGTTCATATGTCCTATATTTATTTCCATTGTTGGATACATTTTGGAATCATAAAAACAGAAATAAAATGTTCCAGTACATTTGTATGGGAATGGGAGTGTCACACAAGGTCTTCTGCTTTCCGATTTTGAGCGGGATCAAAAATTGTTGTCTGTACAAAGTTTCTGCTCTGCCAAATAAAGTGGATAGTAACTGGATCCATTTTTTTTAAACAATGAAGCCTTTCTAAAATGTAGCATAGTGTAAATGTTATGTTCTGCTACCAGAGCTAAGGAAAGAGAGGAGATCTGTCCCTACGATAGAACTCAGCTTAATCCCTACGATGTAACAGGGAACCTGATCCTGCGATCAGACCTGCTAAAGTCCTAAGCTAGTCTGTACGGAGACCTATAGATGTGGGGAAGGAATCCCTACAAGTACTAAGGACTGGGAGGAATATGGGACACCTCCTAACAGAAATAGTAGCAGACAGACGAACAAACAAAATATATAGAACATAGAGGTCAGTAGACCAAGCAAACTAACAGAGCAAGACACAGAGCACAGGCTAGCTAGAAAGTAGATATACAATGAAGTCCAGCAAAGCTAAGAGCAAGGTTCTAACAGTAAAGTCATTCAATATGTCATATTTTAACAGATCTGTTTTTCGGCGCTGCAAATGCCCAGAACACAAGAGATGTTCAAAGACACCGCTAGTAAAAACAGATTCATTCAAAACGGAACAAAAACGGATGGAAACCAAAGTGTCTGTTTTTATAGAGGAATCCATTAAAAATGGAAACTTTCTATTTTACATCCATTTTGCCCTGTTTATAATGGATCCAGTTTTTGTTTTAATACCGGATCCATTACCAATGGATGACAACTGGATATATGAACAGGTCCTTACTTGTTTTTTGGAGCTGCTCTATAGCTTATAAGGTATAAGGAGAGGTTCATTCTGATCATTGTTGAACCATTGCAGATGTTTTCATACATAAAAATGAAGAATAATTGAATGCCTGTCAGTCTCACTGTTTTGTTTTCTTCTCATCATTACCAAGTGCGGAGGAGCCACACGAAAGAGTGATTGAATTCTCAGACTATGTCAATTTAGTAAAAATGGACATGTCCAGGAACAATTTATCTTGAGTAATGGCAGCTTGTTTTCCAGCCGTCATACTGAGCTTTGCAGGCTGTTTGCAATCAAAGAACTTGCGACCTCTCACTGTAGCTGCAATACGCTAAAGGCTTCCATATGTGGGTGACTTTTCAGCATTGTTATGGGGATTTTCAGACAAGCAGCGGGGATCAGGTCAGATAATGGCAATGAAACTATCGATACACTATGGGCTAAGTTCCACCGATGAGCATTTCGTGCATTTTTTGATGTAGCAGATTTTCTTCACCCTTTCTGCAAAAATTAAGCTAAATTAGGTAACTTGCTGTCACTTTGAAAAGGTCATCCAATCTACAGGCAGCAGATTATACAGTCAGAGGAGCTGAGCAGATCACTATACATTTTCTATGGGAGAAGACAGATTATATTTTAGATTACATTCAATTAAATGTCTGCTTTTTTATGCCTAGGAATCCAGTGGGTGGGGTTGCTCATGATTGACAACCTCCCCTATGTGGCTGTCCAGTCTAGGATTGGACTACTAAGCACTGAAAGTGCAGAGATTTAAAGGGGTTGTCCATTCAGAAGATATGGATGACCTCTCCTTAGAATAAATCATCAATATCAGGTCAGTGGGTGTCCGACACCCGACAACCCACCTATAAATAGTCATAAGCTCCTGGAGTGGCATGATGTAAATACATTAAACGGAACTGCAATGTGCAACTCCATTCATTGTATAGCGAGAAGTGCTATGTACTGTAGATCATATTCTAATTAAGACTTTATAACAGCAAGATAACAGGAGCTGTTCTGCAGTACTCAGCAGCGTCCACTACACATTGAGTGGAGCTGTGTTGTGCAGCTCTATTCAATGTATTTACATCTGGCCACCACTGGAGCTTATAACAGCTGATAGGTGGGGGTCCGCCACCAAGTAACTGATATTAATGACCTATCTGTAGCATAGTTCATCAATATTTTCTGACTGAACAGCCCTTTAAAATACATAAAAAACAAGAGTTATAATAAATCATCTTCCACAAATCTATATATTATTCTGCAAAGCTGTTCAGGATCTATACCATGCTATCTGCTGATCAGACAGCTGATTTTCGTTAATAGCTGGACTATAAATGAGCAGTATAAAGCTTACCGATCAATTTTACATACTAGTATTTGTGGCTTAGCATAACTTTTAAAGTTCGCGCGCACTAGCATATAAAGAAAAAATCAGTCCCATTCTCATCCAGAAAGGTGGGCCGATTCATTCTCACTTGCCAGCAATCCGTTTCTATAATCAGCATCTATTAGTAGTCATTTACAGGGCTAGTTACAGTTGTCTATGTTACAGAACTGTAATGTAGCCGTAAAAATCGGATGTCAAACTGATCGTCCGTATAACATGCAATTTTTTTCTTGCACTGTACAGATTTCAGAGGGAAACTGCAGCATGCTGCAATTTTTTTTTTAGGTCTCGCTCACACGAGCGAATAAAATCGGACCAATGTTATACTATGGGGCTATGCAGATCTGCAATTTTTTTCTCAAGGCAATTCTACATGAGAAAACAATCGCAGCATGCTGCGGGAGCATCTGACAATCGGGTCGCACTCGCCCATTCAAGTCTACGGTGCGAGTGAAAAATTGGACTGCACTCACATGTCATCCGAGTGCAGTCCAATGTACTCTCACAGAGTCAATGGAGAAATTTTGTTCTGCATCTTCCCCGTACCTGCCATGTGAGAGAATCAGATCACATTAAGGTGACACTTGGATCAAACTGTGACAGAGTTTGATTCGAGTGTCATTAGCATAATCGGCCCGATTGTCTCGCTCAAATATTTGCTCGTGTGACCCCGGCCTCATGCCGAATATAGATGAGAAACAATACGCAGATCTGCACTGCCTCACTGAATAACATTGGTCCGAGTGCAATCTCATTTATCATCGGAGTGCACTACTCCGATTCATACACTAGTGTGAGCGAGCCCTTAAACTGCAAAAAAGATATATGGTACTCCATAGAAAACAGGCAGAAAGATTTGTGGTCTTCATCTGTTAGGATTTAAAGTTTCCCAAAAAATGCATTAACCTGTTACAGTCAAAATGTTCTTTAACTTTATAAAAAGACATCTAATCAATGCCTAAATGGTGTAATGTTATGTGTTGTACATGCCATTAAAGTATAAGGCAGCTACAGTACCTGCTGCTAGAACTGTAACACAGCACCACCATAAACTATTTGCACAAGCCTGAAATTAAGAGATTTTTTTCCCAAAGTTATTTCCAGATGTGGATTGTAATGCTTGTCACTGGTATGATATGTTACCCAAAATATTCCAGCTACAGATGGTTGTAAACCATATTGTACAGGTAATAAATCTCATATAATATGCTTGTTTCCCTGGAAAATTAGACTGTATTGTTTGGAGTAAATCATTGTGATCTGTCATGTATGTTACTTATATACTTATTACAATCAGGTATAGCTAATTTATACTTACTTCATATCACTGGCCACATCAGCAGGGTTGCCTACCGCACAGAAATTCTAGAATGGTCTGTAAAAATTGGACACTTTTTTGCCCTGTTCGTAAACAGAAATTTAAAGGGGTTGTCCAGGCCTTTTTATTTTTACAATGTGCCTAAGAACTAAGAGGCAGGTTGCTAACTACCTGCCTGTTGTACCCGACACCGATCACAGACTGATTCTGCAAGTGATTCAGTGGCTTCCTCTGAAGTCACCTTGAGAAAGCAGCAGTTTTCCGCTCGGCTGTGTTGACAGGAAGTGACCACCGACATCATGCCGTTTGACGATCGGCTCCCTGCTACTTATTTGCAGGGAGCCGGCTGTCAATCAGCGCAACGCCGGCAGTTAAGCCCCGTTAATATGGGTACAACGGGTAGGTAGTTGCCCTTGTTAGCAAATACCTGCTTGTTAGTTTTTAGACACATACTAAAAAAAAAATAAAAATCATGGATAACCCCTTTAAGGAGTCTATGATTTTTCTGAAACGGAAGTCATTTATACAGATTTTGATAGTAATTGTCATTAGTTACAGTGAATGCAGCTAATGTCTTCATGTCAGAATTATAGGCTATGGACATGGATCACTTATAATCAAAATGATTTATTATGCTTTTACAATGTGTTCATAAAAAATATTGTCTGTCTGTGATTTTTTGATAAGCTGTCCAGAAAAAATAAAAAGTCAAGATGGCAACCTGCTCATTAGTAATGGATTAGATTACCAAAAAAAGTCTGACTGTACAATATACAACAAAGGGGTCATATTTTTGCTTAAAGGGGTTGTCCGGTACTTTATATTGCTCCCCCAATGTACCCCGCCCGGGGCCGCTAAGGATTTTTTTAATTACCCTACATTGCAGATACTGCCTGTGAGCGGCGCTATCACTGGCCTCTTACAAGCATCACGTGACCCCCAGCTGCAGCCGACCCTGACATCCGCTGACGTCACGACAAGTCCAGGCAACAGCCGGGGGTCTCTGTCTTCTGCGTTCCATGGTGGAAGCCAGGCTGTGGGCGGGGTTACCCCCCGCGTCACACCCGGCAGCCACCGCACGCTCTGCCTCTCCCCATTCATTGGGAAAGCGCGTGGTGGATGCTGGGTGTGAAGCGGGGGGTAACCCCGCCCACAACTCAGCAGCCACCGTGGAGACCCCAGCTCTCAGTCACGCCTCACTTGTCATGACGTCAGCGGGGGGGTCACGTGCTGCCTGTGAGCGGCCAAGGATAGCGCCGCTCACAGGCAGAAACAGCAACGTAAGGTATTTACAAAAATCCTTAGGGGATACATTGGGGGGGCAATATAAAGTACTGGGCAACTTCTTTAAAGACGACTTGTCACTTGTCATAAATATGTGGTTTTTTTTAATTGATCTAAATGGCAATGTTCACTGAATCTGGCGTTGAGGTTTTTTTTTTGGTTCCTGCCTCTTGATTCCTGGAATATGTGCCCTCTTGTATGTAATTCTAATTTTCTTATCTAGAGGGGCGTAGTCCTCATAAATACACCCACAAAAAAGAATTGAGGATCACATTTCCTTGGCTAACAAGACAGGTCCTGTTTACCCCTTTTCATGTGTGCCACGTGCTCGTGTACGGAGCGAGCCCAGGACTTGGCAGATGCTGCTGTTAACCTCTTAAATTCTCCTTCAAGCGCTGCTGTTAACCCCTTAAATATCTATGTCATTATTGGAAGTCTACACTTTGGGCTTCATAGGAGGCTGTGATTTTAGCTATATATTACAACACTGTATTGCAGTATATAGAATCAGCAATTAAATCATTTCAAAGAAAAATTCTATAAATGTTACAAAAATTAAAAACATAAAAATTCAAATAATCCCCTTTATCACCCAACAAATATAAAGACATTAAAAAGTAAAAAAGAAACTTTTTTAGTATTTAACCAAAATTGTCATTTTTCAGCAGCCACGCCCCCCCCAAAATACCATAAAAAAGTATCAAAATTATCGTATGCAGCTCAAAATGGTATCAATAAAAATGGCAGCTTGCTACTTAAAAAAAGAAGCCCTATGCAGATCGATATATGTAAAAAGAAATAAATTATCACTAAAATAAAATAAATTACAATTAAAAGGGCGCAATAAACACATTAGAAGGGTCGGCCAGTCATTATGATGACAGTCACCTTGGCCCGTTCTCCCGTATTCAGAAACTCTTGCTCTAACGCTTCTGTGTTTCATATGAGAAAGCAGCTGAAAGACATCTCTTTCAGCGATTTATTTCCGGGATAACAAAGTGATCGGCAGGTTGAAATAAGACACCCAATAAATATCTCCCCCAACAATTGGTTAGCTGGTAAGTCCATACACATTAGTGTGTCGGATGAATCCGTCATTATTGGCGGGTGCAACCGGCATTAGTGTAATGTGGAATGAAAAAAAAATGGTGAAATTGTGGATGTTTTCGTTATTTCATCTAACTTGGAACTTATTTTTTACTTTACAGTATGTTTTATACTAAAATTAGTTTGGTCATTCAAAACTCCTGAAAAAAAGAAGCCCTAATATGGCTATCTCAATGGAAAAATAAAAATGTATGACTCTTGGAAAAAGGGGTTAAAGTCATAAAAAGTAGCTAGATCATGGCCATTCATAGATAAATTCATTCGACATGGAAAACAGCCTAGATATAATATTCTAATACTTCTAAAAAAGGATTTGTTCACGTAGAGCAGCTTTTTTGTATGTGTTTTTTTTGTGGGAAAACAGAAATGGACCTAGTAAACAATGAAAGGTAGACAAAAGTCCCGGACTGAGGGAACAGGAGTCATACAGTTTCCTTGTTCATAGGCTTAGGACCTCTATAGGTTGACTTACTGGCTCTGATGGGTGCCATATGTATGGAACTATTCTAACTCTAAAAATACTTCTAAAAAGAATATATTTGTACATAAGACATAATGAAGCATGTTATAATTTTTTTCTGTATAGAGTAGCGGCCGATTGCATTTTAAGAGGAGTTCTATTTTAGTTCTGTATACAATTAAGCCTAATATGGCCATGTGCATAAGGCGTTAGGATCTAATAACAATCGTTGGGGTAGAGTGATTGCCTACAAAAAGGAAAACCACATTTAAAATAACTCTTCAGAATTGAGTAAACTGTATTTTCTATCAATGTATTTGACTTGTGTTTTCACACTTTTCTGTTGTCTTAACTAAAGTACAAGAAATAAAGATTTTGCAGACAGAACTGAGACAGGAAATTAGGTGGACTATCATTCACAGATATACAGGCTCTTTTCCGTAGTCAATATCCTTTAATCCCAAAATTAACTTGGCTCGAGAATAATAATGCCCTGGAGTTAGTCCTCAACAAGGAGTAATGAAACTCTACACCTCATATCCTGTACAATTAGACAACTTGCAGGACTGATCTTTTATTAGTAAAAGGGCTCCTAATAGCGAGGAACCTCAAGCAACACGGGTGAGTGATTTCATATGTGCAGTGGCTGGTGGCGAAGAATGTCAAGGACAGAATTTAATCAACAATTTCCAAGAAAATGAAAATGTAGTAGATTTCATATTTTATTTGCAGGAAATCAAAAGGGAACTGAGAATTTTGGATTGAGAATATCCACAGGTTTAGGCCAGTGGAACATTTGTAACCTGCAAAAGGCATCAAAAACAGGCTGGACGGGTTCTATTTCATTTATGTTTTACACAATATTAGGTATAATTTCTTTTTTTAATTATGTTAGTCAACTATATATAATATTATAACATTGCTGATTGACCGTTTAGGGCTAAAACGGTTATTTATACCTCAAGTTGAAAAAAGAAAAAACAAGACAAAAAGAACCCAGAAGCATAGTAGGAGCTTTTGAGCTATATGCTTGGTCCCAGTTCCTTGCAAGTCCTCTTCCAATTGAGCCTGACACACCACAGTATTTCCTGTGCAGGCACGTGACTAGACTATGTGTGACAGAGGTTGGCCGACTGTTCATTTCAATAGCGAAGCTATCAATAGCTAGTTAAAGGAAATGAATGTATTTGCTACCCATTCTGAGAGCAGCATAATGTACAGTACAGACCAAAAGTTTGGACACACCTTCTCATTTAAAGATTTTTCTGTATTTTCATGACTATGAAAATTGTACATTCACACTGAAGGAATCAAAACTATGAATTAACACATGTGGTATTATATACTTAACAAAAAAGTGTGAAACAACTGAAAATATGTCTTATATTCTAGGCTCTTCAAAGTAGCCACCTTTTGCTTTGATGACTGCTTTGCACACTCTTGGCATTATCTTGATTAGCTTCAAGAGGTAGTCACCGGAAATGGTCTTTCAACAATCTTGAAGAAGTTCCCAGAGATGCTTAGCACTGGTTGGCCCTTTTGCCTTCACTCTGCGGTCCAGCTCACCCCAAACCATCTCAACTGGGTTCAGGTCTGGTGACTGTGGAGGCCATGTCATCTGGCGTAGCACCCCATCACTCTCTTCCTTGGTCAAATAGCCCTTACACAGCCTGGAGGTGTGTTTGGGGTCATTGTCCTGTTGAAAAATAAATGATGGTTCAACTAAACGCAAACCGGATGGAGTAGCATGCCGCTGCAACATGCTGTGGTAGCCATGCTGGTTCAGTATGCCTTCAATTTTGAATAAATCCCCAACAGTGTCACCAGCAAAGCACCCCCATACCATCAGACCTCCTCCTCCATGCTTCACGGTGGGAACCAGGCATGTAGAGTCCATCCGTTCACCTTTTCTGCGTCGCACAAAGACACGATGGTTGAAACCAAAGATCTCAAATTTGGACTCATCAGACCAAAGCACAGATTTCCACTGGTCTAATGTCCATTCCTTGTGTTCTTTAGCCCAAACAAGTCTCTTCTGCTTGTTGACTGTCCTTAGCAGTGGTTTCCTAGCAGCTATTTTACCATGAAGGTCTGCTGCACAAAGTCTCCTCTTAACAGTTGTTGAAGAGATGTGTCTGCTGCTAGAACTCTGTGTGGCATTGACCTGGTCTCTAATCTGAGCTGCTGTTAACCTGCAATTTCTGAGGCTGATTACTCGGATAAACTTATCCTCAGAAGCAGAGGTGACTCTTGGTCTTCCTTTGCTGGGGCGGTCCTCATGTGAGCCAGTTTCTTTGTAGCGCTGGATGGTTTTTGCAACTGCACTTGGGGACACTTTCAAAGTTTGCCCAATTTTTTGGACTGACTGACCTTCATTTCTTAAACTAATGATGGCCACTCGTTTTTCTTTACTTAGCTGCTTTTTTCTTGCCATAATACAAATTCTTCAGTAGGACTATCAGCTGTGTATCCACCAGACTTCTGCACAACACAACTGATGGTCCCAACCCCATTTATAAGGCAAGAAATCCCACTTATTAAACCTGACAGGGCACACCTGTGAAGTGAAAACCATTTCTAGTGACTACCTCTTGAAGCTCATCAAGAGAATGCTAAGAGTGTGCAAAGCAGTCATCAAAGCAAAAGGTGGCTACTTTGAAGAACCTAGAATATAAGTCATATTTTCAGTTGTTTCACACTTTTTTGTTAAGTATATAATTCCACATGTGTTAATTCATAGTTTTGATGCCTTCAGTGTGAATGTCAATTTTCAAAGTCATGAAAATACAGAAAAATCTTTAAATGAGAAGGTGTGTCCAAACTTTTGGTCTGTACTGTATTGGGAGAGATTCCAGTAACGTATCATGAACTGGGCAGAATGTTGTATTTTTTATACACTCACTGTTTTATCTGCGGCAGATCTACCATTTCATTTAATGCTGAACTCTGTATAACCGCGCCCACAGCACTGTTGGCAGCTTTTTGTGTACACTGTGCATATGCAGAAAGCTGCTAATCAGTGGGGGGGGGGGGGAGCTACAGTCATGGCCGAAAGTGTTGGCCCCCTTGAAATTGTTCCAGAAAATGAAGTATTTCTTCCAGAAAATTATTGCAATTATACAAGTTTTGTAATACTCATGTTTATTTCCTTTGTGTGTATCGGAGCAACACAAAAAAAAAAACAGAGAAAAAAAGGCAAATTGCGCAAAATTTCACACAAAACCTCCAAAAATGGGCTGGACAAAATTGTTGACACCTTTCCAAAATTGTGGGTAAACAACTTTTTTCAAGAATGTGATGCTCGTTCAAACTCACCTGTGGCAAGTAACAGGCATAGGCAATATGAAAATCATACCTGAAACCAGATAAAAAGAGAAGTTGACTCAATCTTTGCATTGTGCATCTGTGTGTGCCACACTAAGCATGGAGAACAGAAAGAGAACTGTTTGAGGACTTGAAAGCCAAAATTGTTGAAAAATATCAACAATCTCTAGGTTACAAGTATATCTCCAGAGAACTTGATGTTCCTTTGTCCATGGTGCGCAACATAATCAAGAGGTTTACAACACATGGCACTGTAGCTAATCTCCCTGGATGTGGACGGCAGAGAAAAATTGATGAAAGGTTGCAACACAGTATAGTCCAGATGGTGAATAAGCAGCCCCAATCAAGTTCCAAAGAAATTCAAGCTGTTCTGCAGGCTCAGGGTGAATCAGTGTCTGAGCAAACTATGCGTCAACATTTGAATGAAATAAAACGCTATGGCAGGAGACCCAGGAGGACCCCACTGCTGACACACAGACATAAAAAGCTAGACTGCACTGAAAAATGTACGCAAGTAAGCCAAAATCCTTCTGGGAAAGCGTCGTGTGGACAGACGAGACCAAAATGGACCTTTTTGGTAAAGCACATAATTCTACTGTTTTCCAAAAACGGAATGAGGCCTACAAAGAAAAGAACACAGTACCTACAGTCAAATATGATGGAGGTTCAAAGATGTTTTGGGTTGTTTTGCAGCCTCTGGCACTGGCCGCCTTGACTGTGTGAAAGGCATCATGAAATCTGAAGATTAATAAAGGATTTTGGGTCACAATGCAGTGCCCAGTGTCAGAAAGCTTTGTTTGCATCCTAGGTCATGGGTCTTCCAGCAGGACAATGACCCCAAACACACTTCAAGAAGCACCAAGAAATGGATGGAAACAAAGCACTGGAGAGTTTTGAAATGGCAGCAATGAGTCCGGATCTAAATCCCATCGAACACCCGTGAGAGATCTTAAAATTGCTGTTGGGAGAAGGCGTCTTCACATATGAAAGACCTGGAGCAGTTTGCAAAAGAAGAGTTTGATTTGTAAGAAGCTTGTTGATGTTTATAGGAAGCGATTGATTGCAGTTATTTATTCGAAAGGGTGTGCTGCCAAATATTAAGCTGAGGGTGCCAATAATTTTGCCCGGCCTGTTTTGGGGGTTTTGTGTGAGTGATGTCCAATTTGCCTTTTTTCCTCAGTTTTTTGTGTTGTTCCAATATACACAAAAGAAATAAACATGTGTACAACAAAACATATGTAACTGAAACAATTTTCTGGAAGAAACACTTCATTTTCTGGAACAATGTCAAGGGTGCAAACACTTTCGGCAATCACTGAATACAGAGCTCATGAACATGAAGGGCCACATGGAGCAGGTTTACTAGTCCTCTAATAATATTCTCTTGCTTATAAAACAGTTATTAAATCAATACTACAAGCATCACAGTAAGCGACACATCGCTAGAATCGGGGTCTCTATCTCTATATTATACTGCTCAAAGATTAAGTAGCGAAAACCTGGTGACAGATTCGCTTTAAATAAGTAGTCATCCTGATTACTGTCCACATATCTCTGGTCACGTGCTGTGTGGTCACAGAATGGAAGACGATCTACCAGGACCCAGGAATAGCACTTATAGCTCAAGATCGAGGCACCTTTGAGCAAAAAAGTATATAACTTACTAATTTAATCACATTAGAAGACAATTTTTTTCACTGGACAACCCCTTTAATTCAACCTTGGTCACAATATTTAGACATGTCTACCAATAAACGTTAATTGGTAAGGTAGGTGTTATGATCTGCTACAGAGACTAAGGAAAGAGAGGAGATCTGTCCCTACAATAGAACTAAACTAGATCCCTACGATGTAACGGGGAACCTGATCCTGCGATCAGACCCGCTAAAGTCCTCGGCTAGTCTGAACGCAGACCTATAGATGTGAGGGAGGGATCCCTACAAGATCTAGGGACTGGGAAAAGTTGGACACCTCCTAGCAGAAATAGTAGCAGTCAAAGACAAACACACAACAAAAAGGCATAGGGGTCAGAAGACCTAGCAAAACTAACAGAGAACGGCAACAGAGCAACAAGCTAGCTCAACAGTAGTAAATACAAATGAAGTCCAGCAAAGCCAGGAGGGCGGAGCAGGATTAAATAGGCAAAATGGTCACGTGACCATCATACTAAAAAAAACCTAACAGGAGAGTTGTAACAGTACCCCCTCTTCTAAGAGGATCCTCCGGATCCCCTAGGCCCAGGCTTACCAGGAAACCTCCTGTGAAACGCTCGGACAAGTCTGGGAGCAGAAACATCATCCGCCCTCACCCATGGGTTATCCTCAGGTCCGAAACCCTTCCAAGCGACGAGATACTGCAAACTCCCTCTATACCGTCTAGAATTTAGGATGCGGGAAATTTCATATTCCCCGTCCCCCACCACCGGAGGAACAGTGGCAGAGGCGTCACCATCCGATACATCAGCTTTTTTCAACAGAGAAACATGAAACACCGGATTAATCCTCCAGGACGTAGGAACCTCCAGCCTAACAGCAGATTGGTTAACTATCTGAAGTACCTTAAAGGGCCCTACGAACTTGGGACCCAATTTTTTAGAAGGAATCCTCAATCGCAGATTCTTAGAGGACAACCAAACCATGTCACCAACAGCAAACAAAACCTCTTGCCGTTTCCTATCAAAGTACCTCTTAGATTTCTTGTTAGCCTCCTGAAGATTACCACGCACATCCGTGCAAACTCTCTCCAAATCACCGGAAAAACTCTCCTCCTCAGGCACAGCCGAAACCAATTTGGAAAATGACCCAAAAGACGGATGTCTCCCAGAACAACAAAAAAAAGGCGAACACCCAGCAGAAGAGGATGTATGGTTGTTAAGAGCAAATTCAGCAAGTGGCAGAAACTCAGACCACCCCTCTTGATTGTCTGCCACAAAACAACGCAAGAACTGCTCAACATCCTGGTTCTTCCTTTCTGTCTGGCCATTAGACTCAGGATGATATCCGGATGAAAACGACCAATGAACTCCCAACCTGTCACAAAAGGCACGCCAAAAACGAGCCACGAACTGAGGTCCCCTATCAGAAACAATGTCAGTAGGAACACCATGTAGTCTGACAATTTCCTTGACAAAGGCCTTGGCGAGTGTCTTAGCGCAAGGCAGTTTGATGAAGGGAACCAAGTGACACATCTTGCTAAAACGGTCCACGACCACCTAGATGACCGTGAAACCTTCAGAGGGAGGAAGGTCAGTAATAAAGTCCATAGCCAGATGTGTCCAAGGTGCACTAGGAACCTCCAGAGGGCAAAGCAACCCCGCAGAAGGAGCATGCGAAGACTTGGATCTTGCACACACAGTACATTGGCGCACCCACTTAATGACTTCCTTCTGCCATCCAGGCCACAAAAAACTGCGACCCACAAGTCTCTTTGTCTCAGAAATTCCTGGATGACCTGCCAACCGAGACTCATGACACTCAACAAACAAATCTCTCCTAAAGGTCCTAGGCACAAACAACCTCCCATGGGGAGTGTTAGATGGGGCATTCTCCTGTGCTTTAAGAATCTCATCCTCCAAAACGGAGTCCAAAGCAGCAATCACAACACCTTCTCGTAAAATGGTCTCCTCTTCCTCCTCAAGACCGACCATGGGAGAAAAGCTGCGAGACAAAGCATCCGCTTTAACATTCTTGGTACCCGGGATGTAAGTAATGGAAAAATTAAACCGCGAGAAAAAAAGTGCCCACCTAGCCTGACGGGCATTCAAGCGCTTGGCAGCATCAAGATAGATCAGATTTTTATGATCAGTGAAAACCTGAATGGGAAATTCAGCACCTTCCAAGAGATGACGCCAGTGTTCAAATGCGAGTTTAATCGCCAGCAATTCCCGATTACCAATATCGTAATTAAGTTCAGTCTCGGAAATTTTTTTTGAAAAAAAGGCACAGGGATGTACTCCATCCTTGTTTTCCTGAGACAACACCGCACCAACCCCCACCGAAGAAGCATCAACCTCAACCAAAAACGGCTTAGTCACATCAGGCTGCATAAGGATGGGAGCAGAGGTGAACCTCTCCTTTAGAAACACAAAAGCTTCAATGGCCTCAGAAGTCCACTGAACCGCATTAGCACCTTTCCTGGTGAGATCGGTCAGCGGTTTGACAATAATAGAAAAATTTTTTATGAATTTTCTGTAATAATTGGCGAAACCCAAAAACCTCTGTATCGATTTCAAACCAATAGGCCTAGGCCATTCCTGCACAGCTTGAACTTTAACCGGGTCCATCTCAAAACCTTCACTGGAGATAATGTAGCCCAAAAAACTAATTCTCTGTACAGCGAACTCACATTTCTCCAGCTTAGCAAAAAGCGAATTGTCCATCAATAACTGTAATACCTCACGTACGCTCCGCCAATGAGACTCCAGATCCGGCGAATAAATCAAAATGTCATCCAAATACACAACCACATTTTTGCCGATTAAAGGTCTAAGGATATCATTAATAAGATTCTGAAAAAATGCTGGAGCATTGGTGAGACCAAAAGGCATAACCAGATTCTCAAAATGACCCACATGAGTGTTAAAAGCAGTCTTCCATTCATCACCCTCCTTCATGCGCAACAAATTGTATGCCCCCCGGAGATCAATTTTAGAGAACCACTTGGCCCCCACTAACTGGTTAAATAAATCAGGAATCAATGGCAGTGGGTAAGGATTGCGTACAGTAATTTTATTAATCTCACGAAAGTCCAGACAAGGACGTAAACCGCCATCTTTTTTTTTTACAAAAAAAAATCCAACAGCCACAGGAGACTTGGAAGGCCTAATGTGATCGGCGGCCAAGCTTGTCTGTATGTATTCTTCCAAAGCCTTTCTTTCAGGAATAGTAAGATTAAATAAACGACTCTTAGGAAGAGTCGCGCCAGGGACAAATTCAATGGTACAATCATAGTCTCTATGGGGAGGCAAAACCTGCGACTCCTCCTCAGAGAAAACTCTCCAAAAATCCTGAATAGGTACAGGCAATTCCCCTCTATCCACAGCAGCAATGCGCCCGTTACAACACTTGTCATAACACTTAGGGCTCCAGGACTTAATTTCATTGGTAGACCAATCCAGTACAGGATTGTGCAATTTTAACCAGGGTAACCCCAATATTACTGGAGAAGGCAAATTATCCAATACCACCAAATCCAAATTCTCTTGATGAATACCATTAATAGTGAGGGGAAATTCACAGACCTTCTGAGTAACACTCTTCAAGGGAGAGCCATCGACAGAAACCACAGCAATAGGGGATGACAAAGTTTTAGATTCTAATCTAAGTTTTTCCAAGAATCCCCCATCAATCACATTCAGAGTAGATCCACAATCCACAAATACCCGAAATTCAGTTAATTCATCCTGAGCAGCAGTAGTGGCAGATAGGAATACTCCCTTAGAATTTAAACAGGCAATACGAGCATGACTGACCATTTTTTTTCTTTCTTCTTACGAAGCACACAGCTCTTAATAAAATGACCAGAATTTCCGCAATAGAAACACAAGCCTTCAGAAAGTCGGCGGTCTTTTTCCTGAGAGCGGGGTGCCATCGCCCCAATTTCCATCGGCTCTCCATTGTCAGCACAGAACCTCTCAGGACTCGAAGCTGACATAGCAGAGGATTTGCTCTCATTAACCCTTTCACGCAGTCTCCTGTCTACCCGTATAGCTAATTGCATTGCCTCCTGCAAGTTTCCAGGTGTGGGATAAGCAATCAGTAAATCCTTTACCCTTTCACATAGCCCTGCAAGAAACAAGCTTTTCAAAGCAGAATCGTTCCACCCCACCTGGGCAGACCACAGACGGAAGTGAGAACAATATTTTTCCACATTACCTGATCCCTGCCTCAAACGTTTAATTCAGACTCAGCAGATGAGACACGATCAGGATCATCGTACAACAAACCCAAAGCAGAAAAAAAACTATCCACTGATCTAAAGCACGGATCACTAGGTTGGAGAGAGAAGGCCCATCCCTGAGGATCTTTGCGCAAAAGTGACATTATGATCCCTATGCGCTGTGATTCATCACCAGAGGATCCAGGTCTCAAACGAAAATATAATAGACAAGCATTTTTAAAAGAAAAAAAATCTTGTTGTTCGCCAAAAAATAAATCAGGCAGACGTACCTTAGGTTCCACAAAATGCGCTCCAGAACAGCTACTCACGTGTTGTTGGAGCTTGGTCACCTCCAGAGAGAGTCCCTGCAAGCGTTGAGCCAAATCTTGCACCGAGACCATGATGGAAAACTGGAGGTCTTTCCTTAGAGAAATTTTTTTTTTTTATGGCTGGACTTACTGTTATGATCTGCTACAGAGACTAAGGAAAGAGAGGAGAACTGTCCCTACAATAGAACTAAACTAGATCCCTACGATGTAACGGGGAACCTGATCCTGCGATCAGACCCGCTAAAGTCCTCGGCTAGTCTGAACGCAGACCTATAGATGTGAGGGAGGGATCCCTACAAGATCTAGGGACTGGGAAAAGTTGGACACCTCCTAGCAGAAATAGTAGCAGTCAAAGACAAACACACAACAAAAAGGCATAGGGGTCAGAAGACCTAGCAAAACTAACAGAGAACGGCAACAGAGCAACAAGCTAGCTCAACAGTAGTAAATACAAATGAAGTCCAGCAAAGCCAGGAGGGCGGAGCCGGATTAAATAGGCAAAATGGTCATGTGACCAGCAAACTAAAAAAAAACTAACAGGAGAGTTGTAACAGTAGGTGTGGGAAAGGTATGTCCTACAGTAGTAAAAAATGTTCATTATATTCTTTGTTAACACACCTTTTTTGCTGTTTTACCTATTCCCTAATATAGTTCCTGTTTTCAACAACGAATCAAAAAAAGGCCACAAGATAGTAATTTAATTAGACAAATGAGCCACCTGGACATTTTCTGTGCCAGATAAAGAGTTTATGAATTTGGCCTAAATCACACAATTTAATAGCAACATACAATTTTTATGTTCGCAATTATTCACATCCCTAAAGTTTTAGCTCTTTAATACAGCTTCTCTCAGTTGAAAAAGGCTCTGAAAAAATAAACCAAAAACATTGAATTCCACTTTGGATTGTTCTTCAAGTACTGCGTCTAATTTACCCTTTGGTAATGAGAAAGTGGTACTGCAGTTTTCATCTAAGATTCAATGTTTAGCATGTGGAGAGTTTGAAGATAAAAAAATTCACCAGTAACCAAAACATTTTCATCATGCCTTTTCTATAATGCAACAACTCAGCAAGCGGTGTAATAGATTCCAGCTAACTAGACCTCTGTGAGTATGAATGGGTAAGGGAGCTTTTATGTGATATACAAATTCATTACTCATTCACTATAAAATTCCATTTTCAAAAACTCAATTTGGAAGTTATAAGGTATTAGAATGGACCCTTATCTATCATGCATTGTGAAGAGCAGATGAAAAGGATATATATCCCTCTAGAATAGCAAGCACATCTGTACATTACACTGATGGTCTATTGATCCAAATCAAAACTGTGTAATGCTGCATTTCCCCTGCTGTGGTGATGCAGGGCTAATAAACACTTAAGAAACAACTGCACAATACTCTGTCCCCAAGTAGTCTATTTTTGAAAGTCAATGTTACTCACCTCAACCTGGCTCCAGCGCCAGATTCTCAGTCTTCCTCCTGCCACTGATGTCTCTCTGTCACATCTCTACCTGGATCTGCTTCAGTCATCAGTCAACGCTGCATTCACTCTGTGAGCGCCGCTGGTGATGGAAGGGAAGTTACAGCCAGACAGTATCTCTGGATAGCACAGATGCTGTCCAGCCAAGGATTTGTCTGGTTGAGACCTGTGGATCCACCCAGCCAAACTAATGGATGTGTGTGCTGCCCAGCAGGATTAACCCATGGCCAATGGTTGAGCTCCACACCCTACTTAACCTACTGTACCAGCATACTGCTGAAGTTGACACATATTCTGTCAGTAAAATCTCGGGACTCTAATGTTTTATTTATTCGGTGAATCCTGATATAGACCCAGCTTGTACTCTGACTTCAACTGAACCGGTTATTCCCTCTATTCTGACCTATGCATGTTTGAGTACGTTATGACTGATGATCTGGTATCTGGCTCTGCCTATCCCTCTGACTTCAGTTTTCGATTTCTGATTCTGTCATTTGTTCATCACTCCAGTTATTGACCCAGCAAGCTAGTCTTCTCTTGCCTTCTCTGGACGCCACCAGAGTATTCAGGTAGTTGGCATCTACACCACTACTTAGGACCTTCACCACTTCACTCAGCTATATTTTGTGCCTCCTGTCATATCCAAATTTGAGATATTGCTAGACTCTGCTACATTATGTATGCCTCCTGATATACCCTGCTCGGCTACATTGCTGAGCTTGAGTACATTTACATTTACAGTGAATCTTCTGACCTATTCAACTCGACTACAGCACTGTACTGTGCTATATCGCTACAGTGAATCTCCTAACCTCCTCAACTATATCACTTTGCTCTGTTGCCATGCTACAGTCATCTTTTGACCGACAAAATTCTGCTTCATTGCTACACTAAGCCACCTGATGTACTCAGCTCTATCACATTGGAGAGTTTTCTCTGCTATGTCATTTGCTTGACTCGGCCTAATGGGTCTCCGTATGCTGAGTTTCTACTGTCCCAGTGGACTACTGGTCAACTTCTCCAGTCACCATCCACTCTCTACTTCTATTTTTCCAATCAGACCATAGTGTTGCACATACAGTTGTGCTCAAAAGTTTACATGCCCTGACAGAATTGTTGCTTTCTTGGCCTTGTTTCAGAGAACATGAATGATAATAAAAAAAACTTTTTCTCCACTCATGGTTATTGGTTGGGTGAAGCTATTTATTGTCAAACTACTGTGTTTTCTCTTTTTAAATCTTAATGACAACCAAAAACATCCAAATGACTCTGATCAAAAGTTCACATACCCCATTTCTTAATACCGTGTATTGCCCCCTCTAACATCAATAACAGATTGAAGTCTTTTGTGGTAGTTGTGGATGAGGTTCTCTATTTTCTCAGATGGTAAAGCTGCCCATTCTTCTTGGCAAAAAGCCTCCAGTTCCTGTAAATTCCTGGGCTGTCTAGCATGAACTGCGCACTTGAGATCTCCCCAGAGTGGCTCAATGATATGGAGGTCAGGAGACTGAGATGACCACGGCAGAACTTTCACTTTGTTCTGCTGCAGCCAATGACAGGTCGACTTGGCCTTGTGTTTTGGATCGTTGTCATGTTGGAACGTCCAAGTACTTCCCATGCGCAGCCTCCGGACCGATGAGTGCAAATTTGCCTCCAGTATTTGCTGATAACGTGCTGAATTCATCTTTCCTTCAACTTTTAACAAGTTTCCTGTGCCTTTGTAGCTCACACATCCCCAAAACATCTGCGATCCACCTCCGTGCTTTGCTGTAGGAATCGTGTTCCTTTCATTATAGGGCTTGTTGACCTCTCTCCAAATGTAACATTTATGGTTGTGGCCAAAAAGTTCAATTTTGGTCTCATCACTCCAAACTACCTTGTTCCAGAGGTTTTGAGGCTTGCCTCTGTGCTGTTTGGCGTATTGTAGGCGAGATACTTTGTGGCATTTGCGCAGTAATGGCTTTATTCTGGCAACTCGACCATGCAGCCCATTTTTCTTCAAGTGCCTCCTTATTGTGCATCTTGAAACAGCCACACCACTATTTTCAGAAAGTCCTGAACTTCAGCTGATGTTATTTGTGGGTTTTTCTTTGCACTCTGAACAATTTTCCTGGCAGTTGTGGCCAAAATTTGCGTTGGTCTACCTGACCGTGGTTTGGTTTTTACAGAGCCCCTGATTTTCCTTTTGTTAATCACAGTTTGAACGCTGCTCACTGTCATTATCAATTCCTTGGATATTTTTTGTATCCCTTTGCAATGTTATACAGTTCAACTACCTTTTCCTGTAGATCCATTGACAATTCTTTTGCTTTGCCCATGACTCACAATCAACAAACGTCAGTGGCTGGATGAAAGATGCAAGAGTCTTTCTGGATCCCAGAAACTCACTCAGCTTTTATGCACACACACTGATTACAAGAAAACAGGTTACAGGTGAGGATGATACCTTCAGTAGCCATTCAAACCCATTTGTGTCAAATTCTGTGCATGTTATCAGGCCAAAATCACATAGGTATGTGAACTTTTGATCAGGGTCATTTGGATGTTTTTGGTTGTCATTAAGATTTAAAAAGAGAAACACAGTAGTTTGACAATAAATGACTTCACCCAACCAATAACTAGAGAAAAAGTTTTTTTGTTATCATTCATATTCTCTGAAACAAGGCCAATAAAGCAAAAATTCTGCCGGGGTATGTAAACTTTTGAGCACAACTGTATGTCGTACAGTTATGCATTCCAACTACCCATTTTAACCAAGGGCTTTGAGGAGCTGCCACGCAAGGTGAGACATAACACTCAGCTTATTATTAAGTGAGATATGCAATACAAAGGAAGTATATGGTTCACACGGGCCAAAGATCATATTAGCGATCCCTCCTACCAGTGAAAATAGTTTTCTTCTATGTATGTGTACGTGATGTATCCTCTTCCAAACATTCTCCTTGGCGACTGCATTCATCTAGCTGAAATAAAACTTGGGTACTTTTGTATACTTCAGAAATGGAGAATCTCTTATCAAAATAAATGTTTCATTACTGTAATACTTGATTAACAGTACACTCAGATGATAGCAGGCACCATTCTTAAAAAAATATCTTCTTTCATTAACAAAGGTTCAATCTTTATGGTTTTCAGTAGCCAGAGGTTTTACAATACTTGAGGAATACAATACAATTATATGACATAATATACTTAGTCCTTTCGCTCTTCCTGTAACTTTCCTGCGGACTGTGGCCTGACTTCAGTGCAGTACCTAAGTGCCTCAACCTGGTAAGCAAAATATATCTTTACTGAAACGTTCAGATCTTGGCCTACACTTTGCCTCAATGCCAATTTCTTCACTGTCTCAGGGTCCCCACTAACGTACAGCGGCGGTATTTGTCTAGACTCTAGACTCCGTATCCTGCTGTTAGAGCTCGCTTTGTTTGCATTTTCTACTTTGGGAAACCAGAGTTCTCCTTCTACCCTTGCTGTGACAAGCCAGTCAACCAATATTCATCATCCAAGGTACTTTCTTGCTATCACTACTATTCTCTGTCTGGCACACACAGTGCAGCCTAACTCACACTACCTACTACTCTCTGACTGACTCTGAATTCCCAGCCACTGTCTCTTAACAACTAAGGGTGCTTTCACACTGCGCTTTGTCCCATGTTCATTGGTCCCATCAAGGCTTACGTCTGAACCCCCTGCAAAACGGGATTCGGTCGTATGAAAGGTCCCTTAGCACCTCCCCTGTGCTAAGGCCTCCTAACTCTTAACTCTCTCTTAACTAGGGTGTCTGCAAATGCTGATGTGCTCAATAATAACTACATTTCTCTTTATAGCAATTCACACTTTGTAAAAAGCCTTTAGGAGGTGCTGCCTTCTTCATCAATCCATTATGGGAGCACAAAACTTCTTAAAACAAAAAAAAAACAGTTCAAGTCAATTGATTACAGCAATGAGTTCACCAGGCCAGACAGCATAGATTCTTTTTATTGAAGGAAAAGTTTCCCCTAAAAACCATTTCTGCTTTTCAGAAAAGCCTTAAGATTTTCTAGGAAACCTTTCATGAATTATACTGTAGAACAATTGAGAAGAAATCAGTAAATGCCCTGCGACTAAGTCATCTGAAAACGTCATCCTAAATTATAGCAGATTTATTGATATTTGCATGCTCAAAACTATAAAACAGACTCTCTTTTCTGGCAGGAAATCCCAACAATCAGCTCAAATGATTCAACCTCATTTAAGTAAATTCACTAAAGGTTTTCGTTCTTTTTTTGGCAGCCAACAAAACTGCTTAATGCTGAAATGTAGAATAAATATCTCTGAATGTATACAGCAGAGGATGATACATGGATCCAGACTCCTGGAGGGAAAACCAAATAGCGCATTTCAGCCAGCTGGCTTGCGGCAGCCACATTTTTATGCTTCTTGCATTTAAGAACAATTTAGTTTATGGGAATAAAGGTTTTGATTAGTAGTGTGTGGGCTCGGCACCAAGTCTAATGCTCCGATGACATGAAATACACAAAGGAGAAGCTGCGCGGGCAAAGGAATTAGTACTGGTTCTTATTTGCGTAATGAGATAATTTTCAACTCCATTTCAGCTTTTTAAAAGTTCTACGTAATAGCTCCCTCTTGATCATTTATTAATTTCAAAGGGGAATATCACGGTCTCTGCCAATGGAAATATGTTATCTAAACAGAAACTTTACCAAGGGAATCACTGTATCTGGCTCTTGTTCCACAGAAGGATCTAGTTAGGTACTTTGTTACTATAGCACTGATTTTACACAACCCCAAACAATTTGGAGAATGACTGAATAAAGTAATTGTAGCATTGGGCATCACCTGAGTAGATGAGGTAATGTATTGGAAACTCCTACACAAGGATGGATTTCTGGTGCTTAAAACAAAATTTATGGTCTCTACAGTGGACAAGACATGTTTGGTCGTTTTCTAATGACATCAGAGAAATACTTGGGATAAGAGCCCATAAATCTATCAATGGCAGTGATACTCCTGAAAAGCAAATGTATACTGACTTCCTCCTGTTCAGAAGAAAATTTATGTTGTCCCCTGCGCTGGTAAAAACAGATGAATGGCATCTGGATAGTAGAGAGCATGCACTCGAAGAAAAGGAAATGGAAAACACATATTCTATTGTGAATGATGGCTGATAGGATGTAACCCCTTCTTAATATACAAGCTACTGTCATGTTTAAGCATTTTTCACAAAAATAAATTATAAATGATCAAGATGTGAGTTTCATTGCTGGGAAAAAAGTCTGTATATAAGGCTGCCCATGTTTGGTGACCACCTGTCTAAAGTTACACATGCTTTGAGCTAACCTTACAATAATTACTTATATAGAGTCCACTTATTTCCTGGCCTGCAAAAAACTTCCACTGATTACAGCAATGACAGCAGCCAGACAAAAAGCAGGATTCTTAAAAAGGGGGCTTCCAAATGCTTCTGTGTAATGATCATTACCTACCGTATTTTTCGGACTATAAGACGCACTTTTTTCCTTCAAAATTTTGGAGGAAAGTGGGTGGTGCGTCTTATAGTCCGAATGTACAGTATATGTATTGTGACTGTGTGTGGTGGGTGGCTTGGGGGAGCGGCAGCGGCGGAGGAGCGGGCACAGGAGGCAGCAGCCAACTGCTGCATCCTACACTATGCCCGCTGCTAAAGAAAGTGAATATTCATTTTCCTGAATTGCGCGCGCATTGTACTGGCAGCGCGGCTCCTGCTACAGCTCTGCGGTCATGTGTGCCCGCTATTAAAGACCATGAATATTCACTACAACCCACTCCCATGGGTGTGGGGAGTAGTGAATATTCATGCTATTTAATAGCGGGCACACGAGACCGTAGAGCAGCAGCAGGAGTCGGGTTGTGGGTACAGTATGCGAGCTATTAAGGAGAGTGAATGGTCACTGCTTCCCACGTCCATAGTCCCGGCGTAGGGAGCAGTGACTATTCCGGCAGAGCATCTCACAGTGTGAGGGTGCATGGCAGTGACGCCATGCGCGGCTCACACAGTTAGATCAGTGTCGGCAGCAGAGCAGGACGTAGCGCTGGTGCAGAGAGGAGGCGAGTATAATTATTTATTCTTTTGTGTGCAGCGTGATGGGGAGGTTTGGGGAGGTGGAGATATCCAGGCATTTCTGGTGCTTGCTCCTGTAGTTTCTTTGCCTCATTGTCTTCTTACTCTTGCTCCCTAATGTTTATTCCTGTGTGAGTTCTGTGTGTCTCTTTTCTGTGTTAACCTTTTCACTTCTGCCCATTTTTTCTTGGGTGGGGGAGGGGATTAGATTAGTTCGGTGAAGTAGAATAGCGAGGTATGAGGCACAGGCATCCCCACCAACAGGGGTAATCTTGGGAACAGGGATAGGCTAGGTTCTCTTTTGCTTAAGGAACTTAACCACAGTCCTTGCTACCCTACAGTCACAATGTGACAGAAACTAAATGTTTTATCAGAAATCTGTTGGGGTGTACTCATTTATGCTAAGCACTGTATATATTATACTATAAGTGTAATACATGCACGATATGGGCAAAACTATTTGGGGACACCTCTTAACCATTGAATTCAGGTTTTCTATTCAGTCTCATTGTCAAAGGTGTATAAAGTCAAGTACTACATTTACTAACATTTGGGCTTCACTCTCTCAGGTAGGCATTAGTTCTCAGGTAGCATTTACACAGGCAATGAAAATTTGGTAGTAACATGTGCAGATTTTATTGCTTTCCACAGGTTGCACAGCACCAAAACAAACTCATAAACATAAATCTGTAGCCTTGTCCAGGCACTAACTAAATAGAATAGACCCTGGCTACTCGTACATTACTGAGCTAGCCCCATCTTGGTCAAACATACAGCTATTATCCATAGCAACCACTGATACTTGCGGTTCTCTGCACATGGCCTGTGCATTTAAAGCGCACCTGTCAGCAGGATTGTGCAAAGTAAACTACATACACTGTCAGGTGGGTGACATTACACTGATTAAAATGATACTTGGGTTGATGAAATTCATCCTGTGGTTCTTTTTTAATCTTTATTTTCAGTTAATGAGATTCTGGTGCTTCAGGGTGGGCCCGTGGGTGGGGCTTTATCTGGTGCTCTGCTTACATATTCATCTGTATGCGCTTATGATAGGTCACTGATCCTTCACCGATCTGCCTCTTATTTTCCATAATGCATATACTATGTGGGGTTAGGATAAAAAATTTACATCCAGCAAAATGGCGCATGTGCAGTAGCAGCTGTCGCTTGCCAATAGATGCGCCCATTTTGCTGGAGCTAAAAAAAAAATACCTTCTCTTCATAATTGTTCGCTAGACCTGGTGCTAATGTAGAAATCTGGCAGATCGCATTGAACCACAAATCACAGGCCCATGAGCCACATGTTGCTCCCGAGCCACAAGTTGGGGATCCCTGGTCTAATGTATATGGGGTCTTACAGGGGTTGTCCCTCAGCTTTGGACCCAGAGAGGTTGAGTAAAGAGCAGTTTGTTTTTTTATAACAAACTGCAGTCAGGGATCAAGATTTTCTGAAAGTATTTATTGTATTATTTCTAGTAACATCATATTATTTTTTATTACTAGTATCACAGCATGGTCTTCAACATTTTATGAAAATAATATGCTTGTGCCATTATTAGATGAATGAGTAAGGCTGGCTGTACCTCTGCTTTGACCTCTACATGTTCATTATGGTGAAGGGAAGCATTATCATACTGTGATCTTTGGCTGTGCAACATGTTTCTGCTGCCCTTTACCCCAGCCTGATCAATTACCCCAGCCTGTCAATTAGTCATGGGGAATAAACCTAGGATTTATTTAAGATGGTTTCATTTAAGCAACGGTTACCCCAGCAGAAAATGCATATTGTGGATGGAGTTAACGTGACAAATTGTCCAATATTGACCCAGTTCATTTCTGTCACAAATAGCTGATTTTCACGGCTACACTAGAGGAAATGACATAAGAATTGTGCAATTTAGCTAGTATGTTTATGTTCCAGAGAAGGCTAAAGCTGGATTTACACAATTATCATGAACAAGTGTTCCAAGAAATTCTTGTTTGATAATAATTGGGCAGTATATACAGGCTGACAATCACCTAATGAACAAGAAAAATTCTTGTTCCTTGGGTGTAATGATTTTTAAGCAGCACATCATCCTGTGTAAACATGACTTCTACTGCCAAAAACAATGGCAGCTATTACTGATCCTTCTTCGTTCATTGCTAATGCAGTCTGCCTGTCCAAACACCCTGTTAAACAACAAGAAGTTGATTGGTGGTCGTTTAATGTTGCATGTCATTGGGTGTAAACCTGGCCTAACTGTGGCCTTCAATTGTACAATTACTAGCCAACAAAAGCCAAGAGGACACAAGGCCAGTTTCTAGTGCTCATTCCAGACCACAGAGCTCTAGTGCAGTGTGTTAGTACTCAATGAATTATCTGGCTATTGTACTCGGAGGTAAATCGGACTGTTGACATTAAGAATTCAACACATACTTGGATATTCATTCGGTAATAAAGTCATGAATTTACTACTAACTGATATGTTCTGCTCCTGCCTGCACATGATAGATTATGTTTAAAAATACAGATATGAAATATGTGCACGATTTATACGCCAACATCAGGACGCAGAAGAAATGCACATTAGATCATAGACTTGTAAACATTTACTCAACCTGTTGAGATTATGGAAAATACCATGAAGCCAAACTGTTTTCTGGATGGCGTCCAGACTCCCAATAAGCAGAGCTGCTCAAAATTCAAAAAACACAAACCTTATTCAGCAGATGGAGAATGTGGTTTGTTTATCACTGGATGATGAATTTAATTGTTTAGTTAATAAATAACTCTCTTTTCAAAACGATCTCTATCTATCTATCTATCTATCTATCGCATGTCTATTATCTTTCAATATTGTTCTATTACCTATCTATCCAGTCTAATTTGTTGATTTTTATCCTTTCTTATGTGTATGTACAGTGGGCATTCAAGTTACAACAGCCTCCAAGTTACAATACTCAACAATATCCCAACTTACAATAATATTTCACGGGTGACTGTAACTAGAGCGCACATTTAATACAGCACAGTACAGATCTATGGCACGTGTGATTGACTGGGAGATCCAACCAATCCAATCCATCATCTCAATCAGACATTTCACTAGTAAATTCCTACATTACTGAAAGACATGCACTGATCGGCCAGTAGCGCCTTTCTATAGTGCCGTACTACAAGTACTATACTTCTCTTTATTTTTGCCAGAATGAGCAGCTATTTTTGGACACCAGGTTACTCAATTTTATTTTTTGGCAACATTTTGTTATGTACAGGACCCTAAAGAAGCTCTTGTCCTCTACATAGAAAGTAATTTACCATTTGCTGATTTCCGTATTGTAGAGTATATGCTTTTTTTTTTTCGAGGGGTTTTATCTCTAAAATGGCTACAGTGTGCTCATACACTTTGCACGTGTACCAGCTTACAGTCCAGCTCAGTTTTTTGGTTTTGCTGTTATCTCTTGCATTTTGTACACACAGTGGGTATGGCTCCTCTTTCTGATCTAAGTATTCCCTCTGTATAGACATATTATTTTAATACGACATTTTGGGAGCATTGGAGTCCATAACTAGTTTTTCCCTTGCCAGGTATTGGCAGGTATAGCGCACACTCAGCAGGAATTGTGCAGGAGTCCAATTCTAATTGAGAGGACGGGCCCATCTTACACACCAGGCCTGCACAAGTCCCCTGTAAGTTTTTAGGGTACATTTTCAAATCCAGTATAAAATTCTTTCTTTCAGTATAATTTATGCCCCCTGATTGCCTCCATAGCCTCTTATACATGTATAAATGGAAAGTATTATTCTGTTACATGCTACAGTTACCTGCAATCCCTTCATATAGTGTTGCACTGTAGTCCACATACTCATATTCATCAAATTTTTGTGGTCCCCCACACATTGCTCTGCATTCGACGTCAGCCCGGTAATAGCCTTTCAGGGCCTCTTCAAAGTGATCAATAGCTTGTTTGTATTGCTCTTGGTCATATAACTTTACACCTGCTTGGTATTCATCCTACAGTAAAAAAAAAAACACAAAGCAGAATTTTAGTAAGGGAGTAACTATTTGGTGATAGGTTTTAGGATAAGAACATTGAAGATGGTTAAACAGCATCTAAAAAAGGTTCTGGTTTTCAAGACCTTAAAAAATGTTAAAGCCTTGGCTTGGAACAATAGTGGACTCTTCACCCTCAAGTACCAGACGATCATCTAACATGTATGGGAGGACCCTCACTCTATAGTTATGGGGGCCTTGTTTTCCTGACAGCAGGTGACTAGGCAATATTGAGCAGTAGATCCTTTTGTTCTTGTGACATAAGCCATGGGATTGTTTGCAGAAATCCATCTCAGTGTCGCAGCACAATCTCATCCGGACATAGGGAATGGATTTGAACTTCGAATGGTATGATTTTGTGAAGGAAACATGATCAGAATCAGTTCTGGAGAGCATACATTTTTATAATGATAGATATGGCAGCTAAGGTACACTATAAATATACAGTGAAAGAGTCGTTGCTGGAAATATGAAAACTTAAAAATATTACTTTTTGTTTTCTTATAAAATCATTTTGTGTCCACGGACAGTTTTTCTGATGTAATAAAGTATGTTATTTGTTTGGTCTTCTATATGGCAGCAAATCCGACCTACCGTTATTTAAACTCAAAGTGTTACAGAGAACTGTCACTTGCCAAAAAGATGTATTTCTCACCATGGTCTACATGCCACTCTTCTGAACCTGGCATTGTTTATTTTGTGTTTCTTCACCTCTCCATTCTGTGCTGTCTCTGTTCCTTGTCACTAAATACAGTATTGATAGACAAGGGGCAGGATCCTCAACTCTTCACTTTGGACGTCTTCATGAAGATCCACCCCTTTGGCTAACAAGACTAAATTTACATACTATACAAGATAGAGGGTCATATCTAAGGAGCGGAGAAGTACAGGAACAAAAAAAATAGGTTCAGGAGAACATCGGTATTTAGACCGGATGAAGCAATTACATATTATTGGCAAGTGACAGGTCCTCTTTAAATACTGCAGATATAGTTAAACCAGGGTTGCATAACCTGTGGCATAGGAGCCACATGTGGCCTGCCATACATTCTATGTTGCCCTTAAAGGGAACCTGTCACTAGATTCATGCTGCCTGAACCACAGGCAGACTGAATCAGAGCCTGGTTGCGCGTTTGCAGCCAGATATGTCTTTTTCTGAAATACATCAGCATTTCAGATAAAAGATAGTTTGAAAAGCCTGAAGACGACCATAGGGAGAGACGAGACAAGTATGGCCTCGGGTGGCTTCTCCCAGCCCCGTTAGAAGGTGATCGACATAAACACATGAGAGAGACCTGTCAGTCACCTGAAGTGGGGCGCGGAGAAGCCAACCAAGGGCAGTGCTGAACAGACAAGAGATATCTGGATTCAATCATGCAACCAAGCTCTGATTCATGCCGTCCATGGCAGCATTCTGTCTAGTGACAGAAAGGGAATCTGCTATCCTATCTGAAAGCAGCATTATATAAGGGTAGAGCTCCTGATTCCAGCAATGTGCCACTTACTGGGCTGCTCGCTGTAGCTTTGATAATATCACAGTGTTATTGGCTGCAGATCTAACAGTTCTCTGAATGCTGAGCTCTGTGTAACCCCACCTGCACCACTGACTGGCAGCTTAATGTGTATACTATTGATAGGCAGAAAGCTGCCAATCATTTGTGTGTGGGGTTATACAGAGCTTATGAATATGAAGGACTACATGACAGCAACTTTAATAGTCCTCTAGTGATAATCTCCGGTGATAAAACAGTAAGTAGCCTAGTAAGTGATACATTGCTGGAATCAGGGTCTCTGTCTTTACATTATGCTTTACATTATGCTGCTCTAAAATTAGGTGAGAAAAACCTGGTGACAGATTCCCTTTAACTATCTAGACATATAAAGACTTGTCTGTATGTAGCTGCTCACATATAGTTTTTATCTCAGAGAAAAGAGGAGTGGAGCCTGGACAGAAGCAGGAAGGAGTAACTGAGTAAGTGGTGGCCATCTTTGTGTAGCGATCTCTCCATTGCAGTTTATGGGTGTTGTGAAATGCTTGACTATTACCGTAATGCCCCTGATCTTTTCTGATGAAAGCTACATGCTTACATGATCTCTTTGGACTGCTGATTGGGGAAGAAGGTGACCCCAACTCCCAGGGAGAGTTCTAAAAGTGGAACCTGCATCTATCAGTCAGGTATAGCACATATTTTCTATATGCTACAAATGTTTCAGAATATTCTATACTTATAAGTTGTATTATGGCCTCAGGGAGCGGTTTAGTATGAGAATGTGGCCCTCGGATCATAAAAGGTTGTGCAACGCTCCTAAACTCAGAACAGCTACATCTGTACAACATCTACAGACAAAAATGACATTGGCAGCGCTTCTAGGCTCTGAACAGATGGATAGGTGAAAAGCTATTGGGATTTTCTACAGATGATGTCTTGGATGCGATAGTTGCACCCTCCTTACTAACAGCTTATTTAACCGAGGGACCGGACTACCTATGACATAATGCTTACTATTGCTTTGGTTTTTCCAGTTAAGTTTCCAGACTGATTTAAATAGGAAATGTAATTTCCATCTGTTGAACCACACAAAATATATTTTCAGGCAGTGAATGTATTGTATTATTAGAGGCAGCAGAGTCAGCTGAAATGTGTAATGTTATTATCCATAACTGTTGGCAATGCCTGCCTGACAGGGTAATGATTTTTTCGGTAGCAGATACATATCAGTCATTTTGTTTCGATAGCCACTATTCCAACAGAACACAGAATAAGTTATACAAGTGAGCACAGCCTAAATATTCAATGTCAAAAAAACATTAAAGTCAAGTCCAAAGCTGTGGATAAAAGTCAATATCAATTTCAGGAACAAAAAAGTCTAACAAAGTTATCTATGAACTGCTACAATAATCCCCGAACATCTAAACCAACGACTAACAGCTTGAGATCAGGTACATTGCCTTACTCACTGTCTTCATGCTTGACTTAACATTTCTACAAGCCATAGTTAGTCTTTAATTAGTATCATTTGTCTATTATATCCAAAGTCAGCCATTGGAATTTTCAATCTGTGTGATCACTGAACCTTATGATGGCGGGGCAGTCAAGATTATGGACGCTTTTTGCAGTTAAGTAATCAGTAGCATTGTAGGTTAAAGTGATGGTATAAAGGAGAATACAGTGTGGGAGATGGGTTATTTTCCTCAACAGCGTTAGTTAAATTACTTCTTTGCTTAATTAAAGGAGAGTTTTAATTTCATAAAAGCTTTAGACTGAGATTCGTTGCTTACAATAAGACTACGGCCCCACTATCAGTATCTTGTCAGTATTTTACATCAGTATTTGTAAGCCAAAACCAGGTGAGGAACAATCAGAGGAAAAGTATAATAGAAACACGTCACCACCACTTCTGTATTTATCACCCACTCCTGGTTTTGGCTTATAAATACTGATGTAAAATACTGACCAAATACTGACCATGACCATAACCATGAGCTGCAACCTTCACAGTTCTGTCTGATGGAAGTGTGAAATCTGCAGCCTTTGAAAGGTCGATGATTGGCTAGCGCTCACTTGATTGCTCGTAGACACAGTGCCAACTTCACTGGATTGGCGCCAGTCCAGGAGCTGAGTATATGTTTTTTTTATTTGATGTGGGTCCCTTTAGCATAGATGAAAGGGTTGTCTAGTAGTGGACAATTAGCAATCAATTTAAACTTAGTCAAGATGGGCCCGCATCTGCCATGTCTTGGCTATGTGCTGGCAGTCTGGGTATGAGGTGACGTCTATGTTTCACCCTTCTCCTAAATATGTGCCCAATTTTGCATCAATATTAGATACTCAATACCCAGACCTCATGCAGTTCTATAGACTGAATCTACTGCAGGTAATGACCTTGTTGAAGACACGGAAAGTAGAATTTCAACATTTACAGATGATATTAAACTCTGCAAGCAAATCAACATAGAGGAGGATAATTTAATATTACAGAGAGAGATTTATGTAAACTGGGAGCTTGGGTTGAGAATTGGCAATTGAAATTAATTGTGTGTAAATGTAATGTCATGCACTTGGATCTAACGAAACAAAATATACAATTATGAACTACCGTATTTTGCGGATTATAAGATGCACCCCAAATTTTGGGGACGAAAATAGGAAAAAATGTTTTTTAATAAACCGGTGTGTGTTATAATCAGCTTACCTGGGGGGGGGGCGGCGTTGGTAGAGCAGGGTCCCAGGGTTGCCGCTGCCTGAGGCAGGAGATGCTGCGGAGGCAGGAGATACTGCAAAGTCTTGGAGATGCTGCAGGGTCCCGGAGATGCGGCGGAGGCAGGAGATGCTGCGGAGGCAGGAGATGCTGCGGGGTCCCGGAGATGCTTCGAAGGCAGGACGGGGTGTTCGGAGGCGGGAGGCGGCTGTGGGCCCCATGCTGTCTGCCAAGGTCTGCTGGAGGTCTCAGGAGATCTCAGGAGACGAGATTGTGCCGGAGTACGAGATCTCGGGAGAAGAGATTTTGGTGCCGAGATCTCAATCTGAGCATGTGCCATCTCCAGCGGCCATTTTCCCGGAGTCCACCGCATAGGACAGTGTGGAGGGTGCGGGGCTCCGGCTACCACAAAATGTCAGCGGAGCCCCCGCACCACCGAACACCTCCAGCAGAACTTGGAAGACAGCATGGGGCCCGCAGCCGCTTTCTGCCTCCGAACACCCAGTCCTGCCTCCGCAGCATCTCCGGGACCCTGCTCCACCGCAGCCGATAAGGTGATTTAACTTTGTAAGACGCAAGCCTAAAAGAGCGTCTTATAACGCGAAAAATACGGTAAATTTTAATACACCAGGTAAAACTGCCAGGCACCAGCTGCCGAGGAAGCTGAGTTTATGGGATGCATTAAAAGATGCAGAGATGCTAATGATAAGAACATAGTTTTGCCTCTTTACAAGTCACTAGTGTGACCACACTTAGAATACGGTGTACAATTTTGGGCTCAAGTGTATAAGAAAGACATAGCTGAACTAGAGCAGGTGCAGAGAAGAGCAACCAAGGTTAAGGGAATGGGTAGACTGCAATATCAAGACAGATTAACAAACTTATAGGTGATCTTAATACGATGAAAAAATATATGAATGGAAAGTACAGCACTCTCTTGAACTTTTTATTTCTCTAAATCTGTGTATATGTGTATGTAGTGTTTGTGTGTTACTATGGAAGACGGTGGACTGGTCTAACAAACCACATTTTCTTAGACATCATTTAGGCAGCTGAGTGTGCTCAAGTTGCCTACCTGAGAAAGAGATGGCATGAGGATGCACTCTGTGAAGAACTAAATTGGGAAGATGGAGTGTATCGCAGTATAATGGTAAGGTTCTGCTTGGAAACCTTGGGTGCTAGTATTCATGTTGATGGTAGTTTTACATGTACAACCTGCACAATGATTGTTGGAGATCAAGAACACTCCTTGATGGTAACAGTATCCTCTAATGGAAGTAGGTTCCTTTACAAGAATATGGCATCATTGCCACATTGCAAAAATAGTTCAGGAATGGTTTGAGGAACATGACAGAGAGTTCAAGATGTTGACGTGGTCTCTTAAGTTTCCCAAATAGAAATGCAATCAAGCATTTGTGAGATCTGGTGGAAAATCAAGACTGATCCATTGAGGTTGAACATTGCATCTTACAGGACTTGAAGGATCCGTTGCTAACTTCTTAGTGCCAGATACCACATTGATTTCAACGTGTTTTTACTGATCTCTGGGTAAAATGTATACCAGGTTAAAGGTTTTTAAATGCAAACCGATGATGGAGACTGTTCAAGAAAGACAAAGACAGCACAAATGGTGATCATGGCAGGCAGTATTTCTTCCCCAATCAGCAGTCCAAAGAGATCATGTAAGCTTGTGGCTTTCAGCCATAAAAGTTGGTCATTTCAAATGTTACTGTCAACATCATTAGGGGCATATGGGAATAACATTTAGGGACATTTAATAGTTAAAACCCTGCTTTAAAATTGCAGATGGTGAGTCCTAGGTATTTCCTCAGGTACACCATTAGTCATTTTCTTTAAGAATGATAATAGTCTGTATAGGTACTACATTTACTATGACTGGGGGGGTTGGTAAAAAGCAAAAAAAGGATAAACAATAGTGATGAATCAAAAAAGGAACAATAATATCTATATTATATCATACATGTGTATAAGGAAACACGAACAATGAAATAGTGATGACTAAATCTATAATATACAGTGGGGAAAATAAGTATTTGATACACTGACGATTTTGTAAGTTTTCCCACCTACAAAGAATGGAGAAGTCTGTAATTTTTATCGTAAGTACACTTCAACTGTGAGAGACAAAATCTAAAAAAAAATCCAGAAAATCATGTTGTATGATTTTTCTATAATTAATTTGTATTTTATTGCATGAAATAAGTATTTGATACAATAGAAAAACAGAACTTAATATTTGGCACAGAAAACTTTGTTTGCAATTACAGAGGTCAGATGTTTCCTGTAGTTACTGACCAAGTTTGATCATACTGCAGCAGGGATTTTGGCCCATTCCTCCATACATACAAATCTTCTCCAGATCTTTCAGGTTTCGGGGTTGTCGCTGGGCAACATTGAGTTTCAGCTCCCTCCAAAGATTTTCTATTTGGTTCAGGTCTGGAGACTGGCTAGGCCACTTTTTAGTTGCCCTGGCTGTGTGTTTCGGGTCATTGTTATGCTTGAACACCCAGCCACGACCCATCTTCAATGCTCTTACTGAGGGAAGGAGGTTGTTGGCCAAAATCTGGTAATACATGATCCCATCCATCCTCCCTTCAATACGGTGCAGTCGTCCTATCCCCTTTGTAGAAAAGCATCCTCAAAGTATGATATTTCCCCCACCATACTTCATGGTTAGGACGGTGTTCTTGGCGTTGTACTCATCCTTCTTTTTCCTCCAAACACGGCGAGTGGAGTTGATATCAAAAAGTTCTATCTTGGGTCTCATCTGACCACATGACCTCCTCCCTGCCCTGCAGGATTTTAATCCATGACAGCGTAGTGTGTTACTAATGTTTGAGACTGTGGTCCTAGCTCTCTTCAGGTCATTGACCAGGTCCTCCCGTGTAGTTCTGGGCTGATTCCTGACCTTTCTCAGAATCATCCTTACCCCACGAGGAGAGATCTTGCATGGAGCCCCAGATCGAGGTAGATTGACAGTCATCTTGTGTTTCTTCCATCTTCTAATAACTGCACCAACAGTTGTTGCCTTATCAACAAGCTGCTTTCCTATTGTCCTGTAGCCCACCCCAGCCTAGTTCAGATCTACAATTTTGTCCCTTGTGTTCTTAAACAGTTCTTTGGTCTTGGTCATGGTGGAAAATTTGGAGTGTGATTCATTGAGTGTGTGGACCGGTGTCTTTTTAAACAGGTAACGAGTTCAAACAGGTGCAATTAATACAGGTAATCAGTGCACAGTAGGGGGGATTCTCAAAGAAAAACTAACAGGTCTGTGAGAGCCAGAATTCTTGCTGGTTGGGAGGTGATCAAATACTAATTTCATGCAATAAAATACGATTTAATTATTTAAAAATCATACAATGTGATGTTTTTTTATTTTTAGATTCTGTCTCTCATAGATGAAGTGTACCTAAGATAAAAATTACAGACTTCTCCATTCTTTGTAGGAGGGAAAACTTGCAAAATCGTCAGTGTATCAAATACTTATTTTGCTCACTGTATAAGGGGTAAAGAAAGTTGCGTCGAAACGCGCGTTGGGGGATGTATATTGCCTGTATTTATCTTTCTCTGCAATGTCATCTCTTTTCCCATTGTGGTTCTGTGTTTAAAATCCCATATTTATAATTTTAATTATGTTGTTTATCTAATAAAAAATTTATTTTCTAATATAGGTGCTTTTGAACTCAATTCTTTATAAGTTTAAACAATAGTGATATTATGAAGAAAGGGAAAAATCATGAAAATAGTTGAATCACCTCATCCATGCTAAAACAAAAAAAGCATAAGAAATCCACATAGGTGGAAAATTAGTGAGTCTGCCCACTGGGAGATACTTGTTAATAGGAAACATATGTGTTGTTGTTTTTTTAATAGTTTTCTCACAGTCAGATTCCATTGTGCTCTACACCTAGTCATAGGCCAAAAACTGATAATGACTGCAAAAAAGCAAAGTAAAAGAAGTGTGTGTACTCACCATATATGCCCGTCTCTCCCTGTCAATCAATGTCATATCTGAGTTGACTTGGTAGTACTTTAAATTTTGCTGTACTTCCATATGCTCTGGGTTGGCCATGAAGAAAGTGTGAGCCGCTTCAGCAGCTTTATCCAGCTGATTTAACTAGGAAACAAATATGTACAGTACACAATAAATACATGGGTTCTGCCACAAATCACAAACCATATAACCTTATAACATTATAGATTTATAGCACACTCTCAGGTAAGACCCTTGTCCACTTAATGATCATGGGTGGAACAGTGGCCAGATGGAGCTGGCAACCATGGAACCTCATTTCTCTAGCCAAGTCAGCCCCCTATACTTCACTGCTGTTGTATGGACACAAAAGGGGATAGGCTTAGTAAACCGACCTCCTTCATGCATGTCACCAATACCAGAGAATTTTTAAGTTATCTGCTATAACAAATCTAAGTTAGGAGCGTAAGGTCAATGGCCGTGAGACAAGGTCCGGAATCAAGACTTCAGAATAAAAATATATAAGTAGGTTGTATTTGTTTTCATTTGGGCAACAATTACATATTTTTCTCCTTCAGCAAAAGCTTCAACCTGAGAATTTACTATAAGAACATGGTGTGAGAGTAATAATTGCACAGGAGAAAAAAATACTGATTGGATCTTCAAGTGACGTCCGTGGCTCTGCATTCTTTGCAAGGTAGTCAATATTAATAATTTATGCTCTATAATTGATATAAATTATTATGGTATATGCCATGACAAATTTCATAATTTTCTTCCATCAGTGTATGCCAAGCCTCTTAGTACCTAGTCCTCCCAAAGGACACTAATTACAGTGCATTATAATTATTCCATTTTCGTTGGCATCCAAGTTGAAATCATTTCTTTGATGAAGCTCTGGTTTCCTGGCGTGACATCACCATCACACAATGATTTTCCTGTTCACAGTGACATCGCTTACAGAGAGACGACTTTCCCTCAGAGCTCTGAATTCCAAAGCTATGAGCTCGGAGCTCTCACACCATGTTCCGTGCTGAATGTGACTATTAGAGGCGATTCTGAAACATTTAACGGATCCCTTAAGGGCTTGAACAATCTTCAGACCTTCGCAGAATGGCTTCCTTTGCTAACATCAAGCAGGATCGTAGCGAGTCGCTCATTGTAGGCATTTTGGAAAGAGACTGAGTTTGTCAGTGAAACAGCAGTGAAAAAGATAAACAGGATTATGAGAAGTACATAAAGCCTAATAAAACTGCACAAACAAAACTTTTTTCTTGCTCTGTCTGCGCCAAGTCAGATGTTGAGGCTTGTTTGTTACTTAAATGCACTCAGCTCTAAGCAAGTGAATAAAATATGAACTTTCTCCACACCTGTGCTTATCTGATGCCATAAATCTTCGTGCTATAACTAACAGTTTTACCACCAGAAATGCCATTGCTTGAAGCCATTCCACTTCTATGGAATGATACTTTCACTTGATCCAAAGGTACTCAAGATGATGAATTGATGTCATCTAAATGACAAGTAGTATATATTATATATCTTCAAAGTGATCCTTGGTTTGCAGCTTAAGAAACAGAAAAACAATAATTTACATGGTTACTCCTATTTTTCTCGCCCAGTGGAATGGAGTCCTGGTACAGTTACCTGTACAGTTGGTTATTTGGACTCCACTATGCAAAGAAATACTGTAAAAGGTCTTAGAGGTCAGGTCACCATAATCAGAAATTTATGGTATATTCTAGAAAAATATTTAGATTTGAGAGTCCTCAGTGGTTGATACTTTTTAATGGCTAACTGAAAAGATGGTAACAAATTAAAAAGTAAAAATGTATCAACCACTGAGGACTCTCAAATCTAAATATTTTTCTATCTACTGGCTAACACGGTACAAAGATATATATTTTTCCTGTATGGTATATCCTAGTAATTTGCCATACTATACAAGATGGGAATTTTACTTTGAAGATAATCAAAAATTACAATAAAATCCGTTTGTCAGTCCTTATCTCCGATGAGGCCCATAGCTACCCTAAGCACACTCTAGGACAAATAGTAAAAGATATCAATTAAAGATTGTAAAAGATGTTTTTATAGCATAGGACACCGTGAAAGATTCTGGAAGTATCTTAGGAAAACACAGGTGAAATATAAAAACTCTGCGTATTTTGTTTCTACACCCAGTGATTTATAGGCAGGATCCCAAAAACTAAAAATATCTAGTATCGGGATAAGTGTCAAAACTTGCTTTAGCATTTTTCACAATAATCGTTAGAGGCTGTAGCTGCTGATCCTTCTCGATAAACCAGCCATGGTGTAGACTGCAGCTCAACAGTCCAATAGTCAGAAAATACAAGCTTTTCTTACAGCCCTGGTCCAATGTAATTTTAGAATGAATTTTAACTAAATGTTTTACCTGTGCCTAAGAAAGTATGCGTTTTAGCATAAATCAAAATTATTTACTTAAAAATGATTCTAGGAATCCATTAGAATGACGCCAAAAGAAAAGATGCCTCTGGCAGCTAAGATGCTCAAAAGAATTCTCATCTGTCCGGAACTTAATTAGAAGGTCCATCTTGGGAAAAGCAAAATGCACCCCCACTGATTAGAATCACTAGTGATCTCAGTCTTAATTAAAAGTGTCTAGCCGATTCTTAAAACTCTATCAAGTTCAAGCGATATAAAATAAATTAAAAAAAATGCAGTAAAAGAATGACAGAAAACAAATGAAAGAATAATTCTATTATGAAAATGAGAGTAAGAAAGAAATAAGAAATTATTAGAAAATTAGACAAATAAGAAATAAGAAAATTGGTCCAAAAAAGAATTATCTTTCCAGTAAAGTGAGAGAAGTGGTGGCGGGGGGAGAAAATATACCGTAATAGATATATAGTTAAAGATCGTCATTGTGTAACAACTATACTTGGACCAGCACAAAGAACATTCTTGCTTTAATATTCTAATATTATTGTTTCTAATAATAAGAATTCTCAGAAACATGTGAAAGAAATAAACGCCTATTAAAACATCACTTACAGCATGTCTGAAAATGCCCTGATGGAATTTTGTGTACTGGCATAATTAACTCATTATTTAGGGTGGTTCAGGGAGTGGTTACTTATTTTTGCCTTCTAGCTATTGTTTATGAAAATCATTTAACTCAAACCACTTTTTCCATTAAATTATAAGCCACGGCTTCAAATAGAATAAATATGAAATACAGGTGCATCTCACTAAATTAGAATATCATCAAAAAGTTAATTTATTTCAGCTCTTCAATATAAAAAGTGAAACTCATATATTATATAGTCATTACAGACAGAGCGCTCTATTTGAAGTGTTTATTTCTGTTAATGTTGATGATTATGGCTTACAGCCAATGAAAACACAAACGTTATTATCTCAGTAAATTAGAATAATTAACAAACAACACCTGCAAAGGCTTCCGAAGCGTTTAAAAAGGTCCCTTAACCTGTTTCAGTAGGCTCCACAATTATAGGGAAGACTGCTTAATTGACAGATGTCCAGATTGACACACTCCACAAGGTCCCAGAGTTCCAATTTTCATTGGAACTCACAATCTACATTCCTTATCAAGATGTCTTTGAAAAGTGGGAAGAAACCAGAGTATACAGAGGAAACCCACACAAATACGGGGAGAACATACAAAGTTATCAATGTTAGCTCAAAACTATTTTATAAGAAATCTGAACTAGATGCAACTGACCAAATACAAACAGTGCACCGGCTGCATACCTTTACTGCAAGTCATAATTGGATGTTAACACAGTGACAAATAAGATTTAATGACACATGAAAACGGTGTACAAGGGCCAACAGCTATATGATTAAATTGCTAACGCTCTATTTGGGTATACGGGCCATACATATAATGTAGCAGCCATTAGAAGTAACATCACTCAAATCAGGATCAATTTCCAAACGTGGTTTTCATGGAGAAATTAAACACGTGCAATTCATAGTAGCTTTAGTAGTTATAAGACAAACCTAATAGAACTTGTTTAGAAATCTTGAAGACATGTCATCACTTATACTTTTATCACCTGAATGGAGTAGTAGAAAATCTACAAGCTAGAGGAATTTCTCGACCTCTTAGTCATTTTACTGCTTATCCTAGTAACATTTTTAGTTTATCAGAGCATTAGAAAAGTTAAATGCTAAAGAAATAATTCTTAAGTCTGAACATACAGCCTAATTCTGCCAAAAAACATTTTTATCTAACAAATCCCTTGGTCTTTGCACATAACATCTCAACCAAGTTGAGGACCAGGAGCCATCTTCCGTAACTAATTCTAAGTTAATTCATGGAGCATCTCTACCCTGTTCTCTTTGTTCTCAATTTGAATTATTGTCTGTTAATACAAAAGTCATGTCTGTTAGGAGACTAACCTCGCTAGAATAGACTAGACTGTGGTCAATGAGACAGGCAGTGATGTCATATGGTTGACAGATGCAGATTGGAGGACACTATATGGAGTAGAAGTGAAATCATGCTGGAAAATGACTGCTTCATGTTACTTTGCTTGGAATCTTATGTCTTTAATATAAGGTAAATGAAGAACTGTCACGGAACATTTTCCTAATTTTCAACATGACCAGTTACTAGTGTTACGCGTTACACAGTTACACGAGACATGCAGGGATTGCCTAACAGACAAGCAAACCCTGCACACGCTGTCTAACAGTGGCGAGTCATGCAGCTGCGGCGACTCAAACATATTTGACAAGCACGCCGAAGATACTTGGTTAGGACTCGAGCGTGCTCGGATAACACCTTATCAGGGCACGTTCGCGCAACACTACCAGTTACCAATTTCCTATTCATTTCTTAAAAAAAAAATTAGATTGAAATTGTATAAACAGAGTGTCAAACAACATTATGTATAGTTTTAATGAAAGAAGACATTTATTGTACTATGGTCTAGTTGTAGACAAAGCAAGACAGGGAAAATGGATTAGACAGGATATAATACTATATGATAAATTCAATACCAATAAAGCCACATTTCTTAATGTTAGCCAGCATTCCAAGCAGGCATGAAGACGTAGGCACTCGAGTGGCCGTTTCTCGTGATGCCACCAAGGCGTTGGATTTGGTCAAATAGCAATACTTATGGGATGCTCTGGAGACATTTGGGTTCAGCCAGACCTTTATATCATGGGTACCATTTCTATATCATGTCCCTGTACCACTACATAGTGTAAACAGATGACTGTTGAACCCTTTACGGCTGCACAGAGATACAAGGCAGGGATGTTCCTTCTGTTCTGTATGCTCTGTCATTGGAACCTTTTAGCAGAAAGCATATGCAAAGATCCTCTATTATTAGACTATGAAGTGGTCCCTTTGATAAGCATATACTGTAGGCCTATATGCAGAATATATGATTTTATACTTAGTCATTACATAGTATCCTGGCACTCATTGACAAATTTGGTACTTGTTAAAGCCTTAAAATAAATCACTCCAAGTCTAATATTCTGTCCCTGGATATTTTCCCTGTGAAACAGGAAAAATCAGATACCCCTATATGGTGGTATGGCACCAGAGAATACTTGATGATAAAAGTAAGTAGATATATTCTACATTATTACACTCTTAACATTTTACCTCTAATCACCCAAATTTGTGCAGACTGTACAACCTGGGCCGGGCCGCCACTATGCTAGGTTGAGTAAGTCTTTTTAAAATGATTACTACGTAAAGTAGTATATGTCATCCATCACCAACGGAAAATGATAAAGAGAAAATGTAAATACACCCAAAATTGCTGGAAATGTCCAAACAGTCAATTACAGGCCAAGGTGGTTGCTCACCCATTTCTGGTTTGTCTATGCTGCAGGGAATCATTGAGGGTAGGTATTACTTTTTTTATTATACCAATCTATGCTCTTAAAATAAAATAATTTATAGCCTCTGGCACATCCCTCTAATGCAGGGGTGGGGAAACTTCATCCTGAGGGCCATTTGTGGCACACAATGACCTTTTCTCCAGTCCCTGGGCAGATTCCTGGTGACCGTAAGGCTTGAGCCGGTGACCATGCTTTGCCAGCCACCCACCCTTTAAATTCTTTCTTGCACTGCGAGCACGCACACACAGAGTTCATTACTAAATGCTGCAGCGCGTGCATTGAAGGATTACGTCCTGACGCTGGCCAGTGCCAGCATCTGGACATATTGTGTGGAAGGAGTTAGCGCGCTATGGGCTCCTGTTCCACAGATGAAAACCGCACTAGCCCCACTGTTTTCTATGATATTCATGCTCCAGCCCCATCGTCTCATGTGATGTCCATGCTCCAACCCCACTGTCTCCTGTGATGTATATGCTCCTGCAGCAGTATCTCCTATGTGATGTATATACTCCAGACCCAGTCTCTTGTGATGTATTTGCTCCAGCCTCACTGTTTCCTGTGATGTATATACTCCAACCCCAGTGCCTCTTATTGTATATACTCCAGCCCGGCATTTCCTATGTGATGTATATACTCCTACCCTAACATCTCCTATGTGATGTATACGTTCCAGCTCAACTGTCTCCTATATGATGTATATACAGCAATCCCATCAGCTCCTATGTGATATATTTGCTACAGCCCCAGCGTCTCCTATGTGATGTATAAGCTACAGACCCAGTGCATCCTATGTGATGTATATGCTGCAGCCTCAGTGTGCTATATTATGAATCGCTCAGATATTATTTAATGATCACTGATTATTCTTTGATGTCACTTCCGTGTAATTCATTATATGTTGAAACTGTGTTTGCACTATTTCACTGCTGTTGAAAGCTCGGGTGGAGCTGAAACATTCAGATTTTGCCAAATAAAAGAATCAAGATTCACAACATCTCTGAGTGTCGGGAATTCTTCACTTAATTTATCTTAATTCCACATGCACCACAAGGCACAAGGAGTGAAGTGCTCATCGCTATTTGGATTCGGAATTTATACTCAGTTCAAAGGTGGCAACTAGATTATTACAAGGGATGGAAGACTTTTCATATGATGAGAGGTTGGAAAAGTTGGGCTTGTTTAGCTTAGAAAAAAGATGTCTCAGAGGAGATCTCATTTATATGTATAAATACATGTGTGATCAATATGAAGGGCTGCAAGATGATTTATACCTTTAAAAGGAGCTTATAAAGGACATGGGGACACTCATTATGTATGGAAGACACACAATTCTGGTATTTAAATAAAGAGTTCTTTATAGTTAGAGCAGTCATTGTGGAATTCTCTACCACAAGAAGTTGTAATGACAAATACATTTACCAAATAAAAGAGCTGGATGCTTATTTCTCACAACAAATGGCATTAAGGGTTATAAATAATCTAGTGGTATAGATTGTATAACTGGTGGAGAAAGGTTGAACTTGATTTTCAACCTACCGTATTTTTCGGAATATAAGACGCACTTTTTTCCTCCAAAATGTTGGAGGAAAATGGGGGGTACATCTTATAGTCCGAATGTGGGGGGGGTGTATATATATATGTGGGGTGTGGGGGGAGCGGTAGCGGTGGAGGAGCGGGACACAGGAGGCAGCAGCCGCCCGCTGCAGCTACACTGTCCCCGCTGCTAAAGAAAATGAATATTCACTGGGGCGTGGGAAGCACTGAATATTCATGCTCCTTAATAGCAGCACACAGTGTAGCCGCGGCTCCTGCTGCTGCCGGAATCACCTGTGCCCGCTGTTAAAGGGCATGAATATTCAACCTCTCTCCACACCAATGGGCGTGGGGAGGGGTGAATATTCATGCCCTTTAATAAGCGGGCACACGCGATAGCCCGGCAGCAGCGGGAGCCGCAGCGTGGCTACACTGTGTGCCGGCAATTAAGCAGCATGAAGTCACTGCTCCCCGCGCACACAGTCATGGCGTGGGGAGCAGTGACTTCCAGCAGCTGATCTCTCCATGCGAGCCGCGCATGGCAGTGACGTCATGCGTGGCTCACATCGAGAGATCAGTGCGGGCAGACCTGATGCAGCGCTGGAGGAGAGAGAAGAAAGGAGAGTATGAGTGTTTATTTTTTTTATGTGCAGCCAGATGGGGATTAGGGGGACCGTGCATACTAGGATAAGGATGAGGGGGCCATACATACCAGGGTAAGGATGAGGGGGCCATACATATCAGGGTAAGGATGAGGGGACCATACATACCAGGATAACTCTGAGAGGGCAATACATACCAGGATAAGGATGAGGGGTGCCTTGCATACCAGAACAGGGATGAGGGGGCCATGCATACCAGGACAGGGATGAGGGTGCCATGCATATAAGGATAGGGATGAGGGGTGCCATGCATACCAGGATTGGGGATGAGGGGTGCCATGCATACCAGGATAGGGATTAGGGGTGCCATGCATACCAGGATAGGGATGAGGGGTGCCATGCATACCAGGATAGGGATGAGGGGTGCCATGCATACCAGGACAGGGATGAGGGGTGCCATGCATACCAGGACAGGGATGAGGGGTGCCATGCATACCAGGATAGGGATGAGGGGTGCCATGCATACCAGGATGGAGGGGTTCCAGGCATACCAGGATGGAGGGGCTCCATGTGTGGCACCCCAGTGGTCTGGTTACCACAGTAATAGAAATATTACGTCTGAGAGCAGGTGGGAGGTTTCTCTGGTCAGGAGCCCTAAGCATGCAACACCGCCCGCCCAGACCTGGGAGGGGAGGAATCTGCCCTTATAAACTGGGTCTGGGGCGGGATTAGGAGAGAGAGTCCCAGACAGAGACGCAGTCTGGTCTGGAGGACAGCAGACACAGGGAAAGGAAGAACCAGGAGCTCTGTAGGAGCAGGAGTGAGTGCCAGGGGCTGGAAGCCAGATAGCTCGCCCTGGCTGGAGACACTAATACCGGACATGGAGTCCGAGGCTGTGGGGACATCCAGAACCAGCAGCAGAATCCAACCGGCAAGGGATTCCAGGTCCTCTGGCCATAGAAGCCCGGAAGCACGGTCACAAGCAAGGGACCAGCACCGCCGTCATGGAGCGGAGGCTAACAGAAGGCCCCAAGTCACCGGCCGTACGGGTGAGCACCACACGGTATACTCAGGGACGTGGGCTACTTCTACCCGCACACAGCAAGGTAGCCAGGAAAGAGTGCAGATAGTCGGGAAGGCCTACAACTCCACCTGGCCAGGGGAGATCCTACTTGCTCACAGACTGACCTGGCCCCTACTGCTAACCAGTACTCCCGGGAGGGTCTGCCTTATAACACCAGTAAAGACCCTGAACTGCACTGCACGGACTCTGAGTTATTCCTGCTGCGCTCGTGCACCATCACTCCCATCATTCACACTAACTGCCCTGAGGCTCTACTCCTCCCGTGGGGAGTCATCCCATTCTTAGCTGCACACATAACACCGGCCTCAGCGGTCTGCCTTGCAGCGGCGGTCCCCACTGACCGCAATCCACGGGTGGCGTAGTCGGACTATCATCATACCAATAACTCTGCCTCTAATTTGACCACCCTGGGCACGGACCGGGTCAGCGCCACGGAGACTACAACCCCCAGCGATCCGGCTCCGGGTATTCCCTGCACAACACAGGCCCAGGGGGCGCGTCAACTTTGGCGTAGTCGGCAGGATTCAGACCAACCCGCCACCAACGGGTATTGTGTGCCTGAAAAAGACTTTTGAACTTACCTGAGAGAAGTTTCCCGCCGTCCGGAACCGTTTCCCGCCATCGGACGCCATCTTGGGTCGTTTCCCGCCATCTTCTGCCGACTTCCCGCCATCCGCAGCCGCTTCCCGCCATCGGACGCCATCTTCAGGACGCCGCGCAGGAAAAAGAGGGGCGTGGACGCCGAAAACGCGCGAGATCCGAAGCTCCGCCCCATGCTCCGACGCTGCGTAAGGTCCTGGAAGGGAGGAAGAGCGATGCTGACTTCACAGGAGCGCGACGCAAGGTCCTCAACCCCGACGATCGACTGCGGAGCCGCGGCCTATGGAAGAAGAGCATCGCAAGGTAGGCCACGGTCCACTAGGGGGGAAGGAGGATGTCGTATACCGAGGGGAGCTCCACCGCCACACCGGCCGCCAGCACAACCGCTGCTGCGGTCATGCCATTCACTATGCCCTATATCCCGGGGGCAACCTGGCTACCCCAGTACTCAGGGGAGTCACATACCCTAAGTGACTTTAGGGAAAGACTGGATAGCCTCTTCCAGGTATACCCCCTCACGGAAGAGCAAAAAGTGAGCATCCTGGTGGCCCAGCTAATCGGGGCAGCCCAAAGGGAGGTAAAGTCCTGGTCACCTGGGAAGAAGGGGACTGTCAGAGAAATACTAGCCCGGCTGAAAGACACATTTGATACCCGAACCTCAGCCGAAATAAAGTTCAGATTTTACGGGTGCAAACAACGGGCACATGAAAGTATAAGAGACTATGCTCTAAACCTACAAGAGGCCCTGAGAGCCATTAAGCAGGCAGACCCTGACAGCGTGGGGAATGAAGACAAGCTGTTGACCGAACAATTTATTGAGGGTCTACTGTGCAATGCCCACCGAACCCAGTTGCGGGCAATGGCCTTACAGGACCCTGACCTGGACTTTGCACAGTTCAAGGACAGAGCCATCCGGGTGCTCCGAGAACCAGCACCAGGTGGCGCTGTGACCCACAGGCGCCCTGCTATCACTTATCACCAGGATGCGGCGCCCTTGTCTGCAGGGCCTGTGGGAGCTGATGCGCAGGCTTTGAACAATAACCCGGCTACAGACCTGCACCATCAGGTCCAAGAGCTGACTAAGAGCGTTGCCGCGCTAACCAGAACTGTGCAGTCTTTACAGATCTCTTCTCCAGGAAAGACCCAGCTGGCATCTGGACCGGAAGACGTCCCGTGGCGCCGACTGAGGAGGACCCCACCGGCCAGAGGAAGACCCAGCGACAGATACAACGAGGACGGACGACCCATCTGCCGCCGCTACAATCAACCCGGACATATGGCAAGGTACTGTCATTTAAACGGGCACAACCTGGGGTAGAGGGCCAACCCCCAGGCCTAAGATCATCAGGCCCATCAAACTGGCGTGACAAATACGTAGGGGGATGTCCGGTCTTGCCTGTGGTACTGGATGGCATTCCTATGAGTGCCCTACTAGACACTGGGTCACAGGTGACTACCATCCCGTACGTGCTCTTCAAGCGGTACTGGAATGACTCGGACATAACCCGCTACCCAGATGAGCATTATCGCCAGCAATGGTCAGCCCGTGCCACAGATAGGATTTAAAGAGGTGACCATCAAGGTCGGTAAGGTTGAACTGCCGGCACAAGGACTGATCATTGTAGACATTGACCGTCGCGAGAGTCACCCAAAAATAACCCTAGGTACCAACGTAATTGAAAACGGTCTTGCAGAGGTGATTCTTATTTTGCAACAGGTTGCCAAGAACGCCAGTTCCAGCCAGCAGCGTGTCCTCCAAAAAGAGATCCGGGCACTGATGAAACGGCAACAGGTGGAACTATCTGGCGGTGAGAAAGGTAGCGTGAGAATGTGTGAACCGTTCCCTATTGCCATGCCCCCGAAGAGTGAGATGATGATTTGGTGCAGGGCAGCTATTGGTCTAATAGGTAGAGACTACCAAGCAATGGTAGAACCCGTCTACTCAGACAGTAGGCCCACCACTTTGACAGCACGGGGGGTGGTCGATGTACGCCATGGGAGGGTGCCCGTCCGCATCATAAATATCGGGGAGAGAGAAGTACACCTGCCCCGGTATGCCACGCTAGCCAAATTGTTCACCATCAACCAGAACTATGTACAGGCCGTGGAACCCTTGCCTCCATCTCAACCAGAGGAAGGTAACGGCTCTAAGAAACCAATGGAGGACTGGTGTCAGCAACTGCATTTGGGTACTGATTCCACTCCCTCACATCAAAAACAGGGAGTCTATCGGGTGGTTCAAGAGTACGAGAGAGTGTTTAGTAAACACCCGCTGGACTTCGGGCGAGTAAAGGGGGTAGAACATCACATCCCCATGGGAGACCATCCTCCCATAAAGGAGAGATACAGACCCGTACCCCCTGCACACTATCAACACGCCAAGGGGATGCTAAAAGACATGAAGGAGGCTGGGGTGATTAGGGACAGCTGTAGCCCCTGGGCAGCTCCACTAGTCCTAGTGAAAAAGAAAGACAACACCATGAGAATGTGTGTAGACTACAGGAAGGTCAACCGTATCACACACAAAGATGCGTACCCGTTACCCAGGATAGAAGAGTCCTTAGCTGCATTAAAATCTGCTAACTTCTTCTCTACTTTGGATCTCACTAGCGGGTACTGGCAGGTTCCTGTAGCAGAGGCGGACCGGGAGAAGACCGCATTCACCACCCCGATGGGACTCAGCGAATTCAACTGTATGCCGTTCGGGCTCTGCAACGCACCAGGAACCTTCCAACGGTTGATGGAATGCTGTCTGGGACACCGGAACTTCGAGACGGTCCTATTATACCTGGACGATGTCATCGTCTATTCCAAGACCTATGAGGACCATCTGGAACACCTGGCAGAAGTGTTTGAAGCCCTGGCAAACTATGGCCTAAAGGTAAAACCCTCAAAGTGTCATCTACTGAAGCCAAAGGTACAGTACCTGGGACACGTGGTGAGTGCTGACGGAGTAGCCCCCGACCCTGACAAGATCACGGTGATTAAGGACTGGCCAAGACCATCCAGCATAAAGGAAGTGCGGCAGTTCCTCGGGTTGGTAGGCTACTACCGAAGATTCATTCCCGGTTTTACCAAGAAGGCAGCTCCTATGCAGAACCTCCTGATAGGCCAGTCCAGGAAGGCCAAAAACCAGAAGCCACCCTTCAGATGGGAAAAGCTGGAAGAGGAGTCATTCCGCCAGCTGAAGATGGCCCTCACGGGGGATGAAATCCTGGCGTACCCTGATTACAGCCAGCCCTTTATTCTCCACATGGACGCAAGCAACATCGGGCTAGGAGCCGTACTGTCCCAGATCCAGCAGGGGAGAGAACGGGTAATTGCTTACGCCAGCCGAAAACTGAGACCCACGGAAAGAAACCCTGAGAATTACAGCTCGTTCAAGCTAGAGTTCCTGGCAGTGGTGTGGGCGGTAACCGAACGTTTTAAGCATTACCTTGCCTCTTCCAGGTTCACTGTGTACACGGACAACAACCCGTTGACACACCTGGACACTGCAAGACTGGGTGCCCTGGAGCAGAGATGGATGGCCCGCCTGTCCAATTATGAGTTCACAATCAAATACCGGGCGTGACGCTCCAATACCAATGCGGACGCCGTGTCCAGGATGCAAAACCGACCGGACGGAGGGGAAGATCCAGAAGAACTGGAAGAGGTCGAACTCCCTGCGTTCCACCGTCATGGGATTACCAAGTATTCCCACCGTGTGAGGGGCCAGCGATCCGCTACGTTCAACCCCTTACCCCACTACAACTGGGCGGAGACGCAAGACAGTGACCCCGCAGTCCGTCTGGTGAAGGAGATGCTGACCCAGGCTGACGCCCGCCTGGACCCAGACGCTCCGGAAGAGACCAAGCAACTGTGGACGGAAAAAAGCAGACTTTTTCTCTACAAGGAGAAGTTGTGCCACAGAATGGTCAATTCCCGGACACATGAACTGATCTGGCAGGTTGTGGTACCAAGACGGGACGCAACTATGGTGCTGGAGGCCTACCACAAAGGGGCAGGGCACTTCGGATGGAAGAAGCTGGAGTTCCTGCTGCGTGAACGGTTCTACTGGATAGGCATGAGAGGAGCCATTGAGAGATGGTGTAGAGACTGTGGCCCGTGCAATCTAAGGAGGGACCGTGCCAGCCAGAGGACTCCCCTGCAGCCCTTCCTCACCAGGCAGCCGCTGGAACTGGTCGCTCTGGACCATATTAAACTGGCTCCAAGCAGAAGGGGGTATGTCTACGTCCTAACCATCGTGGATCACTACTCCCGGTTCCTGGTGGTGGTCCCTGTCAAAGACTTGACGGCTCAGACAGCAGCCAGAGCCTTCCAGCTGCACTTCTGCCGCCCACACGGGTACCCGGACCAAGTGCTGACGGACCAAGGACCAGCCTTCGAAGCGGAGGTCTTCCAGGAGTTCTGCAACCTGTATGGCTGCAAGAAGATAAGAACAATGCCCTATCACCCCCAAACCAATGGACTCTGCGAGAAGATGAACCAGGTGGTGATAGATCTGCTAAAAACATTGCCCCTGGAAGAACGCAGTCTGTGGCCTGAGAAACTGCCCGATCTGGTGGACCAGTATAACCACATCCCGGTAGGTTCCACCAACTGTACCCCGGCTTACCTAATGCGAGCAAGACCTGGTAAGCTGCCTGTTGACCTGGATATGGGAGTCCTGACACCCGAGGACACCTCGCCAGAGGCAGACTGGGATACAGAACGGCAGCAGCAGTACCGGAAAGTACAGGAGAGCGTCGAGCGAAGTCTCTGTCAATCAAGAGAAAGGCAGGAGAGGACTTATAACCAACATGCTACCGCTGTTCCCCTGGTACCTGGAGAGCAGGTCTTGAAAAGAAAAAGGTGGCTCCATAAGTTGGACGACCAGTGGGAAAAGGACCCGTACACAGTACTGCCCTCAAGCCACAATAATCCAAAGGTGTACGTCATCAGCAAGGATGGAGGAGAGACCACAGCCACTGTCTCCAGAGACCACCTGAAAAAGTGCCCCGAGAAGTTGCAAAGCACGGATGAAGATCAGGAAGACCCTCAACCCGTAGAGGAAAAGGAGGAAATGATCAGCACCGTACTCGGAGACTTTCCCCGGTCCTGGACACAAGTAAACAACGCTATCGTGGTGCTCGTCCTCACATTTCTCCAGCCAGCCCCTCAAGTGCCTACAGAAGACCAGGTAGAGCTGGAAGAGCAGCCGGCCCAGGAGGCAGAAGAGTCCACACCAGCAGCGCAGGAGGATCAACCCTCTGCTAGTAGTGAGCCTGCCGTGCCCCTAGTGAGCCAAAGAGTACGCAGACAGCTGCCCAGCTTACCCATAACACCTCTTACACCCTGTAGTGCAGGACCAGTTAGTGAGCTCCGTAGGTCCACTAGAGTCACTAGAGGTCAGATGCCCGCTCGCTGGAGAATATAAAGTAATGCACTGTAAATTTACCTGTTTCTTGAAAATGTTTACGGTTTTTGTTTTTGCCTGTTATTAATTATGTTTCTCAGTTACCCTGCAGATTTCTATGGACTAACAGGTTATGGACGCTGGATAACCGGAACAATTCTTGTAGATAGTTGCACATTGTGCCTCTTGCGAAGATGGCCGCAGAAGAGAAAACCTGTCTGGCGTGGCCTCCTTGCGGTCCAAAGTAGCTAGCTTCAGCCTTGCAGCCACGCCCAAGGCCAACGCAAGGGGTTTTCTTTGGACAGGTCCCCTACCTCGCTTAAGACTTCACCTTGGGTGATATGGACAGCCGGTTACGGAAACTCCGTGACCACAAAATGTACTTTTTTCATGTTGAAGTGTTATTGTTATACCCTGCATTTACGTTTCTTTAAAAATGTGTTTAGTCCCGGAGTACTAAATTTTACTAGGGGGGAATGTGGCACCCCAGGGGTCTGGTTACCACAGTAATAGAAATATTACGTCTGAGAGCAGGTGGGAGGTTTCTCTGGTCAGGAGCCCTAAGCATGCAACACTGCCCGCCCAGACCTGGGAGGGGAGGAATCTGCCCTTATAAACTGGGTCTGGGGCGGGATTAGGAGAGAGAGTCCCAGACAGAGACGCAGTCTGGTCTGGAGGACAGCAGACACAGGGAAAGGAAGAACCAGGAGCTCTGTAGGAGCAGGAGTGAGTGCCAGGGGCTGGAAGCCAGATAGCTCGCCCTGGCTGGAGACACTAATACCGGACACGGAGTCCGAGGCTGTGGGGACATCCAGGTCCAGCAGCAGAATCCAACCGGCAGGGGATTCCAGGTCCTCTGGCCATAGAAGCCCGGAGGCACGGTCACAAGCAAGGGACCAGCACCACCGTCGTGGAGCGGAGGCTAACAGAAGGCCCCAAGTCACCGGCCGTACGGGTGAGCACCACACGGTATACTCAGGGACGTGGGCTACTTCTACCTGCACACAGCAAGGTAGCCAGGAAAGAGTGCAGATAGACGGGGAGGCCTACAACTCCACCTGGCCAGGGGAGATCCTACTTGCTCACAGACTGACCAGGCCCCTACTGCTAACCAGTACTCCCGGGAGGGTCTGCCTTATAACACCAGTAAAGACCCTGAACTGCACTGCACGGACTCTGAGTTATTCCTGCTGCGCTCGTGCACCATCACTCCCATCATTCACACTAACTGCCCTGAGGCTCTACTCCTCCCGTGGGGAGTCATCCCATTCTTAGCTGCACACATAACACCGGCCTCAGCGGTCTGCCTTGCAGCGGCGGTCCCCACTGACCGCAATCCACAGGTGGCGTAGTCGGACTATCATCATACCAATAACTCTGCCTCTGATTTGACCACCCTGGGCACGGACCGGGTCAGCGCCACAGAGACTACAACCCCCAGCGATCCGGCTCCAGGTATTCCCTGCACAACACAGGCCCAGGGGGCGCGTCACATGCATACCAGGATGGAGGGATGCCAGGCATACCAGGATGGAGGGATGCCAGGCATACAAGGATGGGGATGGGGACCACGTATAAAAGGAAGGGGGGGGCATATATACCAGGATAGGGGATATTGTCAGAATTGGGGGATATTATCCCTATACTAGTATCAGCAGAAGACCCCCTACCCCTTAAAAGTGCATCATGAACACATTTTTTGCTTAAATTTTTTTTTATTATTTTCCTCCTCTAAAACCTAGGTGCGTCTTATGGTCCGGTGCTTCTTATAGTCCGAAAAATACGGTATGTAACTTTGTAAAGAACTCTGCCTCATTACAAGATAAGTAAAATTAGGTAGGAAATCTAAAAAATTACTCTATACACTATAGAACCTCTATACATTGTGTTTCTTCTTTCAAGGTGATATGTAGGTAAAGTAGCACATCTCAGACAAACCTAAGACTTGTTAGTAGACAGCATTGTTTTGGAGTTTTTGCTCATTACTTTAAGGCAAGTTAATGGCTGGCTCTTCAGTGCGGTTACTAACTCTTTCTGAAGAGACACAACTTTCCGATATAACCTTCTTATATTTAGCAAAGGGAATCCAATTACAGCTTTCTTAATAGTGTGAAGCACTGTATTGATATAGCTGATTGGCTTGAACATGGCTATGTGACATTACATATTGAAGTTAATGCCTTGGAAAATTTACCATGCAAGTTAAATAACGTGGTAACCACCCAAAAAGAAATGCCTCCTGTCGACATTTATATATTCCATGATACACTTCAAAGAAATTATCAAAAAAGGGGTATGTAAGAATAAGTGGGTCGTTTCATAAGCCAGAGGACTTTTCCATGGGTTGAACTCTGGTTTTGCAGGGAACAGAGACTAGAACTTAATTCACAAAGTTTATCCACAAGCGTTACATAAGAAAGCAGAGAGATGTTCAGCTGCCAACAGCAATACATCCTCCCTGGTTGGCACAGACCAAAGGAAATATACAAAGAGTATACTGTGCATATGTTAGCGTCAACAGGCCATTAACACATCAAACTATGCTGGAAGCAAAAATGTGCCGACGCAATACACACCTGCAGGCAACTGGCTGGTAAGAGCATTGCATCCTGGATACGTACAATTAATTATGCTCGAGCAGATCAGTTTGTATATTTTTCTGTTTAATATTTATAGATACAAATATCCATTTAAATGTACCCCATGTTTGGTAATATAAGAGAACATATAACACGTCAAATAGAAAAAGCATAAAACAGAAAAGTAAACTTCATTTATTTTGCTTAATATCTTACCAAGTAATATGCTTAAGGGCAGGTGCAAACGACCGTATGTTCTCCATCCGAGAAAATCAGTCAATTATGCTAATCACACTTTGATCAGAATCTGGTTAGAGTTGGATCCGAGTATGATCCGATTTTCTCAGAGGTGGAGAGAAAAAAAAGTTCTCTATCTTCTCCAATCAGTCTGTCTGTAAAAATTGGACCAGACTCGGATGACATCAGAGTGAAGTCCAATGTTTTCCACTGAACCATAGACAGGAATGGGCGAGAACCATCCGATAGGAGGCAAATCGTGCATGGTGCAATTTTTTTCCTTGGACCACTAGACCACTAAAGACCATTAAAATTAGCACTAATTACACAGGCCCATATTTCTGGAACTGGTGAATATTAAAAAAAAAAAAAAAAGAAAAAACTGAATACTTAGGGAAGCAGCATGAATAAAACAAGTGCAAAATCTGGCCACTTTGGACCTGGTGATCGTTCTTCTTTAAACCTCAGTGTCTTTAATTGCATATACTTTGATGAGCAGCAAAACAATGCACCCCTATAAAATTGCCAGCTACATGTTACAAAATGTTTTATTACTAGCCACAAAGCTCGATATCTTTACCAGCCACAGAAGCAGAACAGCAATTAGGCAACAGTTCACATAGACGAGGGTCTGGGAGATGTGACTGAGCTACTGAGCATGTGCGACCACCTCCACTGGATCCGTTAGATGGACAATCTTAGAAGGAATAAAACACCACAAGGGGTTGCCATAAGTATGTAACTGCAATATCTACACACAGAAGATTTTTTTTAATTAAATTGTAAAAATGTTTTATTTTGCATGATGTAACAGAATGTATTATTCATTTGTGGGACAAACCCTTTAAGAGTTTTTGATATACCAACAGCTTATTCTGCAATCAACTGGTTAATAAATTAAGTTCCAAGATGTCAGGTGACAAATATAATAGGCTTTTAAAGGGTTTAGCTCCACCCAGAATCAACATTTAGCTCTCGTGTTTAATGTTTCTGAATTTGTACTTGATCTTCATACTTTCCTTCCTTCAGTCCCACGTGTACTGGTTACTTTTATTTCTGTCCATATTTGTGCTCTGCTTTTGCACTTTGGAAATTTACATAAAAGAATCTTTCATATTTTCAGGATCCTTAGGTGAGAGCAGCTAAATTAATGTCAATATCAACAAAATGCGGTCTTCTTATATACACATTTTTCGCTTCCAGGGAAAATATAAATATTTTCCCCGGTAAACACTGAGTGCAGCAAATCTTCGCTAAAGTGCTCTGATGTTTTATAAATGCGGAGTCTGACAGCTGAGATGCAAATAGTACCTGCTAAAAAAGAAAACAAGCTATGGAGACCAAGGGACAGAAAAACACCTTCAAAGTACAGCACTAAACAACTCCAAGAATGTGCTATGCCCAGACCTGATTGACTTAACAGACTCACTGATGGTAAGATGTGAAAGGCTTATTGAGGAACAGTTGGATGGATGAATGCGAGGCAGATAGTACAGGCATCCTTTCAAACCTACTGATGGCACAGAAGACCTCTTTTATTTAGGATAAATTTATAGTCTATAATAATAATGTTGAAAGGGAAGGAAAATGTGGCACTCACCAATGATATGGTGACCAAGTCAGAAGTTCTATCAAGGATATGCAAAAAAATGCTCTTCTTCAATAATAGGTTTTAGCCTTTACCATATAACTAGATTCATATTAAAAGGTCTTTAAAGTGGCTGTCTGTTTAAAAATCCAATTTTTCCATAACTCCAATAGACCTTAGTGGATAGGGCCATGCTCAAACATGGCCACCTCTCGATTGAAGTCTATGGGGGCATCACATGCACACAATTGTCAAACAGCAGTCCCAGGTCTAAAGGTAGGACTCATGTCTATCAGACATTAAATGTCCAAGGTGGAAATATGAGGAGATGGATCATGTGATTGGTTATATATGTTAGGGGTGATAGTTCCAGACAATTTTGCAAAGTGCTTTTAGGTAGAGCCACTGACATGAAAAAGAGGAGTTCCTGCTACCGTCTACTATATATGCCTAAAGGTTATGTCCAAATGGTCAAACTCATCCCGGGAATGCATGAACAATATAATAATAGTAAGATAGAAAAATGTGAATGACTGTACAATTACTGATAGTCCTAAATCCCAGGAGAAATCTGCAGTGACTATATATAGCATCTAGTCCAATATCAGGTCTAATAGAATGCAATGCTGAATATACATAAGAATGCAGAATGATGCCTAACTATGTTGTGGCATTGAGCATAGCTATGTTTTCTGTTCATTTTTTCTATGTATGTGGCCTAGATCTTGAAAGCACAGACAAAATAAAAAATATCAGAAAAATAACCTGGGTAATAATAAAGCCCTACTTGTAGAATTCTGGAATGTTATAAAGGACAAGGAGCTGGCTTGTATTTCCACCCAGAAATGTATTTTCTGGATTTTGACACGAGTCTGCTAAAATAAGTTAAATAGCCAAAAATAATACAAAACAAGGGAAGGAATTCCAGGTTACCGTTTACTACTGGCCCAATTAGAAACTTAGCCAGCAAGAGAAAAGAGCAGTAGAGGGAAGAGAGCATGGTATTGTTACATCATTGTTATATTTCTTTCAGGAGTCTTAAAGGGAATCTGTCACCTCCTGGGATGTAACTAACCTATTAATATGGGCATACAGAAGATAGAAATGTAAATTATTCATACCAGTGTGCCTCATATTAATAGTTTTGATGTTTTGAAATCTTATATTATGACTTTTTGGTAATGATTGCTCCAGATCCTGGGTCCATAAGGAATCCCCACCTCCTCTCTTTATTATCATAGTACCCCTCCCCATGGGCGTCACAGTGTCCTCTTGCGGCGCTGTAATCTCACGCCTGTGCGTTGAAATCCCGTCATGATCATCCCTCCCTCTCTCCCTCCATCCCACAAGTCTCCGTGACTCACCGGCGCCTGCGCAGAAGATCACAGACTAGTGTAGTGCGTGATCTTCTGCGCAGGCGCATCACTGCCGGTGCCTGCGCAGAAGATCACAGAGTACACTAGTCTGTGATCTTCCGTGCTGGTGAGTGACAGAGACTTGTGGAAGGGAGTGAGAGAGGGAGGGAGGATCATGACAGGATTTCAACGCACAGGCGTGAGATTACAGCGCCGCAACAGGACACTGTGACATGCAGGGGAGGGGTACTATGATAATAAAGAGAGGAGGTGGGGATTCCTTATGGACCCGGGATCTGGAGAAATCATTACCAAAAAGTCATAATATAAGATTTCAAAACATCCAAACTATTAATATGAGGCATACAGGTATGAATACATTTACATTTCTATCACTTGTATGCCCATATTAATAGGTTAGTCACGTCCCAGGGGGTGACAGATTCCCTTTAAGAATATTTACTAACAGCAATTCATTCTTTAGTAGCCTGTATAGTAGTCCTCTGAAGGGAGCTGTTATTACATGTTAAAGCCACTGTAATAGCTGCAGGGTAATTAGTACGCCATTACCTAAACACCACTGATTATCTCGCTATCAAATCTGCACCTATCAAGAAGTGCAATATATTAATAAGCAAATCAACAGTCAGTTGACAATTTTTTTGCTTCCAAGACATAAATTTCAAGTACATTGCAAGAACCCCATATCTTGTCGGATATTCCGGGTACGCTAAAAGTGGTCCAAGGAAGGGCAACTTGTGAAAAGGCGATAAGGTCTTAGGCATTTAAGGCTTATTGATGCGCATGGGAAGCAAAGGTTAGCCTGATCTCACAGTAGAACTATTGTAGTCTAAATTGTTAAAAAGTCAAAAGTTTTACAGTATAAAAAACAAACTTTTTAAATTCCTCACCAACATACTATTGTATCACCTAGCTACTTACCATACCAGACTTAAAGGAACTGCAACTAATGTCTTTGTACAGGATACCCCAGGAAATGTTCAGAGTTTTTGTGGAGTTCAGGACTCAACAGTTGAAAGCTGTTTTGGCTGGAGCACCTACACAGTATAAGATCACATATTTGTTGTACATATATTGCCATACCTTCTGATTTTGGCACTTTTCAGTTCACTTTTGGTGAATATTTTCATAAAAAAGTCAATAGTAAGAGAAGACATTAGTGATGAGTGAGCGTTCTCCCCACTCCTCGGTACGCGCTGGAGCATCTCACTGTTCGAGATGCTCGGCGAGTACTTCGGGGATGCTCGGGGGGAGCTCGGGTCCCCGCCCCGCGTGTTTGGCGCTCTTTAGACAGCGAATAAACATGCAGGGATTGCCTGCCACTCACTGTAATGCTGTAGCCATGTTGGTTGTGGCATTACAATGATTGGCTGGCCACATAGCATCATCGGGTCTATATGACACCTGACGACCCTATGCTCATCACAGTCTTACCCGGAAACAGGCAGAGTAGGGAGAGGTGCTACTGAGTGAGGGAGAGAATTTGCGGTTTAGTAGTTAGGTATAGGTATTCCACAACAAGATACAGTGGTGGCCAAAAGTATTGGCACCCCTGCAATTCTGTCAGATAATACTCAGTTTCTTCCTGAAAATGATTGCAATCACAAATTCTTTGGTATTATTATCTTCATTTAATTTGTCTTCAATAAAAAAACACAAAAAGAATTGTCCTAAAGCCAAATTGGATATAATTCCACACCAAACCTAAAAAAGGGGGTGGACAAAAGTATTGGCACTGTTTGAAAAATCATGTGATGCTTCTCTAATTCGTGTAATTAACAGCACCTGTAACTTACCTGTGGCACCTAACAGGTGTTGGCAATAACTAAATCACACTTGCAGCCAGTTAACATGGATTAAAGTTGACTCAACCTCTGTCCTGTGTCCTTGTGTGTACCACATTGAGCATGGAGAAAAGAAAGAAGACCAAAGAACTGTCTGAGGACTTGAGAAACCAAATTGTGAGGAAGCATGAGCAATCTCAAGGCTACAAGTCCATCTCCAAAGGCCTGAATGTTCCTGTGTCTTCCGTGCGCAGTGTCATTAAGAAGTTTAAAGCCCATGGCACTGTGGCTAACCTCCCTAGATGTGGACGGAAAAGAAAAATTGATGAGAGATTTCAATGTAAGATTGTGCGGATGGTGGATAAAGAACCTTGACTAACATCCAAACAAGTTCAAGCTGCCCCGCAGTCCGAGGGTACAACAGTGTCAACCCGTACTATCCGTCGGCGTCTGAATGAAAAGGGACTGTATGGTAGGATACCCAGGAAGACCCCACATCTTACCCCAGACATAAAAAAGCCAGGCTGGAGTTTGCCAAAACTTACCTGAGAAAGCCTAAAACGTTTTGGAAGAATGTTCTCTGGTCAGATGAGACAAAAGTAGAGCTTTTTGGGAAAAAGCATCAACATAGAGGAAAAAAAAAGAGGCATTCAAAGAAAAGAACACGGTCCCTACAGTGAAACATGACGGAGGTTCCCTGATGTTTTGGGGTTGCTTTGCTGCCTCTGGCACTGGACTGCTTGACCGTGTGCATGGCAGTATGAAGTCTGAAGACTACCAACAAATTTTGCAGCATAATGTAGGGCCCAGTGTGAGAAAGCTGGGTCTCCCTCAGAGGTCATCGGTCTTCCAGCAGGACAATGACCCAAAACACACTTCCAAAAGCACTATAAAATGGTTTGAGAGAAAGCACTGGAGACTTCTAAGGTGGCCAGCAATGAGTGCAGACCTGAATCCCATAGAACACCTGTGGAGAGATCTCAAAATGGCAGTTTGGAGAAGGCACCCTTCAAATATCAGGGACCTGGAGCAGTTTGCCAAAGAAGAATGGTCTACAATTCCAGCAGAGCATTGTAAGAAACTCATTGATGGTTACCGGAAGCGGTTGTTCGCAGTTATTTTGGCTAAAGGTTGTGCAACCAAGTATTAGGCTGAGGGTGCCAATACTTTTGTCTGGCCCATTTTTGGAGTTTTGTGTGAAATGATCAATGATTTGATTTTTGCTTCATTCTCTTTTGTGTTTTTTCCTTGCAAGCAAATTAAATGAAGATAATAATACCAAAGAATTTGTGATTGCAATCATTTTCAGGAAGAAACTGAGTATTATCTGACAGAATTGCAGGGGTGCCAATACTTTTGGCCACCACTGTACATATCCATCTGAACGAACAGTCCTTCTAAGGACTAATCCAGCTGCATATATTCCTGGTGATAGCAGTAGTTTGGCAGGCAGAGTTTGTGGACACTGTATACAGCAGAATAGGATCCATTGCACGTTCTGTCAGCTGCTGTTACAGATATCCATAGCCCTAGATATAATAATAATAATTTTTATTTATATAGCGCCAACATATTCCGCAGCACTTTACAATTAATATCAGGGCTAATTTTTTTTTGCTTTTAATCCTGATTATTTGCTTAAAAAGCAATACAGTACACCATTTTACTGCTCCATTTGTTAGCAGAATACAGCCAGATTGTTTTGATTTTAATCTCATTGCTGTATTGTGGAAGCAGAGAAACTTGTCCATCATCAGTCGTGATCCCATATTACTGCCGTAATAATCATGACATTTTTTGGAGTGTGCCAAATATTATAGTCCAGTTAAAGTCTGCCAGTTGTGTGTTGTTCAACCTATTCACACTTAGTCGCTGACCAATACCATATCTCTAACGCCACTACTTAAAAAAGTGGTCATCAGACGGGATCAGATATTATTGCGCTAATAATCCAAAATTTTTTGGGAGCAAGACAGATATTACACTCCATTTAAAGTCTGCCAGTTGTGTGTTGTTCAAACCTATTCACACTTGGTTGCTGACCAATATTATATTAATAGGCCGCTGCCTAAAACCATGGTCATCAGACGTGATCAGATATTACTGTGCTAATAATCCAGAATTTTTTGGGAGCATGCCAGATATTATACTCCATTTAAAGTCTGTCAGTTTTGGTTGTTCAAACCTATTCACATTTGGTAGCTCGCTGACTAATATCATACTAATAGGTCACTGCCTAAAACCGTTGTCATCAGACGTGATCCCATATTACTGCGGTAATAATCGTGACATTTTATGGAGCGTGTCAAATATTACACTCCAGTTAAAGTCTGTCAGTTTTGTGTTGTTCAACCTATTCACACTTAGTCGCTGACCAAAACCGTGGTCATCAGACGAGATTAGATATTATTGCGCTAATAATCCAGAATTTTTTGGGAGCGTGCCAGATATTACACTCCATTTAAAGTCTGACAGTTATGTGTTGTTCAAACCTATTTAGAGTTGGTCGCTGACCAATAGCATATCTTTGAACAATGTTGTCAGAGAATTACGCCACTTTTATGGACTAACAATAAAACATACAAAAACAAACCTAAAATGGATTTTCCTGGAAGAAATGTTAAGAAACATTTTTTGCAGGGTAATGACTTGTATATAAGGCCAAATAAATAGCAAATAAAAAAGTTATGGACTGTGGAAGAGATTTATGCAACCAGAATGAACACTCATCTCAAGCTGATGATACCACATAGCAGCACCTGTCCCTATGATAAATGCATCTAACAACAGTATCGATAGGGAATAGAATAGATTTGTATTTTTTTTCTGCAGCACCAGCAGCACACAGTATAAGGCAATAATACCTGGCTGGATCGGTGTAATACGCTATCCTTACTGTGATAGCTCACCCGTAAACGAATTTCAGATAAAACAGGTAATATTCTAGAATATAGAATCTATTTCAATTGTTCTTCCCATTATCGAGGAGTGGGTCTCCTATACTGTTATTGCGTATGCAGCAATTTTAAGGGCTGTCAAAAATTAGGATGCACTCCAATACACATTTGAAGAGACGTTAAAAAAAAACAACTATAAAAACACAGCAGGATCATTAGTATAAAAACCAGACTAGCCAATGTAACCACAATGTATTCACATTCTACAGCTCCTGCACCTCGTCATCCTCTTCGGCCTCCATCTCCGAAATGACATCAGTCGCAAGCTTTAAGCACTGCAGTACTGCCTCAGCCAAGCGGCAACAGGCTGGGCTGAAGATACTATGCTTAAGTGACAAACCGGAAACCGCTGCAGAGTTGTTGAAAGCTGTAACAGAGCAGGCAGATAATAACAATAATAATAGTCTTTTATTTATATAGCGCCAACATATTCCGCAGCGCTTTACAATTCAGACAATTTACAGACAATATTGGCACTGTCCCCATTGGGGCTCACAATCTACATTCCCTATCAGTATGTCTTTGGAGTATGGGAGGAAATCTGAGAACCTGGAGGAAACCCACGCAAACACTGGGAGAACATACAAACTCCGTGCAGGTGTTGTCCTTGGTGGGATTTGAACCCAGGACGCCAGCGCTTCAAGGCTGCAATGCCTCCACTGAGCCACCGTGCTGCCCAGATCTGTGGCTCTCACAGCTGAATATACAGCCAGGCATGGTCATGTGTGACAATGGCCGGAACCTGGTAGTGGAGAAATGACAACCAGAGTAGATATGATTTCCCTCTATGCCAGTCCTTTAACCGACCTAAAGAATATGGCTGTGGTGAAATACAACTCTCACGGAGAAGCAGCCCTGGCTAAGAAAAGTCTGTGTGAAGGTTCCCGGACACTCTATGGCTGCTTTTTTACTGTGGACTGGCTCCAGCAATCTATAAGACTTAAGAGCAATCTGGCACCTTGGCAAAGCCCAATTCTGTTCTCCCTCTGATATCTAACAAACAGGTCATGCTGGAGAAACTTGCACCTACTGCCACTCAGTGTCTTCAGCTCCTTTGTGAGAAACTAATGTTTGGGCAGCCAGACTACCAAATAAAATTCCTGAGATGGAAATTTTGGATGGCTTCTCTTCTGGTACTGGGTGCTAATACCAAACCATGGCGTGCCATAATTCACTGGATATTCTTGGCTGGTTGGAGACAAGCTCATTCCCACAGAAAAGTACCAGCAAGCTAAGGAGATGGTGGCCTCTATCATCATGAAGGAGTTTGCTCGTTGTCTAGGAGACCGACCATCACTGCTGTCTACCTTGTTCCCAATTCAGAAGTCAGCTACACTACCCTGGCAGTGCTTCAGCAGCGTTTTCAGCTTCCAGCTCATCAACTGGTGTGCGATGTGTATACACATTGGAAATGAACCTTGCAGATGTTGGGAAGGATTTGTCAGCAGCAGAAGGCAGTTTTTGAGAACCAGCTTCAACACGCCCGCTGAAATTCAGGTCAGTCTCCGCACATAAGAGCTGATGAGTAGGCATGGATGTCTGACATCTGTGCCATCCTCCAAAACTTTGAGGACTCCACCAAGATGGTGAGCAGTGATGACACTATAATTAGAGTCACCATCCCGCTTCTCTGTCTACTGAAACGCTCGCTGCTCACAATTAAAGAGGAGGCATTGCAGGCGGAGCAAGGAACTATACAGGGTGATGCTACACAGCCCAGCCTCATCTCTTCTCAAAGCGGATTGGGTGATAATGAGGAGGGGGAGGATGAGGAGAACATGGACAGTCGTCCTTTTGGTGAGGACAGGGAAATCTTGGCTGTCTTGGAAGTCTTGATACCCCTCTTTCAGTCTGTGGGAAATCTGTATGAGTTTCGCTTAATGATGACCTTCAGTTGCCTAAACCGTTGCTTTGCTTATGCACGTTATTTCTCAAAACGCATTGCAGATCAGGCCATTGCCCAACTCTGTAGTCATGAAATTCAAGGTGTAAAGATCTTTGTGTGCCGTAGCACCAAGAAGTGTGAGCTGATGTTGGACGGGCTGCCATTGCTTATAGAGCAAGCTGCATTAGAGGACTTCCTGGGAAAAATGACAGTAAGAGTAGATACGGTTTCCCTCTATGCCAGTCCTTTCACCAACCTAAAGAATATGGCTATGGTGAAATACAACTCTCACGGAGAAGCAGCCCTGGCTAAGAAACGTCTGTGTGAAGGTTCCCGGACACTCTATGGCTGCTTTTTAACTGTGGACTGGCTCCAGCAATCTATAAGACTTTAGAGCAATCTAGCACCTTTGCAAAGCCCAATTCTGTTCTCCCTCCGATATCTAACAAACAGGTCATGCTGGAGAAACTTGCACCTACTGCCACTCAGTGTCTTCAGCTCCTTTGTGAGAAACTAATGCTTGGGCAGTCAGTCTACTAAATAAAATTCCTTAGATAGAAATTGTGGATGGCTTCGCTTTTGGTACTGGGTGCTAATACCAAACCATGGCGTGCCATAATTCACTAGATATTCCTGGCTGGTTGGAGACAAGCTCATTCCCACAGAAAACTACCAGTGTCACCGAACGACAAGGGGATGTCCGGTGGACAGCACAACACACGGATACAATGGGAGATAGAGGGGGAAGGAGGGCCCTATCGGTAGCGAACTGTTATGTTCTGCTACCAAAGCTAAGGAAAGAGAGGAGATCTGTCCCTACTGTAGGACTCAGCTGAATCCCTACGATGTAACAGGGAACCTGATCCTGCGATCAGACCTGCTAAAGTCCTAATCTAGTCTGTACGGAGACCTATAGATGTGGGGAGGGAATCCCTACAAGTACTAAGGACTGGGAGGAATATGGGACACCTCCTAACAGAAATAGTAGCAGACAGACGAACAAACAAAATAGATAGAACATAGAGGTCCGTAGACCAAGCAAACTAACAGAGTTAGATACAGAGCACAGGCTAGCTAGAAAGTAGATATACAATGAAGTCCAGCAAAGCCAGAAGGGCGGAGCAGGACCAAATAGGCCAACAAGGTCATGTGACCAGCAAAGGAAAAAAAAACCTAACAGCAAGGTTCTAACAGTACCCCCCCTTCTAAGAGGATCCTCCGGATCCCCTAGGACCAGGCTTATCAGGAAATCTCCTGTGAAACGCTCTGATAAGTCTGGACGCGGAAACATCATCTGACCTCACCCAAGAGTTATCCTCGGGTCCGAAACCTTTCCAGGCCACAAGATACTGCAAACTACCTCTATACCGTCTAGAGTCAAGGATGCGAGAAATTTCATATTCCCCGTCCTCCACCACCGGAGGAACAGAGGCAGAGGCGTCACCATCCGACACAACAGCTTTTTTTTAACAGAGAGACATGAAAGACCGGATTAATTCTCCAGGAGGTAGGAACCTCCAACCTAACAGCAGATTGGTTGACAACCTGAAGCACCTTAAAGGGCCCTACAAACTTGGGACCCAATTTCTTAGAAGGAATCCTCAACCGCAGATTCCTAGAGGACAACCAAACCATGTCACCAACAGCGAACAAAACCTCCTGTCGTTTCCTATCAAAGTAGTCTTTAGATTTTCTGTTGGCCTCCTGAAGATTACCACGCACATCCGTCCAAACTCTTTCCAAATCACCGGAAAAATTCTCCTCCTCAGGCACGGCAGATCCCAACTTGGAGAACGACCCAAACGACGGATGTCTCCCAGAACAACAAAAAAAAGGCGAACAACCAGCAGAAGAAGATGTATGATTGTTCAGAGCTAATTCGGCAAGTGGCAGAAACTCAGACCACCCCTCTTGATTGTCTGCCACAAAACAACGCAAGAACTGCTCAACATCCTGGTTTTTCCTTTCTGTCTGGCCATTAGATTCAGGATGATATCCAGACGAAAACGACAAATGAATTCCCAACCTGTCACAAAAGGCACGCCAAAAACGAGCCAGGAACTGAGGACCCCTATCAGAAACAATGTCAGTAGGAACGCCATGAAGTCTGACAATTTCCTTGACAAAGGCCTTAGCGAGAGTTTTAGCGCAGGGCAGTTTGACGAAGGGAACCAAGTGACACATCTTGCTAAAACGGTCCACGACCACCCAGATGACAGTAAAACCCTCAGAGGGGGGAAGGTCAGTTATAAAGTCCATAGCCAAATGTGTCCAAGGAGCACTGGGGACCTCCAAAGGACAAAGCAACCCCGCAGCAGGAGTATGTGAGGACTTAGATCTAGCACATATAGTACATTGGCGCACCCACTTAATGACTCCCTTCTGCCATCCAGGCCACCAAAAACTGCGACCCACCAGTCTCTTGGTCTCAGAGATTCCGGGATGACCTGCCAACCGAGATTCGTGACACTCAACAAACAAATCTCTCCTAAAGGTCCCAGGCACAAACAACCTCCCATGAGGAGTGTTAGATGGGGCATTCTCCTGAGCTTTAAGAATCTCATCTTCCAAAACGGAGTCTAAAGCAGCTATCACAACACCTTCTTGTAAAATGTTTTCCTCTTTCTCAGCACCGACTATGGGAGAAAAACTGCGAGACAAGGCATCCGCCTTAACATTCTTAGTACCAGGGATGTAAGTAATGGAGAAATTAAACCGCGAGAAAAACAGTGCCCACCTAGCCTGACGGGCATTCAGGCGCTTGGCAGCATCAACATATATCAGATTTTTATGATCCGTAAGAACCTGAACGGGAAATTCCGCACCTTCCAAGAAGTGGCGCCAGTGTTCAAATGCGAGTTTAATAGCCAATAATTCCCGATTACCAATATCGTAATTCAGTTCAGTCACCGAAAATTTTTTTGAAAAAAAGGCACAGGGATGTAATCCATCCCCGTTATCCTGAGACAATACTGCGCCAACCCCCACAGAGGAAGCATCAACCTCAACCAAAAACGGCCTAGTAACATCAGGCTGCATAAGGATGGGAGCAGAGGTGAACCTCTCCTTGAGATACACAAAAGCTTCAATGGCCTCAGAAGACCACTGAACCGCATCAGCACCTTTCCTGGTGAGATCAGTCAGAGGTTTGACAATACTAGAAAAAATTTTTATGAATTTTCTGTAGTAATTGGCGAAACCCAAAAACCTCTGTATCGATTTCAAACCAATAGGCCTAGGCCATTCCTGCACAGCCTGAACCTTAACCGGATCCATCTCAAAACCTTTGCTGGAGATAATGTAGCCCAAAAAACTAATTCTCTGTACAGCGAACTCACATTTCTCCAGCTTAGCAAAAAGCGAATTGTCCATTAATAACTGTAATACCTCACGCACGCTCCGCCAATGAGACTCCAGATCTGGCGAATAAATCAAAATGTCATCCAAATACACAACCACATTTTTACCGATCAAAGGTCTAAGGATGTCATTAATCAGATTCTGAAAAAATGCAGGAGCATTAGTAAGACCAAAAGGCATAACCAGATTCTCAAAATGACCCACAGGAGTGTTAAAAGCAGTCTTCCATTCATCACCCTCCTTCATGCGCAACAGATTGTATGCCCCCTTAAGGTCAATTTTAAAGAACCACTTGGCCCCCAATAACTGGTTAAACAGATCAGGAATCAATGGCAGTGGGTAAGGATTGCGTACCGTAATTTTGTTAATCTCACGAAAATCCAGACAAGGACGTAAACCGCCGTCCTTTTTTTTTACAAAAAAAAATCCAACCGCCACAGGAGACTTAGAGGGCCTAATGTGACCGGCGGCCAAACTTGTCTGTATGTATTCCTCCAAAGCCTTCCTCTCAGGAATAGTAAGGTTAAATAAACGACTTTTAGGAAGAGTCGCTCCAGGGACAAATTCAATAGAACAATCATAGTCTCTATGGGGAGGCAAAACCTGCGATTCCTTCTCAGAAAAAACTCTCCAAAAATCCTGAATAGGAACAGGCAATTCTCCCCTATCCAAAGCTGCAATACGCCCGTTACAACACTTGTCATAACATTTATGGCTCCAGGATTTAATTTCACTGGTAGACCAATCCAGTACAGGATTGTGAAATTTTAACCAGGGCAAACCCAATATTACTGGAGAAGGCAAGTTATTCAACACTACCAAATCCAATTTCTCATGGTGAACACCATTAATAGTGAGAGGAAATTCACTGACCTTGAGAGTAATATTCTTCAAAGGGGAGCCATCCACAGAAACCACAGCAATGGGGGATGATAAAGGTTCAGGTTTTAAATTGAGTTTTTCCACGAATCCCCCATCAATTACATTCAGTGTAGACCCGCAATCAACATACACCCGAAATTCCATTAATTTTTCCTGAGCAATCGTGGAAGCAGCTAAAAATATACCCTTGGAATTTAAACAGGCAATACGGGCGTGACTGACCATTTTTTTTTCTTTCTTCATACGAAGCTCACAGCCTTTAATCAAATGACCAGATTTTCCGCAATAGAAACACAAGCCTTCCGAAAAACGACGGTCTTTTTCTTGAGAGCGAGGTGCCACCGATCCAATCTCCATCGGTTCACCACTGTTAGTACACACATTATCATAACCAGAAACTGACATAGCAGAGGATTTGCTCTCATTAACCCTAGCACGCAGTCTTCTATCCACCCGTATAGCTAATTGCATAGCCTGTTGCAAATCCTCAGGTGTAGGATAAGCAATTAGCAGGTCTTTAACCCTTTCACTGAGCCCAGCAAGAAATAGACTTTTCAGAGCAGAATCGTTCCACCCTGTTTGAGTGGACCAACGACGAAAATGAGTACAATATTTTTCGACAGCTGATGCCACACGGTCAGGATCATCATATAATAGTCCTAAAGCAGAAAAAAAACTATCCACTGATCTGAAGCATGTATCACTAGGTTGCAAAGAAAAGGCCCACTCCTGAGGCTCTTTGCGCAAAAGTGACATTATGAACCCTACGCGCTGGGATTCATCCCCAGAGGACTTGGGTCTCAAACGAAAATACAATAAGCAAGCATTTTTAAATGAAAAAAATTCTCGATGTTCACCAAAAAATAAATCCGGCAAACATACCTTAGGCTCCAAGAAATATGCTCCAGGACAGTTACTCACGTGCTGACGGAGCTCGGCCACTTCCAGAGAGAGTCCCTGCAGGTGTTTAGCCAAATCCTGAACCGACACCATGATGGAACAAAAAAAAAAAAAAATATCTTTCCTTAGAGAATTTGCAGGCTGGACTTACTGTTATGTTCTGCTACCAAAGCTAAGGAAAGAGAGGAGATCTGTCCCTACTATAGGACTCAGCTGAATCCCTACGATGTAACAGGGAACCTGATCCTGCGATCAGACCTGCTAAAGTCCTAATCTAGTCTGTACGGAGACCTATAGATGTGGGGAGGGAATCCCTACAAGTACTAAGGACTGGGAGGAATATGGGACACCTCCTAATAGAAATAGTAGCAGACAGACGAACAAACAAAATAGATAGAACATAGAGGTCCGTAGACCAAGCAAACTAACAGAGTTAGATACAGAGCACAGGCTAGCTAGAAAGTAGATATACAATGAAGTCCAGCAAAGCCAGAAGGGCGGAGCAGGACCAAATAGGCCAACAAGGTCATGTGACCAGCAAAGGAAAAAAAAACCTAACAGCAAGGTTCTAACAGGAACAAGGGAAGGGACACCTCCTGACACCAACCTGTGTCTGTCCCTAAGCTCCCCTATCGTCCCTAGATGGGTCCTTCCTCCGTGCGAGATCACGTGCCTAAGTCCTCGCTGACCTTGGACTTAACCTGGCTAGTGCTCAGGCCAGCGAGACACTAGTCTCACCACTACAATAGGACAACACAAGGAAGGTAAGACAAACAATGGGAAGATAACAACATAAAATACACGAATCTCTCCAACAGAAAACTTCACCGCTGCAATAGCAACGAACACCAAAGCTTCTTCAGAGACTGGCTCCTTCAAAGAGGTCAGCATAGAATGAACTATAACCATAGCGGTCAACTGATGGATCATGTGGCTATTTAAAGGAAGGTGGGAGTGGCACCAACCAACATCAGCTGATCGTTAACAAAAGGCTGCCCACAATCCTCTGTGTAGGGAGGACGTGTTCTGTCCCAGGGTCCAACTGGGTCCCGGCTTCCACAATATTAACCCAGTGTGCCATCAGTGAGATATACCGTCTCTGGCCACAAGCACTTGTCCACGTGTCTGTAGTTAGGTGGTCCTTCCCAGTAACTGCGTTGGTGAGGGTGATGAGTAATGTCCTGGGACCCGTGCTTGTATAAGGCGGGGACAACACACTAGGAGAAATAGTGGCAGCTAGGGACCATGTACCGAGGGACAGCCGGTGCCATGAGGTTGCGGAAAGCTTCCGCCTCCACGAGCCTAAAAGGCAAAATTTATAGTGCAAGCAATCGAGAAATGTGGCAGTTTAGTATTGTGGCCTGTGGGTGGCTGAGTATTTACACTTGTGTTCCAAGGACTGGGATAGGGACAACTGAACGCTGAGGGACAACTGAGGAAGATGCCGACTCCAAGTAAAAAAAATCTCCCGGATCCGTACATTCCTCAAACAAGAAACTGCAAAAACAATTGTGCATTCCCTCATAATCTCCAGCCTCGACTACTGCAACCTCCTGCTCTATGGCCTCCCTTCTAACACTCTCACACCCCTCCAATCTATCCTAAACTCTGCTGCCCGACTAATCCACCTGTCCTCCTGCTATTTCCCGGCCTTTCCTCTCTGTTCAATCCCTTCACTGGCTCCCTATTGCCCAGAGACTCTAGTTCAAAACCCTAACCTTGGCATACAAAACGATACACAACCTGTCTCCTCCATACATCTGTGACATAGTCTCCCCATACTTACCTGCACGCAACCTCCGATCTTCACAAGATCTCCTTCTCTATTCCTCTCTTATCTCCTCTTCCCACAATCGCATGCAAGATTTCTCCTGTGCATACCCCCTACTCTGGAACTGTCTACTCCAGCATATCAGGCTCTCGCCTACAGTGGAAACCTTGTAAAGGAACCTGAAGACCTACCTCTTCCGACAAGTCTACAACCTGCAGTAACCACCGCTCCACCATACCGCTGCATGACCAGCTCTACTCTCACCTACTGTATCCTACCTTGTAGACGGTGAGCCCTCGCGGGCAGGGTCCTCTCTCCTCCTGTACCAGTCGCCATCACATTTTTATTCAAGATTATTGTAATTGTTTTTGCTATGTATAATCCTTTTTCACATGTAGGACGCTACAATAACAAATAATAATAATGTGGTCCAGACTCACGACTACTGAGACTGGACTGTGTGGAAGACAGGGTGGTGGTGGTTGCAAACTGACTGGAAACAATATCTATTTATCTACTATCCAACCAACAACCTTTTCACACTGGTCAGGCTTAAAGAGTGGTATTCCGTGGCCCCCTAGAAAGTAGGACAGAAAGCTAGGTCGACATGATGTGGGTGCTTTGTGCTCCCTCAGCAGGCACAGTTTCATCTTGCCCACGGCCTCGGCCTCTGCATGCACCATCACCATCATCATTATGTCCACCGAAAAAATGCTCGAGTTTCCCAGTGACTAACATTGGGTTCGGTACTCGGGTCGAGCATCCGAGCATTACGATTTGCTCGACCAGAGTAACGAGCACCCGAGCATCACTAGTAGCCATATTTGTTGCCACTTGTAAATCTTTCAGAAACTAACAGCCACTGTTATTTCTTGTTAATAACAATGTGACAGGTTCCTGAGAAGCTAGAAAAATGACAACCAATATGACAATTTTTACAAACATGCAACTACAAAACTGGCAATATCTCTTTGGAGAGAAAATCGGATGTATCAAACATTAATCTGACACTTAACTCGTTACATACCATGAGCAAACCTAAACTTGACATTTAACAGCACAAACTATTGAACATGTCAAGTTAAGGTTTGCTGTTTTGCAATTTTTAACATGTTGCATGTCAAGTTAATGTTTGTTCCACCTATACAGCCTTGGAAGAAGGTGAAAATTTTATAGGAAACAGCTATGCTTTAGCCCTTTTGCAAGCTGTACACGTGGTCTGAAACATATATTTCCTAGAATGATAGAGATACTGGACGGATTTTTACTCCTCTTACAACCTAAATAAAACAATCTTGTATTGTAACATGAAGCAAGAATTTTTCTAACTGATAGTACTTTATCCTTTAAGTGATTTCATCTGTCATGTCTGTCTTTCATTTTTCATAGCAAACACATTGTACACACAGCATTGATGCAACTGCATCTTGCAAGTCCTTGTTTCTAGGTCTGCAAACAAGTAACCGCTTTAAAATGTCTTTTGTGAAACAGCCGAGAGAGGAGCACGGTTCAGTGTCTGACAGTTCACATCTGGTTACATCTGATTGAATTATCATGTTGAAAACTAGAGATTGTGTCAGCACTTAGCTAAAGGGTCTTTCCATTTGTATGAGCTGGAGGGCAAGCAAACATGTAATTGACAGGATTCTTCTCTAAACAAAGGCTGGAGTGGAAAATCAAGAGTAGAATTCAGGCATTCTAGGAATATACAAGAATATACAAAACATTTCTTTCACTTAACCTTCTGTTTCTGTCAAATGAAATGTTTTACCCTTCTACACTTCTTCCGTAGGCTTGTATGCATGCCATACTTTACAGACGGCCTTCACGCATCATGCAAGAAGAAATGTACACGCTAATGGTATGAAAAGTCTTTGGTGTCATTTGGATTTATAGCATTAGTTGCTGATGATTAACAAACCATTATACAGAAACTGATTAAAATATCTGGTCCTTCCCCTCATTAAGTAGGCTTCACCCTACAGGGGACTTTAAAGGGCCCCTATTCATGCCAGTCTTGATGAGGGGGTGTGCTGCAATCTAACCCTCTTGATTCATGAAGAGGTAAATGCCTCTTCATGAATCTGGAGAGTTTTAAGAGTGGCATGCACCTCTGTGAGCTATGTCTTAAATCGAACTCCAATCAGTGACTGAAGTGAGATTTCTGGTGAATGGAAGGTCATAGCTCTTCATAAATTAGATGAGCTGTGGTGTCAGGCCCCGTCGTATCTGGTATGAAACAGGCGAAAAAACGCCAAAAGTTGCAAAATGTTGTGACTTTTCAAAGCTTTCACGCCAGAATTCAAGCATAAAAGCTTTGATGAATCAGGCCCTTAGACTCTTCTGACATTTAATGTTTTAGACAAATACGCAGTTTGTGATTACATAGATAGAACCCCATATGACAAACTGTAATTGGATTAACATAGAGAGTGCACTTATTGACCTAAGATTACAAAATGTATTTTTTAATTTAACTTTTACATATGTGCTTTAGAATTGTCTATCATTACGATTTTCACCCTCTAAAAACCCACTAAAATGTTCAACCATGCCTTTAAGCCTTACCTAATAAGTGAATTTATACTAGCATCTGTTATGCACACGCCCGGGCTGAGCGGCGTGTGCGTGTGATTGTAGTGATTCCACTGGACCATGAACCGGAGAGTGCCTGGAGGGGCGTGACTAAGTATCTGGCCGATCCGACCAAGATGGCACGACGGCATACGACGCCAGTGCACCAGGGAGAAACCGGGCAGAGGGACCAGGTGCTACTCCAGGTCAAACTCCGGACACGGGGGTTGACCCACACAGGGATTACTGGATCAGGCTGGTTAGGCTGGCGCACAGACTGGAGGGTATAGGCAGGCACGACTGGTATGCAGGCAGGCGGGTAAAGGCAAGCGCAGCTAGAGTGCAGACAGGGAGGCACTAGCAGGTAGGAACACAGGCGGGATAGGACCCAGTACACACTGGGACTCAGGAACAGGCAGGTTAGGCTGGCACAGACTGGTGGATATAAGCAAACACGGCAGGTATGCAGATGGGTGGATACAGGCGAGTATGCAGGCAGGGAGGTACTGGACGAAAGGACGGGCTGGAGCACAGAAAGGTTAAGACCAAGTACAGACTGGGTCACAGAACCGCAGATGCGGTAGACAACCACAGCAGAGAGGGAACGCCCGAAGCGGTGGGCAAGAACAGAGCAGGACAGGGCTGCAGGAGCAGCGAGCACAAGCAGGGCAGGACAGGACTGCCGGAGCAGCGGGCAGAAGCAGGGCAGGACAGGACTGCCGGAGCAGCGGGCAGAAGCAGGGCAGGACAGGACTGCCGGAGCAGCGGGCAGAAGCAGGGCAGGACAGGACTGCCGGAGCAGCGGGCAGAAGCAGGGCAGGACAGGACTGCCGGAGCAGCGGGCAGAAGCAGGGCAGGACAGGACTGCCGGAGCAGTGAGCAAGGAGTCAGAGCAGGCTAGAACCGCCGGAGCGGTAAGCAAAGGAGTCAGAGCAGACTAGAACCGCCGGAGCGGTGAGCAAGGAGTCAGAGCAGGCTAGAACCGCCGGAGCGGTGAGCAAAGGAGTCAGAGCAGGCTAGGCTGAGTAGGGGGGACAGGGCTCTGTTCACACGGAACAGACAGGAAGGGAAAGGCAGAGCCAGACACCCACAGGGTACTTGCAGTGAAGTAGCGAGTGGACCACAAACTCACAAACGGGAGTACAGAGACAACAAGCAGGAGTTAGGTACGAGTTCAGACTCTGCAGAAAAAGGAAGGGAACGGACATAGAGGCAAAACAGGTAAAGGATAGGAGAGAGTTCAGACTGGAACTGAGTGTACGGAGGAGACCGACACTGCAGCGGGATACAGGAGCGGGTCTGGGAATACGGCCCCCAGAGAGGCAGGACGAACAGGCAAGGAGCGTGTTCAGACAGGACAGACAAGATACAGGAGCGGGTCTAGGTAATCAGCCCCTAGAAGGTGAGAGGAACAGGCTAGGAGCGTGTTCAGACAGGTCAGACAAGATACAGGAACAGGTCTAGGTAATCGGCCCCTAGAAGGCAGGAGGAACAGGCTAGGAGCGTGTTCAGACAGGTCAGACAAGATACAGGAACAGGTCTAGGTAATCGGCCCCTAGAAGGCAGGAGGAACAGGCTAGGAGCGTGTTCAGACAGGCCTGGAAATACAGCCTCCAGGATAGGCAGACAAGAGAACACAGAACGGGACCTGGCACCTTCAGAGTGCAAGCACACACTGAAAGAAACACTATGCTCAGGCAGGGATAGATGGGCGCAGCTGAGCTATATACCAGGTGACAGACAGCAATAGGCTGAGGACGCACAAGAGGTGTGACCCACAGCAGGTACAAAAAGCAGGAAGTGATCGGGCGCCGCCCTTAAGCAGCAGAAACAGACACAAACAGACAGCATGGAGGGAAGCCAGAGAGACATTCTGGACAGGAGATCAAGTGCGCGCTCTTGCACAGTGGGAGATGGACCACTATGCAAGGACGCCGCCAGGTATGTTACAGTACCCCCCCCCTTACGCCCCCTCTTCTTCAGGCCTGCCAGAATCTTCCGCAGGGAATTCGAGGGCCAATTCTTCACTTCGAAGAGATCACTTCCACTGTCCACCGGAAAAACTGGTCTCCTCTGGGTAGCTAGGATGCTACCTCCCATCCAGCCACCCTTAGCAACAGACGAAACGGGTGGAGTACCAGGAACAGCACACAAGGAAGTCTCTCTCCACATATTTTCAGGTGGCACCCCAGAGGGTACAGGAGACAGCTGGAAGTCCTCCACCGGGTTGGAGGGGGACAGAGACTTGGGGGTAATCTCTGTTTCGAGGTACATCTTGTCAAGCTCACAGGAAGAAATAGACGGGTTATCAGGTACATAATGAGGAAAAGTCACTGTCTCTTTGTTATCTGGTGGTACCCCGGAGGATTCAGGAAACAACTGGAGGTCCTCCGCCGGGTCAGAAGAGTGCAGAGGCTCAGAGAAAACATCTGCTTCAGAGTACACTAGGTCGGACTCACTGGACGAAGCAGGCGAGGTATCGGGTACCGAGTATAGGAAAGTCTCTGTCCATTCTCCACCAGGTGGCACACCCCGAAGGGTTCTGGAGACAACTGGCGGTCCTCCGCCTGGTCAGAGGGGTGTAGAGACTCACGGGTAACCTCTGCTTCAGAGTACACTAGGTCGGACTCACTGGACGAAGCAAGCGAGGTATCAGATCCAGGATATAGGAAAGTCTCTGTCCATTTACCACCAGGTGGCACCCCGAAGGGTTCTGGAGACAACTGGAGGTCCTCCGCCTGGTCAGAGGAGTGTAGAGACTCGGGAGTAACCACTGCTTCAGAGTACACTAGGTTGGACTCACTGGACGAAGCGAGCGAGGTATCAGGTACAGAGTATAGGAGAGTCTCTGTCCTTTCGCTACCAGGTAGCACCCCGAAGGGTTCAGGAGACAACTGGAGGTCCTCCGCCTGGTCGGAGGGGTGTAGAGTCTCGGGAGTAACCTCTGCTTCGGAGTACACTAGGTTGGACTCACTGGACGAAGCGAGCGAGGTATCAGGTACAGAGTATAGGAGAGTCTCTGTCCTTTCGCTACCAGGTAGCACCCCAAAGGGTTCAGGAGACAACTGGAGGTCCTCCGCCTGGTCGGAGGGGTGTAGAGACTCGGGAGTAACCTCTGCTTCGGAGTACACTAGGTTGGACTCACTGGACGAAGCGAGCGAGGTATCAGGTACAGAGTATAGGAGAGTCTCTGTCCTTTCGCTACCAGGTAGCACCCCGAAGGGTTCAGGAGACAACTGGAGGTCCTCCGCCTGGTCGGAGGGGTGTAGAGACTCGGGGGTAACTACCACTTTGGGGTACCCATTGTCAGGCTCACAGGACGAAGCGGACAAAGTATCGAGTACCGGGTGTAGAGAATTCTCTCTCCATTTGTCATCGAGTGGTATCCCGGAGGATTCAGGAGGCAACAGGGGGTCCTCCGCCAGGTAGTAGAGGTGCACAGACTCTGAGGTAACCACAGCTTTGGAGCATCCTTGGACATGCACACCGGTTAAAGTGGGTGAAGCATCTGATGCCGGGTGCAGGAAGTTCTCCTGTGTGGAGTCTGGATGGGCAGAAGTCTCTTCGGGCAGGAGAACTGGTGCACTACCCACGCACATTACCCATTGGGGCTTCTCCGGGATACAGGGAGATGAAGCTTCAGTAGGGACTTCAAGGTTGGGGTCAGGAGGTCTCAGGGAGGACAGACCCTGGCGTGACGGCTTGCCTCTACGTCTAGCACGTCTGGACTGCCTCTTGAGGTTGGGAGAAGTATTCCGGAAAGCGTAGTCACCCTGTGAGGATTCTGGGTGGGCAGTAGTCTCATTGGGCTGGAGGACTATTGCGCTACCCACACACATTACCCATTGGGGCTGCTCCGGGATATTGGGAAGTGAAGCTTCAGCAGGAGCCTCCGGGTTAGGATCATCGAAGACCATTAGAAAGGCCACCAGGAAGGCCATTAGGTCCAGGAGGATCGGATCCTGTGTTTCATATAGGGGGTTGATCCATTCCAAGGCATCACGCGCCAGGTAAGACATAATGAATGCCACCTTAACCCGATCGGTGGGAAAACATAGAGGGTAGAACTTGAAGTGTAGCATGCATTGCTCCACAAATGCACGACTTTGTCTAGGATCCCCATAATAACGTAGCGGATCCGCGGGAACGAGAGCAGATAGATCCATCTGGACGGGTGCGTAATTCGCCTGGAACTCAGCTAAAGGAAAAAAAAAAATATTTATTTATTTATTTTAATGCATGTATTCGCTGGAAAACTTCTCAGAGAGCGAAGGCCGTGGGGCTCAACGGGAACCATGGCCTGAGCATGCTGTTATGCACACGCCCGGGCTGAGCGGCGTGTGCGTGTGATTGTAGTGATTCCACTGGACCATGAACCGGAGAGTGCCTGGAGGGGCGTGACTAAGTATCTGGCCGATCCGACCAAGATGGCACAACGGCATACGACGCCAGTGCACCAGGGAGAAACCGGGCAGAGGGACCAGGTGCTACTCCAGGTCAAACTCCGGACACGGGGGTTGACCCACACAGGGATTACTGGATCAGGCTGGTTAGGCTGGCGCACAGACTGGAGGGTATAGGCAGGCACGACTGGTATGCAGGCAGGCGGGTAAAGGCAAGCGCAGCTAGAGTGCAGACAGGGAGGCACTAGCAGGTAGGAACACAGGCGGGATAGGACCCAGTACACACTGGGACTCAGGAACAGGCAGGTTAGGCTGGCACAGACTGGTGGATATAAGCAAACACGGCAGGTATGCAGATGGGTGGATACAGGCGAGTATGCAGGCAGGGAGGTACTGGCCGAAAGGACGGGCTGGAGCACAGAAAGGTTAAGACCCAGTACAGACTGGGTCACAGAACCGCAGATGCGGTAGACAACCACAGCAGAGAGGGAACGCCCGAAGCGGTGGGCAAGAACAGAGCAGGACAGGGCTGCAGGAGCAGCGAGCACAAGCAGGGCAGGACAGGACTGCCGGAGCAGCGGGCAGAAGCAGGGCAGGACAGGACTGCCGGAGCAGCGGGCAGAAGCAGGGCAGGACAGGACTGCCGGAGCAGCGGGCAGAAGCAGGGCAGGACAGGACTGCCGGAGCAGCGGGCAGAAGCAGGGCAGGACAGGACTGCCGGAGCAGCGGGCAGAAGCAGGGCAGGACAGGACTGCCGGAGCAGTGAGCAAGGAGTCAGAGCAGGCTAGAACCGCCGGAGCGGTAAGCAAAGGAGTCAGAGCAGACTAGAACCGCCGGAGCGGTGAGCAAGGAGTCAGAGCAGGCTAGAACCGCCGGAGCGGTGAGCAAAGGAGTCAGAGCAGGCTAGGCTGAGTAGGGGGGACAGGGCTCTGTTCACACGGAACAGACAGGAAGGGAAAGGCAGAGCCAGACACCCACAGGGTACTTGCAGTGAAGTAGCGAGTGGACCACAAACTCACAAACGGGAGTACAGAGACAACAAGCAGGAGTTAGGTACGAGTTCAGACTCTGCAGAAAAAGGAAGGGAACGGACATAGAGGCAAAACAGGTAAAGGATAGGAGAGAGTTCAGACTGGAACTGAGTGTACGGAGGAGACCGACACTGCAGCGGGATACAGGAGCGGGTCTGGGAATACGGCCCCCAGAGAGGCAGGACGAACAGGCAAGGAGCGTGTTCAGACAGGACAGACAAGATACAGGAGCGGGTCTAGGTAATCAGCCCCTAGAAGGCGAGAGGAACAGGCTAGGAGCGTGTTCAGACAGGTCAGACAAGATACAGGAACAGGTCTAGGTAATCGGCCCCTAGAAGGCAGGAGGAACAGGCTAGGAGCGTGTTCAGACAGGTCAGACAAGATACAGGAACAGGTCTAGGTAATCGGCCCCTAGAAGGCAGGAGGAACAGGCTAGGAGCGTGTTCAGACAGGCCTGGAAATACAGCCTCCAGGATAGGCAGACAAGAGAACACAGAACGGGACCTGGCACCTTCAGAGTGCAAGCACACACTGAAAGAAACACTATGCTCAGGCAGGGATAGATGGGCGCAGCTGAGCTATATACCAGGTGACAGACAGCAATAGGCTGAGGACGCACAAGAGGTGTGACCCACAGCAGGTACAAAAAGCAGGAAGTGATCGGGCGCCGCCCTTAAGCAGCAGAAACAGACACAAACAGACAGCATGGAGGGAAGCCAGAGAGACATTCTGGACAGGAGATCAAGTGCGCGCTCTTACACAGTGGGATACACACTATGCAAGGACGCCGCCAGGTATGTTACAGCATCACAGAAATAGTAATGTAAAAAAGTGTGCAATAGTGTATGATAGATACAGCAACAGATAACACTGTCATGAACAACTGATGTTCTTGATTAGTTTTTAGTTTGTAATGGACTTACAAAATATAGTCAGGTTAAAGTCAACGTTTCAGTTCTCTGTACTTGGTTCCTACTTTTCCATCATGTTTCACCCAACACTTAATGGGTTTCTCAAGAAAGCACATAGGATTTTGCAGAGGACTTCTGCTCAACAAACTAATATTCAATGTTCAAAAAATCCTCTCTTAGGACAATAACATCTCCTGGTAGTGTCGAATCCAAAAAGTTGAGGCTGCAATGGACCCAGAACTAGTAATATTGGACTGGGAAAAGGTATTAGATAAGATAAGCTCACAATCCCTAGTAACAGTTTTTGAAGGAATTATATAGGTATTCAGTTTGGAACTATTTACACCATAAATTTAAATCTTTTTTATTCATGGACTTATAGGAAAACCGTGGATTTCAAAGTGGAGAACATTGATGGCGTTCTTAAGACTACTGGCTGCTGTGCCCTGTCCGCAGGCAAAAGATCACTAACTTTTGCCTCCTTAGCTAAGGAGGAGTAGTTTCAGTTGGCCACAAGCTGAAGATGAAACTAGTCAGCAGGAGATTACTCTCTGTGTTCTCTGAAGGATTTCTTAAAGCTCTTCATATGCGATAGATAGCTAAAAATTTTTGGCCAAGCCCTATATCTCTCGACTCTCTTACACACAAGAGCACTGAACTCGGCTGAACCTTCCTATATTCTCTTTATGAGATTTGCCTCTTGGAGAACAAAAGGATTGCATGCCCATATGAAGGTCCACATACCCATTAGTAAGTCTATCTATCCCGCAGTTATCAGGGGATTCAGCCATTGTTAACTGTTTCAAGATTATGCTGAAAATACTGCAATGAATTCTAGGATTATTCCTTTAAGTATGGCTTTAATGTGTTTCTACTCTTTTTTCAGCTACTCTACTTTTTCAACCTTTTAAAACACTGAAACATTTACCCAAAAGATTATATCTGGATATTTCCATAAAATAGATAATACCACAGTGTTCAAAGAAAACTGCCACTCAGTGTCCATATAACACCACCATACAATACCTAAATTGTGAAGGGGTTAAAAGTAAAGACCCTGGTATTTGAGAATAATGAAGGTTTATGTTCACTCTTAGTTGGCTCTTTGGGGTTTATTTTTAGGGCACCCTAAGGAAAGGGAACTGGGCAGTTATCCATTTGGCTATCCCGAAATCCTGTCCTGGAGTTACTGCAACACTAACAGTCCTTTTGGGTTGAGACTTTTTCTTCACATAGGATATACGATATAATAAAGCTGGATAGAGGTATATTTTGCACTTTATTTAATGAAAGATCTAATGTTTCTTTATGTAATAAGAAATAAAAAGACTTTCTATGCAAACATAACGTGCATCCTATTTCCATATCATCAAGGCTACATTGCTAAACCTACCCTACTTTTTTGTGGATTCCAAAAGCATGGTCATTTACAGAACACTAAATAAATTGAATGGGTCCCGGGGATAATGAATTAGTTCAACCTCAAACAGAAAAAAAATAATAATTGAAATTACATATTTATCTTGTATAATGCATGTTACACAGTAGACGGGAACGAATATTCATGAGAAGTGTAAACGACATTTCATCTGTACCATTTTCCTACCCAATTTAAAGTTTTACATTGCCCGTCTGCCAGCGACAGACTAAAAGTTCCTTCAGAAACATTTCTTATTTAACGTTCCAATGACTACCGGTGCCTGAAATCATTTCCTATTTATTCTGTGAGGCTGTTAAACTCAATGTGTACAAATGAAAATGAAAAGTTATAAATAAAACTGTAATTTAAACAGGAATATTAAGTCTACATCCCCTGACATCTAGAGAGGAGCTTCAGACTAAAAGACTAATTTCACAGGCCAGGAACAGAGGTGTTATAGTAATAATAACAGCAGCCATATTAATAGTAAAACAGCAACAGTTAGCAATATTTCCCCTCAAGATTGTATCGTTGGTCAGGAGTTACACCAGAAGTGAAATTAAAAAAAAATACTAAGCAAAACTTTTCTTCAATGTTTGGTTCAGAGTTTGCGAGCCACAACAAATTAAAAATAAATTTGTTGTGGCTCTCAACGCAGCCAATTTAAATTTTTTTCCACTCCTTCATCCTTTTTTTAATTTTTCCATCCACATAGCCATAAGAGGGCTTGTTTTTTTGGGAGATGAGTTGTAGATTTGAGTGGCAAAAAAATACCAAATGAGTTGAAATTGTGAAAAAAAGAGCAATTCTGATAGTCTTTTGGGTTTTGTTTTTACGACCTTCATTATGTGGTTAAAAATGATCTGACATCATGATTCTCCATGTCAATATAATTGTGGAGCTACCATAGATGTCCAAAAAATGTTTTATTATTTTAATGGTGAAATAAAATTGAAATATTTGTAAAAAAAAAAAAAAGTTTTGGTTTGTGTGTTCAGTTTCTAAACATTTTCATTTTTTAGTTGACAAGACTGTGTGAGGGCTTTTTTTGTGTGTGTTGAGCTGTTTTTATTGACAGAATTTTGGGATAGAGCTGATGTTTTAATCACTTCCCTATTGCATTTTTTGCAGCATTATGGTAACAAAAAATACAACCCAATTTTGACATTTTTTTCTTTTTATGGTGTTTAATAATCGGGTTACCTAATCTCAAATTTTCACAAATCAGACTTTTATGTTTGCAGCATTACCACATACATGGATTTTTAAAATCCTTTTAATATCTTTATATTTTGTTGGGAAATATCCCCTGAAATTAGCACTTTTCTTGTTTTCTGTCTTTCACAGTCTCCTTTGAAGCATCGCCAATAAGATTCATTATGTTATTTGGAGCACAAGCAGAAACAGCAACTTTTGAAAATACAGTTTGAGTGTGCTTGAGGAAGGCATGCATACCTTATAAGCTTATGTGTTTCACAGTAAAGCAATAATTGATAATAATATTAGTGGTGCACCAGACTTTTTTGCACTGTAGTGCCATGTAAAATGTCTAATATGTTAAAAACTGGGCCAAATAGTTAATTTTTTTTCCCTTAATTTATCCGTTACCCTAGAGGGCCACTGACGAAGAAGTGAAGAGTTACAAAATGCGCTGAAATAACACTCTCAACTTAGCTAATGAATTGGTGACCCATGTGGGAAAATAAAGTCTTTGAACAGGAATTTTGTAAACCAGACAGCACAGAAAAAGGGTTTGCCTGGATACTTTTCTTCTATTCACATGTATAGGAGATAAGTTGCGGTGCTTGACAGCAGCCAATAAACAATGTACGAAGTGGTTGTGTTCCGCCCCACGCATTGCTTGTACCTGGCAAGTCAGAAGAGAGAACAGTTGATGGTTTGGAGGTGTTGGGTGTAGTACTTCTACCGAAAATGAAGGATCATCAATATGGAAGTCCTTTACAACCTTTTGAAGGACTTTTCCAAAATCATGGGGTAAGATAAAAAAATGGCATAGTATCAGTATGCTGATGATCGGTGAGGTTTCAGCAGCCTGATTGCACTGATCGTGTATCCTCGTAAACTCTTTAAAACTGTAGAAATACATACTTGAATGTAATTTTTAAAAATCCTTTTCCATAATACATTCTGTTCATGTCCCTTTATTTCATTCTGGAAACAGATATAAAATAATATATTCACCTTGAAGAAATATGAAAGCAAAGATGCCCTGCTGGGCACAAAAGCTGAATAATGCTCTTGAAGAATAAGGGAATATTATATCCAGACGTCTTTGGGAAAAAGAAACAAGCAACAATACTGGCAATTCCAGAGCCATCAGATCACTAAGGTAGCTATGAGATGACTGATTATTGCTACGCTTCACGGTTATTGCCAGGGGCCTTGTGTACACTGACTTCATCCTTGTATTATGTCAATACAATTATCCTTTCTACCATTCTGCTGTCACAGTCAAATCATTTTCAAACAGTCTCACATATTGCAAAATCAGGCCAATGGGAAAAACCTTCATAAAAATAATTGAAAAATTAAAGTTTCCACGTGCCGTATCCCGTTCAGTCATACATTTTTGTTTGTAATCAAATGTGTAGTTAAAGTTTTAAAGAGGAATTGTCACCACTCCAAACATGTTTACATTTGTAACTGCATTTTGTTTTGAATATTTTTGAATAAATTGACAACTGGGTGTTGCCATTCCCCTTGTTCTCCCAGCACTATGTAATACTGTCATCAATGATTGGACAGTGACGCAGTGTGTAAGGGCACACCCCCAAATGGCAACACCCACTAATAACCTTATTCAGAAAGTTCTAAAAGGATCAGCACAATGCAGAGTTCCAAGAAAAACTGCTCCAGCATTATTGTTTCATAAATTATACAAGTATTTACTAAAATAGGCAAAATAAGAAAGCAGAACAATCTTCTTTAAAGTGAACCTGACAGCTGACAGATACTACCCAATCTACGGGCAGCATGTATCAGGCTCTGGCTGTATGATCTCAGCCAGGTATGTTTGACCCTGAAACGTACTGGAGTTTCAGAGAAAAGCATACTCTAAAAGCCATCTGGGACTGGCTTTTCCCTGTCCACTGCCCTGGATTGAGAGGTCTCTGCCTATTTGCGCATATAGGGAGAGACCTGTCAATCCAGCACAACAGGAGGGGAGAAGCCGCTGGGGACCCGCTTCTTTGATTAGTTTACAGCGTGGCTTGGTCCCCGGCAGCTTTTAAACGATGTTTTCCTCTGAAATGCCGCAGTATCTAGAGTCAAACATTCCTGGCTGAGATCATACAGCCAGTGATTGATACATGCTACCAATGGGGGTAGATGATAGACGATAGTGAACAAGCCATAACCCTAACAGGCTAATTAAGGTCTGCAACTTTGATCAAAGTTATCTGAGCTCACAAATCTCCAAGGGTGCCAAAACTTTTGCATCTGCCCTTTTTCTTTTTGTAATTTTTAAAATGTAAAAGATGACATTTTCAAAGTTTTCCCAATTTTTCAGACTGACTGACCTTCATTTCTTAAAGTAATGATGGCCACTCATTTTTCTTTACTTAGAATTTGTTTTATGGAAAGAAAAAAGCAGCTAACAGTCTATTCAGTAGGACTATCAGCTGTGTATCTACCAGACTTCTGCACAACACAACTGATGGTCCCAACCCCATGTATAAGGCAAGAAATCTCACTTATTAAACCTGAGAGGGCACACCTGTGAAGTGAAAACCATTTCCGGTGACTACCTCTTGAAGCTCATCAAGAGAATGCCAAGAGTGTGCAAAGCAGTCATCAAAGCAAAAAGTGGCTACTTTGAAGAACCTAGAATATAAGACATATTTTCAGTTGTTTCACACTTTTTTGTTAAGTATATAATTCCACGTGTTAATTCATAGTTTTGATGCCTTCAGTGTGAATGTACAATTTTCATAGTCATGAAAATACAGAAAAATCTTTAAATGAGAAGGTGTGTCCAAACTTTTGGTCTGTACTGTATATATACACACACATACAGTGCAGACCAAAAGTTTGGACACACCTTCTCATTTAAAGATTTTTCTGTATTTTCATGACTATGAAAATTGTACATTCACACTGAAGGCATCAAAACTATGAATTAACACTTGTAGAATTATATACTTAACAAAAAAGTGTGAAACAACTGAAAATATGTCTTATATTCTAGCTTCTTCAAAGTAGCCACCTTTTGCTTTGATGACTGCTTTGCACACTCTTGGCATTCTCTTGATGAGCTTCAAGAGGTAGTCACTGGAAATGGTTTTCACTTCACAGGTGTGCTCTATCAGGTTTAATAAGTGGGATTTCTTGCCTTATAAATGGGGTTGGGACCATCAGTTGTGTTGTGCAGAAGTGAGGTGGATACACAGCTGATAGTCCTACTGAATAGACTGTTAGAATTTGTATTATGGAAAGAAAAAAGCAGCTAAGTAAAGATAAACGAGTGGCCATCATTACTTTAAGAAATGAAGGTCAGTCAGTCCGAAAAATTGGGAAAACTTTGAAAGTGTCCCCAAGTGCAGTTGCAAAAACCATCAAGCGCTACAAAGAAACTGGCTCACATGAGGACCGCCCTAGGAAAGGAAGACCAAGAGTCACCTCTGCTTCTGAGGATAAGTTTATCCGAGTTACCAGCCTCAGAAATCACAGGTTAAACAGCAGCTCAGATTAGAGACCAGGTCAATGCCACACAGAGTTCTAGCAGCAACACATCTCTTCAACAACTGTTAAGAGGAGACTTTGTGCAGCAGGCCTTCATGGTAAAATAGCTGCTAGGAAACCACTGCTAAGGACAGGCAACAAGCAGAAGATACTTGTTTGGGCTAAAGAATGCAAGGAATGTACATTAGACCAGTGGAAATCTGTGCTTTGGTCTGATGAGTCCAAATTTGAGATCTTTGGTTCCAACCACCGTGTCTTTGTGCGACGCAGAAAAGGTGAACGGATGGACTCTACAGGCCAGGTTCCCACCGTGAAGCATGGAGGAGGAGGTGTGATGGTGTGGGGGTGCTTTGCTGGTGACACTGTTGGGGATTTATTCAAAATTGAAGGCATACTGAACCAGCATGGCTACCACAGCATTTTGCAGCGGCATGCTATTCCATCCGGTTTGCGTTTAGTTGGGCCATCATTTATTTTTCAACAGGACAATGACCCCAAACACACCTCCAGACTGTGTAAGGGCTATTTGACCAAGAAGGAGAGTGATGGGGTGCTACGCCAGATGACCTGGCCTCCACAGTCACCAGACCTGAACCTAATCGAGATGGTTTGGGGTGAGCTGGACCGCAGAGTGAAGGCAAAAGGGCCAACAAGTGCTAAGCATCTCTGGGAACTCCTTCAAGATTGTTGGAAGACCATTTCCGGTGACTACCTCTTGAAGCTCATCAAGAGAATGCCAAGAGTGTGCAAAGCAGTCATCAAAGCAAAAGGTGGCTACTTTGAAGAACCTAGAATATAAGACATATTTTCAGTTGTTTCACACTTTTTTGTTAAGTATATAATTCTACAAGTGTTAATTCATAGTTTTGATACCTTCAGTGTGAATGTACAATTTTCATAGTCATGAAAATACAGAAAAATCTTTAAATGAGAAGGTGTGTCCAAACTTTTGGTCTGTAACACACACACACACACACACACACACACACACACACACACACACATACACACACACAGGGTGGCCCATTTATATGGATACACCTAAATAAAATGGGAATGGTTGGTGATATCAACTTCCTGTTTGTGGCACATTAGTATATGGGAGGGGGAAAACTTTTCCAGATGGGTGGTGACCATGGCGGCCATTCCAGTTTGAAGTCGGCCATTTTGGATCCAACTTTATTTTTTTCAAAGTTGAATGTGCTGACAACAAAATCACACAAAAATCATCAATGGAAATCAAATTTATTAACCAAGGGAGGCCTGGATTTGGAGTCACCCCCAAAATTAAAGTGGAAAAACACACCACAGGCTGATCCAACTTTGATGTAATGTCCTTATAACAAGTTAAAATGAGGCTCAGTATTGTGTGTGGCCTCCAGGTGCATGTATGACCTCCCTACAATGCCTGGGCATGCTCCTGATGAGGCTGCGGATGGTCTCCTGTGGGATCTCCTCCCAGACCTGAACTAAAGCATCCGCCAACTCCTGGACAGTCTGTGGTGCAACGTGACGTTGGTGGATGGAGCGAGACATGATGTCCCAGATGTGCTCAATCGTATTCAGGTCTGGGGAACGGGCGGGCCAGTCCATAACTTTAATGCCTTCATCTTGCAGGAACTGCTGACACACTCCAGCCACATGAGGTCTGGCATTATCCTGCATTAGGAGGAACTCAGGGCCAACCGCACCAGCATATGGTCTCACAAAGGGTCTGAGGATCTCATCTTGGTATCTAATGGCAGTCAGGCTGTGCGGCCCTCCAAAGAATTGCCACCCCACACCATTACTGGCCCACTGCCAAACCGGTCATACTGAAGGATGTTGCAGGCAGCAGATCGCTCTCCAGGGCGTCTCCAGACTCTGACACGTCTGTCACATGTGCTCAGTGTGAACCTGCTTTCACCTGTGAAGAGCACAGGGCGCCAGTGGCAACTTTGCCAATCCTGGTGTTCTGTGGCAAATGACACGTGTCCTGCACAGTGTTGGGCTGTGAGCACAACCCCCATCTGTGGACGTCGGGCCCTCATACCACCCTCATGGAGTCGGTTTCTAACCGTTTGTGCAGACACATGCACATTTGTGGCCTGCTGGAGGTCATTTTGCAGGGCTCTGGCAGTGCTCCTCCTGTTCCTCCTTGCACAAAGGCGGAGGTAGCGGTCCTGCTGCTGGGTTGTTGCCCTCCTACGGCCCCCTCCATGTCTCCTGGTGTACTGGCCTGTTTCCTACCACTACGCTGACAGACATAGCAAACCTTCTTGCCACAGCTCGCGTTGATGTGCCACCCTGGATGAGCTGCACTATCTGAGCAACTTCTGTGCTACCACGAGTGTGAAAGCACAACCAACATTCAAAAGTGACCAAAACATCAGCCAGAAAGCATTGGTACTGAGATGTGGTCTGTGGTCCCCACCTGCAGAACCACTCCTTTATTGAGGGTGTCTTGATAATTGCCAATAATTTCCATCTATTGTCTATTCCATTTTGCACAACATCATGTGAAATTGATTGTCAATCAGTGTTGCTTCCTAAGTGGACAGTTTGATTTCACAAAAGTTTGATTTACTTGGAGTTATATTCTGTTGTTTAAGTGTTCACTTAATTTTTTTGAGCAGTGTATATATATATATATATATATATATATATATATATATATATATATATATATATATATATATATATATATATATATATATATATACACATACACACACACACACATATATATATACACATTATATATATATATAATGTGTATATATACATAATATATATAATAATACATATATATATATATGTATATATACATAATATATATATAGTATATATACAGTATATATATATAATATATATAATAATACATATATATATAATAATACATATATATATATATGTATATATACATAATATATATGTATATATATGTATATATATATATATATATATATATATACATATACATATTATAGTATATATACATAATATATATAATAATACATATATATATATGTATATATACATAATATATATGTATATATATGTATATATATATATATATATATATATATATATATACACACATACACACACATACACACACACACACACATACACACATATATATATATACACATTATATATATATATATACACATTATATATATATATATATATATATATATATATATATATATATATATATATAAATATATATATATATAAATATATATATTATATATATATATATATTGCCTGAAATACCAAACAAATGTGTCATCTTTCCCGTTAAGCCTTTTCGAGATCATTTCATCTTCAACTTGCTTAACTGTTCACAATGACAGTAATTTTGACCAGGAGTGACAAATTTTTACATGCCACTGTATATTTGAAGGTATGAAACAAAGATGACGGCAGAGGACCTGCCGCAAAATATCCACTGGCGTTTTCCTGAATTATTTTTGTATTTAAAAACTTGTAGATTCCGCCAGTGTCTTAAAGATGCAGCGTGCACATACCCTAAGAGAATCTTTAGTTTATGGTAAAATCCTCGGCTGACTTTAGAAATAAATTTTTGCAGAATGTGGCATATCAGCATTCTGTCAAATATGTCCATATGTTAAGAGAAATGTTTTCGTCATAGAAATTAGCACCTAATTTGTGTGACCTTCAAGAGGTGGAGGAGTGCACGGATTTACAAGGGCACATTCTGTCTTAGCAAATCAACACAACCATCTGGGAAGCATTTCCACTGTGCTCCTTTCCATAAACACTAAAGTACAATTTATATGAAGATGACAACATAGATCGCAAGTGGCAAAAGTAATATTGTTTTACCATCCGTTTGCTCCAAATGTTTGTAAAGCAAAATTAATTTTTCTCTAGATGTATGAATTTCTTGGCCAATTTGGAAAAGATTCTGCTGTAGATAAAAAAAGAGACATGGGGAAAAATATTCACATTCCTTCAAACTAACCTGTGGCATGCTTTTATTGGGTATCTGAATTCTATATATGAGATGTGACGCTAGTCACTACTCACGTACAAGATGTGAGGTTTGGTGATCAAACGGTTTGAGGTCAGAAGCCAGGGGGGTACGTCATAGACAGAGGGGTGATACAAAAAAATAGTCAAGTTACGGTTCAGGGGTCAAAATACCAGTAAGATAGAGGATAAAGCAAAGGGCCAAAGCAGAGTGTGGTCCTAGGTCAGGCAGCAGTAAATCAGAGCACAGAGAAACAAGGCAAACATACACCAGTGAGCAAGAAGCTACAATTGGCACTAGTCTGAGGCAGAGAGGTGGCTAAATAGCCAGGTAATTATCCAAACAGGAGACACATGGATGAAGTTCAGGCAACACACTAACTCTGATTGGATGGCTAAACTGTCCATCAAATACTGGCAGCTCATCATGCCCCGCCTCTAGGTTGGATGGCAGACAGTAATTCACTGCATCCAGACACAGAAAGTTGGAATCGTGATAGTGACGCGCCCCTGGGCCTTCTGTGTCGTGCGGCATCGCGTGCACGGGGGCTTACCCGGAGCCGGATCAGATGGGGGTAGTAGTCTCGTGGCGGTGACCCGGTCCGTGCCCAGGGAGTCAAACTAAGTGGCGAGTCTATTAGCAGTAGATGTTGGATGACTACGCCACCCGTTGAATGCAGCTTTGGAGCTGCCGCTGCAGGGCAGACAGCTGAGGCCGGTGGAAGGATGGTGCAGCGGGGATGGTATAACCCCCAACGGGAGGGGTATGGCCTCAGGGCAGCCGACGTGGATGATGGGGGTAGCAGGAACCACTCAGAGACGATGCGTGTAGTTCAGGGTCTTTACTGGTGACAAAGATAGACCCTCCCGGAGTACTTGCTAGCGATCGGGGCCTGGTCAGTCCTTGAGCAGATGGGATCTCCCCTGGCCAGGCGGAGTTGTAGGCCTTCCCAGCTAACTGTACTCTTCTGGCTACCTTGCTAGAGGCGGGTAAAAGTAGCCCACGTCCCTGAGTGTACCGTGTGGTGCTCACCCGTATGGCCGGTGACTCGGGGCCTTCTAATGGCTTCCGCTCCACGATGGCGGTGCTGGTCCCACGCGTGTGACCGTGCCTTCGGGTTTCTGGGCCAGAGGACCTGCAATCCCCTGCCGGTCGGTTTCTGCTGCTGGGTAAGGATTAGTCCCCACAGCCTCGGACTCCGGGTCCGGTGATAACTTCTCAGTCAGGGCGAGCTCTGCAGCTGCCAGCCCCTGACTCCTTGTAACACTGCTCCCACAGAGCTCCTGTTGTTTCTTCCCATAGCTGCTTCTCTTCTCTGTCTCTACTTCTGGCATGGCCCAGGAGCTGGGCCCAGCCGGAGCCACAGCTCCCTGTCAGCCCTCCTGGCTGCACTCTCCCTCTGAACTCCCCAACCCTGCCTCAGCCCCAGGTTTATATAGGGGAAGTTCTTCCCCTCCCAGGACTGGGCAGGAGGTGTGGCATGCATAGGATTCCTGACCAAGAGACCTCCCACCTGCTCTCAGACATAACATTGCCGTTACTGTGGAAACCAGACCCCTGGGGTGCCACATTCCCCCCTAGTGAAATTTAGTACTCCGGGACTAAACATATTTTTAAACATAACAAGGTATAAACAATAATAGTACAATAAGAAAAACACATAAAGATGGTTACGGCGTGTCCGCAACCGGGCGCAGTCTTTGAAGAAAAGCAAGGTGTCCATTTCACCAAAACAGGGAGACGTAACCAGGTAGGGGTCTGTCCTGCCCCGAGTCCTTAACAGTCTTTAGTCCGTCCTGGGTTACGCTCCAACTATACACAAAGGATTCCCGATAAATCCACCAAAGACTCCCATAAATTACTAGAAACACATAATTATTTACAGGATATGGCCGCTCTCAGTCCTCGGCCAGGTAGAGGGAAAGAACGACCGCTCTCAGTCCTCGGTCAGTGGGAATAAGGGATGGCTGCTCACAGTCCTCAGCCTGGTTTAAGATAGGGGCACATGGGGAACAATTCACTAATCCCAACGGGGACCATATTTTAATTAGCAGCAGTCCTTGTACCCTTACGGGTAACTATTTACAGCTCTTTATTCACGCTACTTCCCTTCAGTAGCTATGTCCTCTTTGTGCTCCCTCCTGAGGGTAGTCCTCAGACCCGTCCGGGTCCTCTTGGCTTTCCTCGTATTGGTAGTACTGCAGCTCCTCCTCGGTTAGCTGGGTTAGTATCTCTGCGACAGTCCTCCTCCCAGGTGGCCAGGACTTTACCTCCCTTTGGGCTGCCCCGGTTAATTGGGCCACCAGGATGCTCACTTTTTGCTCCTCTGTGAGGGGGTACACCTGGAAGAGGCTATCCAGCTTTTCTCTAAAGTCATGCAGGGTATGTGACTCCCCTGAGTACTGGGGTAGCCAGGCTGTCCCCGGGATATAGGGCATGGTGAAAGGCATGACCGCAACAGCGGTGGCGCTGGCGGGGGTTGAAGCGGTGAAGCTCTCCTCCGTATCCGACATCCTTCTCCCCCCTAGTGGACCGTGGCCTACCTTGCGATGATCCTCTTCCGTAGGCCGCGGCTCCGCAGTGGATTGTCAGGGTTGAGGACCTTCCGTCGCGCTCCTGTGACATCAGCGTCTGCTGGGCTCCTTCCAGGACCTTACGCGACGTCTGGACGTGAGGCGGGGCTTCAGTTCTCGCGCGCTTTTGGAGTCCACGCCCCTCTTCTTCCCGCGCGGCGTCTTCAAGATGGCGTCCAACGGCGGGAAAACTCCACGGAAGGCGGGAAGAAGGCTGAAAATGGCGCCGGATGGCGGGAATCTTCACCGATGGCGGGAAGAAGGCTGAAGATGGCGACGGATGGCGGGAATCTTCACCATTGGTAAGTTTGAACAGTCTTTTTCAGGCACGCAGTACCCGGTGGTTGCGGGCACGAAATCCTGCCGACTACGCCAAAAGTTGACGTGCCCCTGGGCCTTCTGTGTCGTGCGGCATCGCGTGCACGGGGGCTTACCCGGAGCCGGATCAGATGGGGGTAGTAGTCTCGTGGCGGTGACCCGGTCCGTGCCCAGGGAGTCAAACTAAGTGGCGAGTCTATTAGCAGTAGATGTTGGATGACTACGACACCCGTTGAATGCAGCTTTGGAGCTGCCGCTGCAGGGCAGACAGCTGAGGCCGGTGGAAGGATGGTGCAGCGGGGATGGTATAACCCCCAACGGGAGGGGTATGGCCTCAGGGCAGCCGACGTGGATGATGGGGGTAGCAGGAACCACTCAGAGACGATGCGTGTAGTTCAGGGTCTTTACTGGTGACAAAGATAGACCCTCCCGGAGTACTGGCTAGCGATCGGGGCCTGGTCAGTCCTTGAGCAGATGGGATCTCCCCTGGCCAGGCGGAGTTGTAGGCCTCCCAAACTGACTGTACTCTTCTGGCTACCTTGCTAGAGGCGGGTAAAAGTAGCCCACGTCCCTGAGTGTACCGTGTGGTGCTCACCCGTATGGCCAGTGACTCGGGGCCTTCTAATGGCTTCCGCTCCACGATGGCGGTGCTGGTCACACGCGTGTGACCGTGCCTTCGGGTTTCTGGGCCAGAGGACCTGCAATCCCCTGCCGGTCGGTTTCTGCTGCTGGGTAAGGATTAGTCCCCACAGCCTCGGACTCCGGGTCCGGTGATAACTTCTCAGTCAGGGCGAGCTCTGCAGCTGCCAGCCCCTGACTCCTTGTAACACTGCTCCCACAGAGCTCCTGTTGTTTCTTCCCATAGCTGCTTCTCTTCTCTGTCTCTACTTCTGGCATGGCCCAGGAGCTGGGCCCAGCCGGAGCCACAGCTCCCTGTCAGCCCTCCTGGCTGCACTCTCCCTCTGAACTCCCCAACCCTGCCTCAGCCCCAGGTTTATATAGGGGAAGTTCTTCCCCTCCCAGGACTGGGCAGGAGGTGTGGCATGCATAGGATTCCTGACCAAGAGACCTCCCACCTGCTCTCAGACATAACATTGCCGTTACTGTGGAAACCAGACCCCTGGGATGCCACAATAGGAGAGCAGGAGAAAAGGAAAAGAAGAGTGGATATTTCTTATCGCTTATGTCTAAAGATCAATAGATAAATTGCAAAGACCATACATATTATGAAATGACAAAGCCAATATAATTACAGTGTTATACCACTGCACCAAACTACTCCACAGAATGATGGGTCAGCAGCGTTGGTTTAGCTCTAATTTCATTGTGAAGTTTTCCTTGCACAGAGGCGCTCTTGACCACCAGCTGTGCAGGGAACTATCCAGCTCCATCACCAGGACAGAAAGTAATGGATCCTATTAGAAGTCAATGGGTTTTATCAGGCGCTGTTGGGATAACATGATAAATTCAGCACTTTGGCATTTTCAGTTTTCTGCTCCTATGATGGAACAGAAAACTAGAGATGTTGACTTAGCCTTAATCTTTAAGATTGGAGAGTCTGTATTCCCTTTAGTTCATTTAAACTACTGACAGTAGTCTGACTTTTCCATTCCTCATTTTGGCAAGAATTCCTTCCCTTATTTAACTCCCAAAAAACATCTCTGAAACTCATGTTATGACCTGAAAAGTAAAGGCATTTCTGAGATACTGTAGGAATGTTATCTCTTTTCCTGACTTTTAACAAATCTTCAATTTAACTCATGGTCATTTAAAACATAAAACTTATGACCTCAGAAATCCATTGCAAGATGTTACAAAGTGATCTCTGGAAAGGTTAGAGGTGAATACGTAAGAGGCAATGTTGTAACTCAACACCACTCTGGTGAAATCATGAAGGACCCATAACTCTGGAATAAGTATTGCTATTGAAAAGTCTCCAGTGATAATTTAGTCAACTTCCAGCACTTTGTTCTATGCAAAAAGCCTCTTTAAAGAGGAGAAGGTCAGGGACTCCAGTGCTACCTATTGGAGGTAGCACTACTCCCAAAAGTCAATATCAACCCTTAAAAGGGCTTTGCCTCACGATTTAGGATAGAAAACAAGGCCAGAAACTCCATTTGCAGAAACATTTCTCGGGGTTTTGGACCCTCATCAGTGCAAAGCAAGAGAACAATTTGGCTGGGTGAAAGTCCTATGGCAGGTGAAAAGGGGTAACGTTTATCATTGTGGAGAGCACCAAGTTGGCCTAGGAAGGTTTATAGGCTATGCAATGCTCTCCTGGGAAATTAAATAGGCAAATCGTCTCTTCAAAGAGACTTCTTGGCAACTTTGTAGAACAGTCATGGCTTGTGGGTTTTGAGTACAATTCTATGCTTTTGTCTAATTTAAAAGGACTTTAAAATCTGCAGTATTACACAGGACTTTTGGAATTATATAAAAAAAAACAAAGTTTCTATTTCGATGAGATGTACAGTTATATGAAAAAGTTTGGGCACCCCTATTAATCTTAAGCTTAATGTTTTATAAAAATTGGTGTTTTTGCAACAGCTATTTCAGTTTGATATATGTAATAACTGTTGGACACAGTAATGTTTCTGCCTTGAAATGAGGTTTATTGTACTAACAGAAAATGTGCAATCTGCATTCAAACAAAATTTGACAGGTGCATAAGTATGGGCACCTTTATCATTTTCTTGTTTTAAATACTCCTACCTACTTTTTACTGACTTACTAAAGCACTTTTTTGGTTTTGTAACCTCATTGAGCTTTGAACTTCATAGCCAGATGTATGCAATCATGAGAAAAGCTACTTAAAGTGGCCACTTGCAAGTTGTTCTCCTGTTTGAATCTCCTCTGAAGAGTGGCATCATGGGCTCCTCAATACAACTGTCAAATGATCTGAAAACAAAGATTATTCAACATAGTTGTTCAGGGGAAGGATACAAAAAGCGGTCTCAGAGATTTAACCAGTCAGTTTCCACTGTGAGGAACATAGTGGACTGATGAAACCAAGATTGAGTTGTTTGGTCATACAAAAAGGCGTTATGCATGGTGGCAAAAAAACACAGCATTCCAAGAAAAACACTTGCTACCCACAGTAAAATTTGGTGGAGGTTCCATCATGCTTTGGGGCTGTGTGGCCAATGCCGGCACCGGGAATCTTGTTAAAGTTGAGGGACGCATGGATTCCACTCAGTATCAGCAGATTCTTGACAATAATGTTCAAGAATCAGTGACAAAGTTGAAGTTACGCAGGGGATGGATCTTTCAGCAAGACAATGATCCAAAACACGGCTCCAAATCTACTCAGGCATTCATGCAGAGGAACAATTACAATGTTCTGGAATGGCCATCCCAGTCCCCAGACCTGAATATCATTGAACATCTGTGGGATCATTTGAAGAGGGCTGTCCATGCTCGGCGACCATCAAACTTAACTGAACTGGAATTGTTTTGTAAAGAGGAATGGTCAAAAATACCTTCATCCAGGATCCAGGAAATCATTAAAAGCTACAGGAAGCGACAAGAGGCTGTTATTTTTGCAAAAGGAGGATCTACTAAATATTAATGTCACTTTTCTGGTGAGGTGCCCATACTTATGCACCTGTCAAATTTTGTTTGAATGCAGATTGCACATTTTCTGTTAGTACAATAAACCTCATTTCAAGGCAGAAACATTACTGTGTCCAACAGTTATTACATATATCAAACTGAAATAGCTGTTGCAAAAACACCAATTTTTATAAAACATTAAGCTTAAGATTAATAGGGGTGCCCAAACTTTTTCATATAACTGTATATAGTGTTGAATTTTGTAAAAATGTTTCATGACTAAAGAATAATTTAAATTACTACTAAGGAGGGTAAGAAAAACTTATTACAGCACAAAATTGGATCAAATGCACAAATATTACCTCTCTATGCAGCACTAATTTGAGCATATATATTTTCCTTGAGCCCTTGCTTGAAAGTCAGTTTTTTACCTTTTAAAAAAAGATATTGTATATTAGTATGAGCGCCTGTAAAATGAGTGTTCGATGGCAATTAGAGAGCCAGTTATCTATAAAATCTCACAATGTATGTGAAATACTTAGAAAACATGTTCATTTTAGATCCTAAGATTTATATAAAACAGATTGCAAAAATGCTTAAGAGCTGAAGCCATGCGCATGACATCATACGACACAGAACATACCACTTGGTATTCTCGAGCCCTTTCTCTGTGTTGAGAAACTGGGCAAGGAGACTTCTCATTCTTTGCATTCTGCCAAAAAAGTAGTTTTGACTGGAAGTCTGGAAGCTTTCTGTCATTTGGACAAGTTTTCTGGCGAAGAAACTTAAATTACAGAAATTAAAAAAAAAACACACTACGCTCTGACCTTGTGACAGCAATCCACTGCCAAGTATGAAAACCAGAAATAATTCCACGATCCATCCATCCACAGAACATTCAGAATATTTTTTGATACTACTATTATAGATTAATATGTATCAGGGCTGTAGTGTACTTCTTACCCCCAATTTCCCGGCACACACCAATAAGACAAACAAACAATATTCATTTAAAATTAGTAAAATTTAGAAGATGGAATTCATAGACAAAATTATTTTTGACATATTGCTTCATTTTTTTCGCAGATATCGTAGATCACCATGAGTGTGTTAATAAAAAATAGGCTTTCTGATTCATTGTATTTGTATTTTGCTCGTACATTGTGCTCTCTTGTCTACAAAAACATAATTGTAGCTTTCAACAACTTTTATCTTTGATTTTCTGGTCATTTTTCATCTCCGTACTTCATGACTTCATGGCCATAATCTTAATGGGGTTGTACCAAGAGATACATTTACCTTCTGCCACCATTGGGACTCCACCAGTCCAGACACCCAGGTTTTAGAGTTCTACATGTGAATGGATCACTTTAAATGGATCACTTTAAATGGATCCGTTTGAATAGTCTGACTTTACTCAATGTCCAAGTGACTGCTGAAGATCACTGGGTGCAGAACTCCGCTATCACGGGCAGAACTCCATTCAAACACTGTTCTATAGGGTATGTTTTCGAGTCCTTGGGGTCCTTTTATAAAAAGAGGTGCATTGCGAAAAAAATTGGTCAGCAGGTCTAGAAACTTGACCCTAAGATTACGCGTATAAAATATGATTTTAAAAAGAAAAATTGTTCAGAGTCTGAAACACAGATCCAAGTGTGAGGTACATATTATATATTAATTTGTAAGTAGTGCATTATTTTCCTTCTTTAAAAATTAAAGGGAACCTGTCAAGTGAGTCACATTGCCAAAACCAAGGGCAGCAGGAATAGTTTTATTATTTGGCATCGTCTGCACACGACACTTTTCCCAGGGCATGTGCTATTGAGCTTACTGAGGGAATATCATATCTCTGTATATTCAACTGATATTTATCCACCTTTGTTGTCCTCTTGTTTCCAGGATTATTGTATCACTGTGTTACATTAGTTGTCTACACATTGCCAGGGCAGCGGTTTTGTAAAAACCAAAAATTTGCTCCAGCCTCTTAGATTATTCTTTATCAAAGCTTTGATAAACAACGCAGGACTGTATTCGAAACGCGTAGCTATGCCCCCTATCCCATGGAAATCCTTTTTATCCAATAAATTATTTTTTTTGCAATCTAAGAAGCTGGAACAAATTTTTGTTTTTTCCATCGCTATAAGTGGTCCGCTGGGTTCTGTGCTTCAGGACGCCAAGGAATGTGGATGAGATGGTTTCTTTCTATTTGCTATATACAGTTTTGTACTTTTTTTATTACCTTGTGTGTGTCATTTTTTTATATCAATAAAATTGTATACCTATTCATTTATAAGTTGTGCACATCCCTATTGCATTGATTCTTTCCTCTCCCTTCTACCATTGAATAACATGGGGACAAGTGCTATCAATCAAAGCCATGGATAACACTTGTTCGAGTTATACGGTCGCCTGTCTGTGCCCTAATGGTGACACCTATTTCATATGTAATGAAAAAGCGGATACTCATGTAGATGCTGCCAGCCAGTTATATGCATCAATTTACATCAGACACAAAGAAAAGGGTACTGATTATTGGTTGATATTTTACCTCATTAAAGAACATGCACATGCTAAAATCAATCAATAGCGCCATATCTCCAATGGAGTGTAAGGTCAAGGCATGGTGTTATACATATTATAGAATGTACACGTCTTTTTGCAATATTCTGGTTGCAATAGCAACAGCAAACATGGGGTGATAATCAAAATATTCCTTATTTACGGACAATTATTGCCAGCTAACTTTAGAAATCAAACTTTTGTCCAATAGTATTGCTTTCTGCAGAGTCTACATTTTCTTTTGATTTCTAAGCTGGACCATATTTGTTACAATATCGAAACGGTGCAAAAATGTTTATTTGTGAAAAAAAGAAGAGCATCAAAGGCCTCCTTACCCAGCCAAGTTTACGCTCTAAAGACTTTACCAGATCAGTGCATCCAGAAAGGTCATTCTTAACAGCGAGCAGTGAAAATGTATCCCTCTGCTATTACAAAATGAAAAAACAGCGCAGGAAAGAGAATGAAAACAAAGGAAGAAACAAAAAAATAGGATCCTGGAGCTTGATTTACAGGATGTCACTGTGTGGCAAGAACAATTTGTCCCTGCAGCCAGACATTTTTTACACTTCTTTTATGCTGTGCTTGCAGGATCTAGTTTTAAAGTGAACCTGCTGTCCACCATATGACTCTCATACTCTTTAACATTGAAATTGTAAGCCAAGAAGGAAAAGTCCTGGAATGATGATGGATTGAAGTGTTAATGAAAAGAAAATTGTGGAAAAATGGACACACAATTTTTAAAGCATCCCGATTTATTTAGTATGGAGTATGAGCACCACATGCAGAAATACACATCCTTACACACTGGCAACTATCAATGAAGTTACTAGTTATTGTCTAAGGAATGTTCTGGCACACTGATTGCACTTGGCCACGCCAATCTTCAAAATCCACTGCTGGCAGCGACCTTTGCAGACAAATTGCATTCCAGATATGCTCAATGGCAAATAAGTCTAGAGATGCTGCAGGCATTTTTAGGCCATGAAGGTTGCTCACAGTAGCATGAGCAACATGAGATCTGGCTTTGTCGTGTTGAAAAAGGGCTCCTGGAACTCTATAGAGAAACAGCTGTACCACTGGTTCCGTGACCAAATTAATATAACACTGAGCTATTAGTGCACCTACAATGAAGACTACATTGATCCAGTCACTGTATATTATACCACCTCACACCATAATCCTGGAAGTAGGACCGATGTCACGTTCCCTCACGAAGGCATCTTCATCATGTTGCCCATGTGGTCTTCAGAACAATCTTCATCTATCCTTGCATCCAACACAAACCTGGAAATCATTGCTGAAGAGGATAGACCTCGATTCCACCCTCCATTACTTCATTCCACCCTCCAGTCACCATCTGGAAACCACATGGGCAACATTATGAAAAGGCCTTCACGAAGGAACGTCACATCGATCCTACTCCCGGGATTATAGTTTTAGGTGGTATAATGTATGGTAGCCGGACCCCTCTAGTCTTCATTCCAAATACACTAACAGCTCTGTCTAACATTGATTTGGTCGTGGAACCAGTGGTGCCGTCATTGTTTTTCAGCACAACGATAGGCCACATATTGCTCATGCTATTGAGCAACCTGCCTGACCTAAACGTGCCACCATGGCCTGCAGCATCTCCAGACTTGTCTCCCATCGAGCACATCAGGGATGTTATTGATTGACAATTGCAAAAGGAGCTGCCAGTAGCGAATCTTGATGATTTGTGTGTCCAAGTGCCTTCAGCGTAACAGAACATTCTTCAGACATCCATTAATAACCTCACTGATAGCAGCCAAGGTGTGTAAGTGCATGTATTTCTGCGTGTGGTGCTCATACTTGATACTGAATAAATTTAGATGTTTTGAAACTTCTCCTTTAATTTTTTCATCATGTGCTTATTATTACCCAGTACATCAGATCCTTTGATTTCCATCATTCCACAACTTTTCATTCATAATTTTACACTCCTCAAATTTGAAATTTCATTTACAGACACCAGTAAAAATATCAGTGTCACTGCAGAAAAGTGAACCTGTCGCTAACACACGGTGAGACTTGTTATTTTGTATACAAAACTAATAAAAATTAAAACACATGAATGCATTACAACCTAAGTCACAGAAGAAGGAGCTGATCAATATAATAATAATAAATCTTGGAGATTACGCTCTAGTTTTCTGAAATATCTCTAAATTCCTTTTTCCCTTCTCAGCCAAAGACCAAAATGATAATATCTGGCTTCCTACAGTGGCCACTAGGGGATCTCGCTCCAAGTAAATGAATGAATCCCCCAAAGAATGCAATTTTGTATAAGTCTGTGCCAGAAACATATGATATAAATGAAAACAATGATTGTGAGTAGCAAAGTGGAACAGTGGAACAGTTTCATAAAGTTTTCATTTTAGAAAATGAAATCAATGATCTAATTGTCTGCTATGGGCAACTGCTCCAGGGTATATATCATCAATATCAGATCAATGAGGGTTGGACCCAAGGCTCCTCCACCAATCAGCAGTTATTAGCTCAGTTATTAGCTCTGATGATGTCTTGATGTAAATCGTGTATGGAGGTATTGCTCCATATACTCTATAGTGGCCATTGTCAGGTGCTGCATCTCAGCTCCTAGTAACGCTCAAAGGATCTTAGCTGCAGTATGGCTACTATGCAGAATGGCTACTGTACAGTGTACTGAGCTATGCTGCTGGCTCCATAAACTGTTTATTTGTGCTCACCCCTGGAAGTGACAACTACCGATCATAGTGGGTGTCGGGAGTTGGACCCTAACTATATATATATAGGTCATCAATATTACAGTCCTGAACAACACCCATAAGGAAGGTTTAAAGGGTTGTGTAGCCATCTGATAGAAGTCTGCAGTCACTCTATGTGATGACAGACTTCTGAATCTTTACAGCATGCTGTCACTGGCAATATCAGAGAATCCTGACAGTGGGCGCTGTGCGCACTGTAAGGATTCAGAACTCTAAAGTCACACAGAGTGACTGCAGACTTTTATCAGAAGGCTGGACAACCCCTTTAATTTCAAGGAAAAGTATTAAGTCGGACTTTACTTTGGAGAGACTGGTAAGCATTTCCTGTTTGCATATATTAGTGTGTCCACCTGTGACTGTCCTTGGTTACCAAAACTTCACAGCGTCATTGTGAAGAGTGAATGAGACTACCCTGGGCGGTGGATCAATGTGCACGTTCTTCAGTATTTCACACTTATATCACCATATAGATTACGTGAAATGTCTCGTTAATGGCACGTCTCACCAGTAAATAACGGCTGCATGTTCTTAAATGAAGAAATGTCTGCTAGTAATGCTACAGGGACGATTTCACTGTTGGTAGAGTTGTAGTAGACTTTTGAGCATACAGGTAAAATTTAGCTCATTCTTAAATGCCTTGAATGAGCATTTAAGAATGCTACGATAAGCCGTATATTGTTTCCTGGAACGCTGTGTACAGATCTCCTTGATGGACACTTGGAGGCGCTTCAGAAGAGGTGATGTGACTACTTACACGTGACGTGACTGAGGGTGTATTTGTGTGAAAGTTTATAGTAATAAAATTCAGACATTAAAATGTATAATTTATACAAAAAAAACACTTAAAAATGTCAAAACACATGTACCTATAAAAAATAACTGCTATTTTTCTATGCAGAATGAATAAATTAATATATGTTATTTATAGCAAAAAGAAAAAAAATTCTCTCACCTCCCCACCTGCCAATAAATTTATTAAAAGTATTAAAGGGGTTACCCCATTTTAAAGATTACTACATAGGCTCAGGGCTGCAAAAACAAAAACCCCACAAAAAACTAACTGAGCTTTTATTCATTCTACGGCCTTTGCTGATCACCTGCAGCGGTGACATCACGTAGACGCCACAAGGCACTGAGCTCAGTGATTGGTTGCAGCACTGTAGACTTGTCACCGCTGCCGCCAATTAACAAAGGGCAGAGCAGCAAGAGGCAGCACTGAACCCTGCTAGGGTGCGTAAAAGCTCAGTATTTTATGTGTCCCTATGCCTATGGAGTAACAATCTTTGATTTGGGACAATCTCATTCAATTATATGCACTCTCCATTGATGGCATTGAAAAAAACAAGCGCTTATGCTTAACTCAAAAATAAGTTGGCCTAAAAATGAACAGTTATAGCTAAGATCACATCGGTGTTCAAAGTTTCATTTCTGTATTGTTATATGAACAAAAAATAGAACTCATGAATGAAATGAATCTGTCACATGACAGACACAAATGTGATGGACAGACCCTATTGACTCTAATTAGGACTTTTTGGTTTCTGTTAGGGTGTCCATCTTTTTAACCGAAAAAAAAATTCTGCAGCATGCTGCATCTTTTATTCCAGTGATAATGATGGAATATGCGACTGAGCCTCCTAACAAATACTGCAACATAAGTGTGAACCTAGCCTAATATTAGCATGGAACTTTAGGGTCAAAATCAGTTTTACTGGTGGGCTCAAGGCACCATGGTCTGACATTGAAGCTGATCGATTATACATTCATCATCTATTCAGTCCAATGGTTGCTGTTCGTGGGAAAACCTCTTTACCACCCCACTTCGATTCCCCAATTTCCAGGGTTGGAAATGTAAGTACACCTGATGAAGCTTTTTGCAGCCTGCTCACCAAACTGTAGAATCTTTGCCTATCTCAATCGTTCTCCTTCTACATGATCCCAATAGCTGAAACAGAGAGCCTCCAGTAAATAAGAGATTTAAGTTTCAGGGAGGAAAAACTTTCAGATGATGACCAATCTGTGTAAGGCAGGTATCACACGTCTGATATTCATGGTCAGAGTATAGACTGCAATATCCAAACTGGCCAAGGGTGTCCTGACCCAAATTCATATAGGCATATATAAGGCTGTTGAGTTCGGGTCAGGAGGCCTTCTACCAGTCTGTGTATTACGATCCATAATTGAACAGTGTCAGACATGTGAAACTGCTCTAATGACTTCTTCTTTACTCAACATTACCTTGTTGCTAGCAATTGGAAACGACTGACCATATCCTATAAGAACTGTATAAGAATAGTTATTAAAAGGGTTGTCTTACAAAGACAATCTTTGCTGCAATAAAGAGACTGATCACCTTTGGTCTGGCTTCTCTAATGCCTGATGATCAGAAGTTATCGCTGATGGAAGAATCGTCTGGTCAGACATTTTCTTTGGACTGCAGCTGCAATAACCTACAGGGGGTTGTATAAGGTTTGGAAACATATGTATGTTATCCCTCATTCATGGACGGTGTCTGGTATTTCATGTGACTAAGGACCAATACACACACATTGATGTTATGATATATTAATAGAAGATAATAACAAGCAATAAAATATGCATACCAGTTAGGAAGTGGTCTGAATGCTGAGCGCATGGGAAAGAAAGCCAACGACATCAGCTAAAGTGTCCGCCTATGTGCTACAACAACCTAATCATGGTTGTTTGACAGCAACAAAACACTTTTTACTTATTATAACCCTTCGTGTTTTTCAGGAACTGCATGTTGTATACATAATACAATGAGATCATCTGTTATATCACTCTCAGATGGCCGTTGAGAAGAAATGGGAGCAAAGGAATACTCAAGGGGACATTACATCAGTCATGGAAAATCTGATGAGTGTTTCTGTACATCTATTTACTTGTATTTAGGTTACACAGACAATGTGTTACATTCAGAACTAGGACTACATAGCCTTTTTATGGAAAAGAAATGTAACAGACTATTACTAGTTCACATTGGTTTCCTCTTTCTAAGGAAGGGATTTAGAAATGTCTTGCGTACAAGAAATAAATTTCTTAGTATGAGACTGTAAGGCCAAAATCAAGACTTATCTTACCAAGGTGGAGAAACCTCAAGTATTAAATAACAGAGTGTTATTCGAAGGCTTGCTTGGAGAATATCTGTCACCAGGTCACACAAGGCCAGTTTTTGCTCTTACTTTATTCAGGGTGCTCCCCTTAGTTTTCTTTTCCTTTTTATTTTTTAAACTCCGTCATGCAGTTCTAGAGATGTGGGCCTTGTTTCTGCTGGTACTTTTTATGGTCTTTATAAAGGGGGCATTGCTCACAGGGTAATAAGGTGAAGCACTCTAAAGACACACCCCCCAGAGAATCCTGTGAGCCAAGCCCACTTGGTAAAGACCACAACAATTCGCACTAAGGCCCATATCTCTGTATCTATATGACGGATTTAAAAGAAAAAAAAAAACTCTGAATACTCAGGGGGCAGCAGGAATAAAATAAGAGAAAAAACTGGCCACTTTTGACAGGTGACAGGACCATTTTAAATTACAATAATGTGAACTTGCACACTTAGTTCACCTCCCTTCTTTTTAGTTAAAATGAAGGGTCCCTTTTATTCTGTACAAACAACATTCTTATATGTCAGGCGAGATGTGCCAGAAGACATATGTTGTGTTTGACTACACCTTTTCTTTTCCATTTTCTGTTTCTCAAAAGGTGACCTTAGGGTAGGTCTACATAAAAGTACCTTGCTGTAAATCTTCCACAGTAAAAATAAAATGACAAGCTGCAGATTTACAATCCACGGAATATGTCAATTTCCGCTGCAGATTTTCACTGCTGTGTATGGATAAGATATTGTAAGATCTCATCCACAATGTTGGTATTTTATTATGCAGAGTATTTTCTGCAGGCAGAACTGCAGCAAATCATAGTGAATTCCCACACTGCAGATTTTGTTGCAGAATTTTCTGCAACTGAAAATCGGTTCCATTCATCTAAAGGTGTTTGTTTCAGATGAATGGGGCTGTGATGAAAGCCGGCCGGTGGGTGCAGCTCTCTGGCGCCCCCTTACCTCTCAGGTCAGTCAAGGTACTGCACCTAGAGAAAGTAGTGCCAGGAAGCTGCAACCAGCGCAGGGAACACGGTAGTGTGTTATCCCTTCAACGTCACTAAACCGTAACGTCACTACACAGCACAACTCGCTAGCGCCCTCTTAGCCTCAGGTCAGTCAAGGAACTGCACCTAGGATAAGCGGTCGCCAGGGAGACTGTCCTGTAACCTACTGGGTATCGGGGCCCTCTGTAGTGAGGGCGGTATATATATCTTCCTTGGCCGCGCCAGGAATATATATATCTGAACCTCCGACCGTCACTACCAGCCTTCCCCAATCCCCAGTTGGTATGCTGCCACCAGTCCCTATTTTAGATATACGCCCAGTCCGTGAATGGGCCTATATCGGGTCAGGAACCAACCCTGGGTAGCGTTTTTGGCTTGAGCCGAGCTCACACGGACGTGCGTTCGTTATGCAGAATAAAAGGCAGGCCCACAATTACTTGAGGTAATTGATTATAATAATACACTAGATACACGATATACAACTAAATATACACAGGTATAAGGTCAGGCTAAACTATACAACAATGGAATACAACACACAGAATCACCACAGCATATCAGTTACCGGTTTCTTGATTTTCTTGTGACGCAGGGAGAGGATTCTGCGGTCGCAGGCACGGTTCTTTGTTACAGGCTGAGGCCTACCACCGCATGGTCAAACTGCTCCTCCCCTTGGTGGCCTCAGCTGGTGCTCAGATGTTCAGCACACCACTCTTGGGTCAAAAACTGACTTGTCTCTTGTCTGTCCTGCTATCTTACCTGCCCCGTCCCGCCCACTGCTGGTGAGGTCAGCTGGCTCAGTCTCCACCCTCAGGTCTAACTTCGATCAGAAGCCCAAATTCTATGGAACCCAATAACTTCTTCTGGGATGGTCTCATGATACCCCCAGGGGTTCCCATGGATTCGGGCCGCCGTAACCGACCTTTTGATATCAATTATGATACCATACGGTCCTCAGGAATGGCTCCGCGCTATATCTTGGCTTCCAGAGCACGTACAAACGTCTACCGCGGAGGCTTGTGTGCGCAATGGCTCCGGGACGCCGTGATATTTTTTTATTGGCCCATCCCATGCAACATGCGTGTACTTTTCATGTTTCTATATCTTATGCCTCCATGCTTGTGACAGACAAAGAAACTAGTCCTATGGGACAAATGGTCAGGTACAGATGGACGAAGCACCCCCCCCCCCTGCTGGCTGTGTTTCCTCTCGAAGTCTTTGAAGCTCCTAGCATTCAAGTGTTAAGTAGGCTTCTTATCTTACAGGAGCCTGGATGGGGGGAAACTATCTAGTTGACGTTTTAACAGAAGGTCCCAAGGGTGGGGGCTGCTGAAGTGTGGCCATCCCTGGATATGATTTATCATTACCAAGATGGCGGCTACAGGTTCATCACACCTCCCCCTATACGAGGGCGCGAGGGGGTAGCACATTCCTGTGTTCCCCCGTGCGTCCTTCTGCACCCTCCCCTTGCCGGGATAACCCGTCAGCGTTACCGTGGTCACGGCCTCTTCTGTGGCGAATGGAGAAGTGGTACTGCTGGAGAGCGAGGCTCCAGCGTAGCAACCTGCCATTCGACCCAGAGACCGTGTGTAACCAGCTGAGGGGGTTGTGGTCCGTCTCCACGGTGAAATGGCTCCCGTACAAGTAGGGCTGCAGACGCTGCAGGGCCCATACAATTGCCAGGCATTCTTTTTCCACCGTGGAGTAAGCCACCTCCCGGGGCAGTAGCTTCCTGCTCAGGTACAAGACAGGATGTTCCTGGCCTGTCGTGTTGACCTGACTTAGCACAGCACCGAGGCCAAAGTCACTGGCGTCGGTCTGTACCACAAACGGCCGGTCGAAGTCGGCAGCCTGCAGTACAGGGGAGCTACTTAGGGCGGCCTTGAGTGCCCCGAAAGCTGTCTCGCAGGCGACTGTCCAGTCGACTGCGACGGGCAGCTTCTTCTTGGTGAGGTCCGTCAGGGGCTTGGCCAGGGTGCTATAGTGTGGGACGAACCTCCTATAGTACCCGGCGGTCCCCAAGAAGGACATCACCTGCTTTTTGGTCCTAGGAGTGGGCCAGGATGCGATGGCATCCACTTTCCCCGGTTCTGGCTTCAGAACCCCCCCGCCTACCCGGTGACCCAGGTAGAGGACCTCACTCATGCCCAGCTGGCACTTTTCCGGCTTGATGGTCAAGCCTGCCCGGTGGATCCGACCGAGCACCTGCCGCAGGTGCTCTAGGTGATCCTCCCAAGTGGGACTGAAGACTGCAATATCGTCCAAGTACGCAGCCGCGTACCCTTCAAGTCCCTCAAGCAGCGTATTGACCATCCGCTGAAAAGTGGCAGGGGCATTCTTCATGCCGAATGGCATCACTGTGGACTCGTACAGTCCAAAAGGGGTGATAAAGGCAGAGCGTTCCCTTGCCGCGGGGGTCAGAGGAATCTGCCAGTACCCCCGGCTCAGATCCATGATGGTCAGGTACTTAGCCCCGGCCATCCGATCGAGCAGGTCATCGATGCGTGGTATGGGGAACGCATCGGTGGCCGTTACAGCGTTGAGCCCCCGGTAGTCCACGCAGAACCGTGTAGTTCGGTCCTTCTTTGGTACGAGGACTACAGGCGAGGCCCACGCGCTGCTGGATGCCTGGATCACCCCCAGCTTCAGCATCTCGTCTATCTCTTGGCGCATGTTTCCCTGCACCTCGAAAGAGACCCGATATGCTGAACGCCGGATCGGCGGGTGATCGCCAGTGTCCACGTCGTGGACAGCCATCTCAGTCCTTCCGGGCAGGCTGCTGAACAGCCCCCGGAAGGGGTGCAGGGTGGTCCCCAGCTGGGACCGTTGGTCCTCCGTGAGCTGGTGGCCAACCCCCACATCCTCGATGGACCCACCCGCCTTGGCTTGGGTGAGCAGATCCAGGAGGGTTTCTACCTCTCCTTCCTCGGGAAGGTTGCACACTGGGTGGGCAGTCGCTTCCCGCTCATGATGAGCCTTCATCATGTTCACGTGGAAGGCCTTCCTCCTTCCACGGGCGTGATCCAGGGTGACCAGATAGGTGACGGCATTGAGTTTCTGGTGCACGAAGTAGGGACCTTCCCAGGCTGCCTGAAGCTTGTTCTGTGGTACGGGGACCAGTACCCACACCTTTTGACCCACCTGGTAGGTCCTCTCACAAGCATTCTGGTCGTACCACCGCTTCTGGTCGGCCTGGGCCTGGGCCATATTGTCCTGCACCAGCTTTGCCAAGGCCATCATCCTGTCCCGGTGGCGCACGACATACTCGATGACCGACACCTCGGGGGTGGCCAAATCCCCTTCCCATGCTTCCTTCACCAGAGCCAGGGGGCCCCGTACCCGTCGCCCGTACAGGAGCTCAAAGGGGGAGAACCCCGTTGAGGCCTGCGGAACCTCCCGGTAAGCAAATAGGAGGTGTGGGAGGTAACGCTCCCAGTCTCTCCCGTGGGAGTCGACCAACATCTTAAGCATCTGCTTTAAGGTGCCATTGAACCGCTCACACAGGCCATTAGTCTGTGGGTGATACGGGCTGGCCACCAGATGTTGCACCTGCATTTGCTTACAGAGGGACTCCATCAGCCGCGACATGAACTGGGTCCCTCGGTCGGTGAGCATTTCCTGGGGGAAACCCACTCTGGAGAAGATCTCCAGTAAGGCGGTAGCCACCTTGTCGGCCCGAATGGACGACAAAGCTACCGCTTCCGGGTACCGGGTGGCATAGTCCACTACCGTGAGTATGAAGCATTTCCCGGAGTGGCTGGGAGTGGACAGAGGTCCAATAAGATCCACAGCGACCCTCGAGAAAGGCTCTTCGATGATTGGCAGAGTTACCAGTGGGGCTTTGGGGAGCGGCCCCGCCTTCCCCACCCTCTGACAGGTGTCACACGAACGGCAGTAGGCACCCACCGCGGCTCCCATCCCAGGCCAGTAGAAATGCTGAGCTATCCTGGCCTTGGTTTTAGCGATCCCTAGGTGTCCGGCCATCGGAATCTCGTGTGCGATCCGCAACAATTCCGCCCTGAACGGATAGGGTACCACTAACTGTCGGTCCCTGGGCCACGCCTCCGGTGAACCCTGCTGGACCGTTACCCGGTACAGCCGTCCCTGGTCCCAGACCACACGCTCGCAGTCTGACTCCATGGGAGGCTGTGCCGCCTGTTCCTTGAGAGCTTTCAGGCTGTCGTCTGCTTCCAACGCAGCCTGAAATTCCTGACTTGATGTGGCCAGAATCGACGAAACTGCCACATCCTCTGTCAGCCCCTCCGGGCATGTCACCTGGCCGCTGTCTGACCCGGCAGACACTTGGTCAGAAGTGGGGAAGCCGTCGGACCTCTGCAAGGCTCCTTGGGCTCCGGCGCTCCCACTCCTGGTGACAGCGGCTATGACCGCTGTGACCGTGGGTAGTGCCCGCTTCCCCTCTGTTTCTGACCAAGCCGCCCGATCAGGCAGGCTTCCTAGGCTTTTGGACATCTCGGATGTGGGGAACTCCTGCCCTGGGGTCTTACCTGGCGGCTCCTCTCTTGGGACACCCCCACCTCCCATGGCCTGTTCCTCCCCCTGCAGTGGGCCTATACTCAGCAGCCTGGATACCCCTGGGAGCCCTACACTGCCGGTAGCTGCCCCCCTCTCCATCCCTGAGCTTCCCTCTACAGAATCCTGCCCGCCCCCTCCCTCACCGGAGGACAAGAGGTCACGGCACGCCGGCTGAGCACCTCTGCGGGCATCCCCACACTCCCCACCTGCTTTCACTAACCCTGTTTGTGTTGTGTCTGTGCAGGTGTTACCCTCAGGTTTCACTCCCTCCTCCTCAGCAGGACACACACTACATACAACATGGTTGGCATTAGCAGCAGACAAATCAATACACTCTTGGGGGGCCGAACTTGGGGGTTCAGAGGGTACATACTGCGATACTAGACGCCCCAAGTCGGTCCCTAATAAAACATTTGCGGGAATATTTGGCGTTACTCCCACCTCCCGCATCCCCCTCCCGGCACCCCAGTCCAAATACACCATGGCAACGGGAAGTGCCGGCTCCACGCCTCCAACCCCGGAGACGGAAAGAGTCTTTCCTGGTACCAAGTCCTGGGGGGACACCACCTCAGGCCGTACCAGTGTTCGTTCAGCGCCAGTGTCCCGCAGTCCCATGACCGCAGAACGGCCTATGGTGACGGGTTGGATGTTGTCCAGGGACCTACCACCACCCCCTCCCACACACAAAACATTGGGCGCTCTCTGGGACTGGGATGGGGTCTTTTGGCGCTGGGGACACTCAGCCCTAAAGTGTCCTGGTTTGTTGCATAGATGACAACGTCTTACGTCTGGTCCTTGCCTGGAGAGGGCAACAGGGGGATACACCCCTTGTGTTCTAGGGGCCGGGGAAACAGGGGCATGACTGGGCTTACCCCCTCTCCAGGTGCTGCTGGCAGACTTCTTCAGCTCAGGCGCCCTGTTATTGGCATACTCGTCTGCCAGGGCGGCTGTAGCAGAAGCCCCTGTTGGTTTTCGGTCACGGAGGAACTGTCGGAGGTCCTCTGGGCAGTTCCACAAGAACTGCTCCGTGACGAACAGTTCCTGGACCTCCTGGCGGGTAGTAAGCGCTAGACCCGAGGTCCAGTGCTCTGCGGCTCTCAACAGCGCCCGCATATGATCGGTCCAGGTGTCCTTGGGGCCACGCAGCAGGCTCCGGAACTTCTGGCGGTACGACTCGGGAGTGAGGTTGTACTGCCGGATCAGGGCCCGCTTGATGCAGTCGTAGTTCTGTACCTCCCCGGCAGGTAAGTCCCCCAAGGCATCCAGGGACTTACCCCTCAAACGGGGGGTCAGGTATCTGGCCCACTGATCCCGGGCCAGATGGTGCTGAAGACAGGTCCGTTCAAATGCCACCAGAAAGGAGTCCAGGTCCCCATCCTTCTCCAGTAGAGGGAAGTCCTCAGCTCGGACTTTGGACGACTTGGTCTCCTGATGGGTTGGTTGCTCTAGCGGAAGCCCCCGCTGGGCCAGGTCCAGTTGGTGCTGGCGCTCCGCAGCTCGCTCTGCACGCTCCGCAGCCTCCCGGCGCTCTGCAGCTTCACGCTCCGTAGCCCGCTCCGCAGCCCGCTCCGCAGCCCGCTCTGCACGCTCCTCCTCCGCTGCCTTCTCTGATGCTGCCAGGAGGGTTTTGTAGACGGCATCGCCATGAGACTGGAGACTTGCCATAGCCGCTTGTAAAAGGGCTTGTGATCTGGACAGGCTGGGCTGGGTAGGTGGTGGGCAGCCCACTGCGGGACCGTATACTGGGGACTGGCTCCCTGAGGTGCCCGGGCTGGACTCCTCCTCGCCATGAGTAACAATGTCCTCCCCTCCTGCCACACGGACCGTAGCATTAGCCTCTTGCAGGGTCTTGCTCCTGGTGCCGTCTGCCATCTTGGTAACCGACACCGCTGCAACCCTGAGTTTGCACACACCTTGTTATACTTTTAGCCTGACCGTCTAACGTTGGGCTGACCTTAAGACTCCAGCAGTGGAAGTTACCACTGGCAGTCTTTAGTGCCTGGGAGTAGGGGTCCCACAACACTATTATTCTGCAATCCCACCGCTCTGCCACCAATGTGATGAAAGCCGGCCGGTGGGTGCAGCTCTCTGGCGCCCCCTTACCTCTCAGGTCAGTCAAGGTACTGCACCTAGAGAAAGTAGTGCCAGGAAGCTGCAACCAGCGCAGGGAACACGGTAGTGTGTTATCCCTTCAACGTCACTAAACCGTAACGTCACTACACAGCACAACTCGCTAGCGCCCTCTTAGCCTCAGGTCAGTCAAGGAACTGCACCTAGGATAAGCGGTCGCCAGGGAGACTGTCCTGTAACCTACTGGGTATCGGGGCCCTCTGTAGTGAGGGCGGTATATATATCTTCCTTGGCCGCGCCAGGAATATATATATCTGAACCTCCGACCGTCACTACCAGCCTTCCCCAATCCCCAGTTGGTATGCTGCCACCAGTCCCTATTTTAGATATACGCCCAGTCCGTGAATGGGCCTATATCGGGTCAGGAACCAACCCTGGGTAGCGTTTTTGGCTTGAGCCGAGCTCACACGGACGTGCGTTCGTTATGCAGAATAAAAGGCAGGCCCACAATTACTTGAGGTAATTGATTATAATAATACACTAGATACACGATATACAACTAAATATACACAGGTATAAGGTCAGGCTAAACTATACAACAATGGAATACAACACACAGAATCACCACAGCATATCAGTTACCGGTTTCTTGATTTTCTTGTGACGCAGGGAGAGGATTCTGCGGTCGCAGGCACGGTTCTTTGTTACAGGCTGAGGCCTACCACCGCATGGTCAAACTGCTCCTCCCCTTGGTGGCCTCAGCTGGTGCTCAGATGTTCAGCACACCACTCTTGGGTCAAAAACTGACTTGTCTCTTGTCTGTCCTGCTATCTTACCTGCCCCGTCCCGCCCACTGCTGGTGAGGTCAGCTGGCTCAGTCTCCACCCTCAGGTCTAACTTCGATCAGAAGCCCAAATTCTATGGAACCCAATAACTTCTTCTGGGATGGTCTCATGATACCCCCAGGGGTTCCCATGGATTCGGGCCGCCGTAACCGACCTTTTGATATCAATTATGATACCATACGGTCCTCAGGAATGGCTCCGCGCTATATCTTGGCTTCCAGAGCACGTACAAACGTCTACCGCGGAGGCTTGTGTGCGCAATGGCTCCGGGACGCCGTGATATTTTTTTATTGGCCCATCCCATGCAACATGCGTGTACTTTTCATGTTTCTATATCTTATGCCTCCATGCTTGTGACAGACAAAGAAACTAGTCCTATGGGACAAATGGTCAGGTACAGATGGACGAAGCACCCCCCCCCCCCTGCTGGCTGTGTTTCCTCTCGAAGTCTTTGAAGCTCCTAGCATTCAAGTGTTAAGTAGGCTTCTTATCTTACAGGAGCCTGGATGGGGGGAAACTATCTAGTTGACGTTTTAACAGAAGGTCCCAAGGGTGGGGGCTGCTGAAGTGTGGCCATCCCTGGATATGATTTATCATTACCAAGATGGCGGCTACAGGTTCATCACAGGGGCAATTGTAAAATTTTCTGCAGTAAAATCCACAACCAATACGCAACAAATTCACATATACTTGAGCTTAGGGCAGGGTCACACAACCGAAGATTCTCTAATCTGAGAGAATAGGGTAGATTATGGTAATAACACTCGGATCAAACTGTGATCAGAGTTAGATCAGAGTGTCAGTATAGTTTGATCGGATTCTCTCGGATGAGAAAATCTGAGCACACTGTGAGGAGAAGATGGAGAACAACATTTTTCCATCTTTTCCATTATGTAAGTCAACGGAAATCGGACTGCACTCAGATGTCATCCGAGTGCAGTCCAATGTTTTCCACGCACCCATAGACTTGAATGGGTGATTGGCATCTGGTTTCAGAGTGAAACTGGCAGAATCTGTCAGGGAAACAAATCGGTCACCAGCACTGCCCACATTGGTCCAATAATCAGATAGCACTCGTCCAATGTATACAGTAGTACGAACGAGCCCTTACATCAGTTTTTTCTTTCATTTTTTTCATGTGCAAGTATGGGCTGTTTTTTTTCAGTTTGTTGGACCCATTTTTGGTCCCTGCATCATTTTCACGATCCTTGTTGCATTCATTTTTCACATGTGAAAAATATTTAGATTTGAGAGTCCTCAGTGGTTGATACCTTTTAATGGCTAACTGAAAAGATGGTAACAAATTGTAAGCTTTCGAGACTACTCAGGTCTCTTCATCAGGCTGGTATACGACAAAATCTGAAGAGTCACATATTTATACACAATAAGACACAGAAATAATGCAATAGATGATACAGGTGATGAAAAGTAGAGTTATTATGGAAGAGATAAACAGTTCTAGCTATAAATATTTTAGCAGTTAATAGATAAGGAGTGTGAAGGTTTTATTGTCCTGTGTCCAGTGTTGTGATGACATCTAATGTAGTGTACTTAATTATATGTACCAAATGTCCAGCTGGGGGTCTTTATGTAGGGGAGACAGGGCAAAAACTTAGAACAAGGATGAATCATCATAGCCACACAATAAAAGAAAAAAGAATAGATCTGCCTGTAGCCAAGCATTTTTGTTCCCCTGATCACAGCATAAAAGACATGAAATTACTGGTATTAAAAGGTAACTTCAAATCTCAAAGAGAAAGAAGAATCTCAGAATACAAACTGATGGTGACCTTTAACACTTTCAGAGCAGGAATGAATGTGTCGCATGGATTTATGTCATTCTACATCAACTAAGGAATGTGTTCCTCAGACTCTCAGACCTGTAAGGTCATCACAACACTGGACACAGGACAATAAAACCTTCACACTCCTTATCTATTAACTGCTAAAATATTTATAGCCAGAACTGTTTATCTCTTCCATAATAACTCTGCTTTTCATCACCTGTCTTTACCTATTGCATTTTTTGTGTCTTATTGTGTATAAATATGTGACTCTTCAGATTTTGCATTGTACTAGCCTGATGAAGAGACCTGCGTAGTCTCGAAAGCTTGCAATTTGTTACCATCTTTTCAGTTAGCCATTAAAAGGTATCAACCACTGAGGACTCTCAAATCTAAATATTTTTCTATCTACTGGCTAACACGGTACAAGAATATATATTTTCCCTATATCACATGTGAAAAAAAATTCTTAGCTTTTTTTTTACCCAGTAAACAGTAAAATATGAACAGCGCACAGATGACATCCATGTGTTGTCGTATTTTTCATAGGGACATTGACTTAAATTGCGAGTTTTATACTCAACATGGATCAAAGTAGAACATGTATTTTTTTTTTGTGAAAAATTGTCCCTTTAAAAAAAAAAAGGACAAATGAAAAGGCACATTTATTATAATGAGTGTTAGAACTCTCCTGTTAGGTTTTTTCTATTATGCAGGTCACATGACCGTTTTTGCCTATTTAATCCTGCTCCGCCCTTCTGGCCATGCTGGACTTCATTGTAAATTCTACTCTTAAGCTAGCCAGGTGCTTTGTTACCTTTCTCAGTCAGTTTAGCTAGGTCTTTTGACCTCTATGTTCTATGTTGTTTGTTTGTCTTTTTACTGCTACAATTTCGGCTAGGAGGTGTCCATCTTTCTCCCAGTCCCTAGTTCTTGTAGGGATCCCTCCCTCACATCTATAGGTCTTCATTCAGACTAGCTGAGGACTTTAGCGGGTCTGATTGCAGGATCAGGTTCCCCGTTACATCGTAGGGATCTAGCTTAGTTCTATTGTAGGGACAGATCTCCTGTCTTTCCTTAGTGCTTGTAGCAGATCACAACGGTAAGTCCAGCCCAAAAAATTTCTCTTAGGAAAGACCTTCAGTTTCCATCATGGTGTCGGTTCAGGATTTGGCTCAACGCCTGAAGGGACTCTCTCTGGAGGTGGCTGAGCTCCAACAACACGTGAGTAGCTGTTCTGGAGCGCATTTTGTGGAGCCAAAGGTACGATTGCCTGATTTTTTTTTCCTTTAAAAATGCTTGTTTATTGTATTTTCATTTGAGACCCAGATCCTCTGGTGATGAATCACAGCGCATAGGGTTCATAATGTCACTTTTGCGCAAAGAACCTCAGGGATGGGCCTTTTCTCTCCAACCTAGTGATCCGTGCTTTAGATCAGTGGATAGTTTTTTTTCTGCTTTGGGGTTGATGTATGATGATCCTGATCGTGTCTCATCAGCTGAGACGGAATTGAGACATTTGAGGCAGGGATCAGGTAAAGTGGAAAATTATTGTACTCACTTCCGTCGGTGGTCTGCTCAGGTGGGGTGGAACGATTCAGCTCTGAAAAGTTTATTTCTTGCTGGGCTAGGTGAAAGGGTTAAGGATCTGCTGATTGCTTATCCTACACCTGGAAACTTGCAGGAGGCAATGCAATTAGGTATACGGGTGGACAGGAGACTGCGTGCAAGAGTTAATGAGAGTAAATCCTCTGCCATGTCAGCTCCGAGTCTTGAGAGGGTCTGTACTGACACTGGAGAGTCGATGGAGATTGGGGCGATGTCACCCCGCTCTCAGGAAAAAGACCGCAGGTTTTCTGAAGGTTTGTGCTTTTATTGCGGCAAATCTGACCATTTCATTAAGAACTGTGTGCTTCGTATGAACAAAGAAAAAAAAAAGGTCAGTTACGCCCGTATAGCCTGTTTAAACACTAAGGGTGTATTTCTTTCTGCTAATTGAATTTCGGGTATTTGTGGATTGTGGTTCAACTCTGAATGTGATTGATGGGGGATTCTTGGAAAACCTTAATTTAAAACCCAAACCTTTGTCATCCCCTATTGCCGTGGTTTCTGTCGATGGCTCTCCCTTGAAATGTGTTACTCACAAGGTTTATGAATTTCCCCTCACTATTAATGGTATTCACCAAGAAAATTTGGATTTGGTGGTATTAAATAATTTGCCTTCTCCAGTAGTTTTGGGGTTTCCCTGGTTAAAATTGCACAATCATTTACTGGATTGGTCTACCAATGAAATTAAGTCCTGGAGCCCTAAGTGTTATGACAAGTGTTGTAACGGGTGCATTGCTGCTGTGAATAAAGGGGAATTACCTGTACCTATTCAGGATTTTTGGAAAGTTTTTTCTGAGGAGGAGTCGCAAATTTTGCCTCCCCATAGAGACTACGATTGTACCATTGAATTTGTCCCTGGAGCGACTCTTCCTAAAAGTCGTTTATTTAATCTGACTATTCCTGAGAGAAAGGCTTAGGAGGAATACATACAGACGAGCTTGGCCGCCGGTCATATCAGACCCTCTAAGTCACCTGTGGCTGTTGGATTTTTTTTTGTTAAAAAAAAAAGGACGGCGGTTTACGTCCTTGTCTGGACTTTCGCAAGATTAATAAAATTACTGTACGCAATCCCTACCCACTGCCATTGATTCCTGATTTGTTTAACCAGTTAGTGGGGGCCAAGTGGTTCTCTAAAATTGATCTCCGGGGGGCATACAATTTGTTGCGCATGAAGGAGGGTGATGAATGGAAGACTGCTTTTAACACTCCTGTGGGTCATTTTGAGAATTTGGTTATGCCTTTTGGTCTTACCAATGCACCAGCATTTTTTCAGAATCTTATTAATGACATCCTTAGACCTTTGATCGGCAAAAATGTGGTTGTGTATTTGGATGACATTTTGATTTATTCGCCTGACCTGGAGTCTCATTGGCGGAGCGTACGTGAGGTATTGCAGTTATTGATTGACAATTCGCTTTTTGCTAAGCTGGAGAAATGCGAGTTCGCTGTACAGAGAATTAGTTTTTTGGGCTACATTATCTCCAGCGAGGGCTTTGAGATGGACCCAGTGAAAGTTCAAGCTGTGCAGGAATGGCCTAGGCCTATTGGTTTGAAATCGATACAGAGGTTTTTGGGTTTCGCCAATTATTACAGAAAATTCATTAAAAATTTTTCTATTATTGTTAAACCACTGACCGATCTCACCAGGAAAGGTTCTAATACAGTTCAGTGGACTACTGAGGCCATTGAAGCTTTTGTGTTTCTAAAGGAGAGGTTCAGCTCTGCCCCCATCCTTATGCAGCTTGATGTGACTAAGCCGTTTTTGGTTGAGGTTGATGCTTCTTCTGTGGGGGTCGGTGCGGTGTTGTCTCAGGAAAACAAGGATGGAGTACATCCCTGTGCTTTTTTTTCAAAAAAATTTTCTGAGACTGAACTTAATTACGATATTGGTAATCGGGAATTGCTGGCTATTAAACTCGCATTTGAACACTGGCGTCATCTCTTGGAAGGTGCCGATTTTCCCATTCAGGTTTTCACTGATCATAAAAATCTGATCTATCTTGATGCTGCTAAGCGCTTGAATGCCCTTCAGGCTAGGTGGGCACTTTTTTTTTTCGCGGTTTAATTTTTCCGTTACTTACATCCCGGGTACCAAGAATGTTAAAGCTGATGCGTTGTCTTGCAGCTTTTCTCCCATGGTCGGTGCTGAGGAGGAGGAGAGCATTTTACAAGAAGGTGTTGTGATTGCTGCTTTGGACTCCGTTTTGGAAGATGAGATTCTAAAAGCACAGGAGAATGCCCCATCTAACACTCCCCATGGGAGGTTGTTTGTGCCTAGGACCTTTTGGAGAGATTTGTTTGTTGAGTGTCATGAGTCTCGGTTGGCAGGTCATCCAGGAATTTCTGAGACTAAGAGACTTGTGGGTCGCAGTTTTTGGTGGCCTGGATGGCAGAAGGAGGTCATTAAGTGGGTGCGTCAAAGTACTGTGTGTGCTAGATCTAAGTCTTCACATACTCCTGCTGCGGGGTTGCTTTGCCCTCTGGAGGTTCCTAGTGCACCTTGGACACATCTGGCTATGGACTTTATTAATGACCTTCCCCCCTCTGAGGGTTTCACGGTCATCTGGGTGGTCGTGGACCGTTTTAGCAAGATGTGTCACTTGGTTCCCTTCATCAAACTGCCCTGCGCTAAGACACTCGCTAAGGCCTTTGTCAAGGAGATTGTCAAACTCCATGGTGTTCCTACTGACATTGTTTCTGATAGGGGACCTCAGTTCGCGGCTCATTTTTGGCGTGCCTTTTGTGACAGGTTGGGAGTTCATTTGTCATTTTCATCTGGATATCATCCTGAGTCTAATGGTCAGACAGAAAGGAAGAACCTGGATGTTGAGCAGTTTTTGCGTTGTTTTGTGGCAGACAATCAAGAGGGGTGGTCTGAGTTTCTGCCGCTTGCTGAATTTGCTCTTAACAACCATACATCCTCTTCGGCTGGGTGTTCGCCTTTTTTTTGTTGTTCTGGGAGACATCCGTCTTTTGGGTCATTCTCCAAATTGGTATCGGCTGTGCCTGAGGAGGAGAGTTATTCCGGTGATTTGGAAAGAGTTTGGACGGATGTGCGTGGTAATCTTCAGGAGGCTAACAAAAAATCTAAGAGGTACTTTGACAGGAAACGTCAAGAGGTTTTGTTTACGGTTGGTGACATGGTTTGGTTGTCCTCTAAGAATCTACGGTTGAGGATTCCTTCTAAAAAATTGGGTCCCAAGTTTGTAGGGCCCTTTAAGGTGCTTCAGGTAGTTAACCAATCTGCTGTTAGGTTGGAGGTTCCTACCTCTTGGAAGATTAATCCGGTGTTTCATGTTTCTCTATTGAAAAAAGCTTATGTATCAGATAGAGACGCCACTGCCACTGTTCCTCCCGTGATGGAGGACGGGGAATATGAAATTTCCCGCATCCTTAATTCTAGACGGTATAGAGGGAGTTAGAAGTATCTCGTCGCTTGGAAGGGTTTCGGTCCCGAGGATAAGTCATTGGTGAGGGCAGATGATGTTTCTGCTTCCAGACTTGTCAGAGCGTTTCACAAGAGGTTTCCTGATAAGCCTGGGCCTAGGGGATCCGGAGGATCCTCATAGAAGAGGGGGTACTGTTAGAACTCTCCTGTTAGGTTTTTTCTATTATGCTGGTCACATGACCTTTTTGCCTATTTAATCCTGCTCCGCCCTTCTGGCCTTGCTGGACTTCATTGTAAATTCTACTCTTAAGCTAGCCAGGTGCTTTGTTACCTTTCTCAGTCAGTTTAGCTAGGTCTTTTGACCTCTATGTTCTATGTTGTTTGTTTGTCTTTTTACTGCTACAATTTCTGCTAGGAGGTGTCCATCTTTCTCCCAGTCCCTAGTTCTTGTAGGGATCCCTTCCTTGCATCTATAGGTCTTCCTTCAGACTAGCTGAGGACTTTATCAGGTCTGATTGCAGGATCAGGTTCCCCGTTACATCGTAGGGATCTAGCTTAGTTCTATTGTAGGGACAGATCTCCTGTCTTTCCTTAGTGCTTGTAGCAGATCACAACAATGAGCCTGTGATATATCCGTAAAAGAATGGAAAGCACACGAACCAAAAAAACTAACACCGGCTTTCCCCTTCCCCTGAAACATGAAATCTCTCTAGTTATGCAGTGACAAAAAACATGTATCGCTGCTGAAGAAGTCATTTAGTGCCACTCAGCACTAGGAAATCTGATACAATGACTGATATTCCCCGTACACCCACATAACTGGAATAACTGCAATGAACGACAAATATGACATTTTCTTTTTATTCCCGGCAGTAATGCCGCAGTAACTAACACTTGTTATACACGACACATGACACAGAAAAGTCCGCTCCAATTACTCATAATCAGGAATTCCAACCCACCCCCCATAAAAACAACTTTCTATTTCGAAAGCTATAAAAGCAACAGTGTTTTAATGGCGAAGGCCTAATATAAACCCACATTATATTTAGTAGATGGGCGAGAGCCTCCTTAAATATTTCATCCATACTATTCAAAAGCTCGTTTCTTTCCTTCTGACTGCTCGGTTTGTTTCATCTTAGCTGGTGGAAATACAGAGATGTGTCTGATAGGGCACTTCTAATGAATATATACTTCATGATAAACAGTTGTTAGAACTGTATTCATTGGCAAATGATGGGAAAAACTCACACAAGTCAGCAGCAATGTCCGTTCTTTAAGTATGTGGAAACACTTCAAGCCTGGCAGCTGGCAGAGCAGCGAGAATGTGTTAAGCCTGTATTGAGAATATGAAGCAAAGATTGTTAGCTCCAACAGATCCCACAGGGGAACCTCCATTACGTGCATTCCTACACATCCTGCAACTCATGTTAACATACATTACAGGGGAAATTCAGACTCTTCAGCCAGTGCAGCGGAACAAATGCTTGGAAAATCTGACCAAACCGTGCAATACGACAATCGACAGACACCATAGAGTGCAAAAGATGAAGAACAGGTACTGGATAATTTGCTATAAAATGACATATATTTCCATAAACACATCGCCTACTCATAGGCCTATAGATAATTATGTCAGCAATGGAATCTAGATATTAGATACATTGTTATTCCAGTCCCCAGACAGATCAGATTATACCAGAAAAGTACTTTTTAAAAGAGCTACCGAATCTACAAACCTATCATTTACTATAATATGTATGTGGCATTTAAAGGTAAACTCTTTCGACATGCAAAGTCAACCAAACATCGTACCACATGGCATTAATTGTTGATATGTAGGTGATTAGTAAGTTCATGTTTATTCATGCAAACATCAATGGTGGTCACTTGCTTACTAATCACCGGCATATCAACAACTCTAAGCTTTTCATACATATTTAGATACTACTTGATAATTAAACTTGTCAGTGACACTAAATGGATGGATGTTTTTATTTTAACCCATGTTTTTAATTATATTGAAGTTTTGTTTTTATTAAGTAGAGCTTCCATGACAATGAAGGTTGGACTGATGGGAGGATCTACGGGGAGTGGTCTACAATTAGCTCATTATAAATAGTACCCTATCTACTCTGGTTGTCTATGCATATCTCTCTTTTTTATGGCTTGATAAAGGCCCTGCATGGCCGAAATGTTGCGATTTTTCTGTACTAAAAGTTACCAGAAGGAGGACATCTGGTGCCCTGGTTACTGGATATCTCTGTATTGCTACAACCTTGTGGAGCGTTACACCAAGTGTGTATGGACAACAGAGTGGTGCACAGGACTCCTCTATTGCAAGCACAGTGCTGATATCTCGCTGACCTGGAAGTGCCGGCAGTCAGGGCTTCAGTGTACTCCTGCCTGAAAGACACAAGTACAATTGAAAACTTGGAGCCTGTGTGTTTAACCTATTTACACTTCTCTTCTCATGCTGATAGCCGAGTCAGAGAACGGCCGATCTCCACTCCAGGGGGCAGCAAAATGCAACCGCTAGGGAGACACCACATACTGCTGCATCATGTGGCTGCGTCCAGGGCAAATGCCACACCTGCCCCTCCTAGATATGTCCCTGCTCAAGTCATGCCTGTCTGTGCTCATTAGATCCATTTAAAGCTAGTGAAAAAAAAATTATTTTATTGAAATGTAGCAGGAATTTTAGAATGGTACTGTGACACTAGTCAATACTCATAGACATTATGATAACAAACACTGCACTTCCGGGTATACGTCGGTGCACAAGTAGGACCCCAATCCTTTAAACAGTGTAAGAAAGACTTGCCACTCACTTCTTCACATAGACTGAAATATTTTATTGTTCATAGTGGCCACTTGCCTGAGCAGTGGATACTGCAGGCACCTTTCCAGTGCTGCCTGCTGCAGAGTAAACAACTCCCAGATGACTGATGAAGGTCTTACCGACCGAAACATCTTGAATCTGGAATTTCTATGAACAATAAAACATTTCAGTCTATGTGAAGAAGCAAGTGCCAAGTCTTTCTTACACTACTCATAGACAGGCCGTGAGGGAGAGAAGTCAGATGTTCCGGGGTCAGTACCAAGAGATCACGTAGTAAACTAAGGGAAAAGACAAAGGGGTAAGTCAGGTCACAGTCCAGTTTCAGAATACCAGAGAAAAAGCGGATCTAAGCAAAAGGGCAAAACAAACAAGTACTCAGAACACAATCCAAAAGTCAGGCAGCAGTAGATCAGAACTCACAGCACATGAAGCAGGCAAACATACACCAAAAATCAGAAGCTTTGACTGGTAGTGATCTGGGCCAGACAGTTCACCTAAATAGCAAAGCAATTACTAAGAATAGGGAGCATCTGGAGAAATCTCTGCACCTCCCAGTCTCAGATAGGTCAACTAAGCTGTCAATCAAAGCACCAACAGCTCAGCATGCTCCAGCACTGGATAGGATGACAGAGCTGTCCATCACTGAGTCCCAGAAGCACTGGGAGGAATCATGACAGGTAGGCAACAGCTTTAGCAATGAGTCACAGGTAGTGCTGCTAAGTAGAAGATAATTTTCCTTGCCTAAAGCTTTAAAAGGCATTGTAAAATATAAAAAAATAAGGGACACAAAAAAAAAATTATAGAAAAATATTTCACAGATAAAAATGCACATTTCATGTAAAAACAAAATTAACAAAAAGAAGTACACATAAGGTATTTATTACCCCTGCAATCAAAACAACTCGATCTATAAAACTGTCACAATATAGTGAACATTGTACAACAACAACAAAAAAAAAACACAGCTGAAATGCTACTTTTCAGCATTTTGTTGCAGAAAAAGTAGAATAAAACACTATGAAAAAGTTATTTGTAAAGAAAAATTGTGTTACTGAAAAAATCATCTCGTCCCACAAAATACAAAAATAAAGTTTTAACAAGGCTCAGTTATCAGAAAAATCAAAAAAAAATTATAGCTCTCAGAATATTGTGATGCAAAAATAAATATTTTTTTTATAAAAAAATTGTTCTTTGTGAGAAAAAGCCGCAAAACATAAAAAAAACTACAGTTGTGCTCAAAAGTTTACATATCCCGGCAGAGTTTTTCCTTTCTTGGCCTTGTTTCAGAGAATATGAATGATAACAAAACTTTTTCTCCATTCATGGTTATTGGTTGGATGAAGCCATTTATTGTCAAACTACTGGGTTTTCTCTTTTTAAATCTTAATGACAACCAAAAACATCCAAATGACCCTGATCAAACTATTCTAGTAAAAACTGTGCTCCAAATGTCAAATGGCTCGCCTTAGCCTAGCTGTGTGCTTCTACAGTAGCTTACAACCACATACTTTCCCCCCTATATGAATTCACTGAGGGTGTAGTTTGGTAAATAGATTTACTGTTGCAGGGTTCTGCTGTTCTAGCAACTCAGGGGTTCTGTTAATATGACATGGCACCCTAACAATACAAGAAAAATCAGCACTCCAAAATGGCACTCCTTCCCTTCTGAGTGCTTCTGTGTTGCTGAACAGTATTTTCTGTTTCTTTTAACCTTTATAATAAACATTTCAAGAATTATGCTGATATAAAATAGGCATATAGTACAACTATTCTGTGTGGTGTGACAATCTAATATATATAATCGTCTTATCCCGTCTGTCTGCCTGTCCGTCTGTCCAGGAAATCCCGCGTCGCTGATTGGTCCGGCCGCGGCCAATCAGCGACGCGGGATTTCAGAAAAAGATGGCGGCCGTTAGCGGCTCATCTGCCAGATGGAGGTCAGCGGCGATGCAGCCGGGAGATGAGCAGCGCTAGCTGCTGGCAGCACAAGTAACCCGACGGGCGGCGCCGCAGACCTCCATGCGGCTACCGTCGGGAGATCAGCGGCTTGGCCCGCTGATCTCCTGACGGCAAGTGTGAAGGGAGGACCGGTGAGCGGCGCCGCCGGTCGGGATACTTCAGCTGCGAGCAGCCAACCATCTCCCTGCTCTTCGCAGCAGAAGTGCCCGCACAGGCAACGCCGCTGACCGGTCCTCAGAAATACGATTCGCTGATTTGTCGCGGCCGCCGGCTCCGGTCCTCATTAACACGGTTCGCTGATTGGTCGCGGCCGCGACCAATCAGCGATATTGGCGCCAAATTTAAACACCGCTCTGCTGATTGCGCCTGGTGGGCCGCATACATGTTCTAGAATACCCGATGCGTTAGAATCGGGCCACCATCTAGTCTATTATAATAGCATACAAGTTCATTATTTAAAAATCGTGGAATTTTAAACATTTTTTTGCTAAAATTCGGATAAATTTACAATTGACGTACAATGTGTCACGAAAAAACAGTCTCAGAATCTCTGTAATATGTAGAAGCATTACAGAGTTATTACCACATAAAGTGACACATGTCAAATTTAAAAAAATTGGCCTGGTCAGAAAGGTGAAAATAGGCTTTGCCAGGAAGGGGTTAAAACCATAAAGAAGTTATGCCAAATGTAACGCTTACATTTGTATTTGGCAATATGGCACTTTAAAAAAAAACTGCAGCATGTCTCGTAAAAAAAGCAAAAAAGCAAAAATGAAGCTTATGAGGAAAAAAAACTTTTGGATGTTAACGCTATTATTGAATAAACCAAAAAAAAAACATCTGGTCGTCGCAACATATGCATCATAAGAATCTCATTGTGTATATGTACACTACCATTCAAAAGTTTGGGGTCATTTAGAAATGTCATTATTTTTGAAAGAAAAGCACATTTTTTTCAATGAAGATAACATTAAATGAATCAGAAATACACTCTATATATTGTTAATGTGGTAAATGACTATTCTAGCTGCAAACGTCTTGTTTTTATTGCAATATCTACATAGGTCAATAGAGGCCCATTTCCAATAACCACCACTCCAGTGTTTTAATGGTACATTATGTTTGCTAACTGTGTAAGAAGGCTATTGGATGTTTAGAAAACCCTAGAAAACCCTTGAACAAGTATGTTAGCCCAGGTTAGCCCAGCTGAAAACAGTTTGGCTGATTTGAGAAGCTATAAAATTGACCTTCCTTTGAGCTAGTTGAGAATCTGGAGCATTACATTTGTTTGTTCTATGAAACTCTCAAAATGGCCAGAAAAAGAGAACTTTCATGTGAAACTCGACAGTCTATTCTTGTTCTTAGAAATGAAGGCTATTCCATGTGAGAAATTGCCAAGAAACTGAAGATTTCCTACAACAGTGTGTACTACTCCCTTCAGAGGAGAGCACAAACAGGCTCTAACCATAGTAGAAAGAGAAGTGGGAGGCCCCGCTGCACAACTGAGCAACAAGACAAGTACATTCTTTGACGAAAGCAAAGTTTGAAGGAGAAAATTATACTTTCAAATAAAAATCATTATTTCTAACCTTGTGAATGTCTGGACTATATTTTCTAATCATTTTGCAACTCCTTTGATAAATAAAAGTATGAGTTTTCATGGAAAACACAAAATTGTCTGGGTGACCCCAAACTTTTGAACGGTAGTGTACGTGCATATTTTACTTTAGTTTGTTCTATGTATATATCTGCATAATGTATTAATTCATGTATAATGTATTAGCATGTGTGTATTTTATATGTCCTTGCGCATATGTATGTACTATATATAAGCATGCTTAATGTGCCAAGGCATGAATAATTGTATATTATTTTATGTGTGCCTAATGTGCTTATGAATTGAAATGTGCAGCATAAACGCAGGTGGGCATGGACATGGGCCCTTCAATCTTAGTGTTTGACCCTGATGACACACAAAGTTCTAAGGGCCCAACTGTATCTATACATGGTACAGTTCTGATTTTGTGCAAAACCAAATAAATAGAGTAGAGACGAGTGAATCATTTGAAATTCGAAATAACCAGCTTCGACAAATTTTCCTAAATAGTTTGGTTTGCAGCAAATACATTTTTGTTGAATCGCAATACTGCCTCTAATTACCCGAAAAATACATGTATAACACTATGAAGTCTCATAAGATTGTAATAAACCCCTTTTGAGCTCTTTAATATAAACTCAGCCTACTTAATGTCTACGTCACCTCAACCAATTTGGCCAGGGAAAACAGATTTCAACCAGTTATACAGTTATAACCGATATCGGTATTTTTTGTGGCATGTACGGGTCTAATAATCAACTATTACAACAAGGAAGTGTGCAAAAAATATCTTTAAAAAATCTTTAGTAGTGTTTGCAGTATGTGAATAATAAAAAAAAAAAAAAGGCGTTATTAAGGTGCTGTTACTGCAGTAAATTCACAGTTCCACTGACTCTGCAGATACGGCACCTCCCTATATCACTTGAATGTTAGAATTTCTGTTCACGGAATAAGGAGTACACAACAATCAGACTTAAGCCTTTTACTATATCCATGTGGAATGAGCTGTGCACTCTGACCTCCTAAACCTAATCTATAAAATTCTAAAATGGCGCTCCTGGGCTGTCCTTCATCTTTTAGAGCGGTGCGATAGTCCGTGCTGATTGACTGTGTTAAACCATGTGATATAATAGAAAAGAAAACAGCCTTATCAACACCAGATTACCAAAGCACAAGCAGGATGCAGCAGATCCCCATGATAAAGGCAGGGGCAGCACAGGAGCAAAATACGGATTCAACAGCCACTCACTAACCTACCAATACAGTTGCGTGTGATGCACAGTGTCTAGCTTAGAGCCTATTGATGATACCCATACTATTAGATCAGTCGGGCTGCCCTGCACTATATAAGTGAACCCTGCAAGCCAGGCACTGTGCCTCACACGTATCTGTGTGACTGGTGCCCTATGCAAGCCCCATCTGTATGCATTTTTAATACTACACAGCCACCTTCTCCATGAATTGCTAGGTTAGTGAGTGGCTATTGAATCAGTATTTTGCACCTGTGCTGCCCCCGCCTTTATCATGAGGGTCTGCCGCATCCTGCTAGTGCTTTGGTAATCTGACCTGGTGCTGGTAAGACTACTTTCTTTTGTTATATCACTGTCTGGCAGCTGCAGTCTTCAGCAGTCAGGAAAACGGTGGCATGCATTTTTTTTCGGTCATCCTCGTAAATTGAATTGCAAATTATTCGGATTCGCAAGGACCTGGGAATTTCAAGAAATTTGTCTCAAAGTCGATCTGAAGTGGATCAATCCCCTCATCTCTAAGACCTCAGTCAGACATCCGTATTTCACATTGTGATTTTCACAGATAGAACACGTACCCATTAAAGTCTATGGGGTTGGTCACATGTCCGTGGATTTTTTTGCGAAAATTATGGAGACATGTCCATTTTTTAAAACAGTACCAATACAAGTTTATGGTCCATGAAAATTGCATGCATCATTTTCGGGCTAGTATGCCTACTGGAGGAGGACAAACTATAATGGTGCCGACAGAGTCAACGTGTACTCGGATGTGCATCTTTTTTGAGCATATACGCCTACTGAAGGCGGACATCCAGATGCACTCGACTATTTCTGGGTGTCCGCCTCCAGTAACCCGAAAATGATGCACATCAGAGCACACGTTGACTCTGTCGGCACCATTATAGTCAATGGCCCCATCGATGCACACATTCAAATCCCATTTTGTGGGGGGGGGGGGTACTGGATGGAAGCCTTGACGGAACCAATGAAGTGGGCAAAAATACTGTGTGAAAACACCTTTATAAAGGGTTTTTCCTTTTCCGCATTGCCAATATTAATTCTTCATAAATTAATGCTCTATCAGATGCCTGATTATGTAGCCATTATCACTAAAAGTAATTCTGTACATCACATGGACCACCATTCTGTAGAACACAGGGACTTTGTATGATTCTGTGCATTTTAATGATATATGGTAGATATATGACATGATATACGGTACTTTCTGAATTCTACTGGTTTACTGTTACCAGAGAACAACACATTGTGGGGGTTACAAGATATCAGTTACAGAGTTAGAAATATGCTGTCAAGTTACAAAGTCAGGCAATGGATTTCAAGAGTCCCCAACAGAGTGGTAAGTGGATAAAACCATTGTTTTTTGGTGGTGCTGTGCTCACAAAGGAATCCTTCGGGTAAATTAACGGATTAATTGATCTAATCTAGATAATTCTCAATCATTGATAATTATTAATTGAAGCAAAATTACACAAACAGTAAACTTTATCTGTAAAACATAATCAAAAGCTTTAACGTTATCACAGCTAAGTGACTGATTATTGTTCCTTTATGATTGAGTGATACTAAATAAAATGTACAATATACTCAAGTTCTCATTTAAGGCATGAGTTTGACATATACATTGTGAAGTTCTTCTAATGTTTACCATGGATACGGTATATGTAGCATAGTTTAATATGTCACTCATAGGATTCAATTTGAAAAGAAAAAAAGAAACCAACAAATTTAAAACGAAAGAAAATAAGTGGACCAATGTATACCATCTTGATACTCTAAGAAGTTTATAAAATTTGCCTCATAGAAGGAAATGGGATAGCATAAAAGACATCTATAATATAACGCTGCAAGTGTCCCTTTGTCTGAAACCTCTATTGACTGCGCATGCGCGACACGCAGTCTGGCTTCAGACAGAAGAACGCATGGAGCCATTACAGGTAAGAGGAGTGTATGGCGCCGGAGATACATAACAGGATAGGGATGAGGAGTGCCATGAATACCAAGATTGGGGATGAGGGGTACCATGCATACCAGGATTAGGGATGAAGAAGCTATGAATACCAGGATGAGGGATTGAGTACCATACATACCAGGATTGGGGGATGAGGGGTGCCATACATACCAGGATTGGGATGAGGGGTGCCATGTATATCAAATTTGGGATGAGGGGGCCATGCATACCAGGATTGGGGATGAGGGGTGCCATGCATACCAGGATTGGGGGTGAGGGGTGCTATGCATACCAGGATTCGGGGTGAGGGGTGCCATGCATACCAGGATTAGTGGTGAGGGGTGCCATGCATACCAGGATAGGGATGAGCGCAGCACATAACATGATGAAGGAACAGGATTGGGGAGCACAAATACCAGAATGGGGGCAGCACAAATACCAGGATGGGGGCAGCACAAATACCAGCATGGGAGACCATATACCAATAAAAATGCTCGTCATCCGGGCGCAGAATAGGCTCAATAGCTAGTTTAATAATAATTCCATATCGCTCCACCACTGAAGCTCTGACCAGTTGTTGTTTTATGTTGCAAGTGTCGCCTCTAAAGCCGATTGGCCAATTTGAGTATCTATGCTAGAATGGCAGGGAACTAAAAGGGTTTGCACCAACTATACAAGTTATCAATGCCATGGATATCAAAAAAATAAAATCAATTTTGGAACAAATCAAGCCAGACATGTCACTTGAAGCAAGGATCACCAAACTACGATTTACCTACTTTGGACACTTCATAGGAAGAGAGCAATCACTGGAGAAGGACATCATGGTTGGAAGTATAGAAGGAACAAAGGCGAAGAGGAAGACCAGTACCCAATTACATGATACTATCAAGATAACAGCGGAGAAGACCCTGGTGGACCTATCTAGGCTTGCACAAGATCGATCTTCCTACAGATCCTTCATCCATCAAGTCACCATAGCTCGAGATCAAGCCAAAGGCTGTTTATTAATTATAATATAAGTTATCCTCTACTCATAGCATAGAAGATAAGTTACTGATTGCTCTAGGTCAGAGTGATAGGTAGTACAGTACCTGGTCATCTCCAGCAGTCCCACAGAGAATGATCAAAGAAGCAGAGAAGTACCGGTATATGCTAGACTTTACCTCTATTTATTTGGGGCACTGTAGAATTTTGTTCCCAGGATTGGTGGAGGTCCCAGCGGTCAGCTCCTCAGTGATCAGTAAATTAACACTATTCTAAGGCTAAGGCTTTTAGAGATAAGTACGGTATTTATTTTTTATTTTATCACATTTCCTGTTAGGCTAATCTTTAAAAACAAATCTAGCCTAAACTGCATTATTTTATATAAGGACGATATATGTCAGCAGGAGAAGTAGTGGTTTTGATTATCCTGGTTTAATGTTTGGTTGTTTATCCCATTCACACAAAATAGAATATTACCCTCCAGAGTTTTATACCATTAAATGCTATACGCAAATCCACTTTATGGAGAAGCTTGATCAAGCCTGGTGCTGGATCTTATCAGCTGCTGCAAAGCAGATTAGCATGAAATTCATTCCAACGCTACTTCCTGTGCAGACGGCTCAGCATGCTCTAATGGGGCAAAAAACAGACAACTGTCTGTAGAATTAGTCTCACAAGGTGCATGAAATTAGTGAATCAGTCATAATGCCAACAGATGGAAGTCATAATTCTATGCCACAACATTATTAAAAAATGATATATGAGCAGCCATTATCATTAATCAGTAAAGGGAATATATTCTTATTGTCTTGTTAGATTGTCTCTAAAACAATGTAAAATTATTTATAGCATCAAAAGTCTATCAAAGAGTTTTTGTTTTAAAGAAATTAATGTTGAAACAATGGTAAAAAGCACAAAGTAACCCTGTCACACAGAGGACTGATTTTTATGGGCTGCCAAATAGTTGACTTTGCCCTGTAAACCACACTGAAAATAACTTCTACAATTCAAAGAATTTTAAATCTGACATTTAGCAATAATTTAGTAATATTTGGTGCTCCAAAACTTTGGCATAGACACGGGGGTCATTTTTTGCTCTTGTTAAGATTAGATGCTTGAAACTGTCAGAATTTTCAGTGGTTAGCACTGCAGCCTTGCAGCGCTGGGGTCCTGGGTTCAAATCCCACCAAGGACAACATCTGCAAGGAGTTTGTATGTTCTGACTGTGCTTGTGTGGGTTTCTTCTGGGTTCTCCGGTTTCCTCCCACATTACATAGACATACTGATAGGGAATCTAGATTGTGAGCCCCATAGGGGACAGGGATGACAGTGTATGTAAAGCGCTGTGGAATATGATAGCGCTATATAATTAATGCATAATAGTAATAATTTTAGAATTCTAGGATTATACGGAAGTATGCAAATTGTCTTTTCAGAGAGGAAGAGGACTAGAACTGTAGTGCCACCTATTAGAAGTAGCAATCCTAAAAGTCAATATCGACCCTTTAATGAGCCTTGTAACATGACTTAAGATAAAAGAAAGAACCAGAACCTCAATTTGCAGAAACTGTGTTTTGCTGTACTGCTCCTCATCAGTGCAAAGCGTGAGATTTGGTTTGGCTGGGTGAGAGGCGTCAGACCGGTATCCAAGAGGTAGCGTTTCTCCTTGCGGAGAGTGACATGTTAATCATGTCAAGGTGAGTAGACTTTTAAGCCGCAATGCTCCTCTGGGAAATATGCAAAATTGTCTCTTCAGAGAAGAAGAGGGCTAGAACTGTAGTGCCACCTATAGGAAGTAGCAATCCTAAAAGTCAATATCAACCCTTTAACGAGCCTTGTCGCATGACTTAGGATAAAAACCAGAACCTCAATTTGCAGACACCTTATCCTAAGTCATGTGACAAGGCTCGTTAAAGGGTTGATATTTACTTTTAGGATTGCTACTTCCTGTAGGTGGCCCTAGAGTTCTAGTCCTCTTCCTCTCTGAAGAGACAATTTGCATATTTTCCAGAGGAGCATTGCGGCTTAGAAGTCTCCTCACCTTGAAATGCTTAACGTTACCCCTTAGATACAGGATTATACAGAGAATTTGGAGATCATTATGAGAAAAAAAGAATTATGAAAAAGTTAATTCAGAATTTTAGACCCAATTAGGTAAAAACGCTGGGAATTTACTTTAGGTTTACTTGCTTCAATGGTCTGCCTACAAAGCAAATCAGATAAGGGTACTGGTCAAAGTTCTTTAGGTTATAGTCCTTTTTTGTTAAATAAAATTCACTTTTAAAGTTTGTTATTCTTATAAAGAACAAACAAAAATACATAGCAGCTATTGCCCAGAGTGGAGGCACCTACTTGGCATCAAAGTCATCTAATGATTGGGGTCCATTGGTGTCTTCTCTATACACATACTATGCAGGTCTCAAGTACTGGGAACCCGCTCTATATAAAAAACTATTTGCTTGAAATCTAGAAGCAGAAAACACACAACTTTACTGTTCCAATGGATTTGATAAATAATTTCTCAAGGGAATTCCCCTCTCACCACTTCCATTGGTAGAGGTGCAGGTCTTAGCCAATGTTGCCCCTTGCTCCAGAAATCCAAGGGTTTTGCACAAAGAGAAGCAAAGTGATACATAATGTTAAGTCCACACTTGTGCGTTTGCCCTGGACAACGCTGATAGGGTAAACCAATGGTCGGATAAGAGACTAGTGAGCATTGTCCTCTTTTATCAAGTTACCGGCCTATTTACATATGAGCATAATTAAAGGGGTTTTCAGTTTTCAGAAAACCTCTATCCCTTGGCTGCAGTTTGTTTGAAAAAAAAGGACACAGCACTTTACTCACCCTCCCGGGGTCCAACGGTGAGTTTGCGCCACTGCTCCCAGTATCTGTTAATGTCTGGAGTGCTAACATCAGGTTAACGGCAGTGCAGAAAATCAGAAGTTGGTCCACCCCAGTAGATGGTATGAGGCACTCAGAGCCACAGAGCTCAATTAATGATTGCAGTGCTGTAGACAATAACAGACAGTGGGAGCAGCGACAGAGTGTGAAGGGGTGGTGGGAGTCCCACTCCTCTATAGAACTGTTTAGTAACTGTGTGTTGCAGACATAATAAAATGTGTTATTTATGATATAGCCATTAGATGGCAGCAGGTTGCATGTTGATACTATGGCCCCCTGTATGTTAGCTGGGGTACACAGTGTTAACTAGCTGAGGGATCTCTGGGAGATTAGATTCGGCCATCATAGTTAAGAAGGAGCAGTGAGAAAGGAGAGACAGAGAAGAAGAGAGATGGGTGTGTGTGGGAGAAACAAGGAGGATTAACAGGAGCGGGCACACCACAGTAGAATCCATACTCTAAAGGTCAATTTGTGGATCCTGGCCTCTTCCAGCAGATAGTCAGTAGCGGACGTGCCAGGACTAGGGAGTCTCAGGAGCGAGGTAGTCCCTGTTAGAGTCGAGTATTGGGAGCCGTGGGGTGAAGCAGGAGCTTCCCCACATGTAAGTCCAGAGGCAGTTTCCCCTAGGGCCGAGCCACACCGTGAAGAGCACTGTGTGGGGATTGAGACTGTGCTTTACCATCTGTGAATGTCATGATTTGCAACCAGTGTTGTATCTGTAATCCCCTGTTTTTCAAGGCCGTGCTGAAGAAGTAAACTGGACTGTTTTTTTTTTAACAAACCAAAGAGACTCCCACAACACACAGCCCAGAGTACAGCACACCACACACGCCCAGGGACAAACACGTCCCCATTTTCCTGTAGCAGGACAGGGTAAAGAAGAAACCAGAGCATCCCTTGCCACTGACTACCACCCTGCCCTCCCCTCCCCCGTTATAAGAGACTCAGAGATGCACCTGGGGAGGTTGATTAAAGCAGAGTCAAAAAAAATAAACTGTGCCTGAGGACAGGCATTCTTTGAAACCAGAAAACCTCTTTAGAACAATGTATTGAAGGTCTTGCTTGGCTGTGCTTTCCTACATACAGTCGCTTCTAAAGATGACCAGTAATCCCGGTGCTATATAATGTATGCTGTGGAACTACTAGACTCAGCATTTTATACTATTGTCTGTTGGGTGCTAGAAATAATTATTTACAGAGTCACTGCGCTATCTGCTTGTGCAGTAAGCCATTTCCAATACTAATGCCCACTGGGGTTATGACAATACCTGCCTGGGACAGTGCAGGAGTGCTCAGCCAAAAAACAAGTATAGATCCATTGATTCTTAGGGGTCAAGTTGGTAAGATTTTGGGGTGTTTCCACTCAGGTCAATAACTGGATTTACAACTTTTCTTCTATGTATCACTTTAAGGGCTCGCTCACACGAGCGTATACATAGGACGAGGGCTCCCCTTTTGTACTCAGGTAAAACCCTATTGGGCCTTTTGTTATTGCAGTTTCTTCAAAATTATGCATGCGTGATAGATCCTATCGCTGGAAGATTCTCTTTCTGGGAGAATGTGGACTCCGATTTTGTGAGTCTGATGACTGCATAGAATTCAATGAAGTGATGGTCACACTACTTCAATGTGGTGCTCTTAACTGAGATGAGCTACAGAAAGACCCAAGCAAGCAGAACCCGATGGGTAAAAGTTACAAACTCTCTGGGACCCACACCTACCTCACATTGATGGCATTTCTTTTGTAGTGCTAAACCAGTAAACCAGTAAAGAAAAAAACAATATGCTGCACATCTTTGAAAGGCTATCGTGTTCATTTAGAATGATTTTACCAGAGCAAAATGTATAGAAATACACATTTAAAAAAAGAAGAGGACAAAGCAGAACACGAATATAGTCATATATGCCCAGTTCTTGCGAGAACATTACAATGGACGGAGTCTTGTACATTAAAAAAATGTTTAACAAAGTACATTTCTGTGCCATATTTTAGGGATAGCCACTGTAGCCTATTTGCACTGCGGATGGACACATTTCTTACTGCTTTATTCCCACACAGACATTTATTTGAGGTTTTATTATTGCGTACAAAAGCAGCACAGTAAAATTTTATTGTTTTACCTTTACTAAAGCTCCCTACGCTAGCACAGTCTGCCATAAAAGTTCCTGTCTCCATTCCACTCACTTAAAAAGCCACAAATGTTTTATTTTAGTAAGTATTTTTGTCCTGACTGCGAGCTTATTCTGCAGTTATTTAAATTAATGCGTGTTTCAGGAGGTAACAGGAGTCTGTAATAACCAGCTTAACCACAGTCCTGGAAAACGGGATACATTTACGTGTAGGTCTGCATGCACAGGCTATGATGTCATGCAGAAACCACAGTCATTCCTACCGCAGTAAAGAAAGGGAATTTCTCATTTGCAGGTAAATCACATTTGTCAGCTTTTTTGTGCCTTTAATATTATGTATGCTACTGTGGAACACTTTTATTAACTTTAACTCAATAAAGGAGATCTAGAAAAGAAAACCTCACTTGCACAACGCTGGCTGTTGTAGCGAGATGCCAGCGTCCCTGCGTCCCTTCTCATGGCAGGGACGCCTCGGCCATGTGATTCCTCCTCCCTGCCTCCAGTGCACTCCGCACAGGCTTCTGGTGGCGCGCCTAGTGCACGTGCGCGCTCCCCTGTTCTTAACTAAGCCAATAGCTGGGAGGCATTTTGTATAAAATACACCCTCCATAGTAGTGAGGTGCTTTAGCAACCCTTGTAGTTTCCCTACATCGTGTGTGTGCGTGCAGGGCTGTGGAGTCGGAATCGGTGTCCATTTTGATGGAGTTGAAGTTGGTATAAAATGGACCGACTCTGAAAATATATAATAAATTGATACAGTAGTTCAATGCAGGGTGTGCTGTAAATGTTTTCATAAGAAATTGTGAAAGTTATGAAATGTCCTATAAATGTCTGTTCTGTTCCTGATCTAAGGATCTCGTCTTTTAGTTGAGATGAATCTGTGCTGCACTATATGTACATGCTCAGAAGTGAAGCTCCTCCTACCAGTGCTGTGGAGTTGGAGTCGGAAGTCAGGGAAATTGAGGAGTCGGAGTTGGTGGTTTGACTTACCAACTCCACAGCCCTGTGTGTGTGTGCGCAACTGTATGTTGCCAGGTCCCTCACAGATCCTATCCCTGTATTCCCGTAAAGTATGTACTTACCTTGAAGACTGTAGCCGCTCTGGCGGATCCCAAACCTTAAGCCACTCCGGCGGTACCTGAACTCTGTAGGCGCTCCAGAGGATCCTGAATCCGAAGCTGCTTCGGCAGTACCTGAATTCTGAAGCCACACCTGTCTGAACAGACTCCAAATTCAGCCTTGTTTTTGACTCCGAATACAGTCCACGTCAGTGTACCTGCCACTTTGGGGGTCAGCAGCTGCAATACACACTCCATATAGGAGTGGTACTTGGTGGCTATCAGCAGCTCTAACCTGACTCTACCATCAGGCAATGCAGTGAAAACCAGGCAGCCACTTAGCTACGCCCCTCCTAGGCAAGCCCGACCCTGTGGCGCAGTGGGTCCACCAACCATGTGCATCACCTGCGAGCATGACAGCTGTCAGGGACTCGAGTTTTGATATTATAGTAATGAGACACTCCTAAAGCCAGAATCCATGTAACTGGCCAATAACTACAGAAAACCACAGTAAAAGGAAGTTTAGTTTTTTCACAGACCTAATAGCAGAACTTTATTTATACCAATAGAAAATATATTAAAAACATATAAACATACAGTGGAGTGAAAAAGTGTTTGCCCCGTTCCTGATTTCTTATTCTTTTGCATATTTCTCAAACTTAAATGTTTCAGATCACAAAACAAATTTAAATATTAGACAAAGATAACACAAGTAAACAGAAAATACAGTTTTTAAATAAAGGTCTTTATTATTAAGGGAAAAAGAAATCCAAACCTACAGGTCCCTGTGTGAAAAAGTGATTGAAACACCCCTCCTCCTTAAAACATAAATGAACTGTGGTTTATCACATCTTTGGGAAGTTGAGTTCAATTTCCCTAGACACACACAGGCCTGATTACTGCCACACCTGTTTTCAATCAAGAAATCACTTAAATAGGATCTGCCTGACAAAGTGAAGTAGACCAAAAGATCCTCAAAAGCTAGACATCATGCTGCGATCCAAAGAAATTCAGGAACAAATGAGAAACAAAGTAATTGAGATCTATCAGCATGGAAAGGTTATAAAGCAATTTCCAAAGCTTTGAGACTCCAGCGAACCACAGTGAGAGCCATTATCCACAAATGGCGAAAACATGGAACAGTGGTGAACCTTCCCGGGAGTGGCCGGCCAACCAAAATTACCCTAAGAGTGCAGCAACGACTCATCCAAGAGGTCACAAAAGACCCCCACAATATCATCCAAACAACTGCAGGCCTCACTTGCCTCAGTTTAGGTCAATATTCATGATTCCACCAGAAGAAAGAGACTGGGCAAAAATGGCATGCATGGCAGAGTTCCAAGACAAAAACCACTGTTGAGCAAAAAGAACATAAAGGCTCGTCTCTGTTTTGCCAGAAAACATTTTGATGATCGCCAATACTTTTGGGAGAATATTCTGTGGACTGACAGGATCAAAGTTGAACTTTTTGGAAGGTGTATGTCCCTTTACATCTGACGTAAAAGTAACACAGCATTTCAGAAAAGGAACATCATACCAACAGTAAAATATGGTGGTGGTAGTGTGATGGTCTGGGGCTGTTTTGCTGCTTCAGGACCTGGAAGACTTGCTGTGGTAAATGGAACCATAAATTCTGCTGTCTACCAAAAAATCCTGAAGGATCATCTGTACATGACCTCTAGCAGAAGCACACTTTGGTTATGCAGCAGGACAATGATTCAAATCACACCAGAAAGTGCACCTATGAATGGCTTAAGAAAAATAAAAGTAAGACTTTGGAGTGGCCTAGTAAAAGTCCTGACCTTAATCCAATTGAGATGCTATGGCATGACCTTAAAAAGGCGGTTCATGCTCGGAAATCTTTCAATGTGGCTGAATTACAATAATTTTGCAAAGATGAGTGGGCCAAAATACCTCCAGAATGTTGTAAAAGATTCATTGCCAGTTAGTTGTTGCTGCTAAGGGAGGCCCAGCCAATTATTAGGTTTAGAGGGCAATCACATTTTCACACAGGGCCCTGTAGGTTTGGATTTCTTTTTCACTTAATAATAAAGACCTTCATTTAAAAAACTGCATTTTGGTGTTTAGTTGTGTTTTCTTTGTCTAATATTTAAATTTGTTTTATCATATTATTTGAGTGGTTCACTGAACCTCTATTATTGCCCCACATTCTTTCTTTGGGAGTTGCACCTTTATCTTATTGGTTGCCGGTCCCTGTTACTGAACCATTGCCAATGGTATATAAAATCAAATTGTGGTTCTTTTAAGTAATATCTAATAAATAATACATTTTAATAAAGGCATATCTGTGAGCTATTTTGTGGTGAAATAATCCCTTTGTGTCTAATTTTTAGGTGAAATTGTGGCACACTTTTATCAACTTTGACTCAATAAAAACCTCGCTTGCACCCCACTGGCTGCTATTTTGGAAATGGAAAGTTAGTCTGTATTGATGACATGGACTGGGTGTGCTTACAATAACAGCAGGTATTTTTCCTAAATATATGATTGGAAATTATATTAGAGTATACTGGCTAGGCATTGGGTGGTTGGTTCATTTCACGTAGAGGGAAGAAGTGTCAGACAACCTGCTTCAAAGCTACAATTTAAAATTTACAAACACTAAGATTTATAATATGTGAACAGTGGCAAATATATAGACATAAAAAAATCAAATAAAAGCAGCATGTGCCAGTCATACAGCATAGGATCTAGCTTGCTGTAGCGTAGTGCACACTTCCCTTTGGATCATATGTAGTCTTTCACGTAATACCCCCTTTTTTTAGTCTTTTAATGAAAGTTACCAGACCATGAAAAATCTTGGTGTGTGTTATTCATTAGTTAAGTTACAAAGCATTACAGTCATGCAAATCCTATTTATGAACCTCATTAAAACCATGATTTTGCTATGTGTTGGCTGTCATAATGGTATTTAGAAAAAACAATTATTAATGTGGAAAATGTACAAATGGAAAAGTAGGGTAAAAAAAATGACAGAAGAAAATGTTGTGCAATGGTCCATTGTCCTGTATGATTTACACTTCATACACATTGCACTGAGAAAAAGCTGCAATTAATTATCAACTTTTCAGTGGTTAGAATAATACAGACACTAAATAGTGCCAACATGACTTAAAGGGGTGGTCCAAAAATGAAAACATATTAATATTAGCTAAACAGAGGACTGGGACCTGTTTCTTATAAAAAGAAAAAAAATCAAAGCTCATAAAGTAATCAATGCTTTAAGACAATACTGGTAAAAGGGAGGAGGGTGTCACATGTACTAATAGTAGATATTCAGTTGTATCAGAAGGACCTCATTTAAGTATCTGTCTTCAATGCTTAGATATTAATTAATCATATTCCTTACTGTTTTGCTCAAACATCTAGGAGTGTGGTGACATTGCTCACCTAGTTGTGTTATTTTAGGCATCTGATGTTGTATGTCAATCAATAGTTTTTAATCAATGTCAATAATAAATATATATTTTTATTTCTTGCAATTTTTTTAAGTATTTCTTTATTTCATTGTGCATATAACCAATATTCTTACATCTGTTTAGGATACTAATGTAGGTTTAATACTGGCACACATCACCCAACAAGGGGGCATGGCTTATCGAATGATTCTTGCTTAAAATTGGAACAAGATTGTACCATAAGAAAATGCTTCAAACAAGTAAGTGAAACAAGTGTCAGTATAAATTTAGGCACGTGTCTAAAGATGCAGCAAATTTATCATTCAGCATGATCCACTGGGACAAATTTGAGGCTCATTCAAAACTGCCAAATTTAAGACAGCACACTGTGTGTACAATTATTAGGCAAGTCAGTTTTTTGGCCATATCATCATTTTCATGCAGATTTTCCAACTCCAACCTGTATAACTTGAATGCTTATTGGATGAAGCAACTCAGGTGATGTGTGTTTGTGTAATGATGGAAAGTGAGGCCTAAGGATACTATACCCTTTATCAAGGTGTGCAGAATTATGGGGCAGCTTGTTTTCCTCAGGCAAAATGGGCCAAAGTAGAAATTCAATTGACCATGAAAAGTCAAAAATTGTTAAAACTCTTGCATAGGTATGAAACACTCTTGAAATTGGTAAGATCAATTGGGGCGTGATCACAGAACCATCAAAAGATTTATTGCAAATAGTCAGCAAGGTTGCAAAAAGGAAAAAAGACACATTAACTGCCAAAGATTTGAGAAGAATCAAATGTGAAGCGACCAGGAACCCATTATTCCCAGGGCTGTGATATTCCACAACTGCAACCTCCCTGGTGTGCCCGGAAGTACAAGGTGTTCAGAGCTGAGAAACATCACCGGTGAGGGAGGCTGAAACCCGACCACCACTGAACAAGAAACAGAAGGTGAAACATCAAGACTGGGCCAAGAAATATCTGAAGATACGTTTTTCAAAGATTTTATGGACTGATGAGATGAAAGCGACTCTTGACGGACCAATTGATTGGGCCTGGGGCTGGATCAGTAATGGGCGCAGGCCTCCACTTCAACTCAGATGCTGGTATTATTAGAGATGAGCTAGTTGGACCTTTTTAAGTTGAAGAAGGACTCAATATGAACTCCCAAACCTACTGTCAGTTTTTAGCAGACACTTTGTTCAAGCAGTTGCACAGGAAAAAGTCTGCAGATTTCAAGAAAACCAAGATTTTTATGCAGGACATGCTCTGAAGCTCTCCACTGCTTGGCTGTCAGTAAAGGCCTTAAGATGAAAGAACAATGACATGGCCGCTTTCTCACCTGTCCTAAACCTTATTGAGAACTTGAGCGCCGTTCCTAAACGGGAGATTTACGGTGAATGAACACAGCTCACCTCCCTGAACAGCGTCTGGGAGGCTGGGGTTGGTGTTGCCCAAAAAAGTTGATAGTCAACAGATTAAGAAACTGACAGACTCCATGTATGGAAGGATTATGACTGGTATTGAAAAGATGGGGGCTGATATTTTTTTTAAATGTCAGAAAGTACATTTATAGCTGTTTGGTTATTATTCTCAGTTTAACAGAAGGAAATCAACAATTGAGATGGGAACAGAAACATTTATATTTTTTCCTTTAGTTACATAAAAATTCTGCGCACTAATAGTTGCCCAATAATTCAGCAGACATAGATATTCTCCTAAGAAAGACAAAACCTCACTTTTACTTTCTTAAATATTCACTTTTATTAACTTTATGGATGGACTGACAGCATTGTAGTTGTTCAATAATCAAATTAATCATCAGAAATACAAACTACCTAATAATTGTGTATACAGTGTATTACTAAATCTGCCCCAGTGTGAGATGAGACTGACAAGACACTAGTTGTTGTACAGTACAGCCCAAGCTGTTGTCCAGCCAGTGACTAACACAGGTCTAATGCTACACTACAAAGTACAAGGGATTTTACTGGAGATGACACAATAATGGGAGTTATAGTCTTAACCCTGAAGCTCAGTACTTTCAGATATCAGACACTCGTGACGTCACCTCCCTCCATTTACACACATGATATATACTTCCAAAGATTGGCTACTTACTCTCATATCCACAGCTAGTCACAAGATCATAATGATTTCAGGTATAATCTTCCAGAATTACACATGTGCATTCAATATGATGAGAATTATTACTATTTAGTGAGCTAATGTAAAGCTTTATTTTCCAGTCAGATCACCTCTTACTAGGGGTCAGAATGCAACATAAAAATTCACAGAATATTGTGCGTGAACATCCATATTTGGAGAGGATTGCTGTCAGCGTTACATGGAAATAGGGTTTATTATGTGTGTGGTTTCCATACACTATTCATTAATGGATCCGTCAGATCATATTGATCTCATTAATTGTTGCACAGGGAGAAGGTCTGGAGTCACTATGAAAATACATCTAAATCCTCACAAATAAACAAAAGATGGCACATGGGAATCAAATATGACTTGGTTGTAAAATATATTTCCACATAAGTCACTAAGAGTGTGCAGCCCAAATATAAGCAGATGGTCAACCTCATGGCCTATAGGCATTCTAGTATTATTCCAGAAATATCACTGGAGGTCATTTATACAAACTGTCTGTGAAGCGAGTTGTCAAATGGAATGGATACAAAATGTTATACGCCATATGTTATAAATGTCATACGCAGAAACTGAAGGGCTGACAGTGGAAAGTGGACACCGCAACGCTCCTACAGTGTGACTAGAAATTCCAGGAAAGTGATTTAACGTTTGACCCAGGAATGAAATTCACTAATTCTGTGCTTGCAGGGCTTCAAATTGGCCACTAATATGGTGACTGTTACGCTCACGCCCGGACTGGCTGGCGTGTGCGTGATTAGTGATCCCACTGTGCCATGAACTGGAGAATGCCTGGAGGGGCATAACTAAGTATCAACCCGATCCGACCCAGGTCGCACGCCGGCTACGACGCCGTGCACCAGGGAGGAACTGAGCAGAGGGACCAGGTGCCACTCCAGGTCAGACCCCGGACACGGCTGTTGACCCACACCGGGGAATACAGGAACAGGCAGGTTAGAGCACTGGCTGGGTAGGGTCCAGAACAGACTGGGAGACGGGTTCAGAGTCGCAGATGCGGTAATCAAGCAGAGTAAAGCGAAACCGCAGGTGCAGTGGACAAGGCTGAGCAGAGCAAAACCGCAGGTGCGGTAGACAGGGCTGAGCAGAGCGAAACCGCAGATGCGGTGCACAAGGCAGAGCAGAGCGAAACCGCAGATGCGGTGGACAAGGCAGAGCAGAGCGAAACCGCAGATGCGGTGGACAAGGCTGAGCAGAGCGAAACCGCAGATGCGGCGGACAAGGCTGAGCAGAGCGAAACCGCAGATGCGGTGGACAAGGCAGAGCGGGCAGGAACCGTCGGAGCGGTAAGCAAGGCAGAGCAGAGATAAACCGCAAAAGCAGTGAGCAAAGACAGAGCAGAGGGGACAGGGCTCTGTTCACACGGAACAGACTGGAAGGGAAAGGCAGAACCAGATACACACAAGGTACTTGCAAAGAAGTAGCGAGTGGACTCCAAACTCACAAACGGAAGTACAGCGACAACGAGTAGGAGTTAGGTGCAGGTTCAGACTCTGCAGAAAAAGAGAGAAAACGAACATAGAGACAAAACAGGTAACAGGTTAGGAGACAGTTCAGACAGGAACTGTTACTGCAACGAAATACAGGAACGAGCCTAGGTATAGCCAAATGCTGGTTCAGAAACTGGAGCAAAAGGGAGGAAACGGACATCGAGACAAAACAGGTAAGAGGCTAGGAGACAGTTCAGACAGGAACTGTTACTGCAACGAAATACAGGAACGAGCCTGGGTATACGGCCCCCAGAGGCAGAAACGAACAGGCTAGGAGCGTGTTCAGACAGGCCTGGAAATGCAGCCTCCAGGAAGGCGGACAGGCAAGAAAAAACAGAACAGGACCTGGCACCTGAGAGGCAAAAAGCCCTCTGAGGATAAACGTTGCTCAGGCACCAGCTTCCAGGTGAAGCTGGTTTAAATATCCAGTGACAGACAGCAATAGGCTGAGGACGCATTAGGGGTGTGCCCACAGCAGCTATAAGAAGCAGGAAGTAACCGGGCCGCCGCCCTAAACAGTCAGAACAGAGACAAACAGACAGCATGAATAGAAGCCAGGCTAGCAGACTGGACTGAAGATCAAGTTTGCGATCTGGCATAGTGAGAGATGGTGCAACATGCAAGCCCGCCACCAGGTATGTTACAGTGGCTAATGTGAACAAAAAGACATGACTTGGCTTCTAGACATAAAACACAACATGCTGAGTGCCTGTAGCCACTACTAAGGGGATCAAGGCAGAATAATGCTTCTGCTGTGAGCTCCTACACTCCATCTACTGGTGTTTGCAGGTAGCCAGAATGTAAACGCTGCAGTCAGTCCAGAGTCCAGCATAAATGCCGCCGTAAGTGCAGTTTAGTGTAAATGCTGCGTTTGTCCACAGTCTGATGTAAATGCTGCAGTCACTCTTCAGTCCATTATGAATGCTTCAGTGAGTCTACAGTCTGATGTAAACATTGCATCAATCCTCAGCCTGGTGTAAATGATGCAGTCTATCAATCCACAGTCTAGTGCAAATGCTGCAGTGGGTCGACATATTAGTGTAAATGCTGCGTTAGTCCATAGTCCGGTGTAAACGCTGCAGGCAGTCAACATTCTGGTGTAAATGCTGCAGTCAGTTCACAGTCTGGTGTAAACGTTGCAGTTAGTCCACAGTCTACTGTGAATGCTGCAGTCAGCCCACAGTCTACTGTAATCGCTGCAGTCAGTCCACAGTCTACTGTAAATGTGGCACCCTGCTACCACAGGTACCACAGGACCCAAAAAGGGTGCATGGACGGACTTCTCCACAAGAGGCCCTTACTACACACAGACACCTCCACCCTTCCATCTCATACCACCAGAGGGAGCCCTGTTAGGGATATATATACTGGAGGGTGGAGTTAGGTAGAGAGAGTGTACTGGCACTGAGACCAGTGAAGAAGCAGCACGAGAGCTGCTGTGTTGAGGGCCCCGAGTGTGGCCGAGGCAAGGAGAGAAGGGAGAGGAGTTAAGGGGGCAGAGGAGCATCTGAAGCTCACCCCAGGACACAAGCCAGACACCGGGTCCGCGCCTACAGGGTCCTCTACACCCAGTAGAGACAACCGGCACACCAGGAGGATTCCAGATCCCTGGTCAACCTGAAGCTACCATCATTTTACAGAACTAGGAACCACGAAGGCCCCAGCGTCCAGGGATAGTGGCAGCCAAAGAAAAGTTCTATTACCAAGCACACAAGTGAGAGAGTGAAACAGTACAGAAGCTATACCTAGTTTCAGGCTGGTCAGAAGCTTCAGAGTGAGAGGAAGAAACGGATCAGGAGACCTTATACCCGCTCACTGGGGAGAGTCCAGAAGTGCACCCTTCCTATCAAGTACCCTGTACCGTACCTGCCGTCTACACCAGTAAAGGTACTGAAGCGGACCCCCTGTGTGCGTGTCTGTCATTCCCCCTGACCCGATCGGGCCACCTCTCACCTGCATCCCTTTCATCAACCCTGCCCTGGGGCCTTCTCCACCTGTGGGGAGCAGAAACATCCCAGCTGCCATCCCATCACCCCCCGGAGGTCTGCAGCAGCGCTGGTACCCATTACCAGGAGCCACAGGTGGCGTAACGAGACAAAAACTGTTAACAAAACCACTTTTAAAGAGTGACCCCAGGGTACGGGCCCGGGAGTCGACTGCCGTGACATCCCACAGAACGTCAAGGCCCGGGTACCGAGTCTCCCCCATATCCCCCTGGGCGAGTCATAAACGCTGCAGTTAGTCCACAGTCTACTGTGAACGCTGCAGTCAGTCCACAGTCTACTGTAATCGCTGCAGTCAGTCCACAGTCTAGTGTAAACGTTGCAGTTAGTCTACAGTTTACTGTGAATGCTGCAGTCAGTCCAGTGTCTAGTGTAAATGCTGCAGTTCTGTTATAGATACTGTGTCAGTCCTCAGTCTTATGTAAGTGTTGCAGTAAATCCACAGTGTAGTGTAATTGTTGTGGGTGGCCTGTTTACATTGAATTTAGCCAAAAGTAAGCAACAGATTTTTTTTAGCCTGGAGCCCTGATTGGAGGTGTCTTTTCCTCGTTTTCATTGCAGAAGTAGTCTTGTAGGCACAGTTTCCATATATTCAAATCAATGACAGGTAGAAGGACAAGTGATTTAAATCTTTACAAGTTTGATCTTAATGATATATTACCCAACAATTGTAGACTGTAGTAGTATATGTTGATAAAAAAAAATTGTAGATAGAAATGCAACATTCACTTACAACTTTAGAAGAAGGTTTTCAAGCTTGATAAGTACCTAATGTTCCACACTTGGTCCAACTTCTGATGTGTTTGATGTTTTCACTAGACATCATTATGAAGAAGGCTACAAAGTACAAAGTCTAACTTTGAGAAGACTTGGCTTAAAGTTCTACAAAAGAAATCTTTTATAAACCTCATAGGCATGGAAAGTACTTTATAAAAGTTGCAGGAACTTTGGTAGGCACAAAGTGTACAACTTCATCATAACCAACATTGTTGCCAACTTGTAGACGTTTAGTATGAAGTGCTGACAGAGATTCGTCAGAACAGGGAGATCTGAACTTTAGAAAGATGGCGTTACCTAACATGACCCATCTGATATTGGGCAACATAAGTAACACTGTTCCATTTTTTGTGCCGACCAAATTCTAGCTGCCAAAATTCCACTTCAGTAGTGGTTTGATGATTGCCTCTGAAGTAGAACTGTAAGCACTGTTTAAAGAAGCAATAAAAATATTTCTATGTTCGAGGAGCAGAATACCTGAATACAGCATTGGATTCACTTTTAAATAGTTACTAAACACCCAAAATTAACATAAATCACTGATTTTAAAATGTACAGTATTTTTCAGACCATAAGACGCACTTTTTTCCTCCAAAATTTTGGAGGAAAATGAGGGGTGCGTCTTATGGTCTGAATGTTGGGGGGGGGGTGTAAATTTATGTGGGGTGTGGGGGGAGCGGTAGCAGTGGAGGAGCGGGGCACAGGAGGCAGCAGCCGCCTGCTGCAGCCTACACTGTCCCCGCTGCTAAAGAAAATGAATATTCACTGCTCCCCACGCCCATGGGGTGTGGGGAATACTGAATATTCATGCTCCTTAATAGCGGTATACAGTGTAGTCACGCTGCGGCTGGCTATCTCCTGTGCCCGCTGTTAAAGGACATGAATATTCAACCTCTCTCCACGCCCATGGGCGTGGGGAGGGGGTGAATATTCATGTCCTTTAATGAGCGGGCACAGGAGATAGCCGGCAGCAGCAGCAGCCGCAGCGCGGCTCCGCTGTGTGCCGGCTATGAAGGAGAGTGAAGTCACTGCTCCCTGTGCACACAGACCCGGCGTGGGGAGCAGTGACTTCCGGCAGCTGATCTCTCCTTGTGAGCCGCGCATGACGTCACTGCCATGGAGAGATCAGTGCGGACAGACAGGACGCAGCGCTGGAGGAGAGAAGAAAGGTGAGTAGGAGTGTTTATTTTTTTTTAATGTGCAGCCTGATGAGGATTAGGGGGACCATGCATACTAGGACAGGGATTAGGGGTGCCATGCATACCAGGACAGGGATTAGGGGTGCCATGCATACCAGGACAGGGATTAGGGGTGCCATGCATACCAGAACAGGGATGATGGGTGCCATGCATACCAGGACAGGGATTATGGGTGCCATGCATACCAGGACAGGGATGAGGGGTGCCATGCATACCAGGACAGGGATGAGGTGTGCCATGCATATCAGGATAGGTATGAGGGGTGCCAGGCATACCAGGATAAGGATGAGGGGTGCCATGCATACCAGGATGGAGAGATGCCAGGCATACCAGGATGGGGATGGGGACCACATATAAAAGAAAGGGGGGCGGCATATATACCAGGATGGGGGATATTGTCAGAATTGGGGGACATTACCCCTATACCAGTGTCAGCAGAAGACCCCCTCCCCCTTAAAAGTGCATCATGACCACATTTTTTGCTTAAATTTTTATTTTTTTATTTTCCTCCTCTAAAACCAAGGTGCGTCTTATGGTCTGGTGCGTCTTATAGTCCGAAAAATACTGTACTTATTTATATCCTTACATGAAATGGCAGCTCTAATAAAAGTGATTAAAAGAGTTGTCTGGTGGAAAGAATTTATCACCTACCCTATCCTACCGAGAGCCTCTTCTATACAGAGTCGTTTTACATATCTCCAGCGCTCCTCTTAGATCATTTTCTACATATGACCCTGCACACAACTTGCAATTAGTTCCGGTGAAGGCTAAATAAGCCGAACTGTCATGTGTACACAACTGATTGCTGTTATGAAATAAAGTCACAATTTATCTTGCATCTACGGTATATTGGAGTGCCAAGTTCACTGTCTATTTTACTTATCGAGTGGAATCCTACTTGAGCACACATTCTAAAGTGGAGTGCCAAGCAGTCCTTTATTTGAATATTTAGCAAGAAATTTTTTTTTTATGTTTATTAAAGGGGAATTAATTGTTTTACACCTAAGATCCATTAGACTGTTCCTGAAGTTTCTCATAGTGAGGCCGGCATATATTCTATCCTGAGAAAATTAAATGGGTAGTATGTCTAATAAATCAGATTTTTAAGGATTGGTGAAAAAAAGGATGCTGAACTTTAGAGATCCAGAATGATTGGAAGGATGCCACCAGTGCTTTCCCTATTCCTATAGGACACTGAAATACCAAAATTTATATGGAGCCATAATTTGCTTATAAAAATCTATTGGGTCCTACAGTAGCTTAAAATGTCTCAGATTTTATAAAAGACAGAGAGGCCTTTTACAAAATCTTAGATATTTTAGGCTACAGTAGGACGCACTAAAAGTCTATAAGCAGAATATCATGGCTCCATACAAATGTATGTATGTCAATGGCCTACCGGAATGGGGTAAGTCACAGTTACTTCCCGGCGCCTGCGCAGAAGATCACTGCTGGAAAAAATATAGCTGGGAGAAAAAAAATGTGTGTCTTGAGTTATAGGTGATTTGCGCGTGCGCGGGATCTGGGAGACGAGACTGCAGGTCATAGGGCACTGTGACATGCAGGCGAATGGGGGATATTGTAATTAGCAAAGTAGGCGGGGATTTCTTCCCGTCCCCCGGCCCGCAAGAATGAGAAAACGGACTGAATAAAAAGACATTTCAAAGCAATCAGACCTCTACTATGAGGCATATAGGTAGGTATAGATTTACATTTCTATCACCTGTATGCCCATATTAGAGGTCTGATAAGTCCCAGGGGGTGACAGATTCCCTTTAAGCCAACTTTTGGTTACATTAACAATTTTAGCAGACGATGAAAAAGACAGAGGTCTGAAATTATCAAACTGTGTAGAAGTATTTTCTCCTAAAGGAATCCAAAATGGTTATTAATGGTGACATGGAAAACCAACTAATAAGCCATCACCAGCTGGCGGAAGACAAACAAAGCACAAATCACTTGTAAAGTGCTACTTCTGGGCAAAAGAATAAAAAGAACACATGAAACCAGAGAAAAAGTCCAGAGAGAATAAACACAGTTATTACATCAGCACGAGTCATTTAGCTAGAGCTTTCAGCTTTGTTTTCACATTCTGTACAAAAGTGCGCATCTATTGGGATATCGGTCCGGCTTAGCAGTATTTGTGTTAGGGCTTACGCACAAAGGCTACATCAGATTCCTTGTATATAGATATACACTCCCCTAGAAGCAATACCTCCAAACATACATCATCCAAAGGAGTATTCCACAAGCTCAATTTTTTAATATGCCACTATATACTCATATTGTGTCTCTTTAGAGAGGAAGAGAACTATGAGGCTATGTGCTCACGATGCAGAAATGCTGCAGATTTTTTCTGCTTCTCCCTGGCAGGAAAAACGCAGGCGGATTTTACATGTGTTTTTCCTGCCAGGTAGAAGCGTTTGTGAAGCATTTTTGCATGCATTTCTGCATGATGGTTATCAAGCAGTTTTCCAAGCGATTTTAGCATCACTTGGAAAAGTGCTTGACAACTTGGTCACCCTATATAAATCCATGCAACCGGCATATATAGTGTGACCAAGTAATAGAATAAAATGGTAAAAAATAAAGATCATACTTACCTTCCCGTGGCCCCCGGTATTTTCTCCTCTCCATCCGGTCTGTTGTATCGGTCGCTGTGGTGTGAAAGGACCTACAATGACGTCATTGAGTCATGTGACAGGTCACACGACCGCCAACTTCAGCGGTCACTGACCTGTCACATGACTAAATGACGTCATGGCAGGTCCTCTCACCACCGCGACCCATACAACAGACCAGACACATCACTGAGGAGGCCGGGGGCCATCAGAAGGTAAGTATAATCTTTATTTTTTATTTTAAATTCTTTTTTTTTACAGGTTCTATGGTACCTGGGTCTGGAGGAGTCTCTCCTCTTCTCCAAACCCGGGTACCATCCGCACATAGAAACGCATATTATCCGTGTGTGCAAATGTGTTGACACGGATAATATGCGTTTCAATGCAAGTCAATGGTGGCAGTTACGCTGCGTGTCCGCAAAATTAATGGACATGCTGCGTATTTTTCCGCAATGATAATCTGCAGCAGAAATTTCCGCAGCATGTGCACAGCTCATGCGGATTATCATTGGGGACCATGGGGCACGTATTACCAAGCGTTTTTTAAGCGTTTTCGCTGCGGAAATTCCACGGCAAAAAACGCTAGAAAAACGCATAGTGGTCACGCAGCCTAAGTCTAGTGCCACCTATTGGAAGTAGCAAAAGTCACTATCCACTCTCTGATAGAGCATTGCCACATGACTTAGGATAAAAGCCAAACCAGAATCTCAATTTGCAGACACAGTTTCATCAGTGCAAAATGTGAGAACTGGTTTGGCTGGGTGAGAGGCATCTGATCAGGATCCAAGGGGTAGAGTTTCTCCTTGCGGAGAGTGACATGTTAAGCATGTCAAGGTGAGGACACTTTTAAGTCGCAATGCTCCTCTGGGAAATTCTATACTGTATACTCATACGCCTAAACAGTATATAAAATTGCAATCATTCAGTAGAGGAATCATGCTCTTCAGTGGTGGCTCCATTATGACTCCATAAAATACAAAGTTATAATTTGGCTGTGCACATGAGTCCAATGGAGCTGATTTATCAAGCAGTTTACTTCAGTTTCAGTTTCTTTTGGTGATTTTAATCCAGTCCTAGCCAGCTACTTCAATTTTTTAAAAATTAGGCGGCACTCAACTAGGAAGTGGCGTGGCCGATCGCTGACAACAAATTCATTATAATTTATGTCACAGTGGTGGAGTAAATTCAGACAGAAATGTATGCCAGTCCCTTACTGGAGTCCATTTTTTGCGATGTGCCAAATTAATTAAGACATCCATGCCTCTAAATGAATTAGGTGCATATTACTTTATCAAAACTGCCATGTAAAACACCAGTCTTAATGAATCGAGGCTCAAGTGTATATTTCTTTTCCATTCAAGAACCTTCAGAACAAGGGAAATGCTCATTGTCATCGTAAAATGATGTAATATTAATGGCGTGCCTACAAAGTCCAACATTGTTAGGTCATATTGTCCACAAATCATGTCAAATTTAACATGAGACTCAAAGTTCCTACTAATGGGAATAGAGTATGACTACTATGGAATGTGCTTTTGTTTTTTACATTATGTAACTGCTGTTTGATGATTTACTGATTTTTCCATTAGCTGAAGGAAGGAGAAGTGCCAGTAATCGTACCAGACCAAACCTTGGATCCAGAAGCAGTACTTATGTGTTTCACAAAGGAAAATAAACATGTGCATAGTAAGTGCAAAGTGGTCATTTTCTGGCAATTCAACCAAATAAAAACTCTGAATCTTACTCAAGGAAGAAAAAAAACATTTTTATTTCAATAAAACCTATTAGGAAACATGGATAGTTTATACATTTTACTTTGGTCTCCTGTCTTAAGGGTGTTATTCTTATTGTCCTATTATCTGTCTTCTGCAGCAATGTTTTTTTGTGTTATGACATCACTATATTATACCTGTGACATCATTATGTGCATTATATTGTACTTGCAAGGTGACATTACAATTCTTTTTCATGAGCTCCGATTTTCCCATGCGCATGGTTATATCTTTCTGTGCTGTACTATTATATGTGCTTACATTATCCCTGTACCGACATTACTGTGAGCACTACTCTTGTGTTATGACATCACTTTGTGCTTTACCCCTGTACTGTGACATTATTGTTTGCATGATTTCTATTTGGAACTAAACTGAATAGATTAACCTTACACAGCCTCATCCATGTGTAAACGATCACTATGTTGTGACATCACTGTGTGCATGCATTCTCTCAGTACTGTACATTGACGGTGCATATCATCCCACTATTTTCACACTAATGTGATCATGATTCATTTACTGTAGCTTCTTTGACTTAGTCATTGCTTTACTGTGATATTACAATGTACATCCCTGTGTGCATTAACCCTGTACAGATACACTACTATGTGAATCAATTCATCACGTTAGGAGAATATACTGTATGTGACGTAGAGTGGAGATTAAAGGGATGCAAGTGCGTGTGGCTCATTTAGAGACTTAGGGCATGATGCATCAAAGAGGCATGAACTTCATGTATCAGGAGCATCAGACGAGTGGTGAACACTTCTGTGTGCGCCTCGCCACAAATCCTACTCTGTCATGAATTTGATGAGCGGCGATCACCACACCCCTGTCCCACCCCAGCTACTCCCATTTTGTCGGAACTGGGAGAAACTGGCATGAGAACTGGGAGTTGTGCCTACATTTTGTGACTTTTCTAAGCTTTTACGCCAGAATCGAGTCCTTAGGGCAGAGACAGACTACCGTATTTCTCGTGCAAGGATCGCATCATAAACCTCACACTGGCTGTCTGCTCTCCTGACCTGAGCTTGACAGCTGCATAGAAATCCATCACGCTGTCATGGTCAGGTCAGGAGAGGTGCCGACCAGTCCATCTAGTGCGATGCGATCATCGCACGAGTTATACGGCAGTCTGTCTCTGCCTTTTAGACTTAAAATGGAACAGATTTTTCAAAATGGTTTAGGCTTTTTAGAAGATCTCACACATTTTTAGACTGTCTATTCTACACCATACAGTAGTTGGCTTACTTTGGTCTGCTATGTTGCATCAAATTGTGGAGCAATTTTGGTGTTTAATGCCCATTTTTTTTGCTTACTTTCTAATATGCCACTTTGTTAAGCTTGCAGCAAAATGTGTATAATACACAGTTATTGTTTCAAATTAAGCCAAAATTCTGGCGCAAGTATTTTAATATTTTGATTATAGACAATGATAATGAATCTCTTTCTCTAAGTTTTCTAAGCTGAAAAAGTAAAACTGGAACTAAGAAATGTAATAAATACTGGACTAATAGTTGCCTCTTCACGTAGGGACAAACCAGCTATCACAGACTCCTCAAGGCATATATAAGAACTCCTTATAATTATACCATGGTATTTGTTTTTCAAAGACTATATTCAGACTGCTATAATCTAAGTATTACTTAAGGGCATATATAGAATAAGTGTCTGGTATTTGAAGATTACTACTTACATCTCTTTATGCAGTCAAGGACTGCTCTAGATGGATAGGCCTTGCTATTTCGACATGCTTTTGAACTAATAGGACTAACTATGGTGTATTTTGTTATGGTGTGTCCACATATGGTGTGTCCGGCCAGTCCTGTTTATCCTGGGCCGGACACTATGGATGGAAATCTTGTGCAGTTTGTTCATCCTTCTGGTATCCAGAAATAGAAGCAGAAACACAGCATGCAATGATTCTCTAACTGGCTCAAAAAGATGTCCCATGCCTCCAGAATGGGATCAATTTTGTGATCAGTTATCCTCCAACTTAATTCTACAGAACAAATGGAAAAAAGAAGAAGAGTATCTACTATACTGGACTATGGTACTGCTTCCATATATATTAGATTGTGATCTGATTTTACTAAATTGGTTCAGCCATCTTTATCTAACTTGTATAGCCAGACTAAAAGGGAATTAAAGGGGTTTTCCCACGAACAAAAGTTCATTTTAATCAATAGATTTTGGAATAATAATAACTTTCACAATTGGATGTGTTTTAATAAAATGTTCCTGTGCTGAGATAATCTTATAAATGAGCCCCTGCTGTGTACTGTGTAATGGCTGTGTATCATCATACCACATCTCCTGAGCAGTGCAGGACACAAAAGAGTATACAGACAGAACAGCAGGGGATCATGGCTGATTCTTTCTTTGTAGTAAAACATTGTTTATAAACAGGCAGTAAAATGTTTTGCCTCACAAAAAGAATCAGCTGTGATCCCCTGCTGTAATGTCTGTATACTCTTTTGCTTCCTCCCCTACCCAGAAGCTGTGGTATGATCAGAGCATGTTCCTGCCCGGTCAGACACAGCCATTACACAGTACACAGCAGGAGCACATTTATAAGATTATCTCAGCCCAGGTGCATTTTATTTAAACACATCCAATTGTGGAAGTTATTATTATTCCAAGATCTATTGATTAAAAATCAACTTTCGTTCGTGGGAAAACCCCTTTAATTTGGAAAATCCACAACGATAATGGTAGTAATGACAGAATGGAGATTATCATTCAACATTTCATAGACCCTAAATATATGTACATACATCTGCAAATATGTATATGATGTATAGAAACCTGCAAATAACACAAAAGTACAATAAATTCTTCCATTGCCCTGAAAAAAAAGTGGAATAGTATATGTACAGTACATTTTGCATTAGCCATTTACCTCTTATAAATTCTAAATTCTGCAAATATTGAACTTTACAGCCCTTATGACACTGTGTCTACATATATTTTAATTTTAGGAATATTATAGATTAGTTAGAAAAAGCCACACATCCTTGTCAGACAGCCAACAAAAGTGCTTTCCAGGCTTTAGAAGACGTGTGTCCACTCTTTTTTATACATGGTAATGAAATGACAAATAATCCTTCCAGATTAGCCAAAGGTATGCGCAAAGCCTTTGGCATCACACTTTATAAAAAGACAATATTCCAGCCAAGGAGGATAACCTAGTAAGTGTCTTAAACACAGCTAGCAGGGATGCCAAATAAAATTAATGAATGCAATGCCAATTTTCTTAATTAAAGGCTATGATTTAAATGTCCTTATTTTTCAGAATTTGTGTTGGCAGGAAAATGTCACTGCTGGTCTATTCCTAATCATATACAAGTGATTTCCAATTAGACTTCTATTGTGTGGCTAATGCGGAACCATCTGCTAGACACAATACAAAATGCATTTTATTTCCACAAAGTTGTGCAACTGAACAGTTGTTCTGAATTTGGAGCTCGTAATATTTCTTGGAAACCAAGTTTAATTTGTACTTCCTAAATTCATCACATACAAACCTAATAAGAAACAGCCTGTCTAATGCAGTCTATTTTAGCACACCTGCAATAAAAGGGATTTGGTTCACAGTCAAATCACGAACAATCTACAATGAGCACATACATAATCTGAAAAATATTCTTTTATAGGAAACGCTTGATTATAACCAACCTCAGGAAAAATATAGAATCCCTTGATTCTCGTTTCCATGGATAACAAAGTTTTGCAAACATCTGATTGAGAGTAAACTATCATAACAAACTATTTTATAGCAAATTACCATAAAATCATCATTAACTAAAGTATTTTTTTGGGTCAGATTGTTGTTGGCCAACAAGTATACAGTCAAGCCTTATCTTACTCAAATCCACTATTATACCAACTGTGGAGAGGGGAATAAGCGACTATAGGAAACCGCTGACAGGTTTATTTCTTAAAGGGAATCTGTCAGCAGGTTTTTGCTATGTAATCTGAAGACAGCATGAGGTAGGGGTTAAAACACAGATGCCGGTGATGCTTCTCTTATAAAGCTCTGAGATATTGTTTGCTTACAATGTTTGTTTTAGCACCAGGAGCTTATCATTGCGGTGACTAGATGGTCAGCATGAGCCCTGGTCCCACACGCCCCCTCCTATGATAGGCAGCTCACTGTCTTTAGAGAATGGTGAGGGCGGGGTTAGCTTTCTCAGCTCTGCTGCATTGCTAAATCTAAAAATTATGATTGTGTCACAACTGCTGCACCAAGTAATCTAAGTGATACATCGTTGGATTCACCTTTACTTTGCCTACATTATGCTTCTCTCAGATGAGGTAGCCAAAACCTGGTGACAGATTCCCTTTAAGATGTCCAATCAACGGGCATCAGTGCACTAAGGGACTGCCTCCATGCATAATAGATTGTGATCTCATTCCGCTAAAATAAGTAGGTTCAGCCATCTTTAATATAACTTGTATAGCCAGAATAAAAGAAAAATAATTTGGAAAGTCCACAGCTGATAATGGCAGTAATGACAGAATGATTATCATTCAACTTATCATTGAACCTAAATATACAGTACAGACCAAAAGTTTGGACACACCTTCTCATTTAAAGATTTTTCTGTATTTTCACGACCATGAAAATTGTACATTCTGATTGAAAGCATCAAAACTACGAATTAACACATGTGGAATTATATGCTTAACAAAAAAGTGTGAAACAACTGAAAATATGTCTTATATTCTAGGTTCTTCAAAGTAGCCACCTTTTGCTTTGATGACTGCTTTGCACACTCTTGGCATTCTCTTGATGAGCTTCAAGAGGTAGTCACAGGAAATGGCTTTCACTTCACAGGGGTGCCCTGTCAGGTTTAATAAGTGGGATTTCTTGCCTTATAAATGGGGTTGGGACCATCAGTTGTGTTGTGCAGAAGTCTGGTGGATATACAGCTGATAGTCCTACTGAATAGACTGTTAGCTGCTTTTTTCTTGCCATAATACAAATTCTAAGTAAAAAAAACGAGTGGCCATCATTACTTTAAGAAATGAAGGTCAGTCAGTGCGAAAAATTGGGAAAACTTTGAAAGTGTCCCCAAGTGCAGTTGCAAAAACCATCAAGCGCTCCAAAGAAACTGGCTCACATGAGGTCCGCCACAGGAAAGGAAGACCAAGAGTCACCTCTGCTTCTGAGGATAAGTTTCTCCGAGTCACCAGCCTCAGAAATCGCAGGTTAACAGCAGCTCAGATTAGAGACCAGGTCAATGCCACACAGAGTTCTAGCAGCAGACATATCTCTTCAGCAACTATTAAGAGGAGACTTTGTGCAGCAGGCCTTCATGGTAAAATAGCTGCTAAGAAACCACTGCTAAGTACAGGCAACAAGCAGAAGAGACTTGTTTGGGCTAAAGAACACAAGGAATGGACATTAGACCAGTGGAAATCTGTGATTTGGTCTGATGAGTCCAAATTTGAGATCTTTGGTTCCAACCACCGTGTCTTTGTGCGACGCAGAAAAGGTGAACAGATGGACTCTACATGCCTGGTTCCAACCGTGAAGCATGGAGGAGGAGGTGTGATGATGTGGGGGTGCTTTGCTGGTGACACTGTTGGGGATTTATTCAGAATTGAAGGCATACTGAACCAGCATGGCTACCACAGAATCTTGCAGCGGCATGCTATTCCATCCGGTTTGCGTTTAGTTGGACCATCATTTATTTTTCAACAGGACAATTACCCCAAACACACCTCCAGGCTGTGTAAGGGCTATTTGACCAAGAAGGAGAGTGATGGGGTGCTACGCCAGATGACCTGGCCTCCACAGTCACCAGACCTGAACCCACGTGATCGCCGAGCCGCGACTCCAATGGACAGTGCGCGCTATTAAAAAAATGAATATTCACTCCTCTCCACATCCATAGTCCCGGCGTGGAGAGGAGTGAAAATTCCGACAGCTGACGTCTCCGTGTGGGGGCATAGCAGTGATGTCATGTGCTGCTTACACTGTGAGATCAGCTGCTGTAGCAGAACCTGACGAAGCGCTGAGCAGAGGGAAGGAAAGTGAGTAGAATTGTTTATTTTTTTTCATGTATGCAGTGATGGGGGATCGTGCATACCAGGATAGGGGGCCATGGATACCAGGATGGGGATGGGGAGCCATGCATACCAGGATGAGGATGGGGGGGGGGCAGACATACCAGGATGAGGATGGGGGACCATGCTTACCATGATGGGTATGGGGGGCCATGAATACCATGATGGGGGACCATGCATACCAGGATTAGGATGGGGGCCATATATACCTCGATTTGGGGAAAGTATATACCTGGATGGGGATATATATTATATATATATATATATAGGATAGGGGCATATTAATATAGAATTGGGGGACATTACCCCTATAACAGTTTCAGCAGCAAACCTTCCCGCATAACAGTGCATCATGACCACATTCTTTGCTTACATTTTATTTTCCTATTTTCCTCCTCTAAAACCTAGGTGCGTCTTATGGTCTGGTGCGCCATATAGTCGGAAAAATACAGTATATAAATCTGTAAATATGTATATAAAGCAACCGTGCAATACATTCTTCCAGTGCCCAGGGAGAGAAGCGCATGGCTTGGAAGGCAAAAGAACCAAAGACAGTTGATTTATAAAGCAAATATCACAAGGATACTGGTGTCATAAACCCAACACAGTCTTTATTTATTAGCCAATGTATGGAAGTGGAACATACTCTGTATTCCCTGAGATGGCTTATATTGATTGAGAAATACAGCACAGCTAATGAACTATATTAGGGACCAAAAGAAACTGATCCCTAGGCCTTGTAGATCCAGTTTACAATACGAACCCATACTGCAGTCCATAAAACCTTCAGGTGCCTCAGTGTCCGTCAGTTGGCCAATTTCCACTCAGACATAAGGTGCATTAGTAACATATGTAACATGGTGTAGAAATCTAAATGCGATCACATGCTAAGCTTCTCTCTTCTCAGCAGCATTCCTTTTTGCATTATTCCACTATGGTGACTTTGCTACACGATACCTACACGTGGACATTTTTTCTATGCAGTGAGGTCACATGTACCATGTACCATGGTGTACATTATCCCTATACTGTGACATCACGGTTGGTAGAGCTCCTGTGGTGTATCATCATTTTATCTCTGTACAGTGATATCAATGGTTTATATTATTTCTGAATTGTAAAAACACTATGCAAATGATTCCTGTGCTGCAAACTCACTGTGTGCATTGTGCCAATATTGGCATAGCACTGTGTATTATCCCTGTCATGTAATATCATTGTACGCATTATCCATGTGCTGTGACATCATTATGTGTCATATCTCCCTCTACTGTAACGCCGCTGCGTACATTATCCCAGTACAATCCAAGGCCCCAATCCAAGCTTTTCTATGGCGCCCCAAATGTACTTGCTACATCCCTGGAGGGGAGTATGACCTGTGAGGCAGCATAGATCTCATGATTTTTTGTAATGAAAATAAATCTTTTGTTCCGCTGTAAATAATAGGAACATAGATGTAAAGCAAGGGTTCCTTGTGATACCATGGGACACATATTTTAACTCATTTGATCGACTCCCAACTAATATTCCGTAAAACCCAGCAAAAGTTAGAGACATGTGGCTCGATACATGAAGGTGTTTACGCCAGTTTCTGGTATAAAACATCCACAATTGTTGCAAATTTCTTGTGCAACGTGGAAGTTCTGTAAAAATGTTGCGATTTTTGTCATGGTCACGCCTGGCTCGACCAGTTCTGCCAAAGTGAGCGAACCAAAGTATTAAATTCATAAAGAGTTACGCCAATAATGTGTAACTTACGCCAAAGATGTACTCCAGTCAGCAATTGGAATCCATTTCTGCAGGAGGCGCATGGCAGTTGTGAGGTGTGCCTCAGGCAATGTGCCCACAATGCAGAAATGCTGCAGAATTTTTCCGCATCTCCCTGGCAGGAAAACACATGCGGATTGTACATGTGTTTTTCCTGCCAGGGACAAGCGGATGTGAAGCGTTCTTCACATGCATTTCCACATGCGGGTTGACAAGCGCTTTCCAAGCGATTTTAGCATCCAGCATGGATTTATATAGTGTGACCAAGTAATAGCTAAAAAAAAAAAGAATAAGAATGGTAAAAAATAAAGATTATACTTACCTTCCGATGGCCCCCGGTCTTTTCTCTGCTGCATCCGGTCTCTTGTACTGCTCGCGGTGGTGTGAAAGGACCTTTCATGATGTCATTTAGTCATGTGACAGGTCACGCGACCGCCGACATCATCAGTCGCGTGACCTGTCACATGACTAAATGACATCATGGAAGGTGCTTTTAGACCATCGCAAGCCGCCCAACACACCAGACGCATCGCTCAGGAAACTGGGAGCCATCAGAAGGCAAGTATAATCTTTATTTTTTATTTTAAATTTTTTTTTTAACAGGTTCTATGGTACCCGGGGCTATACGAGAGTCTCCTCTTTACAAACCCGGGTACCATCCGCACATAGAATCGTTTAATATCGGCATGTGCACATGTAGTGATGCGGATATTAAGTGTTTCAATGCAAGTCAATGGCGGCAATTACACTCCGTGTCCGCAAAATTAATGAACATGCTGCGTATTTTTCCACAATGATAATTCGCAGCGGAAATTTCCGCAGCATGTGCACAGCACATGCGGATTATCATTGGGGACCATGGGGCACGTATTAACAAGCGTTTTTTAAGCATCTTCGCTGCGGAAATTCGGCGACAAAAACGTTTGAAAAATGCATAGTGGGCATGCATTAATTCATTAAGTAGCATGTGCCTCTTAATGAATTAGGTACATCTTACTCAATTGGCCCTGTTCATTAGGAAGGGAGTGTACAGCGCCAGTCTTAATGAATTGGTACCATGACTTTTAGGAAAATACTCATATGAATATACTGAATGCAATAATAATAAAAATAGTTACTATTATAATACCTGCATGAAGAAGCTGCATTATGAGAAGAGTATTAGTATTAGAGGAATAACTCTACTATTGTGACACAGTTATAGACTGCCAAAAATAGTTCCTGTAATTTTGCCTGCATGTCCAGTAAATAACCGGCAATAACATTATTACATCAGTGAATGACTTATTGTGCATATTACCTATTTAATATTGCAAAAGTACAAAATGGAAAGAAGACGTGAAAATCCCAACTTGCGCTCTTCTTTCTATATACATTCTCGTATCTGACTTAGGACTCGTGGAGATGAACATATCTTCATCCGGAGGGAGATCCGTCAAACATTGGATCACACTCGAATGTTAGTCTATGGGGCCAAGCACATGTCTGATTTTTTCATTGGACAGAGCCGGTCTATGGAAAAAATTGCCATAGTTTTATCTGATATTCGGATCGCACTCGGCTATGCGGGTCAGTAAGTCCATGGAAAACATCATCGGACTGCACTCGGATGACATGTTTTCTGAATATTCTAAAAAAGAGAATTAGCATATGATGTAACAAAAAGAAAACATGAGCTTCATTTATTATGAGTCATTCTGTGCTCTGTTTCTCTGTCACACAACAGAGATAAGAAAAATGGCCAGCGCCTGAACATTTCCTGTGCAGATTGTATCTCTCCAGCTTAGATGTTGGGAACTCACACATGCTGCTACTGTTTTGGAACATGCTCAAGATACACCACTGATATCTGTGCCATGTGTATACATCGTATGTGGTAGTGCTGATCAGCATTTTTTTCGGTATGAGAAAAAAAAATCACAGCATGCTGCAATTGGCTCCGCAAATCGGATGGCACGCACCCATTCAAGTCTACAGGTATGTGGAAATCATCGGACTGCACTCAGATGACATTCAAGTGCAGTCCGATTTCTGCAGAATCACACAATGGAAAGATGAAGAAATCTTGGTTTCCATCTTCTCCTCACCTGTGTTACGATTTTCTCATCCGAGAGAATCGGATCACACTAATCTGACACTCTGACCAAACTAGGATTAGAGTTTAAATGGAGTGTCATTAACATAATGGATTTGATTCTCTTGCATACGCCCCTGAGAGTGAGCAATTACACTTGTCTCCAAAGCTCAGCATAACTATACAGCTGACAACACAGACCTCTCTCTGTCTACCCTACCATTCTATCATATCAGTAAATGAGCATTGCCAACAAAATGAAGAGACAACCAATTCAGCTATTTCCTATGTACCATGTCCAATGTTAGTAAGGAGTGACTATCGACTAGACACAGACAGGCCATATACTGTCACACAAACTGTCCAGCAACTCACAGATACTTTGATCCAAGTCTGGAAAGAGATACCCGAGGACAATATTCTCTGCCATATCAGGAGAATGCCCAGATATTGTCAGGAGCGCATATAGGGACATGGGAGTCATACACCCTAATGAGCAACATTAGGGATATGAGATGTCATTATGAAATTTACCCAAAATTGGATCTGCCTGTGATTTCAATTTTTTACTTTTTTATTTGAGCTATTTGGCACGCAGCCCTCAATTGAATGTTGATTTTTTTTTGACCGACCATATGTGGTTTTGGTTCTCAACAAATTAGACAGTTTATATCAATATATATATTTTCATCTCGGATGTCTGATTTAACATTTCCCTTCATTTTGTGAGCAGTGTACATTCATCTCTATGAACACTCAATTCTGAATAAACGTCTATTTAATTATTACAAACTAACTAACACAAGGTAAGTAAAGTAGCCATTGTTGGACTGAGTTGCCTGTTTCCCACAAGTAGAAACGACTGCGGGGGTCCCACATTAGTTACATGCAAGTATTAGCTCTTCATTTGTATGTCTTTGAAATGCAGAATTTTTTTTTGTTTTCTAATCACATTGTTCCAAGAGCCATAACTGATTTATTTTCCCATTCACATAGTCACATAATGGCTTGTTTTTTTTTTACGGCACCATTTGGAGGTTTACATTCTTTATTAATTCTCTTTTATTCCTTCTAAAAGGGCACAGAGATGGGAAAAACAGTACAGTGCGGTATTAATAATATAACTTTTTTCCTCTGGTCATTTCAGCTACAGCAAATATGTATCATTTATTTCATATTTTACTATTTATTCTTGAAGCTAAAAACTTGTTTTATAGGAAAAAAATATATTCTTTGTACACTGCTCAAAAAAATAAAGGGAACACTCAAATAACACATCCTAGATCTGAATGAATGAAATATTCTCATTGAATATTTTGTTCTGTACAAAGTTGAATGTGCTGACAACAAAATCACACAAAAATCATCAATGGAAATCAAATTTACTAACCAATGAAGGCCTGGATTTGCAGTCACCCCCAAAATTAAAGTGGAAAAACACACTACAGGCTGATCCAACTTTGATGTAATGTCCTTAAAACAAGTCCAAATGAGGCTCAGTATTGTGTGTGGCCTCCACGTGCCTGTATGACCTCCCTACAATGCCTGAGCATGCTCCTGATGAGGCTGAGGATGGTCTCCTGTGGGATCTCCTCCCAGACCTGGACTAAAGCATCCGCCAACTCCTGGACAGTCTGTTGGTGGATGAAGTGAGACATGATGTCCCAGATGTGCTCAATCAGATTCAGGTCTGGGGACTGCTTTTTGTTTGAGGAGTTGCAGTTTTTATGAGCACCATTTTAGGGTACATATAATTTATTTATTGACTTTTTGGGGGGAATGGGTAAAAACAGTAAAACCACATTTTTATTTATTTTTTTATTTTACTACTGTCGAGCAGTATAAATATGATATTATCTTTGTCCTTTGGGAAATTATGATTTCAGTGAGATACAAATTGCGCTTTACTATTTTTTCTAACACCCCCACTTCCCTGGCCTTCCTACTTCTGTCAGGTGTCATGTGCCCCAACCATACCCGTTCTGCACAACCCAGCACCTCTTTGTCTTCAATGCTTCCTCTTCTTCTTCTTCTTCACAACTTGCCCTCTGTGGTAGGCCGACTCACCCGGCTGCTTCCAGAAGTAGACTCAGGACACGGTTTCCTCTGCAGGTTTATTGTAGCTGCATAAACACTGCAGACTCAGCAAAATAAACATGGCCTTTCAGGCGTAAGGCAAAACAAAAACATAAAGTATAGCACAGTCCATAAGTGAGTGGGTTCTGCCCACACTCGGTATCACAAGCCGTTCAGGCAAAGTCCTTTTGTGGAGCTCTCTAGCTTCCACACACAGCCTGGAGACTTCACTCTCCATATCGCACCAGAGAAAAAAATTAGTGACCGAGCATTTAAACTATCTCAGCCACACCCTGAGGGGAGGTAGGGTGAATGACTTACCACTCGCTTTGCCATTCACATAAAACCACCTCCTTTAAGTGAATTAACCTCCAACATATAACATGCTGGAGGAAAGTTTGTAGGTTTCAGTTCACACAGGCTAGCAGCCGGAGTGTCACACCTCCTATACACAGCACTGCCTTCTCCAGCTGATGTGCTGTGTGTCCCTCCATCCTATGGCAGTAGGTGACACTCCACTCTGATTAATAGATACCATGCAGTACTATGTTACGTTGGGCGGTACGGATAAGAAGGATCAGCGGCAGCATCACCAGTGGGAAGCATTTACTAAAACATAAGGTACATGTCTTGGCTCCACTGACCCACTGTAGGGTTCAAAGGTTCTGCGGTGAGCTAGTCCGAGCCACAAATCGCAACACATCTTTATGTTCTTTGATGACTGGAAATAATGATAGATCTTTGGCAGCTGAACACTTCACATTTATCTGCAAAACAATATTGGCTTTACAATAGCTACTTTGAAACAGAACAGAGAAATCATATAATTGTCAGACTTTGCTTGGCGTTCTGCAGTCTGTGTTACATAAGACTGTTTTGGAAAAAACGGCTATAAAACATCTAAATCATCAGCCGCGCCATGGTCCATATGGAAGGATCATTGTATCGTGTGTTTTCCTTCCATTGCACATTTCCTGTTTTTGAATCAATCCACTAATATGGTCAGTAAAAACCACTATTATATATATATATATATATATATATATATATATATATATATATATATATATATATATATATATATATATATATATATATATATATATATATATATATATATATGAAGTGTTCCATATAAATATAGCTAACGGTGGATGACGTGTGGGTTAGCCCCACAGTTGTTAGGAATAATAACAGAGAATCTATCCATCGCAATAAAAACAAATTGGAATATGGAAAAGAAAACTGACCGTCTGTGGTGACGCTTAGAAAATGCCCTTTTGATCTAGTTATTCTGACATGCCAGTGCGGTTAATCCCAGTAATGTGTATTTAACAAGAAGGGTGGAACGGGCGAGTCTACAACATGTTCCAGCTACGTTCCTGACTCAGCACTTGGTACCAGCCGGATACTGACAGACCCAAATTATTTCCTTAGTATATTGCCAGCTACATGAACAGACACGGCAGCTAAGATTGAGGTGGGCGCAAGTGACCATACTCGGGAACTCTCTGTAGTTTATGATTCTCTGGAAGCTAAATTTAACATATCATTTATGTGGGTAACAATGTGGGCAAAGTACAGAGTTCTGCACTATGTAGAATAGTCTTTAAAGCTGATACCAAGCTGCGACATGATAGTGCATGATGTACCCCCTCCGAACATTTACAGCTACAGTTAGGTCCATATATATTTGGACAGAGACAACATTTTTCTAATTTTGGTTCTAGACATTACCACAATGAATTTTAAACAAAACAATTCAGATGCAGTTGAAGTTCAGAGTTTCAGCTTTCATTTGAGGGTATCCACATTAAAATTGGATGAAGGGTTTAGGAGTTTCAGCTCCTTAACATGTGCCACCCTGTTTTTAAAGGGACCAAAAGTAATTGGACAATTGACTCCAAGGCTATTTCATGGACAGGTGTGGGCAATCCCTTCATTATGTCATTTTCAGTTAAGCAGATAAAAGGCCTGGAGTTGATTTGAGGTGTGGTGCTTGCATTTGGAAGGTTTTGGTGTGAAGTAAACATGCGGTCAAAGGAGCTCTCCATGCAGGTGAAACAAGCCATCCATAAGCTGCAAAAACAGAAAAATCCCATCCGAGAAATTGCTACAATATTAGGAGTGGCAAAATCTACAGTTTGGTACAACCTGAGAATGAAAGAAAGCACTGGTGAACTCATCAATGCAAAAAGACCTGGGCGCCCACAGAAGACAACAGTGGAGGATGATCGCACAGTAATCTCCATGGTGAAGAGAAACCCCTTCACAACAGCCAATCAAGTGAACAACACTCTCCAGGAGGTAGGCGTATCAATATCCAAATCTACCATAAAGAGAAGACTGCATGAAAGTAAATACAGAGGGTTCACTGCACGGTGCAAGCCACTCATAAGCATCAAGAAAAGGCTAGACTGGACTTTGCTAAAAACCATCTAAAAAAGCCAGCACAGTTCTGGGAGAACATTCTTTGGACAGATGAAACCAAGATCAACCTCTACCAGAATGATGGAAAGAGAAAAGTATGGCGAAGGCGTGGTACAGCTCATGATCCAAAGCATACCACATCATCTGTAAAACACGGCGGAGGCAGTGTGATGGCTTGGGCATGCATGGCTGCCAGTGGCACTGGGTCACTAGTGTTTATTGATGATGTGACACAGGACAGAAGCAGCCGAATGAATTCTGATGTATTCAGAGCCATACTGTGTGCTCAGATGCAGCCAAATGCAGCCAAACTGATTGGTCGTCGTTTCATACTACAGATGGACAATGACCCAAAACATAAACCCAAAGCAACCCAGGAGTTTATTAAAGCAAAGAAGTGGAATATTCTTGAATGGCCAAGTCAGTCATCTGATCTCAACCCAATTGAGCATGCATTTCACTTGTTAAAGACTAAACTTTAGACAGAAAGGCCCACAAACAAACAGCAACTGAAAACCACCGCAGTGAAGGCCTGGCAGAGCATCAAAAAGGAGAAAACCCAGCGTCTGGTGATGTCCATGAGTTCAAGAGTCAGACTTCAGGCAGTCATTGCCAACAAAGGGTTTTCAACCAAGTACTAGAAATGAACATTTTATTTACAATTATTTAATCTGTCCAATTACTTTTGGTCCCTTTAAAAACAGGGTGGCATATGTTAAGGAGCTAAAACTCCTAAACCCTTCATCCAATTTTAATGTGGATATCCTCAAATGAAAGCTGAAAGTCTGAACTTCAACTGCATCTGAATTGTTTTGTTTAAAATTCATTGTGGTAATGTCTAGAACCAAAATTAGAAAAATGTTGTTTCTGTCCAAATATATATGGACCTAACTGTATATGCCCGTACTATTTCTTATTTACAACAGCTCTAAAACAATACATAGAAAAACGATCATTCATAGGTTTAAAGAGACCTATGAACCTCAGCTCATAGTATGAAACATATAGGGGGCTATTCATCAAAGCTTTTTTGCCAGATTTTTGGTGAAAGAAGCTTCGTAAAGTCACATTTTTGGCATAAAAATGCAAGGTTGAGCAAAAAAATGCGACTTTTAGCGTGATCATGCCATTCTCACCCCAGCTCCGACAAAGTGGGCGAAGCTGCGGTGGAACGGGGGCAGCGGCGTCATTCGCTACAGTACATGGGCTGGAGTAAAATTTGTGGCGAGGCGTACATAGAGGTGTGTGTGAGCCTCTGAGTGAATCAGGATCTTCTGCTCCAAAACGCCCCCCTCATGGTGGTCTTGATGAATCGCCCCCCATAGTACACAACAAAGCTAAGCATAAAAGTAATTATAGTAGGAAGGAATGATCCTCTCAGCTTACTGAAAATAGGCTTTTTTAATTAGTAATTTTCCCATGCCATCACTGTATATTTTACTTGATATAACAGATGTTCCCTTGAGAAATACTGTAGTTAAAAAATACCAAGAGGGGATTTGTCACCAAGAACTTAAAGACCCTTGTTTATGCCCGGCAGCCAGTACAGAGATTTCAGGCCACTGCACTCAGACTGCGCAGGATGTAATCTCAGCTGACTCATTCCAAAGAGAACCTAATTCCAACATAAAAATGTATCATCCTAGGAACAAGAAGAAACAAGGGTCGTTGGGATGGAAAGACAGCAGCTGGGAAAGCCTTTCAAATACACACCATGTGGGAAGAGAAAGTTACACTAAGCTGATATCTAATTACATGGACACAAATTAGGCCATGTTCACTTCAGAGTCGGGCATTCGGTTTTTCTGCTCCATTATAGAAACAGAAAAATAAAATGTATTTCATGCAAGGGGCTGATCTGTCACATGGCAGAAAAAAAATCTTAATGAAAAAAGCTGCACCAGTTATACATCAAAATAAGAGCAAATGGGGGTGCTAAGCTTCCCAGGCATAAGCCTAACCTGAAAATAGAAACAAAAAATGAAGCAGCACTCCAAAAATAGAGCAAATTATGGGACTTTATTGAGAATCTGTCACCAGAAAAAAACGCTATTAACCATTAACTGCCCATGTGGCAACGATTCGGTTCATAGTATGAACCTTTCTCAAGCTTTGAGAAAGGATCTCACTATGAAACGAAACGTCACCACATGGGCAATTAAAGTTCCATAATTTGCACTATTTTTGGAGTGCTGCTTTCATTTTTTGTATCCATCTATCTCATCTGTCATAACTCTATCAAACAATTACTTTCTGTGTTAACTGAGAACATTTTAGTTGAACCATGGTCTTGGTTCCACCGGTAACCATGATTAAATTTGTCTTTTTGCAAATCTTCTGGTGAGGAGTAAGTTAGCAAAAACTCAGGATGAGAAGATCTTTATGGTGTTGTCCATTTAAAAAACACACCTAAAAAGGTGCTTCAAATAGTAAACTATACAATTTACTAATAGACTTTAATTATGCAAGGTGCCCACAGATATTTGCTCTGTGGTCAGGTGCTTGCACAGCCACTTCACACTTGTTCTTGACACAGTAGAGTTTTCTTTGTCAGCATGTCATCATGGCTATGTATGAAGGGAGCTGACTGTCTGGCTCACTTTAAAAATCTAATGAGGCTTCTTCTCTATCTATATGTGGGCAGTGAAGAAAATGGGTCAGGCATAGCCAATGAAATGAGCCAATAAGCCAGCTCCCTTCACTCACAGCACTGGTGAAGGATCGACAAAGAAAACTCCTGTGCTGAGAGCAAGCCAGAAGAAGAGCTACTGGGCCTCAGGAACGGAGTGGATTATTGAACACTGAGGCATCTTGGATAACTTACATTTTAAAAGCTTTCTTTTTTAAGCATATTTCAGGATATTTTTTAACCAGGCAACCCATTTAGAATAAGAACATTCCCACTTTCTATTTAAAAATCTCTCCTGTTTGTTTTCTGAACTATATCTCAGTGGTTTTTGAAAACTTGTCTTTAAAAGAGGAAGTTGAAGCTTTTGATTAAAGAACAGATGTCCTATGAACTACCATCCATGCTATGGTCGGACATAAGGGACATTGCGGCTTCAGAGAGAAACAGACAAAGAGAGGCAATCATTTATAAAACACTTTCTCTATGAAAGCCAGCTTCAATTGTGGTACTGCCTAAGACGCCCATCAAACTTCTCAATGAATAAGATTCCAACCTTTATCTCTATGAAAAACTTTTATAAGACGACAGAAGTTTTCACCAAAAATCAAATGCACTTTCTCTTTACAGGTATGTACACCTACACTACTGCTAAAGAGAAAATATTGGCCAAGAAATGAACTTTGCAAATATATATACACTGCTCAAAAAAATAAAGGGAACACTCAAATAACACATCCTAGATCTGAATGAATGAAATATTCTCATTGAATACTTTCTTCTGTACAAAGTTGAATGTGCTGACAACAAAATCACACAAAAATCATCAATGGAAATCAAGTTTATTAACCAATAGAGGCCTGGATTTGGAGTCACCCCCAAAATTAAAGTGGAAAAACACACTACAGTCTGATCCAACTTTGATGTAATGGCCTTAAAACAAGTCAAAATGAGGCTCAGTATTGTATGTGGCCTCCATGTGCCTGTATGACCTCCCTACAACGCCTGGTCATGCTCCTGATGAGGTTGCGGATGGTCCCTGTGGGATCTCCTCCCAGACCTGTGTTACCGATCCGGGTTGTGGAACCTCTGTGCTGCGGTGAAAGGAGGGACCAGAGGGGCGCAATTAGGTATCAACTCGGACTGACCAAGGTCGTACGGCGGCTCAATCGACTCCGTGACCAGGGAAGGACCGAGCAGAGGGATCAGGTGCTACTCTGGGCCAGACCTTGTATGAGAACAGGTGACTCCCACGGGTCAGAAGGCAGGAACTGACCGGTACAGATGAGCACAGCAGGTAGGCTGACGGGTGATCCGGGTAGACGGACTGGCAGACACGGCAGGTAACAAGCAGGAGCCTCCAGGTAGGCTGGCTGGTAGGCACGGCACGTAACAGGCAGGTGCTTCAAGGTAAGCGGGCTGGCAGGCACGGCAGGTAACAGACAGGTGCTTCCAGGTAAGCAGGCGGCAGGACCCATAGACAGACTGGCGGACTGGACTGTAGACAGACTGTCAGGCTGGAGAGTAGACAAGCTGGCGGACAGGACTGGTAGTCAGGCTGGCAGACTGGTAGTCAGGCTGGCGGACTGGACGTCAGGCTGGCGGACTGGACTGGTAGTCAGGCTAGCAGCGGGACCTGAGGGCTGAAGCAGAGTTTAACACACAAAGCTACAACCTTGCACAGGCACCTCAATTTTGGAGGAGGTGCCTTTTATATGAGGTCCTCCGGCCATTGGCCAGGGACTCCTTAGGGCGGCGCGCGTGGCCCCTTTAAGAGGGAGGGAGCACGCGCGCCCTAAGCACAGTGCCCGGGAAGCTGAGCGCGCCGGCAGCAGGAGAAGCAGGAGCGCCGGAGGACACCAGGCGGGGAGCGCGGCGGTAAGAGGGACGGCGTCTCTGCCTGTCAGGGGGCAGATACGCCGATACTACAACCTGGACTAAAGCATACGCCAACTCCTGGACAGTCTGTGGTGCAACGTGACGTTGGTGGATGAAGCGAGACATGATGTCCCAGATGTGCTCAATCTGATTCAGGTCTGGGGAAAGGGTGGGCCAGTTCATAGCTTCAATGCCTTCATCTTGCAGGAACTGCTAACACACTCCAGTCACATGAGGTCTGGCATTGTCCTGCATTAGGAGGAACCCAGGGCCAACCGCACCAGCATATGGTCTCACAAGGGGTCCGAGGATCTCATTTCGGTACCTAATGGCAGTCAGGCTACCTCTGGCGAGCACATGGAGGGCTGTGCAGCCCTCCAAAGAAATGCCACCCCACACCATTACTGATCCACTGCCAAACCGGTCATGCTGAAGAATGTTGCAGGCAGCAGATCGCTCTCCATGGCATCTCCAGACTCTGTCACGTCTGTCAAATGTGCTCAGTGTAAACCTGCTTTCATCTGTGAAGAGCACAGGGCGCCAGTGGTGACTTTGCCAATCCTGGTGTTCTGTGGCAAATGCTAAGTGTCCTGCACGGTGTTGGGCTGTGAGCACAACCCCCATCTGTGGACGTCAGGCCCTCATACCACCCTCATGGAGTCGGTTTCTAACCGTTTGTGCAGACACATGCACATTTGTGGCCTGCTGGAGGTCATTTTGCAGGGCTCTGGCAGTGCTCCTCCTGTTCCTCCTTGCACAAAGGCGGAGGTAGCGGTCCTGCTGCTGGGTTGTTGCCTTCCTACGGCCTCCTCCACGTCTCCTGGTGTACTGGCCTGTCTCCTGGTAGCGCCTCCAGCCTCTGGACACTATGCTGACAGACACAGCAAACCTTCTTGCCACAGCTTGCATTGATGTGCCATCCTGGATGAGCTGCACTATCTGAGCAACTTCTGTTGGTTGAAGAGTCCGTCTCATGCTACCAGGAGTGTGAAAGCACAACCAACATTCAAAAGTGACCAAAACATCAGCCAGAAAGCATTGGTACTGAGATGTGGTCTGTGGTCCCCACCTGTGACTCGCCCAGGGGGATATGGGGGGGGGACTCGGTACCCAGGCCTTTACCTTCTTTGTAGGATGTCACGGCAGTCGGCTCCTGGGCCTGTGCTCTGGGGTCACTCTTTAAAAGGGGGTTTTTGTTAACAGTTTGTCTCATGACGCCCCTGTGGTTCCCGGTAATGAGTACCGGCGCTGCTGCAGACCTCCGGGGGTGATGGAATGGCAGCTAGGATGTTTCTGCTCCCCACAGGCGGAGCGGGTCCCCGGGGCAGGGTTGATGGAAGGGATGCAGGTGAGAGGTGGCCGGTCGGGTCAGAGGGAATGACGGACACGCACACAGGGGATTCGCTTCAGTACCTTTACTGGTGTAACGGCAGGTATGGTCCAGGGTACTTGATAGGAAGGGTGCACTTCTGGACTCTCCCCAGTGAGTGGGTTGTAGGCCTCCTGGTCCGTGTCTTTTTCTCTCTAAGCTTCTGGCCAGCCTGGAACTTTGCCTAGCTTCTATGTTGTTTTGCTCTCTCAGTTGACTGCTTGGTAGTAGGACTTTTCTCTGGCAACCACTATCCCTGGACACCGGGGCCTTCGTGGTTCCTAGTCCTGTAATTGATGGTAGCTTCAGGATGACCAGGGGTCTGGAAGCCTCCTGGTATGCCGGTTGTCCCTACTGGGTATAGAGGACCCTGTAGGCGCGGACCCGGTGTCCGGCTTGTGTCTTGGGGTGAGCGTCAGATGCTCCTCTGCCCCCTTAACTCCTCTCCCTTCTCTCCTTGCCTCGGCCACACTCGGGGCCCTCAGAACAGCAGCAGACGTACTGCGTCTTCACTGCTCTATGACTGACTAACTAACTAACTCCACCCTCCAGTTCATATATCCCTAACAGGGCTCCCTCTGGTGGTCTGAGGTGGAAGGGTGGAGGTGTCTGTAGTGAGGGCCTCTTGTGGAGAAGTCCGTCCATGCACCCTTTTGGGTCCTGTGGTACCTGTAGTAGCAGGGTGCCACACCTGCAGAACCACTCCTTTATTGAGGGTGTCTTGATAATTGTCAATAATTTCCATCTATTGTCTATTCCATTTGCACAACAGCATGTGAAATTGATTGTCAATCAGTGTTGCTTCCTAAGTGGACAGTTTGATTTCACAGAAGTTTGATTTACTTGGAGTTCTATTCTGTTGTTTAAGTGTTCCCTTTATTTTTTTGAGCAATGTACATACACACACATGTAGATAGATAGATAGATAGATAGATAGATAGATAGATAGATAGATAGATAGATACAGTTATATGAAAAAGTTTGGGCACCCCTATTAATCTTAAGCTTAATGTTTTTTAAAAATTGGTGTTTTTGCAACAGCTATTTCAGTTTGATATATGTAATAACTGTTGGACACAGTAATGTTTCTGCCTTGAAATGAGGTTTATTGTACTAACAGAAAATGTGCAATCTGCATTCAAACAAAATTTGACAGGTGCATAAGTATGGGCACCTTTATCATTTTCTTGTTTTAAATACTCCTACCTACTTTTTACTGACTTACTAAAGCACTTTTTTTGGTTTTGTAACCTCATTGAGCTTTGAACTTCATAGCCAGATGTATGCAATCACGAGAAAAGCTACTTAAAGTGGCCACTTGCAAGTTGTTCTCCTGTTTGAATCTCCTCTGAAGAGTGGCATCATGGGCTCCTCAAAACAACTGTCAAATGATCTGAAAACAAAGATTATTCAACATAGTTGTTCAGGGGAAGGATACAAAAGCGGTCTCAGAGATTTAACCAGTCAGTTTCCACTGTGAGGAACATAGTGGACTGATGAAACCAAGATTGAGTTGTTTGGTCATACAAAAAGGAGTTATGCATGGCGGCAAAAAAACACAGCATTCCAAGAAAAACACTTGCTACCCACAGTAAAATTTGGTGGAGGTTCCATCATGCTTTGGGGCTGTGTGGCCAATGCCGGCACCGGGAATCTTGTTAAAGTTGAGGGACGCATGGATTCCACTCAGTATCAGCAGATTCTTGACAATAATGTTCAAGAATCAGTGACAAAATGTGCAATCTGCATTCAAACAAAATTTGACAGGTGCATAAGTATGGGCACCCTTATCATTTTCTTGTTTTAAATACTCCTACCTACTTTTTACTGACGTACTAAAGCACTTTTTTTGGTTTTGTAACCTCATTGAGCTTTGAACTTCATAGCCAGGTGTATGCAATCATGAGAAAAGTTACTTAAAGTGGCCACTTGCAAGTTGTTCTCCTGTTTGAATCTCCTCATGACAGCTTTACTGTAGTTTGCTAGGATAGTTGTAAGTGTAATTTTATTCTTTTACAGGTAAGATTTCAGGACCTCTTTCACCATCATTGTTTAGAGGGTCTATATGATCCTCTATATTTAAATAAAGAAAGGAAATGGATCCTCTTAAAAAATTAAAAACTGCATTAAAATATTGTAAACATGGTTTGTCTCATCTTCTTTCTTCAGGAGCGCAGTGCTCCCCAGCCTGTGAGCCTCCTGTTTGCTAGGAGGGCTGTGCGCTCCTGAAGATTGACAGTTCGGACCAGTGACATGGTTGCACCCCTGTTCTAAACTGAGTGCTCTCCAAGGCTGCTAGCAGCAACAACTTTGCCTGTGCAGCACGTGAAAAGTGCAGGGGAATTAAAGCTGGCCAGATTGAAAAATAAAAAATGTGCATCCCATGGTAATTGAGGCCCAATGGATATATTTCACTCATATGCCAGGAGCTTTCCCCAAGGTATAAGTAAATCATAAAGCTTACATGCAATGTGCACTGAGCCTAAGTTTTCCATTTATGTTCACCCGACATTTTATGCCCCGTTATTGAGCTATAGATTTTTTGCCTTCCTGGCATGGAATGCATACACTGCACTATGCATAACCTACAAACACTGCTCTGCCCGTTAGGTAGAAATCCGGTATCTCTAATATGAAAGCCAGAGCAGAGAACCATACCATCAGAATATGCCATTCTGACAGAACTGAGACCTCATTGTATTAAATTGTTGGCCATTAAAATGACTGCCATGTAATAGTACATTTTTGACTGTACCAACAAAATGTATGGTCAGACTCCGCAAAGAGTGAGAGAAGAAAGACCAGCTGTGATTAGCTCATCATTGGACCTTCTTCTTTTTAATGTGTTCTCTTTGTGATCCAACTCTTTTAAAGTTACATAGGTTGAAAAAAGACCTAGGACCATCAAATTCAACCTGTGTCCACCAAGTTCAACCATTATAACCTTGAACAACATGCTTTAAACCACATATCTATCATGTTAAAGGTGTTGTCCACTACTATTTCTATTTATAAAAAAAACACTACAGCACTGTAAAAAATAACAAATAATATAGTATTCACATAGCGACCCCCAGTTGCCCTTCTCATACTGCTGCCAAGGCCCCCCTGAGAGTCTCCTTGCTTCCTCAGGGGACAATAAGTGACCAATGAGGCCAATGATTGGCTGCAGCAGCCACATGTTCATATGATTGGAACAAAGCGGAGGTGTGTTTTGTAGATAAAACAAGTACTGGACAAGCCCTTTAATCAGTGAAATGTATAGGTTTGCTGCACTTATGAAGTTGTTGCTCAGCATGCAGGAGGACACAGAAGTCTTTTGGACTATTACTAATTTAACATTTTTCTTTAAAAATCACTTTAGTGTTATCAATCTCAAAAATACAAACAAATTACCAAGTCTGCAGCAGGAAATGATTGAGAATTTTCCACATCTTTTTTTGTTTTTTACTATGTGACAGAAGGAAACAAAGGTCATAGGAAAGTGTAAATAATGTCCTTTATATGGAAAATGGCACATCTGCATAACCAAACAAGAGCTGGCACCAGCATCAGATCCCTTGTACATCTACTATACAAAGGCAAGTTTTATGAGGGGACAAACAGAACTGGCCTGGCAGAAAAACAAATGATGTCATCTATAAAAAAATAACATAATAATTCACATTTCTATAAATGTTATCTGTATGAACATTACACGGATGCCATAGCCTGAAGACTATAGACATTACATTTCCAGCAGAAGCAGTCTGGTCTTAGTGCTCCTTGGTGACTCCTTATGATTACAGCAGGGGCTACATTATCCTAGCATAACATATTAACGCAATAAATGGTAAAAAGAATCTATAACACATACGTAGCTGCCCAGCCTCATATCATTACAATATATATTCTTAAAGAAAACCCGTCATCAGGATTTTATACCCCAAACTAATGGTATGTATGTAAAGGCACGTCAATGCTGAGTAAGTCCTCTACTTTATTGTAGAAATCTTTTTGCTGTTTTCTGATAAATCCATTGTGAAAACTGTATGCTAATGAGCTGTAAGTGCAGTGGGCGGGCCCTGCGATTACAGTTCTCCTGCTTGTCTCCCTATCCTCCAACCGCTGCCTGCATCCTGTCACTAGGTGACCTGTCAGTCAGAGATAGGAGGCGGGCAGCAGACTGAGAGGCAGGAGAGCTGGCAGTGCAGGGCCCGCCCACTGCACTTACAGCTCATTAGCATACAAATTCAACTATGAATTTCTCCAAAACAGCCACAGGAATTTCTACAAGAAAGCTAAGGATTAACTCAGCATTAAAGAGTCTTTATATACATGACATTAGTTTGGGGTATAAAATACTGATGACAGTTTCTCTTTAAGAGCTAAATAAGATGTCCATGAAAAACTAACTGCAACCATTAAATGACCGCTGATCAGCTGCATACAATAATAATTGCCAACACTAACCCCTTTCCAATTGGACATTTTTTTCCATTTCTGTGCTTTTGTTTTTCCCTCACCTTCTTCCAGGAGCCATAATCTCCATAGATCAGACTTTTACATATACAGCAATACCACATATGCTTACATTTATTTATTTATTTTCTTCAACCTTTTTTTTCTCTTATGTAAAAGGGGGAGATTTTATTTTTTTATTTTATTTTTAAAAACATTTTCTTTTGCTTGAACCTGAAATCATTTGATCAATTATATTATACACTGCAATAGCACGGTATTGCCATATATAAAAATCACGGTCTATTACAAAGCCCAGTCACAGATAGGTCTTCATAGAAGCATTGTCATGGTAGTCACGGGGGCTTTCAACAGTCCCCCAGCTGCCATGACCAATAATCGGCATCCTACGATTGTGTTGCAGGATGGCTGACGGGAGCTTGGAAAGATGTGAGAGAAAACAGGACACCTCCTTTCATGGGCGTACCCAGGATCAAAACTGGGGGGGGGGCAAGCCATGGTCACAGATACCGAAGAGAAATATATATATATAGTACAATGTAAAGATTTAACTTCTTACATTACATAAGCGATATCTATTGTAAATTCCACAATAGCTCAGAAACCGGCGAATCGCTCCACACAGTATACTGGCCGCCATAAAATGCTCCATACAGGATACTGGTCCCCATATAACGCTCCATACAGGATACTGGCCCCTATATAATGCTCCATACAGAATACTGGCCCCCATAAAATGCTCCATACAGAATACTGGCCCCCATATAACGCTCCATACAGAATACTGGCCCCCATATAACGCTCCAGGCAGGATACTGGCCCCCATATAACGCTCCATACAGAATACTGGCCCCCATATAACGCTCCATGCAGGCTGTTCCCCAGCGATATATATTGTAAATTCTACAAAAGATCAGAAACCGGTGAATCCTCGCAGCACACAGTGCAGACCGGACATTAGAGTCCTCCATACAGTATTATGGGCACCATATATTGCTCCATACAGAATAATGGACCCTATATAACGCTCCATGCAGAATACTGGTCCGCATATAACGCTCCATACAGGATACTAGTCCCCATATAACGCTCCAGGCAGGATACTGGCCCCCATATAACGCTCCATACAGAATACTGGCCCCCATATAATGCTCCATGCAGGCTGTTCCCCACGCATAATGCCTCATGCAGGCTGTTCCCCCCACATAATAGCCCACGCAGGCTGTTCCCCCCACATAATGGCCCATGCAGGCTGTTCCCCCCCATATAATGCCCCATGTAGGATGTCACCCCACCTTATAATGCCCCATGCAGGATGACACCCCCCCACCTTCCTTATAATGCCCCATGCAGGATGTCACCCCCCCTCCCTTATAATGCCCCATGCAGGATGTCACACACACCCCCTCCCTTATAATGCCCCATGCAGGATGTCACCCCCCCCTTATAATGCCCCATGCAGGATGTCACACACCCCTACCTCACCCCCCTCCTTTATATTGCCACAGGCCTCCATATAATAAAAAAAAAAAAAATCAAATACTCACCTCACGTCTCACCTGCTGCCACTGCTCCGGACTCCAGCGTCGCCAGCCTCATCCCGCTCTGTGCTGTGACTGCTCAGGAGAGAGCGCGGTGTAAAGATGTCACCGCGCCCTCTGACCTGAGACGTCACAGTGCAGCAGCTGCGGAGGCACGGGGAGGGGTAAGTATTGTGCCGGGGCCCTGAGCAAGTGGGGGGGAGCGGGCGCTGACGGTCAGGGCCCCCCCACGCCTGCTCAGGGCCCGGCATTTGCCCAGGTGCTGACGCCGGCCCTGGTGTGCGGCTTGCGTGCCTGCTTCTAGGGGGGGGGGGCAGCTGCCCCCCCCCCCCTGCCCCACGGTGGGTACGCCCATGCCCCCTTTAAATTAAAGCCTTTGATATTCAGCTATGTAATAAAAATATTTACAACTATGCAGGAAAAACAACAAATCTTTATGGAGTCCTAGAAATGGAAAAATGGAAAAATTTGCCTAGTTGTGCAGTGATTTTAGAATGGACGATTTTCCGTTGCATAACTAGAAGAATTTGAGGGTTCAGTCCACACAAGCAGAGGCGTAACTATGATAGGTGCAGGGGTTGCAATCGCACACGGACCTGGAGACTAGGGGGACAAAAGGACCCTTTGCCCCATAGGAAAAGACTATTACTATTAAAGACCAGTGAGAGTTGGGGGCCCTGTTGGAAATTTTTCATTGGGGCCCATAAGCTTCAAGTTACGCCACTGCCCACAAGCAAATGATTGTACGAGTTTGCAGGTAACACCTGTGTATTACCACATTAGCTGGGTGCTATTACCGCAGTTGTTGCCCATCTTTCTCAGAAACATACATGCAACAGCTGAAATGACAATATTATAACCAAAAGGTAGGTTTCTATAGTGTAGACACAGTGTGATCTCCAGACACAGAACTAAGGGCTTGCTCATATAACGCTTCGCGGGAGAAGCTACAGAGATAAGTACACTATTTTCCAATAGAAATGCTAATAATTTCTGACATTTTTTGGATTCCACAACTCTGGCTGTAGTGACATTTACACAACTATAGCAGGATTCTAATCTTAAAGTGATTAAACAATCCGAGTTAACGATAAGGCCGATCCTTTCATGTTGGAAGTGATCAGCAGCTCAGCATGTGGAGTGGGCTTTTATTGAATAATAAATTGGGTTTTGCAGAATAAAAATATGCAGTTAATTTTACGGAGTTTCTCTGAGCTGCTTTTTAGCGCAGATACTAATAAAGTGAGTCTGGATCACTACTGAAGACTGGAAAATATTTTGTGGTCATACTCCAAGTAGCTGTTTCTTAGATCAAATACTTCATGAAGGGAGCAAAGATCTAGACATGACAGAAGTTGACGACTTATCCAAATTCTAACTTTGTATCACTATGTAACTTGTATAAAATCTGTACCTATAGGACACACGACACTCCTGCCACCACCACATTTTCTCTATATAGTTTTGCAAATACATAAAGGAATGTGTTCCACTAGGAGAGTATTCCAACTGGGGACTTTCTATTAAAGGAGGCGTACTGACAGTAAAAACTAAGCACACAGCCATGTAGAGGGTATAGTTAATATAAAAATCCCACCTTTAATCTTCTAATCACTGCCTCAGTTCAGCAGAAACTAAAGTTGAAATCAAATGAACTAATTAGGCTGCTTAATGCACCCTGGATGTGGCTAAAAGATTTACTGCACCGTTCCGTTCACTGGTTTTACAAGCCTACCCTCACTCACTGGTGACTGACAGTGCTGGCTTGCCTGCACTTTCTCTGCAGAGAAGCCCGGGCTGTCAGTCCCCAGTCAATGATTGAAGGCAGAGTTTGTATAAACAATGGGTAGAACTGTGCACTGAGTCTCTTGGCCACACCCAGGGTGCACCAAGCGCTCTTATTAGCATATTTGATTAAAGGGAATCTCTCAATAGGTTTTTCCCATGTAAAGTAGGGCCAGCACCTATGAGCCGTATGTGACAGCATTCTAGAATGCTGTCTATATATCCCCAATGCGCTCTGGACTGCCCCGTAGCTGAGTATAATAAAAGCTATTTTTTGTTTTATGGAGAGTGCATTGGGGACATATAGACACCATTCTACAATGCTGTAACAGAGGGCTTACAGGTGATGGGCCTACAGCATATGGGAAAAACCTACTGACAGGTTCCCTTGAAACTTCAGTTTCTGCAGAATGGAGGCAGCGATTAGAATACTAAAGATGCATTTTTATAGGGGTCTATTTCTTAGTACTTAGCTTATACTATTAGATGGGGCTGACAGTCTCCTTTTAAATCTTTGTGCGGACAGGGGTTACATGAATGTACAATTACAAAAAAACTTTCCAGCAAGCATAGAGGAAAAATTTTAAAAATGTCTAAGGCTGTATTCACCTATAGTGGGCCAAGTTCCTGGCATATCACAATTAAGTATCGTAGTGGAATAGTGTATAGGAAAGTATTTATTTTCACAATGCAAACCTGTTGGGCACAGGTCAAAATTTTGTATCGGGGCTCAACGGACTCTAGTTACTCCACTGATACTAAGGGTCTGAGGACTCATACAAATGGCTCAAATTTTTTGAGTGAAAAAATATATGTATATACCGTAGTTGAAATTAACTCACCACTATATATCAGACTCTGCTTATCGGGTGGGACATGCCCGCTCTGCCGGCCAGCAAAAACATGAGAAAAAAAAGTGGTGTAGCAAACAGCAGGTATGACAGCTGTATTGATGCACTTAGGAACTTCTTAATGAATACCGAATAAAGAACTACCTTTACATTGTATAAGTGGTCGCACCTGCTTTTTCCTACACCACTTTTTTTTCTCATACCGTTTTTTTCTGAAGAATTCCGTATATATTCCACAAAAGATGTGACGTGCTTCAGCAGACTCCAAAGGTAAAAGCTTTGCTTCTACAGCAGAATACAGTACAGCCTGAGACATCGGGCTTTTTATTTCGTGTGCCCAATATGCAAAGTTTTATTGAGCAGTGCCCCCTCAGTAAAGACCATATCATTTAGCATATTGGGTGCACCAAATAAAAAGGCAAATGTCTCTGGAATATCTCTGGACCGTATAGAGCAGAGGTCCCCAACCTTTTTTGCACCAGGGACCGGCTTTAAGCAAGACCAGTTTTCCACGGCCCGGTGGGGGTGGGGGCGGGGCTTTGGTCATATGAGGGTGGTGTTATGGAGGGGTGGAGCTGTATGGGGAGGATGCTGGCGGGACCTCGGTATACAGCGCTGCTAAGTAGCAGCATTGTACATTGAGCGTCAGTGTATACAGCGCTGCTGCTTAGCAGCGCTACACACTGAACACCGGTACCGGGAGCCGCGTCACTGAAGCCAGTCTGCTGCCCCAGCACGCCCCACATAACATGTTCTGCCGGGGGCGTGTCAGTGAGGAGAGCCTGCCGCCCCACCCCGTCAGGAACACACCATGCTGTGCAGGAGGGCCGCGTCACTAAGACCCGCCCGACGCCCCACCCCGTCAGGAACACACCATGCTGTGCAGGAGGGCCGCGTTACTAAGACCCGCCCGACGCCCCACCCCGTCAGGAACACACCATGCTGTGCAGGAGGGCCGCGTCACTAAGACCCGCCCGACGCCCCACCCCGTCCTGCATAATGTTCTCTGCTGTCAGCGGCGCCGCGGACCGGCTGAAAAACCCCAACGGCCCGGTCCTGGTCCGCGGACCGGCGGTTGGGGACCTCTGGTATAGAGGTTTTGAAAAAAAGTGGAATACTTAGGGAAGAAGTGGGAATAAAATAAGAGCAAAAACTGTCCACTTTAGATCTGGAGACTGGTCCTCTTTAAGTGGGCATCTTTAAAGGGTTATCTAGCAAGGCATTATGTAAATGGATTGTAATATCACAGAAAACTCCTTAGCCTTAGATTTGCAAGTCTGCTCCAAAGTTCCCCATCAAAACTTTCTCAAATCTTCACTTGTGTAGTTTGTTTTTTAAAAACAGTGAGGGCCACTAACTTGAAGGGCATCTGATTTTATTAACTACCTATCCTGGTGTGCTGATCAAAAATGTCAAAAATGGTTCATATGTGAATAGCGCAGAGTCTTCACAGCAACTTAAAGGGAATCCGTCATCAGGTTTTGTCTATGAAATCTGAGAGCAGCATGATATAGGAGCAGAGACCCCGATCCCAGCAATGTGTTACTTAATAGGCTGTGTGTTGGTGTTTCAATAAAATTAGGGCTTTATCAGCAGATTATCGCTACAGGACTAGGTGCCTCCTAGTCAACTGCTCTGTGTAACCCTTCCCCCACTACTGATTCAAACAATGGTGTGGGTGGGGTTTTACAGGCCTCAGCATTTTGAGCAATGCTACATTGTATCAAATGACAGCATGCAGACCAGCAAGTGACACATCGATGGAATCAGGGTCTTAACCCCTACATCATGCTGCTTTCAGATAAAGGAAATCTGTCATCAGATCTTTGCTATTTAAGTATCACAAATCCAATCCCATGAGGACATTTAGAGTTCAGATGTACCCACTTGGTTCTATCTATGGAAGTTCTATAACCAAAAAAAAAGTCAAACAGTCAAAAAAAAGAGTCCTTAAAGGGAATCTGACAGCAGAGTTTTGCTAGGTAAACTGAAGACAGCATGAGGTAGGGGTTAAAAATACATATTTCAGCGATGACTCTCTTATCAAGCTCTGAAGTTTCGTTTGCTTGCAGTAGCTTTTCATTGCTGTGACTGGCTGGTTGTGTGAGCCCTGGTCCCACACGCCCCCTCCTGTGATAGGCAGCTCACTGTCTGTAGATAATGGTGGGGGCGGGTTTAGCTTTCTCAGCTCTGCCTCATTCTAAATCTAAAAAATCTGATTGTGTGAGAACGGCTGCAGCCAGTAATCTAAGTGATACATCGTTGGAATCAGTTTCTCTTTGCCTACATCAGGCTGCTCTCAGATGAGATAGCAAAAACTTGCTGACAGATTCCCTTTAAGACATTCATCAGGCATTTATCAGATTATAGCTACACAGCGCTTTTGACTGATACTTTATTTTGTTTTGTCCCTATGGAAAAAAAAAATCAAAGTGTGACAAAGTTCTGACAGAACGTATGGCACAGTTCTGCTACCAGAGGACCACCCTTACATTATTATCAGAAGGACAGCAGAAGAGGTTAAAAAGAAAAGCGAGTTTGTATAACCCTTTATGCAATATATAGAGTTCATCTGATGACACATTCCCTAAGTGTACTGAGATAATAGACTCAGAATGTTCCTTCTTTTTTCTCTGGTTGACTAATTTATCTTCAAATGAAAAAAACGATGTGAACAAGGAAAAAAAATCACAGTGTTAACAGGATGCATGCACATCCAATACTATGCTGCGCTTATTGTGATCTGTAATATGGATGTACATTTCATTACTATTGTCAGCAGACTGTCTATTATTGTGCTGCTCACTGATCATTATGACATATATATATACACTGTATAGATGTTCTTTAGATTTGTGATAATTATATATTAATTTATCCAGTTTATATCAGATCAGATCACAGAATAGAAGCTTTGCAGTAGTATATGTAATATGGAGACAGGTCGCACGCTCTGTCAAACTTTCTGAACTCGTCGATCTTCCAGCACCATGGACATTGGGCAGCCTGTGGTGTTCTATTTCTTAAATTATGCAGACAAAATATATAAAGTATATTCTAATAGTAATTGTAAGCTCTCTCATATTGCTGCTCAACATGACACTCTTTCCTGTGATGTCTATAACTGAATGGTAATGGTAGCCCGGGGATGAATCTATAGAGGGTTGGACAATTGGACCCCTGTGGTTGTCACCGTAATAAACAGCAATTCTATATTTGATGCAACTGTGTTAGGGAAGAGGTATCCGACATTTATAACTTCCAAGATCCATATCAGTTTTATGGGTTGCACCCTGGCGTTAGCTGCCAGTCATAGGTTTATTAAATACTAGGACATCCATAGTGCCAATAGTGCATAATGGCATTAAGAGCTGACATGAGCTTGAGAGCAGCAAGCAAGGGGCCTTCGCGTCACACGTGGCATCAGCCACTATTTGGGGAACACCGTGTCAGACCTATCCCACTTGTTACCCTTATATCTAATTCTAGATTCATATCTATAGAAATATGTATATTATAGCTATATTCTAGATACAGAAATGAAATCATGTTGGGTGAAGTGGTGTAAATCATTCATAGCTTTAGTTCAAGGCCTTGGGTGGTTACATTTTTTTTATGAAGAGTATACTGACATAGCGACATATTGGAAATATGGAAACATTTTGCACCCACATAGCCATATCCCATTTACCAAGAAAAAGTCAAAGGTATCAATATTTGGTAGAGGAAATGGCACAATAAGGAATTTATTAATGAAAGTATACTATCTTTTTTTCCAGCCATACTTATAAAGACACTTTTTCCATTATCGGATAGCACTTGGACCAATGTTATTCTAAGGGACAGTACAGATCTGGGGCAGCATGCTGAGAGTTGCTGCACAAATCGGATCGCAGTCACCCATTCAAGTCTACGGGTGCGTGGAAAACATCGGACTGCACTCGAATGTTATCCAAGGGCAGTCCGATTTCCGCTGACTCACAGAATGCAGAAGTTGGAGAAATTTTGTTCTCCATCTTCTTCTCACATGTGATCCGATTCTCTCATCCAGGAGAACCAAATCACACTACGCTGATACTCTGATCACTCCTACCAGAGTTTGAAGGGAGTTGTCGTTAATTTAATCGGCCCGATTCTCTCGGAAGAAAGAATCGACGCTTGTGTGATCCCGGCCTTGGAATGGCAGCTGCTGTTTGTGCTGGTAAAAAGGCGCATGTCTCCCACGTCACACTAAGTATGGCTGTTTTATACAACTTTTATAGAAGTTTTCTTATCAGAAATTGATTTACAGCGGCAGATACAACCTAGAATTATTGTGTAACGGTGCCACATTCCTCAACAGGACTGGGTATTGCAAAGATGGAATAATAAATATTAATAAATAAATACATATAATTTATCTCCCCAAAAAATACTGCTTAATAAAGTGGAAAATATTCTTTCATAACTGTATATAGAAAAAATAATAATAATGTATTAATTATTACTATTACAGGTTTTGAAATAATACACAATAATGAAAGTGTCATTAGTGTGATCTTTATACATCAGCTTTAAACAATGTAAGTAAGGACAATAGTCCACCCATCTCGCAGAGAGCAGCAATGGGCACAGCTGCAGTCTTACCTTAAAGTACGCCCTCTGCAGGAAGTTGTAGGGAATTCTCCTGTGGAACTCGCTCCTGATGTCCTCCGTGACTCTGTGCCTGGACAGTGCCCCCAGGATGCCCTCCTCACACTGCTGCACACAGGATGCCCGCTGCAGCACCACACTGGCAAAGTTCAGCTCCCAGCTGCTGAGAGTTTGCTGCAGGGGGAACCTCCTGTTACAGCCCAGGCTGCAGCTCACCTTGGTCTGCCTGAGCTGGGAGAAGCTGCTGACAGCCATCTCCATGTAGTAAACCACCTTTTGGAAGTCATTTCTATAATAAGCCTCTATCCCATTATCATAGAGCAGGTCATAAGGGTCCAGAGTGGAGACGAAAGAGTGCAGGAGAGACAGGAGGAAGGGGACACACAGCTCCTTGTAGTGCATGTCTGCTCTGGTCCCTCTCTCTCAGGGTCTGGAGCCCTTTAAGAAGGGGTCTGTGCTTCTGCTGGGAGCACCATGTGCAGCTCTGTCTGACTCACACACAGGCAGCCGGCTCACTTAAAGCGACACACACTCCTTTAGGAGGAGTCCAAAGCAGCAGCAGCCTCAGTAGGGGAACAGCCAGCACCTCTCTCACTGGCTCAGGGGTCTGAACAGTTGCCAGCCCAGGAATGCGGGGGGAGCCATGCTATTCTGGGTCTCCTTCATTACTGTCACCTTCCCTGATCTTCTCCTTCTACTTCTTGCAGATCTCTCATCTTTGTCAGCTGTGAGGCTTATAAACTCCAGTAAGGAGATGCACTGCCCTATTCATGTGTGTATGGGGGTGGGGGTCCTGAACCCACCAACTGTCTAAAATACTGTAAGTGTTTACCCCATTTCTACTTTTTTTTACATTCGGAATCGTCTGGATCTGACATTAAGGATTTTTTTTTAATGACAAAGTTTTATTCAAGAAGCAGGAAAGAAATGAAACAAAAAGTTTTAAAAAAACTCACTTTTCTTCATATGTCATGTGACTGCTGAGACCAGTGATTGGCTGAAGAGGTCACATGGTTGTAGAGACCCTCATATAGCCCAGGTATCTAACAGTGGCTGTGGGGGGGCTGCAAGGCATTAATCAGCCAAAATAGGGGTCAAATTTGAAGGGAGCAGTGCCATTCATTGTCAATGAGACAGTCGGAGATGGTCAAATAGCACTCGTTCGTCAGGTGAAACAAGCACAAAAGATCATTGTTCTGAGCAGGGCATCATCCTGTGCAATCAGGACTCGCATTGCCAAGAACTACACACTAAGCGATTTATTACAGACGGCTCGGTGTGCATAGTTTACATTGGTCTGCTATTAACCCCTTCAAAACCTTGCGATTTTTCTTTTTTTCGTTTTTTCCTCCCCTTCATCCAAGAGCCATAACTTTTTATTCTTCCGTCCACATAGCCATATGAGGGCTTGTTTTTTGCGGAACGAGTTGTACTTTTGAATTACATCATTCATTTTATCATGTGAGGCACTGAAAAGCAGGAAAAAAATTCCAGGTATGTTGAAATTGCAAAAAAAGTGCAATTCTACAATTGTTTTTCACGTTTTTTATATGCCATGTTCATTATATGGTAAAACTCACCTGGCAATATGATTCTCCAGGTTAGTACGAGCACGCAGATACTAAACATATATAGCTTTTTTTTATTGAAGTGATGAAAAAAATTTGGAAATTAGCACTGTCTCCCATGAACGCTGGCCATGGACTGGCTTTCACAGGAGACTCTTAGTAACAGGCACGGGGGTCATCAACAATCCCCCGACTGCCATAGCAACCCATCAGCATCCCCTGATCACGTCATGGACGCGCCAATGGGAGCATGGAATAATACACCCCCTTCCGGCGCGTGTTAAATACCACTGTCAGAGATTGACAGGGAGATAACTTGTTAAAAGCTCCGATCCATCCTTGGCTGTTAGAGGGACAATCATCTTTAATGTGCAGGGAAAGATGTGGGCTCGGCATGCGAGCCTGCATCAAAGGCAAAGACATGACATTTGACGTACAAGAACGTCAAAGGTTGAGAAGGGGTTAAATGACCGCTGATCAGTAAAGGTTTAATGATTGGTGGTTGTTTAGCAGGGCTGCCACCAGGAATTTCGGGGCCCCATACTGGCAAAATTTTCGGTTCCCCTTGAGACTCCGCCCAGGCTCTACCCCAGCTCCGTCTCCACCCCTCGAACCTTCCACAGACCCACCACCCACTTTTGGAAAAACTCTACTTTCTGCGCCACGTCTTCACCAATCACACATTAACAGTTCCCATTGAACACCAGATCATATACATAGCAAGCAACTTTTGTTTTGGCCAAAAGATTTTGTAAGCCGCCACCACGACAAGGAGACTATTTTGGCCGGGCCCTACTCTACTCTAACCTATTAAACATTTCTTAAAATACCCAATATTCTTTTTAGGTATATTTTTATGTATGGGAATGTGTCACATACATTTTTTAAAATGACCAATAATACCACAAGCAAGGGACAAATACTGCCACACCATGACCAGACCACATATTACCACCACATAGTGACCGAATAATACAACAAGCAAGGAACAAATACCGGAACACCGTGACCAGACCACATATTATCACCACATTGTGACCAAATACTACCACATACAAAGGGCAAATACTGAGACACCGTGACCAAATCACATATTACCACCACCTAGTGACTGAATACTACAATACTGATCATTAATAAAAAACAGAATACTAATATTAGAATAAGCCATTATACACAGGAGCTCTGTGCATATTATACAGTGTATAGTGTAAGTGTACAGATAATACAGGGATCACCAGTGACATTATACACGGGAGCTCTGTATGTAGTGCATAGTGTAAGTGTACAGATAACACACTTACTCACTAGTGACTTCTCTAGTAGAAGTCCTTCATCTTCGCTTTTCCTCTTCATCCAGCGCAGACCGCCATCACTTCTTCCAGCCAGGACTCGTCTCTGCATAAAATAACACAGTTATCTAGAGCTGCTTTCAGAGCACATTCCCCAATTTTCCCCATCTTCTACACTACACCAGATGAAGAAAAAAAAGTGACATAGTACTGCCCTGCACAGTAACAGGACCCCCCACTGCAAACATTATCCTCAAAAATAAAATACATCACAGCAGTAATAATATCCATACTTAACCCCTACAGTAATAATCTTCCACATCCTGCCCCCTTGTCTCCATCCTGCCCCCTTGTCTCCATCCTGCCCCCAATGTCTCCATCCTGCCTCAATGTCTCCATTCTGACCCCAATGTCTCTCCATTCTGCCCCCATGTGGCTCCATCCTGTCCCCAATGTCTCCATCCTTCCCCTAATGTCTCTCCATTCTGCCCCCAATGTCTCTCCATTCTGCTCCAATGTCTCTCCATTCTGCCCCCAATGTCTCTCCATCCTGCCCCCATTGTGTCTCCATCCTGCCTCAATTATGTCTCCATCCTGCCCCCATGTGTCTCCATCCTGCCCCCAATGTATCCTTCCTGCCCCCATGTTTCCATTTGTCTCCATCCTGCCCCTAATGTCTCTGCATTCTGCCCCCAGTGTCTCCATCCTGACCACAATGTCTCTCCATTCTGCCACCAATGTCTCTCCATTCTGCCCCCATTTTCTCTCCATCGTGCCCCCATGTGTCTCCACCCTACCCCTAATGTCTCCATCCTACCCCCAATGTCTCCATCCTGCCCCCAATGTCTCCATCCTGCCCCCAATGTCTCCATCCTGCCCCTATTGTCTCCATCCTGCCCCCATTGTCTCCATCCTGCCCCCATTGTCTCCATCCTGCCCCCATTGTCTCCATCCTGCCTCCATTGTCTCCATCCTGCCCCATTTTCTCCATCCTGCCCCCATGTGTCTCCATCCTGCCCCATGTGTCTCCATTCTGCCCCCAATGTCTCTCCATTCTGCCCCCAATGTCTCTCCATCCTGCCCCCATTGTGTCTCCATCCTGCCCCCATGTATCTCCATCATGCCCCCAATGTCTCCATCCTGCCCCCATGTTTCCATTTGTCTCCATCCTTCCCCTAATGTCTCTCTATTCTGCCCCAATGTCTCTCTATTCTGCCCCCAATTTCTCTCCATTCTACCCCCATTGTCTCTCCATCCTGCCCCATGTGTCTCCATCCTGCCCCCAATGTCTCCATTGTGCCCCCAATGTCTCCATCCAGCCCTCATTGTCTCCATCCTGCCCCCATTGTCTCTATCCTGCCCCTATTCTACCTCCATCCTGTCCCCAGTGTCTCCATCCTGCCCTCATTCTGCCTCCAATGTCTCCATTCTGCCTCCATGTTTCCCATTCTGCCCTCCATGTCTCATGTCTCCATGTCAGGATTGTCTCTATCCTGCCTCTATTCTACCTCCATCCTGTCCCCTGTGTCTCCATCCTGCCCTCATTCTGCCTCCAATGTCTCTATTCTGCCTCCATGTTCCCCATTCTGCCCTCCATGTCTCATGTCTCCATGTCAGGATTGTCTCTATCCTGCCCCTATTCTACCTACATTCTGCCTCTAATGTCTCCATCCTGCCCCCATTGTCTCTATCCTGCCCCCATGTGTCTCCATCCTGCCCCCATGTGTCTCCATCCTGTCCCCAATGTCTCCATCCTTCCCCTAATGTCTCTCTATTCTGCCCCAATGTCTTTCCATTCTGCCCCCAATGTCTCTCCATTCTGCCCCCAATGTATCTCCAGCCTGCCTCAATTGTGTCTCCATCCTGCCCCCATGTGTCTCCATCCTGCCCCTAATGTATCTATCCTGCCCCCATGTTTCCATTTGTCTCCATCCTGCCCCTAATGTCTCTCCATTCTGCCATCAATGTCTCTCCATTCTGCCCCCATTGTCTCTCCATCCTGCTCCCATGTGTCTCCATCCTACCCCTAATGTCTCCATCCTACCCCCAATGTCTCCATCCTACTCCAAATGTCTCCACCCTGCCTCCAATGTCTCCATCCTGCCCCCAATTTCTCCATCCTGCCCCTATTGTCTCCATCCTGCCCCCAATGTGTCCATCCTGCCCCCATTGTCTCCATCCTGCCCCCATTGTCTCCATCCTGCTTCCATTGTCTCCATCCTGCCCCATGTGTCTCCATATTTCCCCATGTCTCTCAATTCTGCCCCCAATGTCTCTCCATCCTGCCCCCATTGTGTCTCCATCCTGCCCCCATGTATCTCCATCCTGCCCCCAATGTCTCCATCCTGCCCCCATGTTTCCATTTGTCTCCCTCCTTCCCCTAATGTCTCTCCATTCTGCCCCCAATGTCTCTCTATTCTTCCCCCAATGTCTCTTCATTCTACCCCCATTGTCTCTCCATCCTGCCCCATGTGTCTCCTTCCTGCCCCCAATGTCTCCATTCTGCTCCAATGTCTCCATCCTGCCAACAATGTCTCCATCCTGCCCCCAATGTCTCCATCCTGCCCTCATTGTCTCTATCCTGCCCCTATTCTACCTCCATCCTGTCCCCAGTGTCTCCATCCTGCCCTCATTCTGCCTCCAATGTCTCCATTCTGCCTCCATGTTTCCCATTCTGCCCTCCATGTCTCATGTCTCCATGTCAGGTTTGTCTCTATCCTGCCCCTATTCTACCTCCATCCTGTCCCCAATGTCTCCATCCTGCCCTCATTTTTCCATTTGTCTCCCTCCTTCCCCTAATGTCTCTCCATTCTGCCCCCAATGTCTCTCTATTCTTCCCCCAATGTCTCTTCATTCTACCCCCATTGTCTCTCCATCCTGCCCCATGTGTCTCCTTCCTGCCCCCAATGTCTCCATTCTGCTCCAATGTCTCCATCCTGCCAACAATGTCTCCATCCTGCCCCCAATGTCTCCATCCTGCCCTCATTGTCTCTATCCTGCCCCTATTCTACCTCCATCCTGTCCCCAGTGTCTCCATCCTGCCCTCATTCTGCCTCCAATGTCTCCATTCTGCCTCCATGTTTCCCATTCTGCCCTCCATGTCTCATGTCTCCATGTCAGGTTTGTCTCTATCCTGCCCCTATTCTACCTCCATCCTGTCCCCAATGTCTCCATCCTGCCCTCATTCTGCCTCCAATGTCTCCATTCTGCCTCCATGTTTCCCATTCTGCCTCCCATGTCTCCATAAGGCCTCCAATGTCTCTCCATAAGGCCCCCATGCCTCTCCATAAGGCCCCCATGTCTCTCCATAAGACCCCCATGGTGCGGCTTTAAAAAAAAAAGTTTCTTCCTACCTTGCAGGGCTCCAGCAGTGTCCAGCTCTCCCATCACCGGAAAGGACGATCACTGGCGCATGACAGTGACGTCATACGCCAGCAACATGAGAGCGCTGACATCAGCCGCCGGCCTGTGATTGGCCGGTGGCTGTTAACTATTGCCGTGTGGGAAACTTCCCGCACGGCTATAGATTTAAAGTGAAGGTGAGTCCGAGGACGTGAGTCCTGCCGCTGGGTTCCGGTAAGCAGAAGAACGGGGGCCTGACCGGGCTCCCTCTGCTCACCGGGCCCCATAAACCAATGCCCTGATGGTGGCCATGTTGTCTAGTGATGCGCCCCCTGGGGCTGTAGGGTACTCAGCCGGGCCGGTCGGTGCTAGGGATGTCACAGTGGCGGTGACCCGGTCCCTGACTCAGTGCGGTCAATTAAAGGAAAAGTAAAAGGGAAATAAAGTTTTTAGAGATAATGCTCGTGACGCCACCTGTGGTATGCGGCTATATGGGGCCGCCGCTGCGATGCAGATCCACTGGAGCTGGTGGTGACGCAGCAGAGTTGGTTCAGCTCTCCACAGGCAGAGCTAAGCTCCAGGGCAGTATATGAAGAATTGTGGAGGTAGATGTTGTTGGTGCGTGTAATGCACGGCTAAGGGCACAGACAATGACCAGACAACAATTTGATGGCGGTTTCCTCTATCTTTACTTGCGGTTTGTCAGAGCAGACTGGGGCACGGTAGCTGGTGGTGGAGGTCCGGGCAGCCTGGAAGCAAGTTGGGATCCACCTCGCCAGGTAGAGTTGTATGCCTTCCCTCTGCGTTATTCTCTTTGGCCCTGTTGCTTGAAGCTATGCTGTGGCCCTCGTCCCTAAGTAAAACGTCTCTTCCTCAACCGTATGGCAGGCTGCTCGGGCCTTCCTCAAGTGTCGCTCCCACGTGGCAGTGCTGGGCCCTATGATGCTGCTGAACCGCTGGGCGTCTGGTGGGGCCAGGAAACCTGCAGTCTCCTGCCCTCCGGATTTATCTGCTGGGCCTTCAGTGCCCCACGGACTCTGGTGTCCGGTTCACTTACGCTTCTCTCCTCTGAGGTAAGCTTGTACACAGCTCCCTTCCCAAGGTCCTTCCTCGTCTTTTTCCTGTCTCCAACTCCTCTCAACTCACTCTTACTAACCCTTCCTCCAGATTCCAGTTTTTAAGGGGCAGGAGCTCCCCTTTCTGGTCTGGAGCCAGGAAAATGTTGTATGCTGGTAAACCTGATTAGGGGACCCCTCCTTGCTTCCAGGCATGGCATCACCCCTTGTGAGGGAGGCAATGCCACTGTGGCAACCGGATCCCTGGGGTGCCAAATTCCCCCCTAGTTAAATTCAGTACTCCCGGACTAAGGACACCTTTAGAGTTAAAGAATTAACAACAATAACGATTCATATTCCAAATAATTTACAAAGTCTCAAAAAGGCAAAAATTGCAGAATAACAAAAACCAAACTAAACTTGGGAACAGTCATTGTGGCGCTTAGTCTTTACGCTACTATATGGGAATTGTCTTTTTCCAGGCTCTTGAAGGTTGGTTGGTGGGAACCGCCTCAACCCACTTCGTATATCATCCCTGGGCATGGCTTCAGGGCACTCTGTCGGTGGGCCTGGTTTTCGGCCACACCTGCGGTTTATTTTCAAGGCCAACAATTAACTTTATTCAACATTGTCCTGACCACACCTAGTCCTGTGTGTAACATACCTGGCGGCGTCCTTGCATAGTGGTCTATCTCCCACTGTGCAAGAGCGCGCACTTGATTTTCAGTCCAGACTGCCACTCTGGCTTCTTTCCATACTGTCTGCTTTGCTCTGCTCTGGCTGCTTAGGGCGACGCCCGCCAAACTTCCTGTTTCTTGTAGCTGCTGCAGACACACCCCTAATGCGTCCTCAGCCTATTGCTGTCTGTCACCTGGTATTTAAACCAGCTCCTCCTTGGAATCCATGCCTGATCATCTTGTTCTGTCAGTTGGCTTCTTGTCACTGATGTGCCAGGTCCTGTCTATGTTTCCTGCCTTGCGGTTTCAGTTCCCGTGTCTGAACTGTGTCCTGTCTGTGCACTCTAGCCCGCTGTCTTTCTGCCTTTCCTGGAGGCTGTATTTCCAGGCCCGTGTGAACACGCTCTTAGCCTGTTCGTCCCGCCCTCTGGGGCCCGCATACCCAGACTCATTCCTGTATTTGTTGCAGTACAGTTCCTGTCTGAACTGTCTCCTAACCTGCTTTCTGTTTCTCTCTATGTCCGTACCTTCCCTTTCTCCTGCATTGTCTGAACCAGCACTTGGCTTTACCTTGGCTCGTTCCTGTATTTTGTTGCTGTTACAGTTCCTGTCTGAACTGTCTCCTTACCTGTTTCCTGTTTTTCTTTATGTCCGTACCTTTCCTTTTTCTGCTGAGTCTGAACCTGCTCCTAACTCCAACTCGTTGTCGCTGTACTTCCGTTTGTGAGTTTAGTGTCCACTCGCTACTTCTTTGCTAGTATCTTGTGTGTATTGGTTCTGCCTTCCCCTTCCTGTCTGTTCCGTGTGAACAGAGCCCTGTCCCCTCTGCTCTGCCTTGCTCACCGCTCCTGCGGTTCTTGCCTGCTCTGCCTTGCTCACCGCTCCTGCGGTTCTTGCCTGCTCTGCCTTGCTCACCGCTCCAGCGGTTCTTGCCTGCTCTGCCTTGCTCACCGCTTCTGCGGTTTCCGCTCTGCTCTGCCTTGCTCACCACTCCTGCGGTTTCCGCTCTGCTCTGCTTTGCTCACTGCTCTGGCAGTCTCGCTCTGCTCTGACCCTTTGCTCGCTGCTCCGACAGTCTCGCTCTGCTCTGACCCTTTGCTCGCTGCTCCGGCAGTCTCGCTCTGCTCTGACCCTTTGCTCGCTGCTCCGGCAGTCTCGCTCTGCTCTGACCCTTTACTCGCTGCTCCGACAGTCTCGCTCTGCTCTGACCCTTTACTCGCTGCTCCGGCAGTCTCGCTCTGCTCTGACCCTTTGCTCACTACTCCGGCAGTCTCATCCTGCTCCACTCTTGCTCTCCACTCCAGGCGGCCTCGTCCTGCTCTACTCTTGCTCACCGCTCCAGGCGGTCTCGTCTTGCTCTGCTCTTGCTCGCCGCTCTGGGCGGCCTCACTCTGCTTTGTTTGTGCACTGCATCTGCGGTTCTATTCCTGAGTCCTAGTCTGTACTGGGTCCTATCCACTCTGTGCTCCAACCTGCCAGTACCTCCTTGCCTGCATACCAGTCGTGCTTACCAGCATCCTCCTGCCTGCATACCGGCTGTACCTGCCAGTACCACCCTGTTTGCATACCAGTCGTGCTCGCCAGCGTCCACCCGTCTGCATACTAGCCGTGTCTGCCTATACCCACCAGTCGGTGTGCCAGCCTAACCTGCCTGTTCCTGTATTCCCCGGTGTGGGTCAACAGCCGTGTCCAGGGTCTGACCTGGAGTAGCACCTGGTCCCTTTGCTCGTTTCCTCCTTGGTGCACTGGCGTCGTATGCCGTCGTGCGACCTTGGTCGGATCGGGTGGATACTTAGTTACGCCCCTGCAGGCATTCACTCTCCGGTATGGTCCAGTGGAATCACTACATATACACGCACACGCCAGTCAGTCCGGGCGTGTGCATTACACTGTGGTCCATTTGTCCATAAATATAATAACTACATACACTTACGATTGCTTAAAAGTTCTTACAGGAAGTCTCTGTAGGCTCTCATACTTAACGGTTGCAACTGTATACTATACACTATCATCTTATTACACTTTAGTCCCTATAACAGGCAGGGAGCTGACCTATGGTACTACGGGTTGATCTACGCAGTACATTTGTTGCCAATGACCTACCCGGGTCTCTAGTGTCTACCGCTGGCGTGGTGGGCTCAGTGTGGACTACACTACGGTTAGTCTGAGGTAACACCAGTAGGCTTGGTAGTCTTCTACGACTTCTTTGACTCACTATGGGCATGACAGATTCACCGCTAGCAGGGGGTAGATTCCTTTGTTCCACTGCTGATGAAGCATCTGTTTCTGGGGCCGACTGGTCTCTCTGCTGTTCTAGAGTCTCTGTGGCTTCCGGTGAGGCTACTTGGGGAAAGGTCAGGACAGGTACCACGATTGCCTGGTTCACCTGTGTCCAAGACCGGGGAAATTCTCCAAGGATGGTTTGAACCGTTTTGGTCTTCCTCTTTGTGTCTCTATTGATCAGGGCATATCTTCAGGTGGTCTCTTGAGACTGCAGCCGAAGTCTCTCCACCATCTTTACTGATGAAGCATACCTTGGTGTTGTCGAAATTTGAAGGTAAGGCGGTGTATGGCTCATCCTCCCACTGCTCATCTAATTTGTGAACTCGTCTTTTCCTTTTGAGTACCTGTTCTCCAGGTGATAAGAGAACTGCAGGTGCATGCTGATTATAAGTTCTCTCCTGCCTCTGTCTCGCCAGGGACAAACTTCTCTCTACACATTCTTGCACCTTGCAATATTGTTGCTGCCGCTCCGTATCCCAGTCTGCATCTGGTGATGTCGTCTCAGGTGTTAAAACTCCCATGTCTAAGTCAATGGCCAACTTGCTAGGTCTTGCTCTCATCAGGTAGGCGGGTGTACAGTTGTTGGAGTTCACCGGGATGTGGTTATATAGGTCCACCAAATCCGGTAACTTCTCTGGCCACAAGCTACGTTCTTCAAGGGGCAGTGTCTTCAACAGGTCTATTACCACCTGGTTCATTTTCTCACCCAACCCGTTGGTCTGCTTATGATACGGCGTCGTCCTTATTTTCTTGCAGCCGTACAAGTTGCAGAATTCTTGAAAGACTTCCTCTTCAAAGGCTGGGCCTTGGTCGGTGAGCACTCATTCAGGGTAACCGTCGGGCGACAAAAGTGTTATTGAAATGCTTTGGCTGCCATCTTAGCCGTCTGGTCCTTCACTGGCACTACTACCAGGAACCGGGAGTAGTGATCTACTATGGTGAGAGCGTAGACATAGCCTGACCGGCTTGGGGCTAGCTTCACGTGGTCCAAGGCTGCCAGTTCAAGTGGTTGTTTGGTGATTATGGGCTGCAGGGGAGCCCTCTGGCTATCACGGTGTTTCCGTCTCAGGTTGCATGGACCACATTCTCGACACCATCTCTCGATTGCTTTCCTCATAACAAACGAGTAGAATTGCTCATGTAGCAGGACTTCCAACTTCTTCCACCAGAAGTGTCCTGCTCCATCGTGGTACGCCTCTAAGACCATTGGCGCATCCCACTTTGGGACTACCACTTGCCAGACCAGTTCGTGTGTCCGGGAGTTGATGCTTCTCTGACACAGCTTTCTCTCGTAGATGAACAGCTTGCCCTTCTCCTTCCACAACTGTTGGGTCTCCTGTGGAGCATCTGGACCAGGGTGCGAGTCAGCTTGTGTCAGCAACTCCTTTACTAGGTGGACAGCCGGGTCGCTATCCTGCGTTTCTGCCCATCCATGGTGGGGCAATGGGTTAAACGTGGCCTTTCTGTTGGCGGAGCGCTTGTTCCTCACACAGTGGGAGCACTGGGTCACCCCGTGACGATGGAAAGCCAGTAGCTCTATCTCCTCCAGCTCTTCCAGGTCTTCTCCCCCATCTGGCAAGTTGGGCATCCTGGACAGCGCATCAGCATTAGCGTTTTTATGCCCCGCCCAATACTTGATGATAAACTCGTAGTTGGACATCCTGGACAGCGCATCAGCATTAGCGTTTTTATGCCCCGCCCAATACTTGATGGTAAACTCGTAGTTGGACAGCCGGGCCATCCATCGCTGCTCCAGCACACCTAGCTTTGCCGTTTCAAGGTGGGTCAGCGGATTATTGTCTGTGAAAATTGTAAACTTCGCTGAAGCTAGGTAGTGTTTGAAGCGCTCTGTTAGAGCCCAGACTATGGCTAAAAACTCCAATTTGAAGGAACCATAGTTGTCGGTGTTCCTTTCCGTGGGACGGAGCTTCCTGCTGGCGTAGGCAATCACTCTCTCTCTGCCCTGCTGTACCTGGGACAGCACTGCTTCCAATCCCACATTGCTGGCATCCGTATAGAGTATAAAGGGTCGGCCATAGTCGGGGTAGGCCAGGACTTCGTCTCCCGTAAGAGCCACTTTAACTCGAGTGAATGAATCTTCTTCTGTTTTACTCCACTTGAACGGGGGATTCGGGTTCTTGGCCTTTCTGGACTGGCCCACTAGGAGATCCTGCATGGGTGCAGCTATCTTGGTGAAACCCTTGATGAATCTCCTGTAGTAACCTACCAGCCCTAGGAACTGCCGCACTTCTTTGATAGTGGAGGGTCTTGGCCAGTCCTTGATCACGGTGACTTTTTCAGGGACTGGTGTTACACCTTCGGCGCTTACCACATGACCTAGGTACTGCACCTTGGGCTTTAACAGGTGGCACTTGGACTGCTTTACCTTCATGCCAAAACCAGATAGGGCTTCGAACACCTCGGCCAGGTGCTCCAGGTGGTCTTCGTATGTCTTTGAGTAGATGATTACGTTGTCTAGGTACAGCAGGACGGTTTCAAAGTTTTTGTGTCATAGTCAACACTCCATTAACCACTGGAAAGTTCCCGGGGCATTGCAGAGCCCGAATGGCATGAAGTTGAACTCGCAGAGGCCCATTGGTGTCGTAAACGCGGTCTTCTTTCTGTCCGCTCCTGCCACGGGAACCTGCCAATACCCACTGGTGAGATCCAAAGTGGAGAAATAGCGGATCTTAGTGCAGCTAATGATTCCTCAATTCTGGGTAATGGGTAGGCGTCCTTATGTGTAATGCGGTTAATCTGCCTATAATCAAAACACATCCTCATTGTACCATCTTTCTTTTTAATGAGGACTAATGGAGCTGCCCAGGGGCTACAACTATCTCTGATCACCCCAGCCTCCTTCATCTCCCGTAACATTCCTTTGGCACATTGATAGTGAGCTGGGGGTACTGGTCGGTACCTCTCTTTAATGGGCGGATGGTCTCCTGTGAGGATATGATGTTGGACTCCTTTTACCTACCCAAAGTCTAGTGGGTGTTTGCTAAAGACTCGCTCATATTCTTGGACCACCCGGTACACCCCATGCTTTTGGTGGAAAGGGGTGGAGTCAATGCCTTCTTGTAGCTTCTGACACCAATCCTCCACCTGCCCCTTGGAGCCATTATCCTCCCCCGGTTTGGACGGAGGCAAGGGTTCCACTGCCTTTATTTCATTGTTACTGACAGTGAACAGCTTAGCAAAGGTGGCATACCAGGGTAAATAGACCTCTTTCTCCCCACAATTCATGATGCGTATCGGTACTCTCTCCTTGCTGACATCGACCACCCCCCTGGCCATCAAGATGGTGGGCCTACTAGCAGAGTACACGGGTTCTACCAGGGCCTGATAATCTTGACCCCTGAGACCTATTGCTGCTCGACACCATATTAACATTTCACTCCTAGGGGGCATTACAATGGGGAATGGATCACTCATTCTGACACTGCCGACTTCTCCACCAGATAGCTCTACCTGTTGTCTTTCCATCAGGGCTTTGATCTCCTTCTGCAGAACTCGCTGCTGACCCGAACTGGCAGTCTCTGCGACCTGTTGCAACAAAACAATAATTTCCCCAAGACAATTCTCTATCACATTGGTGCCTAAGGTTATCCTAGGATGGCTCTCTCGGCGATCAATATCTACAATAATCAGCCATTGTGATAGCAGTTCTACTCGGCCAACCTTTATGGTCACCTCTTTATACCCCACCTGAGGCAAGGGCTGACCATTGCTGGCAAAGATGTTAATATGTTCATCTGGACTGCGGGTAATGTCTGAATCAGTCCAGTATAAAAAGGATATATGGCATTGTTGTCACCTGGGAACCAGTGTCCAGTAATGCGTTCATCGGGATGCCATCAAGCACGACAAGTAGGACCGGTCGTCCTCCCACGTACTTGTCTCCCCAGATTTGTGTGCCTGGTCGTCTTACTCCTGGGGGTTGGCCCTCTACCCCAGGGGTTGCTCATGTAAATCGCAGAATCTTGCGGGGTGCCCTGCCTTTTGACAGCGGCGGCTGATGGGTTGTCCGTTCTGGTGGTAGCGATCGCTGTTTCTCCCTCTGGTCGGTGGAATTCTTCTCTGCCGTCGCCACGGGACATCATCTGGACTGGAAGCCAGCTGAATTCTTTCCTTTGGAGACATTTACATTGCTTGCACGGTTTTGGTTAGTGTAGCCACACTTTTGGTCAGCCCCTGGACCTAAAGGCGTAGGTCTGCAGAGGGGACATTATCTAGGGTCTGCGCGTCAGCCTCCACAGGTGCCTGGGAAAAGGACGCCACCTCCTGGTGGTATGTAATAGCTGGGCGCCGGAGGGGTGCATTGCCACTTGGGATTGATTCTCGCAGCACCTGGATGGCCCGGTCTTTAAATTGCGCAAAGTCCAGATCAGGGTTTTGCAGAGCCATTATGCGCAGTTGTGTCCGGTGAGCGTTAGACAGGAGCCCCTCGATAAACTGCTCAGTTAGCAATCTGTCCTCGTCTCGCACACTGTCGGAGTTTACCTGTTTAATGGCCACAGCGCCTCCTGCAGGTTTAGAGCATAGTCCCGTACACTGTCCTGCACCCTTTGTTTGCACCCGTAGAACTTCATTTTAATCTCTGCTGCTGTGCGGGTGTCAAAGGTATCCTTCAACCGGGCCAGTATTTCCTTAACAGTGCTTTTGTCCCTGCCCGGCCAGGACTTCACCTCTCTCTGGGCCACAACGATTAGCTGGCCTAAGAGGATGCTGACTTTTGCTTCTCAAAAAGGGGGTACACTTGAAACAAACTGCGCAGTCTCTCCTCAAATTTGCTCAGGGTGTGCGACTCCCCTGAGTACTGGGGCAACTACGCCGCCCCCGGTATATACGGCATGGACAAAGGCATTACTCTGGCGGCGGCCGCGCCCGCAGCTAGATCCTCTCCCAGGTTGGGCATCTTCCTCCCCCCCTAGTGAACCTCAGCCAGTTCCTGGGTTTCTGCTGGTGTACCAGTATGCTGCTCTGCAGGCGAGAGGGATCGCTTACCCTGCTGTTCCCGGATCGGGGCCTCCTGCTTCCCCTCCGCTGACGGCAAATGACGTGATGATACCGTTCAGCAAAGTCTATGGCACACAGTACTCTGTTATACTGGGCTTCGAATCCAAGTTGACGCGCCCCCTGGGGCCATGGGGTACTCGGTAGCCGGGCCGGTCGGTGCTGGAGATGTCACAGTGGCGGTGACCCGGTCCATGACGCAGGGTGGACAATTAAAGGAAAAATAAAAGGGAGATAAAGTTTTTAGAGATAATGTTTGTGACGCCACCTGTGGTATGCGGCTATATGGGGCCGCTGCTGCGGTGCAGATCCACTGGAGCTGGTGGTGACGCAGCAGAGTTGGTTCAGCTCTCCACAGGCAGAACTAAGCTCCAGGGCAGTATATGAAGAATTGTGAAGGTAGATGTCGTTGGTGCGGTGTAATGCAGGGCTGAGGGCACAGACAATGACCAGACAACAAATTGATGGCGGTTTCCTCTATCTTTACTTGCGGTTTGTCAGAGCAGACCGGGGCACGGGCACTAGCTGGTGGTGGAGGTCCGGGTGGCCTGGAAGCAAGGTGGGGATCCACCTCTCCAGGTAGAGTTGTAGGCCATCCCTCTGCGCTATTCTCTTTGGCCCTGCTGCTTGAAGCTATGCTGCGGCCCTCGTCCCTGAGTAAAATGTCTCTTCCTCACCCGTATGGCAGGCAGCTTGGGCCTTCCTCAAGTGTCGCTTCCACGTGGTGGTGCTGGGCCCTATGATGCTGCTGAGCCGCCGGGTGGTGGGGCCAGGAGACCTGCAGTCTCCTGCCCTCCGGATTTAACTGCTGGGCCTTCAGTGCCCCACAACCATGGACTCCGGTGTCCGTCTGGTGGGGCCAGGAGACCTGCAGTCTTCTGCCCTCCGGATTTAACTGCTGGGCCTTCAGTGCCCCACAACCATGGACTCCGGTGTCCAGTTCACTTGCACTTCTCTCTAGGGGGAGCTTATTCACAGCTCCCTTCCCCAGGTCCTTCCTCGTCATTCTCCTGGCTCCAACTCCTCTCAACTCACTCTTGCTAACCCCGCCTCCAGATTCCAGTTTTTAAAGGGAGGAGCTCCCCTTTCTGGTCTGGAGCCAGGAAAGTGTTGTATGCTGGTAAACCTGATTAGGGGACCCCTCCTTGCTTCCAGGCATGGCATCACCCCTTGTGAGGGAGGCAATGCCACTGTGGCAACCGTACCCCTGGGGTGCCACATTAGGGCTGCCAGTTGGCCCTTGTAAATGGACTCTAACAGTGACAGTTAACAAGGACCTGTTCTCAAAAGGGATGCAGGTTCCACCACATCTATCATACATTACTGTCCTATCCTGTGGATTTGCCTTAAATATAAATAATGAGAATAGCCCTTTAACCATTTCATAACCTAGGGATTTTCCGTTTTTGTGTTTTCATTTTTTGCTCCCCTTCTTCCCAGAGCCATAATTTTTTATTTTCAGTCAATATGGCCATGTGAGAGCTTGTTTTTTGCGGGACAAGCTTTACTTTTGAAAGACACCATTGGTTTTACCATATTGTGTACTGGAAAATGGGAATAAATTCATAGTGCAATGAAATTGCAAAGAAAGTGTAATTCAAATGCTTCAGCTCTGCTATTTGTAGCAGAATTGATCAACTGCTATGAGCGCTGGGCCTCGGGGCGGTGCTCATAGCAGATCAGCAGTGACAACCACAGGGGTCTCCTGCAGGCCCAGGTTGTCATGCCAACACATTGGCGCCCTGCGATCATGTGACAGAGATGACGCTGGGCAGAGCTAGTGACACGTCTCCAGTTTGCACGAGTTAAATGCCGCTGTCAGAGATTGACAGTGGCATTTAACATGTTAAAAGCCAGGGGTGGGTCGCGATTCCACCCGTGGATGTTAGGGGCACATGACAGCTGATCAGATCAGCTTTCATGTGCCTAAAAACATGCGGGCTCCGTGCCAGAGCCTGCATGGAATGCAGAGACACGACCTATGATGTTATAGGTCGTGAAGGGATTAAAGGATTTTCTATTTATCTCATGCCACAAGATTCTACAGAACACTTTCACACTTCTTGTGATGTGAATGCTTCAGTGGGTCAGAGCTGTTTTGGTGGCAGATGGGGAATCTACCCCAAATTAGGCAAGTGGCTTTAAAGGGAGTGGACAATAAATACAAATTATCACATCCACAAGATAGGTTATGGCGTGCTGATCATCAGAAGTCACTCCACTGGGACCTCCACCAATTCCAAGAATAGAGATTTGGTCCCACATGCACACCACTACTCCGATTCATTGTCAGTGGGTCTGCAGTACATAACTGCGCACCGCACTTGGCCATTCTGGCTGTCTCATAGACAATGAATGGAGTGATGGTGTGCGTGTGGAGCACTCTGGATACTCCACTCTCTTGATTGCTGGAGGTCTTGTACAATGCAACGTGAGACCTCCATGCATTGGGCTTGTTTTTCTAGCATAGTCCACACATTCTCAATCAAACTGAAATCTGGGGAATTGGGGCGTCAAATGAACACTATTATTTCTTCATCATGTTCCTGAAACCATTTGATGAACAAACCTGCACTGATTGGCTGTTTGAGAATATGTATCCCAGATTGGGCACTATTATCCCAAATATAAAATGGAGAGGCAGGTCGGATGCCCAACTACTACTCCATTCTTTCTCTATGGGGTTGACGGGAAAAGCTGAGTGCAGTGTTCAGCAGCCCCAAGAGGAATGAATGGAGCAGCGGTCAAGCATGCATTTTGCTGCTTTATTCTAACTGGGATTAAAGTGACGGACAACCCCTTTAACAATTTCTACAGTATTTCTACAGGGCTCTATACTGCTGGGAATATTGTTACCATGAAAGGAAGTATTGTATCTGCAATAATGTTTAGGTAGGTAGTACATGTAAAAATAACATTTACATGAACGACAGGACTCATGAATTCCTAGAAAGACATTGCCCAGTGCATCACACTGCCTCAACCGACATGGCCTTCTTCACATAGTGCATCCTGGTGTCAAAGCTTTGACTTGATGTAAAAGAAACATCATCTTCCCCTGCTTTATAATCCTGATCTGATGGGTATGTCTCCACTGGAGGGAAAGATAAGAAAGACAGTGCACATAGGGCTTTATCTGTATAATAGTAATTACCAGGTCCCACAATCAGTCTGACTCACCTTCTGAGGTTGTGTGAGTCACAACCAACTGTGAAGCACCTGTCAGATGGCCGCTGCAGGAGACCCCGCTGATCAGTAAACAAATGACAGGAGATAAGAAGCATACAAAAAGGCGTTATGCATGGCGGAAAAAAAACACAGCATTCCAAGAAAGACACTTGCTACCCACAGTAAAATTTGGTGGAGGTTCCATCATGCTTTGGGGCTGTGTGGCCAATGCCGGCACCGGGAATCTTGTTAAAGTGGAGGGACGCATGGATTCCACTCAGTATCAGCAGATTCTTGACAATAATGTTCAAGAATCAGTGACAAAGTTGAAGTTACGCAGGGGATGGATCTTTCAGCAAGACAATGATCCAAAACACCGCTCCAAATCTACTCAGGCATTCATGCAGAGGAACAATTACAATGTTCTGGAATGGCCATCCCAGTCCCCAGACCTGAATATCATTGAACATCTGTGGGATCATTTGAAGAGGGCTGTCCATGCTCGGCGACCATCAAACTTAACTGAACTGGAATTGTTTTGTAAAGAAGAATGGTCAAAAATACCTTCATCCAGGATCCAGGAACTCATTAAAAACTACAGGAAGCGACTAGAGACTGTTATTTTTGCAAAAGTAGGATCTACTAAATATTAATGTCACTTTTCTGGTGAGGTGCCCATACTTATGCACCTGTCAAATTTTGTTTGAATGCAGATTGCACATTTTCTGTTAGTACAATAAACCTCATTTCAAGTGAGAAACATTACTGTGTCCAACAGTTATTACATATATCAAACTGAAATAGCTGTTGCAAAAACACCAATTTTTATAAAACAATAAGCTTAAGATTAATAGGGGTGCCCAAACTTTTTCATATAACTGTATAATTACCTACTTACAAGATTCTATGGAACATGTTTTATTTTTTTGATTGGAAAAAATATTATCGCTTTACATATGAGACACAATTTCTCTCTATAGATTTATATTTTATATATTTTGAAAGCATCAGAATCAAAATATTAAGAACAGATTTGTTTTATACAGTATTTCTAAATATAGAGATAATTTACATCAGAGATGTAAGAAATCCCTTTAGCTTTCATCAGTATTAAGCCCTGGAAGTTCTAAAACTTCTCTCATCAACTTTGTAATTAAACATTCCAATATGAGCATGTAAACTTCCTATATTTCATGTAGTGCGTACTGTGGAGCAAAGGTGCACAGTAAGGGGGAGCGAGAAAATCGTATACAGAGTACACAGTAAGACGGGCAGAGTGTGACCATATTACTGATTTTCATCCTGAAAACTTATTAACTTTCAGATGCATGAATAAAGCCTGTGAATAAAATTAACAGAAATCCCATGACATAGATAAGTGCAGTAAGCTTGGCTTCCAAATAGGAAAATATGCAGCTGTCTTTAAATATAAGTAAACCGGAGTAGAATGCCAACACAAACTTCCGATTCTGTCCCACTGTTTGGAAGGTCTTTGAGATGACGTCTTAAGAGTTTAAGGGATGTCTTTTCCACAGATCACTGCTATTTAGGCATACAATATATTTTACAGTTAAAACTAAAATTATTCAGACCCCTTTGCAAATCAGGTTTATTAGCAAAATTACAAACTTTGGGCTGCTTGCAACAAACTAATCAAACAAGAACAATTTATATAGATCAACACAACTAATATAACAAGTTATTTCTCCAAATTCAACACAAAATTCCACTTTTAATGACTTCTATAGTCTCAGAATTACTCAAATCGTTTATGTCAAGCATTTTAGTACTTAGTAGAGCTCCCTTTAGCTGTTATAACTTGCTGCAATCATGATGCAGAGATAGAAACATGCTTCTGACAACGTTTTTGAGGAATCTTAGCCCATTCCTCATGCAGAGCCAAACAAGAGATCAGTGGATGTGTAATAAGGGCACACTCTTATTTTCTCTTGTTTGGCTCTGTAATGCTTATAGGCAATGGCCTCTTGTTCGCTAATGTTGTTGGCTTTGTATTCTGAAACTGCCCTCCTCAAACCCCAACAGAGATATTCTAATGGATTGAGGTCATGCAACAGAGAGTCATTACAGGATCTTCGAGGATTCCTTCTGAAACCATGCCTTGTTGGACTTTGACATATGCTTCAAATGTTTTGTAGAGTGGATTGTGATAGCCAAAATCTACAATTAAGGATCCACGCTAAAGATCAAGTATAAAACATCTTTTGTCTAAAAATAATGTTTTTTGGGGAATCTTGTTCATCAGATAAAAAGCCATTTAATGAAGGGGATTCCTCCAAAATGTGTTACTTAAATAAGCGCCACTATGTCTCTTGGTGGTCTATCTATTTCTCTACTCCTGACCAACAGGGAAAAAAACAAAAGTTATTTTTACATATTGCTTTTCACAACACAATTAATGGGGACTTCGGGAATAGAAGAAAAAAAACCTAAAGGAAATGTCATTCTGAATAAATTACTAAATACCTTATATATTACACTTGTTTTGTCTAGGGACATGATAACTAGAATTAAAGTGTCCAATGTCTTGTTACACTGACAGAAACATGTCTGTTATGGATTGGGCTATGGATTAGTAAAATAAAATTACAATATCATTGGACACCTGGCAGCATCTTTTCTGTGAGTCATAATTACATTAGCAAGGAGTTGAAAGTGGCAAGAAGAACAAATGTTCTATATGTAATTTTCTCGCTAGCATAAAGGTGCTAAAATATGAAGTGGAAATAATGGCCCCTACGGTAGAAGGTGTGTCTCTAGCATATGTGGCAAAGGAAATGCAATATTTCTGTACTGTTATAATTTTAAGCTGATGTCAACACCATCCACGAATTTATCTGTGATCGGGAAACATATTTGGTTCTTTTGATTCAAGCGCCAGGATTTTTGGCCTTGGGAAACTAAAAAAATGTAAAATCAACCTGAATTATACATATCATAGTTATGTTTACTGTGTCGAGGATGGTGAAAGTATGATCGAAAATATGGCAGTCATATTATTCCACTAGAAGATTCCTGAGGGAAAATATTATGTAAATTAGGATCATCTCCTTGCACCCACCTTTCATGGAATCATAGAATGTTAAAGTTGAAAGGGACATCCAGGGTCATCGTGTCCAACCCACCTCTCAATGCAGGATTCACTAAACCATCTCAGACAGATATCTGTCCAGCCTATGTATGAAGACTTCCATTCAAGGAGAACTCACCACCTCTCGTGGCAGCCTGTTCCACTTGTTAATCACCCTCACTGTCAAAAAAAATGTTCTGGTATCTAATCTGTATCTTCTCCCTTTCAGTTTCATTCCATTGCTTCTTGAGTTTCCATGTGCAAATCAGAATAAGGATGAACCCTCTACAGCGTGAAAGCCCTTCAGATATTTGTAGACAGCTATTAAGTCTTCTCTTAGTCTTATTTTTGCAAGCAAAACATTCTCAGATCCTTTAACCGTTCCTCATAGGACTTAGTTTGCAGTCCGCTCACCATCCTATAGAACCTATATATAGGACACATAAACTAAATGTAATATAAAATATAACATTTATTAGCTCACCATCCTAGTAGCTCTTCTCTGAACTTGCTCCAGTTTTTTTTATGTCTTTTTCAAAATGTGGTGCCCAGCACTGGACACAGTATTTCTTTACGTGTATGCAATTAGCCATCCTCCTTTCACCTGAACAGGAGGAAGAGTGATGGTTGTGGATGAGCCCCTTTATGATATCTCATCCAGAAAAAACTCTTTGTCGGATCCAGGAGAGACAACGTGAATTATAGAGTTATACTAATTTCTGCACCAATTTCATCTGCAAAGAATCCCTGAAGGATATAAACTGTAAGAGCTTTCCTTATTTATCCCTTTTTATTTCATACTGTTTTTGCCTTTTATATATGTATTTTGGTAATTTCATCTTTTCGTAACTTTTTTAAGCACTATACCTTTTTAATTAAAATGAAAATGTAATACGTTTTTTCCTTGCTGCTAAAAACTTACCCACAACCTCGAGGAGGGAAATATAGCCTGATTGTGTTACCCTGTGTATGCCGGAGTGCAAAAAGAGTACCTATAAGGTGTTTGGGAAAGTGGTGTGTTCATGTGTACTACTGTGTCACCCAGGATAGGCATCTCATTGGCATGTCAAAAAGGTGAATGATGGCAGCAAGAATAATGGAAGTATGAACTGGCTGGGGAGTTTGCTTAGCTCCTCATCCGCCTATCATGATAGGAGAGTTGATAAATAAGAGTTAGAAGCGGAGTCACCCTTTAAAGTCACATTGGTGTAGTGAGTGGGTGTTGTTAGTGACACTGTCCTAGAATGTTAGATTAGATGCCTGTGAGCATGTGCAGAAGGAAATTCTACTTCTGTGACTTGGAGATAACCTATGTCATATATTATCAAGCTATATCCAGCTCACAGAAGCCGCTCAGCATTCAGAAAGACAGGGAGGACATCAGTGTGAGCAACTTCTTTTAACGTCAGCACACTTGTATCTCTAGTATTAGATCAGAAAGACAAGGTGGAAAGCAGTGTGAGCAGCCTTTTCTTACCTTTGTACCCCTTGTATCTGCATAATTCAAAATATTATAACTCATCAGGTAGAAGTCTCCACCACCGCTTGTAAATTTACAGAGATCCAGAAAGCCTGTCGGCCAGAGCAGGCAAATATTCCTTTAAAAAAACAAAAATAATTTGGATTTTCCGTTAAAAATTCTTAGATAATTTTATTAATAATCAATTTAAAAAATCATCATAGCAGGACAGCGATACATGTATCGCCAATATTGGATCAGAAAGACAGGGTGGACAGCAGTGTGAGCAGGCATTTCTTACCTCTGCTCTTCTGGTATTGTCAGCATTAGATCAGAAAGACAGGGCGGACAGCAGTGTGAGCAGCCTCTTCTTACCTCAGCTCCTCTGGTTTTGTCAGTATTAGATCAGAAAGACAGGGTGGACAGCAGTGTCTGCAGCCTCTTCTTAGCTCAGAACATTTGAAAACACAAATAGCTCTCAGCCAAACAAAGCATTCATGTGAATGGGGGAGTATTTTGACTGATCATTATCTTATATGTACAGTATGTCTAGCTTTATTCCAATTGACTGGGACTATAGTTCTCTGAACAGCAAGAGGTCTGAATTTTTATTGTGTCTTTAAAGGGCATCTATCAATAGGATCAAACCTCCTAAGCCATCTATATAGGCATACAGTTCAGAGAAAATTTACTAAAATGAGACCTTGATATCTGCGATCCGATGTCTTATTCCAAAAAAATCCAAGTTTGTTTTAATATACAGGGTGGTCCAAAACTAGGTGGACAGAAAGTGTAATAAGGTTATGAAGGGGGAGATTTATCAAACATGGTGTAAAGTGATTATGTGGAGTGATGAAGCTTCTTTCAAATTATCCGGCCATATTAACAGACATAATTGTATTTACTGGTATAATGAGAACATGCATTTAACATGTTCTTTAGGTAAGAAAATTTCTAATACAATCCACAGGGAGAAGATTGGAACAAAACAAAATCGTGTAAACTGCGTGCTAGCAAATGCCAGGAGCCTGACAAACAAGATGGATGAACTGGAAGCAGAAATATCTACAGGTAACTATGACATAGTGGGAATAACCGAGACATGGTTAGATGAAAGCTATGACTGGGCAGTTAACTTACAGGATTACAGTCTGTTTAGAAGGGATCGAAGAAGTCGGAAAGGGGGTGGAGTCTGTCTATATGTAAAGACGTGTCTAAAGCCTACAATACGGGAGGATGTATGGGAGGGAAATGATGAGGTCGAGTCCTTATGGGTGGAGATACATGGGGCAAAAAACAATAACAAAATTATCATAGGAGTCTGTTATAAACCACCAAATACAGTTATATGAAAAAGTTTGGGCACCCCTATTAATCTTAAGCTTAATGTTTTATAAAAATTGGTGTTTTTGCAACTGCTATTTCAGTTTGATATATTTAATAACTGTTGGACACAGTAATGTTTCTGCCTTGAAATGAGGTTTATTGCACTAACAGAAAATGTGCAATCTGCATTCAAACAAAATTTGACAAGTGCATAAGTATTGGCACCCTTATCATTTTCTTGTTTTAAATACTCCTACCTACTTTTTACTGACTTACTAAAGCACTTTTTTTGGTTTTGTAACCTCATTGAGCTTTGAACTTCATAGCCAGGTGTATGCAATCATGAGAAAAGCTACTTAAAGTGTCCACTTGCAAGTTGTTCTCCTGTTTGAATCTCCTCTGAAGAGTGGCATCATGGGCTCCTCAAAACAACTGTCAAAGGATCTGAAAACAAAGATTATTCAACACAGTTGTTCAGGGGAAGGATACAAAAAGCTGTCTCAGAGATATAACCTGTCAGTTTCCACTGTGAGGAACATAGTAAGGAAATGGAAGAACACAGAGACAGTTCTTGTTAAGGCCAGAAGTGGCAGGCCAAGAAAAACATCAGAAAAGCAGAGAAGAAGAATGGTGAGATCAGTCAAGGACAATCCTCAGACCACCTCCAGAGAGCTGCAGCATCAACTTGCCACAGATGGTGTCACTGTGCATCGGTCAACTATACAACGCACTTTGCACAAGGAGAAGCTGTATGGGAGAGTGATGCGAAAGAAGCCGTTTCTGCAAGCACGCCAGAAACAGAGTCGGCTGAGGTATGCAAAAGCACATTTGGAGAAGCCAATTTCTTTTTGGAAGAAGGTCCCGTGGACTGATGAAACCAAGATTGAGTTGTTTGGTCATACAAAAAGGCGTTATGCATGGCGGCAAAAAACAGAGCATTCCAAGAAAAACACTTGCTACCACAGTAAAATTTGGTGGAGGTTCCATCATGCTTTGGGGCTGTGTGGCCAATGCCGGCACCGGGAATCTTGTTAAAGTTGAGGAACGCATGGATTCCACTCAGTATCAGCAGATTCTTGACAATAATGTTCAAGAATCAGTGATAAAGTTGAAGTTATGCAGGGGATGGATCTTTCAGCAAGACAATGGTCCAAAACACCGCTCCAAATCTACTCAGGCATTCATGCAGAGGAACAATTACAATGTTCTGGAATGGCCATCCCAGTCCCCAGACCTAAATGTCATTGAACATCTGTGGGATCATTTGAAGAGGGCTGTCCATGCTTGGCGACCATCAAACTTAACTGAACTGGAATTGTTTTGTAAAGAGGAATGGTCAAAAATACCTTCATCCAGGATCCAGGAACTCATTAAAAGCTACAGAAAGCGACTAGAGGCTGTTATTTTTGCAAAAGGAGGATCTACTAAATATTAATGTCACTTTTCTGGTGAGGTGCCCATACTTATGCACCTGTCAAATTTTGTTTGAATGCAGATTGCACATTTTCTGTTAGTACAATAAACCTCATTTCAAGGGAGAAGCATTACTGTGTCCAACAGTTATTACCTATATCAAACTGAAATAGCTGTTGCAAAAACATCAATTTTTATAAAACAATAAGCTTAAGATTAATAGAGGTGCCCAAACTTTTTCATATAACTGTATAGCAGAAGCCACGGAAAGTCTATTAATGAGACAAATAGACGAAGTAGCAAAAAATAACGAGGTGATTATTATGGGGACTTCAACTACCCCGATATAGACTGGGAAACCGAAAGCTGTAGATCTCAGAAAGGAAACAGGTTTCTGTCAATTATCAAAGACAATTATTTGTCACAACTTGTGCAGGAACCAACTAGAGGGACGGCCCTTTTAGACTTAATATTAACTAACAGGCCAGACAGAATAACTGAGGTGCAGGTCGGGGGGCACCTGGGAAATAGTGACCACAACATTATACAATTCCACATGTGCTTCAGTAGGGTTCCCAGCAAGGGAGTCACAAAAACACTGAACTTCAGGAGGGCAAAGTTTGATCAGCTAAGAGATGCCCTTCACCTTATAGACTGGGATAGTATCTTCAGTAATAGGAACACGGATAGAAAATGGGAAATTTTCAAAACAGTCCTACATAGTCACTGTAGAAGGTACATACCTTATGGGAATAAAAGGGCTAGGAATAGGAGGAAGCCAATGTGGCTAAATAAGGAAGTCAAGAGGGCAATGAAAAACAAAAAAAGGGCTTTCGGTAAACTTAAACAAGAAGGCAGCGAGGAAGCGCTAATATCTTATAGGGAAAAAAACAAAATCTGTAAGAAACAAATAAGAATAGCAAAAGAGGAAACAGAGAGACTAATTGCCAAGGAAAGTAAAACGAATCCCAAACTGTTCTTTAACTATATAAACAGTAAAAGGATTAAAACTGATGGCGTTGGCCCATTGAAAAATAACCTGGGTAAAATCATAGAGGGCGATGAGGGTAAAGCAAACCTACTCAATAGCTTCTTCTCCACTGTTTTCACAAAAGAAAACAATTTATCGGAGGAAATGCAGAGTGATAAAGTAAACCCTCCGCTAAATATCACCCACCTAACCCAGGAGGAAGTTCAGAAACGCCTAAATAATATCAAAATAGACAAGTCACCCGGCCCAGATGACATACACCCCCGGGTACTAAAAGAATTAAGTAATGTGATAGACAGACCGCTGTATCTTATATTCAAGCACTCTTTATGGACAGGGACTGTCCCACTAGACTGGCGCCAAGCAAATGTGGTACCAATATTCAAAAAGGGGTCTAAAAGTGACCCTGGGAACTATAGACCAGTAAGCTTAACGTCTGTTGTGGGTAAATTGTTTGAAGGATTTCTTAGAGATGCTATTGTAGAATATCTTAATGATAATAACTGTCTAACTCAATATCAACATGGATTCATGAGGGATCGCTCCTGCCAAACAAACCTGATCGCCTTCTACGAGGAGGTGAGCTCACAGCTGGACCGGGGAGAGTCAGTGGATGTTGTATACCTTGACTTCTCCAAAGCGTTTGATACTGTGCCACACAAAAGGTTGGTATATAAAATGAGAATGCTTGGTCTGGGGGATAATGTGTGCAAGTGGGTAAATAGCTGGCTGAGTAATAGAAAGCAGAGGGTGGTTATCAATGGAGTAAGCTCAGGGTGTGTCAGGGTTACTAGCGGGGTGCCTCAAGGGTCTGTCTTGGGCCCTATATTATTTAATATATTTATTAATGATCTAGTGGAAGGGTTGCATAGTAAAATAGCAATATTTGCAGATGATACTAAACTTTGTAAAGTAGTTAATACAGATGAGGATAGGGCACAGCTACAGGAGGATTTAGATAAATTGGGGAGTTGGGCCAAAAAATGGCAAATGGGGTTCAATGCCGATAAATGTAAGGTCATGCACATGGGAAAGAAAAACAGCAGTCACCCATACATATTAAATGGGAAACCGTTGGGGAAATCTGACATGGAGAAGGACCTGGGCGTCTTGGTTAATAGCAAATTAAATTGGAGTGCCCAGTGTCAGGCAGCAGCTGCGAAGGCAAATAGAGTCATGGCATGCATCAGAAGAGGAATAGGGGAATATGATGAGAACATTGTTCTTCCTCTGTATAAAGCGCTGGTAAGGCCGCACTTAGAATATTGTGCACAGTTCTGGGCTCCGGTGCTCAGGAAAGACATACTGGAGCTAGAGAGGGTACAAAGGAGGGCGACTAAGGTAATAAAGGGAATGGAGGGACTAGAATACCCAGAGAGGTTGTCAAAATTAGGCCTATTTACATTGGAAAAGAGAAGGCTTAGGGGAGACCTCATAAACATGTATAAATACATCAGGGGGCAGTACAGAGATCTCTCCCATGACCTGTTTATACCAAGGATGGTGACAAAGACGAGGGGGCACACTAAGCGTCTGGAGGAAAGGAGGTTCCTGCACCAGCATAGAAGGGGATTCTTTACGGTCAGAGCCGTGAGACTCTGGAACTCTCTGGGAGAGGAAGTGGTGATGTCCAACTCACTTAATGAGTTCAAGAGAGGCCTGGATGCCTTCTTGAGAACAATAAAATTACATCTTATGCTTAGTTAATTAATCCAGGGATTTAATCTGACTGCCAGATTGGTGTCGGGAAGTGAATTTTTCCTCAATGATGTAAATTGGCCTATACCGCATGGTATAGGAATAGCGGAATAGCTGCAGTGCACAAGAAATAGGCTGAACTGGATGGACGCTTGTCTTTTTTCAGCCTTATAAACTATGTAAAAACATTAGGTCAGCAACTAAATGAGCCTGGTGTCAATGTTTGGGGTGGTATTTCAAGTTTTGGTGTTTTAGTGCCAATATTTTTTGATGGAACAGTCACAGGAGATAAGTATCTCGAAATTCTAATGAATCAAGTTGTTCCCCAGTTACAGCAACAGCCTAATTCAAATGACCTTTATTTCCAACAAGATGGGGCCCCTCCACATTATTCAAGAGTAGTCCGCGAGTATCTTGATGAAACATTTCCTAATAAATGGATTGGCGGAAGAGGCCCACTTGATTGGCCGGCACGTTCACCAGACTTTACCCCAATGGATTTTTTCTTTTGGGGAGTACTCAAGGACAAAGTTTATAGTCGAAAACCAAAAAGTGTCAGTGATTTGAAAAATTACATAAGAGATGCATTTCAAGAAATGCCATTATTCTGTATGAAAGCAATTATACGGTGTGAAGGTTTGTGTGGGGGCCATAATACTGTTTGGAGGGCTAGTGCGGGCCATTATACTGTATGGAGGGCTGTGTGGGAGTTACAATTGGGGGATTATACTGTGTTGGGGTCACCATACTTTGCCTTGGGAGTTGAAGTGGGGTACAATAGGGTCATTATACTGTGCATGTGGAGGCTAATGTGGAGGAATGCACCATAGGGGTATCATACTGTGTTTGGGGGCACTTTTATTGGCATCATACTTTATGGGGCAATGAAAGAGGAATCTAGGACTTCAGTGGGAGGAAAATTACTAAGTAAAGGCTGGAAAGTTGTGAGATCTGCCCTTCTGTGACACAGACAAATATATATATATTTTTTTTTGGGGGGGGGCTCAATTAGAGCTTCTGCTATGGAGCCCCATGATTTCTATGTACGGCCCTGCCCCATTCCAAAGATTAATAAGAGGTATTCATTGAAAAGTTGCAAGAGCTGTCATGCACAGTGTAGGAAAGACAAAGTTCAACATGAAAAGATGAGGGGAAGAGAGCCCAGACACTAAGGAAAAAGGGGATGGAGACCTCCTAGACTGATCTGATATCACCCTGTCTTCCCTACCGTCCCTATATTTGTTTTTCACCAATAACCGATCAGGAACCTAAAACCCTGTATCTCCCTAGAGCTAGGCTCTGGCTAGGGAAGGGGGGATGATCGCTAGTCAGTCCCCACTAACAACTAAAGACAGCAAGAGGAGACAGATATGGGGAAAGTAACTTAGCTTGAGCCGACTTCAGAGAGATGGCACACACGGCCTCTTAGCACCAAAGAGGAAGTAACGAGACTGCAGTAGCTCCAAGCCTTCACAAGGGGTTATGTGAATATCACCGGAACCTGCCAGTAGCAAACAGCAAGTATTTAAACACCCAGGCCTGGGTGTCAATTAGCAGGAAGGAGGTAGCCGCTGGGTCCTAGAGTGAGACCGATCTAAGAAGGTGTCTGTAATGCCGCAACTGTCTGTCACATCTGACACACCCCTGAAAAGAGCCTTGCATGGTTGGACAGTCATGGAAATCAATAATCCACATTTACAAAGCAGTCTACTCCCTTATTTTTTTTTATTTTCCGATAATCAGATTGAATCCATATGTAGAGAATGTTAGTTTCTATTGAACAGAATAAGAGCTGATCTGCACTGTCAGTGGCTAGTAAATGGTGTATTTGTTTTTTGTGTTGGGCTGGAGATTAAATGAGCTGATGGTCGGTCTTATATTGATGATCTATCCCATGAGTTATTCTGAGGATATAAAAGTATTGCACCTTTAATAAAACAAGCATGGAAATTGTATGAAATAATTCAGTGATCTTTTTTAATTTTCATAATTATAGAAAAAATGTCTATAAAAAGACATTTTTTGCACACGTGTAGCCAGTGTAAAGCATGTAATTTTACTGTAAAGCCTACACTTGTGGTTTGCTCATGTACTATACAAGAGAGCAGCTTAACATCCTAGACATTAGGCAATTTCAGAGAACACCCAGCAGTACCAAGCTCTAATTCTAGCATTTGCAGAGCTACAAGATAGAACTATATTCATGTCCCTGCTGTTTTTAAGCTTTTTTGCAGAATGTCAAGGTCTGAGTAATCACAAACATTAATTCCTTTTCAGGAATTGATGTGTTTCATGCTGTGCCCGTAGTAATGCATTTCTGAGTAGTAACAACTAGTGTTGAGCGAGCACTAAAATGCTCGGGTGCTCGAAGCTTGGGCCGAGCTCGCCGTGATACTCAGGTGCTCGACCCGAGCAGCGAGCCCAATGTTAGTCTATGGGAGACCCGAGAATTTTTGCGGCAGCACCCCCGGCAGTCTTTTAAAAGCCTAACAAGTGCCCAAAACGATAGTGACAGTGCTCAAATGATATGGGGACAGCATGGGGATCAGCCCAGGAAGCATTTCTGACCCCCAGGTCACTGCTGTCAACAACGTGGTCAGAGGTATTAAGCCATTTTTAAGGGCTCACAATAAAACATTCAAAAACGAAACTGAAACTGCTTTCCTGTGAAATATGTTAAGAAGTTCCTTTCCAGGGTAAAGACTTGTGTATAAGGTAAAATAAATAACCCCCCAAAAAATACTCCTCTCCACTTTGGGTTATGTTCACAAGTAGCATTTTTTATGCGTTTTTGCACTTTTGTATTGCTTTCAACCGTGACAAATGCATTCACTGGGAAATGTCATTTTAACATTTTACAACCTTATCTGGCCATGTGCTGTGTGACACATGCATACAGTGCTGAAAAGACATGGGAACAGCATGGGGAAGACCCCTGGAAGCATCTCTGACACCCAGGTCACTGCCTAAAAGTATGCCCATCAGAAGTCATCCTTGCCGCATCAGAAGATGCAGACTTGCAACTATCCCTGTGCAAGTTCTTGTCCCAGGGCACTGTTCAATTGTACCTCCCCCATTCCTTGCAATGCTAGCGCAAATATGCAGCCAACCACCCACCCCCAGGCTGCAATACCATACTGCTTGCTTGCACTTGAAATTGGGCCTTTTAGGCATGTGGAGGCGGAATCTGGCCACCACATCATGGCTGCGTTGGCGGCCTGGAGTCCATACTCAGTCCCCAGCCGCCCGGCGGCCGGGTGTCCACACTCGGTCCCCAGCCGCCAGGGGGCGGCCTGGTGTCCATACTCGGTCCCCAGCCGCCCCGCGGCCAGGTGTCCACACATGGTCCCCAGCCACCTGGGGGCAGCCGGGTGTCCATAAACAGTCACCAGCCGCCCCTATTTCTCCTTGGAACATCCCCCCACACACTTTTCTTAGCCCGGCCTGCTTTAGGGCAGCATTGGACGAGCCCACCAGAGAACCAGACTCCTCCGGTGGGCCCTGGCTTCTCCATCAGGGGAGGTGAGAGTGCCAAGGTGAGGACCATGATGATGATGATGATAGAAGCTAGCATCTGCTTTGTTTTCTTGGAATGCAAGCGCATGTATGTAGTAGCGGCTAGGCCTAAGGTGGTCAGCGTTTTGGCGCATATCCTACTTCCTCCGAGGATTGCTGGATGTTTTCCTGCTACTATCCCAGTTCTATGACTCCTGTTAAAACAAAGCTTCAGGTGATAAATGATGGATGAGGTAGTGGCAAAGGAGAAAGAGCAGGAGGAACAAGGAACATTTACATCAATATCAGGCCAGTCAATCACATATGTCTTGTAGGATATGATTCTGTAACAAAATGAGAGGTTCGGCTACACAGTTATAGGGCATAGTGTGAGTGCAATGCCTACCAAAAATTTTGAGGCACTCCAATGCCCCTTGGAAATGACATGGAGGTCAGAGGGCCTTAACTAAACCGTTTTTTCCATTTATAGCAACTGGGTCTCCTGTACACTGTTGGCCTAAGCAGTGAATGGAAGGCTTTCCAAAAATTATGAGGAACTGCAATGCCCCTTGAAACAGACGTGGATTACAGCGTACTAAAAACCTTCTACCCATTATTGGGGAGTGGGTCTCCCTTAGTTTTCGCCTTTTCACTGAAAAGCAAAAGCTGACTAAAATTAGGAGGAAATGCAATGCCCGTTGGAAGAGTCGTGGAGGTTAGAGGTAATTAAAAACAACATTTCAATGCCCCTTGGAAGAGCTGTGTAGTACAAAGTGGCTTAAGAAGACGCTTTTAATGCCCCTTTGAAGAGACGTGGAGGTCACAGTAGCTTAACAAGACGCTTTTAATGCCCCTCGGAAAAGTGGTGGAGGTCCCAGTGGCTTAACAAGACGCTTTTAATGCTCCTCCGAAGAGACGTGGAGGTCCCAGTAGCTTAACAAGACGCTTTTAATGCCCCTCAGAAGAGACGTGGAGGTCCCAGTAGCTTAACAAGACGCTTTTAATGCCCCTCGGTAAAGTGATGGAGGTCCCAGTAGCTTAACAAGACGCTTTTAATGCCCCTCAGAAGAGACGTGGAGGTCGCAGTAGCTTAACAAGACGCTTTTAATGCCCCTTACAAGAGCCATACAGTACAGCATCTTAAAAACATTATTCCCATTATTGGGGAGTGTGTCTCCCATAGTATTTGCTTATGCCTTCCAAGCAAAAGCTGCCAAAAATTAGGATGGAGGAACTTGCAATGCCCCTTACAAGAGCCATGCAGTACAGCATGTTACAAACATTATTCCCATGATTGGGGAGTGGGTCTCTCATAGTATTTGCTTATGCCTTCCAAGTAAAAGCTGCCAAAAATTAGGACGGAGGAACTTGCAATGCCCCTTACAAGAGCCATGCAGTACAGCATATTACAAACATTATTCCCATTATTGGGAAGTGGGACTCCCTTAGTCTTTGCTTATGCCTTCCAAGCAAAAGCTGCCAAAAATTAGGACGGAGGAGCTTGCAATGCCCCTTACAAGAGCAATGCAGTACAGCATATTACAAACATTATTCCCATGATTGGGGAGTGGGTGTCCCATAGTATTTGCTTATGCCTTCCAAGCAAAAGCTGCCAAAAATTAGGACGGAGGAACTTGCAATGCCCTTTACAAGAGCCATACAATACAGCATCTTAAAAATATTATTCCCATTATTGGGGAGTGGGTCTCCCACAGTCTTTGCTTATGTCTTCCAAGCAAAAGCTGACAAAAATAAGGACGGAGGAACTTTCAATAATGGCAACACGGACCACGGTCACCCTGGTGGTATAGTGGTGGTGGAGGCTGAGGATAAGGAGAAGATCATCAAACAGCCGAAATGAGGAAGCGTATACCCATGTGTGGGTGTGAAGCGGTGCATGTGAATACACCTCCCGAAAAAACACAGTGGATTTGACTTTTTGTTACTCTGCTGTCATTTGGTGGTGATGAGAAGTCTGGCCCAATCCAGCCCTTGTTCATTTTGATAAGGGTCAGCTTGTCAGCATTGTCAGTTGACAGGCGAGTGCGCTTATCAGTTATAATTCCCCCAGCGGCACTAAAAACACGCTCCGATAACACGCTAGCGGCAGGGCAGGCCAGGACCTCCAAGGCGTACAGAGCGAGTTCATGCCAAGTGTCCAACTTGGATACCCAATAATTAAAAGGCACAGAGGAATCACGGAGGATGCTGGTATGGTCGGCAAGGTACTCCCTCACAATCTTTTGAAACTTTCCACTCCTTGTGAGAGTACCCCACGCCTCAGGGCCTGTAAGCTGGGCGGGTGTCAGAAAACTGTCCCAGAACGTTGACAGTGTTCCCCTGCCTCTGCTGGATTGCAGTTGCCTCTCTCTCGCTTGTACACCTTGGCTGGGCAACGAACTGTGACCTCTGCCCCTAGCATGTTCAGATGGGAACTTTTTTAACAGTTCTGCAGCAAGAGCCTTCTTGTACTGCCCCATTTTTGTAGACCTCTCCACCTCAGGAATAAGAGAGTGAAAGTTCTCCTTGTAGCGGGGGTCTAAAAGTGTCACCAACCAGTAATGACTGTCACCCAACATTTTGACAACGCGAGGGTCATGGTTAATGCAGCGTAACATAAAGTCAACCATGCGTGCCAGACTGGTAACGGGCAAGACTTCCGTGTCCTCACCAAGATGACGACTGACCATGCTCTCCTGCTTTTCCTCCTCCCCCCTGTCCTCAGGCCACCCACGCTGAACCGACGGTATGACAGTTGTACAGGTACTACCGTCTACAGCGCATGATGCAAGCTCCTGTTCTTCTTCCTCCTCCTCCTCCTCTTCCTCTCCCTCATTGTCCCCCAATGCACATTGGGATGACATGAGGCTGGGCTGTGTGTAATCGCCCACTACAGCTTCTTGATCCATCTCATCATACTCTGCCTGCAATGCCTCCTCTTTAATTCTCTGCAGAGAGCGTTTCAAAAGACAGACAAGTGGAATGCTAATGCTAATGATGGCGTCATCGCCACTCACCATCTGGGTGGACTCCTCAAACTTTGTCAATATGGTACAGATGTCAGATATCCAGGTCCACTCCTGAGGTCTTATGTGTGGAGTCTGACCTGAATATCGACGGCCTTGTTGCAGCTGGTACTCCACAACTGCTCTCTTCTGCTCACAAATCCTTTGCAACATGTGGAGAGTAGAGTTCCAAAGTGTGGGGACATCACACACCAGTCGGTGTGCCGGAAGCTGCAAACGCTGCTGCAACACAGCAAGGGCGGCGGAAGCTGTAGCCGACTTGCGAAAATAAGCTAACAGGCGGCGTACTTTGACGAGCAGATCTGGCAACTAGGGGTGCGATTTAAGAAACCGCTGAACCATGAGGTTAAGCACATGAGCCAAGCATGGTACATGTGTGATCTCGCCTCGCCTCAGAGCCGCCACCAGGTTACGGCCATTGTCACACACGACCATGCCTGGATGTAGGTTCAGCGGTCTCAGCCACAGATCTGCCTGCTCTTTCACAGCTGTCCACAACTCACAAGCAGTGTGAGGTTTATCACCTAAGCTTATGAGTTTCAGCACAGCCTGTTGCCGCTTGGCGGAGGCAGTACTGCAGTGCTTCCAGCTTGTAACTGATGTGGTGATATCTGAGATTGAGGCTGAACATGAGGAGGAGGAGGATGATGCGCAGGAGCTGTACACTGTGGGGGCAACTCTGACTGACATAGGGCCCGCAATCCTCGGTGTGGGGAGGATGTGTTCCGTCCCAGGGTCCGACTGGGTCCCGGCTTCCACTATGTTTACCCAGTGTGCCGTCAGGGAGATGTACCGTCCCTGGCCACAAGCACTTGTTCACGTGTCCGTTGTCAGGTGGACTCTCCCAGTAACTGCGTTGTTGAGGGCACGGCAGATGTTTTGGGACACGTGCTTGTGTAGTGCAGGGATGGCACACCGGGCGAAATAGTGTCGGCTGGGGACCGAGTACCGAGGGACGACCACCGCCATAAGGTTGCGGAAGGATTCCGTCTCCACCAGCCTAAAAGGCAGCATTTCCAATGCAAGCAGTTGTGAAGTGTGCGAATTTAGGACTGTGGCCTGTGGGGCTTTAGCTGCGAATTTCCACTTTCGTTCAAAGGTCTGGGATATGGACAATTGAACGCAGCGGTGGGACGAGGACGTGGACGTTGATGCTGTTTCTTGAGAAACCGCCATAGCAAGTGAAGACTGAGAGGAGGGGGCATCTTTGCATGCAGTATGGACAGGGGATTGCCTTGCACACACAACAAGGAGTTCTATTGCACGCACAACATTGGAAGAAGCAGTGGTGACACCCACTGACACTGGTCGTGGACCCTGGAGTTCACCCCACAAAGTCGGGTGCTTTGCTGCCATGTGCCTGATCATGCTGGTGGTGGTCAGGCTGGTAGTTTTGTCACCCCTGCTGATGCTGGCATGGCAGGTGGTACAAATGGCCTTTTTGGGGTTATCAGCAGAATCTTTAAAAAAATTTTAGACTCTGGAAGACCTACCGGTTGTACTGGCAATGTCCCTCGGGTTGGTGTTACGGGGAACGGTTGCCCGTAATACCACACTGTTCTGTCTGCGGCCACCACACTGCTTCTTCCTGCCTATTGGGGTACTCTGCCTCCCTCCCCCTGTGTGCTGCTGTCCTCACTCTGCATGTCCTCCTGCCACGTTGGGTCAGTTACTAGATCATCCACCACCTCCTCCTCTTCCACTTGCGCACCACGATCCTCCTCCTCACTTCCTGGCAATTGTGTCTCGTCAACGTCCACCTCTTGTGACAAATTGCCAGCGTCGACTTCCTGTGGCCGTGGCTGTTCAAATATTTGGGCATCGCTACATGGGATCTCCTCTTCCACCACTTTAAGCGGAGCAGGCGAGGGGCACAAATCTGGAAATGGACCAGAGAACAGCTCTTCAGAGTGTCCAAGTGTGGGATCAGTTGCTGTCTGACGACACTCGGCATGGTGGGAGGAAGGAGCATCAGGGTGAGGAGGAGTATGCAGTCGAGACTCGCGGCTACTAAGAGTCGACCGTGTGGAAGACAGACCGGAGGTGGTGGTGCCCAGGTAACTGGAAGTATTATCTGCTATCCAATTAATAACCTGTTCACACTGATCAAGTTCGCAATGCTGGTGTTGTTCTGTGCTTCCCTAGTAATTCGGTCAAGAAGTGGGAGCGAGAAGATGTGGCTGTTGATTGTGGCACATTTTCACCTTGGCCACCGCCCCGTCCTCTGCACGCACCATCACCAGAACGTCCAGTTCCACGTCCCTTGCCACGCGCCTTGCCCATTGTAAAGTAAGTAAAATAGCTTACACTCGCACTATCAATGGAAAAAGGGTAAAAAAAAGTAAATTAGAACCGTGGAAGAGGAAAACCACAGTTCTATTTCTCTGGCCTACACCCGACTCTTTTAAACAATCTGAACAATCAGGGAAAAAATATTACTGTTTTTCTTTACGGAAAAAATACCAAAAGCTGAATAATAGAGATTTCTTACCGTGGAACAGCAAAACCACAGTTATAATTTACTGGAGTATGTATACCAGACTTTTTTAAATATATATATTTGCGGCTGAACAGTGAGCGACACACTCAAACTGTTTTTTTTAGATACAAATGGCCCAAAAGTGGATAATACTGAGGTTTGCACCGTGGAACTGCAAAACCACACTTGTATTTCTCGGGCCTACACCAGACTATTTTCAGCAGATATATTTGTGTCTGAACAATCAGGAGACACTATTATTTATTTTTTACGGCAAAAAGTGCCAAAAGCAGGATAATAGAGATTTTTTACCGTGGAACGGCAAAACCACAGTTATAATTTACTGGTGTATACCAGACTTTTTAAAATATATATATATTTGCGGCTGAACAGTGAGCGACACACTCAAACTGTTTTTTTTTAGATAAAAATGGCCTAAAAGTGGATAATACAGAGGTTTGGACCGTGGAACTGCAAAACCACACTTGTATTTCTCGGGCCTACACTAGACTATTTTCAACAGATATATTTGTGTCTGAACAATCAGGAGACACTATTATTTATTTTTAATGGTCAAAAATTGCGAAAAGCAGCATAACACAGAGATTTGACCCATGGAACTGCAAAACCACACTTGTATTTCTCGGGCCTACACCAGACTATTTTCAACAGATATATTTGTGTCTGAAAAATCAGGGAGACACTATATTATTATTTTTTTTACAGCAAAAAATGCAAAAAGCAGGATAATAGAGATTTTTTACCGTGGAACAGCAAAAGCACACTTCTGTCTCTCTGGCCTACACCAAACTATTTTCAACAGATATATTTGTGTCTGAAAAATCAGGGAGACACTATTATTTTTTTTTTTATGGCCAAAAATGCCAAGAGCAGGATAATAGAGATTTTTTACCGTGGAACTGCAAAAGCACATTTCTGTCTCTCTGGCCTACACCAAACTATTTTCAACAGATATATTTGGGTCTGAAAAATCAGGGAGACACTATTATTTTTTTTTTACGGCAAAAAATGCCAAGAGCAGGATAATAGAGATTTTTACCGTGGAACAGCAAAAGCACACTTCTGTCTCTCTGGCCTACACCAGACTATTTTCAACAGATATATTTGTGTCTGAAAAATCAGGGAGACACTATTATTTTTTTTTTTTACGGCAAACAATCCCATATATCTCTCCCTACACAGAGCTGTCCCTACACTGTCTGATCCGGAGCGACTGTGTCCAAGATGGCAACGGCCGGTTTTAAATACTCGAGGTGACGCTGTGCAGCCAGCCAATCACTGTAATGCCCACAACCAACATGGCTGCGGCATTACAGTGACTGGCTGGCAATCCCTGCATGTTCATTGGCTCTGTAAAGAGCGCCAAACATGCAGGGCGGAGACCCGAGCTCCTGCCCGAGTAACCCGGAAATGCTCGGTGCTCACCGAACATCCCGAGTAGCGTGTTGCTCGGGCGAGTACTGAGCAGTGTCGAGCATGCTCGCTCAACACTAGTAACAACATATTAATGCACAGTGTGTAATTCTTCAGCACAATCTTATTCACTGGAAAATTTTCTTATATTTTACATAGCAAACTAGATTTGATATTTTATTAAAAAATAAGGATCAATGGCCAAATATAACAAAAGCACCATAAAAAATGATTATTATTGTAAAATTATTCATTTAAAATATTTAATAAAGCGAGATCAGAAAAGTGACAGAATTTCTATGCCATCAGAAAGACATTTTTCACAAATTCATATACACATTGAGGCCATTCTCAGTCCTGACTCTCACTCACACAATGAGGTCATACGGATAGAAAATTATCATAGACTTATTTTTTCCTGCCAGTTTTGCCCCAATTCACAGTCATTCTTATGCCTATGAAGATAACGATCCTGTCCCTTTTGTTGAAACTGAGAATATAGGAATTAAATTTCTGTGTTTTTCCAGAGTTAAGCAGCAGTAGAGGCGTCTATCTACAAATCATTTTTTGTTCACATGTATGTGCTCAGAGTTGAAGATTATAGATATGTCCAGAACATTACAAAGCATGTCAGATGCTCTTAGAACTCAATATAAAATCTTGAAATTCAGGTTTGGGCGAAGTTTCCAAAGTAGACAGTGATAGTAATAGAATGTACTGTATCAGTAAAGAAAGTTTTGCTGTTATACTGGACCATTATTGTATCTTTTAAAGTCCAGAAGTTTGTGTTTACTGTTACTTTACAATTTATCTTAATCCCTTGAAGGGAATCTGTCAGCAGGTGTTTGCTACCTCAGAGCAGCCTGATGTAGGCAAAAAGACCCTGTATCCAATGATGTATCACTTAGATTACTGGGTGCAGCAGTTCTCACGCAATCAGAGTTTTTAGATTTAGAATGAAGCAGAGCTGAGGAAGCTAACCCCACCCACAAACCACTCTCTGTCCAAAGACAGTGGGATGCTTAGTTGCCAGACTAGTCTGGCAATGTTAATCTCTTAGTGATAAATCCTTCACAGTTAGTAAACAACAGCACGCACTTTGATAAGTGACACATCGCTGAATTCTGTTTTGCAGCCTCTATCTCCTGATGTTTTCAGATTACATAGAAAAAAACTGCTAACAGATTCCCTTTAAGGATGGGGCTATTTTTCATTTTTGCGGTTTCGTTTTTACCTCACCGTATTCCAAGAGCCATAGCTTTTTTTAATTTTCCATCAACATAGCCATTTGAAGGCTTGCTTTTTGTGGGACGAGTTGTACTTTTGAATAACACCATTCATTTTATCATGTGATGTAATGGAAAGCAGGAAAAAATTCCAGGTGTGGCAAAATACTAAAAAAACCCACAAATCCTCAATAGTTTTTTTTCTATTACTTACAGTGTTGATTTTTCAGTAAAAATGACCTGGCGATATGATTCTCCAGGTCAATACAACTATGGAGATAGAAAACATGCGTAGTTTTTATTGTAGTTAAATGGTGAAAACAAATTCAGTAATTTGTAAAAATAAAAATCTTTTTTCTTGTGATATCATTTTCCGAAAGCCGCAACTTTATTAATTTTAGGGATAAGGAGCTTTATGAAGGCTTGTTTTTTGCACCCCGAGTCAATGTTTTTATTTATGTCTTATTGGGAGAGATAAAATGTTTTGATCACCTCTTATTTACATTTTTTTGGGTTGTTGGTGGCTGAAAAAACGCAATTCTGGTGTTTTGAATTTTTTTACTTTTTACGTTTGCCAATGGGATTCCTTTATTTTATATTTTGATAGATTGGACATTTGCGAACAGAGTGATGCCAAATATGTGTATTTTTTTAAAAAAAATTTTCTTAATTTTTAATGGAGCAAAAGGGGGGTGATTTGAACTTTTATGCATATATATATTTTAAAAGATTTCTTACTTTTCATTGGACTTTTTAGTCCGCTTAGAGGACTTAAACCTTTGATCACCTTCATGCCACAGTATTGCTGTATATAGCAAAACTCACAGTTTGGACCTGCATATGTCCAATGAATGCCATTTTTTATTGTGTTGTGCAAAATTGTATTGAATTGTTATCATGCTAATTGTTTCATGCTCACCATCTGCAATTCCTGTGCGGCTGTTCGCCTGTCCTGACCTATTGCTACTCAATACTGTACAAGCTCTCTGTTCCAAAATCAGACTGACTACAAATTATGGATCTTATCTCTGTCCATGGCTGAGACCTTCCAGAGACATAATCAAGGTTATCTTTCTACATTATGCCTTGCCTAACAATTGCAATCAAGTGATTCACTATTCCTAAGCCGGTTTTATGTCAAATTGTATAACTGAAACAAAAGCTATCAACAAAAAATAACCAATCTTTTAAATCAGGTTTTTTTGTTACAGGTATTTTTAAAAAAATGTTTGCAATTTTCTTTCGATGTCTTAATTAAAAAACAAAATTAGTAATCTTGCAATTTTTAGACTGGTCACTGTGACTATTTTAGATCTAGACTACCTGTTCTTTCAATAAGAGTTCTCATAAAGTTTACATATTATCAGTGGCAGGATCACAGTCAATGACATGTAACACCTCTATACACGTCTGGTAATGAAGGATCCACTGTTCACAATAGGCAATGTCACAGCTGACCCTGCTTCCCCTATAGTCACAATGACCTTTGCATGGGCTCACTGGATGCTTCAATATAAAATATAAGGTCAGAACCTGTTTATTGTAATTAATGTACATGTGTTGTTTCCTAAAACAAACAAAAGTAAGAGTTTAAAGTAGCCCCAGTGGCCAATATGAAAACTGCAAGATTCCTAAATTTTAGCTATAGATTGTGATATTTCAGAAAAATTTCCCAAAATATAAAAAAATACATTTAAAATAAATACCTAATTTAAACAATAGGTCATTTTCTGATAGCTTGCCTTTAAGATATTTCTAGAAAGGAGTGAACTCATCTGTATTTTGGCTCTCTTATTGCTCCAACCTCTAAATTGAATTGTCCCAGGAAGCTATGTCACAGAGATTGTTTGCTTTTTTCTCTCCTTTGCTGTACTAGCTACAACAAGATCAGGGCCACTCCTGCCATAAGTTGAGATGACAATCTCACTTTAGATGGTGGCCTGGAGAAACTCTCAGGGGGCAACTTTCTGCCACCCTTTGTAAGCAAGGCCAGTCCGTCTGTAGGTCTCATTGGCCTGCAATACTTCAGTAACAGATACGTTAGTATCAGTATATTCAGATATGTCAGTATCTGGACATCATACTGTATACAGTTTGGGAGGGGTTAGTGGAGTTTTATAGTAAATGTTTTTCAAGGTTAGACTGGAGAAGAGTCTAGGACTCAGTCAGTGCCAAGTGGAGTCTAGTCAGTGAAGAAGAGTGGAGAGGAGAGAAGGAAGGCTAGACAACTCAGGAAAACAGGTTCTAGAAAGCAGATGTAGCAGAGTTAGGAATGTTCTACCTGTGCTAGTCTCCTAATAGAATGAGGACACATTGGAAGCTTTGTCTGGATGCCGGTACAGTCTTGGGCCTAAGGTCCGGAAGAGGTACTGAGAAGCAGACAGGCCCAGCCTCAGCACCCAGCACACCCGGGCAAGTGTCGGGGCCCTGAGCAGGCGGGGGGTCTACTCACCGTCAGGCACCCCGCTGTTCTATGGGACCCATGAGCGGTACGGTAACAGCGCCCGCCACCCCCCCGCTTGTTCAAGGCCCCGGCAGCCGGCACAATACTTACCTCTCCCCGTGCCTCCGCAGCAGGTCCGGTCTCTTCCGCGGCTGCTGCACTGTAACATCTCAGGTCAGAGGGCGTTGTGACGTCTGTACACCACGCTCTCTCCTGACCTGTCACAGGCAGCGCAGAGCAGGAATACGACGGTGACGCTGAGGAGTCCGGAGCAGCGGCAGCAGGTGAAAAATTAGGTGAGTATTTGATTTTTTTTTTTTTATATGTATGGAGGCATGGGGCATTATATGGGGGGGGAACAAGTGACATCCTGCATGAGGCATTATATGGGGAGGGGGGAAATGAGTGACATTCTGCATGGGGCATTATATGGGGGGGAACAAGTGACATCCTGCATGGGGCATTATATGGGGGGGAAACAAGTGACATCCTGCATGGTGCATTATATGGGGGGAAGTGACATCCTGCATGGGGCGTTATATGGGGAGATGTGACATCCTGCATGGGGCATTATATGGAAGGGAAGTGACATCCTGCATGGGGCATTATATGGGGGGAAGTGACATCCTGCATGGGTTATTATATGGGTTGGGAAGTGATATCCTGCATGGGGCATTATATGGGGGGGAGAGGTGACATCCTGCATGGGGCATTATATGGGGGGGAGAGGTGACATCCTGCATGGGGCATTATATGAGGGGGAAGTGACATCCTGCATGGGGCATTATATGGGGGGGAGTGACATCCTGCATGGGACATTATGTGGGGGCACAGCCTGCATGAGGCATTATGTGGGGGCATAGCCTGCGTGGGGCACTATGTGGGGGCCAGTATTCTGTATGGAGCGTTATATGGGGGCCAGTATCCTGTATTCATCGTTATAAGGGGGCCAGTATCCTGTATGTAGCGTTATATGGGGACTAGTATCCTGTATGGAGCGTTATATGCGGACCAGTATTCTGCATGGAGCGTTATATGGGGTCCATTATTCTGTATGGAGCAATATATGGGGCCCATAATACTGTATGGAGGACTATGTGGTGCCCATAATACTGTATGGAGGACTCTAATGTCCGGTCTGCACTGTGTGCTGCGAGGATTCACCGGTTTCTGATCTTTTGTAGAATTTACAATATATATCGCTGATGTAATGTAAGAAGTGAAATCTTCGGCATTGTACTATATATATATTTCTCTGCGGTATCTGTGCATCATGAATCGTGGTATGTGTTAAAGGGGCCCACTGAGACTCTTTCGCCCAGGGCCCACAAAAACCTGGAGCCGGCCCTGGAAGCAGACCTCTGTCTCCCTGATGAAGAAGATGTCGGCTGGGTCGCAGAGGAAGGAGAAGATGGTGGGTCTCAGGACAGGATAGGGGCAAGGACTGTTAGGTAACAGAACCAAGGGAACATCACTAAAAAGAGACTCTGTCTTAATCTGTATCATGCAGCCATGTGTAAATGAATTTCACAGTAAAGCCAAACCTGTTAACCCGGACCCAAGGTCTCCTTTCTTGTTTGTTGCCGCAACCGGTCCCAATGACAGGGAGGTAATGAGGACTCCCGAATTAAAAGTGAGTACAGAATGAACTCCACCACAGAGCACACTCCACCCTCATTCCTGTTTAGAAGAGGGGTTTCAGGGCAAAGAGAGCTCAGTTCAGGCCCACAGGACACAGAATCTGAACCCCCCTTCACTCCTACCAAAATAATTGTGTATAAATACACACATCGGTCCCAAAGATTATTCTCGTAGCACACATTCCTGATATAGATAAACTACTATCTCCTTTTCTGAGGACCAACCAGTCTGCCAGAATTAACAGGGACACCCAGAAGACACCATATGTTCATGGTTGATTGCTTTTACCCAATATTTACTGTATCTTGCGGATTATAAGACGCGCTGGATTATAACAGAGATAGATGCTGGGAAAGGAATTTGTTTCTGCGCTCTCTGGAGTCATCGACAAACCATTAGTTTATGGTTATGTATGGTTGTCCTGAGGAAGGAGTCAGTGGACTCTGAAACGCATAGACAATAAACCTACATTTTTATCCATACTCCAGAGAGTGCAGAAACAACTTCCTTTCCCAGCATCTGTCCCTGACATATCCATAGGAAGCTGCAGCATTTGGAGTCCAGGCTTTATAGATGTTGTGTCCCACACAGCCCTACTAGGTGAGCAGTTTTTAATACTTATGTAACATTTATTAATTGGACAAGACCCTATTGTGCTCTTGCATTTTTCCATAGCACTGGATTATAAGACACAGTGTAACATACCTGGCGGCGTCCTTGCATAGTGGTCCATCTCCCACTGTGCAAGAGCGCGCACTTGATCTCCAGTCCAGTCTGCTAGCCTGGCTTCCCTCCATGCTGTCTGCTTGCCTCTGTTTCTGCTGCTTATTGGCGGCGCCCGATCACTTCCTGCTTCTTGTAGCTGCTGCAGGCACACCCCTTGTGCGTCTTCAGCCTATTGCTGTCTGTCACCTGGTATTTAACCCAGCTCCTCCCTGGAATCCATGCCTGAGCATTGTGTTCTGTCAGTTGGCTTCCAGTCACTGATGTGCCAGGTCTTGTCTATGCTTCCTGCCTTGCGGTATCAGTTCCCGTGTCTGAACTGTGTCCTGTCTGAACTATCTTCTAGCCTCTTGTCTTCTGCCTATCCTGGAGGCTGTATTTCCAGGCCAGTGTGAACACGCTCCTAGCCTGTTCTTTCTGCCTTCTAGGGGCCGCATACCTAGACCCGTTCCTGTATCTTGCCTGTTCCTGTCTGAACACACTCCTAGCCTTTTCGTTCTGCCTTCTAGGGCCGCATACATAGACCCGCTCCTGTATCTTGCTGCTGTGTCTGTTCTTGTCTGAATACTCTCCTAGCCTGTTACCTGTTTTTCTCTATGTCCGTACCTTCCCTTTTCCTGCAGAATCTGATCCCGTACCTAACTCCTACTCATTGTCCCTGTACTCCCGTTTGTGAGTTTAGAGTCCACTCGCTACTTCATTGCAAGTATCCTGTGTGTACCTGGTTCTGCCTTTCCCTTCCAGTCTGTTCCGTGTGAACAGAGCCCTGTCCCCTCTGCTCTGCCTTGCTCACCGCTCTGGTGGTTCTTGCCTGCTCTGCCTTGCTCGCTGCTCCGACAGTCTCGCTCTGCACTGACCCTTTGCTCGCTGCTCTGGCAGTCTCGCTCTGCTCTGACCCTTTGCTCGCTGCTCCGGCAGTCTACCTCTGCTCTGACCCTTTGCTCGCTGCTCTGGCAGTCTCTCTCTGCTCTGACCCTTTACTTGCTGCTCCGGCAGTCTACCTCTGCTCTGACCCTTTGCTCGCTGCTCTGGCAGTCTCTCTCTGCTCTGACCCTTTGCTCGCTGCTCCGGCAGTCTCGCTCTGCTCTGACCCTTTGCTCGCTGCTTCGACAGTCTCGTCCTGCTCCTCTCTCGCTCACCGCTCCAGGCGGCCTTGTCCTGCTCTTCTCTCGCTCACCGCTCCAGGCGGTCTCGTCTTGTTCTGCTCTTGCTCGCCGCTCTGGGCGGCCTCACTCTGCTGTTTGTCCACCGCATCTGCGGTTCTGTTCCTGAGTCCCAGTCTGTACTGGGCCCTATCCACTCGGTGCTCCAACCTGTCGTACCTGCCAGTACCTCCCTGCCTGCATACCAGTCGTGCTTACCAGCATCCGCCAGTCTGCATACCAGCCGTGTCTGCCTATACCCAGCAGTCTGTGTGCCAGCCTAACCTGCCTGTTCCTGTATTCCCCTGTGTGAGTCAACAGCCGTGTCCGGGGTCTGTCCTAGAGTAGCACCTGGTCCCTCTGCTTGGTTCCTCCTTGGTGCACTGGCGTCGTATGCCGTCGTGCGACCCTGGTCGGATCGGGTGGATACTTAGTTACGCCCCTCCAGGCATTCACTCTCCGGCATGGTCCAGTGGAATCACTACATATACACGCACACGCCACTCCGCCCGGGCGTGTGCATTACAGCAAGCTCAGGCCATGGTTCCCGTTGAGCCCCACGGCCTTCGCTCTCTGAGACCTTTTCCAGCGAATACGTGCATCTAGAAGAAATTAATTTTTTTTTTTGCTACTAGCTGAGTTCCAGGTGAATTTCGCACCCATCCAGATGGAGCTTTCTGCACCCGTTCTTGCGGATCCGCCACGGTACTATGGGGATCCAAGACAGAGTCGTGCATTTGTGGAGCAATGCATGCTACACTTCAAGTTCTACCCTCTTTGTTTTCCCACCGCTCGGGCTAAGGTGGGATTCATGATGTCTTACCTAGCGGGTGATGCCTTGAAATGGATCACCCCCCTATGGGACGCACAGGATCCTATCGTCCTGGACATAATGGCCTTCCTGGTGGCCTTTCTAATGGTCTTCGATGACCCTAATCCGGAGGCTCCTGCTGAAGCTTCACTTCCCAATAACCCGGAGCAGCCCCGTTGGGTAATGTGTGTGGGTAGCGCACTAGTCCTCCTGCCCGAAGAGACTACTGCCCACCCAGAATCCACACAGGATGACTACGCTCTCCGGAATACTTCTCCCAACCTCAAGAGGCAGTCCAGACGTGCTAGGCGTAGAGGCAAGCCGTCACGCCAGGGTCTGTCCTCCCAAAGACCTCCTGACCCCAACCTTGAAGTCCCTGCTGGAGCTTCACTTCCCTGTATCCCGGAGCAGCCCCGACGGGTAATGTGCGTGGGTAGCGCACCAGTTCTCCTGCCCGAAGAGACTTCTGCCCACCTAGAATCCACACAGGAGGACTTCCTGCACCCGGTATCTGATGCTTCACCCACTTTAACTGGTGAGCCTGTCCAAGGGTACTCCGAAGCAGTGATTATCTCCGAGTCTGTGCATCTCTACTACCTGGCGGAGGACCCCCTGTTGCCTCCTGAATCCTCTGGGATACCACCTGATGACAAATGGAGAGAGACTTCCCTACACCCGGTACCCGATACTTCGTCCGCTCTGTCCTGTGAGCCTGACAATGGTTACCTCAAAGCGGTAGTTAACCCCGAGTCTCTACACCCCTCCGACCAGGCGGAGGACCTCCAGTTGTCTCCAGAAACCTTCGGGGTGCTACCTGGTAGCGAATGGACAGAGTCTTCCCTATACTCTGTACCTGATACCTCGCCAGCTTCGTCCAGTGAGTCCGACCTAGTGTACTCCGAAGCAGAGGTTATCCCCGAGTCTCTACACCCCTCCGACCAGGCGGAGGACCTCCAGTTGTCTCCTGAACCTTTCGGGGTGCTACCTGATAGCGAATGGACAGGGTCTATCCTATACTCGGTACCTGATACCTCGCCTGCTTCTTCCAGCGAGTCCGACCTAGTGTATTCCGAAGCAGAGGTTATCCCCGAGTCTCTGCACTCTTCCGACACGGCGGAGGACCCCCAGTTGTTTCCTGAATCCTCCGAGGTACCACCAGATAACAAAGAGACAGTGACTTTTCTACACCTTGTACCTGATACCTCGCCCATTTCATCCTGTGAGCTTGACAAGATGTACGCCGAAGCAGAGGTTATCCCCGAGTCTCTGCACCCCTCCAACCCGGCGGAGGACTTCCAGTTGTCTCCTGAACCCTCTGGGGTGCTACCTGATAATAAGTGGAGAGAGACTTCCTTGTGTGCTGTTCCTGGTACTCCACCCGTTTCGTCTGTTGCTGAGGATGGCTGGATAGGAGGTAGCATCCTAGCTAACCAGATGAGATCAGTTTTTCCTGTGGACAGTGGAAGTGATCTCCTTGAAGTGAAGGATTGGCCCTCAAATTCCCTGCGGAACATTCTGGCAGGCCTGAAGAAGAGGGGGCGTAAGGGGGGGTACTGTAACATACCTGGTGGCGTCTTTGCATAGTGGTCCATCTCCCACTGTGCAAGAGCGCGCACTTGATCTCCAGTCCAGTCTGCTAGCCTGGCTTCCCTCCATGCTGTCTGCTTTACTCTGTTTCTGCTGCTTAAGGGCGGCGCCGAGTCACTTCCTGCTTCTTGTAGCTGCTGCAGGCACACCCCTTGTGCGTCTTCAGCCTATTGCTGTCTGTCACCTGGTATTTAACCCAGCTCCTCCCTGGAATCCATGCCTGAGCATTGTGTTCTGTCAGTTGGCTTCCAGTCACTGATGTGCCAGGTCTTGTCTATGCTTCCTGCCTTGCGGTATCAGTTCCCGTGTCTGAACTGTGTCCTGTCTGAACTATCTTCTAGCCTGTTGTCTTCTGCCTATCCTGGAGGCTGTATTTCCAGGCCAGTGTGAACACGCTCCTAGCCTGTTCTTTCCGCCTTCTAGGGGCCGCATACCTAGACCCGTTCCTGTATCTTGCCTGTTCCTGTCTGAACACGCTCCTAGCCTTTTCGTTCCGCCTTCTAGGGGCCGCATACCTAGACCCGCTCCTGTATCTTGCTGCTGTGTCTGTTCTTGTCTGAATACTCTCCTAGCCTGTTACCTGTTTTTCTCTATGTCTGTACCTTCCCTTTTCCTGCAGAATCTGATCCCGTACCTAATTCCTACTCGCTGTCCCTGTACTCCCGTTTGTGAGTTTAGAGTCCACTCGCTACTTCATTGCAAGTATCCTGTGTGTACCTGGTACTGCCTTTCCCTTCCAGCCTGTTCCGTGTGAACAGAGCCCTGTCCCCTCTGCTCTGCCTTGCTCACCGCTCCGGCGGTTCTTGCCTGCTCTGCCTTGCTCGCTGCTCCGACAGTCTCGCTCTGCTCTGACCCTTTGCTTGCTGCTCCAGCAGTCTCGCTCTGCTCTGACCCTTTGCTCGCTGCTTCGGCAGTCTCGCTCTGCTCTGACCCTTTGCTCGCTGCTCCGGCAGTCTCTCTCTGCTCTGACCCTTTGCTCGCTGCTCCGGCAGTCTCGCTCTGCTCTGACCCTTTGCTCTTTGCTCCGGCAGTCTCGCTCTACTCTGACCCTTTGCTCGCTGCTCCGGCAGTCTCTCTCTGCTCTGACCCTTTGCTCGCTGCTCTGGCAGTCTCGCTCTGCTCTGACCCTTTGCTTGCTGCTCCGGCAGTCTCGCTCTGCTCTGATCCTTTGCTCGCTGCTCCGGCAGTCTCGCTCTGCTCTGACCCTTTGCTCACTGCTTCTGCAGTCTCATCCTGCTCCTCTCTCGCTCACCGCTCCAGGCGGTCTCGTCTTGTTCTGCTCTTGCTCGCCGCTCTGGGCGGCCTCACTCTGCTGTTTGTCCACCGCATCTGCGGTTCTGTTCCTGAGTCACAGTCTGTACTGGGTCCTATCCACTCTGTGCTCCAACCTGTAGTACCTGCCAGTACCTCCCTGCCTGCATACCAGTCGTGCTTACCAGCATCCGCCAGTCTGCATACCAGCCGTGTCTGACTATACCCAGCCTAACCTGCTTGTTCCTGTATTCCCCTGTGTGGGTCAACAGCCGTGTCCGGGGTCTGTCCTGGAGTAGCACCTGGTCCCTCTGCTCGGTTCCTCCTTGGTGCACTGGCGTCGTATGCCGTCGTGCGACCCTGGTCGGATCGGGTGGATACTTAGTTACGCCCCTCCAGGCATTCTCTCTCCGGCATGGTCCAGTGGAATCACTACATATACACGCACAGGCCATTCAGCCCGGGCGTGTGCATTACACACAGCACAAATTTTGAGGAGGAAAATAGGAAACAAATGGTTTAGTAAAATAGTAGTGCGTCTTATAGTCCACTTATATGGTAGATTACCTGGGGGCGGCGGCGGTGGAGGTGAGTGCTAGGAGTCAGGGTCGCTGCTGCAGGAAATAGCGTATCATATGAGGGCCAAATATTCACCCTTAGTTGCCAATTTAGTCATGTCATATTGGGAGTCAAAGTGGTTATATGTTTCCTCGAATCCATTTTCTGAGGATCTTTTTTGGCATGGCAGATACATTGACGACCTCCTCTTCATTTGGAGAGGCAATGTATCTTCTATACCGAAATTTGTATCCTACATCAATGGCAATCCCCTTGGTTTGGTTTTTACCTCTATATTTCATGAATCTTGAATTTCCTTTTTAGATCTTAAATTGGAGGGAATCAAGCCTGACATTGTAACTTCTACTTTTTCTAAACCCCTCTAAGGTAACACAATTTTACATGCATCCAGTAGCCATTCCAGACATACTATAAAAGTAATCCCTGTTGGTGAGTTTACTCAAACAAAATTGTAGTGACACCAACAATTTAGAAGGGGAAATTAGGAAATGTAACATCAAATTAAAAAATAGGGGTTACCCAGTGTGGACTCTTTACAAAGCTATGAGTATTGTCCAGGTAAAAAAATGCTCCGACTTGATTTCTGATGTGTCAAAAAATCAGAATACAATCAACTCTAAGCCTGTTTTATCCCTTCTTTACAGTACTCAATTTAATGAGATTAAAAATATCATATTAAAATACTTACCTCTGTTACAGGAAGACGCTGTGTTATCAAAAAGTCTGGATTCAGGTTGCTTAGGGGTGGCTAATAAAGCAAGTACATTGGGGAATATTTTGTCTTCTAATGTGTCCCTCCAAGCCCATTATTTATCGCCATATGTGGCTTAATTGTAAGGGCTTTTACAGATGTGCGTTGAATCGCTGCAGAATGTGCCGTTATGCCATAGGCACTAAGCAATTTACTAACAGTGACCATTCTCAATATCATGTTTTCAAACAGTACATTAATTGTAGCAGTGACAGTGTAGTATTTGACATAAAATGTACGATTTGTGATAAAATGTATGTAGGTTGTACCACTATGAATCTTAAAAAGCGCATTTCTGAACACTTAACGCACATCTGTAGTACTTCTGACAATAACCGCACAATATCTCATGCTTCCAGGCACTTTGTTCAGCAGCACCATCGAGATACATCTGCACTACAGGTTTTTGCGATAGAAAAAATCTTCTGCTCTCAAAAATGTGAGGACATTAATAAATGGCACCGAGATCGCAAAGCCTATTGGATGTACTATCTGGACACCGGTAGTCCTAAGAGACTGAATACGCGCATGGAACTTATGTTCCACTATTGAAACTGTTTTGCATTCTTGACTCTCTTGTATTCATGACATTATATATTTTCCATTGATTTTGTGTTTCTTTTTACGGTATTTCCTGTATTTTTAACTCAGCACTTGATATATGCAATGATTTTAATAATGATCATGGGATGTTTTGTATGTGGTTTTATTGGTTGGGGGTGATTTACGAGTGCTGTCATTTTGGTTGCAGCTCTGACAAAGAACGCTATGTGCGTTTGAAACGCTTTCTGCTATGCTGTCCTTGTAAATAGCATTTCTTAATTTTATCCATTTTTCAATAAATTTTGCAAAGTTCCAAAATCATCACATTTTTTCTTCGCTGCTGCAGGAAGCTGGCAGCAGCGTCGGAGGCAGGATTGGGGCGATGCTGCGGGCTCCAGGCTGGTAGGAGAGGGTGTTCGGTAGTGCGAGGGTTCTGCTGACATTTTGTGAAAGCCTGGAGCCCCCACACTTTCCATGGTTTTTCATGTGGTGGACTTCGGTAAAATTACCACCGAGGCAGTGCATGCACAGTTTCAGATCTCGGGAGCCGCTTCCTACCAGCCTCCTACCAGGATGGGGCCCGCAGCATCGCCCCACTACTGCCACCGCCCCCAGCTTCCTGCAGCAGCGATCCTGGGACCCCGCTCCGCCGCAGCTACATTCAGATTATAAGTCGCACCCTCGTTTTCCTCCCAAATTTGGGGGAAAAATGTGCGTCTTATAATCCGAAAAATACGGTATATATTATATTGCAACACAGTTATCATATAGCAATTACACAGCAGACAAAACATTTTACTACTAATATTTCAGCTATAGTGACTGCCTGGAATTCAGTTCTTAACATGGGCTCAGAAAAGGTAACTGGGGAGGATTGGTCACCCTACATATCTTAATGGAGGAACCCTAAACTCCAAGAGTCAGTGTCTTTTTTCAACTTTGAGTTCTGGCCATAAAAGGGTATTCAATTTTGCACACTCTTTTATAAATACGAGTGTATCCTGCTGCAAGCTTGTTCACTCAGATAGTTCTAATTGTGACTCGCTTGTTTGGTAAAGACCCTGTTGCTGTAGGCGGTAGTTCTTTGGATTTGGTTGCCAGTAGTGATGAGCGAGCACTAAAATCGATGGGAACAGTGCTCAAATGACATGGGAAAAGCATGGGGAAGACCCCTGGATGCATTTCTGACTCCCAGGTCACTGCTGTCAACAATGTTGTCAGAGGTAATACGCCACTTTTACGGACACAAAAACGAAACCAAAATGGAATTGCCTGGGAAATATGTCAAGGAACATCCTTTCCAGGGTAATGACTTGTATATAAGGCAAAATAAATAACCAAAAACAAAAATGCTCCTCCACACCTTGGGCTATGTTCACATATAGTGTTTTTGATGCATTTTTGCACTTTTGCAACAGTGAAAAATATATTCACCAGTAAATGTCATTTTAACATTTTACAACCTTATCTGGTCATGTGGTGCGTGAAACATTATCAGACACATCCTGTTTCATTTATGAAGGAGGGATTGTGAACGTCACAAACACTATTTTTATAGCCTTGCTATTCTTAAAGGGCCAGCAGTCGGCTATGCTTTGTTGTTCCCATTATTAAAGAGAGGGTCTCCTATACTGTTATTGTGTATCCAGTGACTGCAAGGGCTGCCAAAAATTTGGACGCAACCCAATACCCCATTGAAGAGACATAGAGGTGGGTCTCAGTAAAAAAAAATGTTCCCATTATAAAGGAGCGGGTCTCCTATAGTGGTAATGCCCATGCTGTGATTGCAAGGGCTGCCAAAATTTGGGAAAAACCCCACTAACAATTTAAAGACACAAAGAGCTGGGCCACAGTAACAAAATGTTCCCATTAGAAAGGAGAGGGTCTGTTATCCAGTTCTAGGGTATGCAGTGAGTCCAACGGCTGCCAAAATTTAGGAAAAACCCCACTAACAATTTAAACACACATAGAGCTGGGCCACAGTAACGACATGTTCCTATTAGAAAGGAGAGGGTCTGCCATCCAGTTATAGGGTATGCCGTGAGTCCAACGGCTGCCAAAATTTAGGAAAAACCCCACTAATAATTTAAAGACACAGAGCTGGGCCACAGTAACGATATATTCCCATTAGAAAGGAGAGGGTCTGCTATCCATTTATAGGGTATGCAGTGAGTCCAACGGCTGACAAAATGTAGGAAAAACCCCACTAACAATTTAAAGACACATAGAGCTGGGCCACAGTAATGACATGTTCCCATTAGAAAGGAGAGGGTCTGCTATCCAGTTATAGGGTATGCAGTGAGTCCAATGGCTGTCAAAATTTAGGAAAAACCCAAATAACAATTTAAAGACACATAGAGTTGGGCCACAGTAATGACATGTTCCCATTAGAAAGGAGAGGGTCTGCTATACAGTTATAGGGTATGCAGTGAGTCCAACGGCTGCCAAAATTTAGGAAAAACCCTACTATCAATTTAAAGACATATGGAGCTGGGCTACAGTAACGAGTACGACATGTTCCCATTAAAAAGGAGTGGGTCTCCCATACTGTTTGCCTATGGAGTGAATGCAACGGCTGCCAAAAATATGGAGGAACTCCAGTGTCCCTTGCAAGAGACGTAGAGGTCGGAGGGCCTCCTGAAAACTATGTTCCCATTATTAGGAAGTGGGTCTCCTATCCTGTTTGCCTATGCAGTGAATGCAATGGCTGCCAAAAAATTTTAGGAACTCCAATGCCCCTTGCAAGAGACATAGAGGTCAGAGGGCCTCCTGAAAACAATGTTCCCATTATTAGGAAGTGGGTCTCCCATAATGTTTGCCTATGCAGTGAATGCATTGGCTGCCAAAAATTTGGAGGAACTCCAATGCCCCTTGCAAGAGACGTAGAGATCAGAGGGCCTTCTAAAAACAATATTCCCATTATCAGGAAGTGTGTCTCCCATACTGTTTGCCTTTGCAGTGAATGCAATGGCTGCCAAAAATTTGGAGGAACTCCAATGCCCCTTGCAAGAGACGAAGATATGGGTGATATGGTAGATATGGTGGTGATATGGAGGAGGATGTGGAGGATGAGGAGAAGGAGGAGGACATGAGCAAATAGACAAAATCAGGAATCATATACCCATGTCTGGGTGTGAAGGCAGAGGTGCATGGGAATAGAGTTAGACCTCCCAAAAAAAACCCACTGTATTTGAGTTTATGTTACGCTGCTATCATTCGGTGGTGTTGAGAAGTCTGGCCCAATCCAGCCCTTGTTTATTTTTATAAGAGTCAGCCTGTCAGCATTTTCAGTTGACAGGCGAATGCGCCTATAGTTTAAAATTCAACCAGCGGCACTAAAACCTGCTCTGACAAAACGCTAGCGGCAGGGCAGGCCAGGACCTCCAAGGCATAGAGATCCAGTTCATGCCACGTGTTCAGCTTGGATACCCAATAATTATAAGGCACAGAGGAATCATGGAGGACGTTGGTACGGTCGACAAGGTACTCCCTTCACCATGTTCCGAAACTTTTCCCTCCTTGGGAGAAAACCCCGCGCCTCAGGGCCTGTTCGATAGGAGGGTCTGAGAAAACTGTCTTAGAACTTTTGACAGTGTTCCCCTGCCTCTGCTAGATTGCATTTGTATCTCTCTTGTCTGTGCTCCTTGGTTGTCCAATGAACTGTGACCTCTGCCACCAGCGTTTTCAGAATGGAATTTTTTAAATAATTCCGCAACAAGGGCCTGCAAGGGTACTGCACCATTTTATTAGGCCTGTCCTGCAAGGGAATAAGAGACAGAAAGTTCTCTTTGTAGTGTGGGTCTAGAAGTGTCACCAACCAGTAATGACTGTCACCCAAAATTTGGACAACGCGAGGGTCACGGGAATGGCAGCGTAACATAAACTCAGCCATGCGTGCCAGACTGCTAACAGGCAAGATTTCCATGTCCTCACCAAGAGGACGACTGACCATGCTCTCCACCTCCTCCTCTCTGTCCTCAGGCCATCCACGCTGAACAGACGGTATGAAAGTTGTGCAGGTAGTACGGTCTAGGTCCTGTTTTTCCTCCTCCTCTTCCTCATTGTCACCCAATCCACGTTGGGATGAGATGAGCCTGGGCTGTGTGGAATCACCCTATATGATTCCTTGCTCCATCTCATTGTGCTCCACCTGCAATGCAGCCTGTTTAATTGTGAGCAGAGAATGTTTCAGAAGACAGAGAAGCGGGATGGTGATGCTAATTATGGCGTCATTGCCGCTCACCATCTTGTTGTAGTCCTCAAAGTTTTGGAGGATGGTACATATGTCTGACATCCAAGTCCATTCCTGAGGTCTTATGTGTGGAGTCTGACCTGAATACCGATGGCCTTGTTGATGTTGGTAGTCAACAACTGCCTTCTTCTGCTCACAAATCCTTCCTAAAAACTGCAATGTAGAGTTCCAATGCGTGGGGACATCGCAGATCAGTCGGTGAGCTGGAAGCTGCAAACATTGCTGAAGCACCGCAAGGGCAGTGGAAGCTGTAGCTGACTTTCTAAAATGGGCACACAGGTGGCTTACTTTAACAAGCAGATCTGACTAAGCATATGGGCCAGCCATGGTACGTGTGTGAGCTTGCCTCCCCTCAGAGCCGCCACCAGGTTCCGGCCATTGTCACACACGACCATGCCTGGCTGTAGGGTCAGTGGTGTTAGCCACAGATCTGCCTGCTGTTTCAAAGGTGTCCACAACTCTTCAAAGTTGTGCGGTTTGTCACCTAAGCATATTAGCTTCAGCACAGCCTGTTGCCGCTTGACCGAGGCAGTGGTGCAGTGCTTCCAACTTGCGTCTTAGGTGGTCATTTCGGAGATGGAGGTCCAACTGGGTCCTGGCATCCACTATATTAACCCAGTGTGCTGTCAGCGAGATGTACCATCCCTGCCCACAAGAACTTGTCCACATGTCCGTGGTTAGGGGGACTTTCCCAGTAACTGCGTTGTTGAGGGCATGGCTTATGTTGTGGGACACGTGCTCTTGTAATGCGGGGACGGCACACTGGGAGAAATAGTGATGGCTAAGGACTGAGTACCAAGGGATGGCCGCTGGCACCAGGTTGCGGAAAGCTTCCATCTCCACAAGCCTTAAAGGCAACATTTCGAGCGCAAGCAGTCATGAAATGTGGGAATTTAGCTGTGTGGCCTGTGGGGCGTATTTGCGCTTGGGTTCCAAGGACTGGGGTAGGGACATCTGCACGCTATGCTGGGACAAGGACGTGGACGTGCTTGCTGATGGTGCTAGTTGAGAGTGTTCAACGACACGTGCATAGCAGGAGGTGTCTTGGCATCTGCCATGGACAGGGAATTGGCGTGCACGCACAAGAGCAGAACAAGCAGTGATGTCACCCGCAGACACTGTTTCTGGACCCTGGGGTTCGGCCCACTTAGTCGGGTGCTTTGCTGCCTTGTGCCTGATCATGCTGGTGGTGGTCAGGCTGCTAATTTTGCTACCCCTGTTGATGCTGGCCTGGCAGGTGGTGAAAATAGCCTTTCTGGGGTTACCTGCAGAGTCTTTATAAAACAACCAGACTCGGGAAGGCTTAACAGTTGTACTGGCAACTTCTGTCGTGTTGGCATTATGAGGAACGCTTTCCCGCTTTGTGTCTGCGGCCACCACATTGCTTCTTCCTGCCTGTTGTGGTGCTATGCCTCCCACCCCCTGTGTGCTGCTGTCCTCGCTATGTATGTCCTCCTGCCATGTTGGGTCAGTTGCTATATCATCCACCACCTCGTCTTCCACTTCCGCACCCTGGTCCTCCTCCTGACTTTCTGGCAATTGTGTCTCATCATCATCATTCACCTCTTGCGACATTAATTGCACTTTCCCATTGTCGCCGCTGTGTGACCGTGGCTGCTCCAATGTTTGGGCATTGCTACACGCGTTCTCCTCTTGACTCGCTTGAAGCTGGCCGGGCGAGAGGCTCAAATCTGCAAATGGAAAAGTGAACAGCTGTTCTGAGTGTCAAAGTGTGGAATCAGTTGTCTCCGGGCACTCGGCATGGTGGGAGGAAGGAGGATCAGGGTGAGAAATATGCGGTCCAGACTCACAGCTACTGAGACTTGACCGTGTGGAAGACAGGGTGGTGGTGGTGGCAAAGTGACTGGAAGCATTATCTGCTATACAACCAACAACCCTTTAACACTGCTCTGGGTTCAATAGTGGTGTACTGCAGTCCCCTAGTAATTGGGACAGGAAGGTCGAGCAACAAGATGTGGGTGTTTGTTGTGGCACAATTTCAGCCTGGCCACGTCCTCGGCCTCTGCAAGCACCATCACGTCCACTTCTCTGTCCTTTGCCATGCACCTTGCCCATTTTAAATAGAGGACAATATTTTCCACGTTCATGAGAAATGGCTGATTTTGGAACACTGTTATAGGTGATATTTCTGACAGAGAACCACGGTTTTAAAAAGTAGGCCTGTAATTTACTAATATTATTCTACACGGAGACCTAGTGTGAATAGCTTGACCAACACACTGCAACGAATTGGAAGCCAGAAATGGCTGATTTTGGAACACTGTTATAGGTGATATGTCTGACAGAGAACCACATTTTGAAAAAGCAGGCCTGTAATTTACTAATATTATTCTACAAAGAGACCTAGTGTGAATAGCTTGACCGACACACTGCAACAAAATGAAAATGGAAGAAATGGCTGATTTTGGAACACTGTTATAGGTGATATGTGTGACAGTTTTAAATAACAGGCCTGTCATTTACTAATACTATTCTTCACAGACACCTAGTGTGAGTAGCTTGACCGACACACTGCAACAGAATGGAAAAGGAGGCCAATATTTTCCACTTTCAGTTCAAATTTCTGGATTTTTACCGCTGAAATATGGAACAGATCTGTCTGTATTCTGCAGTGCTAACAAGCAAATGAAGCAAATAACCAGGATTAAGATAAAAAAAAATTGCCCTGATGACTGATATCTGGGGCTATGTCTACAAATATCTGTAATTATTACAGCAGCAGCAGACAGGATGTTCAATGGACCCTCTTGCACTATATGCTCTGCAGTCTGCCACATACACTGCCTGCCTAACTCCTGCCTAGCACTGGTTATATGCAGCTGGATTAGTCCTCAGAAGGACAGAAGGACTGTTAGTTCAGATGGATATATACTATATATGTTGTGAAATACCTATACTAACAGGACTTTCAATGGACCCTCTTGCTATATGCACTGCAGTCTGCAACATACACTGCCTGCCTGCCTAGCACTGATTATATGCAGCTGTATTAGTCATCAGAAGGACTATTAGTTCAGTTGGATATATATATATATGTTGTGGAATACCTATACTAACTATAAAGAAGCAAATCTCTCCCTGATGCAGCAGCACCTCTCCCTACTCTGCCTGATTCCGGGGTAGACTGTGACGAGCATAGCGGCGCCAGCTCTTGTATAGACCTGATGACGCTGTGCGGCCAACTAATCACTGTAATGCCCACAACCAACATGGCTACGGCATTACAGTGTGTGGCAGGCAATCCCTGCATGTTCATTGGCTCTCTAAAGAGCGCCAAACATGCATACAGGGAGGGGACCCGAGTTCCCGCCCGAGCAACCCGGAAATACTTGTCGAGCACCGTGATGCTCGGGCGAGTACCAAGCCGTGGCGAGCACGTTCGCTCATCACTAGTTGCAAGGGCTGAGCAACTCCCGAAATCAGTGTCCTCCTTTTATAAAATAATTCTTTCTAATCAGCAATCCCCCCATTAGAAAGTGTTTGGTCGCTGGAAGAAGGAAAACCAGAATCAGGAAGATCATCAAGTAGAAGAACTTACACTTAGTGGAAGTGTTTATTAATCAGTGCTATAGATCAGCTTATAGAAATGAAATCGTTACTGGGGGTATATCTGACACCGGTGATGTTGATGTCGATGTGTGAACTTTTCAGTAACTTATGTATTAGATATAATGGAGGATCAAGTACCTTCATACATATGATCTGTGAATATCCTATTATTCAAAGATTTCTAAATATAAATATGGGATTCCCAAGAGAATCTCTATAGAAATTGATTATAGATCATTCATATTCTATGCAAGAAGTATATTCTTCTTAAATAGAAGCCCCCAAAGGGCACCTAAGGACACATCTTTTTCTCATTGGACACATTTGGTGGACATGGTCATGCCCATGAAAAAACTAATTTATTCAGCTAGGAGGACATCTAATACATTTTTCCAGATTTGTTAATTGTCGCTGAACGCTCAAATAGCAATTACATCCTTGACTGATTGAGTACCTTGGTTTAAGAAGTATGGGTATGATGTGCATGTGGTTTTACGTAATGTCTGACCACCTGACTATGTACTGTTAGTTACTCATTGTCCATTATTATGATAAAGGGAAGCTGCACATGTATCTCTTTCAAATACACGCCCAGCAAAACCTTTACATGGCCACTTGGCCAGACCATTCCTACCCTACTGAGAAATCAGAATGGATATGCAAATGAAGAAGTCGTTTTGGCTCATGGAAGCTCTTCTCAAGCCTGCGTCACTCCAGCTCTATTCCCTGCCCATTGCCATCTCTTCTGTTTGACTGACAGCTCCATTGCTTAACAAAATAAAGTATAGAGGCTATCATATAAACAGGAGGATGAAAGATGATCCGGAGTTCAGTGTAAGATAGGTGTAGAGGTACAGGTAGAGAATGGTGGAACCCTTGGCAGTGGATAAATCGTATTTTCTGCACACTCATGGATGGATGCAAATCAAACTTTTTACTGTGATATGGCATGGCATGCTGTCACGACGCTGTACAGCATCTGTGCACACATCTCCTGCTGTTGCTCTCCTCACAGCCGTATCACAGCTTATCCACTCTCACCTTCTTGTGCTGCCACTATGTGAAAAAGACTCGAGATAGTTGAAATGTTTTTTGATATTGGTCACCTACATAAAGAAAAATATGTATGCTTGTTCATCTATTGTAGCAACAGTGTATCACAATAAAATATTTATTTCCATCCATTCAAGAGTCTGAGGAGAATACAATTTATAGACAAGCCGGATGAGGCGGTGCTGGGGATAGAGCTGGAGTGACAGAGGCTGGGGAAAAGCTTCCACACATTCTTTGCACAGCGGCCCCCTGTTTTCTCCTTGTGGGTATGGTTTTACCCTGACCAGGTAGAAGTACCTCTAAAAACTATTTGAAAGGTTTTCTAATAAAAAAGTAAGTAATCCCCAGGATATTTTTACATGTAGCATGTATTATAGTGTTGGTCTATTTTCATTTTAAAATGGTTTGTAGATAAAATAGACTTTTTAACCATGAAATTGCAATATCCATCTTGTTTACTTTCCTGAATGCTATAGTACTAATTTATGCTGCCTCTAGCCTTTCTGTACTACAAACAAAATGCATTTGATATACTGAAAGTGTGAATAATCAAACCCCAGATGTCTTATTTTCAGGACTTATTTGTCTGACTTAGTCTGTTAGTTTGCTATTCATGGCTAGTTATTCTGCGCTTCACATTAATTATGGATGGTTTTTATTAAAATATGATACACGTGGGTTGCAATGCTGGACTTTGAGTTATTCATTTCTATACCGACTATTTGTACAGACAGAGAAGTAAAAAACTTGAGATAACAAGATGTCTCTTTTGATGTTAAATTGCAGTGGAATTGTAGTGTCAGTCTTGTTTGACAATTACATGTGGTATTCGTGATAACTATACAAACTGCAATGAAAATCTGCATAATTATGAGCATGCTGCAGATTTGAAATCCGCACCAAGCTTTCACTTTCGTGTGGATTTTTTTCAGCAACATGTGACTGGGATTTTGAACAATATACATATATTTTTTTTGGTCGGCACACTGGTTTATAGATGCTAGAGCTCAATAATATGAAATATATTCAGCGGTATGTAGGAAATTAACCATGGCACTTTAATTGCATTTAGAATTTATTAATCCACAACAGGATAAGCGCAAAATATTTCAAAATAGTTGAAATGACGTTTCAGTCCTCTCGGACCTTGTTCACAGTAGTATTCTGTAACAATAATAAAGTAACTATCATAAAAGATTGAAAAAAAAAGATAGAGAAAATAAAAGAAAGATAAAGTTAAAAATGATTATCACTATATACAGATATAGACTAGGTATATAATGATACAAAGAAAAACACATTCTGCCATATGTACATCAGAAGGCAAATATAGAAAACAAAAAAGAGAAAACAAAAATATAGAAAAATTGAATTATCCACAGGAACAAAAGAAAGTGTTAAATAGTACATTTTTATATACCGGTATATGTTTTGAAAAACCCATTTACGTGTATTGTACTGTAAAGTACTGCAGATTTGCGTTGTGTGAACTTGGCCTTGTTGTATCCGGTGCTAAATCACTGCTGTTGATCCTGGCATTATTGTCTGTAGCGCTGACATTACATCTCTAGTGCTGCAGCCAATCAGTGAGCTCATCGATTTTGCCTTAGTTGAGGGCACAAGTTACTCAGAGCTCACTTATTTTGCAGCGCCGTTGACGTGACATCAGCACTACGGACAATGACAGACACTTGAAGCATCTGTGGAAACTCAGCGCCAGACTTGTGGAGGGTGAGTATGGCAAAGTTAATTTTATTTTTTTAAATAAACTGCAGCAGAGAACAAGGGTGTCCGAAACTGGAAAAAACATCTAATAAAGATTGACAAATGGAGAAGCTACAACTGAAATACTAATGAAAAGCTATTCGTAGACCTAAATCCCAAAGAATATTATGTTAAACCCATCCATACCCTAGGCCACCAGGAATGTTTACATTTCCTATAATGGGCACCGATGCTGGCAGTAGAGATGCTGACTGTGACAACACAGCTTCTAATCTTAATCAGTCAGACGTCTAGATTTGTTAAGCCAGGAGAAATACACTACTATCTTTGTGTTGACTTTTGAATGTATGTGTTTCTTTGGCTGGTCAAGAAGGACATGCTAGTATTTGTATAAACCTGAATGTTGACTTCTCCTGGTCTGGAAACAATAATGTTTGATACTATGCTAATTGCATATTGTACTAAGCTAGCTAGTTGTTGATTTTCCAGAGCAGGGGGATACCAACTATGCAAATTTATTAAATGCTCAAAAAATGAGACATGAGCCCTGCACCTTTCCCCCTGACCTGTGGATGATGACCTGAGCCACATATGTAAATATAAAAAGGGTTTTCTATCCTGCTGCAAGGAGAATCAGAGAATCAAAGATTCAGAGAGTCTCTTCAGGACAGTAGTTTGGTAGCATGGCTCCATCCAGAGAGACACAGATTTGGATTCTACAGGATTCCAGCCTAAGGGTACGCGGACCTGGCTGGAAAGATGCAGATCTGCTCCATTGACCATCAGAGAACTCATGGATGCATTTAGGGAAACAAGGTTGGGACAATGAGGTCACCTGGTCCCATGGATATGTTGTTTGGGGTTGCCAGGTGGGACCCTCCGGTCGCCTGGAACCCATGGAGACATTCGGAGAAGCCAGATTGGAACCACCCAGTCATCTGGCCCCATGGAAACTCTCGGAGAAGCTAGGATGGGACCCTCGGGTCTCCTGGCCTTGTACCTAGATGGACTGTCAGCTTCCTAAGCTTGCCGCTACCTCCTCTCTGTGGGGGCCCGCCAAAAGCGGGGGGCAACTGGTTGAGGTAGTTGGCCCTGGAAGTCCCAAATTCGCAGTTGTTCTATCCCTGGCGCGCCAGCGGAAGGGTGAGACTGTAATTTTGCACCATCTTGGGTATTTGCTGGGACTATTCTATATGATTATTGTCTGTTTGATGGTTCAGCAAAATATTGCCACACTGTTTTACCCTCACCCTGTGTTGTCTGAGTAGTATTATGCCCACGGAAGACCCCGGGTCCTCACACTGACTTTACCTGTTATGACCCCAAGGTTTTAAACATTAACCTCCTTAATGCCCTACACCCCCAGGAACACTGACATTAACCTCAAAGACTTGACTAGGTGGAATTCTATCATTAACCCTTCACTGACCAAAACCACTACAGATATTTACATTATATCTTCAGTGTCTTAGATGACCAAGAATCATGACAAAAAAAATCAAGTCTCATCTCCAGTATAATAGATCAACACAGGTATTGTAATTTCCACTTTGATTTCCTTTGCCACCTGGCAAAAAGGTATCAACCCACAAGGAAAAAGGGCAAACTGAGTTTACAGTGTATACAATAAATATGACAATTATTATCATATTTTGCCTATGTAGCACTATCATATTCCACAGCGTTTTATATACATTATCATCACTATCTCCATTGATGCTCGCAATCTAGATTCCCTATCAGTATGTCTTTTGAGTGTGGGAGGAAACCCAAGCAAATACGGGGAGAACATACAAACTCCTTGATGATGTTGTCCTTGGTGGGATTGGAACCCAGGACCCCAACAAAGCAACAATACTAACCAAAGAGGCAATAATACATAGCTGAATAACTGAATAACATAAAGTAGAAAACAAGTACAATATAAATGACTATTTGAGTACAAAAACAAAAGATGACCTTACCTGCAAGCAGCAGAGAAGAGAAGAGCAAAAAAGTTCTTGTGAGGACAAAAGCTTCAATGTGAAGAGGATGTGGGAGATTAGCTCTTTAGGACTGAGATGTATGCAGGAGACAGGTTATGGACAGTCTTGTAAGTTATTGTTAATATTTTAATACTGAAGAGATTGGCGGGGATTTAGGGTAGATGAGTAAAATGAGAAAGGTGGATTAACTGGGAATTAAGGGTGAAGTCATTACCAGTGATTGATAATTTTGTTATTTTAGACCACGATAATCCTTTTAGTTCCTTATACCCCAGAGATAGCAATAAAGATAAAATTCACACTATGTCGTCAACACCCCTATAAAAACAAAACAAATGTGATACTTATTAGATTCTGGTGCTCATTCTAGTAATTAATCATGTCTCTGAAATATAAGTGAGAAGAACTACAAGAGAGACTTATAAGAGGGTGAGTGTGGACTCTAATCACATTCTTGACAGGTTATTATTATGTTGGGCATGTTGCCTTTAAGATTTTGCACTGTTATTTTGCACTTGAACCAGAGTAAGCCTAATGCCTGTTTGAGATAGAAACCCAAGAGAGGACTGCCCTACAATAAGTGACATATGGTTGATAGCCCATTGGGACAGTCGATAATTGTAAATGGGGTGAGAAGTCCTGAGTTATCTGAGACCACTGGAGAAATAACAGGTGTGAGCATGGGCCTCATTGAAACTACAGGAAACAGTACAGTTGGTGGCACAAGCCCATCTGAATCACAAAGCAGGCAGTGAGACAAGTTCTGTACCATTGTCTAGTGGGACTGTGAGGGCGAGTGCCTGCAAAGACAGAGAGGGAAACCTGATAGTGAGTGACTATTCTGATTTCATAACTATGCTACTGATATGAAGCTGCAGAGACCTATTATTTATGTCTCTATTTATGTCAAACCAAGACCTTTGTTAGACAGTGTCAGCTCAGTTGCAGAAGCATGTATGGAGATTCCAGGAGAGGTTTATTCTAAGGTTGAAAATCTTGTGGATGTGTACAACAACAGCAATAGGTGAAAAGATGATTCTTTTCCAGGGGTTGTACGGCGGATAGCATGAGACAATGAAGGCTGACACAATACTAAACAACACATGAAGAATTGAGGGCTTACCTGCATCAGAGCCTGACTATAGAAAGAGAAGAGACAACCTTCAGAAAGGAAAACAATACATACCAATATAACAGCTATAATACAATCATAATACTATACCATATAATTCCAAAGTCATGGGACATGACAGTACCAATGTGAAATGTTTGAATTTCATCCTTAAGCCGACATCCTGTCCTTGAAAGATGTTCAAAGTTGGATCTTAGAACCTGAAAGACAAAAGAGATACATGCAACAATATAACTGCAAACAATTGTATATTCAAACTTAATGGTTGGTGGTCTTTAGTCTACAACTGTAGAAATCACAGTTTGAGTTCCAAATTAGAAACCCATCTTTGGATTAGGGAAGCCGCTACTTGCAAACACTTCCAACAAGCCATGGTTAGACAAATGGTGAATGTTCCAAGTTGAACCACAACTTATTAAGGAAGAAAGCTTCCGGCCATGAGTTGTGTTGGTACTAGTGTCCTTCTTAAGCAATGCCTTCCTTTGGAAGAAGACACAGAAAAATTTATATTGGGCCTGCTTTTGTTACCCTTGTTCCCATCCTCACTAGGCTCACTTTAGTGATAAGACACATTGGTCATTCTTTGCAACGAGCTTTATCCTTTAGAAGAAGGTCACCTTCCTGAATGATAGGTTTTGACATCTGCCATTTGTAATTACGTTTTTGGTCATCTAGCAGTAACAGAACACATTAAATAGGTGTTTTACCTGCTTCCACCGATGTCTGTAAATGTCACATTGCTGCTCCAACCTACTATGTAAGGAGTGTGGTCAGTGTAAGGATTGTTAGTGTATCAGGATCCCATAATACTGGTACTATTGGCTTTGCATTTATTGCAGCAGACACTTCTGCAAGCAAGGTGACCAAGACTTCATGGGTGAGAGGACCAATATCATCAAATTAAGGAATCTTAGTGCGATTTCAATCATACATTCCAGCGTCCTCCCATTTGAGATTATTAAAGTGGCTAAATACCCAAGTGCACCCATTGTCAATTAAGAAACTGTCTAATTGTAGTTCTTTGAAGGCTTCCACAAAGTTAGTGTCGCAGTCAAATTTCAGTTGATGGGTCCTCGGATAGAAAAGAATCTTCTGGGGGCATTGATCAAGCAAGAAGAATCCATGGACTCAACCACACCAATGTGTAAAGCAAACTTACTAAGACAGGTGAAAAGCACAGCCCACCACTTACTATTTGTGACTCCCTCCACCACAGATCTTTAGTGTAACAAATGACCATGGGCCTAAGACGTCTACGCTAATGTATGAAAATGGCTGATCTATACTTAGCTGGTCTGCTGTAAGATTTACCATTTGTTGTTGTTTATGCTTTTATCTTAACTTTTGACAATTCATCTATGGAGCACTGAGGAGACAAATCTCTTCATTCCTCCAATCCATAAGCCAGCTGACTTGATATCAACTTCAGTAAACTGTCTACCTTGGTGCTTCTCTCATTTCTGATGGTAATCGACCAACAGCATAGCGGTGTAATGACGACCTCGGTTGATGACAAGATTTTTTTCCTTGTTCCATTGATCAGATATCTTTATACGGTCACCCATTCTTAGCAAATTATGGTGATTGACCACCGGGTTCAATTCAAAGAGTAGGCTGCTCTTGGACAGATTGTTACCCTTTGTGATACTGTCAACCTTATGATGATATACTTGTTGTTGCAAACACCTGATTATAACCTGCTCGGCATATTTGATGTCAACAACAGTGGTGTGTATCTTACAGATATGCCAGTCACAACATTATGATGATGAGTCATTCGTAAATCAGTGAGCGATGTGAAAAAGACTAGCAATGCCCTGCACAGTAGATGACCAGCTTGAGAAACGCTCAAAGTGATGTGACTTCCAGCTTTATTTTCCTACCATTAGTAGTAGCAGTAGTGCAGGTCCCGCATGATCTCTGTCAAAGATATTCTGCATAAAGATGACAATTTTTTTTCCATCTCTGATTTCTCCTTAGGGTGCATTTTAATGATGAAAATATAGTAGTAACTAGCTGTAGATTATTTGGTACCTTTGTTTTTGGAGATTGGAAGAGTAAGATTGCTGCCCAGCTGTTGGAACCATCCTGAACAAATTCCTTGTCAATAGCTTTTATGGATTCTGTATCCTCTTCTTCCAGGTGCCAACTTGTTGTCGTCACTTGTAGAATTGAACATTGTAGAGCCAAGGCTGTCATCACAGGACAGGAATGTGTCATACCATTAAGGGGGTCATGCTGACACTCAGTTTTCTTTTTCACCCAGTAATGATGTGAGAATGGCGGAAAATAAGTGCTGAGACCATTTGCCAAGATACATGAGAAAATCTTGGTAGACCTCTTTGTTTTTTTCTGTGCAAAATTTGATTATTATGATCCATGATACGTTAAAGGGTTGGATAAATGGAGCATCATGCATATTACATAGTATTACATAGTTAGTAAAGCCGAATAAAGACTTGCGTCCATCAAGTTCGACCTGTTAGTTCTGTAATTGCTAAAGTTGATCCAGAGGAGGGCAAAAACCCCAAATGATTTAGCCAATCTTCACCTGAGGAAAAATTCCCTCCCGACTCTGAAACCAGCAGTCAGAATAAATCCCTGTATCAACCTACTATTTTATTTTATTTTTAAGTATATGCAGAAATCTGCCTGGTATCTAGAAATGCATCCAGTCCCCGCTTGAACTGGTTTAGTGAATCCTACATTACCGTCTCCTCACTCAGTGAATTCCATATTCTCACTGCTCTTACCGTAAAGAACCCCTTCCTATGCTGGTGCTGAAACCTTTTCTCTTCCAGTCTTAGTGAGTGCCCTCTTGTTACCGTAATATCCCTCCTTTTGAACAAATCCCGGGCAAGGTCTCTATACTGTCCCCTAACATATTTGTACACATTTATTATGTCCCCCCTCAACCTTCTCTTTTCCAGGCTGAATAGTCCTAGTTTTGCCAACCTCTCTGGGTATTGCAGTCCCTCCATTCCCTTTATTAATTTTGTTGCCCTCCTTTGTACTTTTTCAAGCTCATTTATATCCTTTCTATATATTGGGGCCCATAACTGAGCACAGTATTCCAAGTGTGGTCTGACCAGTGCTTTGTACAGTGGAAGAACAATGTTCTCCTCCTTTGCAGCTATACCTCTTCTGATACATCCCATTACCCTGTTTGCCCTTACAGCAGCGGCCTGACTTTGGGCACTCCAATTTAGTTTGCTATCAATCAAGATGCCCAAGTCCTTCTCCATCTCTGAATTCCCCAATGATTTCCCATTCAGTGAGTACTGGTGACTTCCATTTTTCCTTCCCATATGTATGACCTTACATTTCTCCTCGTTAAACCTCATTTGCCATTTAATGCTCCACCTACCCAGCTTATCCAAATCCCTCTGTAGGTCTGCACTGTCCTCTTTTGTATTAATTGTTTTACATAACTTTGTGTCATCTGCAAATATTGATATTTTACTATTTATCCCGTTGACTATGTCGTTAATAAAGATATTAAATAACATTGGGCCTAGTACAGACCCCTGTGGTACCCCACTAGTGACGCTTACCCAATCTGAGTATATTCCATTTATAACCACCCTCTGCCTTCTATCCTTTAGCCAGTTAGCTACCCACTTGCAGACATTTTCCCCCAGCCCCATCATTCTCATTTTGCATACCAACCTATTATGTGGCACGCTATCGAACGCTTTTGAGAAGTCGAGATACACGACATCCACTGGTTCCCCCTGATCTACTCGAGAGCTAACCTCCTCGTAGAAGTCAATCAGGTTTGTTTGGCAGGAGCGATTCCTCACGAATCCATGTTGGTTCGGGGTTAATAGATTATTAGCATCAAGATGCTCCGTAATTGCCTCTTTAATGAAGCCTTCAAAAATTTTGCCCACAACGGACGTCAGACTCACCGGCCGATAGTTTCCGGCGTCACTTTTTGCTCCCTTTTTGAATATTGGCACTACATTCGCCTGTCGCCAATCAAGTGGTACAGACCCAGTCTCAACAGAGTCCTTAAATATAAGATATAACGGTCTGTCTATCACATTACTTAGTTCCCTTAGTACCCGTGGGTGTATGCCATCAGGTCCTGGTGATTTGTTTATTTTAATGTTACTGAGGCGTTTCTGTACCCCAGCTTGGGTTAGATTTGTCATACTTAGTGGAGGATTAAGCTTGTCACTTCTCATTTCGCCTGTTAGTTCTTTTTCCTTTGTGAAATTTGACGAAATACATTTATTTAATAGATTAGCTTTATCCTCATCTTTCTCTATGATTTTGCCTTCATCACTTTTTATCGGTCCAATATTATTTGATTTAATCCTTTTACTATTTATATACGTAAAGAACAGTTTGGGATTTGATCTACTTTCCCTAGCAATACGTCTCTCTGTTTCCTCCTTTGCTATTTTTATTTGTTTTTTGCAGGTTCTCGTTTTTTCCTTGTAACACATTAGTGCCTCCTTGCTGTTTTCCTGTTTTAATCTCTTGAATGCCTCTTTTTTGCTATTTAACGCCCCTTTTACGTTCTTGTTCAACCATATTGGTTTCCTCTTATTTCTGGCCCTTTTATTCCCATACGGTATATACCTCTCGCACTGAGTATTCAGAATTCTTTTGAAGGTTTCCCATTTACTATTCGTATTCCTTTGATTAAGAACTTTGTCCCAGTCTATAAGTTGAAGGTTTTCTTTCAGCTGATCAAACTTCGCCCTCCTAAAGTTTAATGTTTTAGTTGTTCCCTTATTGATAACCCTACTGAAGGGCATTTTGAAATTGATAATATTATGGTCGCTATTACCTAGGTGCCCCCCTATCTGTACCTCAGTTATTCTATCAGGCCTATTAGTCAATATTAAGTCCAACACGGCCTTCCCTCTCGTTGGTTCCTGCACTAGTTGGGAGAGATAATTATCCTTGATATTTGTCAAGAACCTTTTTCCTTTCTGCGATCTACAGGTTTCTGTTTCCCAGTCAATATCCGGGTAGTTGAAGTCCCCCATTACAATCACCTCATTATGTTTTGCTACTTTGTCTATTTGTCCTAAGAGCAGTTTCTCATTCTCCTCTGTTATATTGGGTGGCTTATAGCAGACCCCCAGTAATATTTTATTATTATTTTTTGCCCCCTCTATCTCTACCCACATGGACTCGACCCCCTCTTCTCCCTCTCCTATATCTTCCCTTAGTCTGGACTTTAGACGTGACTGCAGTCCATTGATTTGTTGATATACCTTCTGTAGTCAGAGTATGTCCCCATCAAGCAGAAGCAGGATCTTTGAACTGTTGTCAAAGGCTGGTATCTTATTTGCTACAATACTTAGATCTAGTGTTGAAAAGCAATTTCAGACATTGGAATTTCCTCTCTTTTAAATGGATCTAGTTGCAGTTAAAAAGTGTGGGTAAGGGTATCTTCACAGTGTTCTCAAAAGAAGCTACTATAAGTGCACAAACTCTTCTTCCATAGATCTCTGAAACACAACTACAAGTACCTAAGGTGCAAGAGTAAGCTCCCTTTTAAGTTGAAGAGATCAAAGAGTTCACTTGCTCTGATTAAGTTTTCTCTGGTTGACTCTTAGGATATATATTCACCAGGGGGACAAGCATAAATCAATTATATTATATTCAATGAGTATACAGACAAAACAGCAGGGGCTCACAGCTACTGATTTCTGGGGTAACACGTTTCCATGTCTGAGGTTACACATTTCCCAGCCTGAGGTAGAACATTTCCCTGCCTGAGGTAACACAGTAGTGAGTGTTTCTGCCTTGTCTCCAGCTTTCTGAGTTCATCATAAATCAAGTCAGAGAAGTAGGAGCTCCAGTGGCTGCTGGACTGTCACTGACTTGACGCAGCCATTACACAGTACACAGCAGGGGCACATTTATAAGATTATCTCAGCACATGAACATTTTATTTTAACACATCCAATAGTGGAACTTATTATTCCAAGATATACAGTATTAATTAAAATTTACTTTGTTAGTGGGACAACACGTTAAATAGTAATTGTGCAGCCTTTAACGAAGTGTTCAATACAAGCACAACCACTGAAACATGTTAACATTTTCTTTAGAAGCTCCTTGCATCCTTAGAATAGTTTCTAAACCAAAGGACTTCTTGAGGGGATGTGGCTTCTTATGAATGGGAAATAGTCGATTAGGGAATTCAACCTTTTTACTTTAGTTGCTCTTGTCCAAAGCTGATGTAGGTGCGAGAAGAATATTGGTCTTTTTCAATGACACCAGACTAGTGTTGAGCGAGTATGTTCTATTAACCCTTTCGCCGAGTATGCTCGGGCCGAGCTCCGAGTATTTATAGCTGCTCGGTGATATGGTTGAATCGCTCCCGTGTGCATGATTTGCAACTGTTTGACAGTTTTATTACATGGGAGGAATGTCTATTTCTTACACATTCCTCACATGTAATAAAACTGTCAAACAGTTGCAAATCATGCACACGGGAACGATTCAACCATATCACCGAGCAGCTATAAATACTCGGAGCTCGGCCCGAGCATACTCGGACAGAACATACTCGCTCAACCCTACACCAGACCTCTGTAACTTCTGTTGCTAGAATGTGGACTGTCATACCTAGGAGGAGATAAACCAGGGCCATCGAGTTCTCCAAGGGAAAAGATTGGGTTGTTCTTACACTCTGTAATATTGTTTATAAACTCGTACTAGTAGGGAAACGGAGGAAAGGAGACTTGATTTTCTCTTTTATATTTTGCTCAAATGTGGTCCACCTTTTTTGAATATTGTATGGTAGCTTAGAAACTATCAGGTTCACCCTATGAGCAGTGCCCAGGTAGGTGAGTGCCTGCCTTGGCCAGCTGGAGTTGCAGCAGTGAGTCACTGAGCTTTTGGCTCTCAATAAAATACCTGTGTGAGAGTTAGTATCACAGAGGAACTGGGGAAGTGGTTTGATTTTTAAAGACCTTATCTGAGAAACAGTGAGAGTAGCTTACAAGTCCAACACAGAGGGGCTTGCATAGTGCTGATGCTAACTCAGGTGTACCTAAAAGTGCAGAGACCAAAGAATACACATACTGTAACTGTGGAAAAGTTGAACTGTTTTTACCTTTTGGGATCTTTTCAAGGAGCCAGTGTATGCTTGGTACACACTATGGAAGGTGCAGTGATTTGTGGTCTGTCCAGCTGTACAAATCTAAGAAAAAGGAGAGGTTCTCTATATGACAAAAGAAACAGTTCCATAAAGAATAATTTGAAAGTTACTTCCCATCCCATCAGAATTTATGAGTACAAACCTGCAACATAATGCCTGCACACAATTATTGCCAATTAGTATTCAGGAGTCACAGTCACACTCTAAATGTTAGCTCTAAGTTTAGAATTTAGATATATTGATAAAAGAAGATACGTAAAAAAGAAAGAGGTTGGACTGGGTACAGTGTTTTACATCTTTTTAGACTAGTCCTTTTCTCTTAGTCCTCCCAAACCTTCTCCACGAAATGTACTTTGTTTCTCAAGAGCTTGGAATTATAATCTTTCGAGTTAGCCAAAAAGTACATTGTATTACTTTGTAGGATATGTTTTTTTTCATAAAACTATTTAACTTCACGGAATTACCAGCAAATTGTTGAATAAATAAAATATTAATAAACATGCAAACTTCCTTATGCTACAGTAGTATCAGACTAATTGAAAGTCTAATACAGTAAGTACAGCAGTACTATGTGTGTGTACTTGTGACTTGCAGTATTGATGACGAGTTCACAGTGTCAATGAATAAAGTACAGTTTAGAAGGAGGAAGCTGTTCTGTTATTTGGCTAGAAAATCAGTTTATTTTGGATTATGTGGTAGGGTTTTATGTGCGTCTTTGGGGAATCATATTTAATTTAGGCTCGCAAGCCAATTATATCTCCTGGAATGACGAATATGCATAGAATACTATAAATAATAATCAGAATATTAACATGTACCACAGCCATATCCTTTGATCAGTAAAAATGAAATGAAAAAATAAGTACTTTCTCACATTAAATAATACAAATTGAATATCGGTATTTCCTTTTAAGAGTCTTCTATCTAAAGGCAAAAAGCATTCCTCATGCTTTATGAGGCTACTTATTCATGCACTTAGCAAAGTTTGTATTCATTAAAGAGTCTCTCCTTTATTGACAATCCCTACTTATAAAAAATGTTCCTGGCAATAAGCTGATAACAGAGTGCCCCACTCCTGAATCCGCCAAGCCATCAGCTGTAAGTCTAAGCTCACAGCTACATTGGAGTCTCTGCTTCTGATTCCACCAAATAAATACCATTATTAAATTCTGTTGAACTGTTAGTATAGAGTAATAAAATTAGTAAAGCTGGTGTGAATCCAGCTTAAAGGGAACCTGTCAGCTCATTCATGCTGCCCAAACCATGGGCAGCATGAATCAGAGTCTGGCTGCAAGATTGTAGTCAGGTATATTTTTCTCTGAAATGTTCCGGTGTTTCAGAGAAAATATAGCGAGAAGATCCAGACAAGGACCATAGCCGGAGATGAGATTAGCCCGGAGCCACCCCTGCCGGTTTCTGCCAATGTCATTCCAGGTGATTGACAGGTCCCTTGCTAAGAGAGAGACCTGTCAATCGCTTTAGCAGTGCTAGGATGGCCCTCTCATCTATCCATATGGTCCTCGGCAGGATCTTCTAACGTTATTTTTTCTGAAACTTTCTAGCAGCCAGGCTCTGATGCATGCTGCCTGCAGTTTGGGCAATATGAATCAGCTTACAGGAAACCTTACATCAAGTGTTCAATTTTGCTATGATGCTGCCACAAGTGAGCATTGCACAGGGCCTACTCAAATCTACAGACTGCCCGCATAGTCCAGAAGAGGACAGGTCCTTCAGAGTGAGAGTCATCTTTGTAACTGTTGTAACTAAGTGTAGATTCCACTAGACAGATAAAAGAAAATAAATTGGTTGTTTGGATTTTCACACCTATGAAAAATTATAGCAATTGTGCCTCATTGAAAGCAAAACATCTCCACAGCTTTTACTATGGGTACTTTATTGTTCACAGTCAACTCATACTGCTTTTAGTGACAGCATATTTCCAAGTACTCTTAGGCTGTGTGCCCACGATGCATTTTTTAAGCATTTCTGCAGCGGCAAAAACACTGCAGAAACGCTAAAAAAATGCATGGTAGAAGGTCTGCCATGTTCCCCTATGATAATCCGCATGTGCTGTGCACATGCTGAGGAAATTTCTGCTGTGGGTTATCATTGCGGAAAAAAATGCAGCACTACCAATTATTTTGCAGAAGCGCCGCGTTTTTGCCGCCATTGACTTTCATTGGAAAACTTGGATTCCGCATCACTGGATCTGTACATGCGGATTACATGCGTTTCAATGTGCATATGGTACCCGGGTGTGGAGGACAGGAGACTCTCCTCCAGACCCGGGTACCATAGAACCTGAGCATTTCTGCATCGTGGGCACGTAACCTTGGGCTTGCAGCACAAATGCGATCATTAAACAATCACCAATCGGCTACATGCAAGCCAATCAGCGGTCGTTTACTGGCCTGTTTATAGAGGCCAACCACTATTCTGTGCTCACAGAACAAGCAATGATACAATCATTCTGTGTGCATAGTGTAACATCCCTGGCGGCGTGCTTGCATGGCTTACCATCTCCCAACATGCAAGACCGCAATCTTACCTTTCAGGCCAGGCTGCACACTTTTGCTCCAGTACCTGCTGTTTGTATGTCTCTTGTCTGCTGGCTTAGGGCGTAGGCGCTGTTGCTTTCTGATTCTTAAAACTACAGTGTGTGCAGTCCTAATGCGTCCCCAGCCTATTGCTGTGAGTCACTGGATACTTAAACCCCCTCCACTCAGTGGGAGGTGCCTGAGCAACACTTTCTTACAGTCTGTGTTCTGTGCAACTATTAGTTGCCAGGTCTTGTCCTGACTCTAGTCTGTCCGCCACCCTAGGGGCTGAGTACCCAGGGCCTCTACCTGTACCTGTTACTTCTAGTCTGTTTCCGCCACCCTGGGGGCCGAGTACCCAGGGCCGCTACCTGTGTCTCTGACTTCTAGTCTGTTTCCGCCACCCTGGGGGCTGAGTTCCCAGGCTCGTTCCTGTATCTTGTTCCCGGTTCAGTTCCTGTCTGAACAGTGTCCTAGCCCGTTACCTGTTTATCTCTATGTCCGAATCTTCCCTTTTCCTGCAGTGTCTGAACCTGCACCTAACTCCAACTCGTTGTCTCTGTACTTCTGTTTGTGAGTTTTGTGTCCACTCGCTACTTCATTGTAAGTACCTTGTGTTTATCTGGCTCTGCTTGTCCCCTTTCCCTTCCTCCGTATCTACCTCCTGTGCTCTAACCATCTTCCTGTATTTTCCAGTCTGTTCCATGTGAACAGAGCCCTGTCCTGTCTGCCTGCACCTTCTGCACTGTTCTGCTCTGCTTGTTCACCGCACCCGCGGTTCCACTCTGCTCGTTCACCGCACCTGCGGTTCCGCACTGCTTGTTTTCCGCACCTGTGGTTCCGCCCTGCTCTGCTTTTTCACCGCTCCGACGGCTTTGCTCCGCTCTGCTTGTTCACCGCACCTGCGGTTTTTCTCCGCTCTGCTTGTTCACTGCACCTGCTGTTTTGCTCCGCTCTCCTTGTTCACCGCACCTGCGGTTTTGCTCCGCTCTGCTTGTTCACCGCACCTGCGGTTTTGCTCCGCTCTGTTTGTTCGCCGCACCTGCGGTTTTGCTATGCTCTGCTTGCTCACTGCATCTGCGGTTTTGCTCCGCTCTGCTTGTTCACCGCATCTGCGGTTTTGCTCCGCTCTGCTTGTTCACCACATCTGAGGTTTCGCCCTGCTCTGTTTGCTCACCTCTCCAGCGGTTCTGCTCTGCTTGTTCACCGCATCTGTGGTTTCGCTCTGCTCTGCTGTCCACCGCACCTGCGGCTCCGTTCCTGTGTCCCAGTCTGTACTGGTCCCTATCCTGCCTGCGTTCCTACCTGCCAGTACCCGCCTGCCTGCATACCAGCTGTGCCTGTCAATATTCATCTGTCTGCATACCAGCTGTGCCTACCAGTGCCCACCTGTCAATATGCCAGTCTAATCTGCCTGTTCCTGCATTTCTCGGTGTGGGTCAACAGCTGTGACCGGGGTCTGACCTGGAGTAGCACCTGGTCCCTCTGCTCGGTTCCTCCCTGGTTCACGGAGTCGACTGAGCCGCCGTACGACCTTGGTCGGACCGAGTTGATACTTAGTTACGCCCCTCCAGGCACTCCTCGGTTCATGGTACAGTGGGATCACTAATCAAGCTCACGCCAGTCAGTCCGCGGCGCGAGCGTAACACATAGAACATCATTTTATCGGCAACACATTACCTGGTTGCTCAAAAATATGTGCTTTGATTAATGATAATGTTTAATCCTGCTTAAAATTAATTGCACCTGATGAGGGATAATCCGATCCAGCCAAGTTTAGAATTCACCAAATCACACATATTTTCCAGGGAAATACAATTTACTGCAAAGCTATTTAATGCAAATTGAATGTTCCTTATTACACTCTGGGGCCTCACTAGACTTGAAAGCATAATAAATGCACAATGTAAGAATAAATAAAATAATAATACTCACCGCTCACCTTTTCGCCGTCCCAGCAGCCCACCGCCTGCATCTTCTATGGCCTCCCGCTTGATTAAGCCTCAGATGTCACTGCTCGCCATGTCATTGCAGCTCATTTCATGATGTCACAACGTTATGACGTGCATCGCTCGAGTGACTGCACAGTGTACAGTGATATCTCAGGCCTAGTCGAGTCAGAAGCCATGACCAGGAGTTAAGATACTAAGGAGGAGGCTTGAGATGAGGAAACAGGAGAAAAAGAGGTGAGGATGGCAAGCTGTGGGGGCGGTGTGACAGATTAGTGGTAAGGTGAGTGTTATTACAAGGTCTTTCCTACGATAGTAATTCACTATATACAGTATGTCCGCAGCATCTCATCAATGAACTTAACTAAGAAATTATGGTATTTGAAGATAGCCAGAGAACAACATACCCAATAAAAATTAACTTTTAATTAATTACCATTAAATGTGTCCTTAATAGTCCAAATGGGACACATCATGACTAAACATATCAGATAAAAGCAGATAAGGGAGAGATAAGGATGCCAAAGTTTTCAGACAAGCTAGCCCTATATGGCCCTTGTAATACCCTACCTAACAGCGGAGTGTTTTCACCCTAGCGAACGGTTTGGTGTCCCCGCTCCACGGAGGCTGTCCCTTGTCTGACCCTAAATCTCCCTAAACAGACACACAATTATATTTCATAGGTATTGACCAAAATCAGTAATGCCATAATTGACATGTAAAATATTTAATGGGGGAAGAAGTGACAAAAAAACAAAAGGAAATATATCCCATAAATATTTATCAATAAGATTAAACCCAGTCCTCCACCATTAGTGCACATTGGTGGGGGCCGTATATATATAGAACCACACAACCCCCCCAAACATTTAAACAGATATAAATTAGTCAAGATATAGCGAAAAGAATGGATTTATCTGGTCTCTAGTCCATCCGAAGGTCCCAGCAGGCGTCTCAGATAGTAATTCTATAGGCCCCTCAATAGGTGGCTGTATGATTCCAATAAAAATTCACAGTTAGGACTTTACAAAGAATTTCCGATCAATCCGGGCTCCCACGTTCTTGGTTCTTCAAGGTGGTGTAGACCCATTAGCAAAGGTGTCCCTTAGAAGTAGTCCCAAGTAGTCCCAACGCGTTTCACCCCCTCCTCAATCTGGAGTTCATCAGGGGACAGAAAATATCAGAGGAGAAAAACCATAGTTGGTGCACTCACAATAAGTGCTTCAATCCTATAGTATAGCCGTGTGATACTGATTAATGGTAATTAATTAAAAGTTAATTTTTATTGGGTATATTTTTCTCTGGTTCTCTTAACACTGTATACCCTCATACTTGCCGACTTGGTTTGGCTTGGTCTATTTTGGTTTTCTGGTATTTGAAAATAACCTTGCAACTTTTAATGTAATTTGGTTTTGTGAAGATAAATTTATCCATTAGATCATGGAGGCTTCCAGACTAACTATGTTTTAAACCAACATTTAAATCTGGGGTTTTAGAGAGAATGGGTTCTGCTATGCAGCCTTCAGGATTGTAGTACATGGACTCAACAACAACACAAAATGTCAATCAGCTGCTTGTAAAACCCGAAGGACATTGTTGTGTAATAAAAGAGCCAACAAACAAGAGACAGGGGCACATTATAAAGCTTTAGTGTTGCCTCATCTGAAATAAACGGTTCAGTTCCCTTTTAGCTGGAAAAAGAGCAATGAAGAACAAGTAAACTTTTAACAATCAAAGACTGCAGAAGAAAAGAAATGAAGCAGAAAGATAAAATCCTTGTTTGAATGTTGATCTTGTCTAATCACTTCCCTTTTGGGGAAAGTCAGTATATGGCTTATGAGATTCCTCTGAAAAGGTAAGTTCTAAGATTTCCACTTTGATTCCCCTCGTCCTTCCTTTCATCTTCCTGGATGAACTTGATTGACATATGTCTTCTGTCCACCATATTAACTACATAATGATGTAACTACAATTTAGAAGCGACTTTGAAGTTTGCTAAATAAGCAATAATCCACTTTTCTAGAGTCACTACATTATACACCTGCTGTTGTTTACTTTTGTATGTATACACATTTTATTATGTTTATTTAACTGATCTTGTTTATATACTTCATTAAAGGGGTTGTCCTGCATGACAATACTAATGACCTATTCTTAAAATAGGTAATCAGTCAGCGTTGTACTGCCAATGGCGGAAGACCACAAAGCCGCAATGGGGCCCGTGAGGCGGGCCCCCCCATCTAGCATCGCACTTTCAACTGTATCTTCATCCTTGATCGTGATAAAGTCTAAAGCAATGATGAAGGAGGGAGCATCAGCTGACGCTCCCTTCTCCATCATTCTTCCTCTGCATGTGATGTCTTAGCACAGCAGGTGCAATGATTATGACTCGCCCCCTGGGCCGCGGGGCACCCGGAACCGGACTTTTCGTAGTATGCTGGGGGTTGTAGTCTCCGTGTGGCGGTGACCCGGTCCCGTGGCTCAGGGTGGTCAGGCCAATGGCGGTATTTTGTGGGTTTTTTGTGGTTTAATGTCCGACTAAGCCACCCGTGGAATGCGGTCAGTGCGGACCGCCGCTGCAAGGCAGACCGCTGGGGCAGATGGTGTATGCAGCTTAGGTAGTGTGACTCCCCACGGGAAGAGTACAGCCCCAGGGCAGTGTCGTGGATGGTGGGGGTGATAGTGCAGATAGTCCCAATACCAACAGTGCCGGAGGAGCAAGAAGTCACAATGCCTTTCACTCACAGTTTGTATTCTCAAGGCCACTCTCGCGAAGCAGTGACCACCCAAGCCCTGCTGCGTCCACCAGGCAGGGGACTCGGTCAACTCCCAGGTCTCTCTGGAGTATGTCTCAAAGCTCCTTTCCGTCCTTCCTCCGGCTCGTGCCCCACCAGTGACCAAGTTTATGTCCAGCTCCCGCGGGCCTTCTCTTGGGAGGGCTACATGCCCACGTCCCTGACCCTATATGGTATGCCTTCTAAGCAAGGTGTAGTGAGGGGTCGCACCAAGGGCTGGTCGCGACCTCCGGTTCTTGGCTGAAGATGATTTGCTTCCACCAATTTGGGATCCGGTACCCTGTTCTGCCAACCCGTCACCCGCAGTCTCCTGGGCCCTTAGGGTTCTCTCTTCCTTCTCGTTCCTGAGCCTTTCTGTTTCACTTGTTACTTCTGTTCTGGTCTTGTTCCCTTTTCCTCTCCACTGTTCCTTCTCCTCTCTCTCTCTCTCTGGCCCCGGCCTCTTCTCAGGCCCGCCTTTGAGCAGAGCTCCTACAGAGCCTCTGCTCCCTGTCTTCTCCACTTCTCCTTACAGACTGAACGAACTGAACTGCACACTGTTCTAAGATGGTGCCCACCTTTTATACCTCCCTCTGACCATGAGCCCAGGTGACTAGCAACCAATGGGCTCCTACCTATGCTCAGGAACCAACCCCTATCTGCCCCTACAGCACTGGGTATTCCACCCCCCTCCCCACTCCAGCCAGGGACATAGTCGGTCGTGCCTGCACTTCTTTCTAGTGGGAGCACCGCTGAGCTGTCCCTCGGAAATGGGGTGTGTGTGCTGTATGCAGCCTACTGAGCCTTGATCCATACTCCATCCTTACCCGGGAGTGGGATATCACACCTCTGGATGAGGTGCAATACCTCTGCAGCGACCAAGTCCTCGGGGCACTACAATTACATTATATGGAAGGCAATGTGGAGCCCATTACGTTCTATGAAAGGCAATGTGTAGCCCATTACATTCTATGAAAGGCAATGTGGGGCCCACTACATTATGTGGAAGTCAATGTGGGGTCATTACATGATATGGAAGGCAATGTGAGGTCATTACATAATATGGAAGGCAATTTGAGGTCATTACATGACATGGAAGGCAATGTGGGGCCCATTACAATATATGGAAGGCAATATGGGGCTCATTACATTATATGGAAAGAGATGGGGGGCCATTACATTATATAGAGAGCAATGTGATGTGGGGCCATTACATTATATGGAAAGCAATGTGATGTCTGGCCATTACATTATATGGAAGGCTATGTGGGGCCCATTATACTATATAGAAGGCAATGTGTGGCCAATATTCACTGCTCAAAAAAATAAAGATAACACTCAAATAATACATCCTAGATCTGATTGAATGAAATATTCTCATTGAATACTTTGTTCTGTACAAAGTTGAATGTGCTGACAACAAAATCACACAAAAATCATGAATGGAAATCAAATTTATTAACCAATGGAGGCCTGGATTTGGAGTCAACCCCAAAATTAAAGTGGAAAAACACACTACAGGCTGATCCAACTTTGATGCAATGTCCTTAAAACAAGTCAAAATGAGGCGCAGTATTGTGTGTGGCCTCCACGTGCCTCTATGGCCTCCCTACAATGCCTGGGCATGCTCCTGATGAGGTTGCGAATGGTCTCCTGTGGGATCTCCTCCCAGACCTGGACTAAAGCATCCGCCAACTCCTGGACAGTCTGTGGTGCAATGTGACGTTGGTAGATGGAGAGAGACATGATGTCCCAGATGTGCTGAATCGGATTCAGGTCTGGGGAACAGGTGGGCCAGTCCATAGCTTCAATGCCTTTATCTTGCAGGAACTGCTGACACACTCCACCAGCCACATGAGGTCTGGCATTGTCCTGCATTAGGAGGAACCCAGGGCCAACCGCACCAGCATATGGTCTCACAAGGGGTCTCAGGATCTCATCTTGGTACCTAATGGCAGTCAGTCTACCTGGAGAGCTGAGCGGCCATCCAAAGAAATGCCACCCCACACCATTACTGACCCGGTCATGCTGAAGGATGTTGCAGGCAGCAGATCGCTCTCCACGGAGTCTCCAGACTCTGTCACATCTGTCACATGTGCCCAGTGTGAACCTGCTTTCATCTGTGAAGAGCACAGGGCGCCAGTGGTGACTTTACCAATCCTGGTGTTCTGTGGCAAATGCCAAGCGTCCTGCAAGGTGTTGGGCTGTGAGCACAACCCCCATCTGTGGACGTTGGGCCCTCATACCACCCTCATGGAGTCGGTTTCTAACCGTTTGTGCAAACACATGCACATTTGTGGCCTGCTGGAGGTCATTTTGCAGGGCTCTCGCAGTGCTCCTCCTGTTCCTCCTTGCACAAAGGCGGAGGTAGCTGCTGGGTTGTTGCCCTCCTACGGCCCCCTCCACGTCTCCTGGTGTACTGGACTGTCTCCTGGTAGTGCCTCCAGCCTCTGGACACTATGCTGACAGACACAGCAGACCTTCTTGCCACAGCTCGCATTGATGTGCTATCCTGGATGAGCTGCACTACCTGAGCAACTTCTGTGGGTTGTAGAGTCCGTCTCATGCTACCACGAGTATGAAAGCACAACCAACATTCAAAAATGACCAAAACATCAGACAGAAAGCATTTGTACTGAGATGTGGTCTGTGGTCCCCACCTGCAGAACCACTCCTTTATTGAGTGTGTCTTGATAATTGCCAATAATTTCCATCTATTGTCTATTCCATTTGCACAACAGCATATGAAATTGATTGTCAATCAGTGTTGCTTCCTAAGTGGACAGTTTGATTTCACAGAAGTTTGATTTACTTGGAGTTATATTCTGTTGTTTAAGTGTTCTCTTTATTTTTTTGAGCAGTGTATTATATCGAAGGCTATGTGGGGCAATTACATTATGTGGAAGGCTATGTGGGCTCCATTTTACTATATGGAAGGCAATGTGGGGCCATTGCATTATATGAAAGGTAATGTGTGGTCATTACATTATATGGAAGGATATGCGGGGCCTATTATATTATATGGAAGGCTATGTGGGGTCATTATATTATATTAAGGTCTCTGTGGAGCCCATTATATTATATAGAAGGCTATGTGGAGCCTATTATATGGAATGCTATATGTGAGTCATTATACTGTTTAGAGGGCTCTGTGGGGGCCATTACACTGTTTGGAGGGCTATGTGTGGACCATTATACTATTTGGAGGGCTATGTGGGGGTCATTATACTGCTTGGAGGGCTATGTGGGGGGCATTATACAGTGTGGAGGTTTGGTTGGGTTCCATCATACTGTTTGGAGTCCATCATATTGTGTGAATGGCTGTGTTGGGGTCACAGTTGGTGCATCATACTGTGTTGGGGTTACCATACCTTGCCGGTGTGCATCTAGAGGGTGCTGTGTAAGAATTCACTATGTGGATATCATACTGTGATTGTGAGTTACTATTGTTGGCATCATACTTTATAGGGGCAATGAAAGGGGAGTCTAGGCCTTCAATAGGAGGAAAATTGCCCTGTAAGGGCTGCAAATTTGTGAGATATGCTCTAAAGTGCCCCACCGAATATTATAATTTTTTCTTTTATTTGGGGATGGTGGGTCCCGATTAGAACTTCTGCTATGAGGCTCCATGATTTCTATGCATGCCTCTGTCATCATTATTTGCTGTTAACAAGTCCTGCAGCTCAGCTTTATTAAAGTTAGAGGGATTTTCTGGGTACCGTATTTTTCGGACTTTAAGACGCACCGGACCATAAGACGCACCTAGGTTTTAAAGGAGGAAAAAAAAAAATTAAGCAAAAAATGTGTTCATGATGCACTTTCAAGGGGGAGGGTGTCTTATGCTGACACTGGTATAGGGGTAATGTTCCCCAATTCTGACAATATCCCACATCCTGGTATATATGCCCCCCCCTTCCTTTTATATGTGGTCCCCATCCCCATCCTGGTATGCCTGGCGTCCTTCCATCTTGGTATGCATGGAACCCCTCCATCCTGGTATGCATGGCACCCCTCATCCTTATCCTGGTATGCATGGCACCCCTCATCCCTATCCTGGTATGCATGGCACCCCTCATCCCTGTCCTGGTATGCATGGCACCCCTCATCCCCATCCTGGTATGCATGGCATCCCTCATCCCCATCCTGGTATGCATGGCACAGCAATCCCCATACTGGTATGCATGGCTCAGCAATCCCCATCCTGGTATGCATGGCACCCCTCATCCTTATCCTGGTATGCATGGCACCATTCATCCCTATCCTGGTGTGCATGGCACCCCTCATCCCTGTCCTGGTATGCATGGCACCCCTCATCCCTATCCTGGTATGCATGGCACCCCTCATCCCAATTCTGGTATGCATGGCACAGCAATCCCCATCCCTAATCCCCATCCATAGTTGCTTCTCCAGGTATCTATGGTGCAGTACACTTTACAGCTCAAAGACACGTTGAGAGAGTGTCCTGCTCTGATTGGCAAATGAGCAGGTGATGTTGTTTCACATGCTGATGAAGATCTGTATTTCCTAATTTACATGAGCTGGGACATCTACAGCTTATTTTCATCTTATATAACCTGCAGACTGACAAATAATCGTTTGGCGGCAATGTGCAAAAAAAAATCCCACACGTGAGTTTCCCTCACCCAACGCGACCCAACCTTTCAAACGCTGTTGAGCCTCCACCAACAGCACGTGTGACATCACATGCTCCAAAAATGACTGCAGAAGAAGCAGAGTTTGCCCCAAAAGACATATTTGCTGTACATTGCCTGTGCAGTATATCAAAGATCATAGAATCATAGAATCATAGAATCATAGAATGGTAGAGTTGGAAGGCACCTCCTGGGTCATCTGGTCCAACCCCCTGCTCAAAGCAGGATTCACTAGATCATCTCAGACAGATGTCTGTCCAGCCTCTGTTTGAAGACGTCCATTGAAGGGGAACTCACCACCTCTCGTGGCAGCCTGTTCCACTCATTAATCACCCTAACTGTCAAAAAGTTTTTTCTAATATCTAATCTGTGTCTCCTCCCATTTAGTTTCATCCCATTGCTTATAGTCTTTCCTTGTGCAAATGAGAATAAAGATGATCCTTCTACAATGTGACAGCCCTTGACATATTTGTAGACAGCTATTAAGATATCAATATTAAGATATCAATACATTCCTCTTCTAATGACATCACCTCCTCAAAACCTATATCTTGATACCTGCTTTTGTCCACCACAGAATCATTGTCATCCCTGATTCGACTGACAGTTGCCGTGGTGTGGGAAATACCCAGAGCACCTTGACCCTATGCCTGATTCCCGCTTTGAGATGTTACTAGAAGTCAGGAGCAGCCCAGGCCCCTTGACCTGTGACACAGCTTTATAGAAGGGAGGGAGATCAGTGAGGAGCAGATCCACCATCACATTCAATAGCCGGTACTGACAGAATTACAAACAACACTATGGATGTAGCCTTATAATTTATCAAGGCATGTTCGTTATTCTCTTCCTGGAGTAATAATCCCTTTCATTTGGACTATTAAAAAAGTTATGCAAAATACACTTTGTTTTATATTTTTTTACATATATATTTTTTATAAAAATTCTCCTCCTACCTTTACAAAAATTAAAGATAAAAAACTGAATTGTGCTACTATTGTTAAATTTGACTAGTAAAACAGCTGCAAAACTTTATAAGAAACATGTCACATTGAATAACGCTATTGACCTGCAGATATAGTGTTAATCTGCAGGTAAATAGCGTTAGAAAGTTGTCTGGCCACCATGCTGAATTCTAGCTCTTGCAAGAAATTGAACTTTATTCCTCCCAGAAGCCGCCAGCTTTCAGTTATAGAGGCCCGCCTATGCGGCTTTAGTCACTATGTACAGCACTGTGAGCGGCCACTGTAAGCACACACTGACACTAACTGACAGCCAGCTCTGCAATGAATCATATGTGCACTGTGTGTGCATTTATATGTGTATGTGCAGTGTTTGTGTATACATGTGTATGTGCAGTGTGTGTGTGTATACATGTGATGTACAGTGTGTGTTTATACATGTGTATGTGACTCGCCCCCTGGGCCGTGGGGTACCCGGAACCGGGTCTCTGTGCGTCGCTGGGGAGTAGTAGTGGCAACCCGGTCCCGTGGCTCAGGGTGGTCAAACCACGTGCAGTCTATGTTTATGGTGGTTATTAATGTCCGACTACGCCACCCGTGGAATGCGGTCAGAGATAACCGCCGCTGCGAGGCAGACCGCTGAGGCTGGTGTTGGTGTGCAGCACAGGGGTAGGATAACTCCCCATGGGATGAGTGTAGCCTCAGGGCAGTGTAAGGGGATGCTGGGGGTGATAGTGCTGGCGCAGCAGAATGATGCAGTCCAGGGATTATACTCACAGTTGTTATCCAAGTCACTTCTGTCAGCAATGACTGCCCAAGCCGTGCTGCGTCCACCAGGTGAGGGGCTCGGTCAACCCCCAGGCAATACAGGAGTATGATACAGGACTCCCTTCTGTCCTTTCTCTGGCTTCTCGTGCCCCACCAGTGACCAAACTTCTGTCCGGCTACCGCGGACCGTGTCGGGTAAGCGTTGGCCTCCGCTTCCTGCTATCCTGTACGGCGCCTTCCTAGCAGGTTTGGCGGGGGGTCGCACCAATAAATGATCACGACCTCCGGTTCTTGGCTGAGGGATGATTTACCTCCACCAACTTGGGAATCCAGTACCCTTCCACAGCCTGACCCTTCACCCGATATAACGTGAGTTTGCAACGGTTGCTGTCCGTTCTGCTCTCTTAGGGTCCCTTCTGCCTTCTTGTTTCTGGAGCCCTTCCACTCCTCTGTCTCTTCTCCTTCCTTCCTTCTCCTTCTCCTCTTCTCCTCTCTGGCCCCGGCCTTCTCTCTAGGCCTGCCTCGTGGAGCTGAGCTCAGGCTGAGCCTCGGCTCCCTGTCAGCTCTCTCTCCCTTCTGCTCTGACTGACTGAACTCCCTCCTAAGATGGTCCCCACCTTTTATCTGCGTCTGTGTGTCTGAGCTCAGGTGACCTGCACCCAATGATCTCTTTCCTATGCTCCAGAAACCACCCCTCTCTGCTCCTACACCACTGGGTTCTCTCCCCCCTCCCCACTCCAGCCAGGGACATGGTCAGTTGTGCCCGCAGCTGGGAGCACCGTCGAGCTGTCCCCCGGAAATGGGGTGAGTGTGTGTATGCAGCTAACTGAGCCCTGGTCCACACTCCATCCTTACCTGGGAGTGGAATATCACACCTCTGGTTGAAGTGCAATACCCCTGTAGCAACCAAACCCTTGGGGCGCTACATATGTGCATTGTGTGTTTGATGACATGATTATATTTAAATAAATGTTGATTTTTTTGTTGAAGAAGAAATGTGGATTGTTCATGGGAAAAATAAGACATCCTCTGAAAATAAGCCCTAACCCATTTTTCAGTGCAAAAATAATATAAGTCCATGTCTTATTTTCAGAGAAACATGATAGTTGCAATCTGGGCTCAGTGGAGCGTGCCATCTGCATCAACAGATTTGCTGAGCCCAGTTATTTCCTGTAGTAGTCACATGCACTGTTGTCATGACGTCACCTCTGTCAGCCTGTCAACCAAGCATGGCATAGCAGCGGAGAGGCACTGCTAGACCTGAGGAGGATATTGTTTCAACCAAGTGAAAGCTGGTGTGGATGAAAATGCATATACCGTATTTTTCGGACTATAAGACGCACTTTTTTCCTCCAAAATTTTTGAGGAAAATGGGGGGTGCGTTTTATAGTCCGAATGTTGGGGGGAGGGGTATATATATATACTGTGTGGGGTTTGGGTGGAGCGGTAGGGGCGGAGGAGCAGGGCACAGGAGGCAGCAGCCGCCAGCTGCAGCCTACACTGTCCTCGCTGCTAAAGAAAATGAATACTCACTGCTCCCCACGCCCATGGGGCGTGGGGAGCACTGAATATTCATGCTCCTTAATAGCGGCACACAGTGTGTCAGCAGCGCAGCTCCGCTGCTGCCGGGCGATCGCATGTGCCCGCTGTTAAAGGGCATGAATATTCAACCTCTCTCCATGCCCATGTTCGCGGGGAGGGGTGAATATTCATGCCCTTTAAAAAGCGGGCACACGAGGTAACCCGGCAGCAGCAGGAGCCGCTCGGCGGCTACGCTGTGTTCCGGCTATTAAGAAGCATGAAGTCACTGCTCCCTGTGCACACAGTCCCGGCGTGGGGAGCAGTGACTTCCAGCAGCTGATCTCTCCTTGTGAGCCGCGCATGGTAGTGACGTCATGTGCGGCTCACATGTAGAGATCAGTGCGGGCAGACAGGATGCAGCGCTGGAGGAGAGAAGAAAGGTGAGCAGGAGTGTTTATTTTTTTATGTGCAGCATGATGGGGATTAGGGGGACCATGCATACTAGGATAAGAATGAGGGGGCATACATAACAGGATAAAGATGAGGGGGCCATACATACCAGGGTAAGGATGAGGGGCCATGCATACCAGGATAAGGATGAGGGGCCATACATACCAGGATAAGGATGAGGGGTGCCATGCATACCAGGATAGGGATTAGGGGTGCCATGCATACCAGGACAGGTATGAGGGGGGCATGCACACCAGGACAGGGATGAGGTGTGCCATGCATATCAAGATAGGGATGAGGGGTGCCATGCATACCAGGATGGGGATTGCTGTCCCATGCATACCAGGACAGACATGACCTTATCCCAGAGGCGTAGCTAGGGTTTTGGTTCGGGGGGCAAAACTTCTGAGTGGGCCCTAACCAGGTAACCCTGATTATAAAAATAGTGGCGCACCCAGATAGTGGATGTAGAAGAACCTCAGCAGATGACCGTGCTGTTACTAAAAATAATCTCTATACAAAGATCAGCACTGATACTATCGCCATATAGTGACATATATTGATAGATGCCAGTCTTGCAGAATATATAAGAGATTACAGTTATATATAGTAATTTACAGCTGACATTCTTGCTGATTAAATTGTTCACTTTTCCCGTCTTTTCCATCTGGCCCAGACCGACACGACAACTTCTCCATCCAGGACTCAGAGTCTCAGGACTGATAGATCACAACAAAGACACATTTGACTCCTTACATTTCAGGCATCGTCCCCATCTATTCCCAACCTGCACAAACCCCTCATCCTGCTGATAATCCAATACTGAGCCTCTGTTGCTGACCATGTCCCTATTACTGCACCTACTGTGTTGTGCCCTCTAAATGGTAAAACAAACCTCTAGAATATAGTAATGGACTGTGCAAGTGCCCTAGAAAACAGTGCCCACATTTTGCCCCCTAGAAAGTAATAGTGCCCTCTGTGTGCCCCTTTTACAGTCACAATAACCTAATTCCTCTATAACGATAAGTGCCCACTTCACATTTAATAATGTCCTGAGTCTCCCCCCCCATGTACAGCCCCTCTCTACACAGTATGATGCTCTCTTATACATAGTATAATGCCCCCTCACTGTATAGTACCCCCACACACAGTATACTGACCCCTTAGTAGCCCCCAACCTGATGTCTCCAACACTGTATGATGGCCCGGACACTATACAAAGACCCCACATAATCTCCCACACTGTATAACCCTAACTGTAATCCCCACACTGTATAAATAGCCTCCATATAGTATAATGCACCAGATAGTCCTCAATATAATATAATGCACTCCCCATAGGCAAAGTCTGTAGCATAATCCCCCCCATAGGCAGTCTGTAGCATAATCCCACCACCCCTCATAGGCAGTCTGTAGCATAATCCCCTCACCCACCCATAGGCAGTCTGTAGCATAATCCCCTCACTCCCCATAGGCAGCCTGTAGCATAATCCCCTCACCCCCCATAGGCAGTCTGTAGCATAATCCCCTCACCCCCCCATAGGCAGTCTGTAGCATAAACCCCTCACCCCCCATAGGCAGCCTGTAGCATAATCCCCTCATCCCCTATAGGCAGTCGGAAGCATAATCCCCTCACCCCCATAAGCAGTCTGCAGCATAATCCCCTCACTCCCATAGGCAGTCTGTAGCATAATTCCTCTCACCCCGCATAGGCAGTCTGTAGCATAATTCCCCTCACCCCCCATAGGCAGTCTGTAGCATAATCCCCGCACCCCCCATAGGCAGTCTGTAGCATAATTCCCACATCCCCCATAGGCAGTCTGTAGCATAATCCTCCCTCCCCAATAAGAAAAAATAAATAAATAAGTACAATACTCACCTCTCTCTCCTCCTTGTTCCCCCGCTGCTCCGAGCGCCCGGCCCGCACACATCTTCAGCACAGCAGGCTGGGCACCAAGTGATGATGTTAGTGACGTCAGACACAGAGGACGCTATGCGGACTGATGGGAGAGGGAGCGTCGCTCCCTCTCCCATCACTGAGCTTGCAGTTTCGGTGACATGCGCGGGGGTGCGATGCTGGCACCGGGGTCCTCCTCTTGCTCAAGGGCCCCATAGCAGCCGCCGGGCAGTGCAGGGACATTGGGTCTCCCTGCTCTGCCCAGAGTGTAACTGTAGCGGCGTGCCTCTACAGTTACAATAGCGGCGTGCCTCTACAGTTACAATAGCGTAGCTCCAGGTGGACCCCCTCAGAGCGCGGGGCCCGGGGCGACTGCCCCCTCTGCCCCCCCGGTAGCTATGCTACTGCCTTATCCCCAATAGGTTCAGTGCATAGTGTTGATTCTACATACTACCAACATTCCCATACAGGTTAAAATACTGACAAGAAGTTTTTACATCTTGAAAGAATGGGTGAGAAAAGCCACACAGTGGATGAGTTGCTGTTGGATACCCGTCAACTGTAGCTGGAAATTGCCATGAGCGACAATGCTTAGATTATTCTGGCTGTCTTACAAGCAAGTAAAATATCTCACGCTCTCTGCGTGGTACACACATATCCTGAACTAAATTGTATAACATTTTGTTTCAGAAATATACCTGCCTAAGAAAGGTGATGGCAATAGCCAGGAAACTATCAGCTCATTTAAACCATACTTACGTGGCAAAGCATGGCCTATTGGCAGTGCCAAAACTGATGAGTTTACTAGAACACTGACTGATTTGTGACATCGCAACATGCTGAAATTCACTGCTGCATACAGTGTGTGTACAATTACTATCCAAGTATTTTGACCATCTCAACATTTTTCTGGATAATTTCCAACTCCAGGATGTATAACGCGAATGCTTATTGGGTGAAGCAGATCAGGTGAAGTGTGTTTGTGTAATGAGGGAGGGTGAGGCCTAACGAAATAACACCCTTTATCAAGGTGTGCAGAATTACTAGCCAACTTGTTTTCCTCAGTCAAAATGGGCCAAAAATGAGATTGGAAAGTTTATACTTCTTAAACGTCTCACAGAGGAATGCAGCACTCTTGAAATTGCTAAGATATTGGGGCATGGTTACAGAGCCATATTATCTTTATGGGGACATGACTTTGTGGCACTTGCTATTATATTCTGTAGGTATGACAGATTCTCCTCCTGCACTTGTTAGTGCAGTTTCCTGACAGACTGCACAGCTCTCCAGTGCATACTATACCTGCAAATGGAGGAACATGTGACCACACCTGTCCATCAGTCTCCTCTAATAGAAAAGCAGTTGTCCCATGTGAGGTTTCAATTGGACAAGGCTGATGGACATGGCTGGTAACATGTTCTGCCACCAGCAGCCATTTTATGGACTGGAGAGCTTACCTTCAATCTTGCAGCCAAGCTGTGATTCATGGTGCTCATTGTTTGAGCAGCCTGAATCGTCTGACAGGTTCCCTTTAATGAACTGAAAGAAGCAGGTCAGATCACTAAAATGATTGTCTATTTACTTTATGTTGTAAGGCGGCGGTGTTCACACGGTGCAGTAACTGAGGCAGTGACCCAAGCAAGTCCAACATAAACAGCTTTTATTCAGCAACTCACGGGTAAACAGAAGGTCCTCCGGTTTGCAGCCGGGTTAACATAAGTCCATAAACAATGGTTGCCGTGGGAAACGGCCACACCCGGCCGCTCAGAGCCTGACGGGTGCAGAGCCTTCCCAGGCGTGGGTTCAGCTACACAGAGTCCCACTGAGCTTTCCTGCTATGCTCCTAGCAGGTCCCAACACTGAACAACACTAATCCTTGATGCAGGGTTTTTAAAGGACCTGTGGCAAGAGCCACTGGAAAACCCGGGTTGGAGGGAGGAGGCCGCCCCACTGCCTTCCTGTAGCCTCCTCCAAGAAATGAAGGCCCTGCTGGGTTTTACTTTATCTGCCTTAGCCAGGTAGCCTGACCAGGTCATTGCTCACCTTCATTCCTGCATTGCAGCCGCAGGTGAGTTTGTGACTGCAATGCACTCCAATGGATTTAATAGGTCTCTGTACAGATTCTGGGGGATATATAACGTCCCTCGTTTATGATCCCAGTCACTGCCTCACAATGTCTATGGCAGTTTATGTATTATACTATATACATTTTTAGCATTATCTGTTCTATTTATCATTCTCAATTTTCCATTTAATTACCGTACATTCCATTGAATTGAATTAAAATAGAAAATATAATATCCAGATGTATTTTTCTATCTTCTAATACAGTATATTGTCCAGATATTTTTTTATTTTCTGGTTGTTTTAATTACTGTGCATTCCACACATTTTATACTTCCTGAAATTTCAGCAGTTCAATCTGATTTTTAAATTCATGACTAACTAAGTTAACCTGGCACATTGCTAACATTTTTATGAAATGTGTCTTCCATTATCACTTTGGTCTTTAAGGGTCTCCAGGCAGACATGAGAAATTATTATTTTCTGTAATAAACTGGAAAAAACATAATTGAGGAGATCATCAAATTGTGTCAAACTGATTAAAATAGTGTGTTATTTGTACAATTTGTTAGGTATTCAAGACAGTACACCACATACAAACTTGCAATTGAAATCTGGCACATTTTTTAAGTCTCTTTTATGATCCATTCAGTATTACTACTATAGATAATCATGTCTAAAAGGTTTGGACATTTGTAAGAGAAGCTGCCAAATAAAATAAATTTGTTGTAGTTCAATTTAATGAATCTACATGGCACGGCCTTATAATGCGGTCCTTAACTACTTCTGGATCGCCCATAGACTATAATCGTCTGGGGAGTTCTAACACATCACTGCATAGTAGAGCAGCTGCAGGAGAGTGGAGCCGGCTGTCAGACACAGCCGGACTCTCCATAGAAAAAACAGAGACAGTTTATTACCATCATTGCCTTCATGATCACTGTATACAAATTGTTGAATTAGTATTGTTTGCAGTGTATATAGTAATAGGAAACACTGAGAGTGCTTCCTCTTCAGGACACAGTGGTTATGTTATTAATGTGGGTATAGAATGAGCAGGAGATGCTAAGCCCTAAGAGACACAGTCAGCGCTGTTCTGCATTCAAGAGGCTGAATTTCCCCTGTAACTGGGGCCAATATGCTAAGGCAGGGGTGAGGACTCTCCAGCCCATGGGTCATTTATAGCCTGCAATGTACTTTGGTCTGGCCCCCAGGCATATTCCCGGGGACCGCAAAATGCCGTCCGCTGGCCCTTTACTTGATCCTGACCCTGCATGCGGTAGTGAACGCTGTGGTGTGTGCAATAATGGCTTAAGTCTTGATGTGTGCCAATGTCAGGATGTCCTATGTGGGTGGAGTCAGCATGCTCTACACTCCATTCCCACCGACGATTACAACAGCAGTGGCAGCCCAAGTCCCTACTATAATGTGTATGCCCAGCGTCTCCTGTGATGTATATGCCCCCAGCGCCTCCTGTAATATATATGCCCTAGGGTCTCCTCTGATGTATATGATGTGTATGCACCAGTCCCTCTTGTGATGTATATACCCCTGCCACTCCTGTGATGTATATATGTTATATATGTTCCCAGACCATCTTGTGATTTATATGCCCAAGTGCCTCCTGTAATATATATTTCCAAGCCTCTCCTGTGACGTATATGCCCCAGCATCTCCTGTGATGTGCAACCAGCCCATCCTATGATATATATGCCTCAAACCCCTACTGTGATGTATATGCCCCAACATCTCCTGTGAAGTATATGCCCCGGCATTTCCTGTGATGTATATGCCCCCAGTCCCTCCTGTAATATATATGTCCCCATGTCTCCTGTGATGTGTATGCCCCCAGCCCCTCCTGTGATAAACATTCCCCGGCCCCTCCTGTAATGTATTTGCCCAGTTCCTCCTTTGATATATATATATATATATATATATATATATATGTTCCCAGACCATCTTGTGATTTATATGCCCTGGTGCCTCCTAAAATATATATACCCAAGCCCCTCCTGTGATGTGCATTTCCTAGCAACTCCTGTGATGTATATGCCCCAGCATCTCCTTTGATGTATATGCCCCCAGCCCCTCCTGTAATGTATATGCTCCTAACTTCCCCTGTGATGTATATGCCCCAGCATCTCCTGTAAAGTATATGCCCCCTCATGCTCTTGTAACGTATATGCCCCAGGGTCTCTTATGATGTATATGCCCCTGCATCTCCTGTGATGTATCTGCCCCCATCCCCTCCTGTAATGTATATGCCCTGGCATCTCCTGTTATATATATGCCCCAGCTCCTCCTTTGATATATGTGCCCTTAGCACCTCCTGTGATGTATATGCCTCTGCATGTCCGGTGATGTAAATACCCCAGATTCTCCTGTGATGTATATGCCCCAACATCTCCTGTGATGTACACACATGGTCAAAATTGTTGGCACCCCTCGTTTAATGAAAGAAAAACCCACAATGGTCTCAGAAATAACTTGAATCTGACAAAAGTAATAATAAATTAAAAATCTATGAAAATGAACAAATGAAAGTCAGACATTGCATTTCAATCCTGCTTCCACAGAATTAAAAAAAAAAATTAAACTCATGAAATAGGCCTGGACAAAAATGATGGTACCCCTGAAAATATTGTGACAAAAAGGACATGTTTAATCAAGTTGTGCCCACTAATTAGCATCACAGGTGTCTACAATCTTGTAATTAGTCAGTGGGCCTCTATACGGGGCTACAGATACTCACTGTGCTTTTTGGTGACATGGTGTGTACCACATGCAAAATGGACCAGAGGAAGCAAAGGAAAGAGTTGTCTCAGAAGATTAGAAAGAAAATTATAGACAAGCCTGTTAAAGGTAAAGGTTATAAGACCATCTCCAAGCAGCTTGATGTTCCTGTGACTACAGTTGCACTTATTATTCAGAAATTTAAGATCAATGGAACTGTAGCCAACCACCCTGGACTTGGCCCTGGTAGGAAAATTGATGACAAATCAAAGAGACGGATAATACAAATGGTAACAAAAGAGCCCAGGATCACTTCTATAGAGATTAAGATCAATGGAACTGTAGCCAACCACCCTGGACTTGGCCCTGGTAGGAAAATTGATGACAAATCAAAGAGACGGATAATACAAATGGTAACAAAAGAGCCCAGGATCACTTCTATAGAGATTAAAGGTGAACTTCAAGCTCAAGGAACATCAGTGTCAGATCGCACCATCCGTCGTTGTTTGATCCAAAGTGGACTTCATGGGAGACGACCAAGGAAATCACCATTGTTGAAAAAAAAATCATAAAAAAGCCAGACTGGAATTTGCCAAACTACAAGCCACAAAGCTTCTGGGAGAATGTCCTATGGACAAATGAGACAAAAATGGAAGTTTTTGGCAAGGCACATCAGCTCTATGTTCACAGATGGAAAAATGAAGCATATCAAGAAAAGAACACTGTCCCTACTGTGAAACATGGAGGAGGCTCTGTTATGTTCTGGGGCTGCTTTGCTGCATCTGGCACAGGGTGACTTGAATCTGTGCAGGGTACAATGAAACCTCAAGACTATAAAGGGATTCTAGAGAGAAATGTGCTGCCCACTGTCAGAAAGCTTGGTCTGAGTTGCAGCTCATGGGTCTTACAACAGGATAATGACCCAAAACACACAGCTAAAACACCCAAGAATGGCTAAGATGAAAACATTGGACTATTCTGAAGTGGCCTTCTATGAGCCCTGACCTAAATCATATTGAGCATCTTTGGAAACAGTTGAAACATGCCGTCTGGAAAAGGCAACCTTCAAACACGAGACAACTGGAGCAGTTAGCTCATGAGGAGTGGGCCAAAATACCTGTTGAGAGGTGCAGAAGTCTCATTGTCAGTTACAGGAATCGTTTGATTGCAGTGATTGCCTCAAAAGGTTGTTCAACAAAATATTAAGTTAAGAGTACCATCATTTCTGTCCAGGCCTATTTCATGAGTTTAATTTTTTTTTAATTCTGTGGAAACAGGGTTGAAAAGCAATGTCTGACTTTCATTTGTTCATTTTCAAAGATTTTTAATTTATTATTACTTTTGTCAGATTCAAGTTATTTCTGTGACCATTGTGGGTTTTTCTTTCATTAAACAAGGGGTACTAACAATTTTGACCACGTGTGTATATTCTCCAACATCTCATGTGATGTATAGGTCCCCTTATGTGATGTTTATGCCCCCAGCCCCTCCTGTAATATATATGCCCCGGTGTCACCTGTGATGTATATGCCCCCAGTTCCTCCTGTAATATACAGTTGGAACCAGAAGTTTACATACACTATATAAAAAGACACATATGAAAGTTTTTCTCAATCTTTGACATGAAATCAGAATAAACCTTTCCCGTTTTAGGTCAATTAGGATTACCATAATTTTTAATATTTGCCAAATGCCAGAATAATGAGAGAGAGAGAATGTTTTAAGCCATTTTTATTACTTACTGCAAAGTCAAAACTTTACATACATTTCATTAGTATTTGGTACCATTGCCCTTAAACTGAATGACTTGGGTCAAACATTTGGGATATCCTTCCACAAGCTTCTCACAATAGTTTGTCAGAATTTGGGCCCATTTCTCCTGACAAAACTGGTGTAACTGATCCTTGTTTGTAGGTCGCCTTGCTCTCACCTGCCTTTTTAGCTTTGCCCATAAATTTTCAGTAGGATTGAGATCAGTGTTTTGTGATGACCACTCCAAAACATTGACTTTGTTACCTTAACCCCTTAAGGACCGAGCAACTTTGAAGGTTAATGACCGAGCCAATTTTTTCAATTCTGACCACTGTCACCTTATGAGGTAATACCTCTGGAACGCTTCAACGGATCCCACTGATTCTGAGATTGTTTTTTCGTGACATATTGTACTTCATGATTGTGGTAAAATTTATTTGATATGACTTGCGTTTAGTTGTAAAATAAACAGAAATTTGGCAAAAATTTAAAAATTTTTGCAATTTTCAAACTTTGAATTATTATGCCCTGAAATCAAAGACATACAGTACAGACCAAAAATTTGGACACACCTTCTCATTTAAAGATTTTTCTATATTTTCATGACTTTGAAAATTGTACATTCACACTGAAGGCATCAAAACTATGAATTAACACATGTGGAATTATATACTTAACAAAAAAGTGTGAAACAACTGAAAATATGTCTTATATTCTAGGTTCTTCAAAGTAGCCACCTTTTGTTTTGATGACTGCTTTGCACACTCTTGGCATTCTCTTGATGAGCTTCAAGAGGTAGTCACCGGAAATGGTTTTCACTTCACAGGTGTGCCCTGTCAGGTTTAATAAGTGAGATTTCTTGCCTTATAAATGGGGTTGGGACCATCAGTTGTGTTGTGCAGAAGTCAGGTGGATACACAGCTGATAGTCCTACTGAATAGACTGTTAGAATTTGTATTATGGCAAGAAAAAAGCAGGTAAGTAAAGAAAAACGAGTGGCCATCATTACTTTAAGAAATGAAGGCCAGTCAGTCCGAAAAATTGGGCAAACTTTGAAAGTGTCCCCAAGTGCAGTTGCAAAAACCATCAAGCGCTACAAAGAAACTGGCTCACATGAGGACTGCCCCAGGAAAAGAAGACCAAGAGTCACCTCTGCTTCTGAGGATAAGTTTATCCGAGTCACCAGCCTCAGAAATCGCAGGTTAACAGCAGCTCAGATTAGAGACCAGGTCAATGCCACACAGAGTTCTAGCAGCAGACACATCTCTTCAACAACTATTAAGAGGAGACTTTGTGCAGCAGGTCTTCATGGTAAAATAGCTGCTAGGAAACCACTGCTAAGGACAGGCAACAAGCAGAAGAGACTTGTTTGGGCTAAAGAACACAAGGAATGGACATTAGATCAGTGGAAATCTGTGCTTTGGTCTGATGAGTCCAAATTTGAGATCTTTGGTTCCAACCACCGTGTCTTTGTGCGATGCAGAAAAGGTGAACGGATGGACTCTACATGCCTGGTTCCCACCGTGAAGCATGGAGGAGGAGGTGTGATGGTGTGGGGGTGCTTTGCTGGTGACACTGTTTGGGATTTATTCAAAATTGAAGGTATACTGAACCAGCATGGCTACCACAGCATCTTGCAGTGGCATGCTATTCCATCCGGTTTGCGTTTAGTTGGACCATCATTTATTTTTCAACAGGACAATGACCCTAAACACACCTCCACACTGTGTAAGGGCTATTTGACCAAGAAGGAGAGTGATGGGGTGCTACGCCAGATGACCTGGCCTCCACAGTCACCAGACCTGAACCCAATCGAGATGGTTTGGGGTGAGCTGGACCGCAGAGTGAAGGCAAAAGGGCCAACAAGTGCTAAGCATCTCTGGGAACTCCTTCAAGATTGTTGGAAGACCATTTCCGGTGACTACCTCTTGAAGGTCATCAAGAGAATGCCAAGAGTGTGCAAACCAGTCATCAAAGCAAAAGGTGGCTACCTTGAAGAACCTAGAATATAAGACATATTTTCAGTTGTTTCACACTTTTTTGTTACGTATATAATTCCACATGTGTTAATTCATAGTTTTGATGCTTTCAGCGTGAATGTACAATTTTCAAAGTCATGAAAATACAGAAAAATCTTTAAATGAGAAGGTGTGTCCAAACTTTTGATCTGTACTGTATGTCACACTAAATAGTTAATAAATAACATTTCCCACATGTCTACTTTACATCAGCACAATTTTGGAACCAAAATTTTTTTTGTTAGGGAGCTATAAGGTTTAAAAGTTGACCAGCGATTTCTCATTTTTCCAACAAAATTTACAAAACCATTTTGACAGAAAATACCCAAAAGTGACACGATTCTAAAAACTGCACCCCTCAAGGAACTCAAAACCACATTCAAGAAGTTTATTAACCTTTCAGGTGCTTCACAGCAACTGAAGCAATGAGTAAGAAATAAATTAACATTTAACTTTTTTTCACAAAATATAAAATTTAGACCAATTTTTTTTTATTTTCACAAGGGTAACAGATAAAAATGGACCCCAAAATGTATTGTGCAATTTCTCCTGAGCATGCTTATACCAAATATGTGGCGGAAAACTACTGTTTGGGTGCATGGCAGGGTTCGGAAGTGAAGGAGCGCCATTTGACTTTTTGAATTCAAAATTTGCTGGAATAGTCAGTGAATGCCATGTCGCATTTAGAGAGCCCCTGATGTGCCTAAACAGTGGAAACCCCCCACAAGTGACCCCATTTTGGAAACTAGACCCCTCAGGGAACTTAGCTAGATGTGTGATGAGCAGTTTGAACCCCCAGGTGCTTCACAGAAGTTTATAACGTAGAGCCGTGAAAATAAAAAAAATCAGAAAAATTTTCTTTTAGCCCCAAATTTTTTATTTTCACGAGGGTAACAGGAGAAAATGGTCCTCTCATTTTGTTGTGCAATTTCTCATGAGCACGCCAGTACCCTACATGTAATTGGCAACTAATTTTGAGGCACAGTGCAAAGGTCAGATAGGAAGGAGCACCATATTATAGTACAGATTTTACTGTTATGGTTTGAGGGTGCCATGACCCACTAGGAGATCCCCTGAGGTGCCGTAACAGCAGATTCCCCCATAAATGACCCCATTTTACAAACTATACCTCTCAATGAACTCATCTAGGGGTGCAGTGATCATACTGACACCAAGGGTATGTCACAGAATTGTATTCCATTGGGCAGTGAGGAAAAAATAATTACATTTTCACCGCAAAAAATTTGTTTTAGCCCCAGATTTGAGATTTTCACTGGGATAATGGATAAAAATGGCACCAAAATTTGTCCCATAATTTCTGCTGAATGTGGCAATACCTCGTATGTGGCCGTACAGTACTGCTTGGCCACACGCCGACACTCGGGAGGGATGGAGCGCTATTTGCCTCCTGGAGTGCAGATTTTCCTAAAATAGTTTGTGGACTCCATATACAAAGCCCCTAAATGGTAAAAGAGCAGAATCCCCCCTCAAGTGACCCCATTTTGGAAATAATACCCCTGCCAAACATGTGAACACTAAATGTGGTTTAGACACACTGCGGTGCTCAGAAGGGAGGGGGGAATTTGTATGTGGGAGCACAGAATTTGCTGAATTTCTTTTGGGGGGCGAAGAGCCATTTAGCCTTTCCAAAGACTTTGTATTACCCGTAACGTGGAAGCCTCCTATATTTCCATTAACACATGACAGACCTGAGTGGGGGCTTTTTTTGTGGATTGAGTTGAAGCTTTTATTGGGAACATTTTACATAACATTTTAGATCACATTTATCCGGCGCTCTACGCTGAGCACTTAATTTGGGGTTTCCATCTAAATCTCTGAATGATGTGATTCAGATGAAACCCCTGAGGGATCCATTCACTATAATGAGATGAGGCAGCAGAGTTACTTTGGACTCCGTATGGCCTCAGTTCAGCGCTATCCTTCTTTTCAAAGGTACACAAAACTGTGGCTGACCGCACTTTTATTTACGCCTAAAAAGATGGACACCGCCGGATCATAGGTCAGACGGAATCCACAGTACCTCCATCTGCCTCATTACTGGGAATCTTCGGTCAGGGGTTTCCATCTGAATCACGTATTTCACAGATTTACACTGAAACCCCGGTGTAGGCGCTCAGCGCAGAGCGCAGGATAAATGTGCGCCGAGCCTTACTGCGATCTTTGGGAGGCATAATAAACAAATCTGCAGCAGGTGAAGAATTGGTTTTATTTATTTATTACACCGTTCCTCGTGCAGTATAAAAGTGATTAGACGACTTTATTCTTCGGGTTGGTGCGATTACAGCGATGCTAGATTTATAGGGGGTTTTTATGATTGACAGCTGTGACTCACTAAAAGACACTTTTTTTTGCATCGCCATATTTAGAGAGTTATAATTTTTGCACATTTCGGCCGACAGAGTCATTTGGCGGCTTGTTTTTTGCGGGACGAGTTGACGTTTTTATTGGTACCATTTTTGGGCAAATTACATTTTTTGATCGCTTTCTATTCTGATTTTTGGGAGGCAGAATGAACAAAAAACAACAATTCAGTATTTTTTTTTTTGTTGTTACTTGGGTGGTAAAATTCATAAGGCAGCTTTATTGTTTGGGTCAGTACGTTTACAGCGGTACCACATTTATGTAATTTTTTAATGTTTTTGCACTTTTACATAATAAAACTTTAATAGAAAAAATAATTATCTTTGTATCGCTTTATACTGAGCGCTGTAACTTTTTAATTTTTTGGTTGATGGAGCTGTATTGCGGCTTGATTTTTGCAGGACAAGATGACGTTTTTAGCGGTACCATTTTTATTTTCATCGGATTTTTATTTTCATCTGTCTTTTTGATCGCGTTTTATTCCACTTTTTCCCAGCGATATGATGAAAAGTCATAGTTTCTCATGTTTTTTTTTTTTTTTTATGCTGTTCACTGAAAGGGTTAACTAGTGTGACACGTTTATAGATCGGATCGTTCCGGATGCGGCGATACCAAATATGTGTACTTTTTTGTTGCCTAAAAATCTGTATTTATTAGTGTAATATTTTTTTTATTTATTTTTTTTAGATTTTTACAATTTTTTTTTTTAAATAAAGCAAACAGAAAACAGACTTTATAAAACCAGATTTCACTGCAATCAGACCTCTGCTATGGGCCATACAGGTAAGTATAGATTTACTTTTCTATCACCTGTATGCCCATAGTAGAGGTCTGATATCGCCCAGTGGGGTGACACATTCCTTTTAAAGACATAGTAATCTTAGTGTATGTAAACTTTTGACTTTGCAGTAAGTAATAAAAAATTCTCTCTCATTATTCTGGCATTTGGAAAATATTAAAAATTATGGTAATCCTAATTAACTTAAAATGGGAAAGGTTTATTCTGATTTCATGTCAGATATTGAGAAAAACATGCATATGTGTCTTTTTATATAGTGTATGCAAACTTTCTGGTTTCAACTGTATATGCCCCAGGCTCTCCTGTGATGTATATTCACCAGCCCCTCCTGTGATGTATATGCACCAGCCCCTCCTGTGATGTATAAACCCCTGTTTTTCCTGTGATGTATATGCACCAAGCCCATCAAATGATATACATTCTCCAAACCACTCCTGTGATGAATTTGTGACATCTCCTGTGATGTCCATTCCCTGGCCCCTATTGTGATGTATATGCTCCAGGCCTTCCTGTGATATACATGCCCCAACCCCTCCTGTGATGTATATGTTCCCAGACCCTACTATGATGTATGTGCCCCAGAATCTTTTGCGATATATATGCCCCCAGCCCCTCCAGTGACCTATATACCCCATCATCTCCTGTGGTGTATATTCCCCAGTGTCTCCTGTGATATATATGCCCCTGCATCTCCTGTGATGTATGTACTTCGGCATCTCATGTGATGTATATGCCCCAACCCCTCTTTTTATGTATATGCTCCCAGCCCTTCCTGTAATATATATGCCCCCAGCCCCTCTTTTGATGTTTATGCCCCGGCATCTCCTGTGATGTATATGCCTCCAGCTCGTCCTGTAATGGATATGACCCAGGGTCTCCTGTGATGTATATGCCCCACCGTTTCCTGTGATGTATATGCCCCCCAGCCTCTCCTGTAATGTATATGCTTCCAGCCCCTCCTGTGATGTATATTCCCCGGCGTCTCCTGTAAAGTATATGCCCCCAGCCCCACATGTAATGTATATGCCCTAGCCCCTCCTTTGATATATATTCCCCTAGCACCTCCTGTGATATATATGACCCTTCGTGTTCTGTGATTATATGCCTATGTGTCTCCTGCGATGTATAAACCCACAGCCCCTCCTGTAATATATATACCCCCAGTTGCTCCTTTGAAGTATATGCTCTGGCTTCTCTTGTAATGTATATGGCTCCAGCCCTTCCTGTAATGGATATGCCACGGCGTCTCCTGTGATGTATATGCCACGCTGTCTCTTGTGATTTATATGACCCCAGTCCCTTCTGTAATGTATATACTCTCGACCTCTCCTGTAATGTATATGCTCTGGCCTCTCCTGTAAAGTATATGCCCACAGCCCCTCTCATAATGTGTATGCCCTGGTGTTTCCTGTGATGTATATGCCCCAGCCCCTCCTGTCATGTATACCCTCTCAGCGTCTCCCGTAATGTATGTGTTCCTAGCAGCTCCTGTAATGTTAATGCCCCGGCATGTCCTGTGATATAAATGCCCCAGCGTTTCCTGTGATGTATGTGCCCCCAACCCCTCCTGTGATGTATATGCCCCTGCATCTACTGTACTGTGATGTACATGCCCTGGTGTCTCCTGTGATGTATATGTCTCCAGCCCCTGCTGTGATGTATCTGCCCTGGTGCATCTGTAGCGCCCCGAGGGCTCGGCCGCTACAGGGGTATTGCACCTCTGCCAGAGGTGTGATATTCCACTCCCAGGTAAGGATGGAGTATGGACCAGGGCTCAGTTAGCTGCATACAGCACACACACCCCATTTCCGAGGGACAGCTCAACGGTGCTCCCACTAGACATAAGTGCAGGCACGACCGACTATGTCCCTGCCTGGAGTGGGGAGGGGGGGGTGGAACACCCAGTGCTGTAGGGGCAGATAGGGGTTGGTTCCTGAGCATAGGAAGGAGCCCATTGGTTGCTGGTCACCTGGGCTCATGGCTAGAGGGAGGTATAAAAGGTGGGCACCATCTTAGATCTAGGTTCGTTCAGCCAGAGGAGGAGACAGGGAGTAGAGGCTCTGTTGGAGCTCTACTCCAGGAGGGCCTAGTGAGAGGCCGAGGAGGAGGAGAAGGGGAGCTGGGATTTTAGCTCATCTCAGCTCCAAGAGAACGGAACACAAAGGAACAGAAAGGAACAGAGAAAGAGAAGGAGAGACAGAGAAACAGAAGGGCTCAGGAACAAGAAGGTGGAAGGGACCCTAAGAACCCACGAGAATCCAGGGTGCAGGGTCAGGCAGATTAAGGGTACCGGATCCCAAGTTGGTGGAGGAGAAACAACCCTCAGCCAAAGACCGGTCGTCGTGATCATCTATTGGTGCGACACCTCATCAAACCTGCTAGGAAGGCACCATATAGGACAGCGGAGGACGGGGCCCACGTTTAACCGCACAAGTCCGCGGCAGCCGGACAAAAGTGGGTCACTGGTGAGGCAGGCCAGAGAAAGGATTAAAGGGGGTCCTGTGCCATGCTCCTGAACTGCCTGGGAGTTGACCGAGCCCCACACCTGGTGGATGCAGCACGGCTCGGGCGGTCACTACGTGTACAGAAGTGACCCGGAGTACCTGAACTGTGAGTAAAAGACATTGGACTGCAGTACGTTGTCTGTGTGCTCTTTTGCTCCTCCAGCACTATCAGCCCGGGGACTCTCACCACCATCACTCCCACCATCCACTACACTGCCCTGGGGCCGCACTCTTCCCGTGGGGAGTCACAACATCCCAGCTGCATTCATCATCGGCCCCAGCGGACTGCCTTGCAGCGGCGGTTCCTAATAACCGCAATCCACGGGTGGCGTAGTCGGACATTATCTAAAGCAAGTAGCAGACTACCATTGGCCTGACCACCCTGAGCCACGGAACCGGGTTGCCACTACTACTCCCATCGTTCCCCCTATTGCCCGGATCCGAGTGCCCCACGGCCCAGGGGGCGAGTCACATCCTATAATGTATATTCCCCAACCCCTCCTGTGATGTATATGCCTCAGCGTCTCCTGTGACATATATACCCCAGAATCTCCTGTGATGTATATGCTCCCAGACCCTCCTATGATGTATAAACCCCTATGTCTCCTGTGATGTTTGTGCACATAGCCCATCCTATGACATATATGTGTTATGATCTGCTACAAGAACTAAGGAAAGAAAGGGAATCTGTCCCTACAATAAGACTAAGCTGATTCCCTACGTTGCAGCGGGCGACCTGTTCCTTGTGAACAGACCCACCTTCGTCCTCAGCTAGTCTGAACGCAGACCTATAGAATAAAGGGAGGGGTCCCTAAAAGAACTAAGGACTGGGACAAAATTGGACACCTCCTAGCAGATGTTGTAGCGGAGCAAAAAGACAAACAGACAAAAAGTACTTAGGCTATGTGCCCACGATGCAGAAATGAAGCAGAAAATTTCTGCAGCATTTCTGCATCTCCCTGGCAGAAAAAACGCATGCAGATTGTGCATGCGTTTTTCCTGCAGAATACATGCGGATCCACATGCGGATTCACATGCGTTTCCGCATGCAGATTGACAAGTGCTTTCCAGGCAATAGCATCACTTGGAAAGTGCTTGCCAACTAGGTCACACTATATAAATCCATGCAAACAGCATGGATTTATATAGTGTGACCGTAAAAATAAAATAAAATAAAGCTATACTTACCCCCGATGCCCCGGCGTGGCTGCAGCGCTCGTTCCTGTCTGGTTCCCGGCTGCCGGCATAACGCGAGACAGAGCGGTGAAAGGCCTGCAGTCACATGACTGTGACGTCACCGAAGGTCCTTCAGCGATGCCGGCATGCAGAGAAGCCTTCGGAAAGGTGAGTATAAACTTTATTTATTATTTTATTCTTTTTTTTACAGGTACAATGGTACCCAGGTCTGGATGAGAGTCTTCTTTCCTCCAGACTTGGGTACCATCCACACATTGAAACACATATAGAATCCGCTTGTCAAATGTACAGACGCGCATTCTATGCATCTCAATGCAAGTCAATGGCGGCCATTCCGCTGCGCTTCCGCAAAATTAAATGACATGCTGCGGATTTTTGTTCGCAGCATAAACGCTGCGGAAAAATCCGCAGCATGTGCATAGAACATGCGGAATCCCCTTGGGGACCATGGGGTGCGGATTACCTAGCGTTTCACAAGCGTTTACGCTGCGGAAATTCCGCAGCATAAACGCTTGAAAAATGCTACGTGGGCACCCAGCCTTAGAGGTCCAAAGGACCAAACGAACTAGAGAGATAGGTACAAAAGCACCTGGCTAGATAGAGAGTCAAATAACACTGAAGTCCAGCAAAGCCAGAAGGGCGGAGCTGGAATAAATAGGCAGCAGGTCACGTGACCAAAATAGAAAAAAACTAACAAGAGAGTTCTAACAATATGCCCCAAACCCCTCCTGTGATGTATATGACCTAACTTCTCCTGCGATGTATATTCCCTGGCATTTCCTATGATGTTTGCAGCCCGGCGTCTCCTCTTATTTTTGAGCCACTCCTTTGTTGCCTTGGCTGTATGTTTTGGGTCATTGTCTTTCTGAAAGACCCAGCCATGACCCATTTTTAATGTCCTGGTGGAGGGAAGAAGGTTGTCACTCAGGATTTTACAGTACATGGCTTCATCCATTCTCCCATTCATGCAGTGAAGTACTCCTGTGCCCTTAGTAGAGAAATACTCGCAAAACATAATGTTTCCACCTCCATGCTTGACAGTGGGGACAGTGTTTTTTGGGTCATGGGCAGCATATCTCTTCCTCCAAACACGACGAGTTGAGTTAATGCCAAAGAGTTAAATTTTTGTCTCATCTAACCACAGCACTTTCTCCCAATAACTCACAGAATCACCCAGGCGTTCATTGGAAAACTTCAGACGGGCCTACACATGTGCCTTCTTGAGCAGGGGTACCTTGCAGGCACTGCAGGATTTTAAACTTTTAAGGCGTAATGTGTTACCAATGGTTTTCTTGGTGACTGTGGTCCCAACTGTCTTGAGGCCATTAACAAGTTCCCCCTGTGTAGTTTTAGGCTGATCTCTCCCCTGCATCGTGATCAAGAATACCCCATGAGGTGAGATTTTGTATAATGCCCCAGATCAATGTCAATTGACAGTCATTTTGTATTTCTTCCATTTTCTTACTATTGAACCAACAGTCTTCTCATCCAGCGTCTTACTTATGGTTTTGTAGCCCATTCCAGCTTTGTGTAGGTCTATGATCTTGTCCCTGACATCCTTAGAAACCTCTTTGGTCTTGCCCATATTGTAGAGGTTAGAGTCACAGCGTTTCCTGTGATGTATGTGCCCCCAACCCCTCCTGTGATGTATGTGTCCCTACATCTACTGTGATGTACATGCCCTGGTGTCTCCTGTGATGTATATGTCTCCAGGCCCTGCTGTGATGTATCTGCCCCGGTGCCTCCTATAATGTATATTCCCCAGCCTCTCCTGTGATGTACAGGGTGGGCCATTTATATGGATACACCTAAATTAAATGGGAATGGTTGGTGATATCAACTTCCTGTTTGTGGCACATTAGTATATAGGAGGGGGAAAACTTTTCCACATGGTTGGTGACAATGGCGGTCATTTTGAAGTCGCCATTTTGGATCCAACTTTATTTTTTTCAATGGGAAGAGGGTCATGTTACACATCAAATTTATTGAGAATTTCATAAGAAAAACAATGGTGTGCTTGGTTTTAACGTAACTTTATTCTTAATTATTTGATCCCTTGCTGATAGATACAGCGTAAAAGCTAAAGTCACTAAAAAGTAGCATATTATTAAAAAAACTGTAGAAACAACAATGATGAACCTGGGGCCATAGTTTATGAATTCAGTGTATTCATGCGGGTCATCAGTGTTTTAGATCTGAGTTTCATCAATGTTTGGTCAGTGTGTCAGTTTTTACCATCAATGTTTCATTACATGATCTAGTACGGGTATATATAAAAATCGTCAATCGTCTCCGAAAAAATGTGGACAGCTCTATAGATTATAATGGGTACGGGAAAAGGGGACTTTACCAGTGAAAGGGGACTTTAAGGCTATGTGCCCACGATGCAGAAATGAAGCAGAAAATTTCTGCAGCATTTCTGCATCTCCCTGGCAAAAAAAACGCATGCGGATTCACATGCGTTTCCGCATGCGGATTGACAAGCACTTTCAAAGCGATTTTAGCATCACCTGGAAAGTGCTTGTCAACTTGGTCACACTATATAAATCCATGCAACCGGCATGGATTTATATAGTGTGACCCGAGAGAATGGTTAAAAATAAAAAAATAAACCTATACTTACCTTCCGATGGCCCAGCGTGTGTTGCTGTGCTCCTTCCTGGCTGCCAGCTGATCGCGGGACACTGCACTGAAAGACCTGCCATCACATGACTGTGACGTCACCGCAGGTCCTTCAGTCCTGCCCGCAAGCACAGGGAAGGAGACCGGGGGGCCGTCGGAAGGTGAATATAATCTTTATTTTTTATTTTATTCTTGTTTTTACAGTTTCTACGGTACCTGGGTCTGGAGGAGAGTCTCCTCTCATCTACACCCGGGTACCATCCGCACATTAGAACGCGCCAATTACGCAAGTACAGATGTAGTCTTGCGGAATTGGTGCGTTCTAATACAAGTCAATGACAGCGAAAACGCAGCACTTCCACAAAATAATTGGTAGTGCTACGTTTTTTTCCGCAATGATAATCCGCAGCCTAAATTTCCGCAGCATGTGCATAGCACATGCGGATTATCATTGGGGAACATTGCTGCCCTTCTACCATGTGTTTTTAATGCGTTTCCGCAGCGTTTCCGCAGCTGCAAAAACGCTGCGGAAACGCATTAAAAACGCATCGTGGGCACACAGCCTAACGGTGTTAAGCATGTAATGATTGACTGTCTGCTCTACTGATCTACATGTCATACTGGTAACGTCCCCTTTCATTTAAATAAACTCTGGAGGCAAATTCTTATTCAGATCAGTGTCCGACCAATAGATCTTAACAGCTCATTTGCATATAAAGAAAAATGTGGATTTCTGTAAAATAAAACATCTGATCTCAGATATCAAGGTATAATTTTATTCAACTTTTTATGACCAACGTATCCATATAAACAGCGTTGGAGGATTGATGCTACTCACAGATTTCCTGTAACTCCCCCCCACCTCCTAAAAATGATGATTGGAGTCTGCAGAAGTCAAGCAGTTTACGTTATTTAATGAATTCAAATTATAAAAAAAAACATATTTAAGCCACAAATAAGGCCCAAAGGAAATTTGAGTGGCTATTTTTAAAGTTCTATATTATTTCCTGTCTGGTTGAAGAAGTATTGTACAGAACAGCACGTGTCACTACTTCTTATGAACAGCATGTATGGACTTCATCGTCTGACTAAAATATTCACGTTCTTCTCTGTCTGTATTAGGGTAATGAGTCAGTGGAAATACCTATTTCTGTTTTAATAACTTCTGTATTTACAGTGAACATCCAGTTTAAATTGCATTATTGTACAAGTATCTACCAACACAAGGCAATGGAAATGTTTTTTAATTCGACAACTGTGTAATGGTGAATGCTGGTCATCTCCACTGCAAAGTTACAATAACCTACAGTGACATCCTGAGGAACAACAACAAATATCTTCAATATTTAGCCTTTTGCATGACTTTTAAGATTCTGCTAATTTAAAGGGAATCTGTCAGCAGGATTTTGCTATGTAATCTGAAGTCAGCAGGAGATAGGGGTTAAAACACAAATTTCAGCGATGCCTCCCAGGTTTTGTTTGCTTACAATGATTGTTTTAGCACCAGTAGCTCATCAGTGCTGTGACTAGCTAGTTGCATGAGCCCTGATCCCACACGCGCCCTCTTGTGTTAGGCAGCTCACTGTCTATGGACTTTGTACATACCGAGACTGGTGTGGGCGGGGTTTGCTTTCTCAGCTCTGCTTCATTCTAAAGCTAAAAAGTCTGATTGTGTGAGAATGGCTGCACCTAGTTATCTAAGTGATACATCATTGGATTCAGTTTCTCTTTGCCTATATCATGCTGCTCTCAGGTGAGGTAGCAAAAACCTGCTGACAGATTCCCTTTAATATTATGCCAAAAGGTTTTTTTATGTCAATCAAAATGTATCATTACAGCATGTAAATGTAGCAGAGATGGATTTACATCATGGGACAAATGAATTATCTTCTCGTCGGACAGGTGAGGAATATGGTGGTTTATTATTTTTCCTTTTTCCAAAATAAATGGGTAAAAGAGGGTGGGGTATTTATTTCAATAAAGGAGTCTGTGTCATTATTTCAAATAAAGGCCTTTATTCTGGGTGTTCTTTACTTACAATTTGACTATGGGGTTAGCAATGGGGGCGACTTATAGATGCCTCTCAAATACTAACCCCTGGGTTTCATTTCAGCTGCCAATACAAAGCTGATATCAACCCCGATACTATTACCCCACTTACCATCGCACCAGGGCAAGTGGAAAGAGCGGAGGCTAAGCGCATCCTCTGCATGAGGCGGCTGAGAACTGATGTTTTTAGTCTGGGAGGGGTTCAATATCTATGGCCCCTTCCTAGGCTATCAGCATGCAGCTGTCTGCCTAGCCTTTGCTAGTTGTTAAAATAGGAGGGACCCCACCTTGATGAAGGTTGTCAGCATCCGAAACGTCGCCACACCGAGCTAATAAAGTCCATATTTTTTCAAAGAACTTTTGGAGTGCTGTCTGCCGTTTTTTTGCTATAGTGTCCATACTTATGTATATCTGTTTGGGGGCCTTGCACTTGATATTTTGAAGATATGGTGCTGTTCCAATTTTGACTGTCTCTATATTTATAAATTTATTATAAATTTATATATAGCGCAACTATGTAACTGCACATTATGGTTGAGCCCCTCTGTGTGTGTGCATATATATATATATATATATATATATATATATATATATATACACATATATACGTACATACATACACTGCATATATGTTTACATACAGTTCTCAAATGCACCATACACTCATGCATGCACTTTTCACATATATGCAGACATATCACACATGTGCACACAATTACACATACACTGACCATATGAAATAAATAACACCCCTCTTTCTAGCACATATGTTCCTCAGAGTTTAGTTTCTGTTGCTGGTAACATCTTTCTCCTCTCAGCTTGTGATGACAGTGGGGGAGGGGCACAATCACTACAGGCAGGCTGCAGTGCTAGATAGTGTGAGCAAGGGAACGGGAGGTAAAGGAGGAAACAGGAGAGCCGTCTCCAGCTCACTGCCTGGTGAGTTATGGAGCACAGCACATACCTAGAGCTGCACTGGACTGATCACATCCAACTCAGTAACAGTGCTTCCTGGGCTCAGATCTGCAGACTGCCGTTCAAGTTCACTTTCCTTGATGCACTGCATCATAGCAGAGTGACGTCATTGTGGCACCCCAGAGGGTCCGGTTGCCACAGTGGTATTGCCTCCTTCAAAAGAGGTACTGCCATGCCTGGAAGCAAGCAGGGGTCCTTTTAGTCAGGTACACTACACATGGAACACTTTCCTGGCTCCAGACCAGCAAGGGGAGTCCCCTCCCCTTGGCAACTGGGATCTGGGGGCGGGGTTAGTGAGTCTTAGTGTCAGAAGTTGAGTTTAGGACGCGGAGGAGAGAGGAGCTAGGGACTGGAGCTGAGGAAGCTCGTCCTAGCTGAAATACACAGAGGACCGGACACCGGAGTCCGAGGCTGTGGGGGCACTGCAGGCCCAGCAGCAGATACTGTAGGGCAGGAGATTGCAGGTCTCCTGGCCCCATCTGACGCCCGGAGGCTCAGTAGCACAGAGGGACCAGCACCGCCACGGAGGAGCGACGCATGCACAAGGCCCGAGCTGCTAGCCATACGGGTGAGCACAGAACGCCACACTCAGGGCCGTGGGCTACAACACAGCTACAATCAGTAAAGCCAAAGAGTATAGTGAGAAGGGGAGGCCTACAACTCCATCTGGCAAGGAGGACTCTATGATTGCTTCCAGGCTGACCGGACTCTTACTTCTAGCCAGTACTCCAGTCCAGGCTTGTCTAATTGTCATCAGTAAAGACCCTGGGACTGCACTATACTGACTCTGTGGTTATTACTGACACCTTGCACAACCACCATCATCCATACATTGCCCTGAAGCTAACTCTTCCTGTGGGGAGTTATACCGCCTGGCTGCAAAACCACCAGCTTCAGAGGACTATTCCGCAGTGGCGGTCTCCATTGGCCGAATTCCACAGGTGGCATATTCGGACATTAACACTTATACATATAAATTCCCCTTGGATTGACCGCCCTGGGTCACGGACCGGGTCACCGCCACAGTGACTACAACCCCCAGCAGCTACCGGCCCGGCACCGGGTACCCCACAGCCCAGGGGGCTCGTCATCAGCACAGCAGAGAAGGGAGAATTCCCCTCCTTGGCTGCAACTTCAGCTGAAGTCGGCTCAGTTCAGTGGAGGCTGGTGCCAAGAAAGGGAGATTTTCTCCCACTTGGTATATGCCTTTGTGGCGCCCCTGAGGGTTCAGTCGCCACAGAGGTACTGCACCTGACCCAGAGGTGTGGTGTCTCTCTTCTCTCAGGTAAGGAGGGAGTGCTGCCCGGAACCCCAACACCTGCATCCAACACTACACTGCTCCAGACCGGGTGGAGGGGCAACATGCAGAGCGCAGCTGCTGAGCCCTGACCCTGGCTGGAGTGGGGGGAACCCAAAGGTAGGGGGAACCAGTAGTGGGTGTGGGTGGAGGAAGTAGTTAGAGGGAGCATTTTAGTAGGAGTATAAAATAGGGAAGCCATCTTAGTGTGTAGTTGAACAGTGCAGAAGATAAGTGAGAGCCGTTCAGAAGAACAGCTTGGGACAGTTCAGAGGAACAGTCCGGGGACAGAGTCTCAGTAGGAGCTCTGCTCCACAAGTAGGGCCTAGTGTCAGAGGCCCAGGAGGGGAGCAGGGAGTAGGCTCCGTTCTAAGAAGTGATCCTAGGGGGTACGGCAAGTGCAGGAAGGCACCCGTACGCCCCGAATCTGTCAGAAAACAGAGGGATCGTAGGCCGCATACTAATCCCCAGGAGGGTCAAGCAGGTCCGGGATCCGACGTACAGGAAGGACTTCAGAGCACCCGAGCAGGATTGAGAGTGGGCAGCGCAGGGCAGGAGGGAGAAAGACCCAGTGTGAAGTCGGTCTAGAGAGGAACACGAGAAAGTGGGGTTCTGTCAGGCATTCCTAAATCCCCTGAGGAAGAGCTGAACCCCTGCCTGGTGAACGCAGCGCGACGTGGGAGGCTGTAAGCTGACAGTGCACCCTGTGGAACTAAAGAACTGTGAGTAAAGACACGGATGACTGCACCGCACCGCCTCTGTCCAATTATTTCGTCCGCGCCATCATTCCCTCCCTGCACTACAACGCCCAGCGCAACCACCAGTTACCTACACTGCCCTGGAGCTAGCTCAACCCGTGGAGAGCCACACCATCCCTGCTGCCATAACACCAGCTCCAGAGGACTGCTCTGCAGCGGCGGCTCCCTCTAGCCGCAATCCACGGGTGGCGTCACGAACACTTAAATCCCCTATAACTAAAGATTCCCCTTTTGAGTGACCGCCCTGGGCCACAGACCGGGCCAGCCACCGTGATACCCCCCGGCAACCAGAGGCCCGGCTGCCGAGAACCCCACGGCCCTGGGGACGCGTCACCTTGTTTATAATGTTGTGGTCAAATTGAAAATGTTATTACATCTGTATTTAATTTAAATAATAAAAAATTTAGTGATAGGTGCGCTTTAATGAGAATAACTATTAAAATCTCCACAGTCCACAGCAGAGAGGAATCAAATGTAGTTGTCATGTTATTATTTTTAGCCGATCATAAGATAATTAGGATTCCCATTTTAGACTAGTTTCATATGTCACTATTTTTTTTGCATATGTGTAAAATGGAGCGATTTCCATCAGCGTGGTCAATCAAGTTTTCATCAGACTTTGGTCAGTGTGTTAATATTTACCATCAGTGTTTCAGGATGGATGAACACAGAACTTAAACACATGCTAAAAAGAAAGAAAGAAATGTTTATTAAATGGAAAGAGGGAGGCATATCTAAAGAAGATTATAATGCAGTCTGCAGATCCTGCAGGGCATGTATCAGGTTAGCTAAAGCTGACAATGAATTAAGGCTTGCAAGAGATGTCAAAAGCAATAAAAAAGGATTTTGGGGGTATGTCAAAAGTAAAAGAAAAGTCAAAGATGCTATAGGATTTTTACAGGATGAAAATGGAGAAATGGTAAGAGAGGATGTTGAGAAGGCCAAACTTTTTAATTCCTATTTTGCATCTGTTTTCTCTCAGAAAGAAAATGTAACATCAACTGATCTTCACTGTCCTTTTAAAGGAATAGAAGAATCCAAGTTATCTGTAAACAGAAAGATTGTGAGGGAATATTTAGCTAACATAAATGAGTTCAAGTCTCCAGGTCCAGACGAATTACACCCCAGAGTACTGAAGGAGATCGTAGAAGAAATTTTAGAACCACTCTCCATAATCTTTGAAAATTCTTGGAGAACAGGAGAAGTCCCAGAAGACTGGAGAAGAGCAAATGTTGTTCCTATCTTCAAAAAGGGGAAGAAGGTGGACCCAGGGAACTATAGGCCGGTGAGTCTGACTTCTATACCAGGAAAGATCTTTGAACAAATTATTAAACAACATGTATGTAAGTACCTGGATAAGAATGAAGTGATTAACCAGAGTTAATATAACTAACAAGTCATGTCAGACTAACTTAATTTCCTTCTATGACAGAATCACTGACTGGGTGGATCAGGGAAATGCTGTAGATATAGTATATCTTGACTTCAGCAAAGCATTTGACAAAGTATCTCACACCATCCTTATTGAAAAAATGACCAAGTATGCAATGGACCAGGCAACTGTTAGGTGGATTCATAACTGGCTTAGTGATCGGACTCAAAGGGTGATTGTAAATGGCTTCACATCCAGCTGGATGAATGTCTCAAGTGGGGTACCACAGGGCTCCGTCCTGGGACCTGTATTGTTCAACATCTTTATCAATGATTTAGATGAAGGAATTGAGGGTAAACTGATTAAATTTGCTGATGACACAAAGCTAGGAGGGATAGCTAATACTAGAGAAGAGAGAGAGAGGATTCAAAAAGACCTAAATAAACTGGAGCAGTGGGCAGCAACCAACAGAATGGTTTTTAACAGGGAAAAATGCAAAGTACTACATCTGGGCAATAAAAATGAAAAAAGCATATACAGAATGAGAGGAATAGAGCTAAGCAACAGTACATGTGAAAAAGACTTAGGTATACTAATAGATCATAGACTGAACATGAGTCAACAGTGTGATGCAGCAGCAAAAAAGGCAAATACAATTCTGGGATGTATTAACAGAAGCATACAGTCTAGATCACGTGAAGTCATTATTGGTCTTTACTCCTCTTTGGTCAGACCTCATCTGGAATACTGTGTACAGTTTTGGGCACCACATTTTAGAAAAGACATAGACAAACTGGAGCAAGTTCAGAGAAGAGCGACCAGAATGGTGACTGGTCTGCAAACCATGTCCTATGAGGAACGGTTGCAGGATTTGGGAATGTTTAGCTTGCAAAAAAGAAGACTGAGAGGAGACTTAATAGCTGTCTACAAATATGTCAAGGGCTGTCACATTGTAGAAGGATCATCTTTATTCTCTTTTGCACAAGGAAAGACTAGAAGCAATGGGATGAAACTAAATGGGAGGAGACACAGATTAGATATTAGAAAAAACTTTTTGACAGTTAGGGTGATTAATGAGTGGAACAGGCTGCCACGAGAGGTGGTGAGTTCCCCTTCAATGGACGTCTTCAAACAGAGGCTGGACAGACATCTGTCTGAGATGATCTAGTGAATCCTGCTTTGAGCAGGGGGTTGGACCAGATGACCCAGGAGGTCCCTTCCAACTCTACCATTCTATGATTCTATCAGTTTTTCTTGTATGCAAAAAAGAAAACTGATGAAGGTTTCCCGGCCTCTCCTATCAAACAGTCCGGGAAAAACTGACAGCAATAAGATGCAACTAGAATGCAATCAGTGTGCTGAGATTTTCACTGACTGATTTATAAGAGTGAAGCTGATACCTTGCTAGGATCAAAATTGGCCACGTCTCCAGTTTTTTTTTTTGTGTGTGAACACTCGGTCAGTAAAAAAAAGGACATGTGAACAGGCCCAAAGGTTATATTGGGTACGGGTTCAATCTAAGAAAATTACGAATAGAACATGCAAGAGAAAATCAGATGGGTGAGAGGAGCCTTTCTACAATTGGCTAAAATACCAATTTACAGCTTTTTCTTCTCTTCACAGAGAAGTCTTGGAGGCTCAGATGTCCCCTTTCCAGCTATTTATAAAATGTAAAGGAGTGCAAATGTTTAGAGGACCTTTGTGTTTCACTGTGTTTATCTCATTTGGGAAAACATAATGACGGTTTGATGTGTATAAGTTTCATTTTAGATTTTGGATACATATATATCTGGTGATAAATTGTTTTGTATGACACACCTACAATTTTTCTGAATTACCTTACATCGCCTTTGAGGTGAAATACTGACCTCCAGAGACCATTATTGTGAACTGCAGTGAAACCTCTGAAAATGTAAATCAAATGAAGCTGTATTGTAAAGTACACTTTTCTAACAGCTGTGAAATATAGCAACCAAAATGTGCATCATCAGCATATTGTTCATGTAGAAATCATATAATATTTACCAAGTCTTAAACTATTGTGCTCTTTATTTAGGTATCTGGGTTTTAGCATTGAACTGGTACACTATAAAATCTAGAAAGAAGCACCTGAGAATAAGCCTTTATAATCTTCAGATTAAAGAGGGCCCACAGATTTGGTGTTGCTTAATTCGTATTATAAATTGCTACTCTAGATTTCATAAGATATGCCATGTGCGAGTAATTCTTTTGTGCATTCTAATGAAAAAGGTTTGTGCCTTTAAAAGTGACAATATATCAAGACATTATTGTGGGGTATGCCTCCCAAATGTTTATGTTTTAGAAATGTAGGCTCTTATTCATCAAGGGGGTGTATTGGAGTCATACCCTCCTGATTCATTAAGAGGTGCACACGCTTCTCAATGAAACAGGAGAGACTGACAAGTGACATGTGGCTCTGTGCACCTTGACATAATTCTTACTCCAGTAAAATTACTGGGGTCAGATTTCTAGCGTAAGGGATACCACAGCTCGTCATAAATCAGACAATCTGCGGCTTCGCCACAATAGAGGAACTAGTGTGGAAGCGCTAAAAGATGTAAATTTTCGCGCTGTTATGGGTTGCACAAAAATGTTGAAACTTTTCAAAGCAAACTTTCTTTTTGAGCTTGTTCACATGACCGTATTTTCGATCCGAGTGCTGTCCATGAAAAAAACTACCAATTTTATTCAATGGGGCAGTGCATGAGAGCGATTTTTTTCACTGACTGAATCTGCATATGAAAAATATTGCAAAATGCACGAGTGTCTTCTGTAAATCGAATGAGACTCACCCATTCAAGTCTATAGGTGTGATAAACAAAAATCGAATGTCTTCTGATTTTTATGGATACATTGCAATTCTGTGACATAGGAAACTGTAAATGGTCATGTATATGATTAATGGCTGCTGAGTAAAAAACGGATTGCATATGGATTACACATTAATGACAAGTATGAAAAAAATAATCTCACTTTTCTGGATGAAACTCTGAATGATTTTTTATACGTTCATAGAATCATAGAATGGTAGAGTTGGAAGGGACCTCCTGGGTCATCTGGTCCAACCCCCTGCTCAAAGCAGGATTCACTAAACCATCTCAGACAGATGTCTGTCCAGCCTCTGTTTGAAGACGTCCATTGAAGGAGAACTCACCACCTCTCGTGGCAGCCTGTTCCACTAATGGCCCCTTTCCCTGTCTAGTAACATCAGCCCCCAGCCATCGACTTTTCCTCTGCTGGTTATGAAAATTACGCAGGACCCCACGCCATTTTTTTTATATATTTATTTTATGAACCCCCCTCACATAATTGATGGCATCGTGAGGCACTGAGATTTGCTAGTATGCACAGCTCAGTGTCTCTGCTGCCTGACAAGCTAAACGCTAGCATTATGCCAGCGTTCAGCCTGTGAAGCAGATGTAGCAGAGATGGACACACCATGGGACACAAATGGATTATTATCTGCACGTCAGAGAGATGAGGAATAAGGTTGTTTATTTTTTTTAACTCTTCTACAGGGAACAAGGGCATCTGGAGGATTATGTTCACATCGGGGACAGGTGAGTATTATATTGCTTTATTATTTTATTTTAGTTACAGGAGACATGGGCTTCAATGGAATGGGTGTACAGGTTAGTATAAATGTATTTTTCTTTTTAAATAAAGGAGTCTGTGTCATTATTTAAAATAAAAGACTTTATTATGGATGTTATTTATTTCAAATTTAACTGTGGGGTTAGTAATGGGGGCGTCTTGTAGATGCCTCTCCATTACTAACTCCTGGGTTTGATGTTAGCTGACAATACAAAGCTGACATCAATCCCAACCCTATTACCCCACCACAGGGCAAGTGGGAAGAATGGAGGCTAAGCGCCAGAATTAGTGCATCTCATTGATGCACCATTTCTGGGGCCACTGAGAGCTGATGTTATTAGCCTTGGAGGGGGCCAGGATCCATGGCCTCTTTCTTTGCTAGTAATATCAGCCCCCAGCTGTCTGCCTAGCTTTTGCTGGTTAGATTTTATAGGGGACCCCACATCAATTTTTTTCTGGGGTCCCCCTGTAATCTAGCCAATAAAAGTTAATCAAACAGCTGTGAGCTGTTAGTAATAGTCAGGAAAAATTTATGGCTAATGGTCCCTTTCCCTGGCTAGCAATATCAGCCACCAGTGGTCGGCTTTCCCTCTGCTGGTTATGAATAATCGGCGGGATCCCAGGCTGTTTTTTTTTATTAAATTCTTTATTTTACACATAATGTACACTGTGGGTAATGAGGACAACTCCCATCATTGTCCCCTGCTTGCTCTGATTTCCTAGAGACCAGAAGACAATGATGTGAGCTGCGCTCAGTACCTGGTCCTCGACACTCCAGCATTCAACAGTCTGGCACTAGAGCTATCATGAGAGCCGGTGGCTTGAACATAGGTAACCTTCAGATTACCAGAGTTCAGAGCCACCGGGTCTCCCAGCAGCTGCGAGACCTAAAAAACTCATGGGAAACTTTGAGGGACATTTAAAGTTCACTATAGTTTCCAGCTGCTGGAACACCAGGAAGCTGTAAACTAAGGTTACCTTAGGCGTGTATTATACAGTACTTTCTAATAAAATAAAATAATGAAAAAAATGGCGTGGGCTCCTGCGTAATTTTCATAACCAGCAGAGGAAAATCCGACCACTGGGGGCTGATATTACAAGCCAGGGAAGGGGCCTTTATCCAAAGATGTTCCCTGGCTATTACCAACAGCCCACAGCTGTTTGCTTAGCCATTACTGGCTAGATTACAGGAGGGCCCCAGAAAATTTTTTACGTAGAGTCCCCCTATAAAATCTAACCAGTAAAGTCTAAACAGACAGCTATGAGCTGATATTAATAGCCAGGAAAGGGGCCACAGATACTGGCCCCCTCCAAGGCTAATAATATCAGCCCTCAGCGGCCCCAGAAATGGCGCATTAAAAAGATGCACCAAATCTGGCGCTTTGCCTCGCTCTTCCCACTTGCCCTGATACAGTTGCAAGTGGGGTAATAGAGTTGAGGTTCATGTCAGCCTTGTCTTGGCAGCTGACATGAAGCCCAGGTTAGTAATGGAGAGGTGTCTATAAGACGCCCCCATTACTAACCCCATAGTCAAATTGTAAGGAAAAAAAACAAACACCCAGAATAAAGTACTTTATTTGAAATCATGACACAGACTCCTTTATTTATGATTCTTAATTTACCAAAAACAATTATAGTTACCTAATGCCCCTTCCATTTGAAGCCATTGCTACCTGTAAAAAAACAAAAATAAAAAACAACCATATCCCTCATCTGTCCGACGTGATGAAATAATCCAGATTGCCCCACAGCAATCGGATCATTGATAGAACAGTCACATCTGGAAATGTGACTGCTCTATCTGGCAGCCTGCGATACACTGACAGGAGTGTCATTGCTTCTGCTTGTGTATAGCGCTGAGCTGCCGTGACAGAGGTCACTTGAGTTCATTGGTTATGAACTCCTGTGACCTCACTTACAGCACCACCACTGTGTGAGAATTTTCATGAGCACTGGTGATTAAGCGTTAAGGTGAGTATGTGGTGTTTTCTATTTTTTATATTTTACAGGGGACAAGGGCATCGGCGATGAGATGTAGGCGAGTATAATGTATTTTTTATTTAAATAATTATTTATTAAATTTAAATTTATTTTTTTTTACTTTCAGCACAGCTACCGGCTAATGAGAGACTACTCCTCTCATCAGCGGGGCTTGCAGTCGCTGTTAAAAGTGACAGTAGGCGTCGGCTGATGGGAGAAGTAGTCTCATCAGCCAGTGCTTGTCACCTGCGGTAAGCTTTTTACCGTGGGTCACAGAGACAGCTGCGGGATCCCGCAGATCTGAGGCCCGGCAGTAACAATGTAACCGCCGATCAAAACCCCTGTTTCTTGCGCTGTTATGCAGATGACAGTGTCAGAAACCAGGAATGTTCGTGCTCAAATTTTGCTGATTTTGAGCAAAATGCAAGGCAATCTGAACACGAATCCTAATGTGCAATATTCGTGCTGAATTTGAGATTGGCGAACGTGTTCCAAACATGTTTGCTCATCTCTAGTTAACACATGCTGTTGTTGCTGCTTGATATCTGCCACCACTGATAAAAAGGACCGCAATTGTGTGGTCAAGGTATCCACAATGTCCATGATGGCTTCTCAGCGCACAAAAAATGGAGTGAGCTTGTGATAATATTATGCAAATATAGCAACTAACTTGGGATAATAGGTAAAACTAAATGTTACAACTTACCCTGCCGATTCCTGTACAGACTAAAGTCCCTAGTGGTGCCTGCGTGAGCTGAGATAGCCCTAACCACAGTCTAGAGTAAACGATGGCAACTCAGACCTATGCTGCCTGAAAGGCCGTCAAGTGGTTTGCCTTCCTCCTAAAGAACAGGAGGGTAGAGCAGAGTGTAAATTACCTACAAAAGGGAAAGTGTGCTGATGAAAGAAAACATCCCAGAGTGAGTAAAATAAACCACTAAATACAAAATTAAGTATAATGTACTTACAGTTAGATAATATGCCACCTACTTCCCAAAAAGAAACAGAAACTACAGTGGGGAAAATGAGTATTTGATACACAGCTGATTTAGCAAGTTTTCCCACCTTCAAAAAATGTGAGAGACAGAATCTAAAAAAAAATCCAGAAAATCACATTATATGATTTTTACATAATGAATTTGCATTTTATTGCATGAAATAAGTATTTGATACAATAGAAAAAACAGAACTTAATATTTGGTACAGAAACCTTTGTTTGCAATTTAAGAGGTCAGAAGTTTCCTGTTGTTCTTGACCAAGTTTGCACAAACTGCAACAGGAATTTTGGCCCACTCCTCCATACAGATCTTCTCCAGATCTTTCAGATTTCACGGCTGTTGCTGGGCAACATTGAGTTTCAGCTCCCTCCAAAGATTTTCTATTGGGTTCAGGTTTGGAGACTGGTTAGGCCACTCCAGGATCTTGAAATGCTTCTTACGGAGCCACGCCTTAGTTGCCCTGGCTGTGTATTTCGGGTCATTGTTATGCTGGAAGACCCAGCCACAACCCATCTTCAATGCTTTTACTCAGGGAAGGAGGTTGTTGGCCATAAACACAGGCTGGCGTTCATAGCAGATCAGCAATGATAAGCATAGGCATCTTCTGCAGACCTTCGGTTGTCATGCCAACCCATCTGCGCTCTGTGATCATGTGACAGGGACTCAGATGGGCGGGGTTTGTGATGCGCTTCCGGTGCAATTATGTTAAATGCCGCTGTCAGAGATTGACAGCAGCATTTAACATGGTAACAGCCGTGGGTGGATCGCAATTCCACCCACGGTTGTTAGGGGCACATGACAGCTGATCAAATCAGCTATCATGTGCTGGAAAAGATGCAGGCACAGCGCCAGAGTATGCATCAAAGGGAGATACACGACCTTTGACATACCTATATGTCATAGGTTGTGAAGGGATTAAGGGGGGATTAAATCCTATAAACCTCCTTCAGTCGAGCCTGTTGGGTTGATTAACCAGTGTGTTGTTGCGCAAAAAGAAGTTTCAGATGGTGCCTGCTGATGCCTTTATATGAGTAGCCATGATTAGCATATAGGGGCCAATTCATTAAGGTGCTTACGCCATAAATCTGGTGTGAACACCTTAATAAGTCACTATAGTTTTGTATCACATAATTTTTGTCATCGGTGCACACTGGGTATAAGATACGCCTGATTTATTAAGCGGTGCACACTGCCTAATAAAACATGTCAGTGGGCTCCAGAGAGGGCTTCAATAAGAATGGCGTGCGCTACGCCATTCTTAATTAGTTGCCCCCATATTTATTGCTTTTTAAGGAGCTGGAAAGAGCTCACTGCACATGCGCTAAAACGATTTCCATTGATTGCTAGAATGCATGTAGATAAATTCCAAACACTATTGATACATAAATGGTTGAGACAACATGATCATTCAGACTAACTTATTAATCTCTTAGAGCAGGGCTATTAAAGGGACTATTACATCTTAATTTTCTTTTAAATGATAATTCAATGTATTTAAATCTTACAAGTTTATAACCAAAATAAATCTAGCCAGAGATTAATGTGTTTGTCATTCTGCTGTTTAATCAGCAGATTCCTATCACATGAGATTTATTTGGGCAACATAAAAAAAGGATACACCCAATAATGTTCCAACCAAGAGCACAGATTTATTCTCATGTTTTCACTTAGCCCGGTATGTCATTTAGTAGGAATGAAAAACTAAAGTCATCATAAATAAGGAATATGGGTAATTTAACAAGGCTGACTGTAAAATTCATTTACATCTAGTCCTTTGAAATCAATATATATGTTCTTGACTTCTCCTCCTCCCTGTCATTACACAGCAGGTACAAACAAGTAGCATAATTCTCTTGAGACAATGAGATATCCAAGAAAGTAAATCCAATAATTTGAAAGTAAGTAAAAATATGAGAAGATTGAAGTCCATTTAAATAAAAAAATACCTATCTAGGGAAACTTTTTTACCACTTTTAAGCGCATAACGATCTTCATATATAAAATTAAAATATTACAATATTAGTGATGAGCGAACATGCTCGCCACTGCTTAGTACTCGCCCGAGCATCACGGTGGTCGACTAGCCCGGCGCTCGGTGTGTATTTCTGGGTTGCTCGGGCGGGAACTCGGGTCCCCGCCCTGCATGTTTGCAGCTCTTTAGAGAGCCATTAAACTTGCAGGGATTGCATGCCACACACTGTAACGCCGTAGCCATGTTGGTTGTGGGCATTACAGTGATTGGCTGGCCACACAGCGTCATCAGGTCTATATAAGACCTGGCATCCCTATGCTCGTCACTGTCTACCCTGGAATCAGGCAGAGTAGGGAGAGGTGCTGCTGAGTCAGGAAGAGATTTGCTTGTATATAGTTAATATAGGTATTCCACAACATATATCTATATATCCATCTGAACTAACAGTCCTTCTGAGGACTAATCCAGGTGCATATTTTCAGTGGTGAAGGTAATAGCAGGAGTTAGGCAGGCAGGCATTGTATGTGGCAGATTGCAGTGCATATAGTGCAAGAGGGTCTATACTACGTTCCTGCTGCTGCTGTTCTTACAGATATTTGTAGATATAGGCCCAGGTATCAGGGGCCAGGGCAAATTTTTTTTTTATCTTAATCCTGGTTATTTGGTTAAAAACCAAGGCAGGCAGGGTATGTGAGAGACTGCAGTACATGATACAGCACAAGAAGGTCCATTGCATGTTCAACTTCTGAGTGATCCTGCTGTGACAAATATTTGTAGACAGAGCACCAGGTATCACTGGCCAGGGCAATTTTTTTTTTATATTTGTAGACATAGCCCCAGGTATCACTGGCCAGGGCATATGTTTTTTATCTTAATCCTGGTTATTTGCTTAAAAACTAAGGCAGGCAGGGTATGTGACGTATGTGACAGACTGCAGTGCATGATACAGCACAAGAGGGTCCATTGTATGTTCAACTTCTGAGTGATCCTGCTGTGACAAATATTTGTACACAGAGCACCAGGTATCACTGGCCAGGGCAATTTTTTTTTTTATCTTAATCCTGGTTATTTGCTTAAAAAGCAATCCAGAGTACGCCATTTTTCTGCTCCATTTGCTTGTTAGCCCTGCAGAATACAGCCAGATCTGTTTTATATTTCAGCGATAAAAATCCCGAAATTTGAACTGAACATGTAAAATATTGGCCTCCTTTTCTATTCTGTTGCAGTGCATTGGTCAAGCTATTCACACTAGATCTCTGTGTAGAATAATATTAGCAAATTACAGGCCTGCCATTTAAAACAGTGGTTCTGTGTCAGACATATCACATATAACAGCATTCCAAAATCAGCCATTTCTGCCTTCCATTTCATTGCAGTGCGTCGGTCAAGCTATTCACACTAGGCCTCTGTGTAGAATAATATTAGTAAATTACAGACCTGCTATTTAAAGCCGTGGTTCTCTCTCAGACATAGCACATATAAAAGTATTCCAAAATCAACCATTTCTGCCTTCCATTTCATTGCAGTGTGACGGTCAAGCTATTCACACTAGGTCTCTGTGAAGAATAGTATTAGTAAATTACAGGCCTGCTATTTAAAACCGTGGTTCTCTGTCAGAAATATCACATATAACTGCGTTCCAAAATCAGTCATTTCTAGTGAATGTGGAAAATATTGACCTCCATTTAAAATGGGCAAGGTGCGTGGCAAGGGATGGGGAAGTGGACGTGATGGTTATGGTGCATACAGAGGCCGAGGCCGTGGACAAGTTGAAATCTTGTCGCTCGACCTTCCTGTCCCAATTGCTAGAGGACCGCAGCACACAACTATTGAACACAGAGCAATGTCAAAAGGTTGTTGGTTGGATAGCAGATAATGCTTCCAGTCACTGCCACCACCACTACCACCCTGTCTTCCACATGGTTAAGTCTCAGTAGCCGTGAGTCTGGACCGCATATTCCTCACCCTGATCCTCCTTCCTCCCACCATGCCGAGTGCCCGCAGACAACTGATCCCACACGTGGAAGCTGTTCACTTTTCCATTTGTAGATTTGGGCCTCTCACCCGGCCAGCTTCAAGCGAGCCAAGAGGAGAACATGTTTAGCAATGCCCAAATATATGAGCAGCCATGGTCACACAAAGGCAACGGTGGGAAAGTGCAATTACTGTCGCAAGAGGTGGATGATGATGATGATGAGACACAATTGCCAGAAAGTCAGTAGGAGGACCAGGGAACGGAAGTGGAAGACAAGGTGGTGGATGATATAGTAACTGACCCAACTTGGCAGGGGGACTTGCAGAGTGAGGACAGCAGCACACAGGGGGAGGGAGGCATAGCACCACAACAGGAAGGAAGAAGCAGTGTGGTGGCCACAGACACAAGGCGGGAAAGCATTCCCTGTAACACCAACACGAGAGAAGTAGCCAGTACAACTGTTAGGCCTTCCCAAGTCTGGTTGGTTTTCAAAGACTCTGCAGATAACCCCAAAAAGGCCATTTGCACCACCTGCCAGGCCAGCATCAGCAGGGGTAGCAAAACTAGCAGCCTGACCACCACCAGCATGATCAGGCACATGGCAGCAAAGCACTCTACTAAGTGGGCTGAACCCCAGGGTCCAGAAACAGTGTCTGCGGGTGACACCACTGCTTCTTTCGCTGTTGGGCATGCACGCCAATCCCCTGTCCATGGCGCATGCGAAGATGCCTCCCGTCCTGCACCTGTCGTTGCACACTCTCAACAAGCACCATCAGCAAGCACTTCCTTGTCCCAGTGCAGCGTTCAGTTGTCCCTACCCCAGTCCTTAGAAGTAAACGCAAATACGCAGCCAATACCCCACAGGCCACACTACTAAATTCTCACATTTCGCTACTGCTTGCACTCGAAATGTTGCCTTTTAGGCTCATGGAGATGGAAGCTTTTCGCAACCTGATGGCGGCGGCCGTCCCTTGGTACTTGGTCCCCAGCCGCCACTATTTCTCCCGGTGCCATCCCCGCATTACACGAGCACGTGTCCCACAAGATTAGCAATGCCCTCAACAACGCAGTTACTGGAAAAGTCCACTTAACCACGGACACAAGGACAAGTGCTTGTGGGCAGGAACGGTACATCTCGCTGACGGCACACTGGGTTAATATAGTGGAAGCCGGGACCCAGTCGGACCTTGGGACAGAACACGTCTTCCTGACGCCAAGGATTGCGGGCCCTTGGTCAATCAGGGTTGCCCCCACATTCTACAGCTCCTGCACCTCATCCTCTTCCTCCTCAGCCTCCATGTCTGAAATAGGCACATTAGTCAGAAGCTGGAAGCACTGCAGCACTGCCTCGTTCAAGCGGCAACAGGCTGTGCTGAAGCTAATATGCTTAGGTGACAAACTGCACACCGCTGAAGAGTTGTGGACAGCTCTGAAAGAGCAGGCAGATCTATGGCCGACACCAATGAACCTACAGCCAGGCATGGTCATGTGTGACAATGGCCGGATCCTGGTGGCGGCTATGCAGCAAGGAGAGCTCACACACATACCATGCCTGGCCCATGTGCTTAACCTCGTGGTTCAGCGGTTTCTCAAAATCTACCCAGATCTGTCACGTCTGCTTGTCAAAGTACGCCACCTGTGTGCCCATTTTAGAAAGTCAGCTACAGCTTCTGCCGCCTTTGCCATGCTTCAGCAGCGTTTGCAGCTTCCAGCTCATCGACTGGTGTGTGATGTCCCCACGCATTGAAACTCTACATTGCAGATGTTGGGAAGGATTTGTGAGCAGAAGAGGGCAGTTGTTGACTACCAGCATCAACACGGCTGTCGGTATTCAGGTCAGACTCCACACATAAGACCTCAGGAGTGGACATGGATGTCAGACATCTGTACCATACTCCAAAACTTTGGGGAGTCCACCAAGATGGTGAGCGGCGATGACGCCATTAGCGTCACCATTCCGCTTCTCTGTCTTCTGAAACGCTCTCTGCTCACAATTAAAGAGGATGCATTGCAGGCAGAGCACGATGAGATGGAGCAAGGAACCATACAGGGTGATTCCACACATCCCAGCTTCATCTCATCCCAACATGGATTGGGTGACAATGAGGAGGAGGAGGAAGAACAGGAGCTAGTTTTCTGCGCTATAGACAGTACTACCTGCACAACTGTTACCCCGAATGTTCAGTGTGGATGGCCTGAGGACAGGGAGGAGGAGGAAGAGGAGGAGGATGAGGAGAAGAGCATGGTCAGTCGTCCTCTTGGTGAGGACACGGAAGTCTTGCCTCTTTGCAGTCTGGCACACATGGCTGAGTTTATGTTACGATGCCTTTCCCGTGATCCTCGCGTTGTCCAAATTTTGGGTGACCGTCATTACGGATGGTGACACTTCTAGACTCACGCTACAAGGAGAACTTTCTGTCTCTTATTCCCTTGCCGGACAGGCCTAATAAAATGGGGCAGTACCAAAATGCCCTTGTTGCAGAATTATTAAAAAAATCCCATCTGAAAACCCTGGCGGCAGAGGTCACAGTTTGTTAGACAACCAAGGAGTACAGGCGAGAGAGACACAAATGCAATCCAGCAGTGGCAGGGGAACACTGTCAAAGTGCTGGGACAGTTTTCTCAGACCCTCCCACCGCACAGGCCCTGAGGCACGGAGTACTCTCCCAAGGAGGGAAAATTTTCAGAAAATGCTGAGGGAGTACCTTGCCGACTGTACCAACATCCTCCGCGATTTCTCTGTGCCTTATAATTATTGTGTATCCAGGCTGGACACATGGCATGAACTGGCTCTCTACACCTTGGAGGTCCTGGCCTGCCCTTCCGCTAGCGTTTTGTCAGAGCTTGTTTTTAGTGCCGCTGGTGGAATTATAACCGATAGGCGCATCCACCTGTCAACTGAAAATGCTGACAGGCTGACTCTTATAACAATGAAAAAGGGCTGGATTGGGCCAGACTTCTCTCTCACCACCACCGAATGACACGAATGACAGCAGCGTATCATAAACTCAAATACAGTGTCTTTTCTTTGGGAGGTCTAACTCTATTCGCATGCACCTCTGTCTTCACAACCAGACATGCGTATAAGCTTCATTATTTTGTCTATTTGCTTTTGTTCTCCTCCTTCTCCGCATCCTCATCCTCCACCACCATATCACCACAATATCTACCATTTCACCATATCTACGTCTCTTGCAAGGGGCATTAAGGTTCCTCCAAGTTTTTGGCAGCCGTTGCATTCACTGCATAGGCAAATAGTATGGGAGACCAATTTCCTAATAATGGGAATATTATTTTCAGGAGGCCCTCCAACATCTACGTCTCTTGCAAGGGACATTGGAATTCCTCCAAATTTTTGGAAGCCGTTGCATTCACTGCATAGGCAAACAGTATTGGAGACCCACTTCCTAATAATGGGGACCTCTACATCTCTTGCAAGGGACATTGGAGTTCCTCCTGGCAGCTGTTTCATTCACTGCATAGGCAAACAATATGAGAGACCCACGCCTTTTTAATGGGAACATGTTGTTACTGTGGCCCAGCTCTATGTGTCTTTATATTGTTATTGGGGTATTTCCTAAATTTTGCCAGCCGTTGGACTCACTGCATACTCTATACCTGGATAGCAGACCCGCTCCTTTCTAATGGGAACATGTCGTTACTGTGGCCCAGCTCTATGTGTCTTTAAATTGGTATTTGGGTTTTTACCAAATTTTGGCAGCCCTTGCAGTCACTGCATGGGCATTACTACTATAGGAGACCCACTCGTTTATAATGGGAACATTTTTTTTTACTGAGACCCTCCTCTATGTCTCTTGAAAGGGGTATTGGGGTGCGTCCAAATATTTGGCAGCCCTTGCAGTCACTGCATACCCAATAACAGTATAGGAGACACACTCTTTAATAATGGGAACAACAACGCATAGCCGACTGCTGGCCCTTTATGAATACTAAGGGCCACCTGATGGCCCTATAAAAATAGTGTTTGTGACTTTCAGAGTCCCTCCTTCATAAGTAAAACAGGATGTGTCTGATGATGTCTCACACACCACATGGCCAGATAAGGCAGTCAAATGTTAAAATGATATTTCCTGGTGAATGTATTTTTCACCATTGAAAACAATGCAAAAGTGCAAAAATGCATCAAAAATGCTACTTGTGAACATAGCCCAAGGTGTGGAGGAGCATATTTGTTTTTGGCTATTTATTTTGCCTTATATACAAGCCATTACCCTGGAAAGGATGTTCCTTAACATTTTTCCCAGGAAAATCCATTTTGGTTTAGTTTTTGTCTGTTTTATTGTGAGTCCGTAAAAGTGGCGTAATACCTCTGACTACATTGTTGACAACAGTGACCTGGGAGTCTGAGATGCTTCCAGGGGTCTTCCCCATGCTGTTGCCATGTCATTTGAGCACTGTACCCATCGATTTGGTACATTTTTAGTAGAGATGAGCGTTGTTCTACTCGAACTGTTCGCCAATCTCAAATTCGAGCTGTTTTGGGCGGTGTTCGAGCCGGTCGGCGAACACGAACAATTTGAGAAAAATTCGGCTGTTCGAGGTTATGTTCGATAACTGTTCGTGCACCAAAATCATAACTGGATTTTTTCTCAGTAATGATGAAAATTAATGTTAATACGCAGTTTGAGTGTACAGCGTGGCGGGGGGAGGGGCAGGGGATGGATCTCTGCAGGAACAATGAAGATCTCCATTTTTTTTTCTCTTTCCCGCATTTGCAGAGGGGAGGTGCAATCTGTCAGCCTATCAGCAGCGCACACACAGAGCGAAGTGCTTTTTTTCACACAAGCAAGGGCATGTGTGATTGGCAGTGTATGTCACATGTCCTTGCCCTATAAGACCAAGCCATTTTCCCCGTCGCCACCATTTTCTCACTGCTGCAGCTGCGTGTTAGACGGCACCGCTGTTGCTGTGTGCGCTATACCTTGTTAATTTCAAGCCAATTTTCGCACAAATATACAGATAGCTTGGGAGTAGGGAATAGTTGTGATTGCAGTCCTTTTAAGGACTAGGTTACAGCATTTCCTACGACTTTTATCAGGCAGGTCTGTGCTCTTAAATAGATAGATTGTGGGAGTAAAGACTAATTGTAATTGGAGTCCTTTTCAAAACTAGGTTACATCAGTTCCTATCAGTTTTTGCCAGGCAGGTCTGTGCCAGTGCTGTGCAAGTTTTTTTCACAGCATTTGGCTGAATCTAGCAAAGCTAATCCTTTTTGGCCTATTGCAGAGTGTGTTAGTCAGTGGAGTAGCCTATCTGTGTTGCAAGATATACCACCTTTGTATAGAATACCAATTTTTTTACTGCACCTAGTGAAGTAAAATCTTTTGGGCATAGCATCATTCTATTAGTCCATCTATACTGACCTCCATCAGGTTGCAAACTGAATATAATTTTTTTCTGCATCTAGCTCTGAAAAAATATTTGGGCTTCTAGCAGTGTGTGGGACTTGGTCTATTAGTCCATCTATACTGACCTCCATCAGGTTGCAAATTAAAAATAATTTTTTTCTTCATTTAGCTCTGAAAAAATATTTGCGCTTCTAGCAGTGTGTGGGACTTGTTCTATTAGTCCTTCTATACTGACCTCCAGCAGGTTGCAAATTGAATATAATTTTTTTCTGCATCTAGCTCTGAAAAAATATTTGGGCTTCTAGCGGTGTGTGGGACTTGGTCTATTAGTCCATCTATACTGACCTCCATCAGGTTGCAAATTAAAAATATTTTTTTTCTGCATCTAGCTCTGAAAAAATATTTGGGCTTCTAGCAGTGTGTGGGACTTGGTCTATTAGTCCATCTATACTGACCTCCATCAGGTTGCAAATTAAAAATAATTTTTTTCTTCATTTATCTCTGAAAAAATATTTGGGCTTCTAGCAGCGTGTGGGACTTGTTCTATTAGTCCATCTATACTGACCTCCATCAGGTTGCAAATTAAAAATAATTTTTTTCTGCATCTAGCTCTGAAAAAATATTTGGGCTTCTAGCAGTGTGTGGGACTTGGTCTATTAGTCCATCTATACTGACCTCCATCAGGTTGCAAATTAAAAATAATTTTTTTCTGCATCTAGCTCTGAAAAAATAATTGGGCTTCTAGCAGTGTGTGGGACTTGGTCTATTAGTCCATCTATACTGACCTCCATCAGGTTGCAAATTAAAAATAATTTTTTTCTGCATCTAGCTCTGAAAAAATATTTGGGCTTCTAGCAGTGTGTGGGACTTGGTCTATTAGTCCATCTATACTGACCTCCATCAGGTTGCAAATTGAATAAAAAAAATTTCTGCATCTAGCTCTGAAAAAATATTTGGGCTTCTAGCGGTGTGTGGGACTTGGTCTATTAGTCCATCTATACTGACCTCCAGCAGGTTGCAAATTGAATATAATTTTTTTCTGCATCTAGCTCTGAAAAAATATTTGGGCTTCTAGCGGTGTGTGGGACTTGGTCTATTAGTCCATCTATACTGACCTCCATCAGGTTGCAAATTAAAAATAATTTTTTTCTGCATCTAGCTCTGAAAAAATATTTGGGCTTCTAGCGGTGTGTGGGACTTGGTCTATTAGTCCATCTATACTGACCTCCATCAGGTTGCAAATTAAAAATAATTTTTTTCTGCATCTAACCCAGCCAATAGTTTTGGCCTAATACCACAGTTTGGCCACTCAGCTCTGCTCGGTTACCATCCATTGTTTTTTTGTGCAAACAACTCCAGAGTTGTGAATTAGTTAACCACCAAAATGAGTGGAAAAAGGCCTGCTGCTGGTGGAAAGGGGAATAGGCGTGTTGGGAAGGGGAAAAAATGTTGTGTCCGTGGGGTAGGTGCAGAAGAAAGACCATCTTCCAGCCAAACTAAAATGTCTACTTCTTTTAGCGGACAATGTGATAAGATCCCTTTCTTACGGCCATGCCAATCGCTACAAATTCCAGATGAGGCACAAAAACAGCAGGTGCTTCAACGGATATCAAGTGCTCCTTTAAGTGGGCTCTCCTCCACATCAACTTCAACATCACAAATAGTCCAGTCCTCAAAGGTGTCACCCAAATCGCACTTGCTTCCTCACAGCTCCCAAATCTCCAGCTGCCCGTCTGAGTATGAGGTAGAACAGATGGTTGAGTCTGCAGAGCTGTTTACTCATACTATAGCCTGGGAATCAGAGGTCGACTCCAGCGCTTCTGTGAATCCAGACGAGGAAATGATCTGCACTGATGCCCAGAATCTTTATGAGTCGGATCCAGGACCAGACGCAGAAGGTTCTGACCATAATGTAGACCCTCATTCCCAAACTGTAACTCCTGTTGGTGGAGACAATGAGGAAGACGATGATAAGACTCAAATACCTGATTGGAGCGACAACTTTAGTTTTTTGTCAGGGCAGGAACAGGTTGGCTCTGAGGACGACGGGTGTGATAACGCACAGGGTGATGATGATGAGGTCGGAGATCCCACTTACTGTCAACCCACAGTCAGCCAAGAGATGAGGTCAGCAGAGGAGGTGGAGGAAGATGCTAGTGACGACGAGGTCAGGTTGCGCCTTCCTGGACAGAGACGTAGTACTGGAAGCACGTCAACAACTGCATCCTCAAACACAACTCTGCCTCTCACCACAAGTCGTGGTGGCTCTTCAGGTCGCATGGGTGCTAAGCCTTGCATAGCCTGGGCATTTTTTCAGATCGATAAAGATGACCCAACTCGTGTTATCTGTAACATTTGTCAGCAAAAGCTAAGTAGAGGCCAAAAAATACATAGTTTGAGTACTTCATGCATGAACCGGCACATGGACATGAAGCATAAGTTGCAGTGGGAAGCTCAGTGTGCTACAATGCGGTCTAGCCGGCCGGGCCAACCACCGTCTGCCATATCTTGTGCATCCGCGGCCTCTTCATCCTCTGTGACTGGGGGGACAGCAGTCACACCTGTTTTGGGGCGCAGACCTGCCACCTCTTTACCCGCAACAGCCAGCGTGATTGGCAGGTCATCATTTTCTTTGGAGGTGGTAACACCAGCTGGTCCTGAGCGCTGTCCGACATCGATAGCACCACCTTTGGATCAAGGCAACCTAACATGTCCGCCTGCATCTTCCTCACAGACCGGCAGTTTGCCGGGGACACCCTTATCAACCCCGTCTAAGCACAATAGCCAGCCCTCGGTCCCTCAGATGTGGACAAGTAAAAGACCATTTCCTCCTAGCCATGAGAAAGCTAAGAGGTTGAATTTCACCATCTGCAAGCTCTTGGCTACAGAAATGCTGCCTTTCCGCCTGGTGGACACAGAGGATTTTCGAGACCTTATGTCCGTCGCAGTGCCCCAGTACCAGATGCCCAGTCGGCACTACTTCTCAAAGAAAGGTGTGCCTGCGCTCCACCAGCATGTCGCACACAACATCACCGCTTCTTTGAGAAACTCTGTGTGTGACAGGGTGCATTTCACCACAGACACTTGGACGAGTAGGCATGGACAGGGGCGTTACATGTCGCTGACTGGGCACTGGGTAACTATGGTGACAGCAGGACAAGGGGCTGCTGTCCAAGTCTTGCCGTCCCCACGAGTTGTGCGTCAATCCTCTTTATGTCATTTTTCCTCCACTGCTTCTGCCTCCTCAACCTCCTCTCGGTCTTCCACCTGCACCCAAAGCCTGTCTGGTCATGCCACAAGCTTTCTAACTGCGCAGAAGGGATCCTGCACACCTCCTTACTATGCTGGCAGTAGGGCTCAACGTCATCAGGCGGTTTTTACATTGAAATGTCTGGGAAATGTGAGTCACACAGCTGAGGAGTTGTGGTCAGCTCTGGAGAACCAATTTCATGAATGGTTGTCTCCACTGGACCTGAAACCAGGGAAGGCCGTGTGCGACAATGCTGCAAACCTGGGTGCGGCCCTTCGCCGGGGCAATGTCACACACGTGCCTTGTATGGCTCACGTGTTGAACCTGGTTGTCCAGCAATTTTTAGCCCACTATCCCAGACTAGATGGCCTTCTGCAGAGGGCACGGTCGCTGTGTGCTCACTTCCGCCGTTCGCATCCCGCAGCTCAGCGACTTACATCTCTACAGAAGTCGTTGGGCCTGCCACTTCACCGGCTAAAATGCGATGTGCCTACCCGGTGGAATTCAACTCTGCACATGTTGCAGCGACTGTGGCAGCACCGACAAGCCCTGGTGCAATACGTTCTGACGTATAGCCTGGGCCAACGAGATTCAGAGGTGGGGCAAATCACGCTGGAGGAGTGGTCTCAGATCAGGGACCTATGCACCCTTCTGCACAGTTTTGAAATGGCGACGAAGATGTTTAGTGCTGACGATGCCATTATCAGCATGACTATTCCGGTGATTTACATGCTGGAGCACATGTTAAACAGAATTCGGAGTCAGGTGGTGGCACAAGAGGAGGTGGAGGAAGTAGAGGAGGAGGAGTTGTATGCGGAAGGGCTAACATCTGCAAGGTCCAGACGGTCGGCAGCACCAGGGCGGCAGGCATGTGAGGGTGGGGGAGATGATTTTACCAGGGCGCATGGTAGCAGCCAAACTAGTGAGGAAGGTGCAGGAGCCCAGGAAGAAGTGGAGGACGAACTGATGGAAGACTCATCAGATGAGGGAGACCTTGATCACATTTCTGTTGTGCGAGGTTGGGGGGAGAGGACAGAGGAAGGAAGCATGATTGTTACCTCGCCACCAACACAACAGGGACTTGGTGCTCCTGGATGCGCAACACACATGAGTGCCTTCTTGCTGCACTACCTGCAACATGACCCTCGAATTGTGAGAATTAGAAATAATCCTGACTACTGGGTTGCCACACTGTTAGATCCCCGGTACAAAAGTAAATTTGCAGAAATTATTCCTGCCATAGAAAGGGATGCACGCATGCAGGAGTATCAGCAGAGACTGTTGCAGAATCTTACATGTGCTTTTCCACAAAATACCAGTGGTGCACGTAGTGAATCTCACAGTTCCAACTTGCCAACCGTGGTCTGTATGGAATTGTTCAATAAAGGGCCCAAAATTAAGATAACATAGATGGGAGAGGTCTCTATGAATAGGAATTCCTAAGTATTTGATACCCTGTGAGGGCCAGGCAAAGGGAAAGTTGGACTGGATGGAATCCTATATGGATTTAGGGAGGGAGACATCGAGGGCCTCAGACTTCGCTGCATTGATTTTAAAATTTTACCATGTAACAAAGTGATCTATTTCAGCCATAACAGCAGGGATGGATATATGTGATTGAGTGATATATACTAGGACATCATCAGCAAATAGAGAGCACTTGTACTCGGTGCCTCCCACCTCAATCCACCTAATATTGGGGTTATGGCGAATTGATGAGAGCAGGTGCTCCGTCACTAGGATGTATAAGAGAGGGGACAGAGGACATCCCTGCCTTGTCCCATTGGTGATTGTGAAAGGTGATGAAAATGTTCTGACGCACCCCCTGGGCCTTGGGACACCCGGAGCCGGACCCTTTTTGGTGGATGCTGGTGGTTGTAGTCTTCGTGGCGGCGATCCTGTTCCGTGGCTCAGGGCGGTCAAACCAGTGGCGGAACTATTTATGTGGTTTTGATGTTTAAATGTCCGACTACGCCACCCGTGGATTGCGGTCAGAGTGAACCGCCGCTACAGGGCAGACCGCTAAGGCTGGTGTTGTGGGTGCAGCAGAGCGTAGCATAACTCCCCACGGGAGGAGTATAGCCTCAGGGCAGTGTATGCGGAGGATGGGGGTGATGGTGCAGGGCAGCAGCAGTAACGACACGGAGTCAGTGATGCAGTTCAGGGCCTTTACTCACAGTTCTTATTATCCAGACCACGTCTGCAGGTAACGGCTGCCCACGTCGTACTGTGCTCACCAGGTGAGGGGCTCAGACAACTCCCAGATAACTTTGGAGCGCTTCACAGGACCCCCTTTGTGTGTCCTTTGTCTGGCCTTTCTTACCAACACTTCTGTCCGGCTGCCTCGGGCCTCCTCTTGGTAAACTTGGCGCCAGTTTCCCTGACCCTATGTGGTGCCTTCCTAGCGGGTGGAGCAAGGGGCTGCACCACATAAAATGTCAGAGCCTCCGGTTTCTAGCTGAGGGTCGTTTCCTGCCTCCACTAGTTCGGGGACCGGTCTCCCCCTTTGGCCTGACCCCTCCACGCAGGTGGATTCGGGCATGCGGTGGCGACTCGCCCGTCCGCACCCCTGGGATCCCTTCATTCCTCGTTCCTGGAGCCTTCTCCGCTCCTCTTCCTTCCTTCTCCCTCTTGCAGGCCTGGGCCTCTGTTACTAGGCCCGCCTCCGGAGCAGAGCTCATGCAGAGCCCCTGCTCCCTGCCACTTCTGCTCAGACTTCTCTGCACTGAACTAAGATGGTGCCCACCTTTTATACTCCCTTCTCAATGCACCCAGGAACTGCTTCCTCCCTGCTCCTGCACTGCAGGGTTCCCCTTCCTCAGTGTTCCCTCCCCCCACTCCAGCCAGGGACAGGGACTGTCGTGCCCATCTCAGGGGCATATTGGTCGCCCTGCCCCACGGCAATGTGGTGTAATGCATGCAGGTGTCGGGTCCTGATCCACACTCCATCCTTATCTGAGAGTGAGATATCACACCTCTGGGTGAGGTGCAATTCGTCTGTAGCAACCGAGCCCTCGGTGCTACAGTTCCATTTATCTTCAGCCTAGGTGACGTATTGTGATACAGGGCCGTGATTTTGGCTATAAAAGGGTCCCCTAGACCCCTACCCCAAGCTTTTTAAGAGAATCATATATGGCGTGCCAGGAGACTCTATGGAATGCTTTCTCAGCATCCAACGAGAGTATCTACTTACAAATTTTTAACTGCATCTAGCCCAGGAAATACTTTGTGCCTAGTAGCAGTGTCTGCTAGTCAGCGGATTATCCCGGCTGTTAAGCAAGCTACACCACCTGTAGTTTGGACACTTAATTTTTTCAAAGGAAATGCTTCGGGACCACGGGATACTTAGTGAAGAGCATCAGGAGGCACCCCAAGGCATAGGGGCTGGGACTGGCACTAGGATGCCTTGCGGTGGACAGCCGAGCTCGATCCTTATAAAAGCTTTTTAACTGCAGCAGCTTTAGTGGACGCTACTGGAGCTGGAATTACGCGGCTGCTGGCATGAGACTTGCCCTCCAATAGATCCTTGTAAATGGATTTAAAGTGTATTCATTCAAATTAGAGGGACAATTTAAATTAAAAAGCTTAGAGCTGCCTCCACCACAGGGGGGCTCTCTCGACCCACCAGCGGACAGGCACCAGTATTGGGAGAGGGGGGCTGGCCGTCAGGGTTCACCGCGGCTCTGGCACAAACCCGGCGACACGGAGGTGGCACGGGCAGGAGCGGACTGGCCGTCTCGGCTTCTCACTTTTTGGATTTTAGAAGGGCATGACATGCCTATATCTGTGTCTCCCCCTCCTTTTACTCCTCCACCTCTTTTCTTTTCGCATGACTATATGTACTTGTCACTTTTCCATGTGTTAGTTGTGTCTTCTGAGCAGTTTGTCAGCTTTTGGACACCTTTGAAGGTGTTTTCTATGTGTTTCTATGTGTTTTTGTTTGCCTGCCATTGGTTTTAACGGTGTTCGAAGGTGTTCGACGAACAGTTCGACGAACAGTTCGGCGAACACACGGGTGTTCGACGAACCGAACCGAACTCGAACACTACGGGGGTGGCTCAACACTAATTTTTAGGCCCTCTACCGTCCGCTGGGGGTGAGGGGCCGCCAGAAAAATGCTCGAGTTTTCCATAGACTTACATTGAGCACTCGGGCATTCCAATTTGCTCGACCCGAGCAATGAGTACCCAAGCATTTTAGTGCTCACTCATCACTGTACAATATATTTACAATAAATCATAGAAAAGAATGTGAAATTACATCACAAAACTCAAACAACACATGATAAATGAGAAATCATTCTTTACAAAAAACTTCTGTTATACAGTATGTTCATAAGAAGAGTAAGACACATCACCCTCTAAAAAGTTGTTTGTATCCTCGGTGTGGAGAAGCGTCCTTGGCTTGGAACAATGTGTAGAAATTACAAAAGAAAGACTTCCAACTTATCCAGATTACAACTGTTCCACCATCTTTATTTTGACAGCTTTACAATTAGGTGCAAATTCCATGAAAACTATAGCATCTTCTTATCCATTTTGAACATAACTCTGTCTATTAGGTATATATACTGAGCTCTGGCTGGAAGTCTCTATGCAGTACGTGAGAGTATGGCTGCCTGAATTGATGTGTTAACTCTGGGAATAAGGACATGGTCTCCCATTCTTGGATATTAAAAAGACTCTAAGGTTAAGTGCACACAAAGTATTTTGGATGCGTTTTTGTGGCGGTTTTCCCGCTGAGAAAACGCTTGTTAATTGGTCTGCCAACTGTAGCAATGTTAATCCTGATGTGCAAATTTCCGCTCAGGATTACCATGGCGGAAAAAAAACGCAGCATGGTCATTGTTTGGGCATTTCCGCCGTGAATTCGCACCCATTGACTTGCATTGAACCGCAGCAAACCCGCAGGTATAATATCTACACCTGCGGATTTGCTGCGTTTCAATTAAAACCAATGGGCATGAATTTGCACTGGAAATGCGGTGCGGGTGGTACCCGAGTCGTGAAAGGAGGTGTAGCACCCTGAGGACTCGGTTGCTACAGGGGTATTGCACCTCGAACCAGAGGTGTGGTATTCCACTCCCGGGTAAGGATGGAGTGTGGAACGGAGCTCAGTTAGCTGCATACACTACACTCACCCCATTTCCGGGGGACAGATCAACGGTACTCCCACCAGATAGATGTGCAGGTACGACAGCGTCTGTCCCCGGCTGGAGTGGGGAGGGGGGAGGAATATCCCTGTGGTGTAGGAGCAGACAGGGGAGGGACTCTGGGCATAGGTAGGAGCCCATTGGGTGCTGGTCACCTGGGCTCACACATAGAGGGAGGTATATAAGGTGGGCACCATCTTAGTTCAGGGTTCAGTTCAGGCAGGAGGAGAAGAGGAGAGGAGCTCAGCCAGAGAGGGCTGACGGGGAGCTGTGGCTCAGTCTGGGCCCAGCTCCAGAGGCAAGCCTGAAGTGAGACCTGAGACAGAGAGAGAGAAGGAACAGAAACACAAGGAAAGGCCCAGAGACGCAAGCACAGAGGGAACCCTGAGATCCCACAAGATACCGGGTGAAGGGTTGGCAGAACAGGGTGCCGGATCCCAAACTGGTGGAGGCCAATTATCCTTAGCCAGGAACCGGAGGTCGTGGTCAAGTTTTGGCGCGACCCCTCGCCACATCCACCAGGAAGGCATACCATATAGGGTCAGGGAAACCGGGAAAGGTTTCACCACCAGAAGGCCCGAGGGAGCCGGACAAAGGTGGGTCCCTGGTGGGGACGGCCAGTAGGAAGGAAGAGAGGGGAGCTCTGGACCACGCTCCGGAATTGCCTGGGAGTTAACCGAGTCCCTCACCTGATGGGCGCGGCACGGCTCGGGTGGTCCTTACTGCGCACAAGTGACCTGATAAAGAACTGTGAGTAAAGCTGTGAAAACTGCAACCGCACGTCTCAGTGATTCCTTGTCACACCACCACTACCACCATCATTCCTCCCTGCCTCATTACCTGCCCTGAGGCTATACTCCTCCCGTTGGGGGTTATACCATCCATGCTGCACCACCGTACCACCGGCCTCAGCGGTCTGCCCTGCAGCGGCGGCTTCATAGCCGCAATCAACGGGTGGCGTAGTCGAATTCTATAACATCTTAATGCCGAGCACTGCCACTTAGTTTGACCACCCTGGGCACGGACCGGGTCACCGCCACGAGGACTACCACCCCCAACAGATCCGGCTCCGGGTATTCCCCGCGTGCGCAACGCTACAGAACATGGCCCAGGGGGCGCGTCAGAGGACTACTGCTCCTCTCATCTGACCGACACTCCTGATAACAGTGAGAGCGGCGCTGCTGAGGGTAACAATAGTTCTCCTCAGCAGAGCCAGTGTGCTCGCTGTTAAAAAAAGAAAAAAAAAGTAACAATTAAAAAAAAAACCCTTATACTCACCGGTCTGGTGGAGCTCGGTGTCCTACTAGTCCCTGACGGCGATCCGATGCTCCTGGCAGCCAGCGATACACTGCGGGAATGCGCTCGCTCCCAGCAGTGTACTGAGCAGTCAAGACCTGCGGTGATGTCAACGATCAGCTTATCGGTCACGTGACTGATCAGCTGATGCTCACGTGACCTCACCATAGGAACATTCTGAAAAATGCTCCCATGGTGGCAAGTTCATCGGGGCTGGTCAGCTGATCCTCAGCTGATCAACCCCAGTGACCTCACTCCAGCAGCATGTACACTGACAGGAGTGATTTTACACCCCTGTCAGTGTACATTGCTGGCTTCTTACAGCAGTGACATCAGTGATTTCTGATGTCACTGCTGTAGAAGTGACCCAGATCGCCGTGTGACACTCGTTGGCGGTGATCGTGGACTACGTCGTTGACGGCTTACAGGTGAGAGATATGGTTGTTTGTTATTTTACGTTTTTTTCAGGAGATCAAGGGATTCGGGGACTGAGAGGGTAATAAAAAAAATTGTAGAACTGTGTGTTTTTTATTTCATTAAAATACTTTATCCTGGCCCGTGTCTTTTATTGAAAAAGCGGCGACCATTTTACTACGCAGTTAGCAATGGGGGCGTCTTATAGACGCCCTCCATTACTATCCTGGGCTTCACGTCAGCCGCCAATACAAGGCTGACATGAACCCCAACCCCATTACCCCACTCGCCACCGCTACACGGCAGTGGGAAGAGCGGAGGCTAAGCACCATATTTGGCGCATCTTGTGGATGAACCATTTCTAGGACTGTTGAGGGGTGATATTAATAGCCATGGAGGGGGCCATGATCCATGGCCCCTTCCTTGGTTATTAATATCAGCCCGCAGCTGTCTGTTTAGCCTTTGCTGGCTAGATTTTATAAGGGGACCCCACGTCAATTTTTTTCTGAGGTCCCCCTGTAATCTAGCCAGTAAAGGTTAAACAAACAGTTGTGGCCTGATATTAATAGCCAGGGAACATTGTTGGCTAATGGTCCCTTCCGCAGCTACTAATATCAGCCCCCAGCGGTCGGCTTTCTCTCTGCTGGCTATAAAAATGACGCAGGAGCCCACACCATTTTTTTTTTTAATTTTAGGTTCTGTGCCCACGATCCGGATGTAGCAGCGCTTTGAAAGCATATTTTTTGCTGCATCCAAAACGTGCATTCTATTGTTCACTAGACCATGCGGATTTACCGCATTCAATACATTCTAGTGGTCAAATTTCTGTTGCAGACACTAGCGACTCCGCAAGAGAATTTGACATGCTGCGATCCGGAAAGAAGTGCTGCATGTCAGTGTCTATGGGTGATCCACAGCCTCTGATGCACACATAGTGGACATGGGATTTCTAGAGATCCCATCCACTATGCTGTAACATCTGGACGCTGCGGGTTTTATGCTGTAAAAACACGCAGCGTCAAACCTTCATCGGCTCCAGACCGTGACTACATACCCAAACTCACCCGCAGCATGTCAATTTCTGTAGCGGACACGCTAGTCTCCGCTGCAGATTTTGACCGATTGAAGTTTCATTATTTGCGATTGATTCACATGTACCGACAACAAAAGTGTGGCATTAGAACACAGAGTTTTGGAAGCAACAAAAATATGCTGTGTCCAAAGCGCTGCTGAGTGCTGATTGGGGGGGGGGCGTAGGGGCTAATGAAACAGATGTGAGCTGTTAATAATGGCCAGGGACCATGTTTGCAAATGGCACCTTCCCAGGCTAAAAATACCAGCTCACAGCTGCCGCATAAATTACATGAATAGAAATGCTAATAAAGATTGGGTGAATAGGATTAGCTGACACCTAGCTATTTTGTTTGGTTATGACGAGGTGTCAATCAGACCTTCTCATGACCAAACCTAATTAAAGTAAAGCAAAGAGTTAAATAAACACATAGACACAGAGTAAACACTTTATTTATGAAATACAACAGACACATTCTTTAATCATTTAAATTATATACTCACCCCAGTTCTGACGGTAATCCAAGGGTTTAAGCAATGTCCCACCACATAACTTTATTTAGCTCCAAAAGCATTCATTGATGTACAAAAATGCTTAAAAACGCGTCAAAATGCGTCAAAACTGCGCAGAATTTCCACATGCGTTTTTCCTGCCAAGGAGAGACAGAAACACACAGGAAATTTCTGCTTCAAATCCTGATCGTGTGCATATAGCCTAACAGGAGATCTAGTAGATAGAATGTGGGAACTGCACACCTAAAGGCACGTGGAGCTGCTTCAAATATGACTTATTATGAGTATTTCATATTCACTGATTACATGGCAGTAAGTGCAGTATTACACAATTTTTCAGGTGTAAAACCCTTCGACAGTATAGGCAATGGTCACTACACATAAGTCAGAGGGATCCAGCGTATAAGGTGGGATGCCCCCTAAAAATGACAACTAGGATCAATCTATTTCAGGCTTGGGGTATATGTCTAACAGGAGATGTTCCTCTGCCTAGAGTAACTAGTGATCCACTTCTCTATAACAGGATCTGTCTTGTATGGTTATATGTTCTGCAATTTGTTATGATCTACAACAAGTACTAAGGAAAGAAAGGGGAAAGATATCCCTACAGTAAGACTAAGCTGAATCCCTACGATGTAGCAGGCTGCCTGTTCCTTGAGAACAGACCCGCCTTAGTCCTTGGCTAGTCTGAACGAAGACCTATAGCATAAAGGAAGGAGTCCCTAAAAGAACTAAGCACTGGAACAAAAATGGGACACCTCCTGAACAGAGAAGATTGTTACAAAACACAAAAAGATAAACTGACAAAAAGGTACTAGAGGTCCCAGAAGGACCAAGCGAACTGACAGAGATAGGCACAGAAGCACCTGGCTAGCAAAACAGTCAAACAACACTGAAGTCCAGCACAGCCAAAAGGGCAGAGCTGGAATATAAAGGCAGATGGTCACGTGACCGCAAAACACAAGATGGAAAAAACAAACAGGAGAGTTCTAACAGTACCCCCTCCTTTATGAGGATCCCCTCGATCCTCCAGGCCCAGGCCTGTCTGGAAACCTCTTGTGGAAAGCTTTGGGACCGAAACCCTACTAGGAGACGAGATACTGTAATTTCCCTCTATGCCATCTAGAATTCAAGATACGAGAAATTTCATATTTGCCGTCTTCCACCACAGGAGGAACTGTGACAGTGGCATCCCTATCTGATACATCAGCCTTTTTCAACAAGGAAACATGAAACACAGGATTAATCTTCCTGGAAATAGGGACATCCAACCTAACTGCAGACAGGTTAACAACTTGAAGCACTTTAAATGGACCCACAAACTTAGGACCCAGTTTTTTTAGAGGGAATCCTCAACCACAAGTTCTTTGAGGACAACCAAACCATGTCACCCACAGTAAACAAAACCTCCTTATGTTTCCTGTCAAAATACTTCTTGGACTTCTTGTTGGTCTCTTGAAGGTTGCAACGTACATTAGTCCAAACTCTCTCCAAAGCACTGGAAAAATTCTCCTCCTCCCGCACCGCCGACCCCAATTTGGAGAACGAACCAAAAGACGAATGTTTCCCAGTACAGCAAAAAAAAGGAGAACATCCAGCTGAGGATGATGTATGATTGTTAAGAGCAAATTCTGCGAGAGGCAAAAACTCAGACCACACCTCTTGATTGTCTGCCCCAAAACAACACAAAAACTGTTCTACATCCTGGTTCTTTCTTTCACTCTGTCCATTAGACTCAGGATGATACCTAGACGAAAATGACAAATGGACTCCCAACCTGTCACAAAAAGCACGCCAAAAGCGAGCCACAAACTGAGGTCCTCTATCAGAAACAATATCCATGGGAACGCCATGAAGCTTGACAATCTCCTTAACAAACGCCTTAGCGAGTGTCTTGGCGCAGGGCAACTTAATGAATGGAACCAAATGACCCATCTTGCTAAAATGGTCCACGATCACCCAGATGACAGTAAAACCCTTGGACACAGGCAGATCAGTAATAAAATCCATTGTGAGATGCGTCCAAGGCGCACTAGAAACCTCCAGAGGGCAAAGCAACCCCGCAGCAGGAGTATGTGAAGCCTTTGACCCAGCACACACAGTACATTGACGCACCCACTTGATGACTTCTTTCTGCCATCCAGGCCACCAAAAACTGCGACTGATAAGTCTCTTAGTCTCAGAAATTCCTGGATGACCTGCCAACCGAGACTCATGACGCTCCACAAACAAATCTCTCCTAAATGTTCTAGGCACGAACAACCTCCCATGGGGAGTGTTAGATGGAGCATCATCTTGAGCTTTTAGAATCCCATTCTCCAAAACAGAGTCCAATGCCGCCACCACAACTCTTTTCTGTAAAATGCTCTCCTCCTCCTCGGCACCGACCGTAGGAGAGAAGCTGCGAGATAAAACATTGGCTTTAACATTCTTAGTACCAGGTATATAGGTAACAGAAAAATGAAACCGAGAAAAAAAAAGTGCCCACTTAGCATGATGGGCATTCAAGCGCTTGGCAGCATCCAGATAGAACAAATTCTTATGATCTGTGAAAACCTGAATAGAAAATCTAGCGGCTTCCAAAAAATGACGCCAATGTTCAAACGTGAGTTTAATAGCCAGCAACTCCTGATTTCCAACATCATAATTCAGTTCGGTTTCCGAATTTTTTTTCAAAAAGAAGGCACAAGGATGTACTCCATCCCTGTTCTCCTGAGACAAAACTGCTCCAACCCCTACCAATGAAGCATCGACCTCGACCAAAAAAGGCTTGGTCTCATCAGGCTGCATAAGGAAAGGGGCAGAACTGAACCTCTCTTTGAGATACTTAAATGCTTCAACGGCCTCAGTAGTCCACACGACCGTATTCGCACCTTTCCTGGTGAGATCGGTTAGAGGCTTAACAATTAAAGAAATTTTTTTAATGAATTTCCTGTAATAATTGGCAAAACCCAAAAATCTCTGTATAGATTTCAAACCAATAGGCCTAGGCCATTCCTGCACAGTCTGAACCTTCACCGGGTCCATCTCAAAGCCCTCGCTGGAGACAATGTAGCCCAAAAAACTAATTTTCTGTACAGCGAACTCACATTTCTCCAGTCATCTAAATACATAACCACATTCTTATCAATCAAAGGTCTCAGGATGTCATTAATTAGGTTCTGAAAAAATGCAGGTGCATTGGTAAGACCAAAAGGCATCACCAGATTCTCAAAATGACCTACCGGAGTGTTATAAGCAGTTTTTTATTCATCACGCTCCTTCACTCGTAACAAATTGTATGCCCCCCCGGAGATCAATCTTAGAGAACTACTTGACCCCCACTAAACGGTTAAACAAGTCAGGAATTAACGGCAATGGGTAGGAATTGCGTACAGTAATCTTATTAATTTCACGAAAATCCAGACATGGACGTAAACCCCCGTCCGTTTTTTAACAAAGAAAAATCCAACTGCCACAGACAACTTAGAAGGTCTAATGTGACCAGCAGCTAGGCTAGTCTGTATGTACTCCTCCAAGGCCTTTCTTTCAGGGACAGTCAGATTAAATAAGCGACTCTTGGGAAGAGTAGCTCCCGGAACAAACTCAATGGCGCAATCATAATCCATATGAGGAGGTAAAACTTGTGACTCCTCCTCCAAAAAAACCCTCCAAAAATATTGAACAGGTACAGGTAATTCCCCTTTTTCCACAGCCGCAATGCGACCATTACAACATTTATCATAGCACTTCAGACTCCAAGACTTTATCATATTAGTAGACCAGTCCAGCAAAGGATTGTGCATTTTTAACCAAGGCAATCCTAGAATGACCGGAAAGGGTAAATTATTTAATACAACCGAGTCCAAAATTTCTTGGTGAAGTCCATTGATAGTGAGGGGAAATGCAGCAACCTTGTGAGTAATACATTTCAAGGGAGTGTTATCAATTGCAGTCTCAGAAATAGGTGATGACAAAGGTTTGGATTTCAATTTAAGTTTTTCCAAAAACCCTTTATCAATCACATTAAGTGTTGAACCACAATCCACAAATACCTGAAATTCAATCAAATTTTCCTGCAAAGTAGTACTCCCTGAAAGAAATACTCCTGCAGAGTGTAAACAAGCTATACGGGCGTACCTGACCTTTTTTTTTCTTTACTTAAACAAAGCTCACAATACTTAATCAAATGGTCAGCTTTACCACAATAAAGACACAATCCCTCGGTGAACCTCTGGTCTCTTTCCTGAGAGCGGAGCGACATCGCCCCAACCTCCATCGGTTCTCCGCCGTCTGAGCCGATTTTCTGGGGACTAGGACCTGGCATTACAGGAGTCTTTACCTCAATTTGCCTAGATCGCAGCCTCCTATCCACACGAACAGCTAATCTGGCATGCTGCAGAGTCTCAGGTGCAGGGAATGCAATTAGCAAATCCTTAACCCTTTCACTCAGACCAGCAAGAAATAGACATTTCAGAGCAGGATCATTCCATTTGACTTCTGAAGCCCATCTTCTAAAGTGTGTGCAATAATTTTCAACATCACCTGACCCCTCAGCAGATGAGATTCTATCAGGATCGTCATATAATAGACCCATAGCAGAAAAAAATTCTTCTACCGATATTAAGCATGGATCATTAGGTTAGAAAGAAAAGGCCCACCCCTGTGGTTCATTGCGCAAAAATGACATAATAAAAACAATGCGCTGTGATTCATTCCCAGAGGACCTTGGTCTCAAACGAAAATATAACAAACAAGCACTTTTAAAGGAAAAAAATCTTGCTGTTTACCATAAAAAACATCAGGCAGTCCTACCTTGGGTTCCACAAAATGCACTCCAGAACAGCTACTCATGTGTTGCTGGAGCTCGGCCACCTTCAGAGACAATCCCTGCAAGCATTGAGCCAAATCCTGGACGGAAGCCATACTGATCCCCGAATTTCTTTCCTTTTAGTTTTTTGGGGCTGGACTAACTGTTATGATCTGCAACAAGTACTAAGGAAAGGAAGGGGAAAGATATCCCTACAGTAAGACTAAGCTGAATCCCTACGATGTAGAGGGCTGCCTGTTCCTTCCACCTTAGACCTCGGCTAGTCTGAATGAAGACCTATAGCATAAATGAAGGAGTCCCTAAAAGAACTAAGGACTGGAACAAAAATGGGACAAGTCCTGAACAGAGAAGATTGTTGCAGAACACAAAAAGATAAACTGACAAAAAGGTACTAGAGGTCCCAGAAGGACCAAGCGAACTGACAGAGATAGGCACAGAAGCGAGAGAGGAGAAGACAGGGAGCAGAGGCTCTGTAGGAGCTCTGCTCAGAGGCAGGCCTAGAGAAAAGGCCGGAGCCTGAGAGGAGAAGGAGAAGTGGGCCTGGAGAAGAGGCCAAGGGAAGGAGGAGAAGACAGAACAGAAAAGGAGAAGAAGAGACAGAGATACAGAAGGGCTCAGGAACAAGAAGGTGGAAGGGACCCTAAGAACCCACGAGAATCCAGGGTGCAGGGTCAGGCAGATTAAGGGTACCGGATCCCAAGTTGGTGGAGGAGAAACAACCCTCAGCCAAAGACCGGAGGCTGTGACCATTTATTGGTGCAGCACCTCATCAAACCTGCTAGGAAGGCACCATATAGGACAGCGGAGAACGGGGCCCACGTTTACCCGCACAAGTCCGCGGCAGCTGGACAAAAGTGGGTCACTGGTGAGGCAGGCCAGAGAAAGGATTAAAGGGGGTCCTGTGCCATGCTCCTGAACTGCCTGGGGGTTGACCAAGCCCCTCACCTGGTGGACACTGCACGGCTTGGGTGGTCACTGCTTGCGCAGAAGTGACCCGGAGCACCTGAACTGTGAGTAAAAGACATTGGACTGCAGTACGTTGTCTGTGTGCTCTTTCGCTCCTCCAGCACTACCGGTGCTGGGACTCCCGGCACCATCACCCCCACCATCCACTACACTGCCCTGGGGCCGCACTCTTCCCGTGGGGAGTCACACCATCCCAGCTGCATACATCATCGGCCCCAGCGGTCTGCCCTGCAGCGGCGGTTCCTAATAACCGCAATCCACGGGTGGCGTAGTCGGACATCACTTAAAACATCTGAAAGACTGCCACTGGTCTGACCACCCTGAGCCACGGGACCAGGTCGCCACTACTACCCCCATCGTCTCCCTATTGTCCGGTTCCGGGTGCCCCACGGCCCAGGGGGCGAGTCATAATTACAGATCTCCGTTAAAAATTATGAATTGGTCAATGAGTGCATGGAAAAAAGCTATGAAGTTATTGATTGTTGTACGGATGTATGCAACCAGAATGAACACTCATTTCCAGCTGATAATACGATCAATCCAGCATTAGCAATAGGGAATTTTTTTCTTTCAGCCCGGCATATAATACAATAATCCCTGACTAGATGCCTGTAAGACGCTATCCCAACTGTTATAGGTCATCCATACACGAATCTCAGATAAGAGAGGTAATATAGTACAATAGATAATAGAATTTCATCGGCTCCAAAGAGGTTTTTTTTGTACGTTGCACCACCAAACTGTGAAGGAACGCACTGTGGAAGATATGTATTCAATGACAATGAACAACACTCATCTCCAGTTGATGATACTTTGCACGTGTCCTTATTGTAAATGCTGCTAACAGCAGTATCAATAGGGAATAGAATAGATTTTTTTTGCAGCAGTATGCAGTATAAGGCAATAAAACCTGGCTGAATAGGGGAAATATACTATCCATACTGTGATAGCTCACCCGTAAATGAATTTCAGATAATAGAGGTAATATTGTAGAATATAGAATCAATTTGAATGTGCCTTCCCATTGTTAAGGAGTGGCTCTCCTATACTGTTATTGCGTATATGTTATAACACCCCGGTGGCACTAAAAACCATGTCTGACAAAACGCTAGAGGCCAGGACCTCCAAGGCGTAGAGAGACAGTTCATGCCATGTGTCCAGCTTGGATACTCAATAGTTGTAAGGCACAGAGGATTCACGGAGGACGCTGGTACGGTCACCAAGGTAGTCCTTCATTGTCTTCCAAAACTTTTCCCTCCTTGTCAGAGTAACCTGAGCATCAGGGCCAGGGCACTGAGAGGGTCTGAGAAAACTGTCCCAGACCTTTGACAGTGTTCCACTGCCTCTGCTGCATCTGGTTTGTTTCTCCCTTGCCTGTCCTCCTTGGTTGTCCAAGAAACTGTGACCTCTGCCGCCAGCGTTGTCAGATGGGATTTTTTTTAAACAATTTTTCTACAAGGGCCATCTGGTACTGCAATATACAACATAGGAGTGGGTCTCCTGTTATTGCATATGCAGTAAGTGCAAGGACTGCCAAAATTTAGGACGCACTCCAATACCACTTTGAATAGACGTAGTGAAGGGCCTCATTTTTTTTTCTTCCTCTTATTAAGGAGTGGGTCTCCTTTACTGTTATTGAGTATGCAGTTTCTGCAAGGGCTGCCAAAAATTAGGACGCACTGCAATACCTCTTTGAATAGAAAGTTCTCCCACTCGCGATGCCAGAAAATGACGTCAGCCCATGCACGGTGAGAACTTTCTCACACTCGCGGTGATGTCAATGAGTTGAACAGAGTTCATATGACATGAACCCTGCTCAACTTGATGACGACACTGCGAGTCACTGAGGTGCACAAGCATGCGCTCCTCAGTGTCTCTGCAGGATGGTAGGCTGGATAGTTGCATCAAGCTACTATGCAGCATGCCATCTAGATGTAGCAGAGCTGGACCCATCGTGGACAAATGGATTATGTTTTTCACGTCTGGGAGGTGAGGATGAGATTGGTTTATTATTCTATTTTTATTACAGGTGAGAATAGATTCAGAAGAATGGGCGTAATGGTAAGTTGTGTTTAATTTAGAACTATTAAAGGAGTCTGTGTGGTTATTTAAAATAAATTATTTTATTCTGGGTGTGGGTGTATTTTTTCCCTATTTAACGTTCACTATGGGGTTAGTAATGAGGGCTTCTTTTAGACGCTTCTCCATTACTAACCTGGGCTTGATATCAGCTGCCAATATAAGCTGACATCAACCCCAGCCCTATAACCCCACTTGCCACCACCACAGGGCAAAGGGCAGAGCGGAGGCTAAGTGCCAGAATTGGCGCATCTTATGGATGCTCCATTTCTTGGGTGGCTGAGGACTGATGTTTGCAGTCTGAGAGTGGGCCAATATTCATGGCCCCTTCCTAAGCTATTAATATCAGCCCCCAGTTGTCTGCCTAGCCTTTGCTGGCTGTTAAAATAGGGGGACCCCACGTAGATTTTTTTTGGGGTCCCCCATTTTAATACCCAGTAAAGGCTAAGTGTACAGCTGGGGGCTGATATTAGTAGCCTGGGAAGCTCCATGGGTATTACCCCATTACCCCCTTCCCAAGCTAGAAACATCTGCCCACAGCTGTCCTCCTAACCTCTGCTGGTGTGTAAAATTACGGGGCATCCCACGCCATTTTTTTTTATTCTTTAATTTAGCAATAAATGACAAGTACAGTAAGCAACACAGTCACTGTACTAATTATATATGTCACTGACATCTTTCTATCTAACTATTCTATGTATGTATAGCTATTCTCTCTATTCTATAATGTCGGGTACCGCTGTGATTGAGGTGATATGCGACTGATGAATTGTCGGGTTTCAAGGAGATGGGTGTGTGAAAATCGGATGTCACTCGCATGGTCCGAGTGCCGTGAGTTTTTTTTCATGCGCCCATTGACTTGCATTGGCGAGTCTCATCCGAGATACGCGGCAATATGCAGCATGCTACGATTTTTTTTTAGTCCGATTTCAGCTGAGAAAAAAAACACAGAAGAGATGTACCTCATAGAATAACATTGGTCTGGGTGCAATCCGATTTTTTTCAGTGCATTCAATGGGTGAAAAACGCAGGCAAAACGCACCAAAAGCCAAAATAGAAAATAATCTTCAGCATGTCAATTCTCTGTGCATTGAATGCACTGAAAAAACACAGGCAAAATCATGACAAAAACCACAACAAAATCGCAGCAAAAAGGAAGGCAATAAAACGCATCAATATCGCGGTAAAATCGCTACAAAAACGCAGGAAATAACAAGCATCAATATCGTTGTAAAATCACGGTAAAATCGTTGCAAAACCTCAGGAAATAACACGCATCAAAATCGCGGCAAAAACGCAGGCAATAAAAAGCATCAATATCGCTGTAAAATTGCGGCAAAAACACCGGCAATAAATCGCATGAAAATCGCTGTAAACTCACAACCACAATGCAATGTGTGAACATATCCCTATTCTGCAAAAAAAAATGCAAAGCACAAAATCCTGTTGAAAACCCCCCCCCAAAGATGTGTGCATGAGATTTCATAGACTTTGCTGGTACTGTAAAACGCAGCCGCAAATTTGCATAAAAAAAGCAAAAAAAAAAGCTGAAAAAACGCAATGTGTGAACATAGCAAAAGGCTATGTTCACACATTGCATTTTTGCTGCGTTTTTTTTCTGCAGCAAATCCTAATGTCTTGCCAGGAAGGTTTGTTCAGGATTTTGCTTGCTTTTTTGCTGCATTTTTGGTGCATTTTTTTAGCGTTTTTGCTATGGTTTTTTTCACTGTCCTTTTCTGTGAAAAAAAAATCTCATCAGGTTTTGGCACAATAAACGCAGAAAAAAGGCTGAAAAACTGACACATGCGTTTTTGGTGCATTTTTTCAGCGTTTTTTCACCACCCATTATTTCCAATGGGTGAAAAATGCTGAAAACTGCAAAAAAATGCTGAAAAAACGCTGAAAGAAGTGACATGTTCTATTCTGCAAAAAAACATGCACAGCACACAATACTGATAAAAAAAACAAGATGTGACATGTTCACACCATGCATTTTTTCAGCATTTTTTATGCTTTTTTATGCTAATTTTCTGCTGCATTTTACAGTACCAGCAAAAACTATGATATTCCAGAAATGTCATGCACACAGCTTGTTTTTTTATCAGGATGTTGTGCTTTGTATGTTTTTTTTCAGAATAGAGCATGTCACTCCTTCGCGCTTTTTCAGTGTTTTTCACCCATTGAAAGTAATGGGTGATGAAAAAAACGCTGCACCAAAAATGCAGGTGTCAGTTTTTTCATTATTTTTGCAGTGTTTTTTGTGCCAAAACCTGATGATATTTTATTTTCACTGAACTTTTCACTGAACTTTATTCATAAAGAGACAAAAGGACAGTGAAAGAGCGCACAAAAAAAACAAGCAAAACAGCAAGAAAAATCCTGAACAAACCTTCCTGGCAAGACATCAGGATTTGCTGCAGAAAAAAAACGCAAACAAACCCACAATGTGTGAACATAGCCCTATTATACTGCAAAAAAAAACATGCAAAGCACAAAATCCTGATTAAAAAAAACAAGCTGTGTCCATGAGATTTCTGGAATCTCATAGACTTTGCTGGTACTGTAAAACGCAGCAGAAAATGTGCATGAAAACGCATAAGAAACGATGTAAAAACGCAATGTGTGGACATAGCCTTATTGCTTGCATTTTGCCTCAATATTGATGCGTTTTAGCCATGATTTTACCATGTTTTTACAGCGATATTGATTCATTTTATTGCCTGCATCTTTGCCCCAATTTTGGCGTGATTTTGATGCATTTTACTACCTGCGTTTTTGCCGCGATTTTACTGCGATTTTGATGTGTGTTACTGCCTGCGTTTTTGATGCTATTTTGTCACAATTTTGCCTGTGTTTTTTCAGTGGATTCAATGCACAGAGAATTGACATTCTGATGATTATTTTCTTATTTTGCTTTTTGTGCGTTTTGCCTGCGTTTTTCACCCATTGAATGCACTATAAAAATGCAGGCAAAAAATGTGGCAAAAATGCACAGAGAATTGACATGCTGATGATTATTTTCTGCACCAAATCTGCAAGTCAAAAAATTCTCAACATGTGCATGACACTTCACGTTTCTCATTCACTTTGCTGCAGAGTTTTTGCTGCATTTTTGCATGAGTTTTTTGCATGTGTTTTTGTACAGCAATGAATGCTTTTTGGAGCTAAAGATATTTGAAAAAAGAAACATGAAACATTGCTTTAAGGGTATGTGTACACGATCAGGAGCTGCTGCGGGTTTGACGCTGCGTGCTTATGCAGCGTCACACCCTCAGTGTCCTGATGTTACAGCATAGTGGATGGGATTTGCAGAAATCCCATGTCCACTATGCGGTCATCTGTGCCTGCTGATCACCCGCAGACATGGACATGTGGTGCGTCTTTCAAGACCGCACCATGTCAATTTCTCTAGTGGCGTCGCTAGTTTGCACAAGAGAATCTGATCAGTACAATGTATTGAATGCGATAAATCCATATGGTTCAATGAACACGTGGATTCACTAGCGTTCAATAGAACGCAGCACTTTAGACACAGCATGCTGCGTCCAAAGTGTTGCTTGTCCGGATCGTGTGAATATCCCCTAACTCTTGGATTACCTTCGGACCAGGGATGAGTATTTTCGCTATGTCCAAAATGCTGTGTTCTAATGCTGCACTTGTTTTGTCAGTTCATGCAGACCCACCACATGTAATGACATTTCAGTCAAAATCTACTTGTGTCTCCACTACAGAAATTGACATGCTGCGGGTGAGTTTACACAGCATCAAAAACAAGCACAGTGGGCATGGGATTTCTTATATATGAAATAAAATGAAGAATTAAATAAAAAAAATGGTGTGGGGTCCTGCGTCATTTTCATAACCAGAAGAGGGAAAGCCGACCGCTGGGAGCTGATATTACTAGCCGGGGAAGGGGCCATTAGCCAAAGATGTTCCCTGGCTATTAATAACAGCTCACAGCTGTTTGCTTAGTTTTTACTGGCTAGATCACAAGGGGACCCCAGAAAAAAATTGACGTAGGGTCCCCCTATAAAATCTAACCAGAAAAGGCTAAGCAGACAGCTATGAGCTGATATCAATAACCAGGGAAGGGGCCATGGATACTGACCCCCTCCAAGGCTAATAATATCAGTCCTCACTTGCCCCAGAAATGGTGCATCCATAAGATGCGCCAATTCTGGCGTTTAACCTCCACTCTTCCCACTGCCATGTAGCAGTGGCAAGTGGGGTAATAGGATGGGGTTCATGTCAGCCTTGTATTGGCAGTTGATATGAAGCCTGGGTTAGTAATGGAGAGTCGTCTATAAGACGCCCCCATTACTAACCCCATAGTTTTTGAAGTTTTTTCAAAAATGACACGGGCAGAATAAAGTTTTTTATTTAAATAAAATTCCACACAGTTTTAATGATTTATTTAAAAATAAAAAAACACTGTATACTCACCTAACTCACAGTCCCTGAAGCCCTCGTTTCCTGTAGGATACCAAAAATAAAAAATAACAATATTCCTCACCTATCCGCTGTCATGACATAATCCCAGTGTCCCACGGCGATTGGGGTCACTTCTACAGCAGTCACATCAGCAATCACTGATGTGACTGCTATAGAAGACAGCACTGTATACACTGATAGGAGTGTAATTATTCCTGTCAGTGTATAGTGCTGCACTGCTGGGGAGGAGGTCATTGGAGTTTAAGCAGCTTATGATCAGCTGAGAGCTTCCAGACCTCACTTACGGCATCAGTGTTGCATGGAAAAATTCTCACGCAGCACTCATGCCATAAGTGAGGTCCCGGAGCTCTCAGCTGATCTTCAGCTGTTTGAAGTCCTGTGACTTCATTGCCGGCAGCTCTGCGCTACACACTGCCGAGAGCGATCGCTCTCTTGTCAGTGTATCGCGGCTGCAGAATAAAGCGGTTACATTTCACAATGTGGCCGTTCTATTCATGAAATCGACGTAAGACTCTCGCTATACGGACTGCGGCAGACAGGTGAGGATTATGGTGGTTTATTATTTTATCTTTATTACAGGGGACATGGGCTTTGAGGATTAGGTGTCAGGTGAGTATATGGTGTTTTTTCATTTTATATTTTTTACAGGGGATGAGAACATCGGGGACAAGGTATAGGTGAGTACAATGTGTTTATTATATTTATTTACATAATTATTTATTTTAACTTTTTTTTTTACTTTCACTGTGCAAGCGCCACTGATGAGAGATCACTCCTCACATCAGCAGTGCTTGTGCTGCTTGTGTACAGTGACAGGATGTACCAGATGATGGGGGTAGTAGTCCCATCAGCCGGCGCCTATGACCCGTGGTAAGCTTTTTACCGCGGGTCACTGTTACAGCTGTGGGATCATGCTGACCCCTGACAGCATAATTTCGCAGTGCTGTGACTGACGGTAGCGATCTTATCGCCGATGACACCAGATATATTCATGTTAGGGTCCGACTTGCATCGATTTTTATAGATTAGGAAGAAAGTAAAATGCACTTACCTTGCTTACCCCTCCCGACCCAGTGAACATATGTGATCAATGGGTGCTGAGAGGAAGCAGGAGCTGATGAGTCTTAGGAGACTCAGTCAGCTCTGCCATGCAAGCAGGAGGCTGAAATTCTCCTTAACTGTGGCTAATATGCCAGCCCAAATTACGGGGGAAATTAGCAATAAAAAAATAAATTAATATGTTAAAATGCTCCTAAAAGGAATTTTAAGAAATTATTTGAGCAGTGTATGAAATAAAATAAAAAAGGTAAAAATTAAATATAAAGAACCCTAAATAAATAAAAAAAACTAAAAAAGGACACTTTAAGTCTGAACTGCTATTTCTGGCCCTGACCACATTGAGCAAAAAATTTACAATGTTTTAGCTGTCCTTTGTGGTCATAAAAAAGTGAAAAATAAATATGTATTTCCTGTTCTTTTCTACATTTTCCCATTTAGTAATGAGTGAGAAATTATTTGAATTTCCAAACGAGAAAATGTTTTAGAGCCATTAAAAGCATATGTACAATAAAAGCTTGAAAATATGCCTGGTTAGGCAAGGGGGAAAAATGTTGTCATTTTGGCCATGCTTGTAACAAGACTTTACTCTTGCTTTCTGTTTCCATCGGGCTTTGGGTAACTATGCATGGTTTAAAATTTAATATTAAAAAATTAGGGAGTAACTCCCATCTTTAAATGTCTTGATAACTGGGATCCCAAACCCAATTACATTGCAGATTTATGCTTTTTTATTTTTTTGTCCACATATCCGTTTGAGGGCTTATTTTTTGCAGGACGAGTTGCACTTTTGATTGACTCTATTTATTTTTTCATGTGAAGCACTGGAAAGTGGAAACAAATTCCAATGGCATTGAAATTGCAAAAAAGTGCAATTCCACAATTGTTTTTTCAGTTTTTCGTCTACTATACGGTATAACTAATCTGGCAATATTCTCCAGATCCATACGATTCTGCACATACCAAACATGTACAGTTTTTTTTTAAAGTGTTGAAAAAAAATTTGCAAATTTGTAAAATAAAAAATAGTTTTTTGCTTATGTTGCCATTTTCCGAGGCCCAAACCGTTTTCAATTTTCGGAATATGTGGTTGTGAAAGGGATAATTTTTTGTGCCCAGAGCTGACATTTTTACTGATGACATTTTGGGGTAGATATAATGTTTGATCACCACTAGTGTTGAGCGAACATGCTCGACACTGCTCGGTACTCGCCCGAGCATCACGCTACTCGGGATGTTCGGCGAGCACCGAGCATTTCCGGGTTACTCGGGCGGGAGCTCGGGTCTCCGCCCTGCATGTTTGGCGCTCTTTACAGAGCCAATGAACATGCAGGGATTGCCAGCCAGTCACTGTAATGCCGCAGCCATGTTGTTTGTGGGCATTACAGTGATTGGCTGGCCGCACAGTGTCACCTCAAGTATTTAAAACCGGGCGCCGCCATCTTGGACACAGTCGCTCCGGATCAGACAGTGTAGGGACAGCGCTGCTGATTTAGGGAGAGATATATCCTGCAAAATAGTTAGTGTAGGGTCTGTAAAGGCTGCCAGATCAAACAAACAGTCCTTCTCAGGACTAATATCCATCCCAGGTATATCAGGCAGGCAGGCAGGCAGGCTGTATAGGAGACGCAGTGGTTATACCAGCAAACGCTGCATTACAGTCCTGTGTGCTGCTCCTGTTGCTGAAATTGCTGGACTTAGCTCCAGGTCCCGGGGGCCAGGAAAAAATCCTTTTTTTATCTAAATCCTCTTTTTTTTTTCCTCCTTCACAATGTACAAATAGCCATCTTATTAACCTTTTGGTGCCCCCCCCCCCCCAAAAAAGTGTGCCTCTGATTTTTCAGACACAAATATATCTGTTAAAAATAGTCTGGTGTAGGCCAGAGAAATAGAAGTGTGGTTTTGCAGTTCTATGGGCCATTTGTATCTAAAAAAAACAGTTTGAGTGTGTCGCTCACTGTTCAGCCGCAAATATATATATATTTTAAAAAGCCTGGTATACACCAGTAAATTATTACTGTGGTTTTGATGTTCCACGGTAAAACATCTCTATTATCCTGTTTTTGGCATTTTTTGCTGTATAAAAATAATAAGTGTCTCCCTGATTTTTCAGACACAAATATATCTGTTGAAAATAGTCTGGTGTAGGCCAGAGAGACAGAAGTGTGCTTTTGCTGTTCCACGGTAAAAAATCTCTATTATCCTGCTTTTTGCATTTTTTGCTGTAAAAAAAAAAAAAATAGTGTCTCCCTGATTTTTCAGACACAAATATATCTGTTGAAAATAGTCTGGTGTAGGCCCGAGAATTACAAGTGTGGTTTTGCAGTTCCACAGTACAAACCTCTGTATTATCCACTTTTGGGCCATTTGTATCTAAAAAAAACAGTTTGAGTGTGTCGCTCACTGTTCAGCCGCAAATATATATATATTTTAAAAAGCCTGGTATACACCAGTAAATTATTACTGTGGTTTTGATGTTCCACGGTAAAACATCTCTATTATCCTGTTTTTGGCATTTTTGCTGTATAAAAATAATAATAGTGTCTCCCTGATTTTTCAGACACAAATATATCTGTTGAAAATAGTCTGGTGTAGGCCAGAGAGACAGATGTGTGCTTTTGCTGTTCCACGGTAAAAAATCTCTATTATCCTGCTTTTTGCATTTTTTGCTGTAAAAAAAAAAAAAATAGTGTCTCCCTGATTTTTCAGACACAAATATATCTGTTGAAAATAGTCTGGTGTAGGCCCGAGAAATACAAGTGTGGTTTTGCAGTTCCACGGTACAAACCTCTGTATTATCCACTTTTGGGCCATTTGTATCTAAAAAAAACAGTTTGAGTGTGTCGCTCACTGTTCAGCCGCAAATATATATATATTTTAAAAAGCCTGGTATACACCAGTAAATTATTACTGTGGTTTTGATGTTCCACGGTAAAATATCTCTATTATCCTGTTTTTGGCATTTTTTGCTGTATAAAAATAATAATAGTGTCTCCCTGATTTTTCAGACACAAATATATCTGTTGAAAATAGTCTGGTGTAGGCCAGAGAGACAGAAGTGTGCTTTTGCTGTTCCACGGTAAAAAATCTCTATTATCCTGCTTTTTGCATTTTTTGCTGTAAAAAAAAAAAAATAGTGTCTCCCTGATTTTTCAGACACAAATATATCTGTTGAAAATAGTCTGGTGTAGGCCCGAGAAATACAAGTGTGGTTTTGCAGTTCCACGGTACAAACCTCTGTATTATCCACTTTTGGGCCATTTGTATCTAAAAAAAACAGTTTGAGTGTGTCGCTCACTGTTCAGCCGCAAATATATATATATTTTAAAAAGCCTGGTATACACCAGTAAATTATAACTGTGGTTTTGCTGTTCCACGGTAAAAAATCTCTATTATTCAGGTTTTGGTAGTTTTTTCCGTAAAGAAAAACAGTAGTGTCTCCTGACTGTTGTGACACAAAAATATATATGTTGAAAATAGTCTTGTGTAGGCCCGACATCCCAGTGTGGTTTCGCAGTTCCACGGGTCAAATCGCTGTACTATCCAGTTTTGGGCCTTTGGTATCTAAAAAAAAAGCAGTTTGAGTGTGTCGCTCACTGTTCAGCCGCAAATATGTCTATTTAAAAAAGTGTGGTATACCCCAGTAAACAATAACTGTGGTTTTCCTCTTCCACGGTTCTAATCTACTCTTTATTACCCTTTTTCCATTGATAGTGCAAGTGTAAGCTATTTTACTTCATTTACAATGGGCAAGGCGCATGGCAAGGGACGTGGAAGTGGATGTTCTGGTGATGGTTCGTGCAGAGGACGGGGCCGTGGCCAAGGTGAAAATGTGCCACAACCAACAGCCACATCTTCTCGCTCCCACTTCTTGACCGAATTCCTAGGGAAGCACAGAACAGCACCAGTATTGAGAACTGATCAGTGTGAACAGGTTATTAATTGGATAGCAGACAATACTTCCAGTTACCTGGGCACCACCACCTCCGGTCTGTCTTCCACACGGTCAACTCTTAGTAGCCGTGAGTCTCGACCGCATACTCCTCCTCACCCTGATGCTCCTTCCTCCCACCATGCCGAGTGTCGTCAGACAGCAAGTGATCCTACACTTGGACACTCTGAAGAGCTGTTCACTGGTCCATTTCCATATTTGGGCCCCTCGCCTGATACACTTGAAGTGGTGGAAGAGGAGTTCCCATGTTGCGATGCCCAAATATTTGAACAGCCACGGCCACAGGAAGTCGACGTTGGCAATCTGTCACAAGAGGTGGACGATGACGAGACACAATTGCCAGGAAGTGAGGAGGAGGATCGTGGTGCGCAAGTGGAAGAGGAGGAGGTGGTGGATGATCTAGTAACTGACCCAACGTGGAAGGAGGACATGCAGAGTGAGGCCAGCAGCACACAGGGGGAGGGAGGCAGAGTACCCCAACAGGCAGGAAGAAGCAGTGTGGTGGCCACAGACAGAAGGCAGGCAACCGTTCCCCATAACACCAACACGAGGGACGTTGCCAGTACAAGCGGTAGGTCTTCCAGAGTCTGGAATTTTTTTAAAGACTCTGCTGATAACCCCAAAAAGGCCATATGTTCCACCTGCCATGCCAGCATCAGCAGGGGTGACAAAACTACCAGCCTGACCACCACGAGCATGATCAGGCACATGGCAGCAAAGCACCCGACTTTGTGGGGCGAAACCCAGGGTCCACGACCAGTGTCAGCGGGTGTCACCACTGCTTCTTCCACTGTTGTGCGTGCAATAGAACCCCCTGTTGTGTGTGCAAGGCAATCCCCTGTCCATACTGCTTGTAAAGATGCCCCCTCCTCTCAGTCTTCACTTGTTATGGCAGTTTCTCAAGAAACAGCATCAACGTCCACGTCCACGTCCCACCGCAGCGTTCAATTGTCCATATCCCAGACCTTTGAACGAAAGCGGAAATTCGCAGCTAACGCTCCACAGGCCACAGTTCTAAATTCGCACATTTCACGACTGCTTGCATTGGAAATGCTGCCTTTTAGGCTGGTGGAGACGGAATCCTTCCGCAATCTTATGGCGGTGGCCGTCCCTCGGTACTCGGTCCCCAGCCGACACTATTTTGCCCGGTGTGCCATCCCCGCACTACACAAGCACGTGTCCCAAAGCATCTGCCGTGCCCTCAACAACGCAGTTACTGGGAGAGTCCACCTGACAACGGACACGTAGACATGTGCTTGTGGCCAGGGACGGTACATCTCTCTGACGACACACTGGGTAAACATAGTGGAAGCCGGGACCCAGTCGGACCTTGGTACGGAACACATCCTCCCCACACCGAGGATTGCGGGCCCTATGTCAGTCAGAGTTGCCCCCACAGTGTACAGCTCCTGCGCATCCTCCTCCTCCTCATGTTCAGCCTCCATCTCAGATATCACCACATCAGTTACAAGCTGGAAGCATTGCAGTACTGCCTCCGCCAAGCGGCAACAGGCTGTGCTGATACTCATAAGCTTAGGTGATAAACCTCACACTGCTTGTGAGTTGTGGACAGCTGTGAAAGAGCAGGCAGATCTGTGGCTGAGACCGCTGAACCTACATCCCGGCATGGTCGTGTGTGACAATGGCCGTAACCTGGTGGCGGCTCTGAGGCGAGGTGAGATCACACACGTACCATACCTGGCTCATGTGCTTAACCTCGTGGTTCAGCGGTTTCTTAAATCGTACCCCGAGTTGCCAGATCTGCTTGTGAAAGTACGCCGCCTGTCAGCTCATTTTCGCAAGTCGGTTACAGCTTCCGCCGCCCTTGCTGTGTTGCAGCAGCGTTTGCAGCTTCCGGCACACCGACTGGTGTGTGATGTCCCCACACGTTGGAACTCTACCCTCCACATGTTGCAAAGGATTTGTGAGCAGAAGAGAGCAGTTGTGGAGTACCAGCTGCAACAAGGCCGTCGATATTCAGGTCAGACTCCACACATAAGACCTCAGGAGTGAACCTGGATGTCTGACATATGTACCATCCTGACAAACTTTAAGGAGGCCACCAAGATGGTGAGTGGCGATGACGCCATCATTAGTGTCAACATCCCACTTGTCTGTCTTTTGCAACGCTCTCTGCAGAGAATTAAAGAGGAGGCATTGCAGCCAGAGTATGATGAGATGGATCAAGAAGCCGTAGCGGGCGATTACACACAGCCCAGCCTCATCTCATCCCAACGTGCATTGGGGGACAATGAGGGAGAGGAGAAGGAGGAGGAGGAGGAGGAAGAACAGGAGCTGCTATCATGCGTTGTAGACGGTAGTACCTGTACATGTGTCATACCGTCGGTTCAGCGTGGGTGGCCTGAGGACAGGGGGGAGGAGGAAGAGGAGGAGGAGGAGAGCATGGTCAGTCGTCATCTTGGTGAGGACACGGAAATCTTGCCCGTTACCAGTCTGGCACGCATGGCTGACTTTATGTTACGCTGCCTTAACCGTGACCCTCGCGCTGTCAAAATGTTGGGTGACAGTCATTACTGGTTGGTGACACTTGTAGACCCCCGCTACAAGGAGAACTTTCACTCTCTTATTCCTGAGGTGGAGAGGTCTACAAAAATGGGGCAATACCAGAAGGCCCTTGCTGCAGAACTCTTAAAAAAATTCCCATCTGAACACGCTAGCGGCAGAGGTCACAGTTTGTTGCCCAACCAAGACATACTGGCGAGAGAGATGCAACTCCAATCCAGCAGAGGCAGGGGAACACTGTCAACGTTCTGGGACAGTTTTCTGACACCCGCCCAGCTTACAGGCCCTGAGGCGCGGGGTACTCTCACAAGGAGTGGAAAGTTTCAAAAGATAGTGAGGGAGTACCTTGCCGATCGTACCAGCGTCCTCCGTGATTCCTCTGTGCCTTTTAATTATTGGGTATCCAAGCTGGACACTTGGAATGAACTCGCTCTGTACGCCTTGAAGGTCCTGGCCTGCCCTGCCGCTAGCGTGTTATCGGAGCGTGTTTTTAGTGCCGCTGGGGGAATTATAACTGATAAGCGCACTCGCCTGTCAACTGACAATGCTGACAAGCTGACCCTTATCAAAATGAACAAGGGCTGGATTGGGCCAGACTTCTCATCACCACCAAATGACAGCAGAGTAACATAAAGTCAAATCCACTGTGTTATTTCGGGAGGTGTATTCACATGCACCGCTTCACACCCACACATGGGTATACGCTTCCTCATTTCGGCTGTTTAATCTTCTTCTCCTTATCCTCAGCCTCCACCACCACTATACCACCAGGGTGCCAGCATTGCAAGTTCCTCCGTCCTTATTTTTGGCAGCTTTTGCTGGGAAAGCATAAGCAAATACCATGGGACACCCACTCCCCAATAATGGGACTTATGTTTGTAATATGCTGTACTGCATGGCTCTTGTAAGGGGCATTGCAAGTTGCTCCGTCCTAATTTTTGGCAGCTTTTGCTGGGAAAGCATAAGCAAATACTATGGGAGACCCACTCCCCAATAATGGGACTTATGTTTGTAATATGCTGTACTGCATGGCTCTTGTAAGGGGCATTGCAAGTTGCTCCGTCCTAATTTTTGGCAGCTTTTGCTGGGAAAGCATAAGCAAATACTATGGGAGACCCACTCCCCAATAATGGGACTTATGTTTGTAATATGCTGTACTGCATGGCTCTTGTAAGGGGCATTGCAAGTTGCTCTGTCCTAATTTTTGGCAGCTTTTGCTGGGAAAGCATAAGCAAATACTATGGGAGACCCACTCCCCAATAATGGGACTTATGTTTGTAATATGCTGTACTGCATGGCTCTTGTAAGGGGCATTGCAAGTTGCTCCGTCCTAATTTTTGGCAGCTTTTTCTGGGAAAGCATAAGCAAATACTATGGGAGACCCACTCCCCAATAATGGGACTTATGTTTGTAATATGCTGTACTGCATGGCTCTTGTAAGGGACATTGCAAGTTGCTCCGTCCTAATTTTTGGCAGCTTTTGCTTGCAAGGCATAAGCAAATACTATGGAACACCCACTCCCCAATAATGGGACTTATGTTTGTAATATGCTGTACTGCATGTGACACACCCCTGGGCCGTGTGTACACGTGTGTGGGATACCCGGTGCCGGGTCTCTGGGGTCTGTAGTCTCCGTGGCGGTGACCCGGTCCCGTGGCTCAGGCTGGTCAAACCAGTGGCAATCTTTCTTAGGTTTTGAGGTTAATTGTCTGACTGCGCCACCCGTGGATTGCGGTCAGGGAGTACCACCGCTGCGAGGCAGACCGCTGAGGCTGGTGTTGTGTGCGCAGCATAAAATGGGATAACTCCCCTCGGGAGGAGTATAGCCTCAGGGCAGTGAGTGTGGATGATGGGGGTGATGGTGCACGAGCGCAGCAGGAATGACTCAGAGTCTTTGCAGTGCAGTTCAGGGTCTTTACTGATGATTATAAGGTAGACCCTCCCGGGAGTACTGGCTAGCATAAGAGGCCTGGTCAGTCTGTGAGCAAGCAGGAGTTCCCCTGGCCAGGTGGAGTTGTAGGCCTCCCCGTCTGTCTGCACTCTTCCTGGCTACCTTGCTGTAAGCGGGTAGAAGTAGCCCACGTCCCTGAGTGTACCGTGTAGTGCTCACCCGTATGGCTGGAGACTTGGGGCCTTCTGTTAGCCTCCGCTCCACGACGGCGGTGCTGGTCCCTTGCTTGTGACTGAGCCTCCGGGCTTCTATGGCCAGAGGACCTGAAATCCCCTGCCGGCTGGTTTCTGCTGCTGGATATATAAGTCCTCACAGCTTCGGACTCCTGTGTCCGGTTCCTATTGTCTTCTGCCAGGGCGAGCTCTGCTCAGCTTCCAGCCCCTGGTCTTTAGCTCCTAGCTCCTACAGAGCTCCTTGCTGTTACTTTCCCTTGCTCTCACTCTGACTCTGACTGTTCTCTGTTCTCTGACTCACTCAACCCCGCCCCAGATCCAGTTTATAAGGGCAGAATTCTCCCCTCCCAGGACTGGGGCAGGAGGATGTTGCATGTTTAAGGGATCCTGACCAGGAAACCTCCCACTTGCTCTCCGACGTAATCTCTATTACTGTGGTGACCAGACCCCTGGGGTGCCACACATGGCTCTTGTAAGGGGCATTGCAGTACCTCATAATTTTTGGAAAGCATTCCATTCACTGCTTAGGCCAACAGTGCACAGGAGACCCAGTTGCTATAAATGGAAAAAAAGGTTTAGTTAACGCCCTCTGACCTCCATGTCTTTTCCAAGGGGCATTGGAGTGCCTCGAAATTTTTGGTAGGCATTGCACTCACTGTATGCCCTATAACTGTGTAGCCGAACCGCTCCTTTTGTTACAGAAACATATCCTACAAGACATATCTGGTTGACTCGCCTGATATTGATGTGAATGGTCCCTGTTCCTCCTGCTCTTTCTCCTTTGCCACTACCTCATCCATCATTTATCACCTGAAGCTTTGTTTTAACGGGAGTCATAGAACTTGGATAGTAGCAGGAAAACATCCAGCAATCCTCGGAGGAGGTAGGATATGCGCCAAAACGCTGACCTCCTCAGGCCTAGCCGCTACTACATACATGCGCTTGCATTACAGCAAAACAAAGCAGATGCTAACTTCTATCGTCCTCATCATGCTCCTCACCTTGGCACTCTCAACTCCCCTGATGGAGAAGCCAGGGCCCACCGGAAGAGTCTGATAGTCCGGTGGGCTCGGCCAATGCTGCCCTAAAGCAGGCCAGGCTAAGAAAAGTGTGGGAAAGGTTACCGGTACAAATAGGGGTGGCTGGGGACCGAGTATGGACACCCGGCCACCCCCTGGAGGCTGGGGAGCAAGCGGGGACACCCGGCCACCAGGCGGCTGGGAACTGAGTATGGATACCAGGCCGCCGACACAGCCATGGCGTGGTGGCCAGATTCCACCTCCACATGCCTAAAAGGCCCAATTTAAAGTGCAAGCAAGCAAGCAGTATGGTATTGCAGCCTGGGGGTGGGTGGGTGGCAGGCTGCATACTTGCGCTTGCATTGCAAGGAATGGGAGAGGTACAATTGAACACTGCCCTGGGACAAGGACTTGAATGGGGATAGTTGCAAGTCTGCAACGACAGGTGCAAGGTGGGAGGCATCTTCGCATGTACCATGAACAGGGGTTTGGCATGCACACACTACAGCGGAATAGGCTCTCCTTCCCACTAAATGCACTGGGGAGGGCACAGGTAATGTTTTGGTATACGCGCTTAATCTTATGTATAAGGCACACCAGGACAAATAGGGGCGGCTGGGGACTGAGTATGGATACCTCGCTGCCGAAGCAGCCATGAGGTAGTGGCCAGCTTCGGCCTCCTCTAAACTAAAAGGCCCCATTTCAAGTGCAAGCTAGCAGTATGAATTGCAGTCTGGGGGTGGGTGGGTGGCAGGCTGCACACTTACACTTGCATTAAAAGAAAACATAGCAGATGCTAACTTCTGTCATCATCATCATGCTCCTCACCTTGGCACTCTCAACTCCACCGATGGAGAAGTCAGGGCCCACCGGAGGAGTCTGGTTCTCTGGTGGGCTCGTCCAATGCTGCCTAAAGCAGGCCGGGCTAAGAAAAGTGTGTGGGGGGATGTTCCAAGGAGAAATGGGGGCGGCTGGGGACCGTTTATGGACACCCGACTGCCCCCAGACGGCTGGGGACCGTGTGGACACTCGGCCGCGGGGCTGCTGGGGACTGAGTATGGACACCCGGCCGCCGGGCGGCTGGGGACTGAGTATGGATTCCAGGCCGCCAACACAGCCATGACGTGGTGGCCAGATTCCGCCTCCACATGCCTAAAAGGCCCAATTTCAAGTTCAAGCAAGCAAGCAGTATGGTATTGCAGCCTGGGGGTGGGTGGGTGGCAGGCTGCATACTTGCGCTTGTATTGCAAGGAATGGGGTAGGTACAATTGAACACTGCCCTGGGACTAGAACTTGCATGGGGATAGTTGCAAGTCTGCATCTTCTGATGCGGCAAGGATCACTTATGATGGGCACACTTTTAGACAGTGACCTGGGAGTCAGAGATGCTTCCAGGGGTCTTCCCCATGCTATTCCCATGTCTTTTCAGCACTTTATGCATGTGTCACACAGCACATGGCCAGATAAGGTTGTAAAATGTTAAAATGACATTTCCCGGTGAATGCATTTGTCATAGTTGAAAGCAATACAAAAGTGCAAAAACGCATAAAAAATGCTACTTGTGAACATAGCCGAAGGTGTGGAGGAGTATTTTTGTTTTTGGTCATTTATTTTAACTTATACACAAGTCTTTTCCCTGGAAAGGATGTTCCTTAACATATTTCACAGGAAAAAAGTTTCACTTTCGTTTTATTGTGAGCCTGTAAAAGTGGCTTAATACCTCTGACCACGTTGTTGACAGCAGTGACCTGGGGGTCAGAAATGCTTCCTGGGGCGATCCCCATGCTGTCCCCATGTCATTTGAGCACTGTCACTATCATTTTGGGCACTTGTTAGGCTTTTAAAAGACTGCCGGGGGTGCCACCGCAAAAATGCTCGAGTCTCCCATAGACTAACATTGGGCTCGTTGCTCGGGTCGAGCACCCGAGTATCACGGCGAGCTCGGCCCGAGCTTCGAGGACCCGAGCATTTTAGTGCTCGCTCAACACTAATCACCACTTATTGCATTTTATTGCAATGTTGCAACAGCCAAAATCCGAAAATTCTGGCGTTTTGATTCTTTTCTCATTACGCTGTTTACCGAACAGATTAATTTATTTTAGATTTTGATAGATCAGACTTTATGAAGGACACAATACCAAATATATGCATTTTCTATTTTTTTAATTGCTTTATTTTTAATAGGGTAAAAGGGGGATGATTTGAATTTTTATATTCTTTTATATATTTTTCATAATTTTAAAAACATTTTTTTTACTTTTTACTGTATTTATTATTCTCTTTAGGAGACTTGAACCTGTAATAATCTGCGAAAATCATGGTCTCCTATGAATGCCAGCTAAACACAGGCTTTCACACCAAAACCGTCATGACAACCACAGAGGTCTTCACCAGACCCCCGGCTGTTACGGCAACCCATTGGCGCCCTGCGATCATGTCACGGGCGCATGGAATGAGGCACCCACTGCCGGTGAGCATTATAAGCCGTTTAGCAGGGTGACAGCTGCGTGCGGAGCTCAGCTCCACCCATTGCTGTTAGAGGCAGATGATGGCTAAATAATTCAGTCATCATCTGCCAGAAATGCTTGCGAGCCCGCATCAAAGGTGGGGACCCGACATATGATATAACTGTACATCATATGTCGGGAAGGGGTTAAACGCTCTATCTTAAATAGTTTGATAGACACTATGGAGTAATTTGTAAAGTATAAGGAGCAAAATACTTCAACTAAAAGTGGTACTGAAATTAGTGCATGCCAGGGCATCATTTTAAAAGCAGAACCTGGAAATTCACAAATTGGACATTGATTCTATATCCTGGCAAAATGATGTCAATGTTTGAACTGAGACAATAGCTTTAAATAATGTAAAGTCATCAGTAGTGTTGAGCGAATTTGTTCGGCGAATGTTCGAAAGTTTAAAATTCGGCACGAATATTGCACATTCGGATTTGTGATCGCAAAGGAAAGCAAATTTTCTTAAAATTGGAAAAGTTAGACAAATTTGCATGGTACCGCGAATACAGGGCAACCATGGCATTTTGAACAGTTTTGTTAGCATAGTTCAAGTGTGTGACATGTGCCAGGTGAGTGTGGGGGCTGTGGAGAGCTTAGAACAGGTCAGATCAGCGGCGCACTGTTTTTTTCTTGTGGGTGGTAACTTTAACTGAGGAAAGCGCGGCCAGCCAATCATAGCGCAGGAAACATCTACACTGTCCAGACATAAGGGCTTCTCCTATTGGCTGCAGAAATCACATGTCCTCTCAATATAAAAAGCGGCCATGTTCCCTCAGCGCCATTATATCCATGTCACTGCTGGAGACAGACGCAGCTCAGTGTGCTCCTGTGTAATGAGAGATATTAGCTAGATAGATGGGCGCTTGTGTGGTAGTCAGAGAGTGTAGATAATTCCTGGCCTGTGTACCTCTGCAACCGCTGGTGCAGCACATTTTTGGTGTTTGTGTGCAAGTACTGAGATTCTGACAGAAACAGAGGGCCCATGCCATACAATAGTGCTATGCATCGCTGGTATAGAGCTCCATGTCTCAGTATACCTTGAATCTTTTTTTGCACTTGCTAATGTGATCGAGCAAGCGCAGTGCACCTTTTCATTTAGTGGGGTTGAAATTGTGCTTTGCACAGTCTGCAGAGCTTCTTATTGCAGAGCACAAAATCTGTTTTTTTTTCTGTTGCTATTGTGATATTGAAAGCTGTGTGCACTAAAGTTTTTTTTGTGTCAGATACTATTTTAGTGGAGTTGAACTTCAGGTGGTTTCAGAGTAAAAAAATGCATTTTTTCTCTTGCTACGCCCAGTCCAAAAAATATTTTTTCCTGAGCCAAAAGTCATACAGTGCTATAAGCCAGCTACTACGTCAGTGGCGGTCAAGTTCAGCTTGTACGCTCAGTCAAACCTATATATATTTTTGGTTGGTAGGCAGAGTCCACCAAAGGTATTTTACTGTGGCAAAGTTGATCCAGTCTGCTAAAAGGCAGATCCTATTTTAGTGGCGTTGAACTTGTCCTGGTTTCACAGTAAAAAAAACAAACTTCTCTTACTAGGCCCAGTCCAAAAAATATTTTTTCCTGTGCCAAAAGTCATACAGTGCTATAAGCCAGCTAGTACGTCAGTGGCGGTCAAAGTCAGCTGGACGCAGAGCTTATGCAGAGTAACACAAAAATATTTTTTGCTCTGAGTAAAGTGATACAGCTGGCTAGATCTGAGTTTGAAATATTTTGGCGCATATATTCTATGTCATACTGGCCTCATCCACATTCAAAAATAAAATTTCTTCTGTTCCTAAAGTAATACAGCAGAAGACATCTCAGTTTGAAATTGTTTGGAGAATATCTCGTAGGTTTTATCGGTCTCATGCACACTAACAAATTTCTTTTGTCTGTTAGTAACGTTTTACGGCAGGCCATATCTTACCTTGTCATTTAGTGTCGCTGAAATTCAGGTGTGTGCTGAGCTATTGCACAGGAAAAAAGCATATTTTTCTTTAGTTAATTGCGTGCTCCTACCACTGTATCTGACCAACATGAGTGGGAAAAAGAGAGGGCGTGGTTGAAGGGGGAATAGGCTTGGTGTTCAAGGTATACGTGGGGTAAGTGGTAATGTTTGTGAAATCACTAGTGAACCAAGACAAACAGGTCCTATCCAAAGACAACTGACAACTTATATTAGTGGACGGCCTACTGAACTCCCTTCCTTTGGCAGCCACACAGCGATACACCTTGTTGATAAGGCCCAGAAAGATCAGGTATTCCAGGGGATGGCAAGCTCTGCTTCCAGTGCCCTCTCCTCTTCTTCCTCTACCTCAACATCACACGCAGTACAGGCCACAGAGGTGGCAACCCAATTACCCATGCTTCCCCCCGCGTCAAAAATGGCCAACTTTCCAACTGACTGTAGCGAAACACAGATTGGCGAGTCTGTAGAACTCTTCACCTATTCTACACCATGGGCATCAGAAGTGTACTCCAAACAGTCACAGAGTCAAGGGGAGGAAAGCATCCGCACTGATGCCCAAATTTTTTTTAGCTTGGATTCGGGGCAGGACAAAGTAGGGTCCGAGTAGGTTCCTTTCCCTCGTCACCAGACATTAACCGCAGGGGAGGGAGGTGATCCCGATGAGACTCAGATACCTGAGGCTCATGCGGACTGTACTGTGCTGTCCGGGCAGCAAGAGGAGAGGGGTCACTCTGAGGGTGAGGAATGGGATAACACATTGGATGATGACAAGGTTGAAGATCCTACTTGGTGTGAACCCAGAGTCACGCAGCCAAGTAGCTCATCTGAGGAGGTGGAGGGAGGTGGAGGAGGAAGACGAGGTTACATTTCGCTCTACGGTGCAGACACAGAGTGATGAAAGCACCGGGAGCACTGCATCCTTAGCCACAACCGTGGCTGTGGCCAGCAGCGGTCACGGGTTTGCAGCTCGCAGGGGCAGCAAGGGTTGCCTAGCATGGGCCTTTTTTTGTCACTGCAAAGGATTAGCCAACTCACGTTATCTGCAAACTTTGCGATAAAAAACTCAGTAGAGGGAAAAACTTCAATAATTTGACTACAACATGCATGAATGTTCACATGCTCAAATAACATTCTTTACGCTGGGAATCATACTGAAATGCGGACCAGCGCACCTCAACAACCATCAGCTGCCCCATCAAAAGCATCCACTGCTTCTTCCTCCTCCTTTGTTACCATGCCAAGTATTGTCACGCAGGTCTCCCATCGCAGAAACTCCGGTTCTTTACCTGCTCCAGTTAGGCTGAGTGACAGCCCGTCAGCTGTAACAGAAGTGGACATGTGGCGCCCTGCTACGCACAGGTGCCACAGAACCCAGTAGGGTGCATGGATGGACTTCTCCACAAGAGGCCCTCATTACATTCACACACCTCCACCCTACCACCTCAGACCAGCAGAGGGAGCCCGTTAGGGATATATATAGGGAGGGTGGAGCCAGGCAGCTCAGTTTTAGAGTTGAGAGTTCAGTGAGTTGTTGGTAGTCAGACTGGGAGAGAGTCTGAGAGCGTGCTGACGCTGAGAGCAGCGAAGACGCAGCTCGACTGCTGCTGCCGTAGTGAGGGCCCTGAGTGCGGCCGACGGCAAGGAGGAAAGGAGAGAGGAGTTGAGGGGGCAGAGGAGCATACCAGGCTCACCCCGAAATATACACCGGACACCGGGTCCGCGCTTACAGGGACCCTTTATACCCAGTAGGGACCACCGGATACCTGGAGGACTACAAGTCCCAGGCCGACCAAAGCTGACTACTGTACCAGGGCTAGGAGTCACGGAGGCCCCAGCGACCAGGGAGAGTGATCTCCAAGAGAAGGCCCTACCACCAGGTCAGCAGGTGCAAGAGAGAGAGACAGTAATTAAGCCAGGTCTAGCTCCAGGCAGGTCAGAAGCTTAGCAAGTGAAAGCAACGGATCAGGAGGCCCTATACCCGCTCACTGGGGAGAGTCCAGAAGTGCACCCTGCCTACCGAGTACCCTGGACCTTACCTGCATCTACACCAGTAAAGGTACCAAAGCGAACCCCCGTGTGAGTGTCCGTCATTTCTTCCTGAACCGCCCTGGCCGTCTCCCCCCTGTACCACCATCCATTACTCCACGCTGCCCTGAGGCCCGCTCCACCTGTGGGGAGCCGTTCCATCATAAGCTGCCCTAACATCTGCCTCAGAGGACAGCTCCGCAGCGGCGGCTCCCTTTAGCCATATTCCACAGGTGGCGTCACGAACACTTTACAAATCCCCTATAAATAATTCCCCTTTTGGGTGACCACCCTGGGCCACGGACCGGGTCAGCCACCGTGATATCCCCCAGCAACCAGAGGCCCGGCTGCCGAGTACCTCACGGCCCTGAGGGCTCGTCAAACACGCCTGCTGTGTTTGTTTCCCCGAGCACACCGTATGTTTCTCAATCCACCGTAACATCTGCTCCTCACTCACGTTCCACCAGTTTTTCCAGTTCACCATACTTCGCCCTCTCTCAGCACCTTAGCCAGCCCTCGGTCCCGCAGTTGTGGTCACGTAAAAGATTGTTTCATCCTGCGCATTACAAAGCTAAGAGGTTGAACTCCAATCTGATGGCCACGGAAATGGCAGTCTTAGGCCCTATTTTTTTTAAATGTAAACATTTCTAATTGAGTCTGCATCTCCTGGGTTGGCTTTAGTGGGACAGGTATGGGTCTGCGTTAAACTACTTGTAGTCTGATGACATTAATGCTACTTCGGTGGTGTTAGGCCCTCATTTAGGGCAATGTGAGCACTCCTGGTTAGGTCTCCATCTCCTGGGTTGGCTGTACTGGAAGAGGTGTGGGTCTGATTTACACTATTTCTACAGTAATGAAATTGATGCCACTTTGCTGGTGTCTGCCACTAATTTTTTTAAATGTGGGGAATCCTGATTGGGTCTCCATCTATTGGGTTGGCTGTAGTGGAATCTTCCTGTTCTGCAGTCTAAGTTGTGTAAGGTTGCGTACCAGTCCTTGCTGCACTCCTGATACAGCCTCTGCCTGCTGCACTCCTGATACAGCCTCTGCCTGCTGCACTCCTGATACAGACTCTGCCTGCTGCAATCCTGATACAGCCTCTGCCTGCTGCACTCCTGATACAGCCTCTGCCTGCTGCACTCCTGATACAGACTCTGCCTGCTGCACTCCTGATACAGACTCTGCCTGCTGCACTCCTGATACAGACTCTGCCTGCTGCACTCCTGATACAGACTCTGCCTGCTGCACTTCTGATAGAGACTCTGCCTGCTACACTCCTGATACAGACTCTGCCTGCTGCACTCCTGATACAGCCTCTGCCTGCTGCACTCCTGATACAGACTCTGCCTGCTGCACTCCTGATACAGACTGTGCCTGCTGCACTCCTGATACAGACTCTGCCTGCTGCACTCCTCATACAGACTCTGCCTGCTGCACTCCTGATACAGACTCTGCCTGCTTCACTCTGATACAGACTCTGCCTGCTGCACTACTGATACAGACTCTGCCTGCTGCACTCCTGATACAGCCTCTGCCTGCTGCACTCCTGATACAGACGCTGCCTGATGCACTCTGATACAGACTCTGCCTGCTGCACTCCTGATACAGCCTCTGTCTGCTGCACTCCTGATACAGACTCTGCCTGCTGCACTCCTGATACAGCCTCTGTCTGCTGCACTCCTGATACAGACTCTGCCTGCTGCACTCCTGATACAGACTCTGCCTGCTGCACTCTGATACATACTCTGTCGGCTGCACTCTGATACAGACTCTGCCTGCTGCACTCTGATACAGACACTGCCTGCTGCACACTGATACAGACTCTGCCTGCTACACTCTGATACAGACTCTGCCTGCTGCACCAACTCGTCTGTCCTACTGGGTCCAGTTACGTTTGTCTGTCCTGGAGTGGCACCTGGCGTTCATTGGAGCCAAGTCTAACCTCACCATCAGAGGCTCTAGTGAACAGTCCAATGCTCGCTTAGTCACGCCCCTCCAGGCTCTCTGGGGTCCGTGGCACAATGGTTCCACAAACCACATCTGTGACAGTGCGCCCTCGCAGGCAGGGTCCTCTCTCCTGTTGTACCAGTCGGTGCCTCTTTTGGCATGTAAAGCGCAACTGAATTAATGTCGCTGTCACAGTAATAATAATTATAGTACTTGTACTCTGGGTCAATTGATGGCACTTCCCTGGTGTCTACACCTAATTTGATGTGTCTCGGCAGCTTTTGGTCTCATTTCTAGGTGTTGTATACGTATTTTTTGGGTCCCCCCATTGACTCCTATGGGATTCGGAATTGTTTGATGAACATTCGGCGAATAAATTCGGCGAATATCAATTTGTTTGGCGAACTTTTCCTAACCGAACATTGAAATGTTCGCTCATGCCTAGTCATCAGTTCTGCCTATTTTTTATACTTGCTTGACATCTTTTATATATGGATACAGTTGGTGTAACAAAAATGCGTGCAACATTTTTTATTCCAAAAAGTCTGTCAGGCATCTAATGACAGCTCAGAGCTACTATACATTATAAGTTGTGGCTCAAAAGGGCATAATAACACAGGTTTTCTTTTAATTTATTTTGTGACATTTCAGTTATTATGTACACAGGGTGAATTTTGCTCTGTATAGTTAATCAGCTTATTCATATATCACTTTTACACATAACATTTTTGTGATAGATATGTGTGTTACTACTGTCCATTTTTGCAAGCTTTACATCCTTTGCCATATATATAGCACTTGTAAAATATTTCAATATGTATATTTTCTTTGTTATTTAATAAATGTGTCTCATTGTTCCAAAGGTAATAAGACCAACAAGGCCACCCAGGGTCAGTAAACATACAAGTTATGTAATTACGAACCCTATTTATAAAATGACTCCAAGTTTCATTCTGATTTGAAACTTGTGCCTCAACAACTCAATTCAAAATGGAGTAGATACAGAATATAAATAAATAAGGGTCCTTTTTCAGTTTATTTGCCTCTAATGAACACTGATTGAACATATAGGAGGTTGATTGGAGCTCATTAAGGACCTTTCAACTACCAAAGATTAAGAGGGGAATTTGTGGATCATTCATTTCTTTCCTTTCATTTTTGCTGGTAATACATCCATTTTTACACCAGGGAATATGCTGCTGACCAACAATAATTGTTATGGATGCATAAAATATACAATGTTGTAACAAGTTTTTGCTCATTTGTAGGCTGATTGCTGGGAACATTTACAATGATCTGGGTTGAGCAATGAGCAAGAATGTGGATTGAGTGAATGTTCATGTAATAACAGTTTAAAGAGAATATGTCAGCAAGTTTTGGCTATGTAATCTGAAGACAGCGGGAGACAGGGGCTGAAACGCAGATTTCAGCAATGTGTTACTTATTAGGCTGTGTGCTGTTGTTTACTTACAATGAAGGTTTTATCACCAGGAGACTATCACTGCTCGACCTACAGCTCATGGGACTGCTAGAATGACCACACCCCCTCCTCTGATAAGCAGCTCCCTTTCTATAGAGAATGTACATACAGAACATGGTGTGTATGTACTCTGTTACATGTTACATCTAAAAACTCTGATTGTGTCACAATTGCTGCGCTCAGTAAACTAAGTGATACATCGTTGGAATCGGGGTCTCTTTTCCTACATTATGCTGTCCTCAGATTTGGTAGCAAAAACATGGTGACAGACTCCCTTTAAATAGCCTTAAGGCTAGGTTCACACTTTATGTAAATTATGCTTTGTAGAACTAGTCTTGAAATTTACATAAAAAATGTGAATTGAAATTTACATGTGTTACATGCAGACTGAATTGTGGATTTTGCATTACAGTGAATAAAACCTACAGTTAAAATCAGCTATATCATCAGTTTAGATTTTAAAGAGGACCTGTCACTTGCTGTATAAAATTGACTAAAATAACTTGCAAAAATCCCAGCGCGCTCCTGATTCTGTCACTTTTTTCCAGTTTGCGCTATGTCTCCGCATTGCATAGTTGTTGACATTTGTTTCTGCTTTAGTGCACACTATGAGAAATTCCTGCTTGCAGTCCAACTAGACATTTCTTCACAATCTACTTTGGGGGGTGCACTTTCACCCATCACTCCCAAACGCTGCCAATCATGGTGTGGCAGTCTGGTAGTCTCAGACGTTGCCAAGTTGTAATTGGCAGTGTCTGGAAGGAAGGGGTGAAAGTCCGCACCCCTAGAGAATAGTCTGCGTAAATACCAAGTTACACTACAAGCATAGATTTCACACACTAAACTTCAAAAGCAACAAATATAAATATCTCTGTAATGGAGCAACACAGTGAAAAACAGAAAAGAGTGTCAAAATAAGGGGAGGTTAGGGACGCTTACAAGGTATTTGACTAAGTGACAGGTCTTCTTTAAAGTCAGCAGAATTTAAACACTGTATGGAATTGGGTTTGATAATACCCCATTTACTCATTATATTGCATTGTTCTTTGTTGTGGATTTTTTTTTGTGAATTTGGCAAAGATATTTCCAGATAAAATATGCAATGTGTGAAAGTGGCCTAAATCCACTGAGTTCCCTTTAATTAAAAACAACTTGCTCAACATCCTAGCATCCCATGTGCGCCAGTTTATACGAAAAATGTTAAAAGGGCTTTCCACGTCCAGCAGAGTGGAACCTGAATGATTGCAGGTATGTAAAATAACAAAACCAGATGGTACTCGCCCTTCCCGGCGCCAGTGCCAGCTCTCTGCTGCTACTCTGGTCTTACGATTCTGGCTGCAGCAGTGATGTAGAAGGCAAAGTAAAAGACAAAAGTTATGAGCTCAGTGACTGATTGAGTGGCGCCCCTGCGGGTCCACTTGCCACAGAGGTACTGCATCTCAGCCAGAGGTGTGGTACCCCACACTCAGGTAAGGAGGAAGCACTACCCCGGACCCACACACTCACATCCAACACTACACCATTCCTGAGGGAGGGTCCAGATAGCTTCTGAGGGACAGCACAGACCCCGTCCCTGTCTGGAGGGTGGAACTAAGTAGAGGAGGTGGGTGGAGGAAGTAGTTTAGGGGAGCACTGAAAGAAGAGTATAAAAAGAAGGGTAGAAACATCTAGAAGGAGTTTATTTGGAGTTCTGTCTGAGGGGATTCATGGTTCCAGTCCTTGGAGCAGGAGTTCAGGGAGTGAAGAGTAGGGCCCAGTCAGAGAGGCCCAGTAAAGGAGTGAGGAGAGAACATCAGAGCTGTGAGAGGGTCTCCAGAGATAGAAGGGATCCTAGGGGCACGGAGAGTGCGGAGACCACCCATTCGCCCGAGTTCACGCTGACCATGAAGGGATCAGGCCGCAGAAGGGGACCGGTCCCAGACTAGTGGAGGACTGCAAGACTCAGCTAGCAAACCGGAGGTTGCGGTATCTTCATGTGCCGTAGCCAAAATCCACACACATTCGCTGAAAAGGTGGCCTTATAGGAAAAAGGGGACAGACAGGATGTCGCCCAACAAGGCCCATGGCCACTGGCTCGGGACACTTTGTGTGAGGCGCAGGGCAGGAGGGCGAGAGCCAGCGCAGAGAGACGACCTGGAGAGGTGCACAGAAAGGGATCCCATTCAACTGCACCCAAGTTGTCTGAGAGTTGGCTGGATAACTTCACCGGAGGACAAAGGACGACGTGGGCGGTTATAACCTGCTGCAGCGGTAACCTGGAACTGCCTAAGAACTGTGAGTAAAGCCTGAAGACTGCACCCCACTGTGTCCTTGATTAATTGCTGCGTCACCGGCCCTGCACTACACTGTCCCTGTCAACAACATCTACCTCATCAAGCCCTATATACTGCCCTGGACCTTTACTCTGCCCGTGGAGAGCTGAACCATCTTTGCTGCATCACCAACAGCTCCAGTGGATCTGAACAGCAGCGACGGCCACCTATAGCCGCATACCACGGGTGGCGTCACAAACTTTATTCCCCTTTTCTTTATTCCCCAATTTGACCCAATTTTGTTGACCGCCCTGGGCCACGGACCGGGTCACTGCCACCGTGACTACCCCAAAAAGGACCGGCCCGGCTACCGAGTACCCCATGGTCCCAGGGGGCGCGTCAATTGCAGCAGTGATGGACACTGTCAATGTAATATCACCGTTTCAGCTAAAGTCCAGAGACTGGAGCAGCTGTAGAGAGCGATGCCGGAGCCAGAAAGGGTAAGTGCATTTGGTTTTGATATTTTACATACCAGCAAGCATTTGGAGTCCACTGCTGAAGATGGAAAAAATCCCTTAAATGCTAGACATATCTAAATTTCTGAGAACATCTCCCTTAACCCCCTTACCCCCGAGGCTGGCTTGCACGTTAATGACCGGGCCAATTTTTACAATTCTGACCACTGTCATTTTATGAGGTAATAAGTCTGGGATGCTTCAACGGATCCCACTGATTCTGAGATTGTTTTTTCATGACATTTTGTACTTCATGATAGTGGTAAAATTTCTTCGATATGATTTGCGTTTATTTGTGAAAAAAATGGAAATTTGATGAAAATTTAAAAAATTTCGCAATTTTCAAATTTTGAATTTTCATGCCCTTGAATTCAATAGATAAGTCAAACAAAATAGTTAATAAATAACATTTCTCACATGTCTACTTTACATCAGCACAATTTTGGAACCAAAATTTTTTTTTGGTAGGAAGTTATAAAGGTTAAAAGTTGACCAGTGATTTCTCATTTTTCCAACAAAATTTACAAAACCATTTTTTTAGGGACCACATCACATTTGAAGTGACTTTGAGGGGACTTTATGACAGAAAATACCCAAAAGTGACACCATTCTAAAAACTGCACCCCTCATGGTGCTCAAAACCACATCCAAGAAGTTTATTAACCCTTCAGGTGCTTCACAGGAATTTTTGGAATGTGGAAGAAAAAAATGAACATTTAACTTTTTTTTCACAAAAATGTTACTTTAGATCCTAATTTTCTTATTTTTGCAAGGGTATAAAGAACAAATGGACCAGAAAATTTGTTTTGCAATTCCTCCTGAGCACGCTGATACCCCATATATGGGGGGAAACCACTGTTTGGGTGCACGGCAAGGTTCGGAAGGGAAGTAGCGCCATTTGACTTTTTGAATGTAAAATTTGCTTGGATAATTAGCAGACGCCATGTTGCGTTTGGAGAGCCCCTGATGCACCTAAACAGTGGATACCCCCCCACAAGTGACATCATTTTGGAAACTACACCCCTCAGGGAACACCATGAATCTCCAGGTGCTTCACAGAAGTTTATAACATTGAGCCGTAAAATAAAATTTTCACATTTTTTCAACAAAAATGTTTTTCAGCCTTCAATTTTGCATTTTCATAAGTGTAACAGGAGAAATTGCACCATGCAAATTTGTTGTGCATTTTCTCCTGAGTAAGCCGATACCCCATATGTGGGGGAAAACCACTGTTTGGGTGCACGGCAAGATTCGGAAGGGAAGGAGAGCCATTTGACTTTTTGAATGTAAAATTTACTTGAATTATTAGGGGACGCAATGTTGCGTTTGGGGAGCCCCTGAGACACCTAAACCGTGAAAAACCCCCACAAGTGACACCATTTTGGAAACTACACCCCTCAAGGATTTTATAAAGGGGTATAGTGAACATTTTGAATCCATAGGTATGATACAAAATTTGATAACAATAGGTCATCATATTGAATAAGTTGTCATTAGTCTTGAGCGCATGTGCTCGCTACTTGAGTTTGCATCATGTATCGCCTTGCATGTTTCACGGTTATTAGACACCCCCAAAAAAACATGCGAGGATCGCTCGTGCATGGCAAGAAATCCCCGCAAGGTTTTTTTGGCTGTATAACAGCTGCAAAACATATGGGGCGGAGATTCGAGCATGTCATTTGAGCACCCGATGCAAACTCAAGTAGCGAGCACTTGCGCTCAACACTAGTCGCCAAATCGTCGTCATTTTTTTTCTTTACTTTTGAAAAAATCCCGACCCCAACACAACCCTAACCCCAACCCTATCCCAACCCCAACCCTAGCCCAACAACAACCCTAGCCCAACCCTAACCCTAGCCCCACCTTAACCCTAACCCTAGCCCAACCCTAACCCTAGCCTAACGCTAAACTTAGCCCAACCCTAACCCTAGCCCAACCCTAACCCTAGTCCAACCTTAACCCTAACCCTAGCACAACCCTAACCCTAACCCTAGCACAACCCTAACCTTAAACCTATAGCACAAACCTAACCCTAGCACAACCCTAACCCTAGCACAACCCTAAACCTAGCACAACCCTAACCCTAGAGTTTATTTTTTATGCCGTTCCTCGTGCGGTATAAATGATTAGACGACTTTATTCTTCGGGTTGGTGCGATTACAGTGATACCAGATTCATATCGTTTTTTTATGACTGACAGCTGTCACACACTAAATTACGCTTTTTTTTGCAAAGACTAGTTTTTGCAGCTCCATATTTTGAGAGCTATCATTTTTCCATATTTCGGCCAACAGAGTCATGTGATGGCTTACTTTTTGCGATTACAGTGATTCCAGATTCATATTGTTTTTTTTATGACTGACAGCTTAGCACAACCCACTCTGTACAAAATCCCAGGGGTTTCCCTAGCTCTCATCCTTTAACCCTGTACAAGGATCTGGACTTACCCAGGGACGACCCTAGGGCCACAGATTCAGCTGGTGCATGGTAGAGCAAGCTCGTGGCAAGAAGGGCCATCACGAGGGGTTGATATAAGGAGGTCACATCACAAAATCAGAAACCAAGCGGTTGGTCTAACTACAAGCTAAGATCAGAGAACTGAATAAATCTGTCTGACACAACAGGAGCACAGAACAGACCTATAGACCAGGTAACAGAACTACTGACTGGCAATGGAAGTCAGAGCTTCAATAGTTTAAATATCTGACTGTTTTTCCCATGCCTCTCAGGAAAGATAAATCAAAACCAGACCAAACTTAACCCCATAGCTCCCTGATTAAGCAGCACCAAAAAAGAAGGAAAAAAAAGGAGGACTGTTGCTGCCATGCATCATCAGCAATAAAGGTGTGATGCTTCTGTAGCACCCCGAGGGCTCGGCTGCTACAGGGGTATTGCACCTCGAACCAGAGGTGTGATATTCCACTCCCGGGTAAGGATGGAGTGTGGACCAGGACTCGTTTAGCTGCATGCACCACACACACCCCATTTCCGAGGGACAGGTCAACGGTGCTCCCACTAGACAGAAGTGCAGGCACGACAGCATCTGTCCCTGGCTGGAGTGGGGCGGGGGGTGGAATACCCAGTGGTGTAGGAGCAGATAGGGGTGGGTTTCTGGGCATAGGTAGGAGCCCATTGGTTGCTAGTCACCTGGGCTCACACATAGAGGGAGGTATATAAGGTGGGCACCATCTTAGAACAGTGTTCAGTCCGGGGAGCCAGTTCAGAGAGTAGTTCAGCCAGAGAGGGCTAACAGGGAGCTGTGGCTCAGTCTGGGCCCAGCTCCAGAGACAGGCCTGGAGTGGAGGCCAGAAACAGCAGAAAGAGAGAGGAGAAGGAACGGAAAGGAAAGTAAGAAAGGAACTGGAACAGAGGAGAAAGGAAGCAAGGAACACAGAGAAAGGCCCAGAGACACGAGGACAGAAGGAACCCCATATGCCCAGGAGATACAGGGTGAAGGGTTGGCAGAACAGGGTACCGGAACCCAAATTGGTGGAGGCAACAAATTCCTCAGCCAAAGGCTGGAGGTTGTTACCACATCTTGGTGCGACCCCTCACTACATCCACCAGGAAAGCATACCACATAGGGTCAGGGGAAACCGGAGATAGGTTTCGCCAAGAGAAGGCCCGAGGAAACTGGACAAAGGTGGGTCACTGGTGGGGATGGCCAGAGAAAGGAAAGGAAGGGAGCCCTGTGCCACGCTCTGGAATTGCCTGGGAGTTGGTCGAGTCCCTTGCCTGGTGAACGCAGCACGTCTCAGGCGGTCCATCATGTGCACAAGTGACCTGGATGAAAACTGTGCGTAAAGCATTGGAAACTGCACCACAAGTCTCTGTGTTTCATCGCCGCACCAGCACCATCAGTACTGGGACACTCACACCATCACTCCCAGCATCCACACAAGCTGCCCTGAGGCAATACTTCTCCCGTGGGGAGTTATTCCATACTCGGCTGCGCAAACTACATCAGCCTCAGCGGTCTGCAGCGCAGCGGCGGTCCCCACTGACCGCAATCCACGGGTGGCGTAGTCGGACATCGTTATTACCTAAGACTGCCACTGGTTTGACCACCCTGGACACGGACCGGGTCGCCGCCACACGGAGACTACAACCCCCAGCATCTTACAGAAGGCCCGGCTCCGGCTATCCCCTGCACAGCACAGGCCCAGGGGTCGCGTCACTTCAGCTTCCAAAGCAAAAACAGAGGAAGAACAGATGTTGCAGTATTGTGACTTCTGAATCCTTACAGTGTGTACACTGCTCGCTTGCAGGTTTTCGCTAGTATTACTAATGAGATTGGGTGCATACATGCAATCATGTGCTCAGCCTTGCTCAATACAGGCAGATTGAGTGAGGTTGAGTGCATCTAGTTGAAATTTGACGTTAAGTATGCAAATCGCATACTTGTGGTCACATAACCGACCAGTCTCAGCAACAATACTGGAGAATCTTGATAACGTGCAGTGCACTTACCATAAGGATTCATAAGCCTGCAGTCACATAGATTGACTGCTAACTTTCAGCAGAAGAGCTGACAACCCCTTTAACTGGTTTTCGACCAGGAAGGACAATGCCCATAAAAGTAAGTCAAAAGTTAACTCACTGCATTTAACATTTTAACCAGACTGATCTGGTGCCTGCTGTCAATACACCTCCCAGATCAGCAGCAGGGCTGTACGAAAATTGCTAGGATCAGTGCTAGCACTCAATCTTGTGTACTTACCTCATAGTCTATAGCGAATGTGGCCTTTAAGGTATGTGCCCAATAATCAGGAAAAACAGCGTTTCAGGCGCAGCTCACCTGTGCTGAATCCAAAACGCTGTGTTCTACATTAGAATCGCAGTGGATGGGATTTATAGAAATCCCATGCCCACTGTGCTTACATTTGACGCTGCGTAAATTCACGGATTTACGAGCCGAAGCATGTCAATTGACGCTAGTCTCCGCAACAGAAATTTTCACAATAGAATGGATAGGATGTGGTAACGCCACATGGTTCACTGAACACATGGAGATTTAACTGCGTGATTAGAAGGCAGCGTTTTGGAAGCAGTGAAAATACACTGCTTCCAAAATGCTGCTATATCCTGATGTGTGCACATAGCCTAAGGTGTTTGACAAAGCGATGCGTCCACCTAAGTAACATGAAGCTCCTGGTTATGATGTAAAATCACGTCTTTCATAGTACTTAAAGCCCAATATAGGGCAGAAGGGCCTCCTGATCAATCTACTTCAGGGCATAGCTGCACCCTTTGCACCTGCTATATTTACTCCTCTGAAGATGTATAATTTTCACGTACTCGGGATATAATTCAGTTTTTATATAATATCTAAGTCCTGTTATATTACACTTGTGACATTTAAATTCATCTATTCTACGAGCATATTAAGCGTACTTTCCTCTAGTATAAACCGGTATGATAGATAGCTGTTTGTATTCCCATAGCTGTTGTAATGAGAAAGATAAAGACATGCAACACCAAACACATATTCAAAGCACGCAACTCAGAAATAAGCTACAACAGGTTGGGGAGAAATCATAAAACTTCCTCTTCAACAAGCTCAATCAGTTAACACTTTCTTTGGTAAATTGGTACAACATCTCCAATCTTTACAAGAATACTCTGGGCAAAACTGGATCACTGTGTTATGACAAGCAGTGAATGACACAAGGATTCTCTCTCTGGTGCTCTTTGAATAGCAGTGTCATGTATTAATAGTAATAATAATAATAATAATAACAACAAATAATATTAATAATTTATATTGCTTCAATATCAAGTATTCCGCAAGCGAAATGTGGAACTTGCTAAAAAGAGCTTACATTCTTTAATAAAGTAGGGGTAACACAACTGGTAAAAGTGTTAGTTTCAAACAATTATCCAGCCATCTTTTAGACAGAATAGGTTGTTGTTACACATAAAGCTGCTCAAGCCAGTTACCAGCCAGTATTTGTGTATACAAAGAATGAAGTACATTAGGTTGCAAGGAGTTAAATGGTAAATAAAGTGGGGAGTTTCTGATAAATGTGGTAATAAAAAAGGACATGAGTCACTTAAGTGATAGCCATTTCTAAAAATATTTATTTTGAGGGTTTTCTTAAAACTATGAATGCTGAGAATTTATGATTGTCCAGAATATCGCATTCAAGAGAACTGGTGCAGCGCAAGAAAAGACTTGGAGATGAGTGTAGAAGGTTTGGATTATGAAGGAAGTGAATCTTAGATCACTACTATCCAAACATGTAGCACAAGTATAATGGTGCCGAGGGAGAAAATAGATGACAAGCAGTGGTGTGAGTTGTCATCACCTGGAGCAGTGGACCATTAGCACTCATTGAGTCCCTCCAACCAATGCAGTATTGTAAACCCCAAGCACATTTATTGTATTTAAAAAGTATTTAAGAAAATACGGATATAATTACAATTTGGCCCACCTTTTATTTTCTACATTTTGCTGAAATCCGACATCACTTTTTAAAAATAAATTATTATACATTGTTATATCTTTTTACTTTGTATTAACTTTTTTTTTGCAATTTTAATTAAATATTTTGTTATCCCAGCCTTTAAACCTAGCCTATACCCTAGCTCTATTTCCTACCAGAGCACTAATTTCAGTTAGGCTGTGTGCTCACGATGCGTTTTTAATGCGTTTCTGCAGCGTTTTTGCAGCTGCGGAAAGGCTGCGGAAACGCATTAAAAACGCATGGTAGAAGGGCAGCAATGTTCCCCAATGATAATCCGCATGTGCTGTGCACATGCTGCGGAAATTTCCGCTGCGGATTATCATAGCGGAAAAAAACGCAGCACTACCAATTATTTTGCGGAAGTGCTGCGTCTTCGCCACCATTGACTTGCATTAGACCGCATGGATTACGCATCACTGTATATGTAGATGCGCATTCCATGCGTTCTAATGTGCGGATGGTACCCGGGTGTAGAGGAGAGGAGAGTCTCCTCCACACCCAGGTACCATTAAAAAATCTGTAAAAAAAGAGTAAAATAAAAAATAAATGTATACTTACCTTCTGGCGGCCAGCGCTGCGCTCCTACTTGCTTCACGGCACTTTGCAGTGGATTGAAGGACCTGCGCTGACGTCAGAGTCATGTGACGGGTCACCCGACGCTGACGTCGGCAGATCTTTCAATCCACTGCTGCCAGCAGCCGGGACCGAGCGAAACAAGCCAGCGCGGGCCATCGGAGGGTAAGTATATATTTATTTTTTTATTTTTAACCACTCTCTCGGGTCACACTATATAAATCCATGCAGTTTGCATGGATTTATATAGTGTGACCTAGTTGTCACAAGCACTTTCCAAGTGATGCTAATCGCTTGGAAAGCACTTGTCAATCCGCAGGCGGAAATGTCAGTGGGTAACGCTCCATTTCGGCATGTCCCTGGCAGGAAAACGCATGTACAATCCGCATGCGTTTTTTTCTGCCAGGAAGATGCAGAAACGCTCAGGAAAAAATCCTGAGCATTTCTGCATCGTGGGCACATAGCCTTAGGGTTATAAAAAGTTTGTAAAAATGTAAAAACTATGCTAGTGTATTATTTTTTTTACAGTTACAATTTTTAAATTAAATATAGCTCTTCTCACAAGGTCTCCCTTCCTACAAAATTACAAATAAGAGGAGAAGCAGAAAGTTGCAGGAGAGCACGGTGCTGCACTTAAAGTGAACATAATTCAATTCTGTCAACATTGCATCTCAGTAGCTATTTAAGTTTATCAGTCGCTACTTTCTGCATAGGCAGTGACTGAGATGACAAAGCTCACTTCATTATACTTGGTACTTTGTCATCTCAGTCGCTTCCTATGCATAGTGCAGCAGATGAACACAAAATCATCTTGCCTGCTAGTGGCAGTAACTGAGATGACAAAGCACTGGCAGTCAATTGTTTCCAGTGGCGTACAGCCCACAGTGGTAGATCACATGGCCAATATGAGCCTGTGAATAAAGGGAGCTAGGTTCTGTCTGGCACCATAATGTCATGCAATGTGTGGGAAACACTAAGTGCAACACAAAGGGAATTGGGAAAGGGAGCCCAGACTCTAGGGAAAGGGGGGAGTGGAGACCTCCTAGGCTGATCTAGTATCACCCTGTCTCCACTAACGTCTCTATATTGGTTCTTCACCAATCACCACATGCGTACCTCGCCCTGTCTTTCCCCTCACAAAATTTCCATTTGGAATCCATTGCCCATCTACGGATTTCTGAACTGTACATCTCCACTGACTGATTGCCCTGCTGAAGGTGGTGTAGCCTAGACTCAGGCAAGGTGCCTCGGTCAGGGTCATCATAGATGAGGGCCAGAGCCCCGAAAAACCCCACCACAGACTGGAGAGAAACCGAGTCCTGAGGTAAAGAAAACGCCCACGACTGAGGATCACCCTACAGTAGAGAGATCACATTCCCAACCCATTGCTCCTCATTTCTGGAGGAGTAAGGACAAAGTTTAAAATACAGTTTTATGAAAACCAAAAACTTGTCCCTACCTCCTGAAAACCTGTCCGGGAGGGCAACCTTGGGTTCAAGCTGGACAGGCATACCTGCAGAGACCCCCACATTGGCGACCTGTAGTCGCTGATGCTGCTGCTGAACCTCACAGTGGAGGTCATTCACCTCCAAAGACAGACTGCGCAGCTGCTCTGCGAGCTCTGCAACTGAATCCATACCAAGGGAGAAAGGGGAAAAAAAAGGTCCATGCCCAAGCACACACAGAGAAAAAAACCCTCAAAGTGTCAGTTTTTTTTTTCTTTTCAAAGAGTGCTCGGCCAGTGATAATGTCAGGCAAGGTGTGGGAAAGACTAAGTGCAACTCAAAGGGAATTGGGAAAGGGAGCCCAGATTCTAAGGAAAGGGGGGAGTGGAGACTAGTGTTGAGCCACCCCCGTAGTGTTCGAGTTCGGTTCAGTTCGTCGAACACCCGTATGTTCGCCGAACTGTTCGTCGAACTGTTCGTCGAACACCTTCGAACACCGCTAAAACCAATGGCAGGCAAACAAAAACACATAGAAAACGCATTCAAAGGTGTCCAAAAGCTGACAAACTGCTCAGAAGACACAACTAACACATGGAAAAGTGACAAGTACATATAGTCATGCGAAAAGAAAAGAGGTGGAGGAGTAAAAGGAGGGGGAGACACAGATATAGGCATGTCATGCCCTTCTAAAACCAAAAAAGTGCGATGCCGACACGGCCAGTCCGTTCCTGCCCATGCGACCTCCGTGTCGCCGGGTTTGTGCCAGAGCCGCGGTGGACCCTGACGGCCAGTCCCCCTCTCCCAATACTGGTGCCTGTCCGCTGGTGGGTCGAGCGAGCCCCCCTGTGGTGGAGGCAGGTCTAATCTTTTTAATTTAAATTGTCTCTCTAATTTGAATGAGTACACTTTAAATCCTTTTACAAGGATCTATTGGAGGGCAAGTCTCATGCCAGCAGCCGCGTAATTCCAGCTCCAGTAGCGTCCACTAAAGCTGCTGCAGTTAAAAAGCTTTTATAAGGATCGAGCTCGGCGGTCCACTGCAAGGCGTCCTACCGCCAGTCCCAGCCCCTATGCCTTGGGGTGCCTCCCCGATGCTCTTCACTGAGTTTCCCGGAGGCCCGAACCATTTCCTTTGAAAAAATTAAGTGTCCAAACTACAGGTGGTGTAGCTTGCTTAACAGCTGGGATAATCCGCTGACTAGCAGACACTGCTACTAGGCACAAAGTATTTCCTGGGCTAGATGCAGGTAAAAATTTGTAATTAGATACTCTCGTTGGATGCTGAGAAAGCATTCCATAGAGTCTCCTGGCACGCCATATATTATTCTCTTAAAAAGCTTGGGGTAGGGGTCTAGGGGACCCTTTTATAGCCCAAATCACGGCCCTGTATCGCAATACGTCACCTAGGCTGAAGATAAATGGAACTGACGCGCCCCTGGGCCTGTGTCGCGCTGCGGTGCGCACGCGGGAGCTTACCCGGAGCCGGATCCGTGGAGGGTTGTAATCTCGTGGCGGTGACCCGGTCCGTGCCCAGGGAGTCAAACTAGACGGCAGTCTATTAGTAGTAAATAGTTGATGACTACGCCACCCGTTGAGTGCAGCCAGGAAGCTGCTGCTGCAGGGCAGACCGCTAAGGCCGGTGGTAGGATTGTGCAGCGTGATAGTATAACCCCCAACGGGAGGGGTATGGCCTCAGGGCAACCGACGTGGATGATGGGGGTAGCAGGAACCACTCAGAGACGGTACGGTGTAGTTCAGGGTCTTTACTGGTAACAACGACAGACCCTCCCGGAGTACTTGCTAGCAAACGGGGCCTGGTCAGTCTTTGAGCAGATGGGATCTCCCCTGGCCAGGCGTAGTTGTAGGCCTCCCAAACTGACTGTACTCTTCTGGCTACCTTGCTAGAAGCTGATGTAAGTAGCCCACATCCCTGAGTGTACCGTGTGGTGCTCACCCGTATGGCCGGTGACTCGGGGCCTTCTAATGGCTTCCGCTCCACGATGGCGGTGCTGGTCCCACGCGTGTGACCGTGCCTTCGGGCTTCTGGGCCAGAGGACCTGAAATCCCCTGCCCGACGGATTCTGCTGCTGGGTAGGAGTTAGTCCCCACAGCCTCGGACTCCGGGTCCGGTAAAGAATCTTCTTAGTCAGGGCGAGCTCTGTAGCTGCCAGCCCCTGACTCCTTGTAACTCTGCTGTTTCCTATGCTGCTTCTCTTCTCCACTCTCCTTGTCTGACTCACCCTGCCTCAGCCCCGGGTTTATACAGGGGAAGTTCTTCCCCTCCCAAGACTGGGCAGGAGGTGTGGCATGCACAGGATCCCTGACCAAAGGACCTCCCACCTGCTCTCAGACATAATATCTCTATCACTGTGGCAACCAGACCCCTGGGGTGTCACATTCCCCCCTAGTGAAATTTAGTACTCCGGGACTAAACACATTTAGAAAAACATAACAAAGTATAACAATAACAATACTATAAGAAAAACACATAAGATGGTTACGGCGTGTCCGCAACCGGATGCAGTCTTTGAAGAAAAGCAAAGGTGTCCATTTCACCAACACAGGGAGACGTAACCAGGTAGGGGTCTGTCCTACCCCGAGTCCTTAACAGTCTCTAGTCCATCCTGGGTTACGCTCCAACTATATACAAGGATTCCCGGTAAATCCACCAAGGTTTCCTAAAAATAACTAGAAACACAAAATTATACACAAGCAACAAGACACAGAAAAACATAAATAAAACAATTTATACACTTTAAATTCTCCAGCGTGCGGGTAACTGGCCTCTAGTGGCCCGAGTGGACCTACGGAGCTGACTGTCTGGCCCTGAACTACAGGGTGTAGGAGCTGTCAAGGGTAAACTGGGCAGCTGTCTACCGGCTCTTTGTCTCACTAGGGGTACGGCAGGCTCACTATAAGCAGAGGGTTGATTCTCCTGTTCTGCTTGTGTGGAGTCTTCTGCCTCCTGGACCGGCTGTTCTTCCAGCTCTACCCGTTGCTCCGTAGGTTCTTGGGATGATGGTTGGAGGAAGGTGAGTACGGGTACCACAACTGCACCATTGACTTGAGTCCAAGACTGAGGAAAGTCCCCGAGCACGGTACTAACCATATCTTCCCTTTCTTCCACGGGTCGATGGTCTTCTTGTTCCTCTTCAGGGTTCCTCAGTTGTTCGGGACACTTCTTCAGGTGGTCCCGGGATACAATGGCTGTGGTTTCCCCTCCGTCTTTACTGATGGTACAGACCTTCGGGTTCTCGTGGCTTGAGGGCAGTACGGTGTACGGGTCCTTCTCCCACTGGTCGTCCAACTTGTGGAGCCGTCTCTTCCTCTTCAAGACCTGCTCTCCGGGTACCAGGGGAACAGCGGGAGCATACTGGTTGTAAGTTTTCTCTTGTCTTTCCCTAGCCTGACAGAGACTTCGCTCCACGCTCTCCTGTACTCTCCGGTACTGCTGCTGCCTCTCTGTGTCCCAGTCTGTTTCTGGTGAAGTGTCCTCGGGGGTCAGGACTCCCATTTCCAGGTCAACAGGTAACTTACCAGGTCTTGCCCTCATTAGGTAAGCCGGGGTACAGTTGGTGGAACCTACCGGGATGTGGTTGTATACGTCCACCAGATCGGGCAACTTTTCAGGCCACAGACTGCGTTCTTCCAGGGGCAACGTTTTTAGAAGATCCATTACCACCTGGTTCATTTTTTCACAAAGTCCATTAGTCTGCGGATGGTAGGGTGTCGTCCTTATCTTCCGGCAGCCATACAGATTGCAGAATTCCTGAAAGACCTCCGCTTCAAAGGCAGGTCCCTGGTCCGTCAGCACTTGGTCCGGGTACCCGTGTGGATGGCAGAAGTGCTGCTGGAAGGCTCTAGCTGCTGTTTGAGCCGTTAAGTCCTTGACGGGGACGACAACCAAGAACCTGGAGTAATGATCCACGATGGTTAACGCGTAGACGTAGCCACTTCTGCTTGGGGTCAGTTTTACATGATCCAAGGCTACCAGTTCCAACGGTTGCCGGGTGACGATGGACTGCAGGGGAGTCTTCTGGCTGGCTCGGTCCTTCCTTCTCAGGTTGCACGGGCCACAATCTCTGCACCACTTCTCGATGGTTCCCCTCATGCCTACCCAGTGGAACCGCTCGCGCAGCAGGAACTCCAGCTTTTTCCACCCAAAGTGTCCAGCTCCGTCGTGGTATGCCTCCATCACCATGGCTGCGTCTCTTCGTGGCACCACTACTTGCCAGAGTAATTCATGCGTCCGGGAGTTAACCATTCTGCGGCACAACTTCCCTTTGTAAAGGAACAGTCGACTCTTCTCTGCCCATAGTTGTTTGGCTTCCTCCGGAGCGTCTGGTTCAAGGCGAGCCTCCGGCCGAGTCAGCATCTCCTTCACCAGTCGGACGGCAGGGTCGCTGTCTTGCGTTTCCGCCCAGTTGTAGTGGGGTAAGGGGTTCAACGTAGCAGCCTGCTTACTCCTTACCCGGTGGGAATACTGAATAGTCCCATGACGGTGGAACGCAGGGAGTTCAACTTCTTCCAGTCCCTCCGGATCTTCTCCTCCGTCCGGCAGGTTGGGCATCCTGGACAGGGCGTCCGCGTTGGTATTGGAGCGTCCTGCCCGGTATTTAATTGTGAACTCGTAGTTGGACAGACGGGCCATCCACCTCTGCTCCAGGGCACCGAGTCTTGCCGTGTCCAGGTGTGTCAGCGGGTTGTTATCCGTGTACACGGTGAACCGGGAAGAAGCGAGGTAATGCTTAAAGCGCTCAGTGATTGCCCATACTACGGCCAGGAACTCTAACTTAAATGAGCTGTAATTCTCGGGGTTCCTTTCGGTGGGTCGCAGTTTTCGGCTGGCGTAGGCGATTACTCGTTCCTTCCCCTGCTGGATCTGGGACAGTACGGCTCCTAGCCCGATGTTACTGGCGTCGGTGTAGAGGATAAAGGGCTGGCTATAATCCGGGTACGCCAGGATTTCGTCCCCCGTGAGGGCCATCTTCAGCTGGCGGAAGGACTCTTCTTCCAGCTCTTCCCATTTGAAGGGCGGCTTCTGGTTCTTGGCCTTCCGGGACTGGCCTATCAGGAGCTCCTGCATAGGTGCTGCCTTTTTGGTGAAACCGGGAATAAACCTTCGGTAGTAGCCTACCAACCCGAGGAACTGCCGCACTTCTTTTACGCTGGAGGGGCTTGGCCATCCCTTAATTGCGGTGATCTTATCGGGGTCGGGAGCCACTCCGTCAGCGCTCACCACGTGTCCCAGGTACTGCACCTTTGGTTTCAGGAGGTGACACTTGGAGGGTTTCACCTTTAGGCCGTAACTCGCCAGAGCCTCGAACACTTCCGCCAGGTGTTTCAGGTGGTCCTCATACGTCTTGGAATATACGATGACATCGTCCAGGTACAACAGGACCGTCTCGAAGTTTCTGTGGCCCAGACAACACTCCATTAGGCGTTGGAAGGTTCCTGGTGCGTTGCAGAGTCCGAACGGCATGCAGGTGAACTCGCTAAGTCCCATCGGGGTGGTGAATGCGGTCTTCTCCCGGTCCGCCTCTGCTACAGGAACCTGCCAGTACCCGCTAGTGAGATCCAAGGTAGAGAAGAAGTTAGCAGATCTTAAAGCAGCCAATGACTCCTCTATCCTTGGTAAGGGGTACGCATCCTTGTGTGTGATACGGTTGATTTTCCGGTAATCTACACACATCCTCATGGTGTTGTCTTTCTTTTTGACTAAAACTAATGGGGCTGCCCAGGGGCTACAACTATCCCGGATTACCCCAGCCTCCTTCATATCTCTAAGCATCCCCTTGGCGTGTTGGTAATGTGCAGGGGGTACGGGTTGATACCTCTCTTTTATGGGAGGATGATCTCCCGTGGGGATGCGATGTTCTACCCCCTTGACTCGCCCGAAGTCTAACGGGTGTTTACTAAACACTCTCTCATACTCTTGAACCACCCGATAGACTCCTTGTTTCTGATGTGAGGGAGTGGAGTCAGTACCCAAATGTAGTTGCTGACACCAGTCCTCCATGTCTTTCTTAGAGCCGTTACCTTCCTCCGGGTGAGATGGAGGCAAGGGTTCCACAGATTGTATAGAACTTTGATTAGTGGTATATAATTTGGCTAGCGTGGCATACCGGGGCAGGTACACTTCCCTCTCCCCGATATTTATTATGCGAATGGGCACCCTCCCATGGCGTACATTGACCACCCCCCGTGCTGTCAAAATGGTGGGCCTACTGTCTGAGTAAACTGGTTCTACCATTGCCTGGTAATCTCTACCTCTCAGACCAATAGCTGCCCGGCACCAAATCATCATTTCACTTTTTGGGGGCATGGCAATAGGAAAAGGGTCACACATTCTTACGCTACCAATCTCACCGCCGGAGAGTTCCACTTGTTGCCGTTGCATCAGTGCCCGGATCTCTTTCTGGAGCACCCGCTGCTCGCCGGAGCTGGCATTCTTGGCAACCTGCTGTAAAAGGAAAATCACCTCTGCAAGACAATTTTCAATTACATTAGTTCCTAGAGTTATTTTTGGGTGACTCTCATGTTTATCGATATCTACAATGATCAGTCCCTGTGCGGCCAGTTCGACTCTACCAATTTTGATGGTCACCTCTTTAAATCCGATCTGTGGCACGGGCTGACCATTGCTGGCGATGATACTCAAGTCGTCGTCGGGGTAGCGGGTAATATCCGAGTCATTCCAGTACTGCTTGAAGACCACGTACGGGATGGTGGTGACCTGTGACCCGGTGTCCAGTAGGGCACTCATGGGAATGCCATCCAGTACCACAGGCAAGACTGGACGTCCTCCCACATATCTGTCGCGCCAGTTCGATGGGCCTGGTGATCTTTTTCCTGGGGGTTGGCCCTCTACCCCAGGTTGTGCCCGTTTAAAGAACAGTACCTTGCCATATGTCCGGGTTGATTGCAGCGGCGGCAGATGGGTCGTCCGTCCTCACTGTATCGGTCACTGGGTCTTCCTCTGGCCGGTGGGGTCCTCCTTGGTCGACGCCACGGGATGTCCTCCGGTCCGGATGCCAGCTGGATCTTCCCTGGGGTGGAAACCTGTAAAGACTGCACAGTTCGGGTTAGCGCAGCAACGCTCTTAGCTAGCTCTTGGACCTGATGGTGTAGGTCTGGAGCCGGGTCATTGTCCAAAGCCTGCGCATCAGCTCCCACAGGCCCTGCTGACAAGGGCGCCGCCTCCTGGTAGTAAGTGGTAGTGGGGCGTCTGTGGGTCACAACGCCACCTGGTGCCGGTTCTCGGAGCACCCGGATGGCTCTGTCCTTGAACTGTGCAAAGTCCAGATGGGGATCCTGTAAGGCCATTGCCCGCAACTGGGTTCGGTGGGCATTGCAATATAAACCCTCTATAAATTGTTCAGTCAACAGCCTGTCCTCGTTTCCCACCCCATCAGGGTCGGTCTGCTTTATGGCCCTCAGGGCCTCTTGTAGGTTTAGTGCATAGTCCCTTATACTCTCATGCGCTCGCTGCTTGCACCCGTAGAATCTAAGCTTAATCTCGGCTGAGGTGCGGGTATCAAAGGTGTCCTTCAGCCGGGTTAGTATCCCTGCGACAGTCTTCCTCCCAGGTGGCCAGGATTTTACTTCCCTTTTGGCTGCCCCGGTTAGTTGGGCCACCAGGATGCTCACTTTTTGCTCTTCTGTGAGGGGGTACACCTGGAAGAGGCTATCCAGCTTTTCTCTAAAGTCATGCAGGGTATGTGACTCCCCTGAGTACTGGGGTAGCCAAGCTGCTCCCGGTATATAGGGCATGGTGAAGGGCATAACTGCAGCAGCGGTAGCGCTGGCGGGGGTTGAGGCAGTGAAGCTCTCCTCCGTATCCGACATCTTCCTCCCCCCTAGTGGACCGTGGCCTACCTTGCGATGATCCTCTTCCGTAGGCCGCGGCTCCGCAGTGGATCGTCAGGGTTGAGGACCTTCCGTCGCGCTCCTGTGACGTCGGGGTCTGCTGGGCTCCTTCCAGGACCTTACGCAACGTCCGGACGTGAGGCGGGGCTTCAGTTCTCGCGCGCTTTCGGAGTCCACGCCCCTCTTCTTCCCGCGCGGCGTCCTCAAGATGGCGTCCAATGGCGGGAAAACTCCACGGATGGCGGGAAGAAGGTCGAAGATGGCGCCGGATGGCGGGAAAACTTCGCGGATGGCGGGAAGAAGGTAGAAGATGGCGCCGGATGGCGGGAAACCTTCACCACTGGTAAGTTTGAACAGTCTTTGCTTTTCAGGCACGCAGTACCCGGTGGTTGCGGGCACGAAATCCTGCCGACTACGCCAAAGTTGACGCGCCCCTGGGCCTGTGTCGCGCTGCGGTGCGCACGCGGGAGCTTACCCGGAGCCGGATCCGTGGAGGGTTGTAATCTCGTGGCGGTGACCCGGTCCGTGCCCAGGGAGTCAAACTAGACGGCAGTCTATTAGTAGTAAATAGTTGATGACTACGCCACCCGTTGAGTGCAGCCAGGAAGCTGCTGCTGCAGGGCAGACCGCTGAGGCCGGTGGTAGGATTGTGCAGCGTGATAGTATAACCCCCAACGGGAGGGGTATGGCCTCAGGGCAGCCGACGTGGATGATGGGGGTAGCAGGAACCACTCAGAGACGGTACGGTGTAGTTCAGGGTCTTTACTGGTAACAACGACAGACCCTCCCGGAGTACTTGCTAGCAAACGGGGCCTGGTCAGTCTTTGAGCAGATGGGATCTCCCCTGGCCAGGCGTAGTTGTAGGCCTCCCAAACTGACTGTACTCTTCTGGCTACCTTGCTAGAAGCTGATGTAAGTAGCCCACATCCCTGAGTGTACCGTGTGGTGCTCACCCGTATGGCCGGTGACTCGGGGCCTTCTAATGGCTTCCGCTCCACGATGGCGGTGCTGGTCCCACGCGTGTGACCGTGCCTTCGGGCTTCTGGGCCAGAGGACCTGAAATCCCCTGCCCGACGGATTCTGCTGCTGGGTAGGAGTTAGTCCCCACAGCCTCGGACTCCGGGTCCGGTAAAGAATCTTCTTAGTCAGGGCGAGCTCTGTAGCTGCCAGCCCCTGACTCCTTGTAACTCTGCTGTTTCCTATGCTGCTTCTCTTCTCCACTCTCCTTGTCTGACTCACCCTGCCTCAGCCCCGGGTTTATACAGGGGAAGTTCTTCCCCTCCCAAGACTGGGCAGGAGGTGTGGCATGCACAGGATCCCTGACCAAAGGACCTCCCACCTGCTCTCAGACATAATATCTCTATCACTGTGGCAACCAGACCCCTGGGGTGTCACAGAACATTTTCATCACCTTTCATCATCACCAATGGGACAAGGCAGGGATGTCCTCTGTCCCCTCTCTTATACATCCTAGTGACGGAGCACCTGCTCTCATCAATTCGCCATAACCCCAATATTAGGTGGATTGAGGTGGAAGGCACCGAGTACAAGTGCTCTGCATTTGCTGATGATGTCCTAGTATATATCACTCAATCACATATATCCATCCCTGCTGTTATGGCTGAAATAGATCACTTTGTTACATGGTCAAATTTTAAAATCAATGCTGCGAAGTCTGAGGCCCTCGAGGTCTCACTCCCCAAATCCATACAGGATTCCATCCAGTCCAACTTTCCCTGTGCCTGGCCCTCACAGGGTATCAAATACTTAGGAATTCCTATTCATAGAGACCTCTCCCGTCTATGTTATCTTAATTTTGGGCCCTTTATTGAACAACTCCATACAGACCACGGTTGGCAAGTTAGAACTGTAAGATTCACTACGTGAACCACTGGTGTTTTGCGGAAAAGCACATGTACACTGTGTTCCAAACTATTATGCAAAAAGTGTTTAGGAATGAAAAGGTAAGAATTTTGTTGTTTGTCAGTTAAACTCATTGATGGTGATGTGTGTCAGGGCTCTTTATATCACTGTAAGCAATTGCAGACACCTGTGCTAATCAGTTTGGCAGGTGTGTCCAATGAAAGGCAAGACTACTTAAGAAGGCTGTCCCACATTATTAAGCAGCCTACATTTTCTGCCAAAATGGGAAAGAAAAAGGATGTGTCGGCTGCTGAGAAGCAACAAATTGTGGAGTGTTTAGGTCAAGGCATGACTACAATCAACATTGCCAAGACACTTCATCCTGATCATCGCACAATCAAGAAGTATGTAGCTGATTCACAGTACACACGTGTGCGTGCTGATAAGGGAAAATTGAGGACTCTTTCCTACAGGCAATTACGTCAGGTTAAAAGAGCAGCGGCAAAAAAGCCTTGTCATAGCAGTAGACAAGTTTTTGAAGCTGCTGGTGCCTCCAACGTGCCCCGAACAAGATGCAGAGTCCTTCAGAGGTTTGCAGCTGTGCGTAAGCCATCCTGTCGACCTCCTCTATCCACTGCACACAAGCAGAAACGGCTCCAGTGGGCCAAACAATACATGAAGACTGACTTCAAAACTGTTTTGTTCACCGATGAGTGCCGTGCAACGCTCGATGGTCCAGATGGATGGAGTGGAGGATGGCTGGTTGATGGACACCCCATGCAAACACGGCTACGGCGCCAACAAGGAGGAGGTGGAGTAATGTTTTGGGCTGGAATCATGGGGAGAGAGATTGTCGGCCCCTTTAGGATCCCTGAAGGGGTAAAGATGAACTCCATAATGTATGTGGAGTTTCTCAAACAGCACTTCCTGCCATGGTTCAAGAAGAAGAACCGTGTATTCCGCAGCAAGATCATTTTCATGCATGATAATGCACCTTCTCATGCTGCACATAACACATCTGCATCTCTGGCTGATATGGGCATAAAAGGGGACAAACTTATGGTGTGACCCCCATGCTCCCCTGACCTCAACCCCATTCAGAACCTCTGGAGCATCATCAAAAGGAGTGTCTATGATGGCGGGAGGCAGTTCACATCTAAGCAACAGCTCTGGGAGGGTATTCTGTCCTCATGCAAAATAATTGAAGCAGAAACCATCCAAAACCTGACAAATTCAATGGACGAGAGAGTTCAGAAGCTCCTTTTGAACAAGGGGTCCTATGTGCAAATGTAACATCACCTAGAATAAAGTTTTGAGTTGAAAACTGTTTGATTTCAGTTTCTAATAACCTGCTAATGCTTATAATTTCAAAAATGACCATTTTTTTGTTCTTTATTAAAATGAAAAGGTTGATCGAAGAGTGTGGGGGATCTAAGAGTGTGGCAACCCAGTAGTCAGGATTATTTCGAATTCTGACAATCTGAGGGTCATGTTGCAGGTAGTGCAGCAAGAAGGCACTCATGTGTCTTGCGCATCTAGGAGCCCCAAAATTATTCTCCAGGCTAGATGCAGCTAAAAATTATTATTAATTTGAAAGCTGGTGGAGCTTAGTATAGATGGCCTAATAGAATCAGTACTGCAAACTGCTACAATCTGGTGGAGTTTAGTATAGATGGCCTAATAGAATCAGTACTGCACACTGCTACAAGGCCCAAATTATTTTCCAGCCAAGATACAGATAAACATGATTAGTAATTTTAAATCTGGTGGAGTTTAGTATAGATGGCCTAATAGAATCAGTACTGCACACTGCTACAAGGCCCAAATTATTTTCCAGCCAAGATACAGATAAACATGATTAGTAATTTGAAAGCTTAAAACGGTTGGTGAGGTGATTTTAACAAATCATCAAGCTTTTACTCTCCCCAGGATGACACAGGGGTAGAAAAGTCGTTTCGGATCCATGATTTGTTCATCTTTATGAACGTGAGTCTGTCTACATTATCAGTGGAGAGCCGCGTGCTCTTATCTGTCAGCACACCACCAGCAGCGCTGAACACACGTTCAGACAGAACGCTGGCTGCGGGGCATGACAAGATCTCCAAGGTTTAAGTGGCGAGCTCCGGCCATTTATCCAGATTGGAAGCCCAAAAAGAGCAAGGGTCCAGTGACACAGTCATGGCTTCAATGTTTACTTGGAGATACTCCTGTACCATTGTCTCTAGGCGTTGACTATGTGTCAGACTTCTTGTCTCCTGTGGCCTTGCAAAGGATGGGCTAAAAAAGTGGTGAAATGATTCCGCAAAATTGATGTTACCAGCAGATACTGTGTTTCTGTTACGTTTTGAGTGCTGAACACTCGACGGTCCCACGGTTGGCAAGTTGGAACTGTGAGATTCACTACGTGCACCACTAGTGTTTTGGGGAAAAGTACATGTAAGATTCTGCAACAGTCTCTGCTGATACTCCTGCATGCGTGCATCTCTTTCTATGGCAGGAATAATTTCTGCAAATTTACTTTTGTACCGGGGATCTAACATTGTGGCAACCCAGTAGTCAGGATTATTTCTAATTCTCACAATTCGAGGGTCATGTTGCAGGTAGTGCAGCAAGAAGGCACACATGTGTCTTGCGCATCCAGGAGCACCAAGTCCCTGTTGTGTTGGTGGCAAGGTAACAATCATGCTTCCTTCCTCTGCCCTCTCCCCCCAACCTCGCACAACAGAAATGTGATCAAGGTCTCCCTCATCTGATGAGTCTTCCATCAGTTCGTCCTCCACTTCTTCCTGGGCTCCTGCACCTTCCTCACTAGTTTGGCTGCTACCATGCGCCCTGGTAAAACCATCTCCCCCACCATCACATGCCTGCCGCCTTGGTGCTGCCGACCGTCTGGACCTTGCAGATGTTAGCCCTTCCGCATACAACTCCTCCTCCTCTACTTCCTCCACCTCCTCTTGTGCCACAACCTGACTCCGAATTCTGTTTAACATGTGCTCCAGCATGTAAATCACCGGAATAGTCATGCTGATAATGGCATCGTCAGCACTAAACATCTTCGTCGCCATATCAAAACTGTGCAGAAGGGTGCATAGGTCCCTGATCTGAGACCACTCCTCCAGCATGATTTTCCCCACCTCTGGATCTCGTTGGCCCAGGCTATACGTCAGAACGTATTGCACCAGAGCTTGTCGGTGCTGCCACAGTCGCTGCAACATGTGCAGAGTTGAATTCCACCGGGTAGGCACATCGCATTTTAGCCGGTGAAGTGGCAGGCCCAACGACTTCTGTAGAGATGTAAGTCGCTGAGCTGCGGGATGCAAACGGCGGAAGTGAGCACACAGCGACCGTGCCCTCTGCAGAAGGCCATCTAGTCCGGGAGAGTGGGCTAAAAATTGCTGGACCACCAGGTTCAACACGTGAGCCATACAAGGCACGTGTGTGACATTGCCCCGGCGAAGGGCCGCACCCAGGTTTGCAGCATTGTCGCACACGGCCTTCCCTGGTTTCAGGTCCAGTGGAGACAACCATTCATGAAACTGGTTCTCCAGAGCTGACCACAACTCCTCAGCTGTGTGACTCACATTTCCCAGACATTTCAAAGTAAAAACCGCCTGATGGCGTTGAGCCCTGCTGCCAGCACAGTAAGGAGGTGTGCAGGATCCCTTCTGCGCAGTTAGAAAGCTTGTGGCATGACCAGACATGCTTTGGGTGCAGTTGGAGGACCGAGAGGAGGTTGAGGAGGCAGAAGCAGTGGAGGAACTTTGAGATAAAGAGGATTGACGCACAACTCGTGGGGACGGCAAGACTTGGACAGCAGCCCCTTGTCCTGCTGTCACCATAGTTACCCAGTGCCCAGTCAGCGACATGTAACGCCCCTGCCAATGCCTACTCGTCCAAGTGTCTGTGGTGAAATGCACCCTGTCACACACAGAGTTTCTCAAAGAAGCGGTGATGTTGTGTGCGACATGCTGGTGGAGCGCAGGCACACCTTTCTTTGAGAAGTAGTGCCGACTGGGCATCTGGTACTGGGGCACTGCGACGGACATAAGGTCTCGAAAATCCTCTATGTCCACCAGGCGGAAAGGAAGCATTTCTGTAGCCAAGAGCTTGCAGATGGTGAAATTCAACCTCTTAGCTTTCTCATGGCTAGGAGGAAATGGTCTTTTACTTGTCCACATCTGAGGGACCGAGGGCTGGCTGTTGTGCTTAGACGGGGTTGAGAAGGGTGTCCCCGGCAAACTGCCGGTCTGTGAGGAAGATGCAGGCGGACATGTTAGGTTGCCTTGATCCAAAGGTGGTGCTATCGATGTCGGACAGCGCTAAACACCTGCTGGTGTTTCCACCTCCAAAGAAAATGATGACCTGCCAATCACGCTGGTTGTTGCGGGTAAAGAGGTGGCAGGTCTGCGTCCCAAAACAGGTGTGACTGCTGTCCCCCCAGTCACAGAGGATGAAGAGGCCACGGATGCACAAGATGTGGCAGATGGTGGTTGGCCTGGCCGGCTAGGCCGCATTGTAGCACAGTGAGCTTCCCACTGCAACTTATGCTTCATATCCATGTGCCGGTTCATGCATGAAGTACTCAAACTATGTATTTTTTGGCCTCTACTTAGTTTTTGCTGACAAATGTTACAGATAACACGACTTGGGTCATCTTTATCGATCTGAAAAAATGCCCAGGCTATGCAAGGCTTAGCACCCATGCGACCTGAAGAGCCACCACGACTTGGGGTCAGAGGCAGAGTTGTGTTTGAGGATGCAGTTGTTGACGTGCTTCCAGTACTACGTCTCTGTCCAGGAAGGCGCAACCTGACCTCATCGTCACTAGCATCCTCCTCCACCTCCTCTGCTGACCTCATCTCTTGGCTGACTGTTGGTTGACAGTAAGTGGGATCTCCAACCTTGTCATCATCACCCTCTGTGTTATCACACCCGTCGTCCTCAGAGCCAATCTCTTCCTGCCCTGACAAAAAACTAAAGTTGTCGCTCCAATCAGGTATTTGAGACTCATCATCATCTTCCTCATTGTCTCCACCAACAGGAGTTACAGTTTGGGAACGAGGGTCTACATTATGGTCAGAAACTTCTGCGTCTGGTCCTGGATCCGACTCATAAAGATTCTGGGAATCAGTGCAGATCATTTCCTCGTCTGGATTCACAGAAGCTCTGGAGCCGACCTCTGATTTCCAGGCTACAGTATGAGTAAACAGCTCTGCAGACTCAACCATCTGTTCTACCCCATACTCATACGGGCAGCTGGAGACTTGGGAGCTGTGAGGAAGCAAGTGCGATTGGGGTGACACCTCTGCGGACTGGAGTATTTGTGATGTTGAAGTTGAGGTGGAGGACAGCCCACTTAAAGGAGCACTTGATATCCATTGAAGCACCTGCTGTTTTTGTGCCTCATCTGGAATTTGTAGCGATTGGCGTGGCCGTAAGAAAGGGATCTTATCACATTGTCCGCTAAAAGAAGTAGACATCTTAGTTTGGCTGGAAGATGGTCTTTGTTCTGCAGATATTACTGTTGCTTTAACACCTACCCCACGGACACAACCTTTTTTTCCCTTCCCAACACACCTATTCCCCTTTCCACCAGCAGCAGGCATTTTTCCACTCATTTTGGTGGTTAATTCACAACTCTGGAGTTGTTTGCAAAAAAAACAATGGATGGGAACCGAGCAGAGCTGAGTGGCCAAACTGTGGTATTAGCCCAAAAGTATTGGCTGGGTTAGATGCAGATAAAAATTATATTGAATTTGCAACCTGGTGGAGGTTAGTATAGAAGGACTAATAGAACAAGTCCCACACACTGCTACAAGCCGAAATATTTTTTCAGAGCTAGATGCAGAAAAAAATTAGATGGAATTTGCAACCTGTTGGAGGTTAGTATAGATGGACTAATAGAACAAGTCCCACACACTGCTACAAGCCGAAATATTTTTTCAGAGCTAGATGCAGAAAAAAATTATATTGAATTTGCAACCTGGTGGAGGTTAGTATAGATGGACTAATAGAACAAGTCGCACACACTGCTACAAGCCGAAGTATTTTTTCAGAGCTAGATGCAGAATAAAATTAGATTGAATTTGCAACCTGGTGGAGGTTAGTATAGATGGACTAATAGAACAAGTCCCACACACTGCTACAAGCTGAAATATTTTTTCAGAGCTAGATGCAGAAAAAAATTATATTGAATTTGCAACCTGGTGGAGGTTAGTATAGATGGACTAATAGAACAAGTCCCACACAGTGCTACAAGCCGAAATATTTTTTCAGAGCTAGATGCAGAAAAAAATTATATTGAATTTGCAACCTGGTGGAGGTTAGTATAGATGGACTAATAGAACAAGTCCCACACACTGCTACAAGCCGAAATATTTTTTCAGAGCTAGCTGCAGAAAAAAATTAGATTGAATTTGCAACCTGGTGGAGGTTAGTATAGATGGACTAATAGAACATGTCCCACACACTGCTACAAGACGAAATATTTTTCAGAGCTAGATGCAGAAAAAAATTAGATTGAATTTGCCACCTGGTGGAGGTTAGTATAGATGGACTAATAGAACAAGTCCCACACACTGCTACAAGCCGAAATATTTTTTCAGAGCTAGATGCAGAAAAAAGTTAGATTGAATTTGCAACCTGGTGGAGGTTAGTATAGATGGACTAATAGAACAAGTCCCACACACTGCTACAAGCCGAAATATTTTTTCAGAGCTAGATGCAGAAAAAAATTTGATTGAATTTGCAACCTGGTGGAGGTTAGTATAGATGGACTAATAGAACAAGTCCCACACACTGCTACAAGCCGAAATATTTTTTCAGAGCTAGATGCAGAAAAAAATTAGATTGAATTTGCAACCTGGTGGAGGGTAGTATAGATGGACTAATAGAACAAGTCCCACACACTGCTACAAGCCGAAATATTTCTTCAGAGCTAGCTGCAGAAAAAAATTATATTGAATTTGCAACCTGGTGGAGGTTAGTATAGATGGACTAATAGAACAAGTCCCACACACTGCTACAAGCCAAAATATTTTTTCAGAGCTAGATGCAGAAAAAAATTAGATTGAATTTGCCACCTGGTGGAGGTTAGTATAGATGGACTAATAGAACAAGTCCCACACACTGCTACAAACGGAAATATTTTTTCAGAGCTAGATGCAGAAAAAAATTAGATTGAATTTGCAACCTGGTGGAGGTTAGTATAGATGGACTAATAGAACAAGTCCCACGCACTGCTACAAGCCAAAATATTTTTTCAGAGCTAGATGCAGAAAAAAATTAGATTGAATTTACCAGCTGGTGGAGGTTAGTATAGATGGACTAATAGAACAAGTCCCACACACTGCTACAAACCGAAATATTTTTTCAGAGCTAGATGCAGAAAAAAATTAGATTGAATTTGCAACCTGGTGGAGGTTAGTATAGATGGACTAATAGAACAAGTCCCACACACAGCTACAAGCCGAAATATTTTTTCAGAGCTAGATGCAGAAAACAATTACATTGAATTTGCAACCTGGTGGAGGTTAGTATAGATGGACTAATAGAACAAGTCCCACACACTGCCACAAGCCAAAATATTTTTTCAGAGCTAGATGCAGAAAAAAATTAGATTGAATTTGCAACCTGGTGGAGGTTAGTATAGATGGACAAATAGAACAAGTCCCACACACTGCTACAAGCCGAAATATTTTTTCAGAGCTAGATGCAGAAAAAAATTAGATTGAATTTGCAACCTGGTGGAGGTTAGTATAGATGGACTAATAGAACAAGTCCCACACACTGCTACAAGCCGAAATATTTTTTCAGAGCCAGATGCAGAAAAAAATTAGATTGAATTTGCAACCTGGTGGAGGTTAGTATAGATGGACTAATAGAACAAGTCCCATACACTGCTACAAGCCGAAATATTTTTTCAGAGCTAGATGCAGAAAAAAATTAGATTGAATTTGCAACCTGGTGGAGGTTAGTATAGATGGACTAATAGAATGATGCTATGCCCAAAAGGTTTTACTTCACTAGGTGCAGTAAAAAAATTGGTATTCTATACACAGGTGGTGTAGCTTGCAACACAGATAGGCTACTCCACTGACTAACACACACTGCAAGAGGCCAAAAAGGATTTGCTTTGCTAGATTTAGCCAAATGCTGTGAAAAAAACTTGCACAGCACTAAAACAGACCTGCTTGGCAAAAAGTGATAGGTACTGATGTAACCTAGCCCTGTAAAGGACTGCAATTACAATTAGTCTTTACTCCCAACCTATCTATTTAAGAGCACAGACCTGCCTGATAAAAGTCGTAGGAAATGATGTAGCCTAGTCCTTAAAAGGACTGCAATCACAACTATTCCCTACTCCCAAGTTATCTGTAGATTTGTGCGAAAATTGGCTTGAAATTAACAAAGTATAGCGCACACAGCAACAGCAGTGCCATCTAACACGCAGCTGCAGCAGTGAGAAAATGGTGGCGACGGGGAAAATGGCTGGGTCTTATAGGGCAAGGACTTGTGACATACACTGCCAATGACACATGCCCTTGCTTGTGTGAAAAAAAGCAGTTCGCTCCGTGTGTGCACTGCTGATAGGCTGACAGATTGCACCTCCCCACTGTAAATGTGTGAAAGAGAAAAAAAATGGAGATCTTCATTATTTCTGCAGAGATCCATCCCCTACCCCTCCCCCCGCCCCGCTGTAAACTCAAACTGCGTATTAACATTAATTTTCAGCATTACTGAGAAAAAATCCAGTTATGATTTTGGTGCACGAACAGTTATCGAACATAACCTCGAACAGCCGAATCTTTTTCAGATCGTTCGGGTTCGCCGAACGGCTCGAACACCGCCCAAAACAGCTCGAATTTGAGATTGGCGAACAGTTCGAGTCGAACACCGCTCATCTTTAGTGGAGACCTCCTAGGCTGATCTAGTATCACCCTGTCTCCACTAACGTCTCTATATTGGTTCTTCACCAATTGCCACATGCGTACCTCGCCCTGTCTTTCCCCTCAAAAAATTGACTTCTAAGGGCTGAGTCATTCCATTTGGAATCCGTTGCCCATCTACGGATTTCCGAACTGTACGTCTCCACTGACTGATTACCCTGCTGAAGGTGGCGTAGCCTAGACTCAGGCAAGGTGCCTCGGTCAGGGTCATCATAGATGAGGGCCAGAGCCCCGAAAAACCCCTCCACAGACTGGAGACAAACCGAGTCCTGCGGTAAAGAAAATGCCCACAACTCAGGATCTCCCTGCCGTAGAGAGATCACAATTCCAACCCGTTGCTCCTCATTTCTGGAGGCGTAAGGACGAAGTTTAAAATACAGTTTGCAGGCCTCTTTGAAAACAAAGAAATTGTCCCTACCTCCTGAAAACCTATCCGGGAGGGCAACCTTGGGTTCAGGCTGGACAGGCCTACATGCAGAGACCCCCACACTGGCTACAAGTAGTCGCTGATGCTGCTGCTGAGGTCATTCACCTCCAGAGACAGACTGTGCAGCCACTCTGCAACTGAACCCATACCAAGGGAGAAAGGAAAAAAAAAGGTCCACGCCCAAAACACACACAGAGAAAAAAACCCTCAAAGTGTCAGTTTTTCTTTTTCTTTTCAAAATGTGCTCGGCCGATGATAATGTCATGTAAGGTGTGGGAAAGACTAAGTACAACACAAAGGGAAGAGGGAAAGGGTTAAGCCCAGACTCTAGGGAAAGGGGGGAGTGGAGACCTCCTAGGCTCATCTAGTGTCACCCTGTCTCCACTAACGTCCCTACATTGGTTCTTCACCAATCGCCACATGCGTGTCTTTCCCTATCGTTAGGCTCAGGCTAGGGAAGGGAAGGGATGAGCACTAGTCGATCCCCACTGAACACTAAAGACAACAAGGGGGGGACAAACAAGGGAAAATCACTTAGCTTTAGTCGACTCCAGACAAATGCGCACACGTCCTCTAGCACCAGAGAGGAAGAAGTACTGTTCTTGCTCAAGCCTTCACAAGGAGTAATGAATATCATTGGCACCTCCCTCAAGCACACAGCAGGTATTTATACACCCAGGCCAGGGTGTTAATTAGCCAGAGGAAGGTAGCCACTGGGTCATAGAGATACTGCTTCTAAGAAGTTGTCTGTAATGCCAAACGAAGAGATCTCCTGCAACCAACTGCAGGGTGACTGTCACTTCTGACACACCTGTGACACATAAAGCATCACAATTTATTAAGATACAGATACCTTGTATAATAGACAGTGGCTCCCTGCTGTATCATTCAACCTGTATATCAAAGTTTCAGTGCAGTAATCACAATGACATCACTAGATCATGCCTGCTGTGCAGAGCCTCGATCCATACAGTGCATAGAGCAGAGCAGTACATCGGAGAAATGGGGGCAAGTTGAGAATTTTTATTTATTTAATTTTTACTTCATAATGTTTAGTGGGCCAGAATACTGTATGGGGGTCCATACTGTGTGATGAACTATGAAGGGACAATATACTGTGGGCGACATAATACTTTGTGATGGGCTATGTGGAACCATTGTACTGTGCAGTGAGCTGTGGGTGCCCAAAATACTGTGTGGGATGCCATTATACTGTATGATGAGCTGTGAAGGCTTTATACTGGGTGGGGGCTTAAGGGTGGCTGAAAGAAGGCTGTGTGCCATTATACTCTATGCAGAGAATCGGAGGCTTCATACTGTGTGGGAAACAGTAAGGGCATTAAAGTATATGGACCATGTGGGGTGTTATAGAGGCATCATACAATCATACTGTATGGGGGACATTGAGGATTTCATACTGTGTATAGGGGGCTGTAGAGACATACTGTGGAGAAGATTACTCTGGGCATCATGATGTGTGAGGGGGAAATGTGGGGGCATAATACAGAGGTGAGGGGGTCTCTGTGAGAGCCTTATAATGGGTGTTGAGGAACTGTGGTGATGTCATACTGTGTGGGTACCACTGTAGAGGTGCCATACTGTTGTAGTGGCATGATACTTTATTATGGTCTGTGAGGGCTATGTATTTTGCAAGGGACACTGGGGACATCATACTGTCTGTGTGTAAGGGGTTATGTTTGGTAATTCGCTGTGTGGATACCATAGAGTGTATCAGATGCATTTTGGTTTGCATTGTAGTCTATGGGAGCCATGAAAGGGATATAGTAGGTAAGAATATTAGGGTTTTTTAATATGTCACAATAGATGTCCATCTTTAAAAGTTAAAAGTTAGGAGGTATGCCTTTCTGTGACTGTGTCTATGAGCAGTGACCCTGCCTAGGCAGGGGCTCACTTTATCTGTGAGTACTTAGTGCTAGTCTGCGGGATCAGTGATAGTAGTGGGATCCAAAGAGCCCCGTGGCCCTTCCCATATTACTCCACTGAAGTGAAGCACTGTTGAGATGTAGCACCCTGAGGATTCGGCTGCTACAGGGGTATTGCACCTCAACCCAGAGGTGTGATATTCCACTCCCGGGTAAGGATGGAGTGTGGAACTGAGCTCAGATAGACTGCATGCACTACACACATCCCATTTCAGAGGAGCAGGCCGACGGTACTCCCACTTAGAAATGTGCAGGTACAACCGAGCCTGTTCCTGGCTGGAGTGGGAGGGGGGTGGTACATCCCATGTAGTGTAGGGGCAGATAGGGGGAGCAGTCTGGGTAGTGATAGGAGCTCATTGGGTGCTGGTCACCTGAGCTCACACATAGAGGGATATATAAGGAGGGCACCAACTTAGATCAGGGTCAGTCAGCTGCAGAGGACAAGTTCAGACGCAGAAAGTGAGTTGGAGAGGAGAGAGAAGGAAACAGCAGCCCTGGAGAGAGAGAGAGTGGAGCAGAGAAAGACCCAGAGGGGGAAGACTGAAGGGACCCAAGAACCCAAATTAGAGCACCGGGTGAGGAGTCAGCATCAGGGTACCGGAACCCAAGCTGGTGGGGGCAAAAACAATCCCTAGCCAGAGACCGGAGATCGTGGGCAGCGTTTGCCACGGTCACCCACCACATTCACCCCGAAGGCACACCACATGAAGGGTCAGGGAACCCAGGGCCAAGGGTGTCCCAACAGAAGGCCCGAGGGAGCTGGACCTAGGTGAATCACTGGTGGGGACGGCTGAAGAAAGGACAGAGGGAGAGCTCAGGGCCACGCTCCGGACTTGTTTGGGGGTTGGCTGGATCCAGGACCTGGTGGACGCAGCACGGCTCGGGTGGTCACTAGCAGCTGGAGTGACCAGTACAACATCTGCAGTAAGTAAACACCCTTAACTGCACAACCCGAGTCTGTCTTCATTGCCGGCTGCACCGCACCACCACAACCCCCATCCTCTGCGCCTGTCCCCTCTGAGGCTATACCCCTCCCGTTGGGGGTTATCCCACCAAGCTGCGCATCCACCATCAGCCTCAGCGGACCCTGCTGCAGCGGCGGCCACAGTGACCGCATTACAACGGGTGGCGTAGTCGACACAAAAGAACTTTAGTAACATCTGTAAAGCTGCCACATAACACTGAGCTTGACGCCCTGGGCACGGGACCGGGTCACAGCCGCTCGGAGACTACAACCCCCCCCATCTGATCCGGTGCCGGGTATTCCCCTCAAAAAGGAATATGTCCCAGGGGGCGCGTCAACTTTGGCGTAGTCGGCAGGATTACGTGCCCGCAACACCCGGGTACTGCGTGCCTGAAGAAAAGTGCAAGTTTACCTCAGAAAGAAGTCTCCCGCCGGTTCCGGAGGGTCCACGCCATCGGACTCCATCACCAGTCGTTTCCCGCCGATTGTCCGCCATTTCCAGCTTGTTCCCGCCATCTGCCGAGTTTCCCGCCACTGGGAAGCGATTCCCGCCAAAACCGCAGATTTCCCGCCTTGGAAGAGCAGCGGACGCCATTATGGGCGTGCCAAAGGAGGGCAGGAGGCCACCTCCCATCGTGGGCCAGGACAGAAAATGGCGCCAAAAGTGGAAACCGCCCCCACCAACAGAGACTGTGATGCTGGAGGTGTCTGTCAGCGTGAAAGAACTACCCCTGGAGCTGACAGTCACCGAGTTGCCCCGGGACCGCCCTCGAAGTGGGAGGAGACGAAAGAGAAGAGAAAAGATGGGTGTCGCCTGGAGCAGTCTGGAGCGAGCGCACCCGGAGGCAAGAGGTCTAACGAGGAGTAGCGGAGGAGCTCACCCGGAGATGGAGAGAAAGCAGAACAGCACCGGCCCGCTGGCCAGGAGTCTGCTAGAGACCGAGGAAGGAGGGCAGAGCAGCACCGGCCCGCTGGCCAGGAGCCTGCCGGAAGAAGAGCAGAGCAGCACCGACCCGATGGTCAGGAGCCTGCTAGAGTCCACAACCCCGCTAGGTCTAGCGGAGATCCTAGCGCAGCTCCCCCGAGACCGGGAGTGTGCACAAACTGCCCTGGAGGGCCTCGCAAGGAGGATGGCCCGGGTACAGCGTGAGATACTGGCGGAGTGGAGCCGGGAGATGGCCCAGCAAGCAGAGACCAGTCAACGGAGCACGCTACCCTGGAAGAGGAAGCAGACCGCCTCTGAGGATGGCGCGGGAGGACCCAAGGCCGGAGACGGCGCCGAGGAGGGAGCCGAACGCATGGAGGCAGGTAAAGGGGACGCCTATACCCCAAGCCGTGACACCGCTTACCTGCCCCAGCTCCCCATCGCAGAGCCCGAAAGTCCCCCTGCTGTGCCCGTAGCCGCCATGTCACCGACGCAGACTAGGCCCCAACCGGAAGCCGCCGCCGCGACCCCTGTGACGTCACACGCCTCGACCCCGAGCGTGACCAAGCAGGAAGTACCACCAGCCTGGTCGCAGGGTCTAGAATTCCCGGGCGTCGCAATACCAACAGCGCCCCCTACCTCCGCGGAGCCTCCGGCCTGGCCGCAAGGCCAGGTAGCCCAGGGCGCCGCCGTCCTAACGGTGCCCTTCACCTTCCAGGTGCCCCAGGCCTGGCCGCAAGGCCAGGGCAACCCGGGCGCCACCACCACCGCGCCCATAAGACCAAGAGTGCCGCATCTGGGAGGAGCCAGAGGACCCGGACGGGTCTGAAGCAACACCGTATCACTAAGAAAAAGCAGGAGGGAGCCGTCGTTGAGGACGGGAGTAGAGACTGTATATAGTTGCCCGTCGGGGCACAGTGAACCGTTGCTGCTAAAATAGTCCCCGTTGGGACCAGTGAACTGTTTACCCGTTAACCCCTTCATCCTACAGGCTGAGGACTGTGAGCAGCCATTCCCTTCCCTCTACCTGGCCGAGGACTGAGAGCGGCCAACTTTCCCTGTATATAGTTGCGCTTCCTAAAGCGCCCCCTACCGGTTTTATAGAAAACCAGTTTTTCTAAGAGACTGTCGCACTTTTCCCGGACACACGTTGCACAGTGTCCGGAGGAGGAACCAGAGACAAGAGAAGTCTACGAGAATGTTTATATAAAAAAGTGTTATATATATAATGTTTTTATATGTTTTATATGTTTATATGAAAAAAAAAAAAAAATTGTATGTTTTGGTGTTTTATGTCTTTACAGCCCGAGGACGTGCTGTGATTTACCAGGGGGGAATGTAGCACCCTGAGGATTCGGCTGCTACAGGGGTATTGCACCTCAACCCAGAGGTGTGATATTCCACTCCCGGGTAAGGATGGAGTGTGGAACTGAGCTCAGATAGACTGCATGCACTACACACATCCCATTTCAGAGGAGCAGGCCGACGGTACTCCCACTTAGAAATGTGCAGGTACAACCGAGCCTGTTCCTGGCTGGAGTGGGAGGGGGGTGGTACATCCCATGTAGTGTAGGGGCAGATAGGGGGAGCAGTCTGGGTAGTGATAGGAGCTCATTGGGTGCTGGTCACCTGAGCTCACACATAGAGGGATATATAAGGAGGGCACCAACTTAGATCAGGGTCAGTCAGCTGCAGAGGACAAGTTCAGACGCAGAAAGTGAGTTGGAGAGGAGAGAGAAGGAAACAGCAGCCCTGGAGAGAGAGAGAGTGGAGCAGAGAAAGACCCAGAGGGGGAAGACTGAAGGGACCCAAGAACCCAAATTAGAGCACCGGGTGAGGAGTCAGCATCAGGGTACCGGAACCCAAGCTGGTGGGGGCAAAAACAATCCCTAGCCAGAGACCGGAGATCGTGGGCAGCTTTTGCCACGGTCACCCACCACATTCACCCCGAAGGCACACCACATGAAGGGTCAGGGAACCCAGGGCCAAGGGTGTCCCAACAGAAGGCCCGAGGGAGCTGGACCTAGGTGAATCACTGGTGGGGACGGCTGAAGAAAGGACAGAGGGAGAGCTCAGGGCCACGCTCCGGACTTGTTTGGGGGTTGGCTGGATCCAGGACCTGGTGGACGCAGCACGGCTCGGGTGGTCACTAGCAGCTGGAGTGACCAGTACAACATCTGCAGTAAGTAAACACCCTTAACTGCACAACCCGAGTCTGTCTTCATTGCCGGCTGCACCGCACCACCACAACCCCCATCCTCTGCGCCTGTCCCCTCTGAGGCTATACCCCTCCCGTTGGGGGTTATCCCACCAAGCTGCGCATCCACCATCAGCCTCAGCGGACCCTGCTGCAGCGGCGGCCACAGTGACCGCATTACAACGGGTGGCGTAGTCGACACAAAAGAACTTTAGTAACATCTGTAAAGCTGCCACATAACACTGAGCTTGACGCCCTGGGCACGGGACCGGGTCACAGCCGCTCGGAGACTACAACCCCCCCCATCTGATCCGGTGCCGGGTATTCCCCTCAAAAAGGAATATGTCCCAGGGGGCGCGTCAGAGACACACAGTAAAGTCAACTGTGTTGCAGTTGGACAGAAAAATTAGCTTTAGTGATGATAAAATGTCATTGCTTTGTAATGACCCCACCAGCATCCCTGCTCGTCCCCTCTCCCTCCTCTTGGTAGGGACGCCAATGAGTATTCATCCTCTTTGTTCCTTTCCCCACCACGTCTGCTTCCACCCAGGCCCTGCGCACGTCATACAGGTGTCCTGGGAGAAAGCTTAAGGCGCGTGTGTGCGCTCCTTGCTTCTTAAAGTGGCAGGGTGTGCTTCTGAAAATGTACCCAGCCAATGTCAGGGAGACATCAGCTATTTAAGGCACCCTCAACAATAGGGAGGTGCCTTAGCAACTCTGGTCCTTAGTGTGTTACACTTAGATGTAAGGTCCTTGTACTCATGCTTTCTGTTCCTGATCCTGTTCTCTCTGTCAATACCTGTTCCTGCCCATCATCCTGATCTTGATCCCGGTCCTGTCCATCCTGTGATCCTGCATCCAAGTCCGCCCTGTGTTCCTGTACCTATCCTGTCCGTGCCTAATCCTACATATGTCCTGTAAACCAGCTGTGCAGATCTATTCTGAACTTGCCCTGTCTATCCATCCGCACGTGTAGCCAGTTCCTGGCCGGTCCTCCTTCCCTGCCCCTTTGGGGTCAGCTGCTGCTGCTCCTTTGTCTGTTCTGGAGTGGTACATGTTGTCCCCCTGGGTTCAAGTTTGACCACACCATCAGGGTCTATAGTGAAGAACCAGGTGGTCGCTTAGTTACGCCCCTCCAGGCTCTCCCCAGACCATGGCATAGTGGTTCCACAAAGTCGGGCATAACAGTTTGCTACGGCCATGGAACCCGCTGACTCTCATTCTCCTCCAATCTCGGAGCTATTCCAAGAGATTACCCATCTGAGAGACCAGCAAGATAAGATCTTGTCATATCTGCGGACAGTGAACACTCGCTTGGATGTGTGGCACCCCAGGGGTCTGGTTACCACAGTAATAGAAATATTATGTCTGAGAGCAAGTGGGAGGTTTCTCTGGTCAGAAGCCCTAAGCATGCAACACGGCCCACCCAGACCTGGGAGGGGTGGAATCTGCCCTTATAAACTGGGTCTGGGGCGGGATTAAGTCAGAAAGAGCCTGCAGAACAAGCAGAGCAGTCAGAGCCTGGAAAGGGAAAGTGACAACAGGAGCTCTGTAGGAGCAGGAGCGAGTGCCAGAGGCTGGAAGCTAGAAAGCTCGCCTTGGCTGAAGACACTAAACCGGACACGGAGTCCGAGGCTGTGGGGACATCCAGGTCCAGCAGCAGAATTCAACCGGCAGGGGATTCCATGTCCTCTGGCCATAGAAACCCGAAGGCACGGTCACAAGCAAGGGACCAGCAACGCCATTGTGAAGCGGAGGCTAACAGAAGGCCCCAAGTCACCGGCCATATGGGTGAGCACCACACGGTATACTCAGGGACGTGGGCTACTTCTACCCGCATAGAGCAAGGTAGCCAGGAAAGAGTGCAGATAGTCGGGGAGGCCTACAACTCCACCTGGCCAGGGGAGATCCTGCTTGCTCACAGACTGACCAGGCCCCTACTGCTAACCAGTACTCCTGGGAGGGTCTGCTTTATACCATCAGTAAAGACCCTGAACTGCACCACACGTCTCTGTGTTTCATCGCCGCACCAGCACCATTACTACTGGGACGCTCACACCATCACTCTCATCATCCACACTAGCTGCCCTGAGGCAATACTTCTCCCTTGGGGAGTTATTCCATACTCGGCTGCGCAAACTACATCAGCCTCAGCGGTCGGCAGCGCAGCGGCGGTCCCCACTGACCGCAATCCACGGGTGGCGTAGTCGGACACTTATTATAACACCAATAGACTGCCACTGGTTTGACCGCCCTAGGCACGGACCGGGTCACCGCCACGGAGGACTACAACCCCCAGCGATCCGGCTCCGGGTATCCCCCTGCACAGCACAGGCCCAGGGGGCGCGTCAACTTTGGCGTAGTCGGCAGGATTTCGTGCCCGCAACCACCGGGTACTGCGTGCCTGAAAAAGACTTTTGAACTTACCTGTGGCGAAGTTTCCCGCCGTCCGGAGTCGTTTCCCGCCATCGGACGCCATCTTGGACCGTTTTCCGCCGTCTTCTGCCTTCTTCCCGCCATCCGCAGCTGCTTCCCGCCTTCGGACGCCATCTTCGGGACGCCGCGCTGGAAGAAGAGGGGCGTGGATGCCGAAAGCGCGTGAGATCCGAAGCTCCGCCCCACGCTCCGCCCCACGCTCCGACGCTGCATAAGGTCCTGGAAGGGAGGAAGAGCGACGCTGATGTCATCGGAGCACGACGCCAGGTCCTCTACCCCGACGATTGACTGCGGAGCCGCGGCCTACGGAAGAAGAGCATCGCAAGGTAGGCCACAGTCCACTAGGGGGGAAGGAGGATGTCGGACACCGAGGGGAGCTCCACCGCCACACCGGCCGCCAGCGCAACCGCTGCAGCGGTCATGCCATTCACCATGCCCTATATCCCGGGGGCAACCTGGCTACCCCAGTACTCAGGGGAGTCACATACCCTGAGTGACTTTAGGGAAAGACTTGATAGCCTCTTCCAGGTATACCCCCTCATGCAAGAGCATAAAGTGAGCATCCTGGTGGCCCAGTTAATCGGGGCAGCCCAAAGGGAGGTAATGTCCTGGTCACCTGGGAAGAAGAGGACTGTCAGAGAGATACTAGCCCGGCTGAAAGACACATTTGATACCCGCACCTCAGCCGAGATAAAACTCAGATTTTAGGGTGCAAACAACAGGCACATGAAAGTATAAGAGACTATGCTCTAAACCTACAAGAGGCCCTGAGAGCCATTAAACAGGCAGACCCTGACAGCGTGGGAAATGAAGACAAGCTGTTGACCGAACAATTTATTGAGGGTCTACTGTGCAATGCCCACCGAGCCCAGTTGCAAGCAATGGCCTTACAGGACCCTGACCTGGACTTTGCACAGTTCAAGGACACAGCCATCCGGGTGCTCCGAGGACAGAGCCATCCGGGTGCTCTGAGAACCGGCACCAGGTGGCGCTGTGACCCACAGGCGCCCTGCTATCACTTATCACCAGGACACGGCGCCCTTGTCTGCAGGACCTGTGGGAGCTGATGCGCAGGCTTTGAACAATAACCCGGCTACAGACCTGCACCATCAGGTCCAAGAGCTGACTAAGAGCGTTACCGTGCTAACCAGAACTGTGCAGTCTTTACAGGTCTCTTCTCCAGGAAAGATCCAGCTGGCATCCGGACCAGAGGACGTCCCATGGCGCCGACTGAGGAGGACCCCACCGGCCAGAGGAAGACACAGCGACAGATACAACGAGGACGGACGACCCATCTGCCGCCGCTGCAATCAACCCGGACATATGGCAAGGTACTGTCATTTAAACGGGCACAACCTGGGGTAGAGGGCCAACCCCCAGGCATAAGATCATCCGGCCCATCAAATTGGCGTGACAAATACGTAGGGGGACGTCCGGTCTTGCCTGTGGTACTGGATGGCATTCCTATGGGTGCCCTACTAGACACCGGGTCACAGGTCACCACCATCCCATACGTGCTCTTCAAGCGGTACTGGAATGACTCGGACATAACCCGCTACCCAGATGACGACCTGAGCATCATCGCCAGCAATGGTCAGCCCGTGCCACAGATAGGATTTAAGGAAGTGACAATCAAGGTCGGTAAGGTTGAACTGCCGGCACAAGGACTGATCATTGTGGACATTGACCGTCGCGAGAGTCACCCAAAAATAACCCTAGGTATTAATGTAATCGAAAACTGTCTTGCAGAGGTGATTCTTATTTTGCAGCAGGTTGCCAAGAACGCCAGTTCCAGCCAGCAGCGTGTGCTCCAAAAAGAGATCCGGGCACTGATGAAGCGGCAACAGGTGGAACTATCTGGTGGTGAGATAGGTAGCGTGAGAATGTGTGACCCGTTCCCTATTGCCATGCCCCCAAAAAGTGAGATGATGATTTGGTGCCGGGCAGCTATTGGTCTAAGAGGTAGAGACTACCAAGCAATGGTAGCACCCGTCTGCTCAGACAGTAGGCCCACCATTTTGACAGCACGGGGGGTGGTCGATGTATGCCATGGGAGGGTGCCCGTCCGCATCATCAATATCGGGGAGAGAGAAGTATACCTGCCCCGGTATGCCACGCTAGCCAAATTGTTCACCATCAACCAGAACTCTGTACAGGCCGTGGAACCCTTGCCTCCATCTCAACCAGTGGAAGGTAACGGCTCTAAGAAACCAATGGAGGACTGGTGTCAGCAACTGCATTTGGGTACTGACTCCACTCCCTCACACCAAAAACAGGGAGTCTATCGGGTGGTTCAAGAGTATGAGAGAGTGTTTAGTAAACACCCGCTGGACTTCGGGCGAGTAAAGGGGGTAGAACATCACATCCCCACGGGAGACCATCCTCCCATAAAGGAGAGATACCGACCCGTACCCCCTGCACACTATCAACACGCCAAGGGGATGCTAAAAGACATGAAGGAGGCTGGGGTAATCAGGGACAGCTGTAGCCCCTGGGCAGCTCCACTAGTCTTAGTGAAAAAGAAAGACAACACCATGAGAATGTGTGTAGACTACAGGAAGGTCAACCGTATCACACACCAAGGATAGAAGAGTCCTTAGCTGCATTAAAATCTGCTAACTTCTTCTCTACTTTGGATCTCACTAGCGCGTACTGGCAGGTTCCTGTAGCAGAGGCGGACCGGGAGAAGACCGCATTCACCACCCCGATGGGACTCAGCGAATTTAACTGTATGCCGTTCGGGCTCTGCAACGCACCAGGAACCTTCCAACGGTTGATGGAATGCTGTCTAGGACACCGGAACTTCGAGACGGTCCTATTATACCTGGACGATGTCATCGTCTATTCCAAGACCTATGAGGACCATCTGGAACACCTGGCAGAAGTGTTTGAAGCCCTGGCAAACTATGGCCTAAAGGTAAAACCCTCAAAGTGTCATCTACTGAAGCCAAAGGTACAGTACCTGGGACACGTGGTCAGTGCTGACGGAGTAGCCCCCGACCCTGACAAGATCACCGTGAGTAAGGACTGGCCAAGACCATCCAGCATAAAGGAAGTGCGGCAGTTCCTCGGGTTGGTAGGCTACTACCGAAGATTCATTCCCGGTTTTACCAAGAAGGCAGCTCCTATGCAGGACCTCCTGATAGGCCAGTCCAGGAAGGCTAAAACCCAGAAGCCACCCTTCAAATGGGAAAAGCTGGAAGAGGAGTCCTTCCGCCAGCTGAAGATGGTCCTCACGGGGGATGAAATCCTGGCGTACCCTGATTACAACCAGCCCTTTATCCTCCACACGGACGCAAGCAACATCGGGCTAGGAGCCGTACTGTCCCAGATCCAGCAGGGGAGAGAGCGGGTAATTGCTTACGCCAGCCGAAAACTGCGACCCACAGAAAGAAACCCTGAGAATTACAGCTCGTTGAAGCTAGAGTTCCTGGCAGTGGTGTGGGCAGTAACCGAACGTTTCAAGAATTACCTTGCCTCTTCCAGGTTCACCGTGTACACGGACAACAACCCGTTGACACACCTGGACACTGCAAGACTGGGTGCCCTGGAGCAGAGATGGATGGCCCGCCTGTCCAATTTTGAGTTCACGATCAAATACCGGGCAGGACGCTCCAATACCAACGCAGACGCCCTGTCCAGGATGCCAAACCTACCGGACGAAGGGGAGGATCCTGAAGAATTGGAAGAGATCGAACTCCCTGCGTTTCACCGTCATGGGATTACCCAGTATTTCTACCGTGTGAGGGGCCAGCGATCCGCTACGTTCAACCCCTTACCCCACTACAACTGGGCGGAGACGCAAGACAGTGACCCCGCAGTCCGTCTGGTGAAGGAGATGCTGACCCAGGCTGACGCCCGCCTGGACCCAGACGCTTCCGAAGAGACCAAGCAACTGTGGATGGAGAAGAGCAGACTGTTCCTCTACAAGGAGAAGTTATGCCACAGAATGGTCAATTCCCGGACACATGAACTGATTTGGCAGGTGGTGGTACCGAGACAGGACGCAGCTATGGTGCTGGAGGCCTACCACAATGGGGCAGGGCACTTTGGATGGAAGAAGCTGGAGTTCCTGCTGCGTGAACGGTTCTACTGGATAGGCATGAGAGGAGCCATTGAGAGGTGGTGTAGAGACTGTGGCCCATGCAATCTTAGAAGAAGGGACCGTGCCAGCCAGAGGACTCCCCTGCAGCCCATCATCTCCAGGCAGCCGCTGGAACTGGTCGCTCTGGACCATGTTAAACTGGCTCCAAGCAGAAGCGGGTATGTCTACGCCCTAACCATCGTGGATCACTACTCCCGGTTCCTGGTCGTGGTCCCTGTCAAAGACCTGACGGCTCAGACAGCAGCCAGAGCCTTCCAGCTGCACTTCTGCCGCCCACACGGGTACCCGGACCAAGTGCTGATGGACCAAGGACCAGCCTTCGAAGCGGCGGTCTTCCAGGAGTTCTGCAACCTGTATGGCTGCAAGAAGATAAGAACGACACCCTATCACCCCCAAACCAGTGGACTCTGCAAGAAGATGAACCAGGTGGTGATAGATCTGCTAAAAACATTGCCCCTGGAAGAACGCAGCCTGTGGCCTGAGAAACTGCCCGATCTGGTGGACCTGTACAACCACATCCCGGTAGGTTCCACCAACTGTACCCCGGCTTTCCTAATGAGAGCAAGACCTGGTAAGCTGCCTGTTGACCTGGATATGGGAGTCCTGATAACCGAGGACACCTCGCCAGAGACAGACTGGGATACAGAACGGCAGCAGCAGTACCGGAAAGTACAGGAGAGCATCGAGCGAAGTCTCTGTCAATCAAGAGAAAGGCAGGAGAGGACTTATAACCAACATGCTCCCGCTGTTCCCCTGGTACCTGGAGAGCAGGTCTTGAAAAGAAAAAGGCGGCTCCATAAGTTGGACGACCAGTGGGAAAAGGACCCGTAGACCGTACTGCCCTCAAGCCACAATAATCCAAAGGTGTACGTCATCAGCAAGGATGGAGGAGAGACCACAGCCACTGTCTCCAGAGACCACCTGAATAAGTGCCCCGAGAAGTTGGAAAGCACGGATAAAGATCAGGAAGACCCTCAACCCGTAGAGGAAAAGGAGGAAATGATCAGCACCGTACTCGGAGACTTTCCCCGGTCCTGGACACAAGTAAACAACGCTATCGTGGTGCCCGTCCTCACCTTTCTCCAGCCAGCCCCTCAAGTGCCTACAGGAGACCAGGTAGAGCTGGAAGAGCAGCCGGCCCAGGAGGCAGAAGAGTCCACACCAGCAGTACAGGAGAATCAACCCTCTGCTAGTAGTGAGCTTGCCGTGCCCCTAGTGAGCCAAAGAGTGCGCAGAAAGCTGCCCAGCTTGCCCATAACACCTCCTACACCCTGTAGTGCAGGACCAGTTAGTGAGCTCCGTAGGTCCACTAGAGTCACTAGAGGTCAGATGCCCGCTCGTTGGAAAATCTAAACTAATGCACTGTAAATTTACCTGTTTATTGAGAAATGTTGATGGTTTTTGTTGCTGCCTGTTATTAATTATGTTTCTCAGTTACCCTGCAGATTTCTTTGGACTAACAGGTTATGGACACTGGATAACCGGAACAATTTTGTAGATAGTTGCACCTTGGTGCCTCTTGCGAAGACGGCCGCGGAAGAGAAAACCTGTCTGGCGTGGCCTACTTGCGGCCCAAAGTAGCTAGCTCCAGCCTTGCAGCCACTTCTACCCGCATAGAGCAAGGTAGCCAGGAAAGAGTGCAGATAGTCGGGGAGGCCTACAACTCCACCTGGCCAGGGGAGATCCTGCTTGCTCACAGACTGACCAAGCCCCTACTGCTAACCAGTACTCCCAGGAGGGTCTGCTTTATACCATCAGTAAAGACCCTGAACTGCACCACACGTCTCTGTGTTTCATCGCCGCACCAGCACCATTACTACTGGGACGCTCACACCATCACTCTCATCATCCACACTAGCTGCCCTGAGGCAATACTTCTCCCGTGGGGAGTTATCAGCCTCAGCGGTCGGCAGCGCAGCGGCGGTCCCCACTGACCGCAATCCACGGGTGGCGTAGTCGGACACTTATTATAACACCAATAGACTGCCACTGGTTTGACCGCCCTGGGCACGGACCGGGTCACTGCCATGGAGGACTACAACCCCCAGCGATCTGGCTCCGGGTATCCCCCTGCACAGCACAGGCCCAGGGGGCGCGTCAGATGCGCTGACATCAGCGTACGTATCGGCTCCAGTCCAAGCTACGGCAACCTCAGCAGTGACTGTTCAGCCAGTAAGTCATTCCCCAGGACCTGGTCTTCACCTGTCTGCACCACCATGTTTTGATAGGGATCCGAAGCAATGCAGAGGGTTCATTACCTGTGCTCGATGCACTTTGAGCTGCTGGCCCATCAGTTTCCCTCCAATTGGGTGAACTAGCCTTCCTAATATCCCATCTTGATGGAGAGGCTCTGGCTTGGCTCAATCCCTTGTGGGAGAGAGGAGATGCTGTGATCTCGGATCTGCAGCATTCCTGTAAGCATTCCGCAAAGTCTTTGATGAGCCGGGCCGAGTTACCTCTGTTGCATCATCTCTCCTCAGCCTGCGCCAGGCCAGTCTGTCTCTAGGCCAATATGCCATCCAGTTTCACTCCCTGGCTTCTGAACTCAGTTGGGATTTTCCAACAAGATCAAGGATGAGCCAGCAGGTCGAGACATTCCTTCTACACTGGCCGATCTAGTTTACCTGACCCTCCAAATAGACGTTTGTTTCCAGGAGCACTCACGAGAGGCAGCGCGTGAAAGAAAGCCACCTAATCTGGCTCCATCCTTCAAAAGGCCACTCATTCCTCATCCATCCATGGCCGCAATCCCTCTTGAACCTATGCAGATTGACAGCTTGGAGCTAACTGAGCAACTGCAGGAGATCCGTCAAGCCAAGGGCTTGTGCTTCTATTATGGAGGCACAGGACACCTCATTCACTCTTGTCCTATGAAGTTGAGAAACTCCCAACCCTAGGTCTGGTAGGAGAGGGTATCCAGAGAGAGAATAATCCCTCTCCATCATTGATCCTGACCGTATCTGTGACATGTAGAGGTTCCTGGTTCATTGAGATAGCGTACCTGGATTCTGGTGCAGCAGGAAATTTTATACAGCAAGCAGTGGTAGATTGTTACCAGATAACCCGTGCAATGACTCCAGAATCCATTGTTGGTGTCATCTGTTGATAGGAGTGCCCTATCCAAAGCCATTTGGGTGGTCACTGAGCAAGAAGAGCTCCAGTTAGGAATGCTATAGATTGAGAAGATCACCTTCTGCATGCTCCCCAGTCTGACTCATCCACTGCTCCTGGGTCTTCCGAGGCTCCATGTGCATGAACCAGTGCTTGACTGGAGATTTGGAAAGGTGCTATGTTGGGGAAAGTCTTGTCATGAGAAGAGTCTTGTACCTGTATGACCTGTTCAGCCACCTGTAGCACCATCTTCTCTGTCTGAATTATCATCCTCCTACTAGTCGTATGCTGATGTCTTCGACAAGAAAGAAGAAGAGGCGCTACCTCCACATAGGCTGTATGACTGCCCTATAGGCTTGCTACCGGGATCCTCACCTCCCAGAGGCCATAACTAACCCCTGTCCCAGGCAGAAACCCTAGCCATGTTCGAGTATGTTTAGGAGAATCTGGCAAGGTGATTAATTTAGAAGTCCTCTTCTGAAAGAAGGCTTCTTCTTTGTCTAAAAAAAGGTTGGGACTCTCCAGCCTTGCATAGATTATAGGGGTCTCAATCAGATCGTGGTTAAGAACAAATATTCATTGCTGTTGACTTCGGAGTTGTTCGATCACCTCAGAGGTGCCAGGATTTTTACCAAGCTAGATCTCAGAGGAGCGTACAATCTAATCCAGATACACTGAGGAGATGAATGGAAGACGGCTTTCAAGACACAGGATGGTCATTATGACTCAGCAATGCCCCAGCTGTCTTCCAAGAATTTGTGAACAACATCTTCTGCAATTTCATCTATACTTGTGTCGTGGTTTATCTAGATGATATCTTGGTCTTCTCTCCAGATTTGCCCTCTTATAGGCAGAATATTCACCAAGTCCTGCAGCCACTTAGGGAGAATCACCTGTACGCTAAATTTGAAAAATGCAGTTTTGAACAATCTTATCTGCCTTTGCTAGATTATATCATCTAGGATACGGGCTTTAAAATGGAGAAAGTGTCTTCCATCCTCAAGCGGCAATGCCCTGCTGGCATTAAGGCTATCCAGCAATTCCTAGGATTAGCAAATTATTAACCGACAATTCTTTCCACATTTCTTTTCCCGGACCGCTCTTATCACTTTTAAGATCCGTAAGGGTGTCGATCCAAAGTTATGGACTCCAGAGGCTGAGAACACTTTTCTCTCCCTGAAACAGGCCTTTTCCTCTATCCCAGTTTTACATCTACCGGAAGTGAACAAACAATTCTTTCTGGAGGTAGATGCTTCATCTTCTGGGGCAGGAGCAGTTCTCATCCAAAAGTCTTCCTCCGGCCGTATGGTTACCTGTGTTTTTTTCTCTAAGGCTTTCTAAGTCCCGGAGTGCAACTACTCGATTGGCGACCGAGAGTTGTTGACAATTAAGATGGCTCTAGAGGAATGGCGGTACCTTCTCGAGGGAGCAGTTCATCAGGTCATCATTTATACAGTCCATAAGAACCTGGCCTTTCTGAAGTCTGCACAAAGACTGAACCTGCGTCAGGCTAGGTGGTTGCTATTTTTTGCCCATTTTGACTTTGTTCTGCAATTTTGGCCAGCTGACTAGAATATCAAGGCTAATTCACTTTCTTGCTTCCTCTTGCCCACCGACTAAAAGGATGAACCCCAACTTATCATCGAGCCATCCAAGATGGTTACTGTGGCTCCGGTAAACTTGTCCCAAATTCCACCAGGAAAGACCTTGGTGTCTGAATCGGATAAGAGACGAGTTCTGCAATGGGGACACTCCTTCATGCCCATGCCGGGCAGAGAAAAATGTTGCACCTCATGTCACGTCATTATTGGTGGCCTACCATGCGTAAGGAAATCATGTAGTTCATTTCCTCTTGTCCTTCCTGTGCCTGCAACAAAACTCCCAGGCAACTCCCATCCAGGAAACTCCTGCCACTTCCTGTGCACTCGTTGCCTTAGCAGCACACCACCTCTCTGTGTCCTTTGGCTGCTCCATCATCTGGGTGATGGTGGATCACTTCTCAAGAATGGCTCATTTTACCTCATTGCCGAGCCATCCGTCTGCTCTGGAGCTTGCGGAGAAATTCACCCAGCACATCTTTCGCCTTTACGGATTTCCTCTGCACATCGTGTTCAACAGGTGTCCAGTTCACATTCAAATTCTGGCGAGCTATGTGAACACTTCTGAATGAGGTGCTGGATTTCTCTTCTGCATACCACCCTCAATCCAACAGACAAGTAGACAGAGTCAACCAGGTCCTGGCCAACTTCCTGCAGCATTTCACAAACGCACATCAAGATGATTGGGTCAAGCTTTTACCATGGGTGGAGTTCTCTTATAACAACCAGGTAAGTGAGTCTTCTGCAAGCTGTCCATTCTTCATTGTCTTTGGGTAACAGCCAGGAATCCGTCTTCCAGTGTTGGCCACTTCTAGCATACCAGCAGCCAATGCTCTTACAAAGAATTTCTCGTAGATATGTGAGAAAACCAAAGCCACTCTAGAGAGATAGTTTGAGCATATGAAGAGGCATGCAGATAAAGGATGCTAGGAACCAGCTTGTTACTGTCCAGGGAATAAGGTGTGGCTTTTTTCTAAGTACATTCATCTTAAGTTCGCATCCCACATATTAGGCCCTAGCTTAATATTTAGGATGCATATTAGGTCCTTTTGAAGTCATCAAGTAAATTTATGCCATATCTTACAAGTTGAAGCTGCCAGCCTATGAGTACCCGATTCCTTCCATGCGTCCCTCCTGAAGCCGGTCATCTTGAGTCCCTTCTTCAAGGGTCCTGGTGCTATGCCTCTGTTCCCATCAGCTTCGAGGATGTCTTTGAGGTAAATAATATCTTGGCTTTGAAGAAGGTGAGAGGAAAAACCTTTTTCTTAGTTGATTGGTAGGGATTTGGAGCTGTAGAAAGATCTTGAGAATCCAAGGAAAATATTCATGCCATACTTCTTTTGCAGAAATTCCTTAAGGGCTTGAAGAAGAGGGGATGTAAAGGGGGGGGGGGGGGTACTGTAATGACAGCTCTGGCATCCCTGCATGTACCCTCTCCCTCTTCCTGGCAGGGACACCGATGTGTATTCACCCTCTCTGTCCTGGTCACTGCCGCCTCTGCTTCCTCTGAGGGGCTGCGAATGACACCCAGGTCCCCTGAGAGAACACTTAGGGCATGCGTGCTCCCTGCTTCTTAAAGGGCAGCGTGCGTGCCTCTGAAAATGTCCCCACCAGCGGCTGGGAGACATCAGCTATTTAAGGCACCTTTCCCAATAGGGGGGTGCCTTAGCAATTTTTGTCTTTAGTGTGTTACACTTAGTTGTAAGGTCCCTGTACCCATGTTTCCTGTTCCTGAACCTGTTCTCCCTGTCCAGTGCCTGATCCTGTCCATCCTGTGATCCAGCACCTGAGTCCGTCCTGTGTTCCTGTATCTATCCTCTCCATGCCTGATCCTACATATGTCCTGTATACCAGCCGTGCAGTCCCATTTTGAACTTGCTCTGTATATCCAGTCGCACATTCACCTGTAATCAGTTCCTGGTCGGTCCTGCTTCCCTGTCCCTTTGGGGTTAGCTGCTGCTGCTCTGGGGTCTGTCCTAGAGTGGTACCTGGTGTCCACCTGGGTTCAAGTCTAACCACACTATCAGGGGCTCTAGTGAAAAACCAGGTGGTTAGTTAGGCCAGGCACTCCACAGACCATGACACAGTGGTTCCAAAACCACAGGCACAATACTCTCCTTCTCAAGTATATTCTTATTTCAAGTATATTCTTATTTCACAAATTAAAATCTTGTTCTAGTATTATTGTACATACTACTATTTAGCGTGCCGGCTCTTGGTCTAATTCATATATAACCCTCACCTTCTGTGGTTTGGCTAATCACAGATTGGCTCATAGATGATAAATGCTAATTTATTTTATTAAAATAATATAGTGGCCATAAAATATTGAATATATGAACCCTTTTCCTTCATTAATTAACATTTCTACTTTATTAGATACTGCTATGTTGTTCTCTACTGTACTTTACCAGCAGATGGTGCTATGAGAAAATAACCTAATAACATTTTTGATGCATTCCCAATGCAAAATAGTCCATTGCCAAATACAATCATCATTTTGATTAGCAATCTACAAAGTAGACTGTATTTGAGCAGTTAATTTTGCGCATTGTGCTAAACCAATAGTGATATGTAAAATATCATGATGAGCTGTGTCAAATAACAAACTTAAACAGAATTTCTTTTTATTAAATTTTTAGGACTTTAGTATTGTTAATGTTACATGTTTAATATTGTTAATGCAAAGGGAATTCACAATTATGTATATTAATTATATAAATAGGTAGACACATCACAGATATTCCTTTCTATGTCACTGTGGATCCTATTGCAAGCACGTAAGGCAACTAAACTTGTCCAGTGAAGACACGACCAGTCAAATACTTTCTCTATAGCTTGGCTTTTGTGACTTCTCTACAGCAGGCAGCAGCCCGTCCATTATGCAGTTTACAGTACAAATTGGGAGAAAATAATTTCATAAAGTTCAACAAATGTTTGTAAAAACATATGGCTATTCTTTTTACAGACCAAATTAGCTCTTAGGGCTCATTCACAAGCCAGTTTTTCATATATAAGTGCTGTGTGTTTTTTTCACAGATACCACTCGTACATGTGATCTATATGGGGCTTTTCACATGTCTGATATTGATCTGAGTGTCAGATCAAAGTTGGCAATGAAAGTCTTTTGGCCTGTTTAAAAATCTGACAGCACTCGGATGCCATCTGTGTGCTGTCCGTTGTTCACTAACTGATAAATAGGAAAAGGTGAAGAAGCATTTTTCTTCTCATGAGTGAAAAACGGATTAATCTCTGATGAAACTCTGATGACACATTGATGAAACTCTGTTAACACATTGATGAAAGTCTGATGAAACTGATGAAAATCCCTGATGAAACGCGGTCTGTTTTTCTCATACTTGAAAACGGACATCTAAATGAGGTCTAGCTCTACTAACTCCGAAGTGCCACCCCATTCTTAGCAAATTTAGTGTATATGTTACTTGGTTGTGTGCAGCATTTACTTTGCAAGAAAGCATTTTGTGCCTCAGGCATTCTTGCGGCTTACATGCCACTACCTTTCATGGAGCTTGACCTTCCTATGACTGAATGCTTAAAGAACCCATTATTTATATGCTGCAACCAGCTAAACAACAAATAGAGGTGCAATATGCAGTATGAGATCATACATTAGTAGCCTATAAGAGGATGTCCCAAATAAGATACAGTTCCATAAATTCACTGAATTAAAAGTCTCAATCTGGTTGTTAAATTATGTTGGGGATCTCTTTATGTCACTATCTTATATGGAATTTGCCATTCACAAAGCAGTAAATGTGCAATGTGCCCATTATGTGATTCCTTTGCAACACCCAAAAAATAGCCCAAGCCAATCCTCACATGAATAGTATCAGTCCATAAGTTCAGATACTGAGAGGAGACTCGCTTCTAAGACTAATACATGGTAAGGGAAGAGTCAGATTGTGGTATAACTCGAATAAGGATCTCAATGCAATGCTCGGACTGGGCGCCGGCTCTCCTGACCTGAGTGTGACAGCATGTATTTCTATGCAGCTGTCACGCTCAGGTTAGAAGAGTCGCCGGCCAGTCCAAGCATGCAATTCTCGTCCAAGTTATACTGCTGTCTGACTCTGTCTCTGCCCTTACTGTGTGAATACACTACAGGGGTATGCAAGATTGCCAGACCAGCTACAGCAAAGCATTACTCTTAAGACAGGTGACTGGCTGAGCCGGGGCATAACCAAACACTAAAAGACAGGGTCAATTTAGTTTAGCAACTTTTAAAATGCACCAAATTTAACAAATTGGTTCAGGCTATTTGAGAAATCTGGTCTGTTATTAGACTGTCTAAATTTACACCACTTAATAGTTGGCATATTTTATGTCAGAAATTTGCTGCACAATTTTAACACATTTTAGGCGCACGTTGTTAAATGTGAGATCATGCCCCTTTTCAGGAGGGCCATGTTTCCTTGTCAGACAAGGTACAGAAAGTATCCAAAACTTACAAGAAAAAAAAGTGTAAGTCATGAAAGAATTCTGGCACAATTACCTTTAAAAGTCTCCCACAACGTGCTGTGCTGCATTGAGAGTGCCACAGATCTGAAGTAAATGAGGAGCTGCTGAGGAGATTGCCAGCAGGCTACTTTAAGTGTCTAAAGTGAAAGTCAACTATTGTTGTTAGCACCAGTTTTTTACCTCTCTTTAAATCCTTGCCTCTTATGCGATTGTCTTTAACCACTGTCCTTTTAAAGCTCCTAGTTTTGTACTGTAGGGTCACACATGAAACTAGCAACACCCAGGTGTCAGTTTATTCATGGATTTCTAGGATGAATTAACGCAGGAACCAGACAATTTGAAATTATAAGAAAAAGATGCACCAGAGTTATTTTTTTCAATGGGTATACAAGTATTAAAAAGACAGGTGTTGTCTGGGATTATTTTTTATTTCCTCATAGTCTTGCAGAGCTATACTCACTCTCTGTCTCTGTTCCCGATTTTTGTTGACAGCAACATAAAGACTACAGTGCACATGGCTGTTCCAGCCAATCACTAGGCTCAATGGCTCAAGCCATCTACACTGAACCCACTGATTGCCTGCAGCACTGACATGTGCTGTAGTTGTGTCATTGCTCCATCTTGTCAACAAAGACCAGGGAAGCAACAATGAGGAAGCACTGGTTCTTGGGAGGGTGTGTATGCTGTAGCTTTATTTTTTATATTCTACATAAGCAAGCCTATAGGGAATCTAATTCAGACAATCCCTTTTAGTTCTGTATCCCTTCATAAATATATTATCTGGAACGGCATAGCTATTTTCCCTGTTGTGTTTTCTTTTTGAGTTATTCCTTATGAGTGTTTTAGTAATTTATTCTACTGGTGCTATTCGTGCATTCTTATGAGTCACTCGCACTGAAAGTAGTCAGGTGGCGTTAAGTACAGATTTCCTGCTGCCACATGGATATTTCTTTGAAACGGACGCTATGTTGCTTTTATGTGTCAAGCTCTAGAACAGAAACTGCTGCTAATTTCAGGCATTTAAAACTGTTAGTGACATAAGCAGAGTTCATTTAAGATCTGAATGTTTATTGCTGCGTTTGGCTTCTGCAGACAGATCTCTATCTTTCTTACATTATTCATTATGAAGAGTTAATTAGATTCAGTAACACATTCAGTAACAGTTTAATGACTGCAATTTTTGCTGGTTTAAAAATGTTTTTTTTCCCTTTGAGTATTTATTTTATGACTAATATTTAATTACAAAATAAAAAGGAAACATGATTCTAATTTATTTACTACTCAACTGAAAGACTTTATCCATTAGCTCTGTATGGAGTGTCTAGACATATTACAATTATACACAGAATTAGCGATGATGTCCTTGTTCATATAACAGCGTCATTTTATTTGGGGCCTTAAAGGGTTTACTCATCGCTCTTTAATATATTAATACCGATCTAGCATGGTCAAAAGTAAATTGATCGATATAATCCAAACCCCCATTAACTTTATTAAAGAGAATCTGTCAGTAAGATCAACCCTCCTAAGCGGTCTACACAGGCATGCAGGCAATAGAAAGTTGTATAAAATGATACCTTGATATTTGTAATATATATGATACCTTCTTCCAGAAGGATACACATTTTTTCTTAATATGCAAATGAGCTATTAAGATATATGATCTAGACATAGATGTCCTAGAGCAGAGGTCCCCAACCGCCAGTCCGCGGACCAGGACCGGGCCGTTGGGGTTTTTCAGCCGGTCCGCGGCGCTGCTGACAGTTGTAGAGGATCAGCAGGGAGAAAGCCAGCATGTGATCAGTAGCCTATAAGAAAAGAGGAGGAGGGACTGGCAGTGAATAGATAATTAGCCATGCGGCCCTACTCGCAGAATGTGCTCAAGCAGGAGCAGGGACAAGCAGGTCATGTGTGTCCAGAGCTCCTTCCCCTCCTGCTAGCTGCGAGTTGGAGGGGGAGGGGCTCTGGATGCTAATGGGCAGCTAGATATGACGTCAGGTGTCCCACCCTTATGACTCCTGTAGCTGTGTTCTGGTGTCGTGCGGCCCAGCAGCAGATTTTCTGGTTAAAGTGAAAAAAGCAAATAACAGTGAAAATTCATAGCAGCAGTGGCTGTGTCCAGTAGCAGCACTAGTGGTCATCATCATCAGATGGGACCTAGATGGGACCGTCTTGTTGCAGGAAAACAAGCCCAGTGCTCCCACTGATCCAGGTAAACAAGCCTGGTGCTCCCACTCATTCTGAACCTATGGTAAGTTGAATCACATTCTCATTATAAATGTCATAATTATATGATAAGTATGCACTAAGCTCCACCCCTCCATAACCCCACCCACATATGACCAAAGCCCCGCCCCCACCCCCACCGGGCCATTGAAAACTGGTCTTGCTTAAAGCCGGTCCCTGGTGCAAAAAAGTTTGCCGACCACTGTCCTAGAGAGTTTGCCTCCAGAGCTTATTTTACATAAAAGCGGTGTTATCAGTTTGATGTGTAATGACTAAGGCTATGTGCCCACATTGCGGAAATGAAGCATATTTTTTACGCTTCTCCCTGGCGGGAAAATCTCATGCGGATTTTACATGCGGTTTTCCCGCCAGGTAGAAGCGTTTGTGAGGCGTCTTTGCAGCGTCTTTGCATGCATTTCCGCATGCGGGTTATCAAGCACTTCTCCAAGTGATTTAAGCATCACTTGGAAAAGTGCTTGACAACTTGTTCACACTATATAAATCCATGCAACCGGCATGGATTTATATAGTGTGACCAAGTAATAGTTAAAAAAAAAGAATCAGAATGGTATAAAATAAAAAAAAAAAGTTTATACTCACCTACCGATACATTCTGTGCCCCGTCCGGAGTCTTGAGCGGCTCACGCTGTTGTGTGCAGGACCTTCGGTGACGTCATTGAGTCATGTGATGGGTCACATGACTCAATGACGTGGCAGGTCCTTCACACACCTCGCGACGGCGGGAAAACACCGGGAAGACATCAGAAGATAAGTATAAACTTTATTTTATTCTTTTTTTTACAGGTTCTTTGGTACCCAGGTCTGGATGAGAGTCTCCTCTCCTCCAGACTTGGGTACCATCCGCATGCGGAAACGCAAAATTAATGAACATGCTGCGGATTTTTGACCGCAGCATATACGCTGCGGAAAAATCCGCAGCATGGGCATTGACATTGCGGAATGCCATTGGGGACCATGGGGTGCGGATATACATGCGTTTTACAAGCATTTACGCTGCGGAAATTCCGCAGCATATACCCTTGTAATACGCAACGTGGGCACGCAGCCTAACCGTCTGCTCTCCTGATCTCACTGCAGAGCTGTGTTGGGCCACAAATAACATAATATAGCAGAGCTGAGCTTTGGCTCATTGCAAATACATTTGCAGATGCAGTTGTCCTCTCATAGTGCTGTCAACTCTGCTGCAGAGGTGTGCCCAATTTTATCTAACATCTCTTCAGCTTCCATCTCACACACATCCAGTCTGGAGTGAGGGTCAGTAGAGCAATGCTTTGTCTCATTTATTTCATTCAAACTAAGCTCTTGAGGCAGATTCTCAGGGAGATCTGTGTCCAGCCCATAGATCTTAATAGCGCATTTATATATTAAGAAAAATGTGGATTTCTCTGAAATAAGATATCGGATTGCAGATATCAAGGCATCATTTTATTCAACTTTCTATGACCTGAATGACCATATAGACGGCTTAGGAGGGTTGATCTAATCACAGATTCCCTTTAACAATATTTACAAATTTTCTACTGTTTGGAATAAACTAATCAAACGAGAGCATTTTAAATAGTTCAACAAAAGTAATATAACAAGTGGTTACACCAAATTCAACACAAAATTCCACTTTTAATGATTACAGCAGTCTTGGAATTATTCATTCACTTCATGACATGCATCTTTAATACTTAGTAGAGTAGTTTTTGGCTGTTATGATCTGCTTCAAATGTGATGCATAACCAGCTTCTGGCTACGTTCCTGAGGAATTTTATTATATTCCTCACTATTATCCATGGGTTTACGTACTGCAATACCATGAAAGATTTTCTACGGGGTTCAAGTAAGGTGATTGTGACAGTGACTCCATAATATTTCAGGACTTCTTCTGAAACCAAGGAATGGTGGACTTTGAGGTAAGATTGGGATCATTGTCCAGTTGGAAAGTCTAAGGATGCCCAAGCTTTTGTTTCACAGAAGGCATGATGTTTTTGCCTAGAATTTCACTTGTACTGTATTTATGATAACTCAAGAAGCAAGTAACCTTGAAAAATAAATAGAGCAGTAATCATTAAAGAGTTACTACTGTGTTTTCTTATGCAGATCTATGCATCTACAACATGGCAACAGAGAATTAACAAACCCCATGTGTAAGGTTTAATGACATCCTGCTCCAATCTCATTGCAGAGCGTTTACAAGTTTCCTGAGCACATGAGTGTGATTACTGACACATCTCCAGACAGACAGTGTAAGGGGAGCTGTAGTACAGCAAAGGTGATTATGTTATTACAGGAGGAGAGCTGATAGAAAGGTTTGTAATGTGACACAGCTAAACTCAGCTGCCCTGCCTCTACCCAACATTGACACATGCAGAAGGTTAGATCAGGAGATCAGAGCTGTATTATTACATCTCTTACACTGACAAACCTATTCTAAGTTATGGTCGGGGTGTGTTCTTTCCTTTGAATGCTGCTGCCTGCTTATGATTGGTCTGCATCATACAGTTCTAAGAAGTACACGTCCCTAGTGAAAACTTTTTTATAACACCTACTTGGACTTTGTGAAAGGTCCTCTTTAAATGACAAATCTCCAGCAAGTTCATCCGAGTGATGGGAAAAGATAAAGCTAAAAGGGTATATGTACAACCATAATGCATGATCTAGTTGGCCCTAAAGAGCAAGTTTTTCCTTCCAGATCTCGAGTGTGTTATTGTCTGTTAAAAACGCATCTCAGTCCTTTAGAAACCATAGACGGTTCTCACTGTGACCAGCTACTAAGGCAGTCTGGGCCACAGATTAATAGTTCTCACGGTAAAGAATACTTGTTTCCTATGGAGATTGAATCTTTTTTCCTTCAGACAAAGGAATTGCCCTCCTGTTCTTTGAGCGAGTTTTACATGAAATAACTTTTGACTACATTTTTTGTATGGGCCATTTATGTACTTGTACAAGTTAATCATGTTTCCCCTTAAGTGTCTCTTCTCAAGACTAAATAAATGTAATTCTTTTAATCTTTCCTCATCACTAAGATCCTCAATGTCCCTTATCAGTTTTGTGGTGCTTCTTTGTACTTTTTCTAACTCCAGGGCATTCATTTCTATGAACTGATGCCCAGAACAGAGCTGAATATTCTAGATGAAATTACAATCATTCAGGTGATAATATTATGTCCCTGTCCCAAGAGTCAATGCCTCTTTTACACATGAAAATGTGATGCTGGCTTTAGAAGCTGCTGATTGACACTGCATGCTGATATTTAGTCTGTCATCTACACATACACTCCTTCTCTACAATTGTCTCTCCTGGTTTTACTTGCACTAGAACATATGATTTCTGCATGTTATTAGTACCCAGACACATACATTTACATTTTTCTACATTGAACATCTACCAAGTGGATTCCCAAACACTTAATCTGCTCAAGACTAGTGATGAGCGAGCATGCTCGCTACCGCTCAGTGCTCGCCCAAGTATCTCACCGCTCGAGATGCTCAGCGCTCGCCGAGTATTTCCGGGGTTGCTCGGCGGGAGCTCGGGTCCCCTCCCTGCATGTTTGGCGCTCTTTAAAGCGCCAATCAACATGCAGGGATTGCCTGCCACTCACTGTAATGCCGTAGCCATGTTGGTTGTGGCATTACAGTGATTGGCTGGCCGCACAGCTTCATCAGGTCTATATCAGACCTGGCGCCGCCATGCTCGTCACAGTCACTCTGGAATCAGACAGTGTAGGGAGAGGTGCTGCTGCGTCAGGGAGAGATTTGCTTGTGTATTAGTTAGTGTAGGGAGAAAAACCGTACATTACACATATCCATCTTAACAAACAGTCCTTCTGAGGACTAACTAATCCATCTGCAGAGATATCAGGCAGGCAGGGTGTATAGGCAGGCAGGGTATATAGCAGACTGCAGTGCATATAGAACAAGAGGCTCCATTCCAATTCTGCCTTCTGCTGCTGTTAGATATTTCTATACAAATGCCCAGGTCTCAGGGGCCAGGAATACTTTTTTTTGGATCTTAATCCTCATTATTTGCTTAAAAAGCAATCCAGAGAACACAGTTTTTCTGCGCCATTTGCTTGTTGGCACTGCAGAATACTGCCTGGTCCTTTCCATATTACAGCGCTAGAAATCCAGCTATTTAAAACTGTGTTTTCTCCATCAAACGGATCACATATACGTTGTCAGAAAATACTCCCATTTCTGGCCTTCATTAAAAATTTCCTTGAGTGTGTCAGTGAAGCAATTCACACCAGTTTGCTGTTCAAACTACTTACCTACAGGCCAAGTATTTAAAACTCTGTTTTCTCCGTCACACGGATCACATATACGTTGTCAGAAAATACAGCTATTTCTGGCCTCCATTAACAATTTCCTTTAGTGTGTCAGTGAAGCAATTCACAGCAGTTTTCTGTTCAAACCACTTACCTACATGCCAGGTATTTAAAACTCTGTTTTCTCCGTCACACGGATCACATATATGTTGTCAGAAAATACTGCCATTTCTGGCTCCATTAAAAATTTCCTTCAGTGTGTCAGTGAAGCAATTCAAAGCAGTTTGCTGTTCAAACTACTTACCTACAGGCCAGGTATTTAAAACTCTGTTTTCTCCGTCACACGGATCACATATAAATTCGCTCCAAACTCAGTCATTTGTAGTGAGCGTGGAAGATACTGTCCTCCTTTCAAAATGGGCAAGGCACGTGGCAAGGGATGGGGAACTGGACGTGATGGTGATAGAGCATGCAGAGGACGAGGACAAGGCCGTGGGCAAGCTGAAATTGTGCCACAATAAACACCCACATCTTCTCGCCTGACCTTCCTGTCCCAATTCCTAGAGGACCGCAGCACACCACTATTGAACCCAGAGCAGTGTCAAAAGGTTGTTGGTTGGATAGCGGATAATGCTTCCAGTCACTTAGCCACCACCACCACCACCCTGTCTTCCACACGATCAAGTCTCAGTAGCCGTGAGTCTGGACCGCATATTCCTCACCCTGATCCTACTTCCTCCCACCATGCCGAGTGCCCGGAGACAAATGATCCCACACTTGGACACTCTGAAGAGCTGTTCACTTTTCCATTTATAGATTCGGGCCTCTCACCCGGTCCACTTGAAGCGGGGCAAGAGGAGATCGCGTGTAGCGACGCCCAAATATTTGAGCAGCCACGGTCACACGAATGCGATGGTGGGAAAGTGTCACAAGAGGTGGACGATGATGAGACACAATTGCCAGAAAGTTAGGAGGAGGATCAGGGTGCGGAAGTGGAAGACGAGGTGGTGGATGATATAGCAACTGACCCAACACGGCAGGAGGACATGCAAAGCTAGGACAGCAGCACACAGGGGGAGGGAGGCAGAGCACCCAAACAGGCAGGAAGAAGCAGTGTGGTGGCCGCAGACAGAAGGCAGGCAAACGTTCCCCGTAACACCAACATGAAGGAAGTTGACAGTACAACTGTTAGGTCTTCCCGAGTCTGGTTGTTTTTTAAAGACTCTGCCGATAACCCCAAAAAGGCCATTTGCACCCCTGCTAGGCCAGCATCAGCAGGGGTGGCAAAAGGACCAGCCTGACCACCACCAGCATGATCAGGCACATGGCAGCAAAGTCCCCGATTTTGTGGGCTGAACCCCAGGGTCCAGGAACAGTGTCTGCAGGTGGCACCATTGCTTCTTCCGCTGTTGTGCATGCAAGCCAATCCCCTGTCCATGGTGCATGCGAAGATGCCTCCTGCCCTGCAGCTGTCGTTGCGCACTCTCAAGTAGCAGCATCAGCAAGCACGTCCATGTCCTTGTCCCAGCGCAGCATTCAGTTGTCCATACCCCAGTCCTTGGAACGCAAGTGCAAATATGCAGCCAACACCCCACAGGCCACACTACTAAATTCTCACATTTCACGACAGCTTGCGCTCGAAATGTTGCCTTTTAGGCTTGTGGAGACGGAAGCATTCCGCAATCTGATGGCGGCGGCCATCCCTCGGTACTCGGTCCCCAGCCGCCACTATTTCTCCCGGTGTGCCGTCCCCCCATTACACAAGCACGTGTCCCAAAACAATAGCCGTGCCCTCAACAACACAGTTATCGGGAAAGTCCACCTAACCACGGACACGTGGACAAGAGCTTGTGGGCAGGGATGGCACACTGGGCTAACATAGTGGAAGCTGGGAGCCAGTCGGACCTTGGGACGGAGCACGTCTTCCCGACACCAAGGATTGTAGGCCCTAGGTCAATCAGGGTTGCCCCCGCCGTCTACAGCTCCTGCACCTCATCCTCCTCAGCCTCCTCCTCCTCTTCAGCCTCCATCTCTGAAATGACCACATCAGTCACAAGCTGGAAGCATTGCAGCACTGCCTCGGCCAAGCGGCAACAGGCTGTGCTGAAGCTAATATGCTTAGGTGACAAACCGCACAATGCTGAAAAGTCGTGGACAGCTCTGAAAGAGCAGGCAGATCTGTGGCTCACACCGCTGAACCTACAGCCAGGCATGGTCGTGTGTCACTGGCCGGAACCTGGTGGAGGCTCTGAGGCTAGGTGAGCTCACACACGTACCATGCCTGGCCCATGTGCTTAACCTCGTGGTTCAGCGGTTTCTCAAATCCTACCCGAAGCTGCCGGATCTGCTTGTTAAAGTACGCCGCCTGTGTGCCCATTTTAGAAAGTCAGCTACAGTTTCAGCTGCCCTTGCCATGTTTCAGCAGCGTTTGCAGCTTCCGGCTCACAGACTGGTGTGTGATGTCCCCACGCGTTGGAACCCCACACTGCAGAAGTTGGGAAGGATTTGTGAGCAGAAGAGGGCATATGTTGAGTACCAGCATCAACAAGGCAGTCGGTATTCAATTCAGACTCCACACATAAGACCTCAGGAGTGGACATGGATGTCAGACATATGTCCCATGCTCCAAAACTTTGAGGACTCCACCAAGATTGTGAGCGGCGATGACGCCATAATTAGCATCACCATACCACTTCCCTGTCTTCTGAAATGCTCTCTGCTCACAATCAAAGAGGATGCATTGCAGGCAGAGCACGATGAGATGGAGCAAGGAACCATACAGGGTGATTATACACAGCCAAGCATCATCTCATCCCAAGTGGATTGGGTGACAATGAGGAATAGGAGGAGGAGGAGGAAGGACAGGAGCTAGTTTCATGCACTATAGACGGTACTACCTGCACAGCTGTCATACCGTCTGTTCAGCGTGGATTGCCAGAGGACAGAGAGGAGGAGGAGGAGAGCATGGTCAGTCATCCTCTTGGTGAGGACACGGAAGTCTTGCCTGTTAGTAGTCTGGCACGCATGGCTGAGTTTATGTTACGCTACCTTTCCCATGATCCTCGCATTCTCAAAATTTTGGGTGACAGTCATTACTGGTTGGTGACACTTCTAGACCCATGCTACAAGGAGAATTTTATATCTCTTATTCCTGAGGTGGACAGGTCTACAAAAATGGGGCTGTACCACAAGACCCTTGTTTTGCGGAACGATTAAAAAAACTCCCATCTGAAAATGCTGGCGGCAGAGGGCACACTTCGATGGACAACCAAGGAGTACAGGCGAGAGAGACACAACTTCAATCCAGCAGAGGTAGGGGAACATTGTCAAAGTTCTGGGTGAGTTTTCTCAGACCCTCCCATTGCACAGGCCCTGAGGCGCGGGATACTCTCACAAGGAGTGCAAAGTTTGGGAAGATGCTGAGGTAGTACCTTGCCGACCGTACCAACGTCCTCCGTGATTCCGCTGTGCCTTATCATTATTGGGTATCCAAGCTAGATACGTGGAATGAACTGGCTCTCTATGCCTTAGAGGTCCTGGCCTGCCCTGCCGCCAGCGTTTTATCAGAGCGGGTTTTGAGTGTCGCTGGTGGAATTTTAACTGATAAGTGCATCCGCCTGTCAACTGAAAATGCTGACAGGCTGACTCTTATAAAAATGAACAAGGGCTGGATTGGGCCAGACTTCTCAACACCACCGAATGATAGCAGCGTAACATAAACTCAAATCCAGTGTCTTTTCTTGGGAGGTGTATTCCCATGCACCTTTTCAAACCCACACATGGGTATACGCTTCCTGATTTTGGCTATTTGCTCTTGTCCTCCTCCTTCTCCTCATCCTCCACCACCATATCACCAGGGTGACCGTGGTCCGTGATGCAACACTCACATAATTTTTTTAAAGGGTGTTTGTGATGGCCGTAAAAAATTTTTTTATACAGTATGTTCATGTATACCCCCCAGGGGTAAATGTTTGTCAGCCCATACACTTAGTGCATGGGCATTACAAGTATAGGAGGCCCGCTCCTTTCTAATGGGAACTTTTTTTTATGAGGCCCTCCTCCACGTCTCTTCCAAGGGGCATTGAAGTGCCTCCAAATTTTTGGCAGCCCTTGCATTCACTGCATAGGCCAACACTATAATAATAATAATAATAATTTTTATTTATATAGCGCCAACATATTCCGCAGCACTTTACACTATGGGAGACTCTCTTCTTTCTAAATGGAATTTGTCGTTATGTGGCCCTGCTCTATGTGTCTTTAATTTCTTAGGGTTTTTTTCCTAAATTTAGTCAGCCATTGGACTCACTGCATACCCTATAACTGTATAGCAGACCCTCTCCTTTCTAATGGGAACATGTTGTACTTGTTACTGTGGCCCTGCTCTATGTATCTTTAAATTCTTAGTGGGGTTTTTCCTTAAATTCGTCAGCCGTTGGACTCACTGCATACCCTATAACTGTATACCAGACTCTCTCCTTTCTAATGGGAACATGTCGTACCTCGTTACTATGACCCTGCTCTATGTGTCTTTAAATTCTTAGTGGGGTTTGTCCTAAAATTGGTCAGCCGTTGGACTCACTGCATACCCTATAACTGTATAGCAGACCCTCTCCTTTCTAATGGGAACATGTCGTACCTTGTTACTGTGGCCCTGCTCTGTGTGTCTTTAAATTCTTAGTGGGGTTTTTCCTAAAATTGGTCAGCCGTTGGACTCACTGCATACGCTATAACTGTATAGCAGACCCTGTCCTTTCTAATGGGAACATGTCGTACCTCGTTACTATGACCCTGCTCTATGTGTCTTTAATTTCTTAGTGGGGTTTTTCCTAAATTTAGTCAGCCGTTGGACTCACTGCATACCCTATAACTGTATAGCAGACCCTCTCCTTTCTAATGGGAACATGTTGTACTTGTTACTGTGGCCCTGCTCTATGTATCTTTAAATTCTTAGTGGGGTTTTTCCTAAAATTCGTCAGCCGTTGGACTCACTGCATACCCTATAACTGTATACCAGACTCTCTCCTTTCTAATGGGAACATGTCGTACCTCGTTACTATGACCCTGCTCTATGTGTCTATAAATTCTTACTGGGGTTTGTCCTAAAATTAGTCAGCCGTTGGACTCACTTCATACCCTATAACTGTATAGCAGACCCTCTCCTTTCTAATGGGAACATGTTGTACCTTGTTACTGTGACCCTGCTCTATGTGTCTTTAAATTCTTAGTGGGGTTTTTCATAAAATTGGTCAGCCGTTGGACTCACTGCATACCCTATAACTTTATAGCAGACTCTCTTCTTTCTAAATGGAATTTGTCGTTACTGTGGCCCTGCTCTATGTGTCTTTAATTTCTTAGTGGGGTTTTTCCTAAATTTAGTCAGCCGTTGGACTCACTGCATACCCTATAACTGTATAGCAGACCCTCTCCTTTCTAATGGGAACATGTCGTACCTTGTTACTGTGGCCCTGCTCTGTGTGTCTTTAAATTCTTAGTGGGGTTTTTCCTAAAATTGGTCAGCCGTTGGACTCACTGCATACGCTATAACTGTATAGCAGACCCTGTCCTTTCTAATGGGAACATGTCGTACCTCGTTACTATGACCCTGCTCTATGTGTCTTTAATTTCTTAGTGGGGTTTTTCCTAAATTTAGTCAGCCGTTGGACTCACTGCATACCCTATAACTGTATAGCAGACCCTCTCCTTTCTAATGGGAACATGTCGTACCTTGTTACTGTGACCCTGCTCTCTGTGTCTTTAAATTCTTAGTGGGGTTTTTCATTAAATTGGTCAGCCGTTGGACTCACTGCATACCCTATAGCTGTATAGCAGACTCTCTCCTTTCTAATGGGAACATGTCGTACTTGTTACTGTGGCCTTGCTCTGTGTGTCTTTAAATTCTTAGTGGGGTTTTTCCTAAAATTGGTCAGCTGTTGGACTCACTGCATACTCTATAACTGTATAGCAGACTCTCTCCTTTCTAAATGGCATTTGTCGTTACTGTGGCCCTGCTCTATGTGTCTTTAATTTCTTAGTGGGGTTTTTCCTAAATTTGGTCAGCCGTTGGACTCACTACATACCCTATAACTGTATAGCAGACCCTCTCCTTTCTAATGGGAACATGTCGTACCTTGTTACTGTGGCCCTGCTCTATGTGTCTTTAAATTCTTAATGGGGTTTTTCATAAAATTGGTCAGCATTTGGACTCACTGCATACCCTATAACTGTATAGCAGACTCTCTCCTTTCTAATGGGAACATGTCATACCTTGTTACTGTGTCCCTGCTCTATGTGTCTTTAAATTCTTAGTGGGTTATTTCCTAAAATTGGTCAGCCATTGGACTCACTGCATACCCTATAACTGTATAGCAGACTCTCTCCTTTCTAAATGGAATTTGTCATTACTGTGGCCCTGCTCTATGTGTCTTTAAATTCTTAGTGTTTTTTTCCCAAAATTTTGGCAGCCCTTGCAGTCACAGCATGGGCATTACCACTATAGGAGACCCGCTCCGTTATAATGGGAACATTTTTTTTACTGAGACCCTCCTCTATGTCTCTTCAAAGGGGTATTGGGTTGCGTCCAAATTTTTGGCAGCCCTTGCAGTCACTGGATACGCAATAACAGTATAGGAGACCCACTCGTTAATAATGGGAACAACAAAGCATAGCCGGCTGATGGCTCTCTAACAATAGCGAGAGCCGACTGCTGGCCTTTTAAGAATAGTAAGGGCCATCTGATGGCCCTATAAAAATAGGCTTTATGACTTTTAGAGTCCCTCCATCATAAATAAAACAGGATGTGTCTGCTGATGTGTCACACACCACATTGCCACATAAGGTTGTAAAATGTTAAAATGACATTTCCCGGTGAATGCATTTGTCTTAAAAAATAACATGAAAAAAACAAAACAATAGGATCTTTCTTTAGTATAAAAAACAGCGTCACCATTTTAACCTCAATGTAATCACATTGTTCAGCTCCAGCACCTCCTCCTCCATCTCCACATCAGTCACAAGCTGACAGCACTGCAGCACTGCCTTGGCCAAGCGGCAACAGGCTGTGCTGAAGATAACATGCTTAATGCTTAATTGACAAACCGCCCAGCGCTGCAGAGTTGTTGGAAGCTGTAACACAGCAGCCTGATCTGTGGCTCTCACCGCTGAACATACAGCCAGGCATGGTCGTGTGTGACAATGGGCGGAACCTGGTAATGAAGAAATGACAGCCGGAGTAGACATGGTTTCCCTCTATGCCAATCCTTTCACCGAGCTAAATACAACTCTCAGCAAAAAAAGCTGTGGACTGGCTCCGTACTGTCCCTGGCCACATTCACCTGTCCACGTGTTTGTGGTTAGGCAGTCCTTCCCAGTAAGTGCACTGGGGTGGGCACGGGTAATGTTGTGGGACCCGTGCTTGTGGAAGGCGGAGACGATACCGGGAGAAAGAGTGGCGGCTGGGGACCGAGTATGGACACCCTGCCGCCGCAGGCATGAGGTTATGAAAACCTTCTGCCTCCACGAGCCTAAAAGGCCTCATTTCAAGTGAAAGCAGCTTTAGAGGACTTCCTGGGAGAAATGACAGCTGGGTAGATATGGTTTCCCAAGTCCTTTCACCAAGCTAAAGAATATGACTGTGGTGAAATACAACTCAGCAAAAAAAACTGTGGACTGGCTCCGTACCGTCCCTGGCCACATTCACCTGTCCACGTGTTTGTGGTTAGGCGGTCCTTCCCAGTAAGTGCATTGGGGAGGGCATGGGTAATGTTGTGGGACCCGTGCTTGTGGAAGGCGGAGACAATACCGGGAAAAATAATGGCAGCTGGGGACCGAGTATGGATTCCTGGTTGCCGCCACCATAAGATTGTGGACAGCTTCCGCCTCCACGAGCCTAAATGGCCACATTTCAAGTGCAGGCAGCTGCCCAGAAATCTGGCAGTTTAGTGTTGCGGCCTGTGGGTAGGTGGCTGGCTGCATACTTGCGCTTGCCTTCAAAGTAACAGAAAACTAAGCAGATGGTGGCCTCTATCATCATCATGGCCTCACCTCGGCACTATGAACTCTCCTGAAGGAGAAGCCAGGGCCCACCGGAGCAGCCTCCAGTTCTCTGGTGGGCCCGTCCAACCCTGCCGAGAAGCAGCCCTGGCTAAGAAAAGTGTGTGGGAAGGTTCCCGGACACTCTATGGCTGTTTTTTAATGTGGATCAGACATGCTTATGTTATTTCTTAAACCACATTGCAGATCAGGCCATTGTCCAACTCTGTATTCGTGAAATTAAATGCGTAAAGAAAGATGTTTGTGTGTCAAAGTACCACCAACAAGTGCGAGTTGATGTTGGACGGGCTGCCATTGCTTCTGCAACAAGCTGCATTAGAGAACTTCCTGGGAGAAATGACACCCAGGGTAGATACGGTTTCCCTCTATGCCAGTCCTTTCACTGAGCTAAATACAACTCTCAGCAAAAAAAGCTGTGGACTGGCTCCATATCGTCCCTGGCCACATTCACCTGTCCACGTGTTTGTGATTAGGCGGGCACGGGTGGCACGGGTAATGTTGTGGGACCCGTGCTTGTGGAAGGCGGAGACGATACCGGGAGAAAGAGTGGCGGCTGGGGACCGAGTATGGACACCCGGTCGCCGCCGTCTTGAGGTTATGAAAAGCTTCCGCCTCCATGAGCCTAAAAGGCCACATTTCAAGTGAAAGCAGCTTTAGAGGACTTCCTGGGAGAAATAACAGCTGTGTAGATATTGTTTCCCAAGTCCTTTCACCAAGCTAAAGAATATGGCTGTGGTGAAATACAACTCAGCAAAAAAAGCTGTGGACTGGCTCTGTACCATCCCTGGCCACATTCACCTGTCCACGTGTTTGTGGTTAGGCGGTCCTTCCCAGTAAGTGCACTGGGGAGGGCACGGGTAATGTTGTGGGACCCGTACTTGTGGAATTTGGAGACGACACCGGGAGAAACAGTGGCGGCTGAGGACCAAGTATGGACACCTGGCCACCGCCGGCATGGGATTATGAAAAGCTTCCGCCTCCACGAGCCTAAAAGGCCACATTTCAAGTGCAAGCAGCTGTCAAAAATTTGGCAGTATAGTATTGCAGCCTGTGGGTGGGTGGGTGGCTGGCTGCATACTTGGGCTTGCATTCCAAGGAACGAGGTAGGGACAACTGATTGCTGCGCTGGGACAAGGACGTGGACAGTGATTGTTGCAAGTCTGCAACGATAGGTGCATGGCGGGAGGCACCTTTGCATGCACCAAGGATCACTTATGATGGGCACACTTTTAGGCAGTGACCTGGGAGTCAGAAATGCTTCCAGAGGTCTTCCCCATGCTGTTCCCATGTCTTTTCAGCACTGTATGCATGTGTCTGATGATGTGTCACACACCACATGGCCAGATAAGGTTGTAAAATGTTAAAATGACATTTCCTGGTGAATGCATTTGTCTTTGTTGAAAGTGCAAAAACGCATCAAAAACGCTACGTGTGAACATAGCGCAAGGTATGGAGGAGCATTTTTGTTTTTGGTTATTTATTTTGCCTTATATACAAGTCATTACTCTGAAAAGGATGTTCCTTAACATATTTCCCAGGAAAATCCATTTTGGTTTTGTTTTTGTATGTTTTATTGTGAGTCCGTAAAAGTGGCGTAATACTCTGACAACATTGTTGACAGCAGTGATCTGGTAGTCAGAAATTCTTCCTGAGGTCTTCCCCATGCTGTTCCCATGTCATTTGAGCACTGTTCCCATCGATTTGGGCAATTTTTAGGCCCTCTGCAGACCGCCGGGGGGAGCCGCCTGAAAAATGCTCGGGTTTCCCATAGACTTACATTGGGCTCGTTGCTCGGGTCGAGCACCCAAGTATTCCAATTTGCTCGACCCGAGCAACGAGTACCCAAGCATTTTAGTGCTCGCTCATCACTACTCAAGACAGCTTGTAAATAAGGATGAGAAGACCCGTCGATGTTCGGGTTGGTCAGGTATGGTTCGGGTATCAGAACCCGAACTTGAACCTGAACCCAAACCCCATAGAAATCAATGGGGACCCAAACTTTGGTGCTGTAAAATGTTCGAAGTAAGGGCTAGATCTCTCTCTCTCTCTGTATCCAAAAACAACTTTGTTGTAATAATATGCAAATGAAGGTACTCAGTGCATCCTGGGAATGGCTAAATGTCTCAGTGTACCATTCCACCAACTTATTTAGATTACTGCCACTTTTTCCATGTTGTTTGACAGCCTTTGCTTCTTTGATAAACCTCTGCTATGTTATCACTGTCCCTGTGCAGGAAAGAACGCAAAAATCACTTTCTTCTCGCATCTGCCATTGTTTGTCTCCCCTGCTATCAAGTAAGTGCAGGAAATAGCACAGAAATCACACTCTCCTTGTTGATGACATTTTCTCGGTCATAGCTTTGATGTCAGCTGAAAGAACGGAGTGATTTGTGCGCCCTCTTGTACACTGAAGGTATTCAGACAAGATGAGCAATATCGAGTGTTAGAAACATGTCCCAGGTATCCCAGTCCATACTTCCTTCCCTTGGCTCTACTGCATCTATTGTGGTCCATGTCAGGTTTTGCAAGCTGCCCAGAATGAATCAATGATATAATCGCCAAGGCCCACTGACACACACATCTGACACACACACCTGTGTCTTGGATTGGGTTTCTAAGACTCCTAGTCCTATGTTAGATGTGCTCCACCATTTGCTCTGTTTATGTTTTGTTTTCATACTTGCATTCATTTCATTCCTGCTGTGTTCAACTGCAACAGCCCTACTGATTCCTTATTTTTAGTGATCCTTTACAATCATCGCTGCCCATGTGCCCTACTGCTCACTGCATCGAGCTACGGCGTCCGTGTGCACTCCCAGACCTTTGGCTTAGAGGATCCACTTCTCCTGGTGAGCCATGACATTGAGGATAGAGTGACCTAGTCGATCGGCTATGCTGGAAAGTAAGCAAGCAAGTGGAGCAGGAAATGTGGCGCCCCTGAGGGTTCAGTCGCCACAGAGGTACTGCACCTCACCCAGAGGTGTGGTGTCTCCTTCTCTCAGGTAAGGAGGGAGTGCTGCCCAGAACCCCAACACCCGCATTCAACACTACACTACTGCAGGCCGGCTGGAGGGGCAATATGCACTGTGTTAGTGCTGAGCCCTGTCCCTGGCTGGAGTGGGGGGAACCAAAGAGAGGGGGAACCAGTAGTGGGTGTGGGTGGAGGATGTAGAGTAGGGGAGCACCATAATAGGAGTTATATAAAAGGAAGCCATCTTAGGGTGGTAGAGGTTAGTCAGTGTAGATTAAGTAAGGAGAGGAGGGGAGCAGAGTCTCTTCAGGAGCTCTGCTCCACAAGTGGGGCCTAGTTATAGAGGCCCAGGAGGGGAGCAGAGGAGAAAGGCTCCGGTAACAGAAGGGATCCCAGGCTGTACGGTGAGTGCAGGACGGCACCCGTACGCTCGAATCGGCCAAGTGTCAGAGGGATCAGGCCGCAAGAAGGGAACCGGTCCCTGGACCAGCCGTGTTACTCCAGGTCTCGGCTAGAAAACCGGAGGCTTCTGCACTTCAATGGTGCAGTTGCCACAGTCTCACCCTAGTCACCGTGAAGGGCATCAAGTAGGTCCGGGAACTCCAGGTTGCCCAGAGGGACTTCAGAGCACCCGCGCGGGACTGTGTGTGGGAAGCGCAGGGCAGGAGGGAGAAGACCCAGCGCGGGAAGTTGGTCTAGTAAGGAACATAAAGAAAGCGGGGATCTGTCAAGCGCTCCTGATATACCTGAGAAAGTGCTGAACCCCTAGTCGGGTAGATGCAGAGCGACGCGGGAGGCTGACACCCGTACAGTGTACCTGAGGAACTTGAACAGAACTGTGAGTAAACTCGGATGACTGCACTTCACTGCCTCCGTCAGTTATTTATGCTGCGCCATCTCTCCTGCACCACAAGCCCCAGCATCACCACCATCTGCACCTACACTGGCCCGGGGGCCCGCTCCGCCTGTGGGGAGCAGAAACATCCCAGCTGCCATCCCATCACCCCCGGAGGTCTGCAGCAGTGCCGGTAACTATTACCGGAAACCACAGGTGGCGTCACAAAACAAACCATACACTAAAAACCCCCTTTTTCAAGAGAGACCCCAGAGTAATGGCCCGGGAGCCGACTGCCGTGACATCCTAAGCAAGGTAAAAGGCCCAGGTACCGAGTCCCCTATATCCCCCTGGGTGACACATCTCTCTTCCTGGCGTCACGAACAGGATTTCATGCCCTTTCCCACCGGGTACTGTGTGCCTTATTGAACAGTGTTTTAACTGTGGTGAACATCGCCGCCATTACTGCGTCGCCGCGCAGGAAGAAGAGGGGCGTAACCGCGGGAACTAGAGAGGCGTGACTGTTGGAAGCGCACGAAACTCAAGCCCCGCCTCACGCTCTGATGCAGCTCCAGGAAGTGTCAGGTCCTGGAAAGAGACCGTCGTCTGCGGAGCTGCGGCCTACCTGATCAAAAGTAAAGGAGGTAGGCTACGGTTCACTAGGGAGGTACAACCATGGCCGATGACCAGCAAAACGCCGGAGCACCGGTTAACGCTCCTGATGCTCAACTCGCGCTCAGCGCTGCTCAGGCCGGAGCAGCCGCCCCACCAGCAGGGGTCGCAATTCCAGTCATGCCCATGGCCCTGCCGTACATCCCAGGAGTAAAATGGCTTCCCCAGTATGATGGCAAACCAGACACCCTGTCTGGATTCAAGAGAAAGATATGCGGTGTATTGGACATGTATTCAATGACTGGTAAACAGAGAGCCACTGTTGTGCTGGGATAATTGACTTGTGCTGCAGAGCGGGAAGTTGAAACCTGGCCAGCCGCAGACCAGGAATCAGTATCTATCATATTTAATAGACTGCAAACTGTCTTTGAAAACCGCACTGAGACAGATCTCCGGATAAGGTTCTACCACTGTACCCAGAAACCTGAGGACAGTGTCCGGTACTATGCCTGGCATCTACAAGAGGCACTGCGGGCCCTGAAACAGGTTAGTCCAGCCAGCATACAAGATAAGAACAAAATGCTGACAGAACAATTCATCCTGGGGTTGAGGTCCCCGGAGGAGAGCAGAACTGTACGGTGGTGGGTCTTAGATCATCCAAATGCCACCTTTGATGCCCTGAAGGACATGCCCCCGCAGTTCATGGCTGATGACCCGGCTGGGTCAGCCAGCAAAAATCAAGAGTTCCCCCGGCGGGGACCCCACTACTAAGTACCAGTAAGTGGAACTGAACATTGTAAATAAGTTACCCGTAATGGTGCAACCAGTTATTAGAGTGAGAACTGAAAAATTACGTGTGCATTTGGTTACTCGTGAGGGTATACAGACTTCAGGCTGAGGACTGTGAGCAGCCAAGAACTGATCTTGTATATAGTTTGCACATCTTAAAGTGCCCTCTATTGGTTTTATATTTGCAACCAAGCGACCTCAGAACAAAAACCCGTTTGGCGTGGCCGAAGACGTGGTCTAGCACCAGGATCACTTAAGCCCTGCAGCCACGCCCAGGGCCTACGTTGAGGGTTTTCGGACGGGTCCCTCATGCTGCTCGATTTGCACCTTTACCAGTGAGATGAACACCCTGTTTTGGATCTCACTGCGATTTGTTTGAAAAACGTTGAAAGTGTTTTACATGAGAAAATATATACATGCAAGTGAGAAGTTATATATTGTTCTTGATAATCTTAACCTGTAACGTTCAAGTAATGTGCCTCCCTTAAAGGGAAGAAAAAGTTTTATAATCTTCTAAGTGATTCATCTAAAAATTTTGTATGTCTAAAATACCGTGTTTTTGCTCAGTTTCAGCCCGCGGACGTGCTGTGTTTTACCAGGGGGGAGTGTGGCGTCCCTGAGGGTTCAGTCGCCACAGAGGTACTGCACCTCACCCAGAGGTGTGGTGTCTCCTTCTCTCAGGTAAGGAGGGAGTGCTGCCCGGAACCCCAACACCCGCATTCAACACTACACTACTCCAGGCCGGCTGGAGGGGAAAGATGCACTGTGTTACTGCTGAGCGCTGTCCCTGGCTGGAGTGGGGGGGAACCAAAGAGAGGGGGAACCAGTAGTGGGTGTGGGTGGAGGATGTAGGGTAGGGGAGCACAATAATAGGAGTTATATAAAGGGAGAAAAAGAAAGGGAAAAATCAGCTCACCCACCTAGAAGATCAACAGCACGGAGCCAGGAGTGCTACCAGACAAACAATGAGGAACCAGGAAGATCCAGCTGAACAAATCTTCTAAAATCCATATTTTATTGGGTCATGCAAAAAATATTAAAAGTCCACCTTGGAGAGGAACAGCAAACGCGTTTCGAACTATAAGTTCTTAATCATTGCATAGCAAAAAAACAGCAAGGAAGTGGTATTTATATGTCATGTCCTGCTATGCACCTGTTCTAAGCTAGGTTAATCAAAAATGTAAACACACATACCATATTAAAACCGTATAGCATAGAAACAATGCATATAAATGTGAATAATCCAAGAGAAAAAAAAAAGGAGCATAAACATAATAATCTATAAATAATCACTCATAATGATACATCAAATCATGTCTGATATTTAAACCTGCTGGTACACGTGTATTTAAAGTATAAATCCACCAACTTTCTCTATTAAGGAGCTTTCTCCTATGATCACCCTCTATGAGGTTTCAACATTTTTTCTATGCCCATTACTATAAATGTTGAAGTATCTCCATTATGGCATAACGAAAAATGTCTTGATGCTGCAGAACACCTGATACTTAATTTATTATGTGCATCTGATAAATGCCGTCTGATGCGTTTTTTCAAGGGAGTACACGTACATCCCACATATTGGAGACAGCTCACACTGCATGAAATAATATATATGACATAAGTAGTGTTGCAATTAATAAAAATTTTTATGTTATATTTTATATTGGTAGAAAAAGATGTAAAAGTCGCTGCATTTTTAACATGGCTGCAGCAAGTGCAAATGGAGTGACCACATTTATAAAAACCAGTTGTGTGTAACCAGGTACTAGAATTAGAAGGATCTTGTTTGAGAAAAAGACTAGGGGATAAAAGATCACCCAAAGTGGGTGCCTTATGAGCTGTGAACCTAACTGGTGTTAGTAGTACTTCTCTCAATTTGGGATCTGTAGAAAGCATAGTAAGATATTTGTTAATAATATTTTTGATCATAGAAAATTGGGGGCTATACTGAGAGACAAAGGTGACCTGGTTGGATCCTTTCACACCATCTGAAGGGTGATTACTGAATTTAGGTCCAATCATATCACTCCTGTTTTTGGAGCTAACTATGTTGTATGCTCTTTTTAAAGTCCATTTGGGGTAATGTCTAGCTGATAGTCTATCTAGAACTTTTTTTGCTTCAACCTCATATTGTCGTGGGTTACTAGTATTCCTTTTTGTTCGTATTAACGCTCCTACTGGTATATTAATTATAGTCTTTTTATTATGACAAGAGGAAGCCAGTAAGGTAGAATTTCTTGATAAACTTTTTCTATAGGGTGTGACAGTAACGGTGTGATCAGTCAGAGTCAAAGTAATATCTAAAAAATCAATCGAATTGGATTGTATATTATGGGTGAATTTAAGATTCATAGAATTATCCGAAATGAATTTGAAAAATTCATTCGCCTCTGACCTTGTCCCATCCCATATCAGGAGCAGGTCATCTATATAGCGACCATACCACCTGATATGGGAGGAGAAAGGACCAGAGTCAGAGAAAATGTATTGTTTTTCCCAATAGGCCATAAAATTATTGGCTATAGAGGGAGAGAAACCCGCCCCCATTGAAGCTCCACATGTCTGTAGAAAAAAATTGTTTATTAAAGGAAAAATAGTTGTGGCTGAGTAAATATTCGACTGAAAGCACCAAAAACCGTTGTAAATCTTCACTATAAGTGCTATAAGTATGGAGATGCTATGATAATATGGAGATCATTAATGTGTGTGGTATACACGGATAAAGACCTATGACATCACATGAAAGTCAAAGGGATGAATTCCCCCATTCAGTATTATCAAGAGATGCTATAAGATGTTTAGTATCTTTAATGTAACCAGGTAATTGTTTGACTAAAGGTTGTAGGAATATATCGACCCACATACTGAGTTTTTCATTTAAACTATCAATACCTGCCACTATTGGGCGGAAGGGTGGGGGAAAAATACCTTTATGTATTTTAGGAAGGGAATGATATATGGGAGTAATAGGACATTTAACCAAAAGATCCTCTGCTAATTTATCATTGATGACTCCCAATTGTATACCATAGGCTAATAAATTTTCTAATTCTTTTTTAAACTTAAATGTAGGGTCATTTGGTAGTGCTTCATAGGTATTGCTGTCCTGTAACATATCTAGATTCATTTTCTCATATAGGCCTCCATCTAGGAGTACCACTGCTCCTCCTTTATCTGCTGGTCTCACTATAAGATCCCTCTATAGCCAATATTTTTCTGGCCTATTGGGAAAAACAGTAAATTTTCTCTGACTCTGGTCCTTTCTCCTCCCATATCAGGTGGTATGGTCGCTCTATAGATGACCTGCTCCTGATATGGGATGGGACAAGGTCAGAGGCGAATTAATTTTTCAAATTCCTTTCGGATAATTCTATGAATCTTAAATTCACCCATAATATACAATCCAATTCGATTGATTTTTTAGATATTACTTTGACTCTGACTGATCACACCGTTACTGTCACACCCTATAGAAAAAGTTTATCAAGAAATTCTACCTTACTGGCTTCCTCTTGTCATAATAAAAAGACTATAATTAATATACCAGTAGGAGCGTTAATACGAACAAAAAGGAATACTAGTAACCCACGACAATATGAGGTTGAAGCAAAAAAAGTTCTAGATAGACTATCAGCCAGACATTACCCCAAATGGACTTTAAAAAGAGCATACAACATAGTTAGCTCCAAAAACAGGAGTGATATGATTGGACCTAAATTCAGTAATCACCCTTCAGATGGTGTGAATGGATCCAACCAGGTCACCTTTGTCTCTCAGTATAGCCCCCAATTTTCTATGATCAAAAATATTATTAACAAATATCTTCCTATGCTTTCTACAGATCCCAAATTGAGAGAAGTACTACTAACATCAGTTAGGTTCAACAGCTCATAAGGCACCCACTTTGGGTGATCTTTTATCCCCTAGTCTTTTTCTCAAACAAGATCCTTCTAATTCTAGTACCTGGCTACACACAACTGGTTTTTATAAATGTGGTCACTCCATTTGCACTTGCTGCAGCCATGTTAAAAATGCAGCGACTTTTACATCTTTTTCTACCAATATAAAATATAACATAAAAATTTTTATTAATTGCAACACTACTTATGTCATATATATTATTTCATGCAGTGCGTGCTGTCTCCAATATGTGGAATGTACGTGTACTCCCTTGAGAAAACGCATCAGACGGCATTTATCAGATGCACATAATAAATTAAGTATCAGGTGTTCTGCAGCATCAAGACATTTTTCGTTATGCCATAATGGAGATACTTCAACATTTATAGTAACGGGCATAGAAAAAGTGTTGAAACCTCATAGAGGGGGTGATCATAGGAGAAAACTCCTTAATAGAGAAAGTTGGTGGATTTATACTTTAAATACACGTGTACCAGCAGGTTTAAATATCAGACATGATTTGATGTATCATTACGAGTGATTATTTATAGATTATTATGTTTATGTTCCTTTTTTTTTTTTTTCTCTTGGATTATTCACATTTATATGCATTGTTTCTATGCTATACAGTTTTAATATGGTATGTGTGTTTACATTTTTGATTAACCTAGCTTAGAACAGGTGCATAGCAGGACATGACATATAAATACCACTTCCTTGCTGTTTTTTTGCTATGCAATCATTAAGAACTTATAGTTCGAAACGTGTTTGCTGTTCCTCTCCAAGGTGGACTATTAATATTTTTTGCATGACCCAATAAAATATGGATTTTAAAAGATTTGTTCAGCTGGATCTTCCTGGTTCTTTATATAATGGGAAGCCATCTTAGAGTGGTAGAGGTTAGTCAGTGTGGATTCAGTAAGGAGAGGAGGGGAGCAGAGACTCTTCAGGAGCTCTGCTCCACAAGTGGGGCCTAGTAATAGAGGCCCAGGGGGGGAGCAGAGGAGAAAGGCTACGGTAACAGAAGGGATCCCAGGGCGTACGGTGAGTGCAGGACGGCACCCATACGCCCGAATCTGCCAAGTGTCAGAGGGATCAGGCAGCAAGAAGGGAACCGGTCCCTGGACCAGCCGTCTTACACCAGGTCTCGGCTGGAAAACTGGAGGCTTCTGCACTTCCATGGTGCAGTTGCCACAGTCTCACCCTAGTCACCGTGAAGGGCATCAAGTAGGTCCGGGAACTCCAGGTTGCCCAGAGGGACTTCAGAGCACCCGATCGGGGCTGTGTGTGGGAAGCGTAGGGCAGGAGGGAGAAGACCCAGCGCGGGAAGTCGGTCTAGTAAGGAACATAAAGAAAGCGGGGCTTCTTCAAGCGCTCCTGATATACCTGAGAAAGTGCTGAACCCCTTGTCTGGTAGATGCAGTGCGACGCGGGAGGCTGACACCTGTACAGTGTACCTGAGGAACTTGAACAGAACTGTGAGTAAACTCGGATGACTGCACTTCACTGCCTCCGTCAGTTATTTATGCTGCGCCATCTCTCCTGCACCACAAGCTCCAGCATCACCACCATCTGCACCTACACTGCCCCGGGGGCCCGCTCCGCCTGTGGGGAGCAGAAACATCCCAGCTGCCATCCCATCACCCCCGGAGATCTGCAGCAGCGCCGGTAACTATTATCAGAAACCACAGGTGGCATTACGAAACAAACCATACACTAAAAACCCCCTTTTTCAAGAGAGACCCCAGAGTACGGGCCCGGGAGCCGACTGCCGTGACATCCTAAGCAAGGTAAAAGGCCCGGGTACCGAGTCCCCTATATCCCCCTGGGTGACACAGAAACACTGGAAGCCACAGAGTCAGAAGGGTTGACAAACACAGGATAGCAAATGAAGGGTTAAACGGAAGGTTATATATGTGTGTTGAAGAAACCACAAGAGTTAGTAGATATGATTGAAACATAATGAGAACAGTTTCTAAATATCAGTTTGTTGTGCGTAAAGCAGACGATGAGTTAGTCAGCAGGTCGGATGAGCAGTATATACAACTTATAGAAACAACAGGAGTAAGCAAAGATGAATGCAGTGTAATGTGCATAGTCTTTAAATAGTGGTTCATAATGCACACAGCACATAGTGAGTTAATGAACAAGTCTGCTGAACAGTGAGTGCAAGTTATAGAAACCACCGAAATTTGTAGAGATGATTGCAGCTGAAGCAACTGGATAGTGACCAAACGCCAAGACAAATGGTAAATGAGCACAATACTGACTGATTACTCAGACAGCACACAAATGTATAATTAGACATTAAAAGGTATTAGATGATAATGTCAGTGAGGTACGACGAGCAACTTGTGAAACCCAATGTGCAGCACATCAAAGGGCGGCGGCCATGAGGGAAGAGAAAGAGTATAAGATTGAGTGAATAGCCTGAATGATGCTGCTGGAGTGGCAGCTTTGCAGGAGCTCCCAAAGGAAGTATTCCAGTCTGGAAATTATTGAACTATATTTGTTGGCTCGATAAAAGTTATTAAAGGCACGTAGCTTTTAAGACCTTTAAGAGCTGTACTTCTGCCCGATGATTTACCTGCATAGTAATTGTTATTTAGTCGCTGATCCTTGGAATCAGTGGAAGAATCTTATGGGCCACAAATCAATTTGGATCGGGGACCCTCTCCTACCCCCACCTCTACTAACATGTTGCTTAGATACATCAGCTCCAGTGGCACTGTCAGTGCCTTTAAGTCATATGTAGTGATGAGCGAGCACTAAACTGCTCGGGTATTCATTGTTCGGGTCGAGCACTCGAGTGCTCGGACGAGTAACGAGCCCAATGTAAGTCTATGTGAAACTCGAGCATTTTTTCCGGCGGCTTCCTCCCGCGGTCTGCAGAGGGCCTAAACATTGCCCAAATCAAGGGGAACAGTGCTCAAAAGACATGGGATCAGCATAGGGAAGCCCCCTGGAAGCATTTTGAATGCCCAGATCACTGCTGTCAACAATGTTGTCAGAGGTATTACGCCACTTTTACGGACTCACAATAAAACATGCAAAAACGAAACCAAAATGTATTTTCCTGGGAAAAATGTTAAGGATCGTCCTTTCCAGGGTAATGACTTGTTTATAAGGCAAAAATAAATAAACAAAAACAAAATTGCTCCTCCATACCTTGGGCTATGTTCACATGTAGCGTTTTTGATGCGTTTTTGTACTTTTGCATTGCTTTCAACCAAGACAAATGCATTCACCAGGAAATGTCATTTTAACATTTTACAACCTTATCTGGCCATGTGGTGTGTGACACATCATCAGACACATGCATACAGTGCTGAAAAGACATGGGAACAGCATGGGGAAGACCCCTGGAAGCATCTCTGACTTCCAGGTCACTGCCTAAAAGTGCGCCCATCATAAGTGATCCTTGGTGCATGCGAAGATGCCTCCCACCATGCACCTGTTGTTGCAGACTTGCAACAATCACTGTCCACATCCTTGTCCCAGTGCAGCGTTCAGGTGTCCCTACCCCATTCCTTGGAATGCAAGAGCAAGTATGCAGCCAGCAACCCACCCACAGACTGCAATACTATACTGCCAAATTTTTGACAGCTGCTTGCACTTGAAATGTGCCATTTTAGGCTTGTGGAGGCGGAAGCTGTCCACAACCTCATGGCGACGGCCAGGAGTCCATACTCGGTCCCCAGCCGCCACTATTTCTCCCGGTATCGTCTCCGCCTTCCACAAGCACGGGTCCCACAACATTACCCGTGCCCACCCCAGTGCACTTACTGGGAAGGCCGCCAAACCACAAACACATGGACAAGTGAATGTGGCCAGGGACAGTACGGAGCCAGTCCACAGCTTGTCGGTGAGAGTTGTATTTCACCACAGCCATATTTTTTAGCTTGGTGAAAGGATTGACTTTTGGGAAACTGTATCTATTCCAGCTGTCATTTCTCCCAGGAAGTCCTTTAATGCAGCTTGGATAGCATAAAAAATGGCAGCAGCCCTTCTAACATCAGCTCGCACTTGTCGGTGGTGCTTCAACACACAGACATCTTTCTTTGCCCTTTAATTTCATGACTACAGAGTTGGGCAATTGCTTTTTCTGCAATGTGGTTTCAGAAATAACATGCAATAGGGCACGTCCAATCCACATAAAAAAAAGCAGCCATAGAGTGTCCGGGAACCTTCCCACACACTTTTCTTAGCCAGGGCTGCTTCTCGGCAGGGTTGGACGGGCCCACCAGAGAACTGGAGGCTCCTCCAGTGGGCCCTGGCTTCTCCTTCAGCAGAGTTCACAGTGCCGAGGTGAGGCCACGATGATGATAGAGGCCACCATTTGCTTAGTTTTCTGTTACTTGGAATGTAAGCGCAAGTATGTAGCCAGCCACCCACCCACCCACAGGCTGCAATACTATACTGCCAAATTTTTGACAGCTGCTTGCACTTGAAATGTGGCCTTTTAGGCTTGTGGAGGCAGAAGCTTTTCACAACCTCATGGCGGCGGCGGCCGGGTGTCCATACTCGGTCCCCAGCCACCACTATTTCTCCCGATATCGTCTCCGCCTTACACAAGCACGGGTCCCAGAACATTACTGCTGGAACTTTTCTGTGAGAATCTGCTTGCCTCCTCCCAGCCTGGAACATTTACAGTGAACTATAGTACGACGCCATGGTATTAGCACTGCCCCCAGTACCAGTAGCGAAGCCATCCAGAATTTCCTTCTGAGGAATCCAATTTGGTAGATTGAGTGGCTGCCCAAATACATTAGTTTCTCACAAAAGAGATGAAGATAGAGTGACAGTAGGTGCAAGTTTCTCCAGCCTGTTAGATTTCAAAGGGTGAACTTTGGCTCAGTGGTTAGCACTAAAGCCTTGCAGTGCTGGGATCCTGGGTTCAAATCCCATCAAGGACAACATCTGCAAGGATTTTGTATGTTCTCTCCATGTTTGCGGTGGTTTCCACCTCAGTAAAAAAGCAGCTATAGATTGTCCGGGAACCTTCCCACACACTTTTCTTAGCCAGGACTGCTTCTCGACAGGGTTGGACGGTCCCACCAGAGAATCCTCAGGTGGGCCCTGGCTTCTCCATCAGGAGAGTTCATGATAACGAAAACGTTGCAGCAGCTATGGGGCTCTTGAGCGGGGGAGAAAGGTGAACCCTAAGAATCAAATCCTCTGGTGGACACAATGTTTTTCAGTTTGAAACTGCTTCTCAGTGGGAGTTGTATTTCACCACAGCCATATTCTTTATCTGGATGAAAGGACTGGCATAGAGGGAAACCGTATCTACTCAGGCTGTCATTTCTCCGTTGGCCAGGTTCTGCCCATTGTCACACACGACCATGCCTGGCTGTATGTTCAGCGGTGAGAGCCACAGATCAGGCTGCTGTGTTACAGCTTTCAACAACTCTGCAGTGGTGGACGGCTTGTCACCTAAGCATTAAGCATGTTATCTTCAGCACAGCCTGTTGCCGCTTGGCCAAGGCAGTGCTGCAGTGCTTTCAGCTTTTGACTTATGTGGTAATTTCAGAGATGGAGGCCGAACTGGAGGAGGAGGTGAAGGAGCTGAACAATGTGATTACATTGAGGTTACATTGGCGAATCTGGTATTTATACTAAACAAATATCCTACTGTGTTTTTATTTATTTATTTATTTTTGTTTTACGTTATTTTTTAAGACACAAATACATTCACAGGGAAATGTTATTTTAACATTTTGCAACCTTATCTGGCCATGTAGTGTGTGACACATCATCAGACACATCCTGTTTCATTGATGATGGAGGGATTCTGAAAGTCACAAAGCCTATTTTTATAGGGTCATCAAGCGGCCCTTACTATTCTAAAAGGGCCAGCAGTTGGCCCTCGCTATTGTTAGAGAGCCATCAGCCAGCTATGCTTTGTTATTCTCATTATTAACGAGTGGGTCTCCTATTCTGTTATTGCATATTCAGTGACTGCAAGGGCTGCCAAAAATTTTGATGCAACCCAATACCCCTTTGAAGAGACATAGAGGAGGGTCTCAGTAAAAAAAATGTTCCAATTATAAAGGAGCGGGTCTCCTATAGTGGTAATGCCCATGCTGTGACTGCAAGGGCTGCAAAAATTTGGGAAAAACCCCACTAACAATTTAAAGACACATAGAGCAGGGCCACAGTAACACGGTACGGCATGTTCCCATTAAAAAGGAGAGAGTCTGCTATACATTTATAGGGTAAGCAGTGAGTCCAACGGCTGGCAAAATTTAGGAAAAACCCCACTAACAATTTATAGACACAGAGCAGGGCACAGTAACGACATATTCCCTTTAGAAAGGAGAGGGTCTCCCATACTGTTTGCCTATGCAGTGACTGCTGTTAAAAATTTGGAGGCACTCCAATGCCCCTTGCAAAAAACATAGAGGTCGGAGGGCCTCCTGAAAACAATGTTCCCATTATTAGAAAGTGGGTCTCCCATAGTGTTTGCCTATGCAGTGAAGCAACGGCTGCCAAAAATTTTGAGAAACTCCAATGCCCCTTGCAAGAGACGTAGAGGTCAGAGAGCCTTCTAAAAACAATGTTCCCATTATTAGGAAGTGTGTCTCCCATAGTGTTTGCCTATGCAGTGAAGCAACGGCTGCCAAAAATATGGAGGAACTCCAATTCCCCTTGCAAGAGACGTAGAGGTCAGAGAGAAGTCAGAGAGCCTCCTAAAAACAATATTGCCATTATTAGGAAGTGGGTCTCCCATAGTGTTTGCCTATGCAGTGAAGCAACGGCTGCCAAAAATTTGGAGGAACTCCAATGCCCCTTGCAAGAGACGTAGAGGTCAGAGAGCCTCTTAAAAACAATGTTCCCATTATTAGGAATTGGGTCTCCCATAGTGTTTGCATATGCAGTGAAGCAACGGCTACCAAAAATTTGAAGGAACTCCAATGCTCCTTGCAAGAGACGTAGATATGTTGATATGGTACATATGGTGGTGATATGGTGATATGGTGGTGGAGGATGAGGATGCAGAGAAGGAGGAGGACAAGAGCAAATAGACAAAATCAGGAAGCGTATACCGATGTCTGGGTGTGAAGACAGAGGTGCATGGGTATAGAGTTAGACCTCCCCAAAAAAAGACACTGTATTTGAGTTTGTTACGCTGCTATCATTCGGTGGTGTTGAGAAGTCTGGCCCAATCCAGCCCTTGTTAATTTTTATAAAATCCACCTGTCAGCATTTTCAGTTGACAGGTGGATGCACTAAAAACCCGCTCTGACAAAACGCTAGCGGCAGGGCAGGTCAGGACCTTCAAGGCATAGAGTGCCAGTTCATGCCACATGTCCAGCTTGGATACCCAATAATTATAAGGCACAGAGGAATCACGGAGGATATTGGTACGGTCGGCAAGGTAGTCCCTCACCATCTTCCGAAACTTTGCACTCCTTGTGAGAGTACCTCCCGCCTCAGGACCTGTGCGATGGGAGGGTTCTATAAAACTGCCCCAGAACTTTGACAATGTTCCCCTGCCTCTGCTGGATTGCATTTGTGTCTCTCTCGCCTGTACTCCTTGGTTGTCCAACGAACTGTGACCTCTGCTGCCAGCGTTTTCAGATGGGAATTTTTTTCACTAATTCCGCAACACGAACCTTCTCGTACTGCCCCATTTTATTAGGCCTGTCCTGCAAAGGAATAAGTGACATAAAATTCTCCCTGTAGCATGGGTCTAGAAGCAAAACCAGCCAGTAATGACTGTCACGCTGAACAGACGGTATGACATTCGTGCAGTTAGTACCGTCTATAGCGCAGGAAACTAGCTCCTGTTCTTCCTCCTCCTCCTTCTCCTCTTCCTCATTGTCACCCAATCCACGTTGGGATGAAATGAGGCTGGACTGTGTGGAATCACCCTGTATGGTTCCTTGCTCCATCTCATCGTGCTTCACATGCAATGCATCCTCTTTAATTGAGAACAGAGAGCGTTTCAGAAGACAGAGAAGTGGGATAGTGACACTAATTATAGCGTCATCGCCGCTCACCATCTTGGTGGAGTCCTCAAAGTTTTGGAGGATGGTACATATGTCTGTCATTCATGTCCACTCCTAAGGTTTTATGTGTGGAGTCTGACCTGAATACCGACGGCCTTGTTGATGCTGGTAGTCAACAACTCCCCACTTCTGCTCACAAATCCTTCCCAACATCTGCAATGTAGAGTTCCAACGCGTGGGGACATCGCAGATCAGTCGGTGAGCTGGATCTGCAAATGCTGCTGAAGCACGTGAAGAGCGGTGGAAGCTGTAGCTGACTTTCTAAAATGGGCACACAGGTGGCGTACTTTGACAAGCAGATCCAGAAGATCCGGGTAGGTTTTGAGAAACCACTGAACTACGAGGTTAAGCACATGGGCCAGGCATGGTACGTGTGTGAGCTCGCCTCGCCTCAGAGCCACCACCAGGTTTCGGCCATTGTCACACACGACCATGCCTGGCTGTAGGTTCAGAGCTGTCCATAACTCTTCAGCATTGTACGGTTTGTCACCTAAGCATATTAGCTTCAGCACAGCCTGTTGCCGCTTGGCTGAGGCAGTGCTGCAGTGCTTCCAGCTTGTAACTGATGTGGTCATTTCGGAGATGGAAGCTGAAGAGGAGGAGGATGAGGTACTGGAGCTGTAGAATTGGGGACAACCTTGATTGACCTGGGGCCCACAATCCTTGGCGTCGGGAGGACGTGTTCCGTCCCAAGGTCCGACTGGGTCCCGGCTTCCACTATGTTAACCCAGTGTGCCGTCAGCGAGATGTACGGTCCCTGCCCTCAAGCACTTGTCCATGTGTCCGTTGTTAGGTGGACGTTCCCAGTAACTGCATTGTTGAGGGCACGGCTAATGTTATGGGACATGTGCTTGTTTAATGCGGGGACGGTACACCGTGAGAAATAGTGGCGGCTGGAGACCGAGTACTGAGGGACGGCCGCCGCCATCAGTGGAAAGCTTCCTTCTCCATGAGCCTAAAAGGCAACATTTCGAGTGCAAGCATTCGCGAATTGTGAGAATTTAGTAGTGTGGCCTGTGGGGCATTAGCTGCATATTTTCGCTTGCGTTCCAGGGACTGGGGTAGGGACAACTGAAGGCTGCGCTGGGACCAGGACGTGGACGTGCTTGCTGATGGTGCTAGTTGAGAGTGTTCAATGACAGGTGGAGGGCGGGAGGCATCTTGGCATGCGCCATGGACAGGGGATTGGCGTGCATGCATAACAGCGGAACAAGCAGTGGTGTCACCCGCAGACACTGTTGCTGGACCCTAGGGTTTGGCCCACTTAGTTGGGTGCTTTGCGACCATGTGCCTGATCATGCTGGTGCTGGTCAGGCTGCTAGTTTTGCTATCCCTGCTAATGCTGGCCTGGCAGTTGGTGCAAATGGCCTTTTTGGGGTTATCAGTAGAGTCTTTAAAAAACTACAAGACTCGACTGACCTAACAGTTGTACTGGCAACTTCCGTCGCGTTGGTGCTACGAGGAACGCTTTCCCGCCTTGTGTCTGTGGCCACCACACTGCTTCTTCCTGCCTGTTGGGGTGCTATGCCTCCCTCCCCCTGTGTGCTGCTGTCCTCGCGCTTTGTCCCCCTGCCAGGTTAGGTCAGTTACTATATCATCCACCATCTAGTCTTCCACTTCCGCACCCTGGTCCTCCTCCTGACTTTCCGGCAATTATGTCTCATCATAAGCCACCTCTTGTGACAGTTTCCCACCATCGCCTTCATGTGACCGTGATTGCTCAATTATTTGGGCAATGCTATATGCGATCTCCTCTAGCCCCACTTCAAGTGGACCGGGCGAGAGGCCTGAATCTAGAAATGGAAAAGTGAACAGCTCTTCGGAGTGTCCAATTGTGGGATCAGTTGTCTCCGGGCACTCGGCATGGTGGGAGGAAGGAGGATCAGGGTGAGGAATATGCGGTCCAGACTCACGGCTACTGAGACTTGACCGTGTGGAAGACAGGGTGGTGGTAGTGGTGGCTAAGTGACTGGAAGCATTATCTGCTATCTAACCAATAACCTTTTGACACTGCCCTGGGTTCAATAGTGGTGTGCTGCGGTCCCTTAGGAATTGGGACAGGAAGGTCGGGCGAGAAGATGTGCATGTTTGTTGTGGCACAATTTCAGCTTGCCCACGGCCTCTGCCTCGTCCTCTGCATGAGGTATCACCATCACGTCCACTTCCCAGTCCCTTGCCATGCGCCTTGCCCATTATAAATGGAGGACAATATTTTCCACGTTCAGTACAAATGGCTAGATTTCAACCGCAGTGATATGTGATACATGTGACGGAAAACAACAGTTTTAAATAGCTGGCCTATAGGTTACTATTTTTCACAGCGACCTGGTGTCTATAACTTCACTGACACACTGCAACAAAATTTAAATGGAGGCCAGAAATGACTGAATTTGGAGCACACTTATATGTGATACGTGTGACAAAAAAACCACAGTTTTAAATAGCTGGCCTGTAGGTTACTATTTTTCACAGCAACCTCGTGTCAATAACTTCACTGACACACTGCAACAAAATTTAAATGAAGGCCAGAAATGGCTGAATTTTGAGCGCACTTGTATGTGATACGCGTGACGGAAAACCACAGTTTTAAATAGCTGGCCTGTAGGTTCCTATTTTTCCCAGCGATCTTGTGTCCATAACTTCACTGACACACTGCAACAAAATTTAAATGGAGGCCAGAAATGGCTGAATTTGGAGCACACTTATATGTGATACGTGTGACGGAAAACCACAGTTTTAAATAGCTGGCCTGTAGGTTACTATTTTTCACAGCGACCTCGTGTCAATAACTTCACTAACACACTGCAACAAAATTTAAATGGAGGCCAATATTTTCCACGTTCGCTGCAAATTTCTGGATTTTTATCACTGTAATAAGGAAAGGACCTGGCTGTATTCTGCTGTGGCAACAAGCAATTGGAACAGAAATACGGCGTTCTCTGGATTGCTTTTTAAGCAAATAATCAGTATTAAGATCAAAAAAATACTTATTCCTGGCCTCTGATACCAGGGGCTATTTCTAGAAATATCTGTAACAGCTGCAGCAGACAGAACTGGAATGGAGTCTCTTGTGCTGTATTATACACTGCAGTCTGCCACATACACTGCCTGCTTGCCAAGCTTTGATATATATATATATATATGTTGTGGAATACCTAGACTATCAGGACATTCAATGGACCCTCTTGCTATATGCACTGCAGTCTGCCACATACACTGTCTGCCTGCCTAACTCCTGCTATCACCTTCACCACTGAAAATATGCAGCTGGATTAGTCCTCAGAAGGACTGTTAGTTCAGATGGATATATATAGATGTTGTGGTATACTGTACCTACACTAACTAATAAACAACCAAATCTCTCCCTAGCTCAGCAGCATCTCTCCCTACACTGCCTGTTTCCGGGGTAGACTGTGACGATCATGGCGGCGCCAGGTCTTATATAGACCTGATGACGCTGTGCGGCCAGCCAATCACTGTAATGCCACAACCAACATGGCTGCGGCATTACAGTGTGTGGCAGACAATCCCTGCATGTTCATTGGCTCTCTAAAGAGCCCCAAACATGCAGGGAGGGGACAGGGGACCCGAGCTTCCGCCCGAGCAACCAGGCAATACTTGCAGAGCGCCGAGCATCTTGAGCAGTGAGATGCTCGGGCGAGTACCGAGCAGTGGTGAGCACGCTCGCTCATCACTAGTCATATGTGTTTATCCCCTATAAATAAAAAAATATAGACAAAATAGAAATCTTACAGAAAATGCAGCAATAAAATAATTTTCTAACAAATACTTCTAAATAATTGTCATACTGTTTCCAAATAACAAACTTTATGATCATGATACTATTATTGAGCAAAGTTCACTATACCAAGACCAATATCATTTCTAAGGGCATAATAATATTACCACAGCATGACCATACATTACCACCTCATAGTTCGTGAACTTAACCACCATCCTGTAACCCACTATACTAAGACCAATATACCAATTACACAACAAACAGGTGAAAAAAATCACCACATAACACCATGACCCATTACCGTCTAAGTGATGACTGAATAATACCACCAATCTGAGTATTAAGTAAAAACACAGTACTAATATAAATAAATTGTGCACACATCTCAGGGGTTAATCGACCTCGATCGGCTATAAAAGTGTAAGTGTACAGATAAATCCAGTTACTTACTGGTAATGGGTCCAGTTGAAGTCTTTTTTGTTTTACTTCTTCATCTGGCAGAGACCGTTATAACTTCTTCCAGCAAGGACTGATCTTTGCAAAATGTAAGACATAGAAGACTATGGCTAATCATTTCTACAGCACTTCCCTACTTTTTCTTGCTTCTACACTTTGATGGATTAAGAAGACAAGTGCCATATTACCATCCAGGTACCCTACACCGTAGCAGTACCTCTCTTTTGTTCTCCCTTCAGTAACAGTATTCCAATAAATAAAATATATTACAATAGTGATGTCCTCCTTTGTTACAGTAGAAAAGTTAGTTTTCCACTATGGTCCCTCTACTATATTAATACTTATGTCAACTTTTGTGGCCCTCAAATAAAATAATAATTATAGTACCCTCACTGTGCCTCATTCACTAATGTCACACATTATGGCCCCAATATACTTATAATGTCCCCATTTTTGCCCCCATATATTTACAATGTTCCCAGTTCTGGCCCCCATACAATGATATTGTCCCCAAATTCTGGCTCCATACAATTATAATGTCCACAAATTTTGGCCCATACATACTTATAATGTCACCGAATTTGTGTCCCCATTTTGGTCCCCATTTACTTATAATGTCCCTCAACTCTTGCCTTCATATACTTATTTCCCAATTCTGGCCCTCATATACTTATAGCCCCCAAATCTGGTTCCCTTATATTTATAACATTCTAGACTTATATACTTATAGGGGTTACCACAATGGTGGACATCACAAGCGTATGGTAGCCAGATTGAGGAACAATACAGGTACAGTATACCGTATAATACAGGTACAATATATGGGTGTGAGAATGGGGGATACATGTAATGTCACCATTATGGCCACCGTACACTTGTAATGTACCCCATTCTGGCATCCATATTATTATAATGCTTCCATTCTAGCATATATTTATAATGTCCCAAATTCTGGGAAACATACAACTCTAATGTCCCTCATTCTGGTCCCAACATTTCTTGCATTGTTTCCCATTTTTGTATATACTTGTAATGTCCCCCATTCTGACGCCCATACATTTGTAATGCTCCACATTGCGACACCCATACACTTGTAATTTCACACTTTCTGGCTCACATACACTTGTAATGTCCCGTATTTTGGTGTATAAGTACAATGTCCCCATTGCAGCTCCTATATACTTGTAATTTCCCCCATTTGGCTCTCATAAACTTCTTATGTCCCCTTTCTGGCATATAATATTAATGTCCACATTCTGGCTTCCATAGAATTGTAATGTACCACAATCTGGTGAATACTTATACTGTCTCCATCTTGTCCCTTGTAATGTACTTGTACATGTAATGTCCCCCATTCTCTCCACTATACACATGTAATGATCCATTCTGACCTCCCACAACGAGCAATTCCTTCTTTCTCCTGCTTCTTCATTGTCCCCATTGGCAGTGAAATGCAGTTGACATCATTGTGTCACCTGCGACATCACAATGTCTGATGCTGGCCTTTGACAGGCCAGTGACATGTACTGGCATTGCAGAGCGGGGAGCCATTCTCTCTGAACTGAAATAGTTTTCAACCAGATGTACATCAAAGGATGCACATCCAGATGTAAATAGCGCTGGTTTCGGCGGATCCCCAGCTGCTCCAGGCCCTGTCGCAGTCGTTCTGTCTGTGACCACGATCGTTATGCCACTGCTAGGAACACTGCCTTCTTTACCCTCTTGTAAGTCAGAGTGTCTATTGGCGTTGCTACAGTAAAGAAGAGAAAGTCTGAATATACTGTGGCACTGTGTCAGAAAACTGAATGACATGGTGAATGCAGAAGATAGTACCCAGAAAGAGGAGAAGGCAGGGTAGACCCTGCGGCACACAGTAATAACGTGTTGTATATTTGTTTTCTTTACCATGGACATTCATATAATATAAATAATGGGTACACATGCACAAAGCCTTTAGCTGTTTTTTTGCCAGGGGTTTCATAAAAATCCCCATAAGTTTTATATACAGAAATAAAACTTGAGTAAAAAAATATACATTATATAACCATGCTAATATAATTATGCACATTTTAAAAATACTGAATTTAATACTTCTGAACACCTTCATGCAAATTTTTCATCAAACAATAGGCTTTTCTAAGAAATGCATGAAATTCATGCATTGCTGAGACATCTCTCATAAAAATAAAAGCAGAATTCATCAGCTTCACTTATGCCTATGCATACAAAGACACATCTTCACAAAATCATTAAAACTGAGAAGACCAAAATCTCTACAATCATATGCCCCCAAATGAGGCAACCAGAGAACACATATCCATTTTCATTGATTGGGGGGTGCGGAAAACATAGAAAAGATAATGCTATAGCAGTGACAAAAAAAATAAAAGAAAGAAAGTTTATGATGCCAATGTGCATTTAATTAACCTCTGCTTCCTGTTAGCGTGATGTAATGTGGTGCACTCCAAATAGGTCAGGAAACAGGGAGGCTAGAGGGGCTGTTGATAACTTTTACTTGTTGCACAAATACACATATACATCCAGATAAACGATGATTGAACAGAGATTCAATTCTTTTGCAGCAAGCACAGTTATTTTCCAATATAGTAATGCAGATACTGTATATAAATGGTGCAGAGATTTCTGAGCTTCAACTTCTTTTTATATGCACAGTCCTGATCACACAGCTGTCATATACAGGAGCAATGGTTGCATCCTTACCTGCTCCTTCAGATTCCCTAGGCTGACAACAAGTGCACAAAATGTTTCCTTCTCCTTTACTGCTAAGCCCAGGACGCATTTATTTTTTTTATTTTTTATATAGCACCATTAATTCCACAGCACTTTACAGACATCATCACTGTCCCCATTTGTGCCCACAATCTAGATTCCCTATCAGTATGACTTTGGAGTGTGGGAGGAAACTGGAGAACCTGGAGGAAACCCACGCAAACATCATACAAACTCCTTGCATATGTTGTCCTTGGTGGGATTTGAACCTAGGACCCCAGCTCTGCAAGGCTGCAGTGCTAACCACTGAGCCACTGTGCTGTCCTTATGCCCTTGTGACCTTATGGTCATATATGGAAAGCAGGGCTGCTTTGTTTACTCTTTACAACCTCTTAATACATAATAAGTACATTACTTTGTGCATATATAAACAACTTTGAACTGAATTCTCATGGACATTGTCTGCAAAGGAAAATATTAACATAGTGCAAACATAATAAAGTAGCTGCTAGCTCTGCTACATCTTAAAGGCACATACACTACAACTTTGGGGAATTATGTATTGGCAGTAGCAGGTAGTGATTAGTGTTGAGCCTCCCCCGTAGTGTTCGAGTTCGGTTCGGTTCGTCGAACACCCGTGTGTTCGCCGAACTGTTCGTCGAACTGTTCGTCGAACACCTTCGAACACCGTTAAAACCAATGGCAGGCAAACAAAAACACATAGAAAACACCTTCAAAGGTGTCCAAAAGCTGACAAACTGCTCAGAAGACACAACTAACACATGGAAAAGTGACAAGTACATATAGTCATGCGAAAAGAAAAGAGGTGGAGGAGTAAAAGGAGGGGGAGACACAGATATAGGCATGTCATGCCCTTCTAAAATCCAAAAAGTGAGAAGCCGACACGTTCAGTCCGCTCCTGCCCGTGCCACCTCCGCGTCGCCGGGTTTGTGCCAGAGCCGCGGTGAACCCTGACGGCCAGCCCCCCTCTCCCAATACTGGTGCCTGTCCGCTGGTGGGTCGAGCGAGCCCCCCTGTGGTGGAGGCAGCTCTAAGCTTTTTAATTTAAATTGTCTCTCTAATTTGAATGAATACACTTTAAATCCATTTACAAGGATCTATTGGAGGGCAAGTCTTATGCCAGCAGCCGCGTAATTCCAGCTCCAGTAGCGTCCACTAAAGCTGCTGCAGTTAAAAAGCTTTTATAAGGATCGAGCTCGGCTGTCCACCGCAAGGCATCCTACTGCCAGTCCCAGCCCCTATGCCTTGGGGTGCCTCCTGATGCTCTTCACTGAGTATCCCGTGGTCCCGAAGCATTTCCTTTGAAAAAATTAAGTGTCCAAACTACAGGTGGTGTAGCTTGCTTAACAGCCGGGATAATCCGCTGACTAGCAGACACTGCTACTAGGCACAAAGTATTTCCTGGGCTAGATGCAGTTAAAAATTTGTAATTAGATACTCTCGTTGGATGCTGAGAAAGCATTCCATAGAGTCTCCTGGCACGCCATATATGATTCTCTTAAAAAGCTTGGGGTAGGGGTCTAGGGGACCCTTTTATAGCCAAAATCACGGCCCTGTATCGCAATACGTCACCTAGGCTGAAGATAAATGGAACTGTAGCACCCTGAGGGCTCGGTTGCTACAGAGGTATTGCACCTCACCCAGAGGTGTGATATCTCACTCTCAGGTAAGGATGTAGTGTGGATCAGGACCCGACACCTGCATGCATTACACCACATTGCCCTGGGGCAGGGCGACCAATATGCCCCTGAGATGGGCACGACAGTCCCTGTCCCTGGCTGGAGTGGGGGGAGGGAACACTGAGGAAGGGGAACCCTGTAGTGCAGGAGCAGGGAGGAAGCAGTTCCTGGGTGCATTGAGAAGGGAGTATAAAAGGTGGGCACCATCTTAGTTCAGTGCAGAGAAGTCTGAGCAGAAGTGGCAGGGAGCAGGGGCTCTGCATGAGCTCTGCTCCGGAGGCGGGCCTAGTAACAGAGGCCCAGGCCTGGAAGAGGGAGAAGGAAGGAAGAGGAGCGGAGAAGGCTCCAGGAACGAGGAACGAAGGGATCCCAGGGGTGCGGACGGGCGAGTCGCCACCGCACGCCCGAATCCACCTGCGTGGAGGGGTCAGGCCAAAGGGGGAGACTGGCCCCGAAACTAGTGGAGGCAGGAAACGACCCTCAGCTAGAAACAGGAGTCTGTGACATTTTATGTGGCGCAGCCCCTCGCTACACCCGCTAGGAAGGCACCACATAGGGTCAGGGAAACTGGCGCCAAGTTTACCAAGAGGAGGCCCGAGGCAGCCGGACAGAAGGGTTGGTAAGAAAGGCCAGACAAAGGACACACAAAGGGGGTCCTGTGAAGCGCTCCAAAGTTATCTGGGAGTTGTCTGAGCCCCTCACCTGGTGAGCACAGTACGACGTGGGCAGCCGTTACCTGCAGACGTGGTCTGGATAATAAGAACTGTGAGTAAAGGCCCTGGACTGCATCACTGACTCCGTGTCGTTACTGCTGCTGCCCTGCACCATCACCCCCATCCTCCGCATACACTGCCCTGAGGCTATACTTATGCTACGCTCTGCTGCACCCACAACACCAGCCTCAGCGGTCTGCCCTGGAGCGGCGGTTCACTCTGACCGCAATCCACGGGTGGCGTAGTCGGACATTTAAACATCAAAACCACATAAATAGTTCCGCCACTGGTTTGACCGCCCTGAGCCACAGAACCGGGTCGCCGCCACGGAGACTACAACCACCAGCATCCACCAAAAAGGGTCCGGCTCCGGGTGTCCCAAGGCCCAGGGGGCGCGTCAGAACATTTTCATCACCTTTCACAATCACCAATGGGACAAGGCAGGGATGTTCTCTGTCCCCTCTCTTATACATCCTAGTGACGGAGCACCTGCTCTCATCAATTCGCCATAACCCCAATATTAGGTGGATTGAGGTGGGAGGCACCGAGTACAAGTGCTCTCTATTTGCTGATGATGTCCTAGTATATATCACTCAATCACATATATCCATCCATGCTGTTATGGCTGAAATAGATCACTTTGTTACATGGTCAAATTTTAAAATCAATGCAGCGAAGTCTGAGGCCCTCGATGTCTCCCTCCCCAAATCCATATAGGATTCCATCCAGTCCAACTTTCCCTTTGCCTGGCCCTCACAGGGTATCAAATACTTAGGAATTCCTATTCATAGAGACCTCTCCCATCTATGTTATCTTAATTTTGGGCCCTTTATTGAACAACTCCATACAGACCACGGTTGGCAAGTTAGAACTGTAAGATTCACTACGTGAACCACTGGTGTTTTGTGGAAAAGCACATGTACACTGTGTTCCAAATTATTATGCAAAAAGTGTTTAGGAGTGATAAGGGAAGAATTTGTTTGTTTGTCAGTTAAACTCATTGATGGTGATGTGTGTCAGGGCTCTTTATATCACTGTAAGCAATTGCAGACACCTGTGCTAATTAGTTTGGCAGGTGTGTCCAATGAAAGGCAAGACTACTTAAGAAGGCTGTCTCACATTATTAAGCAGCCTACATTTTCTGCCAAAATGGGAAAGAAAAAGGATGTGTCGGCTGCTGAGAAGCAACAAATTGTGGAGTGTTTAGGTCAAGGCATGACTACAATCAACATTGTGCGATGATCAGGATGAAGTGTCTTGGCAATCAAGAAGTATGTAGCTGATTCACAGTACACACGTGTGCGTGCTGATAAGGGCAAATTGAGGACTCTTTCCTACAGGCAATTACGTCAGGTTGAAAGAGCAGCGGCAAAAAAGCCTTGTCATAGCAGCAGACAAGTTTTTGAAGCTGCTGGTGCCTGCAACGTCCCCCGAACAACAAGATGCAAGGTCCTTCAGAGGTTTGCAGCTGTGCATACGCCATCCTGTCGACCTCCTCTATCTACTTCACACAAGCAGAAACGGCTCCAGTGGGCCAAACATTACATGAAGACTGATTTCAAAACTGTTTTGTTCACGGATGAGTGCCGTGCAGCGCTCGATGGTCCAGATGGATGGAGTGGAGGATGGCTGGTTGATGGACACCCCACGCAAACACGGCTACAGCGCCAACAAGGAGGAGGTGGAGTAATGTTTTGGGCTGGAATCATGGGGAGAGAGATTGTCGGCCCCTTTAGGATCCCTGAAGGCGCTAAAGATGAACTCCATAATGTATGTGGATTTTCTCAAACAGCACTTCCTGCCATGGTTCAAGAAGAAGAACCGTGTATTTCACAGCAAGATCATTTTTTTGCATGATAATGCACCATCTCATGCTGCACATAAAACATCTGCATCTCTGGCTGATATGGGCATAAAAGGGGACAAACTTATGGTGTGACCCCCATGCTCCCCTGACCTCTACCCCATTCAGAACCTTTGGAGCATCATTAAAAGGAGTGTCTATGATGGCGGGAGACAGTTCACATCTAAGCAACAGCTCTGGGAGGGTATTCTGTCCTCATGCAAAACAATTGAAGCAGAAACCATCCAAAACCTGACAAATTCAATGGACGAGAGAGTTCAGAAGCTCCTTTCGAACAAGGGGTCCTATGTGAAAATGTAACATCACCTAGAATAAAGTTTTGAGTTGAAAACTGTTTGATTTCAGTTTCTAACAACCTGCTAATGCTTATAATTTCAAAAATGACCATTTTTTTGGTCTTTATTAAAATGAAAAGGTTGATCGAAAAGTTTGGGGGATCTAAGAGTGTGGCAACCCAGTAGTCATGATTACTTCGAATTCTGACAATATGAGGGTCATGCTGCAGGTAGTGCAGCAAGAAGGCACTTATGTGTCTTGCGCATCTCGGAGCCCCAAAATTATTTTCTGGGCTAGATGCAGCTAAAAATTATTATTAATTTTAAATCTGGTGAAGCTTTAGTATAGATGGCCTAATAGGATCAGTGCTGCACACTGCTACAAAGCCCAAATTATTTTCCAGTCAAGATACAGATAAACATGATTAGTAATTTTAAATCTGGTGGAGCTTATTATAGATGGCCTAATAGAATCAGTGCTGCACACTGCTACAAAGCCCAAATTATTTTCCAGCCAAGATACAGATAAACATGATTAGTAATTTGAAAGCTTAAAACGGTTGGTAGGGTGATTTTAACCAATCATCAAGCTTTTACTCTCCCCAGGATGACACAGGGGTAGAAAAGTCGTTTCGGATCCATGATTTGTTCATCTTTATGAACGTGAGTCTGTCTACATTATCAGTGGAGAGCCGCGTGCGCTTATCTGTCAGCACACCACCAGCAGCGCTAAACACACGTTCAGACAGAACGCTGGCTGCGGGGCATGACAAGATCTCCAAGGCGTAAGTGGCTAGCTCCGGCCATTTATCCAGATTGGAAGCCCAAAAAGAGCAAGGGTCCAGTGACACAGTCATGGCTTCAATGTTTACTTGGAGATACTCCTGTACCATCGTCTCTAGGCGTTGACTATGTGTCAGACTTCTTGTCTCCTGTTGCCTTGCAAAGGATGGGCTAAAAAAGTGGTGAAATGATTCCGCAAAATTGATGTTACCAGCAGATACTGTGGTTCTGTTACGGTTTGAGTGCTGAACACTTGACGGTCCCACGGTTGGCAAGTTGGAACTGTGAGATTCACTACGTGCACCACTGGTATTTTGTGGAAAAGCACATGTAAGATTCTGCAACAGTCTCTGCTGATACTCCTGCATGCGTGCATCCCTTTCTATGGCAGGAATAATTTCTGCAAATTTACTTTTGTACCGGAGATCTAACAGTGTGGCAACCCAGTAGTCAGGATTATTTCTAATTCTCACAATTCGAGGGTCATGCTGCAGGTAGTGCAGCAAGAAGGCACTCATGTGTGTTGCGCATCCAGGAGCACCAAGTCCCTGTTGTGTTGGTGGCGAGGTAACAATCATGCTTCCTTCCTCTGTCCTCTCCCCCCAACCTCGCACAACAGAAATGTGATCAAGGTCTCCCTCATCTGATGAGTCTTCCATCAGTTCGTCCTCCACTTCTTCCTGGGCTCCTGCACCTTCCTCACTAGTTTGGCTGCTACCATGCGCCCTGGTAAAACCATCTCCCCCACCCTCACATGCCTGCCGCCTTGGTGCTGCCGACCGTCTGGACCTTGCAGATGTTAGCCCTTCCGCATACAACTCCTCCTCCTCTACTTCCTCCACCTCCTCTTGTGCCACCACCTGACTCCGAATTCTGTTTAACATGTGCTCCAGCATGTAAATCACCGGAATAGTCATGCTGATAATGGCATCGTCAGCACTAAACATCTTCGTCGCCATTTCAAAACTGTGCAGAAGGGTGCATAGGTCCCTGATCTGAGACCACTCCTCCAGCGTGATTTGCCCCACCTCTGGATCTCGTTGGCCCAGGCTATACGTCAGAACGTATTGCACCAGGGCTTGTCGGTGCTGCCACAGTCGCTGCAACATGTGCAGAGTTGAATTCCACCGGGTAGGCACATCGCATTTTAGCCGGTGAAGTGGCAGGCCCAACGACTTCTGTAGAGATGTAAGTCGCTGAGCTGCGGGATGCGAACGGCGGAAGTGAGCACACAGCGACCGTGCCCTCTGCAGAAGGCCATCTAGTCTGGGATAGTGGGCTAAAAATTGCTGGACAACCAGGTTCAACACGTGAGCCATACAAGGCACGTGTGTGACATTGCCCCGGCGAAGGGCCGCACCCAGGTTTGCAGCATTGTCGCACACGGCCTTCCCTGGTTTCAGGTCCAGTGGAGACAACCATTCATGAAATTGGTTCTCCAGAGCTGACCACAACTCCTCAGCTGTGTGACTCACATTTCCCAGACATTTCAATGTAAAAACCGCCGGATGACGTTGAGCCCTACTGCCAGCATAGTAAGGAGGTGTGCAGGATCCCTTCTGCGCAGTTAGAAAGCTTGTGGCATGACCAGACAGGCTTTGGGTGCAGGTGGAAGACCGAGAGGAGGTTGAGGAGGCAGAAGCAGTGGAGGAACTTTGACATAAAGAGGATTGACGCACAACTCGTGGGGACGGCAAGACTTGGACAGCAGCCCCTTGTCCTGCTGTCACCATAGTTACCCAGTGCCCAGTCAGCGACATGTAACGCCCCTGTCCATGCCTACTCGTCCAAGTGTCTGTGGTGAAATGCACCCTGTCACACACAGAGTTTCTCAAAGAAGCGGTGATGTTGTGTGCGACATGCTGGTGGAGCGCAGGCACACCTTTCTTTGAGAAGTAGTGCCGACTGGGCATCTGGTACTGGGGCACTGCGACGGACATAAGGTCTCGAAAATCCTCTGTGTCCACCAGGCGGAAAGGCAGCATTTCTGTAGCCAAGAGCTTGCAGATGGTGAAATTCAACCTCTTAGCTTTCTCATGGCTAGGAGGAAATGGTCTTTTACTTGTCCACATCTGAGGGACCGAGGGCTGGCTATTGTGCTTAGACGGGGTTGATAAGGGTGTCCCCGGCAAACTGCCGGTCTGTGAGGAAGATGCAGGCGGACATGTTAGGTTGCCTTGTTCCAAAGGTGGTGCTATCGATGTCGGACAGCGCTCAACACCAGCTGGTGTTACCACCTCCAAAGAAAATGATGACCTGCCAATCACGCTGGCTGTTGCGGGTAAAGAGGTGGCAGGTCTGCGCCCCAAAACAGGTGTGACTGCTGTCCCCCCAGTCACAGAGGATGAAGAGGCCGCGGATGCACAAGATATGGCAGACGGTGGTTGGCCCGGCCGGCTAGGCCGCATTGTAGCACACTGAGCTTCCCACTGCAACTTATGCTTCATGTCCATGTGCCGGTTCATGCATGAAGTACTCAAACTATGTATTCTTTGGCCTCTACTTAGCTTTTGCTGACAAATGTTACAGATAACACGAGTTGGGTCATCTTTATCGATCTGAAAAAATGCCCAGGCTATGCAAGGCTTAGCACCCATGCGACCTGAAGAGCCACCACGACTTGTGGTGAGAGGCAGAGTTGTGTTTGAGGATGCAGTTGTTGACGTGCTTCCAGTACTACGTCTCTGTCCAGGAAGGCGCAACCTGACCTCGTCGTCACTAGCATCTTCCTCCACCTCCTCTGCTGACCTCATCTCTTGGCTGACTGTGGGTTGACAGTAAGTGGGATCTCCAACCTCATCATCATCACCCTGTGCGTTATCACACCCGTCGTCCTCAGAGCCAACCTGTTCCTGCCCTGACAAAAAACTAAAGTTGTCGCTCCAATCAGGTATTTGAGTCTTATCATCGTCTTCCTCATTGTCTCCACCAACAGGAGTTACAGTTTGGGAATGAGGGTCTACATTATGGTCAGAACCTTCTGCGTCTGGTCCTGGATCCGACTCATAAAGATTCTGGGCATCAGTGCAGATCATTTCCTCGTCTGGATTCACAGAAGCGCTGGAGTCGACCTCTGATTCCCAGGCTATAGTATGAGTAAACAGCTCTGCAGACTCAACCATCTGTTCTACCTCATATTCAGACGGGCAGCTGGAGATTTGGGAGCTGTGAGGAAGCAAGTGCGATTGGGGTGACACCTTTGAGGACTGGAGTATTTGTGATGTTGAAGTTGATGTGGAGGAGAGCCCACTTAAAGGAGCACTTGTTATCCGTTGAAGCACCTGCTGTTTTTGTGCCTCATCTGGAATTCGTAGCGATTGGCGTGGCCGTAAGAAAGGGATCTTATCACATTGTCCGCTAAAAGAAGTAGAAATTTTAGTTTGGCTGGAAGATGGTCTTTCTTCTGCAGATGTTACTGTTGCTTTAACACCTACCCCACGGACACAACCTTTTTTCCCCTTCCCAACACGCCTATTCCCCTTTCCACCAGCAGCAGGCCTTTTTCCACTCATTTTGGTGGTTAACTAATTCACAACTCTGGAGTTGTTTGCACAAAAAAACAATGGATGGGAACCGAGCAGAGCTGAGTGGCCAAACTGTGGTATTAGGCCAAAACTATTGGCTGGGTTAGATGCAGAAAAAAATTATATTCAATTTGCAACCTGATGGAGGTCAGTATAGATGGACTAATAGAACAAGTCCCACACACAGCTAGAAGCCCAAATATTTTTTCAGAGGTAGATGTAGAAAATTTTTTTATTCAGTTTGCAACCTGATGGAGGTCTGTATAGATGGATTAATAGAACAAGTCCCACACACAGCTACAAGCCCAATATTTTTTCAGAGGTAGATGCAGAAAAAAAATATATTCAGTTTGCAACCTGATGGAGGTCAGTATAGATGGACTAATAGAGAAAGTCCCACACACTGCTAGAAGGCCAAATATTTTTTCAGAGCTAGATGCAGAAAAAAATTATATTCAGTTTGCAACCTGATGGAGGTCTGTATAGATGGATTAATAGAACAAGTCCCACACACAGCTAGAAGCCCAAATATTTTTTCAGAGGTAGATGCAGATAAAAATTATTTTTAATTTGCAACCTGATGGAGGTCAGTATAGATGGACTAATAGAGAAAGTCCCACACACTGCTAGAAGGCCAAATATTTTTTCAGAGCTAGATGCAGATAAAAATTATTTTTAATTTGCAACTTGATGGAGGTCAGTATAGATGGACTAATAGAACAAGTCCCACACACAGCTAGAAGCCCAAATATTTTTTCAGAGGTACTGTAGATGCAGATAAAAATTATTTTTAATTTGCAACCTGATGGAGGTCAGTATAGATGGACTAATAGAGAAAGTCCCACACACTGCTAGAAGGCCAAATATTTTTTCAGAGCTAGATGCAGATAAAAATTATATTCAATTTGCAACCTGATGGAGGTCAGTATAGATGGACTAATAGAGAAAGTCCCACACACAGCTAGAAGCCCAAATATTTTTTCAGAGGTAGATGCAGAAAATTTTTTTATTCAGTTTGCAACCTGATGGAGGTCTGTATAGATGGATTAATAGAACAAGTCCCACACACAGCTACAAGCCCAATATTTTTTCAGAGGTAGATGCAGAAAAAAAATATATTCAGTTTGCAACCTGATGGAGGTCAGTATAGATGGACTAATAGAGAAAGTCCCACACACTGCTAGAAGGCCAAATATTTTTTCAGAGCTAGATGCAGACAAAAAATTATTTTGAATTTGCAACCTGATGGAGGTCAGTATAGGTGGACTAATAGAACAAGTCCCACACACTGCTAGAAGGCCAAATATTTTTTCAGAGCTAGATGCAGAAAAAAATTATATTCAGTTTGCAACCTGATGGAGGTCTGTATAGATGGATTAATAGAACAAGTCCCACACACAGCTAGAAGCCCAAATATTTTTTCAGAGGTAGATGCAGATAAAATTTATTTTTAATTTGCAACCTGATGGAGGTCAGTATAGATGGACTAATAGAGAAAGTCCCACACACTGCTAGAAGGCCAAATATTTTTTCAGAGCTAGATGCAGATAAAAATTATTTTTAATTTGCAACCTGATGGAGGTCAGTATAGATGGACTAATAGAACAAGTCCCACACACAGCTAGAAGCCCAAATATTTTTTCAGAGGTACTGTAGATGCAGATAAAAATTATTTTTAATTTGCAACCTGATGGAGGTCAGTATAGATGGACTAATAGAGAAAGTCCCACACACTGCTAGAAGGCCAAATATTTTTTCAGAGCTAGATGCAGATAAAAATTATATTCAATTTGCAACCTGATGGAGGTCAGTATAGATGGACTAATAGAGAAAGTCCCACACACTGCTAGAAGGCCAAATATTTTTTCAGAGCTAGATGCAGATAAAAATTATATTCAATTTGCAACCTGATGGAGGTCAGTATAGATGGACTAATAGAACAAGTCCCACACACAGCTAGAAGCCCAAATATTTTTTCAGAGGTACTGTACATGCAGATAAAAATTATTTTTAATTTGCAACCTGATGGAGGTCAGTATAGATGGACTAATAGAGAAAGTCCCACACACTGCTAGAAGGCCACATATTTTTTCAGAGCTAGATGCAGAAAAAAATTATATTCAGTTTGCAACCTGATGGAGGTCAGTATAGATGGACTAATAGAGAAAGTCCCACACACTGCTAGAAGGCCACATATTTTTTCAGAGGTAGATGCAGAAAAAAATATATTCAGTTTGCAACCTGATGGAGGTCAGTATAGATGGACTAATACAACAAGTCCCACACACAGCTAGAAGCCCAATATTTTTTCAGAGGTAGATGCAGAAAAAAATATATTCAGTTTGCAACCTGATGGAGGTCTGTATAGATGGATTAATAGAACAAGTCCCACACACAGCTAGAAGCCCAATATTTTTTCAGAGGTAGATGCAGAAAAAAATATATTCAGTTTGCAACCTGATGGAGGTCAGTATAGATGGACTAATACAACAAGTCCCACACACAACTAGAAGCCCAATATTTTTTCAGAAGTAGATGCAGAAAAAAATATATTCAGTTTGCAACCTGATGGAGGTCTGTATAGATGGATTAATAGAACAAGTCCCACACACAGCTAGAAGCCCAATATTTTTTCAGAGGTAGATGCAGAAAAAAATATATTCAGTTTGCAACCTGATGGAGGTCAGTATAGATGGACTAATACAACAAGTCCCACACACAGCTAGAAGCCCAATATTTTTTCAGAGCTAGATGCAGAAAAAAATTATATTCAATTTGCAACCTGATGGAGGTCAGTATAGATGGACTAATAGAATGATGCTATGCCCAAAAGATTTTACTTCACTAGGTGCAGTAAAAAAATTGGTATTCTATACACAGGTGGTATATCTTGCAACACAGATAGGCTACTCCACTGACTAACACACTCTGCAATAGGCCAAAAAGGATTAGCTTTGCTAGATTCAGCCAAATGCTGTGAAAAAAACTTGCACAGCACTGGCACAGACCTGCCTGGCAAAAACTGATAGGAACTGATGTAACCTAGTCCTGAAAAGGACTCCAATTACAATTAGTCTTTACTCCCACAATCTATCTATTTAAGAGCACAGACCTGCCTGATAAAAGTCGTAGGAAATGCTGTAACCTAGTCCTTAAAAGGACTGCAATCACAACTATTCCCTACTCCCAAGCTATCTGTAGATTTGTGCGAAAATTGGCTTGAAATTAACAAGGTATAGCGCACACAGCAACAGCGGTGCCGTCTAACACGCAGCTGCAGCAGTGAGAAAATGGTGGCGACGGGGAAAATGGCTTGGTCTTATAGGGCAAGGACATGTGACATACACTGCCAATGACACATGCCCTTGCTTGTGTGAAAAAAAGCACTTCGCTCCGTGTGTGCGCTGCTGATAGGCTGACAGATTGCACCTCCCCACTGTAAATGCGGGAAAGAGAAAAAAAAAATGGAGATCTTCATTGTTCCTGCAGAGATCCATCCCCTGCCCCTCCCCCCACCCCGCTGTACACTCAAACTGCATATTAACATTAATTTTCATCATTACTGAGAAAAAATCCAGTTATGATTTTGGTGCACGAACAGTTATCGAACATAACCTCGAACAGCCGAATTTTTCTCAAATTGTTCGTGTTCGCCGAACGGCTCGAACACCGCCCAAAACAGCTCGAATTTGAGATTGGCGAACAGTTCGAGTAGAACAATGCTCATCTCTATTCATGTCCAATGAACTCAGCTCACCTCATGCACGTCACTGACAGCGTGGGAGAATTCTCCTGCGCATGCGGTGAGCGCTGGAGAATTCTCCCACGCTGGGATGGCATTGAGATGACAGGCTGGATGGCAGCTGAGCACTGCCATCCAGCATGCCATCCTTCATAGACACTGCAGAGCACAGGCATGCTTGCGCTCTGCAGTGTCTCTGAAGGATGACAAGCTGGATGGCAGCGCTCAGCTGCGATCCAGTCTGTCATCAGAATGCCATCCCAGCGTGGGAGAATCCTCCTGCTCAAGCGCTGAGCGCAGGAGAATTCTGCCATGCTGGGATGGCATTGAGATGACAGGCTGGATCGCAGTTGAGCGCTGCCATCCAGCATGCCATCCTTCATAGACACTGCAGAACGCAGGCATGCTTGCGCTCTGCCGTGTCTCTGAAGGATGACAAGCTGGATGGCAGCACTCAGCTGCGATCCAGCCTGTCATCTCAATGCCATCCCAGAGTGGGAGAATTCTCCTGCGCTCACCGCATGCGCAAGAGAATTCTCCCACGCTGTCAGTGACGTGCATGAGGTGAGCTGAGTTCATTGGACATGAACTCGGCTCATCTGGATGCTGTCACAGCGAGACACTGAGGAGCTTCACTGAGGAGCTTCTCAGTGTCTGCAGCATGGCAAGCTAGATGGCAGCGTTCTGCTGCGGTCCAGCCTGTCATCTCGATGTAGCAGAGCTGAAGCTCTATGAAGCGTTCAAAGAAGCGCCATCTTCTGGCACTGTACCCAACTCTTCCAGGGCCCTGGTGCGGTGGGTCACTGGGTAATAAAGGGGTTAGGGCCAGCTTGGTATTATCAGCTGGCCCTAAGCCCGAAATTCATGGGGTCACGCCAATATTAGACATGACCGCCATGAATTTCTAGTAAAATATTTAAAAAAAACACAACACCCAGAATAAAGACGTTTAATTGAAATAAATACACATTCCTTTAATATTCTAAATTAAACTCTACTTACCGTCACGCCCATTCCATCTGAAGCCAATGTCTTCTGCAATAAAAGTAAAATAATAAACCAACCTCATCCTTACCTTTCCTTGGTTCCCTGGACAGCTTCAGCTCTGCTACATCGAAATGACAGGCTGGACCGCAGCAGAACGCGGCCATCCAGCTTGCCATGCTGCAGACACTGAGAAGCTCCTCAGTGAAGCTCCTCAGTGTCTCGCTGTGACGGCATCCAGATGAGCCGAGTTCATGTCCAATGAACTCAGCTCACCTCATGCACGTCACTGACAGCGTGGGAGAATTCTCTTGCGCATGCGGTGAGCGCAGGAGAATTCTCCCACTCTGGAATGGTATTGAGATGACAGGCTGGATCGCAGCTGAGTGCTGCCATCCAGCTTGTCATCCTTCAGAGACACTGCAGAGTACAAGCACGTGCATGAGGTGAGCTGAGTTCATTGGACATGAACTCGGCTCATCTGGATGCCGTCACAGCGAGACACTGAGGAGCTTCACTGAGAAGCATCTCAGTGTCTGCGGCATGGCAAGCTGGATGGCAACGGTCTGCTGCGGGCATCTCTATGTAGCAGAGCTGAAGCTGTCCTGGGAACCATGGAAAGGTAAGGATGAGGTTGGTTTATTATTTTATTTTTATTGCAGGAGATCTTTGGCTTCAGCTGAAATGGGCGTAAAGGTAACTAAAGTTTAATTTAGAACATTAAAGAATTGTGTGTTTATTTCAATTAAAGGACTTTATTCTGGGTGTTTGTGTTTTTTTTTTAAATTTGACTATGAGGTTAGTAATGGGGGTGTCTTATAGACGCCTCTCCATTACTATCCTGGGCTTGATGTCAGCTGGCATTATAAGCTGACATCAACCCCAACCCTATTACCCCACTGCCACTGCTATAGGGCAGTGGAAAGAGCGAGGCTAAGTGCCAGAATTGACGCATCCTATGGATGCGCCATTTCTGGGGCAGCTGACGGCTGGTGTTTCTAGCCAGGTAGGGGGCCAATATTCATGACACCCTTCCTGGGCTATTAATATCAGCCCCCAGCTGTCTGCCTAGCCTTTGCTAGCTATTAAAATAGGGGGGACCCCCACGTCATTTTTTTGGGGGTCCCCCATTTTAATAGCTAGTAAAGGCTAGGTATTCAGCTGGGGGCTGGTATTAGTAGCCTGGGAAGCTCCTTGGGTATTACCCCCTTCCCAGGCTTCAAACATCTGCACCAGCCGTCTGCTTAACCTCCGTTACAGACTAAAATTAGGGGGAACCCCACGCCAATTTTTTTTTTAATAAATCCTTTATTTTAACACTAAATGACAAGTACAGTAACCAACACTATCACTGTACTTATTATATATGTGACTGACATGTTTCTATCTAATCTATGTGTAATGCTCTATTCTTTCTGTTCTAAATTGTCGGGTACCAGTGTATGCCGCTGCTGAATTGCCGGCTTTTCATGTTTCACTATGAGCACTGTTCCCATCGATTTGGGCAATCACTGTAATGCCAAAACCACCATGGCTGTGGCATTACAGTGAGTTGCAGACAATCCCTGCATGATTGGTGCTCTAAATAGCGTCAGACATGCAGGACGGGGACCCTAGCTCCCACCCGAGCATCGCGCAAGTACTCGGCGAGCTCCAAGCATCTCGAGTACTGAGATGCTCGGGCGAGTACCGAGCAGTGGCGAGCATGCTCGCTCATCACTAGTAATCACCATTAAAAAAAAGAAAAAAAAAAAGTAGCTTTTTCATCATACTGACATAAAAAAAAGGAATAAAAAGTAATGTAAAAAAATAAGGTATCAATGAAAATGTTAACTATGTTAACTCGTCCTGCAAAAAAGAAGCCCTAATATGGATCTGTCATTGAAAAAATAAAAAAGTCACAGCTCTCAGAATATGACGATTCAAAAACATTATTTTTTGTAAAATATTGTTTTTAGTGTGTAAAAGTCGGAAATAATCTTTTAAGTAGGTATAATCATACTAACCCGAATAATAAATCTGTGTTATTACCGCACAGTGACACCGTAAAAAATAAGTAAATAAAAACAATAACTAAATTACTATTCTTGTGAGATGACATATTTGCGATTTTTCTGACAAAAAGCATGGAGTGGATGTTGCAGAGTGAAAACACCTATAGAGTAAAAATAGTACTACAGCTGTAGTTGAATTCATCAAGAGGTTTAATTTCTAAAATGCAGTCACTTTTGTTTTTTTGCTCTGCTGGTACCTTTGAGCTCTACAAATATCGTCTGTAAACTATTCCTGAAAAATCTGTACTTCAAAAGCCAAATAGCGCACCTTCCTCATAAGCTCTGCTGTGTAGCCATACAGTAGTTTCTGACCATATATGGAGTATCATCATATTCGGGAATAATTGCACAACAAATTGTGGTGTCCAGTTAACCAATTATTCTTGGGTAAATGAAAATTTAAAAGGAGCATCAAACCGAGCATATGCCAACAACGGAGCACTTGTTGGGGCGGCGTTTACCTCCTCAAAGGACCTTTGCTGCTGGGGTTCCCATGGGATGGGGCGATTTTGGGGGCCTTGCGCTGTCCCTTTTAAAAGCTCATTCAGGGGACTCACTACTTGTGAAAACTTAGGTACAAATCACCGATAGTACCCCGCTAAACCCAAGAAGGCCTGAACCTCTCGCAGGGTACGGGGAGGTGGCCACTCCTGCACGACCATGACCTTACTGGTTACGGGCAGTACCCCATCCGGAGTCACCATGGGGCCTAAATATTCAATCCGTCTTATTTTTAGGCCGTAACTACTGAGCCGCCGGAGAACTTGACGTAACTTCTCAAGATGGTCTTCAAAAGAGGTTCCAAACACCACGATGTCATCTAGATATGTCAGGACTGATTCAAAATTCAGATCTCCTAAGCACTGTTCCATCAGGCGTTGGAAAGTTCCAAGGGTGGTAGTGAGCCCAAAGGGCATCCGGTTGAATTCATAGAGCCCCATTGGTAGGACAAACGCCGTCTTGACCTGATCTTTTTCGGCTACTGCTACCTGCCAATAGCCACTTGCTAAGTCCAACGTCGAGAAATATTTGGCCCGACCCAATGCCGACAGAGATTCTTCTATGCGAGGTAATGGATATGCGTCCAGCTCCGTGTGAGAATTTAATTTGTGATAGTCCACACAAAACCAAAGGGTCCCAACCTTCTTCTGCACCAAGACCAGAGGGACCTCCCAGGGGCTCTGGCTCTCTCGGATCACTTGGTTGTCAAGCATACTGGCCACCATGCTCTTCACCTCTTGATAGAGCTTTGGGGGAATTTGACGAAAACGTTCCCTTATAGGAGGGGTATCTCCCATAGGAATCTCATGCTCAATCGTCGGGGAACAACCGAAGTCCTCCGCATGTCGCGAAAAGGTCTCTTGATGTTCCCACAAGACCTTCTCCAGTTGCTCCAATTGCACGGGAGTCAGTTTCTCTGGATCCAATCCCATCTGGTCCATGATCACACGACCATTCCATTCTTCGGTAGGAGGTTCGGTCCGGCCTACTTCGACCGCGTATGTCCAGGAAGACTGTTCATCTGGGCGCAGTTTGAACACTGCCTTATCAGGCACCTTCCCCGCCAGCACGAACAGTTCAGTCAGAATGGTCCAAGCAGGAATTGTAACAGTCTCATCTAAAACGTTGATACATCTGACCGGCACCCATCCATTCTTCACAATCACCAGAGACCGGGCCACGTGCGCCTTGGCGAACAAGGACTTCTCTGGGGTTGGCTTGAGTAGTACTTCAAGCCCATTCAGTCTCTGAACAGACCCATTGGTAGCATTAACAGTTCTTCTTGTCGGGGTGCAGGCGAGATCGTGGTCCGCGATGGCACTTGGACCAGGCCCACCCGGCCCCCCAGGGACCGTACTCTTCAAGAGATCGCAGCTCAGCACTAGACGGTGTAACATTCTCTGTGTAGGTCGATGGTGGGTAGCCCAAGCCCAGTATCGGGGTGCCTTACTGGCATACATCTGATGATTTAGATCTCGCAGAACATTCATTCCGAGCGTCACCTCCATCCCTCTTCTAAGAGGGTGGTCCAACAGCACTATCCCTTTTCTGACCAAACATTTTTAGTTGCATCCACACAATTCCCTTCATCGTCAGTTGGCCATTGTTAGCTGCGGTAAGTTGACCGTCCTGAGGAGCCACTAGCTGACTGAAGTGTCTCTCGTACACTTCTAAGGGCAGTATGGTACATTCGGATCCTGTGTCAACTAAGCATCTCATCTTCCTCCCTTCAACCAGTGTTTCCAGCACTGGACTGCATGCAAACAAATCTTGTTCATCCCATCGAGGGCTTTGTGGGGGGGTGGGCCGTTGCTGTTCGCCCTCTCACGGCAGCGGCTGGGAGTTTAACGCCGGTGAAGGAGGCTCCGGGGCTGCAGACATCCGGCAGTATCAGGAGATGTGCCCCCGACGCCCACATCTCCAACAGGTGACTGCTCCTCGTGGACGAGAGCTTGAATCATTCGAGGAGGACGACCTGGCAGACTGCAGAACCACCATTTCAGAGGACACGGTGGATGGCCCCTCCATGGGAGAAGGGACCGGTCCAGCTCTGAGTTTAGACACCTCCAGCTTTAGCTCCTTCAACTCGGCACGCAGAGCCTATACAACTTTTACCAGTCCTTTCCTTCCTGAAGCTGGCATCCGACCTCCCTCCAGCTGTGTACTGTACACTGCCCCCTCGACCACCAGAGTAGACTCCTCTTCTCTTTCCACCGTGGCCTAATAAATCTGCCAGGAGGACAATTCCGGTGTAGCCCGGGTCATCTCCATCAGTTTGTCTCGAAGGAGTTTCTCTTGCTGACAACTTTATCTTCCAAAAGGTAGGGGAGAAAACAAGGGGATCTGCTAATTTGGATCTAATCCTTATAAACAGGGAGGAAATGGTTGAGGAGGTAAAGGTGGCTGGGACCCTAGGAGGCAGCGATCATGCTATTATAGAATTTTGGATAACTAGAGGAGGAAGACATGTGAAGACTCAAACTTCAAGGTTAGATTTTAGAAAGGCAGATTTTAAGAGACTCAGAAAGAGAATAGGAGGGATCCAATGGCTGGATGTCCTTAAGGACAAAAATGTCCAGGAAGGATGGGAAATTTTTAAAAATGAGATTCTCAAAGCACAATCGTTAACAATCCCGAAAAGTAGGAAGAATGGGAAGCATTTAAGGAAACCAGGATGGATGAACACAGAACTTAAACACATGCTAAAAAGAAAGAAAGAAATGTTTATTAAATGGAAAGAGGGAGGCATATCTAAAGAAGATTATAATGCAGTCTGCAGATCCTGCAGGGCACGTATCAGGTTAGCTAAAGCTGACAATGAATTAAGGCTTGCAAGAGATGTCAAAAGCAATAAAAAAGGATTTTGGGGGTATGTCAAAAGTAAAAGAAAAGTCAAAGATGCTATAGGATTTTTACAGGATGAAAATGGAGAAATGTTAAGAGAGGATGTTGAGAAGGCCGAACTTTTTAATTCCTATTTTGCATCTGTTTTCTCTCAGAAAGAAAATGTAACATCAACTGATCTTCACTGTCCTTTTAAAGGAATAGAGGAATCCAAGTTATCTGTAAACAGAGAGATTGTGAGAGAACATTTAGCTAACATAAATGAGTTCAAGTCTCCAGGTCCAGATGAATTACACCCCAGAGTACTGAAGGAGATCGTAGAAGAAATTTTAGAACCACTCTCCATAATCTTTGAAAATTCTTGGAGAACAGGAGAAGTCCCAGAAGACTGGAGAAGAGCAAATGTTGTTCCTATCTTCAAAAAGGGGAAGACGGTGGACCCAGGGAACTATAGGCCGGTGAGTCTGACTTCTATACCAGGAAAGATCTTTGAACAAATTATTAAACAACATGTATGTAAGTACATGGATAAGAATGAAGTGATTAACCAGAGTCAGCATGGGTTTGTAACTAACAAGTCATGTCAGACTAACTTAATTTCCTTCTATGACAGAATCACTGACTGGGTGGATCAGGGAAATGCTGTAGATATAGTATATCTTGACTTCAGCAAAGCATTTGACAAAGTATCTCACACCATCCTTATTGAAAAAATGACCAAATATGCAATGGACCAGGCAACTGTTAGGTGGATTCATAACTGGCTTAGTGATCGGACTCAAAGGGTGGTTGTAAATGGCTTCACATCCAGCTGGATGAATGTCTCAAGTGGGGTACCACAGGGCTCCGTCCTGGGACCTGTATTGTTCAACATCTTTATCAATGATTTAGATCAGGGGTGGGCAATTAATTTTCCCGAGGGGCCACATGAGAGACTGTGACTGTTGGGGAGGGCCGAACCAATAGGCTGAAATTAATTCTGCTCAATATTAATATTAACATATTAATTCTAATTATTATTATTAATGATTACATAAATATGAATTGTGTAACTTAATATTGAGCAGAATTAAGTGTGCTGACATCCCCCTATATACAGCTTGAGCCCCCACACAGCCTCTCTATATACAGCATGAGCCCTACACAGCCCCCCATGTCCATTATGAGTCCCACACAGCCCCACAAGGCCAGCATGAGCCCCACACAGCCCCCCCATGTTCAGCATGAGCCTCACACAGCCCCCCCGTGGCCAGCATGAGCCCCACACATCCCTCCCGTGTCCAGCATGAGCCCCACACAGCCCCCTCATGTCCAGCATGAGCCTCACACAGCCCCCTCATGTCCAGTATGAGAGCCCAAGAGCCTCCCCAGTGTCCAGCATGACAGCCCTCCCCAGTGTCCAGCATGACAGCCCTCCCTAGTTTCCAGTATGACAGCCCTCCTTAGTGTTCAGCATTAAAGCCTCCCAGTGCCCAGCATTAAAGCCCCCCAGTTTCCAGTATGAGAGCACCCCTGTGTCCAGCATGACAGCCCTCCTTATTGTCCAGCATGAGAGCCCCCCAGTGTCTCCAGCATGACAGCCCTCCCCAGTGTCCAGCCTGACAGCCCTCCCCAGTGTCCAGCATGACAGCCCCCCCTGTGTCCAGCATGACAGCCCCTCCTGTGTCCAGCATGAGAGCCCCTCTGTGTCCAGCATGAGAGAGCCCCTCTGTGTCCAGCATGAGAGCCCCCCCCTGTGTCCAGCATGAGAGCCTCCCTGTGTCCAGCATGAGAGCCCCCCCGTGTTCAGCCTGAGAGTACCCCCCCTGTGTCCAGCATTAAAGCCCCCCCTTCGTCCAGCATGAGAGTGCCCCCCCTGTGTCCATCATTAAAGCCCCCCCTATGTCCAGCATATACTTACCTCACTCCCTGTTCCCCTGGCGCTCCTGTCTGAGAAGCACTGACTCTCCGCAGTGCACAGGCTGACGCCATCGCATCAGGTGTTTCTAAGGCTGATTGATGGAAGAGCGAGGTAGCGGGCCCTCCTCCACCAATGCATTCACAGCGGATTGAGACCGCGAATTGAGACAGCGGTGACGGCGTGTGGGCGGGCAGTGACGGCGGGCAGTGACGTCATGTGTGTGAGCTGGGAAGGGCATAGTGCGGCCCGTGGGCCACTGTTATCAGCCCCTTGGCAGTCTTGGTCCACGGGCCGGACTGGAACAGCCAGAGGGCCGAATGTGGCCCGCGGGCCGCACTTTGCCCAAGTCTGATTTAGATGAAGGAATTGAGGGTAAACTGATTAAATTTGCTGATGACACAAAGCTAGGAGGGATAGCTAATACTAGAGAAGAGAGAGAGAGGATTCAAAAAGACCTAAATAAACTGGAGCAGTGGGCAGCAACCAACAGAATGGTTTTTAACAGGGAAAAATGCAAAGTACTACATCTGGGCAATAAAAATGAAAAAAGCATATACAGAATGGGAGGAATAGAGCTAAGCAACAGTACATGTGAAAAAGACTTAGGTATACTAATAGATCATAGACTGAACATGAGTCAACAGTGTGATGCAGCAGCAAAAAAGGCAAATACAATTCTGGGATGTATTAACAGAAGCATACAGTCTAGATCACGTGAAGTCATTATCGGTCTTTACTCCTCTTTGGTCAGACCTCATCTGGAATACTGTGTACAGTTTTGGGCACCACATTTTAAAAAAGACATAGACAAACTGGAGCAAGTTCAGAGAAGAGCGACCAGAATGGTGACTGGTCTGCAAACCATGTCCTATGAGGAACGGTTGCAGGATTTGGTAATGTTTAGCTTGCAAAAAAGAAGACTGAGAGGAGACTTAATAGCTGTCTACAAGTATGTCAAGGGCTGTCACATTGTAGAAGGATCATCTTTATTCTCATTTGCACAAGGAAAGACTAGAAGCAATGAGATGAAACTAAATGGGAGAAGACACAGATTAGATATTAGAAAAAACTTTTTGACAGTTAGGGTGATTAATGAGTGGAACAGGCTGCCACGAGAGGTGGTGAGTTCCCCTTCAATGGACGTCTTCAAACAGAGGCTGGACAGACAACTGTCTGAGATGATCTAGTGAATCCTGCTTTGAGCAGGGGGTTGGACCAGATGACCCAGGAGGTCCCTTCCAACTCTACCATTCTATGATTCTATGATTCTATGATTCTATTGGCTAACCCTGTTATGAATTGATCCCGGAGCATGCGATCTACCTCTTGGAATGCCTCCATGGGCCCTGGGTCTAGTCGCTGCACCTCATTCAATGTCTCCTGTAAGGTATTCGAGTACTGCATCAAGGTTTCACACTCCCTTTGGGGCGATTGAAAAATAAGGATTGAAGCTGGGCCACACGAGCCCGGCCTCCCGAACTCCACTCTAACAGTTCCAAGATTTTCTCTAACGTGCTGCTCTCTGACTCTGGACGTACCATCACCATCCGCCTAGCATCGCCCTCTAGTGCATTTAATGCCAGCTCTGCTCATAACGTGGGGGGCCAGATTACACATCCGCAGAATACGCCGGACCCTCTCAGCCCAATCCTGCAACGCCCGTCGTATTTCGGCATGTGCTGGAGTAAAGCTACTACCGGCACATACACTCCCAAAGTCGCCGCGGCAGCCAGGGGTTCCTCAACCAACGAAGGGGCTGCTGGTGTGGCAGAGTCATTTCTTCCCTTGCCTCCGTCCATGACAAGCAATGGATCCTGCCGACTATGCCAAAAATTTAATGACCAAAGGTCCAAGAGAGATCCAGAAATAGATCTCTATTTTCTAATTATTGCTCCCACAGTTGATTTCTTCACACCAAGCTGCTTGCCTATTGCAGATTCAGTCTTACCAGCCTGGTGCAGGGCTAAAATTTTGTTTCTGGTGTCCCTCGACAGCTCTTTGGCCTTCACCATAGTGGAGTTTGGAGTGTGACTGTTTGAGGTTGCAGACAGGTGTCTTTTATACTGATAGCAAGTTCAAACAGTTGCTTCAGGTAATGAGTGGAGGACAGAGGAGCCTCTTAAAGAAGAAGTTACAGGTCTTTGAGAGCCAGAAATTTTGCTTGTTTGTAGGTGACCAAATACTTATTTTCCACCAAAATTTGAAAAAAAATTCTTTCCAAATCAGACAATGTGATTTTCAGGATTTGTTTTCTCATTTTGTCTCTCATAGTTGAGGTCTACCTATGATGTCAATTACAGGCCTCTCTCATCTTTTTAAGTGGGAGAACTTGCACAATTGGTGGCTGACTAAATACTTTTTTTCCCCACTGTATGTATAGCGCTGGCGATGACGCTGGCACTTGTAAGTCATGTTATCATCACGCACACAGGGTTTGATAACATGCTAAGTGGGCCGACTCGTCTGGGGAAACTAACGCAGCATCAACTAGTCAAAGGCCTCATTTACATATCATGTACGGACTTTAGAAATAATTTTTCTAAGGCTAAGTGCCCACGATGAAGAAATGCTGGAGATTTTTTCCTCATCTCCCTGGCAAGAAAAACGCATGCGGATTTTACATGCGTTTTTCCTGCCAGGTACAAGCGTTTGTCAAGCGTTTTTGCATGCATTTCTAAATGCGGGTTATTAAGCGCTTTTCCAAGCGATTTCAGCATCACTTGGAAAAGTGTTTGACAACTTGGTCACACTATATAAATCCATGCAACCGGCATGGATTTATATAGTGTGACCAAGTTAATAGTTGAAAAAAAGATTAAAAATGGTAAAAAAAAAACAACAAAAAAACATTATACTCACCTTCCGATGGCCCCCGGTCTTTTCTTTGCTGCGTCCGGTCTCTTGTACGGCTCGCGGTGGTGTGAAAGGACCTTTCATGACGTCATTTAGTCATGTGACAGGTCACGCGACCGCCGACGTCAGCGGTCGCGTGACCTGTCACATGATTAAATGACGTCATGGAAGGTCCTTTTAGACCATCGCGAGCTGTCGGGGAGCCAGGACGCATCATACAGGAGATCGGGGGACATCAGAAGGTGAGTATATGTTTATTTTTTATTTTAAATTCTTTTTTTAACAGGTACCATGGTACCCGGGTCTGGATGAGAGTCTCCTCTTCTCCAGACCCGTGTACCATCCGCACATTGAATCTCTTAATATCCGCATGTGCACATGTAGTCATGCGGATATTAAGCGATTCAATGCAAGTCAATGGCGGCAATTACGCTGCGTGTCCGCAAAATTAATGGACATAAGCATATTTTTCCGCAATGATAATCCGCAGCGGAAATTTTGGCAGCATGTGTACAGCACATGCGGATTATCATTGGGGACAATGGGGCACGTATTACCAATCACTTTTTAAGCGTTTTCGCTGCAGAAAATCGACGGCAAAAACGCTTGAAAAATGCATAGTGGGCACGCCGCCTAAAGATCTGTTTAAGCGTTTAATGTAATGAAGGGACTGTTAGGCAGTGTATTTATATATGTAGACAAAACTGCTGGTGGTTGTGGGGACACGGGGGACCTGACAGGTTCCCTTTAAACAGTAGTTTACAACCACATATCTAGTATTGCCATGTGCGATAAAAATTGCATAACGAATTGTGGTGTTAATATTCTCCTATTCACCTTGTGTGAATTAAAGCACCACTATGGAATTTTTATTTTTTTTTACTGCTGGAATGGTATAACTAATGCATGTTCGATGCGCTAGCAATATGCTTGTGAAATGACAGACGGCGATAGCCGTGGACAAACTGCTGCTCCATAACGATCTGGCACTTTACAGGAAAATTGTGTCTCAGTCTCAATGTGCTCTCAGGTGTGGAGTACATCACACTCACTTGTCAGCCGCAGAACTCCAGGCCTCCATCTTCCAGAGATGCCACACGTAACTCAGGGGAGACCCAATTCATTTTACCAACCGAAAGTTTACTGGACAGTTCAAGTTCATCAGATTGTAACATGCAGTATCGGGCGCAACACGTCTTATTCCTTGTTTCCTTAATAGAGTACACTTCCAGCATTACTATTCATTCCTTCTGGACTATCCTTACATTGATTGGGTCTGTCAGCCCCAGAGATTTCCCGTCCAGTTCCACAGTGTATCCAGGATCCATTACCTTCTGCTCACGCGGTTCCGCGTCCATTGTCTCCTGTACGTCAGAAGATAAGGTACTCTTCATAGTATCTGTATTGAGCCTTGAGCTTTGGACCGTGCAGGAATGTCGGCCTTCCACTGCCCCAAAGGATAGATGCTTGCCCACTGCAACTTGAACTTGACCTTGGTTAGGGTACTTCCCGATCTGATCTGCTATCAAGAAGCAGTCCACTTTTACTGGGGCTTTCCTCTCCCACTATGGGCTAGCCTCGAACTTTAACTATGTCTTTCCCTACAGTATGTAGCTGGTAGATCTCCTCTCAACACTTTGAATTATATCACTTATCTTAGATTTTACATTCCCTATATTCCTGCTGCACACTTTGCCTATTATACTAACAATACTTATCCCACACAATACATTATACATACATTAACCAGATTACACCTATAATGCTTACCAAAGTTTATCTTACCCTACAGTCACTACCTTATGTTCTAACCTATATCTTACTCTATATTTATACACTAAACATAAACATTACTTATACACTACACATTACCATACCAACATATACACCTAAGACCGTAATACACAGTTCACACTTCACATGAGACAATGTATGTATAAAACGAATAACATCATTTACATAGCGCGATTCTTGTCTTCAGGGGCAGGAACAGTCCACCACTGTCTACAGGGGAGACAGTACAGTCCACCACTTTTACATGCTTACCAGACACTGTCTTCAGCTCTTTCTGGCGCCTCCAGAACTGATCTGCCATGTTGTAACCACAGCTTCTGACTGATTGGAAGTCAGAAGTAATGGTCCCAAGCTCTCAATGTAAGTCTATGAGTGTCTCATTATGGCTCTCATAGACTTACATTGGGAAGTGCCGGTCCGCCTTGAAAACACTGGAGTGATCTGCCGAATACAGAAGGTAGTGGCTGGAAAGTATATTATTAGGTGCAGGGCACATGCATTAGTGATACCACAGCAGCGGTGAATTTTAAAAAAACATGGTGCTTTAAACCTTTGAGGCTAAAGCACCTAATCTATTTTATAACATTTAAATTGTTCGCTTTCATGGCTCAATGTTACTTTGTGGGTTAAACTTTGTGAGTTAAAATGCTCTCCATACCTCTAAATAAATTCATTTTGGGGTTTAGTTTCACAAACAGGGTGTTAGTCTCACCTTGTGAAGTGGGTCCTCCAAACCCAAGGTCCGGGTGGGCACACAGATCACAAACGTCAGTGCAGCAGACAGGTGAGGCATGCATGCTGCACTGACGTTCGTGATCTGTGTGCCCTGTGTGCCCACCCGGACCTTGGTTTGGAGGATCCACTTCACCAGGTGAGCCTAACACCCTGTTTGTGAAACTAAACCCCAAAAGGAATTTATATAGAGATATGGTGAGCATTTTAACCCACAAAGTACATCAGAGAATTTTATAGCCCCAGAGAAATAGCAGAGGTTCTGGAAGCTGCAGGCAGACAGGTAGCTGAGGCACTGGAAGCCACAGGCAGACAGATAGCTGAGATACTGGAAGCCGCAGGCAGATAGGTATCTCAGGGACTGAAAGCCACAGGCAGACAAGTAACGGAGGGACTGGGAGCTGCAGGCAGCCAGAAGAACGCAGACAGGGAACTGTGCACAGACAAACTAAAAGTCTTAATATCAAGACACAGGTGTGTGTCTTGGTGAGCCTTATATAGGCCTAAGCAGATGATCATGTGGCACCCCAGGGGTCTGGTTACCACAGTAATAGAAATATTACGTCTGAGAGCAAGTGGGAGGTTTCCTTGTCAGGAGCCCTTAAACATGCAACACCTCCTGTCCCAGACCAGATAGGTCAGGAACCTGCCCTATATAAACTGGATCTGGGGCGGGGTTAGTTGAGTTAGAGCCTGGAGTTAGTTCCAGACACAGGGAAAGTAACAGCTAGGAGCTCTGTAGGAGCCAGGATCTGAAGACCAGGGACTTGAGCTAAGCAGAGTTCATCCTGGCTGAAGACACTACGACCGGACACAGGAGTCCGAGGCTGTGAGGACTTATATATCCAGCAGCAGAAACCAGCCGGCAGGGGATTTCAGGTCCTCTGGCCATAGGAAGCCCGGAGGCTCAGTCGCACACAAGGGACCGGTACCGCCATCGAGGAGCGGAAGCTACCAGAGGGTCCAAGTCACCAGCCATACGGGTGAGCACCACACGGTATACTCAGGGACGTGGGCTACTTCCACTCGCTTACAGCAAGGTAGCCAGGAAGAGTGCAGACAGATGGGGAGGCCTACAACTCCACCTGGCCAGGGGAACTCCTGTTTGTTCACAGACTGACCAGGCACCTTATGCTAGCCAGTACTCCTGGGAGGGTCTGCCTTATCATCATCAGTAAAGACGCTGAACTGCACTGCAAAGACTCTGAGTCGTTCCTGCTTCGCCCGTGCACCATCACCCCCATCATCCACACTCGCTGCCCTGAAGCTATACTCCTGTCGTGGGGAGTTGTCCTATCCTCTGCTGCGTACACCACACCAGCCTCAGCGGTCTGCCTCGCAGTGGCGGTACACCCTGACCGCAATCCACGGGTGGCGTAGTCGGACAATTAACCTAAAACCTAGAAAAAGGCTGCCACTGGTCTGACCACCCTGAGCCACGGGACCGGGTCGCCACTACTACTCCCAGCATTGCCCTGAAGCCCAGTCCCGAGTGCCCCACGGCCCAGGGGGCGAGTCAGCTTTTTGGCGTAGTCGGCAGGATTGTGACCAACCTGCCACAAACGGGTATTGCGTGCCTGGAAAAGACTTTGTACTTACCTGAGTGAAGTTTCCCGCCATCCGGAGCCGTTTCCCACCATCTTCAGTCGTCTCCCGCCATCTTCAGTCGTTTCCCGCCGTCTTCAGCCGTTTTCCCGCCATCGGACGCCATCTTCAGGATGCCGCACGGTAAGAAGAGGGGCGTGGATGTCCAAACCGCGCGAGACCCGAAGCTCCGCCCCACGCACCGACGCTGCGCAAGGTCCTGGAAGGGAGAAAGAGCGACGCTGACGTCACCAGGACGCGACGTAAGGTCCTCGTCCGGAGCAGCACCAGCAGAGCCGCGGCCTACTGAAGAGGATCGTCGGAAGGTAGGCCACGCTTAACTAGGGGGGAGGAAGATGACGGACGCGGAGGAACCTTCTACCACCAGCGCCGCTGCAGCAGCGGTGATGCCATTTACAATGCCTTACATCCCTGGAGCGGCCTGGCTGCCCCAATACTCAGGGGAGTCGCATACCCTAAGCGACTTTAAAGAGAAACTGTACAGCCTATTTAAAGTGTACCCCCTGACGGAGGGACAAAAAGTGAGCATATTGGTAGGCCAGCTAACTGGCGCAGCCCAACGTGAAGTAAAGTCCTGGTCAGTCAGGGATAAGGAGACTGTGAAGGAGACCTTAGCCCATCTGAAGCACACTTTTGATACCCGTACCTCAGCAGAGATCAAAATGAGATTTTATGAGTGCAAGCAGCGGGCCCAAGACAGTATAAGAGACTATGCTTTGAATTTGCAGGAGGCCCTAGGAGCCATTAAACAGGCAGACCCTGACAGTGTGCGGAATGCAGATGAACTGTTAACTGAACAATTCATTGAGGGTCTCCTGTCCAACGCCCACCGAACCCAGTTACATGCAATGGCCTTGAAGAACCCTGGGTTAGACTTTGCAAAGTTCAAAGACAGGGCCATCCGGGTGCTCCGAGAACCGGCACCGGGTAGCGCTGTAACCCACCGGTGCCCTGCTATTACCTATCACCAGGAGGCGGCGCCCTTGTCTGCAGGGCCTGTAGGAGCTGGTGCGCAGGCTTTGGATAGAGACCCGGCTGCAGACCTGCACCATCAGGTCCAAGAACTGACCAAAAGTGTTGCCGCATTAACCAGGAATGTGCAGTCGTTACAGGTATCCTCCCCAGGAGGGATCAAGCTGGCTACCAGTCCGGAGGACGTCCCGTGGCGTCGACAGAGGAGGATCCCATCGTCCAGAGGAAGACCCAGCGACAGATACAACGAGGATGGACAACCCATCTGCCGCCGCTGCAATCAACCCGGACATATGGCAAGGTACTGTCATTTAAACGGGCACAACCTGGGGCAGAGGGCCAATCCCCAGGCATAAGATCATCAGGCCCATCGAACTGGCGTGATAAATACGTAGGGGGACGTCCAGTCTTGCCTGTGGTACTGGATGGCATTCCTTTGAGTGCCCTACTAGACACCGGGTCACAGGTAACTACCATCCCTTATGTGCTCTTTAAGCGGTACTGGAATGACTCGGACATAACCCGCTACCCAGATGATGACCTGAGTATCATCGCCAGCAATGGTCAGCCCGTGCCGCAGGTGGGATTCAAAGAGGTGACCATTAAAATCGGTAAAGTTGAACTGGCGGCACAAGGACTGATTATTGTGGACATTGACCGTCGTGAGAGTCACCCTAAAATAACCTGGGGTACTAACGTGATTGAAAATTGTCTTGCAGAAAGAATGGTTATATTACAGCAGGTTGCCATGAACGCCAGTTCCAGTCAGCAGCGTGTCCTACAAAAGGAGATCCGGGCACTGATGAAACGGCAACAGGTGGAACTCTCTGGTGGTGAGATTGGTAGCGTGAGAATGTGTGACCCGTTCCCTATTGCCATGCCCCCGAAAAGTGAGATGATGATATGGTGCCGGGCAGCTATTGGTCTAAGAGGTAGAGACTACCAAGCAATGGTCGAACCAATCTACTCGGACAGTAGGCCCATCATTTTTACAGCATGGGGTGTGGTCGATGTACGCCATGGGAGGGTGCCCGTCCGCATCATAAATATTGGGGAGAGAGAAGTATACCTGCCCCGGTATGCCACGCTAGCCAAATTGTTCACCATAAACCAAAATTCTGTAAAGGCCGTAGAACCCTTGCCTCCATCTCAACCAGAGGAAGGTAACGGCTCTAAGAAACAAATGGAGGACTGGTGTCAGCAGCTGCATTTGGGTACTGACTCCACTCTCTCACACCAAAAACAGGGAGTCTACCGGGTGGTTCAGGAGTACGAAAGAGTCTTTAGTAAACACCCGCTAGACTTCGGGCGAGTAAAGGGGGTAGAACATCACATCCCCACAGGAGACCATCCACCCATAAAGGAAAGAAACCGACCTGTACCCCCTGCACACTATCAGCATGCAAAGGGGATGTTGCGAGACATGAAGGAAGCTGGGGTAATCAGGGACAGCTGTAGCCCCTGGGCAGCTCCACTAGTTCTAGTGAAAAAGAAAGACAACACCATGAGAATGTGTGTAGACTACAGAAAGGTCAACCGAATCACACACAAAGATGTGTACCCGTTACCTAGGATAGAAGAATCTTTAGCTGCATTAAAATCTGCTAACTTCTTCTCCACTTTGGATCTTACTAGCGGGTACTGGCAGGTTGTTGTAGCAGAGGCGGACAAGGAGAAGACTGCGTTCACCACCCCGATGGGTCTCAGCGAATTCAACTGTATGCCGTTCGGGCTCTGCAACGCACCAGGAACCTTCCAGCGGTTGATGGAATGCTGTCTGGGACACCGGAATTTCGAGACGGTCCTGTTATACCTGGACGATGTCATCGTTTATTCCAAGACTTACGAGGACCATCTGAAACACCTGGCAGAAGTGTTTGACGCCCTGGCAAGCTACGGCCTAAAGGTGAAACCCTCCAAGTGTCACCTGCTGAAACCAAAGGTGCAGTACCTGGGACACGTGGTGAGTGCTGACGGAGTGGCTCCCGACCCCGATAAGATCACCATGATTAAGGACTGGCCAAGACCCTCCAGCATAAAGGAAGTGCGACAGTTCCTCGGGTTGGTAGGCTACTACCGAAGATTCATTCCCAGTTTCACCAGAATGGCAGCTCCTATGCAGGACCTCCTGATAGGCCAGTCCAGGAAGGCCAAAAAATAGAAGCCACCCTTCAGGTGGGAAAAGCTGGAAGAGGAGTCCTTCCGCCAGCTGAAGATGGCCCTCACGGGGGATGAAATCCTGGCGTACTCTGACTACGGCCAGCCCTTTATCCTTCACACGGACGCAAGCAACATCGGGCTAGGAGCCATACTGTCCCAGATCCAGCAGGGGAGAGAGCGGGTAATCGCTTATGCCAGCCGAAAACTACGACCCACAGAGAGAAACCCTGAGAATTATAGCTCATTCAAGCTAGAGTTCCTGGCAGTGGTGTGGGCAGTGACGGAACGTTTCAAGCATTACCTTGCCTCCTCCAAGTTCACCGTGTACATGGACAACAACCCGTTGACACATCTGGACACTGCAAAACTTGATGCCCTGGAGCAGAGATGGATGGCCCGCCTGTCCAACTATGAATTCACCATCAAATACCGGGCGGGACGCTCAAATGCCAACGCGGATGCCCTGTCCAGGATACCGAACTTACCGGACGGAGGGGAAGATCCAGAGGAACTGAAAGAAATCGAACTCCCTGCGTTCCACCATCATGGGATAACCCAGTATTCACACCGTGTAAGGGACAAGCACTCTGCTACGTTCAATCCCTTACCCCACTGCAGCTGGGCAGAGACTCAAGACAGTGACCCCGCAGTCCGTCTGGTGAAGGAAATGCTGACACAGGCTAATGCCCACCTTGACCCAGACGACCCGGAGGAGACCAAAGAGCTGTGGAAGGAGAAGAGTAAACTGTTTCTCTACAAGGGGAAGCTGTGCCGGGGAACTGTCAACTCCCGGACACATGAGCTGACCTGGCAGGTAGTGGTCCCGAGACGGGACGCGGCTATGGTCCTGGAGGCATACCACGACGGAGCAGGGCACTTCAGATGGAAGAAGCTGGAGTTCCTGTTGCATGACCGGTTCTTCTGGGTAAACATGAGAGGGGCCATTGAGAGATGGTGCAGAGACTGCGGCCGTGCAACCTGAGGAGGAAGGACCGTGCCAGCCAGAAGACCCCCCTGCAGCCCATCATCACGAAGCAACCACTAGAACTGGTAGCCCTGGACCATGTGAAGCTGGCTCCGAGTAGGTCCGGGTACGTCTACGCCCTCACCATCGTAAACCACTACTCCCGGTTCCTGGTGGTGGTCCCTGTCAAGGACTTAACAGCTCAAACAGCAGCTAGAGCCTTCCAGCAGCACTTCTGCCGTCCACACGGGTATCTGGAGCAAGTGTTGACTGACCAAGGTCCAGCCTTCGTAGCGGAGGTCTTCCAGGAGTTCTGCAACTTGTATGGCTGCAAGAAGATAAGGACAACGCCTTACCACCCCCAAACCAACGGGCTGTGTGAGAAAATGAACAATATCGTCATTGATCTCCTCAAGACGTTGCCCCTGGAAGAACGCAGCCTGTGGCCAGAGAAGCTGCCAGACCTGATTGACTTGTACAACCATATCCCGGTGAATGCTACGAATTGCACCCCAGCTTACCTGATGCGCGCAAGACCAGGTAAGCTGCCAATTGACCTGGAGATGGGAGTCCTGACACCCGAGGACACCTCACCAGAAGCAGACTGGGACAAGGAACGGCAGCAGCAGTACCGGAAAGTACAGGAGACCGTGGAGCGAAGTCTGTCTCAAGCAAGAGGAAGGCACGAGAGGACTTATAAACAACATGCTCCCGCTGCTCCCCTGTCACCTGGAGAGCAGGTCTTGAAGAGGAAGAGACGGCTCCACAAGTTGGATGACCAGTGGGAGAAGGACCCGTACACCGTACTGCCTTCACGCCATGAGAATCCAAAAGTCTGTATAATCAGTAAGGATGGACGAGAGACCACAGCCACTGTCTCCAGAGACCACCTGAAGAAGTGTCCCGAGCAGCTACAAGGTGCTGAAGAAGACCAGGATGTCCTTCAACCCGCAGAGGAAAAGGAAGAAATGATCAGTACCGTACTCGGAGACTTTTCCCGATCCTGGACTCAAATCAACAACGCAGTCGTGGTACCCATCCTCACCTTTCTCCAGCCAGCCCAGGAGGCAGAAGGATCCAGACAAGCAGCCCAGGAGAATCAACCCTCTGCTAGTAGTGAGCCTGTCGTGCCCCTAGTAATCCAAAGAGTACGCAGAAAGCTGCCAGGCCTACCCGCAACACCTCCTACACCCTGTAGTGCAGAGCCAGATAGTGGGTTACGTAGGTCCACCAGGAGCACTAGAGGACAAATGCCCGCTCGCTGGAGGATCTAAAATGTAATGTGAATTTGCCTGTAAATTGTCAATGTTGAAAATGGTTTATGTTTTTGTTGCCTGTTTATTGATTATGTTTCTCTAGTTACCCTGCAGGTTTATTTGGACTGACAGGTTATGGACGCTGAGTAACCGGAACTACATTGTAAATAGTTCCACTTGGTGCCTCTGGCGAAGACGGCCACGGAAGAAAAACCTGTCTGGCGTGGTCCCGTGTGGTCCAAAGTAGTTCGCTTCGCCTTGCAGCCACGACCAGGGCCAACGTTTGGGGTTTGCTTTGGACAGGTCCTCTACTCTGTTCTAAGACTTCACCTTGGGTGATATGGACACCCGGTTACGGAAATGCCGTGACCATCAAGACAAAATGTACTTTTTCCTGTTATTGTTTATACCCTGTTATATTATGTTTCAAAAATGTGTTTAGTCCCGGAGTACTAAATTTCACCAGGGGGGAATGTGGCACCCCTGGGGTCTGGTTACCACAGTAATAGAAATATTACGTCTGAGAGCAAGTGGGAGGTTTCCTGGTCAGGAGCCCTTAAACATGCAACACCTCCTGTCCCAGACCAGATAGGGGAGGAACCTGCCCTATATAAACTGGATCTGGGGCGGGGTTAGTTGAGTTAGAGCCTGGAGTTAGTTCCAGACACAGGGAAAGTAACAGCTAGGAGCTCAGTAGGAGCCAGGAGCTGGAGACCAGGGACTTGAGCTAAGCAGAGTTCATCCTGGCTGAAGACACTACGACCGGACACAGGAGTCCAAGGCTGTGAGGACTTATATATTCAGCAGCAGAAACCAGCCGGCAGGGGATTTCAGGTCCTCTGGCCATAGGAAGCCCGGAGGCTCAGTCGCACACAAGGGACCGGTACCGCCATCGAGGAGCGGAAGCTACCAGAGGGTCCAAGTCACCAGCCATACGGGTGAGCACCACACGGTATACTCAGGGACGTGGGCTACTTCCATTCGCTTACAGCAAGGTAGCCAGGAAGAGTGCAGACAGATGGGGAGGCCTACAACTCCACCTGGCCAGGGGAACTCCTGTTTGTTCACAGACTGACCAGGCACCTTATGCTAGCCAGTACTCCTGGGAGGGTCTGCCTTATCATCATCAGTAAAGACCCTGAACTGCACTGCAAAGACTCTGAGTCGTTCCTGCTTCGCCCGTGCACCATCACCCCCATCATCCACACTCGCTGCCCTGAGGCTATACTCCTCCCGTGGGGAGTTGTGCCATCCTCTGCTGCGCACACCACACCAGCCTCAGCGGTCTGCCTCGCAGCGGCGGTACACCCTGACCGCAATCCACGGGTGGCGTAGTCGGACAATTAACCTAAAACCTATAAAAAGGCTGCCACTGGTCTGACCACCCTGAGCCACGGGACCGGGTCACCACTACTACTCCCAGCATTGCCCTGAAGCCCGGTCCCGAGTGCCCCACGGCCCAGGGAGCGAGTCAATCACATAGGATCACACCAGGCGATATGCAAAGCCAGATGTGGAGCACAACATAGTTTAGTAGACCGGGGTGATGGAAGCAAAGCCAGGATCTGAGACAGGTGCATAACATGGCATCATTTTTGGGTGTTTCTGCATTTTTTGCACAACAGTGTCTCCAAACTTGCGCTTCAAAAATCCAATAGCAGTCTTTCCTTTCCAATCTTGTCAAGTGCCAAAACATTAGTTTTTTACCGCATTCAGGAGAGATTCCATAAAAAATTAATTGGTCCAATTTATTTATTTTGCTGGAAAAAAAACATAGTTTTTCTTTTACTTATCCAAATGATATAACGTTCTGTGAATCATCTGTTGGTTTAAAAAGCTCAATACATGCCTAGATTAATTGTTTTAGGGGGTCTAGCTTCCAAAATGAGGTCACTTTTGGGAGAATTATGCTGTTCTGGTACCTCAGTGGCTCTGTAAATACAACAAGGAATCCACAATATATTCCAGCCAAATTTGCACCCCAAAAATTAAATTGATCTCTTTCCTTTCTAACCTTTTCAATGAGCCCAAAAATTAGCCTTTGATCATATATGGAATAACATCACATTCGAGGAAAGTTCCATAACAAACAAAGGGATTCTTTTTTTCTTTTTATTCCTTGTGAAAACTACAAATTTGGGTCTACAGCAATATTTCTGTGAAAAAAATGCATTTTTCATTTTCACGTCCAAATTTTATTACATTTTGTGAATTAACTATGTGTACAAAATTAGCCCACATTTAGATGAATTCCCTGCTTGATTGGTATAGTTTCCAAAACTATCCAAAAGGGTCTCTGCAAATGAATCATGGTGTCTGCAATCTATTCCAGTCAAATTTACATTCCAAAAAACAATAATGCTTCATCATTTTCATGTGTCCAAACAGCTGGTTTAGACCACACATGAGATATTGCCACGTTTGGGTAAAAGTGCTTATTCAAATCAACCCAGGCAGGTGAGCATATATCATTTTTTGCTCGCTGTGTCTTATATTGAGCACCTTTTCTCTTTTTCTTTAAATTTAATTCTGACATTAAGCGGACAAATGGGAAATGTTATTTATTAAACTAGCACTCCCATCTATATATTTTTTATTAAATGTGTGAATTTAATGTAATGGGAGTGTATTAGTATACTCACCTACCGCTGTTCTCTCAGGTGTCTAGCTCTGTTCTTCTCCACTTCTGAGAGAAGTCACCACAATTGTGACTAGCTGTCACGATTCCTATTGTCCTACTACTGTTTGATCATTAGTGGCTGCTTTTGTTCACCTTAATATTATGCTGCAATTTTACCTCTTACCACTGGAGGCTGCTGTTCTATCCTGCAATTGCCCTTTACTAAGATGGCAGATTCTGAAACCGTGGAATCCATCTTGTTACCTATTTGGCCCTACTTAAAGCCACATGGATCCCTCACTCGTTGCTTGAGTATTGTGTTTAGCTGTTTAGTCTAGTTAAGTCTCCAGCTCCTTGTTCTGAGAACTATCTTACTCAGACTGTTCCCACTTCTCTACGGATGGTTGCTGCAACTCCTACTGCTACTTGCAAGAACTTCTACTACTATCTGCTGTTTCTTGCTCGTGCTCCACCGACCACTGGATTCCAGCAGTGCTACACGAGTAGCGTAACACTAGCCGCCTTACTTTGTGCTGTATGTGTGGTAACCTCATGTGGTGTACGGCAGAGGGTTGTACTCATGGCAGTTTATAATGTGCCTCATGATGGCAAAGCTTTCTTTTAAGATGAGAGTCTTCCCTTACAAATTACACGCACACAAAGTTACACAATATAAGGTTTGCACAGTAGCTGCCTTTAAGTAGAGGATGATGGTGGTGGTAGTAGTTTGTGCAACTGAAGCCCAATCATGAAGAAGCCGTAAGAACTTAAACAGAAGTCTCTTTACTGATGATAAAGGGGCAAATTATTATTTACAAACAGTAGGGAATTGATGTACAGGGTTACACTCATGGTTGAAGATTTCTGTGTACCCACAGACAGGCAGATCTCTGTAAACACTTGTTTAATTAAATAAGAATAGTTCTTCCTAATATGAAGGCTGTCAGCTTCCCTTATTTTATTAGTCCCTTTTTTTAAGCGCAGCAGTCAGGAGGGGTAGGTAACTCTTTCACCTACAAAATGGCTTCCTCTTCACAAAATGTCTGACCACCAACTGCCACTTCAAATCTTAACTACCTCACAAGATTTGGCTCCTCCCACTCCCATGTGACTCTTACAGCTGAAGTCATTGGCTGACTGCCCAGAACCGTTTGTTTCAGAAGCTTCTGCAGACTAAACAGAGCTGGGTCACATGATCAAGCCTTTGAGAGGAGGATTAACCCTTTTTGTGCTGCTTGTCTGCAGGTCTCACAATGTGTTTACAATGTACAGTTTGCACAAAAAATCACAGAATTTATATGAAACACATTATACATCCAGTACCCCATAGAAATAGCCACTTTGTGGGATACCACATATGCGTGAGCCGGAAGTCTCTTTTACAATGAAAGCCTATGCAGCCTCATTCTGACACTCCATAGGCTTACATTGTAAAAGCTACTTCCAGGTCATACTGCTCTCTGCGGAGTCTGCAGAGGTGTGACGTTACTAAAATGAGGAAAAGGCACTGGAGAAAGCGGTGGCAGGAGAGCATATTAATACACTCATACTACATTACATGCACATACATACATTTAATAAAAAAATATAAATTGGAATGCTTATTTAACTAGTTTTCATGGTATGACTAGTTAGTTTATAGACTTTCAAGCTGTATGCCCACAATGAGTTTTTGTTGAGTTTTTGACGCTACATGTACTTCCTGCATCAAAGACGCAGCGTCTTTACAGCTCCAGCAAAGTGGAAGGGATTTATAGAATTCTTATGCCCACTGTGCTTTTTTTTTGTAAATTGACCTGCAGTGCATGTTACAAATCCACAACATGTAAATTTCTCTTGCAGGTTGACTTCGTTTTATGTGCAGATTTTTCCCACAGACTTACATTAGATGTGAAAAATCCGCAGATTAAAAAACAAATATGTGTTTTTAGTGCGTTTCTGCTGCAGAAATGCACCAAAAACACATGCCCTCTATGAGACTCGACGACTCTGATGTGTGGGCATAGTTACTGATGGCACTGCTGTTCAGAGCCGCCGGGTCTTGTGGAGTGCAGTGGGAGCCAGCAACTCTCATCAGCAGTCACGTCAGTACCCGGCAATTGTGAATAGCAATAACATTACTTACTGCTATTCACAGTCATCAGGATTCAAGGAACGCTGGACTACAGCAGAGCTGTGTGGTAACATTTTTTTGGAATAAATTGGTTAACGAGGGATAGTCTCTTTTCTTTATTTATTTCTTTTTATGTTTTTCAGGTCTCAATTTCTGGCCTATGGTGGATTCGGTGGGCTACGAAGGACCTGCATGTTTTTTTTTAAATAAATTGGTGAATTAGTGAAAGTGAGAGGGAACATTTTTTCAAATAAACTATTTTTGTGCGTGTGTTTTTACTTTTGCTCACTAGGTTAGTAATGGGGTGTCTGATAGACACCTCTCCATTACTAACACCAGGGCTTAATGCCAGCTGTGTTATTTGAGAATTCACAGCTGACATCAACCCCAACTACCATTACCCCAATTGCCAACACATCAGGGCAACCGTGAAGAGCAAGGCAAAGCACCAGAATTGGCGCATCTAATGTGATGTGCCATTTCTAGGGTGGCTACGGGCTGATATTTTAGGCTGGGAAAGGCTAAATAACCATGGACTTTCCCAGCCTGATAATATCAGCCTACATATCAGCCTACAGCTGTTTGCTTTACCTTTGCTGGATATCAAACAAAGGGGAAAACACACGTCATTGTTTATTATTATTTATTTATTAGGTTAAACAAAGCTAAATACCCTTTAATGCCACATGAAAGGCATTAGAGGATGCAAGTTTATTATATGTAGGGGGCTTGTGAAATTATATATCTACAGGATTTCTATTTATTCTATCTATCATCTTTATGATATCTTTCTATCATCTGTCTATCTATAACTTTATATAAGATTGCTTATTACTTTTGTAAACTAGCTTTAAGTTACAAAGAGCATTATAGTTTGTAAAAGATGATTTTAAAAACCTCATTGCATAAGGATGTCAAACTGATGTAGGTGAAAATAAAATTGCACACTCCCATGACATACGGAGTGACATACGCAGGACATTTGCATGATACTAGTCCAACTTTTCAGGATGAACATCGGAGCGATATTTTATGCTCAGATGTGAGTGAGGCCTTATAGTCATAGCATGAATCATTTGAAATCATGACCTAAATGGGTTAAAAATCTCATAGTCTAGTTTCTTCTTATCAGGCCTCTTTAGAGGTAATTTAATCCTTACGCATATGACAACGTGATAAAATTCCACACACTGTATGCATGGTTGGAGACTTCTAAGCTATGAAGTCTGATATTGAGTATATTGATAGGGGTTTTAAAAAAATCTGAACATTCACGTTCAGGATCCAGCAGCCAACATACCCAATTGCCTGAGGCTTTATGTTTTTCAAGAAAGAAGTGCTGACACGACAGGAGGAGTGTAAGACTTACATACATTAATGGTTTCTGAGTGCTGCAGAAGTGCTACTTATAAAGGGCCAGTTAAAAAAATGATACTTCCTTTATTTGACTTTGGAATCAATCTCTTTAAAAATTCTTTGAATTTTTTAGGTAACTAGAATTTTTTTCTTATGATAATGTTGCAAAATGAAGCTCTCATGTTTTGGGATAAACTCTGTGACAATCCCTTTTTGTTGCAAAGCATTTGTACTATTTTCCTCTTATGTCTGTTTTTATTGTGGCTGATTATAAAGTATATGTGGAGGTGAATGAAGAATAGCTACATAAAAGTAAATTCATAATGAGAGACTGCATAGAGGAAAATACATAGAGCCCTGCTTTGCAGACATATATTCATATTACACAAAGCAATAATAATAATAATAATAATAATAATAATATTTTTTATTTTTATAGCGCCAACATATTCTGCAGCACTTTACAATTTTAGGGGGGACTTATACAGACAATACAGAATAAGCATATCTCATATTGAAAGGACTGAGGACCCTGCTTGCAAGCTTACAGTTTATGTGGAATTGGGGGAGACACAAAAGGTAAAATGTACATATATTGTATAATGCAGCCTTGATATACTAAATAGGATAATTAATAATACATGGACTGGTCACCAGCCAGTATGTGTACAGTCCTGAGCGAGGCTATTAAGTGCATGGATGGTATGAACCTGAAATTGAAGAAGATTTTAATATGGGCCAAAACTGGGACAGTTAAATAGTGTGTTGAGGGGATACGCCAGTTTAAAGAAATGGATTTTTAGGGTCGGTCCACTTGAAACTATGGGTATTGGGAATTAATCGAACTGTCCTGGGTAGTGCATTCCAAAGAATTGCTGCAGCACGCAAGAGATCTTGGAGACGGGAGTGGGAAGTTCGGATTATGGAGGATTTTAGTTTTAAGTCATTGGCAGAACGGAGGGTACGTGTAGGGTGGTAGTCTGAGACAAGGGAGGAGAAGTAGGAAGGGTACTGAAGTATGGAGCGCTTTATGGGTAAGCATGATAAGTTTACATTGAACTCTATATTGGATGGGCAACCAATGCAATGACTGGCATAGGGAAGAGGCATCGGTGTAGCGGTTGGCGAGGAATATGATCCTGCCTGCTGCGTTAAGGATGGATTGGAGAGGGGAGAGTTTAGTAAGAGGGAGACCGTTTAGTAGAGAGTTTCAATAGTCGAGACAAGAATGAATAAGAGCTACAGTAAGAGTTTTTGCGGAGTCAAAGGTGATAAAAATCCTGACTCTTGAGTAGTGTTGAGCCACCCCCGTAGTGTTCGAGTTCGGTTCGGTTCGTCGAACACCCGTGTGTTCGCCGAACTGTTCGTCGAACTGTTCGTCGAACACCTTCGAACACCGTTAAAACCAGTGGCAGGCAAACAAAAACACATAGAAACACATAGAAAACACCTTCAAAGGTGTCCAAAAGCTGACAAACTGCTCAGAAGACATAACTAACACATGGAAAAGTGACAAGTACATATAGTCATGCGAAAATAAAAGAGGTGGAGGAGTAAAAGGAGGGGGAGACACAGATATAGGCATGTCATGCCCTTCTAAAATCCAAAAAGTGAGAAGCCGACACGGCCAGTCCGCTCCTGCCCGTGCCACCTCCGTGTCGCCGGGTTTGTGCCAGAGCCGCGGTGAACCCTGACGGCCAGCCCCCCTCTCCCAATACTGGTGCCTGTCCGCTGGTGGGTCGAGCGAGCCCCCCTGTGGTGGAGGCAGCTCTAAGCTTTTTAATTTAAATTGTCTCTCTAATTTGAATGAATACACTTTAAATCCATTTACAAGGATCTATTGGAGGGCAAGTCTCATGCCAGCAGCCGCGGTAATTCCAGCTCCAGTAGCGTCCACTAAAGCTGCTGCAGTTAAAAAGCTTTTATAAGGATCGAGCTCGGCTGTCCACCGCAAGGCATCCTACTGCCAGTCCCAGCCCCTATGCCTTGGGGTGCCTCCTGATGCTCTTCACTAAGTATCCCATGGTCCCGAAGCATTTCCTTTGAAAAAATTAAGTGTCTAAACTACAGGTGGTGCAGCTTGCTTAACAGCCAGGATAATCCGCTTACTAGCAGACACTGCTACTAGGCACAAAGTATTTCCTGGGCTAGATGCAGTTAAAAATTTGTAATTAGATACTCTCGTTGGATGCTGAGAAAGCATTCCATAGAGTCTCCTGGCACGCCATATATGATTCTCTTAAAAAGCTTGGGGTAGGGGTCTAGGGGACCCTTTTATAGCCAAAATCACGGCCCTGTATCGCAATACGTCACCTAGGCTGAAGATAAATGGAACTGTAGCACCCTGAGGGCTCGGTTGCTAAAGACGTATTGCACCTCACCCAGAGGTGTGATATCTCACTCTCAGGTAAGGATGGAGTGTGGATCAGGACCCGACACCTGCATGCATTACACCACATTGCCGTGGGGCAGGGCGACCAATATGCCCCTGAGATGGGCACGACAGTCCCTGTCCCTGGCTGGAGTGGGGGGAGGGAACACTGAGGAAGGGGAACCCTGTAGTGCAGGAGCAGGGAGGAAGCAGTTCCTGGGTGCATTGAGAAGGGAGTATAAAAGGTGGGCACCATCTTAGTTCAGTGCAGAGAAGTCTGAGCAGAGGTGGCAGGGAGCAGGGGCTCTGCATGAGCTCTGCTCCGGAGGCGGGCCTAGTAACAGAGGCCCAGGCCTGGAAGAGGGAGAAGGAAGGAAGAGGAGCGGAGAAGGCTCCAGGAACGAGGAATGAAGGGATCCCAGGGGTGCGGACGGGCGAGTCGCCACCGCACGCCCGAATCCACCTGCGTGGAGGGGTCAGGCCAAAGGGGGAGACCGGTCCCCGAACTAGTGGAGGCAGGAAACGACCCTCAGCTAGAAACCGGAGGCTCTGACATTTTATGTGGCGCAGCCCCTCGCTACACCCGCTAGGAAGGCACCACATAGGGTCAGGGAAACTGGCGCCAAGTTTACCAAGAGGAGGCCCGAGGCAGCCGGACAGAAGTGTTGGTAAGAAAGGCCAGACAAAGGACACACAAAGGGGGTCCTGTGAAGTGCTCCAAAGTTATCTGGGAGTTGTCTGAGCCCCTCATCTGGTGAGCACAGTACGACGTGGGCAGCCGTTACCTGCAGACGTGGTCTGGATAATAAGAACTGTGAGTAAAGGCCCTGAACTGCATCACTGACTCCGTGTCGTTACTGCTGCTGCCCTGCACCATCACCCCCATCCTCCGCATACACTGCCCTGAGGCTATACTCCTCCCGTGGGGAGTTATGCTACGCTCTGCTGCACCCACAACACCAGCCTCAGTGGTCTGCCCTGTAGCGGCGGTTCACTCTGACCGCAATCCACGGGTGGCGTAGTCGGACATTTAAACATGAAAACCACATAAATAGTTCCGCCACTGGTTTGACCGCCCTGAGCCACGGAACTGGGTCGCCGCCACGAAGACTACAACCACCAGCATCCACCAAAAAGGGTCCGGCTCCGGGTGTCCCAAGGCCCAGGGGGTGCGTCAGAACATTTTCATCACCTTTCACAATCACCAATGGGACAAGGCAGTGATGTCCTCTGTCCCCTCTCTTATACATCCTAGTGACGGAGCACCTGCTCTCATCAATTCGCCATAACCCCAATATTAGGTGGATTGAGGTGGGAGGCACCGAGTACAAGTGCTCTCTATTTGCTGATGATGTCCTAGTATATATCACTCAATCACATATATCCATCCATGCTGTTATGGCTGAAATAGATCACTTTGTTACATGGTAAAATTTTAAAATCAATGCAGCGAAGTCTGAGGCCCTCGATGTCTCCCTCCCCAAATCCATATAGGATTCCATCCAGTCCAACTTTCCCTTTGCCTGGCCCTCACAGGGTATCAAATACTTAGGAATTCCTATTCATAGAGACCTCTCCCATCTATGTTATCTTAATTTTGGGCCCTTTATTGAACAACTCCATACAGACCACGGTTGGCAAGTTAGAACTGTAAGATTCACTACGTGAACCACTGGGGTTTTGTGGAAAAGCACATGTACACTGCGTTCCAAATTATTATACAAAAAGTGTTTAGGAGTGATAAGGGAAGAATTTGTTTGTTTGTCAGTTAAACTCATTGATGGTGATGTGTGTCAGGGCTCTTTATATCACTGTAAGCAATTGCAGACACCTGTGCTAATTAGTTTGGCAGGTGTGTCCAATGAAAGGCAAGACTACTTAAGAAGGCTCTCTCACATTATTAAGCAGCCTACATTTTCTGCCAAAATGGGAAAGAAAAAGGATGTGTCGGCTGCTGAGAAGCAACAAATTGTGGAGTGTTTAGGTCAAGGCATGACTACAATCAACATTGTGCGATGATCAGGATGAAGTGTCCTGGCAATCAAGAAGTATGTAGCTGATTCACAGTACACACGTGTGCGTGCTGATAAGGGCAAATTGAGGACTCTTTCCTACAGGCAATTACGTCAGGTTGAAAGAGCAGCGGCAAAAAAGCCTTGTCATAGCAGCAGACAAGTTTTTGAAGCTGCTTGTGCCTCCAACGTCCCCCGAACAACAAGATGCAGGGTCCTTCAGAGGTTTGCAGCTGTGCATGCGCCATCCTGTCGACCTCCTCTATCCACTTCACACAAGCAGAAACGGCTCCAGTGGGCCAAACATTACATGAAGACTGATTTCAAAACTGTTTTGTTCACGGATGAGTGCCGTGCAGCGCTCGATGGTCCAGATGGATGGAGTGGAGGATGGCTGGTTGATGGACACCCCACGCAAACACGGCTACAGCGCCAACAAGGAGGAGGTGGAGTAATGTTTTGGGCTGGAATCATGGGGAGAGAGATTGTCGGCCCCTTTAGGATCCCTGAAGGCGCTAAAGATGAACTCCATAATGTATGTGGATTTTCTCAAACAGCACTTCCTGCCATGGTTCAAGAAGAAGAACCGTGTATTTCACAGCAAGATCATTTTTGTGCATGATAATGCACCATCTCATGCTGCACATAAAACATCTGCATCTCTGGCTGATATGGGCATAAAAGGGGACAAACTTATGGTGTGACCCCCATGCTCCCCTGACCTCTACCCCATTCAGAACCTTTGGAGCATCATTAAAAGGAGTGTCTATGATGGCGGGAGGCAGTTCACATCTAAGCAACAGCTCTGGGAGGGTATTCTGTCCTCATGCAAAACAATTGAAGCAGAAACCATCCAAAACCTGACAAATTCAATGGACGAGAGAGTTCAGAAGCTCCTTTCGAACAAGGGGTCCTATGTGAAAATGTAACATCACCTAGAATAAAGTTTTGAGTTGAAAACTGTTTGATTTCAGTTTCTAACAACCTGCTAATGCTTATAATTTCAAAAATGACCATTTTTTTGGTCTTTATTAAAATGAAAAGGTTGATCGAAAAGTTTGGGGGATCTAAGAGTGTGGCAACCCATTAGTCATGATTACTTCGAATTCTGACAATATGAGGGTCATGCTGCAGGTAGTGCAGCAAGAAGGCACTTATGTGCCTTGCGCATCTCGGAGCCCCAAAATTATTTTCCGGGCTAGATGCAGCTAAAAATTATTTTTAATTTTAAATCTGGTGAAGCTTTAGTATAGATGGCCTAATAGGATCAGTGCTGCACACTGCTACAAAGCCCAAATTATATTCCAGTCAAGATACAGATAAACATGATTAGTAATTTGAAAGCTTAAAACGGTTGGTAGGGTGATTTTAACCAATCATCAAGCTTTTACTCTCCCCAGGATGACACAGGGGTAGAAAAGTCGTTTCGGATCCATGATTTGTTCATCTTTATGAACGTGAGTCTGTCTACATTATCAGTGGAGAGCCGCGTGCGCTTATCTGTCAGCACACCACCAGCAGCGCTGAACACACGTTCAGACAGAACGCTGGCTGCGGGGCATGACAAGATCTCCAAGGCGTAAGTGGCTAGCTCCGGCCATTTATCCAGATTGGAAGCCCAAAAAGAGCAAGGGTCCAGTGACACAGTCGTGGCTTCAATGTTTACTTGGAGATACTCCTGTACCATCGTCTCTAGGCGTTGACTATGTGTCAGACTTCTTGTCTCCTGTGGCCTTGCAAAGGATGGGCTAAAAAAGTGGTGAAATGATTCCGCAAAATTGATGTTACCAGCAGATACTGTGGTTCTGTCACGGTTTGAGTGCTGAACACTTGACGGTCCCACGGTTGGCAAGTTGGAACTGTGAGATTCACTACGTGCACCACTGGTATTTTGTGGAAAAGCACATGTAAGATTCTGCAACAGTCTCTGCTGATACTCCTGCATGCGTGCATCCCTTTCTATGGCAGGAATAATTTCTGCAAATTTACTTTTGTACCGGGGATCTAACAGTGTGGCAACCCAGTAGTCAGGATTATTTCTAATTCTCACAATTCGAGGGTCATGTTGCAGGTAGTGCAGCAAGAAGGTACTCATGTGTGTTGTGCATCCAGGAGCACCAAGTCCCTGTTGTGTTGGTGGCGAGGTAACAATCATGCTTCCTTCCTCTGTCCTCTCCCCCCAACCTCGCACAACAGAAATGTGATCAAGGTCTCCCTCATCTGATGAGTCTTCCATCAGTTCGTCCTCCACTTCTTCCTGGGCTCCTGCACCTTCCTCACTAGTTTGGCTGCTACCATGCGCCCTGGTAAAACCATCTCCCCCACCCTCACATGCCTGCCGCCTTGGTGCTGCCGACCGTCTGGACCTTGCAGATGTTAGCCCTTCCGCATACAACTCCTCCTCCTCTACTTCCTCCACCTCCTCTTGTGCCACCACCTGACTCCGAATTCTGTTTAACATGTGCTCCAGCATGTAAATCACCGGAATAGTCATGCTGATAATGGCATCGTCAGCACTAAACATCTTCGTCGCCATTTCAAAACTGTGCAGAAGGGTGCATAGGTCCCTGATCTGAGACCACTCCTCCAGCGTGATTTGCCCCACCTCTGAATCTCGTTGGCCCAGGCTATACGTCAGAACGTATTGCACCAGGGCTTGTCGGTGCTGCCACAGTCGCTGCAACATGTGCAGAGTTGAATTCCACCGGGTAGGCACATCGCATTTTAGCCGGTGAAGTGGCAGGCCCAACGACTTCTGTAGAGATGTAAGTCGCTGAGCTGCGGGATGCGAACGGCGGAAGTGAGCACACAGCGACCGTGCCCTCTGCAGAAGGCCATCTAGTCTGGGATAGTGGGCTAAAAATTGCTGGACAACCAGGTTCAACACGTGAGCCATACAAGGCACGTGTGTGACATTGCCCCGGCGAAGGGCCGCACCCAGGTTTGCAGCATTGTCGCACACGGCCTTCCCTGGTTTCAGGTCCAGTGGAGACAACCATTCATGAAATTGGTTCTCCAGAGCTGACCACAACTCCTCAGCTGTGTGACTCACATTTCCCAGACATTTCAATGTAAAAACCGCCTGATGACGTTGAGCCCTACTGCCAGCATAGTAAGGAGGTGTGCAGGATCCCTTCTGCGCAGTTAGAAATCTTGTGGCATGACCAGACAGGCTTTGGGTGCAGGTGGAAGACCGAGAGGAGGTTGAGGAGGCAGAAGCAGTGGAGGAACTTTGACATAAAGAGGATTGACGCACAACTCGTGGGGACGGCAAGACTTGGACAGCAGCCCCTTGTCCTGCTGTCACCATAGTTACCCAGTGCCCAGTCAGCGACATGTAACGCCCCTGTCCATGCCTACTCGTCCAAGTGTCTGTGGTGAAATGCACCCTGTCACACACAGAGTTTCTCAAAGAAGCGGTGATGTTGTGTGCAACATGCTGGTGGAGCGCAGGCACACCTTTCTTTGAGAAGTAGTGCCGACTGGGCATCTGGTACTGGGGCACTGCGACGGACATAAGGTCTCGAAAATCCTCTGTGTCCACCAGGCGGAAAGGCAGCATTTCTGTAGCCAAGAGCTTGCAGATGGTGAAATTCAACCTCTTAGCTTTCTCATGGCTAGGAGGAAATGGTCTTTTACTTGTCCACATCTGAGGGACCGAGGGCTGGCTATTGTGCTTAGACGGGGTTGATAAGGGTGTCCCCGGCAAACTGCCGGTCTGTGAGGAAGTTGCAGGCGGACATGTTAGGTTGCCTTGATCGAAAGGTGGTGCTATCGATGTCGGACAGCGCTCAACACCAGCTGGTGTTACCACCTCCAAAGAAAATGATGACCTGCCAATCACGCTGGCTGTTGCGGGTAAAGAGGTGGCAGGTCTGCGCCCCAAAACAGGTGTGACTGCTGTCCCCCCAGTCACAGAGGATGAAGAGGCCGCGGATGCACAAGATATGGCAGACGGTGATTGGCCCGGCCGGCTAGGCCGCATTGTAGCACACTGAGCTTCCCACTGCAACTTATGCTTCATGTCCATGTGCCGGTTCATGCATGAAGTACTCAAACTATGTATTTTTTGGCCTCTACTTAGCTTTTGCTGACAAATGTTACAGATAACACGAGTTGGGTCATCTTTATCGATCTGAAAAAATGCCCAGGCTATGCAAGGCTTAGCACCCATGCGACCTGAAGAGCCACCACGACTTGTGGTGAGAGGCAGAGTTGTGTTTGAGGATGCAGTTGTTGACGTGCTTCCAGTACTACGTCTCTGTCCAGGAAGGCGCAACCTGACCTCGTCGTCACTAGCATCTTCCTCCACCTCCTCTGCTGACCTCATCTCTTGGCTGACTGTGGGTTGACAGTAAGTGGGATCTCCGACCTCATCATCATCACCCTGTGCGTTATCACACCCGTCGTCCTCAGAGCCAACCTGTTCCTGCCCTGACAAAAAACTAAAGTTGTCGCTCCAATCAGGTATTTGAGTCTTATCATCGTCTTCCTCATTGTCTCCACCAACAGGAGTTACAGTTTGGGAATGAGGGTCTACATTATGGTCAGAACCTTCTGCGTCTGGTCCTGGATCCGACTCATAAAGATTCTGGGCATCAGTGCAGATCATTTCCTCGTCTGGATTCACAGAAGCGCTGGAGTCGACCTCTGATTCCCAGGCTATAGTATGAGTAAACAGCTCTGCAGACTCAACCATCTGTTCTACCTCACACTCAGACGGGCAGCTGGAGATTTGGGAGCTGTGAGGAAGCAAGTGCGATTTGGGTGACACCTTTGAGGACTGGAGTATTTGTGATGTTGAAGTTGATGTGGAGGAGAGCCCACTTAAAGGAGCACTTGATATCCGTTGAAGCACCTGCTGTTTTTGTGCCTCATCTGGAATTTGTAGCGATTGGCGTGGCCGTAAGAAAGGGATCTTATCACATTGTCCGCTAAAAGAAGTAGACATTTTAGTTTGGCTGGAAGATGGTCTTTCTTCTGCACCTACCCCACGGACACAATCTTTTTTCCCCTTCCCAACACGCCTATTCCCCTTTCCACCAGCAGCAGGCCTTTTTCCACTCATTTTGGTGGTTAACTAATTCACAACTCTGGAGTTGTTTGCACAAAAAAACAATGGATGGTAACCGAGCAGAGCTGAGTGGCCAAACTGTGGTATTAGGCCAAAACTATTGGCTGGGTTAGATGCAGAAAAAAATTATTTTTAATTTGCAACCTGATGGAGGTCAGTATAGATGGACTAATAGACCAAGTCCCACACACCGCTAGAAGCCCAAATATTTTTTCAGAGCTAGATGCAGAAATTTTTTTTATTCAATTTGCAACCTGATGGAGGTCAGTATAGATGGACTAATAGACCAAGTCCCACACACTGCTAGAAGCCCAAATATTTTTTCAGAGCTAGATGCAGAAAAAAATTATTTTTAATTTGCAACCTGATGGAGGTCAGTATAGATGGACTAATAGACCAAGTCCCACACACTGCTAGAAGCCCAAATATTTTTTCAGAGCTAGATGCAGAAAAAAATTATTTTTAATTTGCAACCTGATGGAGGTCAGTATAGATGGACTAATAGAACAAGTCCCACACGCTGCTAGAAGCCCAAATATTTTTTCAGAGATAAATGAAGAAAAAAATTATTTTTAATTTGCAACCTGATGGAGGTCAGTATAGATGGACTAATAGACCAAGTCCCACACACTGCTAGAAGCCCAAATATTTTTTCAGAGCTAGATGCAGAAAAAAATTATTTTTAATTTGCAACCTGATGGAGGTCAGTATAGATGGACTAATAGACCAAGTCCCACACACTGCTAGAAGCCCAAATATTTTTTCAGAGCTAGATGCAGAAAAAAATTATTTTTAATTTGCAACCTGATGGAGGTCAGTATAGATGGACTAATAGACGAAGTCCCACACACCGCTAGAAGCCCAAATATTTTTTCAGAGCTAGATGTAGAAAAAAATTATTTTTAATTTGCAACCTGATGGAGGTCAGTATAGATGGACTAATAGACCAAGTCCCACACACCGCTAGAAGCCCAAATATTTTTTCAGAGCTAGATGCAGAAAAAAATTATTTTTAATTTGCAACCTGATGTAGGTCAGTATAGATGGACTAATAGACCAAGTCCCACACACTGCTAGAAGCCCAAATATTTTTTCAGAGGTAGATGCAGAAAAAAATTATTTTTAATTTGCAACCTGATGGAGGTCAGTATAGATGGACTAATAGACCAAGTCCCACACACCGCTAGAAGCCCAAATATTTTTTCAGAGCTAGATGCAGAAAAAAATTATATTCAGTTTGCAACCTGATGGAGGTCAGTATAGATGGACTAATAGAATGATGCTATGCCCAAAAGATTTTACTTCACTAGGTGCAGTAAAAAAATTGGTATTCTATACACAGGTGTTATATCTTGCAACACAGATAGGCTACTCCACTGACTAACACACTCTGCAATAGGCCAAAAAGGATTAGCTTTGCTAGATTCAGCCAAATGCTGTGAAAAAAACTTGCACAGCACTGGCACAGACCTGCCTGGCAAAAACTGATAGGAACTCATGTAACCTAGTCCTGAAAAGGACTCCAATTACAATTAGTCTTTACTCCCACAACCTATCTATTTAAGAGCACAGACCTCCCTGATAAAAGTCGTAGGAAATGCTGTAACCTAGTCCTTAAAAGGACTGCAATCACAACTATTCCCTACTCCCAAGCTATCTGTATATTTGTGCGAAAATTGGCTTGAAATTAACAAGGTATAGCACACACAGCAACAGCGGTGCCGTCTAACACGCAGCTGCAGCAGTGAGAAAATGGTGGCGACGGGGAAAATGGCTTGGTCTTATAGGGCAAGGACATGTGACATACACTGCCAATCACACATGCCCTTGCCTGTGTGAAAAAAAGCACTTCGCTCCGTGTGTGCGCTGCTGATAGGCTGACAGATTGCACCTCCCCACTGCAAATGCGGGAAAGAGAAAAAAAAATGGAGATCTTCATTGTTCCTGCAGAGATCCATCCCCTGCCCCTCCCCCCGCCCCGCTGTACACTCAAACTGCGTATTAACATTAATTTTCATCATTACTGAGAAAAAATCCAGTTATGATTTTGGTGCACGAACAGTTATCGAACATAACCTCGAGCAGCCGAATTTTTCTCAAATTGTTCGTGTTCGCCGACCGGCTCGAACACCGCCCAAAACAGCTCGAATTTGAGATTGGCGAACAGTTCGAGTAGAACAACGCTCATCTCTACTCTTGAGATGTTTTTGAGGTGTAGATGATATGAACGAGCGAGTGATTTGATGTGAGGAGTAAAGGAAATATCTGAATCACAAATGACCCCAAGACAGCGGGCTTGTTGCTGGGGGGTAATGGTTGAGCCACAAACGGAAATGGCAATATCGGACATAGGTAGGTTAGTGGAGGGAGGAAATACGAGTAGTTCAGTTTTTGACAGATTCAGTTTTAGACAGAGGGAGGACATAATGTTAGACACAGCAGAAAGACAATCACTGGTCTTTTGTAGTAATGCAGGGGTGATGTCTGGAGCAGAGGTGTATAATTGAGTGTCATCAGCATAGAGATGGTACTGAAAACCGAATCTGCTGATTGTTTGTCCAATAGGAGCGGTGTATAAGGAGAAAAGAAGGGGGCCTTGGACTGATCCTTGAGGAACCCCGACAGTAAGGGGAAGGAGAGAGGAGGAAGAGCCGGTAAAAGACACAAAGAAGGAGCAGTCAGAGAGATAGGAGGAGAACCAGTAGAGAACAGAGTCCTTGAGGCCAATAGTGCGGAGCAATAATGAGGAGGAGCTGGGGATCCACAGTGTTGAATGCTGCAGAGAGATCCAGGAGAATCAGCAGGGAGTAGTGACCATTAGATTTAGCTGTTAGTAGATCATTAGAGGCTTTAGTGAGGGCAGTTTCAGTAGAATGTAAAGAGCGGAAATCAGATTGTAAAGGGTCAAGAAGAGAGTTGTCTGAGAGATAGCGGATTAAACAAAACTTATGATGAATACTCACAGGAGACATTTCACTTAATTTTTCATGTTGAACTGGACACATAATGTAATTGTGGCTGTAGAGTAGAATAAAACATTTTTTTTAACTTCATCTCTCTGTTGCAGAGTGTGGTCGATCAGCTCACTTAGCTGCTCCAAGTGGTATTTGTTATAATCTGCAACATATACTAAGGAAAGATAGGGGAAAGCTGTCCCTACAGTAAGACTAAGCTGAATCCCTACGATGTAGTGGGCTGCCTGTTCCTAGCGAACAGACCCGCCTTTGTCCTCGGCTAGTCTGAACGAAGACCTATAGCATAAGGGTAGGGGTCCCTAAAAGAACTAAGGACTGGGACAAAAAGGGACACCTCCTAAACAGAGAAGTTGTTGCAGAACACAAAAAGACAAACTGACAAAAAGGTACTAGAGGTCCCTGAAGGACCAAGCGAACTGATAGAGAAAGACACCGAATCACCTGGCTAGAGAGACAGATCAAACACTGAAGTCCAGCACAGCCAAAATGGCGGAGCTGGAATATAAAGGCAGATGGTCATGTGACCGCAAAACTGAAGGTGGAAAAAAACAAACAGGAAGGTTCTAACAGTACCCCCTCTTTTATGAGGATCCTCTGGATCCTCCAGGCCCAGGCCTATCTGGAAACCTCTTGTGGAAAGCTTTAACAAGCCTAAGAGCAGAGACATCATCCGTCCTTACCCAGGAGTTGTCTTTGGAACCCTTCCAGGGGGCAAGATACTGTAATCTCCCTTTATGCCATCTAGAATTCAAGATACGAGAAATTTCATATTCGCCGTCTTCCACCTCAGGAGGAACTGAGAAAGTGGAATCCCTATCTGACACATCAGCCTTTTTCAACAAGGAAACATGAAACACAGGATTAATCTTCCAGGAAGTAGGGACATCCAACCTAACAGCAGACGGGATAACAACCTGAAGCACTTTAAATGAACCCACAAACTTAGGACCCAGTTTTTTAGAGAGAATCCTCAACCGCAGGTTCTTTGAGGACAACCAAACCATGTCACCCACAGTAAACAAAACCTCCTTATGTTTCCTGTCATAATACTTCTTGGACTTCTAGTTAGCCTCTTGAAGGTTGCAATGTACATTAGTCCAAACTCTCTCCAAATCACCGGAAAAATTCTCCTCCTCCGGCACCGCCGACCCCAATTTGGAGAACGAACCAAAAGACGGATGTCTCCCAGTACAACAAAATAAAGGAGAGCACCCAGCAGAGGAGGATACAGTTATATGAAAAAGTTTGGGCACCCCTATTAATCTTAAGCTTAATATTTTAAAAAAATTGGTGTTTTTGCAACAGCTATTTCAGTTTGATATATGTAATAACTGTTGGACACAGTAATGTTTCTGCCTTGAAATGAGGTTTATTGTACTAACAGAAAATGTGCAATCTGCATTCAAACAAAATTTGACAGGTGCATAAGTATGGGCACCCTTATCATTTTCTTGTTTTAAATACTCCTACCTACTTTTTACTGACTTACTAAAGCACTTTTTTGGTTTTGTAACCTCATTGAACTTTGAACTTCATAGCCAGGTGTATGCAATCATGAGAAAAGCTACTTAAAGTGGCCACTTGCAAGTTGTTCTCCTGTTTGAATCTCCTCTGAAGAGTGGCATCATGGGCTCCTCAAAACAACTGTCAAATGATCTGAAAACAAAGATTATTCAACATAGTTGTTCAGGGGAAGGATACAAAAAGCTGTCTCAGCGATTTAACCTGTCAGTTTCCACTGTGAGGAACATAGTAAGGAAATGGAAGAACACAGGGACAGTTCTTGTTAAGGCCAGAAGTGGCAGGCCAAGAAAAACATCAGAAAGGCAGAGAAGAAGAATGGTGAGATCAGTCAAGGACAATCCTCAGACCACCTCCAGAGAGCTGCAGCATCAACTTGCTGCAGATGGTGTCACTGTGCATCGGTCAACTATACAACGCACTTTGCACAAGGAGAAGCTGTATGGGAGAGTGATGCGAAAGAAGCCGTTTCTGCTAGCACGCCACAAACAGAGTCGGCTGAGGTATGCAAAAGTACATTTGGAGAAGCCAATTTCTTTTTGGAAGAAGGTCCTGTGGACTGATGAAAAAAAGATTGAGTTGTTTGGTCATACAAAAAGGCGTTATGCATGGCGGCAAAAAAACACAGCATTCCAAGAAAAACACTTGCTACCCACAGTAAAATTTGGTGGAGATTCCATCATGCTTTGGGGCTGTGTGGCCAATGCCGGCACCGGGAATCTTGCTAAAGTTGAGGGACGCATGGATTCCACTCAGTATCAGCAGATTCTTGACAATAACGTTCAAGAATCAGTGACAAAGTTGAAGTTACGCAGGGGATGGATCTTTCAGCAAGACAATGATCCAAAACACCGCTCGAAATCTACTCAGGCATTCATGCAGAGGAACAATTACAATGTTCTGGAATGGCCATCCCAGTCCCCAGACCTGAATATCATTGAACATCTGTGGGATCATTTGAAGAGGGCTGTCCATGCTCGGCGACCATCAAACTTAACTGAACTGGAATTGTTTTGTAAAGAGGAATGGTCAAAAATACCTTCATCCAGGATCCAGGAAATCATTAAAAGCTACAGGAAGCGACTAGAGGCTGTTATTTTTGCAAAAGGAGGATCTACTAAATATTAATGTCACTTTTCTGGTGAGGTGCCCATATTTATGCACCTGTCAAATTTTGTTTGAATGCAGATTGCACATTTTCTGTTAGTACAATAAACCTCATTTCAAGGCAGAAACATTACTGTGTCCAACAGTTATTACATATATCAAACTGAAATAGCTGTTGCAAAAACACCAATTTTTATAAAACATTAAGCTGAAGATTAATAGGGGTGCCCAAACTTTTTCATATAACTGTATATGATTGTTAAGAGCAAATTCCGCGAGAGGCAGAAACTCAGACCACACCTCTTGATTGTCCGCCACAAAACAATGCAAAAACTGTTCTACATCCTGGTTCTTTCTTTCAGTCTGTTCATTAGACTCAGGATGATACCCAGACGAAAATGACAAATGGACTCCCAACCTGTCACATAAAGCACGCCAAAAGCGAGCCACAAACTGAGGTCCTCTATCAGAAACAATATCCGTGGGAACGCCATGAAGCTTGACAATCTCCTTAACAAACGCCTTAGCGAGTGTCTTGGCGCAGGGCAATTTAATGAATGGAACCAAATGACACATCTTACTAAAACGGTCCACGACGACCCAGATGACAGTAAAACCCTCGGACACAGGAAGATCAGTAATAAAATCCATTGTGAGATGCGTCTAAGGTGCACTAGGAACCTCCAGAGGGCAAAGCAACCCTGCAGCAGGAGTATGTGAAGCCTTTGACCTAGCACACACAGTACATTGACGCACCGACTTGATTACTTCTTTCTGCCATCCAGGCCACCAAAAACTGTGACTGATAAGTCTCTTAGTCTCAGAAATTCCTGGATGACCTGCCAACCAAGACTCATGACACTCCACAAACAAATCTCTCCTAAATGTTCTGGGGCATCATCGTGAACTTTCAGAATCCCATCCTCTAAAATGGAGTCCAATGCTGCCACCACAACTCCTTTCTGTAAAATGCTCTCCTCCTCCTCTGCACCGACCGTAGGAGAGAAGCTGCGAGATAAAGCATCGGCTTTAACATTCTTATTACCAGGGATATAGTTAACAGAAAAATGAAACCGAGAAAAAAACAGTGCCCACCTAGCCTGACGGGCATTCAAGCACTTGGCAGCATCCAGATAGATTAAATTCTTATGATCTGTGAAAACCTTAATAGGGAATCTAGCGCCTTCCAAAAAATGACTCCAATGTTCAAACGCGAGTTTAATAGCCAGCAACTCCCGATTTTCAATATCATAATTCAGTTCAGTTTCCAAAAATTTTTTCTAAAGGAAGGCACAAGGATGTACTCCATCCCTGTTCTCCTGAGACAAAACTGCTCCGACCCCCACCAATGAAGCATCGACCTCGACCAAAAAAGGCTTGATCTCATCAGGCTGCATAAGGATAGGGGCAGAACTGAACCTCTCTTTGAGATATTTAAATGCTTCAATGGCCTCAGTAGTCCACTGGACCGTATTCGCACCTTTCCTGGTGAGATCGGTTAGAGGTTTAACAATTACAGAAAAATTCTTAATGAATTTCCTGTAATAATTTGCAAAACCCTAACATCTCTGTATAGATTTCAAACCAATAGGCCTAGGCCATTCCTGCACAGCCTGAACCTTCACAGGGTCCATCTCAAAACCCGCGCTGGAGACAACGTAGCCCAAAAAACTAATTTTCTGCACAGCGAACTCACATTTCTCCAGTTCAGCAAAGAGTGAATTATCACTCAATAACTGCAAAACTTCACGTACACTCTGCCAATGGGACTCTAGATCTGGTGAATAAACCAAAATGTCATCCAAATACACAACCACATTCTTCCCAATCAAAGGTCTCAGGATGTCATTAATTAGGTTCTGAAAAAATGCAGGTGCATTGGTAAGACGAAAAGGCATCACCTACCGGAGTGTTAAAAGCAGTTTTCCATTCTTCACCCTCCTTCACTCGTAACAAATTGTATGCCCCCCCGGAGATCAATTTTAGAGAACCACTTGGCCCCCACTAACTGGTTAAACAAGTCAGGAATTAACAGCGATGGGTAGGAATTGCTCGCGGTAATCCTATTAATTTGACGAAAATCCAGACATGGACGTAAACCCACTTCCTTTTTTTTAATAAAGAAAAATCCAGCTGCCACAGGCGACTTAGAAGGTCTAATGTGACCAGCAGCCAGGCTAGTCTGTATGTATTCCTCCAAGGCCTTTCTTTCAGGGATAGTCAGATTAAACAAGCGACTCTTGGGAAGAGTAGCTCACGGAACAAACTCAATGGCACAATCATAATCCCTATGAGGAGGTAAAACTTGCGACTCCTCCTCTGAAAAAAACCTCCAAAAATCTTGAATAGGTACCAGTAATTCCCCTTTTTCCACAGCCACAATGCGACCATTACAACATTTATCATAGCACTTCGGACTCCAAGACTTAATCACATTAGTAGACCAGTCCAGTAAAGGATTGTGCAGTTTTAACCAAGGCAATCCTAGAACAACCGAAGAGGGTAAATTATCCAATACAACCAAGTCCAAAATTTCTTGGTGAACTCCATTGATAGTGAGGGGAAATGCAGCAACCTTGTGAGTAATATATTTCAAGGGAGTGTTATCAATTGCAATCACAGAAATAGGTGATGACAAAGGTTTGGATTTTAAGTTAAGTTTTTCCAAAAACCCTTTATCAATCACATTAAGTGTTGAACCACCATCCACAAATACCTGAAATTCAATCAAATCTCCCTGTAAAGTAGTACTCCCAGAAAGAAATACTCCTGCAGAGCGTAAACAAGCAATACGGGCGTACCTGACTTTTTTTTTTTCTTTACTTAAACGAAGCTCACAATACTTAATCAAATGGTCAGCTTTACCACAATAAAGACACAATCTCTCAGCGAACCTCTGGTCTCTTTCCTGAGAGCGGAGTGACATCGCCCCAACCTCCATCGGTTCTCCGCCGTCTGAGCAGATTTTCTGGGGACTAGGACCTGACATTACAGGAGTCTTTACCACATTCAGCCTGAACCTCAGCCTCCTGTCCACACGAACAGCTAATTGCATGGCATACTGCAGAGTCTCAGGTGCAGGGAATGCAATTAGCAGATCCCTAAACCTTTCACTCAGACCAGCAAGAAATAAACATTTCAGAGCAGGATAATTCCATAAGACTTCTGAAGCCCATATTCTGAAGTGTGTGCAATAATTTTCAACATCACCTGACCCCTGATTCAAACACCTGAGTTCTGCCTCAGCAGATGAGATTCTATCAGGATCATCATATAATAGACCCATAGCAGAAAAAAATTCTTCCACAGACTTTAAGCATGGATCATTAGGTTGGAGAGAAAAGGTCCACCCTGTGGTTCATTGCGCAAAAGTGACATAATAAAACCAATGCACTGCGATTCATTCCCAGAGGACCTTGGTCTCAAACGAAAATATAACAATCAAGCATTTTTAAAGGAAAAAAAATCTTGCTGTTTACCATAAAAAACATCAGGCAGTCCTACCTTGGGTTCCACAAAATGCGCTCCAGAGCAGCTACTCACGAGTTGCTGTAGCTCGGCCACCTCCAGAGACAATCCCTGCAGGCGTTGAGCCAAATCCTGCATGGAAACCATACTGATCCCCGAATTTCTTTCCTTTTAGTTTTTTGGGCTGGACTTACTGTTATGATCTGCAACATATACTAAGGAAAAAGGGGGAAAGCTGTCCCTACAGTAAGACTAAGCTGAATCCCTACGATGTATCGGGCTGCCTGTTCCTAGCGAACAGACCCGCCTTTGTCCTTGGCTAGTCTAAATGAAGACCTATAGCATAAGTGGAGAGGTCCCTAAAAGAACTAAGAACTGGGACAAAAAGGGACACCTCCTAAACAGAGAAGTTGTTGCAGAACACAAAAAGACAAACTGTCAAAAGGTACTAGAGGTTCCAGATGGACCAAGCGAACTGATAGAAAAAGGCACCGAAGCACCTGGCTAGAGAGACGGTCAAACACTGAAGTCCAGCACAGCCAAAAGGGCGGAGCTGGAATATAAAGGCAGATGGTCACGTGACCGCAAAACTCAAGATGGAAAAAAACAAACAGGAGGGTTCGAACAGTATTCACAGGAACACTTTTAATTAAAATTTTCAGCTGGTTTATTAAAAATGTCCTGCATAAACCAGTGTAAAGTTAAGTAAACAAAAACACGGCCCTTCTGTCATAGTGAGAAAAACAAATAACATACAGTACTGTCTGTGTGGCTGCAGGGATCCATCCGCTCAAGTGAAAACACACGGTTCAGTTCTTTTTAACACGAGCACAGCTCTGGAGATCTCATCTCCAGACACACCGAATGCTGAATGAGTCCAGAGGCTCCACATTTAGGCTCTGGACTACACCCTGGGGTGGAGATATGGTGAACAGCCTCCTACCCACTCTTCAGATGTCCACAAAAAACAGCCCTTAATATGGCTGATTATCTCTCTCAGCACTTACTATACTGGAGAATTTTTCCAGGTTCATATCACAGAGGCTAACATCCTGAGTGACACATTTCTCCCCTCCAGTACGTTACCAGTGACCTACTCACATATCCCTCCCACTGCCCAAAGCAGGGGGTTTTGGCACCTTCAGTTATTAAACTTGGCCATCGACGTCTTTGTGCCATTAAGAAGGTTGGTCAGGAATGTGGCTATCTTGGCAAAATTCGGGATAAACCGCTGATAGTATCCCACAACTCCCAGAAATGTCTTAACTTGTTTCTTGAAGACTGGTTGAGGCCAATTTTGGATTGCCTCTGCTTTGTTCACTTACGGCTTTATTTCAGCCATCCCGATGATATAGTCTAAGTATTTTGCCTCCTCCTTCCCCATGTCACACTTCTTTGGGTTTAAGTTAAACCCCACCTTCCTCAGGGCATCCAATCCAGTCCATGTCCCACTTGGAGATGGCCGGAGCTCCCTGTAGTCCGAACGGCAACCGGACATATTGGAAGCATCCATAAGGCGTAGAGAAAGCCGTCTTCTCCTTGGCCTCTTGTGACATGGGGATCTGCCAATATCCCTTCATTAAATCCAAAGTGGTTATGTGCTTTGCCAGTCCAAGGCTCTCGATCAGCTCATTGACACGCGGCATTGGATATGTGTTGAACTTGGATACTTCATTCAGCTTCCTATAGTCATTATAGAACCTCCATTCGCCATAAGGTTTTGGAACCAGGCCAATTGGGCTAGACCACTGGCTCTTGGATTACTCAATGACTCCAAGATTCAACAAAAGCATAAAGTGGGAAGGCACCTCCAGTTAAAACAATCTTCAAACTTTATTTCATATCAAAAAGGAGAATAAAAATGTCCACATGTTGGCGGTAATAACACTCTAACGCGTTTCTGGCACTGAGCGCGCCCTTAGCCATGCTCGGAGAGAGGGGTAGTACTACATAAGTTAAGTTTCCTTACAAATACTTTTATTAGCTCTCCTCTCAATTTCAAATGAACTTTATTGGCAGGACCAAATACACATTAACATTGCTAAAGCAAGGATAGTGCTGCCAACTCTGCTGTACTGCCCCTTCCCCTCACTGACTGCTGGAAATCACATTTAGTTCTGCTGTGTTCTGCCACATGTAATCACCCTGCAGTGGGGAGGTCAGGCTGTCAATATGTCTCACATAGAGCCTTGTCTAAGCTATAGTGAGGGTGTGTTTTATTCCCCTTGTATGTGGATGTCTGCTTATGATTGGCAGACCTAGCAGCAATATGAGAGGAAAGCTACTAGAAATGATTGACTGCCACAGATGAAAACTAGTAGCAGTCAGTTAATCACATTCAGGTCTTCTGTGCACATGTCATCATTCTAAAGTAAGTAGAATAGATTGCTTGTCAATACACGTCTCAAATTAAAACATAGGGTCACAGAGATCAGTACAATCTCTGGTTACAGAAGTGGATCAATATATACTAAGCAGCAATATTAAGAGTTTTGAAATATTAAAATTTAACTTTTAAAAGGTCATTTAAAATTCACACATTATGGAATAAATTAACCAACCAGACAAATAACATATAAAACATATACCCTACATTAGTGTTATGTAATTATAGTTATGTCATATGCCTGTTGTATTTTAACTTGCTACAATAAAGATTATTTGGATTTTACGGGACTCCTGAAGCTGGATGCACACCTTCCTTTGATTGACTAAATGAGTGTCCCCCTCTCAGGTGTGAGGTAAATGCACAAAAATTTGGAAGGTATTGATGTTCCATATAACATAGATGCTAGGTGTGCATACAAGGTGTAAAGCATCTAAGTATTAAAATTGGAATCATCTCACCCAATTTCTTCTGTGGACTGGGGAGTCAAAGTCATCCTGGTGCTGGATATGACCTTTGTTCAGTGGGTTGAGGGGAGCATCTCATCTTGAAAATGCCTTATACAGCCCTGCGAGCTATACTGAGTCTGGAAAACCCAAACTCCCGCCCTTACAAGGGCAGTCCACAGCTGACCCTTAAAAGACTTGCCCTAGAAGTCCCTACTGGCTCTCAACATATTTCCTCCTACTTAAGGCACCGTCACACTAAGCGACGCTAAAGCGATCCCGACAACGATACAACCTGTCAGGGATCGTTGCTGCGTCGCTATGTGGTCGCTGGTGAGATGTCAAACAGTCAGATCTTCCCAACGACGCAGCAACGATGTGGCGACCCGTAACGATCTGTATAACGATGCACGCCTATGTGTTTCTGTGTCTGAAGCCCCTGTCTCACATAGCGAGATCGCTAGCGAGATCGCTGCTGTGTCACAGTTTTGGTGACGCAACAACGACCTCACCAGCGATGTCGCTATGTGTGACACTTTGCAGCGATCAGGCCCCTGCTGTGAGGTCGCTGATCGCTGCAAAGTGTCCTGGACCATTTTTGGGTCGTTGCCCTCCCGCTGGTCAGCACACATCGCTGTGTGTGACCAGCGGGAGCAGCGATCAGGCTGGTAACCATGGTAAACATCGGGTTACTAGGGGCACACGCGCACCTAGTAACCCGTTGTTTACCATGGTTACCACTCTGCTACAGTGAGCGGGAGGTTACCGCTCACTTTAGCAGGCTGGTAACCATGATAAACATCGGGTTACTAGGGGCACACGCGCACCTAGTAACCCGTTGTTTATCATGGTTACGAGCCTGCTAAAGTGAGCGGTAACCTCCCGCTCACTGTAGCAGAGTGGTAACCATGGTAAACAACGGGTTACTAGGTGCGCGTGTGCCCCTAGTAACCCGATGTTTACCATGGTTACCAGCCTGCTCCTGCTTCAGCAGCAGGCTGGTAACCAGGAGCAGGACATCGTGGAAAGATTCTTTCCATGATGTCGCTGCTCCCCTGATCGTTGGTGAGCCTGCCTGTTTGACAGCTCACCAGCGACCACATAGCGACGCAGCAACGATCCCTGACAGGTCATATCGTTGTCGGGATCGTTGCAGCGTCGCTAAGTGTGACGGGGCGATGAGTCGTTAACAAGGTCGTTGGTAAGGTGTCAAACACACCGATGCATGCTACCCAGCAGGGCTTCAACGATCAAAGAAATGTCCAGCCCATTCCGACACGACCAGCGATCTCACAGCAGGGGCCTGGTCGCTGCTAAGTGTCAAACGTAACGAGATCGCTACTGAGATCGCTGTTGCGTCACAAAACTTGTGACTTAGCAGCGATCTCGCTAGCTATCTCGCTTAGTGTGACGGGGGCTTTAGGTTTATCAGGGGATAGTGCAAGGGTCATACTGTGTCTGAGTCAGAGTTCTGGTATAGGGAAAGCTAATTAGTATAAGGCTTATTGTCAGCAAAATCGGGAGACGACCACATGTGGACAATGCGTCTCTTCAAAGTGCTTTGTCACATCTTGTTATGCAAATAACTCATTTTTAAGATAAAAACAGCTGAGTCTTTAGTGCAACGTATTGGAAATTGTCAACCTATAATTCAGTGTCAATCCTTTAAAGGGAATCTGTCAGCAAGTTTTTGCTACTTCATCTTAGAGCAGCATGATGTAGGCAAAGAGAAGCTGAATCCAACGATGTATCACTCAGATTACTGGGTGCAGCCATTCTCACACAATCAGAGCTTTTAGATTTAGAATGAAGCAGAGCTGAGAAAGCTAACCCGACCCACACCAGTCTCTCTGAGAATGAAGCAGAGCTGAGAAATCTAACCCCACTCACACCAGGCTCTCTGTGTAAAAAGTCCTTAGAGAGTGTAGTGCTTAGTTGCCGGACTAGTCTGGCAATGTTAATCTTTATTGATTAATCTTTATTGATAAATCATCCACAGTTAGTAAACAACAGAACACACTTTGACAAGTGCAGGCGATACATCCCTGAATTCTATGTTTCAGTTCCTATCTCCTGCTGTCTTCAGATTACGAAGCAGAAACCCGCTGACAGATTCCCTTTAATGAACCTTGCCATATGAATCTTCTCTAAAAGCAAAACATCTCCATCTGCAGAAAACTTTTTCAAGGTTCTTGTCACTGGTCAATATAGAGTAGGATATCAGTTGGCTGGGTGAGAGACGATTAGCAAAAGTCTAGCAAGTAATGTTACTTCTTGTGAAAATCGCAACGCTGCCCTATAGAGTCTTATAGGTCAGGCAGTGTTTTTAGTGAAAATACTGTAGAAAGTATGCAAATAAATTCTTTTTCAAAAGGAAGAACACTGGCGCTGCTGGAAAAGCATTAAGCATCTCAGCACAATTCAACTGCTTGTTTGGCGCTTTCAATAATGAACCATGTACAAAGAAGCAGAATATTTGTAAAACTGTGTAAGGCCTCATTCACACGTCTGTGTTTAAATCCGTATGTGAAAAATAGTACTCATGTCATCAGTGTTTTGGGTCAGTGTGTCATCAGTGCTTGGTTCAAATGTGTATTTTTACCATCAGTGTGTCATCAGTAGTGTTGAGCGATACCTTCCGATATCGGGAAATATCGGATCGGATTGGATCGGACCGATACCGAAAAAGTATCGGATATCGCCGATTCCGATACCGGAAACCAATGCAAGTCAATGGGACAGAAATATCGGAATGAAAATAAACCCTTTCTTTCCTTGTAGGTTAATTCTACATGAAGGAAAACAACTAAGAATAATGTAGAATGTATTGGGGGAGGTGGGGGAGACAATAAAGGCATAAAGGTTTAGCCCAATTAAATGGAATAGCAGGAATTAATATTTTTTTTAAGACGTTCTGAGTTACGGAAATATTGACTATGTTAAGTATTTTTATATTTTGTCAGATATTTATGTTTCACTACTTCCATGCTTTTCACCTTCTTTTTTACTTCTCCCACACTTTCTCCTTCATCATCCTCAGCATCTTTTTCATCCACTTCTTCTTCACCTTCTTCATCTTCTTCTTCTTCACCTTCTTCGTATTATTGTTTTTTTTTTACATTCTTCATATTCTACTTCTTCATCTTCTTCATATTCTTCTTCGTGACAGGCATTCCTGTAGTTGTTATCTATAAAAGGTTGGACATTACATCTTTCGTTCTGCCCGTCACAAAAGATTTACAACAGGATTTGTCCGCGTTCAGTTTGGCCTGCAGCAGCAGATCTTTTCCAGGGGCACCACGAGGAGGAACGGACTCACCCCCATACACTGCTTAGTCATCTTCTGCTTATAATTTAGATATTATCTTTTGCTCTGATTTTTAGTCTTATGCTTAATGTTCTTCCGCTTTTTGTTCTGCCGCTTCTTGTATTTCTGCTTCTTGGTTTTCTGTCTCTTGTTCTTCTGTATCTTGGTGCTTGTCTTCTCTTCTTTGTCCTCTTGATCAACTTCTTCAGGGTCATCTTCTTGGTCTTCTTTGGGGTGGTCTTCAGGGTCGTCGTCTTCAGGGGTCCTCGTCTTCGGGGTCCTCGTCTTCTTCGGGTTGGTCTTCTGGGTCCTCGTGTTCGGGGTCCTCGTCTACTTCGGGGTGGTCTTCAGGGTCCTCGTCTTCTTTGGGGTGGTCTTCAGGGTCCTCGTCTTCTTCGGGGTGGTCTTCAGGGTCCTCGTCTTCAGGGTCGTCGTCTTCGGGGTCCTCATCTTCTTCGGGTTGGTCTTCAGGGTCCTCGTCTTCAGGGTCCTCGTCAGGGAGATCCAGAGTGATTACCAAGAACCATTTAAAAAAGCTTGAACTTGGAAATGTAGCAGAAGGTACAAGAAGGCTGAGGAACTACCGAGGACCAGCTGACGGTACTGGAACCCGGATGGGTAGCAGAAGGTACAAGAGCCAATGGAACTGCCGAAGACCAGCTGACGGTACTGGAACTCGGTTACTAAGCAGGAGGTACCTGTGCCAGAAAGCACTACCAAGGACCAGCAGACGTTGGTGGAACTTGGATACCGAGAAGGAGGCACCTAATCCAAAGGCACTGCCGAGAACCAGCTGACGGTACTGGAACCCGGATGGGTAGTAGAAGGTACCCATGTAAAAAAAAGTTTCAAGGCCTCGAGCCGGCCGCAGTTACCAAAACCCACAGTCCTACAGGGGGTGCTTGTCCTATTGGCACTATGGAACCAGCCTTCATTGCCAGATCCCGCAGCCCACATAGGAGTCACCTAAACTGCAGGCACCATAGAGTCGGCTAACCCGACCGCAACACGACAGGACAACGCATTGGAGGCAAAGTGACGTTGACACTACCCGGAAACAGCTGGCATGCTGGAACCAGGCTGGGCAGGAGGGAGTACCCGTGCCAAAGACACTGCCGAGAACCAGCTGACGGTACTGGAACCCAGGGTAAATTCTAAAAACAGAGTGGAGCCAGAGGTGTATTTGGAGGAGGTTTTAAATCAGTAGTACAGTGGATGTGGACAAAGCAGGAGAATTTGCCGGACACACAGCTGGGGATCAGCTGACGTTACTGAACCCCAATAACACTGGAGCAAGCGTTGACTGTGCAGACGGCACTTCTGAGCAGCAACAAGCGGTATTGGAGCCCAGGGTAAATACTAAAAACAGAGGAGCCAGAGGTGTATTTGGAGGAGGTTTTAAATCAGTAGTACAGTGGATGTGGACAAAGCAGGAGAAATTGCCATCCGCACAGCAGGGGAACAGCTGACATTACTGAACCCCAATAACACAGCAGCAAGTGTTGACTGTGCAGACGGCACTTCCGAGCGCCAACTGGCGGTGTTGGAGCTCAGGGATAATACTGAAAACAGAGGAGCCAGAGGTGTAATTGGAGCAACTTTAAAATCTGTAGTAGTGAGAATGTGGACAGAGCAGGAGAAATTGCCGTCCGCACAGCAGGGGAACAGCTGACGTTACTGAACCCCAATAACACGGCAGCAAGTGTTGACTGTGCAGATGGCACTTCTGAGCGCCAACTGGCGGTGTTGGAGCTCAGGGATAATACTGAAAACAGAGGAGCCAGAGGTGTAATTGGAGCAACTTTAAAATCTGTAGTAGTGAGAATGTGGACAGAGCAGGAGAAATTGCCGTCCGCACAGCAGGGGAACAGCTGATGTTACTGAACCCCAATAACACGGCAGCAAGTGTTGACTGTGCAGACGGCACTTCCGAGCGCCAACTGGCGGTGTTGGAGCTCAGGCATAATAAAGAAAACAGAGGAGCCAGAGGTGTAATTGGAGCAACTTTAAAATCTGTAGTAGTGAGAATGTGGACAGAGCAGGAGAAATTGCCGTCCGCACAGCAGGGGAACAGCTGACGTTACTGAACCCCAATAACACGGCAGCAAGTGTTGACTGTGCAGACGGCACTTCCGAGCTTCAACTGGCGGTGTTGGAGCTCAGGGATAATACTGAAAACAGAGGAGCCAGAGGTGTAATTGGAGCAACTTTAAAATCTGTAGTAGTGAGAATGTGGACAGAGCAGGAGAAATTGCCGTCCGCACAGCAGGGGAACAGCTGACGTTACTGAACCCCAATAACACGGCAGCAAGTGTTGACTGTGCAGACGGCACTTCCGAGCGCCAACTGGCGGTGTTGGAGCTCAGGGATAATACTGAAAACAGAGGAGCCAGAGGTGTAATTGGAGCAACTTTAAAATCTGTAGTAGTGAGAATGTGGACAGAGCAGGAGAAATTGCCGTCCGCACAGCAGGGGAACAGCTGATGTTACTGAACCCCAATAACACGGCAGCAAGTGTTGACTGTGCAGACGGCTCTTCCGAGCGCCAACTGGCGGTGTTGGAGCTCAGGGATAATACTGAAAACAGAGGAGCCAGAGGTGTAATTGGAGCAACTTTAAAATCTGTAGTAGTGAGAATGTGGACAGAGCAGGAGAAATTGCCGTCCGCACAGCAGGGGAACAGCTGATGTTACTGAACCCCAATAACACGGCAGCAAGTGTTGACTGTGCAGACGGCATTTCCGAGCGCCAACTGGCGGTGTTGGAGCTCAGGGATTACAGTTCAGGTGGTAGAAACATGAACACAACAGGAGACCTGGATACTGTTGCCAACCAATTATTTATTCTGGAAGAGGACTGTCATGAGAGATCCAGGCCTTGTTCATTTTGAGAAAAGTAAGCCGGTCAACGTTATTGGAGGATAGTCGCATGCGACGGTCTGTTAGTACACCACCTGCAGCACTAAAGACGCGTTCCGATAATACACTAGCAGCAGGGCTAGCTAGTACCTCCAATGCATACAGACTAAGCTCTGGCCATGTATCCAGCTTACAGACCCAAAACTTGAAGGGAGAAGAGCCGTCTGGGAGTACACTAAGAGGGCAAGACATGTAGTCTGTCACCATCTGACGGAAACATTGCCTCCTGCTAACTGGAGCTGTCTGTGATGGTGTAGACATTTGTGGCGGCGGGGACACAAAACTTTGCCACATTTTGGCCATACTGGTCTTGCCTTGTGCTGAGGCGCTGCTTCTGCTCCCTCTTTGTGCAGAGCTTCCTCCACTGCCTCGACGCACTGAGCTGCTTTGTAAAGCACTAGCAGCACTGCTCTCGGTTGGAATGGAGAACATGATGGAATACACCAGTGCGTCTTGGTACTCCCGCATTTTACGCTCCCGGTTCAATGGTGTTATGAGGCTTTGTAAGTTGTCCCGGTAGCGAGGATCTAGGAGGGTGGACACCCAATAATCAGCCGTGTTGAGAATGTGGGCGATGCGGTGGTCGTTTCTCAGGCACTGCAGCATGAAATCAACCATGTGCTGCAGACTGCCAACTGGCCAAGAAACGCTGTCCCCTGCTTGAGGCGTGATCTCTGCCTGCTCTGCATCACCCCACCCTCGCTCTAGATACTGACTACTAGAGCATTGTGTACCTCCCTCCTCTGGACAGATGTCTTCCTCATCCATTGACTCCTCCTCATCCTCCTCACAAAGTGTCCCCTGCCTAGGCCTTTGTGAGGAACCACGTTGCGCAGACTGTACAGAAGCAGATGGCATTTGTGACTCCTCATCCTCCACCTCTTCCAAAGCCTCGTCCCTTAGTGCTTGCAGTGTTTTTTCAAGCAGGCAGATAAGGGGGATAGTCATGCTGACTAGTGCATCATCTGCACTCGCCATCCGCGTGGAATAATCGAAGCCACGCAAAACGTGGCAAATGTCCTTCATAGAGGCCCACTCAGTGGTGGTGAAGTGTGAATGGCGCGCACTGCGACTTGTTTGCGCCTGCTGCAGCTGGTACTCCATTACTGCTGCCTGCTGCTCACACAACCTCTCCAACATATGTAACGTTGAATTCCACCTGGTGGGTAGGTCACATATGATGCGATGTTCCGGAAGACGTAATCGGCGCTGCAGAGCTGCAATGCGTGATCTTGCATTGCTGGAACGCTGCAAGTGAGCGTACTCTATGCGGACCTTGTGAAGCTGTGCATCAAGATCCGGATAGTCCCTCAAAAAACTCTGCACGACCAAGTTGAGCACATGTGCCAGACATGGGATGTGAGTGAGGTTGCCTAGGCCCAGAGCTGCCACCAGATTTCGGCCATTGTCACACACTACCATGCCTGGCTGGAGATTCGCTGGCACAAACCACACGTCGCTCTGCTGCTTGATGGCATTCCAGAGCTCCTGCGCTGTGTGGCTTCGATTCCCCAAAGAAATTAATTTTAATACGGCCTGTTGACGTTTGGCCATGGCTGTGCTCATATCGGTCATCATAACAGGTAACCGTACACGGATCGATGTGGAGGTAGACCGTGACGGCTCCTGCAGCGCTGATTCAGAGGAACTGGAGTATGAGGAGGAGTCAATGTGTACAGACTGGATTCCTGCAATCCTTGGAGTTGGCAGAACACGTACAGCGCCACTCTCAAGATCTGTACCCGGCTCCACAACATTTACCCAATGGGCAGTGAGAAAGGTATCGTCCCTGTCCATGCTTACTGGTCCACGCATCGGTGGTCAGGTGGACCTTGCTACTGACGACGTTTTGTAGCGCATGTTTAATTTTTCCCTCCACATGATGTTGCAGGGCAGGGACAGCTTGCCTGCTGAAATAAAAGCGGCTGGGCACGTTGTATTGTGGGACTGCCAATGCCATAAATTTACGGAATGTGTCAGTCTCCACCAGCCTGAATGATAGCATTTCAAGGGCCAGTAGTTTAGCAATGCCAGCATTCAGAGCCTGTGCTCGGGGGTGGTTTGCCGAGTATGGGCGCATTTTCTCCCATGCCTGTGCTAACGATGGCTGTAGACTGGCCTGGGAGTGTGAGGATGACTGAGAAAGTGGTGCTGTGGGTGGAATTACACTGTGTCTCTGTACAACAGTGCCAGAGATTCTTCCATGGCGATCCTGTGAGGAAGCCGAACCAGCTGTGTGTGAGCTGGAGGAAGAGGCTACAACACGAGCTGAAGAGGTGGTAGGTGGCGCTGTAGGTCGGCCTAGGTCTTCAGTGTGTTTTTGTAACTCCACCACGTGCTTGGTCCGCACATGTTTCCACATATTTGTGGTATTGAGGTTGCTGACACTTTTCCCTCTTTTCACCTTCTGATTACACAGCTTGCATTTGACAAAGCAAATGTCATCTGCAACTGTGTCAAAAAAGGACCAGGCACTGCAAGTCTTGGGAGCGCCCGCTTTGGATTTTGGAAGAGCCATGCTCCTAATGGGTGCCGAAGTGGAGGCTACAGGCAACCAAGTCTGCCCCCTCCCTCTCCCTCCTTTTTGGGCTGTTCGGGGAATCTATTCCTCAGAGCTGCTCCCACCACCTTCCTGTCCCTCACGCCATGATGGGTCAAGGACCTCATCATCTACACCACCCTCTTCAAACAACTGCTTCTCCTGGGTAGTCTCGACAGCACAGTATGCACCAGAAAGTGGCACCTGAGTCTCATCATCAGATGCGTACTGAGGTGTGCTGCTGACCATAGGCACTGGCCCACCCGCCTCTTCAGATTCAGGAGACAAAACGGTTGCGCATCACTGCATACTACCTCTTCTTCAAATTCTCGAATTCTGCTTGGCTGGCCCCCTCTTTCCAAGCCAAGAGATTCAGAGAACAGAAGTAGAGATGGCTCCTGTCCAGGGCTCTCTGACTGCCTGGGCAATTTGGCAGGTGGTGAAGAGACAGATGGGTGCTCTTCAGTGCTCAGGACCTGAGAGGATCTGGAACTAATTGAAGTCGATGCGTTAGCTGCCATCCATCCGACAAAGCCTTCAATTTGGTCCTCCCGCAGCAGTGGGGTACGGCTAGCTCCTACAAAGCTGCGCATAAAGGACTGTTCCCTGGTAAAACTGGGGGATGCTGAGTCACTGGTGCCCGCAGCAGGCACAGAATCCCCACGTCCTCTCCCTGCAGGCACAGAATCCTCGCGTCCTCTCCCTGCAGAAACTCCACGCCCACACCCACGACCACATGCCTTACTCCCTGCCTTCTTCATCTTGGTAGACTGATAAAGATAGGCAGAAAAGTACTAAGGGCTTAGTGTGCTTATTCCTGAACAGCTGCTAACAGGTATAAGAAACACTAATTTTATAAAGTGTGGACTAGACTTTAATATGAGCTAATGTGGCCTACACAACTGTAAAGTGGAGTGTTTGGTGAGCTTTATTTAGGTTTTTTTTGTCACAAAAAGACACTGGATGTGCCTAAAGATGTAATAACGATAGTATCACAAACTTTTTGTAGCTATTACAATGTAGGAAGGTAACCTACAATGCAATAGATGAGGCTACAAAAAATAGGCTAATACTAATCTGGCTGGGGCTGCAGGACCCAATGCTGCAGAAAGGCTCCTCTAACTACTCCTATATAGTGTGTTTGGAACCAATTTAGCTGAATATGGATGGAACCACCACACTAATAGGAGAAATCAGGAAAAATTATGAATTGGCAAAAAAGGACAATGTATGAGGCAGTGACACACACTGAGTGCACTACAACCAGACGTGGCTGAATCACACACTACAGGGTGAGCTGCACTCACACACACAGACCTTGCAGACAGTGGTGAACAGTGCAGATGCAGAGCACTGTGCACTAGCGCTGCAAGACCAAAAAAATTTCTCTATCTACTCCTATATAGTGTGTTTGGAACCAATTTAGCTGAATACGGATGGAACCACCACACTAATAGGAGATATCAGGAAAAATTATGAATTGGCAAAAAAGGACAATCTATGAGTCAGTGACACACACTGAGTGCACTACAACCAGACGGGGTTGAAGTACACACTACAGGGTGAGCTGCACTCACACACACAGACCTTGCAGAAAGCGGTGAACAGCACAGAGAACTGTGCACTAGCGCTGCAAGGCACAGCGATTTATAAAGTAGCTTGGGTAAAGCAGAATAGACCAAATAGGTAGCTAAAACTGTCCCTCAGAACAACAGCATCCTATCCCTAACTGAATTCACAGCAGAGTGAGCTCAAAATAGCGGCGGCGGCTTTTATAGTGCATCATGACATCATTTCAGCAGCCAATCACAGCCATGCCATTAGTTAAGATGCCTACATGCCTAACAGGATGTGCCCACACTTCTTAGGATCCTCATTGGCTGAATAAAATGAAAATGGCTCATTGCATTATGGGAACTTCCGATTCCGGTATACGATATTGCAAAAGTATCGGAATTAAGTATCGGAATTCCGATACCGCGAATATCGGCCGATACCCGATATTTCAGTATCGGAATGCTCAACACTAGTCATCAGTGTTTATTATGGACTGATAAATAAATTACAAATATTCTCCTATCCTTTGCAATGTAAAATACAGACTGCACACTGATGCCATCCGAGTGCTGTACATGTTTTTCACAGACCAATAGAATTGTATTTTAATCCATGATACCAGAGAAAAACAGACGCGTCTCCATTAATTTTACACGGACACACAGAATGGGAAGAAACATGGTCATGTGAATATTACCATAGATTATAATGGGTACGTGTTCTATCCATGAAAAAAATGGATAGAACATGTGTGTGAAATATGGATCTGTGAATGAGGCCCTAGATGGATATATGTATGCAGCCTGTGTGGTGCTATCATTCTGCCTAGTCCTGTTCCATCATATTGGACAGGATATCAAGTGAATATATGTGTATTTTGCATTTAGACTAGAATAGAAAGTTACATTAAACAGTACAATGCATAACTCCTGGTTTTGGCTTACAAATACTGAGGTAAAAAACTCACCAAATACTCAACGTGTGCACATGGCCTAAGTGCTGCCATGTTCACCAGGAAAGCTTTCACTGCAATCAAAGGCTTGCAATATGCCACATAGCAAAAGAGAAATAGACAGGGAGATAAAGAAAAACTTTTCTGAGCCCATTGGCCAATTATAGGAAACCCTGCTGCGCAAAAAAAGTACACCATTTCAATAGTTACACAACTTATGTATGAAGTAAATGTACAAACAGTCAACACTTTCTGACAAGACATAGAATTACAACTTTTGAGCAACTCTTAATACTATAGGTTCTATTTTTTTATAACTGAATGATCTGAGGAGCACAAAATGCGTACTAAAAATTTATTTCTGAATTTACATAAAAGCATATGTTGTAAATGGAAAATATCCTCTAAACAAGAAAAAAGAAACCATCCCAAGGCGCGTTTCTAATCTATGTATTGTTTTTGCCTCCTCCCCAGTCTCTGCAGCCAGTGTCTCTGTTGGGACTTGCTTTCCTTATTATCATGAGGGTTAAGAGGAGAATGTAAACTACAGAGACACTCACTTTAGCTGGTTTGTGATACCATTGCTGCCTGGACTGTTTTTCTTCTTCATACCATCATATTTTGCTACAATAATAACATCAAAGTATTGCAAGAGCTTCATAGGGGGGTTATTTCCTTATACTCATGTTTTCCTTTTGTGGATAGGGTTGGTCGAGGTCTCACCCGAAGGCTTGCTATATTTTTTCTTCATAGCTTAAAATTTGAGGAGTGCCTTTAGGAGACTTAATATCTGGATTTAGCATCTGTTTGTTCTGACCTGACTGTAACCCTAGAGATATATGCACGGAGATGCTCAGAAACACTGCTGTGTCTGGACATCTTTCTGCATTCAATTACCCCCGTAATGGATCTAGGCAATGCTTAAACACAGGTGGTTATAAAAGAACAGAACGGAAGCAGACCACCCATTTATAGGTCATGTAATCACTGAACATAGGGAACAATGTGTTCCATTCACTAAAGAAAACTGCAGGCAACTGAATATCACATTGTTCAGTTCAGGAACTTTTCCTGTATAGATTTCTTCATTAGTACAATTAGCTAATATTAGGTGTTAAATGGTATGTTTGGGTAATGTAATAGATGAGGTCAAAATATCAATGGTGTGCACCTTGCCTTTGAATAACATAGAAACTTCCTACTGAAACACTAAGGCCACAGCCCCACTATCAGTATTCGGTCGGTATATTTTTTCAGGAGTGGAAACCAAAACCAGGTGAGGAACAATCAGAGAAAAGGTATAATAGAAACAAGTCACCAATTCTGCATTTGTCACCCATTCCTGGTTTTGGCTCCCACTCCTGAGAAAAAATACTGACAGAATACTGATAGCGGGGCCCTGGCCTTAAGGCCACATGCATTTATAAAAAAATTACATTGAGGCAAATACTTCATCAAAGTGTATAATTATCAGAAATATGGACCATACTACTAACAAATGGCAACGAAATTTCATAAAAGTGATAATGAACGGCTATAACTTCAAAGCAACAATGCCCTATTATAAAACCTTCTATTCTTTCCTCCTCAATGTTTTTAACTTTACCACACAAGACCACTCTCTACCAAATAATGAGTCTACTATTAGTTTTACCATGAGAAAGCATAGAAAGAAATCAGTGTTCCAATAGACTAATCTCCCTTTTCAATGAGTACTATTAAAATGATTTGCTAGAATTCTAGCCCGCATCTTTAACACATATTACACAGAGACCAAGTCAGCTTTATGCCCAAAAGAGAAGAGAAAGTTAATGAAATCCTACATTACATCTCTGTCACCTCTACCTCGGCTGTCTTGGTCTCCACTGGTGCTGAAAAAGCATTCGACCAACTGGATTGGAAGTTCCTGACTAATACTTTTTATCCCATTTATTTATGCTCCGGTGTGCTCTTTTAGATTAGCAGCCTGTAAACTCACCACACAGGGGAAGTTAATGTTAAAAATATCCTCTCAGAATACTTTGAGATCACCAATAGAACTCACCAAGTTACCCTTTACAGTTACATTCCAGGCAGAGCAGGGAGAATGGATGTCCCTGTACTGCCCGGCGGCCGCTATAGGGCCCTTGAGCAGGAGGGGGGCCCCTGGTGCCAGCATTGGGCGTCACCGCCGCAAGTTAACTGATGAGAGAAGGAGCGCGACGCTCCCTCTACCATCAGTCCCCCCTCTGCGTCTGACGTCAATGATGTCATCACTTGGCGCCTGGCCGCTGTGCTGAAAATGTGCGCGGGAGAGGAGGAGAGGTGAGTACAGTGTTTATTTATTTATTTTTCCTATTGGGGGGATATTATGCTACATACTTTGCTTATGGAGGGGGTTGTACTACAGACTGCTTATGGGACTGAGATTATACTACAGACTGCCTATGGGGGGGGGATTATACTACAGACTGCCTATGGAGGGGGAGATTATGTACAGACTGCCTATGGGGGGGGGACACTATGCTACAGACTACCTATGGGGGGGAGATTATGCTACAGACTGCCTATGGGGGGGAGGAGATTATACTACAGACAACCTATGGGGGGGGATTATACTACAGACTACCTATGGGGGGAGATTATACTACAGACTGCCTATGGGGGGGAGATTATACTAAAGATTGCCTATGGGGGGTAGACTATCCTACAGACTGCCTATGGAGGGGGAGATTATGCTACAGACTGCCTATGGGGGGAATTATGCTACAGACTGCCTATGGGGGGGATTATGCTACAGACTGCCTATGGGGGGAGATTATGCTGCAAACTACCTATGGGAGGGAGATTATGCTACAGCCTGCCTATGGAGGGGAGATTATGCTATTGACTGCCTATGGGGGGAGATTATGCTACAAACTGCCTATGGGGGAGATTATGCTACACACTGCCTATGGGGGGGATTATGCTACAGACTCCCTATGGGGGGAGATTATGCTGCAGACTGCCTATGGGGTGGATTATGTAACAGACTGCCTATGGGGGGGGTGGATTATGCTACAAACTGCCTATGGGGGGGGATTATGCTACAGATTCCCTATGGGGGGATTATGCTACAGACTTCCTATGGGGGGATTATGCTAAAGACTGCCTATGGGGGGATTATGCTAAAGACTGCCTATGGGGGGGGATTATGCTACAGACTGCCTATGGGGTAATTATGCTACAGACTGCCAATGGTGGGTGGATTATGCTACAGACTGCCTATGGGGGGATTATGCTACAGACTGCCTATGGGGGGGATTATGCTACAGACTGCCTTTGGGGGGGATTATGCTATGGACTGCCTATGGGGGGGAATATGCTACGGACTCTGCCTATTAGGGGATTATACTATATGAAGGACTATTTGGTGCATTATACTATATGTAGGCTATTTATACAGTGTGGGGATTACAGTTAGGGTCATACAGTGTAGGAGATAATGTGGGGTCTTTGCACAGTGTGGGGGTCATCATACAATGTGGGAGATAATGTGGGGTCTTTGCACAGTGTGGGGGGCTTTCATACAGTGTGGAAGATAAAGTGGGGTCTTTGTATAGTGTGGGGGCCATCATACAGTGTGGGAGATAATGTGGGGTCTTTGCACAGAGTGGGGGCTTTCATACAGTGAGGGAGATAATGTGGGGTCTTTGTATAGTGTGGTGGCCATCATACAGTGTGGGAGATAATGTGGGGTCTTTGCACAGTGTGGGGGCCATCATACAGTGTAGGATATAATGTGGGGTCTTTGCACAGTGTGGGGGCCATCATACAGTGTGGGAGATAATGTGGGGTCTCTTTGTGTAGTGTGGGGGCCATCATACAGTGCTGGAGCCATCAGTTTTGAGGCTACTAAGGGGTCAGTATACTGTGTGTGGGGGGTACTATACAGTGAGGGGGCATTATACTGTATAAGAGAACATCATACTGGGTAGAGGGGAGCTGTACATGGGGGGAGACTCAAGACATTTTTTAATGTTAAGTGGGCAGTTATTGTTATAGGGGAGATCAGGTTATTATAACTGTCAAAGGGGCACACAGAGGGCATTATTACTTTCTAGGGGGCAAAATATGGGCACTGTTTTCTAGGGCACTTACATGTGGCATTACTATATTCTAGAATCTAGAGGTTTGTTTAACCATCTAGAGACCACACAGTAGGTGCAGTAATAGGGACACATACAGCAGCGGCTTAGTATTGGGGTATCAGCAGGATGAAGAGTTTGTACAAGTTGGGAATAGATGGGGACGAGGCCTGAAATGTAAGGAGTCAACTGTGTCTTTGTTGTCATCTCTGCAGACCTGAGACTGAGTCCTGGCTGGAGGAGTTGTCGTGTCGGTCTGGGCCAGATGGAAAAGACGGGAAAATGAACAATTTAATCAGAAAGAACGTCAGCTGTAAATTACTATATATAACCGTGCTGTGATCTCTTATATGTTCTGCAGGACTGGCATATATCAATATATGTCACCATATGCCGGTAGTATCAGTGCTGGTCTTTGTATAGAGATTATTTTTAGTAACAGCGCCGTCATCTGCTGAAGTTCTCCTACATCCACTATCTGGGTGCGCCACCATAGCTGCAATCAGGGTTACCTGGTTAGGGGCCACTCAGAAGTTTTGCCCTCCCTGAACCAAAACCATAGCTACGCCTCTGCTCTAATCTCAATCCTATTGAAAATGTATGGGCAAAGCTGAAAAGGCAGGTGCGAGCAAGGCGACCAACAAACCTGTATCAGTTACATCAGTTTTGTCAGGAGGAATGGGCCCAAATTCCGACAACTATTGTGAGAAGCTTGTCTAAGGATATCCCAAACGTTTCACCCAAGTCATTCAATTTAAGGGCAAATGGTACCAAATACTAATGAAGTGTATGTAAACTTTTGACTTTGCAGTAAGTAATAAAAATGCCTTAAAACATTCTCTCTCTCTCATTATTCGGGAATTTGGCAAATATTAAAAATTATGGTAATCTTAATTGACCTACGTTTATTCTGATTTCATGTCAGATATTGAGAAAAACATGCATATGTGTCTTTTTATATAGTGTATGTAAACTGCTGGTTTCAGCTGTACATTACATAGATGATGCAGTCATGTAACACATTTGCAGATATTTCACCATTTAGGTCTACTTACAGTAAGTCCATGAATTGATGTGGTTTGTGGATGTCTTATTGAGACTGCCTATGATTTACAGTAGTATGGACAAATACTCCCATACATGTCTTATTGTATGTAGATTATTCTTCTTATCCTTCAATTATGTAACTTCTACACACAAATGACTTTATTTTGAGAACCTAGATGATACTGGCCAACACATTTCTTCTGCCTGCTTGCATTCACTTTTTCGTCATAGATGATTAGGAAGGTGAGACTTAAATTGTGAGAAAAATCAAACACACTAACTCAGGTACATGAACCTGCTTTGTTCTAACATGTTTTAGTTCTGGTGTCAGACATTGAAATGTTGTTGCCATTGTACAATAGCTTCTAACCCACAATTAAAGTTATTTGAACACCAGGGCTACCCATGAAAACAAGCTGTGAGCTCTGCGGCTTCCACTCTATGAAGTGTTTTTTTTTAATTATCATTTAGGATGACTTGGTGTGAATGTGATTACTCTAGTCAAAGTGTCAATTTTATTTTAAGGTAAACAGTTATTTTCAGAAGAAAACACCATGGAAATCTGAAATGTTGAAAGACCTGAAGATCAACCATCGCTTTTTAGGATTTGCTGTCTACTCAAGATACCCCTGGTGTTTTTCCTCAAATGTTGCTCCTCTCTGTCAGTCTCACCAGGGCAGCAATGGTGTTCAATCACCTAGAGGATACAATTCAAAATCCTTATACTAACAAGCATGGCACTCTTTCTACATGGACAATGGGGTAACTTTAAGCTCATGGGCCCCAATGCAAAAGCTCCAACGATTCCCCCAATTATTGCAAGTCTTTAAAAATATTGGTCTTGTCATATAGACGAAAAGGACTTTTGGGGCCCCCAAGGCTCTAGGGTCCGGGTACGATTGCAACCCCTGCACCTATTGTAGTTATGCCCCTGTACTTGGGCTTCTCTTTATATTTATTCTCCATCTCCACATTGCTTATGGTCTCTTATGAACTCATCACAGTGACCTACTAGACTACCACAATGTCTATCCCCATTCTGTGATTTATTTCATTAGCTTATTGATAATTTTGATAATTTCAAGCCTTCAAATAGATATTAAATACTTACTGCTTCATAAATACTCGTCATCTGTCATAAAGCTTGATTTGTAACTGTCCTGATAATGTCATGTCCACTAAAGATAGTGCATACTGCTGTATCTTAGGCTCTGTTCACACTAGTGTAATTGCGTCCACACTAGGCTTCTGTAATGCCTAGATTCATTTATCAAATGAATAAATAATGGCAAAGCTCAACATACCAAATTGACTTAAATGATTGACACCATTGCTGCAAATGTGATTAGAGTTTTGTAAAATTTTTGTTTGAAGAAGTTTTTTTGAAGTGCTATAGTAGATGATAGGGCTATAAAAATGATTAGATTCACGTTAACAATGACAATAATAATAATAATAATAATAATAATAGAAAGCTTTAATGCTACAGTATGTGTTAATTTAAAGCAATAATTGTGGCCTAGTGGGAATTACATGTCATAAAATTCCATAGAACTGAAGTCTGCATCAAACAGTACCCAATTTATGAAATATATATTACTGTACCATGCTCCATATATGTCCTCTAGTGCTAAACTATGATATCTTAAATCCGGTAGCCAAAATATGTCGACAACATGGAAATTAAATAAATTCCTTTTAAACCTCTTAAATAATATATTTCCCAGTATTAGAATGGGATCATCTTTAACCCCTTAAAGACTGACCTATTTTTGGCCTTCCAGACTAACCTTCTTTCTTTCTTTCAAGTTTTCACAGTTACAATCAAAGAGCCATAAAAAAGTTTTTTTTTCCTTTTAATGTAACTAACCATATGAGAGCTAGTGTTTTTTTGTGGGATGAGTTGTATTTATCAGTGGTCATTTTAGTATACATATACTTTAACTTATTAATAGAGATGGGCGAACCCGAACAGTAAAGTTCAGGGTCCGTACTGAACACCTACTGTTAGGGCATGGACCCTGAACACCAGGAAGTCAGTGTTACTGTTCAGGTTCTGCACCCTGAACACCGAAAATTGGGTGTTCCTCACGCTGTCATCTGCATGACAGGACGAAAAACCCCGGCGGCTCTGATTGGTGGTAAGATTAATACCACCGGTCAGAGCACTGCAGTTCCCACGCTGTCAGATGACAGCGTGAGCCCGCAGCTGTGACCAGAGGTAAAAAGTTTATCTCTGGTTACAGGCGTCGACAGATGGGACTACTACACCCATCAGCCTATGCCTGCTGTATCAGATAACAGCGAGAGTAGGCGCGGCTGATGGAAGTATTCATCTGCCGGCACCTGCACTATAAATAAATAAATAAAAAATGGCGCGGGTTTCCCTGTATTTTTGATAACCAACCAGGCAAAACTGACAGCTGTGGGCTGCAACCCCCAGCTGTCAGCTTTAGCAATTCTGGTTATCAAGAATAGAAGGGTCCCCATGCCATTTTTTTAATTATTTAAAGAAATAATGAATAAAAACGGCGTGGGGTCCCCCCCATTTTTGACAACCAGCCAAGCTAAAGCAGACAGCTGGGGGCTTGTATTCTCAGGCTTGTAAGGGGCCATGGATATTGGCCTCCCCCAACCTAAAAGTAGCAGCATGCAGCCACCCCAGAAAAGGCGCATCTATTAGATGCGCCAATTCTGGCACTTTGCCCGGCTCTCCCCATTGCCCTGTGGCAGTGGCAAATTGGGTAATATTTGTGGGGTTGGTGTCACCTTTGTATTGTCCGATGACATCCACCCCACGAGTTACTAATCCTATAGTCAAATTGTTAAATAAAGACAAACACCCAGAATAAATTATTTTATTTGTAATAAAACATACACACAGTTTTACTTTTTTATTTAAAAACAACAAACACTCTTATCACCTAACAGCTAATCCCCGATGCCCTCGTCTCCAGGAAGAAAACAAAAATAAAAAACAACAATATCCCTCATCTGTCCGAAGTTTTGTCTCACGCCATAATCCATGTCTGGGATAAACAGTTTTTAACTTGAACGGTGCCAAGAAGCGACTGTCCTGGCTGAAAACCACTGAGGAATGAGCTGCTGCCACTGCTGCGAGCTTTGTCTCAGTGACTAGCGGTGACGTCACAGAGTTCACCGCTGGTCATTCAGGCTGCGTTCCCAGCCGGGCGGCTAGCGGTGATCGCACAGATCTCAATGACCGGTGGTGAACTCTATGACGTGAAGATGCCTCTCCATTACTAATTCTATAGTTATATTGTAAATAAAGACAAACAACCAAAATAAAGTATTTTATTTGAAATAAAACACACACAGTTTTACTTTTTTATTTAAAAATAACAAACACAGTTATACTCACCTAACGCTCATTTCATTGGAACCCTCGTCTCTTGTAAGAAAACAAAAATAAAAAACAACCATATCCCTCACCTGTCCGAAGTTCTGACCCATGCCATAATCCATGTCTGGGATAAACAGTTTTCAACCTGGACGGTGCCAAGAAGCGGTCATCCCGGCTGAAAACCACTGAGGAATGAGCTGCTGCCGCTGCTATGGGCTCAGCCCCTCTGACTGGCGGTGACGTAATAGAGTTCACCGGGTCATTGAGGCTGCATTCCCAGCCAGGGCAATGAACTCCGGTGACCTCTGTGAGATCACCACTAGTGGCTCGGCGGTAAACTCTGTGACGTCACCGCTAGTCACTGAGGCTGAGCTCGCAGCAGCTCATTCCTCAGTAGTTAAGCTGAGACGATGAGGGATATTGCTGTTTTTTATTTTTGTTACAGGAGACGTGGGCATCGGGGATTAGCTGTTAGGTGAGTATAAGAGTGTTTGTTATTTTTAAATAAAAAAGTAAAACTGTGTGTGCTTTATTTCAATAAAATAATTTATCCTGGGTGTTTGTCTTTATTTAACAATTTGATTATAGGATTAGTAATAGATAGTCTTATAGATGCCTCTCCATTACTAACCCATGGGGTTGATGTCACCGGACAATAAAAATGTGACATCAACCTCACAAATATTACCCCACTTGCTACCACCACAGGGCAATGGGGGGAGCCGGTCAAAGTGCCAGAATTGGCACATTTAATAGATGCGCCTTGCTGGGGTGGCTGCAGGCTGCTACTTTAAGGCTGGGGGGGCAATATCCATGGCCCCTTACCAGCCTGAGAATACCAGCCCCCAGCTCTCTGCCTTAGCTTGACTGGTTGTCAAAAATAGGGGGACTCCACGCCGTTTTTTAAAATTATTTCTTTAAATATAAAAATAAAATGGCGTGGGGACCCTTCTATTCTTGATAACCAGCCTTGCTAAAACTGACAGCTGGTGGTTGCAGGCCGCAGCTGTCAATTTTGCTTGGCTGGCTATCAAAAATACAGGAGAACCAGCGCCATTTTTTTAAATGTATTTATTCATATAGCAGGCACCGGCAGATGAATACTCCCATCAGCCACGCTTGCCCTTGCTGTTATCTGCTACAGCAGGGGTAGGCTGATGGCTGTAGTAGTCCCATCTGCTGACGCCTGTGACCGGAGGTAAACTTTTTACCTCTAGTCACAGCTGAGGGCTCACACTGTCATCTGACAGCGTGGGAACAGCAGCGCTCTAACCGGTGGTATTAATCTTACCACTGATCAGAGGCAGGGTTGGCCGCGCTGTTATGCACATGACAGCATGGCAAACACCCAATGTTCGGGCCCCCCATTCCCACGCTGTCATCTGACAGAGTGGGAACTGCAGCACTCTGACCGCCCAGTGGTATTAATCTTACCACCAATCAGAGCCGCTGGGGTTTCTCACGCTGTCAAGCAAATGGTGTTTGGTGTTCGCGGTGCAGAACCTAAACAGTAACACTGACTTCCCGGTGTTCAGGGTCCATTTACCGCCAATCAGAGGCAGTGCTTGCCACGCTGTCATGCACATGACAGCATGACAAACACCCAATGTTCGGCCCCCCGATTCATTTGAATGGGGTCCATGTTCAAGTTCGGGTACCGTTCTGGTACCTGAACCCGAACTTTTAATAGGCTGTTCGGTGTTCGGCTAAACCCGCAGGACTCGAACAGTCACTTTTTCAGGATGGAATAGTAAATAAAACATCAATTCTGCCGTTATGTTTTACATTTTAAATTTTACACCGTTCATTGTGCTGCACAAATGAAGTGTTATCTTCAGTCTATGGGTCAGTACGATCATTGTGGCTTAAAGGTTTTATTGTTTCATTTATGTTTGTTTTACACTGTCTGTAAAAAAATTGTTTCGGTGACACTATTCTGAGAGCCATAAGTTTTTCATGGTCATATTTTTTATGATGATATTATTATTATTTATTATTATAGCGCCATTTATTCCATGGTGCTTTACATGTGAAAAGGGATATACATAATAAGAAACAAGTACAATAATCTTGAACAAAAACGAGTCACCGACTGGTACAGGAGGAGAGAGGACCCTGCCCGCGAGGGCTCACAGTCTACAAGGGATGGGTGAGGATACAGTAGGTGAGGGTAGAGCTGGTCGTGGTGGAGTGAGGGTTACTGCAGGTTGTATGCTTGTCAGAAGAGGTGGGTCTTCAAGTTCCTTTTGAAGGTTTACACGGTAGGCAAGAGTCTGATGTGTTGGTGTAGAGAGTTCCACACTAGGGGGGATACACAGGAGAAATCTTGTATACGATTGTGGGAAGAGGAGATAAGAGGGGAGTAGAGAAGGAGATCTTGTGAGGATCGGGAGTTGTGTGCGGGTATGTACCAGGAAACTAGGTCACAGATGTATGGAGGAGACATTGACCATTGACTTTGATGGATAGGTCTGTTGGAGGGGTTGAGTGAAATGGGGGAAAAATTATGAATTCTTTTTGTCCACGTTAAGTTTTAGAAATCTAGCAGAGAAGAAGGAAGAAATAGTGGACAGACATTGTGGTATTTTATGATGTAGTTTCATTGGTATCGTGATGTGATATGTATGGCTTTATTATAATTTTTATTACACTTCTTGGCAGTTAGAATGGACAAAAAAAACATCAGTTCTAGTATATACTGTATACTTATATATATATATCTGTATATACTGTATGTTTGTGTGTCTATACAGAGCGTGTGAAATAAGCATTGAACATGTCACCAATTTTATGAGTAAATATATTTCTGAAGGTGCTATTGACTTGAAATTCTCACCAGATGTTGGCAACAACCCATCCAATCCACACAGGCAAATAAATCAACCCATAGATGTCCATAAATGAAGTTATGCTATATATACAGTACAGACCAAAAGTTTGGACACACCTTCTCATTTAAAGATTTTTCTGTATTTTCATGACTATGAAAATAGTACATTCACACTGAAGGCATCAAAACTATGAATTAACACATGTGGAATTATATACTTAACAAAAAAGTGTGAAACAACTGAAAATATGTCTTATATTCTAGGTTCTTCAAAGTAGCCACCTTTTGCTTTGATGACTGCTTTGCACACTCTTGGCATTCTCTTGATGAGCTTCAAGAGGTAGTCACCGGAAATGGTTTTCACTTCACAGGTGTGCCCTGTCAGGTTTAATAAGTGGGATTTCTTGCCTTATAAATGGGGTTGGGACCATCAGTTGTGTTGTGCAGAACTCTGGTGGATACACAGCTGATAGTCCTACTGAATAGACTGTTAGAATTTGTATTATGGCAAGAAAAAAGCAGCTAAGTAAAGAAAAACGAGTGGCCATCATTACTTTAAGAAATGAAGGTCAGTCAGTCCGAAAAATTGGGAAAACTTTGAAAGTGTCCCCAAGTGCACTTGCAAAAACCATCAAGCGCTACAAAGAAACTAGCTCACATGAGTACCACCCTAGGAAAAGAAGACCAAGAGTCACCTCTGCTTCTGAGGATAAGTTTATCCGTGTCACCAGCCTCAGAAATCACAGTTTAACAGCAGCTCAGATTAGAGACCAGGTCAATGCCACACAGAGTTCTAGCAGCAGGCACATCTCTTCAAAAACTGTTAAGAGGAGACTTTGTGCAGCAGGTCTTCATGGTAAAATAGCTGCTAGGAAACCACTGCTAAGGACAGGCAACATGCAGAAGAGACTTGTTTGGGCTAAAGAACACAAGGAATGGACATTAGACTAGTGGAAATCTGTGCTTTGGTCTGATGAGTCCAAATTTGAGATCTTTGGTTCCAACCACTGTGTCTTTGTGCGACGCAGAAAAGATGAACGGATGGACTCTACATGCCTGGTTCCCATCGTGAAGCATGGAAGAGGAGGTGTGATGGTGTGGGGGTGCTTTGCTGGTGACACTGTTGGGGATTTATTCAAAATTGAGGGCATACTGAACCAGCATGGCTACCACAGCATCTTGCAGCGGCATGTTATTCCATCCAGTTTGCGTTTAGTTGGACCATCATTTATTTTTAAACAGGACAATGACCCCAAACACACCTCCAGGCTGTGCAAGGGCTATTTGACCAAGAAGGAGAGTGATGGGGTGCTACGCCAGATGACCTGGCCTCCACAGTCACCAGACCTGAACCCAATCGAGATGGTTTGGGGTGAGCTGGACCGCAGAGTGAAGGCTAAAAGGCCAACAAGTGCTAAGCATCTCTAGGAACTCCTTCAAGATTGTTGGAAGACCATTTCCGGTGACTACCTCTTGAAGCTCATCAAGAGAATGCCAAGAGTGTGCAAAGCAGTCATCAAAGCAAAAGGTGGCTACTTTGAAGAACCTACAATATAAAACATATTTTCAGTTGCTTCACACTTTTTTGTTAAGTATATAATTCCACATGTGTTAATTCATAGTTTTGATGCCTTCAGTGTGAATGTACAATTTTCATAGTTATGAAAATCCAGAAAAATCTTTAAATGAGAAGGTGTGACCAAACTTTTGGTCTGTAATATATATATATATACATATGTATATATATATATATATATATATATAAATATATATATATATATATATATAAAAGGGAACTTGAACATACAAACCTACATATGTAATTCAGCACATTACTAAGCCTGACAGGTAGCCAATCAAACTCCACTCCGGTGGTAATTAATAGGCTGTATGACATATACAAATTACATTGTTAGACCTCTAGCTGCCATGGTAACACATCAACACACAATGATCATGCTGCGGGAGGGTGTCCATGGGCAGACAGAGGGAGCAATTTGTTTCTGTCAAAGTTTTTACATGTGTAGTCAGTTTGACCTTGTCAGGAAAAGAGTTTAACTGCCAGGTAGAGTCCCATGGGCAAAATTTGGACCTGTGCCCCCACCTCCATGTTGGTCAGATGTGAGGGCCTTTGTACTGTTCTAGATCATATAAAGACATACATGTAATAGTGTCCCCATCAAGGCACCTTCCTGGCATAATGTCCCCTGATCCTGCCCCTAATGCCAGGATCACACATAGCTACAATCCTGGCTGTGGCAGTATGAGCCTAGCTTTACGTTACAATCAACTCTCACAACAAATGGTACTGGCACAACTCCTGGGCCTGCTTTATTTCCATGCCATACATATACGGTGCAGTAAGTGACACTTCACCATGAGGTACATGGAGAGCCATTACCATTGCATTGCATGTAAATTAAAGAAAAGAACAAACTTTTGTGTCTCTTAGCGCTGCCAAGTTGGTATCATGTGAACGTATCTATGTCGATAGTTGATGACATATGGAACAGATATCTTCACTACAAGAGGTCCTAAGCATCTAGAAATCCTGTTTAATGTTGTAGTGATTGTTTCACTGTCATTACACCATGAGTAAGAATTCACATCGCGTATGAAGCAGGTTTATTTGAATCTCTGCACTGTAATCTATTTTTAATGGTTTCTTAATAAAAGGCTGAATTCTAACTCTTGCATTGATCTGAACCACAAACGTTTGTTCTTGTCATTGATTTGATAATGACATTTTTTTGCAGCCAAAGCTAGAGAAAAGCCAGTACAATAAGCTTATCGAACATTCACACCATTAATTCTTGCATACACACCTGACCTTCTCTAGGAAATTTATGCTGGCTGAATGTATACCTCTGATGGAAGCCTGAGATGTATGCTAATGTTAGACATCGCTCACAGACTTCTGTGTTTATCAGCTTCAAGACCTGTGACATATTTTCATCACATTTATAAAGTCTGTTTGAAGTTTCGACTCAAAAAGTCAAACTCGGACAGACTTGGCTATAGCCAGTTCATCTATCAGGTCCCAGGAACAAGCCTGAGGGAAAAGTAGTCAATCTAGCCAAGTTAGTAACTGGAGGAACAGAACCAGAAACATAATCAGGTGACACAACTGTAGTCAGAGGATTAGTCAGGGTTAGATACCTAAGGTCAGTCAAGAGCAAAGTCAGACCAGCTGGGGTCAATGTCAGGAGATTATGGAGTAAACGAGGTCAGGATCTGGCCAGGTCAGGAACAGGAGATAGTATATATACAGCAGCGGATGTGTACTTTGTATATCAAACAAAAACTGGTAACTCCCAGCAAACTGCTGGAAGGTTAAATACGGTATGGTATTGCCCCATAGGTCATAGCACAGAGTTGGTTACACCTGCTGAGCAGCTGGACAGCATACACACATTATCCCTGGCTAAGTGGCACCACAAGTCACATCCAAAGCAGTATACCTATCTGGATAGTGCCTGCGCCTCCCAGTGATGACAGTAATTCTGCCTCCTCCATCACTAGCACTAAACACAAGGTGAATGCAGTTTTGCCTGGCAACAGAAGCAGATGTCACTGGAGTAGGTCCACAACAATAATAGTTAAGGTCCTTGTGTATGGAGCAGGCTCATGAGCTAAGCCTGCTACATACATGGCAGCTGCTAACTACTATATATTATACATTCGGCACCTACCTCTAACTGCAGCGACTAAAGTTATCTCTGACGCGCCCCCTAGGCCGTGGGAGTACTCGGCAGCCGGGCCTCTGCGTATGCCGGTGGGGGATATCACGGTGGCTGGCCTGGTCCGTGACCCAGGGCGGTCAGTAAAATGGGGAATTTATAGGGGATTTGGAAAGTTTGTGACGCCACCTGTGGAATGCGGCAAAATGGAGCCGCCGCTGCGGAGCAGTCCTCTGGAGCTAGTGTTACGGCAGCAGGGATGGTGTGGCTCTCCACAGGTAGAGCTAGCTCCAGGGCAGTGTGGGGTGTAATGGAGGATGCTGGGGAGAGACGGCAGGACAGTCCCGGAGGAAAGACGGACACTCACATGGGGGTAAGCTTCAGTACCTTTACTGGTGATGGTGCAGGAACGGTCCAGGGTACTCCGGGCGAAGGGTGCACTTTTGGACTCTCCCCAGTGAGCGGGTATAGGGCCTCCTGATCCGTGGCTTTTCGCGTTAAGCTTCTGGCCTGCCTGGAACTAGGCCTAGCTTGGTTACTGTCTCTCTCTCCCTTGCACCTGCTGACCTGGTGGTAGGGCCTTCTCTTTGGAGATCACTCTCCCTGGATGCTGGGGCCTCTGTGACTCCTAGCCCTGGTACTGTAGTCAGCGTTTGGCAAACCTGGGACCTGTAGTCCTCCAGGGGTTCCGGTAGTCCCTACTGGGTGTAAAGAGTCCCTGTAGGCGCGGACCCGGTGTCCGGTATATATCTCGGGGTGAGCCTGGTATGCTCCTCTGCCCCCCTTGCTACTTCTTCCTTCACCTCTCGCTTTCGGCCCACTCAAGGCCCTCACTAGGCCTTCACACGTGCTGTAGGCCTTGGCTCGCCTAAGCACAGCAGCTAGCGTGCTGCCTCTTTGCAGCTCTCTGAGCGTCAGCATGCTCTCAGCTCAACTCTGAGCTCTGTCCCTCTCTGTGTCTGAGCAGGAACTGAACACTAGACTCAATTCTAAACTGAAACTAAACTGAGCTGCCTGGCTCCTCCTCCCTTTATATATCCTTATCAGGGCTCCCTCTGCTGGTCTGAGGTGGTAGGGTGGAGGTGTGTGAATGTGTGAGGGCCTCTTGTGGAGAAGTCCATCCATGCACCCTTCTGTGTTCTGTGACACCAATGCGCAGCAGGGCGCCACAGCTCCAGTGTCTACAATTTATTCATTTAAAGTGTGTAACATACCTGGCGGCGTCCTTGCATAGTGGTCCATCTCCCACTGTGCAAGAGCGCGCACTTGATTTCCAGTCCAGACTGCCACTCTGGCTTCTTTCCATACTGTCTGCTTTGCTCTGCTCTGGCTGCTTAGGGCGACGCCCGCCGAACTTCCTGTTTCTTGTAGCTGCTGCAGACACACCGCTAATGCGTCCTCAGCCTATTGCTGTCTGTCACCTGGTATTTAAACCAGCTCCTCCTTGGAATCCTTGCCTGAGCATCTTGTTCTGTCAGTTGGCTTCTTGTCACTGATGTGTGAGGTCCTGTCTATGTTTCCTGCCTTGCGGTATCAGTTCTGCCGTTCCTGGAGGCTGTATTTCCTGGCCCGTGTGAACACGCTCTTAGCCTGTTCGTTCCGTCCTCTGGGGGCCGCATACCCAGACTCGCTTCGGTATCTCGCTACAGTAACAGTTCCTGTCTGAACTGTCTCCTAACCTGCTCCTTGTTTTTCTCTATGTCCGTACCTTCCCTTTTTTTTCTGCAGTGTCTGAACCAGCACTTGGCTTTACCTAGGCTCGTTCTTGCATTTTTTGCAGTAACTGTTCTTGTCTGAACTGTCTTCTAGTTTCTTACCTGTTTTGTCTTTATGTCCGTTTGCTCCCTTTTTCTGCAGTGTCTGAACCAGCACTTGGCTTTACCTAGGCTCGTTCCTGCATTTTGTTGCAGTAACTGTTCTTGTCTGAACTGTCTCCTGGCCTCTTACCTGTTTTGACTCTGTGTCCGTTTCCTCTCTTTTTCTGCAGAGTCTGAACCTGCACCTAACTCCTACTCGTTGTCGCTGTACTTCTGTTTGTGAGTTTGGAGTCCACTCGCTACTTCTTTGCAAGTACCTTGTGTGTATCTGGTTCTGCTTTTCCCTTCCAGTCTGTTCCGTGTGAACAGAGTCCTGTCCCCTCTGCTCTGTCTTTGCTCACCGCTTCGGCGATTTATCTCTGTCCTGTCTTACTTACCGCTTCGGTGGTTCCTGCCCGCTCAGCCTTGTCCACCGCACTTGCGGTTTCGCTCAGCTCAGCCTTGTCCACCGCACTTGCGGTTTCGCTCTGCTCAGCCTTGTCTACCGCGTCTGCGGTTTCGCTCTGCTCAGCCTTGTCTACCGCGTCTGCGGTTTCGCTCTGCTCAGCCTTGTTTACTGCGTCTGTGGTTTCGCTCTGCTCAGCCTTGTCTACCGCGTCTGCGGTTTCGCTCTGCTCAGCCCTGTCTACCAAGTCTGTGGTTTTGCTCTGCTCAGCCCTGTCCACCGCGTCTGCGGTTTTGCTCTGCTCAGCCCTGTCCATCGCGTCTGCGGTTTTGCTCTGCTCAGCCCTGTCCACCGCATCTGCGGTTTTGCTCTGCTCAGCCCTGTCCACCACGTCTGCGGTTTTGCTCTGCTCAGCCCTGTCCACCACGTCTGCGGTTTTGCTCTGCTCAGCCCTGTCCACCGCGTCTGCGGTTTTGCTCTGCTCAGCCTTGTCCACCGCGTCTGCGGTTCCGCTCTGCTCAGCCTTGTCTACCGCGTCTGCGGTTTCGCTCTGCTCAGCCTTGTCTACCGCATCTGCGGTTTTGCTCTGCTCATCTTTGTCTACCGCGTCAGCGGTTTCGCTCTGCTCAGCCTTGTCTACCACGCCTGCGGTTCCGCTCTGCTCAGCCTTGTCTACCGCGTCTGCGGTTTCGCTCTGCTCAGCCTTGTCTACCGCATCTGCGGTTTCGCTCTGCTCAGCCTTGTCTACCGCATCTGCGGTTTCGCTCTGCTCAGCCTTGTCTACCGCATCTGCGGTTTCGCTCTGCTCAGCCTTGTCTACCGCGTCTGCGGTTTTGCTCTGCTCAGCCTTGTCTACCGCGTCTGCGGTTTTGCTCTGCTCAGCCCTGTCCACCGCGTCTGCAGTTTTGCTCTGCTCAGCCCTGTCCACCACGTCTGCGGTTTTGCTCTGCTCAGCCCTGTCCACCGTGTCTGCGGTTTTGCTCTGCTCAGCCTTGTCTACCGCGTCTGCGGTTTCGCTCTGCTCAGCCTTGTCTACCGCGTCTGCGGTTTCTCTCTGCTCAGCCCTGTCTACCGCATCTGCGGTTTTGCTCTGCTCATCCTTGTCTATCGCACCTGCGGTTTCGCTTTGCTCTGCTTGATTACCGCATCTGCGGCTCTGAACCCGTCTCCCAGTCTGTACTGGACCCTACCCAGCCTGCGCTCTAATCTGCCTGTTCCTATATTCCCCGGTGTGGGTCAACAGCCGTGTCCGGGGTCTGACCTGGAGTGGCACCTGGTCCCTCTACTCGGTTCCTCCCTGGTGCACTGGCGTCGTGTGCCGTCGTGCGACCTTGGTCGGATTGGGCAGATACTTAGTTACGCCCCTCCAGGCACTCTCCGGTTCATGGTACAGTGGAATCACTAATCACGCACATGCCAGTCAGTCCGGGTGCGTGCATTACAAAGTGAATATGTCACCAAGTTTTTGCCATGAAATCTAAGAGCATCATAATGTAGAGACAGAGACCCTAATTCCAGCAATGTGTGAATTACTCAGCTGCTTGCTGTAGTTTTGATAAAATTACTGTATTATCAGCATGCCAAGTAGTCAGTGGAATGCTGCCAACAGAGGCAGGCCATTCAGCTGCTATGGGGCCAATGAGTTGGGGGGGGGATGGGGAACGATGCCAAAAGGTACCACCCCATATCCGACTCTCATAGATGTTTGTAATATGTGACATCAATAGGGACAGCATTAGCATAGTGAAGAAGCGTGCACAATCCGGAGAAATTGGAGCTGTCTGCCACTGCACTGTCTGTTTATATGGTCTTACTGCAGCTGGGAAACAGACAGCAATGATGATTCCACAGTCCATGGGAGCTGTCCTGCTAAAGGAACTGTTGATGTAATGAACATGTGGTCAGTCATATGTGGATAGAGGATCTAAGGGGTAACGTTTCTCCTTGTGGAGAGTGACATGTCAAGCCTGGCATGTCAGAGTGAGGAGACTTAAATGCCATGCTCCTCTGCGAAATTGTATATGCAAATTGTCTCTTCAGAGAGAAAGAGGACTAGAATACTAGTGCCACATATTAGAAGCAGCAATTTTTAAAGTCAATATTGACCCTTTAATGAGCCTTGCAACATGACAGGATAAAAGCCAAACCAGAATCTCAATAGATTCGGATATAGGATGAGAGCTCTGAGTTGTACTTCTATAGAGTAGGAGAAAACACATGAAAACATGTGTCTGCAAATGGCTTCTTATCCTAAGTCACGTGCCAAGGCTCGTTAAAGGGTCAACAATGACTTTTAGGGTTGCTACATCCAACAGGTGGCGCTAGATTTCAAGTTCTCTTTCTGTCTGAAGAGGCTATTTGCATATATATAAGTGAGCAAAATAAATAAAATTAAAACTCCAATCAATAAACAAAATACATTTAGGCTACTGTAAAAACAAGTCATTTATTTAAAAAAATATCACAAAAACAATAAAATCAGGTTCATCATACTAAGGAATGCACCACCTCCAAAGCTCATTGACATTTGAGTATCTTCACCCTTTCTGCCTCTTAGGAGGATTGAGATTTATCATGCTGAGACTAGACAATATATATTCCTAATACTATAAAATCTAAGTGTGGCAAATTTACATTTTAAAGAAAGAAAATATACTTTTGTTATCAACTGCAAAGCGATTGTTATACATATATACATACAGAGTTTCTTAAGTATATTGGACTTTAGTGGCTTTGAAATTATTGAACTTTTTACAAGACTGTAGAGAAATACTCTACATCTGATTTCACACCATAAAGCCTATTATCATTTCAAAATGATACAGAGCTGCAGATCTGTGACACTTGTATGGACTTATACAAGCTATGTTCCTATGTGTTCACCTACTTTTATTATTATTTTATTTTATTTGTAAGTATTTCGAAAAAATGTTTTAAAGATCAGTCAAAATAATATAAATGGAAAGAGTAAATTGAGGAATTGGAGGATGTTTCTTTATTTTTTGTGCTTTTTTTCATATTTAGAGTTTCGTTCAGTGAGCCAAGACTGTACGTACCATAAAGGATGCCATGGGGGACATGACGAGAGGGGGTCCAGCCAGGTTGACTGAATCTCCTCTTTTCAGGCCCTGCAATAGTATTGTGGGATATTTACCCAGGGATCTTAAAAAAAGACATGGGGACAAAAAAATATAAAGTCTTTTTGTCCCATGTTGTTAGAATTGTGATAGCGTTAACCAGCACCAAAAAAGACCCCATTTAAATATTTGCTCTGGGGCTCCTTTAATATATACTACTAAACAGATAATTTTTTTACAAAATTTAGTCCCAAGAAAACTACTACATACAAGAGCATCGTTTGACACTAAGAAAATATCTCTTTTTTGTTTTGTTGGCCCCAGTTAATGAAGTCCAAGATATAATGCGGCTGGCTTGCACAGTAGCTCATTTAATGCAATAAATAGTCTCTTAGCTCTATTTAACTATGACTAATGAGAGGTACATCCCGTAATTCCTCATTATGCAAAAAATAACCTTTGAGATTCTGATATGTAAAAGTGCTTAATACTTATAAATGTATATATTGGACAGTAATTAGTGATGCTTTATATGTTATTAATATAGAAATTCATTTTAATGACCATTTCGCATGATTTTCAATCTGTTCTTTATGAGGACTGATGACTACATTTCTATAAATAAACCAATCTACTTATCAGTACATGGGATTTGTATATCTGGGAAATTTGCTATTTTGTTTTTGACTTTACTTTTCTTTTTGACTTCCCATTGCATTGTGACCTTTTAACCACCGCTCAATTAATAAGTTAAAGACTGTCATCATTTTACTTTCAGGTCAAGATGTTTCGAACCACTTTTCTTTCAATTACTAGAATAATGGACTGTGTTGCTGAAAAAATAGGTAATTTTGGCAAGTGGGACTATTTCTCTAGTGGCAGTAGGAAAAAGAGATTGTCAATTCCCATTGAAATATTTAGGCAGTATCATTCTGATTTACACGTAGTCTTTTCCTGAAGGTGCTGAAGGTGCATTTTTGTTGTAGCTTCTTGGTGGGTATGAAGTTTCTCTTCTGGGGCAAGAGCAGCACAGAAGAGCACCTCCCAAAATGGCCAGTGCAGCGCCAGCCCAGCCAATAAATAAAGCTGGACCAAACTCATACCTAGGACAAAAAAAGAAAAAACAAGATATAATTTTCTATAATATTTGCATCTACAACATTTATGATTTTTAACGTAGTAATACAGGTAGGTAAAATATTGATGTGTTTCAAGCGGAAATCGATTAAAGCTACTGATATACTTTATTCATGATAGCTGCCTCAATGTCTAGATTTCAGTGGCGGTCTCAGGGTCCAGTCAGCTCCATTGCCACATGGGTTTTCAAACAGAAGAAAGCTTTCTCCTCCCTTCCTGTGTTGGTAACGTACAGTACAGACCAAAAGTTTGGACACACCTTTTCATTTAAAGATTTTTCTGTATTTTCATGACTATGAAAATTGTACATTCACACTGAAGGCATCAAAACTATGAATTAACACATGTGGAATTATATACTTAACAAAAAAGTGTGAAACAACTGAAAATATGTCTTATATTCTAGGTTCTTCAAAGTAGCCACCTTTTGCTTTGATGATTGCTTTTCGCACTCTTGGCATTCTCTTGATGAGCTTTAAGAGGTAGTCACAGGAAATGGTTTTCACTTCACAGGTGTGCCCTGTCAGGTTTAATAAGTGGGATTTCTTGCCTTATAAATGGGGTTGGGACCATCAGTTGTGTTGTGCAAAAGTCTGGTGGATACATAGCTGATAGTCCTACTGAATAGACTGTTAGAATTTGTATTATGGCAAGAAAAAAGCAGCTAAGTAAAGAAAAACGAGTTGCCATCATTATTTTAAGAAATGAAGCTCAGTCAGTGCGAAAACTTGTGAAAACTTTGAAAGTGTCCCCAAGTGCAGTTGCAAAAACCATCAAGCGCTACAAAGAAACTGGCTCACATGAGGACCGCCCCAGGAAAGGAAGACCAAGAGTCACCTCTGCTTCTGAGGATAAGTTTATCCGAGTAACCAGCCTCTGAAATTGCAGGTAAACAGCAGCTCAGATTAGAGACAAGGTCAATGCCACACAGAGTTCTAGCAGCAGACACATCTCTTCAACAACTGTTAAGAGGAGACTTTGTGCAGCGGGCCTTCATGGTAAAATAGCTGCTAGGAAACCACTACTAAGGACAGGCAACAAGCAGAAGAGACTTGTTTGGGCTAAAGAACACAAGAATGGACATTAGACCAGTGGAAATCTGTGCTTTGGTCTGATGAGTCCAAATGTGAGATCTTTGGTTCCAACCACCGTGTCTTTGTGCGACGCAGAAAAGGTGAAAGGATGTACTCTACATGCCTGGTTCCAACCGTGAAGCATGGAGGAGGAGGTGTGATGGTGTGGGGGTGCTTTGCTGGTGACACTGTTGGGGATTTATTCAAAATTGAAGGCATACTGAACCAGCATGGCTACCACAGCATCTTGCAGCGGCATGCTATTCCATCCGGTTTGCGTTTAGTTGGACCATCATTTATTTTTCAACAGGACAATGACCCGAAACACACCTCCAGGCTGTGTAAGGGCTATTTGACCAAGAATGAGAGTGATGGGGTGCTATGCCAGATGACCTGGCCTCCACAGACACCAGACCTGAACCCAATCGAGATGGTTTGGGGTGAGCTGGACCGCAGAGTGAAGGCAAAAGGGCCAACAAGTGCTAAGCATCTCTGGGAACTCCTTCAAGATTGTTGGAAGACCATTTCAGGTGACTACCTCTTGAAGCTCATCAAGAGAATGCCAAGAGCGTGCAAAGCAGTCATCAAAGCAAAAGGTGGCTACTTTGAAGAACCTAGAATATAAGACACATTTTCAGTTGTTTCACGCTTTTTTGTTAAGTATATAATTCCATATGTGTTAATTCATAGTTTTGATGCCTTCAGCGTGAATGTACAATTTTCATAGTCGTGAAAATACAGAAAAATCTTTAAATGAGAAGGCGTGTCCAGACTTTTGGTCTGTACTGTATATGAGAAGGCTGGTTCATAGACAGAACCAGTCCCCTTTTTTTGGCTCTGAATAAGCCATAAAGGAGATGGAGGTTTGCTTAGCTTATGACTCGAGCCTATAAGTCAGCTCTTTCCGAATCACTGACCAAAAGAGGGGGGAAGGAAGCTCTCATCTGTGTCAAAACCATTTTGGAAGTTCCTGGTGCCCAGGTCTTTCTCTACAATCTGGACATTAAGGATGTTTAATGCTGCTCTACTTCGAGACTAAAGACGGACATAATAGATTCTCATTGAGCCATCTTCAGTCTCAAAGTAGAGCATGCACTCAGCTAAGCACTTTTGTTCATTAGTTTTAGGAATTATTGCAGTGGGCTGTGGAGGTTGTTACATCACAAGAGCCCTGCGCCCAATCAGCGCCAGCTTCACTGTCCCCGCCTTGGCATGAATTGAACATCAGTAGTTAGTCAGGGTTGTGGCTGCTCTCCGGCATTGGAAGTGAGTATAGCCGTTTTTATTTTAACAGAGGCAAACATTCAGATTAAGAAGGTGTTGTCCTAGTAGTGGACAGCCCCTTTAAGATGTATTAGTAAATTCAGTCTATTTCCACTTGAAACAAATTTACACAGCTTTTTATCTAGCTGGACAATCCCTGGTAGGCTAGATCTGGATGAAATATTTTTCATGGAGCTTGTAATCAACTGATCCCACTACCTTCTATATGAATTATAGTATTAACCCTATACAGCTTCAGTTGTTGGCTTCATGTATCATAACCATCAGGGTTTTCAATATTTTACACAAACCATCTAGAGAAAATTATAGCTGAATTCTGATTGATATCGCCAAAAAGACCATTTTTTTGTTTTCTGGAACTGTTTACACTGTGTTCCAAATTATTATGCAAATAATATTTTCTCAGATTTTCCCAAATTACCTATATGAATTGCAGTCATTGTAGTTTTCCAGTCAAATAACTATTAGAGTACAATTGAAAGGTTTTTGTACAAACTGCCTATGATAACAGTATATTTTTAAAAAAATAAAAAACTCAAACTGCACTCAAAATGCATGTTCCAAATTATTATGCACAGCAGAGTTTTCAACCTTTTCATTTTAATAAAGAACCAAAAAATGGTCATTTTGGCAATTATAAGGATTAGCAGGTTATTACAAACTGAAATCAAACAGTTTTCACCTCAAAACTTTATTCTAGGTGATGTTACATTTGCACATAGGACCCCTTGTTCGAAAGGAGCTTCTGAACTCTCTCGTCCATTGAATTTGTCAGGTTTTGGATGGTTTCTGCTTCAATTGTTTTGCATGAGGACAGAATACCCTCCCAGAGCTGTTGCTTAGATGTGAACTGCCTCCCGCCTTCATAGATACTCCTTTTGATGATGCTCCAGAGATTCTCAATGGGGTTGAGGTCAGGGGAGCATGGGGCCCACACCATAAGTTTGTCCCCTTTTATGCCCACTCCATCCATCTGGACCATCGTACAGTTTTTTTCAACGATGAGTGCCGTGCAACGCTCGATGGTCCAGATGGATGGAGTGGAGGATGGCTGGTTAATGGACACCCCATGCAAACATGGCTACGGCGCCAACAAGGAGGAGGTGGAGTTATGTTTTGGGCTGGAATCATGGAGAGAGAGATTGTTGGCCCCTTTAGGATCCCTGAAGGGGTAAAGATGAACTCCATAATGTATGTTGAGTTTCTCAAGCAGCACTTCCTGCCATGGTTCAAGAAGGAGAACCGTGCATTCCGCAGCAAGATCATTTTCATGCATGATAATGCACCGTCTCATGCTGCACATAACACATCTGCATCTCTGGCTGCTATGGGCATAAAAGAGGACAAACTTATGGTGCGGCCCCCATTCTCCCTTGACCTCAACCCCATTGAGAACCTCTGGAGCATCATCAAAAGGAGTGTCTATGATGGCGGGAGGCAGTTCACATCTAAGCAACAGCTCTGGGAGGGTATTCTGTACTCATGCAAAACAATTGCAGCAGAACCATCCAAAACCTGACAAATTCAATGGACGCGAGAGTTCAGAAGCTCCTTTCGGACAAGGGGTCCTATGTGCAAATGTAACATCACTTAGAATAAAGTTTTGAGTTGAAAATTGTTTTATTTCAGTTTGTAATAACCTGCTAATGCTTATAATTTCAAAAATGACCATTTTTTTGTTCTTTATTAAAATTAAAAGGTTGAAAACTCTGCTGTGCATAATAATTTGGAACATGCATTTTGAGTACAGTTTGAGTGTTTTATTTTTTTAAAAATATACTGTTATCATAGGCAGTTTGTACAAAAACCTTTCAATTGTACTCTAATAGTTATTTGACTGGAAAATTACAATGACTGCAATTCATATAGGTAATTTGGGAAAATCTGAGAAAATATTATTTGCATAATAATTTGGAACACAGTGTATACATAAGGCCTAGTGAATTTCTTAGTGTAAGAAATCTAATATCAACCTTAACTGCCTCAACTGGGGTAATAGCTCAGGTTCTGATCTCCTCCCATCAAAGTTTTCATCCTCTTAATATATTGCAATCATCATATTATATGGCACTGTGTACTTACAATTGCTCATTTCGCCTTTCTACCCATCTAATATGATGACTGCAATATATTAAGAGGATAACAATTTTGATGAGAGTGCTTCTTTAATGACAGATTATAATTTCTAGGAAGCTCATCTTTGTAACCTGAGATAATTAAAGAGCTGGATGTTATCACATGAAGTTTTTACAGAGGTTTTTCAAATAATATAAAAATACAGTATCGCCACAATCAATAAGGATGGACAGAAACAGTCAACCATAATTTACAGATTGCACTTGGGTATAATTCATATTTTACTATTAGTATTAGTAGCTAAGGGGTAAAGTTTCTACTTATGAAGAGTGCCAAGTTGGCATAGGGAGATTTATAAACTGTGCATTGCTTCTCTGGGAATTTAAATACGCAAAAAGCCTCTTCAAAGAGGAAAAGGAAGTGATCTCTAGTGCCACTTATAGGAAGTAGTAATCTTAAAAGTCAATATCAATCTTTTAAGGTGCCTTGCCACATGACTTAGGATAAGTGTCATACACCTTAAAGCATGTGTCTGCAAATAGAGTTCCTCATGTGGCTCCATACCCTTAGCCATGTGACAAAGTCCTTTAGTTGGTCAAATTGATTTTTAGAATTGACACCTTCAGTAGGTAGCAGTAAAGTTCCTGTCTTTTCCATCCACTCTAAAAAGGTTATTTGCTTATTTAAATTCCCAAAGGAGCATTGCATGGCGTAAATGTTATCTTACGCCAACTTTCATTTTTTACAAGGAGAAATGTTATCCCTTAAACCCTGTGTCAGAAGCCTCTCAACCAGCCAAATCAGTTCTCTTGCTTTGCACTGCTGAGTGGTAAACAGACTGAAAAACATGTCTGCACATGAAGTGGCTGGTTTAGCGGCTTATCTTAAGGCACGTGGCAAGTCATTTTAAAGGATTGATAATTACTTATAGGATTGCTACCTCCAGTAATGCTGAATGATGAACTTACTTGGAGTTGCTTGGTGTGTACATATTATAGAAATCTCTAGCTATTTGGTTTCCATACCATGCTGTTGCAACAAGAACACAAAGACCTAAAATAAAGAGAACAAATAATTTAGAAGAGATGCAAAGTGAAATGAATACAAGTTGGGTATCTTCAGTTTAAGACTCTTAAAGAGGCACCCCACCAGTAGCCTGGAATAGCAGAGATGGGTGGCGAGTCTGAGAGCTGCCAGAAGGAATATGATAGGTGTAGATGTAGTTTTGTAGATCACAGGAAGTCAGAGATTGACACACTGATTTCATATAAGAGCAGGTATTGGCCTTGTAGTCAAACTGAAATCACATGACCCAACTGTCCATAATAAAGGGAGAAAAATATAGAAATGCACCGGGACTGGGATGAAGCAAATTACACTGCTGGAATATTGCAGGTGAATTACCATTAAATGTGGAGGGATATGATGAAAATGTTTATTTCAGTATATGCAAAGAATGTTACTGCTATAAAAAATCTATTACATACTATAAACGTTGACAGACTACATTACACATTTTATAATTATATTAAAATTGTATTTAGAAGAAACATGAAAATGTTTCTCCACTTAGTCTTCCATCATCAAGCGGAAGAACAGTGAACAGAATTAGCAGATTAGAGTATGCACGGCTGTGAAGCAGAACACAAGAGTATGTGCGATATTTCAGGAGTTGTAATCTCATATCCTCTTTAGGATGTCAGTCACACCACAGTAGGTGGCATTACACAATGGACTGCATATCTGATCATGGGAACATATAAAGAGGTGAAAGTCAAATGATTCATAGACCATGGGGTGTCTTGTAAAATCATCTAAATATAATGAATCTTACCAGCAATAATGAAGAGAGCGCCGCCTACGATCCCCACTTTGGCTTTCTTCACCTCATCATCTTGTAGACAAGTTAGGCATTTCATACCTACTGCCGCAATGCAAGCGGCAAAGAAGCCCACAAGGATGCCACAGATCATCAGTGCCCGTGTGGCCTGCATAGTGCCTGAATAAAAAAGAAAGATATGTTAGTAAATCACATATACTAGTTACATACAGAATACATCACAATATTAGCCTTTATTTTGACCAGTGAGATTTGAATGACATTGACCATAATATTGGGCAGATAATAGAGCTGGAGTGACAGAGGTTTCAGATTTACAATAGCTCCTCAGCCTCATTTGCATCTACTTATAGATTCCCTTAACATTAATAGTATGAAATCTTAAGGCCCTTACTTGAAGTGAAGCTGACACCTGATACATGATGCCAATCCACGGGCATCATGCTTTAGGCACTGGCTGTACTATTTCAGTCAGGTATGTTTGAATCTGAGCCATTGCAGCGTTTCAAAGAAAAACATACTTTAATAACCGCCGAGGACCAAGCCACACTATAGAGTAGTTGGACTTCTTCTTGCACACTATCCTTGGTCTCTGCCTATGCGTGTACATTGACTATTAAAAGTATGTTTTTCTCTGAAACACGGCAGCGTTTAAAAGTCAGACCTGGCTGAGATCATACAGCCAGTGCCTGATCCATGTTGCTCGTGGACTGGGCAACATGTATCAGATGTCTGGCTCTCCTAGATGGGAAACTGTCACTTGAAAAAACACTATTAACCTGCAGATATAGGGTTAATCTGCAGGTTAATAGAGTACTGAACCTTCTGGGTGCCCACACTTTAAGCCCAGCTGCCAGGAGGAAATTAACTTTATTCCTCTTGGCACCATTCGGTGTTCAGTCACAGGGGTGCCGCCGGCGTGGGTGCAATCACTGCTCTGGGTACAGACAGCAGCAGCTGTAACCGCACCTATGGCACTGACTGACAGTGGCTCAGTTTAGGGCCGACAGTGGAGTTCAAAATGCAGGTGCCAGGCAGGTTCATAACGCTATTAACCTGCAGAGTTACCCAATATCTGCAGGTTAATAGCATTCTCTCATGTGACAAGTCCCCTATAAGACCCTTTTCTAAAGGCGAATAATTAATGAGGGCTCATAAGTAGGGATGAGTGGACCCATGGGAGTTCGGGTTCTGGTACCCAACTGAACTTTACTCCAAAGTTTGGTTCGGGTATAAGAACTTTAACCTGAACCTGAACCACATTGAAATCTATGGGGACTCGAACTTTGGACCTGGAAAATTCTACATTGAACATTATCTACCAAGTGGATGCTCAAACACTTGGTTTGCTCAAGACAGCTTGTAAATAGAGTTGAGCAGACCCGTGGATGTTCGGATTGGTTGGTTCGACTGAACTTCAGTCCAAAGTTCGGTTCGGGTGTCAGAACTCCACCCGAACTTGAACCTGAACCCGATAAAAATCAATGGTGACCCAAACTTTGGTTCTTGGTGCTGTAAAATGGTCGTAATAAGGGCTATGGGTCTCTCTCTCTCCTTCTGGACTTCCCCCCTGAGCTCCGAACATTAAAACGAACTTTCAGGAGAGTTTGGGTTTGATCATCTCTACTCATAAGAACTCGTTTTTGATCATTACCATTGTAAACATGTCATCAATCAACTTGATGAATGAGCAAACTGCTAGTTTGTAGGCTGATTAGATCATTTATGTAGGACATTAAATCATCATTGTTGGAAGCAAAACTCCCGTTTACATGGGAAGATGTGCTGCCAACAATATGCATTTTATATGGGGACAGAACGACTTTATTAAAGATCATTCTGTACATACCGTTTGTATTGGTCCATGTGCTGTAATTGGCCTATATGCAACTCTGTTGTTCCCAAGGGCAATGCCTCTAGTTCTCTATAATACAGATCAGTATAGGGCATCACACAACTTCCTCCATTTGTTTAGTAGGGACTACATGTGCCTTCATACAGGTTCCCTAAATATGTTTCCATTGGGTGTGTGAGTATTTTTTCTCGTTAACCTTTCACATTGTTGTAATATACAATTTGTGGAGAATATTGCCTTGGGTGATTTTAACAATGATACACTAAGATGCATAATTCATCGTCTTGCTGCATAACACATGGTGGCTTAGAGTCTTTTCTATTCGCCACATCCTGCTCCGTATTGGGATATCAAACTTTATAATATATTTTGTATCATTAAATCACCACTTACAAAAAGTTTCTAATAAAGATTTCCAACCCCAGATAAGTAGTACGCTTATAATAGAAAGATCACCAAGTATTCTAACAAGTAACATGTTCTAAAAAATAAATACCTAAAACCATAGTCAGTCATTGGTAACCAGCAGTGGATATTAAATGTAAGAGGTTTTACAATTGATTTTTTTCTATTTTATTGCACTTGGCAGATGTTTTATTTTTTTCATGAACGACTGATATTATTATGTCTTTCGCTTCCAAGATTAGGTGACTGTATAATAACAACATCTTTGAAAATCTTCCTGTTTTTAATTCTTTGCCAAGTTCTAACTTGAAAAGTAGCAACATTTCTAACTTGTAAGCAAGTTTAAATCTGGCTCTGTTTTTTTTGTAAGTTCATCCAAAAGATTCTTCTACCTCCTGAAACATGGAAACCCAACCCTGGTCTACTCCTTGTGTGGTTATGGAAGTTTTTTCTTCACTGGATTACATTTTCTCAGAGATAAAGAACAGTAAAATATATTCTTAGCTACATTCACATCTGTAGCTCTACAGAATTTAATCCCTGTAGTTATATTCAATTTTCAGCTTAGCCCATGTGTAACTAAGATTTTCAACTTGACCATTGATTTAGATTTGGTTTACATTTATACATGGAGTTTAATAGAAGGAGGGGGTTTTCGCTATCACTTCAAGTCCCCCCCACACACAAAGCAATTGTTGTGTGCTGATCTGTTTTTATGGTATGTGCTGTATGTCTATTAAGTAGATTATTTGTCGTTAAAACACTGAAGGTAATAAAACATTAAAAATCTACTGAAAGCTACTTCAATAATTAATGTATATGTAAAAAAAAATTATAAAAAACAATAAAATGTCCCGTTAAAATCCAATAACAATCCAAAAATAGGGAAAGTAAAAAAATATATACATTTGGTAATTGTAGTGCCACACTTATGTTAATCCATATAATAAGGTTAAGGAGTTATTTATACAGTATCTTAGAGTGAACAACATAAAAAAATTCTAAAAGAACACTGTCAGAATTGCTATCTTTAAATTAATAAAAGTTAATTACGGTAATTGGTAATATACAGTATACTCTAAAATTATACAATTAAAAAATATTCCTTTGCAATTCTCTCATATTTGCTATATCTATTTCTTATCTCAGAGTCCCAAATTATGACGTTAGGTTATATATATAGAAAAAGACTGTTTTTTTGGCCGGTCCCAAACTACTTTTGTGACTTCTTGAATTACTACTGCTCCCTTGAAATAATTTTGCCAAATTGGTCATCCTCAGGAGGCTTTGCAATTGTTTGTTTCCACTTTTTACTATAGATCAAAGTAGTTGTCCATGTTCCTAGAATAGTGGGGCAAAACTGTTAAAATACCAAACCAGTAGTACTTAAGTGTCTACTGCTCCACACCAATGATTTGTTTACAGGGATGCAGTGGTGATGTCATATCTACAACACATACCACTGCAGCCAATCACTGGGCTCAGCGGTGATGCCTAGTGAGACGGCAAGAGACTGCTGCATGATTTCATTTTTAAATGAAATGTAATGTTGTCCCTCAGTGCTAGAGTTTTCTTAGTTGTCTGTATTTATCATTATCAATAACTATTTCCTTCTTCGATTGTGACATACAGAGCAAACTTTGTGATGACTGCGTTATTGTCATGTTGAAGGGTTTCCATATTCCTATTCCAACTTCTAGCAGAGTCCAAAGCTCAAACAAGTCCAGTGTGGAGATAGTCCATTTGTGAATTTTACTGGTGTGGAAATACTATGGCTTCATTTCATCAAGACTGGCGATGATCATGCCAGTCATGATGAGGGGGCATGGAAGAGTCAGCAAGTGGCATGTGCCTCTGTGCGCCGCGCAACAAATCTTACTTTAATCAGTGAATGGAGTAAGATTTGTAGCTTAAAGAACACCACAGCTCGTCATGAATTAGACGAGCTATGGCGTCAAGCCCCCACTGTGTCCACATCCTGCTCCTGGCATAAAACTGGCATGAAAACCACAAAAGTCACCAAATTTTTGCGCAACTTTGAGTTGTGTAAAAATGTTGCGGCTTTTCAAACCTTCTTATGCCAGGATTGTGGTGTAAAAGCTTTGATGAATTGGGGCCTATAGAGTAATTTACTGGGAACCAGTAAGTATGGTAAACCAATGCTAGCTAAAAAGTCATCACGTCAGTGGTTTGTGGTACCTGTTCACTTCTCTTTTTTCTTAGCATTTGGTACATTAGGAATGCAAGTAACTATTCTATTTTATATATACTGTATAGCATCTATCACAGGAATCCATTAAACATAAGTGTTTGGAGGCTCCATTGACTTCACCTTCCATAAATGGACAGTTATCACTGGAGCTTCCCCAAGCCGCACAGAGTCTGGTGAAAAATGTCACCATGGTCTTGGCTTTACTGCTTGTTTTTCAGGGCTTGGATACCTGTGAATTCAATCCACCCAGTTGTACCTTTCCCCAGCTCTCCAGTTATGTGGCTAAGTGCTGTGGTTTCCAAAAGCATCACAACCGGCTAAAAGGAACTAAACTGGCTGAAGAATGACGAGCCAGTATTTCCTCCTTAAGGCGAGGGTCTGGTGACATTTTTCATGCTGAATTGAGGATTGAAGTGAAAATATATTTCACTGACATAGCAGAATCTTTTGGGTAGTCAGTAGAAGAAAGAGCTGCACCCTGTGCCATGTCGGTGATCACTTACTTTACCCACAGAGTCAGCCCTAGCTAAAAGATGCTGCCAGGGAGCAAGAGCCTAATCTCTTAGTCTGAGATGGAAAGGGAGGAGGATTGTAGGCAACATATTCCCCAGCATGCCTGTAGAGTTGGATATATTAAAGCCTTCTGTTATGGTACACATTTGGAGTCCACCCAACAAAGGCTTCATACAGAAGGCTTAAAACGAGATGCGAACAGGGCTTTACTGCCAATTAGATAGCTTGTAAGGGAATGAGTTGATAATTTTCATCGCTAACAAATATGGGTTAACTGTAAAAGGCACATACTGTATAAGCTGTCAGGAAGCAAGGGGAATTCAGATGTAGCAAAGTTTAACTTGATAAATAACACATAATTTTAATACTTTGTTGCACAGATCATTGAACAATGACAAATTGAGTGTCAGATTACATTGTTTTGTACCATGATATCTCAGTGCTATGTTATCTGTGTTAGGCTATGTGCCCACGAAGCAGAAATGCTCCGGATTTTTCCTGAGCGTTTCTGCATCTTCCTGGCAGAAAAAACGCATGAGAATTTTACATATGTTTTTTCTGCCAGGTAGAAGCGTTTGTGAAGCGTTTTGAACATGCGATTTCGCATGCGGGTCGTGAAGCGCTTTTCCAAGCGATTTTAGCATCACTTGGAAAGTGCTTGACAACTTGGTCACACAATATAAATCCATGCAACAGGCATGGATTTATGTAATGTGACCAAGTTAAGATGCTGAAAATGCAGCATCGATAGTAAAAAAAAGACTAAAAATGGTGAAAAATAAAAAAAACATTATACTCACTCTCTGATGGCCCCCGGTCTCCTTCTCCGGTGCATCCGGTGTCTTCGGCGGCTCGCAGTGGTGTAAAAGGACCTTCCATGACGTCATTTAGTAGTGTGAGAGGTCACGCGACCGCCGACGTCAGCGGTCGCATGACCTGTCACATGACTAAATGACGTCATGGAAGGTCCTTTTACCACCACCAGCAGCCAAATAGCTGCCAGCACCGACGGGAGCAGACAGGGGGCCATCAGAAGGTAAGTATATGTTTATTTTTTATTTTAATTCTTTTTTAACAACAGATACTATGGTACCCGGGTCAGGAGGAGAGTCTCCTCTTCTCCAGACCCGGGTACCATCCGCATGTGTATGTGTAGTAATGCGGATGTTATGCGGACCAATGCAAGTCAATGGCGGCTAAAACACCGCGATTCTGCAAAATTAATGGATGTGCTGTGGATTTTTCCACAATTGGGGGCCATTGCAGACCTATTACCTAGCGTTTTTTAAGCGTTTCCACGGAGGAAATTACGCTGCGGAAGCGCTTATAAAACACATAGTGGGCACGCAGCCTTAGGGTAACCTTTGCTACATCTGTACATACTGATCTTACACGGGGACCCTCTTCTGTCCATGTCCACTGCTGTTCTTCAGTTTGGAATGAAATAGTTAACTTAGTATACTGCACCTGGAATGTTCTACGGTTAAGGTTAGGTATTCTGTTAATTCTTGTCTTTTATGTTTGGGAGGTGTACTGCTTTGTAGAAAATATGTAATTCTCTAGAGTGACTATTTTGACAGGCCTGATCTTGTCTGAATGCATATAAGGAGACATGTAGAGCTTTGTTCAGATCCCAATATCGATAGAGGAGGATGTGAACCAGCCATCTTTGTTGTGTGAAGCTTAGCCTACAAATTCACTAACCCTTGATTAACTCAACTTTCATGTCTCAGGCCACAAGTCATTCATTTTCTGGATAAAAGGCACCTGGCAGTTGTTTCCTGCAGTTAAAGTTTAATGGCTTTTTTGATAAAATTACCATAATATACATGCGAGGGAATTTTGGGCTGATACTTTTATTGCCAAGATTTTTATAATTTCTCAACAGCTTCTGTGGCTGCTGTAATATATCTTGTTTAGCAAATCTCATGTTAAAAAGAATAAAGAATATATGAAAGCTGTGAAGGCAAAGGCTCCGGCTAAAGTGATAATTTACCACCATCCCTATTAAGTTTTATAAATCATGATTTATCCATTGTGGAAACATCTATAAAGATGTCCAAGACATGGGCCTTAATGGGTATTTTTGCCAGAAATTTATGGTAAATTCTCATGATATTATTTCATTTACTCACTTACATAGCGCCCACAAATTCTCATTCTCATCAATGGAGACATACATTCTCATCACTGTCTCCATTGGGACTCACAACCTACATTTTCTGTCAGTATGTCTTTTGAGTATAGGAGAACATCCACGCAAACACAAGAACACAAACTCCTTGCAGATATTATCCTTGGTGGGAAATGAGTCTAGGATTAGACGGGTGCTGCAACGCAACAGTGCTAACCACTGAGTCACTGTTGCCCTATGTCATGGTGTCTAACCTATGAGGCTCACACCTATCTTGACAATGGGGGTCCCCAGTCTCCTGTGATTGGAAAAGTGGCACCCCAAGCAGGCTTTTTTCAGTTCACTGATATGTAAGTTTTGACAACTGTCTGTTCTGTTATTTTTGAAACTTTCATAGAAGTGAATAGAAACAGCCATGAAACGACCAACGGTTTTATAAAGTATGTGTTTCAAAGAACTCCAAAAAAGTAAAGTACTGATCACCATATTAGTTCCTAATGGGATTTTCAAAACATTTTCCCAAACAGCACAACATATATCGTTATTTATCTATGGATAACTGAATCTTAGTGAGATCTGGGTGACATCCCATGTGAAATGCTCAAAAGTCACCATATGGTTCATCATCCAGCTTTCCCATAATATGTAGTTGCATAAGATTTAATCTCTAGGACATATTGACTAGACTCTTGGGTTTCACCTTGTAAGCTTTATTTCTAGGGCACAGGAGAACAACCTTTTCTGATCTGAGTGCCACATTGTCATACTGAACGACTTCCATGGACCACAATAAAACTTAAAGGGATATTCTCTTTTGAGAAGTTTATGTCATATCAAATGCATTTGCTATAAATGTCTAAGAGATGCATGTTCCACTAGTAAGACTCCCACATCTCTGGGAATGGGGTGCTGTTCTCCCCAAATCAGTACTCTACAGAGTAGAAGACCCTGCATACCTACAGTATACCGCTTTCCTTTGAGGACTTTAGGTGTTGTAGTAGATGGCAGCATTTTACAATTCTCTTAGAATAGTGAGAGCAGTATCCATAGTCAGCTACCCTCTCCCACTCACATATGCCTTTCTAGAGTCCTAAACAGGGGTCCAGGAACCCTAATCTATTGATATATGGAGATCCCAGATATAGTTACTGTGCTCTCTCTGATCTTTCCCATCATTGCTCATGAGCAATTTTTTACTCTTCTTCCCTCTGATATGAAAACTACTGTATACAGAATGATGGGGCTGCACTAAACGGCATGGCGGGCCACAGGTTGTGCACCCATTCTCTACGGGGTACGTAAGCTTTGCTTATGCTTTGTTTTTCATACCATTAATTTTCATGTACTCTGGTGTAATTTGAGTAGGATGTACTTAACTTAGGAACATTGAGAAACACTGGACTAGACTTTTCAAGTTGGATATGTCAGTGATTGGGTCCTCTGAGCTAAGCACATCATTACCTTTTGTACTATACTATTAAATAGCGCCTGCGTCTTGACTTGCCCTCACTTGTCTGTAAACCATAGCAGCATTCCTTTAGTGGTGGTATACCTGATCGCACTGGATTCTAACTTTCATGTCATAAAGTGAACATTGCTTAGAACATAGCATTTTTACTGTGCTATCATATAAGATCGTATAAAAAAACAGTTCTCAAGCAGTTTTCATTTAGATTGAACTGCTGCAGACATCAATATGATCCCGGGGCAGGTCTGTATAGTATGTCAACTTGAAAACGCCAGATAACTGTGACTAAATAATAATATACCGATCAACCTTCAAATGTTCTCTTAGTCATAAAGTCATCATATAGAAAAGATGCTTTTATCACCTTGTAGAAGAAGCTACACACAGCCCAGACTGGCTTCATATAAACTGTCCAGGCTCCCTAATAATGTTTTAACCCAATATCTATAACAAACAAAAGTCAAACTCTCAAAAATACTCAAGAAGAAGCATTAGATGTCCTAACAGGCAGATATTAACCATGTCCTATGGTCTAAACACTCATATCAGGTCATAATATTTTTCATAATCTATTAGCTGTTGGAGAACCATATATAATTATTATTCAGGTACTGCTGTAAGTACAAGAGAGCATAAGTAGCCCATAATATTGTTTACTGTGTATTCCTGGTACGCATAAATGCCAGTCAATAACCTAAGACTTAACCTTTCTAGCTCACATGATTAATTCTAGGACCAGGATAAGACCAGGGTCACAGGTATGAATACTATTGCATTTCATGAAACTTACACAAGTACCAGTGGAAGCATCACATAACTGTATGAATTAGATGACCATTTGTGATGATAAATAGACATGAGATAGATCAATATATGATAAATATATAGATTAGATAGATAGATAGATAGATAGATAGATAGATAGATAGATAGATAGATCCTTATGAATGTGTCAATAAAGTCCTCACTTTTTGCAATTGGAATTCTTTTGGAGTTGTCGCCTTTTTTGTCTTTTTTTGTATGTAGATACTTTGATAGATAATTAATCATGAGATAGAAGTATAGCTGTATAAGTAGGAAAATAGAACATATCAAATACACATTTTTCAGAGTTGTACTTACTTCCCAACTTCAGCAGAGAATCATATGATTTGCATTGCATTTGTCCTGTGCTCTGCATGACACAGGACATCCATAGTCCTTCGTAGGTCACTTGCGCTGTTATGATGGCGTCTCCAGCAAAAGAGGACATCTTCCATTGAGGAATAGCTACCGCCACTATAAACCCAATCCACCCTATACAAGCCAAAGCAAATCCTAACAATTGTAAGCCTGAATTGGCCATTTTCTACAATAAAAAATAGAGATGATAATTCAGATAGTTAGGTAAAACTGTGCTGGACACAGCGTCTACCTTCTCTATCACTTATGTAAAGAGAGCTGATGAGAGGCAGGCGAATGCAAAGAACTAAATGCACAATGTCGTCTATCAGTCTTATTTAAAGTCTCTTCAGAAGTTCTCCTAGTGGAAGAAAGTGTAATAACTGCATCCAGAGAGTAATGATTCCCATTGCACAATCCTTCCTCCATCACCTCCCACTGCTTCTGATGATACCACATGTTTTTTTCTGGTTTGCCTCGGGTTAGTGGCTATGCTCATCTCAGCCCTGAAGTCATTGTTTTGAGTCTAATCCATAATACATATTTGCTAAGCCAGGTGTTTTCCATACAGAGACAAGAATAGTATAGAAAAGTCTAAACAGCCAGAACAATACCATGGAAAATAGATGAATCAGACCATCACTGCACAGGTTTCTGCTGGATAAATAGCAGTTACATGAGGATTATTGTCCAGTTGTTTTGAAAAGATTCATCCTTTTGTAGGGATTTATAGTACATAATTATGGATTTAACTAAAACTTGAATTTACAGGCAGATTGATTGCTGAAAAAATAAATATGTAAAACATGAGTACAATTGTTTGTTTTAGTCTTGACCTCGGGTTCACCGTTACTTGGCTTTACAATTTAGAGTATTTCAACCATTGTAGTACATGCAGTCTCACATTAGATTTCTAGGAAACAGCGAAGACAAATGTGCCACACATTTAAGGGCACTGTACATATGAAAAGGGGCAAAGACAAAAAAAATTATGATGAACAAAATAAATGACTAAGAAGCCGTTCTCTACACATCCCATTCTGGCAGTATGGATAACTAACTGCTTTATAGATAACTAACTGCTTTTGACTGCATTGGTCACCATTGTAGCCAGTAATTGGCTGCAGCGGTCACAGCCTGATAAGAAATGGTGGGAAACACAGACAGCGATGGTAGAACAGTGGAGGATCTGCTAAACAGACATCAATCATGGGTCAGTGGTGGATGTAGCTAGAGCCCCAGCTCTTAATACAGCAGTGAATATTTAGTGCTCTGGCCTGGAGTCTCGTTCTGAGAGCGTTCTGAGAACGAGGCTCAGTAGGGTTACTCGTGGTCAACAGCAGACACGAACGTGAGAATTTCCATGCCTGCCGATGAATCGTAGTGAACTATGAAGTCTTGTTCAGAGAACTTTCTCAGAACGAGACTCCATGGGATTCCATGGGCGTCGTGGGACATTTCACTATTGGATTACCATCGGAAGTTCCTGGATTTATTTTTAATTACCGTAATAAATAGGTAAACGAAGGAGTGTGGGGGAGTCTTTATTGAAATAAAGTACCGTATTTTTCACTTTATAAGACTCACTCCCCCCCCCAGATTTGGGGGGAAAATAGAGGTGCGTCTTACAAAGCGAAATCACCTTACTGACTGTGGTGGAGCAGGGTCCCCGAACTGCTGCGGAGGCAGGAGATGCTGCGGGTCCTGGAGATGCTGCGGGGTCCCGGAGATGCTGCGGGGTCCTGGAGATGCTGCGGAGGCAGAAGATGCTGTGGGGTCCCGGAGATGCTGCGGAGGCAGGACGGGGTGTTCAGAGGTGGGAGGCGGCTGTGGGCCCCATGCTGCCTCCGGCAGCTATTTTCTCGGAGTCCACCGCATAGGACAGTATAGAAGGTGCGGGGCTCAGGCTGCTGCAAAATTTCGGCAGAGCCCCCGCACTGCCAAACACCTCCAGCAGAACTTGACAGACAGCATGGGGCCTGCAGCCGCTTCCCAACACCCTGTCCTGCCTCCGCAGCATCTCCGGGACCCCATAGCATCTCCTGCCTCCGCAGCATATTCGGGACCCCGCGGCATCTCTGGGACTATGTAGCATCTCCTCCTTCCGCAGCTTCTCCGTCCTCAGCCAGCGGCAACGCCGCCCCCCCCAGGTATGCTGATTATAATACGCACCAGTTTATTAAAAAACATTTTTTTCCTATTTTCCTTCCCAAAATTTGGGGTGCACCTTAAAAACCAGTGCATCTTATAATCCGCAAAATATGGTATTTTTTTCTGTGTGTCTTTGTTTTTTCAACCATTCACTTACCGGGCTAGTAATGGGGTTGTCTGATAGACACTGCACCATTACTAACCTCTGGGCTTGATGTCAGTGAACATTACCCAGCTGACATCAACATTAAAATATTACCCCGCTTGCCAATGCACCAGGACAAGTGGGAAGAGCCAGGCAACACGCCAGAATAGAGCATCTTATGGATGCACCTTTTCTGGGGCAGCTAGGGGCTGCTATTTTTAGGCTTTGAAGGGTCAAATATCCATGGACCTTCCAAGCCTGAGAATACCAGACCCCAGCTGTCTGCTTTACCTTGGCCAGTAATCAAAACTTAAAGGGACCCCATGCGGTTTTTTACATTTATTTAAAAAATGACATGGGGACCCCTTTTAGATGTGATAACCAGCCAAGATAATGCAGACAGCTAAGGGCTGCAGCCCACAGCAGTCTGATTTATGTGCGCTTGTTATCAAAGATAAGGGGGACCCCATTTCTTTTTTTTATGATTTATATATTTTTTAAAATGCTCCGCTGGCCAATCACAGCCATGCCAATACTTAACATGGCTGTGATTGAGCTAGAAGTGCCTACATTGGAAAAGCTTGTTGATTGGCTGCGCTGCAGCCTTTCGACAAGCTTTGTTCAGGTTGCCGAATCTGAACAGTAAGACGGACATCCGTGAGAATTCCATGTTTGGAGTTCGTTCATGGACACTAGGTGTCTGGTACGGACTTCAAACTTTACTGTTTGGGTTTGCCCATCACTAATTAGCACTAATTATTTCTGTCAATATACAATGTACATAGAAAGCTGTGGTGTGGGTGGGTTAGCTTTCTGAGCTCTGCTACATATTATGTCTAAAAACTCAGATTGTGTCACAACTGCTGTACCCAGTAATCTAAGTGACACATCACTGGAATCAAGGTCTCTTTTCCTACCTTATGCTGCTGTCAGTTGAGGAAGCAAAAACCTGGTGACACATTTCCTTTAAATGACGATTGTCTAATGTGCTGCATCTCTGCACATTAGCATAAATCTGTCAGCCTTGGGATTTTTGCAACAAAATTGTAGATCAAATAGATTGCTAATGTGTGAACATAGACTTAGACTATGTTACATTACATTTTTTTTTAAGTTTGAAGCTTCAATCAGATGTCTATTTTTATGCCTCTGAGACAAAAAACTGATCGCTTTTCATCAGTGTGCTTTATCCAATTTTACACATTTTTGGTTTGCCATTTTCACAGTGTGGCATATGTTTTTCTCATATTCAGAAAAAAGTGTTATCCGCTTTTTCATCAAGGACCCAATTAATTGAATCAAAAACAGTATAAAACAATGCTTATGCAGTGGGGAAAATAAGTCTTTGATACACTGCCAATTTTGCAAGTTTTCCCACCTATAAAGAATGGAGAAGTTTGTCATTTTTATTGTAGGTACACTTGAACTGTGAGAGACAGAATCTAAAAAGAAAAAACAGAAAATCACATTGTATGATTTTTACATAATTAAATTGCATTTTAGTGCATGAAATAAGTATTTGATCACCTACCAACCGCCAAGAATTCTGGCTCTCACAGACCTGTTAGTTTTTCTTTAAGAAGCCCTCTTAGTCTGCCCTCATTACCTGGGTTAATTGCACCTGTTTGAACTCATTACCTGTGTAGCACCCCGAGGGCTCGGTTGCTACAGAGGTATCGCATCTCAGTTAGAGGTGTGGTATCTCACTTCCAGGTAAGGATGGAGTGTGGAGCAGGACCCTGAGAGCTGCATGCATTACACCACATTTCCGGGGGACAGCTCGACGGTGCTCCCAGCAGCGAGCACGACAGAACATGTCCCTGGCTGGAGTGGGAGGGAGGGAACACCCAGAACAGTGGGAGGGAGGGAACACCCAGAACAGGGGGAACCCAGTAGTGCAGGAGCAGAGAGGAAGCAGTTCCTGGATGCACAGAGAGAGGAGTAGAAAAAAGGTGGGGGCCATCTTAGGAGGGCGTTCTGTGAGAGGAGAAGGCAGGGAGCAGAGCTGCTGCATGGGCTCTGCTCCCTGGGCAGGCCTAGCACAGAGGCCGGAGCATGAGGGAAGAAAGAAGGGGAGCTGAGAGGCTCCAGGAACACGGAGGAAGGCGGGACCCCAGGGGTGCAGAACGGTCAGTAGTCACTGCACGCCCGAATTCACCTGAGTGGAGGGGTCAGGCCGCAGAAGGGGAACCGGATCCCTAAATTGGTGGAGGAGAAACTACACTCAGCCAAGAACCGGAGGTTGCGACCATTCATTGGTGCAGCCCCCTGCTAAACCTGCTAGGAAGGCACCACATAGGGCCCAGGGAAAACGGCCGGCACGTTAATCCGACAAGGTCCGAGGCAGCCGGACAGAAGTGAGGTCACTGGTGGGGTATGAGAGGCCAGAGAAAGGACACATAAAGGGGGTCCTGTGAAGCGCTTCTAAATTAACTGGAGGTTGATCGAGCCCCTCACCTGGTGAGCGCAGCACGGCTCAGGCAGTCCTTGCTGACCGAAGTGACCTGGATAACAACTGTGAGTAAAAGACCCTGGACTGCATCATTGGACCCTGTGTGATTACTGCTGCGCCTGTACCATCACTCCCATCCTCCCTACACGCTGCCCTATGGCTACTCTCCTCCCGTGGGGAGTAATCCTATCCCTGTGCTGCACATCAACACCAGCCTCAGCGGTCTGCCTTGCAGCGGCGGTTATCCCTGACCGCAATCCATGGGTGGCGTAGTCGGACATTCAAAACACTGATAAATAGACTGCCACAATTTGGTCTGACCACCCTGAGCCACGGGACCGTGTTGCCACTACTACCCCTATCAGCACCGTACACTAGAAGGCCCCGTTCCGGGTACCCCACGCCCAGGGGGCGAGTCACCTGTATAAAAGATACCTGTCCACACACTCAATCAATCACATTCCAGCCTTTCCACCATGGCCAAGACTAAAGAGCTGTCTAAGGACACCAGGGTCAAAATTGTAGACTTGTACAAGGCTGGGATGGGCTACAGGATAATAGGCAACAACTGTTGGCACAATTATTAGACAATGGAAGAAACACAAGATGACTGTCAATATTCCTCAGTCTGGGAAGAGAGCTGGAACCACAGTCTCAAACATTACAGTTAGTAACACACTACACTGTCATGGATTTAAATTCTGCAGGGCACGCAAAGTCCCCCTGCACAAACGAGCACATATTCAGGCCCATTTAAAGTTTGCCAATAACCATCTGGATCATCCAGAGGAGGCATGGGAGAAGATCATGTGGTCAGATGAGAACAAAAGATAACTTTTTGGTATCAACTCCATTTTCCGTGTTTAGAGGAAGAAAAAGAAGGATGAGTACAACTCTAAGAACACTGACCCAACCATGAAGAATGGTGAGGGAAACATCATACTTTGGGGGAGCTTTTCTGCAAAGGGGACAGGACGATTGCACCTTATTGAAGGGAGGATGGATTTGGTCATGTATCGCGAGATTTTGGTCAACAACCTCCTTCAGTAAGAGCATTGGCTGGGTCTTCCAGTATGACAATGACCTGAAACACACAGCCAGGGCAACTAAGGAATGGCTCCATAAGAAACATTTCATGGTCCTGGAGTTTCCTAGCCAGTCTCCAGGCCTTAACCCAATAGAAAATATTTGGAGGGAGCTGAAACTCAATTTTGCCCAGTGACAGCTCCGAAACCTGAAAGATCTGGAGAAGATCTGTATGGAGGAGTGGGCCAAAATCCCTGCTGCGGTGTGTGCAAACTTGTTCAAGAACTACAGGAAACGTCTGACCTCTGTAATTGCAAACAAAGGTTTCAATACCAAATATTACGTTTTGTTTTTCTATTGTATCAAACATTTATTTCATGCAATAAAGTGCAAATTAATTATTTAAAAATCATGCAATGTGATTTCTGGATTTTTTTTTATATTTTGCATCTCAAAGTTGAAGTGTACCTATAATAAAAATGACAGACCTCTCCATTCTGTGTAGGTGGGAAAACTTGCAAAATCGGCAGTATATAAAATACTTATTTTCCCAACTGTATATTATAATGGGTGCTCGTTGAAAAACACATAGAAAATGTGCATGAAACAAGGATGTCTGTACAAGGCTTAAGGGTGTGGTTATTAAACTATTTTTCACACAGTTGCATAGGGTACCAATTTAGGTGATTCTCCTAGCGTATGCCACAAAATTGAAGTGAATGAAACCTTATACTTGTAACCCTGAAAGCTCTTTTTGGTTTTGAATCAAAGGATTTCCATACTGCTCGGAAAGCATGTGATAGGGAGTGGTTAGAGGGAGTTCTCATAATTTGCTGTACTTTGCTAAAATTCTCCTGCTGGGAGCAACAACAGAGCTGAGGGTGGGATGAGGGACCACATATGTCCTGCAGCAATATCCATACTAACAGACAGACCTGATGACATTGATTCTATGGAATTTACATGTGTGCAAAGCTCCTTGAAATATGAGCTAGTTGTAAATTATAAACCCCTGGTTAGAGTGATGATCTTCTTTGGAGAATTGAGTTTTTTTTTTTAATTTCAGATGCAGAAAAAGAATTTGACAGCTATAATCTAAACTCTCTGACCCTATCCTTTGGATGTGGATAGTTCATTGAAAATAGCAATCATGCTTGGTAGTTAAATTGTAAAAACTGTCCTGATTCCTCATGTTCAGTTATTGTATTGATTTTTAAACTGGAAGTGAAGACCACTTCATTCGATGAATGCTCTAAGCAAACAACCTAAGGGTTTGTGCACACAATGCTTTTTCTGGCGGATCCACTCTGAAACCCACCTGATAAAGTGCCCAGAAAACGCTCAAAAGAATGAACATTTGCATTTCCATATAAAAATGACTTACTAGTCATATGTTCAGGCTTTTGAGTGTTTCCAAAGACACCAAGCAGTTAAAAGAAGTGAGCTTATAATTCCGCATGTGTTTTCCACTCTGAAGACGCACTGTATCTTATAATACAAGTCAATGCCAAGGCTCAAAAGAAGCCCAGAAGACACCAGGCTGTAACTCAACATGATGTCAACAGTGACACACCATCAACAGAGCAGAGAGGATGAGAAGGAACTGCTCTGTTGACATGATGTCACAGAAAGCAGGAGAATTGCAGTTTGTGACCGCTCTTAGCTGGCAGAGATCAGCACAGGACTGAACAGTGCTCAATTTCATAGTCCCAGATGACCCCTTTAAGTATGTCATTATGTCTGTACAAATTATCATTATTACTCTGTTTTGTGGCTCAAGAGATTCTGGTAGCCACTTCCATTATGATTCTAACACCGCATAAAAATGCAAAATATAGTACAGAATCCTTTTTTGTTTTGTTTAAACAAGTGTTTCCTAAACTTCAGTCCTCACGGCTCCCAACACATCATGTTTTTAGTATTTCCTTAGTATTGTACAGGTGAGAGAACCTGCTGCAGTTTATGATGCATTAATAATAATTCCATCACCAGAGCAATACTAAAGAAATCTTGAAAACTTGATGTGTTGGGAGCGGTGAGGACTGGAGATTGAGAAACACTGATTTTAACAGTTTGGCCACGGCACCACTATCCTTATTTGGTCAGTTTTCAGTCAGTATTTTTTCTCAGGAATGGGAGACAAAACCAGGAGTGGATGATAAATGCAGAATTGGTGACTTGTTTCTATTATACCTTTTCTCTGATTGTTCCTAACCAGGCTTTGGCTCCCACTCCTGAAAAAAATACTGACCAAATACTGATAGTGGGGCTGTGGCCTTTCTGCAAAAACAAAGTAAAAATAGTTAAAGGTCAACAGAAGACAAATCTTGCGTAATGTGTCATGTTTCATCTTTTCATGATAAGACTGAAAATTTTAGTTCCAGCAGAAATTGTGAGTCACTTCCTGGCTGTATAGAGGACCAAGCATGTTCTCAATAAGTGTATTTTATGTCATGAAACCAACTCAGAGTAGTGCAGACCAGTCTAAACATGTTATGTGAGTATGTAAGGGAATAGTATATAAAAAAGTCTTTTTGTGTCAAATTTGATATTGTTCAACATTCTAGAAAATTCAAGACTAATTTTTTAACTTAGCATGTTAATGTTGTTGTAATTGATATTTTATGTCTTTAAATATTTAGCCGGATGCCATATTTTTTAACTTCCACTACAGTTCTGTTTTTGTAGTTGCAGTGCTTCTGATTGTCTGAAGGTTAATGTTCATACTAAAGGTGACTGGATCAAACCACAGAGGATCGAGTTCTAGTTGAATTTCCTGAAATTCACAGTTCAACTCAAAGTGAGTGGGCTCAGTGAGTGGGCTAATGGGGTCAGATGCAGCCTTGTGGGCTTCCACATATCTCCTTGCAGCACTTATATCACAAGGTTCAGCATGGGTATTCAGGGGCATTATCACATCTGGTATAAAAGATAGGGATCGACCAAGAAACAGCATTTAAAAATACAGTGTAGGGATATGAGCTCAGAGCACACAGCATAGAAATAGAAAAAAGTCTAATGCGATCGTGCTTCACTACTTCAATGCTAATGTACCAGATTGAAAATCATAATTAATAGTCTCAGTCTGAATACTAATCCAAAGATTGAAGGGATGTATAATGATAATTGCTGTAGCTGTATAATCACTCTATGTGAATTAATAGATTTGTGATATACTGCAGTAACCGCACCTTAGTAGCTGCATTTTCTCACACTGTGTAAACAAGGAGGGGCAATATTAAACTCTTCATTGCTAATTTTGCAACTAAAACCAACTTCTGAATTCAAAACTTACTGTATGTGTCAGTGAAAGTGTGATTCCTGTGTTTTGACTTTTTTTTTCATAGAAGTCTTTAACCCCTTTACAACCCAAGGTGGTTTGCACGTTAATGACCAGGCCAATTTTTACAATTCTGACCACTGTCACTTTATGAGGTAATTACTCTGGAACGCTTCAACGGATCCCCCTGATTCTGAGATTGTTTTTTCGTGACATATTGTACTTCATGATTGTAGTAAAATTTCTTCGACATCACTTGCGTTTATTTGTGAAAAAAATGGAAATTTGGTGAAAATTTTGCAATTTTCAAAATTTTAATTTTTATGCCCTTAAATCAGAGAGATATGTCACACAAAATACTTAATAAATAACATTTCCCACATGTCTACTTTACATCAGCACAATTTTGGAACCAAAATTTTTTTTTGTTATGGAGCTATATCGGTTAAAAGTTGACCAGCGATTTCTCATTTTTCCAACAAAATTCACAAAACCATTTTTCTAGGGACCACATCACATTTGAAGTCACATTGAGAGGTCTTTATGACAGAAAATACCCAAAAGTGACACCATGCTAAAAACTGCACCCCTCCAGGTGCTCAAAACCACATTCAAGAACTTTATTAACCCTTCAGGTGCTTCACAGGAGTTTTTGGAATGTGGAAGAAAAAAATGAACATTTAACTTTTTCCACAAAAATGTTACTTTAGACCCAATTTTTTTTATTTTCGCAGGGGTAACAGGAAAAAATGGACCCCAAAATTTGTTGTGCAATTTCCCCTGGGCACGCAGATACCCCATATGTGGGGAAAAACCACTGTTTGGGCGCACGGCAGGGCTCGGAAAGGAAGGAGCGCCATTTGAATTTTCGATTGTAAAAATAGCTTGAATAATTAGCGGACGCCATGTTGCGTTTGGAGAGCCCCTGATGTGCCTAAACAGTGGAAACCCCCCACAAGTGACCCCATTTTGGAAACTTGACCCCCTGGAAACTTATCTAGATGGGTGGTGAGCATTTTGAACCCCCAGGTGCTTCACAAATTAATCCGCAAAAATGAAAAAGTATTTTTTTTTTCAGTTTTGGATTTTTATGAATCAATTTGTGAAGCACATGGGGGTTCCAAGTGCTCACTATACATCTAGATAGGTGCCTTTGGGGGTCTAGTTTCCAAAATGGGGTCACTTGTGGGGGAGCTCCAATGTTTAGGCACACAGGGGCTCTCCAAACGTGACATGGTGAACCATGTAGCGTTTGGAGAGCCCCTGTGTGTCTAAACATTGGAGCTCCCCCATAAGTGACCCCATTTTGGAAACTAGACCCCCAAGGCACCTATCTAGATGCATAGTGAGCACTTGGAACCCCTAGGTGCTTCACAAATTGATTCGTAAAAATTAAAAATTACTTTTTTTTCCACTTTTTCATTTTTACAAATCAATTTGTGAAGCACCTGAGGGTTCCAAGTGCTCACTATGCATCTAGATAGGTGCCTTGGGGGGGGTCTAGTTTCCAAAATGGGGTCACTTGTGGGGGAGCTCCAATGTTTAGGCACACAGGGGCTCTCCAAATGCAACATGGTGTCCGCTAACAATTTGAGCCGATTTTCCATTCAATTTGTTAGCGGACACCATGTCGCGTTTGGAGAGCCCCTGTGTGACTAAACAGTGGAAACCCCCCACAAGTGACCCCATTTTGGAAACTAGACCCAGAGGTACGACACAGAATTTGATAACATTAGGTCATCATATTGAATAAGTTGTCATTAGTCTTGAGCGCAAGTGCTCGCTACTTGAGTTTGCATCGGGTACTCAGGCATGCACCATGTACTGCGTGTGCTTGAGTGACATGCTCGAGTCCCTGCCCCGCATTTTTCACGGTTATTAGACACCCAAAAAAAAACATGCGGGGATCGCTCGTACATGGCAGGCAATCCCCGCAAAGTTTTTTTGGCCGCGAAGCATATGGAGTGGAAACTCGAGCATGTCACTCAAGTACTCACGATACTCAATGCATACCAGAGCATCCGATGCAAACTCAAGTAGCGAGCACTTGCGCTCAACACTAGTCGCCATATTGTCATATTTTTTTCTTACTTTTGAAAAAAATCCCAAACCCAACCCTAACCCCAACCCCAGCCCTAACCCTAGCCCAACCCTAACCCTAGCACAACCTTAACCCTACCACAACCCTAACCCGAGAGTTTATTTTTTACGCCGTTCCTCGTGTGGTATAAGTGATTAGACGACTTTATTCTTTGGGTCTGTGCGATTACAGTGATACCAGAATCATATGGGGTTTTTATGATTGACAGCTGTCGCACACTAAAAGACGCATTTTTTGTAAAATCTAGTTTTTGCATCGCCATATTTTGAGAGCTATAATTTTTCCATATTTCGGCCGACAGTCATGTGATGACTTGTTTTTTGCGGGATGAGTTGACATTTTTATTGGTGCCATTTTCAGGCACGTGACATTTTTTGATCGCTTTCTATTCCGATTTTTGGGAGGCAGAATAAACAAAAACCAACAATTCAGGAATTGTTTTTTTTAATTTTTTTTATTCTGTTCCGCGTGTGGTAAAATTGATACGGAAGCTTTATTCTTCGGGTCAGTATGTTTACAACAGTACCACATTTATATCGTTTTTCTATGTTTTGGCGCTTTTACACAATAAAAGCTATTTTCTAGAAAAAATTATTTTTTTGCATCACTTTATTCTGAAAGCTATAACTTTTTAATTTTTTGGATGATGGAGCTGTATGGTGGCTTGTTTTTTGCGGGACAAGATGACGTTTTCAGCAGTACCATTTTTGTTTATATTCGTCTTTTTGATTGCGTGTTATTCCATTTTTTGTTTTGAGGTATGATGATAAAGCATCGTTTTTTGCTTTGTTTTTTATTTTTATTTTTTACCGTGTTCACTGAAGGGGTTAACTAGTGGGACAGTTTTATAGGTCAGGTCGTTCCGGACGCGGCGATACTAAATATGTGCCAAATATGTGTACTTTTATTGTTTGTTTGCTTTTTTTTCATAATAATATTTATTTATGGGTACATTATATTTTTATTTTTGGTGGATTATTTATTTATTTATTTTTTTTATATTTTTACATTTTTTTTTTTTTTTCACTTTCTGAGAGTTTTTACACTTTTTTACTTTGTCCCACTCTGGGACTTTAACTTTTTTTATTCTGATCGCCTGCATAGCATAGGGATGGAGCACAATCCCTGTGCCATGCAGGCAGTCAGCGCTGCACAGTGAGAACATTGTTTGGTCGTGCACTGCGCATGACCAAACAATGTTCCTGCTGCCTGGTGACCCGGATGTTGTCATGACGACATCAGGTCGTCATGGCAACACCCCGGAAGCCGCGGCAGACAGCGCTGGAGGCCGGAAGAGGAGGTGAGTATACCGATCACCTCCCCTTGCCACCGCAATGCTGCGATCGACTTCGATCGCAGCATTGCGGGGGTTAATGTGCCGGGAGCGGTGCGGGACCGCTCCCTACACATAGTACCGGGTGTCAGCTGTGACAATCAGCTGACACCCGGCGGCGATCGCGCCCGCACAGCCTGTGTGCGCGCGCGATCGCGATGACGTACTAATACGGGTCATGCTCTTAAAGCCCAGGGCACAGACGCGTATTAGTATGTCATGGGCTTTAAAGGGGTTAAAATATTGAAACTTAAAACAACTGTGTCCTTACCTAATTGCATTGGTTAAAATATATATTTTTAGCCCACTTCATTGCTCTAATAGTCTAATATTACATATGTAGAGAATCCTCCTGAATACAGCAGCCAGTCGTACTTGGTTGCTTTTTGGATGTGATTCTAAGGCCATATCACACACGTTCAGTATTTGGTCAGTTTTTTACCTCAGTTTTTGCAGTTTTCAAACTTTGAATTTTTATGCCCGTAAATCAGAGAGATAAGTTACACAAAATAGTTAATAAATAACATTTCCCACATATCTACTTTACATCAGCACTATTTTGGAACCAAATTTTTTTTTTGTTAGGAAGTTATAAGGGTTAAAAGTTGAGTAGTGATTTCTCATTTTTCCAACAAAATTTACAAAACCAATTTTTTTAGGGACCACATCACATTTGAAGTGACTTTGAGGGGTCTACATGACAGAATATAGCCAAAAGTGACACCATTCTAAGAACTGCATCCCTCAAGGTGCTCAAAACCACATTCAAGAAGTTTATTAACCCTTCACGTGCTTCACAGGAACTGAAGCAAAGTGGATTGAAAAAATGAACATTTAACTTTTTTTCACACAAATTTTAAATCAGGCCCTAAATTTTTAATTTTCTCAAGGATAACAAGACAAAATGGGCAACAAAATTTGTTGTGCAATTTTTCCTGAGTACGTTGATAATCCATGTGTGAGGGAAAACCACTGTTTGAGTGCACGGCTGGGTTCAGAAGGGAAGGAGCGCCATTTGACTTTTTGAATGTAAAATTTGCTTGAATAATTAGCAGACGCCATGTCGGGTTTGGTGAGCCCCTCATGCGCCTAAACAGTGGAAACCCCCAACAAGTGACACAATTTTGGAAACTAGACCCCTCAGAGAACTAATCTAGATGTGTGGTGAGCACCTTGAACCCCCAGGTGCTTCACAGACGTTTATAACATTGAGCCGTAAAAATAAAATTTTCACATTTTTCCCACAAAAATGTTTTTCATCCCCCAATTTTGCATTTTCATAAGGATATCAGGAGAAATTGCACCATAAAATTTATTGTGCAATTTCTCCTGAGTAAGCCGATACCACATATGTGGGGGAAAACCACTGCTTGGGCGCACGGCAGGGTTCGGAATGGAAGGAGCGCCATTTCACTTTTTGAAAATAAAATTTGCTTGAGTAATTAATTAGTGGAAACAATGTCGCGTTTGGGGAGCCCCTGATGTGCCTAAACAGTAGAAACCCCCACAAGTGACCCCATTTTGGAAACTACACCCCTCAAGGATTTTATCAAGTGGTATTTTGAACATTTTGAACCCAGAGGTACGATACAGAATTTGATAACATTAGGTCATCATATTGAATAAGTTGTCACTAATCTTGAGCGCAAGTGCTAGCTACTTGAGTTTGCATCGAGTACTCGGGTATGCAAGAAGAATCGCGGGTGCTTGAGTGACATACTCGAGTACCCGTCCCACATGTTTCACGGTTGTTATATGGCGGGCAATCCCAGCGAGGTTTTTTAAGCTGTATAACAACCGCGAAACATGCGGGGCGAGGACTTGAGCATGTCACTAGAGCACCCACGATACTCAGTGCATACCCGAGCACCCGATGCAAACTCAAGTAGCGAGAACTTGCGCTCAACACTGGTCGCCATATCATCATTTTTTTTTTACTTTTGAAAATATCCCAACCCCAAACCAACCCTATCAAAACCCTAGCCCTAATCCTAACTGTAACCCTAACACAACCCTAACCCTGGGCTAACCCTAACCCTGGCTAACCCTAACCGTAACCCTGGGCTAACCCTAACCCTGGACTAACCTTAACCCTAACCCTGGGCTAACCCTAACACTGGGCTAACCCTAACCCTAACCCTGGGCTAACCCTAACCCTAACCCCGGGCTAACCCTAACCCTAACCCTGAGCTAACCATAACCCTAACCCTGGGCTAACCCTAATCCTGGGCTAACCCTAATCCTGGGCTAACCCTAATCCTGAGCTAACCCTAAACCTGGGCTAACCCTAACCCTGGGCTAACCCTAATCTTGAGCTAACCCTAACACTGGGCTCACCCTAACCCTGGGCTATCTCTAATCTTAACCCTGGACTAACCCTAACCCTTACCCTTGGCTAACCTTAACCTTAACCCTGGGCTAACCCTAACCCTAACCCTGGGCTAACCCTAACCTTAACCCTGGGCTAACTCTAACCCTAACCCTTGGCTAACCTTAACCCTAACCCTGGGCTAACCCTAAACCTGAGCAAACCCTAACCCTAACCCTGGGCTAACTCTAATCATAACCTTGGACTAACCCTAACCCTAACCCTGGGCTAACCTTAACCTTAAGCCTGGGCTAACCCTAACCCTGGGTTAACCCTAACTTTAACCCTGGGCTAACCCTAACCCTAATCTTGGGCTAACCCTAACCCTGGGCTAACCCTAATCCTGAGATAACCCTAATTCTAACCCTGGGCTAACCCTAACCCTGGGCTAACCCTAACCCTAAGCCTGGGCTAACTCTAATCCTAACCCAGGACTAACTCTAACCCTAACCCTGGGCTAGCCTTAACCTTAACCCTGGGCAAACCCTAACCCTAACTCTGGGCTAACCCTAACCCTAACCCCTGGCTAACACTAACTCTAACCCTGGGCTAACACTAACTCTAACCCTGGGCTATCCCTAACCTTAACCATGGGCTAACCTTAACCCTAACCCTGGGCTAACCATAACCCTAACCCTGGGCTAACCCTAATCCTGGGCTAACCCTAATCCTGAGCTAACCCTAACCCTGGGCTAACCCTAACCCTAACGCTGGGCTAACTTTAATCTTAACACTGGACTAACCTTAACCCTAACCCTGGGCTAACGTTAACCTTAACCCTGGGCTAACCCTAACCCTAACCCTGGGCTAAGCTTAACCCTGGGCTAACCCTAACCCTGGGCTAACCCTAAACCTGAGCTAACCCTAACACTGGGCTCACCCTAACCCTGGGCTATCTCTAATCTTAACCCTGGACTAACCCTAACCCTCACCCTTGGCTAACCTTAACCTTAACCCTGGGCTAACCCTAACCCTAACCCTGGGCTAACCCTAACCCTAACCTTAACCCTGGGCTAACTCTAACCCTAACCCTTGGCTAACCTTAACCCTGGGCTAACCCTAACCCTAACCCTGGGCTAACCCTAAACCTGAGCAAACCCTAACCCTAACCCTGGGCTAACTCTAATCATAACCCTGGACTAACCCTAACCCTAACCCTGGGCTAACCTTAACCTTAAGCCTGGGCTAACCCTAACCCTGGGTTAACCCTAACTTTAACCCTGGGCTAACCCTAACCCTGGGCTAACCCTAATCCTGAGATAACCCTAATTCTAACCCTGGGCTAACCCTAACCTTGGGCTAACCCTAACCCTAAGCCTGGGCTAACTCTAATCCTAACCCAGGACTAACTCTAACCCTAACCTTGGGCTAGCCTTAACCTTAACCCTGGGCTAACCCTAATGCTAACCCTGGGCTAACCCTAATCCTAACCCTGAGCTAACCCCAATCCTATCCCTGGGGTAACCCTAACCCTAACCCTGGGCTAACCCTAACCCTGGCTAAATCGAACCCTAACCACAACTCTGGGCTAACCCTAACCCTGGGCTAACCCTAACTCTAACCCTGGGCTCATCCTAACCCTAAGACTGGGCTAACCCTAACACTGGGCTAACCCTAATCCTAACCCTGGTTTAACCTTAACCCTGGGCAAACCCTAACCATAACCCTGGGCTAACCCTAACCGTAACCCTGGATTAACCCTAAACCTAACCCTGGGCTAAGCCTAACCCTGGGCTACCCCTAACTTTAACCCTGGGCTAACCCTTATCTTGGGCTAACCCTAACCCTAACCTTAACCCTGGGCTAACTCTAACCCTATCCCTTGGCTAACCTTAACCGTGGGCTAACCCTAACCCTAACCCTGGGCTAACCCTAAACCTGAGCTAACCCTAACCCTAACCCTGGGCTAACTCTAATCTTAACCCTGGACTAACCCTAACCCTGGGCTAACCTTAACCTTAAGCCTGGGCTAACCCTAACCCTAACCCTGGCTAACCCTAACTTTAACCCTGGGCTAACCCTAACCCTAATCTTGGGCTAACCCTAATCCTGAGATAACCCTAATTCTAACCCTGGGCTAACCCTAACCCTAACCCTAACCATGGGCTAACCCTAGCCCTAAGCCTGGGCTAACTCTAATCCTAACCCAGGACTAACTCTAATCCTAACCCTGGGCTAGCCTTCACCTTAACCCTGGGCTAACCCTAATGCTAACCCTGGGCTAACCCTAATGCTAACCCTGGGCTAACCCCAATCATATCCCTGGGGTAACCCTAACCCTGGGCTAACCCTAAACCTGGCTAACTCGAACCCTAACCACAACCCTGGGCTAACCCTAACCGTGGGCTAACCCTAACTCTAACCCTAGGCTAATCATAACCCTAACACTGGGCTAACCCTAACACTGGGCTAACCCTAACCATAACCCTGGGCTAACCCTAACCATAACCCTGGGCTAACCCTAACCGTAACCCTGGGCTAACCCTAATGGTAACCCTGGATTAACCCTAACCCTAACCCTAGGCTAAGCCTAAACCTGGGCTAACCCTAACTTTAACCCTTGGCTAACCCTAACCCTAACCTTGGGCTAACGCTAACCCTGGGCTAACCCTAATCCTGAGATAACCCTAATTCTAACCCTGGGCTAACCCTAACCCTAACCCTGGGCTAACCCTAACCCTAACCCTGGGCTAACTCTAATCCTAACCCTGGACAAACCCTAACCCTAACCATGGGCTAACCCTAACCTTAACCCTGGGCTAACCCTAATTCTAACCCTGGGATAACCCTAATCCTAACCCTGGGCTAACCCTAATCCTAACCCTGGGCTAACCCTAAGCCTGGCTAACCCGAACCCTAACCCCAACCCTGGGCTAACCCTAATGCTAACTCTGGGATAACCTAAATCCTAACCCTGGGCTAACCCTAACCCTAACCTTGGGCTAATCCTAACCCAAACCCTGGGCTACTTATAACCCTGAGCTAACCCTAATTCTAACCCTGGGCTAACCCTAATCCTGGGCTAACCCTAACCCTGGGATAATCCTAACCCTGGCTCACCCGAACCCTAACCACAACCCTGGGCTAACCGTAACCCTAACCCTGGTCTAAATCTTACCGTAACCCTGGGCTAACCCTAACCCTAACCCTTGGCTAACCCTAACTCTAACCCTGGGCTAATCCTAACCGTAACACTGGGCTTACCCTATCCCTAACCCTGGGCTAACCCTAACCCTGGGCTAACCCTAACCGTAACCCTGGGCTAACGCTAACAGTAACCCTGGATTAACCCTAACCCTAACCATGGGCTAACCCTAACCCTAAACCTGGGCTAACCCTAAACCTGGGTTAACCCTAACTTTAACCCTAATGCTAACCCCAACTCTAACCTTGGGCTAACTCTAACCCTGGGCTAAACCTAACCCTGGGCTAACCCTAATTCTAACCCTGGGCTAACTCTAACCCTAACCCTGGACTAACTCTAATCCTAACCCTGGACTAACCCTAACACTAACCATGGGCTAACCCTAACCTTTATCCTGGGCTAACCCTAATGCTAACCCTGGGCTAACCCTAATCCTAACCCTTGCTAACCCGAACCTAACCACAACCCTGGGCTAACCATAACCCAAACCATGGGCTAAATCTCACCCAACCCTGGGCTAACCCTAACCCTAGGCTAACCCTAACTCTAACCCTGGGCTAATCCTAACCCTAACACTGACCTAACCCTAACCCTGGGCTAACCCTAACCATAACCCTGGGCTAACCCTAACCGTAACCCTGGATTAACCCTAACCCTAACCCTGGGATAACTCTAACCCTAACCCTGGGCTAAACCTAACCCTAATCCTGGGCTAACCCTAAACCTGGGCTAACCCTAACTTTAACCCTGGGCTAACTCTAATCCTAACTCTGGACTAACCCTAACCCCAACCATGGGCTAACCGTAACCTTAACCCTGGGCTAACCATAATCCTAACCCTGAGCTAACCCTAACTTTAACCCTGGGCTAACCCTAATCCTAACCCTGGGCTAACCCTAACGCCAACCCTGGGCTAACCCTATCCCTGGGCTAAATCTAACCCCAACCCTGGGCTAACCCTAACCCTAACCTTGGGCTAACCCTAACAAAACCCTAACCCTGGGCTAACCCTAACCCTAACAAAACCCTAATCTTGGCCTAACCCTAACTCTAACCCTGGGCTAACCCTAACCCTGAGCTAACCCTAATTCTAACCCTGGACTAACCCTAACCCTGGGCTAACCCTAACCTTAACCATGGGCTAACCCTAATGCTAACACTGGGCTAACCCTAATCCTAACCCTGGGCTAACCCTAACCCTAACCCTGGGTTAACCCTAAACCTAACAAAAATATATATCTTTTATTTATTATTTATTATTATTATTATTATTATGATTGTCCGCCACAAAACAACGCAAAAACTGTTCAACATCCTGGTTCTTACTTTCAGTATGTCCATTAGACTCAGGATGATAACCAAACAAAAATGACAAATGGACTCCCAACCTGTCACAAAAAGCACACCAAAGCGAGCCACAAACTGAGGTCCTCTATCAGAAACAATATCCGTGGGAACGCCATGGAGCTTGACAATCTCCTTAACAAACGCCTTAGCGAGTGTCTTGGCGCAGGGCAACTTAATGAATGGAACCAAGTGACACATCTTACTAAAACGGTCCACGACCACCCAGATGACAGTAAAACCCTCGAACTCAGGAAGATCAGTAATAAAATCCATTGTGAGATGGGTCTAAGGCGCACTAGGAACCTCCAGAGGGCAAAGCAACCCCGCAGCAGGAGTATGTGAATCCTTTGACCTAGCACACACAGTACACTGACGCACCCACTTGATGACTACCTTCTGCCATCCAGGCCACCAAACACTGCGACTGATAAGTCTTTTAGTCTCCAAAATTCCTGGATGACCTGCCAACCGAGACTCATGACACTCCACAAACAAATCTCTCCTAAAGGCTCTAGGCATGAACAACCTCCCATGGGGAGTGTTAGATGGAGCATCATCTTGAGCTTTTAGAATCCCATTCTCCAAAACGGAGTCCAATGCCACCACCACAACTCCTTTCTGTAAAATGCTCTCCTCCCTCTCTGCACCGACCGTAGGAGAGAAGCTGCGAGATAAAGCATCGGCTTTAACATTCTTAGTACCAGGGATATAGGTAACAGAAAAATCAAACCAATAGGCCTAGGCCATTCCTGCACAGCCTGAACCTTCACAGGGTCCATCTCAAAGCCCTCGCTGGAGACAATGTAGCCCAAAAAACTAATTTTCTGCACAGCGAACTCACATTTCTCCACCTTAGCAAAGAGTGAATTATCACGCAATTACTGCAAAACTTCACGTACACTCTGCCAATGGGACTCTAGATCTGGTGAGTAAATCAAAATGTCATCCCAATACACAACCACATTCTTACCAATCAAAGGTCTCAGGATGTCATTAATAAGGTTCTGAAAAAATGCAGGTGCATTGGTAAGACCAAAAGGCATCACCAGATTCTCAAAATGACCTACCGGAGTGTTAAAAGCAGTTTTACATTCATCATCCTCCTTCACTCGTAACAAATTATATGCCCCCCCGGAGATCAATTTTAGAGAACCACTTGGCCCCCACTAACTGGTTAAACAAGTCAGGAATTAACAGCGATGGGTAGGAATTGCTCACGGTAATCTTATTAATTTGACGAAAATCCAGTCATGGACGTAAACCTCCGTCCTTTTTTTTAACAAAGAAAAATCCAACTGCCACAGGCGACTTAGAAGGTCTAATGTGACCAGCAGCCAGGCTGGTCTGTATGTATTCCTCCAAGGCCTTTCTTTCAGGGATAGTCAGATTAAACAAGCGACTCTTGGGAAGAGTAGCTCCCGGAACAAACTCAATGGCGCAATCATAATCCCTATGAGGAGGTAAAACTTGCGACTCCTCCTCTGAAAAAAACCTCCAAAAATCTTGAGTAGGTAAAGGGAATTCCCCTTTTTCCACAGCCGCAATGCGACCATTACAACATTTATCATAGCACTTCGGACTCCAAGACTTAATCACATTAGTAGACCAGTCCAGTAAAGGATTATGTAGTTTTAACCAAGGCAATCCTAGAACAACCGGAGAGAGTAAATTATCTAAAACAACCAAGTCCAAAATTTCTTGGTGAACTCCATTGATAGTGAGGGGAAATGCAGCAACCTTGTGAGTAATACATTTCACGGGAGTGTTATCAATTGCAATCACAGAAATAGGTGATGACAAAGGTTTGGATTTCAATTTAAGGTTTTCCAAAAAACCTTTATCAATCACATTAAGTGTTGAACCACAATCCACAAATACCTGAAATTCAATCAAATCTCCCTGTAAAGTAGTACTCCCAGAAAGAAATACTCCTGCAGAGCGTAAACAAGCTATACGGGCGTAACTGACCTTTTTTTTTTCTTTACTTAAATGAAGCTCACAATACTTAATCAAATGGTCAGCTTTACCACAATAAAGACACAATCCCTCGGCGTACCTCCGGTCTCTTTCCTGAGAGCGGAGTGACATCGCCCCAACCTCCATCGGTTCTCCGCCGTCTGAGCAGATTTTCTGGGGACTAGGAACTGACATTACAGGAGTCTTTACCTCATTCAGCCTGAACCTCAGCCTCCTGTCCACACGAATAGCTAAGTGCATGGCATCCTGCAGAGTCTCAGGTGCAGGAAATGCACTTAGCAGATCCTTAACCTTTTCACTCAGACCAGAAAGAAATAAACATTTCAGCGCAGGATCATTCCATTTAACTTCTGAAGCCCATCTCCTGAAATGTGTGCAATAATTTTCAACATCACCTGACCCCTGATTCGAACGCCTGAGTTCTGCCTCTGCAGGTGAGATTCGATCAGGATCGTCATATAATAGCCCCATAGCAGAAAAAATTTCAACAGACCTTAAACACGGATCATTAGGTTGGAGAGAAAAGGCCCACCCCTGTGGTTCATTGTGCAAAAGTGACATAATAATACCAATGCGCTGTGATTCATTTCCAGAGGACCTTGGTCTCAAACGAAAATATAACAAAGAAGCATTTTTAAAGGAAAAAAAATCTTGCTGTTTACTATAAAAAACATCAGGCAGTCCTACCTTGGGTTCGACAAATTGCGCTCCAGAACAGCTACTCACGTGTTGCTGAAGCTCGGCCTCCTCCAGAGACAATCCCTGCAGGCATTGAGCCAAATCCTGGACGGAAACCATACTGATCCCCGAATTTCTTTCTTTTTAGTTTTTTGGGCTGGACTTACTGTTATGATCTGCAACATGTACTAAGGAAACATAGGGGAAAGCTGTCCCTACAGCAAGACTAAGCTGAATCCCTACGATGTAGCAGGCTGCCTGTTCCTAGCGAATAGACCCACCTTAGTCCTCGGCTAGTCTGATCGAAGACCTATAGCATTAAGGGAGGGGTCTCTAAAAGAACTAAGGACTGGGACAAAAATGGGACACCTCCTAAACAGAGAAGTTGTTGCAGAACACAAAAAGACAAACTGTCAAAAGGTACTAGAGGTCCCAGAAGGACCAAGCAAACTGACAGAGAAAGGCACCGAAGCACCAGGCTAGAGAAACAGTCAAACACTGTCCAGCTCAGCCAGAAGGGCGGAGCTGGAATATAAAGGCAAATGGTCACGTGACCGCAAAACACAAGATGGAAAAAACAAACAGGAGGGTTCTAACAGCGGCACAGCATCATCAGATCTATATCAGAGCTGGCTCGGCCATGCTCGTCACAGTCACTCCGGAATCAGACAGTGTAGGGAGAGGTGCTGCTGAGCTAGGGAGATATTTGTTTGTTTATTAGGTAGTGTAGGTAGAACAGAAGTGTATTTCAAATATCCATCTCAACAAACATCTGCAGAGATATCAGGCAGGCAGTGTATATAGGCAGGCAGGCAGTGTGTATAGCAGACTGCAGTGCATAGAGCACAAGAGGCTCCATTCCAGTTCTGTCTGCTGCTGCCGTTAGACATTTCTAGACATAGGCTCAGGTCTCAGCAGCCAAGAATACATTTTTTTGGATCTTAATCCTCATTATTTGCTTAAAAAGCAATCCAGAGAACACCGTTTTACTGCGCCATTTGCTTGTTGGCACTGCAGAATACAGCCAGGTCATTTCCATATTACAATGCTAAAAATACATCTATTTAAAACTGTGGTTTATCCGTCACATGGATCACATATAATTGCGGTGAAAATATTGCCATTTCTGGCCTCAATTGAAATTTTTTTTCAGTGTGTCAGTGAAGCTATTGACACCAGTTTGCTGTTAAAAATAATTACCTACAGGCCAGCTCTTCAAAACTGTGGTTTGTCCGTCACATGGATCACATACAATTGGGCTGAAAATATTGCCATTTCTGGCCTCCATTAAAAATTTGTTTCAGTGTGTCAGTGAAGCTATTGACGCCAGATTTCTGTTAAAAATAGTTACCTACAGGCCAGCTATTTAAAACTGTGTTTTCTCCGTCATACGGATCACATATACGTTTTCAGAAAATACTGCCATTTCTGGCCTCCATTAAAAATTTGTTTAAGTGTGTCAGCGAAGTTTTTGACACCGGTTTATTGTTAAAAATAGTTACCTACAGGCCAGCTATTTAAAACTGTGGTTTGTCCGTCACACGGATCACATATAAGTTTGCTCTAAATTCAGCCATTTGTAGTGAGCGTGGAAGATATTGTCCTCCATTTAAAATGGGCAAGGCACGTGGCAAGGGACGGGGAACTGGACGTGATGGTGATGGTGCATGCAGAGGCCGAGGCCGTGGCAAGCTGAAATTGTGACACAACAAACAACCACATATTCTCGCTCGACCTTCCTGTCCAAATTAATAGGGGTCCGCAGAACACCACTATTGAACACAGAGTAGTGTGAAAAGGTTATTGGTTGGGTAGCAGATAATGCTTCCAGTCACTTAGCCACCACCACCACCCCCCTGTCTTCCACATGGTCAAGTCTCAGTAGCTGTTAGTCTGGACCGCATATTCCTCACCCTGAACCTCCTTCCTCCCACCATGCCGAGTGCCCAGAGACAACTGATCCCACACTTGGACACTCCGAAGAGCTGTTCACTTTTCCATTTATAGATTCGGGCCTCTCGCCCGGTCCATTTGAAGCAAGGCAAGAGGAGATCGCATGTAGCAATGCCCAAATATTTGAGCAGCCATGGTCACACGAAGGCGACGGTGAGAAACTGTCACAAGAGGTGGACGATGATGAGACACAATTGCCAGAAAGTTAGGAGGAGGATCAGGTTGCGGAAGTGGAAGACGAGGTGGTGGATGATATAGTAACTGACCTAACCTGGCAGGAGGACATACAGAGCAAGGACAACAGTACACAGGGAGAGGGAGGCAGAGCACCCCAACAGGCAGAAGGAAGTAGTGTGGTGGCCGCAGACAGAAGGCAGGCAACCATTCCCCGTAACACCAACACGAAGGAAGTTGCCAGTACAACTGTTAGGTCTTCCCGAGTCTGGTTGTTTATAAAGACTCTGCTGATAACCCCAAAAAGGCCATTTGCACCACCTGCCAGGCCAGCATCAGCAGGGGTGGCAAAACTACCAGCCTGACCACCACCAGCATGATCAGGCACATCACAGCAAAGCACCCGACTTTGTGGGCCGAACCCCAGGGTCTAGGAACAGTGTCTGCGGGTGGCACCACTGCTTCTTCTGCTGTTGTGCATGCAAGCCAATCCCCTGTCCATGGTGCATGCGAAGATGCCTCCTGCCCTGCATCTGTCGTTGCACACTCTCAAGTAGCAGCATCAGGAAGCACGTCCACGTCCTTGTCCCAGCGCAGCGCTCAGTTGTCCATTCCCCAGTCCTTGGAACGCAAGCGCAAATACGCAGTCAACGCCTCACTGGCCACACTACTAAATTCCCACATTTCGTGACTGCTTGCGCTCGAAATGTTGCCTTTTAGGCTCGTGGACACGGAAGCATTCCGCAACCTGATGGCGGCGGCCATCCCTTGGTACTCAGTCCCCAGCCGCCACTATTTCTCCCGGTGTGCCGTCCCTGCATTACACAAGCACGTGTCCCAAAACATTAGCCATTCCCTCAACAACGTAGTTACCGGGAAAGTCCACCTAACCACAGATGCATGGACAAGTGCTTGTGGGCAGGGACGGTAATCTCGCTGACGGCACACTGGGTTAACATAGTGGAAGCCGGGACCCAGTTGGAACTTGTGATGGAACACGTCAGTCACAAGCTGGAAGCACTGCAGCACTGCCTTGGCCAAGCAGCAACATGCTGTGCTGAAGCTAATATGCTTAGGTGACAAACCGCACAATGCTGAAGAGTTGTGGACAGCTCTGAAAGAGCAGGCAGATCTGTGGCTCACCACGCAGAACGTACAGCCAGGCATGGTTGTGTGTGACAATGGCCGGAACCTGGTGGTGGCGCTGAGGCGAGGCGAGGTGAGCTCACACACGTAACATGCCTGGCTCATGTGCTTAATCTTGTGGTTCAGCGGTTTCTCAAAACCTACATGGAGCTGCCGGATCGGCTTGTTAAAGTACGCCGCCTGTGTGCCCATTTTAGAAAGTCAGCTACAGCTTCAGCCGCCCTTGCTGTGTTTCAGCAGTGTTTGCAGCTTCCGGCTCACAGACTGGTGTGTGATGTCCCCAAGTGTTGGAACTCTACACTGCAGATGTTATGAAGGATTTGTAAGCAGAAGAGGGCAGTTGTTGAGTACCAGCATCAACAAGGCCATCGGTATTCAGTTCAGACTCCACACATAAGACCCCAGGAATGTCCAGGGATGTCAGACATATGTACCATCCTCCAAAACTTTGAGGACTCCACCAAGATGGTGAGTGGCGTTGACGCCATAATTAGCATCACCATCCCGCTTCTCTGTCTTCTGAAATGCTCTCTGCTCACAATCAAAGAGGATGCACTGCAGGTGGAGCACGATGAGATGGAGCAAGGAACCATACAGGGTGATTACACACAGCCCAGCCTCATCTCATCCCAATGTGAATTGGGTGACAATGTGAGGAAGAGGAGGAGGAGGAAGAACAGGAGCCAGTTTCATGCGCTATAGACGGTACTACCTGCACAACTGTCATACCGTCTGTTCAGCATGGATGGCCTGAGGACAGAGAGGAGGAATAGGAGGAGAGCATGGTCAGTCGTCCTCTTAGTGAGAACACGGAAGTTTGCCTGTAAGCAGTCTGGCACGCATGGCTGAGTCTATGTTACGCTGCCTTTCCCATGACCCTCACATTCTCAAAATTTTGGGTGACAGTCATTACTGGTTGGTGACACTTCTAGACCCATGCCACAAGGAGAACTTTATATCTCTTTTTCCTGAGGTGGACAGGTCTACAAAAATGGTGCAGTACCAGAAGGCCCTTGTTGCGGAACTATTAAAAAAATTCCCATCTGAAAACGCTGGCGGCAAAGGTCATAGTTCATTGGGCAACCAAGGACTACAGGCGAGAAAGACACAACTACAATCCAACAGAGGCAGGGGAACACTGTCAAAGTTTTGGGAGAATTATCTCAGCCCCTCCCATCGCACAGGCCCTGAGGCGCGGGGTACTCTCACAAGGAGTGCAAAGTTTGGGAAGATGCTGAGGGAGTATCTTACCGACCGTACCAACGTCCTCCGTGATTCCTCTGTGCCTTATAATTATTGGCTATCCAAGCTGGATATGTGGAATGAACTGGCTCTCTACGCCTTGGAGGTCCTGGCCTGCCCTGCCACTAGTGTTTTATCAGAGTGGGATTTTAGTGCCGCTGGTGGAATTATGTTTTTTTTTTTGGAGGTGTATTCCCATGCACCTTTTCACCCCCACACATGGGTATACGCTTCCTGATTTTGACTATTTGCTCTTGTCCTCCTCCTTCTCTTCATCCTCATCCTCCACCACCATATCACCAGGGTGACCGCGGTCCATGATGCAACACCCACATAATTTTTTTAAAGGGTGTTTATGATGCCTGTAAAAAAAATGTATACAGTATGTTCATGTATAACCCAAAGGGGTAAATGTTTGTCAGTCCATACACTTAATGCATGGGCATTACAAGTATAGGAGACCCGCTCCTTTCTAATGGGAACTTTTTTTTATGAGGCCCTCCTCCACGTCTCTTCCAAGGGGCATTGGAGTGCCTTCCAATTTTTGGCAGCCCTTGCATTCACTGCATAGGCCAACACTATGGGAGACCCACTTCTTAATAATGGGAACATTTTTTCATGAGGCCCTCTATGTCTCTTCCAAGGGGCATTGGAGTGCCTCCCAATTTTTGGTAACACTTGCATTCATTGCATAGGCAAACACAATGGAAAACTCACTTCCTAATAATGGGAACATTGTTTTCAGGAGGCCCTCTGACCTCTAAATCTCTTCCAAGAGGCATTGGAGTCCCTCCCAATTTTTGGAAGCCCTTGCATTCACTGCATAGGCCAACACTATGGGAGACCCACTTCTTAATAATGGGAGCATTTTTTCATGAGGCCCGCTATGTCTCTTCCAAGGGGCATTTGAGTGCCTCCAAATTTTTGGCACCCCTTGCATTCACTGCATAGGCAAACACAATGGGAGACCCACTTCCTAATAATGGGAACATTGTTATCAGGATGCCCTCCTCTAAGTCTCTTCAAAGGGTTTTTGGGGTGCGTCCAAATTTTGGGCAGCCCTGCCACTCACTGCATACGTAATAACAGTATAGGAGACCCACTCTTTAGTAATGGGAACAACAAAGCCTAACCGGCTGATGGCTCTCTAAGAATAGTGAGGGCCGACTGCTGGCCCTTTAAGAATAGAAAAGGTCGCCTGATGGCCCTATAAAAATAGGCTTTGTGACTTTCAGAGTCCCTCCTTCATAAATGAAACAGAATGTGTCTGATCATGTCTCACACACCACATGGCCAGATAAGGTTGTAAAATGTTAAAATGACATTTCCTGGTGAATGCATTTGTCACGGTTGAAAGCAATGCAAAAGTGCAAAAACGCATCAAAAACGCTACGTGTGAACATAGCCCAAGGTATGGAGGAGTATTTTTGTTTTTGGTTATTTATTTTGCCTTATATACAAGTCATTACCCTGGAAAGGATGTTGCTTAACATATTTCCCAGGAAAATCCATTTTGGTTTCGTTTTAGTATTGTTTATTGTGAATCCGTAAAAATGGCGTAATACCTCTGACAACATTGTTGACAGCAGTGACCTGGGAGTCAGAAATGCTTCCAGGGGTCTTCCCCATGCTGTTCCCATGCCTTTTGAGCTCTGTTCCCATCGATTTGGGCAATTTTTAGGCCCTCTGCAGACCGCGGGGGGAGCCGCCTGAAAAATGCTCGCGTTTCCCATAGACTTACATTGGGCCCGTTGCTCGGGTCGAGCACCCAAGTATTCCAATGTGCTCGACCCGAGCATCGAGCACCCGAGCATTTTAGTGCTCGCCCATCACTACACCTTGGTGGACAAAAGAAGACTGCTGCATTGTCAAGCCACACACATATAATGCAAAAATACACTGCAGTTTTATTTAAGGGGATGAAATCCCTTTTATTTTTTTTTGCTAAGAGAGTTATGGTAAGAGCATAACACCCGATAACACAACAGTTGCTTATTCAGTAGAATTACACCTCAGTTGAATAGCACTACTTAAGATCTCCAGTCTGGCATCTCTGTCTCTTGCAACAATGTCACCCAGTTACTTTTAGCCAGATTAATATTTCTGTGCTTGAAAAAATAAAAGTTTCAAGACAAACAAATTAAATAAATAGGGCAGATGTAAAATCCTATTTAAGATAATAGCCTAAACTTACAGTAATAATATAATTTATTTTTAAAAATAGATATTATTTTCAAAGACAAAGTATATAGATTGCTTGGTGAAATGTAATTGCAAAATATATATTTTGCATGAAGACTGCCTATAATTATGTACAGTTTACATCCGCTATATTATACTATTGTGTAGCATAACCTCTGTCTTTTCAGAGTTTGTGAAGCTTCTATTACAGCTCATCTTATCAGCTAGAGACTTGGAGAATGTTGGGAGTTGCATACTTACTATTTCCTTTTGCACAGTCTTTAGATATGTCTTTATATATGAAATATAACTAGAACTACCATCAGTACATGAATACATCACTAGAATTACTAATCTGTACAATGAATACAGCATCAGAACCATCATTGGTACAAGAATACATCACCAGAACACCCATCAGTATGTGAATACAGCACCACCATCAGTACATGAATGCAGAATTAGAGCCACCAATAGTACAGAAATGCAGCAACAGATCATCATAAGTATACGTATTAATCACAAAAACCATCATAAGTAGGGATGAGCAAACCCAAACTGTAAAGACAGAAAAAGTTTACAGTTTTTCGTTATTCAGTCAACGTGTTTCGAAGTACTAAACATTCCTGCATCAGGACAAGAAAATCCTCATTGGTTTTCTGGTTCTGATGAAGAAGTCTGTAGTACTTTGAAACTCGTTGACTGAATAAAGAAAAACCTGCAAATATTTTCTGGACATGGATCTATTACAGTGCTGGCCAAAAGTTTTGGCACCCCTGCAATTCTGTCAGATAATACTCAGTTTCTTCCTGAAAATGATTGCAATCACAAATTATTTGGTATTATTCTCTTCATTTAATTTGTCTTCAATGAAAAAAAACAGAAAAAGAATTGTCCTAAAGCCAAATTGGATATAATTCCACACCAAACCTAAAAAAGGGGGTGGACAAAAGTATTGGCATCCTTTGAAAAATCATGTGATGCTTCTCTAATTCGTGTAATTAACAGCACCTGTAACTTACCTGTGGCACCTAACAGGTGTTGGCAATGACTAAATCACACTTGCACCCAGTTAACATGGATTAAAGTTGACTCAACCTCTGTCCTGTGTCCTTGTGTGTACCACATAGAGCATGGAGAAACAAAAGAAGACCAAAGAACTGTCTGAGGACTTAAGAAACAAAATTGTGAGGAAGCATGAGCAATATCAAGGCTACAAGTCCATCTCCAAAGACCTGAATGTTCCTGTGTCTTCCGTGCCCAGTGTCATCAAGAAGTTTAAAGCCCATGGCACTGTGGCTAACCTCCCTAGATGTGGACGGAAAAGAAAAATTGACGAGAGATTTCAACGCAAGATTGTGCGGATGGTGGATAAAGAACCTCGACTAACATCCAAACAAGTTCAAGCTGCCCTGCAGTCCGAGGGTACAACAGTGTCAACCCGTACTATCCATCGGCGTCTGAATGAAAAGGGACTGTATGGTAGGATACCCAGGAAGACCCCACTTCTTACCCCGAGACATAAAAAAGCCAGGCTGGAGTTTGCCAAAACTTACCTGAGAAAGCCTAAAATGTTTTGGAAGAATGTTCTCTGGTCAGATGAGACAAAAGTAGAGCTTTTTGGGAAAAAGCATCAACATAGAGTGTACAGGAAAAAAAAGAGGCATTCAAAGAAAAGAACACAGTCCCTACAGTCAAACATGGCGGTGGTTCCCTGATGTTTTGGGGTTGCTTTGCTGCCTCTGGCACTGGACTGCTTGACCGTGTGCATGGCATTATGAAGTCTGAAGACTACCAACAAATTTTGCAGCATAATGTAGGGCCCAGTGTGAGAAAGCTGAGTCTCCCTCAGAGGTCATGGGTCTTCCCGCAGGACAATGACCCAAAACACACTTCCAAAGCACTATAAAATGGTTTTAGAGAAAGCACTGGAGATTTCTAAGGTGGCCAGCAATGAGTCCAGACCAGAATCCCATAGAACACCTGTGGAGAGATCTCAAAATGGCAGTTTGGAGAAGGCACCCTTCAAATATCAGGGACCTGGAGCAGTTTGCCAAAGAAGAATGGTCTACAATTCCAGCAGAGCATTGTAAGAAACTCATTGATGGTTACTGGAAGCGGTTGTTCGCAGTTATTTTGGCTAAAGGTTGTGCAACCAAGTATTAGGCTGAGGGTGCCAATACTTTTGTCCGGCCCTTTTTTGGAGTTTTGTGTGAAATGATCAATGATTTGATTTTTGCTTCATTCTCTTTTGTGTTTTTTCCTTGCAGGCAAATTAAATGAAGAGAATAATACCAAAGAATTTGTGATTGCAATCATTTTCAGGAAGAAACTGAGTATTATCTGACAGAATTGCAGGGGTGCCAATACTTTTGGCCAGCACTGTATATGTGATACCAGCAGTTCAGATTATCCGCAAATTCTCCTTAACCATGTTGTTGAAACACTGTCTCCTGCTATTATGGACTGTATCAGATGGTGGTGCCGAATGTTGTGGCGTGCTGAGGAAGGTTTTCGACATTTTGCCCAGGCTAACCCTCCCTTCCGAGGTGCTGTCGGTACTCCAGTTGCTTTGGCAGCTACCTCCTCCTCTGCCTTGTTCTTCAACTGATCCCCCACTGTCAGGTGGGAACGCCATCACTAGTGTGTTTACCAGCGTGCGCTTGTATTCCGGCATATTCCAATCCCGCTTCAGTGATGGAAGTTAGGATGGTACGTTGTCCTTGTAGCGGGGATCCAGCTGTGTGGCCTCCCAGTAATCAGCACTGGCAACAATCCAGGCAACTTGGCAGTCATTGGGCAGGCACAGCAGCATGTATTGGCGCATGTGTGCCAGGCTGCCCAGAGGCCACGACAAGCAGTCCTCGGTGGGAGGTGTATTATCTGTGTGTCTTGCATCATCTGTATCCTTTGTATCTCTCCAGCCATGCTACAGTGATGCCTGTGAGCTGCTTTGAGGCCCACCCTGCTGTGAAAAAAAAATGGTTTGTGTCCTGAGGAAGAAGTCTGGAATGACTTTGAAACTCGTTGACTAAAGAACCTGAAATAAAAAATCCTTTATTATACTTCCATTTGGATCTTTATTGCCTACCAGAAGCGCAGATAAACCACATTGGCTCTGTTTTTGTTCGTGTGAAGACCTAAGGATCTACAGCAGCTGTTTTCATGCGTATTATTGGTTGTGTGTCACACAACCTTATCAGGTTAACATATCTTTAATTTGCATAATTGTTATTCTCAGATAAGACCCTATTTCAGCTTTTTTGCTCCTAGTTTCCACTATACCCTGCTGTGAACACGGTACCTCCTCCTCCTTCTCCTCAGCCTCCAAAACTGTCCCCTGGCTGGACAATTGTGTACCTGGCCGCAGTTGGTACAGAAACCCACCCTCCAAGCCATGTGTGGACGACTGGCCTGATAATGGTGTGAATGGTCCGTGTTCCTACTTTTCTCATCCATCATCGCCTGAAACTTTTTTTCAAGGAGGAATAAAAGTGAGATAATAACAGTATCTCACGCATATGCAAGATGGAGTTCCACCTTGTTGGTACATAGCATATGAGGTGGCAAGCAGGAAGTCAGAAGTGATGCTGCTGCGCAGACAGACAAGCAGCAGAATGACCAGGCAATGTGAACTGAGGTCTAAGATGGTAGACATGCAAGAAATAGAAGCATGTTCACACTAGCAAAAAAGAAACAAAACCTACAAAAGACAAAAGACAAAAATATATCTCATACCCTACCATCATTATATATAAATGTAAAGCAAAGTTGCATAATAAATATAGGGTACTTAGTGAACTATTTTTGATCAAAAAAAGTATACAAGCCGTCCCACCAGCGGCAAGGTGACCCTAAATTGGGACGGTACCTATACTGCCTATATTAAAAACCTTACTGTATATCAAAGTTGAAGTAATGCATATAAAAGGGTAGACAAATAGGATCGGGTCCCAACTCCAGACCACCCAGGCCCGTGGTAAGCTACATATATACCAGTCAGCTCAACAAAGGGGATGCCACACCCTTAAATTGCACAGAATGCAAACAAGACAAAAAACCAGGCAATGTGAACTGAGGTCTAAGATGGTAGACATGCAAGAAATAGAAGCATGTTCACACTAGCAAAAAAGAAACAAAACCTACAAAAGACAAAAGACAAAAATATATCTCATACCCTACCATCATTATATATAAATGTAAAGCAAAGTTGCATAATAAATATAGGGTACTTAGTGAACTATTTTTGATCAAAAAAAGTATACAAGCCGTCCCACCAGCGGCAAGGTGACCCTAAATTGGGACGGTACCTATACTGCCTATATTAAAAACCTTACTGTATATCAAAGTTGAAGTAATGCATATAAAAGGGTAGACAAATAGGACCGGGTCCCAACTCCAGACCACCCAGGCCCGTGGTAAGCTACATATATACCAGTCAGCTCAACAAAGGGGATGCCACACCCTTAAATTGCACAGAATGCAAACAAGACAAAAAACCAGGCAATGTGAACTGAGGTCTAAGATGGTAGACATGCAAGAAATAGAAGCATGTTCACACTAGCAAAAAAGAAACAAAACCTACAAAAGACAAAAGACAAAAATATATCTCATACCCTACCATCATTATATATAAATGTAAAGCAAATTTGCTTAATAAATATAGGGTACTTAGTGAACTATTTTTGATCAAAAAAAGTATACAAGCCGTCCCACCAGCGGCAAGGTGACCCTAAATTGGGACGGTACCTATACTGCCTATATTAAAAACCTTACTGTATATCAAAGTTGAAGTAATGCATATAAAAGGGTAGACAAATAGGACCGGGTCCCAACTCCAGACCACCCAGGCCCGTGGTAAGCTACATATATACCAGTCAGCTCAACAAAGGGGATGCCACACCCTTAAATTGCACAGAATGCAAACAAGACAAAAAACCAGGCAATGTGAACTGAGGTCTAAGATGGTAGACATGCAAGAAATAGAAGCATGTTCACACTAGCAAAAAAGAAACAAAACCTACAAAAGACAAAAATATATCTCATACCCTACCATCATTATATATAAATGTAAAGCAAAGTTGCATAATAAATATAGGGTACTTAGTGAACTATTTTTGATCAAAAAAAGTATACAAGCCGTCCTACCAGCGGCAAGGTGACCCTAAATTGGGACGGTACCTATACTGCCTATATTAAAAACCTTACTGTATATCAAAGTTGAAGTAATGCATATAAAAGGGTAGACAAATAGGACCGGGTCCCAACTCCAGACCACCCAGGCCCGTGGTAAGCTACATATATACCAGTCAGCTCAACAAAGGGGATGCCACACCCTTAAATTGCACAGAATGCAAACAAGACAAAAAACCAGGCAATGTGAACTGAGGTCTAAGATGGTAGACATGCAAGAAATAGAAGCATGTTCACACTAGCAAAAAAGAAACAAAACCTACAAAAGACAAAAGACAAAAATATATCTCATACCCTACCATCATTATATATAAATGTAAAGCAAAGTTGCATAATAAATATAGGGTACTTAGTGAACTATTTTTGATCAAAAAAAGTATACAAGCCGTCCCACCAGCGGCAAGGTGACCCTAAATTGGGACGGTACCTATACTGCCTATATTAAAAACCTTACTGTATATCAAAGTTGAAGTAATGCATATAAAAGGGTAGACAAATAGGACCGGGTCCCAACTCCAGACCACCCAGGCCCGTGGTAAGCTACATATATACCAGTCAGCTCAACAAAGGGGATGCCACACCCTTAAATTGCACAGAATGCAAACAAGACAAAAAAACAGGCAATGTGAACTGAGGTCTAAGATGGTAGACATGCAAGAAATAGAAGCATGTTCACACTAGCAAAAAAGAAACAAAACCAGTATAGGTACCGTCCCAATTTAGGGTCACCTTGCCGCTGGTAGGACGGCTTGTATACTTTTTTTGATCAAAAATAGTTCACTAAGTACCCTATATTTATTATGCAACTTTGCTTTACATTTATATATAATGATGGTAGGGTATGAGATATATTTTTGTCTTTTGTCTTTTGTAGGTTAAGCAGCAGAATGAGAATGATGAAAGCGCGCACAGACGACCCGCAATTTCTGTAGCAGCTTCGACATCTCAGGGTAATTTTTCAGGAAGCTTTGCACCACCAAATTAACATATGCACCAGGCAAGTAATGTGTTTCAAACTAGCTAGGCCCATAGGCCCAGAGCTGCTACGAGATTTTGCCCGTTATCGCACACCACCAGGCCGGGCTTGAGTTTCACCAGCACCTACCACTCTTCTGTCTGCTGTTTGATCCCCATCCACAGCTCCTGTTTGGAGGATTTATCCCACAAACAGATGAGTTTCAGAACAGCCTGCTGTAGTTTCCCCTTGTCTGTGCTGAAGTTGGTGGTGCAGGTGTTATGCTGACTGGATGAGGAGGTGGTGGAGGAAGCAGAGTAGGAGAAGGAGGCAACATAGATAGAGAAACAGCCAGCAATCCTTGGTGATGGTAGGACATGGGCCAAAATGCTTTCTGCCCATGGCCCATGCGCCACTACATTTACTCAGTGGGCAATTAGGGAGCTATAATGTCTCTGTCCACGCTTACTGGTCAACGTATTGGTGATTATGTGGACCTTGAAACTAATGGTGTTGAGCAGTGCATACCTGATTCTTATGCAACGTGTTCATGCAGGGCATGTGTGGCCAGCCTGGAAAAGTAGTGGCTGCTGGGAACCACGTAGTTCCCGTGATCTCAATATATTATTACTCCTTTATAAATCACTCGTGAGTGGAAGAAAGAGGCCGAGACCACAGCTGAAGAGGGAGTAGGAGGAGGCTAAGATCTTTTCTGTTTTTTCAGGTGTGTACTCCAGTGCAGCTCGTGCTTTGCATTCAAATACATAGTCATGCAGGTTATGCTCAGGTTAAGAACATTTATGCCTCGCTTCAGTCTCTGACACAATCAGGCAAACCACCCATGTTTTGTCAGGGAGCTCCTTTGAGCTGGGTTTGGTGTGCTCAGTTCGTCAGCGCATTGGGCAGTATCAGCCGTTGTACTGGGTAGGGGCCGGCCGCTGTGATTTTGAACCCTGCTCCCACTTTTTCCGTGCCGCTGTGGCAGCATGACCACCACCTCTTCCTCTGAACTGCCCATGTCATTCGGATGGTCTTGACTCCATGTGGGGTCTAGGACTTCACCATCCCCATCGCATCATCGCACCTCTCCAGTCTGTCCTTAACTCTGCTGTCCGACTAATCAACCTCTCTCCTCGCTTCTCGTCTACTTCTCCCCTCTGCAAAGCTCTTCATTTGCTCCCAATTAGAGATGAGCGAACCCGAACTTAAAAGTTCTGGGGGAAGGAGAGAGAGAGAATTTTTCAGCTCAAAAGTTCGGGTCAATGTTTTCAATGGGGTTTGGGTTTTGGCTCAAGTTCAGATACAGTTCTGGTACCCAAACTGAACCGAATAAAGTTCGGGTCGGGTACCAGAACCAAAACTTCCAGGGGTTCGCTCATCCCTACTCCCAACTCCACAACGTATCCACTTTAAGCTACTAACACTGAACTTGAAAGCCATCCATATTCTGTCTCCCCCATATATATCTGAACAAATCTCCCAATATCTCCCACGACGTAAGCTCCCATTCACCTAAGACTTCCTTCTCTCCTCCTCAATCATACGTTCCTCATCCAATCGCCTGCAAGACTTCTCCCAAGTATCCCCCATCCTCTGAAATTTTGTGCCCCAACACGTCCGATTATCCCCTACATTTGGAACTTTCAAGTGGAACTTGAAAACCCATCTCTTCAGAATAGCTTACAGCCTGAAATGAACCCGCTGCCAACTCACAACTACCAGAACTACCGCCTCATCAACACCAGAGCTGCTACAACCCCCGAACCTACTGTCTTTTTTCCAATTATCCTGTAGAATGTAAAGTAGCAAGGGTAGGGTCCTCTCCCCTCTATACATGTTTGTCATTATTAGTTTGTTCATTGTAATTTCTATTTGTGTTTTGTATGTGTGGCACCCCAGGGGTCTGGTTGCCACAGTAATAGAAATATTACGTCTGAGAGCAAGTGGGAGGTTTCTCTGGTCAGGAGCCCTAAGCATGCAACACCTCCCGCCCAGACCTGGGAGGGGAGGAATCTGCCCTAATAAACTGGGTCTGGGGCGGGATTAGAGAGTCAGAGCCTGGAGAGGGAAAGTTACAGCAGGAGCTCTGTAGGAGCTAGGAGCAGAAGACCAGGGGTTGGAAGCTAAGCAGAGATATAGCTTGCCCTGGCAGAAGAATCTGATGACAGGACACCGGAGTCCGAGGCTGTGGGGACTGATATCCACCCAGCAGCAGAAACCAGCCGGCAGGGGATTCCAGGTCCTTTGGCCATAGAAGCCCGGAGGCTCAGTCACAAGGAAGAGACCAGCACCGCCATCCAGGAGCGGAGGCTAACAGAAGGCCCCAAGTCACCAGCCATACGGGTGAGCACCACACGGTATACTCAGGGACGTGGGCTACTTCTACCCGCTTACAGCAAGGTAGCCAGAAAGAGTGCAGATAGACGGAGAGGCCTACAACTCCACCTGGCCAGGGGAACTCCTGTTTGCTCGCAGACTGACTAGGCCCCTTATGCTAGCCAGTACTCCCGGGAGGGTCTGCCTTAATATCACCAGTAAAGACCCTGAACTGCACTGCAAAGACTCTGAGTCGTGCCTGCTCATCGCCGCACCAGCACTACTAGTGCTGGGATGCCCGCGCACCATCACTCCCATCATCCACATTCCCTGCCCTGAGGCCATACTCCTCCCGTGGGGAGTTATCCCATCTTTTGCTGCGCACACCACACCAGCCTCAGCGGACTGCCTCGCAGCGGCGGTACACCCTGACCGCAATCCACGGGTGGCGTAGTCGGACAATTAACTTAAAACCCACAAAATACCGCCATTGGCCTGACCACCCTGAGCCACGGGACCGGGTCACCGCCACAGATACTACAACCCCCAGAGACCCGGCTCCGGGTATCCCACACACGTCCACACTAGGCCCAGGGGGCGAGTCAGCTTTGGCGTAGTCGGCAGGATTTCGCCTTCAAAAGACTGTCATACCTGCCGTGGTGAAGGTCCCCGCCATCCGGAGCCGTCTCCCGCCATCTTCAGTCGGTTCCCGCCATCCGGAGCCGTTTCCCGCCGTCTTCGGTCGGTTCCCGCCATCCGCAGCTATTTTCCCGCCCTCCGCAGTTGTTTTCCCGCCATCGGACGCCATCTTCAGGACGACGCGCGGGAAGAAGAGGGGCGTGGATGCCGAAAGCGCGCGAGACCCGAAGCTCCGCCCCACGCATCGACGCTGCTCAAGGTCCTGGAAGGGAGAGAGAGCGACGCTGACGTCACCAGAGCGCGATGCAAGGTCCTCCACCCTGACGATCGTCTGCGGAGCCGCAGCCTACGGAGAAGAAGCAACAGAAGGTAGGCCACACTTAACTAGGGGGGAGAAAGATGACGAATACGGAGGGACCCTCTACCACCAGCGCGGCCGCTGCCGCAGTAATGCCATTTACAATGCACTATATCCCCGGAGCGGCCTGGCTGCCCCAGTACTCAGGGGAGTCGCATACCCTAAGCGACTTTAAAGAGAGACTGTACAGCCTGTTTAAGTTATACCCCCTGACAGAAGGACAAAAAGTGAGCATATTGGTAGGCCAGCTAACCGGGGCAGCCCAACGTGAAGTAAAGTCCTGGTCAGTCAGGGACAAGGAGACTGTAAAAGAAATCTTAACCCGTCTGAGGGACACTTTTGATACCCGTACCTCAGCAGAGATCAAAATGAAATTTTATGAGTGCAAGCAGCGGGCCCAAGACAGTATAAGAGACTATGCTTTTAATTTGCAAGAGGCCCTGGGAGCCATTAAACAGGCAGACCCTGACAGTGTGCGGAATGCAGATGAACTGTTAACTGAGCAATTCATTGAGGGTCTGCTGTCCAACGCCCACCGAACCCAGTTACGTGCAATGGCCTTGCAGAACCCTGGTTTAGACTTTGCAAAGTTCAAAGACAGGGCCATCCGGGTGCTCAGAGAACCGGCACCGGGTAGCGCTGTAACTCACCGGCGCCCTGCTATTACCTATCACCAGGAGGCGGCGCCCTTGTCTACAGAGTCGGTAGGAGCTGATGCGCAGCTTTGTATAACAACCCGGCTACAGACCTGCACCATCAGGTCCAAGAGTTAACCAAAAGTGTAGCCGCGCTAACCAGGACTGTGAAGTCTTTACAGGTCTCTCCTCCAGGGAAGATCCAGCTGGCATCCGGACCGGAGGAAGTCCCATGGCGCCGACAGAGGAGGATCCCAACGTCCAGAGGAAGACCCAGCGACAGATACAACGAGGATGGACAACCCATCTGCCGCCACTGCAATCAACCCGGACATATGGCAAGGTACTGTCATTTAAACGGGCACAACCTGGGGTAGAGGGCCAACCCTCAGGCGTAAGATCAGGCCCATCGAACTGGCGTGATAAATACGTAGGGGGACGTCCGGTCTTGCCTGTGGTACTGGATGGCATTCCTATGAGTGCTCTACTGGACACTGGGTCACAGGTGACTACCATCCCGTATGTGCTCTTTAAGCGGTACTGGAATGACTCGGACATAACCCGCTACCCAGATGACGACCTGAGTATCATCGCCAGCAAAGGTCAGCCCGTGCCGCAGGTGGGATTCAAGGAGGTGACCATTAAGGTCGGTAAAGTCGAACTGGCAGCACAAGGACTGATTATTGTGGACATAGACCGTCATGAGAGTCACCCTAGAATAACCTTGGGAACTAACGTGATTGAAAATTGTCTTGCAGAGGTGATTCTCATTTTACAGCAGGTTGCCAAGAATGCCAGTTCCAGCCAGCAGCGTGTGCTCCAAAAAGAGATTCGGGCACTGATGAAGCAGCAACAAGTGGAACTATCTGGTGGTGAGATAGGTAGCGTGAGAATGTGTGACCCGTTCCCTATTGCCATGCCCCCAAAAAGTGAGATGATGATCTGGTGCCGGGCAGCTATTAGTCTAAGAGGTAGAGACTACCAAGCAATGGTAGAACCCGTCTACTCAGACAGTAGGCCCACCATTTTGACAGCACGGGGGGTGGTCGATGTACGCCATGGGAGGGTGCCCGTCCGCATCATAAATATCGGGGAGAGGGAAGTGTACCTGCCCCAGTATGCCACGCTAGCCAAATTGTTCACCATAAACCAAAATTCTGTAATGGCCGTGGAACCCTTGCCTCCATCTCAACCAGAGGAAGGTAACGGCTCTAAGAAACAAATGGAGGACTGGTGTCAGCAACTGCATTTGGGTACTGACTCCACTCCCTCACACCAAAAACAGGGAGTCTACCGGGTGGTTCAGGAGTACGAAAGAGTCTTTAGTAAACACCCGCTAGACTTCGGGCGAGTAAAGGGGGTAGAACATCACATCCCCACAGGAAACCATCCGCCCATAAAAGAAAGATACCGACCTGTACCCCCTGCACACTATCAGCATGCAAAAGGGATGTTGCGGGACATGAAGGAGGCTGGGGTAATCAGGGACAGCTGTAGCCCCTGGGCAGCTCCACTAGTTCTAGTGAAAAAGAAGGACAACACCATCAGAATGTGTGTAGACTACAGAAAGGTCAACCGTATCACACACAAAGATGCGTACCCGTTACCTAGGATAGAAGAATCTTTAGCTGCATTAAAATCTGCTAACTTCTTCTCCACTTTGGATCTTACTAGCGGGTACTGGCAGGTTCCTGTAGCAGAGGCAGACAAGGAGAAGACTGCATTCACCACCCCGATGGGCCTCAGCGAATTCAACTGTATGCTGTTCGGGCACTGCAATGCACCAGGAACCTTCCAACGGTTGATGGAATGCTGTCTGGGACACTGGAACTTCGAGACGGTCCTGTTATACCTGGATGATGTCATCGTTTATTCCAAAACCTACGAGGACCACCTGAAACACCTGGCAGAAGTGTTTGATGCCCTGGCAAGCTACAGCCTAAAGGTGAAACCCTCCAAGTGTCACCTCCTGAAACCAAAGGTGCAGTACCTGGGACACGTGGTGAGTGCTGATGGAGTGGCTCCCGACGCCGATAAGATCACCGTGATTAAGGACTGGTCAAGACCCTCCAGCATAAAGGAAGTGCGGCAGTTCCTCGGGTTGGTAGGCTACTACCGAAGATTCATTCCCGGTTTCACCAAAATGGCAGCCCCTATGCAGGACCTACTGATAGGTCAATCCAGGAAGGCCAAAAACCAGAAGCCGCCCTTCAGGTGGGAAAAGCTGGAAGAGGAGTCCTTCTGCCAGCAGAAGATGGCCCTCACGGGGGATGAAATCCTGGCGTACCCTGACTACAGCCAGCCCTTTATCCTCCACACGGACGCGAGCAACATCGGGCTAGGAGCCGTACTGTCCCAGATCCAGCAGGGGAAAGAACGGGTAATCGCTTATGCCAGCCGAAAACTACGGCCCACAGAGAGAAACCCTGAGAATTATAGCTCATTCAAGCTAGAGTTCCTGGCAGTGGTGTGGGCAGTGACCGAACGTTTCAAGCATTACCTTGCCTCTTCCAAGTTCACCGTGTACATGGATAACAACCCGTTGACACACCTGGACACTGCAAGACTTGGTGCCCTGGAGCAGAGATGGATGGCCCGCCTGTCCAACTACGAATTCACCATCAAATACCGGGCGGGACGCTCAAATGCCAACGCGGATGCCCTGTCCAGAATGCCAAACTTACCGGACGTAGGGGAAGATCCAGAAGATCTGGAAGAAGTCGAACTCCCTGCGTTCCACCGTCATGGGATTACCCTGTATTCCCACCGTGTGAAGGACAGGCGCTCTGCTACGTTCAATCCCTTACCCCACTACAGCTGGGCGGAGACACAAGACAGTGATCCCGCAGTCCGTCTGGTGAAGGAAATGCTGACACAGGCTAATGCCCGTCTTGACCCAGACGCTCCAGAGGAGACCAAGCAACTGTGGAAGAAGAAAAGTAAGCTGTTTCTCTACAGGGAGAAGCTGTGCCGGAGAATGGTCAACTCTCGAACACATGAGCTGACCTGGCAGGTAGTGATCCCAAGACGAGACGCGGCTATGGTCCTGGAGGCATACCACAACGGAGCAGGACACTTCGGATGGAAAAAGCTGGAGTTCTTGTTGCGTGAACGGTTCTATTGGATAGGCATGAGAGGAGCCATCGAGAGGTGGTGCAGAGACTGTGGCCCGTGCAACCTAAGAAGGAAGGACCGTGCCAGCCAGAAGACTCCCCTGCAGTCCATCATCACCAGGCAGCCACTGGAACAGGTAGCCCTGGACCATGTGAAACTGGCTCCAAGCAGATCTGGGTACGTCTACGCCCTCACCGTCGTAGATCACTACTCCCGGTTCCTGGTGGTGGTCCCTGTCAAGGACTTAACGGCTCAAACAGCAGCTAGAGCCTTCCAGCAGCACTTCTGCCATCCACACGGGTATCCGGAGCAAGTGTTGACGGACAAAGGACCAGCCTTCGAAGCGGAGGTCTTCCAGGAGTTCTGCAACCTGTATGGCTGCAAGAAGATAAGAACAACGCCCTATCACCCACAGACGAACGCACTATGTGAGAAAATGAACCAGGTGGTGATAGACTTGCTAAAAACATTGCCCCAGGAAGAATGCAGTCTGTGGCCTGAAAAACTGCCTGATTTGGTGGACTTGTACAATCACATCCCCGTAGGCTCCACCAACTGTACCCCGGCTTACCTAAGAGCAAGACCTGGTAAGCTGCCTATTGACCTGGATATGGGAGTCCTGACACCTGAGGACACCTCGCCAGAGGCAGACTGGGATACAGAACGGCAGCAGTATCGGAAAGTGCAGGAGAGCGTCGAGCGGAGTCTGTCTCAAGCAAGAGAAAGGCAAGAGAAGGCGTATAACCAGTATGCTCCCGCTGTTCCCCTGGTGCCTGGAGAGCAGGTCTTGAAGAGAAAGAGGCGGCTCCACAAGTTGGACGACCAGTGGGAGAAGGACCCGTACACCGTACTGCCCTCAAGTCATGAGAACCCAAAAGTATGCATCATCAATAAGGACGGAGGAGAGACCACAGCCATTGTCTCCAGAGACCACCTGAAGAAGTGTCCCGAGCAGCTGCAAAGCCCTGAAGAAGATCAAGAAAACCCTCAACCCGCAGAGGAAAGGGAAGAAATGATCAGTACCGTACTCGGAGACTTTCCCCGGTCCTGGACTCAGATCAACAACGCAGTCATGGTACCCGTTCTCACCTTTCTCCAGCCAGCCCCAGAAGAGCCTACAGAAGAACAGGTAGTGTCAGAAGAGCAGCCGGCCCGGGAGGCAGAGGAGCCCATGCCAGCAGCCCAGGAGAATCAACCCTCTGCTAGTAGTGAGTCTGCCGTGCCCCTAGTAAGCCAAAGAGTGCGCAGAAAGCTGCCAGACCTACCCGCAACACCTCCTACACCCTGTAGTGCAGAACCAGATAGTGGGTTACGTAGGTCCACCAGGAGCACTAGAGGACAAATGCCCGTTCGCTGGAGAATCTAAACTGTATTATATATTTGCCTGTACATACGTAAATGTTGAAAAAGGTTTATGTTTTGTTACCTGGGTACTAATTATGTTTCTCTAGTTACCCTTCAGGTTTATTTGGACTGACAGGTTATGGACGCTGAGTAACCGGAACTACATTGTAGATAGTTGCACCTTGGTGCCTCTTGCGAAGATGGCCGCAGAAGAGAAAACCTGTCTGGCGTGGCCTCCTTGTGGCCCAAAGTAGCTAGTCTCAGCCTTGCAGCCACGCCCAGGGCCAACGCTTGGGGTTTGCTTTGGACAGGTCCCCTACTCTGTGCCAAGACTTCACCTTGTTGGGTTATATAGACATCCGGTTACGGACACGCCGTGACCTCTAAAGACTAAAGCTTCTTGTATATATGTTGTTGTATTATTGTTTATACCCTGTATTTGTGTTTTCTTAAAAATGTGTTTAGTCCCGGAGTACTAAAATTCACTAGGGGGGAATGTGGCACCCCAGGGGTCTGGTTGCCACAGTAATAGAAATATTACGTCTGAGAGCAAGTGGGAGGTTTCTCTGGTCAGGAGCCCTAAGCATGCAACACCTCCCGCCCAGAACTGGGAGGGGAGGAATCTGCCCTTATAAACTGGGTCTGGGGCGGGATTAGAGAGTCAGAGCCTGGAGAGCGAAAGTTACAGCAGGAGCTCTGTAGGAGCTAGGAGCAGAAGACCAGGGGCTGGAAGCTAAGCAGAGATATAGCTCGCCCTGGCAGAAGAGTCCAAGGCTGTGGGGACTGATATCCACCCAGCAGCAGAAACCAGCCGGCAGGGGATTCCAGGTCCTCTGGCCATAGAAGCCCGGAGGCTCAGTCACAAGGAAGAGACCAGCACCGCCATCCAGGAGGCTAACAGAAGGCCCCAAGTCACCAGCCATACGGGTGAGCACCACACGGTATACTCAGGGATGTGGGCTCCTTCTACCCGCTTACAGCAAGGTAGCCAGAAAGAGTGCAGATAGACGGGGAGGCCTACAACTCCACCTGGCCAGGGGAACTCCTGTTTGCTCGCAGACTGACCAGGCCCCTTATGCTAGCCAGTACTCCCGGGAGGGTCTGCCTTAATATCACCAGTAAAGACCCTGAACTGTACTGCAAAGACTCTGAGTCGTTCCTGCTCATCGCCGCACCAGCACTACTAGTGCTGGGACGCCCACGCACCATCACTCCCATCATCCACATTACCTGCCCTGAGACCATACTCCTCCCATGGGGAGTTATCCCATCTTTTGCTGCGCACACCACACCAGCCTCAGCGGACTGCCGCGCAGCGACGCTACACCCTGACCACAATCCACTGGTGGCGTAGTCGGGCAATTAACTTAAAACCCACAAAATACCGCCATTGGCCTGACCACCCTGAGCCATGAGACCGGGTCACCGCCACGGATACTACAACCCCCAGAGACCCGGCTCCGGGTATCCCACACACGTCCACACTAGGCCCAGGGGGCGAGTCATATGTAACCCCTCCTCCTGTACAGCATCATGGAAACATTGGTGCTCTAAAAATAAATAATAATAATAATTCCCCTGTATAATCTTCCACCCAGTCCTCATTGCTGTCCTCCTTGCTAATATGCACACAGCAGAAAGCCGCACCAGTTGGCACCTATGTTTCGTCATCATCATCATCCACTGACTGTTTGCACTATTCCTCCCACATATTCATCCTCAAACAGAACGAGTGGTTGGCATCAATGCACTTAATATATTCCACTTGTGGGACAGGAACAGGTGGATGGCCGACTGAACCACAGCCAGCAGAGTCATCAAAAAGCAGAAGTAATTGTTGCATGACTTGGGGCTCAGACTGCTTGATTGATTTGCAAGGGGGTGAGATGGAAGACAGATGCCCATGGGCCGCAGGTGACAACTCTGCACTTTCAGTAGGGGATCACGTGGAAGACAAAGTGAAGGAACTGAAGGCACTCTTAGCCATCCAATCTAAAACCGCCTCTGCTTTTTATGGCCTCCCCATTCATCCAACGGTACGTGGGCCTACAAAATTATGCCAAACATCCTGTTGCCTGTATGCATCAGAGGAAGATGTTTCATTTGGGCATGACCATGTCCTCTCTCCCTGCAATGGCTACTCCACCACCGCTAGCAACATGTCCACATCCCTTATTTCATGCTCTCCTCATTCTTTGCACACAAAAAAAGTGCAGCGTATTACATGGTCTGTACACAAAGAGAGAGAGTGGCGAGGAAATTATTACACTGCCTGTATGCAGAGTGCACCCACAAATCCTGTTTTCAGAGTACCACACAAAAGATAAATTAAACCTCCCACAAAAACAGTGTTGTCTACCTCCTCTTCCTCTGCCTCTTCCACCTACTCTGCCACGCCCACCTCCTCCTCAACCTCCTCCTCCAATTGGATCTGCGCTCCTGGTTGAAGATTATTATTTTTTTCTTTTTTTATTATTCTATGTAATTTTAAGTCATTTCCCTATCCACATTTGTTTGCACAGCAATTGTCCTGCTCTTACCCCCATTTTGTTTCCTTTTGCAGCCCTATAGCAATTACTATGACCATTTTGCAGACATTTCAAAACACCAAAGTTTTGTTGTTCCCCATTGAATTATATTGGGTTGGTGATTGGAGCCAAGTTCGGATGCTGAACCAAACATTGAACTACAGTTTAGCTGAACCGAATTAACCCCAACAGCCACGAGTCCACTCATCCCTAATCATAAGTACATGGATCAGCCAAACCATCATCAGTTCATGAATCTAGAACCACCATCAGTACATGAATACATCATCAGAACCAACTTTAATACTTGAATACAGCACCAAAACCATCATCAGCACATTAACACGGCATCACAACCAACATCAGAACATGAATACATCACCAGAACAATCATCACTAGATAAATTCAGCACCAGAACCACCATTAGTACATGGAAACAGCACCAGAACCACCATCAATACTTGGCTACATCACAAGAGCCATCATTAGTACATGAATATAGCACCAGAACAATTATCAGTATATGAATAAAATACAAGAACCAATATCAATATAGATCACCAGAACCAACATCGGTACATGTGATAGTACCAAAACCAGTTTCAATATATGAATTTATTACCATAATCAACATCAATACATGAATGCAGCACCAGACCCACCATCAGTACATGAATGCATCTCCACAACCATCATCTATTATCAGTATATGAATGCATCACCAAAACCACCATCAGTACATGAATACATCATCAGATAAATCATCAGTACATAAATAGAGCACCAAAACCAGCATCACCACATGAAATATATTACCGGAATAAACATCAGTACATGAATACAGCACCAAAACCACCATAAGTACATTAATATATCGCTACACCTAGTACAGCGATCAATTGCATTGTCAGGTCAGCCCCAAAATACATTTGTATAGTATGAACCTACAACTCCATGTCCTTAACAATGGTAAGGAGATATAAAGAGTTGTTGTTAACAGCCATCATCAGAATGCTGCGGACAATACATGAACAAATGTACTGATGAGACCTTATGAATTAAATCTTCCCTGATTGGAGGCATTCTGTTTCTTTTATTTTCCTTCTTGTCCAGATGCCATGATGACTTTGGCAATCACAGGACATTTCCATTTTCTCTGGTCTTCAGCAACAGATCCCAACACAGTGCATATAATGTGTTGCCCCCATACTGTCTAGTCTCTCATCTCCGCCAGTGTCTATGCTGTGCCCCCTCCTCTCACTCCCCCCCATTCTGTCCACTCATACTATTGAGCTTCACTTGTATTTGCATCTGCTGCACATACACTCAGCTCTGCCATATACACCCACACTCAGCTCTGCTATACGCTAATTCAGTTCTGACATACGCTCAATTTTTGGTCACACATTCTCAGCTTTACAACACAGAAACATTCAGTTATTCTATACAAGTACTCAGCTCTGCCACAGACACATACTCAACTCTACATTACACGCATCAGCTTTTCCACAAACTCCCTCAGCTCTGCCACACATACTTTCCATCAGCTGTGCTACATACTTACTCAGCTCTGCCATAAACACAGTAAGCTCTGCTACACATGCACTCACTGAGCTGTGCTAAACACAGACTCAGCTCTGCCACACATACACTCACTCTGCTCTATACTCACTCAGCTCTGGTATACACTCACTCAGCTGTGAAACACACATACTCAACTCAGCTCTGCCACGGACACAAAAACTCAGCTCTGTTATACACTCACTCAGCTCTGCTATACACTCATTTGTCTCTGCTAAAAACTTACTCAGTTCTGCCTCACATATATTCACATATATAAAACACTTTCAACAGAGGTAAACGCATGTATCTCTCTCATACAAAGCAACCCACAATCAATGTATGTGAACCCAAATCTGCCAATAAATGGATAAAGATCGGAGAGGAAGAAATAAAATCCAAGCATGACAGAGAGAATCCTCTATGGTGTGATGATGTAGTCAAATGATTGCTGTATGTCCCAAGTAAAACAGTTCATTATTTCGCAATGTGTGAGTTCTGATGATTCTTCTGAAAGCTGAAATCTACAACAGATGGTGCAAAGGTCCTGCTTTAAAAAAACATAGCAGATATTAATTCCTTTATTTGAGCCAGTGTAGCAGTATAGTATTGATTATCACACTTAAATAAATAAAAAGTAGCTGTTGCAATACCTTAACTAAAGCATAATAAACAGGAAATTGTGGAACTCAGTCATTTTTATATCAAAATATTCTAAAAATGTGTAAAGAGCCAAACAATATCTTAGATATAGTCCTCTTTATTTTCTTGTTTTGGGATCATAACTTTGAGATAAAAAAATTGATAATTCTGGAAATGATCCCTTGTGCTTTACCCCTGTGGACACAAACTAATGAACATATAAAAGGGATAAATATTGAGAAAAGTCTTTTTTTCTGAGTTAAAAGAACACTAAATCTACCCATGAGAAAATAAAAACAAAATGTAAAGTGCATTTAGTCAGCCTGAACTGATTTTACCAACGCATTAAGTTATCCAGCAGAAAAACAAATTGCTTTCACACGCTAGGATTTTGGTGGGCATAATGGAAAAGGGCATGATTTAACAATCTCTCAATGACAGGGCCTATTTTGCTTGAGTCCATAGTAGTATGTCATAGGTATATGTTGCTTACAAAGCAACCTAAGTGTCATTTATAGAAAAGGTTTTCTTTATTATGCAGGACAATGATCTTGTTATTAAGAAAAGATTGCAAATCAGGTAAAAAAAGTAATTTCAGGAGCAAAGAGGCATTTGACTAATTAACCAGTATTGTTCACAAAAAATGTTGGGATAAAGTATCGTACTTAAAGCACACCTGTCAGCAGGATTGTGCACAGTAAACCACATACACTTTCAGGTGGGCGCCTTTGCACTGATTAAAACAATACTTTTGGTGATGAAATCCATGCTGTGGTTCTTTTATAATCTATATTTTCATTTCTGACATAACGAAATGCTCGTGCTTCAGGTCCGGCCTTTGGTAAGGGGCTTTAACTGGGACAAGCGATAGATGCTATTACACACGCACGGCCGCCCTTTTGCTGGAGGAAAAAGAAATTTGTCTGCAACAATATGGCACCGCCGGACGCGCTTCCGCAGTAGCATCTCTCGGCAACAGAGAGATGCTACTGCGCATGCGCGGGCGGGGGGGGGGGGGGGGCATTTTGCTGCATGTAAATTTCAGGTTTGGAACACAATTACACAGACAGTATTTAAAATAGTAGGCAGGTCACTAAAGGCACAGTGACCTGTCAGAAGGCAGACATAGGAATACATAAGAGAGAACACAATACATAACAGAACAGAATACATAAGGAGAGCACAAAATAAAGCTCCTCCGCAAAGGCTCTCCTCGAAGCATGAGCATATCATTATCTCAAGAATGAAAATAAAGATCATAAAAGAATCACAGCATGGATTTCATCAACAAAGGTATCATTTTACTCAGTGTAATTGCACCCACCTGACAGTGTATGTGGCTTACTAAGCACAATCCTGCTGAAAGGTGCACTTTAAAGGATTTGTCTGGATTAGAAATCACATTTTTAAATGCTTCATTAGGGCAGTTTAAAGTTCCATTTACACTTCTCTATTTCAGGTCATTAATGAGCTCCATTAAACCACATTGAAGTTCAGCGCACGGTGAGCAATGATTAAGGCTGAATAATCACTAATAAGATCATTATGTCCCAATATACTGTACATCTTATTGGCAGCACATCACATATTTAAACGGAGTGCTGCTGATCATGTTTTTATGAATGCATAAAAAAATCCTATCACCTGAAAAATGCTTGTTTGCCAGGTGATTGCTGCCATGTTTACACTGGTTCGTTGGAATGAACGTAAAAGGACCTTAATTTAATTGCTCAAAATTGTTTAAAAAAACTTTGCATAAATAGTAAAATATAGAGGGTAAGCGGCATAAACACAGGCAAATTATGCTGTTGCTTTCTAAGTGTTCAATCTCACACAGGAGCTAGATTCACAGTTACACTGTTCAGTATTGCTGTATGAATTCCTTTATGCTTCTTCTGTCTGTGTGCTACAAAGAGAAAGGAGTGCAGGAACCACTTATGTCTATGTGTACTGTGCACGAGAGATATCATAGGAGCTACTATCCACTTACTAATGAAGAGACAACTGAACATTAGAGACGAAGCCTGTAGAGAGGGAAACTGGTGAAAAAAATGTAAGATACAAGTTATATAATCCTATAATGAACAAAACTAGGGACAATTTGTTAGGAGAAATGACCCAGGTCAAATTTCACCCAATGAGATGCCACTGATGAGCAAATGCTGTGAGCTGTGATAAAGCACTGTGCTACCTGGTAACTCAGCTGGGGTAGGAAAGCAGCATAGGGTCAGCATTAAAACTTCCACCCATTCCTCTAGTAACGTTATACAAGGGGTCTTCAATAAGTTATCTACCCCAGCATGTTCTGTTAGTGTTAGAGAGCTGAGCTTTTCTGTGCATGTTGAGACATGTCTGGACATGCAGTAGACAAAGTAGATGTTCAGTCGGATGAAAGCACGGGAAGTGACAGGATGGCAAGTGCAGTACAGTGCGGCTTGACAAAAAAGTAAGGGATTTGGAGCTTTGTTCCATGTTTAAATTCCTAACGGAACAAAAAAGGAGCCTAAAGAAATCAATGAAAGGATAATTGCTGTATATGGTGACGATGTACCTTCCTACTACCAAGTAAAGTTTTGGACGAAGCAGTATAAATGGGGTAGGGAATCAACTGAAGATGACCCCCATTCAGGACGACATGTCGAAACATCTTCATAGGAAATATGCCGGAATATGGAAGTCATAAATTTGGAAGATCGTTGGGTCAAAATACATGTTATAGCTCATGAATTGGGCATTTCAGTTGGCACAGTTTCCAGTAACATTCATGATGTTTTGATGATGTCAAAGGTCAGTTCCTGTTTGGCACCATGAATGTTGATGAATAAGCAAAAAACATGCCACCAGAAATTTAGCCAAGAGAATTTAGATATGCTAAGAGAAGATCCAGGAGACTTATATTCTCAAATTATTATGGTTGATAAAATATGGGTCCACCAACATGATCCTGAGACCAAACAAGAGTCCATGCAATGGAAGCACAAGGGGTCACAAACTCCAAAGAAATTTTGTGTCCATGTCCAGCTGCTAGCTGGAAAGATCATGGCAACAGTTTTTTGGGATAAAGAAGGTGTTATATTACTAGAATTCATGCCACATAAGACACCAATTGTTGGAGACACCTTTGCTTCAACAATGAAGGCATTACATGAGGCAATCAAAGAGAAATGCCTTGGGAAATTGTCAGCAGCTGTGTTGCTGTTTCACAACAAAGCGCCAGCTCATAAGTCTCGCAAGTCACAAGCTGTTATCAGGGAATGTGGCTTCATGGAGCTTAACCATCCATAATACAGTTCAGACCTGGCTTCCAGTGATCGTTTTCTATTTCGGAACCTGAAGAAATTTCTGAGTGGGCAACGATTTCTTGATGATAATGCGGTCAAAGAAGCAGTAACGGGTTGTTGCAGCAGTAAAAAGTCTCCTTCTTTTCTGAGGGCATCTCTGGAGGTGAAGTGGAATAAGTGTATTGAAGTCAAGGGGAATTACAATGAAAGTAGCAAGTTCAATTTTCTCAAAAAGATTAGTTTTCATATTCAGGTAGATCAATTATTGAAAACCCATAGTATAGTGCATAAAATGTCCCTATTTTTCTACTTCCTCTATAAAGAACATTTTTTAACCCCTTTACCCCCAAGGGTGGTTTGCACGTTAATGACCAGGCCAATTTTTACAATTCTGACCACTGTCACTTTATGAGGTAATTACTCTGGAATGCTTCTACGGATCCCCCTGATTCTGAGACTGTTTTTTCATGACAAATTGTACTTCATGATTGTGGTAAAATTTCTTTGATATCACTTGTGTTTATTTGTGAAAAAAACTGAAATTTGGTGAAAATTTTGAAAATTTTGCAATTTTCAAACTTTGAATTTTTATGCCCTTAAATCAGAGAGATAAGTCACACAAAATACTTAATAAATGACATTTCCCACATGTGTACTTTACATCAGCACAATTTTGGAACCAAAATTTTTCTTTGTTAGGGAGCTAAAAGGGTTAAAAGTTGACCAGCGATTTCTCATTTTTCCAACAAAATTTACAAAACCATTTTTTTAGGGACCACATCACATTTGAAGTCACTTTGAGAGGTCTTTATAACAGAAAATGCCCAAATGTGACACCATTCTAAAAACTGCACCCCTCAAGGTGCTCAAAACCACATTCAAGAACTTTATTAACCCTTCAGGTGCTTCACAGGAATTTTTGGAATGTGGAAGAAAAAAATGAACATTTAACTTTTTTCACAAAAATGTTACTTTAGACCCATTGGAGCTCCCCCACAAGTGACCCCATTTTGGAAACTAGACCCCCCAAGGCACCTATCTAGATGCATAGTGAGCACTTGGAACCCCCAGGTGCTTCACAAATTGATTCGTAAAAATGAAAAAGTGAAAAAAAAAACACTTTTTCATTTTATGAATCAATTTGTGAAGCACCTGGGGGTTCCAAGTGCTCACTATGTATCTAGGTAGGTGCCTTGGGGGGTCTAGTTTCCAAAATGGGGTCAATTGTGGGGGAGCTCCAATGCTTGGGCACACAGGGGCTCTCCAAACGCAACATGGTGTCCGCTAACAATTTGAGCCGATTTTCCATTCAATTTGTTAGCGGACACCATGTTGCATTTGGAGAGTCCCTGTGTGCCCAAACATTGGAGCTCCCCCACAAGTGACCCCATTTTGGAAACTAGACCCCCCAAGGCACCTATCTAGATGCATAGTGAGCACTCAGAATCCCCAGGTGCTTCACAAATTGATTCGTAAAAATGAAAAAGTGGACAAAAACACACTTTTTCATTTTTACGGACTAATTTGTGAAGCACCTGGGGGTTCCAAGTGCTCACTATGCATCTAGATAGGTGCCTTGGGGGGTCTAGCTTCCAAAATGGGGTCAATTGTGAGGGAGCCCCAACGTTTAGGCACACAGGGGCTCTCCAAACGTGACATGGTGTCCGCTAACAAATTGGAACCATGTCGCGTTTGGAGAGCCCCTGGGTGCCTAAACATTGGAGCTCCCCCACAAGTGCCCCCTTTTTGGAACGGATTCCTGATTTGTCAATTTTATTATGTAGTGTTATATGCCAGTTGTGTATTACAAGCTTACAAACACTACACAACTGAAGTATGACAACATGACGAACACTACGTCAGCTGTGTAGTGTTCGTCGGGTTCTCATACGTCAGAAATTAATTCAATAGTCCATGGAGGTATGGTATCTTCTGAAGCAGTCTTTCATGCAGAGGCCAGGTTTGTCGGGGCAGGTGTCACATTGGTAAATGGTGTCCTTGCGTATTCCTCTTCGGTAGCACACTCGGCACTTCTTTTGTGACTTACCCTTTTTTCCGCTGTGAGGGATCTGCCCCGGGAAATGCTGGCCCGGTACAATTCGAGGTCCTTCAGCTCCAGAAGTAGTGGGACCCGCTCCGCCACCACTGCCAAATATCAGGGCCTTGATAACTGTCTCCAGAAAGTGAAGATATGACACAGAAGTCTGGCCTGCACATTGAGACAGAAGGAAAGCGTTGTGCATTGCCATCTGAACAATGTGCACGGCCAGCTTCTTATACCATACCTTGGCCTTTCTCAAAGCACTGTACGGCTGGAGGACTTGATAGGAGAGATCAACTCCCCCCATGTACTTGTTGTACCCCACTACACAGTCTGGTTTGGCGACCTGTGTAGTGGAACCTCTTACAGTGCTGAGGGTGCTGCCATCACCATGTATGGTGGTCAAGAGAAGGACATCCCTCTTGTCCTTGTACTTGACCACCAACAGGTGGTCGCTACATTGGGCTCTGCTCTCACCCCTTCTGAGCAGCTGCCCAATTAGCATCTTTGGGAGGCCTTTCTGATTTTTGCGGACAGTACCGCAAGCTGCGGTATGTCGCGCAGAGAGGGACTTGAAGAGTGGGATACTTGTATAAAAGTTATCCACGTACAGGTGATAACCTTTATCCAGCAGTGGGTGCACCAAGTCCCACACAATTTTCCCACTCACTCCTAGAACAGGGGGGCATTCAGGGAGTTCAATCCAGGAGTCCTTCCCTTTATAAACTCTAAACTTGTGAGTGTACCCTGAGGTACTCTCACAAAGTTTATACAGCTTGATCCCGTACCTGGACCTTTTACTGGGCAGGTACTGCCGGAATCCAAGCCGCCCCTTGAAAGCAATTAAGGACTCATCCACACAGATGTTCCTTTGGGGCACGTACACTTCACCAAACTTGTTGTTGAAGTGCTCGATGACCGGCCGAACTTTGAAAAGACGATCAAAGTTCGGGTCATCGCGTGCAGGACACCTTGCATTATCGTTGTAATGCAAGAACTTGTGGATGGCCTCAAAACGTTTCCGGATCATCACCATTCGGAACACTGGAGTGTTATACAAAACGTCAACACTCCAGTATTGCCGAATCTCTGTTTTTTTCAGGATCCCCTTATGAAGGACCAGGCCCCAAAACTTCATCATTTCTTCTGTGTCTACAGGAGACCAGTCAGAAAATGATGAAGAGGGGTTTTGTTCCAAAAATTGATGATCGTACACATTAGTTTGGCCCACCATGAGGTTTATAAAATCCTCAGAGAAAAAGACTTTGAAAAAGTCTATTTCTGTGAGGCCGGTGGTGTCAAACTTGATTCCTGATTCCGCCACGAAATCAGGAATCAATGGCTCAAAATTTTCAGGGGGCGAGGTCCATATGGGGTCAGTATTGGGGGGCGCTGGAACATCTCTCCTGCGATGACTGCGGGGCGGTCCAGGAGAACCTGAGGAAGAAGAGGAGGAAGAAGAGTAGGAAGAGGAGGACGATGAGGCGTCAGAAAAGCAAAGAAATGTGGGATCCTCGCCCTCGCTGTCGGTCTCAGTGTCGGAGGCAACAAAAGAGTATGCCTCTTCCGCTGAATAGCGAGTTTGGGATGAGCCGGCCATTTTTTTTTCCGTGTATGTGGTGCGTGTGTGGCAGTAATTTATTTATAGTGTGTGTGTGCTTGGTGTGAACTTTTTTTTACTGAAAAAAAAAAGAGAAAAAAAAGAACTACCGTGGGTGGTTCAAACAGCGAGCATGAGTGCGGATCGGTGAACTATGTCACCAATCAACTCTTGGCAGCTGCTGGGTGTGTGCGCGGATGTGGTGCAAAGGTGGGGGGGGGGAATTGACAGGGACAAGAAAAAGAAGAGAAAGAAGAGAAAAAAAAAAAGAAAAGTCGTGAAAACAGCGAACACAGAAAAGAAAAAAAGAAAAGTCGGGAAAACAGCGAACACGGAAAAGAAAAAAAGAAAAGTCATGAAAACAGCGAACACAGAAAATAAAAAAAGAAAAGTCGTGAAAACAGCGAACACGGAAAAGAAAAAAAGAAAAGTCGTGAAAAGAAAAAAAGAAAAGTCGTGAAAAGCAGCGAGCACGGACGTTGATCAGTGACGTAGACACTGCTCAGCGCTCGGCCGCTGCAGGACGCACAAAAAAAAAAATTGGTGAAAAGGAGGGGGGGGGGAGAGGAGGTGGGGGGGAGAGGGGTGGATGAGGGGAGGACACAGATGCACTTACCAAAGTCTTCTCTGTTCTTCTTTCAGCAGGCTCAGGAGCAGGAACCGCAGGATAAGGAGCTGGAGACCGACGACCCAGGAGACAGGAGCAGGAGATCCAGGACCCTGGACAGCAGCCAGACGCCGAAGCTCAGCCAGCAGCCTGAAGAGTTCAGCAGGATGCCGGAGCAAGAGATCCAGGACCCTGGAGAGCGCAGAGGGATGCCGGAGCAGAAGCAGCGACTGGAGCAGGTAGAAGAGAGGTCCTGTAGTGTCACAAAAGGTTGTGGAACTACAAGGCCCAGCACAGAGTGATCAGACGTGACCGCTCTGTAGAAATCCTCACCAAGTGTGAGGATCTGCAGGGCGGTCACAGGGGGGTGACAGGGTGGTGACAGGCAGGTCACAGGCCGGTCACCACCCGGTCAGGTACTCTGATTGGTGTGATTGATGATGACATCGATCGCACCAATCAGAGATGGCTGGGGCCTGGGCACGCACCACAGGGGTTACAGGGAGGTGACAGGCAGGTCACAAGCCGGTCACCGCCCTGTGACCGCCGTGTCACCTGTGTTCATGTACTCTGATTGGAGCGATCGATGTCATCATCGATCACTTCAATCAGAGCTGGCTGGGGGCTTGTATGACTTCACAGGGGGTCATGGGGAGGTGACAGGCAGGTCACAAGCCGGTCACCGCCCCGTGACCGCCCTGTTACCGCGCGGTCCCGCTGTGATCGATGCGATCGATTTGATCGGCGATCACACCGATCCTAGCAGTTTGGGGAGAGGGCTGGGGTTACTAGGCAACAGCCTAGGATCGGTGCTCTTAGGAGCACCGATCCTAGGCTGCACATCACTGTTTCCGGCAATCTGATTGCCGGAAACAGTGAGAAATGCTGTGATTGGCTGTTCAGAATTGAACAGCCAATCACAGCGATCGTGGGTGCGGGGGGGGCGGCGCCACCCCCAAGATGCCGGCGCTATCTACCCTGAGGTAAGATGGCACCGGAATTTTAATTTTAGCACCGCGACTTCGGTCGCAGTGCCGCTTTAAAGATAGGACGTACTAATACGTATCTGGTCCATAAGTCCCAGGGCACAGATACGTATTAGTATGCCTTGGGTCAGAAAGGGGTTAATATACTGACAATAAAAGTGAATCACTATTGAAACAAAGCTAGGAATAGGGACACGCCTGATGACTTCAATAACAGTATGCTCATCTAATGTTCTTATAGAATACAGGAATCAGTCAATTGTGCAGCCTTCACTGTCTACATCTTTAACTGTTTTTCAGATTTGTCGTTAGATAAGTTACTTTAGGAAACAGGAAAGTATGTGAACAAAGTCAGAAAAGGGCTTTCCTTTGGGACATCAATTTTCTTAGTGGCAATTTCCTTTAAACTATACATTACCTGATTCTATTCATTGATATGTGAAATAGTTTTCACCATAAACTTACAAGTCAACTATATACACCAAGGGTCCCCAAACTGTGGCTCAGGAGCTGCGGGCTCTTGTGGCTCGCCGCTGCCTCCAGCTTGGTTCATTAGCACCAGGTCTAGCAGACAATTATGAAGAGCAGGTCTCCAGATGGTGAATTTTGTGAGTAGTCCTGCACAAAAGAGCAGATCAGGATGAGCATACTCTGGCCTTGGGGGTTTACAGATAATTTAAGTATGGTAAGATGGAGACCGGATGATGCTAACTGTCAGAGGAGATGCTTGAAGCTGGGTGCAACAGTGTGGTGAGAGATTGATGGGAGAATACTGAATGGAGATATTGTGGAAACCTCTGGATCTTGGTATACTGCCTTGGTGTGATTTCTGTGAAAAATCTTTGGCTGTCATTATACCAGTAATGAGGGCTCTGTGTGTCGCTACTCTGAGGGGGGCGGGAGCTGGATGTGGCTCACGACTATCTCTTATACTGAAATGTGGCTCCCGACCCTCTCTCAAAGCTGAATGTGGCTCTCAAGATCAGAAAGGTTGGGGACCACTGATATACACTGTCTAGACAAAATGATTAGGATACATTTCTTAATAATTAAATTCAGGTTTATAATTCAGTTTCATTGCCATGCCTGCGCTCTGCAGTGTCTATCAAGGATGGCATGCTGGATGGCAGCGCTCAGCTGCGATCCAGCCTGTCATCTCAATGCCATCCCAGCGTGGGAGAATTCTCCTGCTCAAGCGCTGAGCGCAGGAGAATTCTCCCACGCTGTCAGTGATGTGCATGAGGTGAGCTGAGTTCATTGGACATGAACTCGGCTCATCTGGATGCCGTCACAGCCAGACACTGTGGAGCTTCACTGAGGAGCTTCTCAGTGTCTGTGGCATGGCAAGCTGGATGGCAGCGTTCTGCTACGATCCAGCCTGTCATGTCAATGTAGCAGAGCTGAAGCTGTACTGGGAACCATGGAAAGGTAAGGATGAGGTTCGTTTATTATTTTACTTTTATTGCAGAAGACATTGGCTTCAGCTAGAATGGGCGATACGGTAAGTAGGGTTTAATTTAGAACATTAAAGGAATGTGTCTTTATTTCAATTAAAGGACTTTATTCTGGGTGTTTGTGTTTTTTTTAACTTTGACTATGGGATTAGTAATGGGGGTGTCTTATAGACGCCTCTCCATTACCACCCTGGGCTTGATGTCAGCTGGCATTATAAGCTGACATCAACCCCAACCCTATTACCCCACTGCCACCGCTACAGGGCAGTGGGAAGAGAAAGGCTAAGTGCCAGAATTGGCACATCCTATGGATGCGCCATTTCTGGGGCGGCTGACAGCTGGTGTTTCTAGCCTGGGAGGGGGACAATATTCATGGCACCCTTCCTGGGCTATTAATATCAGCCCCCAGCTGTCTGCCTAGCCTTTGCTAGCTATTAAAATAGGGGGGCCCCACATCATTTTCTTTTGGGGTCCCCCATTTTAATAGCTAGTAAAGGCTAAGTATTCAGCTGGGGGCTGATATTAGTAGCCTGGGAAGCTCTGTGGGTATTACCCCCTTCCCAGGCTTCAAACATCTGCCCTTGCCGTCTGCTTAACCTCCGCTAGAGACTAAAATTACGGGGAACCCTACGCCAATTTTTTTTTTTAACAAATCCTTTATTTTAACACTAAATGACAAGTACAGTAACCAACACTATCACTGTACTTATTATATATGTGACTGACATATTTCTATCTATCTAATCTATGTGTGATGCTCTATTCTTTCTGTTCTAAATTGTCGGGTACCGATGATGAATTGCCTGCCGGCTTTTTTAAAGAGACAGGTGCATGAAAACACTATTATTTTTTTTTAATAAATCCTTTAACACTAAATGACAAGTACAGTAACCAACACTGTCACTGTACTTATTATATATGTGACTGACATGTTTAAATCTATCTAATCTATGTGTGATGCTCTATTCTTTCTGTTCTAAATTTTCGGGTACCGGTGTATGCTGTTGCTGAATTGCCAGCCGGATTTTTTAAAGAGACGGGTGCATGAAAATCGGAGGGCACTAGTGTGTTCCAAGTGCCCTGCTATGTTTTTCATGCACCCTCCTATATACCCTGCCTGCCTGTCTGCCTTTATATTCTGCCTGCCTGAAATTTAATTGAGCACTGTTCCCATCTATTTGGGCAATTTTTGACCTTCTGCAGACCGCCGGAGGGGACCGCCAGAAAAATGCTCGAGTTTCCCATACACTTACATTGGGCTCGTTGCTCGTGTCGAGCACCCGAGTATTCCAATGTGCTCAACCCGAGCTTCGAGCACCCGAGCATTTTAGTGCTCGCCCATCACTAGTCCTGACCTCAATCCCTTTGAGCATCTTTGGGATGAACTGGAACAGAGATTGTAAAGCAAGTGCTCTCATCCAACATGACCTCACAAATACTCTTCTGGATAAGTGGACAAAAATTCTCATAGATACTCTTCAAACTTTTGTAGGAAGATGTGTCAGAATAGGGAAAACTGTTTTATCTGCAGAGGAGGAACCAACTCCCAATTAATGCATATGGATTTAGAATGAGATATCTTAAAAATTGCTGCAATATTCCACCCATAGAGCTTATCTGTATACATTTATATTATGCAACCTTCAATAGCACACATTTCCATGTTATAGAGATTCACTTATTTTATTTTTTCATGATTGCGCATGTTATACATAGGAGAAGGGCGAATCCTATAGAAAATTGCAAAGTAAAACAGGATTTTCCACACCCTTTCCCAATACCTCACCACCGTGATTGTTAACAATTCATTTCTTCCCTATAAACTAGTTCTAGCCAGGTTCTTAACAGCCTGTTGCAAAGGAAATCAAACCGACCTGGGCCTCAGTGGTCCCTATTCTTTTATCTTTATGTTTAAGAATGTCAATATTAGTTTTGGGTGTTAGTAATATCTTGTGACCCCTTAGCATCAAAAGCATCTTTGTTAGGTTCTGTAAATTGACTTCTGAAATAGAACATGGAGTATAGTTAGATAAGTACCAATAAGTGTCTCATTTATTGATTCTCTTTAGCATAATACGATGCCAGTTGAAATATAAATCATGTAATTTTAAAATACTTAGAAACAAAGTAACAAATATATAGAACCAAACTTAAAACTTCTAGAAAATAAACATAAAATGGTCCAGCCCCTCATACCAGATGCTTTTTACAATATTGATGCTTTTTATGTAAAATAAAGCCTTTCTTGACCTCCTCAGGCAGTAAGACTAAATACTAGATCTGCATCACCTATAACTTTGAATAGCACGTGGTATCAATTGTGGTAGATCTGCTCACTTGGTTGCACATGGAGGTAGATACGGAACACTGTCTCTTTACATTTTCAGTTGGTTTATTTAAGCAGCATAAACAATGCAAAGTTCATAAACATGAACACAGCTCATCTGCATAATGGCAAAACAAAATAAGAAAATGTCCAGAAAGTCTTTGCACCGGCCAGGGTCCGGCCGCTCAGGGTTAGCAAAAACACACGATTCATTTTAGTACAAACACAAGCTTCTCTCTCTGGAGCTGGCCTCCATGTACTGACCACACCATGGTGTCAAAGCTGGCTATTTAAAGCACAGACACTCCCCTGATTGGAGAGATATGGTGAATGACCTTTCACCCTTCACAATGGTCATTCACAAAAAACACTCAGTTTTACTATGGACTTTACTATTCTGGAGGAAACTTAATGTTTTTTAGTTCACTGAAGCCAAGAGCCTCAGGGAAACATATTTCCCCTCCAGGACTTTACCAGTGACTTTGTCACATATCCCCCTCCCCTGCCCAAAGCCGGGGGTTTTGGCACCTTCCCTCGTTAAACAGGGAAGTCTGGACAGGGCATCTGCATTTCCATTTCTACTTCCCGGGCCTGTGCTCTACATGAAAATTAAAGTCTTGTGGTGCTAGGAACCACATCGTTACTCGAGCATTGTTCCCTTTCCTTTCCCTCATCCATCTCTGGGGTGTATGGTCTGACACTAACCTGAAGTTTCGGCCTAAAAGGTAATACCTCAGGGTGTCAACTGCTCACCTGATGGCCAGGCACTCTTTTTCTACGATGGCGTAATTTTTCTCACAGACAGAGAGTTTTCTGATTAAATACAGGATGGGATGTTCCTCCCTGTTCACCTATTGGGACAACACGGCTCCTAACCCGAACTCTGAGGCATCTGTCTGGACTAGAAACTCCTTGTTGAAGTCAGGAGCAATCAAGACCGGCTGCTTACGCAGGGAGAGTTTGAATTCCTGGAACGCTCCCTCCGCTTCCTCAGACCATTTCACCATTGCTATATTTGTCCCTTTAAGCAGGTCGGTCAGGGGTGTGGCTATCACGGCAAAATTCGGGATAGTATCCCACAATTTGTAGTAACACCCGGACCTGCTTCTTGGAGGCCGGTTGCGGCCACTTTTGGATTGTTTCAACCTTCTTCACTTGCAGCTTTGTTTCGCCCCTTCCGACGATGTAACCCAAGTATTTCACTTCTTCTTTTCCCATAACGCACTTTTTTGGGTTTATGGTAAAGCCGGCCTTCCTGAGCGCATCCAGTACTGCCTGGACCTTCTCTAGGTGACTTCCCCAATATGGACTGAAGATCACAATATCATCCAGGTAAGCGGCGGCGTACTTCTTGTGCGAGGCTAGGATCCCGTCCATGGCCCTCTGGAAGGTAGCTGGGGCACTCTGCAGACCGAACAGCATCCTGGTGTACTGAAAGCACCCGTCGGATGTAAAGAAAGCCGTCTTCTCCTGGGCACTTGGAGACAGGAGAATTTGGCAATACCTCTTTGCAGGGGTGGATTAAGAGTAGCAAGGGCCCCGGGCAGTTTAGAAGGCGCGGGCCCCCCCCACACACCTGATTTATCACGTGACATGTCACATGATCCCCTGTGATAGATCATGTGATAGTTCACGGGAAATTAATTTGGCACAATATTAATTGTGCTGCCCCATCTGAGAGCAGCACAATACAGGGGCAGATACCCTGATTCCAGCGATGTGTCACTTTTTCAGCTGCTTGTTGTCATTTTGAGAAAATCACCGTTTTATCTGCTGCAGATCTAGCTGCTCTCTGAATGCTGCGCTCTGTATAGCCCCGCCCACACCACTGATTGGCAGCTTTCTGCCCATGCTCAGTGTACACAGAAATCTACTGATCAGTGATGGGGGTGGGGTCCTACAGAACTTACTAGTCATCTAGTGATAATTACCTTCCGACAAATCAATGATTTTATCAAAACAACACTAAGCAGCCCAGTAAGTGACACATTACTGGAATCAGTGCCTCTAACCCTACATTATGCTGCTCTCAGATTAGGTGGCAAAAACCTGATGACAGATTCCCTTTAAAGGAGCTGTAAAGACAAAAAAGTTTGTATTAAAAAAAATACAAGCCATTTGTGAAATTAACTTTTTTTCATTGTTAATTCACATTAGACTGTATCTTCAACACTTTTGTCAGCAGGTCTTATTACAGACTCTGAATAGGGCAGCTCTCTCTCTCTCCCTCAGCAGAAAGTCACAGAATGGTTAAAAAACGGGATCTTTTATGATTTTCTCATAATAAATAAAAAAGGACATGCAAGTCCTCCAAACTATTTTCCGTTTCTCTATAGGGGAGGTCCTAAATCTTTCTTGTTCTTTAGTTGATCACATGTCAAAAAGGCAAAGCATTTACTATGAACTCGCCTAAAAAAATATACACTTGGAGAGTAATATCATCATCTGCATGTAAATATTCCTTGACTCTAAGGGCTCGCTCACACTGTCGTATAACACGGCCGAATGCTATGTGATGTTTTATCGGATAGGACTCGGCCCTATGTTATACTATGGGACAGTGCAGATCTGCGATTATCGGCATGAGAAAATAATCTCATTCGATATTCGGACCATGTGCACCCATACAAGTCTACGGGTGCACGTAAAACCTTGGACTGCACTCGGATGTCATCCAAGTGCAGTCCGATGAACACTCACAGAGACTATGGAGAAGATGGAGAAATTAAGTTCTCCATCTTCTCCATATCTGTGCTGCGAGAGAATCGGATCACACTCAGTTGAAGCTCTGACAGAGTTTGAGCTGAGTGTCATTAGCATAATTGGCCCTATTCTCTTGCATGAGAGAATATATGGCTTAGTGAGTGGACCCTAAAACTGAATAGTAGAGACGGACAGGCACCTCACAAGCGGGATCCATGTAGCTCTCAGATGTCATGTAGGTAGGGCTTCATTCCATGGGGTACGGCTTAATTTCAAGGTATATAAAAAAAATGGACTTCAAATAAAAATTAAATGAACACAGAAAGCACTAATTGAATTATTTTTTTCGTATTTATGTTTGCAGCCCCTTTAAAAACCCTTTGAGGACCAAGGCACATATATGTCCCATAGTTTTAAACTGGAAAAAAATTTGATTGAATAAAATTTAAGGTCCTCCAAGGTTTAAGTAGGTCATAAATTCATATGAATACTTGCTCATACAATTGCACATGCCAAAAGATGAAGAAGAACAGAATCAAAAATATGACATTAAGTGGAGCACTTACAGGTATTCAAGGTGAAAGAGACCAGCAAAGGCATCGTCTCGAATGACAGTAAATGAGTTAGAATTCAGCAAGCTGAAAATGAAGACAGCAGGTTAGAAGCGAACCAGACTTTATGGTGCTCAGAATTAGTCAAGCAGAATTTATTGACTGCTGTTGCAAAGCACTGAGACTCCTGCAGTGTATAGATGGCACCTTGCGGCCTCCGGCTGTGTATAGATGGCGCCGTGCGGCCTCCCGCTGTGTATAGATGGTGCCGTGCGGCCTCCCGCTGTGTATAGATGGCGCCGTATAGATGGCTACGTGCGGCCTCCTGCTGAGTATAGATGAAGCACGGCGCTCCCCCCAGAGACAGCAGGAGGCCGCACAGCGCCATCTATACTCAGCGGGAGACCGCACGTAGCCATCTATACACAGCAGGAGGCCACACGGCGACATCTATACTCAGTGGGGGGCCGCACGTAGCCATCTATACACAGCGGGGGGCCGCACGTCGCCGTCTATACACAGCGGGGGGCCGCACGGCGCCGTCTATACACAGCGGGGGGAAGCACGTAGCCATCTATTCACAGCGGGGGGCCGCACGTAGCCATCTATACACAGCGGGAGGCCGCACGGCGCCCCCCCAGAGACATCAGGAGGCCGCACGGCGCCAACTATACTCACCAGGAGGCCGCATGCAGTCATACACACACACAAACATATACAGACACGCATAAACACATTTGAAACACAAAAATACATACAGACATCACACAATGACATCTGCCCACACACACACAAACACAGACATAACACACACACACACACCTGCCCACACACACACACACACCTGCCCACACACATCTGTGTGTGTGTATGTATAGTGTGTGTGTGTATAATGTGTGTGTGTATGTATAGTGTGTGTGTGTGTATAATGTGTGTGTATGTATAGTGTGTGTGTATGTATAGTGTGTGTGTATGTATAGTGTGTATGTATAGTGTGTGTGTGTGTGTATAATTTGTGTGTGTGTATTTTTTTTTTAAGTTAAAAACAAGTAAAATGCATGTGGCATCAATATCAAGACTCCAGATATAAGGGCCTATTCACACTGAATTTTGCAATGCATTCATCTCCTCTTTCCTGGCTTCTATCTAAATCCCTGAAAAATGGCATTCAGATGGGCCTTGACATAGCCATTGATTTGAACAAAGGCAAACCGAGGCTAAAGTCTGAATTTTTAGGCTCCATTTGCTCTGCTTTCAGATGTCTCATTTCAGACAGCACAATCCTGAATTTCAGGGATTCAGTTGTAAGCCTTGTGTAAAGACCTGAATGCAGCGCTGAACGTAGTGTGAATAGGTCCTTACATCCTACACCACCTCAGGGTATTGTTGATATGGAGTATTGCCCCTGGGTGGCCGCAGTTATGACCACCATCAGGGCTCGCGGTCACCCACCCTAGCTTTGGTATTTCTGGGGAGCTGGTATAATGAATATCTGAGAAGAGCCCTAGAGAAGCAAGAACATTAGACAACCAAGAGGTGGTGGCCTCAAGTCAGGTGTAGTGTTCAACAGCGCAAGACTTTCTAACCTGCCCACACACACACACACACACACCCACCTGCCCACACACACACCTGCCCACACACACACACACACCTGCCCACACACACATACACACACACACACCTGCCCACACACACACACACCTGCCCACACACACACACACACCTGCCCACACACATACACACAAACCTGCCCAAACACACACACACACACCTGCCTACACACACACCTGCCCACACACACACACACACACCTGCCCACACACACACACCTGCCCACACACACACCTGCCCACACACACACACACACACCTACACACCTGCCCACACACACACCTACACACCTGCCCACACACACCTACACACCAGCCCACACACACACACACACACTCCTACACACCTGCCCACACACACACACACACATGCCCACACACACACACCTGCCTACAGACACCTGCCCACACACACACACACCTGCCCCCCCCACACACCTGCCCACACACACATACATATACACACACCTGCCCACACACACACCTGCCCACACACACGCACATACACACACACCTGCCCACACACACACCTGCCCACACACACATATACACACACCTGCCCACACACACACAGACATATACACACCTGCCCACAAACACACACACCTGCCCACACACACACACCTGCCCCCCCCCACACACACACATATACACACACACACCTGCCCACAAACACACACACACACCTGCCCACACACACACCTGCCCACAAACACACACACATATACACACACACACATATACACACACACACACACACACACCTGCCCACACAGACACCTGCCCACAAACACACACACACATATGCACACACACACACACACCTTCCCACACAGACACCTGCCCACAAACACACACACACCTGCCCACACACACACTCACCATCCCCCGGCTCCATTCCTTCTGCCTGCTCTGTCTCTTTTCCGGTGCAGCACTGCAGGCCGGGGCGCACTGCGTGACGTCACAGCTAGGAGACACAGCCGCGCACAGGGCCGTGTCTCCTAGCAGTGACGCGGCCAGGCCAGCACAGGGAAGTTAACTGCTGCAGTGCTGGCCCGGCCGATGAAGAAGTAGCGGCTGCCGCTGCTGGGGGAGCTGTCCGGGCCCCCCCCCCCTCCCGGCACTGCTACCGCTATGTGCCGCGGCGGCCCGCACATATAATGAGGGCAATCCGGCATTTGACACCCCGCCTGGAGCCGCGGGCCCCCTGCCGGCTCGGGGCCCCGGGCGGTCGCCCGGATTGCCCTCATTATAATCCGCCTATGCCTCTTTGTTAGGTCAAGGGTAGTGATGTACCTAGTATTCATCTCAAGGAAGAAGAGGATTCCTTGCAAGCCTCCTTAATGACATCAAGCAGGAGCTTTCCAAAAACAAAGAGATGAAAGAAAATATAAAAAAGTTTAGAGAAGAAGCAAAAAAATTTGAGGAGTCTGATGCTCTACAACTCGCAGGAAATTTAAAATAATCGAATCTGAAACGAAGGTACTAATGTACCTTATTGAGATTTCAATAAGTTCCTTGACCCGGGGCATCGGATAGGCGTCAAACTTAGACACTTCGTTCAGTTTTCTGTAATCATTACAGAAGCGCCATTCTCCATCTGGCTTTGGTACAAGAACAATGGGGCTGGACCAGCGGGTCTTAGACTCCTCGATGACGCCCAGGCTCAACATTCTCCACACCTCCTTGGAGATCACCTCGCGGCAGGCTTCGGGGATTCAATATGGCCTCTGGTTCACCCATACATGCGGTTCTGTCAAGATCTCATGCTCCACAACCTGTGTACATCTGGGCAATTCTGAGAACAGGTCTCGGTTTCTCTGCAACAGTTCTCGGCACTGTTGTTTTTGGGTCGTGATAGACCGTGACATCCTTGACCTTGGCTTCAGGATTGGCCCCCAGACTCGTAGCTTCCACTGGTTCCCTGTCCTGCCACGGCTTAAGCAAGTTGATGTGGTAGATGTGGTATAGCTTTCTTCTTCCTGTCTGGTGAATGTTATTATTGACTTCACTCAACTTCTCGACCACCTCGTATGGCCCTTGCCACTTGGCCAGAAACTTACTTTCGATCGTGGGTACTAATACTAGTACCCGGTCTCCAGAGCTGAACTGTCTCAGCCTTGCAGCCCAATTGTAGACCCTCACCTGGGTTTCTTGTGCCTGTAGGAGGCTCTCCTTCACAATTGCCATCACCCTCGTGATCCTGTCCGGCATTTGGGCCACATGCTCGATGACGCTCTGGTGGGGCGCAACCTCTGCTTCCCAGGTTTCCTTCGCTATGTCCAAAAGTCCCCGAGGGTGCCGTCCGTATAGTAGCTCAAATGGTGAGAATCCCGTATAACTCTGGGCACTGCCCTAACAGAGAACAGCAGGTATGGCAATAGGCAATCCCAGTCTCGCCCATCCTTCTCCACGAGCTTCAGCATAGACTTCAAGGTCTCGTTGAATCTCTCCACCAGACCCCATCCGTCTGTGGATGGTATGCGGACGTCCGGAGTTGTGTAATCTGGAGAGCCTTACACAACTCCCTCATTATCTTGGTCATAAACGGATTCCCTGGCCCATTAGGGTCTCCTTTGGCAGGCCTGTCCAGGAGAAAATATGCACAAGCTCTATGGCGATACTCCTGGCAGAGGAGTTTCTCAATGCTACCACATCTGGATACAGAGTTGCATAGTCCAACACTACCAGGATGTATTGATGCCCCCTGGCGGACTTGACCAGGGGCCCGACAAGGTCCATGGCAATCCGGTCAAATGGGACTTCGATAATAGGTAATGGCACTAGAGGGCTTCGGAAATAGGACACGGGAGCAGTTATCTGAAAGGTGGGGCAGGACCAGCAGTAATTAACAATCTCTCTGTGACATCCTGGACAGTAAAACCTCTGCAGGACCCGCTCTTGGGTTTTTCTACTCCCAGATATCCACCTAAGATATGAGAATGGGCCAGGTCCAACACCCTACACCTATAGGAACCCAGCACCACCAACTGCTCTACCACTTCCCCTCTCAGTTTAGTGACCTGGTAAAGTAGTTCCTCATTTAGTGTGAAATATGGGAACCTGGTGTCAGCCACCGGCTCTTGAGCAACCCCATTATCAAATTCATTTTTCAATGTGGTATCCTGCATCTGAGCAGTACCAAAATTCCCCCCAGAAACCCCCCGACTCAGGAATCTCAACCCTTGGGTCATCGTCTCATCCTCATCACTGGCTAGGATACACAGGGGTAATTCATCTGTCTCAGACTGCATTGGGGATTCAACATGGTGGGACCGGCTCCTTCCTGAGTCACGTGGTATGCCTGCTTTCTGGCACAATTCCCAGAACAGGCTAAAGTCCAGCCCTATTATTACTGGGTGTAGCAGGTCCTTAAGTACTCCCACCTCATGGGACACAATGCCACAGTGAGTTTTTATAGTCACTCTGGCCACAGGGTAATCATTGGCGTCCCCGTGAATACAGCTGACACCCCTATTTTTCCCAGGGATCAACTGGTAGGGGAGTGTGGCCCTTATCAGAGTCACCAAACTCTCCGAGTTCAAGAGTCCCGTCATCAGTATCCAATTGATTGTTACGGGACAATCCTGCGGCCCCACACTGGGCTGACAGTCCACACTGCAGGCTGGATAGGAATAATACGAACAGAGTCCCCATAAAGCAGTACATCTGTTTGGTGACAAAGGACAACGGGCGGCTATGTGTCCAGGACAGTGACTTCTCCAACAGGTCAAGTTCTTATCAGCGACTTTTGGCAACCCTTCAGCGTCCCCTTGGAACCTTGAACTCTCCCCAATTGTGGCTCTACTACCCCTCTTTTGAGATTCGGGCTCCTTCTGGATACTCGTGTACAGGCATGCAATCACACTCGGCTTCCGTAGGGACCTCTCGACCACCTGGTACCTTTCTACTAGTCCAACTAGGTCGTCTGCATTTCGGGTTTTTAATTTGGCATACTCCTGTGCATCCAGTAATGGCAGGTCATAATAAGCCTTTTGTGGTTCACCAGTTAGATAGGAGGATAGCACCTCTGCCCACTGCTCTGTCGGCAGCTTCTCCCATTGTGCTACATGTTCAAAAACAGTCAAAAATGCCTCCACATCATCCCCTGGGGTCATCTTTTGCATGGCTCATCTTACCACGTTCTGGACGTACAAGTCATCACCTGGACTTGGGGGAGGGGCTGCCGGCCTCCCATGAACTGCCTCTGCTAGCAACTCAATCTGCTGCTGCTGTCTGTACTGGTCCTGTTGCTGCTGCTGCTGTTGTCGGTACTGGTCTTGTAGCTGTTGCTGCTGCTGTTGTTGGATCTGTTGCATTGGTAGTTTATTTGTCTCTTGCTGCTGCTGCCGTTGCTGCTGCTGTATGTTCTGCTGGCTCTGCAGGTGCTGTGTTTGCTGCACCTGCTGTGCCTGCAACAAATGCTTAAGCAGGTCCTCCATTTTGTCCGGTCCACGTCCGCCTTCACCTAGGACATGCAGCACCACTTGTAACAATCACATGTGTTCGCTGGGAGTTCTGCCCGCAATTCTAACACCACCTGTGGTAGATCTGCTCACCTGGCTCCACGTGGAGGTTAGACATGGAACACTGTCTCTTTAAATTTTCAGTTGGTTTATTTAAACGGCATAAACCAATGCAAAGTTTATGAACATAAACGCAGCCCATCTGGTATAACGGCAAAACAAAATAAGAAAATTGTCCAGCAAAGTCTTTGCAAGGGTCCGGCCGCTCAGATTTAGCAAAAACACACGGTTCAGTTTAGCACAAACAAACACGAGTTCCTTTCTCTGGAGCTGGCCTCCAGGTACTAACTGTTAGAACCCTCCTGTTTGTTTTTTCCATCTTGTGTTTTGCGGTCACGTGACCATCTGCCTTTATATTCCAGCTCCGCCCTTTTGGCTGTGCTGGACTTCAGTGTTTGACTGTTTCTCTAGCCAGGTGCTTCTGTGCCTTTCTCTGTCAGTTAGTTTTGTCCTTCTGGGACCTCTAGTACTTTTTTGTCTGTTTGTCTTTTTGTGTTCTGCAACAACTTCTCTGTTTAGGAGGTGTCCCATTTTTGTCCCCGTCCTTAGCTCTTTTAGGGACCCCTTTTAGATCTTCGCTCAGACTAGCCGAGGACTAAGGCGGGTCTGTTCGCTAGGAACAGGCAGTCCGCTACATCGTAGGGATTCAGCTTAGTTTTACTGTAGGGACAGTTTTCCCTTATCTTTCCTTAGTACATGTTGCAGATCCTAAAACTGACCCCACCTGGGTGTCAAGGCTGGCTATTTAAAGCCCAGACACTTCCCTGATTGGAGAGATATAGTGAATGACCTCCCACACATCACAATGGTCATTCACAAAAAATCACTCCCTTTTACTATGGACTTAACCCCTCTCAACAAATAACATGTTGGAGAAAATGTTATGGTTTTTAGTTCACTGAAGCCAACAGCCTCAGGGAAACATATATCACCTCCAGCACTTTACCAGTGACTTTGTCACACCATATTGCACGGTACATATTATGAACATATGAATAGACACTGATACAACACATATAATAGTTACAATAGACAAGTCATGGGCTCCAATGCATCAAAGCTTTTGTGCCAGACAACTGGTGTAAAACACCTTGAAAAGTTGCAAAATTTTGGTGAAAAGCCAGGTTGCACAAAAATGTTGCCCATTTTGGCTTTTTCCCACCAGTTTCATTCAGCTCTGTCTAAATGGTTGGGGTTAGGGTGGAACAGGGGTGGGATGGAGCATGCGAAACCCCTCATCCTATTCATGACAAGCTGCTTCATGCTTCACACCACAAATCTTATGCCAGTCACTGACTGTAATAAGATTTGTGCTCAGGTGAAAAGCACACCACTCCTGATTCATAAAGAGTAGGGATGAGCGAACCCAAACTGTAAAGTTCAGGGTTTGTACCGGCTGCCTAGTGTCCGGTGCTGAACTCACACGGACTTCTCCTGGAAGTTTGTGTTACTGTTCAGAGTTTGGATGCTTAGTAAAGCTTGTTGAAAAGCTGCACAGGATCACGGATGGCAATGCTGCTCAAGTGGAGAACATTGTAAAAAAAATAAATAGATGAAAAAAACTATGTGGGGTACCCCCTATTTTTAATAACCAGTCACATTTTGGCTCCACATTTAAACACCGCTGTGCTGATTAGTCGCCAACGCTGGACGCGACCAATCACCGATTTTGGTGCCACATTTAAATTGCATCCACGACCAAACAGTACAGCGGTGTTTAAATGTGGAGCCAAGATCGGTGATTGGTCGCGGCCGATATTTAAATTTGGCGCCCAAATCGGTGATTGGTCGCGGGCAGCGCCAGCGACCAATCAGCGATTTTTAACACAAATGTCCGGATCTTTGTAATACCATGCGGATACTGTGGGGACATCAGCGGCTAGGGTGTGAAGGGAGGACCGGGGAGCGGCGCTGCGGGTCGGGATACTTCTGCTGCGAGCAGTCGCTCATCTCCAGGCTTCTGGCAGTGGTAGTATCCGCACAGGCAGCGGCGCTCCCCGGTCCTCACTAATTCGATTCTGCTCCCCGCTCCTCACCAATACGATTCGCTGATTGGTCGCGCTCTCCGCACGAGACCAATCAGTGATCTTGGCGCTAAAGTTTAACACCGCTCTGCTGATTGGTCGCGGCCGCTGCCCGTGACCAATCACCGATTTGGGCCCCGCATTTAAATAGCGGCCGCGATCAATCAGTACAGTGGTGTTTAAATGTGGAGCCAAGATCGGTGATTGGTCACGGCCGATATTTTAATTTGGCGCACAAATCGGTGATTGGTCGCGGGCACCGCCAGCGACCAATCAGCGATTTTTAACACAAATGTCCGAATCTTTGTAACACCATGCGGATACTGAGGGGACATCAGCGGCTAGGGTGTGAAGGGAGGACCGGGGAGCGGCGCTGCGGGTCGGGATACTTCTGCTGCGAGCGCCCGCTCATGTCCCGGGTTCTCACAGCGGAAGTATCCGCACAGGCAGCACCGCTGACATCCATGCGGCAAGGGTGTGAAGGGAGGACCGGGGAGCGGCGCTGACATCCAATTGGTCGCGGCCGCTATTTAAATGTGCCGCACAAATCGGTGATTGGTCGCGGTCTTGGCCCGCGACCAATCACTGATCTTGCGGCTAAAGTTAACCACTACTGTGCTGATTGGTCGCGGCCGATATTTAAATTTGGCGCCCAAATCGGTGATTGGTCGCGGGCAGCGTCCGCGACCAATCAGCACAGCGGTATTTAACTTTTGCGCTAAGATCAGTGATTGGTCGGGTCCGAAGACCGCGACCAATCATCGAATCGTCTTGGTGAGGACCGGGGAGCGGTGCTGCCTGTGCGGCAACTTCTGCTGCGAGAACCCGGGACATGAGCGGGCGCTCGCAGCAGAAGTATCCCGACCCGCAGCGCCGCTCCCCGGTCCTCCCTTCCGCATGGATGTCAGCGACGCCGGCGGTCCTTCCGCTGCTACCGGCCGGGACATGAGCGCCTCGCGCCGCTCATCTCCCGGCTGCATCTCCGTCCCACAGATGGGTCCGGCAGTCAGGGTCCTTCTGCTGGTACCGGCCGGGAGATGAGCGCCTCGCGGCTCATGTGAGTTCGGACGCCGCAGAGCTCCGTCCCGCAGATGAGCCGCTAACGGCCGCCATCTTTTTTCTGAAAACCCGCAACGCTGATTGGCCGCTGCTGGACCAATGAGCGACGCGGGATTTCCTGGACAGACAGACAGACAGATAGACAGACAGACAGACAGACGGGATAAGACAATTATATAGTAGATTGGGTGACTTCCAGTCATTTTTTGGGGGGTATCTCATCATTTTTAATAACCAACAAAGGCAAAGCAGCATAATAATACCAGCTCACAGCTGTCTGCTTTGTCTTGGCTGTTTATTAAAAATAGGGGGGAACCCACTTAATTTTTTTCATTTTTTATTTATTTATTAACAAATACAGTAAACTACACATGCAAAGCACTGCTCCACTCCTCCACTTGGACTTCCACCTCCTGGTTCAAGATTATTATTTTTTTTATTATTATTATTATTATTATTATTATTATTATATATTATTTTAAGTCATTTCCTTATCCACATTTGTATGCAGGGCAGTTGTCCTGCTCTTGCCCCCACTTTGCTTCCTTTTGCAGCACCCTAGCCCTTATTAGGACAATTTTAGAGCCATTTTACAGAAAACTGGTGCTGTAAAATGGCTGTATTACAGCAGCAAAGTTTGGGTCCCCATTGACTTCAGGTAAAGTTCTGGTACTCAAATTGAACTTTGGACTAAAGTTTTGCTGAAACCAATGAAACCGAACTTCCACGGGTCTGCTCATCCCTAATTAAAAGACCTGTGTATCTTAATGAACTAGGCACTTCTTACCCTCTCATAAAGACTGGTGTGTACAAAAGACAGTCTTGAGATGGTCTTGATGTACTGGGGCGATAATGATTATGTTGTAGTCAGACCCAGCATGGTTTCTCTACCAATACACCCCCACTTATCAGTGAATACTTTACACTATAGTCAGATGTGCAGTGAGGTCTTGCACATGAGTGGATTCCTGCCTCTAGGATTAATGACTTTAAAGAAGCACTCCCATCAAAATTTTTATCCTCTTAATATATTGCAATCATCATATTATATGGCACTGTGTATTTACAATTGCTCATTTTGCCTTTCTACCCAGTTAACTCTTCTTTTTTCCATTAGGTCTATGACATCACATGATTAAAAACTGACCAGTTGAATCCTTCTTGAAGGCATAAGAGACTTTATGTTTCTACATTCAGTGGGTACGGAAAGTATTCAGACCTCTTTAAATTTTTCACTCTTTGTTTCATTGCAGCCATTTGGTAAATTCTAAAAAGTTCATTTTTTTCTCATTAACCCCTTAAGCCCCGAGGGTGGTTTGCACGTTAATGACCAGGCCAATTTTTACAATTCTGACCACTGTCACTTTATGAGGTAATTACTCTGGAACGCTTCAACAGATCCCCCTTATTCTGAGATTGTTTTTTCGTGACATATTGTACTTCATGATTGTGGTAAAATTTCTTCGATATCACTTGCGTTTATTTGTGAAAAAAATGGAAATTTGGCGAAAATTTTGAAAATTTTGCAATTTTCAAAATTTGAATTTTTATGCCCTTAAATCAGAGAGATATGTCACACAAAAGAGTTAATGAATAAAATTTCCCACATGTCTACTTTACATCAGCACAATTTTGGAACCAACATTTTTTTTTGTTAGGGAGCTATAAGGGTTAAAAGTTGACCAGCGATTTCTCATTTTTCCAACAAAATTTACAAAACCATTTTTTTAGGGACCACATCACATTTGAAGTCACTTTGAGAGGTCTTTATGACAGAAAATACCCAAATGTGACACCATTCTAAAAACTGCACCCCTCAAGGTGCTCAAAACCACATTCAAGGACTTTATTAAACCTTCAGGTGCTTCACAGGAATTTTTGAAATGTGGAAGAAAAAAATGAACATTTAACTTTTTTCACAAAAATGTTAATTTAGACCCAATTTTTTTTATTTTCACAGGGGTAACAAGAAAAAATGGACCCCAAAATTTGTTGTGCAATTTCCCCTGGGCACGCAGATACCCAATATGTGGGGAAAAAACACTGTTTGGGCGCACGGCAGGGCTCGGAAAGGAAGGAGCGCCATTTGACTTTTTGATCGTAAAATTTGCTTGAATAATTAGCGGACGCCATGTTGTGTTTGGAGAGCCCCTGTGTGCCCAAACATTGGCGCTCCCCCACAAGTGACCCCATTTTGGAAACTAGACCCCCAAGGCACCTATCTAGATGCATAGTGAGCACTTGGAACCCCCAGGTGCTTCACAAATTGATTCGTAAAAATGAAAAAGTGTTTATTTTTTCACTTTTTCATTTTCACGAATCAATTTGTGAAGCACCTAGGGGTTCCAAGTGCTCACTATGCATCTAGATAGGTGCCTTGGGGGGTCTAGTTTCCAAAATGGGGTCACTTGTGGGGGAGCTCCAATGTTTGGGCACACAGGGACTCTCCAAATGCAACATGGTATCCGCTAACAAATTGAATGGAAAATCGGCTCAAATTGTTAGCGGACACCATGTTGCGTTTGGAGAGCCCCTGTATGCCCAAGCATTGGAGCTCCCCCACAAGTGACCCCATTTTGGAAACTAGACCCCTAAAGGCACCTATCTAGATGCATAGTGAGCACTTGGAACCCCCAGGTGCTTCACAAATTGATTCGTAAAAATGAAAAAGTGGTTTTTTTTTCACTTTTTCATTTTTACGAATCAATTTGTGAAGCACCTGGGGGTTCCAAGTGCTCACTATGCATCTAGATAGGTGCCTTGGGGGGTCTAGTTTCCAAAATGGGGTCACTTGTGGAGGAGCTCCAATGTTTGGGCACACAGGGACTCTCCAAATGCAACATGGTATCCGTTAACAAATTGAATGGAAAATCGGCTCAAATTGTTAGCGGACACCATATTGCGTTTGGAGAGCCCCTGTGTGCCCAAACATTGGAGCTCCCCCACAAGTGACCCCATTTTGGAAACTAGACCCCCCAAGGCACCTATCTAGATGCATAGTGAGCACTTGGAACCCCCAGGTGCTTCACAAATTGATTCGTAAAAATGAAAAAGTGAAAAAAAAACACTTTTTCATTTTTATGAATCAATTTGTGAAGCACCTGGGGGTTCCAAGTGCTCACTATGCATCTAGATAGGTGCCTTGGGGGGTCTAGTTTCCAAAATGGGGTCACTTGTGGGGGAGCTCCAATGTTTGGGCACACAGGGACTCTCCAAATGCAACATGGTATCCGCTAACAAATTGTCGGCTCAAATTGTTAGCGGACACCATGTTGCGTTTGGAGAGCCCCTGATGTGCCTAAACAGTGGAGCTCCCCCACAAGTGACCCCATTTTGGAAACTAGACCCCCCAAGGCACCTATCTAGATGCATAGTGAGCACTTGGAATCCCCAGGTGCTTCACAAATTGATTCGTAAAAATGAAAAAGTGAAAAAAAAAATACTTTTTCATTTTTATGAATCAATTTGTGAAGCACCTGGGGGTTCCAAGTGCTCACTATGCATCTAAATATGTGCCTTGGGGGGTCTAGTTTCCAAAATGGGGTCACTTGTGGGGGAGCTCCAATGTTTGGGCACGCAGGGGCTCTCCAAACGCAACATGGCGTCCGCTAACAATTTGAGCTGATTTTCCATTCAATTTGTTAGCGGACACCGTGTCGCGTTTGGAGAGCCCGTGATGTGCCTAAACAGTGGAGCTCCCCCACAAGTGACCCCATTTTGGAAACTATACCCCTCAAGGATTTTATTAAGGTGTATAGTGAACATTTTGAACCCAGAAGTACGACACAGAATTTGTTTACATTAGGTCATCATATTGAATAAGTTGTCATTAGTCTTGAGCGCAAGTGCTCGCTACTTGAGTTTGCATCGGGTACTCAGGTATGCACCATGTAAAGCGTGTTCTCGAGTGACATGCTCGAGTCCCTGCTCCGCATGTTTCACGGTAATTAGACACCCAAAAAAAAACATGCGGGGATCGCTCGTGCATGGCAGGCAATCCCCGTAAAGTTTTTCTGGCCGCGAAGCATATGGGGCAGAGACTCGAGCATGTCACTCAAATACCCACGATACTCAATGCATACCAGAGCACCCGATGCAAACTCAAGTAGCGAGCACTTGCGCTCAACACTAGTCGCCATATCGTCATCTTTTTTTCTTACTTTTGAAAAAAATCCCAACCCCATCACAACCCTAACCCCAACCCTAACCGTAGCACAACCCTAACCGTAGCACAACCCTAACCGTAGCACAACTCTAACCCTAGCCCAATCCTAACCCAAGAGTTTATTTTTGACGCCGTTCCTCGTGCGGTATAAGTGATTAGACGACTTTATTCTTTGGGTCGGTGCGATTACAGTGATACCAGAATCATATGGGGTTTTTATGACTGACAGCTGTCACACACTAAAAGACGCATTTTTTGTAAAATCTAGTTTTTGCATCGCCATATTTTGAGAGCTATAATTTTTCCAGATTTTGGCAGACAGTCATGTGATGGCTTGTTTTTTTGCGGGATGAGTTGACGTTTTTATTGGTGCCATTTTCAGGCACGTGACATTTTTTGATCGCTTTCTATTCCGATTTTTGGAAGGCAGAATAAACAAAAACCAACAATTCAGGAATTGTTTTTTTGTTTTTTTTTATTCTGTTCCACGTGTGGTAAAATTGATAAGGCAGCTTTAGTCTTCGGGTCAGTACGTTTACAGCGGTACCACATTTATATCGTTTTTCTATGTTTTGCACTTTTACATAATAAAAGCAATTTTATAGAAAAAATTATTTTTCAGCATAGCTTTATTCTGAGAGCTATAACTTTTTTATTTTTCGGCTGATGGAGCTGTATGGCAGCTTGCTTTTTGTGGGACGAGATGACGTTTTCAGTGGTACCATTTTTATTTATATTTGTCTTTTTGATCGCGTGTTATTCCATTTTTTGTTTGGTGGTATGGTGATAAAGCATTGTTTTTTGCTTCGTTTTTTTTTTTTTTTTTTTACAGTGTTCACTGAAAGGGTTAACTAGTGGGACAGTTTTATAGGTCAGGTTATTCCGGACGCGGTGATACCAAATATGTGTACTTTTATTGTTTTTTTTTTATATAATAATATTTATTGATGGGTACATTATATTTTTATTTTTGGTGGATTTTTTTTTTTTTAAATATTTTTGCAATTTTTTTTTTTTTTCACTTTCTTAAAGTTTATATACTTTATTACTTTGTCCCACTCTGGGACTTTCACTTTTTTTTCTCTGATCGCCTGCATGGCACAAGAATGCAGCACCATCCCTGTGCTATGCAGGCTGTCAGCGCTGGACAGGGAGAAGATTGTTTGGAGATGCACTGCGCATGTCCAAACAATCTTCCTGCTGTCTGGTGACCCGGATGTTGTCATGACAACATTGTGTCGTCATGGCAACACCCGGGAAGCCTTTGAAGACAGCGCTGGAAGCCGGAAGAGGAGATGAGTATCTGCGATCACCTCCCCTTGCCCCCGCAATGCTGCGATCGACTTCGATCGCAGCATCGCGGGGGTTAATGTGCTGGAAGCGGTGCAGGACCGCTCCCTGCACATAATACCGGGTGTCAGCTGTGACAATCAGCTGACACCCGGCGGCGATCGCGCCCGCACAGCCTGTGTGCGCGCGCGATCGCCATGACGTACTAATACGGGTCTGGCTCTTAAGTCCCAGGACACAGACGCGTATTAGTACGTCAAATGTTGTTAAGGGGTTAAAGTACACTCTGCACCCCATCTTGAATAAAAAAAAACCCAGAAATGTAGAATTTTTTGCAAATTTATTAAAAAGAAAAACTGAAATATCACATGGTCGTAAATATTCAGACCCTTTGCTCAGACACTCATATTTAAGTCACATACTGTCCATTTCCTAGTGATCCTCCTTGAGATGGTTCTACTCCTTCATTGGAGTCCAGCTGTGTTTAATTAAACTGATAGGACTTGATTTGGAAAGACACACACCTGTCTATATAAAACCTCACAGCTCACAGTGCATGTCAGACCAAATGAGAATCATGAGCTCAAAGGAACTGCCCAAGGAGCTCAGAGAATTGTGGCAAGGCACAGATCTGGCCAAGGTTATAAAAGAATTTCTGCATTATTCAAGGTTCCTAAGAGCACAGTGGCCTCCATAATCCTTAAATGGAAGAAGTTTGGGACAACCAGAAGTCTTCCTAGACCTGGCCGTCCAGCCAAACTGAGCAATCGTGGGAGAAGAGCCTTTTTGAGAGAGGTAAAGAAGAATCCCAAGATCATTGTGGCAGAGCTCCAGAGATGCAGTAGGGAGATGGGAGAAAGTTCCACAAAGTCAACTATCACTGCAGCCCTCCACCAGTCAGGCCTTTATGGCAGAGTGGCCCAACGGAAGCCTCTCCTCAGTGCAAGGCATATGAAAGCCCGCATAGAGTTTGCTCAAAAACTCATGAAGGACTCCCAGACTATGAGAAATAAGATTCTCTGGTCTGATGGGACAAAGATAGAACTTTTAGTGATAATTCTAAGCGGTATGTGTGGAGATAACCAGGCACTGCTCATCACCTGCCCAATACAATCCCAAAAGTGAAACATGGTGGTGGCAGCATCATGCTATGGGGGTATTTTTCAGCTGCAGGGACAGGACGACTGGTTGTAATTGAAGGAAACATGAATGCGGCCAAGTACAGAGATATCCTGGAAGAAAACCTCTTCCAGAGTGCTCTGGACCTCCGACTTGGCCGAAGGTTCACCTTCTAACAAGACAATGACCCTAAGCACACAGCTAAAATAACAAAGGAGTGGCTTCAGAACATCTCCGTGACCATTCTTGACTGGCCCAGCCAGAGCCCTGACCTAAACCCAATTGAGCATCTCTGGAGAGACCAGAAAATGGCTGTCTACCAATGTTTACCATCCAACCTGACAGAACTGGAGAGGATCTGCAAGGAAGAATGGCAGAGGATCCCCAAATCCAGGTGTGAAAAACTTGTTGCATCATTCCCAAGAAGACTCATGGCTGTACTAGCTCAAAAAGGTGCTTCTACTCAATACTGAGAGAAGCGTCGGAATACTTATGACCATGTGATTTTTCAGTTTTTCTTTTTTAATAAATTTGCAAAAATTTCCACATTTCTGTTTTTTTCAGTCTAGATGTGGTGCAGAGTGTACTTTAATGAGAAAAAGAAATGAACTTTTTAGAATTTACCAAATGGCTGCAATGAAACAAAGAGTGAAAAATTTAAATGGGTCTGAATACTTTCCGTACCCACTGTATATAAGTGAGTAAAATAAATAAAACAAATATATACTGTACATATATACAGTATACACGTAATGCAAATATATAGATATATGTATATATAATCTATATCTATATATATACTGTATATGTATATCATCGCTAAAAAAGTATGTCAAATAAAAACATAAAATCAAGATAAAAAGAGGGCATTCAGTTTCAGCCACTTATGTCGTTGTTTACCAAGTTTCTCCTTAGTGATAGAGGAGTATCCTGCAAGTATGAGTCTCCCCCAAAGGATGTGTTCTTACTTGCTCTGTTCTGCTGAAAACAGAATTTTTGTGTCTAGCAACAGGGTGTGGAAATTAAGTATATAAAGTGTTAGCTTACCATCCACACAGTCACAGTCACATGTACAGTCATGTCTTATGTAACCAAGCTAATCTAAATTGTTTATTAAGTTTCTAAAGTAACACGATTTGGTTACTTGTGGATATAAATGTACAGAAGAGATGTCAACTACATTATCAGTTTCATTAGTGTATTACATTAGTTATCCTGCTAGTTATCCTATTAAATTAATTTAATCTAAGTCTCATCTGATTATTACTACTTTTGTCTATCTATTCACCTATCTATCTATCTATCTATCTATCTATCTATCTATCTACTGTATTTGTGTTTGTATAAAAAATAACATCCTTATTCCCCACAGATGTTACTTCTCAGTGGCAATGAGGAGAATCTGATTGTTGGAACTTGTTCCTCACGCTCCCATTACTGTTCTCCGTGATCTGTCACACCCAGCTATGCAATGCTGCTCCAGGGTGTGTAAAACAGCAGGAACACTCTTCTTTGTCTAGTATCTGTATTTCTCATCACCATGTGGGAGAATGTCCCAAAATTCCATGCACATCCACCGTTAACACAAATATTAACTACTGTGAATCACCAGATTCCCTCTCACCTCTCACTCCTCATTTTTTGATCTCAAGAAATGTAACTTTTTTTTTTTTTCTCTTGTGTTAGAGATTTAAGGATACTACTGGTTTGGAAATAGGACAGATATAGATTTTTAAATACTGAGTAGTGAGTAACTAAGTGACACATGTAAAGGCTAGGTTAGCACTCAGAAGTAGGAAAAAAATCTTTATAAAACAAGCAAATACATGCAATTAGGTCTAAAAAGTTTTCTCATGTTTGCTTTTTTTTAACGCTTTTCTGACGTGATCGGTAATAGTACGTCATACTGACCTGGGCCTATATAGTCGTGGCTATTATACAGCCAAAAAAACCTTGCGGAGATTGCCTGCCATGCACGAGCGATCCCCTCATATTTTTTTGGGGGTGTCTAATAACTGTGAAACATGCGGGGCGGGGACTCGAGCATCCACGATACATGGTGCATACCCAAGTACTCGATGCAAACTCAAGTAGCGAGCACTTGCGCTCAAGACTAATGACAACTTATTCAATATGATGACCTAATGTCGTCATATTCTGTGTCGTACCTCTGGGTTCAAAATATTCACTATATCCCTTGATAAAATTCTTGAGGAGTGTAGTTTCCAAAATGGGGTCACTTGTGGGGGGTTTCCACTGTTTAGGCACATCAGGGACTCTCCAAATGCGACACAACGTCTGCTCTCAATTCCATCCAATTTTGCGGTCACAAAGTCACACAGTGCTCCTTCCCTTCTGAACCCTGCCGAGTGCCCAAACAATGTATTTTCCCAACACATGGGGTATCGGCGCACTCAGGACAAATTGCATAACAGTTTTTGGGGTCCAATTTTTCCTCTTACCCTTGTGAAAATAAAAGATTTGGGACTAAAAGATCATTTTTGTGGAAAAAGTTTGATTTTTTTTATTTTCACGGCTCTACGTTATAAACTTCTGTGAAGCATCTTGGGGTTCAGAGTGCTCACCATACATCTAGATAAGTTCCCTAAGGGGTCTAGTTTCCAAAATTGTGTCACTTGTGGGGGGTTTCTACTGTTTAGGCATATCAGTGGCTCCTCAAATGCGACATGGCGTCCGCTAATTATTCAAGCAAATTTTACCTTCAAAAAGTCAAATGGCGCTCCTTCCCTTCTGAACCCTGCCGTGCGCCCAAACAGTGTTTTTTCCCCATATGGGGTATTTGAGTGCTCAGGAGAAATTGCACAACAAATTTTGGGGTCTATTTATTCCTATTACCGTTGCGAAAATAAAAGAAAATTGGGTCTAAAGTAACATTTTTGTGAAAAAAAATAAATGTTTATTTTTTTCTTCCACACTCCAAAAATTCCTGTGAAGCACATGAAGGGTTAATAAACTCCTTGAATGTGGTTTTGAGCACCTTGAGGGATGTACTTTTTAGAATGGTGTCACTTTTTGGGTATTTTTTGTCATAAAGGCTCCTCAAAGTCACTTCAAATGTGACGTGGTCCCTAAAAAATGGTTTTGTAAATTTTGTTGTAAAAATGAGAAGTGCAAAATCTGCCAAAAATTACAAGCAGGGTCATCCATATATACTTGAAGGCACCAACTGTAGTACCTCATTCAAATATTGTGAACAAAGTGAAATTGTGGTACTCCTACACTCATAAAAGATCTGCACACAGTGCAAAGCCTGCAAAAAATTACAAGCAGGGTCATACATACAACTTTGAAGGCAAAAACTGTAGTTCCTCATTCAAATATTAACAAAGTGTTGTTGTGGCACTTACAGTGCGTTGTGAAAGTACTTGGCCCCCTCAAACTTTTCTACCTTTTGCCACATTTCTGGCTTCAAACATAAAGATATAAAATTCAAATTTTTTTGGGAAGAATCAACAACAAGTGGGACACAATCGTCAAGTGGAACGAAATTTATTGGATATTTTAAACTTTTTTAACAAATTAAAAACTGAAAAGTGGGTCATCCATACACCCTTGATTGCACCAAGTGGAGTGCCTCATAAAAAATTAACAAAGTGTAGTTGATGTACTTCTACACTCATAAAGACTTTGCACACAGTTCAAAGCCAAAAAAAATTTATGAGGAGGGTGGGTCATCCATATACCCTTGAAGGCACCCCTGTCGAGTGCCTCATAAAAAATTAACAAACTGTAGTTGTGGTACCTCTACACTCATAAAGACTTTGCAGAAAGTGCAAAGCCAGGAAAAAATTATAAGGAGAGTCATACAGTCATCCATAGACCCTTGAAGGCAACAACTGGTGGGCCTCATTCAAAAATTGAAGATTAAAAACACTTTATGTGCTGCTGTCATCTGGTGGTGTTAAAAAGTCAGGGCTAATCCAGGTTTTTGTTCATTTTCTGTTGACATCCAAGAGTGCCTGTCTGTTATAACTCCCCCGCTAGCGACAGGGCAGCACTACACCTCCAAGGAATAGAGGGACAGCTCAGGCCAGGAGTCCAGCTTTGATACCCAATAGTTGAAGTTTGTAGAGGAATTAGGGCGTATGCTAATTTTGTCACCCAGGTATTGCTTGACCATCTTTAAAAACTTTTCCATCCTTGTCAAAAATACCCAGTCATCATGGCATGGATGCTGGGAGGGTTTCACAAAATTGGCCATGCCTTTGACAGTGTACACCTGCCTCTGATGTACCTGGTGTGTGTCTTCGTCGCCTCTCCTCCTTGGTTGGTCAAGGAAGCTTGCCCCCTGCCGCTAGCTTTGTCTGATGGGAATTTTTTCAACATATTTTCTACAATGGCCTTCTGGTATAGCACCATTTTAGTAGACCTCTCCGCCTCAGGAAGGAGAGATGCAAAGTTCTTTATGTGGCATGGGTCTAGCAGAGTGGCCAAGATGAATGTAACGCGAGGATCACAGGAAAGACAGCAGTACATAAAGTCAGCCATATCTGCCAAGCTCCTTACAGTCAACACTTCCCTGTCTCCACCATGATGACTATTCTCCATCTCCTCCTCCATATCTTCCTCCTCATTCCCCTCCTCAGCCCATCCATTTAGGATAGATGGGATAAAGTATTTGTGGGTACTAGCCTATGTTGCGCTAGCAACTAACTCATGTTCCTCCTCCTCCTCCTCAGCCTCAACCTCCTCATTGTTACCCAATCCACACTGAGCAGATGAGATAAGGCTGGACTGGGTAGTATCTCCCTGTCTCATGTCTTCTTCCATCTCCACCTGGTACGCAAGCCAAGCTTCAGCTTTAATTGTGAGCAGCCTGTGTTTAAATAGGCAGAGAATGGGGATAGTTGTGCTGATTATGGTGTCATCACCGTTCACCATCTTTGTGGAGTCCTCAAAGTCTTGGAGAACCGCACAAATGTCAGACATCCATGCCCACTCTTCAGTTATGTGCGGAGGCTGCCTAAAATACCGGTGGGCGTGTTGGAGTTGGTATTCAACAACTGTCCTCTGCTGCTCACAAAGCCTTGCCAGCATGTGCAATGTGGAGTTCTGGCTAGTGGTGACGTTGCACACCAGTCGGTGAACTGGCACTTACATGCGCTGCTGAAGCTGTGTCAGAGTGGCAGCAGCAGCTATAGCCGGCTTGTGGAAATAGCGCTGATGTGGCTTCCCTTGACCAGAAGCTCTGTGTCAGGACTCGAACCCAGCAGCTGTTGTGCCCCCGGTGACAACTCTTCGCTCTGAGCTATTCAGCTCTCTGGACAGTTCCTGGCTAACCTAGATTCTAATACCTGTGTTTTTCCTGAGCGGCTACACCCTGTATTGTTCTTGATTGGCTTCATCCTGTAAGTTCCTGGTTGAATACCCTATTTAAACCTGGACTGGCATCTCCTTCCTTGCGAGATTATTGAGCTTCCAGCCTTTAGTCAAGCTCTCCAATCAACTGCAGCCTCATACAAAATTATACTGCTGTTGCTTTGTACTAATTCCTTGATTTTCCTGACTACACAACCTGCTAAATCCTTTAAGACTATTCTGCTGTTCCTGTTTACCGATTCCTGGCTTTTCCTGACTAACCAACCTGCTTAAGCCTTCAAGACTATACTGCTGTTCCTGTGTACAGATTCCTGGCTTTTCCTAACTGCGCTACCTGCCGGTGCTGCCCCTAGTGGTTGCAATACCACTACTCCAACCCAGGTCAGGTCCTAACAGAATAACCTCGCACACAAAATGGAGTCTGTTGCAGCCACCCTGAGACAACAAATTGCAGAACTTCAGAATTTTTGTGCCACATACCAAGAAAAATGTTCTAAGTTGCAAACACAGATGTTGGATCAGCAAAAAGAAGCAATAGCACACATGCCACTGCCCGCAAATTTCAGTGGGGATCGTCATCATTACCGTGGATTCCTTAATCAATGTCGTATCTACTTCCAGATGCAACCTTCTCTGTTTACCAGCGGCAGGAAAAAGGTTCTGTTCATCATTAATCTCCTGACTGATGAGGCTCTTGAATGGGCCTCACCTTATGTGGAAAAATATTGTGAACTCCTAAATGACTTAGTTTCCTTCATCACAGCTATGTGATCAAGTGTTTGATGACCCTACAGCTAAAACCAAGTTGCATAATTCCTCAGAATTCCACCGCTGCGTGGCAGACACCATGCGAGGTAGGGATTCGAGCTTCAAATCTGAGCACCAGCCAATGTTTGTAAAGTGCCGAGCATATCAGAGCTCCCAGATATTCTAGTGATATCCGAGTATCACCGAGCACGTTCGCTCATCTCTTTTTTTCTTCTTTTTTTATTTTATATAGCGCCCACATATTCCGCAGCGCTTTATAGTTCAGACAATTTACAGACATTATCGGCACTGTCCCCATTGGGGCTCACAATCTACAATCCCTATAAGAATGTCTTTGGAGTGTGGGAGGAAGCCAAAGAACCCGGAGGAAACCCATGCAAACACGGGAAGAACATATAAACTCTTTGCAGATGTTGTCCTGCTTCTTCAGCACTAGCTCTGCCTTGCTGCCACCAGATTTTTTTAACTTACAGCCATGACCAAAAGTGCTGGGACCCTTGAATTTGTTCCAGAAAATGAAGTATTTCTCCCAGAAAAGTATTGCAATTGTGTATGTTTTATTATAGACATGATTATTTATTTTGTGTGTAATGGAATAACACAAAAAAACAGGAAAAAGGCGAATTGAACATAAATTCACAACAAACCCCAAAAATGGTTTCAAGCATGTGATGTTCGTTCAAACTCACCTGCTGCAAGTAACAGGTGTGGGCAACTTGAAAATCAGACTTGAAAACCAGATAAACGGGGAAGAAGCTGACCCAATCTTTATATTGTGTGTCTGTGTGTGCCACACTGAGCTTGGAGAGCAGAACGAGAAGAAGAGAATTCTCTGAGGACTTGAGAACCAAAATTGTTGAACGATATCAACAATCTCAAGGTTACAAGATTGACCTATTCAAAAGAGACTGGAGGCCAGCAGTGGGTGGAAAAAAGGGAGAGAGGCAGGAGAGCTAGAAGTGCACTCTCCATTCCCCCTGCACTTGCGACCAAAACTTCTACACTGGTTTTCTCTAAAGTGTCAAAATAAAATTATTCAAGCAAGGTATGGATTTGATAAGGTTTAAAGTCCAGATCTAAATCCCATTGAACACCTGTGGAGAGATCTTAAAATTGCTGTTGGGAGAAGGCACCATTCAAATATGAGAAACCTGGAGCAGTTTGTAAAAGAAGAGTGGTCCAAAATTCCAGTTGAGAAGTGTAAGAAGCCTGTTGATGATTATAGCAAGCGATTGATTGCAGTTATTTATTCCAAAGAGTGTGCATCCAAATTTTGAGTTGAGGGTGCCAATAATTTTGTCCAGCAATTTTTTGGGGTTTTGAGTGAAATGATGTCTAATTTACTTTTTTTTCTCAGTTTTTTTTGTGTTGTTCCAATACACACAAGGGAAATAAACATGCGTATAACAAAACATGTGCAATTGCAATAATTTTCTGGGAGAAATACTTCATTTTCTGTAACAATTTCAAGGCCAACACTTATGGCCATGACTGTAGCTTCCGTGATGACACCACAACTACACAATGTAAGGCAGGCAATCACTCATATCAGCAGTGTTGTGATATAATTGTGATGTCTAACTATGTCAACAAAGACTGGAGGCAGTGTCCCAAAACAGCGCAGGAGAAATACGGGATAAGTAATGAAGAGTTTGTAATTTTAAACAAAGCAATCCTATGGAATAAAGAAATTTAAAATGAACAACCTCTTTAAAAGGAAATGAAAGTGGGGAAAAAAAGGATTCCTCTTCATCCCAACATATGACATCAAGAAACCATTGATAAACCCACATAGACATGAGATTTTTGGCTGCAGTAACAATTCAGTATTTAGTCTCAACAAGATGGAGGCCAGGCATGTCAAGTCTATACAAATGTATCAGTCCTCATAACAGAAGAGATTGCCACAATGACCTAAAGTTTTGCTAGAACATTGATGTTGTTTTTCACTCCAGGAAAAAGCAGAAGCACTGTGATCTTCATGCCCTTATAGACTTCTTATTCAAACTAATTAAATGTGTGCATTAGAATATCAGCCTTTACTTATGAGAATAGAGAACAAAGTGTAAGATCACAGAGATCATAGATGTTCAGGGTTTGGTTAAGGACATTATTTTTAAATTTTAAAAACAAATGCAGTCATTTATTAGTCCAATGTCATTAGAATACACCCGAACGACAATACATTTATGCAGATATTTATTGCAGTATCCATGAACTGTCATAGAGCAGACATATGCCTAAGGAAGTCTTGTGCTGACCCTCACTGGGCCTCTGAGCAATAGGGGGCCCTGCACCTGACTATATGAGCAGTGTTGGCACAGTACAGTTGGTGCACCATATACTGGCAGCAGCATCTCATCATGTAGTTAACAAACTCTCCAGTTTATTATTACACAGAAGCACAAGCTAAGATGATATAAAGGAGCCATAGAAGACTGCGAAGTGTACTGCATCCTTGGGCACTGCCTTCACAACATTTATGCAGGACCACCTTCCCCACAAATCATTTTGCCTCTTCTCGCTGTTGCCCAAGGCTTACTGCTCCAGCGGTAGTGTGAGCATGTATCGCAAGCTCAAAGATGACCACTAGTTCAGGGCAAGGAACAGTCATCAGACATGCAACTATTATTAGTTATTTTTAGATCACCATTGATTCCATGATGCTGTACATGAGAAGGGATTACATACAAAATACAAATATAAGTAACATTGAACAAACTAACAGTAACAGACTGGTACAGAAGGTGGAAAGCCCTGCCCTTGCGGATTCACATTCTACAGGATAATGGGGATTGAGACAGTAGATTAGGGGGTTGCTGCAGCTTCGGTGGTGGTGAGGTGGGTTATTGCAGGCTGTAAGCTTTTTTAAAAAGATGTGTTTTCAGATTCGACTGAAAATTCAGAATGAGGTGGATAATCTGACATGTTGTGGCACAGAATTCCAGAGGATGGGAAATACTCAGATGAAGTTTTGGAGGCGATTGTGTGAGGAACGTATAAGTGTGGAGGAAATAAGAAGGTCCTGGGAGGACTGGAGATTACTTATTGGAAGATATCGCGAGATTAGTTCAGAGATATATGGAGGAAACAGTTATGGATGGCTCTATAGGTAAATGTTAGAAATTTGAACTGGATACATTAGTGATTTGGCAGCGAATGAAGGGACCTGCAGAGGGGAGAAGAGGAGGAGGGCCAGCACTAATATTTTAGTAGGTTGAAGGTTGAGAAAAGGACAGATTCTGGAAATATTTTTGAGTTAGAGGGGGCCGGAGGTGGTAAGAGCTTGGATATGTGGTTTGAAGGACAGGGCAGAGTTGAGGTTTACTCTGTGGCAGAGGACTTCTGGTACAGGGAAAAGCTTGATATCATTCATTGTGATAGATTGGGTAGGGAAGTTAGGTGACATAGAAGAAAGATGATGAGTTTGCTATTGCCCACACTGAGCTTTAGGAAGCGTGATGAAAGAAATGATTATATGGCTGACAGACACTTTGGGATACTGGACCGCAGAGAGATGACTCCTTGGCCAGAGAGGTAGATATGAATGTCATCAGCGTATATGTGGTTCAGGAAGCCATGGGACTTCATGAGTTGTTCCTGGCCAAAGATATAAATTTAGAAGAATAGGGATTCCAGTACAGAGTCTTGAAGTCTTGAAGGACACCAACAAAGAGACGGCAGGAATAAGAGGTAGTATAGGAGTGGGAGGCTCCAAATATGCTATTGGAAAGGTATGAAGATATCCAGGAGAGGACATGGTCTTGATTCCAATGAAAGAAAGAAAGGATTTGTAGTAGGAAAGAGTAGGCAACTATGTCGAAGGCAGAGGACTAGAAGGAGAACTATAGAGAGAGTTAGCTTTGGCAGTAAGTCGTTAGTAATTTTGTTTAGGGCAGTTTCTGTGGAGCGGTGGGGATGGAAGCCTGATTGTAGGTTGTCAAAGAATTAAATATATGGCAGGTAGGAGGAAATTTCAGTATGGACGTGCTGTTCAAATAGTTTGCAGGCGAAAGGGAGCAGTAAGATGAGATGATAGCTGGACAGGAAGAGGGATGGTTTCTTCAGAATGGGTGTGATCATGGTATATTTGAAAGCAGAAGGGAAGGTACCAATAGTAAACGATAGGCTGAAGAGCGGTATTAGGGCTGGGATAAGCGTGGTTTTGAGGTTGGGGAGGAGGTAGAATAGGATGAGGTCAAGTGCACAAGTGCTGAGGTGCGATTTGGAGAGAAAATGAGTAAGCTCTCCTTCACTGATGGTGGGGTGGAAGGTTATGGGGTAGGGTATTGGTCTTTTATACTTGGGGGTTCCAGTGGTTGAGCGGTAAAGACTTGCCTGTTTTGGTCAATTTTATTTTGGAAATGTGCGGCCAAGTCTTCTGTAGAGATGTGGGAGGTCAGAGGGGGCGGTAGTGGGCAGAGGAGAGAGTAAAAGTGTGGAATAACTGGGGTTGTGGGATAAAGAAGATACGATGGTTGTGAAGAAGTCCTGTTTAGCAGAGGTAAGTGCAGACTTGAATTTAAAAGTTGCTTGTTTGAAAGCGCAGAAGTAATCTCATGAGTGTGTTTTGTTCCAGCGCCGCTCCGCAACCCTGGACATTTGCCAAAGCTTTTATTGACGTTGCTGTGCCAGTGTTGACTATTGGTTTGTCACACCCTGCCATGCATGAGAGGGGCGACTGAGTCAATAGCTGTCTGTGTTGTGGAGTGAAGATATGGAGGACAATGGTATAATAGAGTCAGAGAGTGTGTGATAGTTTAGGCATGTGAGGTTTCTGCAGGGGTGTGCTAGTTGTTGGAAATGGGGGGCAGGTGAAGAGGACAGGGATGAGAAAGTGAGTAGATGGTGATCAGACAGGGGGAGAGGTGAGGTTGTGTGGTTAGATAGGGAGCAAAGGCAGATAAAGATAAGGTCTAATGTATGTCCATCAGTATGGGTGGCTGTGGAGGACTATTTATTAAGATGAAAGGATGAAGCAAGCGAAAGGAGCTTGGATGCAGTCAACTGGCAGGTGTCATTGGAAATGTTGAAGTCACCCATGATGATAGTGGGAATGTCAGCAGAAAGTGTGGAGGCCAAGTGGAGAAGTGGTCAATAAAAACAGTGGCCGGGCTCAAGGGACGGTATATGATGGCCACTTGGAGGTTGGAGGAAGAGTAGATATGGAAAAAGTGCACTTCAAAAGAAGGGAGGATAAGGGAACATAGATGTTGGGTTGAAGATACAGTTGTCTGAAGGAAGTCCCACTCCTCCACCATGTCTATTGCCAGGGCAGTAGTGTGGGTTAAATGAAGGCCACCGTAACACGGCGTAGCAGGTGAGGCCATGTCGAAAGGCATCAGCCATGTTTCAGTGAGGCCCAGGAAGGATAGATTGCAAGAGGTAAAGAGGTTGTGAATGGAGTAGAGCTCATTGCATCCGAAACAGACGTTAGAAAGTGCCCCAGAAGAAGGGCATGGCGGGAGTGGTGGTTAGGTGGATGGATTTTGTGTTGGAGAGATTGCGGTAGCTTCTAGTAGGTGGGGAGTGATAGGAGAGAGATAATAAGGGGTATCGGCTGTGGAGGTATATCGCCAGCAATGAGAAGAAGTAGATAGTGGGAGAAGGAGTGTCTGGCTTGTTTTGTGTTTTAGTAGGAGGGATGTGAGGTTGAAGAGCAGGTCTGCACAGGAGGTCAGGTGTGGAAGGGGGTAGGTGGGAAGGTGAGATAATTATTTTTTTGGAGAGTGTTGGGGTTTGAGGATAAGGAAGAAGAGTCATGATTGGTGGAGCAAAAACTGTAATTGATGAGCACAGTTGATAAACAGTTGTAGCTCTTACCTTCTGGTCACATCTGGAATTTTTCTGGTATATTTCCGATGTGCACTTAAAAAGCTGCCATTTTGAAAGTCGCACTCGTAGATCCAACTAACTACAGCACAATGGCAAGACAGCCAAGAAATGCACTGACACACAATTTCCCAGAAAAATATGTAGCCCTTAAATATGCATTTGAAAACTGTAACACTGTTTGGTAAACCTACAGTCAACACAGTGTACCTTCCCATTCACATATAGAATTAAAAATGTGTTGGTTGTAAATTTATGAATGAGGGTCAGGTAATATTTCATGCAGTTGAAGAGTGGGCCCTCAGAATGAATGTCACTGATGGGCTTTGACACCCAAATCCGACGCTGTGTTTTCTTGGCACATGTCAGACAATCTAGATGCCTGTTTATGACGGTGCAGAAAAGTGTATGTTGCCAAGCTTTAAAAAAAAAGTACAGGACCCTATGGTATATATGTATATGGTATACAATACTATTCTAATGCAAGTCAGTAGCAGACATATACTGTATATTTATAGGTATACATACACATTCTTTTACATTGTATATATTTGGATCTACCTGAAGAAAAAAACATCAAAGCAATGTTCACTGAAGCCAATTAGTAAGTAAAATGGTGAGGCAGTGTGAATTTATGCAGCAGTCTTATTTATGCAGCAGTCTTATCGCCACTTAGTGGTCATTCTGAACAAACACACTTACTAATGTTCTACGCTCCATCTTTGCTGTAGAAAGATAAGATGTTATCAATAATATTTACTAAACACATCATGGTGTGTATAATGGAAATATATATTTTATATTTCACCTCTTTGTAACAATGGATCTGAGCAGTTTATGAGTCACATTGGTTACATAGCCTTAGTTTTAAACTATTTTCCCATAATGAGATTTTGGTGAGTTTTTATAGTTGCAGATTTTTGTACATTAGGTTACTTGAATTTTTTCTCTGCATTTTTGAGTGCATTTTTTTACATGCGCTTTTGAATTTGTGTTTTTATTCTCTTGTTGGTATGTCATGCTTTGACAGCAGCTTTGTTTTTGATACTTTCTGTTGTTTGGCTTTGACAATACTTTATTGAAACAATCATGTGTGGATTACATGCATTTTTAGTTCACTTCCGCAGCGGAAATGCACTAAAAACACATAAGCTTTTATGTGGAAAATCTGCACATAAAACTCCCAACGTATTGTTGCCCCTTTATAAATCACTGGTGAGGCCACATCTGGAATATGGGATCCAGTTTTGGGCTCCACATTTTTAAAAGGATATTCAGAAGTTAGAGTCAGTTCAAAGGCGGGCAACTAGATTATTGCAAGGGATGGAAGGCCTCTCATATGATGAGAGGTTGAAAAAGTTGGGCTTGTTTAGCTTAGAAAAACTACACCTGAGAGGAGATCTCATTTATATGTATAAATATACAGTATGTGGGGTCAATACAAAGTACTGGCACATGCCTTATTCCTTCCAAAGACTATACTAAGGACCATGGGGCACTCATTACGGGTGGAAGAAAGGTGTATTCCAGCACCTAAACAGGAAAGGGTTCTTTACAGTCAGAGCAGTCACACTATAACAGCTTTCAAAAAAGGGCTGGATAATTTCCTCAGTATACATAACATTGTGGGCTACAGTTAAATTAGACAAAATATGACACCTATAGTAGTAAATTTAATATGGTAATAGTAATTACATAAATAGTATCAGATGCAGCATTTGAAGTAGAAATTTCCTCTAAGTTAATAATAATAATTAGGTTTGATCCAGGGTTCTAGGACTAATCGCCTTTTCCCAGGGTCAAAAAGGAATTTTTCCTCGTGACGCAAATTGGCTGAAGGTGTTCTGGGGTTTTTGCCTTCTTCTGGATCAACAGATTTAGGCATAGTGATTTTAGAAATCACCTTTATTAGAATCACAAGAGTAATACAAAATACAAAACATACAAAATATAAAACTAATTAAAAAATTATATACGTGTTCATTTTTAATTGTAAAAGAGCAACAATAATAAAAATGGTAATAATAATACATTGGTGAGGCCTAGTCCTAGTTAGTTAATAAGTTAGGGTAGTGTTAGTGTAGAGAGTACAATTGGGGGAGGAAGGTTGAACTAGATGGACCTAGGTCTTTTTCAACCTATGTTACTATGTATATTACTATGTATGTACCCACAAGAGAAATTGACATGTTGCAGTTTTGAAACATGCACCGCAGGTCAGTTTATGCTGCGTTAAAATAAAAACACAATGTTTCTATAAATCCCATTCACTTTACTGGAATTGAAAAGACACATTTACATGTTCAGGGTATGTGCACACAATGAGTGTTTGATTGCAGAAATTTCTGCAATGTTTCTGCATCTCTTGGCAGCAAAAACGCTGCGGAAAATGTGCATTTTTGCCTCATTTTTGGTGCACTTTTGCATGCATTTTTTGATGCGTTTTGGTACAGCAATGAATGCTTTTTGGAGCTAAATAAAGATATTTGAAAAAGGAAACGTGGGACATCGCTTTAACCCTTGGATTACCGTTGGACCTGGGATGAGTATATTGGGTTAATTTAAATGATGAAAGAATGTGTCTGTTTTATTTCAAATAAAGTGTTTTATTCTCAGTGTGTGTGTGTGTGTGTGTGTGTGTTTATTTAACTGTTTACTTACAGGTTTAGTAATGAGTATGCCTGTGTCTGGCTGACACCTCTTCATTACTAAACCTATGACTTGGTGTCAGCGACACCTAATCCCATTACCTAATCCCATTACTCTAATGTAACTGCACCAGGGCATCAGGAAAGCCTGGGCTAAGTGTCAGAATGAGCACGTCAAATATGAAATGCTATCTCCAGGCAGCTGAGGGCTGGTATTTTTAGCCTATGAAGGCGCCATTAGACCAACATGTTCTCTGGCTATTAATAACTGCTGCAGGCTGATGTTCCTAGCCTAGGAAGGGGCCATTGCTCCCAAATGTTCCCTGGCTATTAATAACAACTCACAGCTGTTTGGTTAGCCTTTACTGGCTATTTTACAGGGGGACCCCAAAAAAATTGACATAGGGTCCCATTATAAAATCTGTTAAAGCGAGGGTAAACTAGACAATTAATACTTAACCTTTAATAGATTTAGTTAAAATATTTATGATTAAAAAAGAAGATAACCACAGTATAGACCCAAACGGAGATAAACCATGTCAGGTCAGAAACCTAGATCTCCTACAAATGGCCGTGGTCGGTCGGGGATAAGTTATCCCGACCAGAACAATGCCTGCTACAGTGTCCAGCCAATATTGGATGGACAAGAAGAAATAGCAATCAAGAGGAGTAAACCGGTATCAAACATAAATTCTCAATGTTGTCAATGGACACGCAAAGCCAGAATACTGACAAATTTATAAAAATATAGACAGTGCTAGATAACTAATATATAAGGAATGTCCTCACCCATGAGTTGCAGATCATTTATGGTACCGGGAGGAGTTCTCCAAGGAGGGGAGGTAGATCCACTTCCAGGAATAAGGCGTATAAATCTTCCCCTGTTATTTCCCTAAGAGAGCTATACTGCCCCTAACAACCCCTTGCTCCTGCCCTTACAAGGACAGTCCACATCTTGCCACTGCACTCTATAGCCCTGTGCTTTCCCTCTAGTCCCGACGCGTTTCTTCCAACCGGAGTCATCAGGGGACTTGAACTATAGCACATATGAAGCTAGACTAATCACTAACTCAAACAGCATGACTGTCTCCACTACTCTGGTGAAGCAACTATCAGTCATAGTACAGGGTTTATATAGAGATAAGGTGTAGTGATGAGCGAGCACTAAAATGCTCGGGTGCTCGAAGCTCGGGCCGAGCACATTGGAATACTTGGGTGCTCGACCCGAGCAACGAGCCCAATGTAAGTCTATGGGAAACTCGAGCATTTTTCTGGTGGTCCCCCCCGGCGGTCTGCAGAAGGTCAAAAATTGCCCATATCGATGGGAACAGTGCTCAATTAAACGTCAGGCAGGCAGAATATATAGGCAGACAGGCAGGCAGGGTATATAGGAGGGTGCATGAAAAACATAGCAGGGCACTTGGAACACACTAGTGCCCTCCGATTTTCATGCACCCGTCTCTTTAAAAAAGCCGGCCAGCAATTCATCAACAGCATACACCGGTACCAGACAGTTTAAAACAGAAAGAATAGAGCATCACACATAGATTAGATAGATAGAAACATGTCAGTCACATATATAATAAGTACAGTGACAGTGTTGATTACTGTACTTGTCATTTAGTGTTAAAATAAAGGATTTATTAAAAAAAAATAATAGTGTTTTTGTCTCTTTAAAAAAGCCGGCCGGCAATTCATCAGCAGCATACTCCGGTACCAGACAATTTAGAACAGAAAGAATAGAGCATCACACATAGATTAGATAGATAGAAACCAGGGGAGGAGTCCTGAGGAGATAATTTGCATATTCCCACTGCATTTTGGGGTAAGTGAAGAGTCTCCGCGAGCTCAAAGAACACTGGATTTTGGCTGTTGGAGCTGAAAAGAGGACATCGGTAAACCAGGGAAGGAGTCCTGAGGAGATAATTTGCATATTCCCACTGCATTTTGGGGTAAGTGAAGAGTCTCCGCGAGCTCAAAGAACACTGGATTTTGGCTGTTGGAGCTGAAAAGAGGACATCGGTAAACCAGGGGAGGAGTCCTGAGGAGATAATTTGCATATTCCCACTGCATTTTGGGGTAAGTGAAGAGTCTCCGCGAGCTCAAAGAACACTGGATTTTGACTGTTGGAGCTGAAAAGTGGACATCGGTAAACCAGGGGAGGAGTCCTGAGGAGATAATTTGCATATTCCCACTGCATTTTGGGGTAAGTGAAGAGTCTCCGTGAGCTCAAAGAACACTGGATTTTGACTGTTGGAGCTGAAAAGAGGACATCGGTAAACCGCGCGCCGCATTTTGAAGCTTTTTTTTTAAGCTTTTTTCACTGTTTTCAGAACATTAACAATAAGAACATGGAAGAGTCCAGGAGCCATTTGGTGAGCTGCATATCCTGCTACATGTTCACAGACTTGCCAGTGGAAAAGCCAAACTTCACATGCCAGAAATGCAAGCTTGTGTCCCTGTTGGAGGAAAAGTTGCGAAATCTAGAAGAGAGGTTAACTACCTTGAAAATCATTAAGGAAGGTGAAGAGTTCTTAGACAGAGCAGAATTATCTCTTCATGATTCAGAAAGAGAAGAAATTCGAACTGCACCTGACGAAACAGAGGAATGGAAGCATGTGACCCACAGAAGCAGGAGGATCGAGAGGCAGTCAGCACCCATACTGCTCAGGAACCAGTACCAGGCTCTCACGCAGGAGAACCATGAAGAAATACAGCAAAATAAGACTTTGCCAGCAATGAATAACCTTGTAAGCCCTCAGAATCCTCCTGGATGGAGAAAGAAGAATGTTGTGAAGAAAAAACGGAGAGTGGTGGTCATGGGGGATTCCCTGTTAAGAGGAACAGAGGCCGCTATCTGCAGACCAGACATAACCTCAAGAGAAATGTGCTGTCTTCCAGGAGCAAAAATTAAAGATGTGTCTGACAGGATATCAAGACTCTTCAGACCTACAGATCACTACCCATTCCTGCTAATACATGTGGGGACAAATGACACCACAAGAAAGGACCTGGAAACCATCTGCAGTGACTTTGAAGACTTAGGCAAGAAAGTGAAAGAATTGGGAGCGCAGGTGGTCTTCTCATCCATCCTCCCAGTGGATGGCCATGGAACAATGAGGTGGAATAAGATTCTACAGGTGAACAACTGGCTACGTCGATGGTGCCGTCAACAAGGATTTGGATTTCTGGATCACGGAATGAATTACCTATACGATGGACTACTTGCTAGAGATGGGGTGCACCTTACGAAGACTGGAAAACATGTATTTGGAAGTCGCCTTGCTACACTCATCAGAAGAGCTTTAAACTAGAACAATGTGGGAAGGGAAGCAAAAGGCCAGAAAAAGCCATACAGCTGACAAATACTATTGAGATCTCTGCTACTGGAAGTGGAAAGGAAGAACAAAGACAAAACAATTTAAATAATAAAAATATGGGAGGAAGAGAAACCTAAAAACTAAAATGTTTTTATACAAATGCACAAAGCATGGGCAACAAACAAGGAGAATTGGAACTACTAATGCAGGAAAAGGAATATGATGTCATTGGAATCACTGAAACTTGGTGGGACGATACACATGATTGGAATAAAAGGCTAAAAGGATACAACTTATTTGCAAGAAACAGACTTGATAAACGAGGAGGAGGTGTTGCATTGTATGTTAGAAAAGCGTATATCTGCACAGAGATTGAAGCTTCAGAGACTGGGAGTTCTGTGGAAACTGTTTGGGTAAGAATACAAGGAGAGAACAACGGAAAGGACACCATTGTAGGCATTTACTACAGGCCACCTGGGCAAGCTGAAGATATGGATGAACTCTTTATGTATCAAATGACCAAGTTCTCCAAAAAATATGACGTAGTGGTCATGGGAGATTTCAACTATCCAGACATTTGTTGGGAATCTCTCTCAAGTAAAACTAACAGGTCAAGCAAATTCTTATCCTCTCTTGCTGACAACTTTATCTTCCAAAAGGTAGGGGAGAAAACAAGGGGATCTGCTACTTTGGATCTAATCCTTATAAACAGGGAGGAAATGGTTGAGGAGGTAAAGGTGGCTGGGACCCTAGGAGGCAGCGATCATGCTATTATAGAATTTTGGATAACTAGAGGAGGAAGACATGTGAAGACTCAGACTTCAAGGTTAGATTTTAGAAAGGCAGATTTTAAGAGACTCAGAAAGAGAATAGGAGGGATCCAATGGCTGGATGTCCTTAAGGACAAAAATGTCCAGGAAGGATGGGAAATTTTTAAAAATGAGATTCTCAAAGCACAATCGTTAACAATCCCGAAAAGTAGGAAGAATGGGAAGCATTTAAGGAAACCAGGATGGATGAACACAGAACTTAAACACATGCTAAAAAGAAAGAAAGAAATGTTTATTAAATGGAAAGAGGGAGGCATATCTAAAGAAGATTATAATGCAGTCTGCAGATCCTGCAGGGCACGTATCAGGTTAGCTAAAGCTGACAATGAATTAAGGCTTGCAAGAGATGTCAAAAGCAATAAAAAAGGATTTTGGGGGTATGTCAAAAGTAAAAGAAAAGTCAAAGATGCTATAGGATTTTTACAGGATGAAAATGGAGAAATGGTAAGAGAGGATGTTGAGAAGGCCAAACTTTTTACTTCCTATTTTGCATCTGTTTTCTCTCAGAAAGAAAATGTAACATCAACTGATCTTCACTGTCCTTTTAAAGGAATAGAGGAATCCAAGTTATCTGTAAACAGAAAGATTGTGAGGGAATATTTAGCTAACATAAATGAGTTCAAGTCTCCAGGTCCAGATGAATTACACCCCAGAGTACTGAAGGAGATCGTAGAAGAAATTTTAGAACCACTCTCCATAATCTTTGAAAATTCTTGGAGAACAGGAGAAGTCCCAGAAGACTGGAGAAGAGCAAATGTTGTTCCTATCTTCAAAGAGGGGAAGAAGGTGGACCCAGGGAACTATAGGCCGGTGAGTCTGACTTCTATACCAGGAAAGATCTTTGAACAAATTATTAAACAACATGTATGTAAGTACATGGATAAGAATGAAGTGATTAATCAGAGTCAGCATGGGTTTGTAACTAACAAGTCATGTCAGACTAACTTAATTTCCTTCTATGACAGAATCACTGACTGGGTGGATCAGGGAAATGCTGTAGATATAGTATATCTTGACTTCAGCAAAGCATTTGACAAAGTATCTCACACCATCCTTATTGAAAAAATGACCAAGTATGCAATGGACCAGGCAACTGTTAGGTGGATTCATAACTGGCTTAGTGATCGGACTCAAAGGGTGGTTGTAAATGGCTTCACATCCAGCTGGATGAATGTCTCAAGTGGGGTACCACAGGGCTCTGTCCTGGGACCTGTATTGTTCAACATCTTTATCAATGATTTAGATGAAGGAATTGAGGGTAAACTGATTAAATTTGCTGATGACACAAAGCTAGGAGGGATAGCTAATACTAGAGAAGAGAGAGAGAGGATTCAAAAAGACCTAAATAAACTGGAGCAGTGGGCAGCAACCAACAGAATGGTTTTTAACAGGGAAAAATGCAAAGTACTACATCTGGGCAATAAAAATGAAAAAAGCATATACAGAATGGGAGGAATAGAGCTAAGCAACAGTACATGTGAAAAAGACTTAGGTATACTAATAGATCATAGACTAAACATGAGTCAACAGTGTGATGCAGCAGCAAAAAAGGCAAATACAATTCTGGGATGTATTAACAGAAGCATACAGTCTAGATCACGTGAAGTCATTATCGGTCTTTACTCCTCTTTGGTCAGACCTCATCTGGAATACTGTGTCCAGTTTTGGGCACCACATTTTAAAAAAGACATAGACAAACTGGAGCAAGTTCAGAGAAGAGCGACCAGAATGGTGACTGGTCTGCAAACCATGTCCTATGAGGAACGGTTGCAGGATTTGGGAATGTTTAGCTTGCAAAAAAGAAGACTGAGAGGAGACTTAATAGCTGTCTACAAATATGTCAAGGGCTGTCACATTGTAGAAGGATCATCTTTATTCTCATTTGCACAAGGAAAGACTAGAAGCAATGGGATGAAACTAAATGGGAGGAGACACAGATTAGATATTAGAAAAAACTTTTTGACAGTTAGGGTGATTAATGAGTGGAACAGGCTGCCACGAGAGGTGGTGAGTTCCCCTTCAATGGACGTCTTCAAACAGAGGCTGGACAGACATCTGTCTGAGATGATCTAGTGAATCCTGCTTTGAGCAGGGGGTTGGACCAGATGACCCAGGAGGTCCCTTCCAACTCTACCATTCTATGATTCTATGATTCTATGAAACATGTGAGTCACATATATAATAAGTACAGTGATAGTGTTGATTACTGTACTTGTCATTTAGTGTTAAAATAAAGGATTTATTAAAGGGGCGTGGCTTGGCTGGACATGTGAGCGGTCGCAGAACAGATCAGCTTCGGGAGCAATAGCCTGTAAAAGTCTCTACTGGGCCCTAAATAGTAATAAAACCAGAGATAACATCTCCCTCTGAGCTCCTGTAACCATGGTGCACAACAGAGGAGTTTTTTATGGCTGGGAAATCAGGCAGATGGCACCATGAGGTGACTACAGGAGCAGACAGAAAATATCAAGATGGCGCCGAGAAACTGAAGCTTTCCACATCCCCAGATGCACCAGGCAAGTCTACTTCCATGAATGCTGCAGTTAAACTAGCTAGTTATGCTAGGACAAACAGAGCAGCCCCCTTGAGTAATACAGTGCTTGCACAGATAAAGGGGATGGCTAATCACTTCTCTGCTCTCCCAGGAGAATGTGACAATACAGATAATACTGACACCTCAGAAAACAGCCTGCATCTTCGGCCAGAGGTTAACCCCTTCAGCACTCTCTCAACCCAGCAGACAGAAGAGCCTACAATTAAGGATGTTTTCATGGTTGTTACACAGTATGGATCTGTCCTGTCCTCACTTAGTAATCAAATGGGTGAGATTAAGGAAGAACTTTCCTATATGAGACAGGGGCTGCAGAAAGTAACAGATCGCACCACAGCAGCTGAGAGGAGAATTAGTGATTTGGAGGACAAACAGCCTCAAATTATCAGTGACTATCGCAGACATGACCAACAGATCCTGGCATTGCTAGCTAAAACTGACGATCTGGAGAACAGACTCAGGCGGAATAATATAAGGGTGATTGGCATCCCTGAAAAAACCGAGAGCAATAACCCTACTGAGTAGTTTGAGAAATGGCTGCTCTCCCTGTTTGGGGCAGAACACCTGACCCCTCTTTTTGCTGTGGAAAGGGCGCACAGAGTTCCTACTCGGCTGTTACCCGGAGCCCCGCCGCGGCCAGTCTTAATGAAGCTGCTCCACTATAAGGACCGTGACGGCATCCTTAAGGCAGCTCGTGATAAAGGGGACATCTCCGTCAATGGTCAAAAGGTGTCCTTTTTCCCTGACTACTCCATTGAAGTGTCAAAATGCAGGGCACAATTTGTGGATGTGAAACGCCGGCTACGCCAGCTAAAAATACCATACTCCATGCTTTACCCGGCGAAACTCAGAGTGGCCGCCCTGGGAGGGACCTCCTTTTTTGAAAATCCTAAGGAAGCACTCCGCTGGCTTGATCTAAATGAACAGCAACTTCGCCAGAACCCACAACGTTGAATGAAGACGTATAACTTAAGTCATGTGCCATCAGAAGATATCTGATTGACTGTTGGAGTCATAATTCTTACCAAGTATCCCACGGCCCAGCGGAAAATGGATATTCTGTTTATTATCCTAAAATGACAGGCTCCCAAGAAACGTTTATTTTTCTCTTTTAGTAGGTTGCTCGCTTGCTTCATGTGCGGATGCGAGTTGGACTGGTACCCCCATCCATCTGATTTTTCTGGATGGATCGGTATTTTTCTGTTTGTATGTTTTTGTAAGTTGTATGATTATAGATAGTTATGTTAACGCTTGTCATACGTATCCTGTCCATCCCCTATGCGTTATATCCTAATGGCTAACCAAGTAAAATTCCTTTCTTGGAATGTGAGAGGGTTGGGAGACCCCTTAAAGAGGACGGCTGTCATGGAATATATACGGGGAATTCACCAGCAGTGGTATGTCTGCAGGAAACGCATATAGAAAAAAGTAATATAGTGGCCCTGAAGCGTTCATGGATCAGCCATAGTTTTCATTCTACCTTTTCAAGTTACTCGAGGGCTGTCAGTATTTTAGTACATAGATCTATCCCTTTTGAATTGATATCCGCTAAGGTGGATGAGGAGGGCAGATTCATTGGGATTCATTGTAGAATATTCACCAAAGAATTATTACTAGTGGCAGTCTACATTCCCCCTCCCTATAATAATATCATTATGAAGGAAATTGCGTCACTCATAGACAAAGTACCGGGGTCCCTGTGCTATGCATGGGAGATTTTAACAATATTGTACACCCATACTGGGATAGATTCAGATCAGACACAGCTACAGAGGCTACCCCCATAACTAAGTTTGGTGAGCTCCTGTCAGAGTTATCCTTGACTGATATATGGCATCTTAAATATCCCAAAACACAACAATTCTCCTGCTACTCTAAATCACATAACACCCTCTCCCGCATAGATTTAGTACTGGGAACAGAACACATTCTCCCTTTAGTGGAAAGGGTGGAATATTTACCTAGAGTACTGTCGGACCACTCACCCCTGATGATGAGCCTATGCCTTTTGTCTAGATTGGAAGCTACCCTTACTAGATGGTCCATGAATCCCTTTTGGTTGCAAATCATAGACACAAATTTGATTACATCAAAACTATTTTATAGAAAATAACTCACTATGGGACGCTATGAAGGCCTGTCTGAGGGGAGTCTTGATACAAGCTATAAATAGATCCAAGACTAAAACTAACCAATTTGGGGAATTCTTGCAAGACAGGGTTAGACTCACGGAAAATAAATTTGTCCAATCAGGTACAGAGGAGGACCTAATGACCTGGAAAGAGGCGCAGGAGGCATACTCCACACACATTAGGGAGAAGGCCAAGAATAAGCGACTATTTTCCCAAACACATTTTTATGAAGAAGGGGAAAAGGCAGGGCATTTACTGGCTTTGATTGCAAGGGCTCAAATAGGGACATCCTTTATAGGCGCTTTAAAAAATAAGGAAGGTGCAATGGTTAATCAGCCAGATCAAATATCAAATACTTTCAGAGAATTTTATCAGGACTTATACAGAACCAAAACACGGTTTAACAGAGAACAAATCCTGACTTATTTTGAGGGGATTGATCTTCCAGCTATCTCTGAAGCAGATAAAAATACTTAAATAGTCCCCTGCAATTAGAGGAGTTACAAATGGCCACAGCTTCAATGGCCAATACTAAATCACCAGGGTTGGACGGGTTCCCTATGGAAATATACAAAAAATTTGGGGATATATTACTACCTCAATTGCTTCCAGGAGGCAGCCAGGGAAGGCATTCTGCCCCTCTCAATGAGAGAAGCAGTTATTGTAGTGATACCCAAACCGGGTAAGGATCCATTGCTCCCCGAATCCTATAGGCCTATATCCCTGCTACCTACAGACATTAAAATTATAGCAAAAGTTCTGGCCTCCAGGTTAAATAACATAATATCTAATGTTATACATAGTGATCAATCGGGCTTTATGCCAGCTAGGTCTACAGCCGTTAATATCCGTAGACTATTTCTTAATCTTCAGCTGCCAGTGGACAATGCAGGAGACAGGGTTATTTGCTCGCTAGACGCTGCTAAAGCATTTGACTCTGTTGAATGGGAATATCTATGGGTAGTTTTGGAGAAATTTGGTATGGGCGCTGGATTTATTTCATGGATCAAGCTACTATATGAGAGGCCATTGGCACGATTAAGGGTAAATGGGCGTCTTACTTCAGCCTTTGAACTGGGGAGGGGTACCCGGCAGGGCTGCCCGTTGTCCCCTTTACTGTTCGCACTGGCCATTGAACCACTAGCTGCGGCTATCAGGATGCACCCTGGCATAATGGGATTTCGCAGAGGGAATATAGAGTTGAAAATTGCGCTTTATGCTGACGATGCACTACTATTTTTAGCGGAAGCCTCCAAAACATTATCTGTAGCTATGGAGACAATCGAGAAGTTTGGGAAATTTTCGGGTTTGGTGATTAATTGGACTAAGCCAGTACTGCTTCCAATAGATAATGGGAACATTAATGCACCTCGCTATACTGACTCGGGCTTACAAGTGGTCAATGAATTTAAATATTTGGGTATTAATGTAACATCTAAAGTAACTGACTATGAGAAACTAAACCTCAACCAAATACTGGCTAGATTCAAGTATAAACTGGACACGTGGTCTAAATTGCCACTGTCAGTGGTGGGCCGCACTAACTTGGTCAAGATGATCTGGATGCCACAATTGCTATATGTATTGCATAATTCTCCAATATGGCTTCCCCAGAGATATTTCCTTAAAGTAAACAGCATGTTCTGGGACTTAATCTGGGGAAAACAAGCTCCAAGAATTAAACTGGAAACTTTGCAAAGAGATAAAGCAATGGGTGGCCTTGCTGTCCCAAATCCGTGGGTTTATTATATGGCAGCTCAGCTCCAGCATATTCGTGGGTGGGACGACCCTGGAGGGGGAGGGGGGGCTCAACGTCTTCTACTCCAATCACATTTTAAATCACTCAGACTCTATGAAGCATTGGAGGCTCACAAATTTAGGACTCCCTCTTGTAGAACCCCAACTACGCTGTTAATACACAAACTTTGGTGGGCAGTGAGGAAATTACAGGGGATACAAGGGATCTCACAATTTACATCACTGTGGGAAACGCCATGGCTCCCTAACCTATATAAATTGGAAGGGTTTAAAAATTGGAGTCTAAAAGGACTAGAAAAATTCACTCATGTTTTAGCGGGAGATTCACTCAAGGAGTTTTCACAGATACAAAATGAATATGGACTGCCCAACACCGAATTTTATAAGTACCTTCAGTTACGACATGCATATCAGGCAGAGGGTCTTGTCCCAAATAATGAAGTTCCTCAAAATGCTATAATACAGAGAATGGCTAGCTCACATAATTCTGGGGGGCTAATCTCATTGCTTCCCAGGTTACTAATATCAGCCCCCAGCTGAATACCTAGCATTTACTAGCTATTAAAATGGGGGACCCCAAAAAAAATGACGTGGGGTTGATGTCAGCTGGCATTATAAGCTGACATCAACCCCAGCCCTATTACCCCACTGCCACCGCTACAGGGCAGTGGGAAGAGCTAGGCTAAGTGCCAGAATTGGCACATCCTATGGATGCGCCATTTCTGGGGCGGCTGACGGCTGGTGTTTCTAGCCTGGGAGGGGGCCAATATTCATGGCACCCTTCCTGGGCTATTAATATCAGCCCCCAGCTGTTTGCCTAGCCTTTGCTAGCTATTAAAATAGGGGGGACCCCACGTCATTTTTTTTTGGGTCCCCCATTTTAAAAGCTAGTAAAGGCTAGGTATTCAGCTGGGGGCTGATATTAGTAACCGGGGAAGCTCCGTGGGTATTACCCCCTTCCCAGGCTTCAAACATCTGCCCCAGCCGTCTGCTTAACCTCCGCTAGAGACTAAAATTACGGGGAACCCCACGCCAATTTTTTTTTTTAATAAATCCTTTATTTTAACACTAAATGACAAGTACAGTAATCAACACTATCACTGTACTTATTATATATGTGACTGACATATTTCTATCTATCTAATCTATGTGTGATGCTCTATTTTTTCTGTTCTAAATTGTCAGATACCGATGTATGCTGCTCATGAATTGCCGGCCGGCTTTTTTTTAAAGAGACTGGTCCATGAAAACACTATTATTATTCTTTTAATAAATCCTTTATTTTAACACTAAATAACAAGTACAGTAACCAACACTGTCACTGTACTTATTATATATGTGACTGACATGTTTCTATCTATCTAATCTATGTGTGATGCTCTATTTTTTCTGTTCTAAATTGTCGAGTACTGGTGTATGCCGCTGCTGAATTGCCGGCTTTTCATGTTTCACTGTGAGCACTGTTCCCATCGATTTGGGCAACCACTGTAATGCTACAACCACCATGGCTGCGGCATTACAGTGAGTGTCAGACAATCCCTGCATGATTGGTGCTCTAAAGAGCGCCAAACATGCAGGACGGGGACCCGAGCTCCCGCCCGAGCATCTCGAAAGTACTCGGCGTGCTCCGAGCATCTCGAGTACTGAGATGCTCGGGCGAGTACCAAGCAGTGGAGAGCATGCTCGCTCATCACTAATAAGGTGTAAAAAAACATAACGTGCTAATTTCATTGTCCACCATTATAGATCGTTAGATTAATATGCCGGGTGTCTATAATGCTACAAATGGCCCTAGAGTAGCATGTGGAATGCACGCCCAGAGTATGGACCGCACTTCCGCTTGTGTGGACCGCAGGAGCATCACTTCGGGTGACGCAGCATCCGGTGATGTCACATTCCGGCCGGAGCCAAAAGTGAAACGCAAACCAGCCCAATGGAACGCAGATGCATCACAACTAGTGAGGTCACATCCGGTGACGTCACCGCATACAGCATCCGGGCTGGTTACCAAGATTGCGTAGTTGCAATTACCAGGAGGTTCACAGTGCACATGTTTAGTCAGTCAAACAATTATCAAATCAAGAAAAAAATCACTGGGTGACACACACGCATTGAGACAAAACCAAATGTAGGTATACATCAAGCTCAATGAACTAGTGGACACTGTATAAGTGGTAAAATTAACTGGAATGTAAGGGTTACCTCTGGCAGGAACTATTATAGAATTAGGATGAAAGCAGCCACTAGAGCTTTATATTAGACAATGTATGGGAAGGTCAGAGTACTAATAGAGATGTATGTAAAAGCACACATGTAAAGGGATAATTATGGGACCATAGGAGGAAGTCAAGCAAATTACAGGGGACTATATAAAGCAATTATATGTACACTGCTCATTCATGCCCAGAGGGGACACTGTATCCAGATAATAAATCCACCTTGTTTCCGCCTGCAGAACCAGCCTGTCCCAATTCCCTCCTCTCTGTGGTTTCCCTATGTGATCAATCCCCATAAATTTGATGAGTTTGGTAAACGCGTCGGGACTAGAGGGAAAGCACAGGGCTATAGAGTGCAGTGGCTAGATGTGGACTGTCCTTGTAAGGGCAGGAGCAAGGGATTGTTAGGGACAGTATAGATCTCTTAGGGAAATAACAGGGGCAGATTTCTATGCCTTATCCCTGGAAGTGGATCTGCCTCCCCTCCTTGGAGAACTCCTCCCGGTACCATAAATGTTCTGCAACTCAAGGGTGAGGACGTTCCTTATATATTAGTTATCTAGCACTGTCTATATTTTTTATAAATTTGTGAGTATTCTGGCTTTGTGTGTCCATTGACAACATTGAGAATTTATGTTTGATACCGGTTTACTCCTCTTGATTGCTATTTCTTCTTGTCCATCCAATATTGGCTGGACACTGTAGCAGGCATTGTTCAGGTCGGGATTAGTGTTGAGCCACCCCCGTAGTGTTCGAGTTCGGTTCGGTTCGTCGAACACCCGTGTGTTCGCCGAACTGTTCGTCGAACTGTTCGTCGAACACCTTCGAACACCGTTAAAACCAATGGCAGGCAAACAAAAACACATAGAAACACATAGAAAACAGCTTCAAAGGTGTCCAAAAGCTGACAAACTGCTCAGAAGACATAACTAACACATGGAAAAGTGACAAGTACATATAGTCATGCGAAAATAAAAGAGGTGGAGGAGTAAAAGGAGGGGGAGACACAGATATAGGCATGTCATGCCCTTCTAAAATCCAAAAAGTGAGAAGCCGACACGGCCAGTCCGCTCCTGCCCGTGCCACCTCCGTGTCGCCGGGTTTGTGCCAGAGCCGCGGTGAACCCTGACGGCCAGCCCCCCTCTCCCAATACTGGTGCCTGTACGCTGGTGGGTCGAGCGAGCCCCCCTGTGGTGGAGGCAGCTCTAAGCTTTTTAATTTAAATTGTCTCTCTAATTTGAATGAATACACTTTAAATCCATTTACAAGGATCTATTGGAGGGCAAGTCTCATGCCAGCAGCCGCGGTAATTCCAGCTCCAGTAGCGTCCACTAAAGCTGCTGCAGTTAAAAAGCTTTTATAAGGATCGAGCTCGGCTGTCCACCGCAAGGCATCCTACTGCCAGTCCCAGCCCCTATGCCTTGGGGTGCCTCCTGATGCTCTTCACTAAGTATCCCATGGTCCCGAAGCATTTCCTTTGAAAAAATTAAGTGTCTAAACTACAGGTGGTGCAGCTTGCTTAACAGCCGGGATAATCCGCTCACTAGCAGACACTGCTACTAGGCACAAAATATTTCCTGGGCTAGATGCAGTTAAAAATTTGTAATTAGATACTCTCGTTGGATGCTGAGAAAGCATTCCATAGAGTCTCCTGGCACGCCATATATGATTCTCTTAAAAAGCTTGGGGTAGGGGTCTAGGGGACCCTTTTATAGCCAAAATCACGGCCCTGTATCGCAATACGTCACCTAGGCTGAAGATAAATGGAACTGTAGCACCCTGAGGGCTCGGTTGCTACAGACGTATTGCACCTCACCCAGAGGTGTGATATCTCACTCTCAGGTAAGGATGGAGTGTGGATCAGGACCCGACACCTGCATGCATTACACCACATTGCCGTGGGGCAGGGCGACCAATATGCCCCTGAGATGGGCACGACAGTCCCTGTCCCTGGCTGGAGTGGGGGGAGGGAACACTGAGGAAGGGGAACCCTGTAGTGCAGGAGCAGGGAGGAAGCAGTTCCTGGGTGCATTGAGAAGGGAGTATAAAAGGTGGGCACCATCTTAGTTCAGTGCAGAGAAGTCTGAGCAGAAGTGGCAGGGAGCAGGGGCTCTGCATGAGCTCTGCTCCGGAGGCGGGCCTAGTAACAGAGGCCCAGGCCTGGAAGAGGGAGAAGGAAGGAAGAGGAGCGGAGAAGGCTCCAGGAACGAGGAATGAAGGGATCCCAGGGGTGCGGACGGGCGAGTCGCCACCGCACGCCCGAATCCACCTGCGTGGAGGGGTCAGGGCAAAGGGGGAGACCGGTCCCCGAACTAGTGGAGGCAGGAAACGACCCTCAGCTAGAAACCGGAGGCTCTGACATTTTATGTGGCGCAGCCCCTCGCTACACCCGGTAGGAAGGCACCACATAGGGTCAGGGAAACTGGCGCCAAGTTTACCAAGAGGAGGCCCGAGGCAGCCGGACAGAAGTGTTGGTAAGAAAGGCCAGACAAAGGACACACAAAGGGGGTCCTGTGAAGTGCTCCAAAGTTATCTGGGAGTTGTCTGAGCCCCTCACCTGGTGAGCACAGTACGACGTGGGCAGCCGTTACCTGCAGACGTGGTCTGGATAATAAGAACTGTGAGTAAAGGCCCTGAACTGCATCACTGACTCCGTGTCGTTACTGCTGCTGCCCTGCACCATCACCCCCATCCTCCGCATACACTGCCCTGAGGCTATACTCCTCCCGTGGGGAGTTATGCTACGCTCTGCTGCACTCACAACACCAGCCTCAGTGGTCTGCCCTGTAGCGGCGGTTCACTCTGACCGCAATCCACGGGTGGCGTAGTCGGACATTTAAACATGAAAACCACATAAATAGTTCCGCCACTGGTTTGACCGCCCTGAGCCACGGAACTGGGTCGCCGCCACGAAGACTACAACCACCAGCATCCACCAAAAAGGGTCCGGCTCCGGGTGTCCCAAGGCCCAGGGGGTGCGTCAGAACATTTTCATCACCTTTCACAATCACCAATGGGACAAGGCAGTGATGTCCTCTGTCCCCTCTCTTATACATCCTAGTGACGGAGCACCTGCTCTCATCAATTCGCCATAACCCCAATATTAGGTGGATTGAGGTGGGAGGCACCGAGTACAAGTGCTCTCTATTTGCTGATGATGTCCTAGTATATATCACTCAATCACATATATCCATCCATGCTGTTATGGCTGAAATAGATCACTTTGTTACATGGTAAAATTTTAAAATCAATGCAGCGAAGTCTGAGGCCCTCGATGTCTCCCTCCCCAAATCCATATAGGATTCCATCCAGTCCAACTTTCCCTTTGCCTGGCCCTCACAGGGTATCAAATACTTAGGAATTCCTATTCATAGAGACCTCTCCCATCTATGTTATCTTAATTTTGGGCCCTTTATTGAACAACTCCATACAGACCACGGTTGGCAAGTTAGAACTGTAAGATTCACTACGTGAACCACTGGTGTTTTGTGGAAAAGCACATGTACACTGCGTTCCAAATTATTATACAAAAAGTGTTTAGGAGTGATAAGGGAAGAATTTGTTTGTTTGTCAGTTAAACTCATTGATGGTGATGTGTGTCAGGGCTCTTTATATCACTGTAAGCAATTGCAGACACCTGTGCTAATTAGTTTGGCAGGTGTGTCCAATGAAAGTCAAGACTACTTAAGAAGGCTCTCTCACATTATTAAGCAGCCTACATTTTCTGCCAAAATGGGAAAGAAAAAGGATGTGTCGGCTGCTGAGAAGCAACAAATTGTGGAGTGTTTAGGTCAAGGCATGACTACAATCAACATTGTGCGATGATCAGGATGAAGTGTCTTGGCAATCAAGAAGTATGTAGCTGATTCACAGTACACACGTGTGCGTGCTGATAAGGGCAAATTGAGGACTCTTTCCTACAGGCAATTACGTCAGGTTGAAAGAGCAGCGGCAAAAAAGCCTTGTCATAGCAGCAGACAAGTTTTTGAAGCTGCTTGTGCCTCCAACGTCCCCCGAACAACAAGATGCAGGGTCCTTCAGAGGTTTGCAGCTGTGCATGCGCCATCCTGTCGACCTCCTCTATCCACTTCACACAAGCAGAAACGGCTCCAGTGGGCCAAACATTACATGAAGACTGATTTCAAAACTGTTTTGTTCACGGATGAGTGCCGTGCAGCGCTCGATGGTCCAGATGGATGGAGTGGAGGATGGCTGGTTGATGGACACCCCACGCAAACACGGCTACAGCGCCAACAAGGAGGAGGTGGAGTAATGTTTTGGGCTGGAATCATGGAGAGAGAGATTGTCGGCCCCTTTAGGATCCCTGAAGGCGCTAAAGATGAACTCCATAATGTATGTGGATTTTCTCAAACAGCACTTCCTGCCATGGTTCAAGAAGAAGAACCGTGTATTTCACAGCAAGATCATTTTTCTGCATGATAATGCACCATCTCATGCTGCACATAAAACATCTGCATCTCTGGCTGATATGGGCATAAAAGGGGACAAACTTATGGTGTGACCCCCATGCTCCCCTGACCTCTACCCCATTCAGAACCTTTGGAGCATCATTAAAAGGAGTGTCTATGATGGCGGGAGGCAGTTCACATCTAAGCAACAGCTCTAAGCAACAGCTATTCTGTCCTCATGCAAAACAATTGAAGCAGAAACCATCCAAAACCTGACAAATTCAATGGACGAGAGAGTTCAGAAGCTCCTTTCGAACAAGGGGTCCTATGTGAAAATGTAACATCACCTAGAATAAAGTTTTGAGTTGAAAACTGTTTGATTTCAGTTTCTAACAACCTGCTAATGCTTATAATTTCAAAAATGACCATTTTTTTGGTCTTTATTAAAATGAAAAGGTTGATCGAAAAGTTTGGGGGATCTAAGAGTGTGGCAACCCAGTAGTCATGATTACTTCGAATTCTGACAATATGAGGGTCATGCTGCAGGTAGTGCAGCAAGAAGGCACTTATGTGCCTTGCGCATCTCGGAGCCCCAAAATTATTTTCCGGGCTAGATGCAGCTAAAAATTATTTTTAATTTTAAATCTGGTGAAGCTTTAGTATAGATGGCCTAATAGGATCAGTGCTGCACACTGCTACAAAGCCCAAATTATTTTCCAGTCAAGATACAGATAAACATGATTAGTAATTTGAAAGCTTAAAATGGTTGGTAGGGTGATTTTAACCAATCATCAAGCTTTTACTCTCCCCAGGATGACACAGGGGTAGAAAAGTCGTTTCGGATCCATGATTTGTTCATCTTTATGAACGTGAGTCTGTCTACATTATCAGTGGAGAGCCGCGTGCGCTTATCTGTCAGCACACCACCAGCAGCGCTGAACACACGTTCAGACAGAACGCTGGCTGCGGGGCATGACAAGATCTCCAAGGCGTAAGTGGCTAGCTCCGGCCATTTATCCAGATTGGAAGCCCAAAAAGAGCAAGGGTCCAGTGACACAGTCGTGGCTTCAATGTTTACTTGGAGATACTCCTGTACCATCGTCTCTAGGCGTTGACTATGTGTCAGACTTCTTGTCTCCTGTGGCCTTGCAAAGGATGGGCTAAAAAAGTGGTGAAATGATTCCGCAAAATTGATGTTACCAGCAGATACTGTGGTTCTGTTACGGTTTGAGTGCTGAACACTTGACGGTCCCACGGTTGGCAAGTTGGAACTGTGAGATTCACTACGTGCACCACTGGTATTTTGTGGAAAAGCACATGTAAGATTCTGCAACAGTCTCTGCTGATACTCCTGCATGCGTGCATCCCTTTCTATGGCAGGAATAATTTCGGCAAATTTACTTTTGTACCGGGGATCTAACAGTGTGGCAACCCAGTAGTCAGGATTATTTCTAATTCTCACAATTCGAGGGTCATGTTGCAGGTAGTGCAGCAAGAAGGCACTCATGTGTGTTGCGCATCCAGGAGCACCAAGTCCCTGTTGTGTTGGTGGCGAGGTAACAATCATGCTTCCTTCCTCTGTCCTCTCCCCCCAACCTCGCACAACAGAAATGTGATCAAGGTCTCCCTCATCTGATGAGTCTTCCATCAGTTCGTCCTCCACTTCTTCCTGGGCTCCTGCACCTTCCTCACTAGTTTGGCTGCTACCATGCGCCCTCGTAAAACCATCTCCCCCACCCTCACATGCCTGCCGCCTTGGTGCTGCCGACCGTCTGGACCTTGCAGATGTTAGCCCTTCCGCATACAACTCCTCCTCCTCTACTTCCTCCACCTCCTCTTGTGCCACCACCTGACTCCGAATTCTGTTTAACATGTGCTCCAGCATGTAAATCACCGGAATAGTCATGCTGATAATGTCATCATCAGCACTAAACATCTTCGTCGCCATTTCAAAACTGTGCAGAAGGGTGCATAGGTCCCTGATCTGAGACCACTCCTCCAGCGTGATTTGCCCCACCTCTGAATCTCGTTGGCCCAGGCTATACGTCAGAACGTATTGCACCAGGGCTTGTCGGTGCTGCCACAGTCGCTGCAACATGTGCAGAGTTGAATTCCACCGGGTAGGCACATCGCATTTTAGCCGGTGAAGTGGCAGGCCCAACGACTTCTGTAGAGATGTAAGTCGCTGAGCTGCGGGATGCGAACGGCGGAAGTGAGCACACAGCGACCGTGCCCTCTGCAGAAGGCCATCTAGTCTGGGATAGTGGGCTAAAAATTGCTGGACAACCAGGTTCAACACGTGAGCCATACAAGGCACGTGTGTGACATTGCCCCGGTGAAGGGCCGCACCCAGGTTTGCAGCATTGTCGCACACGGCCTTCCCTGGTTTCAGGTCCAGTGGAGACAACCATTCATGAAATTGGTTCTCCAGAGCTGACCACAACTCCTCAGCTGTGTGACTCACATTTCCCAGACATTTCAATGTAAAAACCGCCTGATGACGTTGAGCCCTACTGCCAGCATAGTAAGGAGGTGTGCAGGATCCCTTCTGCGCAGTTAGAAAGCTTGTGGCATGACCAGACAGGCTTTGGGTGCAGGTGGAAGACCGAGAGGAGGTTGAGGAGGCAGAAGCAGTGGAGGAACTTTGACATAAAGAGGATTGACGCATAACTCGTGGGGACGGCAAGACTTGGACAGCAGCCCCTTGTCCTGCTGTCACCATAGTTACCCAGTGCCCAGTCAGCGACATGTAACGCCCCTGTCCATGCCTACTCGTCCAAGTGTCTGTGGTGAAATGCACCCTGTCACACACAGAGTTTCTCAAAGAAGCAGTGATGTTGTGTGCGACATGCTGGTGGAGCGCAGGCACACCTTTCTTTGAGAAGTAGTGCCGACTGGGCATCTGGTACTGGGGCACTGCGACGGACATAAGGTCTCGAAAATCCTCTGTGTCCACCAGGCGGAAAGGCAGCATTTCTGTAGCCAAGAGCTTGCAGATGGTGAAATTCAACCTCTTAGCTTTCTCATGGCTAGGAGGAAATGGTCTTTTACTTGTCCACATCTGAGGGACCGAGGGCTGGCTATTGTGCTTAGACGGGGTTGATAAGGGTGTCCCCGGCAAACTGCCGGTCTGTGAGGAAGATGCAGGCGGACATGTTAGGTTGCCTTGATCCAAAGGTGGTGCTATCGATGTCGGACAGCGCTCAACACCAGCTGGTGTTACCACCTCCAAAGAAAATGATGACCTGCCAATCACGCTGGCTGTTGCGGGTAAAGAGGTGGCAGGTCTGCGCCCCAAAACAGGTGTGACTGCTGTCCCCCCAGTCACAGAGGATGAAGAGGCCGCGGATGCACAAGATATGGCAGACGGTGATTGGCCCGGCCGGCTAGGCCGCATTGTAGCACACTGAGCTTCCCACTGCAACTTATGCTTCATGTCCATGTGCCGGTTCATGCATGAAGTACTCAAACTATGTATTTTTTGGCCTCTACTTAGCTTTTGCTGACAAATGTTACAGATAACACGAGTTGGGTCATCTTTATCGATCTGAAAAAATGCCCAGGCTATGCAAGGCTTAGCACCCATGCGACCTGAAGAGCCACCACGACTTGTGGTGAGAGGCAGAGTTGTGTTTGAGGATGCAGTTGTTGACGTGCTTCCAGTACTACGTCTCTGTCCAGGAAGGCGCAACCTGACCTCGTCGTCACTAGCATCTTCCTCCACCTCCTCTGCTGACCTCATCTCTTGGCTGACTGTGGGTTGACAGTAAGTGGGATCTCCGACCTCATCATCATCACCCTGTGCGTTATCACACCCGTCGTCCTCAGAGCCAACCTGTTCCTGCCCTGACAAAAAACTAAAGTTGTCGCTCCAATCAGGTATTTGAGTCTTATCATCGTCTTCCTCATTGTCTCCACCAACAGGAGTTACAGTTTGGGAATGAGGGTCTACATTATGGTCAGAACCTTCTGCGTCTGGTCCTGGATCCGACTCATAAAGATTCTGGGCATCAGTGCAGATCATTTCCTCGTCTGGATTCACAGAAGCGCTGGAGTCGACCTCTGATTCCCAGGCTATAGTATGAGTAAACACCTCTGCAGACTCAACCATCTGTTCTACCTCATACTCAGACGGGCAGCTGGAGATTTGGGAGCTGTGAGGAAGCAAGTGCGATTTGGGTGACACCTTTGAGGACTGGAGTATTTGTGATGTTGAAGTTGATGTGGAGGAGAGCCCACTTAAAGGAGCACTTGATATCCGTTGAAGCACCTGCTGTTTTTGTGCCTCATCTGGAATTTGTAGCGATTGGCGTGGCCGTAAGAAAGTGATCTTATCACATTGTCCGCTAAAACAAGTAGACATTTTAGTTTGGCTGGAAGATGGTCTTTCTTCTGCAGATGTTACTGTTGCTTTAACACCTACCCCACGGACACAACCTTTTTTCCCCTTCCCAACACGCCTATTCCCCTTTCCACCAGCAGCAGGCCTTTTTCCACTCATTTTGGTGGTTAACTAATTCACAACTCTGGAGTTGTTTGCACAAAAAAACAATGGATGGTAACCGAGCAGAGCTGAGTGGCCAAACTGTGGTATTAGGCCAAAACTATTGGCTGGGTTAGATGCAGAAAAAAATTATTTTGAATTTGCAACCTGATGGAGGTCAGTATAGATGGACTAATACAAATAGTCCCACACACTGCTAGAAGCCCAAATATTTTTTCAGAGGTACTGTAGATGCAGATAAAAATAATTTTTAATTTGCAACCTGATGGAGGTCAGTATAGATGGACTAATAGACCAAGTCCCACACACTGCTAGAAGCCCAAATATTTTTTCAGAGCTAGATGCAGAAAAAAATTATTTTTAATTTGCAACCTGATGGAGGTCAGTATAGATGGACTAATAGACCAAGTCCCACACACCACTAGAAGCCCAACTATTTTTTCAGAGCTAGATGCAGAAAAAAATTATATTCAATTTGCAACCTGCTGGAGGTCAGTATAGAAGGACTAATAGAACAAGTCCCACACACTGCTAGAAGCCCAAATATTTTTTCAGAGCTAAATCAAGAAAAAAAATATTTTTAATTTGCAACCTGATGGAGGTAAGTATAGATGGACTAATAGACCAAGTCCCACACACTGCTAGAAGCCCAAATATTTTTTCAGAGCTAGATGCAGAAAAAAATTATTTTTAATTTGCAACCTGATGGAGGTCAGTATAGATGGACTAATAGACCAAGTCCCACACACCGCTAGAAGCCCAAATATTTTTTCAGAGCTAGATGCAGAAAAAAATTATTTTTAATTTGCAACCTGATGGAGGTCAGTATAGATGGACTAATAGACCAAGTCCCACACACTGCTAGAAGCCCAAATATTTTTTCAGAGCTAGATGCAGAAAAAAATTATTTTTAATTTGCAACCTGATGGAGGTCAGTATAGATGGACTAATAGACCAAGTCCCACACACCGCTAGAAGCCCAAATATTTTTTCAGAGCTAGATGCAGAAAAAAATTATTTTTAATTTGCAACCTGATGGAGGTCAGTATAGATGGACTAATAGACCAAGTCCCACACACTGCTAGAAGCCCAAATATTTTTTCAGAGCTAGATGCAGAAAAAAATTATTTTTAATTTGCAACCTGATGGAGGTCAGTATAGATGGACTAATAGACCAAGTCCCACACACCGCCAGAAGCCCAACTATTTTTTCAGAGCTAGATGCAGAAAAAAATTATATTCAATTTGCAACCTGCTGGAGGTCAGTATAGAAGGACTAATAGAACAAGTCCCACACACTGCTAGAAGCCCAAATATTTTTTCAGAGCTAAATGAAGAAAAAAATTATTTTTAATTTGCAACCTGATGGAGGTCAGTATAGATGGACTAATAGACCAAGTCCCACACACTGCTAGAAGCCCAAATATTTTTTCAGAGCTAGATGCAGAAAAAAATTATTTTTAATTTGCAACCTGATGGAGGTCAGTATAGATGGACTAATAGACCAAGTCCCACACACTGCTAGAAGCCCAAATATTTTTTCAGAGCTAGATGCAGAAAAAAATTATTTTTAATTTGCAACCTGATGGAGGTCAGTATAGATGGACTAATAGACCAAGTCCCACACACTGCTAGAAGCCCAAATATTTTTTCAGAGCTAGATGCAGAAAAAAATTATTTTTAATTTGCAACCTGATGGAGGTCAGTATAGATGGACTAATAGACCAAGTCCCACACACCGCTAGAAGCCCAACTATTTTTTCAGAGCTAGATGCAGAAAAAAATTATATTCAATTTGCAACCTGCTGGAGGTCAGTATAGAAGGACTAATAGAACAAGTCCCACACACTGCTAGAAGCCCAAATATTTTTTCAGAGCTAAATGAAGAAAAAAATTTTTTTTAATTTGCAACCTGATGGAGGTCAGTATAGATGGACTAATAGACCAAGTCCCACACACTGCTAGAAGCCCAAATATTTTTTCAGAGCTAGATGCAGAAAAATATTATATTCAGTTTGCAACCTGATGGAGGTCAGTATAGATGGACTAATAGAATGATGCTATGCCCAAAAGATTTTACTTCACTAGGTGCAGTAAAAAAATTGGTATTCTATACACAGGTGTTATATCTTGCAACACAGATAGGCTACTCCACTGACTAACACACTCTGCAATAGGCCAAAAAGGATTAGCTTTGCTAGATTCAGCCAAATGCTGTGAAAAAAACTTGCACAGCACTGGCACAGACCTGCCTGGCAAAAACTGATAGGAACTCATGTAACCTAGTCCTGAAAAGGACTCCAATTACAATTAGTCTTTACTCCCACAACCTATCTATTTAAGAGCACAGACCTCCCTGATAAAAGTCGTAGGAAATGCTGTAACCTAGTCCTTAAAAGGACTGCAATCACAACTATTCCCTACTCCCAAGCTATCTGTAGATTTGTGCGAAAATTGGCTTGAAATTAACAAGGTATAGCGCACACAGCAACAGCGGTGCCGTCTAACACGCAGCTGCAGCAGTGAGAAAATGGTGGCGACGGGGAAAATGGCTTGGTCTTATAGGGCAAGGACATGTGACATACACTGCCAATGACACATGCCCTTGCTTGTGTGAAAAAAAGCACTTCGCTCCGTGTGTGCGCTGCTGATAGGCTGACAGATTGCACCTCCCCACTGCAAATGCGGGAAAGAGAAAAAAAAATGGAGATCTTCATTGTTCCTGCAGAGATCCATCCCCTGCCCCTCCCCCCACCCCGCTGTACACTCAAACTGCGTATTAACATTAATTTTCATCATTACTGAGAAAAAATCCAGTTATGATTTTGGTGCACGAACAGTTATCGAACATAACCTCGAACAGCCGAATTTTTCTCAAATTGTTCGTGTTCGCCGAACGGCTCGAACACCGCCCAAAACAGCTCGAATTTGAGATTGGCGAACAGTTCGAGTAGAACAACGCTCATCTCTAGTCGGGATAACTTATCCCCGACCAACGACGGCCATTTGTAGGAGATCTAGGTTTCCGACCTGACATGGTTTATCTCCTTTTGGGTCTATACCGTGGTTATTTTCTTTTTTAATCATAAATATTTTAACTAAATCTATTAAAGGTTAAGTATTAATTGTCTAGTTTACCCTCGCTTTAACGGATCCTTTTGACTGGGTATCTATTTTGTCTGATTCCAATCGGTTTCCTGTGCTGTATTTTATATTTTGATTTTAAGGGTATGGCAGGTTTTCTATCAACAGGATTAAATACAGTACAGTAGCTACTGGAAGCAAGGGAAGTCTTTTCTGATCAGAGTTTCACATAAAAGAGATATACACCCTCTTATAATGCAGCCTTTAGAGAATTAACATAGACATATTAAGACTAGATTACTACTTGGTGGGAGGTGAGAAGCTTGGAAAACTACATTAAAGAAAAAATTGTGCCCCGAGGGCTTAGGATCAACCTAATAGTGGGCACTAAACTTAAGGACCCAAACTTTCTTGTTAGGTGGGAGCAGGAGGCAACTAACAGTTCCATTCGCTTTATGCAGTTTGTTACGGGTTCGGGTGGTGGAACCTCTGTGCTTCGGTGCAAGGAAGGACCAGAGGGGCGTGACTAAGTACCTACTCGGCCTGACCAAGGTCGCACGGCAGCTGAATCGAATCTGTGAACCAGGGAGGGACCGGGCAGGGGGACCAAGTGCCACTCTGGGACCGACCTTGTGTGAGAGTTGGTCACTCCCACAGGTCAGATGGCAGGAACTAACCGGTACAGCGGATGAGCAGGGCTGGAAGGGCTGATGGGTGGTCCGGGTAGTCAAACTAGCGGGCACGACAGGTAACAGGCAAGTGCTACAGGTAGGCAGGCAGGTGGGCACAACAGGTAACAGAGAGGTGCTTCCAGGTAAGCAGGCTGGTGGGCACAACAGGTAACAGGCAGGTGCTTCCAGGTAAGCAGGCTGGTGAGCATGGCAGGTAACTGGTAGGCAGACTGGCGAGCAGGACTGACAGGCAGACTGGCGGGCAGGACTGACAGGCAGACTGGCGGGCAGGACTGACAGGCAGCGGGACCTGAGGGCTGAAGCAAGTGTTAGCACATGGAAAAACAATTATTGCATAGGCACCTCCAAATTGGAGGAGGTGCTTTAAATAGGGGAAGTCCTCCGGCCATTGGCCGGGGACTTTTTAGGATGGCACGCGAGGCCCCTTTAAGAGGGAGGTAGCGCTCGCGCACCCTAAGCACAGTGCCCGGGAAGCTGCGCGCAGTGCGCGCCACAGTAGCTGCAGGATGGGAGCCGGAAGACGCCGGACCAGGGCCGTGGCGGTGAGGGGAACTGCGTCTCTGCCCGGCAGGAGGCAGAGACGCCGATGCTACACAGTTATTACTAGAACAGAAACAGTTGTCCCTGACCACACTGAACGAGAGGGTAAAGGAACAAATGGAGGTCATTAAAAAGTTCTCAGCCGAGTCAGATATCTCGACCAAAGAGACTAAACTTCAGAACGCTCTAGAGCGATTCCAATATCATCTGAAAGATCGTAAACATAAACAATACTCTAGAGACAGTCAGGACTTTAAGGATAACAAGGCCTGTCTTGTACTTAATAATAAAACTACCCTACATGAGAGAGAATTGACCTATCCTCTACCGAAAAAGAACTGTCGGACTCTGAGATTAGGGGTAGACAACAAAAGAGAGGAGGGAGAGGTAGGGGTCGCTCACGTGGGGGATATAGAGCATATGATCAACAATTTAAATCCCCTGGCTCCCCTTTTTCTTTTTTAGAGCAGGCTTACCCACTCAGGAGTCGCATTCAACAGACCAAAAATTAAAATTTGACATTCAGATTATTAACCTCTCTAAGAGAATTTTGAATCAGACTGAAATGGGAGTCCTGAGCAAGGGTCTTTCCTTTATCCCTACCTCCAATTTTGATACTTTCCGGGCTAATAAGGACCTCCACCTCTTCCTCTGGAAATTAAAATGGAGGAAACATTTTATCCGACAAGATAATCGTATGTGCTCAGAAATGGGCATTTCCAGTGAGATACTACCCGATATAAGACTATTGAATAGCATTGGTGAGGTAGATCCCAACCTGAGAGGTATGGGTCCGTTTACTTCCTTAAAAAATAAGAGCACAAAAAATCCACCTCCCTCAAATGACATCTCTGCAATTGATGTTTTTTGTAATCTTGGCAGCAGGGATTTCAAAAAACTTTCTGGTCATTATAATCCCTCGGCTTTCAATTGCACTAAATTAGAGATAACGGCCTTGAGGAGTTTGGAACAGGACAGCCATGTTGTCATCAAACCCTCTGATAAGGGTGGCAACGTGGTTGTCCTGGACACTCCTCACTACAGACAAATGTGTGAGAATCTTTTGAATGATCCCCAGGGGTATGAAGTGTTACCCTATAATCCCACCGCACAGTATACGCAAGAACTTAAAGTGATACTTGATGAAGGATTGTCTAAAAGGGAATCAGTAAAACTGAATATGATTTTCTGTTACCGACACAAACGGTCACTGCCACATTCTACTGCTTACCGAAAGTACACAAGAGTCTTGACCCTTTGAAGGGTAGACCCATTGTCTCTGGGATTAATAGTTTGACTCAAAATATTGACATTTATTTGGACCAGATTTTAAAACCTTTTGTTACATCCCTACAATCATTTGTTCAGGACACCCCTGATCTGTTACGTAAATTGGAGGGCCTCTCTGTCGAACCTGAGGTAATGATTGGAAGTATCGATGTAGAGTCCCTCTATTCTTCTATACCCCATGACAAAAGTCTGCATGCAGTGCAATTCTTCCTGAGTACAAGAGACTGCCAATACCAAACCCATAACAAATTTGTGATTAAACTGTTGGAATTCTGTCTGATGAGAAACTATTTCCTCTTTGACCATAAAGTGTACCACCAGCTCAGGGGCACCGCGATGGGCAGTCCCTGTGCGCCCACTTACACAAATCTGTTCCTAGGCTGGTGGGAGGACACTGTGGTCTTTGGAGGAAATATGGAAGAGGACACCTCTAGACTCGAACTATGGACACGTTACATTGATGACGTGTTCTTGATCTGGAAGGGGGATCAGCATAATTTTGATTTTTTTCATCAATTGACTGAATCATAATGACATTGGGATGTATTTTACATTGGTACTCGAGAAATCCACACTTCCCTTCCTTGATGTGGTTATTACCAAAAACGAGACTGGTGAATTGGCAACTCAAACATACAGAAAACCAACAGCAACGAATTCACTCCTACAATGGGATAGCAGTCACCCCAGACATTTAAAAATGGGCATACCCAAGGGGCAGTACCTAAGGCTAAGGAGGAATTGTTCCAGCATGGCAGTTTTTGAGGCTCAGGCCAGAGACCTGAGAGATAGATTCAGGAGTAGGGGCTATCCTGACTATATCCAAAAGAAGGTCTACCATGCGGCAAAAAATATGAATCGCTGCTCTCTTTTGGTACCTAAGAAAAAATCCCCTACACCTGAATCGTTCAGATTTGTGACAACTTTTGACAATGGGGCCAAACAAGTGAGGGAAATCCTCAATAAACACTGGGCCATCTTGTGCATGGACTCTGACATCAGAAACCTTTTGACTGACCGCCCTCTAATTACAGAAGGGGTAGATCTATAAATGACAGGCTGGTTCACAGTCAATATGGAACACCCAGAACTCCTACTTGGTTGGACAATCATAAAGGATGTTATAAATGCCATAATTGTGTCGCTTGCCAATATATCCAAACAGGTACAAGTTTCAGAAGCAATATCACTGGTAAAAGCTACGACATACGACAGTTTATTAACTGCCGTACCAGAGGGGTGATATACAAAGCCACATGCACCTGTGGCCTCGAATATATGGGCAAAACCATCCGTGAGTTTAAGCGCAGGATAGGTGAGCACATTGGCGATGTGGAACATCAAAGGGACACCCCCCTGGCGAGGCACCTGAACTCATGCCACAATGACGATACCAAACTCATCAAATTTATGGGGATTGATCACATAGGGAAACCACGGAGAGGAGGGAATTGGGACAGGCTGGTTCTGCAGGCGGAAACAAGGTGGATTTATTATCTGGATACAGTGTCCCCTCTGGGCATGAATGAGCAGTGTACATATAATTGTGACTCGCCCCCTGGGCCGTGGGGTACTCGGAACCGGGCCTTTAGGGCAATGTTGGGAGTAGTAGTGGCAACCGATCCCGTGGCTCAGGGTGGTCAGACCATTGGCAGTGTAATTATGTGGTTTGCAATATCCGACTACGCCACCCGCGGATTGCGGTCAGGGAGGATCGCCGCTGCACGGCAGACCGCTGAGGCTGATGTAGATATGCAGCACAGGGATAGGATAACTCCCCGCGGGAAGAGTGTAGCCTCAGGGCAGTGTAGGAGAATGCTGGGGGTGGTGGTGTAGGGCGTACCAGTACCGTTAGTGCTGGCGAGGTAAGAAACATAAAAACAACATGTTGCAGTCCAGGGTCTTTTACTCACAGTTTGTATACTCCAAGCCACTTCTGTACAGGTAGTGACTGCCCAAGCCGTGCTGCGTCCACCAGGTGAGGGGCTCGGTCAACCCCCAGGCAATTCAGGAGTATGGCACAGAACTCCCTTCTATCCTTCCTCTGGCCGTGCCCCACCAGTGACCAAACTTCTGTCCGACTGCCTCGGGCCTTCTCTGGGAGAACTTGGCGCCAGCTTCCCTGGCCCTATGCGGTGCCTTCCTAGTAGTTTTAGCGAGGGGTCGCACCAATAAATGATCACGACCTCCGGCTCTTGGCTGAGGATTATTTGCCTCCACCAACTTGGGATCCGGTACCCTTTTCTTGCCTGACCCGTCACCCGTAATCTCCTGGGTCCTTAGGGTCCCTTCTACTTTCGTGTTCCTGGGCCTTTCTGTTCTGTTCCTTTCTCTTTTCTCCCTTTTGCCCTGCCCATGTCCTAGGCCTGGCTTTGGAGCTGAACTCCAGCGGAGCCTCTGCTCCTCTCCTCCTCCACTCTCACTTTCTCCTCACAGACTGAGCTTCTCTACTCCCAGAACTAAGATGGTGCCCACCTTTTATACCTCCTCCTCCTTGTCTGAGCTCAGGTGACCTGCATCCAATGAGCTCCTTCCTATGCCCAGAAACCAGCCCCTATCTGCTCCCACATCACTAGGGTTTCCCCCCTCCCCACTCCAGCCAGGGACATAGTCAGTCGTGCCTGCATACTAATGGGAGCACCGTAGAGCTGTCCCCCGGAAATGAGGAGTGTATATGTATGCAGCTAACTGAGCCCTGGTCCATACTCCATCCTTACCCAGGAGTGGAATACCACACCTCTGGTTGAGGTGCAATACCCGTGTAGCGGCCGAACCCTCGGGGCTATACAATTGCTTCATATAGTCCCCTGTAATTTGCTTGACCTCCTCCTATGGTCCCATAATTATCCCTTTACATGTGTGTTTTTACATACATCTCTATTAGTACTCTGACCTTCCCATACATTGTCTAATATAAAGCTCTAGTGGCTGCTTTTATCCTAATTCTATAATAGTTCCTGCCAGAGGTAACCCATTTTACCACTTATACAGTGTCCACTCATTAAATAGTTCATTGGGCTTGATATATACCTATATTTGGTTTTGTCTCAATACGTATGTGTCACCCAGTGATTTTTTTCTTGATTTGATAATTGTTTGACTGACTAAGCACATACATTGTGAACCCCCCGGTAATTGCAACTACGCAATCTGGGTAACCAGCCAGAATGCTGTATGCGGTGACGTCACCGGATGTGACCTCACTAGTTGTGATGCATCGGCCTTCCATTGGGCTGGTTTGCATTACACTGTTGGCTCCGGCCGGAATATGCGGCCGGATGTACATCACCGGATGCTGCATCACCGGAAGTGACACTCCTGCGGTCCACACAAGCGGAAGTGCGGTCCATACACTGGGCATGCGTTCCACATGCTACTCTAGGAACATTTTGTAGCGTCATAGACACCCGGCATATGAATCTAACGATCTATAATGGTGGTCATTTACATACTACTCCTTTCATTGCACAATGAAATTAGCGCATTATGTTTTTTTTTACACCTTATCTCTATATAAACCCTGTACTATGACTGATAGTTGCTTCACCAGAGTAGTGGAGACAGTCATGCTCTTTGAGTTAGTGATTAGTTTAGCTCCATATGTGCTATAGTTCAAGTCCCCTGATGACTCCGGTTGGAAGAAACGCGTCGGGACTAGAGGGAAAGCACAGGGCTATAGAGTGCAGTGGCTAGATGTGGACTGTCCTTGTAAGGGCAGGAGCAAGGGGTTGTTAGGGGCAGTATAGATCTCTTAGGGAAATAACAGGGGCAGATTTATATTCCTTATCCCTGGAAGTGGATCTGCCTCCCCTTCTCATGGGTGAGGACGTTCTTTATATATTAGTTATCTAGCACTGTCTATATTTTTATAAATTTGTGAGTATTCTGGCTTTGTGTGTCCATTGACAACATTGAGAATTTATGTTTGATACCGGTTTACTCCTCTTGATTGCTATTTCTTCTTGTCCATCCAATATTGGCTGGACACTGTAGCAGGCATTGTTCTGGTCGGGATAACTTATCCCCGACCGACCACGGCCTGTTGTAGGAGATCTAGGTCTCTGACCTGACATGGTTTATCTCCGTTTGGGTCTATACCGTGGTTATCTTCTTTTTTAATCTTAAATATTTAACTAAATGTATTAAAGATTAAGTATTAATTGTCTAGTTTACCCTCACTTTAATGGATCCTTTAGACTGGGTATCTATTTTGTCTGATTCCAATCAGTCTCCTGTGCTGTATTCCCGTTATAAAATCTAACCATCAAAAACTAACCAGACAGCTGTGGGCTCATATTAATAGCCAGGGAAGGGGCCATGGATACTGGCCCCCTCAGAGGCTAATAACATCATCCCTCAGTTGCCCCAGAAATGGGGCATCAATAAGATTTGCCAAACCTGGTGCTTAGCCTCGCCTTTCCCACTTGTTCTGATGCGGTGGCAAGTGGGGTAATAACGTTGGGTTTCATGTCAGCTTTGTATTGACAGCTGACATGAAGCCCAGGTTAGTAATGGAGAGACATCTATAGGATGCCCCTATTACTAACCCCATAATAAAAGTTTGGAAAGAAACACACGGCCTGAACAAAAATCCTTTATTTGAAATAAAAGTCTACACAGTTTTAATTATTTATTTATAAATAAAAACACAGTGTACTCACCTAACGGCAAATCCCCTGAAGCCATTGTCCCCTGTAAAAACAGAAAATAAAAAAGCAACCTTAAACTCATGCTCAAGCCATTTGAAGCCATTGTCACCTGTAACAAAAAAAAAAAAAAAAAAAAATTCCCTCCCCTGTCCAACGTGATGAAATAATCCAGGGTGTCCCATGGCGGTTGGATCATTTGTAGAACAGTCACTCATGAATGTTCTCATGCAGCAGCAGTGCAGTAAGTGAGATTACTGGAGCTCATCAGCTGATGAACTCCTGTGACCTCTCTCATGGCAGCTCAGCGCTATGTACTGCGGGAGCGATCACGCACCTGTCAGCGTATCACCGGCATCCAAGTAGAGAAGTTACATCTCTCTGTGTGACTGTTCTACAAATGATCCGATCACCATGGGGAACTCTGGATTACATGGATTATGGCGAACAGGTGAGGGATATGGTGGTTTACTATTTTTGATTTTTTTACAGATGACTTGGGCATTGGGGATTAGGCGTTAAGGTGAGTATAATGTGTTTTTTTATTTTTATTTCAATATTTATTTATTTCAACTTGTTTTTCTTTACTGTGAGCAAAGGCACCGACTGATGTGAGACTACTTATCCAATCAGCGGCGACTGCTCTCACTGTTATCAGCGGCAGCAACCATAGGCTGATGGGAGTAGTAGTCTCTAATCAGCCGATGCCTGTGACCCGCGGTCAATTCTTTGTACATTTTTGCCATGTTTTTAACCCATTGACCAATTGAGTGAATCAAATATACAGTAAAAATCCACAGCAAATCTGCAAACATTTTTATACCTGCGTTTTTGATGCAGATTTGACTGACTCAATTGAAGTCAATGGATGAAAAACGCAGCAAAAATGCACAAATAATTGACATGAGAATGTGAGAATAAAATTCCAGTTAAATGACTGTTAAATGACCATCAATGAGCATGTAAATAGCTGATAAGCAATCATTTAACGGCTGGGATTCTACTGTGTAAATGGACCTCTATTAGCTTACCTAGATTTTATCACTGTTTTTTTCACAACAATCTATTTTTTCCACCCAAAATCTTTGACTCATTGCTTGTTTTTGGATTACCCAAGCCCCATTCTGTGCACATGGAATTCCAGTTGGATTGCCTGAACAGGTTATTAATAGTGTTGAGCATTCCGATACTGAAATATCGGGTATCGGCCGATATTCACTGTATCGGAATTCCGATACTTAATTCCGATACTTTTATAATATCGAATACCGGAATCGGAAGTTCCCATAATGCCTGCGCTCTGCAGTGTCTCTGAAGGATGACAAGCTGGATGGCAGCGCTCAGCTGCGATCCAGCTTGTCATCAGAATGCCATCCCAGCGTGGGAGAATTCTCCTGATTGTTTAAAAGCCGGCGCGCGGTAAAAAGCCGCCGGCTTTTAAACAATCACGCAGCCCCATACTGCTTCCCCGCAGCCTCCCACCCCGATCCTCCGCTCCCCTCGCCACCTCCCATCCCGATCGTAAATTAGGACCGGGCGGGGAGCGCAGCACCAAGGAGCGAAGGACCCGGGCGGGGAAGCCGGCAGTGAAAAGACTTCACCGCCGGCTTTCCCGTTCTGTGCTGCGCTTTCCCGCCGGTTATTTCAAATGAACAGCTGAGGTATCAGGTGATGCCGATCAGCTGTTCATTTGAAGTAGCCGCGGTGCCCTCAGAGGGTTCATGTGAGTTCATGCTTGACTGCATGAACTCACATCAACTTTCCCACGGCCGCACAGGTCAGCCTCACCTCCCGGACCCGTCATGATTAGTGTGTGCGGGGTGTGTGTGTGTGCGGGGTGTGTGTGCGGGTGTGTGTGCGGGGTGTGTGTGTGCGGGTGTGTGTGCGGGTGTGTGTGCGGGCAGACATAGGCCGATGTGACACTACTACTCCCATCGGCCTAAGTCTGTCCCCCGTCCACTCGTGCCAGCAGGATCAGCTCGATGGGAGCAGTAGTTCCCATCAGCCTGATCCTGCTATTTAAATTGCCCTACTGTGTCCCCAATAAATGTTAGATACATGTCATTGGTGGCCAGTGGTTACCTAAAAGAAATTAGTTCATACATTACCTGTCCCCGCCGATCGCCACCTAAAATAAAGTAAAAAATAAAAAACTACACCTATACTCACCTAGACACCTAATTCCCCGAAGCCATCGATCTCCTGTAATAAAATATAAAATAATAAACCACAACCTTATCCTTACCCCTCCGTAGTAGTCCACGAGTGTCCCGCGAAGATCTCCAGTTCAGAGCAGCCACATAGAATGTGACCGCTCTGAACCGCTGCCGCCGCTAGAATGACGGGGCCGTAAGGGTTCACCGGAGTTCAGGCAGCGCTGCTCCGGTTAGCTCCTTTACGGCACTGCTGTATCGTGAGAAATTCCCACGGTACAGCACTGCCGTAAAGGAGGTCTCCGGAGCTGCGCTGCCTGAATGCACTCCGGTGACCTCAGTCAGTGGCTCCCGCTGCCGGGAGCGGACGTGTTCCCGGCAGCGTGAGCTTACAGCAGCCATGCACAGCTGTCACCATCTCCAGATGTGACAGCTGTGCATGGGAGATCAGCGCAGGAACGTGGACAGGTAACTATTTTTTTTTTAGTAAACTAAGAATTAAATAAAATGGTGTTTTATTTCAAATAAATTATTTTTTTCTGGGTGTAGTGTGTTTTTTCTTTTTAACACTTTGTAGGTTAGTAATGGGGGTGTCATATAGACGGCCATCATTACTAACCTGGGCTTCATGGCAACTGGCGCTGACATGAACCCCACCACTATTACCCCCTGCCACCGCACCAGGGCAGCGTGGAAGAGCGAGGCTAAGTGCCAGAATTGGCGCATCCTATGGATGCGCCATTTCTGGGGCGGCTGACGGCTGGTGTTTCTAGCCTGGGAGGGGGCCAATATTCATGGCACCCTTCCTGAGCTATTAATATCAGCCCCCAGCTGTCTGCCTAGCCTTTGCTAGCTATTAAAATAGAGGGGACCCCACGTCATTTTTTTTTGGGGGGTCCCCCATTTTAATAGCTAGTAAAGGCTAGGTATTCAGCTGGGGGCTGATATTAGTAGCCTGGGAAGCTCCGTGGGTTTTACCCCCTTCCCAGGCTTCAAACATCTGCCCCAGCCGTCTGCTTAACCTCCGCTAGAGACTAAAATTATGGGGGATCCCACGCCATTTTTTTTTTAAATAAATCCTTTATTTTAACACTAAATGACATTTGAGGACTTAATAAAGATGCAGTCCCTAAATTATTATTTATTTTTTAATAAATTTTTCCCAAAACTTTTGACGTGGGCTTCGCCATATTTTTGTATGCCAGCCAGGTACAGCATCCAGCTTCTATGAACGCGCCATTTTCCGGGGCGGCCGCGGACTGCAATTTTCAGCGGGGGGGGGGAGGGCAAAAAGCTTGGGCCTCCCTGCGCTGCAGATTACATCCCCCAGCTGCCTAGTTGTACCTGGCTGGACACAAAAATAGGGAGAAGCTCCACGTTTTTTTTTTTTTAATTATTTCATGAAATTCATGGAATAATTAAGAAAAAAAGGGCTTCCCTATATTGTTGTGTCCGGCTAGGTACAAATAGGCAGCTGGTGGTTGGGGGCAGCCCGTTCCTGCCTGCTGTACCTGGCTGGACACAAATATAGTGTGAAGCCCCACGTCAATTTTTTTTTAATTATTTCAGGAAATTCATGAAATAATTAAAAAAAAATTATGTGGGGCTTCGCCCTATAATTGTGTCCAGCCAGGTACAGCAGGCAGGAACGGGCTGCCCCCAACCACCAGCTGCCTATTTGTACCTAGCCGGACACAACAATATAGGGAAGCCCTTTTTTTCTTAATTATTCCATGAATTTCATGAAATAATTAAAAAAAAAAATGTGTGGCGCTTCGCCCTATTTTTGTGTCCAGCCAGGTACAACTAGGCAGCTGGGGGCTGGAATCTGCAGCGCAGGGAGACCCAAGCTTTCTGGGTCCCACCCGCTGCAAATTGCAGTCCGCAGCCGCCCCGGAAAATGGCGCGTTCATAGAAGCGCCATCTTCTGGCGCTGTACCCAACTCATCCAGGGCCCTGGTGCGGTGGCTCACTGGGTAATAAAGGGGTTAAGGCCAGCTTGGCATTATCAGCTGGCCCTAAGCCCGAAATTCATGGGGTCACGCCAATATTAGACATGACCGCCATGAATTTCTAGTAAAGTATTTAAAAAAAACACAAACACCCAGAAAAAAGTCCTTTAATTGAAATAAAGACACAATTCTTTATTGTTCTAAATTAAACCATACTTACCGCCACACCCATTCCAGCTGAAGCCAACGATCTCCTGCAATAAAAGTAAAATAATAAAGCAACCTCATCCTTACCTTTCCATGGTTCCCAGGACAGCTTCAGCTCTGCTACATCGAGATGACAGGCTGGACCGCAGCAGAACGCTGCCATCCAGCCTGTCATCCCGCGGACACTGAGAAGCGCAGGCATGCTTGCGCTCCTCAGTGTCTTTCTGTGACGTCATCCAGATGAGCCGAGGTCATGTCCAATGAACTCAGCTCACCTCATGCACGTCACTGACAGCGTGGGAAAATTCTCCTGCACTCAGCGCTTCAGCGTGAGAATTCTCCCACGCTGTCAGTGACGTGCATGAGGTGCGCCGAGTTCATGGGACATGACCTCACCTCATGCACGTCACTGACAGCGTGGGAAAATTCTCACGCTGAAGCGCTGAGTGCAGGAGAATTCTCCCACGCTGTCAGTGACGTACATGAGGTGAGCCGAGTTCATTGTCGGCTCATCTGGATGCCGTCACAGCCAGACACTGAGGAGTGGAAGTATGCCTGCGCTTCTCAGTGTCTGCGGGATGACAGGCTGGATGGCAGCGTTCTGCTGCGGTCCAGCCTGTCATCTCGATGTAGCAGAGCTGGAGCCGTCGTGGGAGCCATGGAAAGGTAAGGATGAGGTTGCTTTATTATTTTTCTTTTATTGCAGGAGATCGTTGGCTTCAGCTGGAATGGGCGTGATGGTAAGTATGGTTTAATTTAGAACAATAAAGAATTGTGTGTTTATTTCAATTAAAGGACTTTTTTCTGGGTGTTTGTGTTTTTTTTAAATACTTTACTAGAAATTCATGGTGGTCATGTCTAATATTGGCGTGACCCCATGAATTTCGGGCTTAGGGCCAGCTGATAATGCCAAGCTGGCCTTAACCCCTTTATTACCCAGTGAGCCACCGCATCAGGGCCCTGGATGAGTTGGGTACAGCGCCAGAAGATGGCGCTTCTATGAACGCGCCATTTTCCGGGGCGGCTGCGGACTGCAATTTGCAGCGGGTGGGGCCCAGAAAGCTTGGGCCTCCCTGCGCTGCAGATTCCAGCCCCCAGCTGCCTAGTTGTACCTGGCTGGACACAAAAATAGGGCGAAGCTCCACGTTTTTTTTTTTTTAAATTCATGAAATTCATGGAATAATTCAGAAAAAAAGGGCTTCCCTATATTGTTGTGTCCGGCTAGGTACAAATAGGCTGCTGGTGGTTGGGGGCAGCCCGTTCCTGCCTGCTGTACCTGACTGGACACAAATATAGGGCGAAGCCCCACATCAATTTTTTTAAATTATTTCATGAATTTCCTGAAATGATTTAAAAAAAATTGACGTGGGGCTTCGCACTATATTTGTGTCCAGCCAGGTACAGCAGGCAGGAACGGGCTGCCCCCAACCACCAGCTGCCTATTTGTACCTGGTTGGACACAACAATATAGGGAAGCCCTTTTTTTCTTAATTATTTCATGAATTTCATGAAATAATTAAAAAAAAAAAATACGTGAAGCTTCTCCCTATTTTTGTGTCCAGCCAGGTACAACTAGGCAGCTGGGGGATGGAATCTGCAGCGCAGGGAGGCCCAAGCTTTCTGCCCCCCCCCCTCCCCCCGCTGAAAATTGCAGTGCGCAGCCACCCCGGAAAATGGCGCGTTCATAGAAGCTGGATGCTGTACCTGGCTGGCATACAAAAATATGGCGAAGCCCACGTCAAAAGTTTTGGGAAAAATTAATTAAAAAATAAATAATAATTTAGGGACTGCATCTTTATTAACTCCTCAAATGTCATTTAGTGTTAAAATAAAGGACTTATTTTAAAAAAAATTGACGTGGGGCTTCGCCCTATATTTGTGTCCAGCCAGGTACAGCAGGCAGGAACAGGCTGCCCCCAACCACCAGCTGCCTATTTGTACCTGGCCGGACACAACAATATAGGGAAGCCCTTTTTTAAAAAAATTATTTCATGAAATAATTAAAAAAAAATTGACGTGGGGCTTCGCACTATATTTGTGTCCAGCCAGGTACAGCAGGCAGGAATGGGCTGCCCCCAACCACCAGCTGCCTATTTGTACCTGGTTGGACACAACAATATAGGGAAGCCCTTTTTTTCTTAATTATTCCATGAATTTCATGAAATAATTTTAAAAAAAAATGCGTGGGGCTTCGCCCTATTTTTGTGCCCAGCCAGATACAACTAGGCAGCTGGGGGCTGGAATCCGCAGCGCAGGGAGACCCAAGCTTTCTGGGCCACCCCCGCTGCAAATTGCAGTCCGCAGCCGCCCCAGAAAATGGCGCGTTCATAGAAGCGCCATCTTCTGGCGCTGTACCCAACTCATCCAGGGCCCTGGTGCGGTGGCTCACTGGGTAATAAAGGGGTTAAGGCCAGCTTGGCATTATCAGCTGGCCCTAAGCCCAAAATTCATGGGGTCACGCCAATATTAGACATGACCACCATGAATTTCTAGTAAAGTATTTAAAAAAACACAACACCCAGAAAAAAGTCCTTTAATTGAAATAAACACACAATTCTTTATTGTTCTAAATTAAACCATACTTACCACCACGCCCATTCCAGCTGAAGCCAACGATCTCCTGCAATAAAAGTAAAATAATAAAGCAACCTCATCCTTACCTTTCCATGGCTCCCACGACAGCTTCAGCTCTGCTACATCGAGATGACAGGCTGGACCGCAGCAGAACGCTGCCATCCATCCTGTCATCCCGCAGACACTGAGAAGCGCAGGCATACTTCCACTCCTCAGTGTCTGGCTGTGACGGCATCCAGATGAGCCGAGGTCATGTCCAATGAACTCCGCTCACTTCATGTACGTCACTGACAGCGTGGGAAAATTCTCCTGCACTCAGCACTTCAGCGTGAGAATTTTCCCACGCTGTCAGTGACGTGCATGAGGTGAGCTGAGTTCATTGGACATGACCTCACCTCATGTATGTCACTGACAGCGTGGGAGAATTCTCACGCTGAAGCGCTGAGTGAAGGAGAATTTTCCCACGCTGTCAGTGACGTGCATGAGGTGAGCTGAGTTCATTGGACATGAACTCGGCTCATCTGGATGACGTCACAGAGAGACACTGAGGAGCGCAAGCATGCCTGCGCTTCTCAGTGTCTGCGGGATGACAGGCTGGATGGCAGCTTTCTGCTGCGGTCCAGCCTGTCATCTCGATGTAGCAGAGCTGGAGCTGTCCTGGGAACCATCGAAAGGTAAGGATGAGGTTGCTTTATTATTTTTCTTTTATTGCAGGAGATCGTTGGCTTCAGCTGGAATGGGCGTGATGGTAAGTATGGTTTAATTTAGAACAATAAAGAATTGTGTCTTTATTTCAATTAAAGGACTTTACTCTGGGTGTTTGTGTTTTCTTTTAACTTTGACTATGGGGTTAGTAATGGGGGTGTCTTATAGACGCCTCTCCATTACTAACCTGGGCTTGATGTCAGCTGGCATTATAAGCTGACATCAACCCCAACCCTATTACCCCCTGCCACCGCACCAGGGCAGCGTGGAAGAGCGAGGCTAAGTGCCAGAATTGGCGCATCCTATGGATGCGCCATTTCTGGGGCGGCTGACGGCTGGTGTTTCTAGCCTGGGAGGGGGCCAATATTCATGGCACCCTTCCTGGGCTATTAATATCAGCCCCCAGCTGTCTGCCTAGCCTGTGCTAGCTATTAAATTAGGGGGGACCCCACGTCATTTTTTTGGGGGGGTCCCCCATTTTAATAGCTAGTAAAGGCTAGGTATTCAGCTGGGGGCTGATATTAGTAGCCTGGGAAGCTCCGTGGGTATTACCCCCTTCCCAGGCTTCAAACATTTGCCCCAGCTGTCTGCTTAACCTCCGCTAGAGCCTAAAATTAAGGGGAACCCCACGCCAATTTTTTTTTAAATAAATCCTTTATTTTAACACTAAATGACAAGTACAGTAATCAACACTGTCACTGTACTTCATATATATGTGACTGACATGTTTCTATCTATCTAATCTATGTGTGATTCTCTATTCCTTCTATTCTAAATTGTCGGGTACAGATGCTGAATTGCCGGCCGGCTTTCTTAAAGAGACGGTGCATGAAAACACTATTATTTTTTTAAATAAATCCTTTACACTAAATGACAAGTTCTGTAAGCAACACTGTCACTGTACTTCTTATATATGTGACTGACATGTTTCTATCTATCTAATCTATGTGTGAAGCTCTATTTTGTCTGTTATAAATTGTCGGGTACAGATGCTGAATTGCCGGCCGGCTTTTTTAAAGAGACGGTGCACGAAAACACTAATATTTTTTTTAATAAATCCTTTACACTAAATGACAAGTACAGTAAGCAACACTGTCACTGTACTTCATATATATGTGACTGACATGTTTCTATCTATCTAATCTATGTGTGAAGCTCTATTCTTTCTGTTGTAAATTGTCGGGTACCGGTGAATGCCGCTGATGAATTGCCGGCTTTTCATGTCATTCTACATTATTCTTAGTTGTTTTACTTCATGTAGAATTAACCTACAAGGAAAGAAAGGGTTTATTTTCATTCCGATATTTGTGTCCCATTGACTTGCATTGGTTTCCGGTATCGGAATCGGCGATATCCGATACTTTTTGGGTATCGGCCCGATCCAATCCGATACGATATTTCCTGATATCGGAAGGTATCGCTCAACACTAGTTATTAATAGTGTTGAGCGAACATGCTCGACACTGCTCAGTACTCGCCCGAGCATCACGCTACTCGGGATGTTCGGCGAGCACCGAGCATTTTCGGGTTACTCGGGCGGGAGCTCGGGTCTCCGCCCTGCATGTTTGGCGCTCTTTACAGAGCCAATGAACATGCAGGGATTGCCAGCCAGTCACTGTAATGCTGCAGCCATGTTGGTTGTGGGCATTACAGTGATTGGCTGGCCGCACAGCGTCACCTCGAGTATTTAAAACTGGGCGCCGCCATCTTGGACACAGTCGCTCCGGATCAGACAGTGTAGGGACAGCGCTGCTGATTTAGGGAGAGATATAAACTGCAAAATAGTTAGTGTAGGGTCTGTAAAGGCTGCCAGAACAAACAAACAGTCCTTTTCAGGACTAATATCCATCCCAGATACCAGGCAGGCAGGCTGTATACGAGACACAGTGGTTATACCAGCAAACACTGCATTACAGTCCTGTGTGCTCCTGTTGCTGAAATTGCTGGACTTAGCACCAGGTGTCGGGGGCCAGGAAAAATCCTTTTTTTTTATCTAAATCCTCCTTTTTTTTTCCTCCTTCACACTGTACAAATACCCGTCTTATTAACCTTTTGGTGTCCCCCCCCCCCCCAAAAAAAAGCGTGTCTCTGATTTTTCAGACACAAATATAACTGTTGAAAATAGTCTGGTGTAGGCTAGAGGAACAGAAGTGTTGTTTTGCACTTCCACGGTTCAAACCTCTGTATTATCCATTTTGGGTCATTTGTAGCTAAAAAAAAAAACAGTTTGAGTGTGTCGCTCACTGTTCAGCCGCAAATCTATATATTTAAAAAAGTCTGGTATACCCCAGTAAACAATGACTGTGTTTTTGCCATCCCACGGTAAAAAATCTCTATTATTCAGGTTTTGGTATATTTTCCGGAAAGAAAAACAGTAGTGTCTCCTGACTGTTGTGACACAAAAATATATCTGTTGAAAATAGTCTTGTGTAGGCCCGACATCCCAGTGTGGTTTCGCAGTTCCACGGGACAAATCGCTGTACTATCCAGTTTTGGGCCTTTGGTATCTAAAAAAAAAAGCAGTTTGAGTGTGTCGCTCACTGTTCAGACGCAAATATCTCTATTTAAAAAAGTGTAGTATACCCCAGTAAACAATAACTGTGGTTTTGCCATCCCACGGTAAAAAATCTCTATTATTCAGGTTTTGGTAGTTTTTTCCGTAAAGAAAAACAGTAGTGTCTCCTGACTGTTGTGGCACAAAAATATATCTGTTGAAAATAGTCTTGTGTAGGCCCGACATCCCAGTGTGGTTTCCCAGTTCCACGGGTCAAATCGCTGTACTATCCAGTTTTGGGCCTTTGGTATCTAAAAAAAAAGCAGTTTGAGTGTGTCGCTCACTGTTCAGCCGCAAATATCTCTATTTAAAAAAGTGTGGTATACCCCAGTAAACAATAACTGTGGTTTTCCTCTTCCATGGTTCTAATCTACTCTTTATTACCCTTTTTCCATTGATAGTGCAAGTGTTAGCTATTTTACTTAATTTACAATGGGCAAGGCGCGTGGCAAGGGACGTGGAAGTGGACGTTCTGGTGATGGTTCGTGCAGAGGTCGGGGCCGTAGCCAAGGTGAAAATGTGCCACAACCAACAGCCACATCTTCTCGCTCCCACTTCTTGACCGAATTACTAGGGAAGCACAGAACAACACCAGTATTGAGAACTGATCAGTGTGAACAGGTTATTAATTGGATAGCAGATAATACTTCCAGTTACCTGGGCACCACCACCTCCGGTCTGTCTTCCACACGGTCAACTCTTAGTAGCCGTGAGTCTCGACCGCATACTCCTCCTCACCCTGATGCTCCTTCCTCCCACCATGCCGAGTGTCGTCAGACAGCAAGTGATCCCACACTTGGAAACTCTGAAGAGCTGTTCACTGGTCTATTTCCATATTTGGGCCCCTTGCCTGATACGCTTGAAGTGGTGGAAGAGGAGATCCCATGTTGCGATGCCCAAATATTTGAACAGCCACGGCCACAGGAAGTCGACGTTGGCAATCTGTCACAAGTGGTGGACGATGACGAGACACAATTGCCAGGAAGTGAGGAGGAGGATCGTGGTGCGCAAGTGGAAGAGGAGGAGGTGGTGGATGATCTAGTAACTGACCCAAAGTGGAAGGAGGACATGCAGAGTGAGGCCAGCAGCACACAGGGGGAGGGAGGCCGAGTACCCCAACACGCAGGAAGAAGCAGTGTGGTGGCCGCAGACAGAAGGCAGCAACCGTTCCCCGTAACACCAACACGAGGGACATTGCCAGTACAAGCGGTAGGTCTTCCAGAGTCTGGAATTTTTTTAAAGACTCTGCTGATAACCCCAAAAAGGCCATATGTTCCACCTGCCATGCCAGCATCAGCAGGGGTGACAAAACTACCAGCCTGACCACCACCAGCATGATCAGGCACATGGCAGCAAAGCACCCGGCTTTGTGGGGCGAAACCCAGGGTCCACGACCAGTGTCAGCGGGTGTCACCACTGCTTCTTCCACTGTTGTGCGTGCAATAGAACCCCCTGTTGTGTGTGCAAGGCAATCCCCTGTCCACACTGCATGTAAAGATGCCCCCTCCTCTCAGTCTTCACTTGTTATGGCAGTTTCTCAAGAAACAGCATCAAAGTCCACATCCACGTCCCACCGCAGCGTTCAATTGTCCATATCCCAGACCTTTGAACGAAAGCGGAAATTCGCAGATAACACCCCACAGGCCACAGTCCTAAATTCGCATATTTCACGACTGCTAGCGTTGGAAATGCTGCCTTTTAGGCTGGTGGAGACGGAATCCTTCCGCAATCTTATGGCGGTGGCCGTCCCTCGGTACTCGGTCCCCAGCCGACACTATTTTGCCCGGTGTGCCATCCCCGCACTACACAAGCACGTGTCCCAAAGCATCTACCGTGCCCTCAACAACGCAGTTACTGGGAGAGTCCACCTGACAACGGACACGTGGACAAGTGCTTGTGGCCAGGGACGGTACATCTCTCTGACGGCACACTGGGTAAACATAGTGGAAGCCGGGACCCAGTCGGACCTTGGGACGGAACACATCCTCTCCACACTGAGGATTGTGGGCTCTATGTCAGTCAGAGTTGCCCTCACATTGTACAGCTCCTGCGCATCCTCCTCCTCCTCCTCATGTTCAGCCTCCATCTCAGATATCACCACATCAGTTACAAGCTGGAAGCATTGCAGTACTGCCTCTGCCAAGTGGCAACAGGCTGTGCTGAAACTCATAAGCTTAGGTGATAAACCTCACACTACTTGTGAGTTGTGGACAGCTGTGAAAGAGCAGGCAGATCTGTGTCTGAGACCGCTGAACCTACATCCCGGCATGGTCATGTGTGACAATGGCCGTAACCTGGTGGCGGCTCTGAGGCGAGGTGAGATCACACACGTACCATGCCTGGCTCATGTGCTTAACCTCGTGGTTCAGCGGTTTCTTAAATCGTACCCCAAGTTGCCAGATCTGCTCGTGAAAGTACGCCGCCTGTCAGCTCATTTTCGGAAGTCGGCTACAGCTTCCGCCGCCCTTGCTGTGTTGCAGCAGCGTTTGCAGCTTCCGGCACACCGACTGGTGTGTGATGTCCCCACACGTTGGAACTCTACCCTCCACATGTTGCAAAGGATTTGTGAGCAGAAGAGAGCAGTTGTGGAGTACCAGCTGCAACAAGGCCGTCGATATTCAGGTCAGACTCCACACATAAGACCTCAGGAGTGGACCTGGATGTCTGACATATGTACCATCCTGACAAACTTTGAGGAGGCCACCAAGATGGTGAGTGGCGATGACGCCATCATTAGTGTCAGCATCCCACTTGTCTGTCTTTTGCAACGCTCTCTGCAGAGAATTAAAGAGGAGGCATTGCAGCCAGAGTATGATGAGATGGATCAAGAAGCCGTAGCGGGCGATTACACACAGCCCAGCCTCATCTCATCCCAACGTGCATTGGGGGACAATGAGGGAGAGGAGGAGGAGGAGGAAGAACAGGAACTGCTATCATGCGTTGTAGACGGTAGTACCTGTACAAGTGTCATACCGTCGGTTCAGCGTGGGTGGCCTGAGGACAGGGGGGAGGAGGAAGAGGAGGAGGAGGAGGAGAGCATGGTCAGTCGTCATCTTGGTGAGGACACGGAAATCTTGCCCGTTACCAGTCTGGCACGCATGGCTGACTTTATGTTACGCTGCCTTAACCGTGACCCTTGCTTTGTCAAAATGTTGTGTGACAGTCATTACTGGTTGGTGACACTTGTAGACCCCCGCTACAAGGAGAACTTTCACTCTCTTATTCCTGAGGTCGAGAGGTCTACAAAAATGGGGCAGTACCAGAAGGCCCTTGCTGCAGAACTCTTAAAAAAATTCCCATCTGAACACGCTAGCGGCAGAGGTCACAGTTCGTTGCCCAACCAAGGCGAGAGAGATGCAACTCCAATCCAGCAGAGGCAGGGGAACACTGTCAACGTTCTGGGACAGTTTTCTGACACCCGCCCAGCTTACAGGCCCTGAGGCGCGGGGTACTCTCACAAGGAGTGGAAAGTTTCAAAAGATGGTGAGGGAGTACCTTGCCAACCGTACCAGCATCCTCCGTGATTCCTCTGTGCCTTTTAATTATTGGGTATCCAAGCTGGACACTTGGAATGAACTCGCTCTGTACGCCTTGGGGGTCCTGGCCTGCCCTGCCGCTAGCGTGTTATCGGAGCGTGTTTTTAGTGCCGCTGGGGGAATTATAACTGATAAGCGCACTCGCCTGTCAACTGACAATGCTGACAAGCTGACCCTTATCAAAATGAACAAGAGCTGGATTGGGCCAGACTTCTCATCCCCACCAAATGACAGCAGAGTAACATAAAGTCAAATCCACTGTGTTATTTCGGGAGGTGTATTCACATGCACCACTTCACACCCACACATGGGTATACGCTTCCTCGTTTCGGCTGTTTTATCTTCTTCTCCTTATCCTCAGCCTCCACCATCACTATATCACCAGGGTGCCAGCATTGCAAGTTCCTCCGTCCTAATTTTTGGCAGCTTTTGCTTGCAAGGCATAAGCAAATACTATGGGACACCCACTCCCCAATAATGGGACTTATGTTTGTAATATGCTGTACTGCATGGCTCTTGTAAGGGGCATTGCAAGTTGCTCCATCCTAATTTTTGGCAGCTTTTGCTTGCAAGGCATAAGCAAATACTATGGGACACCCACTCCCCAATAATGGAACTTATGTTTGTAATATGCTGTACTGCATGGCTCTTGTAAGGGGCATTGCAAGTTGCTCCGTCCTAATTTTTGGCAGCTTTTGCTTGCAAGGCATAAGCAAATACTATGGGACACCCACTCCCCAATAATGGGACTTATGTTTGTAATATGCTGTACTGCATGGCTCTTGTAAGGGGCATTGCAAGTTGCTCCGTCCTAATTTTTGGCAGCTTTTGCTGGGAAAGCATAAGCAAATACTATGGGAGACCCACTCCCCAATAATGGGACTTATGTTTGTAATATGCTGTACTGCATGGCTCTTGTAAGGGGCATTGCAAGTTGCTCCGTCCTAATGTTTGGCAGCTTTTGCATGAAAGGCATAAGCAAATACTATGGGACACCCACTCCCCAATAATGGGACTTATGTTTGTAATATGCTGTACTGCATGGCTCTTGTAAGGGATATTGCAAGTTGCTCCGTCCTAATTTTTGGCAGCTTTTGCTTGCAAGGCATAAGCAAATACTATGGGAGACCCACTCCCCAATAATGGGACTTATGTTTGTAATATGCTGTACTGCATGGCTCTTGTAAGGGCATTGCAAGTTCCTCCGTCCTATTTTTTGGCAGCTTTTGCTTGGAAAGCATAAGCAAATACTATGGGAGACCCACTCCCCAATAATGGGACTTATGTTTGTAATATGCTGTACTGCATGGCTCTTGTAAGGGGCATTGCAAGTTGCTCCGTCCTAATTTTTGGCAGCTTTTGCTTGCAAGGCATAAGCAAATTCTATGGGAGACCCACTCCCCAATAATGAGACATGTTTGTAATATGCTGTACTGCATGGCTCTTGTAAGGGGCATTGCAAGTTGCTCCGTCCTAATTTTTGGCAGCTTTTGCTTGCAAGGCATAAGCAAATACTATGGGAGACCCACTCCCCAATAATGGGACTTATGTTTGTAATATGCTGTACTGCATGGCTCTTGTAAGGGGCATTGCAAGTTGCTCCGTCCTAATTTTTGGCAGCTTTTGCTTGCAAGGCATAAGCAAATACTATGGGAGACCCACTCCCCAATAATGGGACTTATGTTTGTAATATGCTGTACTGCATGGCTCTTGTAAGGGGCATTGCAAGTTGCTCCGTCCTAATTTTTTGCAGCTTTTGCTTGCAAGGCATAAGCAAATACTATGGGAGACCCACTCCCCAATAATGGGACTTATGTTTGTAATATTCTGTACTGCATGTGACGTGCCCCCTGGGCCGTGTGTACACGTGCGTGGGATACCCGGTGCCGGGTCTCTGGGGTCTGTAGTCTCCGTGGCGGTGACCTGGTCCCGTGGCTCAGGCTGGTCAAACCAGTGGCAGTCTTTCTTAGGTTTTGAGGTTAACTGTCCGACTGGTCCACCCGTGGATTGCGATCAGGGAGTACCACCGCTGCGAGGCAGACCGCTGAGGCTGGTGTTGTGTGCGCACCAGAGAATGGGATAACTCCCCACGGGAGGAGTATAGCCTCAGGGCAGTGAGTGTGGATGATGGGGGTGATGGTGCACGAGCGCAGCAGGAACGACTTTGCAGTCTTTGCAGTGCAGTTCAGGGTCTTTACTGATGATTATAAGGTAGACCCTCCCGGGAGTACTGGCTAGCATAAGAGGCCTGGTCAGTCTGTGAGCAAGCAGGAGTTCCCCTGGCCAGGTGGAGTTGTAGGCCTCCCCGTCTGTCTGCACTCTTCCTGGCTACCTTGCTGTAAGCGGGTAGAAGTAGCCCACGTCCCTGAGTGTACCGTGTAGTGCTCACCTGTATGGCTGGTGACTTGGGGCCTTCTGTTAGCCTCCGCTCCACGACGGCGGTGCTGGTCCCTTGCTTGTGACTGAGCCTCCGGGCTTCTATGGCCAGAGGACTTGAAATCCCCTGCCGGCTGGTTTCTGCTGCTGGATATATAAGTCCTCACAGCCTCGGACTCCTGTGTCCGGTTCCTATTGTCTTCTGCCAGGGCGAGCTCTGCTCAGCTTCCAGCCCCTGGTCTTTAGCTCCTAGCTCCTACAGAGCTCCTTGCTGTTACTTTCCCTTGCTCTCACTCTGACTCTGACTGTTCTCTGTTCTCTGACTCACTCAACCCGACGTAATATCTCTATTACTGTGGTGACCAGACCCCTGGGGTGCCACACATGGCTCTTGTAAGGGGCATTGCAGTTCCTCATAATTTTTGGAAAGCCTTCCATTCACTGCTTAGGCCAACAGTGCACAGGAGACCCAGTTGCTATAAATGGAAAAAAAAGGTTTAGTTAACGCCCTTTGACCTCCATGTCATTTCCAAGGGGCATTGGAGTGCCTTGAAATTTTTGGTAGGCATTGCACTCACTGTATGCCCTATAACTGTGTAGCCGAACCGCTCTTTTTGTTACAGAAACATATCCTACAAGACATATCTGGTTGACTGCACCCATTGTATGAAATTTGTGTGTATTCTATCTTTCTGACCACACTCACAGTTACTGGATGCTGTGTGCGTGCTCCGCTCTCTCCGCTGTTGGTCGCGCGCTCAGCTGTCTCTGTGGGGCCGGTGCGTGCGTGGGCGCCTGGCCCTAGTCCTGGCCGCGCGCCTGCGCTTGCGCACTGGCTCCTGACGGCTTGGGCTCGCGTCCTGGGGCGGGGGGTGGCGACGCATGCGCCGCTTACAGGCACCAGACCACACCTACTTGTGAGTCAGGTGATCGGTCATGTGTGGCCACACGTGACCGACACCATGGCAGATAAGGGCTCCGTTCTCCTGCTCTTGTTCATTCCCCTTGAGGAAGCGGCCACTCTGGGCTGCGAAACGCGCGTCGGGGCTTGCCACTGCGCGTCTATTCTCACTGATCTATGTCCGGCCTCCCACTGGGTAAGATGACTTAAACAATATATAAGAGTTTTTCCATCTGGGAATCCCTTTCTCTGGCAGCCATTACCCTTCTATTTTGGAGTGTATCTATGGATATGTTTGATATGCAGCAATATATACGCATATGACCTATATTATTAAATAGTCTTATTACCTGTTCTATTGTATGCATCATTCTGCCTTTTGAATTTTGGGATCATGGAGATTCTTACAACTTGCTGTCTTTTTCAGTGATCTTTTTGCTACCATCTATACACTGTCATTTTATATCGTACTTTCTATATGTACTTTTAAATGTTGTAATAAAATTTGAATTTTTTATGCCTATAAAAAAAACTCTTTGTTTCTCAAGTTTATCATATGTAATATGAGTTGGCATGTTTTGGCGCTCTGGGTTGGTCTTTCCTTTCCCCAGATGCGCCAACTTAGTTATAAATGGGTTAAATTGTTGATATATCTGGTTGACTGGCCTGATATTCATGTGAATGGTCCTTGTTCCTCCTGCTCTTTCTCCTTTGCCACTACCTCATCCATCATTTATCACCTGAAGCTTTGTTTTAACGGGAGTCATAGAACTTGGATAGTAGCAGGAAAACATCCAGCAATCCTCGGAGGAGGTGGGATATGCGCCAAAACGCTGACCACCTCAGGCCTAGCCGCTACTACATACATGCGCTTGCATTACAACAAAGCAAAGCAGATGCTAACTTCTATCATCCTCATCATGCTCCTCACCTTAGCACTCTCAACTCCCCTGATGGAGAAGCCAGGGCCCACCGGAGGAGTCTGATAGTCCGGTGGGCTCAGCCAATGCTGCCCTAAAGCAGGCCAGGCTAAGAAAAGTGTGGGAAAGGTTACCGGGACAAATAGGGGTGGCTGGGGACCGAGTATGGACACCCGGCCACCCCCTGGAGGCTGGGGAACAAGTGGGGACACCGGCCACCAGGCGGCTGGGGACTGAGTATGGATACCAGGCCGCCGACACAGCCATGGCGTGGTGGCCAGATTCCGCCTCCACATGCCTAAAAGGCCCAATTTAAAGTGCAAGCAAGCAAGCAGTATGGTATTGCAGCCTGGGGGTGGGTGGGTGGCAGGCTGCATACTTGCGCTTGCATTGCAAGGAATGGGAGAGGTACAATTGAACACTGCCCTGGGACAAGGACTTGAATGGGGATAGTTGCAAGTCTGCAACGACAGGTGCAAGGTGGGAGGCATCTTCGCATGTACCATGAACAGGGGTTTGGCATGCACACACTACAGTGGAATAGGCTCTCCTTCCCACTAAATACACTGGGGAGGGCACAGGTAATGTTTTGGTATACGCGCTTAATCTTATATATAAGGCACACCAGGACAAATAGGGGCGGCTGGGGACTGAGTATGGATACCTCGCTGCCGAAGCAGCCATGAGGTAGTGGCCAGCTTCGGCCTCCTCCAAACTAAAAGGCCCCATTTCAAGTGCAAGCTAGCAGTATGGAATTGCAGTCTGGGGGTGGGTGGGTGGGTGGCAGGCTGCACACTTACACTTGCATTAAAAGAAAACATAGCAGATGCTAACTTCTGTCATCATCATCATGCTCCTCACCTTGGCACTCTCAACTCCACCGATGGAGAAGTCAGGGCCCACCGGAGGAGTCTGGTTCTCTGGTGGGCTCGTCCAATGCTGCCTAAAGCAGGCCGGCCTAAGAAAAGTGTGTGGGGGGATGTTCCAAGGAGAAATAGGAGCGGCTGGGGACCGTTTATGGACACCCGGCTGCCCCCAGGCGGCTGGAGACCGAGTATGGACACCCGGCCGCCGAGCGGCTGGGGACTGAGTATAGATTCCAGGCCGCCAACACAGCCATGACGTGGTGGCCAGATTCCGCCTCCACATGCCTAAAAGGCCCAATTTCAAGTTCAAGCAAGCAAGCAGTATGGTATTGCAGCCTGGGGGTGGGTGGGTGCCAGGCTGCATACTTGCGCTTGTATTGCAAGGAATGGGGGAGGTACAATTGAACACTGCGCTGGGACTAGAACTTGCATGGGGATAGTAGCAAGTCTGCATCTTCTGATGCGGCAAGGATCACTTATGATGGGCACACTTTTAGACAGTGACCTGGGAGTCAGAGATGCTTCCAGGGGTCTTCCCCATGCTGTTCCCATGTCTTTTCAGCACTGTATGCATGTGTCACACAGCACATGGCCAGATAAGGTTGTAAAATGTTAAAATGACATTTCCCGGTGAATGCATTTGTCATAGTTGAAAGCAATACAAAAGTGCAAAAACGCATAAAAAATGCTACTTGTGAACATAGCCGAAGGTGTGGAGGAGTATTTTTGCTTTGGGTCATTTATTTTAACTTATACACAAGTCTTTTCCCTGGAAAGGATGTTCCTTAACATATTTCACAGAAAAAAAGGTTCACTTTCGTTTTTGAACGTTTTATTGTGAGCCCGTAAAAGTGGCTTAATACCTCTGACCACGTTGTTGACAGCAGTGACCTGGGGGTCAGAAATGCTTCCTGGGGTGATCCCCATTCTGTCCCCATGTAATTTGAGCACTGTCACTATCGTTTTGGGCACTTGTTAGGCTTTTAAAAGACTGCCGGGGGTGCCACCGCAAAAATGCTTGAGTCTCCCATAGACTAACATTGGGCTCGTTGCTCGGGTCGAGCACCCGAGTATCACGGCGAGCTCGACCCGAGCTTCGAGCACCCGAGCATTTTAGTGCTCGCTCAACACTAGTTATTAAGCAACGACTAAATAGCTTGTGTATAGCAGATCAGCGGTCATTTAAGATCTGGTGTCCCAAAATCTTTGACTTAATGCTTGTTTTTGGTAAGCCAAACCTCTCGTAAATGCAAATTACCATGACATGTTTCTACACGTGCCTGAGGGTTTACAAGATTAATTTTATGACCTTTCAGTTTCCCTGCCTAAAGTAATTTTCATGTTAGAGTTAGGCTATGTGCCCACGATGCAGAAATGAAGCAGAAAATTTCTGCAGCATTTCTGCATCTCCCTGGCAGAAAAAACGTATGCAGATTGTGCATGCGTTTTTCCTGCAGAATACATGCGGAATACATGCGGATTCACATGCGGATTCACATGCGTTTCCGCATGCAGATTGACAAGCGCTTTCCAGGTGATAGCATCACTTGGAAAGTGCTTGACAACTAGGTCACACTATATAAATCCATGCAAACAGCATGGATTTATATAGTGTGACCGTAAAAATAAAAAAAATAAAGCTATACTCACCCCCGATTCCCCGGCGTGTGCTGCAGCGCTCCTTCCTGTCTGGTTCCCGGCTGCCGGCATATCGCGAGACACAGCGGTGAAGGGCCTGCGGTCACATGACTGTGACGTCACCGAAGGTCCTTCAGCACTGCCGGCATGCAGAGGAGGAGCTCCAAAGCCCCTTGCAAGAGACGTAGAGGTCAGAGAGCCTCCTAAAAACAATGTTCCATTATTAGGAAGTGGGTCTCCCATAGTGTTTGCCTATGCAGTGAAGCAACGGCTGCCAAAAATTTGGAGGAACTCCAATGCCCCTTGCAGAGACGTAGATATGTTGATATGGTACATATGGTGGTGATATGGTGGTGGAGGATGAAGATGCGGAGAAGGAGGAGGACAAGAGCAAACAGACAAAATCAGGAAGCGTATACCCATGTCTGGGTGTGAAGACAGAGGTGTATGGGAATAGAGTTAGACCTCCCCAAAAAAAGACACTGTATTTTAGTTTATGTTACGCTGCTATCATTCGGTGGTTTTGAGAAGTCTGGCCCAATCCAGCCCTTGTGCATTTTTATAAGAGCCAGCCTGTCAGCATTTTCAGTTGACAAGCGGATGCGCCTATCGGTTATAATTCCTCCGGCGGTACTAAAAACCCGCTCTGACAAAACGCTAGCGGCAGGGCAGGCAAGGACCTCCAAGACATAGAGAGCCAGTTCATGCCACGTGTCCAGCTTGGATACCCAATAATTATAAAGCACAGAGGAATCACAGAGGATATTGGTACAATCGGCAAGGTACTCACCATCTTCCGAAACTTTGCACTCCTTGTGAGAGTACCCCCTGTCCTCAGGACCTGTGCAATGGGAGGGTCTGAGAAAACTGTCCCAGAACTTAGACAGTGTCCCCCTGCCTCTGCTAGATTGCATTTGTGGCTCTCTCGCCTGTTCTCCTTGGTTGTCCACCGAACTGTGACCTCTGCCGCCAGCATTTTCAGATGGGAATTTTTTCACTAATTCCGCAACAAGGGCCTTCTCGAACTGCCCCATTTTATTAAGCCTGTCCTGCAAAGGAATAAGAGACAGATAGTTCTCCCTGTAGCGTGGGTCTAGAAGAGTTACCAACCAGTAATGACTGTCACCCAAAATTTGAACAATGCGAGGGTCACGGGAAAGGCAGTGTAACATAAACTCAGCCATGTGTGCCAGACTGCAAAGAGGCAAGACTTCTGTGTCCTCACCAAGAGGACGACTGACCATGCTCTCCTCCTCATCCTCCTCCTCTTCCTCCTCCTCCCTGTCCTCAGGCCATTCATGCTGAACTGACGGTATGACAGTTGTGCAGGTAGTACCGTCTATAGCGCAGGAAACTAGCTCCTGTTCTTCCTCCTCCTCTTCTTCCTCATTGTCACCCAATCCACGTTGGGAGGAGATGAGGCTGGGCTGTGTGGAATCACCCTGTATGGTTCCTTGCGCCATCTCATCATGCTCCGCCTGCAATGTATCCTCTTTAATTGAGAGCAGAGAGCGTTTCAGAAGACAGTGAAGCGGGATGGTGACGCTAATTATGGCATCAGTACTGCTCACCATCTTGGTGGAGTCCTCAAAGTTTTGGAGGATGGTACATATGTCTGACATCCATGTCCAGTCCTGGGGTCTTATGTGTGGAGTCTAACCTGAATACCGATGGCCTTGTTGATGCTGGTGGTCAACAACTGCCCTCTTCTTCTCACAAATCCTTCCCAACATCTGCAATGTAGGGTTCCAATGCGTGGGAACATCGCAGATCTGTCGGTGAGCTGGAAGCTGCAAACACTGCTGAAGCACGCAAGAGCGGCGGAAGCTGTAGCTGACATTCTAAAATGGGCACGCAGGCGGCATACTTTGACAAGCAGGTCCGACAGATCCGGGTAGTTTTTGAGAAACCGCTGAACCATGAGGTTAAGCACATGGGTCAGGCATGGTAAATGTGTGAGCTCGCCTCGCCTTAAAACCGCCACCAGGTTCCGGCCATTGTCACACATGACCATGCCTGGTTGTAGGTTCAGCGGTGTCAACCACAGATCTGCCTGCTCTTTCAGAGCTGTCCACAACTCTTCAGCATTGTGTGGTTTGTCACCTAAGCACATTAGCTTCAACACAGCCTATTGCTGCTTGGCTGAGGCAGTGCTGCAGTGCTTCAAGCTTGTGACTGATGTGGTCATTTCGGAGATGGAGGCTGAAGTGGAGGAGGAGGGTGAGGTGCAGGAGCTGTAGAATGTGACGGCAACCCTGATTGACCCAGGGCCCACAATCCTCAGCGTCGGGAGGACATGTTCCGACCCAAGGTCCGACTGGGTCTCGGCTTCCACTATGTTAACCCAGTGTGGCGTCAGCAAGATGTACTGTCCCTGCCCACAAGCACTTATCCACGTGTCCGTGGTTAGGTGGACTTTCCCTGTAACTGCACTGTTAAGGGCATGGCTAATTTTGTGGGACACGTGCTTGTGTAATGCGAGGACGGCACACCAGGAGAAATAGTGGCGGCTGGTGACCGAGTACCTAGGGACAGCCGTCGCCATCAGGTTGCGGAAAGATTCCGTCTCCACGAGCCTAAAAGGCAACATTTCGAGCTCAAGCATTCGCGAAATGTGTGAATTTAGTAGTGTGGTCTGTGGGGCGTTAGCTGCTTATTTGCACTTGCATTCCAAGGACTGGGGTAGGGACAACTGAACGCTGTGCTGGGACAAGGACGTGGACGTGCTTGCTGATGGTGCTAATTGAGAGTGTTCAACGACAGGTGCAGGCCGGGAGGCATCTTGGCATGCGCCATGGACAGAGGATTGGTGTGCACGCACAACAGCGGAACAAGCAGTCACCCGCAGACACTGTGGCTGGACCTTGGGGTTCAACCCACTTATTCGGGTGCTTTGCCGCCATGTGCCTCATCATGCTGGTGGTGGTCAGGCTGCTAGTTTTGCTACCCCTGCTGATGCTGGCCTAGCAGGTGGTGCAAATGGCCTTTTTGGTGTTATCGGTAGAGTCTTTAAAAAACAACCAGACTCGTGAAGACCTAACAGTTGTACTGGCAACTTCCGTTGTGTTGGCGCTGCGAGGAACGCTTTCCCGCCTTGTGTCTGCGGCCACCACACTGCTTCTTCCTGCCTGTTGTGGTGCTACGCCTCCCTCACCCTGTGTGCTGCTGTCCTCACTCTGTGTGTCCCCCTGCAAGGTTGGGTCAGTTACTATATCATCCACCACCTCGTCTTACACTTCCGCACCCTGGTCCTCCTCTTGACTTTCTGGCAATTGTGTCTCATCATCATCCACCTCTTGTGACAGTTTCCCATTGTCACCTTCGTGTGACCGTGGCTGCTCAAATATTTGGGCGTTGCTACTTGCAATCTCCTCTTGCCCCGCTTCAAATGGACTGGGCTAGAGGCCCAAATCTATAAATGGGAAAGTGAACAGCTCTTTGGAGTGTCCAAGTGTGGGATCAGTTGTCTCTGTGCACTCAGCATGGTGGGAGGAAGAAGGATCAGAGTGAGGAATATGCATTCCAGACTCACGGCTACTGAGACTTGACCCTGTGGAAGACAGGGTGATGGTGGTGGCTAAGTGACTGGAAGCATTATCTGCTATCCAACCAATAACCTTTTCACACTGCTCTGTGTTCAATAGTGGTGTTCTGCGGTCCCCTATTAATTGGGATAGGAAGGTCGAGCGAGAAGAAGTGGGTGTTGTGGCACAATTTCAGCTTGCCCATGGCCTCGCCCTTGTCTTCTGCATGCACCATTACCATCACGTCTACTTTCCCGTCCCTTTTCATGTCCCTTGCCCATTTTAAATGGAGGACAATATTTTCCACGTTCACTACAAATGGCTGGATTTGAACCGCAGTGATATGTGATACGTGTTTCGGAAAACCACAGTTTAAAATAGCTGGCCTGTAGGTTACTATTTTTCACAGCGAACAGGTGTCAATAACTTCACTAACACACTGCAACAAAATTTAAATGGAGGCCAGAAATAGCTGAATTTGGAGAAAACTTATATGTGATACGTGTGACGGAAAACCACAGTTTTAAATAGCTGGTCAGTAGGTTAATATTTTTCACAGTGACCACGTGTCAATAACTTCACTGACACACTGCAACAAAATTTAAATGGAGGCCAGAAATGCCTGAATTTAGAGAGCACTTTTATGTGATACGTGTAACGGAAAACCACAGTTTTAAATAGCTGGCCTGTAGGTTACCATTTTTCACAGCGACCTGGTGTTAATAACTTCACTAACACACTGCAACAAAATTTAAATGGAGGCCAATATTTTTCACGTTCACTACAAATTTCTGGATTTTTATCGCTGTAATATGGAAAGAATCTGGCTGTATTCTGCTGTGGCAACAAGCAAATGGAGCAGAAAAACTGTATTCTCTGGATTGCTTTTTAAGAAAATAATCAGGATTAAGATCAAAAAAATAATTATCCCTGGCTCCTGATACCTGGGGTTATTTCTACAAATATCTGTAACAGCAGCAGACAGAACTGAAATGGAGCCTCTTGTGCTGTATTATACACTGCAGTCTGCCACATACACTGCCTGCCTGCCTAGCTCTGATATATATACAGTACAGACCAAAAGTTTGGACACACCTTCTCATTTAAAGATTTCTCTGTATTTTCATGACTATGAAAATTGTACATTCACACTGAAGGCATCAAAACTATGAATTAACACATGTGGAATTATATAGTTAACAAAAAAGTGTGAAACAACTGAAAATATGTCTTATATTCTAGGTTCTTCAAAGTAGCTACCTTTTGCTTTGATGACTGCTTTGCACACTCTTGGCATTCTCTTGATGAGCTTCAAGAGGTAGTCACCAGAAATGGTCTTCCAACAATCTTGAAGGAGTTCCCAGAGATGCTTAGCACTTGTTGGCCCTTTTGCCTTCACTCTGTGGTCCAGCTCACCCCAAACCATCTCGCTTGGGTTCAGGTCTGGTTACTGTGGAGGCCAGGTCATCTGGCGTAGCACCCCATCACTCTCCTTCTTGGTCAAATAGCCCTTACACAGCCTGGAGGTCTGTTTGGGGTCATTGTCCTGTTGAAAAATAAATTATGGTCCAACTAAACGCAAACCGGATGGATTAGCATGCCACTGCAAGATGCTGTGGTAGACATGCTGGTTCAGTATGCCTTCAATTTTAAATAAATGGCCAACAACATCACCAGCAAAGCACCCCCACACCATCACACCTCCTCATCCATGCTTCACAGTGGGAACCAGGCATGTAGAGTCCATCCGTTCACCTTTTCTGCGTCGCACAAAGACACAGTGGTTGGAACCAAAGATCTCAAATTTCGACTCATCAGACCAAAGCACTGATTTCCACTGGTCTAATGTCCATTCCTTGTGTTCTTTAGCCCAAACAAGTCTCTTCTACTTGTTGCCTGTCCTTAGCAGTGGTTTCCTAGCAGCTATTTTACCATGAAGACTTGCTGCACAAAGTCGCCTCTTAACAGTTGTTGTAGAGATGTGTCTGCTGCTAGAACTCTGTCTGGCATTGACCTGGTCTCTAATCTGAGCTGCTGTTGACCTGCAATTTCTGAGGCTGATGACTCGGATAAACTTATCCTCAGAAGCAGAGGTGACTCTAGGTCTTCCTTTCCTGGGGCGGTCCTCATGTGAGCCAGTTTGTTTGTAGCGCTTGATGGCTTTTGCAACTGCACTAGGGGACACTTTCAAATTTTGCCCAATTTTTCAGACTGACTGACCTTCATTTCTTAAAGTAATGATGGCTACTTGTTTTTCTTTACTTAGCTGCTTTTTTCTTGCCATAATACAAATTCTAACAATCTATTCAGTAGGACTATCAGCTGTGTATCCAACTGACTTCTGCACAACACAACTGATGGTCCCAACCCCATTTATAAGGCAATAGATCCCACTTATTAAACCTGACAGGGCACACTTGTGAAGTGAAAACCATTTCCAGTGACTACCTCTTGAAGCTAATCAAGAGAATGCCAAGAGTGTGCAAAGCAGTCGTCAAAGCAAAAGGTGGCTACTTTGAAGAACCTAGAATATAAGACATATTTTCAGTTGTTTCACACTTTTTTTGTTAAGTATATAATTCCACATGTGTTAATTCATAGTTTTGATGCCTTCAGTGTGAATGTACAATTTTCAAAGTCGTGAAAATACAGAAAAATCCTTAAATGAGAAGGTGTGTCCAAACTTTTGGTCTATACTGTATATATATATGTTGTGGAATACCTAGACTAACAGGACATTTAATGGACCCTCTTGCTATATGCACTGCAGTCTGCCACATACACTGCCTGCCTGCCTAACTCCTGCTATCACCTTCACCATTGAAAATATGCATGCAGCTGGATTAGTCCTCAGAAGGATCAGAGGGATATATATAGATGTTGTGGTATACCTACACTAACTAATAAACAACCAAATCTCTCCCTAGCTCAGCAGCGTCTCTCCCTACACTGCCTGTTTCCGGTGTAGACTGTGACGAGCATGGTGGTGCCAGGTCTTTTATAGACCTGATGATGCTGTGTGGCCAGCCAATCACTGTAATGCCACAACCAACATGGCTATGGCATTACAGTGTGTGGCAGGAAATCCCTGCATGTTCATTGGCTCTCTAAAGAGCACCAAACATGCAGGGAGGGGACTCAAGCTCCCTTCCGAGCAACCAGAAAATACTCGTAGAGCGCCGAGCATCTCAAGCAGTGAGATGCTCTGGCGAGTACCAAGCAGTGGCGAGCACACTCGCTTATCACTAATGTTCACACCTTCACCACTGAACAAGAATTTTACCTTCACTGCGTTGTGCCCCCAGAAAAGCTGTTAACTGGTGGGGTCAGTTGGCACAGGTACTGACGTCCAGTTGGATCAAAGCCAGGGGGACAAAACCAGAGACAAATTCGGCAAATTGCAACATAGACGAATAGCCGGGGTCAAAACCGGAAAGACTGATTTGATCAGCTGTCATGTGACCCTAACAGCCACGGGTGGAATCGTGATACACCTGCAGCTGCTAACATGTTAACTGCTCCTGTCAATCTCTGACAGCAGCATTCAACTCGCATTTACCGGAAGCGTGTTACAAATCCCACCCATCGACGCCCCAGTCACATGATCATGGGGTGTCGGTGGGTTGGCATGACAGCAGGGGGTCTACTGAAGACTCCTATGCCTGTTATTGCAGATCCCCTATGGATGCTGACCATGACCGGCGTTCATAGGAGATGATCATTGCTGCTACACATACAGTGGCATATAAATGTTTGGGCAGCCCTGGTCGAAATTACTGTTATTGTGAGCAGTTAAGCAAGTTGAAGCTGAAATGATCTCTAAAAGGCATAAAGTTAAATATGACACATTTCCTTTGTATTTTAGGCAAATATACATATATATATATATATATATACATACAGTACAGACCAAAAGTTTGGACACACCTTCTCATTTAAATATTTTTCTGTATTTTCATGACTTTGAAAATTGTACATTCACACTGAAGGCATCAAAACTATGAATCAACACATGTGGAACTATATACTTAACAAAAAAGTGTGAAACAACTGAAAATATGTCTTATATTCCACGTGTGCCCTGTCAGGTTTAATAAGTGGGATTTCTTGCCTTATAAATGGGGTTGGGACCATCAGTTGTGTTGTGCAGAAGTCAGGTGGATACACAGCTGATAGTCCTACTGAATAGACTGTTAGAATTTGTATTATGGCAAGAAAAAAGCAGCTAAGTAAAGAAAAACGAGTGGCCATCATTACTTTAAGAAATGAAGGTCAGTCAGTGCAAAAAATTGGGCAAACTTTGAAAGTGTTCCCTAGTGCAGTTGCAAAAACCATCAAGCGCTACAAAGAAACTGGCTCACATGAGGACCGCCCCAGGAAAGGAAGACCAAGAGTCAACTCTGCTTCTGAGGATAAGTTTATCCGAGTCACCAGCCTCAGAAATCGCAGGTTAACAGCAGCTCAGATTAGAGACCAGGTCAATGCCACACAGAGTTCTAGCAGCAGACACATCTCTACAACAACTGTTAAGAGGAGACTTTGTGCAGCAAGCCTTCATGGTAAAAGAGCTGCTAGGAAACCACTGCTAATGACAGGCAACAAGCAGAAGAGACTTGTTTGGGCTAAAGAACATAAGGAATGGACATTAGACCAGTGGAAATCTGTGCTTTGGTTTGATGAGTCCAAATTTGAGATCTTTGGTTCCAACCACCGTGTCTTTGTGCGACGCAGAAAAGGTGAACGGATGGACTCTACATGCCTGGTTCCCACCATGAAGCATGGAGGAGGAGGTGTGATGGTGTGGGGGTGCTTTGCTGGTGACACTGTTGGGGATTTATTCAAAATTGAAGGCATACTGAACCAGCATGGCTACCACAGCATCTTGCAGCGGCATGCTATTCCATCCGGTTTGCGTTTAGTTGGACCATCATTTATTTTTCACCTGGACAATTACCCCAAACACACCTCCAGGCTGTGCAAGGGCTATTTGACCAAGAAGGAGAGTGATGGGGTGCTACGCCAGATGACCTGGCCTCCACAGTCACCAGACCTGAACCCAATCGAGATGGTTTGGGGTGAGCTGAACCGCAGAGTGATGGCAAAAGGGCCAACAAGTGCTAAGCATCTCTGGGAAGTCCTTCAAGATTGTTGGAAGACCATTTCTGGTGACTACCTCTTGAAGCTCATCAAGAGAATGCCAAGAGTGTGCAAAGCAGTCATCAAAGCAAAAGGTGGCTATTGTACTTTGAAGAACCTAGAATATAAGACATATTTTCAGTTATTTCACACTTGTTTCTAAAGTATATAATTCCACCACTGACAACTAAACCAAACACCAAAACTGACAACGAAATGGCGACTAGTGTTGAGCGCAAGTGCTCGTTACTTGAGTTTGCATCGGGTAAGCACCAAGTATCGCGGGTGCTCGAGTGACATGCTCAAGTCCCCACCTGCATGTTTCTCAGTAATTAGACACCCAAAAAAAACATGCAGGGGATCGCTCGTGCATGGCAGGCAATCCCCGCGAGGTTTTTTTGGCTGTATAACAGCTGCAAAACACATGGGGCAGAGACTCAAGCATGTCACTCGAGCACCCGCTGTACTCGGTGCATACCCGTGCACCCGATGCAAACTCAAGTAGCGAGCACTTGAGCTCAACACTAGTCGACATTTCGTTGTCAGTTTTTTTCTTTACTTCTGAAAATTTCCCAACCTCAACACAACCCTAACCCCAATCCTAATACAACCCCAACCCTAACCCTAGCCCAACCCTAACCCTAGCCCAACCCTAACTCTAGCTCAACCGTAACCCTAGCCCAACCCTAACCCTAGCCCAACTCTAACCCTAGCCCAACCATAGCCCTACCCCAACCCAACCCCAAGCCTAATCTTAGCCCAACCCTAACCCTAGTCCAACCCTAACCCTAGCTGAAGCCTAACCCTAGCCAAACCCTAACCCTAGCCCAACCTTAACCCTAGCCCAACCCTAACCATAACCTTAGAGTTTATTTTTTCCCCATTCCTCATGCGGTATAAGTGATTAGACTACTTTATTCTTCGGTCGGTGCGATACCAGATTCATATCGGGTTTTTATGATTGACGGCTGTCACACACTAAAAAACCCTTTTTTTTGCAAAGACTAGTTTTTGCATTGTCATATTTTGAGAGCTAAAATTTTTCCATATTTCGGCCGACAGAGTCATGTGATGGCTTGTTTTTTGTGGGACAAGTTGACATTTTTATTGGTACCATTTTCGGGCACGTGACATTTTGTGATCGCTTTCTATTCCGATTTTTGTGAGGCAGAATAAACAAAAACCAACAATCCAGGAATTGTTTTTTTTGTTTTTTTTTATGCCGTTCTGCGTGTGGTAAAATTGATAAGGTAGCTTTATTCTTCGGGTCAGTACATTTACAGTGGTACCACATTTATATATTTTTTTATGTTTTGGAACTTTTACACAATGAAAACTATTTTATAGAAAAAATAATTGTTTTTGCATCCCTTTATTCTGAGAGCTATAACTTTTTATTTTTCAGCTGTTGGAGCTTTATGACGGCATGTTTTTTGCGGGACAAGCTGACGTTTTTAGTGGTACCACTACTATTTACATTCGTCTTTTTGATCGCGTTTTATTCCATTTTTTGTTTGACGGTATGATGATAAAGCATCGTTTTTTCCTTCGTTTTTATTTTTACCGTGTTCACTAAAGGGGTTAAATAGTGGGACAGTTTTATAGGTCAGGTCATTCCGGACGCGGCGATGCCAAATATGTGTACTTTTATTGTTTATTTTGTTTTTTATCATAAGATTATTTATCTATGGGTACAATATATTTTTATTTTATTTATTTATTTTTTAAAATATTTTTACAATTTATTTTTTTTCATCTTCTGACATTTTTATTACTTTTACACATTGTCCCACTATGGGACTTTCACTTTTTGCAGCCTGATTGGCTGTATAGCACAGGAATGCAGCACCATCCCTGTGGTATACAGCCTGGCAGCGCTGCACAGGGAGAAATTACTTTGGTCGCACATTGCGCATGACCATAGTAACTTCCTGCCTCCTGGTGACCCGGATGTTGTCATGATGACATCGGGTCACCATGACAACATCCGGAACCGGACTCAGACGCCGCTAGACGCCGGAGAGGAGGTAGGTATCGCGCTTACCTCCACACTTGCTCCTGCAATACTGCGATTGATTTTGATCGCAGCATTTCAGTGGTTAGTGTGCAGGGAGCAGTGTGGGACCACTCCCTGCACATAGTACTTGGTGTCAGCTGTGACAATCAGGCGTACTAATATGTATCAGACTCTTTAGTCTCAGGGCGCAGATACGTATTAGTTAGTCATGGGCTAGAAAGGGGTTAATCCAGCTGTTAAATTATTCATTAGAAGAGCATAATACAATTTAACCTCTGTTTGTTCATTAAAGAAATCTGAATGCATGTATCCCAATCACCTTTTGGGCACCACAGGTTAGCACACATAAATTTATGTGTTCCTTAATGAACAAATAAAAGTTAAGTTGTATATTAATCATTGGCGATTGACAAACCAAAAAACTTCTGATTGGTGTATTATACCAATAAATTAATCATCCAGATTTCTTCCGTCAGGGCCTTAAGTGATGGCAGCCTTTGTTAGGACACAACTATGGATGTATTTTTCTCCTGGATACATTTACGATGTGCTCAAAATCACACATGCAGCAAGTGCATTCACATTGTCACACACCTATAACAATAGAGCTGTGAAGTAATGGTCAATAATTAACTGTTCTTTGTGATGTGAACGTCTTTCTTTTCACTTATCCCCCATCCTACTCCCCTCTGCCTAAGTATCCACAGTTCATTGTGAACTATGCTTCCATTTCCTTCTCAACCTCGAAATCTCATGACTAAGGTGACTGGCTGTTGCCTACATCTTGTAATCTGTACCCTTCTTGCTGTCGTAGAGCTTCTTACGCAGTCTCCTTCTTAAAAGTAATCTTTTTGGTGTGGGACACAGCAACCATTATACCCTGCAAAGTTTTATCCTAATCTTTCATCTGTCACCCAATGTATTTAGTCTAATATTATGGACACCTCAAGTGCCGGTTTTGGCATAGTGAGGAACCTATCACAATACATTGGCTTTTTTCTTGCATTTGTGTCTGCCGGATTTCTTATTGTGGCCACTTGGACTGATTGTTGGATGGAAAACGCAGATGACTCCCTGGAGGTAAGACATAATAATACTCATCTAAAACTGGAAATAATCAACTTGGTTTTTCATAACGGAGAGTAATTCTTTATAAAAGTCACTAGATGACGTGCAGTGAATACAACATTTTCTAAATATATACTGCCAAGAAATTACCGTAGGTAATAAAGTGCATGTAATTTATCTGTGTTATTATAGATTAAAGTCCATTCATTTTTTTGCATCATGAGTTATGTGGTCTTAAATATAAGAACTAATAAAACCCAAATCCTGTCTATCAGTGTAATTGTATGGCTGTCAGGCCTATGAGGAGTACTGACATTTCTTTAAAAGTACAGCTTTCATTAGAGTGCATTTTTAATAAAATGTTTTTTAAAAATATTTCTTCACAAAATATGGCATTTTTTGCTGAATTTACTATAATAAATAAGTAAAGGAAAACTTTATTTTGTCTAAAAATTTCATTACATTGCCAAATTATACAGGGGGTGAAGGTTTCAAAAATACTAAAAATGTCTCCTAAAGTAAGAAAATGTTGAAGATAATTATTTGGATGTCACATGGTGATATAGAAAAGTTTACTTTAAATTTAATCTACATAAACCTTAGCTGATTGATGCAGTGTATGGCAGAACAAGTCTCCCTGGGCAATTGTATATAACTTTGGCTAAGGATATGTGCACACAGTGTATTTTTCATACAGATTCCACCTGGAATCCTCTTGAAAAAGCGCAGAAAAACTGCCGCAAAAAAATAGCATGATGTACAGCAGTTCAAAAACGACATTGCTGTGCACAAATTCAGTCATTTGTTCCTTTTTTAACTGTTTCAGGGTTCAGAAACCATAAAACGGTTAAAAGAAGTAGCATCTTCATTTTTCAGATGGTTTACGCCAAGAAGCAGCTCGCTGGTTGCAGATTAAATTATTGAAAAAAGACGCTAGTGGAACAGCCACCACAAAAGAAAGACCACCAGTGAAACTGCTTAAAAAAAAGACCACCAACTGCGATGGCGTCTTAAAGGCGTACAGTGCATATATCTTTAGGGTGGTTTTACACGCAGGTTTGGTTTAAAAAAGTACCACTACAGTTTTTTGAGCCAAAGCCAGACATCCCAATCCAAAGGAATGGGATATACAGTATAAAGCATCTCCTGCTGAATCCATTACCGGTTTTGGCTTAAAAACTGCAATTTCTGATGAAAAAATAATTCTTAGAGAACCTTAATTATTCTTAGGGTGCTCTACTCAACCCTTTTAGGAAAAATACAACATTTTTGAATTTTTCTTCTTTTCTTGTGTTTTTGTGGCCAAAACACTGCAGCAAGATATTAGCTACTAGTTAATAGGAAACTAATTAACAGAGAGTCAGATAAAGTGTAAATGAACACGAAACAGCTGTTATCCAGTGCTACACCATGTAACTCTCTCCCATAATATGGGCATATTTTGGAAATAAAGGATGTTTTTTATGCAGCTTGGTGAGTGCCCTAAGATCTTCTCTCTTATTACTATTAATAGGAAACTATGAAACACAACACAGACATTGTATATTTGTGTTTTATGTGCCTTTACTAGAATTTTTGGAATTTTTATTAATACATAGTAAGCTCTTGGTATGGTATTTTTTCTCCGCTGGATTTCCAAAGAAAACTAAAATATGAAAATAAACACGTCAATACTATCTGACAAAAAAAGACATTCAATAAAAGCTTGTAAAAACCTATGTTTGAAGGTAGCATTATAAAGAAAAAAAATATTCCTAATTGGATCATTTCCCTGAATCTTTTTAAAATTAATTATAAATGTATATATTTTTGAAAGTAAAATAAATGTCTAGGACATTTTTTGAATGCTGTCATTAATGCCTTAAAGGGATTAACTGGAATAATGATCTATGAGTAGGGTAAGATATTAAGATCAGATCGGTCCGGGTCAGACACGTTGCACCACCAACGATCTGCTGTTATCGGTTGCAGTACCAGTTGGATGGAAACAGTGCACTGTTCTGGAACAGCATGGATCCTTCCTTTTTAGCTTAGTTGCCCCTCTCAGGCCCTGAAACTTATCTCTCATTCACTTTAATTGATGACAAGGTGCACCAAGTCTGACAATGTAGGGAACCGCACTATTCTGGCTCTACACATTGTTTTCATTCAGCCACTACCGGAACATATAAGAGCTGTTTATTTAGGGTGCTGAGTGTAGATTCTGGACAACCCCTTTTATATCACCTCTTTGGGTAGGGAGTTCCAAAGTTTGGGCACTGTTCAAGTGAAGAACAGTTTCTTCTATTGACAGCAGGACTTTTTCTTCTCCGTACATAATTTGTGTACTCCACTGCATTTATAGACACAAAATTTTGTTGCAAATTTTTGGACTATATATAACATTTCAGTATTTATGATATGATGCAAGTATCTGAATTGGTTTTAAAGCCTACAGCAACAAATAACAGCCCAGTATGCTAGCATAGTAGAATTTTATCATAAATATAGCTACGAGTATTTTCTTCTCAATGTTAAAGAAGGGTTAAACAGAAAAGCAACATGGGCACTTTGTAAGCTAAATAAAATCAGAATGTCACTCTCCTTCGGTCTTCATTTATTTATCTATCCATCCATAATGTACAACAATGCTTTCAAAGGATATGATAATAATCAAAGAATGCTGAACTCTTGTTTTCTTAGTGAAACTCAGCTCCATAATCCAGAGAAAATATGAGATCACGTTTCAAAACAATGTTATATCCCGATGCAGGTCTTATCTACTTAATCAAAAAGGTTTTGCGGCTGTTGTTACAATATGGAACAAACCATGAGTTTCGCTGAAAATGCAGCATATTATTAGATTCACATTTTTAAGGCTTGTCTGTTACATTATAACCCCAAAATAATGTACTGAAATATTTTGGTAAATCCTTTCTCTTAGATCACTTTTTTCCTAATAAAAATTACAAATATCCTTTGTTTAAAGGTTTAGAAAGTCCAGAAAAATTAAATGAAAGATGGAAATGGATATATGAAGAAACTGCTTTGGTGATCATTTAAAGTTACTTTAGAAATGATCTTTCAGTGCAATTGGTCATTTCACTATACAAGAAAAAGTCACAGCACTCAAAACCACTCCAAATACCATTGTGTACAAAGTGCTATAGAAATCATATAAGGGCTGGAATCATCGATCCGTGTGTCTCCATATAACTCTATATACAGAACACGTCATAGCTTGACTTTTGGAGCATTCTCAGTTTCATTGTAATGTGTATGGGTATGAGAATATAAAAAAATACACTTGTGCAATATTTGCTAGATATGCTCATATTCGCAAAGCAAATATTGTGGCATTGCTTAGTTAGCACTATTTCCATATCTATTTCACAACAAAAATCAGTGGGGATTCTTTGGGTTGGGACACCCACCATAATTCTCCCTTTGGTATATGTATGAAATTTCTGTAAATCACACAGAACATTAGCTTGGTACTAGATTGATATACATTGTTTGGAAAAGTATTCCTTCCATTGTTACCCTATAGTTAATATAACATGTCTTTATTACAATCTAAAGCTGCTCTAAGCCAGTACATTATTAACATTCAAAGTTGCAAAAATCCTTTATGAGAGTTAGATAAATATGAGTGCATTCCTAAATTATTTGACCCCTTTGTTCTTGGTGGAGAAGTCTTAGTGCAATCACTCACCAAAGTTAGACATAGTATTCTGATAACTAGAAGTTACCATTCATGATAGGTTAGAACTTCTAGATGTACTGAGGCCCCACCAATTGCCATAAGGGATGGTCAGGCATGTGCATTGGTGCTCCATTCATTTTCTATGATACTGCGGAATGTAGTCGAGAAAAAAATGGAGTGGCAGTGTACATGTTTGACATAGCCATCTTGTTTTAGCAGTTGGTTCCCCAACAATCTAGAAATTATCGCCTATCCATCTTTCTGGAATAACCCTTTAAAAAATATATATTATATATTTATTAATAAAATTATATATACATAATGAATAACACCTTTGTAAATATAGATTTTAGTAACAACACTTGGTGGTGAAACTGTATTCTTTACAGACTTGTACTCAGTTTAGGAAATTTTGGAATCCTCTATTCAAACCAGAGACCTGGGCAAAGTGTAGCTCGTGGTCCACATGCAGTACTTTGGCTGTTCTGGTGTGGCCCGTGGACCGGGGCAGCCAAAAAGGCTTGATGCAGTGGCATGCCAAACCACGCGGCCACCTGGAGTCTCACTTTCACTGAATTCTGAATCTTCAGGATGCAGATACTGGTGAAAAGAATGATGGAACAGGAATCCGTCAGCCCCCTCTTACATAATTGAACCTGTCCATCTGACAGTGCAGCAGGCATGATGACATCAATACATCGCATCAGCTATGCCTCAGTACACATTGCAGACCGGAACAGCGAGGGAATGAGGACAGGTGAGTACATAGTGGCAAGCTGTGGGGAAATAATACTGTGTAAGTGGGCTGTATAGGGACATAATACTGTGCAAGCAGGCTGTGTGGAGACATAATACTGTGCAATGGGGCTGTGTGGGGATATGATTCTGTGCAAGGGGGCTGTATAAGGGAATAATACTGTGCAAGGGGGCTGGTGGGGATATAATATTGTGCAAGGGGGCTGAATGGGGCATAATACTGTATGAGGGGCTATGTGGGGAAATATCATATCGTGCAAGGGTGCTAAGTAGGGAAATATATTGTGCAAGGAGGCTTTATAGAAACATCATTCTGTATAGGGATTTAACACTATGTAAAGGGACTGTGTGAGGGTACATCATACTGTTTGAGGGGCCTTGAGGGGACACTATACTGTGTAAGAGAGCTTTGTGGGGACATCATACTGTTTAAGGTGGCTGTGTGTGGGCATCATACTGCGTGGGGTACTCTGTGTGGTAACATCCTGTGTGAGGGGACATCATACTGTTTAAAGGGCTGTGAGGGGACATCATACTGAGTGGGGGGACTGTGAGGGCATCATATTGTGTTAGGAGCTGTTGATGAAGGTAAAAGGACTGATTAATAGGAGCAGTATGATTTACTGCATTTTATAAATTCTATAAAAAACAGTAAATTATATGATTTTGATTAGTTGCTAAGAATACAAGTTACAATAAACCCTATCATAACATGCATTAGCTGCGAGTCGACAGATTTAATTCTGCTCAATATTAAGTGATGAAAATTAATATAAAACTATAATAATGAGCAGAATTAAGTTCAGCCTCCTCAACAATCACAGTGCCTAATGTGACCACTTGGGAAAATTAATCGGCCACCTCTTTTCTTTAGGGTTCTGGTTTTGGCCATATTTATTATAATTTTTTTTATTGAAAAATCAACGATGATATTGCCTAAGTAGGTGTTCAATCATATCAGCAAAGCTTATGATGTAGTTAAAACTGGAGATGCGTTTGTGTATAATAGATGTCAGAATAATGTCAGAATATTTTTGTGTGATGTCATCATTCTTCTTAAAGGGGATGAACAGGATTTTAAAAACATTTCTTACAAAAACATTACCACACCTGTTCGTAGGTTATGTATTGGATTGCAGCTCCGTCCCATTCATTTCAATGGCTCTAAGCTTCAGTACCAGACAGACCTCCTGGACAGATGTGATGTGTTTCTGGAAAAAAGCAGCCATGTTTTTCCAAACCTATTTTACCCTTTATGTCCTAAATTGTTTCTCAAAGCTTTATCAAAATAATTCTCGAGTGAACTCAAATAAATTAGAAATGTTTTTCCTTTGTGGCATAAATGCGTAAAATTTTAGTGACGCAAACAGAAAACATCTGAAAAATGCACAAATAAGCAAAAGGTATAATAATAATGATGATGATGATAATGAAATGAAGTCTACAACAGTAGTTATGTCTGAAAAAGAAAAAAATAGTAACCTTTCTGCTGTAGACAAAGGCACCTTTAGAAGGTCTTGGGTGTAACAATCTCATTACTGGGTTCTTAGTTAATGACAGCTAATTTTCTCACGTCTCTGGGAGTCGAAACAGTGCCAAACCCTCCGAGAGCAGGCCTTAGGCATTAATATGTGATAGAGTGGGTTTCCTTTCCTGCTGAATGACCTCAGAGACTTTTTACTATGTACATGCAAGTAAATGACCCATAGCTGTGCAGCTCCTGCTGAGTTATTAAACTCCAGTACATCACAACTCTCGAGGGTGGAAAGAAGTTTGCAGAATGTTCAGCCACCAACGTATTCCGCCAGTTACCTATTATATTTACAGTACTAATCTCATCAAGGTGCTAGGTTCTGTTTGTGCTCATTTGCTGCAGTAAGCAATATGAATATTGATTATATAGAGTAGCATGGTACACCAGGGAGACATTATTTAATACACCTGCTACGAAGGGATTTATAAAATGTGATGCATTCAGGCAGCACAGTCATTATGAAGAATATCTAGCAACAGGACACATATTAAAACAGAGGCCTGCACTGCTTGTTGCATATTTTTCCATCATGGCGACTGCTGTTTCTAAATTAGTATTAAAAACCTGCCATACTGGCAGATTAATATTTAAAGAAACTGTGAAAATTATAATTGCAAAAGATGGATATGTTTTGCATCAGAAGTTATAAAAAGGTTAAAATGAGTATGGGGGTCATATATTAAAATAGATTCATGCTATGCATTGATACAAGTGGGATTTTAAGTTGCACAATAACTGGGTATTTTTAAAGGGGCTTCATTTCCCTATTAGATTCCATACACAATAAAGGTAAAAATGTGCGTTACTCCCATACGTTAAATAATCTGTGGAAAGGGGGCACAATTCAGACTGAGACTGATCACATCCCTATTTTACACATGTCTGGCATGAAGTTTTGTTGGACTCAAAGTATCACATGAAAGGAAGTAAGGTGAAAATGACCTAAGGGTTAGGGTTGGCGACTCGGAAACCTGGTCCTTTAAAACAATTCTGTCAACGAGGTTTCACAATACAAATTCCATATATTAATAACCTCTTGAAAATTTTTCTTTTTTCGCTTTAGCTAAAAAATTTTCCTTTCTTTTAAAGAGTCATACATTTTTATTTTTCCAACAACATAACCATACCACATTTTTAACAGATGAGTTGTAGTTTTGAATGGCATTATTCGTTTAACCATATAATGTAAAAAAAAAAAAAACTGCAAGTGCGGTAGAATTGAAAAGAAACAGCAATTTAACAATTGTTTTTTAAGTTCCCTTTTTCAGTAAAAATGACAAGTTGAAGGGGTTGTCTGGTCTAAAATGATGTCTGCAGGCACTGTGCTCTGCGGGGATTCACAGGTTTCTGAGCCGGGAACGGAGGTTATGAATGCATTATACATTCTCCCATCCAGAAACCAACAAGTGGGCGCATCCTTGCTCCATACACTTGTATTGGCAAGGCTGCGCCCACTGGATGGCCGCACCCACTGGATGGCCTTGTCACTAGACGAGCAAAGCCTCACTCCATACAAACGTATGGAGCGAGGCCACGCCCACTAGTCGGATTCTGGCCGGGAGTATGCATAACAAATACATTCCCCCCGTCCCGGCTCAGAAATTGGCGAATCTCCGCAGTGCACAGTGCATGTGCTGGGGGATTCATAAGTCTGTAGTCACACAGAGTAACTGCTGACCTATCAAATTAGACCGGACAACCCCTTTAATTTTGTTCTAAAAGTCAATATGAATATGCTGAAACCAAACTTTTTTTTCATGTTTTACTACTTAAAAAAAAGCTAAAAAATAAACTGTCAATAAAGAGAAATTGGTTTGTTTGATCATATTTTAAAAGCTATAACTTTTTTTGATTTTTCAGTGAATATCAATAGAGCTGTATGATGGCTTATTTTATTGTGTGATGAGCTGTAGTTTAGAGTGGTTCTACTCTGGGGTTTTTATAACCTTCTTATTTCGGTTTATTCCATTATTTGGGAGGCAAAGTAACCCAAAAACAGTAATTCTGCCATTTTTTTTAGAGACCCAACATATGAGATAAATATGATATTTTGTCTTTATGGACAATTATGTATGGCGAGATACTAAGTATGTTATTTTTTATGTGTTACATTTTGTTATTTAGGTTTCAGTAACAGGGGTGTGATTTGTAAATTTTATATTTTGGAATTTTATTTCAAAAAAAGGAACTGTTATTACTATTTTTATTAATACCCCCGATGGGACTAGATCCTTTGAACCTGCAGTTTGCATTGTGAAATGAAGTGACAGATCTGCAGACAAACATGTTTTGGTCTCTGGGGTGTCCAGATGTGGAGGGTTCTTTAGTAGAATCTTGGGCTTCTGATGCATGGAGTAATATAAGGAATACTGTTCTATTGATACTGTGCTATGTTTTTTTGCAGGCACTACAGTTTGGTACTATACTATAATACTTTATGTCTAACTACTTTTTATGTACACTATTCCAGTTATGGAGAATCTGCTGCCCTTACCACAAGTAGGTTTTAAAAAGTGCTGGACTTGTGAAGAAGTTCCTGATGGGTGTCTCTCTTCTGGCTTTTATTAAGGAGAGACCTCTTAATCAATTCAAACCTAGTGGGAAGGAGCTGGAAGAGGTCTAGCCTGTTGACCCTTTTTTTGCTGAAACCAAAACTTTTCTCTTGCTTTCTTGGAAATGTTGTAGTGTTTTAGAGGAAAACATAGTTTATTCACATAGCCTGTTGCTATTTCATACTTCTTGTGGTTAGCACACCATGAATCGGCTAATAGGTTTTCTTTAAATAAAAACTCAGTTCTACGAATAGAATTACTATCATTTCAGAAAAAATATTACAATTTGAGAGTCCTCAGTGGTTATATCTTTTAATGGCTAACTAAAAAGATGGTAATAAATAGCAAGCTTTCCAGACTGCTCAGGTCTCTTCATCAGGCACAGCATAAGGCCACGTTCACACATTCAGTATTTGGTCAGTATTTCTTTCACATCAGTATTTTTAACCCAAAACCAGGCGTGGGTGATAAATACAGAAGTGGTGACGTGTTTTTATTATACTTTTCCTTTGATTGTTCCATTCCTGATTTTGGCTTACAAATACTGATGTAAAATACTGCCGAAATACTGAACGTGTGATCAAGGCCTTAAGAGTCACATGTTTATACACAACAGGACAGGAAATAGTGCAGTAAATAAAACAAGTGACGTGAACTCAAACTAACCTTATAAGAAGTATAATAATGTTAATTGATTTCTTTGATTGACAAAGGAAAATAAAAAGCTGAAATATTAAAGGCCTATTGTATTTTTGTTATAGGTGAGTACCAAGTGCCGTGGTCTTTGGTGGGAATGTGTCACCAACGTATTTGACGGAATCACAACCTGTGATGAATATGACTCCATATATGCAGAACACCCATGTACGTATTGCTAAGATATGGACAAAATGCAGGGTTTTTTTCAGTAGCTTTCCTCATATATCTTAAAGCAATCTTCTACCTTTTTGGTAAATGTGTCTATATATTTCAAATGCATTTATATAACAACATATGTCCTTTTTATGCAATATAGCAGTAATATAGCACTACAATAAGTATATAACAAAGAAAGGCCTAGGAATGGAAAAGCCCCCTATTGAAGTGAACAAAAAAACAAATAAAATCAATAAATCTTTATTTTATATGATAAGCATAAAACAAATATCATTTAAAAGATGCCTCTTATAAGGGTCACAGATATAGACAGTGTCTCACATATTAACAGACAGACAAAAGTGACAAAACGGGGGCATGGTACGTGGAACAAAAGTCCTACATCAGAGACCACAGAAAATCCACCATAGCACAAATGAAGGGACTATGCTGACAGATAAATGTATACGATCGTGCAATAATAGAGAGCAGGTTTAGTACAGCAACCTTTACCTTAATGCAGCACTAAGTAGAAAAAAAGAACAACCAGGGAGCCCATAGGGTGGATAGGCCTTATGACAACTTAGAGAGTGGGAGTGAAGTGGTTAAATGTAGTGATGAGCTAGTATGTTCGGTTAACCCTTTCGGTGAGTATGCTCGGGCGAGTACCGAGTATCTTCAGCGTACTCGGTGATATGTTTGAATCACTTAAGAAACAAGCATTCCTCACATGTATTAAAGCTGTCAAACAGTCGCAAATCATGAGAACGGGAGTGATTCAAACATATCACTGAGTACGCTGAAGATACTCGGTACTCGCCCGAGCATACTCGCCGAAAGGGTTAACCGAACATACTCGCTCAGCATTAGTTAAATGGTTTGAAAATAAGAATAGGGTGGATCTTGTGGTGTATGTGCAGGGAGTCTAATGGGTGGGGGCAGGGTTAAGGAGAGATATTTAATGGGAAGGGAGGAATCTTACTGTCTCTTCTTCCTGGATCCAGCTGCCCAGCTGCCCTTCCTCTTTTTTTCTTGTCTTTTATAAAAAAAAAAAGAAATGCATTTCTGTCACAACAGCGGGGAGATAGGTCTGGGTTAGGGGCTGGTCATGTGATGGCCTTTGATGGGAAGGCACTATCAGGGTATGGTGGCTTCTGTTATGGGCCAAGGTATCTTGCGGGCGTAGGTCCTGCAAAGTTAGGGGCATTGTGTTATTAATACCTCACTCTCTGGGCTGGTACGGGCGGCCAGGGAGAATATTTGTAAGGTTGTGGGTTATGCCTCTGTATCAGACCTACCAGCTGTTTAATTTCATATAATGCTTATATTGTTTAGAATGTTTGGGGTGCCAGGGTTGTGGGCGCCCCAAGTTGGTGTGTAATGTTTAATAAAGGCAGCTGTGGCCATTTTACCCAAGTCACAGGCAGTCATGTGTTTATTTCAGATATATCAGGTATAGTGGTAAAACTTATGGTTATAATTGGAACGACCAAAAAATCCCTCATTGACTTGTTATGTGTGACACAAAATTCTGTAAGATTATTATTATTGCACAATCGTATGCATTTATCTGTCGGCTTACTCCCTTCATTTGTGCTAGAGTGGATTTTCTGGTCACTGATTTAGGACTTTTGTTCCATGTACCATGCCCCCGTTTTACTCACATTTGTCAGTCTGTAGTATGTGACACACTGGCTATTTCTGTGTCCCTCACAAGATTCATCTTTTAAATGATACTTGTTTTATGCTTATCATATAAAATAAAGATTTTTTAATTTTATTAGGTTTTTTTTTGTTCACTTCAATGTTAGTCTTGTTTTTTTTCTATTCCTGGGTCATTTTTTTGTTGTTATTTCTAATGCATTGTCACTTTTCTAATCGCAGCACCTATGTTGGTATTCCGGTATTAGACCAGTATTGCTGGGTATTAGAGGTTATTGCAGGTAATTAGACCAGTGATCAGACTGGTGAAAGTTCAAGTCCATAGTATGCAATAAAATTTGGGAAAATGCAAAAAAAAAAAAAAAAAAAAATAGAAAAATGTTTTGCGACCAAAAATGCCGCATTTGTGCAAATACAAAAGTAATCAAAAAAAGTATGCATAATTGGTATCACCACATCGGGAACAACCCGAGCTATAACACTGTCCAAGTGGCATACCGCCAATGGCGGCAGACCACGCAGCCGCTATGGGGCTTGTGAATCAGGGGAACCCACTGCACCGCATCACTTTCAGCTGTATTGGCATCCTCATCCTGGATGCCAATACAGTTGAAAACAGAGATCGGAGAGGGAGCCATCAGCTGACTCTCCCTCTCCCATCATTCCTCGTCACCCATCTGAGCTCTGTGATGTCTCAGTGCAGAGGGCGCAATGACATCACTACTGCGCGCATTATTTGCTGAGCAATGCAGAGGGTCAGAAGACGTGCTGCAGAGACTCGAGCAGCAGGGAACGGGGAGAGGTATTTATTTATTTATTTTTAATGTGGGGCCCATAATACTGTATGGAGGTCTACATGGAACCTATTATAATGTATGGAGGTCTATATGGGACCCATAATACTGTCTGTAGCACTATATGGGACCCATAATATTGTATGGAGGATTATATGGGACCCATAATACTGTATAGAGGACTACATGGGGTACATAATAATGTATGGAGGACTATATGGGACCCGTTATACTGTATGGAGGACTACATGGGGCCCATGATAATGTATGGAGGACTATGTGGGAAGCATAATACTGTATGGAAGACTATATGGGGCCCATAATACTGTGTGGGGGAATATATGGGGCCGGCCAAAAATACTGTCTGTAGGACTATATGGGACCCATAGTACTGTATGGAGGATTATATGGGACCCATAATACTGTCTGTAGCACTATATGGGACCCATAATATTGTATGGAGGATTATATGGGACCCATAATACTGTATGGAGGACTACATGGGGCCCATAATAATGTATGGAGAACTATATGGGACCCATTATACTGTATGGAGGACTACATGGGGCCCATAATAATGTATGGAGGACTATATGGGGCCCATAATACTGTTTGGAGGACTATGTGGGGACCATTATACTGTATGTAGGACTATGTGGGGACCATAATACTGTTTGGAGGACTATGTGGGGACCATAATAATACAATATGGAGGACTGTCTGGGTGGTCCCATAATACTGTATGGAGGACTGTCTGGGGCCCATTATACTGTATGGAGAAATACATGGGGCCCGTTATACTGTATATGTGGTTAAAATGCGGGGCCATAATACTGTATGGAGGAATATGTGGTGCCCATTATACTATATGGAGGACTATGTGAGGCCCATTATACTATTTGGAGTGCTATGCCTATGTGGGGGCCGTTAAACTTTATGGAGGATTATATTAGGCCCATAATACTGTATGGAGGACTAAATGGGACCTATAATAATGTATCTAGGACTATATGGGACCAATAATAATGTATGTAGGACTATATGGGACCCAGAATACTGTATAGAGGACTATATGGTACCCATAATACTGTATGGAAGACTATGTGGGAAGCATAATACTGTATGGAAGACTATATGGGGTCCATAATACTGTATGGAGGACTATATGGGGCCAATAACACTGTATGAAGGACTATGTGGAGCCCATAATACTGTATGTAGTACTATATAGGACTATGTGGGGACTATAATACTGTTTGGAGTCCTATGTAGGGCCCATAATAATACTATATGGAGGACTGTCTGGGGCATATAATACTGTATGGAGAACTATCTGGGGCCCATTATACTATATGGAAAAATATGTGGGGCCCATTATACTGTATATGTGGTTAATATGCGGGGCCCATAATACTGTATGGAGGAATATGTGACACCGATTATACTATATGGAGGGCTATGTGGGGCCCATTATACTATTTGGAGGGCTATGTGGGGGCCATTATACTATATGGAGGGCTATGTGGGGGTCATTATACTATTTTGAGGGCTATGTGGGGCCATTAGACTACTTGGAGGGCTGTGTGGGGGCCATTTTACTGTTTGCAGGACTATATGGGGGCTGCTATACTGTTTGCAGGACTATGTTGGTGGCCATTATATTGTTTGCAGGACTATGTGGGGGCCATTGTACTGTTTGCAGGATTATGTGGGCGCCATTATACTGTATGGAGGGCTATATGGGGGCCATTATGCTGTATGAGAGCAATCATACAGTGTGAAAGTTTTTGTGGGGTCCATCATGTTGTGTAGAGGACTATGTAGGGGCCAATATGCTGTTTATAGGGCTGGGTTGGGGCCATTATACTGTTTGGAGGGCTATTGGGGCCATTATACAGTGTGGATGGTTATGTTGGGGCCATCATACTGAGTAGAGGGGTGTGGGGGCCATTATAATATATGGATGGTCCATTATACTGTATGGAGGGTTGTGTGGCAATCACAGTTGGTACATCATACTGTGTTGGGGTCATTATACTTTTCTGGGGGAGGGTTGTATAGTAAGGTCATCATGCCGTGTGTGTGGAGGGTATTGTGGAAGAATTCACTGTGGGGGTATAATTCTGTGTTTCGGGGGGGGGACACTGTTGTTGGCATCTTATTTTATGGGGCAATGAAAATGCAATCAAGGGGCTTCAATAGGAGAAAAATTACTTTGTAAGAGCTGCAAAGTTGTGAGATATGCTCTTCTGTGACCCTATTGTGTATTAATATTTTTTGGGGAGCGGACGACTCAATTAGAATTTCTGCTTTGGGGCCACATGATTTCTATGTACGCCTTTACACTGTGCTATTTTTAATTCAATAAACACTGTAAAAGAACAAATAAAAAATATGCCAGACACTGTTTTTCATAATACTGACACACCAAAATTGTAATAAAAAGTGATCAGAAAGTTATATATAAAAAAAATTGTATCACTAAAAATGCCATCTTATCTTGCAAAAAATAGGCCTCTATATGGCCCCTATATGATTACATCACAAGAACCAGACTATTGATCTGCACATGTGCTGCCTGTTCTCAGGAAAAGATCCTGTAACATGTTGACATGTATTTTTAGTAATGAGTTCATATTACTGACAATATAAATTTCTCCTGCAATGACTTAGTCAGGCCATTAGGGGTCAGCAAGAAACAAGTAAAGAAAAAGCCCGGGGATCTGTAAAATAGCCCGGGAAACACAGAACCAGGAAGAGCAGTGGGAGCGGTGTATGTCCCACGCGGGTCTGCTGTTGTAATCGCTCCAGGTCAAGAAAAGCTTGTGTTGATGCCGGTAGGGAAGCACAGGAAACTGAATGGTGTGGAGGTGATTCTGGAACCGGTGGGACGGTCAGAAGATACAAATAGCCTGATGATAGCCCGAACAGTGGCCATTGTGCAAGATGGAAGTGTACCAGTGAGATGTCTGAATCTGCCGAATCATGAGGTGACTCTGGCAGTGGGCACAAAGCTGGCTGATGTGTATGTGTGTGGTGAAGGAGTCATGACCAAAAGCCAGTTCACACTGTGGGCAGACTGTTGGAACGCCTGGACCCTGTCGATGCAGACGGCAGCTGAAGAATCCCCCATGCCCGAGTGGAATGGCAGAAAGATTATGGAAATTATGGGAGTGGATGAGTCCCAGTTGACTCCCGAACAGGCTTGCAGACTGGAGGCTGTGCTGTGGGAATATCAGGCTGCCTTCTCCAGGGGAGATGAAGACTTTGGTTGCACCAAGGCTGTGGAGCACGAGATACCCATGGGAAACACTCCCCCAATTCGGGAGAGATATCGCCAGATCCCACCGAGTCTTTATCAGGAGGTCAAAGGAATGCTGGCTTAGATGCTGGATAATGGGGTGAGCCGGCCGAGTCAAAGTCCTTGGGCTGCACCGGTCGTGCTGGTCCGGAAAAAGGATGGAACCATACGGTTTTCTGTTGATTACCGTAAGCTGAATGCGCACACAGTACGTGATTCCTACCCATTGCCTAGGATCGAGGAATCCCTGTCTGCCCTGGGAAAGGCAAAGTACTTCTCCACTCTTGACCTGGCCAGTGGCTACTGGCAGGTGCCAGTGGCAGCTCTAGATCGGCAGAAGACAGCATTCATCTTGCCAATGGGACTGTACGAATTTAATCGAATGCCCTTCGGACTGACTAATGCTCCAGGAACATTTCAGTGGTTAATGGAATACTTCTTGGGCGATTACAATTTAGAGTCCGTGTTGATTTATTTGGACGATGTGATTATATTCGGAGATTCGTTCGACGACCACCTGAAGAAGCTCCGGCAAGTGTCGCACTGACTGAGGGACAATGGACTTAAGATCAAGCCAAAGAAATGTCACTTGTTCCGGACACAGATCGAGTATCTGGGGCATGTAGTGTCGGCTGAGGGTGTGCGACCAGCACCGAGTAAAATTGAGGCCATTCAGGGGGGGCCCCTTCCCAAGACTGTGAGAGAAGTACGGGCGTTCCTTGGTTTAGCCAGATAGTACCGTCGGTTTGTGAAAGACTTTGCTAAGGTGGCTGACCAACTGAATGAGTTGTTGAGAGGGACAGCACAGGGGCCGAAGAATCAGCCGATTCGGTGGATGGACCGACTGCAACAGGCATTCGATTGGGTCAGGGCCGCGCTTGTACAGGCATCTTTATTGGCGTATGCTCGCTTTGACCAACCGTTCACCCTGTACACTGATGGAAGTCTCCATGGTCTGGGAGCCGTGTTAGCCCAAGAACAAGATGGGCGTGAGAGGGTCATCGCGTATGCTAGCCGGTCTCTACGGGACACCGAATGAAATCCGGACAATTACAGCTCGTTTGAGTATCTGGTTGGTTCTGAGATTCTCGTGATGACGGACAATAATCCGCTTGCGCACTTGGAAAACACTAAGCTGGGAGCCCTGGAGCTGAGATGGGTGGCGCGGATGTCCAAGTTTAATTACTGGATTCAGTTCCGTTCGGGTAAAGAGAACTCCAATGCTGACGCATTATCACCAGTGACCCGAGGCGCACCTGAGCATGGAGTGGATGAAGACCTCGAGGATACTGAGATCCCCGATTTGAGGTGATTGCCTGTGTTCGTGGACGTGGCACGTTCAAGCAGGGTGACGACACGGATCGCCACGTTGCTGGGCAAGACTCGTCAACAGTGGGCTGAGTTACAGGACGCAGACTCTGAACTATCACGAGTAAAGAAATGGCTGAGTCAAAAGTCCTGGCCCGACGGGAAAGCAAGAGCCTGGCTGGGTGCAGAAGGACAAAAGCTGCTAAGGCAGTGGGATCGATTGGCCATAGTTGAGGGGATACTGTACCGCTGGATCTACATAGCAGCGGAGCTGGGGTACTGTTGACAGGTAGTAATTCCAGCTTCAGTGGCTCCGGACATTGCCCAGGAAGCTCATACGCGGGGTGCACATTTCGGGCCTGAGAAGACTTACCGTTGGCTGCACCAGTACGTGTACACGCCTGGCTTAGAAGGAGTTGTGAGAAAGGTGTGTTGTAGGTGCCGGGCATGTGAACTGAATTAGTCCCCGGAGCAGAGGGCTCCTGTCCAGACAATCGTGACTTCTGCCCCACTGGAAGTGCTAATGGTGAATTATTTGTCAATTGGGTACGCCAGAAGTGGTCATCATTCATGTCTGGTCATGACTGATCACTTTACTAAGTTTGCCGTCCCCACCAAGGATCAGACTGCTAAGTCCGCAACAGAGGATGTAAGCATTTCATCCAGGTTTATGGGTGTCCTCAAAGGATGCATTCAGATCAAGGTGCTTGCTTCCAAGGTCAGCTCATAACGGAGTTGCTACAAGTCTATGGGATTCAGCAATCCCGGACAACGCCCTACCATCTGCAGGGAAATGGGGCTTGTGAACGGTTCAACCGAACCTTGCTCCAGATGCTGAGAACGCTTGAACAGAGGCAGAAGGAGCGATGGACTGAGTTCCTCCCAGAACTTATGTGGGCCTATAACAATTGGGTCCATACCACCACAGGATTCACTCCTTACGCAATGATATTCGGTCGGCCTGGGCGAGAGATCGAAGAACTGAGTCTCACTGTACCCGATGAACCAGAATATCGTACAGCCAGTGAGTGGGTCCAGGATCATCACCGAAGGTTGTGGGAAATCTACCGGTTAGTAAAAGACCGTGTGCAGGATCATCCCCACCGAAATTGGGGGCCGGTGGACCTAGATGAGTTCCGGGTGGGTGAAAAGGTGCTTGTGCGAGTCACGCGTCCGGGAGGGAAGTTGAGCAACAGGTGGGAGGATACGCCCTATACAGTAGTGGAAAGAGTATTCCCAGGGGGAAGTGTGTACACAGTGGTTCCCGAAGGGTACATTGGACCCCGTCACACAATGCACCGGAACTGGCTAAAAAGGTGTATGTCCGACACACCTGTCTGTCACCCTGAGTCACCTGCACCACCTACGGCGGTTGCACCGAGCAATGTTGAATGCGACTGTTGGAATGACTTCAGGGTGAGACCCTCGGACGTGCAGAGTCCAATAGCACCAATAGCGCCAGTTCCAGGTGTTCCAGATACTGCCCCTGATGTTACTGTTCCACTAGATGCAGTGGACCCTCCATCGAGCTCGGCAGGTACTGGTTTGCGGAGATCGGAGAGGAGCAAAGCTGGTGTCCCCCCTGATATGATATAATCCTGAGGAGTATGTGTTACATATGAGTGGTATGAAACCATTTGTCGGGACGCCAAATTGTAAGTTGGGTGGAGCCAATTTTTTTTTTAATAAATCCTTTATTTTAACACTAAACGACAAGTACAGTAACCAACACTGTCACTGTACTTATTATATATGTGACTGACATGTTTCTATCTATCTAATCTATGTGTGATGCTCTATTCTTTCTGTTCTAAATTGTGGGGTATAGGTGTATGCCGCTGATGAATTGCCGGCCGGCTTTTTTAAAGAGACGGGTGCATGAAAATCAGAGGGCACTAGTGTGTTCTGAGTGCCCTGCTATGTTTTTCATGCACCCTCCTATATACCCTGCCTGCCTGTCTGCCTATATATTCTGCCTGCCTGACGTTTAATTGAGCACTGTTCCCATCAATTTGGGCAATTTTTGACCTTCTGCAGACCGCCAGAGGGGACCGCCAGAAAAATGCTCGAGTTTCCCATAGACTTACATTGGGCTCGTTGCTCGGGTCGAGCACCCGAGTATTCCAATGTGCTCGACCCGAGCTTCGAGCACCCGAGCATTTTAGTGCTCGCTCATCACTATTTGTTAACTGTTTGTATATGTATTAAGTATGAAAGATTTCTCTTTGCTCTTGTAGGAAGAGAAACTGTACACTGTATAGGTAACGCGTTGGCTAAATATATATATGAGTGTTCTCTAACAGGAAAACAAGGGAATCCAGATCCCATTGTATTAGTGTGGGAGGGGGGGTGTAAGGTTACATTCCTGGGAGGACCACGTGCCACATCCACGGTAACATCCTGGGTAGGCCCTGTACTGAATAAGGGTGGGAGTGGCATAGCCCAGGGGTAGTTTGGCTAATTCCCGCGAGATTGGCACTTGGGCTCTCTCGGGCGGCATAACTTGTATTTTGTGTAGTGGCTGTTGTGGCTCATATTTTGTAGAATCGTTTAACCCTGTCATTTGTGTGACCAGTATAAAGAAAGTTATTTGCAACTATACGAGGTGGGAGTCATTCATAGCAGTGCAGTATCCCTTATACACACTGGCATTCCGGTTGTTACAATCCCATGACAATGATGGCGTTTGAGCAAAATCTCAGGTCGGGGGAAGCAAGTTGCTGAGACAAGAGTGACCTATCCATTAAAGACTGGAGTCCAGCAGTGGATGGAAAAAAGGGAGAGAGGCAGGAGAGCTGGAAGTGCACTGCCCATTCCCCCTGCACTTGAGACTAACATTTCTACACTTGTTTTCTCTAAAATGTCAAAATAAAATTCTCAAGGCAAGGTATGGATTTAATTAGGTTTAAAGGCTCTTTACACATATGTTATTAGTTATGGTTGTAATATCCAGATGACAAGTTCACTTTAAGTTCTGAACAATTTATGGATTCTATGTCTCCAGAAGTACTAATTGGGCACAATGTATTGGCAACTGAAATGGCATATTAGCAATTTTCACTCTTTGGAAAATGTCAATGGGGTAAAACAAGTCACTGCACTCATTGATAAATTCCTTGAGTATAATTTTCAAAATGTCATCATTTTTGAGGGTTTTCTCCTATTCTGGTACCTCAAGGGCTCTGCAAATGGCCTCACTAATAATTCTTGCCAAATTTGTGCTCCAAAAGCCAAATAGCATTTCTTATGCTATGTATCCAAATAAAAGGTTATTTGGATACATAGGAGGCTCACATATAGGGTATTGCCGCATTCTGGAGAAATTGCTTTGCAAATTGCAGCATCTATTTTCTCATATTACCACTTGTGAAAATGAAAAAACTGGGGTTAAAGTAACATTTTAGGCAAAAAAATTTTTGTTTTCATTTTCAGAACTCAGCATGGTGAATTTCCTGAGGGTTGTAGTTTCTTAGATAGGTTCACTTTTGGGAATTTTCTACTGTACTGGCACCCCGAGAACTCTGAAAATGTGACATGACGTCCACAATCTCTTCCAGTCAAAGTTGCACTCCAAAAGCCACATAGTGCACCTTCCCTTCCATGTCATGGCATGTGCCCAAGCAGTAGACTTTGACTGCATATTAGGTATTATCATATTCAGGAGAAATAGGGTAGCTGCTGTGGGGTCTATTTCTCCTGCAACCCTGTGTGAAAATAGTAAAAATAAAACAGTTGGGCCTAAAACAACCTTTTATTTACAGTAAATAGCATAGCCCTTAATTTTTGCTTCCCAATGTTATAACCTTTTGTGATGCACCTGTATATTCAAAATGGTTACTTCTTCCCTACTTGAGTTCCTTTAGTGGTGTAGTTTCCAAGGTTGGATCACTTTTGGGGATTTCTGCCATTTTGGCACATCTGGGGCTTTGCAAAAATAACATTGTGTTTGCAAATCTCTTCCAGCCAAATTTACTCCCAAAAGTCAAATAGTGCACCTTGCCATGTGCACAAATCAGTAGTTTCTGACCATATATGTGGCATTGCTGTGTTCAGCACAAACTGGTTAACAAATGATGGGGTCCATTTTCCCTGCTACACCTTTTGAAAATGGAAAATTTGGACTAAAGCAACATTTTAGTTGAAAGAATATAATTTTTCATTTTCACTTTCCAATTTTATAAACTTTTGTGAAGCACCTGTGGGTTGAAAATGGTCACTACTTCCCTTAATAAAATAAATGAGGGGTGTCATTTAAAAAACGAGGCTACTTGTGTTTAGTTTCCTCTTCTTCTGCACCCCAGGATTGTGCAAGTACCTGAATTCTATTCCAGCCAAATTTGGGCATCAAAAGTCAAATAGCGCATCCTGTGCCCTGCGGTGTGCCCATACAGAAGATTCTATCCACGTATGGGGTGTTTCCACATATAGAAGACATTAGGTAACAAATTGGGTAGTTCATTTTCTCCTGCTACCAATTGTGAAAATGATAACTTGGGGATAAAACAACATTTTAGTTGAAAAAAAAATGTACTTTTTCATTCCATTTTCATTCCTGTAAAGCACTTGAAGGGTTAACAAACTTCCTTAATGCAGTTATAATACTTTCAGAGATGTAATCTTTAAAACATGGTTTTGTTTGGTGGTTTTCTGTATTAAAAGCCCACTAATATCCCTTTAAAAGTTAAGTGGTCCCTAAAAATAGGTTTTGTACATTTTGTTGAAAAAGTGTACATTTTCACCTCATCTTTTACATCTTCAAACATCCTACTAAAATAAAAGCACATTTGAAAAATTACATATTTTAAATGTTATTTATTAATAATTCTATGTGGTATGATTATCTGTTTTAAGGGCATAAAAATTCAGTTTAAAAATGTAGCAAATTTTCAAAATTGTTGCCAAATTTCCAATATTTTCATACATAAACACGAATCTTATTTACCTAAATTTACCACTAAAATTAAGTACAAAGAGTCATGAAAAATCAACCTTAGAATCCCTAGTATTGGAAGAAGAATTGCATAGTTGTCACTGAATATAGTAATATATCAGATTTAAAAATTGAGCTTTGTCAAGGTCAAAATTGGCTTCAGCTGTAAGACCTGAAGAGTAAGAAGAGTGTTCAGAGCTTTAAAAAATATTCAAAACTAGCTACATATGTCAGAATGTGCACCAGATGTTTCCAACATAGCTGAAAAGTAGTTGTTTGTCATTTCAATTATTTTGATCATCTTTATGCAGCACCTTTGTTTTCATGATGTTAGAGCTTCCTGCGGGCAAGATTACTAATGTAATATTACAATATTACTTGACAAGGGACCCTTGGAATATTATGACTTTTTAGGGTGGCATTGAAGGAACATTATAACTTTATAAGCTATGTTCAGACTATTATTACTTTATAAGGGGGCACTTGCGGCATTATTACTTTATAAGGAGACACTCAGGGCATTATTACTTTATAAAGAGGTACCAGGGCTATTATTATTTTATAAGGCTATGTGCACACTATATATTTTTTCAGGTAGATTCTGCCTAGAATCCAACTGATAAAGCTCCAAAATAGCGTCCCATAAAACTAACATAAGGCACAGCATTGTCAAAATTACATTGCTGTGTAAATGGTCTGTCTTATGGCATGTCTTTTAACCACATCAGCATTTGGAGACCCTGGAGCAATTAGACATTTTCAATTCTTATTATTATTCTTTGCACGCTATCTATACTTGACATTGTAGAGTAAAAGACGCTGCAAGAATGACAGCAAAACCGCCAGGGAAACCATCTCCGGAACACGAACACTGGTAAAACTCAGTGGCTGTGTTCGTGTCTTAAAGACCACCTCTCAGAACTGAATGTAACTCTTGTGGAAAGGTTGGAGACGCTTGGACTATATTTCTCTGATCCCTCTTCCTTCTCTTAGACATTGCCATTAGTTACACCTGCATGCTCCTTTGATACAAGGTATAAATTAGTGCTATACCTACTCCCTGTCTTCACTCTACCAGCATCTGTTGGACAGCAGATGTGGTATGAAGTCCCACACTACAAAGAGAGGGACATACCAGAAGCAAGAGATAAACACCAGGGGCATGTTTATGTGATTGTTTGTGAGACATACTTGCCAGCTTTTTAAAAGGGTCATCAAGGAAATTCCAAAGACATGAACAAAGTGCTATGTTAGGCTAAGTTCAGAAGAGCAAAGTGCTTTTTGCAAAGCTGAGGTCTGCGTGGAAAATCGTCCAAGACCACTAGCACATAGACTGACATTTGTTTGCATGTTGTCTGTTTGCTGTCTGAAGTGCAAAAGGACCAAAAAATGTGCTCAAGGTCATTGTTCAATTTTTTCATTGTGCCTTGACTATTGTTTTATGTCATGCCCACAACGTCAGGAATTTGAACTACAAATTTGTGATATTCGTTTTTATTTTTGTCTTCAAAATTTTTTATGACTTTTTAGCGCAAAATGGAGCAAAAATTGCACCAACATTTCTGGCATAGATAGTCTCTCAAGGCTGGTCTGTCTTCCATTTGTGAAAAATTCTGTGATTCTCCAAAAAGCAGCAAATGATAAAACAGCCGAAGACATCTGAAAAACTTAAATTCTACCCACAATGGCAAACATTAAAAAAACAGGCAAACACATATAAAATAGACTTAAAATAGGGGTAATTGGAAAGATGAATATGGCACAAACAAAAAAAAGGTGTAAAACACAAAAAATTACACAAAAAACAGGCACAAATACAATATTGAATCGAGCCCTTAGTGTTCAGAATCCAGAAGTGAGTCAAGAAGGAAAAAAGTTGGAAAAAGAGTTGAGTATGTTGTACTTATGGGAAATTTGCCAGCTCTTCCGGAAGTTGGGAAGATCTTCCTTTTCCTTGGAGTCTACTGGACATTCTGAGAGAGTTGGCAGGTATGATTTACCTCCTGTTCTAGAATGAGAATAATTGTTAGATAATTCTATTGTTTCCTTTCATGCCATTTCACACCTGATCTATCTTCAATTTCTGAAACTTTGTGGATCGCCTGATTTTTTTATTTCTAAAATCTTTTGGATTATCCCCTCTCCTGCCCTCTTTTCCCATAGCTGATAACTGAACCAGCATTAACACATGCTTGTCAGATCTAGGGCTTGGACCATGACTGCTTGTTTTCAAATTACACCTTCAGGTAGACCAGACTGACCAGTGTATTGTGAATACTGCTATCCTGACATACAGATAGTCACAAAAACAAGGCAAGCATGGCTGAATAAATAGTGCCCTTAGTGCCCAATCCCTCTGCTACATGCAACGCTGTTGCTGTAGGCTTCTTTTCTGGACCTCCAGGTCAAACTCTGGAAATTTTATGTGTCTGGAAACCATAAGATTGTAAAAAAATACCCTTTGTAGGAATCTCCCCACTGCCTCTTACATTTTATTAGCGTGGCGCTGCCTCAGTATATTTGATGACAATGTAAAGCAGCAAGGAACTTTGTGCTGTGCTTTCTTCCAGAAGATATCAGTGCCACACAAGATACTTCTTAGCTTTATTAGAAGTCCCAGAGTTCTCCCCTTTTTTCGCGAGCCTCACTTATGTTTTAGGAGTGTTGGCAAATATGATTTGAGAATGGATTCCAGAGACATTTCAGTTACAGATCGTACATCAATAAATACTATATCCAGAAAAGGGTTTAGACTGTAAAGGGCCTTTAAATGTAAGCCCGCAAGGTCCTCTTCCCTCTGTACCAGTCTATCATTGTTAGTTTTTTGTATGTAACCACTTCTCATGTACAGCACCATGGAATCAATGGTGCTATATAAATAAATAATTATAATAATAATAATAATCTGCACAAAATGTCCCTGGGTCTCCTCCCCTTCCAATACTGGCAAAGTTACCTGTGATATCGATTGCTTATAGCTTTGACTCATTTTCTGAACATGTCATCATTGAGTTGTACATTTATTTAGACAGTACACTGAGAAAGTCTTAAAGGGGTTTTCTGGGCTGAAAAGTCTGAAGTTGCTCTATATGGTGAATTGTAACAATGTGCAATGTACACACTCTCACAATTTCCCTGTATTTGATGCGCCATTGGACGATCATGTGACTGCGTGTATGTGATTTGCAATGCTATATTGATCGAAGAGAATGGCAATCTAGTTGACACGTTAACATAAGTATGGAATCACATACTTGCAGTCACTTGACTGCCAACTCGCATGGGGAATCATGAAAGCATATAATGTCAAGGTTCAACATAGAGTGACTGCAGACTTTTGACCAAAGCTTGGACAACCCCTTTAACTATGAATGCAATTACGCAGATTTTCTTAAAACTGTATATACCTTATTACAAGCCTATCTGTAAACCTATCACACTTGATGTATACGTACATCCCTTCTCGAAACAGACAAGGAATCAACAATTGTTAATTGCACAACAAAATCACTTTTTAAATTGAAATTGAAGATCTTGCACAATCTAATTTACATCCCCACAAACTGCAGTTCTTCAAATCAATCTGCTGTAATGGATTTGACTGTATTAAGGTTCTCAATTACAAAACCACTCTATCATAATCAGAGGTGACTTCAAATTTTATTTACATCTGGCATGTAATTTCACTGAATGCCAGATCCACTGACTGACAGATCAATGAATTAACCTAACCAATTTGTGCTCTTCAGAGAATTCAGAGATGTTTTGAACCAAAGTGAAAATTCCTTTGTGGTTCAACCGACTGCTAGCTTAATGTATATTAATGTACTTTATGATGAGGTTTTCCTACCGTAAAGGTAAAGTACAATCACACACAGTTTTATAACCGTTACCTAAATATACTTTCACCTACATTTTTCCTTTCTTGGTATCAGAACAATAGCTTATTTTTCTTCTATTTAGGGTATGAACAACCGTCAATAAAACATAATTATGGCATAATGAAAACAACCTAATTTAAGAAATGGTACTTAGTAAATTTGGAACTCAGAAGGAGCAAGCGCTAATGGCGGCTGTTTAACCTTTTAAATGCCGCACTCTATCATTTATTATATTATTCTCTGTAATATAATGTCTCTGTTAGAGATTATCAGCACGGATTCATGAAGGATAGGTCGTGTCTAACCAACATGTTGGGATTCTATGAGGAGGTAAGTGCAAATCGATGTTGGTAATGCGGCTGATGAGATTTATCTGGACTTTGCAAAGGCATTTGATACTGTACCACATAACAGCCTTATACTGAAGCTAAAGAAGCAGGGATGAGGGGAAACTATATGTAGATGGAAAAGGAATTGGCTAAATGACAGGAAACAAAGAGTCGTCATAAATGGTACGTTCTCTAAATGGGATATAGTCAGCAGTGGGGTGCCGCAGGGATCTGTACTACGATCGATTCTTTTTAAGCTCTTTATTAATGACCTTGAGGATGGGATTGAGAGTAAAGTGTTAGTCTTAGCTGACAACATCAAACTATGTAGGATATTAAAATCTGATCTTTACATTACAATATTGCAGAACAATCTGGATAAGCTGTCTGAATGGGCAAACACTCGGCAGATGAGGTTTAATGTAGATAAATGTAGAGTAATGCACCTAGGACAGAGTAATCCTATTGCTGCATACACAGTAAATGGGAGTATGTGACGCCTCTACTCAGAAAGCCCGTGTTTTACCCTGGGTGTTGGGGGACTCGGTGTCGGGCCCTGTTGGAGAGATGGGATGCAGCCGTGGCCCGGGCCCAACCCGTGCTCAGGACCGTCACATTAGAAAGAGATGGTGTGGGCTTGTCTGGGTTGAGTGTCTGATTAACGACTACGCCATCTGTGGTGTCTGGTGAAGGGTCACCAGCGCTGCTAGCAGTCCGCTGAGGCCCGATGTCATGGCGGCTAAAGTTATTACTGCTCCCCACAGGCGGAGCAAGGCATCAGGGCAGTCAAACAGGACGAAGGGGGGTAGCAGTAGCGCGAGGAGTACGGGCACCGCGTCGCGTGGTATGGCGCGTAATGAACAGTCCGGAGGCCATAGGGGTGAACTTCCAAGGCTTTACTCACTCAGAGATGTTAGCGGGAAGGTGACTCCCTGCTCCTCGCGGAGTCCTGCGGCCACCAGGGACGGGGGTCCGACTACCTCCGAGGAAGTCCAGTGTTCGGTAGCGACCTTTCAACAGGGTGTTCCTGCACTACGGACTTCACCCTTTCCCGTCTGAGCATGTGTAGATAGGCCGGGTCTCCCTCTGAGCTCCTCTCAGGTGTAGGGGTCGGGTGGCAATTCCTCTCCATCCGACGCCCGGTGGGATCCTCAGGGCCTAACCGGGCTTTCCCGTCCTGGACGTAGAGTACAAGGTCGGGTGTCGGGGGCCGGTACCCCTCTTGCAGCCGGTATCCCTCTGAATAGATCAGGTAGGCGAGGACAGGTGGCGTGCTCCGCTCCGTCTGCATCCTCCTCAGGACCCATTTGCTAGGGAGCCACACTCTAAAACTCCCGGGCCTTCTTGATCCTGGTCCTTGGCCGGGTTGAGACATTCCTTGTCTGCAACCTACCACTCGTCCCAATATCAGGGTACGAGGGCTGTGTCCCATGCCCGTGCAGGCCCACACAGGATCTGCTCTCCCGGAGGGAAGTCACATTACACACAGTAGTTTGACAGCACAGTGACAGCCGACAGACTAGCAAAGGCTAGACTAAAGGCGGACCAAAGAGACAGAAAACGACCAAAAGACCAGAGAAGAGCCAAGATCAAAGATGGCATTCTATTAAGTACTAGATTTGAAGTGTAACCAACTAGTTGTTCCTCCACCCACACCCACTAACTGGTTCCTACTAATTTGTGTTCCCCAGTCTCCCTGTAACCAGGGGAGCAGCACCTAGTGCTTACTACCTCCCTCTGGTGGAAATGTGGTGTTGGATGCAAAAGGTTAGGTCACTACCATCGCACCGGCCTTACCTCAGAGGAGGAACACCACATTCCATTGAAGAAGTGCAGAATTCCTGTGGCGGTCGAACCCTCAGGGGCGCCACAAGTATACTTGTAACTGCAGAACAGGAGAAGGACTTGGGTATTTTGGTTACAAGTAAGCCGAGCAGCAGTACTCAATGTCAAGTAAAAAAGAGAAATAAAATCCTGCAATCCCAACGTACTGTTACCCCTTTATAAATCACTGGTGAGGCCACATGTAGAATATGGGATCCAGTGTTGGGCTCCACATTTTAAAAAGGATATTCAGAAGTTAGAGTCAGTTCAAAGGCAGGCAACTAAATTATTACAACTTGGAAGACCTCACATATGATGAGAGGTTGAAAAAGTTGGGCTTGTTTAGCTTACAAAAAAGACACCTCAGAGGGGATCTCATTTACATGTATAAATATATGTGTGGTCAGTACAAAGGACTACCACATGACTTATTCCTTCCAAAGACCATACTAAGGACCAGTGGACACTCATTACGGGTGGAAGAAAGGTGATTCCGGCAGCTAAATAGGAAAAGGTTCTTTACAGTCAGAGCAGTCAGGCTGTGGAATGCTGACCACAAGAGGTAGTAATGGCGCACACTATAACAGCTTTTTACAAAAGGCTGGAGGATTTCCTCGATACACAGAACATTGTGGGTTATAGTTAAATTAGTGACAAAATGTACAATTGGGGGAGGAAGGTTGAACTTGATGAACCTAGGTCTTTATTCAACCTATGTAACTATATAACATGATTTAGGTGGTGCACCATTTCTGGTGCCCATCAGCTGACCTCTCTTGCTGAAGGGCCCCTTGGCTGCTCTCCTGGTACTTTTGTGACGTCCAGCCATAAGTTGGAGTTCATAGGAAACCATCATTTTCATTACCTACTGCAATAATGTGTTACTGTATCATATAGAACAAGTGATCCAATGATCAAAGGTTCAAGTCTCTTACAACCCTTAAAAAAAGTATAAGAAAAGTATTTTAAAAAATATAATTAAAAAATATATAGATAATTTAGAAACAATATACATACAGAGCATTGTGAATGTATTTGGCCCCCTTGAACTTTTCTACCTTTTGCCACATTTCTGGCTTCAAACATAAAGATATTAAATTCTAATTTTTTGGGAAGAATCAACAACAAGTGGGACACAATCGTGAAGTGGAACGAAATTTATTGGATATTTTAAACTTTTTTAACAAATTAAAAACTGAATAGTGGGGCGTGCAATATTATTCGGCCCCTTTACTTTCAGTGCAGCAAACTCACTCCAGAAGTTCAGTGAGAATCTCTAAATGATCCAATGTTGTCCTAAATGACTGGTAATGATAAATAGAATCCACCTGTGTGTAATCAATTCTCCGTATAAATGCACCTGCTCTGTGATAGTCTCGGGGTTCTGTTTCAAGTGCAGAGAGCATCATGAAGACCAAGGAACACACCAGGCTGGTCCGAGATACTGTGTGGCAAAGTTTAAAGCCGGATTTGGATGCAAAAAGATTTCCCAAGTTTTAAACATCTCAAGGAGCACTGTGCAAGCGATCATATTGAAATGGAAGGAGTATCAGACCACTGCAAATCTACCAAGACCCGGCCGTCCCTCTAAACTTTCATCTCGAACAAGGAGAAGACTGATCAGAGATGCAGCCAAAAGGCCCATGATCACTCTGGATGAACTGCAGAGATCTACAGCTGAAGTGGGAGAGTCTGTCCATAGGGCAACAATCAGTCATACACTGCACAAATCTGGCCTTTATGGAAGAGTGGCAAGAAGAAAGCCATTTCTCAAAGATATCCATAAAAAGTCTCGTTTGAAGTTTGCCACAAGCCACCTGGGAGACACAGCAAACATGTGGAATAAGGTGCTCTGGTCAGATGAAACCAAAATCAAACTTTTTGGCCACAATGCAAAACGATATGTTTGGCGTAAAAGCAACACAGCTCATCACCCTCAAAACACCATCCCCACTGTCAAACATGGTTGTGGCAGCATCATGGTTTGGGTCTGTGTTTCTTCAGCAGGGACAGGGAAGATGGTTAAAATTGATGGGAAGATGGACGGACCAAATACAGGACCATTCTGGAAGAAAACCAGTTGGAGTCTGCAAAAGACCTGAGACTGGGACAGAGATTTATCTTCCAACAAGACAATGATCCCCAACATAAAGCAACATCTACAATGGAATAGTTCAAAAATAAATGTATCCAGGTGTTAGAATAGCTAAGTCAAAGTCCAGATCTGAATCCAATTTAGAATCTGTGAAAAGAGCTGAAAACTGCTGTTCACAAACGCCCTCCATCCAACATCAATGAGCTTGAGCTGTTTTGCAAGGAAGAATTCCAAACCATTATTAAAGAAAGAAAACGCAACCAATTTATGAGGGATCATAACGACTTTAAAGAAAATAGAGCATATAACTTTGTATCCTCTACAGGAGTGATCAGTACAGAGTTATCATCCTCTGAAGCCGAAAGCTCAGATAGAGAGAGGTCAAATTCAAGGGGAAGGTGGAGACAGAGAGGCAGAGAGAGGGATAGATTCCAAAGGAATAGATGGAGGGGGCGAGGGGGGAGAGGGGTAGATCAAGGACCCCTAGGATTTTCGGAGAGGTCTCCACAAAATATGACCACCGAATCCCAAAACTCCCTGAAGACAGGGGATGTAGGAAATATACGAGAATCAACGCTGTCATCCTCATCTGCATCTTTTTTGGAGCAGAGGGCCCCAACTGGTTACCAATTGAGGAACAGGAACCAATAGAGGGGCCAATAAGGCAAATCGTGAATCTAACGAAATATGAACTGACGCGTGATGAGATCAAATTGTTATACAAGGGTTTATCGTTTGTTCCAACCACCCCCTACAACTCCTTCATGTGGGTTAAAGACATTCACTTGTTTGGTAGAAAGCTGAAATGGCACAAATTCCATGCACAACAAAATAGGGAGAAGAGTCAAAGATTGGGGGTGGATATGGATGAACTTCCTACCTTAGAAACCCTGACGGACTTGCTAAAAGAAAACGAGGAGCCCCGTGGACTGGGTCCTTTTACTGAACTAAGGAAAAAAATTACTAAACTACCCCCCCCCTTCCAACGACCTTGATAGTATTGACATATTTTTGAAATTGGTGGAGGATGAACTCTCCAAGATGGGTACCCCGAAAAGAACAGACTTTAAATCAAATCTGTCACTCAATGAATTGGAGGCACTAAATAATCTGGAGGAGAATCAAAATCTAATTATTAAACCCTCAGATAAAGGGGGAAATTTAGTCATCCTGGACCACTCCCTATACCTCTCTATGTGTCAAACCATTCTACAAGATAAGGATACCTATGAGTTGTTAAAGAATGACCCCACCCCCCAATATCTAGAAATATTGACCTCTCTCTTGACTAAAAACCTTGAGTCTAGGATCATTTCTAAAAATGAATATGAGTTCTTGCTTCCAGCCTATCCAGTTACCCCTACCTTTTATGCTCTCCCCAAATTACACAAGGGTGGGCTCCCTCTGTCAAAATTTGGGGGTTTATGTTGACAAGGTACTCCAGCCGTTTGTGTCATCTTTGCCGTCATACTTAAGAGACACATCGGACCTCCTTGCTAAACTAGAAGGGATCAATGTGAATGATGGAGTATTGTATGCCTAGATAGATGTAGAGGCTTTGTATAGTAACATCCCACATGGGGCGGGCCTTGAGGCTATACAGCACTTCCTAGGCACTAGGGCAACACAATTTGACATGCATAATCGCTTCATATGTGACCTTATGCTATTCATACTAACCCACAATCACTTCTCTTTCGATAGTAAAATCTACTACCAGCTCAGGGGGACTGCAATGGGGAGCCCCTCAGCCCCATCTTATGCAAATCTCTTCCTGGGCTGGTGGGAGGAGACTGTTGTGCTGCGTGAAGAGGCTTGGTGGTTTCCACTTATCTTGCTGTGGTCCAGATTTATTGATGATGTGTTCCTGATGTGGGCTGGTACGGTTGATGGGTTCCAGAGATTTGTACAGTGTATTAACACAAATGAAATTAATATGAGATTTACATCTGAAATTAGAGGAGATGAACTTACCTTCCTTGACTTAACGATTGGTAGAGATCAGGGGGGGGTCATTACAACACGAACTTACCGAAAACCGACAGCAGCCAACAGTCTCCTTAGATGGAATAGCTACCATCCAGCCCCTATTAAGAAGGGCATCCCCAAGGGACAGTTTCTATGCATCCGGAGAAACTGCTCTGATCAGGGGTTGTTCCTTTCCCAGTCCCATGATCTGAGGAATCGCTTTAGGAATAGGGGCTATCCTGAAAAGGTCATTGACACAGCCTTTGTCCATGCCAATAGCTAGGCGAGACAGAAGCTTTTGAATCCAGGAATTAAGAAATCTGAAGAAACCTGCCCAATACGAATTATTGGTACATATGACAATAGGGCAAGTGAAGTAACTAAAATTCTGCAGAAACACTGGGGTATATTGATAATGGATCCTGATCTTAGGGGATTTATCCCTGATCGACATAGTGTCACCTACAGAAAGGTACGCTCACTACGTGACCGTTTGGTCCATAGCTATTATAAACGACCCACAAAACCAGGTTCATGGCTTGATCGCAGGATATGTGGTACCTTTAAATGTGGTAGTTGTAAATTTTGTCCATGGATAAGGGTGTCAAAGAGCTTTTCAGGTAGCAGGAGTGACAAGGTGTTTTTCATGAGAGACTTTGCTTATTGTAAAACAGAAGGGGTTATTTATATGGCAACATGCCCCTGTCCCAAGAATTATGTGGGAAAACCAAGAGGGAATTGCGGAGAAGGATTGGGGAACAATGGAGTTCATACTCTTATCATATTACAGACTATACCGGGCTGTATAGGTTATTCTGAGTGAATAAAATGCGCCTTAGCCTATTTGCATCCTTAATGGAGGCAGGATAGGTGCGCGTGCACTGGCTCCGTAATTGATCGTGGCCAAATTCAACATGTATTTTTATGAAGGAGCGATACTATACTTGCCTCACTCGCACCCGCACTGTGTATTTTATTTTTTATTTTTACCTGCAGGGGATGCGATGTTAGGGGCTGTATTGCTCCGTTACCAACCAACAAAATGGCCCCCACGCATGCTCAGCCAGTATCCATGGCCTCTAGTGGATGTTGCCAACCAACAAAATGGCCCCCACGCATGCTCAGTCAGTATCCACGGCCTCTAATGGATGTTACCAACCAACAAAATGGCCCCCACACATGCTCAGTTAGTATCCACAGCCTTTAGTGGATGTTACCAACCAACAAAATGGCCCCCACACATGCTCAGTCAGTATCCATGGCCTCTAATGGATGTTACCAACCAACAAAATGGCCCCCACGCATGCTCAGTCAGTATCCACGACCTCTAATGGATGTTACCAACCAACAAAATGGCCCCCACACATGCTCAGTCAGTTTCCACAGCCTCTAGTGGATGCTTCTGACTGAACATGCTCAGTACATCCTCTGGAGACAAGCTGGTACACATGGACAATAGCTCAGTACCTCTGTGAACAGGGAAGTGAGCTTAGTTGAATCATACATGATGTGATATATAAGTGAGGAGCAACAACACGATTTAGACTGCATTTTATCAGCAGGACATCGTATCAGTGCTTATCATGCTGAAACAAACACTTTTCTCCTGATGAACCTTTGACTGAATGGGGAAACGCGTTGAGAAAATATAGAGAGGATTAAACATCCCTGATCTGACTAAACACTTGGAAGCCTTTACCTGATGGGGAAACAGAGATCCACGTCATTAAGATAAGTTGTTTCCTCATCTATTGTTTTTGGATTTAAATTATGTCATGAACTAATGAATAGTGATTTAAATACCGGGGAGGTCTGTATATGTCTTATTTTTTAATAAGGCTTGGCTCATTGTGAAGGCTACATAGGTATTCCTGTGGGGAATATTACTGCAGGGGGGTAGTTATCCCTGATAAAATGCTGCTATAAGGGAAACTGCAATGCACTTTATACTGTCAGGCCCCCAAATTGGGGAGGCCTGTGAGGCCTTATATGCTGTGTCCTGGGGATATATCCTTTAAAATACCAATTAGGATTATTAATTCCTCTTAGTGAGGTGGATGTATCAACTTAATTAGGGGATCTATGGTGCCCCATTGTTATTAGAGTGTCCTTTTCTATGCTCTGTGGATAAAAGTGTACTATTCCCTTTATGTATTGTGCTATGGTGATCCTGTCTGGATACGTCCAATCTTCTGTTATTAGGTGTTCCTGGGTTGTACTAATGAATTTTTAAGACACCCTCACAGAGTGAATATTAAGATTGGGGTGATTTATATAAACAGGTTCGGATCACATGCCTATATTTTAGGTCTTTTTCCTGTTACTTAGTATTTGTTGTGAGACTCTTAATAGTTTTAAACGTCAATATTAAAGGTTATTTTTTAATGGGTATTTATTGTAAAAAGGTTGCAAGGAAGAATGGGCAAGAATTTCAGCCTCTCGATGTGCAAAACTGAGACACTTACCCCAAGCGACTTGCAGCTGTAATCGCAGCAAAAGGTGGCGCTACAAAGTATTAACTCAAGGGGGTCGAATAATATTGCACGCTCCACTTTTCAGTTTTTAATTTGTTAAAAAAAGTTTAAAATATCTAATAAATTTTGTTCCACTTCACTATTGTTTCCCACTTGTTGTCGATTCTTCCCCCCAAAAATTTGAATTTTATATCTTTATGTTTGAAGCCAGAAATGTGGCAAAAGGTATAAAAGTTCAAGGGGGCCAAATACTTTCACAAGGCACTGTATATAAACACTGAAATCACTACTTTTTGCAGTTTAAAAATAAATACAAAATAAGCATATTTGGTATCAGTGCATCCGTAAAAGTCTGATCTACCAAAATATAAAGTTATTTAACTAGAAAAGTAAATGCCACAAATCAGGGAAAAAAATCTAAACACAAGACCTTCATTTTTCAATTAAAACATCATATGTACCCCTATATGGTAGTAATAAAAACTATAACACACCATGCAAAAAAATATTCTTTATACATCTTCAGTGATGGAAAAATAAAGATGTCATGGATCTCAGAAAATAGTAAGACAAGCCAATATTATTTTTTTACAAATTCCCATTCCATACCAATCCCTAGCATTCATATTGATAATTTAAAGTTTTCTTACAAAACCATCCCTTCAATGTATGAAAAGGACCCAACTTTATGTATCTGTGACATGGCCCAATAGCTCATACAGGACTTGTTCTGAAACCTCCAACTACTTTTACTTAGGTTTAATTTATGCTCCTACCATCCTCACACTGGTGACCTAGGAGGCCTTATTCTTCATTTCCCCTCATGCCCTGCCCAGAAGAAAGATATATTATGGTTTAACTAGTGTGCAGGACTTAAAGGGAACCTGTCACCTAGTTTTCCCAATATAAACTACTTATAATGCCTCGTATTCTAGCAAGACGTATATAAATCCCCAACCACCTCTTCATAGCCCAAAAAATACCTTTTATAATCTCCTCACAAAGCGCCATCTAAGCTGATGGACGTCGCTGGTCTTGCTTCAGCGCTGCCTTTCTCATGCCAATCGCTGTTCTCCTACTTGCTTCATGTGGATGACGCATCCTACGTCATCCACAAAGTGTCCCCCAATCGCACTCCTCCTGAGGGCAAAGCAAAGTGCCGTAATGTGCATGTGCCATAAGAGGCCAAAGAGTGCAGATAACCCAGAAGTAAAGCTGGTCCTTGCGCATAAGAGTACTTTGCTCTGACCTCGGAATGGCAGAGTGAAGTACGCCTGTGCAGGAGCATGATTGGGGGACACTGTGGATGATGTGGGACGTGTCATCCTCATGAAGCAGAGAAGGAGAACAGCAATTACAAGGAAAGAGGAGGCGCCAAAGCAAAATTAGCGATGCCCATCGTCCAGACCACGCCACGGGTTTATAAAAAGTATTTTTTTGGCCTATAAAAAGGGGCTTGGGGATATATATACATCTTGCTAGAATACTGTAAAAAAGACATTAAAGGTGGAGGCCATAGTTTATAATGGGAAAACCTGGTGATAGGTTCCCTTTTAGGACTTCATACACATTAGTTAAAATTCAAATTGTTGGGCCCAGCTTATAATCTGATAAGTCAACCTGCAATATTAGAGACAAATTTATCATATAAAGATTTTGGCAATTTTTTTGCTTCTTTAAATGTGTCTATAGGAGTTGCTCCAACCCCCCTTCCCTTCCCAAAAAAAACTGTGACCTATTTTATGAACATTAACCACACTAACCACTGATGACAGCACACAGGAGCATACATAGAAATAATGGCGACCCAGAGCAGAAGTTCTAATTAGGCCCCCCTCCCAAAAAAAAAGAAAAAGAAAATCCCCATTGGGGCGGCTCACAATCTAAATTCCCTATTAGTATGTCTTTGGAGTGTGGGAGGAAACCAGAGTACCCGGAGAAAACCAACACAAACATGGGGAGAGCATACAAACTCCTTGCAGATGTTGTCTTGGGTGGGAGTTGAACCCGGGTCCCCAGCGCTGCAAGGCTGCAGTGCTAACCACTGAGCCACCGTGCTGCCCTTACAGTATTATTGCCCCACACTGTATAATAGCCCGCACTTTCCCTCCAAACAGAATGATGGACCCCACACAAACCTTCACACTGTATAATTGCTTGTATACAATATAATGGCCTCACATAACCCTCCAAATATTATAATGTGCTCACCACGTTCCTCCATACAATATAATGCGCTCCCCACGGTCCTCCATTCAATATAATGCACTCCACACGGTCCTCCATACAATATATTGCGCTCCTCACAGTCTCCATACAATATAATGCGCTCCCCACGGTCCTCCATACACTATATTGTGCTCCTCACGGTCCTCCATACAATATAATGCACTACCCACTGTCCTCTGTGTTGCATAATGCACACCCCCACAGGGTAAAATGCACACCCCCCCATAGGGTATAATGCATCCACCGATACAGGTGAATACAGGGGAATGCAGGGCAGCGCTGGCTGGCAGGAGAGCCCGATGCGGGCGCTAACACTGGGCTTCCCCGGCTCACGGCCCCCTGGGTCCGTGAGCTGATTCAGCACGTGCAATGAATCTTTTGAAACAGTTATTTTTTTTCTTTCAGCTGTCTCTCTCTCTATTGCGACTCAGCCTAGCCAGATGCATTAAACATTTCATAATTACATGCTTTGGAAAAGTGCAACAAGATTATTTTATGTTAATATGATTATGTGTTAATATAAAGTGTAATTTCTGCTGCTGATGTGTGATTGAAAATAGAAATATAAACTTGTCATTCATCTATTATTACTAAGATTCTTATAGAAACAATTATTTACATTTATTTTCATATTCTATCCCCTGTAGATATGGAAAGAGAAGTCAGGATCCCTGCATTTTTATATTCATGGGAGTTACCTCTATGCATGGTGTACAAATAGGGGGTGCTATGGTGGTAGTTGCCAAATGGCCCTCTTGCCTTCTAAGTAGATACAAGTTTTTTAATCTCTTAAGGATACAGCCAATATTTGTTTTTGCGTTTTAATTTTTCATTACCTTTTTCAAAGAGCCATAACTTTAATTTTTCCATTGACATAGACATATGAGGGCTTGTTATTTGCAGAATAACTTGTAGGTGTAAAACACACCATTTAGTTTACCTTATAGTGAAAAAAAAAAGTTTTATGTTTCACCATATTTTGAAACCCATGACTTTTTTATTTTTTTTGTCAATAGAACTGTATGAGGTCTTGTTTTTTGTTAAGCTGGCATTTAAATCACGGCCTGCTATGAAGTCTGTCTCTGGACTCCACACGAGAATGAACATGGCTGCAACAGGCACCTTCAGCAGTTCCTCTATATGCTGTAGCAACCAGTTGGAACGCCCAGATTGCATCGTGGTAGGGTGGATTGCATCGTGGTAGGGTGGGGGATGATGGGCACCATGCTCAGTGACTGACAGCGACACTTACGGGGGTTAACAGCTGCAAATGGCTCCAACCACTGCTATTACAGGTAGTTTATAGAGCGGCCATACAAAATGTAGCTTTTGATTATATGTCTCACAGTAAAACACTATAGCTGGAGAAATATTTCTTTATTGGCCTATGAGCTTGCAATCTATAAGCGACTAATTCACTTTGTATCAAATCCTTTACAGCCATGTTCAGTTGGTCATAGATTTTATATAATCCTCCATCACCGGAATTGCTCATGCTTGACTTTTAGTACATGATAAAATTGTTTCAACAGAACCTACAAATCTCAGGAGAAAATACACAACAAATTGTATGCTCCATTTCCCCATGTTACCCTTATGAAAATGAAAAATTTGGGGCTAAAGCAACATTTTAGTGGGAAAAATTAGATTTTTTATTTTCATGGTTCAATGTTATAAAATTCAGTGAAGCACCTGTGGGTTCAAGGTGCTCATCACACCTCTAGATAAATTCCTTGAGGGGTCTAGCTTCCAAAATAGGGTCACTTGTGGGGGGTTTCCACTGTTTAAGCACATCAGAGCTTTGCAAGCGCAACATGGTGTCCGCTATCTATTTCAGCCAATTTTGCGCTCCAAAAATTTAATGGTACTCCTTCCTCTCTGAGCCCTGTCGTGCGTCCAAACAGTTATTTTCCTCCAAATACTGGATATCGGTGTACTCAGGAGAAATTGCACAACAAATTGCATGGACCATTTTCTCCTGTTGCCGTTTTGAAAATGAAAAATTGGGGCTAAAGCAATATTTTTGTGGGAAAAAGTACAATTTTCATATTTTCTTTCCACATTGTTTTTATTACTGTGAAGCTCCTAAAGGGTTAATTAACTTCTTAACTTTGAGGGGAGCACTTTTTAAAATAGTACCACTTTTGGTATTTTGTCACACAGGCCCCTCAAAGTCACTTTTAGGGATGTGGCTCCTAAAAAAATTGGTTTTGTAAATTTTGTTGGCAAAATGAGAAATTGTTGTTAAACTTTTAACCCTTCTAACTTCCTAACAAAAAAATTATGATGCTGATGTGAAGTAAACATGTGGTAAATGTTATTTATTAACTATTTTGTGTGATATAACTATCTGGTCTAAGGGCATACAAATTCAAAGTTTGAAAATTGCAAAATTTTCAATTTTTTTGTAATATTTTCGATATTTTCATGTATTAATGCAAATTATAACAACCAAAATGTACCACTGTCATCAAGTATAATGTGTCGCAAAAAACACTCATAATTATTGGAATATGTTTTTTTTCAGGATGAGTTGACATTTTTATTGTTGCAACTGTGTTTTACGTTTTTTTCAAGATTTTTGATTACTTCTATGTAGGTATGATGAAGAAGCTATATTTTTGGCGTGTTTTTAATTATGGAATTGATATTTTTATACTTAGATCACAGTTGTGATCAGTTTGATCAGAATGTCAGTTTTATACACACATATATATGGCCTGTTAGACCCTGAATCACTTGGCCTTGGGTTGTCATAGCAACCATTGGCACCTCTTATTGCTTGGTGGGAGTGCCAGTGGGGTTCAAGTGGGGGCCCCCTACACCCCTTAAGCATTTAGATGCCACTGTCACTATTTACAGCAGCATTTAGTGTGTTAGTAGACCACAATCTTCTAGTAGTCATCGTGACTCATACAGCAAGATGTCAGCTGTAATACACAGCTGTCACCCACTCAGCCTGCTCCCAATGGATGGTACCATTTCTTGGCACCATAAAGCGGCGGCACTGAGTAATAAGAGACCTCAGCAGCGCTATGAAGAGCTAGCTAGGGGCAGAGCTGGGCTATTCTCTTTTCCGGCTATGGGTTGGTTCTTAAAGTACATTTTCTCTGTAATGCCGCAGCATTTCAGAGAAAAATATACCTGAATGCAATTGCAGTTTGGTCAGCATGAATCAGATGACAGGTACCTTTTAATGACCACCATAAAAAGTCATATAAGCAGCAGGCATTAAGTGGTTAAAAATCCTCTCTGTTCTCAAAAATGGAAGGATTTTCAATTTTAATTTATTTGTTCTCTGCTCATTGATGAAGTGATAGACTGCATAGTTAGCTATTTTCCTAGGCAAAGAGTGCAGTGCTTGGAAGTTCTGTGCTATAGGGCTTGCATGCACTGGATCCACCTAACTTCAGTGTCACTTTATTGCTCTGATGCTGCAGAGGCAAAGCATCCTCCAACTCAGTGATTTTCAACCTTTTTTGAGCCGCGGCACACTTTTTATACTTAGAAAATCCTGGGGCACACCACCAACCAAAATAGCACAAAATGACACTAAAACAGTCATATTATACATATAGTTAATAATATAGATTCTAAATTTATTTTACTCACTCAGTGTGAAACCTGGGCCTGTTTCGATAAACACAAAAGGGATATCCTGGCTGGAATGGTGGAAAGACACACACGAAGCTCTTCCTCAACAGTTCTCAGTTTCTCCCTGTTTTTAGTTTTTATCGCAGTCAAGCTTGAGAAGCCCAGCTCACATAGATATGTGGTTGAAAATGGGAGCAATGTCAAAATAGCTTTGTTGGCCAGAATGGGGAACTCCTTGGCAACAGATAACCAAAAACTGTCCAAAGGAAGATCAGCAAACTTTAGCTTTAAACCGCGATCTTGCTTCAGTTCAACGAGTTCCTCTTGCTCCTTTAAAGTCATGTCCTTTCCAGCAACGGATAATGAGCTGTATGGGTCCCTAACCCAGTCAAGGCATTCTGTGAAGGCTGAAGAGAAATAGAATGATAACTTCTCCTCAAGAGTTTTCAAATGTCTGCCAATCGCTTCGCACATTGCAGCAGTATTGTCATCATGCAGTTTCTCGGTGAGTGGGAACGTCTGAAGGTTGCCACCCTGCACATGTTGTTGCCAGAGCTGCACCTTTAAACGGAATCCGTTCATTTTATCAGTGCTTGTAAGCAGGTTTTCATTTCGACCTTGCATCCGTATGTTTAGTTCATTCAGATATTGAAATATATCAGCCACGTATGCCAGCTTTGCACACCACTCATCACTTGCAAGCAGCTTTGAATAATCGGACCTCTCGTTTGTAAGAAATATTTTAAGCTCCTCTCGCAACTCATACACACGGGCCAGCACTTTGCCGCGTGACAGCCACCTGACCTCCGTGTGGAGCAATAAGATTTTATGTTCCGCTCCCATTTCTGTACACAAAGACGCAAATAAGCGACATCTCAAAGGTCGCGTCTTCACAAAGTTCACTATGCGCACAACATCATCCAACACAGGAGCTAGATCTGCTGGTAAGGTCTTTGCAACGAGGGCCTCACGGTGCAAGAAACAGTGGGTAGCAAGAACATCTGGGTTTCTTTCTTTAACCCTACTTACAAAGCCTTTGATGCGCCCGACCATGGCTGCGGCTCCATCAGTGCAGACACCTGTGCAGTTTTCCCATGTAAGTCCACTTTTATCAAGATATTCCGATGTGACTTGGAATATTGCCTCTCCTGTTGATTTTTCTGTCAGTGCCTTGCAAAATAGGAAGTTTTCTCTAATGGCTTCACCATCCACAAAACGCACATTGGCCAACAACTGACAATGTCCACTGATATCCGTCGACTCATCAAGTTGCAAGGCAAATTTCTTACTGATGCGCACCTTTTCCAAAACAACTGTTTCAATGTCCGCAGACAAGTCATCAATCCATCTGGCAATTGTGTTATCAGAGAGAGGCACTTTAGCTATCTCTTTAGCTGCTTCAGGGCCAAGCATCTCATTTACAATAGCTTTACAAGCTGGTAGTATTAATGTTTCTGCCACAGTGTGGGACTTTTTTGATTTAGCTATGAGTTCAGCAACAAGGTAGCTAGCTTTGAGGGCTCTCTCATTTACCTTTGTGCTTTTTCTCAAAAAAGTTGCCCCTTTCTCATTGTTTGTACGTAAGCGTACAAAATACTCCATCGTTTTTTTTTTTTTAACAGAAGGGTGTTTCGTTTGGAGATGGCGTTTAAGTTTGCTTGGCACCATAGCGCTATTGGAAAGCTTCTCACCACACACCAAGCACAGTGGTGTTGGTGCTGTCGCATCCCCAGTGGAAGTAAATCCAAATGAAAGATAGCTTTCACTGTATTGCCTTGAGCTCACCGTCTTGTCTTTTTTCTTTTGTCGAACTCTCATACTAGGGCCTTCATTTGGGTTAGAATTGTGTCCAGGGTCCTGTTCGGCATTTGCCTTTTCCATTCTCAAATACTTCTCCATCACTGCTGAGATAGTGTGCGCAGCCACACACTAAAATAGAAGAGTATTACATTATCTGCCACACTTAAAGGACCTCTGCTAGGCATATTTCATTCCTGAGGGCTTAAAAAGCAGCTCTCGTGGTGACAAGAAGCTGATTTAAACCCCCCAAGAGTGAACTTCGCGAGAGCTGTATGTGTGTGATAATAACTTATATTACTTCGGTCTGCATTTTTCTGCTTGAATTGACACTAGTGACGTAGCACTCAGCTTTCTCTATAAGTAGAATAGAGCCGGCTGCCAAGTGCTACGCAACTAGAGTGAATTCAAGCAGGACATGACTGCTGAAGAACGGTACTAATATCATTTATTATTCCATACATACAACTCTCACGGAGTTCACTCTTGGGGGTTTTAAATCAGCTTCTTACCACCACAAGAGCTACTTTTTTAGCCCTCAAGAGTGAAATATGCCTGGCCGAGGTCCTTTCAATAAATTATTTATTTTAAAAAAGTGAAATAAAAAAGGATAACCCCCTCATATATTCAATCCCATGTAACCTCATAAATACAGTCCCACGTATATGAGCACATGATTATCAGCATCATATACTGTGGTGATGTGCACTGTACAGCGCCACAGTATATGGTGCTGATTATTATGTGGCTCATATACTGCAATATAAAGGGGTACAATGAGAAGTACTATGGCCATGAGGCCAGAGTACAAGTGCCAGCTCATATACTCAGCATATGAGCTGGTACTTGTAGTACTCCAGCCTCATGACTATAGTATTTCTCATTTTACATTTCTCATTGTTATGTGCAGTATACTGCTGGAGTACTAAAAGTACCAGCTCATATGCTGAGTATTCTGCCAACAGTTCATATACTCAGGCAAAAGCTCATATAGTCAGCATTATTGGCGGGCATTACCTTGGCGGCGGGCAAATGCGAGAGTCTCTCCGCTCTCAGGATGACGCGCCGGCCTCGGTGACGTCATTAAGTCGCGCGAGGTTCAAAGCTTGCGCATGTGTTATTGTACACGTCTCCTACATTGTAAGAAGGCGTGACTGCGCATCGAGCGCATTGCCGGGAAACAAAACACAGGGGGCACCATAGTTTGGGGAACTTTCCCCGCGGCACACCCGACCATGTGTCGGGGCACACTAGTGTGCCGCGGAACACTGGTTGAAAATCACTGCTCTAACTACTTGCAGCAGTGGAGAGAGGTTCCAGCTAACAATGCAGCCAAGCTGGTGGCTTGAACTTTTAACCAATTACCAGCCCCTATCAAGCAGGAGGCTGGCAGGTAGAGGAGCGATGTACTTCTGGAGATTAACCATGAGAATAATTCTATTAATGACATAAACTTTTTACACACTTTGTTCTGGGCACCAGGAGTTTAATAAAGTTACTCCTTCACCTCCATTTTTTAAACTGCAAATGCCAAAGCATAATGTTGTTTTTCTATGAACAAGGAACTGGTTCCAAATCCCAAAACAATACAACCATGTTTTCTATATAACATCAACTGTTAAAAAATGTCTTTTTAAGGGCTGTTGGACAAAATATTTTCTTTTTTCATGAAATTGAAAGGCTGGATTCACACTTTGGAAATCAGTTTTTCTGTTCCATTATCAGCATTAACTATAATAGGATTTGTTTTTTTATTTTCTACTGTTCATTTTCCTTTGGTAAAATTATGGGAACTCGTGGCAAAGTCTGTGAACAGAGGCTCTGACACAAGTTTGGACTCAGTATCATACTTACTTGATGAAAGGCTTTAGACAAGTTCAAGGCTGTAGTAAATAAAGGATGGTCTGTCTATAAATCTTAATTACAGAGAATGTCCATTGGACAACTCCTTATAAACAGCTACACTGTGCAGTAAAAAGTGAAAAAGTTATTACTACCTCCTGGACCATTGCTAGGTCTGCTACTAGTTTAAGTTCTAATGTTCCTTTTTTTTGGAAGTTCAGGAATATGTGGCAGAAAAAAAAAATCAGGTTGTAAATAAAATCATACAAACAGTGGTTGTAAAGTGGTAAGGGGGAGGCTGCTGTGGCCAAGATTCACAGCACCCACACCCTGCCACACTACAGGAAAATGGGGGTCCTGGCTGGGTGTGTCTGCTGCTGTTATCTTGGTGATATGCCTCTGCAGACCACATACTGCAGCTTGACATGGCAGGTCAGGACCAAATGAGGTAGATGTTAATATGAGAGATCAGAGTCCAAAAATAAACTTTTCACTGATCAACTTGATGAGGAGTATATATATCAGATAGCAGGCACAAAACTTTACGAATACATCTGCACAATTCAGAGGCAGGAAGTTTATGGTTACATGTGAGAGTACATTACTTCCATTACATGTTACATAAGTCAAGCAAAAAGTTATTATAACCTCCATCTTCTCCTGTGAAGACCGCATTGGTCAAGGTGTGTCGCCGCAGCCTCTCACAGCTAGTGTCAATGCCCAGTTGATTTGTGAGGACATCACTGAATGAAGTACGTTGGTATGACTCCTCACTACTACACTCGGAGTCCATTCGATGAAGGCCACACGTTTGTTGCTGTACCACTAAATATTCAACTCTCTGTAGGAGAATTTGTACCCCAGCCTAACAACCTTCTCCTAGATGGACTTCATTCAGGCCCTGCTACACTCTAGCCTCTTATCTAGTATAGATAATTGTTTGCTTAAGATCCACTTGCCTGAGATAAGGGATCCTTTCTTCAGCTTAACACTATCTTTAGGCCTCCTGGCCTGACATAAGGAACCCAGAATCCGTCTGCCATTTAATCCTTGCTTTCCTTCAGAACATGTTATCCGATATGGCCTCTCTCATGAGGGGGGCGTGTTCAGTAATTAGCCTGAACAAGGTTGTTAGCCTCCCAACCCTATTTTTGGAAGTAGAAAAGAGTAGAGTGTATCAGAAACATGTGTGGTGCATCAATTTTCCTACCAAAGGGACTGGTTTATCCCGAAAAGCATTGACAATTCAATAGCAATTAAATAAAAAACTATCACTATACCTCTAAGTTGGAACATCTATTTGAAAGCAGCACCATCTATCATCTTTCTTGTTAGGAAATAGAATGGGAGATACTTACAGAAAATTTTAGGCAGACACCTCCTATATCTATGATATGCTTTGGCCCTGATTTTATGTTCTTGAACTATAAATGCAAAGTGTAACCATAGCCTCCAACTACACTGAAGTGCAATGTAGTACTATCTAATGTGAAAAGCTGCTTTCTGACTCTTATCCAACAGATTATGTTGGAGGAGAGAAGGATCTAGCCTATTAAATCCCAGTTACCAATCCGTTTGTTTACTGCAGAGACAAGCCTCCCTCAGATGAGTCTGGTAGCGTCCCCCTCTTAGACCTCCTTCACACATACTGATAATACCAGTACTGGCAAAACCAATGCCGGTGCTATCCGTGTACGTGTGTCCGTGTGCAACATAAGTGTGGCATCTGATTGCCATCCGTATGCCGTCTATGTGCCACATCATTATGACATGTACTGTCGCCTGGGAAAAAGCAGTACAGTTCGCGCTGTTCCCAGGTGCCGGGTGCTGAAAGCAGCTGTCATCATTGTCGCCTGGTCACCCTGAGATCAGTGCGACCAGGCGACGCTGATGGGAGTTGTATTCAGCACCCGCTGTGTACATTGTGTAGAAATAAATAGCGTATTTTATGGACCATAAGACGCACCTAAGTATTAGAGGAGGAAAATAGGAAAAAAATATTTAAGCAAAAAATGTAGTCATGATGCCCTGTTATAGGGGAGGGAGTCTGTTGCTGACACTGGTATTGGGGTAATGTCCCCCAATTCTGTTAATATCCTCCATCCTGGTATGTATGGCCCCTCCTTCCTGGTATACGTGGCCCTCACCCCCATCCTGGAATGCATGGCACCCCTTGATCCCCCATCCTTGTATTCATGGCACCCCTTTGATCTATCATATATAGCAACTATAGTGGATTTAAAACTTAACTTTTACTATCAAGGGAAGCACATAGGGTCAGTTCAGGGCTGTCCAGATTTTTAGGGTCAGCTGTGTACTGCCCTTGTAAGGGCAGGAGTCTTGGGGTTTGAGGGTCAGTCAAGATTATAGGGACTGACAGGGATAATCAACCCCTTGGACTCTATGATTTGGGCCTTCATGGATGAGGACCTGTTGGAGGAATTTGGAGACCAGCGAATTTCCTTATATCCACTGGCTCCACTGTATACAATTGTTTCTGGACTTTATTGTCTGGCTTTGTTAAAACATGTTATATATTTATATAGGTATTCACTGATGCCTTTTTGCCATGTTTTTTGACTATTGTCAGGGTATGATCCTATACAGGGACATGGGCATATTTTCTAGTTTTTAACATACTTGTTATGTGTATTGTCAATTTTGTATTGAGGATTGCCAAATCTTTTATTTTTGATAGTAAAAGTTAAGTTTTAAATCCACTATAGTTGCTATATATAATTTTTGAATTGTGGACTTGGCGGGAGGGGCAATCCACACATATTGCCTCCCCTTGAATTTTGCTGTTAATGTGATATATAACCCCTTTGATCTACCATCCTGGAATGCATGGCACCCCCTTATCCCCATCCTAGTTTTCATGGCACTCCTTGATCCCCCATCCTGGTATGCATGACACCCCTTGATCCCCCATCCTGTTATGCATGGCACCACTTGATCCCCCATTCTGGTATGTATGGCTCCCCTTGAGCCCCCATTCAGGTATGCATGGCACCCCTTGATCACACATCCTGGTATGTATGGCCCCCCTCATCCCCATCCTGGTATGCATGGCACCTCTTGATTCGCCCATCCTGGTATGCATGGCACCCCTTGATACCCCATCATGGAAAGCATGGCACTCCCCTGATCCCCATCCTGGTATGTATGTCACCCCTTGATCACCCATCCTGGTACTGTATGTATGGCACCCCTTGAGCTCCCATCCTGGTATGCATGGCACCCCTTGAGCCCCATCCTGGTATGTACGGCACCCCTTGAGCCCCCATCCTGGTATGTACGGCACCCCTTGAGCCCCCATCCTGGTATGCATGGCACCCCTTGAGCCCCCATCCTGGTATGCATGGCACCCCTTGAGCCCCCATCCTGGTATGCATGGCACCCCTTGAGCCCCCATCCTGGTATGCATGGCACCCCTTGAGCCCCCATCCTGGTATGCATGGCACCCCTTGAGCCCCCATCCTGGTATGCATGGCACCCCTTGAGCCCCCATCCTGGTATGCATGGCACCCCTTGAGCCCCCATCCTGGTATGCATGGCACCCCTTGAGCCCCCATCCTGGTATGCATGGCACCCCTTGAGCCCCCATCCTGGTGTGCATGGCACCCCTTGAGCCCCCATCCTGGTATGCATGGCACCCCTTGAGCCCCCATCCTGGTATGCATGGCACCCCTTGAGCCCCCATCCTGGTATGCATGGCACCCCTTGAGCCCCCATCCTGGTATGCATGGCACCCCTTGAGCCCCCATCCTGGTATGCATGGCACCCCTTGAGCCCCCATCCTGGTATGCATGGCACCCGTTGAGCCCCCATCCTGGTATGCATGGCACCCGTTGAGCCCCCATCCTGGTATGCATGGCACCCGTTGAGCCCCCATCCTGGTATGCATGGCACCCGTTGAGCCCCCATCCTGGTATGCATGGCACCCGTTGAGCCCCCATCCTGGTATGCATGGCACCCGTTGAGCCCCCATCCTGGTATGCATGGCACCCGTTGAGCCCCCATCCTGGTATGCATGGCACCCGTTGAGCCCCCATCCTGGTATGCATGGCACCCGTTGAGCCCCCATCCTGGTATGCATGGCACCCGTTGAGCCCCCATCCTGGTATGCATGGCACCCGTTGAGCCCCCATCCTGGTATGCATGGCACCCGTTGAGCCCCCATCCTGGTATGCATGGCACCCGTTGAGCCCCCATCCTGGTATGCATGGCACCCGTTGAGCCCCCATCCTGGTATGCATGGCACCCGTTGAGCCCCCATCCTGGTATGCATGGCACCCGTTGAGCCCCCATCCTGGTATGCATGGCACCCGTTGAGCCCCCATCCTGGTATGCATGGCACCCCTTGAGCCCCCATCCTGGTATGCATGGCACCCCTTGAGCCCCCATCCTGGTATGCATGGCACCCCTTGAGCCCCCATCCTGGTATGCATGGCACTCCTTGATCCCCCCCATCCAGGTATGCATGGCACAGCTTGATCACACATCCTGGTATGTATGGCCCCACTCATCCCCATCCTGGTATGCATGGCACCCCTTGATACCCCATACTGGTATGCATGGCACCCCTTGAGCTCCCATCCTGGTATGCATTGCACCCCTTGATCACTAGTGTTGAGCGATACCTTCCGATATCGAGAAATATCGGATCGGATTGTATCGGACCGATACCCAGACGGCACTTCTGAGCAGCAACTAGCGGTGTTGGAGCCCAGGGTAAATACTAAAAACAGAGGAGCCAGAGGTATAATTAGAGCAAGTTTTAAATTAGTAGTAGTACAGTGAATGTGGACAGAGCAGGTGAATTTGCCAGACACACAGCTGGGGATCAGCTGACGTTACTGAACCCCAATAACTCTGGAGCAAGCGTTGACTGTGCAGATGGCACTTCTGAGCAGCAACTAGCGGTGTTGGAGCCAGGGTAAATACTAAAAACAGAGGAGCCAGAGGTATAATTGGAGCAAGTTTTAAATTAGTAGTAGTACAGTGGATGTGGACAGAGCAGGAGAATTTGCTGGACACACAGCTGGGGATCAGCTGACGTTACTGAACCCCAATAACACTGGAGCAAGCGTTGACTGTGCAGACGGCACTTCTGAGCAGCAACTGGCGGTGTTGGAGCTCAGGGATTACAGTTCAGGTGGTAGAAACATGAACACAACAGGAGACCTGGATACTGTTGCCAACCAATTATTTATTCTGGAAGAGGACTGGCAAATTCATGAGAGATCCAGGCCTTGTTCATTTTCAGAAAAGTAAGCCGGTCAACGTTATCGGAGGATAGTCGCATGCGACGGTCTGTTAGTACACCACCTGCGGCACTAAAGACGCGTTATGATAATACACTAGCAGCAGGGCAAGCCAGCACCTCCAATGCATACTGGCTAAGCTCTGGCCATGTATCCAGCTTAGAGACCCAAAACTTGAAGGGGGAAGAGCCGTCTGGGAGTACACTGAGAGGGCAAGACATGTAGTCTGTCACCATCTGATGGAAACGTTGCCTCCTGCTGACTGGAGCCGTCTGTGATGGTGTAGACATTTGTGGCGGCGGGGACACAAAACTTTGCCACATTTGGGCCATACTGGTCTTGCCTTGTGCTGAGGCGCTGCTTCTGCTCCCTCTTTATGCAGAGCTTTCTCCACTGCTTCGACACACTGAGCAGCTTTGTAAAGCACTAGCAGCACTGCTCTCGGTTGGAATGGAGAACATGATGGAATGCACCAGTGCATCTTGGTACTCCCGCATTTTACGCTCCCGGTTCAACTGTGTTATGAGGCTTTGTAAGTTGTCCCAGTAGCGAGGATCTAGGAAGGTGGACACCCAATAATCAGCCGTGTTGAGAATGTGGGCGATGCGGCGGTCATTTCTCAGGCACTGCAGTATGAAATCAACCATGTGCTGCAGACTGCCAACTGGCCAAGAAACGCTGTCCCCTGCTTGAGGCGTGGTCTCTGCCTGCTCTGCATCACCCCACCCTCGCTCTAGATACTGACTACTAGAGCATTGTATACCTCCCTCCTCTGGACAGATGTCTTCCTCCTCCATTGACTCCTCCTCATCCTCCTCACAAAGTGTCCCCTGCCTAGGCCTTTGTGAGGAACCACGTTGCGCAGACTGTACAGAAGCAGATGGAATTTGTGACTCCTCATCCTCCACCTCTTCCAAAACCTCCTCCCTTAGTGCTTGCAGTGTTTTTTCAAGCAGGCAGATAAGGGGGATAGTCATGCTGACTAGTGCATCATCTGCACTCTCCATCCGCGTGGAATAATCAAAGGCACGCAAAATGTGGCAAATGTCCTTCATAGAGGCCCACTCAGTGGTGGTGAAGTGTGAACTGCGCGCACTGTGACTTGTTTGCGCCTGCTGCAGCTGGTACTCCATTACTGCTGCCTGCTGCTCACACAACCTCTCCAACATATGTAACGTTGAATTCCACCTGGTGGGTAGGTCACATATGATGCGATGTTCCAGAAGACGTAATCGGCGCTGCAATGCGCGATCTTGCGTTGCTGGAACGCCGCAAGTGAGCGCACTCTATGCGGACCTTGTGCAACAGTGCATCAAGATCCGGATAGTCCCTCAAAAAACTCTGCACGACCAAGTTGAGCACATGTGCCAGACATGGGATGTGAGTGAGGTTGCCTAGGCCCAGAGCTGCCACCAGATTTCGGCCATTGTCACACACTACCATGCCTGTCTGGAGATTCGCTGGCACAAACCACACGTTGCTCTGCTGCTTGATGGCATTCCAGAGCTCCTGCGCTGTGTGGCTTCGATTCCCCAAAGAAATTAATTTTAATACGGCCTGTTGACGTTTGGCCACGGCTGTGCTCATATCGGTTATCATAACAGGTAACCGTTCACGGGTCGATGTGGAGGTAGACCGTGACGGCTCCTGCAGCGCTGATTCAGAGGAACTGGAGTATGAAGAGGAGTCAATGTGTACAAACTGGATTCCTGCAATCCTTGGAGTTGGCAGAACACGTACAGCGCCACTCTCAAGATCTGTACCCGGCTCCACAACATTTACCCGATGGGCAGTGAGGGAAAGGTATCGTCCCTGTCCATGCTTACTGGTCCACGCATCGGTGGTCAAGTGGACCTTGCTACTGACGGCGTTTTGTAGCGCATGTTTAATTTTTCCCTCCACATGCTGTTGCAGGGCAGGGGCGGCTTGCCTGCTGATATAAAAGCGGCTGGGCACGTTGTATTGTGGGACTGCCAATGCCATAAAGTTACGGAAGGTGTCAGTCTCCACCAGTCTGAATGATAGCATTTCCAGGGCCAGTAGTTTTGCAATGCCAGCATTCAGAGCCTGTGCTCGGTGGGTGGTTTGCCGAGTATGGGCGCCTTTTCTCCCATGCCTGTGCTAATGATGGCTGTAGACTGGCCTGGGAGTGTGAGGATGACAGGGAAAGTGGTGCTGTGGGTGGAATTACACTGTGTCTCTGTACAACAGTGCCAGAGGTTCTTCCATGGCGATCCTGTGAGGAAGCCGAACCAGCTGTGTGAGCTGGAGGAAGAGGCTACAACACGAGCTTAAGAGGTGGTGGTAGGTGGCGCTGTAGGTTGGCCTAGGTCTTCAGTGTGTTTTTGTAACTCCACCACGTGCTTGGTCCGCACATGTTTCCACATATTTGTGGTATTGAGGTTGCTGACACTTTTCCCTCTTTTCACCTTCTGATTACACAGCTTGCATTTGACAAAGCAAATGTCATCTGCAACTGTGTCAAAAAAGGACCAGGCACTGCAAGTCTTGGGAGCGCCCGCTTTGGATTTTGGAAGAGCCATGCTCCTAATGGGTGCCGAAGTGGAGGCTACAGGCAACCAAGTCTGCCCCCTCACTCTCCCTCCTTTTTGGGCCATTCGGGGAATCTCTTCCTCAGAGCTGCTCCCACCACCTTCCTGTCCCTCACGCCATGATGGGTCAAGGACCTCATCATCTACACCACCCTCTTCAAACAACTGCTTCTCCTGGGTAGTCTCGACAGCACAGTATGCACCAGAAAGTGGCACCTGAGTCTCATCATCAGATGCGTACTGAGGTGTGCTGCTGACCATAGGCACTGGCCCACCCGCCTCTTCAGATTCAGGAGACAAAACGGTTGCACATCACTGCATACTACCTCCTCTTCAAATTCTCGAATTCTGCTTGGCTGGCCCCCTCTTTCCAAGCCAAGAGATTCAGAGAACAGAAGTAGAGATGGCTCCTGTCCAGGGCTCTCTGACTGCCTGGGCAATTTGGCAGGTGGTGAAGAGACAGATGGGTGCTCTTCAGTGCTCTGGACCTGAGAGGATCTGGAACTAATTGAAGTTGATGCGTTAGCTGCCATCCATCCGACAACGGCTTCAATTTGGTCCTCCCACAGCAGTGGGGTATGGCTAGCTCCTACAAAGCTGCGCATAAAGGACTGTTCCCTGGTAAAACTGGGGGATGCTGAGTCACTGGTGCCCACAGCAGGCACAGAATCCCCACATCCTCTCCCTGCAGAAACTCCACGACCACGACCACATGCCTTACTCCCTGCCTTCTTCATCTTGGTAGACTGATAAAGATAGGCAGAAAAGTACTAAGGGCTTAGTGTGCTTATTCCTGAACAGCTGCTAACAGGTATAAGAAACACTAATTTTATAAAGTGTGGACTAGACTTTAATATGAGCTAATGTGGCCTACACAACTGTAAAGTGGAGTGTTTGGTGAACTTTATTTAGTTTTTTTTTGTCACAAAAAGACACTGGATGTGCCCAAAGATGTAATACGGATAGTATCACAAACTTTTTGTAGCTATTACAATGCAGGAAGGTAACTTACAATGCAATAGATGAGGCTACAAAAAATAGGCTAATACTAATCAGGCTGGGACTGCAGGGCACAATGCTGCAGAAAGGCTCCTCTATCTACTCCTATATAGTGTGTTTGGAACCAATTTAGCTGAATACGGATGGAACCACCACACTAATAGGAGAAATCAGGAAAAATGGTCAATTAGCAAAAAAGGACAATGTATGAGGCAGTGACGCACGCTGAGCGCACTACAACCAGAAGTGGCTGAAGCACACTACAGCGTGAGCTGCACTCACACACAGAGACCTTGCAGACAGCCGTGAACAGTGCAGATGCAGAGCACTGTGCACTAGCGCTGCAAGACAAAAAAAAAATTCTCTATCTACTCCTATATACACTGTGTTCAGAATTATTAGGCAAATGCGTATTTTGATCACTTTGATACTTTTTATACATATTGTCCTACTCCAAGCTGCATAGGCTTGAGAGCCAACTACCAATTAAGTAAATCTGGTGATGTGCATCTGTGTAATGAGGAGGGATGTTGTCTAATGACTTTAACACCCTATATAAGGTGTGCTTAATTATTAGGCAACTTCCTTTCCTTTGGCAAAATGGGTCAGAAGAGAGATTTGAAGGGCTCTGAAAAGTCCAAAATTGTGAGATGTCTTGCAGAGGGATGCAGCAGTCTTGAAATTTCCAAACTTTTGAAGCGTGATCACCGAACAATCAAGCAATTCATGGAAAATAGCCAACAGGGTCGCAAGAAGCGTGTTGGCCAAAAAAGGCGCAAAATAATTGCCCATGAATTGAGGAAAACCAAGCGTGAAGCTGCCAAGATGCCATTCGCCACCAGTTTTGCCATATTTCAGAGCTGCAACGTTACTGGAGTATCAAAAAGCACAAGGTGTGCGATACTCAGGGAGATGGCCAAGGTAAGGGAGGCTGAAAAACGACCACCTTTGGACAAGAAACATAAGATAAAACTTCAAGAATGGGCCAAGAAATATCTTAAGACTGATTTTTCAAAGGTTTTATGGACTGATGAAATGAGAGTGACTCTTGATGGGACAGATGGATGGGCCAGAGGCTGGATCAGTAAAGGGCAGAGAGCTCCACTCCGACTCAGAAGCCAACAAGGTGGAGGTGGGGTACTGGTATGGGCTGGTATCATCAAAGATGAACTTCTGGGACCTTTTTGGGTTGAGGATGGAGTGAAGCTCAACTCCCAGACCTACTGCCAGTTTCTGGAAGACAACTTCTTCAAGCAGTGGTACAGGAAGAAGTCAGTATCGTTCAAGAAAAACATGATTTTCATGCAGGACAATGCTCCATCGCATGCATCCAACTACTCCACAGCGTGGCTGGCCAGTAAAGGTCTAAAAGAAGAAAAAATAATGACATGGCCCCCTTGTTCACCTGATCTGAACCCCATAGAGAACCTGTGGTCCATCATAAAATGTGAGATCTACAGGGAGGGAAAACAGTACACCTCTCGGAACAGTGTCTGGGAGGCTGTGGTGGCTGCTGCATGCAATGTTGATCGAAAACAGATCAAGCAACTGACAGAATCTATGGATGGAAGGCTGTTGAGTGTCATCATAAAGAAAGGTGGCTATAATGATCACTAATTTTTTTGGTCTTTGTTTTTGCATGTCAGAAATGTTTATTTCTAAATTTTGTGCACTGATATTGGTTTACCTGGTGAAAATAAACAAGTAAGATGGGATTATATTTGGTTTTTATTAAGTTGCCTAATAATTCAGCACAGTAATAGTTACCTGCACAAACAGATATCCTCCTAAGATAGCCAAATCTTAAAAAAAAACACTCCAACTTCAAAAAATATTAAGCTTGGATATTTCTGAGTCTTTTGAGTTGATTGAGAACATAGTTGTTGATCAATAATAAAAATAATCCTCTAAAATACAACTTGCCTAATAATTCTGCACACAGTGTAGTGTGTTTGGAACCAATTTAGCTGAATACGGATGGAACCACCACACTAATAGGAGAAATCAGGAAAAATTATGAATTGGCAAAAAAGGACAATGTATGAGGCAGTGACGCACGCTGAGTGCACTACTACCAGACTTGGCTGAAGCACACACTACAGCTTGAGCTGCACTCACACACAGAGACCTTGCAGACAGCGGTGAACAGCACAGAGAACTGTGCACTAGCGCTGCAAGGCACAGCGATGTATAAAGTAGCTTGGGTAAAGCAGAATAGAGCAAATAGGTAGCTAAAACTGTCCCTCAGAACAACAGCGTCCTATCCCTAACTGAATTCACAGCAGAGTGAGCTCAAAATGGCGGCGGCGGCTTTTATAGTGCATCATGACTAGTGTTGAGCTACCCCCGTAGTGTTCGAGCTAGGTTCGGTTCGTCGAACACCCGTGTGTTCGCCAAACTGTTCGTCGAACTGTTCGTCAAACACCTTCGAACACCGTTAAAACCAATCGCAGGCAAACAAAAACACATAGAAACACATAGAAAACACCTTCAAAGGTGTCCAAAAGCTGACAAACTGCTCAGAAGACAAAACTAACACATGGAAAAGTGACAAGTACATATAGTCATGCGAAAAGAAAAGAGGTGGAGGAGTAAAAGGAGGGGGAGACACAGATATAGGCATGTCATGCCCTTCTAAAATCCAAAAAGTGAGAAGCCGACACGGCCAGTCCGTTCCTGCCCGTGCCACCTCCGTGTCGCCGGGTTTGTGCCAGAGCCACGGTGGACCCTGACGGCCAGCCCCGCTCTCCCAATACTGGTGCCTGTCCGCTGGTGGGTCGAGCGAGCCCCCCTGTGGTGGAGGCAGCTCTAAGCTTTTTAATTTAAATTGACTCTCTAATTTGAATGAATACACTTTAAATCCTTTTACAAGGATCTATTGGAGGGCAAGTCTCATGCCAGCAGCCGCATAATTCCAGCTCCAGCAGCGTCCACTAAAGCTGCTGCAGTTAAAAAGCTTTTATAAGGATCGAGCTCGGCTGTCCACCGCAAGGCATCCTACCGCCAGTCCCAGCCCCTATGCCTTGGGGTGCCTCCTGATGCTCTTCACGGAGTATCCCGTGGTCCCGAAGCATTTCCTTTGAAAAAATTAAGTGTCCAAACTACAGGTGGTGTAGCTTGCTTAACAGCCGGGATAATCCGCTGACTAGCAGACACTGCTACTAGGCACAAAGTATTTCCTGGGCTAGATGCAGTTAAAAATTTGTAATTAGATACTCTCGTTGGATGCTGAGAAAGCATTCCATAGTCTCCTGGCACGCCATATATTATTCTCTTAAAAAGTTTGGGGTAGGGGTCTAGGGGACCCTTTTATAGCCAAAATCACGGCCCTGTATCGCAATACATCACCTAGGCTGAAGATAAATGGAACTGTAGCACCCTGAGGGCTCTGTTGCTACAGAGGTATTGCACCTCACCCAGAGGTGTGATATCTCACTCTCAGGTAAGGATGGAGTGTGGATCAGGACCCAACACCTGCATGCATTACACCACATTGCCGTGGGGCAGGGCGACCAATATGCCCCTGAGATGGGCACGACAGTCCCTGTCCCTGGCTGGAGTGGGGGGAGGGAACACTGAGGAAGGGGAACCCTGTAGTGCAGGAGCAGGGAGGAAGCAGTTCCTGGGTGCATTGAGAAGGGAGTATAAAAGGTGAGCACCATCTTAGTTCAGTGCAGAGAAGTCTGAGCAGAAGTGGCAGGGAGCAGGGGCTCTGCATGAGCTCTGCTCCGGAGGCGGGCCTAGTAACAGAGGCCCAGGCCTGGAAGAGGGAGAAGGAAGGAAGAGGAGCGGAGAAGGCTCCAGGAACGAGGAACGAAGGGATCCCAGGGGTGCGGACGGGCGAGTCGCCACTGCACGCCCGAATCCACCTGCGTGGAGGGGTCAGGCCAAAGGGGGAGACCGGTCCCTGAAACTAGTGGAGGCGGGAAGCGACCCTCAGCTAGAAACCGGAGGCTGTGACATTTTATGTGGCGCAGCCCCTCTCTACACCCGCTGGGAAGGCACCACATAGGGTCAGGGAAACTGGCGCCAAGTTTACCAAGAGGAGGCCCGAGGCAGCCGGACAGAAGGGTTGGTAAGAAAGGCCAGACAAAGGACACACAAAGGGGGTCCTGTGAAGCGCTCCAAAGTTATCTGGGAGTTGTCTGAGCCCCGCACCTGGTGAGCTCAGTACGACGTGGGCAGCCGTTACCTGCAGAAGTGGTCTGGATAATAAGAACTGTGAGTAAAGGCCCTGGACTGCATCACTGACTCCGTGTCGTTACTGCTGCTGCCCTGCACCATCACCCCCATCCTCCGCATACACTGCCCTGAGGCTATACTTCTCCCGTGGGGAGTTATGCTACGCTCTGCTGCACCCACAACACCAGCCTCAGCGGTCTGCCCTGCAGCGGTGGTTCACTCTGACCGCAATCCACGGGTGGCGTAGTCGGACGTTTAAACATCTAAACCACATAAATAGTTCCGCCACTGGTTTGACCGCCCTGAGTCACGGAACCGGGTCGCCGCCACGGAGACTACAACCACCAGCATCCACCAAAAAGGGTCTGGCTCCGGGTGTCCCAAGGCTCAGGGGGTGTGTCAGAACATTTTCATCACCTTTCATAATCACCAATGGGACAAGGCAGGGATGTCCTCTGTCCCATCTCTTATACATCCTAGTGACGGAGCACCTGCTCTCATCAATTTGCCATAACCCCAATATTAGGTGGATTGAGGTGGGAGGCACCGAGTACAAGTGCTCTCTATTTGCTGATAATGTCCTAGTATATATCACTCAATCACATATATCCATCCCTGCTGTTATGGCTGAAATAGATCACTTTGTTACATGGTCAAATTTTAAAATCAATGCAGCGAAGTCTGAGGCCCTCGATGTCTCCCTCCCCAAATCCATACAGGATTCCATCCAGTCCAACTTTCCCTTTGCCTGGCCATCACAGGGTATCAAATACTTAGGAATACTTTGGAATTCCTATTCATAGAGACCTCTCCCGTCTATGTTATCTTAATTTTGGTCCCTTTATTGAACAACTCCATACAGACCACGGTTGGCAAGTTAGAGCTGTAAGATTCACTACGTGAACCACTGGTGTTTTGTGGAAAAGCACATGTACACTGTGTTCCAAACTATTATGCAAAAAGTGTTTAGGAGTAGTGTTGAGCATTCCGAAACTGAAATATCGGGTATCGGCCGATATTCGCAGTATCGGAATTCCGATACTTAATTCCGATACTTTTACAATGTCGAATACCGGAATCGGAAATTCCCATAATGCCTGCGCTCTGCAGTGTCTCTGAAGGATGACAAGCTGGATGGCAGCGCTCAGCTGCGATCCAGCCTGTCATCAGAATGCCATCCCAGCGTGGGAGAATTCTCCTGATTGTTTAAAAGCCGGCGGGCGGTAAAAAGCCGCCGGCTTTTAAACAATCACACAGCCCCATACTGCTTCCCCGCAGCCTCCCACCCCGATCCTCCGCTCCCCTCGCCACCTCCCATCCCGATGGTAAGTTAGGACCGGGCGGGGAGCGCAGCACCAAGGAGCGGGGAGCGAAGGACCCGGGCGGGGAAGCCGGCAGTGAAAAGACTTCACCGCCGGCTTTCCCGTTCTGTACTGCGCTTTCCCGCCGGTTATTTCAAATGAACAGCTGAGGTATCAGGTGATGCCGATCAGCTGGTCATTTGAAGTAGCCGCGGTGCCCTCAGAGGGTTCATGTGAGTTCATGCTTGACTGCATTGCATGAACTCACATGAACATTCCCATGGCCGCACAGGTCAGCCTCACCTCCCAGACCATCAGACCGGTCATGATTGGTGTGTGTGGGTGTCTATGCGATGTGTGCGGTGTCTGTGCGGTGTGTGCGCGGTGTCTGTGCGGGTGTGTGCGGTGTCTGTGCGATGTTTGCGGGTGTGTGCGTGCAGGCAAACATAGGCCGATGTGACACTACTACTCCCATCGGCCTATGTCTGTCCCCCGTCCACTCGTGCCAGCAGGATCAGCTTGATGGGAGCAGTAGTTCCCATCAGCCTGATCCTGCTATTTAAACTGGCCCATATGTTATTTTGGCCCCCATAGGTTTATATTTTTGCCCCTATACGTTTTTTTTTTAGGCCCCCATATTTTTTGTTTTTGGTCCCCAATAAATTTTAAATACATGTCATTGGTGGCCAGTGGTTACCAAAAATAAATTAGTTTATACATTATCTGTCCCCGCCGATCACCACCTAAAATAAAGTAAAAAATAAAAAACTACACCTATACTCACCTAGACACCTAATTCCCCGAAGCCATCGATCTCCTGCAATAAAATGTAAAATAATAAACCACAACCTTATCCTTACCCCTCCGTAGTAGTCCACGAGTGTCCCACGATTATCTCCAGTTTAGAGCAGCCACATAGAATGTGACCGCTCTGAACCACCGCCGCCGCTAGAATGACGGGGCCGTAAAGCAGCCCCGTCATTGCATAAGCGGGTTCGCCGGAGTTCAGGCAGCGCTGCTCCGGTTAGCTGCTTTACGGCCCCGCTGTACCGTGAGAAATTCCCACGGTACAGCAGTGCCGTAAAGGAGGTCTCCGGAGCAGCGCTGACTGACTGCACTCCGGTGACCTCAGTCAGGGGCTCCCGCTGCCGGGAGCGGACGTGTTCCCGGCAGTGTGAGCTTACAGCAGCCATGCACAGCTGTCACCATCTCCAGATGTGACAGCTGTGCATGGGAGATCAGCGCAGGAACGTGGACAGGTAACTATTTTTTTTTTTTTAGTAAACTAAGAACTAAATAAAATGGTGTGTTTTATTTCAAATAAATTATTTTTTTCTGGGTGTAGTGTGTGTTTTTTATTAACACTTTGTAGATTAGTAATGGGGGTGTCTTATAGACGCCCATCATTACTAACCTGGGCTTCGTGGCAGCTGGCGCTGACATCAACCCCAGCCCTATTATCCCCTGCCACCGCACCAGGGCAGCGTGGAAGAGCGAGGCTAAGTGTCAGAATTGGCGCATCCTATGGATGCACCATTTCTGGGGCGGCTGACGGCTGGTGTTTCTAGCCTGGGAGGGGGCCAATATTCATGGTACCCTTCCTGGGCTATTAATATCAGCCCCCAGCTGTCTGCCTAGCCTTTGCTAGCTATTAAAATAGGGGGGACCCCACGTCATTTTTTTGGGGGGGTCTCCCATTTTAATAGCTAGTAAAAGCTAGGTATTCAGCTGGGGGCTGATATTAGTAGCCTGGGAAGCTCCGTGGGTATTACCCCCTTCCCAGGCTTCAAACATCTGCCCCAGCCGTCTGCTTAACCTCCGCTAGAGACTAAAATTATGGGGGATCCCACGCCAATTTTATTTTTAATAAATCCTTTATTTTAACACTAAATGACACTTGAGGGGTTAATAAAGATGCAGTCCCTAAATTATTATTTATTTTTAATTAATTTTTCCCAAAAATTTTGCCATATTTTTGTATGCCAGCCAGGTACAGCATCCAGGAACGGGCTGCCCCCAACTCCCAGCTGCCTAATTGTACCTGGCCGGACACAACAATATAGGGAAGCCCTTTTTTTTAAATTATTTCATGAAATAATTTTAAAAAAATTGACGTGGGGCTTCGCTCTGTTTTTGTGTCCAGCCAGGTACAACTAGGCAGCTGGGGGCTGGAATCCGCAGCGTAGGGAGCCCCAAGCTTTCTGGACCGCCCCGCTGCAAATTGCAGTCCGCAGCCACCCCGGAAAATGGCGCGTTCATAGAAGCGCCATCTTCTGGCGCTGTACCCAACTCATCCAGGGCCCTGGTGCGGTGGCTCACTGGGTAATAAAGGGTTAGGGCCAGCTTGGCATTATCAGCTGGCCCTAAGCCTGAAATTCATGGGGTCACGCCAATATTATACATGATCACCATGAATTTCTAGTAAAGTATTTAAAAAAAACACAACACCCAGAAAAAAGTCCTTTAATTGAAATAAACACACAATTATTTATTGTTCTAAATTAAACCATACTTACCATCACGCCCATTCCAGCTGAAGCCAACGATCTCCTGCAATAAAAGAAAAATAATAAAGCAACCTCATCCTTACCTTCCCATGGTTCCCACGACAGCTTCAGCTCTGCTACATCGAGATGACAGGCTGGACCACAGTAGAACGCTGCCATCCAGCCTGTCATCCCGCAGACACTGAGAAGCGCAGGCTTGCTTGCGCTCCTCAGTGTCTCGCTGTGACGGCATAAAGATGAGCCGAGGTCATGTCCAATGAACCCGGCTCACCTCATGCACGTCACTGACAGCGTGGGAAAATTCTCCTGCACTCAGCGCTTCAGCGTGAGAATTCTCCCACGCTGTCAGTGACGTGCATGAGGTGAGGTCATGTCCAATGAACTCAGTTGACCTCGTGCAAGTCACTGACAGCGTGGGAAAATTCTCCTGCACTCAGCGCTTCAGCGTGAGAATTCTACCACGCTGTCAGTGACGTGCATGAGGTGAGCCGAGTTCATTACACATGCGCTTCTCAGTGCGTGCGGCATGGCAAGCTGGATGGCAGCTTTCTGCTGCGGTCCAGCTTGTCATCTCGATGTAGCAGAGCTGAAGCTGTCGTAGGAACCATGGAAAGGTAAGGATGATATTGCTTTATTATTTTTCTTTTATTGCAGGAGATCGTTGGCTTCAGCTGGACTGGGCGTGATGGTAAGTATGGTTTAATTTAGAACAATAAAGAATTGTGTCTTTATTTCAATTAAAGGACTTTAGTCTGGGTGTTTGTGTTTTTTTTTTAACTTTGACTATGGGGTTAGTAATGGGGGTGTCTTATAGACGCCTCTCCATTACTAACCTGGACTTGATGTCAGCTGGCATTATAAGCTGACATCAACCCCAGCTCTATTACCCCACTGTCACCGCTACAGGGCAGTGGGAAGAGCGAGGCTAAGTGCCAGAATTGGCGCATCCTATGGATGCGCCATTTCTGGGCTGGCTGACGGCTGGTGTTTCTAGCCTGGGAGGGGGCCAATATTCATGGCACCCTTCCTGGGCTATTAATATCAGCCCCCACGTCATTTTTTGGGGGGCTCCCCCATTATGATAGCTAGTAAAGGCTAGGTATTCAGCTGGGGGCTGATATTAGTAGCCTGGGAAGCTCCATGGGTATTACCCCCTTCCCAGGCTTCAAACCTCTGCCCCAGCTGTCTGCTTAACCTCCGCTAGAGCCTAAAATTACAGGGAACCCCACGCCAATTTTTTTTAAATAAATCCTTTATTTTAACACTAAATGACAAGTACAGTAATCAACACTGTCACTGTACTTCATATATATGTGACTGACTTGTTTCTATCCATCTAATCTATGTGTGATTCTTTATTCTTTCTGTTCTAAATTGTCGGCTACCGCTGCTGAATTGCCGGCCGGCTTTTTTAAAGAGACGGTGCATGAAAACACTATTATTTTTTTTAATAAATCCTTTACACTAAATGACAAGTACAGTAAGCCACACTGTCACTGTACTTCATATATATGTGACTGACATGTTTCTATCTATCTAATCTATGTGTGATTCTTTATTCTTTCTGTTCTAAATTGTCGGGTACCGGTGTATGACGCTGATGAATTGCCGGCTTTTCACGTAATACATTCTACATTATTCTTAGTTGTTTTACTTCATGTAGAATTAACCTACAAGGAAAGAAGGGGTTTATTTTCATTCCGATATTTGTGTCCCATTGACTTGCATTGGTTTCCGGTATCGGAATCGGCGATATCCGATACTTTTTGGGTATCGGTCCGATACGATATTTCCTGATATCGGAAGGTATCGCTCAACACTATTTAGGAGTGATAAGGGAAGAATTTTTTTGTTTGCCAGTTAAACTCATTGATGGTGATGTGTGTCAGGGCTCTTTATATCACTGTAAGCAATTGCAGACACCTGTGCTAATTAGTTTGGCAGGTGTGTCCAATGAAAGGCAAGACTACTTAAGAAGGCTGTCCCACATTATTAAGCAGCCTACATTTTCTGCCAAAATGGGAAAGAAAAAGGATGTGTCGGCTGCTGAGAAGCAACAAATTGTGGAGTGTTTAGGTCAAGGCATGACTACTATCAACATGTGCGATGATCAGGATGAAGTGTCTTGGCAATCAAGAAGTATGTAGCTGATAAACAGTACACACGTGTGCGTGCTGATAAGGGAAAATTGTGGACTCTTTCCTACAGGCAATTACGTCAGGTTAAAAGAGCAGCGGCAAAAAAGCCTTGTCATAGCAGCAGACAAGTTTTTGAAGCTGCTGGTGCCTCCAACGTGCCCCGAACAACAAGATGCAGGGTCCTTCAGAGGTTTGCAGCTGTGCGTACGCCATCCTGTCGACCTCCTCTATCCACTGCACACAAGCAGAAACGGCTCCAGTGGGCCAAACAATACATGAAGACTGATTTCAAAACTGTTTTGTTCACGGATGAGTGCCATGCAACGCTCGATGGTTCAGATGGATGGAGTGGAGGATGGCTGGTTGATGGACACCCCACGCAAACACGGCTACAGCGCCAACAAGGAGGAGGTGGAGTAATGTTTTGGGCTGGAATCATGGAGAGAGAGATTGTCGGCCCCTTTAGGATCCCTGAAGGCGTAAAGATGAACTCCATAATGTATGTGGAGTTTCTCAAACAGCACTTCCTGCCATGGTTCAAGAAGAAGAACCGTTTATTCCACAGGAAGATCATTTTCATGCATGATAATGCACCGTCTCATGCTGCACATAACACATCTGCATCTCTGGCTGATATGGGCATAAAAGGGGACAAAGTTATGGTGTGACCCCCATGCTCCCCTGACCTCTACCCCATTCAGAACCTCGGGAGCATCATCAAAAGGAGTGTCTATGATGGCGGGAGGCAGTTCACATCTAAGCAACAGCTCTGGGAGGGTATTCTGTCCTCATGCAAAACAATTGAAGCAGAAACCATCCAAAACCTGACAAATTCAATGGACGAGAGAGTTCAGAAGCTCCTTTCGAACAAGGGGTCCTATGTGCAAATGTAACATCACCTAGAATAAAGTTTTGAGTTGAAAACTGTTTGATTTCAGTTTCTAATAACCTGCTAATGCTTATAATTTCAAAAATGACCATTTTTTTGGTCTTTATTAAAATGAAAAGGTTGATCGAAGAGTGTGGGGGATCTAAGAGTGTGGCAACCCAGTAGTCAGGATTACTTCGAATTCTGACAGTCTGAGGGTCATGTTGCAGGTAGTGCAGCAAGAAGGCACTTATGTGTCTTGCGCATCTCGGAGCCCCAAAATTATTTTCCGGGCTAGATGCAGCTAAAAATTATTATTAATTTTAAATCTGGTGGAGCTTAGTATAGATGGCCTAATAGAATCAGTACTGCACACTGCTACAAAGCCCAAATTATTTTCCAGCCAAGATACAGATAAACATGATTAGTAATTTGAAAGCTTAAAATGGTTGGTGAGGTGATTTTAACCAATCATCAAGCTTTTACTCTCCCCAGGATGACACAGGGGTAGAAAAGTTGTTTCGGATCCATGATTTGTTCATCTTTATGAACGGGAGTCTGTCTACATTATCAGTGGAGAGCCGCATGTTCTTATCTGTCAGCACACCACCAGCAGCGCTGAACACACGTTCAGACAGAACGCTGGCTGCGGGGCATGACAAGATCTCCAAGGCGTAAGTGGCTAGCTCCGGCCATTTATCCAGATTGGAAGCCCAAAAAGAGCAAGGGTCCAGAGACAGTCATGGCTTCAAAGTTTACTTGGAGATACTCCTGTACCATCGTCTCTAGGCGTTGACTGTGTGTCAGACTTCTTGTCTCCTGTGGCCTTGCAAAGGATGGGCTAAAAAAGTGGTGAAATGATTGCGCAAAATTGATGTTACCAGCAGATACTGTGTTTCTGTTACGGTTTGAGTGCAGAACACTCGACGGTCCCACGGTTGGCAAGTTGGAACTGTGAGATTCACTATGTGCAACACTGGTGTTTTGTGGAAAAGCACATGTAAGATTCTGCAACAGTCTCTGCTGATACTCCTGCATGCGTGCATCCCTTTCTATGGCAGAAATAATTTCTGCAAATTTACTTTTGTACCGGGGATCTAACAGTGTGGCAACCCAGTAGTCAGGATTATTTCTAATTCTCACAATTCGAGGGTCATGTTGCAGGTAGTGCAGCAAGAAGGCACTCATGTGTCTTGCGCATCCAGGAGCACCAAGTTTCTGTTGTGTTGGTGGCGAGGTAACAATCATGCTTCCTTCCTCTGTCCTCTCCCCCCAACCTCGCACAACAGAAATGTGATCAAGGTCTCCCTCATCTGATGAGTCTTCCATCAGTTCGTCCCCCACTTCTTCCTGGGCTCCTGCACCTTCCTCACTAGTTTGGCTGCTACCATGCGCCCTGGTAAAACCATCTCCCCCACCCTCCCATGCCTGCCGTCTTGGTGCTGCCGACCTTCTGGACCTTGCAGATGTTAGCCCTTCCGCATACAACTCCTCCTCCTCTACTTCTTCCACCTCCTCTTGTGCCACCACCTGACTCCGAATTCTGTTTAACATGCGCTCCAGCATGTAAATCACCGAAATAGTCATGCTGATAATGGCATCGTCAGCACTAAACATCTTCGTCACCATTTCAAAACTGTGCAGAAGGGTGCATAGGTCCCTGATCTGAGACCACTCCTCTAGCGTGATTTGCCCCACCTCTCGATCTCGTTGGCCCAGGCTATACGTCAGAACGTATTGCACCAGGGCTTGTCGGTGCTGCCACAGTTGCTGCAACATGTGCAGAGTTGAATTCCACTGGGTAGGCACATCGCATTTTAGCAGGTGATCTGGCAGGCCCAACGACTTCTGTAGAGATGTAAGTCGCTGAGCTGCGGGATGCGAACGGCGGAATTGAGCACACAGCGACCTTGCCCTCTGCAGAAGGCCATCTAGTCCGTGATAGTGGGCTAAAAATTGCTGGACAACCAGGTTCAACACGTGAGCCATACAAGGCACGTGTGTGACATTGCCCCGGCGAAGGGCCGCACCCAGGTTTGCAGCATTGTCGCACACGGCCTTCCCTGGTTTCAGGTCCAGTGGAGACAACCATTCAAGAAATTGGTTCTCCAGAGCTGACCAACTCCTCAGCTGTGTGACTCACATTTCCCAGACATTTCAAAGTAAAAACCGCATGATGATGTTGAGTCCTACTGCCAGCATAGTAAGGAGGTGTGCAGCATCCCTTCTGCGTACTTAGAAAGCTTGTGGCATGACCAGACAGGCTTTGGGTGCAGGTGGAGGACCAAGAGGAGGTTGAGGAGGCAGAAGCAGTGGAGGAACTTTGAGATAAAGAGGATTGACGCACAACTCGTGGGGACGGCAAGACTTGGACAGCAGCCCCTTGTCCTGCTGTCACCATAGTTACCCAGTGCCCAGTCAGCGACATGTAACGCCCCTGTCCATGCCTACTCGTCCAAGTGTCTGTGGTGAAATGCACCCTGTCACACACAGAGTTTCTCAAAGAAGCGGTGATGTTGTGTGCGACATGCTGGTGGAGCGCAGGCATACCTTTCTTTGAGAAGTAGTGCCGACTGGGCATCTGGTACTGGGGCACTGCGACGGACATAAGGTTTCGAAAATCCTGTGTCCTCCAGGCGGAAAGGCAGCATTTCTGTAGCCAAGAGCTTGCAGATGGTGAAATTCAACCTCTTAGCTTTCTCATGGCTAGGAGGAAATGGTCTTTTACTTGTCCACATCTGAGGGACCGAGGGCTGGCTGTTGTGCTTAGACGGGGTTGAGAAGGGTGTCTGCCGGTCTGTGAGGAAGATGCAGGCGGACATGTTAGGTTGCCTTGATCCAAAGGTGGTGCTATCGATGTCGGACAGCGCTGAACACCAGCTGGTGTTACCACCTCCAAAGAAAATGATGACCTGCCAATCACGCTGGCTGTTGCGGGTAAAGAGGTGGCAGGTCTGCGTCCCAAAACAGGTGTGACTGCTGTCCCCCCAGTCACAGAGGATGAAGAGGCCGCGGATGCACAAGATGTGGCAGACGGTGGTTGGCTAGGCCGCATTGTAGCACAGTGAGCTTCCCACTGCAACTTATGCTTCATGTCCATGTGCCGGTTCATGCATGAAGTACTCAAACTATGTATTTTTTGGCCTCTACTTAGCTTTTGCTGACAAATGTTACATATAACACGAGTTGGGTCATCTTTATCGATCTGAAAAAATGCCCAGGCTATGCAAGGCTTAGCACCCATGCGACCTGAAGAGCCACCACGACTTGTGGTGAGAGGCAGAGTTGTGTTTGAGGATGCAGTTGTTGACGTGCTTCCAGTACTACGTCTCTGTCCAGGAAGGCGCAACCTGACCTCGTCGTCACTAGCATTCTCCTCCACCTCCTCTGCTGACCTCATCTCTTGGCTGACTGTGGGTTGACAGTAAGTGGGATCTCCAACCTCATCATCACCCTGTGTGTTATCACACCCGTCGTCCTCAGAGCCAACCTGTTCCTGCCCTGACTAAAAACTAAAGTTGTCGCTCCAATCAGGTATTTGAGTCTCATCATAGTCTTCCTCATTGTCTCCACCAACAGGAGTTACAGTTTGGGAATGAGGGTCTACATTATGGTCAGAACCTTCTGCGTCTGGTCCTGGATCCGACTCCTAAAGATTCTGGGCATCAGTGCAGATCATTTCCTCGTCTGGATTCACAGAAGTGCTGGAGCCGACCTCTGATTCCCAGGCTATAGTATGAGTAAACAGCTCTGCAGACTCAACCATCTGTTCTACCTCATACTCAGACGGGCAGCTGGAGATTTGGGAGCTGTAAGGAAGCAAGTGCGATTGGGGTGACACCTCTGAGGACTGGAGTATTTGTGATATTGAAGTTGATGTGGAGGAGAACCCACTTAAAGGAGCACTTGATATCCGTTGAAGCACCTGCTGTTTTTGTGCCTCATCTGGAATTTGTAGCGATTGGCGTGGCCGTAAGAAAGGGATCTTATCACATTGTCCGCTAAAAGAAGTAGACATTTTAGTATGGCTGGAAGATGGTCTTTCTTCTGCAGATGTTACTGTTGCTTTAACGCCTACCCCACGGACACAACCTTTTTTCCCCTTCCCAACACGCCTATTCCCCTTTCCACCAGCAGCAGGCCTTTTTCCACTCATTTTGGTGGTTAACTAATTCACAACTATGGAGTTGTTTGCACAAAAAAACAATGGATGGGAACCGAGCAGAGCTGAGTGGCCAAACTGTGGTATTAGGCCAAAGCTATTGGCTGGGTTAGATGCCGAAAAAAATATATTGAATTTGCAACCTGATGGAGGTCAGTATAGATGGACTAATAGAACAAGTCCCACACACTGCTAGAAGCCCAAATATTTTTTCAGAGCTAGATGCAGAAAAAAAATTATATTGAATTTGCCACCTGGTGGAGGTTAGTATAGATGGACTAATAGAATGATGCTATGCCCAAAAGGTTTTACTTCACTAGGTGCAGTAAAAAAATTGGTATTCTATACACAGGTGGTGTAGCTTGCAACACAGATAGGCTACTCCACTGACTAACACACACTGCAAGAGGCCAAAAAGGATTAGCTTTGCTAGATTTAGCCAAATGCTGTGAAAAAAAACTTGCACAGCACTGGCACAGACCTGCCTGGCAAAAACTGATAGGAACTGATGTAACTTAGTCCTGAAAAGGACTGCAATTACAATTAGTCTTTACTCCCAACCTATCTATTTAAGAGCACAGACCTGCCTGATAAAAGTCGTAGGAAATGCTGTAACCTAGTCCTTAAAAGGACTGCAATCACAACTCTTCCCTACTCCCAAGCTATCTGTAGATTTGTGCTAAAATTGGCTTGAAATTAACAAGGTATAGCGCACACAGCAACAGCGGTACCGTCTAACACGCAGCTGCAGCAGTGAGAAAATGGTGGCGACGGGGAAAATGGCTGGGTGGACATGTGACATACACTGCCAATGACACATGCCCTTTGTAACGGGTCTGGGAGGCGGAACCTCTGGGCTACTATACAAGGGAGCGGTCCTTGTAAGGGAGCGGGTGGCGACCAGGCAGGCAGTCACAGCAGGTGACCGGGACAGTCTCTGGGTGTACGGGCAGGAGGTCACGGCAAGTGATCAGGGCAGTCTCTGGAAGAACGGGCTGGAGGTCACGGCAAGTGACCGGGGCAGTCTCTGGAAGAACGGGCTGGAGGTCACGGCAAGTAACTGGGGCAGTCTCTAGGTAAAGGGTAGGTACGACCTGTGATGGCTGAACCTCCAGGTAGGCTAGCAAGGCAGATGGAGGATGTGTGCTCCCAGGTGAGCAAGCGAGAGTCTCTGGAATAGCAGGTGGTCACAGCACGTGACGGCGGAGCCTCCAGGTAGGCAAGCAGGCAGGTAGCGGAGAAGCGCTCCCAGGTGAGCGGGCAAGAGTCTGGAATAGCTGGTGGTCACAGCACGTGACAGCGGAGCCTCCGGGCTGGCAAGCAGGCAGGTAGCGGAGAAGCGCTCCCAGGTGAGCGGGCAAGAGTCTGGAATAGCTGGTGGTCACAGCACGTGACAGCGGAGCCTCCGGGCAGGCAAGCAGGCAGGTAGCGGAGAAGCGCTCCCAGGTGAGCGGGCAAGCTGGTCCATAGACAGACTGACCGGAGTTGTAAGGCAGACCGTCGGACCTCAGGCAAGCAGGCAGGTAGCTGATGTGCGCTCCCAGGTGAGCGGGCAAGTTGGTCCTTAGACAGACTGACCGGAGTTGTAAGGCAGACCGTCGGACCTCAGGCAGGCAGGCAGGTAACAGGAAATCAGGCAGGATTAGGACAGCAAGCTGGCAGGAATCTGGCAGGTAACTGGCAGGTAACTGGCAAGGGACCTGAGGGCTGAAGCAGAGTAGAACGGTGCAACAACATTGCTCGGGCACCTCCATTTTGGAGGAGGTGCCTTATAAATGGTAAAGTCCTCCGGCCATTGGCCGGGGACTCCTTAGGACGGCGCGCGCGGCCCCTTTAAGAGGGAGGGCGCGCGCGCGCGCCCTAAGCACAGTGGCCGGGAAGGAGCGCGCGCTGCCAGCAGAGCGGGAGAGGGACGCCGGGCACTTAGCAGAGCGGTGAGGGGAACAGCGTCCCTGCCTAGCAGAGGGCACGGACGCCGGCAATAAAGTACCCCCCCCTTTAGGCCCCCCCTTTTTTAGGCCAGATAGAAATTTAGCTAGGATGAGAGGGGCATGGATGTTCTCCCGGGGCTCCCACGTTCTCTCCTCAGGACCAAACCCCTTCCAATCTACCAGAAAAAAAGGTCTTTCCTCTTACCCTTTTGGTGGCAAGAATGTTCTCTACCTCAAACTCGTCCTCAGCAGAAACCGGAGCAGGAGGCGTACCTGTAGACTTGGAAAAAGAGTTAAGCACCACAGGTTTGAGGAGAGATACATGGAAGGAGTTAGGGATCCGTAAGTTGGCCGGGAGTTTCAATTTATAGGCCACCGGGTTGATCTGACTGATGACCTCCAGAGGACCGATGAACCGAGGTCCTAATTTGTAAGAAGGTATCTTGAGTCTAACATATTTAGATGAGAGCCAGACTTTATCTCCTGGACGAAATTGTGGAGGATCCAGGCGTTTTTTGTCAGCGTGTCTTTTCATACGCTCGGATGACAGAAGGAGTGCGGACCGGGTACTCTCCCATATGGAGGAAAATTTGCTAACGAGAGATTCCGCAGCCGGGTTGTCCACAGAGGTGGAGACAGGAAAAGGAATCCGAGGATGCTGACCAAAGACTACAAAAAACGGGGATTTGGAGGAGGATTCGCTCTCGTGATTATTATAAGAGAGCTCGGCCCATGGTAGGAGATCCACCCAGTCAGAATGGTGGGCATTAACGAAGTGCCGGAGGTAACTGGTCAGGTTCTGATTGATCCGCTCCACTTGACCATTGGACTGTGGGTGGTAAGCGGAAGAGAAGTCCAGGGTGACGTCTAGTAGTTTACAAGTGGCTCTCCAGAAACGTGAGGTGAACTGTACCCCACGATCCGACACGATGTGGAGGGGCAGGCCATGAAGACGGAAGATGTGGCGGATAAAGTCTTTAGCCAGCTCGGGTGCAGACGGAAGGCCTGGCAGGGGAATAAAGTGAGCCATCTTGGAAAAGCGGTCAGCGACCACCCAAATGACCGTACAACCGGCAGAGACGGGGAGATCAGTTATAAAGTCCATTGCTATATGCTGCCAGGGGGCAGCAGGTACAGGAAGCGGAAGGAGGCGTCCGGCTGGCAGATGTCTCGGGACTTTGTTGCGGGCGCAGGACACACAGGCAGAAACAAAGTCTATTATGTCCTTGTGCAGGGTAGGCCACCAATAGTGCCGGGCAATAAGCTGGAGGGTCTTTTTCTGACCGGCGTGGCCAGCTAGTTTAGACGAATGGCCCCAGTGTAGGATCTTCTCCCGATCAGGTACTGAAACAAACGTCTTACCGGGAGGGAGACGATTTAGACTCACGGGAGCCACCTGCATTACTCTGGCGGGATCGATGTTATGTTTAGGTTCTTCCTCGAGATCGGACACCAGAAAGGATCGGGACAAGGCGTCTGCTTTGACGTTTTTGTCAGCCGGGCGAAAATGAAGAACAAAATCAAAGCAAGCAAAATCATTTACCACCGGGCTTGGCGCGGGTTAAGTCTCTGGGCATGCTGGAGGTAAGCCAAGTTCTTGTGGTCAGTGTAAATTATTACCGGATGAAGAGCCCCCTCGAGTAGGTAACGCCACTCCTCCAACGCCAGCTTGATGGCCAATAACTCTCGGTCTCCTATGGAATAGTTGCGCTCAGAAGAGGAGAAGAGTTTGGAGAAGAAGCCACAAGTTACCATTCTCCCGGAAGATGATTTTTGAGTAAGTACCCCTCCGGCTCCAGAGGAGGAGGCGTCAACTTCCAGGAAGAACTGCTTGTTGCCGTCCGGGCGATGCAGCACCGGGGCGGAAGAGAAGGCCTGTTTTAAGGAAAGAAAGGCCTCCTCTGCTTCGGGCGGCCACTCTTTGGGATTAGTACCCTTACGGGTGAGCGCGGAAATTGGGGCAGTCCGGGAAGAGAAGTGCGGGATGAAGAGGCGGTAATAGTTGGCGAAGCCCAGGAACCGTTGAATAGCCTTCAACCCCTCTGGTCGGGGCCATTTCTCGATGGCAGACAGTTTCTCAGGATCCATTTGTAGGCCGGTCTGATAGATAATGTAGCCCAGAAACGGAAGCGAGGTCTGCTCAAAGAGGCACTTCTCATATTTAGCGTAGAGATGGTTCTGCCTGAGCCTGAGCAGGACCTGATGAACATCCCTCCGGTGAGTCTGGAGATCCGGAGAGAAGACCAAGATGTCGTCCAGGTACACCACTACGCAGGAGTAGAGAAGGTCCCGGAAGATGTCATTGACCAACTCTTGAAAGACGGCAGGAGCGTTACAGAGGCCAAAGGGCATTACCAGATATTCATAGTGGCCGTCCCGGGTGTTGAATGCCGTCTTCCATTCATCCCCCTGACGGATACGAACCAGGTTGTACGCCCCACGGAGGTCCAGTTTGGTGAAGATTCTAGCCCCCCTCAGACGATCAAATAACTCCGGAATGAGCGGAAGGGGGTACTTATTCTTCACCGTGATCTGGTTAAGGCCTCTATAGTCTATACAGGGACGGAGAGAGCCGTCCTTCTTTTTGACGAAAAAGAAGCCTGCTCCCGCCGGGGAGGTAGATTTCCGGATGAATCCCCTGGCCAGATTCTCCTCAATATATTCGGACATCGACCGGGTCTCAGCAGCGGATAATGGATAAATACGCCCACGGGGAGGAGAAGTACCAGGTAACAGGTCGATAGGGCAGTCGTATGGTCTATGAGGAGGTAGTGTCTCTGCCTCCTTTTTATTAAAGACATCAGCATAAGACCAATAAGGAATCGGAAGTCCAGGTAGATTAGCTGGGGCAGGAGAAGGACGGACGGGATGAACGGGAACCAGACAGGTCTTATGGCAGCCCTGTCCCCAGCGAAGGACTTCTCCGGTCTGCCAGTCAAGAACGGGTGCATGTTTCTGGAGCCAAGGTAGGCCTAGCAAGAGGGCGTGAGAGAGTCCAGGCAGAACATGGAAGGAGATACTTTCAGAATGCAGCATTCCCACCTGCAGAGTAATGGATTCGGTGATGAGTTGGATGGGGCGTGGTAAGAGCCCCCCATCCACGGCAGCAACAGACAAGGGTACAGCCAGAGGTTTGGTGGGGATGCGGTATTTCTCTACCAGGGACTGTGAAATAAGATTCCCGGCTGCTCTAGAGTCCAGTTGGGCTAGTTCGAAATAACGGTTCTCCCCGTAGACGATTGAAACTGACAACAGCAGGGATGGAGAGGATTTATTCTTGTCTAGGTGGACCTCTCTGAGCGAACCTAGACACAGGCGTTTCCCGACCTCTCCGGGCAGGCACGGATCCGGTGCTCCTTACTGCCACAGTAGAAGCAGGTCCCCTCGGCACGGCGTAAGTCCTGACGGGTCTTGACCATCTTGGTCTGGTCGACCTGCATAGGCTCAGGAGGTTGTACCTGGTTAGAGACAGAAGGAGTGACGGGTTTCTGAAAAGTAGGAGCTAGACGTGGTAACCTCCTCTCACGGGTGACCTCTTTGGCACGCTCCTGGAACCGTAGGTCAATCCGGGTGGCAAGAGTTATTAAGTCATCGAGAGTGGTAGGAATGTCCCGACCGGCAAGTTCATCTTTAATACGGCCGGACAGACCCTCCCAGAAGACGGAAACCAGAGCGTCGTTATCCCAGGCCAGCTCCGAGGCAAGGGTACGGAACCGTATGGCATATTGGCCCACGGTGAGACTCTCCTGACGGAGGCGTAGCAACGATGATGCGGATGAGGTCTTCCGTCCGGGTTCGTCGAAGACTTTCCGGAAAGCCGTGAGAAAAGCAGGCAAGTTGGACACCAGGGGGTCTCCTCTCTCCCATAGAGGATTTAGCCAGGCCAGGGCCTCCCCGGTGAGATGGGACATGATGAATGCAATTTTGGCTCGGTCGGAGTTAAACTGGTGGGACAATAGTTCAAAGTGCAGGGTGCACTGATTTATGAAGCCCCGAGCCTGTGCTGAGTCGCCTCCGAAGCGAGGAGGTGCAGAAAGCCGAGGTCCGGGGTAGGATATCATGGTGTTAGTGGACAGCGGAGCTGCCGGATTGCGAGACATGGCACTGGCGGAGGTTGTTGGTGGAGCAGTCAGTGTCCAGGCGAGTATTGACATTCCGCAGGTGACCCAGGATGGACTCCTGTTGGGACCTCTGACGGGACAGTTCATGACACAGGTCCGAGAGCGAGGGAGCTTGGGTGCCACCGGGTTCCATGGCCCGAGCAAACTGTAACGGGTCTGGGAGGCGGAACCTCTGGGCTACTATACAAGGGAGCGGTCCTTGTAAGGGAGCGGGTGGCGACCAGGCAGGCAGTCACAGCAGGTGACCGGGACAGTCTCTGGGTGTACGGGCAGGAGGTCACGGCAAGTGATCAGGGCAGTCTCTGGAAGAACGGGCTGGAGGTCACGGCAAGTGACCGGGGCAGTCTCTGGAAGAACGGGCTGGAGGTCACGGCAAGTAACTGGGGCAGTCTCTAGGTAAAGGGTAGGTACGACCTGTGATGGCTGAACCTCCAGGTAGGCTAGCAAGGCAGATGGAGGATGTGTGCTCCCAGGTGAGCAAGCGAGAGTCTCTGGAATAGCAGGTGGTCACAGCACGTGACGGCGGAGCCTCCAGGTAGGCAAGCAGGCAGGTAGCGGAGAAGCGCTCCCAGGTGAGCGGGCAAGAGTCTGGAATAGCTGGTGGTCACAGCACGTGACAGCGGAGCCTCCGGGCTGGCAAGCAGGCAGGTAGCGGAGAAGCGCTCCCAGGTGAGCGGGCAAGAGTCTGGAATAGCTGGTGGTCACAGCACGTGACAGCGGAGCCTCCGGGCAGGCAAGCAGGCAGGTAGCGGAGAAGCGCTCCCAGGTGAGCGGGCAAGCTGGTCCATAGACAGACTGACCGGAGTTGTAAGGCAGACCGTCGGACCTCAGGCAGGCAGGTAACAGGAAATCAGGCAGGATTAGGACAGCAAGCTGGCAGGAATCTGGCAGGTAACTGGCAGGTAACTGGCAAGGGACCTGAGGGCTGAAGCAGAGTAGAACGGTGCAACAACATTGCTCGGGCACCTCCATTTTGGAGGAGGTGCCTTATAAATGGTAAAGTCCTCCGGCCATTGGCCGGGGACTCCTTAAGACGGCGCGCGCGGCCCCTTTAAGAGGGAGGGAGGGCGCGCGCGCGCGCCCTAAGCACAGTGGCCGGGAAGGAGCGCGCGCTGCCAGCAGAGCGGGAGAGGGACGCCGGGCACGGAGCAGAGCGGTGAGGGGAACAGCGTCCCTACCTAGCAGAGGGCAGGGACGCCGGCACTACACCCTTGCTTGTGTGAAAAAAAGCACTTCGCTCCGTGTGTGCGCTGCTGATAGGCTGACAGATTGCACCTCCCCACTGTAAATGCGGGAAAGAGAAAAAAAAATGGAGATCTTCATTATTCCTGCAGAGATCCATCCCCTGCCCCTCCCCCCGCCCCGCTGTACACTCAAACTGCGTATTAACAATAATTTTCATCATTACTGAGAAAAAATCCAGTTATGATTTTGGTGCACGAACAGTTATCGAACATAACCTCGAACAGCCGATTTTTTTTTCAAATCGTTCGTGTTCGCCGAACGGCTCGAACACCGCCCAAAACGGCTCGAATTTGAGATTGGCGAACAGTTCGAGTCGAGCAACGCTCATCTCTAATCATGACATCATTTCAGCAGCCAATCACTGCCATGCCATTAGTTAACATGCCTACATGCCTAACAGGATGTTCCCACACTTCTTAGGAGCCTCATTGGCTGAATAAAATGAAACTGGCTCATTGCATTATGGGAACTTCCAATTCCAGTACACGATATTCTAAAAGTATCGGAATTAAGGATTGGAATTCCGATACCGCGAATATCGGCCGATACCCGATATTTCAGTATCGGAATGCTCAACACTATTGATCACCCATCCTGGTATGAATGGCACCCCTTGAGCCCACATCCTGGTATTCTTGTCACCCCTTGAAACCCCATCCTGGTATGCATGGCACCTCTTGAGCCCCCATCCTGGTATGCATGGCACCCCTTGATCACCCATCCTGGTATGCTTGGTACCCCTTTATCCCCCATCCTGATATTCATGGCACCCCTTGAACCCCCATCCTGGTATGCTTGATACCCCTTAAGCCCCCATTTTGGTATGCATAGCACCCCTTGATCACCCATACTGGTATGCTTGGCACCCCTTGAGCCCCCATCCTGGTATGCTTGGCACCCCTTGAGCCCCCATCCTGGTAAGCTTGGCACCCCTTGAGCCCTCATCCTGCTGCCCAAAAAAAAAATAAACAATCATACTCACCTCTTCTCTCCTCCAGTGCTGCCCCGCTCTGCTGCTGACACTCTCACTGTGTGAGCCGTGCATGGCTGGGCGTGCATGGCGTCCTTGCCATGCGCCCTCACACAGTGTGAGAGCGCATACACTGTACTGCAGCACGGCTCCTGCTGCGCTCTGCGGTCTGTGTGCCTGCTATTAAAGACCATGGATATTCACTACAACTCAGTCAGTTCAGTGTGAGCTGGCCGATGAACTGTGGTAACCTTCATGACGTCACCGCTACCACCGTGAGAAATTTCTGAGAACAGCGTGAACTGTACAGCTTTTCCAAGGTGCTGGTATGTGTCACAGTGATGACACATGGATGTCATCCTTGTGTCATCAGAGTGCACGAGTGCGGTTTTTTTTGCGGCTGATACTGCTGTTAAAAAACAAGCCCACGGAAACACACTGACATGTGCGCAGACCCATTTATTTTAATGGGTCTATGTGTGTAAGTGTCTCTAGTATGTATGAAAACTGTCACCACACGTACTGGAGACGCTGACATGTGAAGGAGGCCTCCGACAACACAGGAGCGTTCACCTGAGCTAAGGGTTCCTGTGTATAGAGGTGTCAGGAGAGATCGCTTTCAGCAAAAATACTGATCGTCCGACAGCATACAGCAATCTAATGTGTATGGCTGCCTTATTCACCTTGTTCCTGACCTCTGCTGTCAACTATGTTTGCTCTGAAACATACAGTAGATATTTATAATTTATGGAGCTGGTCTCTGATTTATGCTGCCTGTGGTTTGGGCAGCATGTATTATCTGGCAGGTTGCCTTTCATAAACATATTAAGTGTTCCTATTAGTGGGTTAATAAGTAATAGCCCAAATGTCTGTCACATGAATATGTATCCCTAGTGGTGATATACCACACTAATGACATCACCTCAAATGATCCTATGATTTCTTTTTTTACTCTTTGCTTTAAAACATTTTTTTATTCAAACAAACCCAACATTTCACATTTACCTATGCAAACTGAATTACTCAGTTCATCATTTACAAGACTATATGCAATCTGAAGATATTTTACAACTAAAAACTTGTCTTTTCATATGAATGAAGTGTCTTAGTGTCTCATCCTCTGATCCCGTGACCTTGTTTTCTTTTACTATCATTGCCAGTGTTGTCTTAAAAGCTTTACGTGAGCCTTGGATCCCCTTCTATAATTCCATAAAGCATTGAAACTCCCAAACTACAAGGTATAAACTGTTATCTCTTCCTTACATCCAGCACCGTTGGCCCAGATCCAGCCTGTTCCTCTAAGCATCAGTCTGTGAGCACACTTCAAATTTACTGTAATTTTCTAAAGTGCAATACATCAAAAGGGAAGCGTAGATTGCAACAAATGCACTTTTTAGGAACAATGATCATAATGTCACACATGACCTATTCATTATATTATGTTATCCTCTTACCTGGAATAATAATTTATTCTAAGTAAACCTGTACTGCAGAACTTCATATGAATATTATCATATTTTTCTTTGTCTTCCAGTGAAATTAGTTGCGACACGTGGTCTTATGATAACAGCAGATATTCTGGCAGGGTTTGGCTTCATTTTCCTTCTCCTGGGGCTTGATTGTGTCAAATTCCTTACAGATGAATCACACATCAAGTTAAAAATCTGCTATGTGGCTGGAATTACCCTCATTATTGGAGGTAAGGCTGGGATAATTAGAGCACACTAATGGAAATCACAATATCAGTGTGTCAGATCCATGTATGCTGCAGTGTATTTCTCATTAAAAACTTATTATTAAAGCATACCTACAACTTTTGGTGTGATGCTTTTATACGCTGGTGAGTACCATTACCTTCTGGAATCTTGCAATGTTCCTGCACGTGGGATGGTGCATATGGTTGGCAAATGGACCCCACTAGCATGGTATTCATTAAATAGAATTAGGCCTGTGCAGAATATTCTCTTGGATTGGTATAGATGCCTCAGCAAATGTACTGCCCAACACTTAATTTACCACCAGCAGGGGGGCTCTAACTTTAGTCCTGCCCGCAATGTTTGGGTTTCAGTCACGGGGGTGAAGTTGGCTTTGTTTCAGTCACCCTTCTGTGCATAGAGAGCGGCGGCTGTAACTGCGTCCCCGGCCCTGATTGTCAGCAGCTCGGCATTAGAGCTGGCTGTGCAGTGCCTGAAGCGTACAGTGGCCGCTCTATATACAAAGAATGGTGACTGAAACCTTGCGGCACCACCTCCATTGCTGAAAGAGCAGGCGCCTGCCAGGCGGAATAAAGATCACTTCCTCCTGTCAGTGGTGATCTAAGGTCTCTTTCATACGTCAGTATTTCCAGTACGTATGGTGACTGTTTCCACACGTACCAGAGACACTGACACACGTAGACCTATTTAAATCAATGGGTCTGCGCACATGTCAGTGTGTTTCCATGCACCGTGGGTCCATGTGATCCACACGTAGACATGTCAGTTTTTGGCAGGCAGCACAGAGCACATGGACCCATCATTCAAGTCAATGGGTCCGTGTAAACATGTGCCGCACACGGATGCGATCCATGTGACATGTACCGGCGCTTCTGAATTAGTGTACAGTTAGTGCTATTTCCAGGCGCCGGGTGCTGAATGTTGTCCTCATCATTTGCGATCAGCACCAGCAGGGGATAATGATGAGAGTTGTAGTCTGTTCCCGGTGTCTCCACCTGTAAAAATAAGAATAAAATAAAAAAATTCCTTTCACTCACCTGTCCTAAGTGTCCCCTGCTGTAATCAATGCGATTGCTCAGCATAGGAGCTGGAGAGAATGATGCGCTCAGCGAGCGGTGTCCTGTCACTCACTGAGCTCAGCGGAGGTCCGGGGCCGCTCGCTGCAGGAGTCATTCTCCCCGGATCGGCATGAACGGTCACAGGGGACACTTAGGACAGGTGAGTTTAAGGATTTTTTTATTTTGTTCTTATTTTTACAGATGGACACTGCAGGAGCAGACATTACTACTCTCCTCATTAACCCCAGCTGGTGTTGATCACAACGCCAGCAGGGGACTATGATGAGGGCCGCGTTCACCCGGCGCTTGGGAACAGCGCTAACTGTACCGCTGATTCCCAAACACCGGTATCTGTGATCCTGATGCGGCACATGGGTGGCACACGGATAGCACATGTGTGCCGCACGTGTGCCACACAGGTGCACACAGACACGGATATCTCCGGTACGGCTTTTTCCGCTACTGGAAATATCCGGACGTGTGAAACCAGCCTAAGTATGGGAGTCGGGCTGGTCCAGAATGCTATTAACCTGCAGAATAACCCCATATCTGCAGGTTAATGGCATTTTTTCACATGACAGGTTCCCTTTAATGGGTCTTAATTGGTCAGGCTGCTATAACTTTTAAACACATGAAGTTTTTTAGCTTTGACAGCTTGTTTATATGTCAAAAACCCTGCATACATGGCACCTCAGGGCTTACTAACCAGAAGAGGCACCCAGGATGCCGGCGGCTAGTAGGAAGTTTGCAGGGCTTTGGTGCAGCTACCTCTGAGTAGTGATGTGGCTACAAGATCAGGGCCTTGCAAATTGTTCTGCCCAACTCTAGAGATGACGATTTCATTGCAGCATTTTTAATACTGTATTTATAAAAAGTTACCGACTATATCCAATAAAAAAACTTGGATGTTATCAATTCCCAGGGAAATTTCACCAATCACTAGTAGAATTCTGCAATTCCTCCTCACTAACACCTCAGCACTAAGTAAGATTGATATGTAGTTGTGGCCCTAAGGAGCAAAGGGAGAACCCTTTATGATAATTATCATGTAGATTTAATTACTGACCAATATTAAGTCTTTAGTTACTGTAATTCCATTTCCTCTCAGATTCTTCTCATTAAGTAAAGAGTCTTCTATTAGGAAAATAATTGCTCAGATTGTTCTGCTGCTATTATAAGGAATATAAAGTGCAACGGACCTTTTCATGTCTAGTAATAAGAAAAGGTGTAATAAGAAACTACTTCACCATGACATAATTCAAAGGTTTTTCTAAGTTTGTTATTAAAGAGGTTTTCCACTACTTTTCTTGGTTCTACCATGTATTATCACAGCCCCAGATGTGTACATTTACAAATACCTTGTTGTTCCAAATGTTGCTGGAATTGCCATTCCCATTCCTAGTCAAGTGATCTCAAAGCCAAGATTTCTCTTATTTCATATGTCGTCACATCAGATCTTTCCAAATTTTCCTAACCCTGTGTTTTGAATTCTGGATTCTGAAGAGACGACACAAACACTTTGCTATCCTGGATGTCAGTAAAAGTGCCAATAAGTGTTGAATAAAGAAAAATGATGAGCTTTACAACTATAGCTGGAAGTGTGTGCTGCTTGGTGCTCCACTTCTGGAGCTCTTCTGGATCATATTGAGACTCTATGTGAGTGGTAATAGGCAGAAATACAGGGGCCATGTTAAATGCTGACTCGCAGACTAGTGAAAGGAATGATGGGATATGTAGGAAGAAAGAAGCCAAGGGAGAGGAAAAACTGGATGGAAATATCTGAGCTCATGACAAGAGAGCAGAGACCCCATAAAACACAGCGTAAAAGGTATATGGGGGTCTTTTCTTATATATTTATGGCATAATCCGGTTAGGATATTGGATAACCCATTTTTATGTTCCCGCCACATTCATTCTTATGATTTGTCTACAGTATATAACTGATCCAAATTTTCAGTATTATATAATATGCTTGTGTTATCTGTGGCACTTTTCCTCCAGGTGTTCCCGGGATCATTGGTTCTGTGTGGTACGCCATTGACGTTTATGTGGAACGTTCAAGCTTGATTATAAACAATGTATTTTTGGGAATCCAATATAAGTTTGGCTGGTCTTGCTGGCTTGGAATGGTTGGATCCTTGGGATGCTTTTTATGTGGTGCTCTACTCATTTCTTGTCATCACTTTTTTAAAGGTAACCATATTTCACATGTACTAAATCAGACAAAAATGCTATAATCCCATCTACACAATATCATTAGTGTTACATATAGTATATTTTCAAAATCAGCGATTTGAGTTCTTGATTGTTTATAATGAAGGCTAGCTCAAGTTTAGTTATTTCAGGCTGACTATCTACCGCTTGTTGTTCTGTCTGGATGGCCAATATTTCAGTACATATGCTAAAGTAGTCAGAGGAAATGAAAATCATGTGCAGGTTAAAATCCCTTTAACTAACTTTGTCTCATGACTCCATTATATTAAACCTTTATTATAACTGGGAGATTACATGAATTAAAATAATAAGAGGGGTCTGCTCTCCTGTCTATCTATCCTTCACAAAAATAAGAATAGATTTCTTCACAAACAAGAAGGCCGCCATTCTAAAAAAACATGTCCTCAAGGTATTTTTCCAATTGTCCTGGGCAGGTATGTGGGATGGAGGAATGTGATAGACAAACCCTTCTACATGTATTATTATGTATTTCATAAAAGATTTCCCATTTATCCTAAAGAGATTGGTCCTGCAACTTGTGCATGGCTTTCTGCAAGACCAATTTATGAATGCTAGCAATGTATGCAACAAATCTTCCATTTGTGAACACCTAATTGGGGGAGTTCTTGCTTGGGATTTCATCAAATATATAAAATAGAGGATCTGTGGAGTGCTTACTGACATCATTGTAGCCTATTTATCAATATTGTCTAATTTTTATGACAAATTCAAACATCCATGAAAACAAAGACCATATAGGAACCGTGAGGCCAACGAGTCAACCAACCCAAACTCAATTGGTCAGACCCAAGGCCAGCCTGTACGTCTCGGTTCCTAAATAGACCATGTTTCACAGACATTTGAATTCAGCCTCTGAGTGCAAACACAGGCCCGGATTCAAGCGTAAATTGCTTTGTAAAGTCGAAAAAATGTTTGCACAGCGTAGACGCTCTCAATTCAGTAAGAGGCTTGCACCTTTCAATGAATCGGGAGCGTCTGACTCCAACACGCCCCCTCATCAAGGCGGGCAAGAACCCTGACGGTCTTGATGAATTGGGGTCATAGATTAAACAGTCTTAAAAGATTTATCATAGTGGTTCAGGATGGATGATAAATATGTCATATTTTTAAAATCTGTAGTCTAAGTTTATGTCATGTATTAGATGGTTTACTTTGTGCCCTAACTTTGTGCCACAGTTTTGCACATTTTTTATTGCACAGTGTTGGCCAAACTGCACCAAACTATGCCAGATTTCATCCAAGCCACACACTTTTGTAGGACAAGAAAAAGAAAGTGTCTAAAACATAAAATATATGGTGCAAGTTATGGAGGGCAGTTTAATTTTTATTTTATTGCTCTATTTCAGTGCATTTATTTGGAGAAATCTCTCCTGTTCTATGAGATTAATGGTTGATTAAAAATTGATTTTAATTCTTTGGAAATAATTTTAACTGAAGACGCACAATCAATGACCAAACCTCTTAGGTAATCAACTGGTCTATGTCTGACATGCAGTCTGGGATTGGGTTATCAAAATTAAAACATTTTCTTAAAGACGTCGGCCACTTTATAATTATTTCCCCAAATATCCTTAAAATTGCATTGAAAGTCCCTTACTAATATATTGATAGAAGTAGATCAGTGCCAATATCTCTGTAAAGTGGTGTCCCATTGTTTAGTACAATCTCATCCACAGACTGCATTGCGTTCCCATCCTAAATGTGGCTCTAGGTGGAGATGCATGTTTCGTAATGTCCATCAGTCTGTATTGAATTGGAATCAGTCTCTATTGTATATAACAAAACAAACAAAAAGAAGATTAAAAACTTCTCATTTTCTCTATACAGTAAAAAATAGACAATACTTGGAAAATAAATGTGTGCTGTCCTTTTTTTTCACGGACTAATTTTTTTTTTTCTTTTTTCACTTGAGAGCTGCATTTTGTTAATTTTTTATTACTTTGACCAGCTCCATGGCCTATAATGGATGAAAAACATGGATGAACATGTACGTCAAAAACAGATGTCTAAATGAGGCCTAATAAAAAACTCAGGAATTAGTGGCATCCTTATATTTTTTCGATTTTTGTCTGGTTTATGATTTGGCGAAGATTGGAATATGCAGATTGCCATCAAACTTGATGGTCTTAGATAAGACTTATAAGTCTGAGGAGAAATGTGGCATTTCTTTTTGGCAAAGCCTAAGTTCCTAAAATGAGCATTGTAGGATTTTAATGTATTTCCATTGTCAAAATGCAATAACAACACATGCGTTTTTTTTACCTGTGGATTTCCCATATCTCATTTAGACCTATGAGAAAAATCTGCAAATAAAACACCTATTTACCGCAAATTTCAAAATTACGCCGCAGGTCGGTTTTCACAGCATAAAAAATTTTACAATTCTGATAAGTGTCGTTTTATGTGGTTATAACTCTGGAAAGCTTCAGAGTATCCCAGTGATTCTGAGATTTTTTTTTTTTAAGAAAATGTTGCACTTCATGTTAGTATTAATTTTTGGCCGATATTTTTTGTGTTTATTTGTGAAAATATCGGAATTTTGGTGAAAATTTTGCAATTTTCTACATTTTAATTTGTATGGCCATAAACCAGATAGTTATAGCACACAAAATTAAGTTCTAAATAACATTTACCACATGTCTACTTTACATCAGCATCATTTTTGAAACATAATTATTTTTTGTTAGGAAGTTAGAAGGGTTAAAAGATCAGCAGTTTCTCAATTTTCAAGCAAAATTTAGAAAGCCAATTTTTTAAGGGACCATATCATATTTGAATTGACTTTGAGGGGCCTATGTGACAGAAAATACCCAAAAGTGACACCATTTTAAAAACTGTACCCCACAAAGTGCTCAAAACCACATTAAATAACTTTATTAACCCTTTTGGTGCTTCACAGGAATTAAAGCAATGTCGAAGAAAAAATTAAAATTTTACTTTTATTAACAAAAATGTTGGTTTTACCCCAAATTTTTCATTTTCACAAGGGTAGCAGGCGAATATGGACTGGATAGTTTGTTGTGAAATTTCTCCTGAGCACGCTTATACTACATATGTTGTTGGAAAACTATTGTTTGGGCACATGCCAGGGCTTTTGGAAATTAGCTTGAATAGATAGCGGAAGGCATGTCATGTTTGCAGAGCTACTGATGTGCCTAAACAGTGGAAATCCCCCACAAGTGACCCCATTTTAAAAATTACACCCCTCATGGAATTTATCTAGAGATGTGGTGAGCACACAGGTGCACCACAAAATTTTAAAACTTTGAGCCGTGAAAATGAAAAAATACATTTTTGCCACAAAGATGTTGGTTTTTCCCCAATTTTTTCTATTTCACAAGGGCAACAGGAGAGAATAGATCATAAAATTTGTTGTACAATTTCACCTGAGTATACCGATACGCCGTATGTGGTAGAAAACTACTGTTTTGAATTGTGAAACATTAGGCTGAGTCAATGGAAAATTACCATTTTTTCCACTAAAATGTTGCTTTGGCTCAAAGTTTTTAATGTTCAAAAGAGATAATAGGAGAAAATGAGTACGCCAATACCCTATATGTGGTCAAAAAACTACTTTTGAGGCACAGTGCAAAGCTCAGAATTGAAGCAAAATATTGTAGTTCAGATTTTGCTGGAATGGTTTGCGGGTGGCCATGTCACATTGGAAGAGCCCCTGAGGTGCCAGAACAGCAGAACCCCTCCATAAATAACCCAATTTTACAAACTACACCCCCAATGTATTCATCTAGAGGTGCAGTGAGCATGCTGACATCACATGTACTTCACAGAATTTTATACCATTTGGCGGTGATAAAAGAATAATTACATTTTTACCACTAAAATGTTGTTTGAGCCCCAAGATTTTTATAAGGGCTAATAGGGAAAAATGGACCTAACAGTTTGTTGTGCAATTTCTCCTGAGTGCACCAATACCCTACATGTAATTGGGAAATACTTTTCAGGCTCAGTGGAAAACTCAGTAGGGAAGGAGTGCCATATTATACTGCATATTCTGTTATGGTTTGCGAGTGCCATGACCCACAGGAAGAGCCCCTGAAGTGCCAGAACAGCAGAATTCCCCCTATCAGTGACCCCATTTAGCAAACAACACCTCTCAATGAATACATCTAAGGGTGCAGTGATCATATTGACATCTTGAGTGTGTCACAACATTTTATTCCATTGGGCAGTGAAGAAAAAATAATTACATTTTTACCACAAAAATTTAGTTTTATCCCCAAATTTTTACATTTTCACACTGGGAAATTTCTGCTGAATGTGGAAATACCCTATGTGTCAGTATACTACTGATTAATCGCACTGCAAGACTAGGGAGGGAAGGAGTGCTATTTGACTCTTGGAGAACAAATTATCATATAATAGCTTGTGGACTCCATATACAGAGCCCCTAAGTGCCAGAAGAGCAGAATTCCCTCTCTAGTGACCCCATTGTGGAGGTTGCACCCCTCTAGCAATTTATCTACAGATGTAGTGATGATTTTGACTCCATGGGTGTTTCCCAGAAACAAGCAGCAGTGGATGTTGCCTAAACAGTGGAAATCCCGCACAAGTGACCGCATTTTAAAAATTACACCCCGCAAGAAATTTATCTAGAGATGTGGTGAGCACCTTGAATGTACACAGGTGCTTCACAAAATTTTAAAACTTTGAGCCGTGAAAATGAAAAAATACATTTTTGCCACAAAGATGTTGGTTTTTCCCCCAATTTTTCTATTTCACAAGGGCAACAGGAGAGAATAGATCATAAAATTTGTTGTACAATTTCGCCTGAGTATACCGATACGCCATATGTGGTAGAAAGCTACTGTTTTGAATTGTGAAACATTAGGCTGAGTCAATGGAAAATGACCATTTTTTCCACTAAAATGTTGCTTTGGCCCAAAGTTTTTAATGTTCAAAAGGGATAATAGGAGAAAATGAGTACGCCAATACCCCATATGTGGTCAAAAACTACTTTTGAGGCACAGTGCAAAGCTCAGAATTGAAGCAAAATATTGTAGTTCAGATTTTGCTGGAATGGTTCGCGGGTGGCCATGTCACATTGGAAGAGCCCCTGAGGTGCCAGAACAGCAGAACCCCTCCATAAATAACCCAATTTTACAAACTACACCCCCAATGTATTCATCTAGAGGTGCAGTGAGCATGCTGACACCACATGAACTTCACAGAATTTTATACCATTTGGCGGTGATAAAAGAATAATTACATTTTTACCACTAAAATGTTGTTTTAGCCTCAAGTTTTTAATTTTTATAAGGGCTAATAGGGAAAAATGGACCTAACAGTTTGTTATGCAATTTCTCTTGAGTGCACCAATACCCTACATGTAATCGGGAAATACTTTTCAGGCTCAGTGGAAAACTCATTAGGGAAGGAGCGCCATATTATCCTGCACATTCTGTTGTTATGGTTTACGAGCGTCATGACCCACAGGAAGAGCCCCTGAAGTGCCAGAACAGCAGAATTCCCCCTATCAGTGACCCCATTTAGCAAACAACACCTCTCAATGAATACATCTAAGGGTGCAGTGATCATATTGACACCTTGAGTTTGTCACAAAATTTTATTCCATTGGGCAGTGAAGAAAAAATAATTAATTTTTTACCACAAAAATTTAGTTTTATCCCCAAATTTTACATTTTCACACTGGGAAATTTCTGCTGAATGTGGAAATACCCTATGTGTCCGTATACTACTGATTAGCCGCACTGCGAGACTAGGGAGGGAAGGATTGCTATTTGACTCTTGGAGAACAAATGATCATATAATAGTTTGTGGACTCCATATACAGAGCCCCTAAGTGCCAGAAGAGCAGAATTCCCTCTCTAGTGACCCCATTGTGGAGGTTTCACCCCTCTAGCAATTTATCTACAGATGTAGTGACGATTTTGACTCCATGGGTGTTTCCCAGAAACAAGCAGCAGTGGATGTTTCAGAGTGCAAATTACAAATCTGCCAATGTTGTGCCTATACATTGCAGTGCACAGTACATTGAAGTACCCGTACATTATGCCCAGCTCATGCTTCTGGGGACATGCACCGGTAAATTAAGCGAGCTCTCATCACTATAGAAATGCCAAAGATGTGGATGCTAAATGTGGTTTAGGCACACTGTGGGGCTCAGAAGGGAGATGAGCATTTGAATTTGGGAGCGGAGAATTTGCTGGATTTGTTTTGGGGGACAAGGAGCCATTGTGCTTTTCTAGAGCCTTTGTACTACCAGTAACGTGGAAGCCCCCTGTATTTCCATTGCCAGATGTCAGATCTGAGTGGGGACTTGCATTTTTGTGGATTGCGGAGAAGCTTTCTTTGGGAATATTTTACATAACATTTTGGATCACATTTATCCTGCGCTCTACACTGAGCACTTAAATCGGGGTTTCCATTTAAATCTCTGAATGTTGTGATTCAGACGAAAATCGAAAGGGATCCATTGATTATAATGAGGCAAAAGAGTTACTCTGGTCTCCATCTGGCCTCTGTTCAGCATTGTCCTTCTTTTCAGAGGTGCACAAAATTGTAGCCGACTGTGCTTTTATGCACGCCTAATAAAAAGATGGACACCACCGAATCATAGGCCAGATGGCGTCCATAGTGTCTCCATCTGCCTCATTATAGCGAATCCTCTGCTGTGGGTTCTATCTAAATCACGGATTTCACAGATTTACATGGAAACCCCAGTGTGAGCGCTCAACGTAGAGAACAGGATAAATTTGAGCTGATCCTTTCTGCAATCTTTAGGATACAGAATGAACATATCAATATCAGGTCAAGAATTTGTTTGATTTATTTTTTACGCCGTTCTTCTTTTGGTTTAAGTGATTAGATAACTTTTTTCTTTGGGTCGGTGCAATTACAGTGATACCAGATTTATATCGTGTTTTTATGTTTGGTTGCTGTCACACACTTTTTTGCAAAGCTTTTGCATTGCCATATTTTCAGAGCTATAATTTTTATATATTTCTGCTGATAGAGTCATGTGAGGGCTTGTTTTTTGCGGGACAAGTTAACGTTTTTATTGGTACCATTTTCGAGTATATATAATTTTTGGATCACTTTCTATTCAGCCCACTTCCTCTCCTTGCCTTCTAAATGCTGCGATAGATATTGATAGATAAGCCGAGCTCTCGGCGGTGATCGTGTGGGCACTGCTCTTGTGCCCTCATGATCGCCATGATGTAAATTTAAGTCATTTTGCGGAAACCCCTTCCCAACCATGACGTAAACGTACTTCCAATGTCGTGAATGGGTTAATGTTCAACTCTTCTTCATCATGCCCTTTTTGCCAGTTGATTTTTGTAAAAAGGTGCCATCTAGAGCAGAAAACAGGAACATAATATAACTGACTTACATGTTTTGTGAGTTCACTGCATTTTTTTCAAAATGTAGCATGCTTTGTGTATAGAGATGTTTATAGCCTTGCTTTTTGCCATAGGTTTCTCCATAGGACTTGAAAACAAATGGATGTTAAACATTTTATTAGGAGAAGCAAACAAAAAATTACAATTATTTCCAAAAATCTGCAAAAAACCTATATGCGAAGGAAGCATAAAAGCTAATACCCCTGTCAGCTCTTATACTGTTGAATAACATAATGTTTTCCAGCCTTTAACTACAGCAGAGAAATCCCTCGAATACATTGTACATAAAACATATCATTCATTGTGGAATTTCAGATTAGATCAGCAAATTGAAGCTCCTGTATTTTCAACTATTGGTTCTGCCAGCTGCCTTGATGAATAGTGTACTGAACTTGATATACAACTTATATTATAACCAACTCCTAAGCATTATTCACAAACATTTTAGTCTTCAGAAAGCAATTTATTCCCAACATTTAGGCGTTTATTTGCCAACGTTTACTTCAGAAAAACTATCAGAAAAAATGAATACGTTTACTATTTTTTTTTTTTACAGGTATTGAAGAGACTGGCTCATTGATATAGTTTTATCATATTTATTTATATGTTGCTATCAATTCATTATTTTTTATGTGTTATGATGATTAACTTTGGCATTCAGCCATTGTAAGGACTCATGTACAGTGTAACAGTATTATAGACTTGTATACTGTGGATTTGGTTTATCATGTTCATAGTATTCCATGAGACCATAATGTATCTCCATGTAGATTGGATTTTGTGTAGAGACATGAGGAGTGGGCATCAAGTGGTGAGAAAACATATTGTGATATATTTTGACACATATGTTATGAAGGTAGCCCATCCAGCAGCCGTGCCGTTAAGGGAAAAAGTAGGTAAAAACACAGAATGTTTTAAGAGGGTAGGAAGTCTCAAACAACCTAAAGGGCCTAGAGTGAAGTGGGCATAATGTCTAATGTAGTTGGCAATACAAAAACACTATGGACAACTTTTACATGGAAACATTTATTTTTGCATACTTTAGAGATGATCGAATCTTTTGAAACTCATATTTGCTAGCTTCAATTTATTTTCCAAAGTGCTGCTAAGCCTTTGAATTGCCCAGAAATGATGGCCAACTCTCTGGAGTATCCTAGGACTATATAAAACCTTTTTACAAGCACTATAACGCAAACAGACTTTGTAAAGCCCAAGTGACCTCAATTTATCTGGCGAGTAAATCCGAAGGTAACCAACAACCTATTTAACAAAGCACAGCACTAGCAGACGGTTTAGGCTACTTAAATTGTAGAAACTGTAGACATTTTTTTCCTTTTTGAGGGCAGATGCTTAAAGTTGTTGTTTATACACAGGCAGTGCAACTGGAAGAAGCCATGGATTTTTCACAAGAGGTGTTGTAAAAAATTATCCCTAATATGGGTATACAGGTTATAGACTGCTGAAAAAAGTCATACCTGTATGTCTCACATCAGATGCCTTGTTGCTGATAAGTTATCTTTTATCACTTTATGTAAACTACCTCTTCCAGGCTATGGGGAGAATGTTGCATGGAAAATAACTCTACCTCCAGAGAATATTTTACATGAAGGGGGAGTTACATGTGTAATAGCCACTCTCTGCTCTCCTGATCTCACTGCAGAGCTGTGTGTGATTATACCTGACACATCTGCAGGTTCCTCTCAGCTTCTATCTCACAGGCAGACAGGGCTGTAATATTGTTACAATACAGCAGAGCTCAGAGAGCTGCAAAAAATGTGTTTGTTAGAAGAAATATTTCATGTCTCCTGTTCTGTGTTAGTTCATTGTCTCACACTGGTAACTTCCCTTTTTATTTAAAATAAGTTCTGGAGGAGGAGTTATTTTCCAGGCAACATCCTCCCCGTAACCTGGAACAGGTTATTTTATAGTGATGAGCGAATTTGTTCGAAATTCGATCTTACAACTTAAATTTGACACAAATATCGCACATTTGGATTCGTGATCGGAAATGCGAGCAAAATTTCTTAAATTAGGGAAAAATCGGGAAACATTTGACAAATAAATGCGGGAACGTGATTGCGGGGCAACTTCAGTGCTTTTAGCTGTTTTGCTAGCATAGCGCTTGTGTATGATGAGCAGGGGGACATGGTAGATGAGTGGGGGGGCTGGTGATAGCTTAGAACAGGTCAGATCAGTAGCACGCTTGTAATTTTTTTTTCTTCTTCCTGTAGGCGGTAATTTTAAGTCAGAAAAGCGCAGCTAGCCAATCAGAGCGCAGGAACCATCCACACTGTCCAGACACAAGGGCTTCTGCAATTGGCTGCTGAAATCAAATGTCCTCTCTATATATAAAAACTGGCTATGTTCCCTCAGCACCATTTCATGCATGTCACTGCTGGAGACAGATGCTGCTGAGTGTGCGCCTGTGTACTGAGAGATATTAGCTAGATAGATGGGTGCTTGTTTGGAAGTCAGATAGTGTAGATAAGTCCTGTGCTGTGTATCTGTTCAATCGACCTTGCAGCACATTTTTTTTTCTTATGCAATTACTGAGATTCTGACAGAAAGAGCAGGGCCCATGCTATAGAACAGTGTTGTGCACCGGTTGTACTGTGCTCCATGCAGGAGTATACCTTCAATCTATTTTTGCACTTGCTAATGTGATAAAGCAAGCAAGCCCTTTTAGGCCACTTTTTGATTTTGTGGGGTTGAAATTCAGCTATCTGCCGAGCTTGTCAGTGCAGAGCTTCTGAGTGCAGAGCACAAAAAACTTTTTTTTTTCATTTGCTAATGTGATAGTGCAAGCTGTGTTAGCCCAGTTTGTCATTTTTTGGTGGGTTATCTTCAGCTATATGCACAGTAAAACAAATATATTTTTTCTATTGGCAAGCAGAGTCCACAAAAGTTTTTGTGTCGCAAACTTCATACACTCTACTATACGTCAGCTACTACATTATCAGAGTAAAAAAAATGATTTTTTTGTCTTGCTAGGCAGAGTCCACCAAAGATTTTTTTTGTGTGGCAAACGTCATATACTCTGCTATACGTCAGCTACTATGCTAGTGGCGGTGAACTTCAGTTGTTTTCAACCTCATCCACAATAAAAAAAATACTTTCTTCTGTTACTAATGTGATACAGTAGGGGACATCTCAGTTTGAAATTGTTCGTAGCATATCTCCTATGTTTTACAGGCCTCATCTACACTAAAAAAATACTTTCTTCTGTTACTAACGTCATACACTAGGAGACATCTCAGGGTGCCAATGGACGGTGGTTCACTGCAATCAAGGGGAGTTGACAATACCAGAAAAAGTGTTAGTGAAGGTGTTAATGAAGATGAGGAACAAATGGAAGAAGAGGTGACTGGCGAGCAACAGTCAGAATATGAAGAGGATAATCATCCCCTCTCTGTTCGTGTTTGGCGGGAGGGGACGGAGGAAACAAGCAACGGAATTACCCTGCCACCAACACAGCATGGGCTTGAACCTCAGGAAAGAGGCCGACATATGAGTGCGTTCTTGCTGCACTATCTGCAACATGATCCCCGTATAGTTATGATTCGAAATAGTGTTGACTACTGTGTTGCCACTCTGTTAAATCCATGAGAGTAAATTTTGCCAGATGCTTCTCACCCTGGAAAGGTACCCGCGAATGCTGGAGTATCGGAACACGCTTTTACACAACCTTAAGATAAGTTTTCCCAAAGCCAGCAGTGAGGCAAACAGAGCTCATCGCAGCTCTACACTTCCAACCTCCGGCACGTCAATTCTTCAACGCCAAAATATTAGCAGCAGCAGTAGTGTAAGTAGCAGAAGCAATTTCTGTGAGTCCTTTCACACATTTTTTAGACCAGCTCATGCACCTGCACAACAGAGTACAAGTCTTTACACGTGGTGAATGACTGGAGAGGATGGTGCACTCCTGATTGAGTCTCCATCTGCTGGGTTGGCAATAGTGGAAGAGGTTTTGGTTCCTAATTGATGCCACTTGGCTTGTGTCTGCCACTAATTTTTGGAAAAGTGGAGAATCCTTAATGGGTCTCCATCTATTGGGTTTGGCTGTAGCGGAAGAGGTTTCTGTCTCTATTAAACTACTTCTACTCTAGTGAAATTGATACCACTTTGTTGGTGGTAGGCTCTAATTTAGGGAAATGTGAACACTCCTGGTTAGGTCTCCATCTCCTGGGTTGGTCGTAGTGGAAGAGGTTTTGGTCTCCATCCATGTGTATAGTTATACTGTAGTGAAATTAATTATTTGGTACAGATATTGTTCTCCATAAAAGGGTACACAAACATGATAAACTCAGAATTGGTTTTCAATAAACAACCATCAGTCGCACCATCAAATGCACCTGCTGCTTCTTCCTCCGCCTCTGTTACTGTGCCAATTATTGTCATGCAAGTCTCCGACCGTAGAACCTACAGTTGTATACTCGCTCCAGTCAGGCTGAGTGAGAGCCCGTCAGCTGTAACAGAAGCTGACATGCCTGCTGTGTTTGTTTCACTGAGCACACCACATGTTTCTCAATCCACCATAACATCTCTGCCTGCACCTCACTTACGGTCTAGCAGTTTGGCCGTTTCACCGTACTCCGCCCTCTCTCAGCACTGCAGCCAGCCCTTGGTCACGCAGTTGTGGTCACGTAAAAGATTGTCTACTCCTAAACATGACAAAGGTAAGAGGTTGAACTCCACCATCTCCAATCTGTAGGTCGCGGAAATGGTGGTATTAGGCCCTAATGTTTTTAAATGTGAACAGTTCTGATTGTGTCTCCATCTGCTGGGTTGGCTGTAGTGGAAGCAGTGTCAGTCCCCATAATACTACTTAAACTTTAGTGAAATTGGTGCCACTTTTGTGGTTTTAGGGCCTAATTTATTAAAATGTGAACACTCCTGATTGGGACTCCATCTACTGGGTTGGCTGTAGGGGAAGAGGTGCCGTTCCTAATTCTACAATTTCTACTGTAGTGAAATTGATGCCACTTTGCTGGTGTCTGCCACTAATTTTTGGAAATGTGGAGAATCCTGATGGGGTCTCCATCTATTGGGTTTGGCTATAGTGGAAGAGTTGTCGGTCACTATTATACTAGTTCTAATCTAGTGAAATTAATTCTTTGGTGCAGATATTTTTGTCACAAGTGTACATAAGATATAGTCAAAATTGGTTTTCTTAGTACCGTGGTATATAAAGCAGGCTATATTTCATCTTTTAATTTTTTGGTGCTGATATAGTTCTCCATACAGTGGTACACATTAGTAATGAGAGATCACTTGATGTGCTCAACTTAGTGGTTCAGCGGTTTCTCAAAACCTACTCAGATCTTCCAGAGCTGATGTACAACGCATGTGTGCCCATTTCAGAAAGTCAGCTATAGCTTCCGCCACCCTGGCAGTGCTTCAGCAGTGTTTGCAGCTTCCAGCTCACCGACTGTTGTGCGATATCACCACATGTTGGAAATCAACGTTGCAGATGTTGGGAAGGATTTATGAGCAGCAGAGGGCAGTTGTTGAGCAACAGCTTCAACACGCCCATCGGCATTCAGGTCAGCCTCCGCACATAAGTACTGATGACTGGTCATGGATGTCTGACATCTGTGCCGTCTTCCAAAACTTTGAGGACTCCACCAAGATGTTGATCGGTGATGACGCCATAATTAGAGGCACCATCCCACTTCTCTGTCTACTAAAACGCTCTCAATGTGGATTGGGTGATAATGAGGAGGATGAGGAGGAGAACATGAACAGTTATCTTCTTGGGGAGGAAAGGGAACTCTTGGAAGTCTTGATACCCCTCTTTCAGTCTGTGGGAAAGTTGTATGAGTTTCGCTCAATGACCTTCAGTGGCCTAAACCATGGCTTTGCTTATGCACGTTATTTCTCAAAAACGCATTGCAGATCAGGCCATTGTCCAACTCTGTAGTGATTAAATTCAAGGCGTAAAGAAAGATCTTTGTCTGTGACTAAGCACCACAGAGAAGTGTGAGCTGGTGTTGGATGGGCTGCCATTGCTTATGCAACAAGCTGCATTAGAGGACTTCCTGGGAGTAATGACAGCCAGAGTAGATACGGTTTCCCTCTATGCCAGTTCTTTCACCGAGCTAAAGAATATGGCTGTGGTGAAATACAACTCTCACCGAGAAGCAGTGTCGGACTGAAGAACATTGGGCCCATCAGAGAATTTGATTCTAAGGGACCACCTTCCTCCCCCGCTAAAGAGTCCCACAGCAGCTGCAAGGTTTGTGCTATGAACTCCCCTAAAGGAGAAACCAGGGCCCAACGGAGGAGTCTCTGGTTCTCTGGTGGACCCGTACAACCCTGTCGAGAAGCAGCCCTGGCTAAGAAAAGTCAGTGGGAATGTTACCAGACCCTTTATGTCTGCTTTTTTACTGTGTCCTGGCTGCAGTGATATGTACCGTCCCTGGCCACATTCACTTGTCCATGTGTTTGTAGTTAGGCAGTCCTTCCCACTAAGTGCACTGGGGAAGGCACGGTTAATGTTCTGGGACTCATGCTTGTGGAAGGCGGGGACGATACCGGGAGAAATAGTGGTGGCTTGGGACCGAGTATGGAGACCCGGCCACCGCCGCCATGAGGTTGTGAAAAGCTTCTACCTCCACAAGACTAAAAGGCAACATTTCAAATGCAAATAGCTGTCCAGAAATGTGGCAGTTTAGTATTGCGGCCTGAGGGTGGTTGGGTGGCTGGATTGCTGGCTGCATGCTTGCGCTTGTATTCCAAGTAATAGAAAACTAAGGAGATGGATGGCCTCATCATTATCACAACCTGCAAGGTTTGCACTATGAACTCTCCTGATGGAGAAGCCAGGGCCCACTGGCGGAGTCTCCGGTTCTCTGGTGGGCCAGTCCAACCCTGCTGAGAAGCATGCCTGGCTAAGAAAAGTGTGTGGGAAGGTTTCTGGACACTCTATGGCTGCTTTTTTACTGTGGACTAGCCCCAGCAATCCATAAGATTGCAATCTATAACATCCCTTCACTGGCTCCCAATTGCCCAGCGTATCCAGTACAAACTACTAACACTGACATACAAAGCCATCCATAACCTTTCTTTTCCATACATCTCTGAACTAATCTCCCGATATATTCCCTTACATAATCTCCGGTTCTCCCAAGACCTCCTTCTCTCCAAACTTATTTGTTCCTCACCCAATCGGCTCCAATACTTCTACCAAATATTCCCCATCCTCTGGAATTCGGTGCCTCAACACGTCCGATTAGCCACCACATCCGGATCCTTCAGACACAACCTGAAAACCCATCTCTTCAAGACAGCCTACAATGCAACTCAACAACCTACTGTCTCCTTCCTCACCATCCTGTAGAATGTAAGGACGCAAGTGCAGGGTCTATAAGACTTAAGATGAAATATGGCACCTTGGCAAAGATCAGTTACATATGTTCTCCCTCTGATAGCTAACAATAACAAACAGGTCATGCTGGAGAAACTTGCACTTACTGCCACTCAGTGTCTTCAGCTCTTTTGTAAGAAACTAATGTTTGCTCAGCCACTCTACCAAATAAAATTCCTGAGGCATGGAGATTGTGCATGGCTTTGCTTCTCGTACTGGGTGCTAATACCAGACGGTGGCGTGCCATTCACTGGATATTCCTGGCTGGTTGGAGACAAGCTCATTCCCGCAGAAAAGTACCAGCAAGCTAAGGAAATGATGGCCTCTATCATCATGAAGGAGTTTGCTTGTTGTCTAGTAGTCTGGATTTTATACTAAAGATCCTGCTCATTTTTATAGTTTTAAGTGAGCATGCAGAGACCGTGGTTTCTGCAGCTGCGCTTCCAGGCCGGGATAGTGGCGGAGAAATTGCTGTACCATTAGGTTGAGGATGCGAGCCATGCAAGGCACGTGTATGAGGTTGCCCCGGCATAGGGCCGCCACCGGGTTTGCACCATTATCGTACATGGCCTTCCTTTGCTCCAGGTTTGGCGGAGACAGCCATTGCTCAAACTTGGCCTCAAGAGCTGTCCAAAATTTTTTAGCTGTATGACTGTGATCTCAAAGGCATATTAATTTTAACACTGCCTGATTGCGGTGAGCCCTGGCTGCGCAGTATGGAGGTGGGGAGGTTTCTCTCTGCACTGTTAGGACATGTGTCTAATTAAGGCAGAGGTTGAGGGCACAGGTGGAGGCCCTAGGGGAGGTGGAGGATGCAAAGGCACTGGAGGAAGTGTTAGATACAGAGGTTTGTCCCACAAGCCTTGGGGATTCCAACACTTGCTGTGTAGTGACACCTCGGTGTCTAGTGGTTTAGTTCTCCATCCCCTGGTGTGTAGTGGTTTAGTTCTCCAACCCCAGCTGTTTAGTAGGTTAGTTTTCCAACCCCTGTTATCATATTAGTTTAGTTCTCCAACCCCTATTTTCGATTAGTTTAGTTCTCCATGTTCTGGTGTGTATTTGTTTCATTCACCAACCTTTGCTGTTTAGTAGTTTAGTTCTCCAACCCCTGTTGTCTTATTAGTTTAGTTTTCCAACCCCTGTTATATACACTGTGTGCAGAATTATTAGGCAAATGAGTATTTTGATCGGGAATTTGATGTTTCGCCCCCAGCAGTTCGCCCCCAGCAATTCTCCCCTGGGTACATTTCACCCCCGCACATTTCATCCCCAGCATTTGGCCCCCAGGATGTTTTGCCCCCGCACATTTCACCCCCGCACATATCGCCCCGGTCCGGGAACGAAACGCGCGGGGGCGAAATGTGCGGGGGTGAATCTTCCTGGGGGGCGAAATGTGCGGAGGCGAAATGTACCTGGGGGCGAACTGATGGGGGTGAACTGCTGGGGGCATATTGCTGGGGGCGAACTGCTGGGGGCGACACTTCCTATAAGCATTTTGATCACATGATACTTTTTATACATGTTGTACTACTCCAAGCTGCATAGGCTTGAGAGCCAACTACCAATTAAGTAAATCTGGTGATGTGCATCTCTGTAATGAGGAGGGGTGTTGACTAATGATATCAACACCCTATATAAGGTGTGCTTAATTATTAGGCAACTTCCTTTCCTTTGGCAAAATGGGTCAGAAGAGAGATTTGACGGGCTCTGAAAAGTCCAAAATTGTGAGATGTCTTGCAAAGGGATGCAGCAGTCTTGAAATTTCCAAACCTTTGAAGCGTGATCACCAAACAATCAAGCATTTCATGGCAAATAGCCAACACGGTCGCAAGAAGCGTGTTGGCCAAAAAAGGCACAAAATAACTGCCCATGAATTGAGGAAAATCAAGCGTGAAGCTGCCAAGATGCCATTCACCACCAGTTTTGCCATATTTCAGAGCTGCAACGTTACTGGAGTATCAAAAAGCACAAGGTGTGCGATACTCAGGGACATGGCCAAGGTAAGGAAGGCTGAAAAACGACCACCTATGAACAAGAAACATAAGATAAAACGTCAAGAATGGGCCAAGAAATACCTTAAGACTGATTTTTCAAAGGTTTTATGGACTGATGAAATGAGAGTGACTTTTGATGGGCCAGATGGAGGTGGGGTACTGTTATGGGCTGGTATCATCAAAGATGAACTTGTGGGACCTTTTCGGGTTGAGGATGGAGTGAAGCTCAACTCCCAGACCTACTGCCAGTTTTTGGAAGACAACTTCTTCAAGCAGTGGTACAGGAAGAAGTCGGTATTGTTCAAGAAAAACATGATTTTCATGCAGGACAATGCTCCATCGCATGCATCCAACTACTCCACAGCGTGGCTGGCCAGTAAAGGTCTAAAAGAAGAAAAAATAATGACACGGCCCTCTTGTTCACCTGATCGGAACCCCATAGAGAACCTGTGGTCCATCATAAAATGTGAGATCTACAGGGAGGGAAAACAGTACACCTCTCGGAACAGTGTCTGGGGGGCTGTGGTGGCTGCTGCACGCAATGTTGATCGAAAACAGATCAAGCAACTGACAGAATCTATGGATGGAAGGCAGTTGAGTGTTTATCATAAAGAAAGGTGGCTATATTGATCACTAATTTTTTTTGTTTTTGCATGTCAGAAATGTTTATTTCTAAATTGTGTGCACTGATATTGGTTTACCTGGTGAAAATAAACAAGTGAGATGGGATTATATTTGGTTTTTATTAAGTTGCCTAATAATTCAGCACAGTAATAGTTACCTGCACAAACAGATATCCTCCTAAGATAGCCAAATCTAAAAAAAAACCCACTCCAACTTTCAAAAATATTTAGCTTGGATATTTATGAGTCTTTTGGGTTGATTGAGAACATAATTGTTAATCAATAATAAAAATAATCCTCTAAAATACAACTTGCCTAATAATTCTGCACACAGTGTATTAGTTTGGTTCTCCATGTTCTGGTGTGTATTTATTTATTTCTCCAACCCATCCATGCCCACCCCCAGGGGTTAACATCTGGTGATGAGGGTTTGGACTCTTCTTGGACCCTACTTCGTCCGGGCCCGGATCAACTGAAAAAAATTTTGGTCATCGCTACACATGCTTTCCCCCCTTGAGTCTTTAAAGCTTTGGATCAGACATTTGATGCCCCGGAATAGAATGTGTGAACAGGTCTGCAGACTCGCCCATCTGTTCTTCCCCACAGTCAGTTGGCTGGTTGGAGAGTTGTGACGTGCGTGAAAACAAAGATAATTGGGGTGCCACCTCTGAGGACTGTACTGTCTGTGCTGTTAAGGTGGAAGAAGAGGAGCAGAGTCCACTTGATGCAGCGCTTGTCATCTACTGGAGCACATGTCCTTCCTGCCCCTCAACTACAAGGCATACCACTGTCCGACTGCCAAAGAAAGGGAGTGGAGTGCAGTAACAGAAGTTTTAAAAATCCTGCACAATTGCTCACTGCAGCAAAGCAAAACTACTTCTCATCTCTCATATCATACGTATCTCACAACCTTAAACAGCAATTCAGTACTTTCAAGTCCCTCCTCTGTCCTCTGTCCACTAGCTCCCCCTCCCTCTCCTCTTATCTCAGCTGAAGACTTAGCCTCATTCTTCAAGCAGAAGATTGACAACATAAGGCAAAGCTTTTGCTTAAAGTCCCAACAGCCTCTTCTCATAACGACCCAACTCTCCTCCTCCAAAACCAGCTTCCCCGCCATCACGGAAGATCATCTTTTCTCTCCAAATCACATCTCACCACCTGTGAACTTGACTCAATGCCATCCCACCTCATTCCAAACCGTACCACAGTCTTCATCCCAAGCATAACCTTCCTCTTCAACCTATCACTAACAACTGGCGTCTTCCCCTCATGATTCAAACATACCTCGATCATACCCATCCTCCAAAAGCCCTCCCTTGACCCATGCTTAGCTATCACCCCATCTCACTTCTTCCCTATGCTTCCAAACTACTGGTTTAACACGTCTATTTTGAACTGTCCTCCCACCTCTCCACCTGCTCCCACTCAGACCACTTACAATCTGACTTCCGACTAGTGTTGAGCCACCCCCGTAGTGTTCGGGTTCGGTTCGGTTCGTCGAACACCGGGATGTTCGAGGAACTGTTCGTCGAACTGTTCGTCGAACACCTTAGAACACCGTCGAACACCGTTAAAACCAATGGCAGGCAAACAAAAACACATAGAAACACATAGAAAACACCTTCAAAGGTGTCCAAAAGCTGACAAACTGCTCAGAAGACGCTCTCTTTAAAAAAGCCGGCCGGCAATTCAGCAGCGGCATACACCGGTACCCGACAATTTAGACAAGAAGGAATAGAGCTTCACACATAGATTAGATAGGTAGAAACATGTCAGTCACATATATAAGAAGTACAGTGACAGTGTTGCTTACTGTACTTGTCATTTAGTGTAAAGGATTTATTTAAAAAAATAATAGTGTTTTCATGCACCATCTCTTTAAAAAAGCCGGCCGGCAATTCAGCAGCGGTACCCGACAATTTATAACAGACAGAATAGAGCATCACACATAGATAGATATATACATGCCAATCACATATATAATAAGTACAGTGATAGTGTTGGTTACTGTACTTGTCATTTAGTGTAAAGGATTTATTTAAAAAAATAATAGTGTTTTCATGCACCGTCTCTTTAAAAAAGCCGGCGGGCAATTCAGCATCTGTACCCGACAATTTAGAACAGAAAGATAGAGCATCACACATAGATTAGATAGATAGAAACATGTCAGTCACATATATATGAAGTACAGTGACAGTGTTGATTACTGTACTTGTCATTTAGTGTTAAAATAAAGGATTTATTAAAAAAAAAATTGGCGTGGGGTCCCCGTAATTTTAGTCTCTAGCGGAGGTTAAGCAGACGGCTGGGGCAGATGTTTGAAGCCTGGGAAGGGGGTAATACTCATGGAGCTTCCCAGGCTACTAATATCAGCCCCCAGCTGAATACCTAGCCTTTACTAGCTATTAAAATGGGGGACCCCCCCCAAAAAATGACGTGGGGTCCCCCCTATTTTAATAGCTAGCAAATGCTAGGCAGACAGCTGGGGGCTGATATTAATAGCCCAGGAAGGGTGCCATGAATATTGGCCCCCTCCCAGGCTAGAAACACCAGCCGTCAGCCGCCCCAGAAATGGCGCATCCATAGGATGCGCCAACTCTGGCACTTAGCCTCGCTCTTCCACGCTGCCCTGGTGCGGTGGCAGGGGGTAATAGGGTTGGGGTTGATGTCAGCTTATAATGCCAGCTGACATCAAGCCCAGGTTAGTAATGGAGAGGCGTCTATAAGACACCCCCATTACTAACCCCATAGTCAAAGTTACAAAAAAAAACACAAACACCCAGAATAAAGTCCTTTAATTGAAATAAACACACAATTCTTTATTGTTCTAAATTAAACTATACTTACCATCACGCCCATTCCAGCTGAAGCCAACGATCTCCTGCAATAAAAGAAAAATAATAAAGCAACCTCATCCTTACCTTTCCATGGTTCCCACGACAGCTTCAGCTCTGCTACATCGAGATGACAGGCTGGACCGCAGCAGAACGCTGCCATCAAGCCTGTCATCCCGCAGACACTGAGAAGCGCAGGCATGCTTGCGCTCCTCAGTGTCTCTCTGTGACGGCATAAAGATGAGCCGACAATGAACTCAGCTCACCTCATGTACGTCACTGACAGCGTGGGAGAATTCTCACGCTGAAGCGCTGAGTGCAGGAGAATTTTCCAACGCTGTCAGTGACGTGCATGAGGCTGATATTTAAATTTGGCGCACAAATCCGTGATTGGTCACGGGCAGCGTCCGCGACCAATCAGCACGGTAGTGTTTAACTTTGGCGGCAAGATCAGTGATTGGTCGCGGTCAAGACGGCGACCAATCACCGATTTGTGCCCCACATTTAAATAGCGGCCGCGACCAATTGGATGTCAGCGCCGCTCCCCGGTCCTCCCTTCACATCCTAGCCGCATGGATGTCAGCGGCGCTGCCTGTGCGGATACTTCCGCTGCGAGAACCCGGGACATGAGCGGGCGCTCGCAGCAAAAGTATCCCGACCCGCAGCGCCGCTCCCCGGTCCTCCCTTCACACCCTAGCCGCTGATGTCCCCACAGTATCCGCATGGTGTTACAAAGGTCCGGACATTTGTGTTAAAAATCGCTGATTGGTCGCGGGCGCTGCCCGCGACCAATCACCGATTTGGGCGCCAAATTTAAATATCAGCCGCGACCAATCACCGATTTGGGCGCCAAATTTAAATATCCTCCGCGACCAATCACCCATCTTGGCTCCACTTTTAAACACCGCTGTACTGATTGGTCGCGGACGCTATTTAAATGTGGCGCCAAAATCGGTGATTGGTCGCGCCCAGCGTCGGTGACCAATCAGCACAGCGGTGTTTAAATGTGGAGCCAAGATTGGTGATTGGTTGCGGCCGATATTTAAATTTGGCGCCCAAATCGGTGATTGGTCGCGGGCAGCGCCAGCGACCAATCAGCGATTTTTAACACAAATGTCCGGATCTTTGTAACACCATGCGGATACTGTGGGGACATCAGCGGCTAGGGTGTCAAGGGAGGACCGGGGAGCGGAGCTGCGGGTCGGGATACATCTGCTGCGAGCAGTCGCTCATCTCCCGGCTTCTCGCAACGGAAGTATCCGACCAGGCAGCGGCGCTCCCCGGTCCTCACCAATACGATTAGCTGATTGGTCGCGCTCTCCGCACGCGACCAATCAGTGATCTTGGCGCTAAAGTTAAACACCGCTCTGCTGATTGGTTGCGGACGCTGCCCGCGACCAATCACCGATTTGGGCGCCACATTTAAATAGCGGCCGCGACCAATCAGCGAGCTTGGCGCCAAATTTAAACAACGCTCTGCTGATTGGTCGCAGACGCCAGACGCGTCCAATCAGTGAGATTGGCGCCAAATTTAAACAACGCTCTGCTGATTGGTCGCGGACTCCAGCCGCGACCAATCAGCGAGATTGGCGCCAAATTTAAACCCCGCTCTGCTAATTGGTCGCGGATGCCGGCCGCGACTAATCAGCATTATTGGCGCCAAATTTAAACACCGCTCTGCTGATTGATCGCGGTCGCCGTCCGCGACCAATCAGTAGTATTGGCGCCAAATTTAAACACCGCTCTGCTGATTGATTGCGGTCGCCGTCCGCGACCAATCAGTAGTATTGGTGCCAAATTTAAACACCGCTCTGCTGATTGATTGCGGTCGCCGTCCGCGACCAATCAGTAGTATTGGCGCCAAATTTAAACCCTGCTCGGCTGATTGGTCACAGTTGCCTTCCGCGACCAATCAGCGATTTTGACGCCAAATTTAAACACCGCTCTGCTGAATGGTCGAGATCGTGACCAATCACCATTATTGGCGCCAAATTTAAACACCGCTTTGCTGATTGGTCGCGACCACAACCTATCAGCATTATTGGCGCAAAATTTAAACCCCGCTCTGCTGATTAGTCGCGACCGCCGGCCGCGACTAATCAACATTGTTGCCGCCAAATTTAAACACCGCTCTGCTGAATGGTCGAGGTCGTGACCAATCACCATTATTGGCGCCAAATTTAAACACCGCTTTGCTGATTGGTCGCGACCACAACCTATCAGCATTATTGGCGCAAAATTTAAACCCCGCTCTGCTGATTAGTCGCGACCGCCGGCCGCGACTAATCAACATTGTTGCCGCCAAATTTAAACACCGCTCTGCTGAATGGTCGAGGTCGTGACCAATCACCATTATTGGCGCCAAATTTAAACACCGCTTTGCTGATTGGTCGCGACCACAACCTATCAGCATTATTGGCGCAAAATTTAAACCCCGCTCTGCTGATTAGTCGCGACCGCCGGCCGTGACCAATCAGTGATATAGTCGCCAAATTTCAACACCGCTTTGCTGATTGGTCGCGGTTGCTGGCCGCGACCAGTCAGCGATTTTGGCGCCAAATTTAAACACCGCTCTGCTGATTGCGCCGGGTCTGCCGCATACATATTCTAGAATACCCGATGCGTTAGAATCGGGCCACCATCTAGTTTCATGAAATAATTTTTAAAAAAATTGACGTGGGGCTTCGCACTATATTTGTGTCCAGCCAGGTACAGCAGGCAGGAACGGGCTGCCCCCAACCACCAGCTGCCTATTTGTACCTGGCCGGACACAACAATATAGGGAAGCCCTTTTTTTCTGAATTATTTCATGAATTTCATGAAATAATAAAAAAAAAAAATACGTGGGGCTTCGCCCTATTTTTGTGTCCAGCCAGGTACAACTAGGCAGCTGGGGGCTGGAATCTGCAGCGCAGGGAGACCCAAGCTTTCTGGGTCACCCCAGCTGCAAATTGCAGTCCGCAGCCACCCCGGAAAATGGCGCGTTCAAAGAAGCGCCATCTTCTGGCGCTGTACCCAACTCATCCAGGGCCCTGGTGCGGTGGCTCACTGGGTAATAAAGGGGTTAGGGCCAGCTTGGCATTATCAGCTGGCCCTAAGCCCGAAATTCATGGGGTCACACCAATATTAGACATGACCACTATGAATTTCTAGTAAAGTATTTAAAAAAAACACAACACCCAGAAAAAAGTCCTTTAATTGAAATAAACACACAATTCTTTATTGTTCTAAATTAAACCATACTTACCGTCACGCCCATTCCAGCTGAAGCCAACGATCTCCTGCAATAAAAGAAAAATAATAAAGCAACCTCATCCTTACCTTTCCATGGTTCCCACGACAGCTTCAGCTCTGCTACATCGAGATGACAGGCTGGACCGCAGCAGAACGCTGCCATCCAGCCTGTCATCCCGCAGACACTGAGAAGCACAGGCATGCTTGCGCTCCTCAGTGTCTCGCTGTGACGGCATCCAGATGAGCCGAGGTCATGTCCAATGAACTCAGCTCACCTCATGTACATCACTGACAGCGTGGAAGAATTCTCCTGCACTCAGCGCTTCAGCGTGAGAATTCTCCCACGCTGTCAGTGACGTACATGAGGTCAGCTGAGTTCAATGGACATGAATGAGCTCACCTCATGCACGTCACTGACAGCGTGGGAAAATTCTCCTGCACTCAGCGCTTCAGCGTGAGAATTTTCCCACGCTGTCAGTGACGTGCATGAGGTGAGCTCATTCATGTCCAATGAACTCGGCTCACCTCATGCACGTCACTGACAGCGTGAGAAAATTCTCACGCTGAAGCGCTGAGTGCAGGAGAATTCTCCCATGCTGTCAGTGACGTGCATGAGGTGAGCCGAGTTCATTGTCGGCTCATCTTTATGCCGTCACAGCGAGACACTGAGGAGCGCAAGCATGCCTGCGCTTCTCAGTGTCTGCGGGATGACAGGCTGGATGGCAGCGTTCTGCAGCGGTCCAGCCTGTCATCTCAATGTAGCAGAGCTGAAGCTGTCCTGGGAACCATGGAAAGGTAAGGATGAGGTTGCTTTATTATTTTACTTTTATTGCAGGAGATCGTTGGCTTCAGCTGGAATGGGCGTGGTGGTAAGTATGGTTTAATTTAGAACAATAAAGAATTGTGTGTTTATTTCAATTAAAGGACTTTATTCTGGGTGTTTGTGTTTTCTTTTAACTTTGACTATGGGGTTAGTAATGGGGGTGTCTTATAGACTCCTCTCCATTACTAACCTGGGCTTGATGTCAGCTGGCATTATAAGCTGACATCAACCCCAGCCCTATTACCCCACTGCCACCGCTACAGGGCAGTGGGAAGAGCGAGGCTAAGTGCCAGAATTGGCGCATCCTATGGATGCGCCATTTCTGGGGCGGCTGACGGCTGGTGTTTCTAGCCTGGGAGGGGGCCAATATTCATGGCACCCTTCCTGGGCTATTAATATCAGCCCCCAGCTGTCTGCCTAGCCTTTGCTAGCTATTAAAATAGGGGGGACCCCACGTCATTTTTTTGGGGGGGTCCCCCATTTTAATAGCTAGTAAAGGCTAGGTATTCCGCTGGGGGCTGATATTAGTAGCCTGGGAAGCTCCGTGGGTATTACCCCCTTCCCAGGCTTCAAACATCTGCCCCAGCCGTCTGCTTAACCTCCGCTAGAGACTAAAATTACGGGGAACCCCACGCCAATTTTTTTTTTAATAAATCCTTTATTTTAACACTAAATGACAAGTACAGTAATCAACACTATCACTGTACTTCTTATATATGTGACTGACATGTTTCTATCTATCTAATCTATGTGTGATGCTCTATTCCTTCTATTCTAAATTGTCGGGTACAGATGCTGAAATGCCGGCCGGCTTTTTTAAAGAGACAGTGCATGAAAACACTAATATTTTTTTTAATAAATCCTTTACACTAAATGACAAGTACAGTAACCAACACTGTCACTGTACTTCATATATATGTGACTGACATGTTTATATCTATCTAATCTATGTGTGATTCTCTATTCTTTCTATTCCAAATTGTCGGGTACCGCTGCTGAATTGCCGGCCGGCTTTTTTCTATCTATCTAATCTATGTGTGAAGCTCTATTCTTTCGGTTCTAAATTGTCGGGTACCGGTGTATGCCGCTGCTGAATTGCCGGCTTTTCATGTTTCACTGTTGGCACTGTTCCCAACGATTTGGGCAATCTCTGTAATGCCACACCCACCATGGCTGTGGCATTACAGTGAGTGGCAGACAATCCCTGCATGATTGGTGCTCTAAATAGCACCAGACATGCAGGACAAGCTTTTGGTGCACGAACAGTTATCGAACATAACCTCGAACAGCCGAATTTTTTGCAAATCGTTCGGGTTCGTCGAACAACTCGAACACCACCCAAAACAGCTCGAATTTGAGATTGGCGAACAGTTCTAGTCGAACACCGCTCATCTCTACTTCCGACCTCACCATTCCACTGAAACTGCCCTGACTAAAGTCACTAACGACCTACTAACTGCCAAATCCAAGTAAGACTACTCTGTCCTCCTCCTCCTAGACCTGTCATATGCCTTCGACACATTAGACCATACCCTCTTACTACAGACTCTAATCTCTCGGCACCACAGACTTGGCCCTGTCTTGGATCTTTTCATACCTAACCAACAGGACATTCAGTGTCTCCCACTCACACACCACAGATCTACCTCTCTGGACCTCATATCACCCCCTTACAAACCAGAATCCCACAATGTGTGTCCTGTATTTCATCTTTCTTCCCTGTTAGATTTGTAAAAATTAACATGGATAAAACAGAATGCATCATCTTTCCACCATCTCAATCACCCCTCCCCAACTGACCTATACATCCAAGTGAATGGCTGCCCACTCTCCCCAGTCCCGCAAGCTTGATTCTGATCTGTCCTTCAAACGTCAGATCCAAGCCCTTTCCGCTTGCTACTGACTCCAACTCCAAAGTATATCAGGGATCTGCACATTCCTCAACCATGAATCTAGAAAAACACCACTGCACGCCCTCATCATCTCCCGCCTCGACTACTACAAGCTCCTGCTCTGTGGCCTCCATTCTACCACTCTTGCACCCCTCCAATCTATCCTAAACTGTTCTGGCTGATTAATCCACCTGTCAACCCATTATTCCCAGGCTTCTCCCCTCTGTCAATCCCTTCGCTGGCTCCCTGTTGTCCAGAGACTCCAGTTGAAAAGCTTAACTTTAGCATACCAAGCCATCGAAAAGCTGTCTCCTCCATACATGTGTGACCTAGTCTCCCTGTACTAGTTACCTGTACGCAACCTCCCTTCCTTCCAAGATCTCCTTTTCTACTTCCCTCTTATCTCATCTTGCCACATTCGCATGCAAGATTTGTCCTGTGCATCTCCTGTGGCACCAGTCAATTGTCCCAGCACAACAGCGGCTTTCTGCTTACCAGTCATTGAGTACATATCCAGTACACCGCGGTAATGGCTTCGATGTTGTTCACCACAGTTTAAATACAGTTCAATATGGCACACAGAACACGGTGGCAACAGGCACGAAATCCTGTTCGTGACGCCAGGAAGAGAGATGTGTCACCCCATTGGGGATATAGAGGACTCGGTACCCGGGCCTTTTACCTTGCTTAGGATGTCACGGCAGTCGACTCCCGGGCCCGTACTCTGGGGTCTCTCTTGAAAAAGGGGTGTTTAGTGTATGGTTTGTTTCGTGACGCCACCTGTGGTTTCCGGTAATGGTTACCGGCGCTGCTGAAGACCTCCGGGGGTGATGAGATGGCAGCTGGGATGTTTCTGCTCCCCACAGGCAGAGCGGACCCCCGGGGCAGAGATGATGGAGAGATGGCCAGGTCAGGGGGAATGACTGACACGTACGCAGGGGGTTCGCTTCAGTACCTTTACTGGTGTAACTGCAGGTATGGTCCTGGGTACTTGCTAGGAAGAGTGCACTTCAGGACTTCTCCCCAGTGAGCGGGTATAAGGCCTCCTGATCGGTGTCTCCCTCTCTCTAAGCTTCTAGCCAGCCTGGAACTTGGCCTAGCTTCTGTGTTGTGTTGCTCTCTCACCTGACCGCTTGATAGTAGGACCTTTTTTTTTCAACCACTATCCCTGGATGCTGGGGCCTTCGTGGTTCCTAGTCCTGTTATTGCTGGTAGCTTCAGGATGACCAGGGGTCTGGAAGCCTCCTGGTATGCCGGTTGTCTCTACTGGGTACAGAGGACCCTGTAGGCGCGGACCCGGTGTCTGGGTTGTGTCTTGGGGTGAGCCTATGATGCTCCTCTGCCCCCTCAACTCCTCTCTCCTCTCCTCTTTGCCTCCGGCCACACTCGGGGCACTCAGTACACAGCAGCCCACGTGCTGATTCTTCACTGGTCTAAGTGCCATGCCAGCACACTCTCTGACTAACTAACTGCCTAACTCCACCCTCCATATATATATATCCCTAACAGGCTCCCTCTGGTGGTATGAGGTGGAAGGGTGGAGGTGTTTGTTTGTAACGAGGGCCTCTTGTGGAGAAGTCCGTCCATGCACCCTTTTGGGTCCTGTGGTACCTGTAGTAGCAGGGTGCCACACTCCCCTACTGTGTAACTCTCTACCCCAACACATCAAACTGTCGCCTACCATGGAACCCTTAAAAAAGAAGCTGAAGACCCACTTCTTGTGACAATCTGCGGTAAGCCTCGCTCCACCATACCGCTGCACGACTAACTGTACCCTGATCTACTGCACCCGCACCCATCCCTTGTACATTGTTTGTGCGCCCTCGCAGGCAGGGTCCTCTCTCCCCTTGTACCAGTCATTGACCCCTTTTCATGCCACGGAATAAATGTCGCTGTAATAGTAATAATAATTATAGTACTTGTACTCTGGGTCAATAAAAAGATTATAAAAAAAAAAAAAGATTATAATTGTTGGCACTTTCCTGGTGTCTACCCTTTATTTGATGTGTTTTGGGTCTGTTTGAAGGTGTTGCATATGGTTTTTTTTGTCCCCCCATTGAATCCTATGGTGTTTGGCAATGTTCGATGAACATTCGACGAATAAATTCGGCGAATGTCTAAATATTTGGCGAGCATTTCTGAACCGAACATTGAAATGTTCGCTCATCTCTAGTCATTTACATATAAGAAAAATGTGGATTTCTCTAGAAAAAGACATCAGATGGCAGATATCAAGGTATTATTTTATTCAGCTTCCTATGACCTGCATGCCCATGTAGACGGCTTAGGAGGGTTGATCTTACTGACAGATTCTTTTTAAAGAGCTTGAAGAACTTCTTTGTTAATAAAGAAGTGAAAGCTTTTTCGCTAGCCATCCAATAATTGTCCCTTTATTTAGGGAGCAGGAACAGTTTAGCTGTTTTGAAAGTGAATAAGTAATGGCTTCTCAATAAGGAATTAAAAAATTATCTATTTTTTCCAATCCGCAACAGATTTGCTATTCTCAAAATAAAAGGTTTCTATCAAGCCATTCTAAAACTATCCCATTATTTAGGGAATAGGAACAGGTTAGTTGTTTTCAAAGTGAAGAAGCAAAGGCTTGTTAATTAGCCATACAAAATATTCCTATTTTGGGAGCAGTTTGTTGTTTGTGTATCCTCAATAGAGTACACTTTCCAGCAGCAATACAGTATAGCTATACAACAAACTGGACAAGCACAGGATATGATGTCTGGCATCTGTGAATGTCTAGCGGTCATGTATAACAATATGACGGGCCGGGCAAAGAGATGTCTGGCAGTGTAGGGTCAGCAACAACAGTCTCAGCACCGGCAGTGCAGTGGGCTGTTTCTTGGAATTGTCTACAAGGTGCATTTTACCTTTCATGTCCCACTGATGCAAATGTTTTGAACGCTAGTGATGCACTTTCACAAGCAGGCCAGGTGGTGAATGGTGACGTCTCTACACTAGGCGGCACCTAATTTACCTTTCACCTCCTCCACATTCTTCTCCATGAACATCTCCCCAGGTAAAGGGGCAGAACATTGTATGAAATTTCCCAGTTAATGTCTACCTCTAGTCTACAGCGCTTACAGTTCTTTCAGATGGAACAGCTCCTTCTGACAGAAGTGTGAACATTGCAGTCAACCAACAGACACTGATTTGCTGCAGCGATCACGTGACAAAACAATTATACATAACCGCCAGGAATGGCAACACAGAAATCTCAGGAAGAACACCGGTCCAGGCAATAAGTATAAAATATGTTTTTTTTTATGTTATTTGAGGCACTTAAGCAGATAAGAAGGAAAAAATTTAAATAGCATAAAAATACCGTATTTTTCGGACTGTAAGACGCACCAGACCATAAGACACACCTAGGTTTTAGAAGAGGAAAATAGAAAAAAAAATTAAGCAAAAAATGTGGTCACGATGCACTGTTAAGGGAGAGGGGGTCTGCTGCTGACACTGATATAGGGGTAATGTCTCCCAATTCAGATAAAATCCCCCATCCTGGTATATATGCCGCCCCTTCTTATTATATGTGGCCCCCATCCCCATCCTGGTATGCATGGCACCCCTCCATCCTGATATGCATGGCACCCCTCCATCCAGGTATGCATGGAACCCCTCATCCTTATCCTGGTATGCATGGCACCCCTCATCCCTATCCTGGTATGCATGGAACCCCTCATCCTTATCCTGGTATGCATGGCACCCCTCATCCCTATCCTGGTATGCATGGCACCCCTCATCCCTATCCTGGTATGCATGGTAAAGCAATCCCTATCTTGGTATGCTTGGCACCCCTCATCCTTATCCTGGTATGCATGGCAACCCTCATCCTTATCCTGGTATGCATGGCACCCCTCATCCTTATCCTGATATGCATGGCACCCCTCCATCCTGGTATGCATGGAACCCCTCATCCTTATCCTGGTATGCATGACACCCCTCATCTCTATCCTGGTATGCATGGTACAGCAATCCCTATCCTGGTATGCATGCCACCCCTCATCCTTATCCAGGTATGCATGGCACCCCTCATCCTTATCCAGTATGTATGGCACAGCAAGTGGGGGTGAATATTCATGTCCTTTAATAGTGGGCACACGTGATCGCCCGGCAGCAGCAGAAGCCGCGCTGCCGATACACTGTGTGCCGCTATTAAGGAGAATGAATATTCAGTGCTCCCACGCCTCATTTTCTTTAGCAGCGGGAACAGTGTAACACCCCACACACTATATATATATATATATATATACCCCCTCCCCAACATTCTGACTATAAGATGCACCCCCCATTTTCCTCCAAAATTTTGGAGGAAAAAAGTGCGTCTTATAGTCTGAAAAAATGCGGTAATTTATAAAAATGTCTAAAAATTATTTATAAAAATTAGTAAAATTGCTTAAGTTGTTGCCGAAGTTCATTCATGTATATATTTATTCCAGAATCAAGATATGCAAGGAACCATTCATATTCTTCTAGAAAAATTTATCTTCGTGCAAGAAGTTCTGTAACCAAGTTTTCATCTCCTCAAACGGAAACTGCAAAGATGTATGCTGTGGGTACAAGAGTATAATTCAGCAGATTACAACCTTTCGAGAAGAATTATTTGTTTTTCAGAGGACAACAAACAGTTGAAATGTCTGGAAAGTGTCTAAAAAAACCTTTTATTTGCACGTAATTTGAACTTTGTCTACTGATTTTATGGCACTGAACTGTGATGTGAATGTATTACATGGAATCATAGAAAGGTAGCGTTGGAAGGAACCTCCAGTGTCATCTGATCCAACCCCTTGCTCTATGCAATAATGATAAAAAGAATAAAAGAATGGATACAAGTACTGTGTGAAACTGAATATAGTCAGCATTGGTAGATTTGGCAATATAACACTGCAGGGGTGGGATTCAATTGTTTAACAACAAGTTTCCTTTTTGTATTAAGAAACCACACCAATTTAAAATCCATGCCCATTTTAAAGCCACACCCATTTTTTGCTAGCCACTCACATTTTCCTCAACCACAAAATACAAGTAACAGTAACTAAAAGAAAAGGTGCTTTACCCTTCTTACCCCCACCTGAATCTTCATTTATAGTCTCATTGCCTCCTGTCCGGCACACATTGTCTCAGTCACTTCTTAGTATGGTGGATAGTTTTAAAGGGTTTTCTACAAGTTTTGAAAATTAGTACTAAATGAACCCTGCTCAAATTGGAAAGGATGACCTCCTGTCCATCTGTCACCTCAACTGTGTGCTGCAACTAATCTCTGGCCTCAGTATCAAACATGTGCAAAATAACATTCCACCATGACCAGACAACATTTTAACTTTACATAGTGACCATATACTACCACATAGTGGGGACAAATACCGCCACACGCTAAGCAGACCAGATATTACCCCTACATTGTGACCAAATATTACCACATATTTGGAACAAATACCGCCACACCATGACCAGACCACATATTACCACCACATAGAGACCAAATAATACCACATACTAGGGACAAATACTGCCACACCATGACTCAACCACATATTACCACCACATAATGACCAAATACTATATAGTAACCGAATACTACAAAACTGATCATTAATAAAAAAAAACACAATACTAATAACACTAATATTACCATAAGTGCCATCATACACAGAAGCTCTGTAAATTTTGTCAGTGTGCAGGTAATACAGTGACAAACCATTGAAATTATACACAGGAGCTCTGTATATAGCGTATAATGTACAGGTAATACAGGGATCACCAGAGACATTATACAGGGTTATACAGGGGAGCTCTGTATATAGTGTCAGCGTACAAGTAATACAGAGATCAGCAGTGACATTATACACAGAAGCTCTGTATATACAGTACTATATAGTGTAAGTGTACAGGTAACACACTGACTTACCAGTAACATCTGTAGTTGAAGTGATTCATCTTCGCTTTTCTTCTTCATCCAGCTCAGAAAATAACACATAGTCATCTATAGCTGATTGCTTCTAGAGCACATTCCCCACTTTTTTGCCGACTTCTACACTTCACAAGATGAAGAAAAAAAGTGACATAGAACTGCCCTGCACAGTAACAGTACCGCCCCCCATTTAAAAAAATATCCTTAAAAATAAAATTCATCACAGCAGTAATGATATCCTTTCATTAGCCCCTACAGTAATAATGTCCCTCTATCCTGGCCCCATCCTCTAATAATGTCCTGTTTCCTGGCCCCTTCCTATAATAATGTCCCCTTCCTGTAATAATGTCCTTCATCCTGATACCTTTCTGTAATTAAGTCCTCCATCATGGGCCCCTTCCTGTAATAATGTCCCCATCCTGAGCCCTTCCTGTAATGTCCCTCATCTTGGGTCTCTTTATTTAATAATATGCCCATCTTGGCCCCTTTCTGTAATCATTTAACCCATTCTGGGCCTCTATGTCCTCCATCCTTGACCCATATTTCTCCATATTGGTCCCCATATGTCTCCATCCTGTCCCCATATGTCTCCATCCTGGTCTCGACACGTCTCCATCCTGGTGCACATATGTCTACATCCTGGTCCCCATATGTCTCCATTCTGGTCCCCAAATGTCTCCATCCTGGTCACATATGTCTCCATCTTTGTGCCCATATGTCTGTCCCCCATATTACGGCTTCTGAGTAAAAAATAAAAAATGTTTCTTCTTACCTGGCCACAGTCAAGCGGCTTTCTCTTCCTTCCTTCATATGCGATGCACACGGGCCGGCGCATGGCTGGGACGTCATATGCTGGTGATGGCCGCGTTGACTTCAGCTGCTGGCCTCTGATTGGCTGGCAGCTGTTAACTATTGCAGTGCAGGAAGCCAGTGGCTTTCTGTACCGCAATATATTTCAACTGAATGTGTGTCTGAGGATGCACATTCAGTTGAAAACTGTGGGCCAAGAAACTGGATTGGGCTGCCGCTTCTTCTCAGTTCAGGGAACTGGCTGAAATTGCAACCATCGGTTCCCCGGAGAAAACTGGCCGAATCCCACCCCTGTACCACTGTTATAACTAATAATGATTGAGACAATTAAAAGGATTGAGAATCTCAAATTTCTACACTGTATCAACTAAGACGTAGAATGACAATTACTAAAGTAATGATGTAATATAGCTGCTATATCTGAAAGTTCATTGGACAGTTCTTGGTTTTATTGGACTCATGCGCATGGAACATATGCTCTAACTTATTTACTTGCTAAATACTTTCAGCCAGGGCACATTAATCTTATGTTGAACGCTTCATCTGTCATGACCTCGGTTTAACAGCAATACAGCTAGTAATTCTGAATTGATTCCCAAAAAATCCTCTCACACATCGAACACAGGATAACAGCAAACTCCATCAACATACCTCCTCCATAGAGCAAATTTTCTGAAACATAGCTTGAACAGTATTAAACTAACATCTTTGTATGGCTACTTTTCCTGCATGGGCAGAAGTCAAAATTAGCATCTGCTGCACAAAAATACACATACAGTACAATGAACATCAATGCAACAATACTAGAGTTTCATAGATTATAGACCTTTCTTTCCATATTCAAAATCATTATACCTGAGAGAGAACATACCAGTTTAAATAAAATATTGTCCCATTACATATCCCACCAGGCTCCCAGCCACAAACCCATACTAGTTAAGACTCATGAGATTTTTTACTCAATGTGTTCTCATTGGTATATAGCAACTTCATCGCAGCTACAGGTATATCAAACCAATGTGTTTCTCTAAATGCCACAATGGATACATCATTGAGTATGGGGTCTGGGTAGCTCTTTTAATATTCATAATCAGCTGCTTGGTTTCTGTATTTCCACTAAAATAATTAAGGAACAAAGAGATTCTACTTCCATTACCAGTTAAATTGTTGTGGCTATGTGCTTTCCTCAGTATAATGTCTCTGTACTTGAAATTTAGGATACGTTTTAATATACAGTGAGGGAAATACACACGTTGTCAAAATTGTTGGTACCCCTCGTTTAATGAAAGAAAAACCCATAATGGTCACATGAATAACTTGAATCTAACAAAAGTAATAATAAATTAAAAATCTATGAAAATGAGCAAATGAAAATCAGTCATTGCTTTTCAACCCTGTTTCCACAGAATTAAAAAAAAAATTAAACTCATGAAATAGGCCTGGACAGAAATGATGGTACCGTTAACTTAATATTTTGTTGAACAACCTTTTGAAGCAATCACTGCAATCAAACGATTCCTGTAACTGACAATGAGACTTCTGCACCTCTCGACAGGTATTTTGGCCCACTCCTCATGAGCAAACCGCTCCAGTTGTCTAGTGTTTGAAGGTTGCCTTTTCCAGATGGCATGTTTCAGCTCTTTCCAAAGATGCTCAATTTAGGTCAGGACTCATAGAAGGCCACTTCAGAATTGTCCAAGTTTTCCTCTTAGCCATTCTTGGGTGTTTTTAGCTGTGTGTTTTGGGTCATTATCCTTTTGCAAGACCCATGACCTGCGACTAAGACCAAGCTTTCTGACAGTGGGCAGCACATTTCTCTCTAGAATCCCTTGATAGTCTTGAGATTTCATTGCACCCTGCACAGATTCAAGACACCCTGTGCTAGATGCAGCAAAGCAGCCCCAGAACATAACAGCGCCTTCTTCATGTTTCACAGTAGGGTCAGTGTTCTTTTCTTGATATGCTTCATATTTCCGTCTGTGAACATAGAGCTGATGTGCCTTGCCAAAAACATCCATTTTTATCTCATCTGTCTATAGGACATTCACCCAGAAGCTTTGTGGCTTGTCAACATGTAGTTTGGCAAATTCCAGTCTGGCTTTTTTATGATTTTTTTTCAACAATGGTGTTCTCCTTAGTCGTCTCCCATGAAGTCCACTTTGGATCAAACAACGACGAATGGTGCAATCTGACACTGATGTTCCTTGAACTTGAAGTTCACCTTTAATCTCTTTAGAAGTTATCCTGGGCTCTTTTGTTACCATTCGTATTACCTGTCTCTTTTATTTGTCATCAATTTTCCTCCTACGGCCATGTCCAGGGAGGTTGGCTACAGTCCCATGGATCTTAAATTTCTGAATAATATGTGCAACTGTAGTCACAGGAACATCAAGCTGCTTGCAGATGGTCTTATAACCTTTACCTTTAACATGCTTGTCTATAATTTTCTTTTTAATCTCCTGGGACAACTCTTTCCTTTGCTTCGTCTGGTCCATGTTGAGTGTGGTACACACCATGTCACCAAACAGCACAGTGAGTATCTGTTGCCCTATATACAGGCCCACTGACTGATTACAAGATTGTAGAGACATGTGATGCTAATTAGTGGACACAACTTGATTTAACATGTCCCTTTTGTCTCATTATTTTCAGGGGTACCATCATTTCTGTCCACGCCTATTTCATGAGCTTAATTTTTTTGAAAATTCTGTGGAAGCAGGGTTGAAAAGCAATGTCTGACTTTCATTTGTTAATTTTCATAGATTTTTAATTTATTATTACTAGTGATGAGCGAGCACTAAAATGCTCGGGTGCTCGAAGCTCGGGTCGAGCACATTGGAATACTCGGGTGCTCGACCCGAGCAACGAGCCCAATGTAAATCTATGGGAAACTCAAGCATTTTTCTGGTGGTCCCCCCCGGCGGTCTGCAGAAGGTCAAAAAATGCCCAAATCGATGGGAACAGTGCTCAATTAAACGTCAGGCAGGCAAAATATATAGGCAGACAGGCAGGCAGGGTATATAGGAGGGTGCATGAAAAACATAGCAGGGCAATTGGAACACACCAGTGCCCTCCGATTTTCATGCCCCCGTCTCTTTAAAAAAGCCGGCCGGCAATTCATCAGCGGCATACACTGGTACCAGACAATTTAGAACAGAAAGAATAGAGAATCACACATAGATTAGATAGATAGAAACATGTCAGTCACATATATAATAAGTACAGTGATAGTGTTGATTACTGTACTTGTCATTTAGTGTTAAAATAAAGGATTTATTAAAAAAAAAATTGGCGTGGGGTTCCCCGTAATTTTAGTCTCTAGCGGAGGTTAAGCAGACAGCTGGGGCAGATGTTTGAAGCCTGGGAAGGGGGTAATACCCACGGAGCTTCCCAGGCGACTAATATCAGCCCCCAGCTGAATACCTAGCCTTTACTAGCTATTAAAATGGGGGACCACCCCAAAAAATGACGTGGGGTCCCCCCTATTTTAATAGCTAGCAAAGGCTAGGCAGACAGCTGGGGGCAGATCTTAATAGCCCAGGAAGGGTGCCATGAATATTGGCCCCATCCCAGGCTTGAAACACCAGCCGTCAGCCGCCCCAGAAATGGTGCATCCATAGGATGCGCCAATTATGACACTTAGCCTCGCTCTTCCCACTGCCCTGTAGCGGTGGCAGTGGGGTAATAGGGCTGGAGTTGATGTCAGCTTATAATGCCAGCTGACATCAAGCCCAGGTTAGTAATGGAGAGGCGTCTATAAGACACCCCCATTACTAACCCCATAGTCAAAGTTAAAAAAAACAAAAAAAACACGCAGAATAAAGTCCTTTAATTGAAATAAACACACAATTCTTTAATGTTCTAAATTAAACCATACTTACTGTAACATCCCTGGTGGCGTGCTTGCATAGTGCACCACCTCCCACTATGCAAGACCGCAATCTTACCTGTCAGTCCAGCCTGCAAATCTTGCTCCAGTTCATGCTGTGTGCATGCCTCTTGACTGACTGCTTAGGGCGGTGGCCCGGTTACTTCCTGATTCTTATAGCTGCTGTGGGCGCACCCCTAATACGTCTCCAGCCTATTGCTGTGAGTCACTGGATATTTAAACCCCCTCCACCCAGTAGGTGGTGCCTGAGCTACACTAACATTCAGTGTGCTCCTTGACTCTGATTCTTGTCTGTTTCTGCCATCTCTGGGGGCTGCATACCCAGGCTCGTTCTTGTATCTCTGTGCAGTAGCAGTTCCTGTCTGAACTGTATCCTAGCCTGTTACCTGTTTGTCTCTATGTCCATACCTTCCCTTTTCCTGCAGTATCTGAACCTGCACCTAACTCCAACTCGTTGTCTCTGTACTTCTGTTTGTGAGTTTTGTGTCCACTCACTACTTCATAGGAAGTACCTTGTGTGTATCTGGTTCTGCTTGTCCCTTTTCCCTTCCTCCGTATCTTCCTGTATTTTCCAGTCTGTTCCATGTGAACAGAGCCCTGTCCTCTCTGCCATGCCCACCGCTCCAGCGGTTTCTCTCTGCTCTGCCTTGCCCACCGCTCCTGCAGCTTCTCTCTGCTCTGCCTTGCTCACCGCACCAGCGGTTTCTCTCTGCTCTGCTTTGCCCACCGCTCCGGCGGCTTCTCTCTGCTCTGCCTTGCCCACCGCTCCGACGGCTTCGCTCTGCTCTGCCTTGCCCACCGCTCCGGCGGCTTCTCTCTGCTCTGCCTTGCCCACCGCTCCGGTGGTTCCGCTCTGCTCTGCCTTGTCCACCGCACCTGCGGTTTCTCTCTGCTCTGCCTTGTCCACCGCTCCGGCGGTTCCGCTCTACTCTGCCTGGCGCACCGCACCTGCGGCTTTCGCTCCGCTCTGCTTGTTCAACGCACCAGCAGTTCCTCTCTGCTCTGCCTTGTCCTCCGCTCCGGCGGTTTCGCTTTACTCTGCTTGTCTACCGCATCTGCGTCTCTGTACCTATCTCCCAGTCTGTACTGGACCCTATCCAGCCTGCGCTCCAACCTGCTAGTACATCCCGGTCTGCACTCCAGACATGCTTGCCAGTGCCCACCTGTCTGCATACCAGCCGTGCTTGCCAGTGCCCACATGTCTGCATACCAGCCGTGCTTGCCAGTGCCCACCTGTCTGCATACCAGCCGTGCTTGCCAGTGCCCAACTGTCTGCATACCAGCCGTGCTTGCCAGTGCCCACCTGTCTGCATACCAGCCGTGCTTGCCAGTGCCCACCTGTCTGCATACCAGCCGTACTTGCCAGTACCCACCTGTCTGCATATCAGCCATACTTGCCAATACCCACCTGCCCGTATGCCAGTCTAACCTGCCTGTTCCTGCATTCCCCGGTGTGGGTCAACAACTGTGACCGGGGTTTGACCTGGAGTCGCACCTGGTCCCTCTGCTCGGTTCCTCCTTGGTCCACGGAATCGACTAAGCCGCCGTGCCACCTTGGTCGGATCGGGTTGATACTTAGTTACGCCCCTCCAGGCACTCCTCGGTTCATGGTACAGTGGGATCACTAATCACGCTCACGGCAGTCAGTCCGGGCGCGAGCGTAACACTTACCATCACGCCCATTCCAGCTGAAGCCAACGATCTTTTGCAATAAAAATAACATAATAAACCAACCTCATCCTTACCTTTCCATGGTTCCCAGGATGGCTCCAGCTCTGCTACATTCACATGACAGGTTGGATCGCAGCCAAAAGCTGCCATCCAGCTTGCCATGCCGCAGACACTGAGAAGCGCAGGCATGCTTGCGCTCCTCAGTGTCTGGCTGTGACGGCATCCAGATGAGCCGAGTTCATGTCCAATGAACTCAGCTCTCCTCATGCACGTCACTGACAGCGTGGAAGAATTCTCCTGCGCATGCGGTGAGCGTGAGAGAATTCTCTTGCGCATGCTGAGCGCTGCCATCCAGCTTGTCATCCTTCAGAGACACTAAAGAGCGCAAGCATGCCTGCGCTCTGCAGTGTCTATGAAGGATGGCATGCTGGATGGCAGCGCTCAGCTGCGATCCAACCTGTCATCTCAATGCCATCCCAGCGTGGGAGAATTCTCCTGCTCAAGCGCTGAGCGCAGGAGAATTCTCCCACGATGTCAATGATGTGCATGAGGTGAGCCGAGTTCATTGGACATGAGCTCACCTCATGCACGTCACTGACAGCGTGGGAGAATTCTCCTGCACTCACCGCATGCGTAGGAGAATTCTCACACGCTGTCAGTGACGTGCATGAGGTGAGCTGAGTTCATTGGACATGAACTCGGCTCATCTGGATGTCGTCACAGCCAGACACTGAGGAGCACAAGCATGCCTGTGCTTCTCAGTGTCTGCGGCATGGCAAGCTGGATGGCAGCTTTCGGCTGCGATCCAGCCTGTTATGTGAATGTAGCAGAGCTGGAGCCGTCCTGGGAACCATGGAAAGGTAAGGATGAGGTTTCTTTATTATTTTACTTTTATTGCAGAAGACATTGGTTCAGCTATATTGGGCGTGATGGTAAGTATGGTTTAATTTAGAACATTAAAGAATTGTGTGTTTATTTCAATTAAAGGACTTTATTCTGGGTGTTTGTGTTTTTTTTTTAACTTTGACTATGGGGTTAGTAATGGGGATGTCTTATAGACGCCTCTCTATTACTAACCTGGGCTTGATGTCAGCTGGCATTATAAGCTGACATCAACCCCAGCCCTATTACTCCACTGCCACCACTACAGGGCAGTGGGAAGAGTGAGGCTAAGTGCCAGAATTGGCGCATCTTATGGATGCGCCATTTCTGGGGCGGCTGACGGCTGGTGTTTCTAGCTGGGAGGGGGCCAATATTCATGGCACCCTTCCTGGGCTATTAATATCAGCCCCCAGCTGTCTGCCTAGCCTTTGCTAGCTATTAAAATAGGGGGGACCCCACGTCATTTTTTTGGGGGGTCCCCCATTTTAATAGCTGGTAAAGGCTAGGTATTCAGCTGGGGGCTGATATTAGTAGCCTGGGAAGCTCCGTGGGTATTAACCCCTTCCCAGGCTTCAAACATCTGCCCCAGCCATCTGCTTAACCTCTGCTAGAGACTAAAATTACAGGGAACCCTACGCCAATTTTTTTTTTAATAAATCCTTTATTTTAACACTAAATGACAAGTACAGTAATCAACACTGTCACTGTACTTATTATATATGTGACTGACATGTTTCTGTCTATCTAATCTATGTGTGATGCTCTATTCTTTCTGTTCTAAATTGTCGGGTACCGATATCTGCCGCTGATGAATTGCCGGCCGGCTTTTTTAAAGAGACGGGTGCATGAAAACACTATTATTTTTTTTTTTTAATAAATCCTTTATTTTAACACTAAATAACAAGTACAGTAACCAACACTGTCACTGTGCTTATTATATATGTGACTGACATGTTTCTATCTATCTAATCTATGTGTGATGCTCTATTCTTTCTGTTCTAAATTGTCGGGTACCGGTGTATGCATCTGCTGAATTGCCGGCTTTTCATGTTTCACTGTGAGCACTGTTCCCATCGATTTGGGCAATCTCTGTAATGCCACAATAACCACCATGGCTGTGACATTACAGTGAGTGGCAGACAATCCCTGCATGATTGGTGCTCTAAATAGCGCCAAACATGCAGGACAGGGACCCGAGTTCCCGCCCGATCATCTTGAAAGTACTCGGCGAGCTCCGAGCATCTCGAGTACTGAGATTCTCGGGCGAGTACCGAGCAGTGGCAAGCATGCTCGCTCATCACTAATTATTACTTTTGTCAGATTCAAGTTATTTCTGTGACCATTGTGGGTTTTTCTTCCATTAAACAAGGGGTACCAACAATTTTGACCACGTGTGTAAGTATTTGATCCCTTGTTGTTTTTGTAACTTTGCCCAAAGACATGAACAGTCTATAATTTTAAGGGTAGGTTAAATTTAACATTGAGAGATCAAATATCCAAAAAAACAAATCAAGAAAATCACATTGTATAAATTAGATAATTTTTTTTGCATTTTGGAATGTGAAATCAGTATTTGATCCCCTACAAACCATTATGAATTCTGGCTCCTACAGTTCTTACCTGCATTAAAGACAGCTGTCTTACATAGTTACCTGTATAAAAGACTCCTGTCCACAGACTCAATTAATCAGTCAGACTCTAACCTCTACAACATGGGCAAGACCAAAGAGGTTTCTAAGGATGTCAGGGACAAGATCATAGACCTGCACAAAGCTGGAATGGGCTACAAAACCATAAGTAAGACGCTGGGTGAGAAGGAGACAACTCTTGGTTCAATAGTAAGAAAATGGAAGAAATACAAAATGACTGACATTGATCTGGGGCACCATGCAAAAATCTCACCTCATGGGGTATCCTTGATCATGAGGAAGGTGAGAGATCAGCCTAAAACTACATGGGGGGGACTTGTTAATGATCTCAAGGCAGCTGGGACCACAGTCACCAAGAAAACCATTGGTAACACATTACACCTTAAAGGTTTAAAATCCTGCAGTGCCTGCATGGTCCCCCTGCTCAAGAAGGCACATGTGCAGGCCCGTCTAAAGTTTGCCAATGAACACCTGGATGATTCCGTGAGTTATTGGGAGAAGGTGCTGTGGTCAGATGAGACAAAAATTGAGCTCTTTGGCATTAACTCAACTCGCCGTGTTTGGAGGAAGAAGAAGGGTGAGTACAACCCTAAGAACATGGTCCCAACTGTGAAGCATGGTGGGGGAAACATTATACTTTGGGGGTGCTTTTCTGCAAAGGGGACATGATGACTGCACCGTACTGAAAGGAAGATGGATGGGGTCATGTATCGCGAGATTTTGGCCTACAACCTCCTTCCTTCAGTAAGAGCATTGAAGATTGGTCATGGCTGGGTCTTCCAGCAAGACAATGACCCAAAACATGCAGCCAAGGCAACAAAGTAGTGGCTCAAAAAGAAGCACAGTAAGATCATGGAGTGGCCTAGCCAGTCTCCAGACCTTTATCCCATAGAAAACTTATGGAGGGAGTTGAAGCTGCAAGTTGCCAACTGACAGCCTCAAAATCTTAATGATTTAGAGATGATCTGCAAAGAGGAGTGGGCCAAAATTCCTCCTGACATATGTGCAAACCTCATCATCAACTAGAAAAAACGTCTGACTGCTGTGCTTGCCAACAAGGTTTTGCCACCAAGTATTAAGTGTTGTTTGCCAGATTGATCAAATACTTATTTCTCACTGCAAAATGCAAAAAAAATTATCTAATTTATACAATGTAATTTTCTTGATTTTTTGGGGGATATTCTATCTCTCAATGCTAAAATTAACCTACCCTTAAAATTATAGACTGTTCATGTCTTTGTCAGTGGGAAAACTTACAAAAACAACAAGGGATCAAATACTTATTTTCCCCACTGTAGGACGTAGGGGTCTCTGATGGTGGCACTCTAGCGGGTACCCTGTGGGCAAGTTCAATAGTGAACAATATGTCAAAGTGTACTAAGGAGCCAGGTTTCAGAAAAGTCCTCTGGTCTTGACAGTCTACGTGCTCAGGGACCCCCAATATTCTGATGTTAATTCTACGTAATCTGTTTCCAAAGACCTTGGCTTTATTAGTTTAGAAAGACACATTTTGGATTACTTTCTTGAGATCCATTTTCGCTGGGAGCAGTTGATCTTCCACCTCTCCAACCTGCTTCATCACAGCAGTTATTAACTTTCCTGAGATCTCGGCAGATCATATATTCATCATCTGCTTGCACCTCAGGTCAGCCAATGCCCCCTTTGCTCATATTTCTAATAAGTAAAATATATTTAAATTTATGTGGATACATTTCAATAAAGAAAATGTCATCACTTTCATTAGTTGCATCATTAACTCAATGTTCCAGACACAATTTCACTTGTCATTGTTTTCCTGTTAATTCTCAGATGGTGATTGACCTTGGAGACACGCAGGGCACATTTACAGGGAATGAAGATAAGTAGATGTACAGAGAGCGGGTGTGGCATTTATTGAATGGAATTTGACACCTTTTGGTTTCCATTTGGAAATGTTGGAATATACTTAAAATTTACAAACTTTATACAGAAGTGATTTTTGTAAAGCCCTATTTACCGGTGTTTTATGATGAATTTTAGTTCCCAATGTGTCAGAATATATTTTATCTTTTATTATGTCATACCCGATGGGGTAAATTTTATACTAGTCTCCACTATTTAATGACTGGAACCCTGCAATGCAATGTAAAGTTGGAATATGGACGTTATGAAGACTGGAGTATAATATATTACACCAATACCATATAGAAAGCATTCATTAATACATATAAAATCACTGTGACAAACATAAATAAATATTATTAGCTTTTTGCTTGATTACTTTTATTAAATGTATTGTACTAAGTTTATGAGTTTGAGGATGAGTTTTACTTAAGGATAAGGGATACATTACTAATCACCGGGGTCTGACAGATGAGCACTTACCAATTTTAAGAAAGGTACTCTGGATGAAACAACAGAGGCAAAAAAAAAAAAGAAGTTCATTCGCTCTTTTCATTGTCTATGAGCCATCCCCGATACAGTATTTGAGTTCTGTACTCTGCTATCTCTAACAACCCCAATGAGATTAAATGGAGCAAGTTGTGAAAACTCACACTCAAAAGTCCCATTCTCTGGAACAGTGGAGTCCCAGCTGTTAGACCCCCAGAAATCAATCTATGCCCTGTTTTATGGATGGGAGAGAATTTACAAGCTTGGTACAAACTCTGTATATAAAGTTAATTGTTAAAAGAGATGGCAGAGGATGTAAGCACAGCAACACAAGACTGCTTCATCCAACAAAGATACAGAACTGATGAAGCTTATGCTCCCTGTAAAGGACCCCATATACAATGGACTAAAGTTGACTGAATATGCCAACATTGGCAGCATCGCCTGACAGTTTAATGTATATGGGAACTAGAGTCAATGGGCATCGATGAAAAATTTGGACCTGGGCCCCCAACCTGCATGTTGGTCAGATGTATGGGCCCTTGTAGCATTCTAGATCCCATAAAGACATGCGCGTTTGCCCCCTCATGCAATAATGTACCCATCATGGCCCCATCCTGTAATAATGTCCTCCATCCTGGGTCCCTTACTGGTACAATGGCCCCCATCATGGGCCCTTCCGTTTTTGTCCAGCACATTTTAAAAAGAAACAAATGATTATTCTTACTTTCTCCCACTCCCACAACATGTGGCATCCTCCTCTATAAGCGGCACAGAAGCTGGCAGCCTCTGATTTGCCAGCATGTATTGCAATGTCGGGAATCAGTGGATCTCTGAGCCACAGTACGTTTCAGCTGAATGTGCGTCCCATTATGCACATCCAGGTGAAATTAGTGCTGGCATCGACAGGCTCCCCTCCCGCATGGGCCCAGAAACAGTTGTACCCGCCACTCCTTCGACTGACTCTCCTACCACAGATGATGTTGGGTGATGCAAGGATCCAGCATGCTGAATTTCAAAGACTAACCCTTTTGTTCTCCCTGTAGATAAATTGCTGCCAGATTATTATGACAAAAGCGTTCTCAAAGAGAACACAGTACTGCTTGGACGAACATTCTTGTGTATGGGAGAGTCGGCAGAGATAGCTGTCACATAACCTATAGCATCTATAGTCTTATATGTAATTGTCACTGAAGACTGTGTTTTATTTTAACACAGTGGAATGTATAATACCAGATATAGTATAAAGATTTATAAAGAATGCATTTATTTGTGTTGGTCTTATCTCAAAAGATTGCACACAAAGTGTGGCCGATATTCATAGCAGGATACTTAACTTTGTGTCTAAAAAAAGATTGAATATAGTAAAAGAAATAACGTGCTTGGTTTGGAATTAAAGACATTGCTCTAAAACTAGGAGAAAGCAGCTCTGACAATTGTGCCCCAGCCTCGCTTTTGCCCTTTTCTCAGTTTACACAAATTATCAAATAAAATGTTGTAATGTACTAAAGTAAAGTATTGAAAAGGTCAAACAATGCAAACAAAGATGACGTCCTTTCAAGCATGAGATTTGTTGTACTTAGAGAATACAAATTTCAAGCTGCAATGCCTGGATTTTGAGGTTCATCATAAAATGAATATATTGCATGTATTAAGACTTAGGGTAATGATTTTTGAAGAAGTTGATATAATTGTAAGATATACTTGCTAAAAAAAATGTTTTGTAATGCCCTTATTCCTAAAAGTCTTAAAGTTAACATTGTTTAGAAAAGAAAAGTTGCAAAAAATAAAAATTGGACAAAATACAGTACTGAGCAAAAATTTTAGACTGGTGGAAAAATTAGAAGTGTTAATGCTTATTCACATGTCTGTGCCAACCAGTCTGATCACACGCCACTAAAGCACGGCCTGCCCATGGCTCTCCTGACCCGAGCCTGATACCTTCACATATTTCTATGAGGCTGTCGCGGTCCGAGATCGGACTGAAATCCATGGACGTCTGAATGAGCCCTTAAAATTAATCCATCGGCAGGCTTTTTTATTTAATCTGAGAGCAGCATAATATTGGGCATGAGATTCTGAATACAGCAATGTGTCACTTTTCAGGCTGTTTGCTGTAGTTTCAATGCAATCAGAATTTTATCAGCAGGAGATTATTACTGCCTGACTAGGTCTCAGATTCAGGCCAGACAGGTTAATCTGTGCAACCCCGCCCCCACCACTGATTGGTAACTTGCTGACAATGTACAGTGTACACAGGAAGCTGTCAATCAGGGGTGTGGGAAGCTGTCAATCAGGGGTGTGGGTGATGTTATACAGGTCTCAGTATTCTGACCACTGCTACATCTACTGCGGAGAAAACAGGAATTATATCAAAACTGCACCGAGCAGTCCGGTAAGTGATACATCAATGGAAGCTTGCAAGCTCTGTGCCCCTACATCCTGCTGTTCTCATAGTACATAGCAAAAACCTGTTGACAGATTCCCTTTAATAGCTTATTTGTACCAATTAAAATGCAAAGTGAATGAACAAAAGGGAGATATAAATCATAACATTATCTGGTGTGGGCATCCCTTGCATTTAAAACAGCATGAAAGTATTATTTCTTCTAAGCACACTTGTGTACAGTTTTTGAAGGAACTCGGAAGACAGGTTATTTTAAAACTTGGAAAACTAACCACAGATCGTCTGTGGATGTAAACTTGCACAAATACTTCTGTCTCTTCATATAATTCTATATCGATTTGATGAAAAAGTTAAACCTTGGACAAGGAAACAATCCATCATGTAATGCCATCAAGGAAACATCTGTTTCTAAATAGAGATGAGCGGTGTTCGACTCGAACTGTTCGCCAATCTCAAATTCGAGCTGTTTTGGGCGGTGCTCGAGCAGTTCGGCGAACACGAACGATTTGAAAAAAATTCGGCTGTTCGAGGTTATGTTCGATAACTGTTCGTGCACCAAAATCATAACTGGATTTTTTCTCAGTAATGCTGAAAATTAATGTTAATACGCAGTTTGAGTGTACAGCGGGGCGGGGGGAGGGGCAGGGGATGGATCTCTGCAGGAATAATGAAGATCTCCATTTTTTTTCTCTTTCCCGCATTTACAGTGGGGAGGTGCAGTGTGTCAGCCTATCAGCAGTGCACACACGGAGCGAACAGCTTTTTTTCACACAAGCAAGGGCATGTGTCATTGGCAGTGTTTGTCACATGTCCTTGCCCTATAAGACCCAGCCATTTTCCCCGTCGCCACCATTTTCTCACTGCTGCAGCTGCGTGTTAGACGGCACCGCTGTTGCTGTGTGCGCTATACTTTGTTAATTTCAAGCCAATTTTCGCACAAATCTACAGATAGCTTGGGAGTAGGGAAGAGTTGTGATTGCAGTCCTTTTAAGGACTAGGTTACATCATTTCCTATGACTTTTACCAGGCAGGTCTGTGCTCTTAAATAGATAGGTTGGGAGTAAAGACTAATTGTAATTGCAGTCCTTTTCAGGGCTAGGTTACATCAGTTCCTATCACTTTTTGCCAGGCAGGTCTGTGCCAGTGCTGTGCAAGTTTTTTTCACAGCATTTGGCTAAATCTAGCAAAGCAAATCCTTTTTGGCCTATTGCAGAGTGTGTTAGTTAGTGGAGTAGCCTAACTGTGTTGCAAGCTACACCACCTGTGTATAGAATACAAATTTTTTTACTGCACCTAGTGAAGTAAAACCTTTTGGGCATAGCATCATTCTATTAGTCCATCTATACTAACCTCCACCAGGTTACAAATTCAATATAATTTTTTTCTGCATCGAGCTCTGAAAAAATATTTAGGCTTCTAGCAGTGTGTGGGACTTGTTCTATTAGTCCATCTATACTGACCTCCATCAGGTTGCAAATTCAATATAATTTTTTCTGCATTTAGCTCTGAAAAAATATTTCAGCTTGTAGCAGTGTGTGGGACTTGTTCTATTAGTCCATCTATACTAACCTCCACCAGGTTGCAAATTTAATATAAATTTTTTCTGCATCTAGCTCTGAAAAAATATTTCGGCTTCTAGCAGTGTGTGGGACTTGTTCTATTAGTCCATCTATACTGACCTCCATCAGGTTGCAAATTCAATATAATTTTTTTCTGCATCTAGCTCTGATAAAATATTTCGGCTTCTAGCAGTGTGTGGGACTTGTTCTATTAGTCCATCTATACTGACCTGCATGAGGTTGCAAACTCAATATAATTTTTTTCTGCATCTAGCTCTGAAAGAATATTTCAGCTTGTAGCAGTGTGTGGGACTTGTTCTATTAGTCCATCTATACTAACCTCCACCAGGTTGCAAATTCAATATAATTTTTTTCTGCATCTAGCTCTGAAAAAATATTTCGGCTTCTAGCAGTGTGTCGGACTTGTTCTATTAGTCCATCTATACTGACCTCCAACAGTTTGCAAATTCAATATAATTTTTTTCTGCATCTAGCTCTGAAAAAATATTTCAGCTTGTAGCAGTGTGTGGGACTTGTTCTATTAGTCCATCTATACTAACCTCCACCAGGTTGCAAATTCAATATAATTTTTTTCTGCATGGAGCTCTGAAAAAATATTTAGGCTTCTAGCAGTGTGTGGGACTTGTTCTATTAGTCCATCTATACTGACCTCCATCAGGTTGCAAATTCAATATAATTTTTTTCTGCATCTAGCTCTGAAAAAATATTTAGGCTTCTAGCAGTGTGTGGGACTTGTTCTATTAGTCCATCTATACTGACCTCCATGAGGTTGCAAATTCAATATAATTTTTTTCTGCATCGAGCTCTGAAAAAATATTTAGGATTCTAGCAGTGTGTGGGACTTGTTCTATTAGTCCATCTATACTGACCTCCATCAGGTTGCAAATTCAATATAATTTTTTTCTGCATCTAGCTCTGAAAAAATATTTCGGCATTTAGCATTGTGTGGGACTTGTTCTATTAGTCCATCTATACTGACCTCCATCAGGTTGCAAATTCAATATAATTTTTTTCTACATGTAGCTCTGAAAAAATATTTCAGCTTGTAGCAGTGTGTGGGACTTGTTCTATTAGTCCATCTATACTAACCTCCATCAGGTTGCAAATTCAATATAATTTTTTTCTGCATCTAGCTCTGAAAAAATATTTCGGCTTCTAGCAGTGTGTGGGACTTGTTCTAATAGTCCATCTATACTGACCTCCATCAGGTTGCAAATTCAATATAATTTTTTTCTGCATCTAGCTCTGAAAAAATATTTCGGCTTCTAGCAGTGTGTCGGACTTGTTCTATTAGTCCATCTATACTGACCTCCAACAGTTTGCAAATTCAATATAATTTTTTTCTGCATCTAGCTCTGAAAAAATATTTCAGCTTGTAGCAGTGTGTGGGACTTGTTCTATTATTCCATCTATACTAACCTCCACCAGGTTGCAAATTCAATATAATTTTTTTCTGCATGGAGCTCTGAAAAAATATTTAGGCTTCTAGCAGTGTGTGGGACTTGTTCTATTAGTCCATCTATACTGACCTCCATCAGGTTGCAAATTCAATATAATTTTTTTCTGCATCTAGCTCTGAAAAAATATTTAGGCTTCTATCAGTGTGTGGGACTTGTTCTATTAGTCCATCTATACTGACCTCCATCAGGTTGCAAATTCAATATAATTTTTTTCTGCATCGAGCTCTGAAAAAATATTTAGGCTTCTAGCAGTGTGTGGGACTTGTTCTATTAGTCCATCTATACTGACCTCCATCAGGTTGCAAATTCAATATAATTTTTTTCTGCATCTAGCTCTGAAAAAATATTTCAGCATTTAGCATTGTGTGGGACTTGTTCTATTAGTCCATCTATACTGACCTCCATCAGGTTGCAAATTCAATATAATTTTTTTCTGCATCTAGCTCTGAAAAAATATTTCAGCTTGTAGCAGTGTGTGGGACTTGTTCTATTAGTCAATCTATACTGACCTCCATCAGGTTGCAAATTCAATATAATTTTTTTCTGCATCTAGCTCTGATAAAATATTTCGGCTTCTAGCAGTGTGTGGGACTTGTTCTATTAGTCCACCTATACTGACCTCCATCGGGTTGCAAATTCAATATAATTTTTTTCTACATGTAGCTCTGAAAAAATATTTCAGCTTGTAGCAGTGTGTGGGACTTGTTCTATTAGTCCATCTATACTAACCTCCATCAGGTTGCAAATTCAATATAATTTTTTTCTGCATCTAGCTCTGAAAAAATATTTCAGCTTGTAGCAGTGTGTGGGACTTGTTCTATTAGTCAATCTATACTGACCTCCATCAGGTTGCAAATTCAATATAATTTTTTTCTGCATCTAGCTCTGATAAAATATTTCGGCTTCTAGCAGTGTGTGGGACTTGTTCTATTAGTCCATCTATACTGACCTCCATCAGGTTGCAAATTCAATATAATTTTTTTCTACATGTAGCTCTGAAAAAATATTTCAGCTTGTAGCAGTGTGTGGGACTTGTTCTATTAGTCCATCTATACTAACCTCCACCAGGTTGCAAATTCAATATAATTTTTTTCTGCATCGAGCTCTGAAAAAATATTTAGGCTTCTAGCAGTGTGTGGGACTTGTTCTATTAGTCCATCTATACTGACCTCCATCAGGTTGCAAATTCAATATAATTTTTTTCTGCATCTAGCTCTGAAAAAATATTTCGGCTTCTAGCAGTGTGTGGGACTTGTTCTATTAGTCCATCTATACTGACCTCCATCAGGTTGCAAATTCAATATAATTTTTTTCTGCATCTAGCTCTGAAAAAATATTTCAGCCTGTAGCAGTGTGTGGGACTTGTTCTATTAGTCCATCTATACTGACCTCCATCAGGTTGCAAATTCAATATAATTTTTTTCTGCATCTAGCTCTGAAAAAATATTTCGGCTTCTAGCAGTGTGTGTGACTTGTTCTATTAGTCCATCTATACTGACCTCCATCAGGTTGAAATTTCAATATAATTTTTTTCTGCATCTAGCTCTGAAAAAATATTTCGGCTTCTAGCAGTGTGTCGGACTTGTTCTATTAGTCCATCTATACTGACCTCCATCAGGTTGCAAATTCAATATAACTTTTTTCTGCATCTAGCTCTGAAAAAATATTTTGGCTTCTAGCAGTGTGTGGGACTTGCTCTATTAGTCCATCTATACTGACCTCCATCAGGTTGCAAATTCAATATAGTTTTTTTCTGCATCGAGCTCTGAAAAAATATTTAGGCTTCTAGCAGTGTGTGGGACTTGTTCTATTAGTCTATCTATACTAACCTCCACCAGGTTGCAAATTCAATATAATTTTTTTCTGCATTGAGCTCTGAAAAAATATTTAGGCTTCTAGCAGTGTGTGGGAATTGTTCTTTTAGTCCATCTATACTGACCTCCATCAGGTTGCAAATTCAATATAATTTTTTTCTACATCTAGCTCTGAAAAAATATTTCAGCTTGTAGCAGTGTGTGGGACTTGTTCTATTAGTCCATCTATACTAACCTCCACCAGGTTGCAAATTCAATGTAATTTTTTTCTGCATCTAGCTCTGAAAAAATATTTCGGCTTCTAGCAATGTGTGGGACATGTTCTATTAGTCCATCTATACTGACCTCCATCAGGTTGCAAATTCAATATAATTTTTTTCTGCATCTAGCTCTGAAAAAATATTTCAGCTTGTAGCAGTGTGTGGGACTTTGTCTATTAGTCCATCTATACTAACCTCCATCAGGTTGCAAATTCAATATAATTTTTTTCTGCATCGAGCTCTGAAAAAATATTTAGGCTTCTAGCAGTGTGTGGGACTTGTTCTATTAGTCCATCTATACTGACCTCCATCAGGTTGCAAATTCAATATAATTTTTTTCTGCATCTAGCTCTGAAAAAATATTTCGGCTTCTAGCAGTGTGTGGGACTTATTCTATTAGTCCATCTATACTGACCTCCATCAGGTTGCAAATTCAATATAATTTTTTTCTGCATCTAGCTCTGAAAAAATATTTCAGCTTGTAGCAGTGTGTGGGACTTGTTCTATTAGTCCATCTTTACTGACCTCCATCAGGTTGCAAATTCAATATAATTTTTTTCTGCATCGAGCTCTGAAAAAATATTTCGGCTTCTAGCAGTGTGTCGGACTTGTTCTATTAGTCCATCTATACTGACCTCCATCAGGTTGCAAATTCAATATAATTTTTTTCTGCATCTAGCTCTGAAAAAATATTTCGGCTTCTAGCAGTGTGTCGGACGTGTTCTATTAGTCCATCTATGCTGACCTCCATCAGGTTGCAAATTCAATATAATTTTTTTCTGCATCCAGCTCTGAAAAAATATTTCAGCTTGTAGCAGTGTGTGGGACTTGTTCTATTAGTCCCATCTATACTAACCTCCATCAGGTTGCGAATTCAATATAATTTTTTTCTGCATCGAGCTCTGAAAAAATATTTAGGCTACTAGCAGTGTGTGGGACTTGTTCTATTAGTCCATCTATTCTGACCTCCATCAGGTTGCAAATTCAATATAATTTTTTTCTGCATCTAGCTCTGAAAAAATATTTCGGCTTCTAGCAGTGTGTGGGACTTGTTCTAATAGTCCATCTATACTGACCTCCATCAGGTTGCAAATTCAATATAATTTTTTTCTGCATCTAGCTCTGAAAAAATATTTCGGCTTCTAGCAGTGTGTCGGACTTGTTCTATTAGTCCATCTATACTGACCTCCAACAGTTTGCAAATTCAATATAATTTTTTTCTGCATCTAGCTCTGAAAAAATATTTCAGCTTGTAGCAGTGTGTGGGACTTGTTCTATTATTCCATCTATACTAACCTCCACCAGGTTGCAAATTCAATATAATTTTTTTCTGCATGGAGCTCTGAAAAAATATTTAGGCTTCTAGCAGTGTGTGGGACTTGTTCTATTAGTCCATCTATACTGACCTCCATCAGGTTGCAAATTCAATATAATTTTTTTCTGCATCTAGCTCTGAAAAAATATTTAGGCTTCTATCAGTGTGTGGGACTTGTTCTATTAGTCCATCTATACTGACCTCCATCAGGTTGCAAATTCAATATAATTTTTTTCTGCATCGAGCTCTGAAAAAATATTTAGGCTTCTAGCAGTGTGTGGGACTTGTTCTATTAGTCCATCTATACTGACCTCCATCAGGTTGCAAATTCAATATAATTTTTTTCTGCATCTAGCTCTGAAAAAATATTTCAGCATTTAGCATTGTGTGGGACTTGTTCTATTAGTCCATCTATACTGACCTCCATCAGGTTGCAAATTCAATATAATTTTTTTCTGCATCTAGCTCTGAAAAAATATTTCAGCTTGTAGCAGTGTGTGGGACTTGTTCTATTAGTCAATCTATACTGACCTCCATCAGGTTGCAAATTCAATATAATTTTTTTCTGCATCTAGCTCTGATAAAATATTTCGGCTTCTAGCAGTGTGTGGGACTTGTTCTATTAGTCCACCTATACTGACCTCCATCGGGTTGCAAATTCAATATAATTTTTTTCTACATGTAGCTCTGAAAAAATATTTCAGCTTGTAGCAGTGTGTGGGACTTGTTCTATTAGTCCATCTATACTAACCTCCATCAGGTTGCAAATTCAATATAATTTTTTTCTGCATCTAGCTCTGAAAAAATATTTCAGCTTGTAGCAGTGTGTGGGACTTGTTCTATTAGTCAATCTATACTGACCTCCATCAGGTTGCAAATTCAATATAATTTTTTTCTGCATCTAGCTCTGATAAAATATTTCGGCTTCTAGCAGTGTGTGGGACTTGTTCTATTAGTCCATCTATACTGACCTCCATCAGGTTGCAAATTCAATATAATTTTTTTCTACATGTAGCTCTGAAAAAATATTTCAGCTTGTAGCAGTGTGTGGGACTTGTTCTATTAGTCCATCTATACTAACCTCCACCAGGTTGCAAATTCAATGTAATTTTTTTCTGCATCTAGCTCTGAAAAAATATTTCGGCTTCTAGCAATGTGTGGGACATGTTCTATTAGTCCATCTATACTGACCTCCATCAGGTTGCAAATTCAATATAATTTTTTTCTGCATCTAGCTCTGAAAAAATATTTCAGCTTGTAGCAGTGTGTGGGACTTTGTCTATTAGTCCATCTATACTAACCTCCATCAGGTTGCAAATTCAATATAATTTTTTTCTGCATCGAGCTCTGAAAAAATATTTAGGCTTCTAGCAGTGTGTGGGACTTGTTCTATTAGTCCATCTATACTGACCTCCATCAGGTTGCAAATTCAATATAATTTTTTTCTGCATCTAGCTCTGAAAAAATATTTCGGCTTCTAGCAGTGTGTGGGACTTATTCTATTAGTCCATCTATACTGACCTCCATCAGGTTGCAAATTCAATATAATTTTTTTCTGCATCTAGCTCTGAAAAAATATTTCAGCTTGTAGCAGTGTGTGGGACTTGTTCTATTAGTCCATCTTTACTGACCTCCATCAGGTTGCAAATTCAATATAATTTTTTTCTGCATCGAGCTCTGAAAAAATATTTCGGCTTCTAGCAGTGTGTCGGACTTGTTCTATTAGTCCATCTATACTGACCTCCATCAGGTTGCAAATTCAATATAATTTTTTTCTGCATCTAGCTCTGAAAAAATATTTCGGCTTCTAGCAGTGTGTCGGACGTGTTCTATTAGTCCATCTATGCTGACCTCCATCAGGTTGCAAATTCAATATAATTTTTTTCTGCATCCAGCTCTGAAAAAATATTTCAGCTTGTAGCAGTGTGTGGGACTTGTTCTATTAGTCCCATCTATACTAACCTCCATCAGGTTGCGAATTCAATATAATTTTTTTCTGCATCGAGCTCTGAAAAAATATTTAGGCTTCTAGCAGTGTGTGGGACTTGTTCTATTAGTCCATCTATTCTGACCTCCATCAGGTTGCAAATTCAATATAATTTTTTTCTGCATCTAGCTCTGAAAAAATATTTCGGCTTCTAGCAGTGTGTGGGACTTGTTCTAATAGTCCATCTATACTGACCTCCATCAGGTTGCAAATTCAATATAATTTTTTTCTGCATCTAGCTCTGAAAAAATATTTCGGCTTCTAGCAGTGTGTCGGACTTGTTCTATTAGTCCATCTATACTGACCTCCAACAGTTTGCAAATTCAATATAATTTTTTTCTGCATCTAGCTCTGAAAAAATATTTCAGCTTGTAGCAGTGTGTGGGACTTGTTCTATTATTCCATCTATACTAACCTCCACCAGGTTGCAAATTCAATATAATTTTTTTCTGCATGGAGCTCTGAAAAAATATTTAGGCTTCTAGCAGTGTGTGGGACTTGTTCTATTAGTCCATCTATACTGACCTCCATCAGGTTGCAAATTCAATATAATTTTTTTCTGCATCTAGCTCTGAAAAAATATTTAGGCTTCTATCAGTGTGTGGGACTTGTTCTATTAGTCCATCTATACTGACCTCCATCAGGTTGCAAATTCAATATAATTTTTTTCTGCATCGAGCTCTGAAAAAATATTTAGGCTTCTAGCAGTGTGTGGGACTTGTTCTATTAGTCCATCTATACTGACCTCCATCAGGTTGCAAATTCAATATAATTTTTTTCTGCATCTAGCTCTGAAAAAATATTTCAGCATTTAGCATTGTGTGGGACTTGTTCTATTAGTCCATCTATACTGACCTCCATCAGGTTGCAAATTCAATATAATTTTTTTCTGCATCTAGCTCTGAAAAAATATTTCAGCTTGTAGCAGTGTGTGGGACTTGTTCTATTAGTCAATCTATACTGACCTCCATCAGGTTGCAAATTCAATATAATTTTTTTCTGCATCTAGCTCTGATAAAATATTTCGGCTTCTAGCAGTGTGTGGGACTTGTTCTATTAGTCCACCTATACTGACCTCCATCGGGTTGCAAATTCAATATAATTTTTTTCTACATGTAGCTCTGAAAAAATATTTCAGCTTGTAGCAGTGTGTGGGACTTGTTCTATTAGTCCATCTATACTAACCTCCATCAGGTTGCAAATTCAATATAATTTTTTTCTGCATCTAGCTCTGAAAAAATATTTCAGCTTGTAGCAGTGTGTGGGACTTGTTCTATTAGTCAATCTATACTGACCTCCATCAGGTTGCAAATTCAATATAATTTTTTTCTGCATCTAGCTCTGATAAAATATTTCGGCTTCTAGCAGTGTGTGGGACTTGTTCTATTAGTCCATCTATACTGACCTCCATCAGGTTGCAAATTCAATATAATTTTTTTCTACATGTAGCTCTGAAAAAATATTTCAGCTTGTAGCAGTGTGTGGGACTTGTTCTATTAGTCCATCTATACTAACCTCCACCAGGTTGCAAATTCAATATAATTTTTTTCTGCATCGAGCTCTGAAAAAATATTTAGGCTTCTAGCAGTGTGTGGGACTTGTTCTATTAGTCCATCTATACTGACCTCCATCAGGTTGCAAATTCAATATAATTTTTTTCTGCATCTAGCTCTGAAAAAATATTTCGGCTTCTAGCAGTGTGTGGGACTTGTTCTATTAGTCCATCTATACTGACCTCCATCAGGTTGCAAATTCAATATAATTTTTTTCTGCATCTAGCTCTGAAAAAATATTTCAGCCTGTAGCAGTGTGTGGGACTTGTTCTATTAGTCCATCTATACTGACCTCCATCAGGTTGCAAATTCAATATAATTTTTTTCTGCATCTAGCTCTGAAAAAATATTTCGGCTTCTAGCAGTGTGTGTGACTTGTTCTATTAGTCCATCTATACTGACCTCCATCAGGTTGCAATTTCAATATAATTTTTTTCTGCATCTAGCTCTGAAAAAATATTTTGGCTTCTAGCAGTGTGTCGGACTTGTTCTATTAGTCCATCTATACTGACCTCCATCAGGTTGCAAATTCAATATAACTTTTTTCTGCATCTAGCTCTGAAAAAATATTTTGGCTTCTAGCAGTGTGTGGGACTTGCTCTATTAGTCCATCTATACTGACCTCCATCAGGTTGCAAATTCAATATAGTTTTTTTCTGCATCGAGCTCTGAAAAAATATTTAGGCTTCTAGCAGTGTGTGGGACTTGTTCTATTAGTCTATCTATACTAACCTCCACCAGGTTGCAAATTCAATATAATTTTTTTCTGCATTGAGCTCTGAAAAAATATTTAGGCTTCTAGCAGTGTGTGGGAATTGTTCTTTTAGTCCATCTATACTGACCTCCATCAGGTTGCAAATTCAATATAATTTTTTTCTACATCTAGCTCTGAAAAAATATTTCAGCTTGTAGCAGTGTGTGGGACTTGTTCTATTAGTCCATCTATACTAACCTCCACCAGGTTGCAAATTCAATGTAATTTTTTTCTGCATCTAGCTCTGAAAAAATATTTCGGCTTCTAGCAATGTGTGGGACATGTTCTATTAGTCCATCTATACTGACCTCCATCAGGTTGCAAATTCAATATAATTTTTTTCTGCATCTAGCTCTGAAAAAATATTTCAGCTTGTAGCAGTGTGTGGGACTTTGTCTATTAGTCCATCTATACTAACCTCCATCAGGTTGCAAATTCAATATAATTTTTTTCTGCATCGAGCTCTGAAAAAATATTTAGGCTTCTAGCAGTGTGTGGGACTTGTTCTATTAGTCCATCTATACTGACCTCCATCAGGTTGCAAATTCAATATAATTTTTTTCTGCATCTAGCTCTGAAAAAATATTTCGGCTTCTAGCAGTGTGTGGGACTTATTCTATTAGTCCATCTATACTGACCTCCATCAGGTTGCAAATTCAATATAATTTTTTTCTGCATCTAGCTCTGAAAAAATATTTCAGCTTGTAGCAGTGTGTGGGACTTGTTCTATTAGTCCATCTTTACTGACCTCCATCAGGTTGCGAATTCAATATAATTTTTTTCTGCATCGAGCTCTGAAAAAATATTTAGGCTTCTAGCAGTGTGTGGGACTTGTTCTATTAGTCCATCTATTCTGACCTCCATCAGGTTGCAAATTCAATATAATTTTTTTCTGCATCTAGCTCTGAAAAAATATTTCGGCTTCTAGCAGTGTGTGGGACTTGTTCTAATAGTCCATCTATACTGACCTCCATCAGGTTGCAAATTCAATATAATTTTTTTCTGCATCTAGCTCTGAAAAAATATTTCGGCTTCTAGCAGTGTGTCGGACTTGTTCTATTAGTCCATCTATACTGACCTCCAACAGTTTGCAAATTCAATATAATTTTTTTCTGCATCTAGCTCTGAAAAAATATTTCAGCTTGTAGCAGTGTGTGGGACTTGTTCTATTATTCCATCTATACTAACCTCCACCAGGTTGCAAATTCAATATAATTTTTTTCTGCATGGAGCTCTGAAAAAATATTTAGGCTTCTAGCAGTGTGTGGGACTTGTTCTATTAGTCCATCTATACTGACCTCCATCAGGTTGCAAATTCAATATAATTTTTTTCTGCATCTAGCTCTGAAAAAATATTTAGGCTTCTATCAGTGTGTGGGACTTGTTCTATTAGTCCATCTATACTGACCTCCATCAGGTTGCAAATTCAATATAATTTTTTTCTGCATCGAGCTCTGAAAAAATATTTAGGCTTCTAGCAGTGTGTGGGACTTGTTCTATTAGTCCATCTATACTGACCTCCATCAGGTTGCAAATTCAATATAATTTTTTTCTGCATCTAGCTCTGAAAAAATATTTCAGCATTTAGCATTGTGTGGGACTTGTTCTATTAGTCCATCTATACTGACCTCCATCAGGTTGCAAATTCAATATAATTTTTTTCTGCATCTAGCTCTGAAAAAATATTTCAGCTTGTAGCAGTGTGTGGGACTTGTTCTATTAGTCAATCTATACTGACCTCCATCAGGTTGCAAATTCAATATAATTTTTTTCTGCATCTAGCTCTGATAAAATATTTCGGCTTCTAGCAGTGTGTGGGACTTGTTCTATTAGTCCACCTATACTGACCTCCATCGGGTTGCAAATTCAATATAATTTTTTTCTACATGTAGCTCTGAAAAAATATTTCAGCTTGTAGCAGTGTGTGGGACTTGTTCTATTAGTCCATCTATACTAACCTCCATCAGGTTGCAAATTCAATATAATTTTTTTCTGCATCTAGCTCTGAAAAAATATTTCAGCTTGTAGCAGTGTGTGGGACTTGTTCTATTAGTCAATCTATACTGACCTCCATCAGGTTGCAAATTCAATATAATTTTTTTCTGCATCTAGCTCTGATAAAATATTTCGGCTTCTAGCAGTGTGTGGGACTTGTTCTATTAGTCCATCTATACTGACCTCCATCAGGTTGCAAATTCAATATAATTTTTTTCTACATGTAGCTCTGAAAAAATATTTCAGCTTGTAGCAGTGTGTGGGACTTGTTCTATTAGTCCATCTATACTAACCTCCACCAGGTTGCAAATTCAATATAATTTTTTTCTGCATCGAGCTCTGAAAAAATATTTAGGCTTCTAGCAGTGTGTGGGACTTGTTCTATTAGTCCATCTATACTAACCTCCATCAGGTTGCAAATTCAATATAATTTTTTTCTGCATCTAGCTCTGAAAAAATATTTAGGATTCTAGCAGTGTGTGGGACTTGTTCTATTAGTCCATCTATACTGACCTCCATCAGGTTGCAGATTCAATATAATTTTTTTCTGCATCTAGCTCTGAAAAAATATTTCGGCTTCTAGCAGTGTGTGTGACTTGTTCTATTAGTCCATCTATACTGACCTCCATCAGGTTGCAAATTCAATATAATTTTTTTCTGCATCTAGCTCTGAAAAAATATTTCAGCTTGTAGCAGTGTGTGGGACTTGTTCTATTAGTCAATCTATACTGACCTCCATCAGGTTGCAAATTCAATAAAAAAAATTTCTGCATCTAGCTCTGTTAAAATATTTCGGCTTCTAGCAGTGTGTGGGACTTGTTCTATTAGTCCATCTATACTGACCTCCATCAGGTTGCAAATTCAATATAATTTTCTTCTGCATCTAGCTCTGAAAAAATATTTCAGCCTGTAGCAGTGTGTGGGACTTGTTCTATTAGTCCATCTATACTGACCTCCATCAGGTTGCAAATTCAATATAATTTTTTTCTGCATCTAGCTCTGAAAAAATATTTCAGCCTGTAGCAGTGTGTGGGACTTGTTCTATTAGTCCATCTATACTGACCTACATCAGGTTGCAAATTCAATATAATTTTTTTCTGCATCTAGCTCTGAAAAAATATTTCGGCTTCTAGCAGTGTGTGTGACTTGTTCTATTAGTCCATCTATACTGACCTCCATCAGGTTGCAAATTCAATATAATTTTTTTCTGCATCTAGCTCTGAAAAAATATTTCGGCTTCTAGCAGTGTGTCGGACTTGTTCTATTAGTCCATCTATACTGACCTCCATCAGGTTGCAAATTCAATATAATATTTTTATGCATCTAGCTCTGAAAAAATATTTCGGCTTCTAGCAGTGTGTGGGACTTGTTCTATTAGTCCATCTATACTGACCTCCATCAGGTTGCAAATTCAATATAATATTTTTCTGCATCGAGCTCTGAAAAAATATTTAGGCTTCTAGCAGTGTGTGGGACTTGTTCTATTAGTCCATCTATACTAACCTCCATCAGGTTGCAAATTCAATATAATTTTTTTCTGCATCTAGCTCTGAAAAAATATTTAGGTTTCTAGCAGTGTGTGGGACTTGTTCTATTAGTCCATCTATACTGACCTCCATCAGGTTGCAGATTGAATATAATTTTTTTCTGCATCTAGCTCTGAAAAAATATTTCAGCTTGTAGCAGTGTGTGGGACTTGTTCTATTAGTCTATCTATACTAACCTCCACCAGGTTGCAAATTCAATATAATTTTTTTCTGCATTGAGCTCTGAAAAAATATTTAGGCTTCTAGCAGTGTGTGGGAATTGTTCTTTTAGTCCATCTATACTGACCTCCATCAGGTTGCAAATTCAATATAATTTTTTTCTACATCTAGCTCTGAAAAAATATTTCAGCTTGTAGCAGTGTGTGGGACTTGTTCTATTAGTCCATCTATACTAACCTCCACCATGTTGCAAATTCAATGTAATTTTTTTCTGCATCTAGCTCTGAAAAAATATTTCGGCTTCTAGCAATGTGTGGGACATGTTCTATTAGTCCATCTATACTGACCTCCATCAGGTTGCAAATTCAATATAATTTTTTTCTGCATCTAGCTCTGAAAAAATATTTCAGCTTGTAGCAGTGTGTGGGACTTTGTCTATTAGTCCATCTATACTAACCTCCATCCGGTTGCAAATTCAATATAATTTTTTTCTGCATCGAGCTCTGAAAAAATATTTCAGCTTGTAGCAGTGTGTGGGACTTGTTCTATTAGTCCATCTTTACTGACCTCCATCAGGTTGCAAATTCAATATAATTTTTTTCTGCATCGAGCTCTGAAAAAATATTTCGGCTTCTAGCAGTGTGTGGGACTTGTTCTATTAGTCCATCTATACTGACCTCCATCAGGTTGCAAATTCAATATAATTTTTTTCTGCATCTAGCTCTGAAAAAATATTTCGGCTTCTAGCAGTGTGTCGGACGTGTTCTATTAGTCCATCTATGCTGACCTCCATTAGGTTGCAAATTCAATATAATTTTTTTCTGCATCTAGCTCTGAAAAAATATTTCAGCTTGTAGCAGTGTGTGGGACTTGTTCTCTTAGTCCCATCTATACTAACCTCCATCAGGTTGCGAATTCAATATAATTTTTTTCTGCATCGAGCTCTGAAAAAATATTTAGGCTTCTAGCAGTGTGTGGGACTTGTTCTATTAGTCCATCTATTCTGACCTCCATCAGGTTGCAAATTCAATATAATTTTTTTCTGCATCTAGCTCTGAAAAAATATTTAGGCTTCTAGCAGTGTGTGGGACTTGTTCTATTCGTCCATCTATACTGACCTCCATCAGGTTGCAAATTCAATATCATTTTTTTCTGCATCTAGCTCTGAAAAAATATTTCGGCTTCTAGCAGTATGTCGGACTTGTTCTATTAGTCCATCTATACTGACCTCCATCAGGTTGCAAATTCAATATAACTTTTTTCTGCATCTAGCTCTGAAAAAATATTTTGGCTTCTAGCAGTGTGTGGGACTTGCTCTATCAGTCCATCTATACTGACCTCCATCAGGTTGCAAATTCAATATAATTTTTTTATGCATCTAGCTCTGAAAAAACATTTCGGCTTCTAGCAGTGTGTGAGACTTGTTCTATTAGTCCATCTATACTGACCTCCATCAGGTTGCAAATTCAATATAATTTTTTTCTGCATCGAGCTCTGAAAAAATATTTAGGCTTCTAGCAGTGTGTTGGACTTGTTCTATTAGTCCATCTATACTAACCTCCATCAGGTTGCAAATTCAATATAATTTTTTTCTGCATCTAGCTCTGAAAAAATATTTAGGATTCTAGCAGTGTGTGGGACTTGTTCTATTAGTCCATCCATACTGACCTCCATCAGGTTGCAGATTCAATATAATTTTTTTCTGCATCTAGCTCTGAAAAAATATTTCAGCTTGTAGCAGTGTGTGGGACTTGTTCTATTAGTCTATCTATACTAACCTCCACCAGGTTGCAAATTCAATATAATTTTTTTCTGCATTGAGCTCTGAAAAAATATTTAGGCTTCTAGCAGTGTGTGGGAATTGTTCTTTTAGTCCATCTATACTGACCTCCATCAGGTTGCAAATTCAATATAATTTTTTTCTGCATCTAGCTCTGAAAAAATATTTCGGCTTCTAGCAATGTGTGGAACATGTTCTATTAGTCCATCTATACTGACCTCCATCAGGTTGCAAATTCAATATAATTTTTTTCTGCATCGAGCTCTGAAAAAATATTTCAGCTTGTAGCAGTGTGTGGGACTTTGTCTATTAGTCCATCTATACTAACCTCCACCAGGTTGCAAATTCAATATAATTTTTTCTGCATCGAGCTCTGAAAAAATATTTAGGCTTCTAGCAGTGTGTGGGACTTGTTCTATTAGTCCATCTATACTGACCTCCATCAGGTTGCAAATTCAATATAATTTTTTTCTGCATCTAGCTCTGAAAAAATATTTCGGCTTCTAGCAGTGTGTGGGACTTGTTCTATTAGTCAATCTATACTGACCTCCATCAGGTTGCAAATTCAATATAATTTTTTTCTGCATCTAGCTCTGATAAAATATTTCGGCTTCTAGCAGTGTGTGGGACTTGTTCTATTAGTCCATCTATACTGACCTCCATCAGGTTGCAAATTCAATATAATTTTTTTCTACATGTAGCTCTGAAAAAATATTTCAGCTTGTAGCAGTGTGTGGGACTTGTTCTATTAGTCCATCTATACTAACCTCCACCAGGTTGCAAATTCAATATAATTTTTTTCTGCATCGAGCTCTGAAAAAATATTTAGGCTTCTAGCAGTGTGTGGGACTTGTTCTATTAGTCCATCTATACTGACCTCCATCAGGTTGCAAATTCAATATAATTTTTTTCTGCATCTAGCTCTGAAAAAATATTTCGGCTTCTAGCAGTGTGTGGGACTTGTTCTATTAGTCCATCTATACTGACCTCCATCAGGTTGCAAATTCAATATAATTTTTTTCTGCATCTAGCTCTGAAAAAATATTTCAGCCTGTAGCAGTGTGTGGGACTTGTTCTATTAGTCCATCTATACTGACCTCCATCAGGTTGCAAATTCAATATAATTTTTTTCTGCATCTAGCTCTGAAAAAATATTTCGGCTTCTAGCAGTGTGTGTGACTTGTTCTATTAGTCCATCTATACTGACCTCCATCAGGTTGCAATTTCAATATAATTTTTTTCTGCATCTAGCTCTGAAAAAATATTTTGGCTTCTAGCAGTGTGTCGGACTTGTTCTATTAGTCCATCTATACTGACCTCCATCAGGTTGCAAATTCAATATAACTTTTTTCTGCATCTAGCTCTGAAAAAATATTTTGGCTTCTAGCAGTGTGTGGGACTTGCTCTATTAGTCCATCTATACTGACCTCCATCAGGTTGCAAATTCAATATAGTTTTTTTCTGCATCGAGCTCTGAAAAAATATTTAGGCTTCTAGCAGTGTGTGGGACTTGTTCTATTAGTCTATCTATACTAACCTCCACCAGGTTGCAAATTCAATATAATTTTTTTCTGCATTGAGCTCTGAAAAAATATTTAGGCTTCTAGCAGTGTGTGGGAATTGTTCTTTTAGTCCATCTATACTGACCTCCATCAGGTTGCAAATTCAATATAATTTTTTTCTACATCTAGCTCTGAAAAAATATTTCAGCTTGTAGCAGTGTGTGGGACTTGTTCTATTAGTCCATCTATACTAACCTCCACCAGGTTGCAAATTCAATGTAATTTTTTTCTGCATCTAGCTCTGAAAAAATATTTCGGCTTCTAGCAATGTGTGGGACATGTTCTATTAGTCCATCTATACTGACCTCCATCAGGTTGCAAATTCAATATAATTTTTTTCTGCATCTAGCTCTGAAAAAATATTTCAGCTTGTAGCAGTGTGTGGGACTTTGTCTATTAGTCCATCTATACTAACCTCCATCAGGTTGCAAATTCAATATAATTTTTTTCTGCATCGAGCTCTGAAAAAATATTTAGGCTTCTAGCAGTGTGTGGGACTTGTTCTATTAGTCCATCTATACTGACCTCCATCAGGTTGCAAATTCAATATAATTTTTTTCTGCATCTAGCTCTGAAAAAATATTTCGGCTTCTAGCAGTGTGTGGGACTTATTCTATTAGTCCATCTATACTGACCTCCATCAGGTTGCAAATTCAATATAATTTTTTTCTGCATCTAGCTCTGAAAAAATATTTCAGCTTGTAGCAGTGTGTGGGACTTGTTCTATTAGTCCATCTTTACTGACCTCCATCAGGTTGCGAATTCAATATAATTTTTTTCTGCATCGAGCTCTGAAAAAATATTTTGGCTTCTAGCAGTGTGTGGGACTTGTTCTATTAGTCCATCTATTCTGACCTCCATCAGGTTGCAAATTCAATATAATTTTTTTCTGCATCTAGCTCTGAAAAAATATTTCGGCTTCTAGCAGTGTGTGGGACTTGTTCTAATAGTCCATCTATACTGACCTCCATCAGGTTGCAAATTCAATATAATTTTTTTCTGCATCTAGCTCTGAAAAAATATTTCGGCTTCTAGCAGTGTGTCGGACTTGTTCTATTAGTCCATCTATACTGACCTCCAACAGTTTGCAAATTCAATATAATTTTTTTCTGCATCTAGCTCTGAAAAAATATTTCAGCTTGTAGCAGTGTGTGGGACTTGTTCTATTATTCCATCTATACTAACCTCCACCAGGTTGCAAATTCAATATAATTTTTTTCTGCATGGAGCTCTGAAAAAATATTTAGGCTTCTAGCAGTGTGTGGGACTTGTTCTATTAGTCCATCTATACTGACCTCCATCAGGTTGCAAATTCAATATAATTTTTTTCTGCATCTAGCTCTGAAAAAATATTTAGGCTTCTATCAGTGTGTGGGACTTGTTCTATTAGTCCATCTATACTGACCTCCATCAGGTTGCAAATTCAATATAATTTTTTTCTGCATCGAGCTCTGAAAAAATATTTAGGCTTCTAGCAGTGTGTGGGACTTGTTCTATTAGTCCATCTATACTGACCTCCATCAGGTTGCAAATTCAATATAATTTTTTTCTGCATCTAGCTCTGAAAAAATATTTCAGCATTTAGCATTGTGTGGGACTTGTTCTATTAGTCCATCTATACTGACCTCCATCAGGTTGCAAATTCAATATAATTTTTTTCTGCATCTAGCTCTGAAAAAATATTTCAGCTTGTAGCAGTGTGTGGGACTTGTTCTATTAGTCAATCTATACTGACCTCCATCAGGTTGCAAATTCAATATAATTTTTTTCTGCATCTAGCTCTGATAAAATATTTCGGCTTCTAGCAGTGTGTGGGACTTGTTCTATTAGTCCACCTATACTGACCTCCATCGGGTTGCAAATTCAATATAATTTTTTTCTACATGTAGCTCTGAAAAAATATTTCAGCTTGTAGCAGTGTGTGGGACTTGTTCTATTAGTCCATCTATACTAACCTCCATCAGGTTGCAAATTCAATATAATTTTTTTCTGCATCTAGCTCTGAAAAAATATTTCAGCTTGTAGCAGTGTGTGGGACTTGTTCTATTAGTCAATCTATACTGACCTCCATCAGGTTGCAAATTCAATATAATTTTTTTCTGCATCTAGCTCTGATAAAATATTTCGGCTTCTAGCAGTGTGTGGGACTTGTTCTATTAGTCCATCTATACTGACCTCCATCAGGTTGCAAATTCAATATAATTTTTTTCTACATGTAGCTCTGAAAAAATATTTCAGCTTGTAGCAGTGTGTGGGACTTGTTCTATTAGTCCATCTATACTAACCTCCACCAGGTTGCAAATTCAATATAATTTTTTTCTGCATCGAGCTCTGAAAAAATATTTAGGCTTCTAGCAGTGTGTGGGACTTGTTCTATTAGTCCATCTATACTAACCTCCATCAGGTTGCAAATTCAATATAATTTTTTTCTGCATCTAGCTCTGAAAAAATATTTAGGATTCTAGCAGTGTGTGGGACTTGTTCTATTAGTCCATCTATACTGACCTCCATCAGGTTGCAGATTCAATATAATTTTTTTCTGCATCTAGCTCTGAAAAAATATTTCGGCTTCTAGCAGTGTGTGTGACTTGTTCTATTAGTCCATCTATACTGACCTCCATCAGGTTGCAAATTCAATATAATTTTTTTCTGCATCTAGCTCTGAAAAAATATTTCAGCTTGTAGCAGTGTGTGGGACTTGTTCTATTAGTCAATCTATACTGACCTCCATCAGGTTGCAAATTCAATAAAAAAAATTTCTGCATCTAGCTCTGTTAAAATATTTCGGCTTCTAGCAGTGTGTGGGACTTGTTCTATTAGTCCATCTATACTGACCTCCATCAGGTTGCAAATTCAATATAATTTTCTTCTGCATCTAGCTCTGAAAAAATATTTCAGCCTGTAGCAGTGTGTGGGACTTGTTCTATTAGTCCATCTATACTGACCTCCATCAGGTTGCAAATTCAATATAATTTTTTTCTGCATCTAGCTCTGAAAAAATATTTCAGCCTGTAGCAGTGTGTGGGACTTGTTCTATTAGTCCATCTATACTGACCTACATCAGGTTGCAAATTCAATATAATTTTTTTCTGCATCTAGCTCTGAAAAAATATTTCGGCTTCTAGCAGTGTGTGTGACTTGTTCTATTAGTCCATCTATACTGACCTCCATCAGGTTGCAAATTCAATATAATTTTTTTCTGCATCTAGCTCTGAAAAAATATTTCGGCTTCTAGCAGTGTGTCGGACTTGTTCTATTAGTCCATCTATACTGACCTCCATCAGGTTGCAAATTCAATATAATATTTTTATGCATCTAGCTCTGAAAAAATATTTCGGCTTCTAGCAGTGTGTGGGACTTGTTCTATTAGTCCATCTATACTGACCTCCATCAGGTTGCAAATTCAATATAATATTTTTCTGCATCGAGCTCTGAAAAAATATTTAGGCTTCTAGCAGTGTGTGGGACTTGTTCTATTAGTCCATCTATACTAACCTCCATCAGGTTGCAAATTCAATATAATTTTTTTCTGCATCTAGCTCTGAAAAAATATTTAGGTTTCTAGCAGTGTGTGGGACTTGTTCTATTAGTCCATCTATACTGACCTCCATCAGGTTGCAGATTGAATATAATTTTTTTCTGCATCTAGCTCTGAAAAAATATTTCAGCTTGTAGCAGTGTGTGGGACTTGTTCTATTAGTCTATCTATACTAACCTCCACCAGGTTGCAAATTCAATATAATTTTTTTCTGCATTGAGCTCTGAAAAAATATTTAGGCTTCTAGCAGTGTGTGGGAATTGTTCTTTTAGTCCATCTATACTGACCTCCATCAGGTTGCAAATTCAATATAATTTTTTTCTACATCTAGCTCTGAAAAAATATTTCAGCTTGTAGCAGTGTGTGGGACTTGTTCTATTAGTCCATCTATACTAACCTCCACCATGTTGCAAATTCAATGTAATTTTTTTCTGCATCTAGCTCTGAAAAAATATTTCGGCTTCTAGCAATGTGTGGGACATGTTCTATTAGTCCATCTATACTGACCTCCATCAGGTTGCAAATTCAATATAATTTTTTTCTGCATCTAGCTCTGAAAAAATATTTCAGCTTGTAGCAGTGTGTGGGACTTTGTCTATTAGTCCATCTATACTAACCTCCATCCGGTTGCAAATTCAATATAATTTTTTTCTGCATCGAGCTCTGAAAAAATATTTCAGCTTGTAGCAGTGTGTGGGACTTGTTCTATTAGTCCATCTTTACTGACCTCCATCAGGTTGCAAATTCAATATAATTTTTTTCTGCATCGAGCTCTGAAAAAATATTTCGGCTTCTAGCAGTGTGTGGGACTTGTTCTATTAGTCTATCTATACTAACCTCCACCAGGTTGCAAATTCAATATAATTTTTTTCTGCATTGAGCTCTGAAAAAATATTTAGGCTTCTAGCAGTGTGTGGGAATTGTTCTTTTAGTCCATCTATACTGACCTCCATCAGGTTGCAAATTCAATATAATTTTTTTCTACATCTAGCTCTGAAAAAATATTTCAGCTTGTAGCAGTGTGTGGGACTTGTTCTATTAGTCCATCTATACTAACCTCCACCAGGTTGCAAATTCAATGTAATTTTTTTCTGCATCTAGCTCTGAAAAAATATTTCGGCTTCTAGCAATGTGTGGGACATGTTCTATTAGTCCATCTATACTGACCTCCATCAGGTTGCAAATTCAATATAATTTTTTTCTGCATCTAGCTCTGAAAAAATATTTCAGCTTGTAGCAGTGTGTGGGACTTTGTCTATTAGTCCATCTATACTAACCTCCATCAGGTTGCAAATTCAATATAATTTTTTTCTGCATCGAGCTCTGAAAAAATATTTAGGCTTCTAGCAGTGTGTGGGACTTGTTCTATTAGTCCATCTATACTGACCTCCATCAGGTTGCAAATTCAATATAATTTTTTTCTGCATCTAGCTCTGAAAAAATATTTCGGCTTCTAGCAGTGTGTGGGACTTATTCTATTAGTCCATCTATACTGACCTCCATCAGGTTGCAAATTCAATATAATTTTTTTCTGCATCTAGCTCTGAAAAAATATTTCAGCTTGTAGCAGTGTGTGGGACTTGTTCTATTAGTCCATCTTTACTGACCTCCATCAGGTTGCGAATTCAATATAATTTTTTTCTGCATCGAGCTCTGAAAAAATATTTTGGCTTCTAGCAGTGTGTGGGACTTGTTCTATTAGTCCATCTATTCTGACCTCCATCAGGTTGCAAATTCAATATAATTTTTTTCTGCATCTAGCTCTGAAAAAATATTTCGGCTTCTAGCAGTGTGTGGGACTTGTTCTAATAGTCCATCTATACTGACCTCCATCAGGTTGCAAATTCAATATAATTTTTTTCTGCATCTAGCTCTGAAAAAATATTTCGGCTTCTAGCAGTGTGTCGGACTTGTTCTATTAGTCCATCTATACTGACCTCCAACAGTTTGCAAATTCAATATAATTTTTTTCTGCATCTAGCTCTGAAAAAATATTTCAGCTTGTAGCAGTGTGTGGGACTTGTTCTATTATTCCATCTATACTAACCTCCACCAGGTTGCAAATTCAATATAATTTTTTTCTGCATGGAGCTCTGAAAAAATATTTAGGCTTCTAGCAGTGTGTGGGACTTGTTCTATTAGTCCATCTATACTGACCTCCATCAGGTTGCAAATTCAATATAATTTTTTTCTGCATCTAGCTCTGAAAAAATATTTAGGCTTCTATCAGTGTGTGGGACTTGTTCTATTAGTCCATCTATACTGACCTCCATCAGGTTGCAAATTCAATATAATTTTTTTCTGCATCGAGCTCTGAAAAAATATTTAGGCTTCTAGCAGTGTGTGGGACTTGTTCTATTAGTCCATCTATACTGACCTCCATCAGGTTGCAAATTCAATATAATTTTTTTCTGCATCTAGCTCTGAAAAAATATTTCAGCATTTAGCATTGTGTGGGACTTGTTCTATTAGTCCATCTATACTGACCTCCATCAGGTTGCAAATTCAATATAATTTTTTTCTGCATCTAGCTCTGAAAAAATATTTCAGCTTGTAGCAGTGTGTGGGACTTGTTCTATTAGTCAATCTATACTGACCTCCATCAGGTTGCAAATTCAATATAATTTTTTTCTGCATCTAGCTCTGATAAAATATTTCGGCTTCTAGCAGTGTGTGGGACTTGTTCTATTAGTCCACCTATACTGACCTCCATCGGGTTGCAAATTCAATATAATTTTTTTCTACATGTAGCTCTGAAAAAATATTTCAGCTTGTAGCAGTGTGTGGGACTTGTTCTATTAGTCCATCTATACTAACCTCCATCAGGTTGCAAATTCAATATAATTTTTTTCTGCATCTAGCTCTGAAAAAATATTTCAGCTTGTAGCAGTGTGTGGGACTTGTTCTATTAGTCAATCTATACTGACCTCCATCAGGTTGCAAATTCAATATAATTTTTTTCTGCATCTAGCTCTGATAAAATATTTCGGCTTCTAGCAGTGTGTGGGACTTGTTCTATTAGTCCATCTATACTGACCTCCATCAGGTTGCAAATTCAATATAATTTTTTTCTACATGTAGCTCTGAAAAAATATTTCAGCTTGTAGCAGTGTGTGGGACTTGTTCTATTAGTCCATCTATACTAACCTCCACCAGGTTGCAAATTCAATATAATTTTTTTCTGCATCGAGCTCTGAAAAAATATTTAGGCTTCTAGCAGTGTGTGGGACTTGTTCTATTAGTCCATCTATACTAACCTCCATCAGGTTGCAAATTCAATATAATTTTTTTCTGCATCTAGCTCTGAAAAAATATTTAGGATTCTAGCAGTGTGTGGGACTTGTTCTATTAGTCCATCTATACTGACCTCCATCAGGTTGCAGATTCAATATAATTTTTTTCTGCATCTAGCTCTGAAAAAATATTTCGGCTTCTAGCAGTGTGTGTGACTTGTTCTATTAGTCCATCTATACTGACCTCCATCAGGTTGCAAATTCAATATAATTTTTTTCTGCATCTAGCTCTGAAAAAATATTTCAGCTTGTAGCAGTGTGTGGGACTTGTTCTATTAGTCAATCTATACTGACCTCCATCAGGTTGCAAATTCAATAAAAAAAATTTCTGCATCTAGCTCTGTTAAAATATTTCGGCTTCTAGCAGTGTGTGGGACTTGTTCTATTAGTCCATCTATACTGACCTCCATCAGGTTGCAAATTCAATATAATTTTCTTCTGCATCTAGCTCTGAAAAAATATTTCAGCCTGTAGCAGTGTGTGGGACTTGTTCTATTAGTCCATCTATACTGACCTCCATCAGGTTGCAAATTCAATATAATTTTTTTCTGCATCTAGCTCTGAAAAAATATTTCAGCCTGTAGCAGTGTGTGGGACTTGTTCTATTAGTCCATCTATACTGACCTACATCAGGTTGCAAATTCAATATAATTTTTTTCTGCATCTAGCTCTGAAAAAATATTTCGGCTTCTAGCAGTGTGTGTGACTTGTTCTATTAGTCCATCTATACTGACCTCCATCAGGTTGCAAATTCAATATAATTTTTTTCTGCATCTAGCTCTGAAAAAATATTTCGGCTTCTAGCAGTGTGTCGGACTTGTTCTATTAGTCCATCTATACTGACCTCCATCAGGTTGCAAATTCAATATAATATTTTTATGCATCTAGCTCTGAAAAAATATTTCGGCTTCTAGCAGTGTGTGGGACTTGTTCTATTAGTCCATCTATACTGACCTCCATCAGGTTGCAAATTCAATATAATATTTTTCTGCATCGAGCTCTGAAAAAATATTTAGGCTTCTAGCAGTGTGTGGGACTTGTTCTATTAGTCCATCTATACTAACCTCCATCAGGTTGCAAATTCAATATAATTTTTTTCTGCATCTAGCTCTGAAAAAATATTTAGGTTTCTAGCAGTGTGTGGGACTTGTTCTATTAGTCCATCTATACTGACCTCCATCAGGTTGCAGATTGAATATAATTTTTTTCTGCATCTAGCTCTGAAAAAATATTTCAGCTTGTAGCAGTGTGTGGGACTTGTTCTATTAGTCTATCTATACTAACCTCCACCAGGTTGCAAATTCAATATAATTTTTTTCTGCATTGAGCTCTGAAAAAATATTTAGGCTTCTAGCAGTGTGTGGGAATTGTTCTTTTAGTCCATCTATACTGACCTCCATCAGGTTGCAAATTCAATATAATTTTTTTCTACATCTAGCTCTGAAAAAATATTTCAGCTTGTAGCAGTGTGTGGGACTTGTTCTATTAGTCCATCTATACTAACCTCCACCATGTTGCAAATTCAATGTAATTTTTTTCTGCATCTAGCTCTGAAAAAATATTTCGGCTTCTAGCAATGTGTGGGACATGTTCTATTAGTCCATCTATACTGACCTCCATCAGGTTGCAAATTCAATATAATTTTTTTCTGCATCTAGCTCTGAAAAAATATTTCAGCTTGTAGCAGTGTGTGGGACTTTGTCTATTAGTCCATCTATACTAACCTCCATCCGGTTGCAAATTCAATATAATTTTTTTCTGCATCGAGCTCTGAAAAAATATTTCAGCTTGTAGCAGTGTGTGGGACTTGTTCTATTAGTCCATCTTTACTGACCTCCATCAGGTTGCAAATTCAATATAATTTTTTTCTGCATCGAGCTCTGAAAAAATATTTCGGCTTCTAGCAGTGTGTGGGACTTGTTCTATTAGTCCATCTATACTGACCTCCATCAGGTTGCAAATTCAATATAATTTTTTTCTGCATCTAGCTCTGAAAAAATATTTCGGCTTCTAGCAGTGTGTCGGACGTGTTCTATTAGTCCATCTATGCTGACCTCCATTAGGTTGCAAATTCAATATAATTTTTTTCTGCATCTAGCTCTGAAAAAATATTTCAGCTTGTAGCAGTGTGTGGGACTTGTTCTCTTAGTCCCATCTATACTAACCTCCATCAGGTTGCGAATTCAATATAATTTTTTTCTGCATCGAGCTCTGAAAAAATATTTAGGCTTCTAGCAGTGTGTGGGACTTGTTCTATTAGTCCATCTATTCTGACCTCCATCAGGTTGCAAATTCAATATAATTTTTTTCTGCATCTAGCTCTGAAAAAATATTTAGGCTTCTAGCAGTGTGTGGGACTTGTTCTATTCGTCCATCTATACTGACCTCCATCAGGTTGCAAATTCAATATCATTTTTTTCTGCATCCAGCTCTGAAAAAATATTTCGGCTTCTAGCAGTATGTCGGACTTGTTCTATTAGTCCATCTATACTGACCTCCATCAGGTTGCAAATTCAATATAACTTTTTTCTGCATCTAGCTCTGAAAAAATATTTTGGCTTCTAGCAGTGTGTGGGACTTGCTCTATCAGTCCATCTATACTGACCTCCATCAGGTTGCAAATTCAATATAATTTTTTTATGCATCTAGCTCTGAAAAAACATTTCGGCTTCTAGCAGTGTGTGAGACTTGTTCTATTAGTCCATCTATACTGACCTCCATCAGGTTGCAAATTCAATATAATTTTTTTCTGCATCGAGCTCTGAAAAAATATTTAGGCTTCTAGCAGTGTGTTGGACTTGTTCTATTAGTCCATCTATACTAACCTCCATCAGGTTGCAAATTCAATATAATTTTTTTCTGCATCTAGCTCTGAAAAAATATTTAGGATTCTAGCAGTGTGTGGGACTTGTTCTATTAGTCCATCCATACTGACCTCCATCAGGTTGCAGATTCAATATAATTTTTTTCTGCATCTAGCTCTGAAAAAATATTTCAGCTTGTAGCAGTGTGTGGGACTTGTTCTATTAGTCTATCTATACTAACCTCCACCAGGTTGCAAATTCAATATAATTTTTTTCTGCATTGAGCTCTGAAAAAATATTTAGGCTTCTAGCAGTGTGTGGGAATTGTTCTTTTAGTCCATCTATACTGACCTCCATCAGGTTGCAAATTCAATATAATTTTTTTCTGCATCTAGCTCTGAAAAAATATTTCGGCTTCTAGCAATGTGTGGAACATGTTCTATTAGTCCATCTATACTGACCTCCATCAGGTTGCAAATTCAATATAATTTTTTTCTGCATCGAGCTCTGAAAAAATATTTCAGCTTGTAGCAGTGTGTGGGACTTTGTCTATTAGTCCATCTATACTAACCTCCACCAGGTTGCAAATTCAATATAATTTTTTCTGCATCGAGCTCTGAAAAAATATTTAGGCTTCTAGCAGTGTGTGGGACTTGTTCTATTAGTCCATCTATACTGACCTCCATCAGGTTGCAAATTCAATATAATTTTTTTCTGCATCTAGCTCTGAAAAAATATTTCGGCTTCTAGCAGTGTGTGGGACTTGTTCTATTAGTCCATCTATGCTGACCTCCATCAGGTTGCAAATTCAATATCATTTTTTTCTGCATCTAGCTCTGAAAAAATATTTCAGCTTGTAGCAGTGTGTGGGACTTGTTCTATTAGTCCCATCTATACTAACCTCCATCAGGTTGCAAATTCAATATAATTTTTTTCTGCATCGAGCTCTGAAAAAATATTTCGGCTTCTAGCAGTGTGTCGGACTTGTTCTATTAGTCCATCTATACTGACCTCCATCAGGTTGCAAATTCAATATAATTTTTTTCTGCATCTAGTTCTGAAAAAAATATTTCAGCTTGTAGCAGTGTGTGGGACTTGTTCTATTAGTCCATCTATACTGACCTCCATCAGGTTGCAAATTCAATATAATTTTTTTCTGCATCTAGCTCTGAAAAATATTTAGGCTTCTAGCAGTGTGTGGGACTTGTTCTATTAGTCCATCTATACTGACCTCCATCAGGTTGCAAATTCAATATAATTTTTTTCTGCATCTACCCCAGCCAATACTTTTGGGCTAATACCACAGTTTGGCAACTCAGCTCTGCTCGGTTCCCATCCATTGTTTTTTGTGCAAACAACTCCAGAGTTGTGAATTAGTTAACCACCAAAATGAGTGGAAAAAGGCCTGCTGCTGGTGGAAAGGGGAATAGGCGTGTTGGGAAGGGAAAAAACGGTTGTGTCCGTGGGGTAGGTGTTAAAGCAACAGTAACATCTGCAGAAGAAAGACCATCTTCCAGCCAAACTAAGATGTCTACTTCTTTTAGCGGACAGTGTGATAAGATCCCTTTCTTACGGCCACGCCAATCGCTACAAATTCCAGATGAAGCACAAAAACAGCAGGTGCTTCAACGGATATCAAGTGCTCCTTTAAGTGGGCTCTCCTCCACCTCAACTTCAACATCACAAATACTCCAGTCCTCAGAGGTGTCACCCCAATCGCACTTGCTTCCTCACATCTTCCAAGTCTCCAGCTGCCCGTCTGAGTATGGGGTAGAACAGATGGTTGAGTCTGCAGAGCTGTTTACTCATACTATAGCCTGGGAATCAGAGGTCGGCTCCAGAGCTTCTGTGAATCTAGACGAGGAAATGATCTGCACTGATGCCCAGAATCTTTATGAGTCGGATCCAGGACCAGACGCAGAAAGTTCAGACCATAATGTAGACCCTCGTTCCCAAAGTGTAACTCCTGTTGGTGGAGACAATGAGGAAGACGATGATGAGACTCAAGTACCTGATTGGAGCGACAACTTTAGTTTTTTGTCAGGGCAGGAACAGGTTGGCTCTGAGGACGACGTGTGTGATAACACACAGGGTGATGATGATGAGGTTGGAGATCCCACTTACTGTCAACCCACAGTCAGCCAAGAGATGAGGTCAGCAGAGGAGGTGGAGGAAGATGCTAGTGACGACGAGGTCAGGTTGCGCCTTCCTGGACAGAGACGTAGTACTGGAAGCACGTCAACAACTGCATCCTCAAACACAACTCTGCCTCTGACCACAAGTCGTGGTGGCTCTTCAGGTCGCATGGGTGTTAAGCCTTGCATAGCCTGGGCATTTTTTCAGATCGATAAAGATGACCCAACTTGTGTTATCTGTAACATTTGTCAGCAAAAGCTAAGTAGAGGCCAAAAAATACAGTTTGAGTACTTTATGCATGAACCGGCACATGGACATGAAGCATAAGTTGCAGTGGGAAGCTCACTGTGCTACAATGCGGCCTAGCCGGCCGGGCCAACCACCGTCTGCCACATCTTGTGCATCCGCGGCCTCTTCATCCTCTGTGACTGGGGGGACAGCAGTCACACCTGTTTTGGGACGCAGACCTGCCACCTCTTTACCCGCAACAGCCAGCATGATTGGCAAGTCATCATTTTCTTTGGAGGTGGAAACACCAGCTGGTGTTCAGCGCTGTCCGACATCGATAGCACCACCTTTGGATCAAGGCAACCTAACATGTCCGCCTGCATCTTCCTCACAGACCGGCAGTTTGCCGGGGACACCCTTCTCAACCCCGTCTAAGCACAACAGCCAGCCCTCGGTTCCTCAGATGTGGACAAGTAAAAGACCATTTCCTCCTAGCCATGAGAAAGCTAAGAGGTTGAATTTCACCATCTGCAAGCTCTTGGCTACAGAAATGCTTCCTTTCCGCCTGGTGGACACAGAGGATTTTCGAGACCTTATGTCCGTCGCAGTGCCCCAGTACCAGATGCCCAGTCGGCACTACTTCTCAAAGAAAGGTGTGCCTGCGCTCCACCAGCATGTCGCACACAACATCACCGCTTCTTTGAGAAACTCTGTGTGTGACAGGGTGCATTTCACCACAGACACTTGGACGAGTAGGCATGGACAGGGGCGTTACATGTCGCTGACTGGGCACTGGGTAACTACGGTGACAGCAGGTCAAGGGGCTGCTGTCCAAGTCTTGCCGTCTCCACGAGTTGTGCGTCAATCCTCTTTATCTCAAAGTTCCTCCACTGCTTCTGCCTCCTCAACCTCCTCTCGGTCTTCCACCTGCACCCAAAGCCTGTCTGGTCATGCCACAAGCTTTCTAACTGCGCAGAAGGGATCCTGCACACCTCCTTACTATGCTGGCAGCAGGGCTCAACGTCATCAGGCAGTTTTTACTTTGAAATGTCTGGGAAATGTGAGTCACATAGCTGAGGAGTTGTGGTCAGCTCTGGAGAACCACTTTCATGAATGGTTGTCTCCACTGGACCTGAAACCAGGGAAGGCCGTGTGCGACAATGCTGCAAACCTGGGTGCGGCCCTTCGCCGGGGCAATGTCACACACGTGCCTTGTATGGCTCACGTGTTGAACCTGGTTGTCCAGCAATTTTTAGCCCACTATCCCGGACTAGATGGCCTTCTGCAGAGGGCACGGTCGCTGTGTGCTCACTTTTGCCGTTTGCATCCCGCAGCTCAGCGACTTACATCTCTACAGAAGTTGTTGGGCCTGCCACTTCACCGGCTAAAATGCGATGTGCCTACCCGGTGGAATTCAACTCTGCACATGTTGCAGCGACTGTGGCAGCACCGACAAGCCCTGGTGCAATACGTTCTGAAGTATAGCCTGGGCCAACGAGATCCAGAGGTGGGGCAAATCACGCTGGAAGAGTGGTCTCAGATCAGGGACCTATGCACCCTTCTGCACAGTTTTGAAATGGCGACGAAGATGTTTAGTGCTGACGATGACATTATCAGCATGACTATTCCGGTGATTTACATGCTGGAGCAAATGTTAAACAGAATTCGGAGTCAGGTGGTTGCACAAGAGGAGGTGGAGGAAGTAGAGGAGGAGGAGTTGTATGCGGAAAGGCTAACATCTGCAAGGTCCAGACGGTCGGCAGCACCAAGGTGGCAGGCATGTGAGGGTGGGGGAGATGGTTTTACCAGGGCGCATGGTAGCAGAAAACTAGCGAGGAAGATGCAGGAGCCCAGGAAGAAGTGGAGGACGAACTGATGGAAGACTCATCAGATGAGGGAGACCTTGATCACATTTCTGTTGTGCAAGGTTGGGGGGAGAGGACAGAGGAAGGAAGCATGATTGTTACCTCGCCACCAACACAACAGGGACTTGGTGCTCCTGGATGCGCAAGACACATGAGTGCCTTCTTGCTGCACTACCTGCAACATGACCCTCGAATTGTGAGAATTAGAAATAATCCTGACTACTGGGTTGCCACACTGTTAGATCCCCGGTACAAAAGTAAATTTGCAGAAATTATTCCTGCCATAGAAAGGGATGCACGCATGCAGGAGTATCAGCAGAGACTGTTGCAGAATCTTTCATGTGCTTTTCCACAAAACACCAGTGGTGCACGTAGTGAATCTCACAGTTCCAACTTGCCAACCGTGGGACCGTCGAGTGTTCAGCACTCAAAACGTAACAGAAACACAGTATCTGCTGGTAACATCAATTTTGCGGAATCATTTCACCACTTTTTTAGCCCATCCTTTGCAAGGCCACAGGAGACAAGAAGTCTGACACATAGTCAACGCCTAGAGACGATGGTACAGGAGTATCTCCAAGTAAACATTGAAGCCATGACTGTGTCACTGGACCCTTGCTCTTTTTGGGCTTCCAATCTGGATAAATGGCCGGAGCTCGCCACTTACGCCTTGGAGATCTTGTCATGCCCTGCAGCCAGCGTTCTGTCTGAACGTGTGTTCAGCTCTGCTGGTGGTGTGCTGACAGATAAGCGCACGTGGCTCTCCACTGATAATGTAGACTGACTCACGTTCATAAAGATGAACAAATCATGGATCCAAAATGACTTTTCTACCCCTGCGTCATCCTGGGGAGAGTAAAAGCTTGATGATTTGTTAAAATCACCTCACCAACCGTTTTAAGCTTTAAAATTACTAATCATGTTTATCTATATCTTGGCTGGAAAATAATTTGGGCTTTGTAGCAGTGTGCAGTACTGATTCTATTAGGCCATCTATACTAGGCTCCACCAGATTTAAAATTACTAATCATGTTTATCTGTATCTTGGCTGGAAAATAATTTGGGCTTTGTAGCAGTTTGCAGTACTGATTCTATTAGGCCTTCTATACTAAGCTCCACCAGCTTTCAAATTAATAATAATTTTTAGCTGCATCTAGCCCGGAAAATAATTTTGGGTCTCCTAGATGCGCAAGACACATGAGTGCCTTCTTGCTGCACTACCTGCAACATTACCCTCAGATTGTCAGAATTCGAAGTAATCCTGGCTACTGGGTTGCCACACTCTTAGATCCCCCACACTCTTCGATCAACCTTTTCATTTTAATAAAGAACAAAAAAATGGAAATTTTTGAAATTATAAGCATTAGCAGGTTATTAGAAACTGAAATCAAACAGTTTTCAACTCAAAACTTTATTCTAGGTGATGTTACATTTGCACACAGGACCCCTTGTTCGAAAGGAGCTTCTGAACTCTCTCGTCTATTGAATTTGTCAGGTTTTGGATGGTTTCTGCTTCAATTGTTTTGCATGAGGACAGAATACCCTCCCAGAGCTGTTGCTTAGATGTGAACTGCCTCCCGCCATCATAGACACTCCTTTTGATGATTCTCCAGAGGTTCTGAATGGGGTTGAGGTCAGGGGAGCATGGGGGTCACACCATAAGTTTGTCCCCTTTTATGCTCATATCAGCCAGAGATGCAGATGTGTTATGTGCAGCATGAGACGGTGCATTATCATGCATGAAAATGATCTTGCTGCAGAATACACGGTTCTTCTTCTTGAACCATGGCAGGAAGTGCTGTTTGAGAAACTCCACATACATTATGGAGTTCATCTTTATCCCTTCTGGGATCCTAAATGGGCCGACAATCTCTCTCCCCATGATTCCAGCCCAAAACATTACTCCACCTCCTCCTTGTTGTCGCTGTAGCCGTGTTTGCGTGGGGTGTCCATCAACCAGCCATCCTCCACTCCATCCATCTGGACCATCGAGCGTTGCACGGCACTCATCGGTGAACAAAACAGTTTTGAAGTCAGTCTTCATATATTGTTTGGCCAACTGGAGCCATTTCTGCTTGTGTGCAGTGGATAGAGGAGGTCGACAGGATGGCTTACGCACAGCTGCAAACCTCTGAAGGACTGCCCCGCCAAGAGGGGGTGATTGGGATAAGTTGATTCTCCAAAGGCAGACAAAGTGGATTTTTAGGTTGCAGACAATGGCCCCTCACGGCCTTAATGAACAGCTGTCTTATAGGTCCTTTCTATGAGTGCAGGGTGAGTTAGGGTGAGGAGAGTAGGGACGGCCGCCGCGGAGTGGGGGCGTCACTTGCGCAGGTTTTAGGGTGTCAACCTCCACTGACAGGTAGGGATAGTCCTAATTAGTCCATTAATAGGGCTTTGTAGTCCCCCACTGTATTTCTCCTCCCCTGTATATTTTTGTCATATATTTGTTGATGATCAATATCTATTCCTGCAATATACGCCTTATCATCCATTTTCCTCCCCCTCTTCTTTCCCTCTTTCCCCTCTTTCCCCCTTTCATTGGATGTGCTGTCCTCCCCAGTTTCCTCCCCAGTTTTGAACTTCAAAAAATTGTTTTGCCTTAATTTTTTTCACTTTTGCTTCTTTTTGGGTATTGTGTGTGCTCTCTTTGCCTCTGCCAGAGTACCAAGTTTGACTTGACCTGTGAAGTTTTTCCGGTCTATTGACCATTGGGGTGTGCTGCACGTGGTTATTGTATACTGCGCGGCATATGGTATGTAGCCGGAGCAGTGTCCTATACTGTTTCTTTTTGGACACTCCTCCTGGCTGGGGTGACTTTGGGTGGGAGTTTGTTACCACCCACTGCAGTGTGTTACGTGTGGGCACACTGCGTTCACTCCCCCTACTCGTCATCACCTGGTCAGCGCGTGAGTTTCCTTTAGGACGCGCGCACCGGATGCGACGTTTGCGCGTCACGGCCGGCACTTGCGTTCCACATACCGGACGTGAGTTCGCCGGAACCGGAAGTGACGCGCTCGCGTGTCAGCGCGGGCATATTCAAAAGGAGGACTTATTTGTTTGTTATTTGCGCTGTCTAATGGATAGGCTGAGCGATTGATGCCAGCTTCTATACTGTGTGACACCCTCTTCTCCCCTGATGATTAGCTGAGGCAATGAAACGCGTTGGGAGCGGTGTGCTGTGTGTTGCTGGAGGCTGAAAAGGTTTAGATGCCCCACCACATGGAGCTGTCTTAAAGCCAGAGAGCAAGAACCGACATTTTATTTGGTGAGGTCGTTCCAATAGTATATATAAGGTCTAAATGCTCACCATAACCGGTTTAAATGTACTAAGGTTCTTATATGCTGAGACATTATATGCTGAGACATTGTCTTGAGAGCTCCACTATTTTTTGCCATTTTATCTGTGTTATGTTACGGGTAGACTATGTCTGTATAACATATTTTCGTATTCCTGGACATAATGAGTTACTGATTAGTATGGTTACTCACCACAACAGGCAGGCATATACTTGTTTTTAGGTCCTTGCGACTTGTTTATCACTTTTTATTTATTTGTAATAAATGTTAAGTTTTAACTTTCTGTAGTACCACTATACTTGCTTTAATACCTACTCTATTGTGTGGTTACCTTGGAAACCCCATAACTGTATTTTGTTATTTGAATTAGAAGTGGTATGGCTGGATTTCTGTCAGCAGGAATAGACATCAGCCAGTGGGCCACTGAGGCTGAAGAGGTTTTTTCTGAGCGCACTTTTGCCCAAAAAAAGTATACCCCTACCTTCTTGGCTGCCTTCAAGGAACTGACAAAAATCTATAAACATCAAATTACGTCTTGGTGGGAAGTGCAAACACTTGATAACTATCTTAGGGCGGGCATCATCCCTAGAAATCTTCGGATAACATTGCTACCTTCATTTCGGTACAAAAGTCAGGCCCTATTAAATCTTTGGGAAAAGGAAGCGACTGCGAGCTCCCTAAGGCTCATGAAATTGCTCCTAGATGAGGAAAAAATAACATTGGCCACTTTGAATGAATCACTGAAAACACAAGTGGAACTAACAAAAAAATTCTCTCTTGAACCTGAATTTACTACTAAAGAAACGTTACTTCAGAATACAATAGAAAGATTTCAATATCACCTGAAGGAACGTAAGCACAAATTCTTTATTAAGGACTTACAGGATTTCAAGGAGAATAAGGCTTACAACTTTCTTACTAGTAGGGGTCCGAGGCACCCAGACACAGACCTCTCGTCTACCGACACGGATTTATCCGAGTCGGAGGGTAGATCCAAATCACATCGAGGTAGACAGAAGGGGAGAGGGGGTGGAAGGGGTCACGGTAGCAACAATAGTAATAGGAGATCCCCCCCTAGGACTCATTTTTTAGAGGAGGGTTATCCGCTGCGCAACCGCCTCAACTTGGGCAACCCCCCCACTGGCACAGTGAGTCCCCAGATCATTAACCTATCCTCTAGGAGCCTTAGTCCTCCAGAATTGGAGGTTCTGGGAAAAGGCCTGACTTTTGTACCGACAACGGACTATAACTCTTTTGATGCCATCAAGGACGTAAATCTGTTCGTGCGTAAGCTGAAGTGGCGAAAGCACTTCATTAGGAACGATAAACAGGCCTGTGCTGAGCTTGGGGTACGTGAGGAACTTTTGCCCGATATTAGGACCCTTTTTCACCTCGGTGATTCGGATCCTAATTGGGAAGGCAAAGGCCCGTTTACCAATCTAAAATTGAAGAGTACTAAAATGCCACCCCCACAAAATGATTTGAGTCCAATTGATGTGTTTTTAGCATGTGACTAAGGATCTGAGAGACCTTGAGAGCCATTCAGGATGGGCTAAGTATAATCTTACACATCGTGAGATGCAGGCACTGAGGTCCTTGGAAAATGATCATTCTATCACTATTAAACCGTCGGACAAAGGCGGTAATGTGGTGATCATGGACACCAATGAGTTTCACTCGATGTGTACTGTAATACTGAATGTCAGTGAATGTTACCATATATTGAATGCGGATACCACTAAGGGATTTTCTCAACAGCTGGAGGAACTGGCTAATGGGGCCCTAAATGATGGTGTTTTGAACAAACAGGAGAGGGACTTCATTTGCCCAGTTCACCCAATAATGGCAACCTTTTACAGCTTGCCAAAGGTGCACAAGGGTTTGAGTCCACTTAAAGGACGCCCAATTGTATCGGGGGTTAATAACTTAGCTCAAAACTTGGGAGTATACCTTGAGAAGGTACTCAGACCTTTTGTATTAAGCCTTAACTCATTCATTGGCGACACCAACGACCTGTTCCGTAAATTGGAAAGTATGACGGTGGACAAAGATGTGACATTAGCTAGTATCGATGTCGAGTCATTGTACTCTTCAATACCTCATGATAGGGGTTTGGAAGTGATTCGTTTTTTTCTCAGCGGGAGGGGCAAGCAATTTGAGAGACATAATCTCTTTGTCATGGAGGCCCTTCAGTTCTGTCTGACGAAAAATGTCTTCCTCTTCGGCGGGAAGTACTTCCACCAGCTCAGGGGCACCGCGATGGGGAGTCCCTGTGCCCCATCGTATGCTAATCTTTACCTGTGCTGGTGGGAGGAAACTGTCGTTTTTGGGGATATCCCCATTGTGGGTGGCGAAAACATCCTGTTGTGGGTTCGGTACATCGACGACGTCCTGGTATTGTGGAAGGGGGACAAAAAATCCTTCGGGATCTCGTTGATAGACTGAACCACAACGATCTCAATTTACACTTTACCTTCGAGTTTGGTCCTCATGAACTGCCTTTCCTTGATGTCCTCATTCAGATAGGGATGGATGGTGAGATAGGGACAAGCACTGATAGAAAAACGACTGCCTCGAATTCCCTTCCCAGGTGGGAGAGCAACCATCCGGTCCCCCTCAAGAAGGGAATTCCTAAGGGGAAGTTCATGAGGATCCGAAGAAACTGTTCCGACGACGTTACCTTCAGAGCTCAGGCCAGTGACCTTTGTCGGCGCTTCCATGAGAGGGGTTATCCGAGGAAGGTGGTGGCTGAGGCTTATGGTGAGATTATGGCTAGTGACCGCACCTCCTTACTACACCCACCTCCTAAATCAAACAAGGATAGTGCTCCATGTAGGCTTTTTACCACTTTTTCCAATCAGGCACACACAGTTCGTGAGATACTACAAAAACATTGGCCGATCCTCCAAATGGATGAGGACATTGGTGATTTGGTTGACTTAAGACCCCTGATTACTTATAAAAGGGGCAGATCCCTTAGGGACAGATTGGTCCACAGTCACTACACGGGTCATCTGGGAAACAATTGGTTAAAAAGTTCCATCAATGGCAGTTTCAGATGTAGTGGATGTGTATCATGCAAAGTAATGGTACAAGGAAAGGACTTTAAAAGTAATGTCACCGGAGAAACCTTCGTCGTAAAGCATTTCATCAATTGCAGATCCAAGGGGATAATCTATATGGCCACATGTGTGTGCACGGTGGAGTATGTGGGGAAAACTAAAAGAGAACTAAGAAGAAGAGTGGGAGAACATCAACGTGATATTGCCCTGAAAAGGGACACCCCCCTGGCGAGGCATGTGAACAACGTGCATCCTAATGGCACGGATGTGATACGATTTATGGGAATCGATAAAGTGACTGCCCCGCCAAGAGGGGGTGATTGGGATAAATTGATTCTCCAAAGGGAGACAAAGTGGATTTTTACGTTGCAGACAATGGCCCCTCACGGCCTTAATGAACAGCTGTCTTATAGGTCCTTTCTATGAGTGCAGGGTGAGTTAGGGTGAGGAGAGTAGGGACTGCCGCCGCGGAGTGGGGGCGCCACTTGCGCAGGTTTTAGGGTGCCAACTTCCACTGACAGGTAGGGATAGTCCTAATTAGTCCATTAATAGGGCTTTGTAGTCCCCCGCTGTATTTCTCCTCCCCTGTATATTTTTGTCATATATTTGTTTATGATCAATATCTATTCCTGCAATACACACCTTATCATCCATTTTCCTCCCCCTCTTCTTTCCCTCTTTCCCCCTTTCGTTGGAGGTGCAGTCCTCCCCAGTTTCCTCCCCAGTTTTGTACTTCAAAAAATAGTTTTGCCTTAATTTTTTGCACTTTTGCTTCTTTTTGGGTATTGTGTGTCCTCTCTTTGTCTCTGCCCCAGTACCAAGTTTGACTTGACCTGTGAAGTTTTTCCGGTCTATTGACCATTGGGGTGTGCTGCGCGTGGTTATTGTATACTGCGCGGCATATAGTATGTAGCCGGAGCAGTGTCCTATACTGTTTCTTTTTGGACACTCCTCCTGGCTGGGGTGACTTTGGGTGGGAGTTTGTTACCACCCACTGCAGTGTGTTACGTGTGGGCACACTGCGTTCACTCCCCCTACTCGTCGTCACCTGGTCAGCGCGTCAGTTTCCTTTAGGACTCGCGCACCGGATGTGATGTTTGCGCGCCACGGCCGGCACTTGCGTTCCACATACCGGACGTGAGTTCACCGGAACCGGAAGTGACGCGCTCGCGTGTCAGCGCGGGCATATTCAAAAGGAGGACTTATTTGTTTGTTATTTGCGCTGTCTAATGGATAGGCTGAGCAATTGATGCCAACTTCTATACTGTGTGACACCCTCTTCTCCCCTGATGATTAGCTGAGGCAATGAAACGCGTTGGGAGCGGTGTGCTGTGTGTTGCTGGAGGCTGAAAAGGTTTAGATGCCCCACCACATGGAGCTGTCTTAAAGCCAGAGAGCAAGAACCGACATTTTATTTGGTGAAGTCGTTCCAATAGTATATATAAGGTCTAAATGCTCACCATAACCGGTTTAAATGTACTAAGGTTCTTATATGCTGAGACATTATATGCTGAGACATTGTCTTGAGAGCTCCACTATTTTTTGCCATTTTATCTGTGTTATGTTACGGGTAGACTATGTCTGTATAACATATTTTCGTATTTCTGGACATAATGAGTTACTGATTAGTATGGTTACTCACCACCACAGGCAGGCATATACTTGTTTTTAGGTCCTTGCGAATTGTTTATCACTTTTTATTCATTTGTAATAAATGTTAAGTTTTAACTTTCTGTAGTACCACTATACTTGCTTTAATACCTGCTCTATTGTGTGGTTACCTTGAAAACCCCATTGCTGTATTTTGTTAAACCTCTGAAGGACTCTGCATCTTGTTGTTTGGGGGACGTTGGAGCAACCAGCAGCTTCAAAAACTTGTCTGCTGCTATGACAAGGCTTTTTTGCCGCTGCTCTTTTAACCTGACATAATTGCCTGGAGGAAAGAGTCCTCAATTTTCCCTTATCAGCACGCACACGTGTGTACTGTGAATCAGCTACATACTTCTTGATTGTGCGATGATCAGGATGAAGTGTCTTGGCAATGTTGATTGTAGTCATGCCTTGACCTAAACACTCCACAATTTGTTGCTTCTCAGCAGCCGACACATCCTTTTTCTTTCCCATTTTGGCAGAAAATGTAGGCTGCTTAATAATGCAGGACAGCCTTCTTAAGTAGTCTTGCCTTTCATTGGACACACCTGCCAAACTAATTAGCACAGGTGTCTGCAATTGCTTACAGTGATATAAAGAGCCCTGACACACATCACCATCAATGAGTTTAACTGACAAACCAGCAAATTCTTCCCTTATCACTCCTAAACACTTTTTGCATAATAATTTGGAACACAGTGTACATGTGCTTTTCCACAAAACACCAGTGGTTCACGTATTGAATCTTACAGTTCTAACTTGCCAACCGTGGTCTGTATGGAGTTGTTCAATAAAGGGCCCAGAATTAAGATAACATAGACGGGAGAGGTCTCTATGAATACGAATTCCTAAGTATTTGATACCCTGTGAGGGCCAGGCAAAGGGAAAGTTGGACTGGATGGAATCCTGTATGGATTTGGGGAGGGAGTCATCGAGGGCCTTAGACTTCGCTGCATTGATTTTAAAATTTGACCATGTAACAAAGTGATCTATTTCAGCCATAACAGCAGGGATGGATATATGTGATTGAGTGATATATTCCAGGACATCATCAGCAAATGTAGAGCACTTGTACTCGGTGCCTACCACCTCAATCCACCTAATATTGGGGTTATGGCGAATTGATGAGAGCAGGTGCTCCATCACTAGGATGTATAAGAGAGGGGACAGAGGACATCCCTGCCTTGTCCCATTGGTGATTATGAAAGGTGATGAAAATGTTCCATTTATCTTCAGCCTAGGTGACGTATTGCGATACAGGGCCGTGATTTTGCCTATAAAAAGGTCCCCTAGACCCCTACCACAAGCTTTTTAAGGGAATAATATATGGCGTGCCAGGAGACTCCATGGTGTGCATTCTCAGCATCCAACGAGAGTATCTCATTACAAATTTTTAACTGCATCTAGCCCAGGAAATACTTTGTGCCTAGTAGCAGTGTCTGCTAGTCAGCGGATTATCCCAGCTGTTAAGCAAGCTACACCTGGAAATGGTTCAGGCCCCCGGGACACTCAGTGAAGAGCATCGGGGAGACACCCCAAGGCATAGGGGCTGGGACTGGCGGTAGGACGCCTTGCGGTGGACCGCCGAGCTCGATCCTTATAAAAGCTTTTTAACTGCAGCAGCTTTAGTGGACGCTACTGGAGCTGGAATTATGCGACTGCTGGCATGAGACTTGCCCTCCAATAGATCCATGTAAAAGGATTTAAAGTGTATTCATTCAAATTAGAGAGACAATTTAAATTAAAAAGCTTAGACCTACCTCCACCACAGGGGGGCTCGCTCGACCCACCAGCGGACAGACACCAGTATTGGGAGAGGGGGGATGGCCATCAGGGTCCACCCCAGCTCTGGCACAAACCCTGCGACACAGAGGTCGCACGGGCAGGAACGGACTGGCCGTGTCGGCTTCGCACTTTTTTGGTTTTAGAAGGGCATGACATGCCTATATCTGTGTCTCCCCCTCCTTTTACTCCTCCACCTCTTTTATTTTCGCATGACTATATGTACTTGTCACTTTTCCATGTGTTAGTTGTGTCTTCTGAGCAGTTTGTCAGCTTTTGGACACCTTTGAAGGTGTTTTCTTTGTGTTTATATGTGTTTTTGTTTGCCTGCCATTGGTTTTAACGGTGTTCGAAGGTGTTCGACGAACAGTTCGACGAACAGTTTGGCGAACATACGGGTGTTCGACGAACCGAACCGAACTCGAACTCTACGGGGGTGGCTCAACACTAGTTCTAAATACATTTTGCAGTTGTACAACAACCACAAACACACAGTGAATGTCCTTGAGAACAATCCTTGGTATAAAGAAGACCAAGGGGTCCTGATAGTGATGAAATGGTCCCCACACAGCATTGATCTCAACATCATCAAATCTGTGTGGGATTATTTGAAGAGACAGAAGGATTTGCACAAGCGACATCCACAGAAGATCTGTGGTTAGTTCTTCAATATGTTTGGAACAACCTCCCTGCTGAAATCTTTCAATGTCTGTGGGCAAGTGTACCTAGAAGAATTGATACTTTGATGCTGTTTTGAAGGCAAATGGTGGTTACACCTAATATTGATATGATTTAGATTTCTCTTTTGTTTATTCAATTTGCAATTTGCATTTTGTTAATTGATAAAATAATTAACATTTACGTTTTTTTAAGCATTCTTACTTTGCACATTTTTCCACACCTACATGAACATTTTGTACAATACTGTACATATTTGTGATAATGATGCATGTATACAGTGATAGAAAGAATAATGGGTAACATAAGCTGGTCTGCAGAGTGTTGGTTCACAAATGAATTGTGCAGTCTGATCCTGTCATATTGGGACTCTTTCTGATATAGTCAATATATGTCTACATTATGGATTTTTTGGTCTATCTGGTTAAGAGCTGACCACCATTATATGTGCAAAATAAAAGAATGAAGGCTCTTCTGCTGTTTTTTCTTCATTTTTTGTCTAACTTTATTTTATTGTATAACTAGCTTTTACCCGCGGCTTCGCTCGCGTGGAATTTGGTCTGCCACATTAAGTTTCGTGACAGATCATTTTAATAGTAAAAAAAAATAATCTTAATAGTAAAAAAAAATAATCTTATTTAGTTACTCGTACACCCAAAATTTCAGATGTCTAACTTCAAAACTGACGGATTCCATACAATCTTTGAACCATAATAATATGAAGAGGGAAACTCTTGAGGGTGGAATTATCAAAATTCCTTTCTTAGTGCTCATTTAAGCTATAATAGAACCTATCTGCAAATTTCAAGATGCTAAGTTCAGTGGTTTCGGCTGTGCGTTGACCGCTAGGTGTGTCAGTCAATCAGGTTTATAGTTTTATATAATCTTCGCCTGTATGGTGTGTTTATAAAAAGTAGCCCTATGTCCTTCCCCAGGCTTGAAATTATCCATATCAAATTTCATCACAAACGGATTACTAAACACTGATTAATAAACAGGACGGACTGAAGTTACTTGCGTTTAATATTGTTCGTGTTAGTAAAGAATTAGTATGTAATTGGAATAATGGACATCTGCAGGTAATTTATCTATGTGTTTTTACTGCAATATACTCCTTTAAACTTTGTTATTTGATTTTTTTCGTTTAGCGAAAATATGTAGATTTTGCGATTTAGAAACACGTGAGCAAGCTACGTATAGCTGACCGTGGGAAAAACAGGGCGTGCCTAAATGTATCCCCGCTACCTTCAAAGTTTGCCCTTGCGATTTATTGATGGTCATTGAAAATGCAACTTTAAGTGGGAACTGCAAACGTTTGAAATTAAAGGGTAAGTTATGCTCTCAGAGGCCAGATTTTTTTCCGACTTAATTGACATGTATCGTTATATTACGACCAAAATTACATAAAATCATTACAAATTGTAGCCTATGTGTTATTCCGATGTATAATCTATATTACTGTAAAGTTTCATGCAAATCCGTCCAGTAGTTTTTTCGTGAAAGAGTAACAAACATGCATACTCACACACTTTCGCATTTATAATATTAGTAGGATGTTTAAATAGTTCAATATTACACTGATATGTATGTGTTCGTTAAAAAATGATACATTAAAAGACTAAAAGCTGAATTACCAAAATATCATTTGTCATATGGATCATGCAGAAACATGGATGTCATGATTGATTAAAAATTGTCCGCAATAGTTTCATTCTTTTAGTACTGCTTTAATGAAGCTCATATTAGATACATGAATACATTATGTTTAAAATATCCCGTGTGGTACCTGGAAAGAATTTACATATGAAAGAGACACTTTATGTAAGATGCACCAAAAAGTGTAACAAGAAGTACCTGACCACCATGGAAGGAGTTACGTGGCATTCTAGCGATCTCTCAAATCTTAGTAATCACAAGACCCTCCAGTGTTAGGCAATAAAGACTGGGGCTTCATGCATAGAAACAAGTATTGTGTCCGCATTTTATTATGATTATATTGGTTATTTAAGGACAGCAAAACTAACTAGATCCTATTAGTCAGTTTTTACGTCATTTTTACTTGACCATTTTAACTCAAACGTATAAACATTTGATAGGTCACTTATATCAATCTGTGCTCTGTGACCACCACTGATCGCCACAATTAAAAAGGCAATGTTGCTTTTCCTAGCATAGTGTCTATACATACCCCATTGAATGATATTATGGACATAGATGGTAAATGGCTAATCATAACAAAATTGTTATATTCTTTATGTCCAATACTGTGGGATTAAACACCAAAGAACATGAGTGACTTTTGTGCTTGTTTTACTGCCACATTCCAAAACCACCAATCAAACCATGTAATCATTTACTTCTATGCAGCTGGTCCCCTAAAACAATAGGTTTAGTTAAGGGAACCTAACAGATGATTCAGGTTGCCTGAACCACAGACAGCATCAATCAGAGCCCTACTCCATATTTTCGGGAAGGTATGTTTCATTGAAAACATGAATTTAAAAGCCGGCTGAGGACCATGCTACGTGGGTGACTAGTCCAAAAGTCTAAACAGGTCTCCCCTTATACACACATTTTGGAAGAGACCTGCCACTCAAGGGAACTGGGATGGTGAGAAGGCCTCTTGGATTAGTCACCCGTAAGGCATAGTCACACAGACCACTTTATTTTTGGTCCCCGGCTTTTCAATGTATATTTTCAGAATAAAACATACTTGACTGAAATTAAAAAGCCAGTGGCTTGGGCAGCATGCATCAGCTGTCAGGTTGACTTTAAAGAAAAAGTATGGCTAACAAAATTAAGCCCATTCAGATTTGCAGTTAAAATTTTCTGTTGGAGAACAATTCTTCATATGATGGAGGAGCGCCTAACTCCAGTTCCCCAAATGATACAGAAGAAACTGAGGAATCTAAAGTTTGATGTGTGGACCATGACTGGGGATTAGGACATCCAGACGATTCTGTCACTGTGGGAAAGAAAAATGTATGTTATATTCAATGTTAGAAAGCCAAGTGCACCACCTACTGTACACTGGGCAGAAATGGCCCAATACATCTAATCCAGATGACTTAAGATGTTCCTGAAGTATTATTGGTTAACCACTATTGGACATTACTGTGAACTTCATTAATTGCACCTATTCCTAAGCAGATATCTCTTCATTAAGCCTCATAAATAATATAGGGCATTGTTATTCATGTTATTTCTAACATCAATAAATTTTGACTGGAAAAATCCTTGTAAATTTACATACCATATAGAGAATCTGAGCCTTTCACAGAGACAACTGTGACCATCTTTCTAGAAGACAATTTTGCTTGTCTCTTGACACAACAATGGAGGCAGCAGGCAGCGACACATCGCACAATCATGATTAATAGGACAAGCATGACGATCCTGGAACACAAAAAACAATTTTTTCAAGGATCATATTGAGTTAGTTTTTGGTCATGCATTATTGTTTTTTTAATGAGGAAAGAGGAATAAACTCATTTACCTATTTACAAGGGGGTACAAAAGATGGTTAACATATTCCATCTGGCCAGAATCTTACTTTTTTTCCCTACATCAAAGTAATGTTAAAGAATACACAAACAGTGTATTACACACATACAAACACAAACACACACACAAACACTGCATGTTACACAAACAAGTGTTAGGCTATGTTCACATCACGTTTTAGCCACACGTAAGAGGCTCCATTGGGGCTTCTATTCTGAAGCCTATAAAACTCCGCCAATTGGGGCCATTGACCTTAATGAAGCAGATGGAGTCACTTTGTGCTCTGCGTGACCTCCTTTTTGATAGTATCTGCCTTTTCTGAGTAAAACATAAAAGCATTGTCAGCTGTGCTCTTGTGCTCATCTCAAAAAAGTGGACACTGCCAAAAATGAGGTTAGGCAGAAAGCAAAGTGACTCTGTCTGCTTCATTAAAGATAATGGCCCATAGGCGGAAACCCTGAATCTTATTTTCAGGGCTTAATATGGAAATCCCAACGGATTCAATGATTTGTTGCTAAATTGTGATGTGAACCCAGCTGTTCTCTTAAATTGGATGCTGTTGTTTTATTGTTCCTGCACCTCTCCCCCCTTTCTGTACAGTGTATCTAGTCTTGCTAGTGACGCGCCCCCTGGGCCGTCCCTTCCTCTGGAACTCTCCTACTAACCCCGCCCCAGATCCAGTTTATAAAGGGCAGGTTCCTCCCCTCCCTGGAGTGGGGCAGGAGGTGTGGGATGCAATATTGCTCCTGACCAGGAAAACCCATGCTCGCTCTCAGACATGGTATTTCTACCACTGTGGCAACCAGACCCCTGGGGTGCCACACTAGCAAAAAGGGGTGTGATCCTCATCTCTTCTCTGTGGAAGTCTTCATGATGACCATGTCTAATTAGTTAAAAGGATGAAAATTACATACAAGGATGAAGAAGCTACCGGTACATCTCAGGAACAGCGAGGTGCAGGAACAAAAAAAACACCCCCAAAAAAGAAGAAGGCCAGGATTTAGACCAGGTACAACAATTAACTCTTAATGAGTCAGGCAACCCTGACTCCAACACACTCTCTCATCAAGAATGGCGTGAACAACCTCTGTGATCAGCATATTTCAAAGTAAGACTTCTTACGAAAAAAGGCTGAGAAGGAAAAAAAAAACATTTGGAATAAAAATCTTTGGCCTTTTTGATCCTGTCCTACCTAGTTCCTTACTGTCACATTAAAATAGCATCATTAAAAATAGACCTAATCAATTATTCACCAAACTAAAGAATTCATTGATCTTTGAATCTTAAATCCTGCACCATGTGTTAGGCTCTGGTCACATGTCTATTCAGATATTCCATTTATTTATTCTGTATTAGGACAAACAGAATAAGTGATTTATTATATTACTTATACATATTGAAGAAGCGGGGCTTTAATCGTTATTATGGGGTTCGTCTGGGTTTCGTTTTTTTAGAAAGGATGAAAAGGTTCTGTATGCAAGACGCCAAATGGACCCCATAAGAATCAATAGGGCCCCCCTGCCTCCATTTGCAACAGTTTAATAATTGCATTTGTCTGCTCATAAAACAAAGCAGACAAAAGGATTGTGTTAAGGGACATATGAACAGAAATGTAAAATTACCCCACACATCCAAATAATAAATCAATTTATTCAATAGTCACTGCATGCTAACAATTGTTGATCATGTCAGGTTCATGTACCCAGAATATGTTGTTAGCCTGTATTTTATCATAGTAATCTATATCATATAGCGTCTGGCCATACAGTTTACTATATTCTTTGAAAAAGCATGTGGCTACATGACATAATGTTCATACTTCTTCAGTGCCGTGTACATATATACTGGACCATTAGCTGTTACTGCATGTCACAAAACATCTTGTCAGCAAGGCGAGAGTTGCACTTCTTGCAATTCAGTTTTGGCATCTGGAAAGATTACTAAGGAGACTTCTGTCCTGTAAGATTGACTGACGCCTGTAAACCTGCCTCTCTCTGCGCTGCTGGGCACTCTTCACACTTACCAGTCACTCAACCAGCACCGCAACTTTAAAAAGTAATATTCAGCCATCACCATCAGATAAAAATGATAAAGAATGTACTGTCACTGCATACTGAAGAGGACGAGACTTTACTTTTATTGTGGTGTTAGGGCTTTATGGCAGCTGTAATGAATGGAAGTTAGGCCTTCTACACAGGGCCCTACTATAGCCCCATGTGTCTTAATTTCATTTGTAGAAAATATGCAAATTGTCTTTTCACAGAGGAAGAGGACTATAACTCTAGTGCCACCTATTGGGAGCAGCAATCCTAAAAGTCAAGCCTGGCATGTCAGAGTGAGGAGATTTATAAGCCATACATGATCCTTTGGGAAATTAAATATGCAAATTGTCTCTTCAGAGAGGAAGAGGACTATAACTCTAGTGCCACCTATTTGAAGCAGCAATCCTAAAAGTCAACATCGACTCTTTAACAAGCCTTGCAATATAACTTAGAATAAAAGCCAAACCAGAATCTAAATTTCCAGATACAGTGTTTAGGAACACCATGTCTTCAAATTGAGATTCTAGTTTGTGTTTTATCCTAAGTCATACTGCAAGGCTTGTTAAAGAGTCGATGTTGACTTTTAGGATCACTGCTTCCAAAAGGTGGCACTAGAGTTCTAGTCCTCTTCCTTCAGAAGTAGAGGTGACTCTTGGTCTTCCTTTCCTGGGGCGGTCCTCATGTGAACCAGTTTCTTTGTAGTTCTTGATGGTTTTTGCAACTGCACTTGAGGACACAAGTTTGTCCAATTTTTCGGACTGACTGACCTTCATTTCTTAAAGTAATGATGGCCACTAGTTTTTCTTTACTTAGCTGCTTTTTTCTTGCCATAATACAAATTCTAACAGTCTATTCAGAAGGACTATCAGCTGTGTATCCTCCTGACTTCTGCACAACACAACTGATGGTCCCAACCCCATTTATAAGGTAAGAAATCCCACTTATTAAACCTGACAGGGCACACCTGTGAAGTGAAAACCATTTCCGGCAACTACCTCTTGAAGCTCATCAAGAGAATGCCAAGAGTGTGCAAAGCAGTCATCAAAGCAAAAGGTGGCTACTTTCAAGAACCTAGAATATAAGACATATTTTCAGTTGTTTCACACTTTTTTGTTAAGTATATAATTCCACATGTGTTAATTCATAGTTTTGATGCCTTCAGTGTCAATGTACAATTTTCAAAGTCATGAAAATACAGAAAAATCTTTAAATGAGAAGGCGTGTCTAAACTTTTGGTCTGTACTGTAAGTGTATGGAGTGAGGCTGCACCCACTGGTCGGGATATGTATAACTCATACTTACCCTCCGTTCCCAGGTCTCATACCGGCGAAACCCCGCAGCGTACAGTGCATGTGCAAGGGGGATTCATAAGTCTGTAGTCATACAGAGTGACTGCAGACTTATTGATTTTGACCGGACAACCCCTTTAAGGTGCCTAGGAGTCTAAACTAAATTTTGGCATTATTGCCTTAAATGGTTGCAAGGCTGTCATCTGAATAAGGGCTTATGTACATTGCTTTATTATCTCCGCATGTCTCCAATTCCATGAGGAGACATAAAGAGTTTTACTATTTAATACCGTACAAATCCACTAAAAAACAATCATGTTATGCTCCAGCAGACTTCATATGTATGGAGCAATTCTCCCCTAGAAGCATTGAATATATCTGTGCACATAACGTCTGCCAGTGCATGTATAGTAGTGCATGGAGGCTGGTTTTGTGCATTGCCATACAAACTATAAGTGCAACACTGCCAAGCAAGATTTGAGTCTGTAGATCATATTCATTAAAGGAGTTGTACCAAGTTTGCAAGCTAACCCCTATCGGATTATATACGGTGGTTGATCATGCACTGCTTTGATCCACTGGATGAATTGAGTGGAGGTGTGCATAATCAACCACACTCTACTCCCATGGGACTCCTCGGAGTCCTGGTTCTTGGGATCTGTGAGGTTCCCAGCGGTCAGATCCTTAGCGATTGGGAAGTTAACCCCTATCTTCTGCATAGGGAATAACTTCCAAACTTGACATAACTTTCTAGCTTACACTGTATTTCTCCTTTATGGGGAAAACATAATAATCATTCATGTTCTAATGCAAACTCTAACACATTCTCTGCAATACCACTGCATGGTGCCATTCTTTGTTAACATAACTGAGCTGGGTGATCTTAGGTAACTGATGTGAGTGACTCTGAAAATGACACTTTCTACATTCCCAGTGCAGTTTACGTTGTGACTACATCTTAATAGGATATTACATCTAGACAATCATGGCCAAAATGGGAATATCTGTCTCTTTGAGCCAGCTGCAAGTGAATTGGGCTCTATTATGGGAGTTTCGGAAACAGATTAGCACAGCCCACTCGATTGTTTCTGGAGTCCCAGCTTCCTGTTGCCAGCACATAGAGACAGATATTCTTCTGACAGGGACTTATAGATAACTTTTCTTTTTGACCTGCTCCTCCGCCCAAGATCTCACACAGGTTAGGTCATTCCCAAGGGCGGTGCATGCTCCTTAAGGTGCTGCTGATGTTGCAAGAGCCTGACCATCGATCTGCGCATGCACTATCCCCCGGAATGACGGCACCAGCACGAGTTCCTGGGTTGGGAAGCAGATCAGAGAGAAGAGTGACCCATCAGTTACTGACTGAAGGATGGCAGTAGAAGGAGAAAGAGGGGGGCAGGCTGGAGTGCTGTAAATGCAGGTCAAACCCCCTTCACTTGCAAGCTTATTTGCATAACCATTCACAAATAGGTTTCTAGAGAATGGAGAAACGGGCTTACAAAACAAAGGTTTTGACATAATCAACATTTCAGATGATTTACATTGATTACGTTAGTTTCGGGTCTGAAAACTTGCTGACAGGTTCCCTTCAATTTATCTATAGGACTTGAACAGGCCCAGTGTGACTACAAGAGCACTCATGCTTTTCTATTAGGTCTATTAGGTTTTTTTGCCAACCCTTAGGAAAAACACTCTAATGGCAAGTAAATCCAAAGTTTGCTCCGTATAGGTTTGTTTCTCCCGGACCTTTGAGACCTTTATTGTGTTGGAGCCTGAACCTACTAGATCTTCTGGTGGCCTAGACTGACCATGAGTACAGCGACCACTGAAGTAAAGTTGGACTCACAGACATTTATTTGGTAAATGAGGACAATGCAAAGAATCAGCTAACAGACTTCTCACACTAAGGACTGTGCCATGTTCACATATGCTGGAACATTAGCTGTTACGATGTGTCAAAAAATACCTTGTCAGCAAGATGAGCGTTGCACTCTGTAACATTAAGACCTTGCAATTGAGTTCTAGCATCTGGAGTAATTACTAAGGAGACTTCACTACTGTAAGATTGACTGACGCCTGTAAACCAGCACCGCAATTTAAAAATGTAACATCCAGCCATCAGGATGTGATAAAAATGATAAAGAATGTACTGTCCCTGCATGGCGAGGAGGATGGAACTTTGCAGAGAAGTATGACCTTTTATTTTGGTATTTGTCATTTATGGCAGTTGTATAGAAACCTCTGGAGCACTAAGCAGAGGGGGACATGACTTTAGGAAGGGTGGACCTTTAATGCCTGCAGCTTTGTTTGTATAGCTGTGCAGACTTTAACCCCTTAAGGACCGAGCCAATTTGTAGGTAATGACCGGGCCTTATTTTTTAAATCTGACCACTGTCACTTTATGAGGTGATAACTCTGGAATGCTTCAACGGATCCCACTGATTCTGAGATTGTTTTTCGTGACATATTGTACTTCATGATAGTGGTAAAATTTATTTATTTTGACTTACGTTTATTTGTGAAAAAAATGGAAATTTTTGTCAAAAAATTTGAAAATTTTGCAATTTTCAAACTTAGAATTGTTATGCCCTTAAATCAGAGAGATATGTCACACAAAATAGTTAATAAATAATATTTCCCACATGTCTACTTTACATCAGCACAATTTTGGAAACAATTTTTTTTTTTTGTTAGGAAGTTAGAAGGGTTAAAAGTTGACCAGCGATTTCTCATTTTTCCAACAAAATTTACAAAAACATTTTTTTAGGGACCACATCACATTTGAAGTGACTTTGAGGGGCCTTTATGACAGAAAATACTCAAAAGTGACACCATTCTAAAAACTGCACCCCTCAAGGTGCTCAAAACCACATTCAAGAAGTTTATTAACCCTTCAGGTGCTTCTCAGAAACTGAAGCACCGAGGAAGAAAAAAATTCACATTTATATTTTTTTCACAAAAAATGTAATTTGGACACAATTTTTTTTATTTTCACAAGGGTAACAGATAAAAATGGACCCCAAAATGTATTGTGCAATTTCTTCTGAGCATGCTTATACCAAATATGTGGCGGAAAACTACTGTTTGGGCACATGGCAGGGCTTGGAAGGGACGAAGCGCCATTTGACTTTTTGAATTCAAAATTTGTTGGAATAATTAGCGGACGCCATGTCACATTTGGAGAGCCCTTGATGTGCCTAAACAGTGGAAACCCCCCACAAGTGACCCCATTTTGGAAACTAGACCCCTCAATAAACTTATCTAAATGTGTGGTGAGCACCTTAAACCCACAGGTGCTTCACAGACGTTTAGAATGTAGAGCCGTGAAAATAAAAAAAAATCTAATTTTTTTCCACAAAATTGAACTTTTAGCCCCAATTTTTTTATTTTCAGTAACAGGAGAAAATGGACTCCAAAAGATGTTGTGCAATTTCTTCTGAGTTCACTGATACCCCATATGTGGGGGAAAAAACACTATTTGAGCGCACTATAAAGTTTGGAAGGGAAGGAGCACCATTTGACTTTTTAAGCGCAAAATTGGCTGGAATTGAGAGAGGACGCCATGTGCATTTGTAGAGCCCCAATGTGCCTAAACAGCGGAAACCCCCCACAAGTGACCCCATTTTGGAGACTAGACCCCTCAAGGAACTTATCTAGATGTGTGGTGAGTAGTTTTGAGCATTCCGATACTGAAATATCGGGTATCGGCCGATATTCGCGGTATCGGAATTCCGATACTTAATTCCGATACTTTTACAATATCGAATACCGGAATCGGAAGTTCCCATAATGCCTGCGCTCTACCGTTTCTCTGAAGGATGACAAGCTGGATGGCAGCGCTCAGCTGCGATCCAGCCTGTCATCAGAATGCCATCCCAGCGTGGGAGAATTCTCCTGATTGTTTAAAAGCCGGCGGGCGGTAAAAAGCCGCCGGCTTTTAAACAATCACACAACCCCATACTGCTTCCCCGCAGCCTCCCACCCCGATCCTCCGCTCCCCTCGCCACCTCCCATCCCGATCGTAAGTTAGGACCGGGCGGGGAGTGCAGCACAAAGGAGCGGGGAGCGAAGGACCCGGGCAGGGAAGCCGGCAGTGAAAAGACTTCACCGCCGGCTTTCCCGTTCTGTGCTGCGCTTTCCCGCCGGTTATTTCAAATGAACAGCTGCGGTATCAGGTGATGCCGATCAGCTGTTCATTTGAAGTCGCCGCGGTGCCCTCAGAGGGTTGATGTGAGTTCATGCTTGACTGCATTGCATGAACTCACATGAACTTTCCCACGGTCTCACAGGTCAGCCTCACCTCCCAGACCGGTCATGATTGGTGTGTGGGTGTCTGTGCGATGTGTGCGGGTGTGCGCGGTGTCTGTGCGATGTCTGCGGGTGTGTGCGGTGTCTGTGCGATGTGTGCGGGTGTGTGCGGTGTCTGTGCGATGTCTGCGGGTGTGCGCGGTGTCTGTGTGATGTGTGCGGGTGTGCGCTGTGTCTGTGCGATGTCTGCGGGTGTGTGCGTGCAGGCAGACATAGGCCGATGTGACACTACTACTCCCATCGGCCTATGTCTGTTCCCCGTCCACTCGTGCCAGCAGGATCAGCTCGATGGGAGCAGTAGTTCCCATCAGTCTGATCCTGCTATATAAATTGCCCTACTGTGTCCCCAATAAATGTTAAATACATGTCATTGGTGGCCAGTGGTTGCCTACAATAAATTAGTTCATACATTACCTGTCCCCGCCGATCGCCACCTAAAATAAAGTAAAAAATAAAAAACTACACCTATACTCACCTAGACACCTAATTCCCCGAAGCCATCGATCTCCTGTAATAAAATATCAAATAATAAACCACAACCTTATCCTTACCCCTCCGTAGTAGTCCACGAGTGTCCCACGAAGATCTCCAGTTCAGAGCAGCCACATAGAATGTGACCGCTCTGAACCGCTGCCGCCGCTAGAATGATGGGGCCGTAAAGCAGCCCCGTCACTGCATAAGCGGGTTCACCGGAGTTCAGGCAGCGCAGCTCCGGTCAGCTCCTTTACGGCCCTGCTGTATCATGAGAAATTCCCACGGTACAGCAGTGCCGTAAAGGAGGTCTCCGGAGCTGCGCTGACTGAATGCACTCCGGTGACCTCAGTCAGTGGCTCCCGCTGCCGGGAGCGGACGTGTTCCCGGCAGTGTGAGCTTACAGCGGCCATGCACAGCTGTCACCATCTCCAGATGTGACAGCTGTGCATGGGAGATCAGCGCAGGAACGTGGACAGGTAACTATTTTTTTTTAGTAAACTAAGAATTAAATAAAATTGTGTGTTTTATTTCAAATAAATTATTTTTTTCTTGGTGTAGTGTGTGTTTTTTCTTTTTAACACTTTGTAGGTTAGTAATGGGGGTGTCTAATAGACGCCCATCATTACTAACCTGGGCTTCATGGCAGCTGGCGCTGACATGAACCCCAGCCCTATTACCCCCTGCCACCGCACCAGGGCAGCGTGGAAGAGCGAGGCTAAGTGCCAGAGTTGGTGCATCCTATGGATGCGCCATTTCTGGGGCGGCTGACGGCTGGTGTTTCTAGCCTGGGAGGGGGCCAATATTCATGGCACCCTTCCTGGGCTATTAATATCAGCCCCCAGCTGTCTGCCTAGCCTTTGCTAGCTATTAAAATAGGGGGGACCCCACGTCATTTTTTTGGGGGGGGTCCCCCATTTTAATAGCTAGTAAAGGCTAGGTATTCAGCTGGGGGCTGATATTAGTAGTCTGGGAAGCTCCGTGGGTATTACCCCCTTCCCAGGCTTCAAACATCTGCCCCAGCCGTCTGCTTAACCTCCGCTAGAGAATAAAATTATGGGGGATCCCACGCCAATTTTTTTTTTAAATAAATCCTTTATTTTAACACTAAATGACATTTGAGGAGTTAATAAAAATGCAGTCCCTAAATTATTATTTATTTTTTAATTAATTTTTCCCAAAAATTTTGACGTGGGCTTTGCTATATTTTTGTATGCCAGCCAGGTACAGCATCCAACTTCTATGAACGCGCCATTTTCCGGGGTGGCTGCGGACTGCAATTTGCAGCGGGGGGGGGGGGCCCAGAAAGCTTGGGTCTCCCTGCGCTGCAGATTCCAGCCCCCAGCTGCCTAGTTGTACCTGGCTGGACACAAATATAGTGCAAAGCCCCACGTCAATTTTTTTTAAATTATTTCAGGAAATTCATGAAATAATTAAAAAAAAATTGATGTGGGTCTGCGTCCTATATTTGTGTCCAGCCAGGTACAGCAGGCAGGAACGGGCTGCCCCCAACCACCAGCTGCCTATTTGTACCTGGCCGGACACAACAATATAGGGAAGCCCTTTTTTTCTTAATTATGTCATGAATTTCATGAAATAATTTAAAAAAAAAATACGTGGGGCTTCGCCCTATTTTTGTGTCCAGCCAGGTACAGCAGGCAGGAACGGGCTGCCCCCAACCACCAGCTGCCTATTTGTACCTGGCCGGACACAACAATATAGGGAAGCCCTTTTTTTCTTAATTATTTCATGAATTTCATGAAATAATTAAAAAAAAAAATACGTGGGGCTTCGCCCTATTTTTGTGTCCAGCCAGGTACAACTAGGCAGCTGGGGGCTGGAATCTGCAGCGCAGGGAGGCCCAAGCTTTCTGGGCCCCACCCGCTGCAAATTGCAGTCCGCAGCCGCCCCGGAAAATGGCGCGTTCATAGAAGCGCCATCTTCTGGCGCTGTACCCAACTCATGCAGGGCCCTGGTGCGGTGGCTCACTGGGTAATAAAGGGGTTAAGGCCAGCTTGGCATTATCAGCTGGCCCTAAGCCCGAAATTCATGGGGTCACGCCAATATTAGACATGACCACCATGAATTTCTAGTAAAGTATTTAAAAAAAAACACAACACCCAGAAAAAAGTCCTTTAATTGAAATAAAGACACAATTCTTTATTGTTCTAAATTAAACTATACTTACTGTCACGCCCATTCCAGCTGAAGCCAACGATCTCCTGCAATAAAAGAAAAATAATAAAGCAACATCATTATTACCTTTCCATGGATCCCACGACAGCTTCAGCTCTGCTACATCGAGATGACAGGCTGGACCGCAGCAGAACGCTGCCATCCAGCCTGTCATCCCGCAGACACTGAGAATCGCAGGCATGCTTGCGCTCCTCAGTGTCTCTCTGTGACGGCATAAAGATGAGCCGAGTTCATGTCCAATGAACTCAGCTCACCTCATGCACGTCACTGACAGCGTGGGAAAATTCTCCTGCACTCAGCGCTTCAGCGTGAGAATTCTCCCACGCTGTCAGTGACGTACATGAAGTGAGCTGAGTTCATTGGACATGAGCTCACCTCATGCACGTCACTGACAGCGTGGGGAAATTCTCACGCTGAAGCGCTGAGTGCAGGAGAATTTTCCCACGCTGTCAGTGACGTGCATGAGGTGAGGTCATGTCCAATGAACTCGGCTCACCTCATGCACGTCACTGACAGCGTGGGAAAATTCTCCTGCACTCAGCGCTTCAGCGTGAGAATTCTCCCACGCTGTCAGTGATGTGCATGAGGTGAGCCGAGTTCATTGTCGGCTCATCTGGATGCCGTCACAGAGGGACACTGAGGAGCGCAAGCAAGCCTGCGCTTCTCAGTGTCTGCGGGATGACAGGCTGGATGGCAGCGTTCTGCTGCGGTCCAGCCTGTCATCTCGATGTAGCAGAGCTGGAGCCGTCGTGGGAACCATGGAAACGTAAGGATGAGGTTGCTTTATTATTTTTCTTTTATTGCAGGAGATCGTTGGCTTCAGCTGGAATGGGCGTGACGGTAAGTATGGTTTAATTTAGAACAATAAAGAATTGTGTGTTTATTTCAATTAAAGGACTTTATTCTGGGTGTTTGTGTTTTTTTTTTAACTTTCACTATGGGGTTAGTAATGGGGGTGTCTTATAGACGCCTCTCCATTACTAACCTGGGCTTGATGTCAGCTGGCATTATAAGCTGACATCAATCCCAGCCCTATTACCCCACTGCCACCGCTACAGGGCAGTGGGAAGAGCGAGGCTAAGTGCCAGAATTGGCGCATCCTATGGATGCGCCATTTCTGGGGCGGCTGACGGCTGGTGTTTCTAGCCTGGGAGGGGGCCAATATTCATGGCTCCCTTCCTGGGCTATTAATATCAGCCCCGAGTTGTCTGCCTAGCCTTTGCTAGCTATTAAAATAGGGGGGACCCCACGTCATTTTTTTAGGGGGGTCCCCATTTTAATAGCTAGTAAAGGCTAGGTATTCAGCTGGGGGCTGATATTAGTAGCCTGGGAAGCTCCGTGGGTATTACCCCCTTCCCAGGCTTCAAACATCTGCCCCAGCTGTCTGCTTAACCTCCGCTAGAGACTAAAATTAAGGGGAACCCCACGCCAATTTTTTTTTAAATAAATCCTTTATTTTAACACTAAATGACAAGTACAGTAATCAACACTATCACTGTACTTCATATATATGTGACTGACATGTTTCTATCTATCTAATCTATGTATGATTCTCAATTCCTTCTATTCTAAATTGTCGGGTACAGATGCTGAATTGCCGGCCGGCTTTCTTAAAGAGACGGTGCATGAAAACACTATTATTTTTTTATATAAATCCTTTACACTAAATGACAAGTACAGTAACCAACACTGTCACTGTACTTCATATATATGTGACTGACATGTTTCTATCTATCTAATCTATGTGTGAAGCTCTATTCTGTCTGTTATAAATTGTCGGGTACAGATGCTGAATTGCCGGCCGGCTTTTTTAAAGAGACGGTGCATGAAAACACTATTATTTTTTTAAATAAATCCTTTACACTAAATGACAAGTACAGTAAGTAACACTGTCACTGTACTTCATATATATGTGACTGACATGTTTCTATCTATCTAATCTATGTGTGAAGCTCTAGTCTTTCTGTTGTAAATTGTCGGGTACCGGTGTATGCCACTGATGAATTGCCGGCTTTTCGCATACATTCTACATTATTCTTAGTTGTTTTACTTCATGTAGAATTAACCTACAAGGAAAGAAAGGGTTTATTTTCATTCCGATATTAGTGTCCCATTGACTTGCATTGGTTTCCGGTATCGTAATCGGCGATATCCGATACTTTTTGAGTATCGGTCCGATCCAATCCGATACGATATTTCCTGATATCGGAAGGTATCGCTCAACACTAGTGGTGAGCACTTTGAACCCCCAGGTGCTTCACAGAAGTTTATAACAGAGAGCCTTGAAAATAAAAAAATCTATTTCAGTGCCTCCATCTGCCTCATTATAGGGAATCTTCCTCCGGGTCAGTCATGTAAGGGCTTGTTTTTGCGGGACGAGTTGAAGTTTTCATTTGTACCATTCTTGTGCACATGACATTTTTTGATCGCTTTCTATTTCAATTTTCGGGGAGGGAGAATGAACAAAAACCAGCAATTCAGGAATTGTTTTTTTTTTTTTTATGCTGTTCCACGCGTGGTAAAATTCATAAAGCAGCTTTATTCTTCAGGTCGGGGCGATTACAGTGGTACCACATTTATAGCTTTTTTTATGGTTTGGCGCTTTTACACAATAAAAACTTTTATAGAAAAAATAAATTTTTTTTGCATTGCTTTATTCTGAGAGCTATAACTTTTTTATTTTTCCGCTGATGGGGCTGTATGGCAGCTTGTTTTTTTGCGGGACAAGAAGACGTTTTTAGCGGTACCAATTTTATTTATATTCCTTTTTTTATCTCGTTTTATTCCACTTTTTTCAGTGGTATGATGATAATGCATTGTTTGCCTTTTTTTTTTCTTGGGGGGGTTTACGGCATTCACTGAAGGGGTTGACTAGTGTGACACTTTTATAGGTCAGGTTGTTCTGGATGCGGCGATACCAAATATGTGTACTTTTTTTTTTTTTACATAAAAAATGTATATTTATTAGTCAATATTTTTATTATTATTACTTTGTAATATTTTTTTTTACAATTTTATTTACTTTTTTACTTAGTCCCTTTTTGGGACTTTCACTTTTTTCTATTTGATCACAGGTATAATGTACTGCCATGCACTAGCATTGCAGTACATTATACCTATAGTGAAAGCTCCTGAGACCATGCTGTGAGCATGGTCTCGGCAGCTTTCCGTAGCTTGGTGACCCGGGGGTCATCATGACGACCCAGGGTCATCATGGCAATGATCGGGCCCCGCGATCGGGGCACCGATCTGAAGGCAGAGGGAGCTCCCAGCCCTCTACCTGCCTCATGAACGCTGCAATCGCGTTTGATCGCAGCATTCAGGGGATTAACAGCCAGGGGCAGCGCTGACACCACTCCTGGCTATTAATGCAGGAGCTCAGCCACTGGCAGCTCTGAGCTCCAGCACTGATCATACAGGAGGTGCTGATATTACAGCATCTCCTGCGCGATCATGCTGAGATCGGTCAATCAGATTGACTGACCAATCACAGCGATCTGGGTGCGGGGACAGTGGGCATGGGTCCCTGCACCCCTTCTCGTGCCGCTCAGCTGTCAGCACTTAACTGTCACTGCTTGTTTACACTTTGCAATTGCAATTGCAATAACATGAAGGGCAATATGCCTATCCCAGGGGCCCTTGAGTTGGTGGGAGCGACTGAGGATAAAGTAATCAAGTGCAATAACATGAAGGGCAATATACCTACAGTATCCTGGGTGCACTTGAGTTGGTGGGAGAAACTAAGGGTAAAGTAATCAAGTGCATTAACACAAAGGGCTATATGCCTATCCCCGGTGCCCTTGAGCTAATGGGAGCGGCTCGAGGCAAAATGTCATCAAGTGAACTTCAAACTTAGGGCAATATATGTCTAATATGGGTGCCCTTGAGTCGCTGGGAGTGGCTAAGGGTAAATGTCATCAAGTGCCTGGAAAACAATTAACAATGGAGTGGCAGGGTTATTAATAATGCCTTAGTAGACTTTTTCTGCTATAGGTTTTATTTCAATTACTATGTACAAATATTATTCATTTTGTTTTGCTCACTTGTATGACGCCATTGATTATGTGGCGCTTTGCAGTCGCTGTTGGCGCTGTCCCCGTTGGGGCATACAGTCTAGATTCCCAATATTATGAAAGTTATTTAATGGTCAGTTATTAATATTGATGTTATATGTATATAGCGTTTAAGTACACTCTCTTTATAATATTTTTCTCTTTTATATATACTCATCACTTTTCAGTTAGCAGTAAGTGGATTTAAGATATTATTACTGCACAGCTACTGTACATTAAAGTGGTTTCTAGAATCAAAAACTGTGAATTGGGGAATTATTAGAATTGGCTGCAGTATAATAGTTTTGAGGCACGGCAGAAGTTATTATACAGGTATTCACACTGTGGCTACCTCTTTTATTATGCTTTAGTTTCCACATTCCCCATTACTGGTTCCCCATTACAGGATGTTTAGTGACTGTTGTTTCGCTTTAGTTACTGTACTATCACAATTTGGTAGAGTTGCAGAGTGTAAATTAATCCGCTCTGGAATTTTGTTACTTTCATGCACAGACTTTCCAGAGAATGTAGAACTGACTGATGGCCTTATTAGGCATGGTTGATGGCAGTCGAGTTCATGTAAGGTGTCACATGGGCTCTTTGGTGGCGGTTTTGGAGTCAGGTGGAAGTTGCAGACAAATTAAGGTGGACTCATTTTAACTTATAGAGGATGTAAAACCCCACGGTGGTGAAGAGGCTCGGCTTTGGTGGCCAGCCTCAAGGATGTTGTAAATGTAACGTCAATCAGACGTGCCCTGAAAGTTTACTGGCTCTGCTTGAATGGCAAGCCAGTGCGTGCCGCCGCTTTATGGCTGTCTGTCCTGGTGCTGTATGTCAGACAGCTGGAGATATCACAGTACTGGTGAATCCCAATGTACTAGCACTTCACCTGACTCCTAATGTGATTGTTTTAATCCTGTGATTTAAATAAAAACTGTGTCCATTTTGACAACCAAAATAATGGGTTTTGTGTATTTATTCAAGTGTGGAGGTTTACTGTAGTTATGGTTGTTTTAAGATGGAGTGGGGGTCTGTCCCATATCCAAAAGTCATGAGTGGAAGTTGGCCCTAGTGCACAGGGCACTATTAGTACCGCAAGGCAGACATCTGAGTAAGGGTTTATATACAGTACATGGCTGTATTATCTCCACATGTCTCCACTTGCATGAGGAGGCATAGAGTTTTACTGTCTAATATCGTACAAATCCACTGGAAAAACAATGATGGCATGCTCCATCAGATTTCATATGTATGGAGGAATTCTCCCCTTGAAGCATTGAATATCTCTGTGCTCATAACGTCTGCCAGTGCAAGTATAGTAGTGAATGAAGGCAGATTCTGTACATTGCCGTACAAGCTCTGTGCATGGCATTGCTTAGCAGGATGTGAATCTGCAGAAAATATTCATTATGAATCTAGCACCTTTTCTGCAATGCCACTTTATGTCACATTTATTTGCGGACATAACTGAGCTGGATGATCTTAGGCAACATGACTGACCCCCGTCCAATTTATGCCTGAACTATATTTTAAAGGGATAACCCTCTTTTGAGATGTCAAACGCAAAACATACAGAGGGTCAAATGAAAAACGTGGACAAAGTCGCGGGCTAACCAGTATACAGAATAATGGGCCCCACAAAGTCCTCCTTACACAATAATGGGCCCCACATAGTCCTCCATACAGAATAATGGGCCCCATATAGTCCTTCATACAGAAGAATGGGCCCCATGTAGTCCTCCATACAGAATAATGGGCCTCATATAGTCCTCCATACAGAATAATGGGCCCCACATAGTCATCCATACAGAATAATGGACCCCACATAATCCTCCATACAGAATAATGGGCCCCACATAGTCATCCATACAGAATAATGGACCCCACATAATCCTCCATACAGAATAATGGCCCCACATAGTCTTCCATACAAATAATGACTGCGCTTTGTGGTGGTAGTTCTGGTGTCACGGGTCAGATTTAACCACCATTCGTGCCAGATTTTGTCCACGGGTCAGAGTTTGACATGTATGGCCTAGAGCAACCCATTGGACTGTTTCCGGAGTTCTGACCTCCTGTGGCTATTCCCGTCTCAGCCATGAAATTAATTTACATTTGACCTTAAGACCAGTATCTCATTCAGACATCATTGGTTTTCTGGTTGGAGTTTCATGAGTGTTTTGGATCTGAGTTTCATCAGTGTTTGGTTAATTTGTCAGTTTTTACCATCAGTGTGTCATCAGTGATTTTCATGTATGTAAATATAACTTAATAAATTACAAAGTTTTTCTTATCCATTACAATGTTAACTATGGACTGTGCTGTCAGTGATTTCCACGGACCCACAGACATGTATAGGTAATTTGATCCATGACTTGGATCAACAACGAACATGTCTCCGTTTTTTTCACGGACCACTTGGTCTGCAAAAATATGAACATAAAATGGGCCCTGTAGACTATAATGGGTACGTGTTATATTAATGAAAAACACAGTAATTCAAATAGGTCTGAATGAGGCCTAACAACACAAAGGAACAGGCTGTTATATAAAGAAGACTTCTAGCCATATTATAACGTGCACCTTAATGCAAGATGCTTTCACACAGAAAATACGATAAATAGAAGTGGGTCAGGGGAAATGTTTAATGAACACCCCTCATATCAATAAAATCTAATAAGATTATTGCCAACCCATAGATAAAATAGTCAATATATTTTTTGCTCCAAATAGGGTTGCTGGTCCCTGACCTTTGGAACCATGTCTGTGTCCAAGCTTCAACCCACTAGAAGATCCTCTGGTGGCCTAGACTTACCAAGCGTACAGCGACAACTGAAACAGGCTTGAACTCACATGCATTTACGGTAATTGGTAAATTAAGACTGTAAAAATCCAGCTGACTTTCATACCAAGGACTGTGCCAATGACAAGGTGACATCCACTATAACTGAATGAATGTTATTTTCTCTGCCAATATGAGGAAGTATTTATCTCTGACAAAAGCTAGACTTTAAAACTCAATTGGAGACATAAGAGAACGTTCATCCTCGCAACAAAAGAAACAGTTACATTTTCAATATTGTTGAAGTGTACACAGTATTTTGTCAGATGTGATTAAAGGGGCTGTCTGGTGAAAACAGCTTATTATCACCAGATGATAACTTATTGATCATGGGGGTCAAACTGCTGGGACCCACAATGATTAGCAGAATGGGGAACCTTTATCTCCGCTAGAATGGAATGGCATTGTGCATTCTGAACCGCTGCCCCGTTCATTCCTCATAGGGCTGCCAAGCACTGCGCTCTGCCTTTTATGGCAGCCCCATAGAAAATGAATGGCATGGCATTTGGGCATGCACATGGCCGCTTCATTCAGATGGGATTAAAGGTACCCTGTCAGAGAGAAAAATTCCCCGTTCTGCCTATCCTTTCTAGTCGCAGTAGTCAGACTCCCACTGATCAATAAGTTATCACCTATCTTGTGGATAGGTGATGAGTTGTTTTAACCAGACAGCAAATTTAAGATTTTTATGGATGCTATCTAAGAAAGGATTTTAAATAAGTGAAATTAATTTGAAAAATGTTTGATATGTAGCAATAAATATCTGTTAGTAACCACAGACTGCAGTGTCTGTCATTTATAGAATATCTAAAGACTCTATTAAACACATTTATGTGGATCTCGTGCCTCCTCACATGTCCTTGTTTACAGTACATGTGGTATCCATTTTTTTCACGGATACCATATGTCCCCATTATAACCTATGTTGCTATGCACATGTCTGTTTTTTTTCCAGCAGCACTGACAACAAGGGCCAATACAAGTCTATGGGTTCATGAAAAACACTTACAGCACATGGATATCATCAGCGTACAATCTGTGTGCTGTCCGTGTTTAACATTACAAAGTATAGAAGAAGCTTTGTAATTTCTTTCTTTCTTTATCCATACTGGAAAAAACATTGATGACACAATGATGGTAAAAACAAAAACACGGATGATACACTGATGACACCATTTTTTCATGTACCTGTTTTGTACGGACGTGTGAAGGAGGCCTAAAAGAAATTAAGCACTACTTTGATATCAATGATGATTTCTTAGATAGGTCATCAACATTAGATTTGGTCTGACACCCTGCACCTCCACCGATAAGCTCTTATGAGTTATAGTGGCAAATGGTGTAAATAGGGTGTAAGGGTTAATCACAGTTTACTGTATTGTTAGAGATTTGTGTTGTAATATATGATCTGGCCAATAGAAGGCAGCGGAGAGGCCAGAGTTGCAGTGCAGGGGTTTGGCAGTTGGTGACTGTTACTAGGGGAGTTCAAGTAGAGAGTGAAGCTGCGCAGTGTTGGAAAAAGGTCTGGATAGAGCGATATGACTCTGATCTGTTTTTGGTGCCTGTGGGATGTGTTGAAATGAGCCGACTCGGTGAGGACAACCAAGGACACAGCATCTTGGGCTAGGCAACATGAGGCCTTATTTCTAAGGATTTAAAGAAGCCTTACATTTGAGAGATCGTCATTCTCTAAAAGATTCAAGTCAGCATTTCTAATTATTCAGCCCAGTAAGGACACTTCAGTATCAGGTCGTACCAGTACCATTTACAACTGAATATATATGCGCATATATAAATACGTTTATGGAGGTCTAGATACTTAGAAGAAAACGCCTCTTCTGTAAGAGACACTTAAAAAAAACTGCTCCGAGTATGCAATTACTAGAGTACTGGCACAACATTATCGTTTTATGGATATATGAATAGAAATGGTTAATCGCATGTATTTTTGCTTGCATATGACTGTTAATTTTGTTAAGTGTAACTGTGCATACTCTTAGTCGGTGTTATTTAGAGTAACTGCTGTCATTGTATTTGTTATATATATGCTGTTTACCTACCATCCTTTCCTTGATTTTATAAACTGGTTAGTAAATGTTCATATTATATTATCTAATATTTGTGGGTGTCTGCTGATTGCTGCTGTACCTTTCATCTTCTGGCCGTCCCTTGCCCACGTTTCATTTGGCGCTGTGAGCAGAGTACAACATCACAATGCAGAATGCGACCGAGGATGGTAGTGTGGTACATTCCGCAGGATCCGAGGGAGAACCTGTCCTAGTAATTCTCCCGTCGACTCTATGCGCTCCGAGCCTGAGTTTGTCAGCAGGGTCCATACTGAGACATCTTTCAAAATTTGACGGCAATAATATGTCAATCGAAGAATGGGCAGATTGTATGTGAAGTACATGCAGACTCTACAACTTAGCTGAGGAGCTGCACTCTGACGTCACTCGAAGGAGAAGCCCAATAAACGGTGACATGGCGTCCCATGTCATCATAAAATACTCTAGAAGACATTGCGGCCATATTAGAGGAGGTTTACGGAGAGAGAGGGCCGGCTGCTAGTTTCTGGACACGCTTCTTTAATGGGTGTCAGCAAGAAGACGAAAGCATCTCCCAGTATATAAATGTTTTACAGAGAATGTTACAGACCTGCCACAAAAAAATGCAAGGCTGGAGCCTCTATTTTCACCGATCCTGACACCATCCTGATAGAACAGTTTGTTTAGGGACTGATGGATACATCGCTGAGGCAGACATTGCGAGATCAGATACGGGTTAATGAGACACATCAGTTTGTTCAGGTTGCCGCAAAAGCTTTGGCTCGTGAAGGCGAGGATGATATGGGCCTCAGCATTGTGCCGATGTATGGCCACGGAGGACAGGGAGTCCAGGCTGAAAATCAGCAGTCCGACTCCTTGGCTGAGATGAGGGCCGCAATCCAGGAACTTACCCGGCAAGTGAATTAGAAGAAGGTCTCACGCCCAGTCGTCCCGTCAAGTGGGGTGGGGAAAGCAAGTCCATTCAACGTATGACTCATCGCCCTGACAAACAGATGGGGTGGGAAGAACTGAGACATCCAACAAACATCCCTTCATATAGTTCACCAGAAGAGACCTGGGACCAGACGGACCCAGCACGGCCTGACACATCCCAAGGACAATCTCGTCCAAACCAGGACCAAACACTTGAACACTCTCTACCCCGGGGCCCATTATGCTGAAGGTGCTGAAAAGAGGCCATGTCTCTCGGGGCTGCCCCCAGCTCAGACAATGGATGGTAGAGTACAAGACATGACATTTAAACGAGGATCACCTCCACTGGCTACTGGCAGGTTCCGGTGGCTGAAAGACACAAGCCCCAGAAAGTTTTTATTTTACCATTGGGCCTGTACGTGTTCAATAGAATGCCTTTCGGACTCACCAATGCAGCTGGGACATTTCAGCAGTTAATGGAACACTGTTTGGGTGAGCTGAATTTTTATCTGGACAACGTCATCGTTCATACACCCACATTTGAGCAACATAAACAATGACAAGTGCTGTCTCAACTACAGGCCCATGGTCTGAAGTTGAAGCCCTGAAATTGTCATTTGTTTCTAACAGAAATTTAATATCAAGGGCTCATGGTGTCTCTGGGTGGAATTTGCCCGGCTGGAAGTAAAATGAAAGCGGTAAGGAACTGGCCTCCGCCACGGACCCTTCAAGAGCTGCGAGCCTTCCTGGAACTAATAGGATATTATAAATGTTTCATCTCGAACTTTGCTAAGATAGCCAAGCCTCTTCACAAGTTACTGAAGGGGACCGCAAAAGGCCCAAAGAATTGGCCCATTGCCTGGGGACCCACGTAGCAACAAACCCTGGATCAGCTGATAGAAGTCTTGACCAATGCCCCAGTATTGGCATATGCCCAATAAGATTGTCCATTCATTCTATATATGGATGGAACTCTTCATGGATTGGTAGTGGTGCTGGCCCAAGAACAAGGGGGCCTGGAATGAGTAATAGCATACAGCGGTCAATCCTTGAGAGACCCACTAACGAAACCCAGATAACTACAGTTCCTTTAATATGGAGCAAATGACGCTCATCTGGGCCATGACCGATAAGTTCACCGAATACCTCAGTGGAGCACAGGTCTTGGTCCGGACTGACAATAATCCATTGGCTCATCTGCAAAGCTAGGGCCCCTAGAACAGAGGTGGGTCGTCCGAATGGCAAAGTTTAATTACTCCATCAAGTACTATTCCGGCAAAGAGAATGCTAATGCTGACGCTTTGTCTCTAGTCACCCTTCCCGTTTCCTCTGGAGAGGTGGATGAAGAAGAAGAGACAGAGATACCGGACTTAGGTCAAGTGAAACCAGTGGCCTCCGTAGCCTTGACTAATGGAGTAACAGCAGGCCAGATGGTGTTGCTCAGCAGGACACTGGCCAAATGTGCCAAGATTCAAGATGACGGCCCTGTAATCCGGATGATCAATGACCTTCAGTGATGGCTGGGGCCGAATTATCCTCAGATTCTACATCAGTGGGAAAGACTCCATGTTAAAGATGGCGTAATGTACCAGACAGTGTATTTGCCATCAGAGAGAGAAAAGAAGTGGCAAATAGTGATTCCTAGCAGCCTAGCTTGGAGTTTGGCTAAGGAGAGTCATGAGAAAAGTGCCCATCTTGGTCCAGAGAAAACTTACAAATGGATCCAGCGATTTGTGTACTGTCCTCAGCTGGAGTAGATCGTCAGAGAAGTCTGCCAGCAATGCAGAGCTTGTGAGCTGGCGAAGACACCGGAGCAGATGACACTGACTCAAGTCATCCGGTCAACTGCACCCCTGGAGATTTTGATGCTCGATTATCTACTGGACGGGCCTGCCGCAGGAGGACTACAGTACTGTTTGGTAATGACAGATCACTTTTCAAAGTTTGTGGGGGCCATACCGACCCGCGACCAAACTGCTGAAACGGCAGCTAGGGTCGTGTGTAGACACTTCATTCAGGTATACGGATGTCCAAGGACGATTCATTCTGACCAAGGAGCATGTGTGGCACCCCAGGGGTCTGGTTTCCACAGTAACAGCTATGTTATGTCTGAGAGCAGGTGGGAGGTCTCTTGGTCAGGGATCCTATGCATGCCACACCTCCTGCCCAGTCCTGGGAGGGGAAGGACTTCCCCTATATAAACCTAGGGCTGAGGCAGGGTTAGTGTGTAGAGAAGAAGTAGAGACAGAGAAGAGAAGCAGATATAGGAAAAGAACATCAGGAGCTCTGTGGGAGCAGTGCTATAAGGAGTCAGGGGCTGGCAGCTGCAGAGCTCGCCCTGACTGAGAAGCTATCACCGGACCCGGAGTCCGAGGCTGTGGGGACTAATCTTTACCCAGCAGCAGAAACCGCCCGGCAGGGGATTTCAGGTCCTCTGGCCAAGAAACCCGAATGCACGGTCACACGCGTGGGACCAGCACCGCCGTCGTGGAGCGGACGCCACTAGAAGGCCCCGAGTCACCGGCCATACGGGTGAGCACCACACGGTACACTCAGGGACGTGGGCTACTTATACCCGCCTCTAGCAAGGTAGCCAGAAGAGTACAGTCAGTTTGGGAGGCCTACAACTCCGCCTGGCCAGGGGAGATCCCATCTGCTCAAGGACTGACCAGGCCCCGATCGCTAGCCAGTACTCCGGGAGGGTCTATCTTTATCACCAGTAAAGACCCTGAACTACACCGCATCGTCTCTGAGTGATTCCTGCTACCCCCATCATCCACGTCGGCTGCCCTGAGGCCATACCCCTCCCATTGGGGGTGATACTACCACGCTGCACAATCCTACCACCGGCCTCAGCGGTCTGCCCTGCAGCGGCAGCTCCTTCGCTGCATTCAACGGGTGGCGTAGTTGTCCAACATCTACCGCTAATACAACGCCACTTAGTCTGACTCCCTGGGCACGGACCGGGTCACCGCCACGAGACTACTACCCCCATCTGATCCGGATCCGGGTAAGCTCCTGCATGCACAACGCTGTGCGACACAGGCCCAGGGGTGCGTCAACTTTTGGCGTAGTCGGCAGGATTTCGTGCCCGCAACCACCGGGTACTGCGTGCCTGAAAAAGACTGTTCAAACTTACCAGTGGTGAAGATTCCCGCCATCCGTGGAGGTTTCCCGCCATCCGGCGCCATCTTCTACCTTCTTCCCGCCATCCCGTGGAGTTTTCCCGCCGTTGGACGCCATCTTGAAGACGCCGCGCGGGAAGAAGAGGGGCGTGGACTCCGAAAGCGCGCGAGAACTGAAGCCCCGCCTCACGTCCGGACGTTGCGTAAGGTCCTGGAAGGAGCCCAGCAGACGCCGACGTCACAGGAGCGCGACGGAAGGTCCTCAACCCTGACGATCCACTGCGGAGCCGCGGCCTACGGAAGAGGATCATCGCAAGGTAGGCCACGGTCCACTAGGGGGGAGGAAGATGTCTGATACGGAGGAGAGCTTCACTGCCTCAACCCCCGCCAGCGCCACCGCTGCTGCAGTCATGCCTTTCACCATGCCCTATATCCCGGGAGCGGCCTGGCTACCCCAGTACTCAGGGGAGTCACATACCCTGCATGACTTTAGAGAAAAGCTGGATACCCTCTTCCAGGTGTATCCCCTCACAGAAGAGCAAAAAGTGAGCATCCTGGTGGCCCAATTAACCGGGGCAGCCCAAAGGGAGGTAAAGTCCTGGCCACCTGGGGGGAGGACTGTTGCAGGGATACTAACCCGGCTGAGGGACACCTTTGATACCCGCACCTCAGCCGAGATCAAGCTTAGATTCTACGGGTGCAAGCAGCGAGCACACGAGAGTATAAGGGACTATGCCCTGAACCTACAAGAGGCCCTGAGAGCCATTAAGCAGACCGACCCTGACGGCGTGGGAGACGAGGACAGGCTGTTGACTGAACAATTTATAGAGGGTTTATATTGCAATGCCCACCGAACCCAGTTGCGGGCAATGGCCTTACAGGACCCTCATCTGGGATTTGCACAGTTCAAGGACAGAGCCATCCGGGTGCTCCGAGAACCGGCACCAGGTGGCGTTGTGACCCACAGACGCCCCACTACCACTTACCACCAGGAGGCGGCGCCCTTGTCGGCAGGGCCTGTGGGAGTTGATGCGCAGGCTTTGAACAATGACCCGGCTCCAGACCTGCACCATCAGGTCCAAGAGCTAGCTAAAAGCGTTGCCGCGCTAACCCGAACTGTGCAGTCTTTACAGGTTTCCACTCCAGGGAAGATCCAGCTGGCATCCGGACCGGAGGACATCCCGTGGCGTCGACCAAGGAGGACCCCACCGGCCAGAGGAAGACCCAGCGACCGATACAACGAGGACGGACAACCCATCTGCCGCCGCTGCAATCAACCCGGACATATGGCAAGGTACTGTCCTTTAAACTGGCACAACCTGGGGTAGAGGGCCAAACCCCAGGAAAAAGATCATCAGGCCCATCGAACTGGCGCGACAAATATGTGGGAGGACGTCCAGTCTTGCCTGTGGTACTGGATGGCATCCCTATGAGTGCCCTACTGGACACCGGGTCACAGGTTACCACTATCCCGTACGTGCTCTTCAAGCAGTACTGGAATGACTCGGATATCACCCGCTACCCTGACGACGATTTGAGTATCATCGCCAGCAATGGTCAGCCCGTGCCACAGATTGGATTTAAAGAGGTGACCATTAAAATCGGTAGAGTTGAACTGGCGGCACAGGGACTGATCATTGTAGACATTGACAAGCACGAGAGTCACCCAAATATAACGCTAGGAACTAATGTAATTGAAAATTGTCTTGCAGAGGTGATTTTCCTTTTACAGCAGGTTGCCAAGAACGCCAGCTCCGGCCAGCAGCGAGTGCTCCAGAAAGAGATCCGGGCACTGATGCGACGGCAACAGATAGAACTCTCCGGTGGTGAGATTGGTAGCGTAAGAATGTGTGACCCTTTTCCTATTGCCATGCCCCCAAAAAGTGAAATGATGATTTGGTGCCGGGCAGCTATTGGTCTGAGAGGTAGAGATTACCAGGCAATGGTAGAACCAGTTTACTCAGACAGTAGGCCCACCATTTTGACAGCACGGGGGGTGGTCAATGTACGCCATGGGAGGGTGCCCGTTCGCATAATAAATATCGGGAAGAGGGAAGTGTACCTGCCCCGGTATGCCACGCTAGCCAAATTGTATACCATCAATCAAAATTCCATACAGTCCGTAGAACCCTTGCCTCCATCTTCCCCGGAGGAAAGTAACGGCTCTAAGGAAACAATGGAGGACTGGTGTCAGCAACTACATTTGGGTACTGACTCCACTCCCTCACACCAGAGACAGGGAGTCTATCGGGTGGTTCAAGAGTACGAGAGAGTGTTTAGTAAACACCCGTTAGACTTCGGGCGAGTCAAGGGGGTAGAACACCACATCCCCACGGGAGACCATCTTCCCATAAAAGAGAGGTATCGACCCGTACCCCCTGCACACTACCAACACGCCAAGGGGATGCTTAGGGACATGAAGGAGGCTGGGGTGATCAGGGATAGCTGTAGCCCCTGGGCAGCTCCACTAGTCTTAGTCAAAAAGAAAGACAACACCATGAGGATGTGTGTAGATTACCGGAAAATCAACCGTATCACACACAAGGATGCGTACCCCTTACCAAGGATAGAGGAGTCTTTGGCTGCTTTAAGATCTGCTAACTTCTTCTCTACCTTGGATCTCACTAGCGGGTACTGGCAGGTTCCTGTAGCAGAGGCGGACCGGGAGAAGACCGCATTCACCACCCCGATGGGACTTAGCGAGTTTACCTGCATGCCGTTCGGACTCTGTAACGCACCAGGAACCTTTCAACGATTAATGGAGTGCTGTCTGGGCCACAAAAACTTCGAGACGGTCCTGTTGTACCTGGACGATGTCATTGTATATTCCAAGACTTATGAGGACCACCTGAAACACCTGGCGGAAGTGTTCGAAGCTCTGGCAAACTACGGCCTAAAGGTAAAACCCTCCAAGTGTCACCTCCTAAAACCAAAGGTGCAGTACCTGGGACACGTGGTGAGCGCTGACGGAGTGGCTCCCGACCCTGATAAGATCACCGCAATTAAGGAATGGCCAAGTCCCTCCAGTGTAAAGGAAGTGCGGCAGTTCCTCGGGTTGGTAGGCTATTACCGCAGATTCATCCCCGGTTTCACCAAAAAGGCAGCTCCTATGCAGGACCTCCTGATAGGCCAGTCCCGGAAGGCCAAGAACCAGAAGCCGCCCTTCAAATGGGAGAAGTTAGAAGAAGAGTCCTTCCGCCAGCTGAAGATGGCCCTCACGGGGGATGAAATCCTGGCGTACCCTGATTACAGCCAGCCCTTTATCCTCTACACCGACGCAAGTAACATCGGGCTAGGAGCCGTACTGTCCCAGATCCAGCAGGGGAAAGAACGAGTAATCGCTTACGCCAGTCGAAAACTGCGACCCACCGAAAGAAACCCTGAGAATTACAGCTCATTTAAGCTAGAGTTCCTGGCAGTGGTGTGGGCAGTCACCGAACGCTTTAAGCACTACTTCGCTTCTTCCCGGTTCACCGTGTACACAGATAACAACCCGTTGACACACCTGGACACGGCAAGACTCGGTGCCCTAGAGCAGAGATGGATGGCCCGTCTGTCCAACTACGAGTTCACAATCAAATACCGGGCAGGACGCTCCAATACCAACGCGGACGCCCTGTCCAGGATGCCAAACCTACCGGACGTAGGAGAAGATCCAGAGGGACTGGAAGAAGTCGAACTCCCCGCGTTCCACCGTCATGGGACTATCCAGTATTCCCATCGGGTAAGGAGTAAGCAAGCCGCTACGTTTAACCCCTTGCCTCACTACAACTGGGAGGAAACGCAAGACAGTGACCCTGCCGTCCGACTGGTGAAGGAGATGCTGACTCGGCCAGAGGCTCGCCTTGACCCAGACGCTCCGGAGGAAGCCAAACAACTGTGGGCTGAGAAGAGTCGACTGTTCCTTTACAAGGGGAAGTTGTGCCGCAGAATGGTTAACTCCCGGACGCATGAACTAATCTGGCAAGTAGTGGTGCCACGAAGAGACGCAGCCATGGTGATGGAGGCATACCACGACGGGGCTGGACACTTCGGATGGAAGAAGCTGGAGTTCCTGCTGCGCGGGTGGTTCCACTGGGTAGGCATGAGGGGAACCATCGAGAGGTGGTGCAGAGACTGTGGCCCGTGCAACCTAAGAAGGAAGGACCATGCCAGCCAGAAGACCCCCCTTCAGTCCATCGTCACCAAGCAGCCGTTGGAACTGGTAGCCTTGGATCATGTAAAACTGACCCCAAGCAGAAGTGGCTACGTCTACGCGTTAACCATTGTGGATCATTACTCCCGGTTCTTGGTTGTCGTCCCCGTTAAGGACTTAACAGCTCAAACAGCAGCTAGAGCCTTCCAGCAGCACTTCTGCCGTCCACACGGGTACCCGGACCAAGTGCTGACGGACCAGGGACCTGCCTTTAAAGCGGAGGTCTTCCAGGAATTCTGCAATCTGTATGGCTGCCGGAAGATAAGGACGACACCCTATCATCCGCAAACTAATGGACTTTGTGAGAAAATGAACCAGGTGGTAATGGATCTTCTGAAAACGTTGCCCCTGGAAGAACGCAGTCTGTGGCCTGAGAAGCTGCCCGACCTGGTGGACCTATACAACTACATCCCTGTAGGTTCCACCAACTGTACCCCGGCTTACCTAATGAGGGCAAGGCCTGGTAAGCTACCTGTTGACCTGGAGATGGGAGTCCTGACACCCGAGGACACTTCACCGGAAGCAGATTGGGACACAGAGAGGCAGCAGCAGTACCGGAAAGTACAGAAGAGCGTGGAGCGAAGTCTCTGTCTCGCTAGGGAAAGACAAGAGAAAACTTACAACCAGTATGCTCCCGCTGTTCCCCTGGTACCCGGAGAGCAGGTCTTGAAGAGGAAGAGACGGCTCCACAAGTTGGACGACCAGTGGGAGAAGGACCCGTACACCGTACTGCCCTCAAGCCACGACAACCCAAAGGTTTGTACCATCAGTAAAGACGGAGGGGAAACCACAGCCATTGTATCCCGGGATCACCTGAAGAAGTGTCCCGAACAGCTACAGAACCCAGAAGGAGAGCAAGAAGACCCTCGACCCGTAGAGGAAAGGGAAGATATGGTTAGTACTGTGCTCGGAGACTTCCCTCGGTCCTGGACTCAAGTCAATGGTGCAGTTGTGGTACCCGTCCTCACGTTCCTCCAACCAGCATCCCAAGTGCCTACGGAGCAACAGGTAGAGCTGGAAGAGCAGCCGGTCCAGGAGGCAGCAGACTCCACACAAGCAGAACAGGAGGATCAACCCTCTGCTCATAGTGAGCCTGCCGTACCCCTAGTGAGCCAAAGAGCCCGTAGACAGCTGCCCAGTTTACCCTTGACAGCTCCTACACCCTGTAGTTCAGGGTCAGACAGTCAGCTCCGTAGGTCCACTAGGGTCACTAGAGGCCAGTTACCCGCACGTTGGAGGATTTGAAGTGTTTAAATTGTTTTATTTGTGGTCACCTGTCTGTTACTTGTAAATAATTATGTGTTTCTAGTTATTTTTAGGAGTCCTTGGTGGATTTACCGGGAATCCTTGTACAATTGGTTGGAGCGTAACCTAGGAATGGACTAAAGACTGTTAAGGACTCGGGGCAGGACAGACCCCTACCTGGTTACGTCTCCCTGTTTTGGTGAAATGGAAACTGCACCCGGTTGCGGACACGCCGTAACCATCTTTATGTGTTTTTCTTATTGTATTATTATTGTTTTTACCTTGTTATGTTTTTCTAAAAATATGTTTAGTCCCGGAGTACTAAATTTCACTAGGGGGGAATGTGGCACCCCAGGGGTCTGGTTTCCACAGTAACAGCTATGTTATGTCTGAGAGCAGGTGGGAGGTCTCTTGGTCAGGGATCCTATGCATGCCACACCTCCTGCCCAGTCCTGGGAGGGGAAGGACTTCCCCTATATAAACCTAGGGCTGAGGCAGGGTTAGTGTGTAGAGAAGAAGTAGAGACAGAGAAGAGAAGCAGATATAGGAAAAGAACATCAGGAGCTCTGTGGGAGCAGTGCTATAAGGAGTCAGGGGCTGGCAGCTGCAGAGCTCGCCCTGACTGAGAAGCTATCACCGGACCCGGAGTCCGAGGCTGTGGGGACTAATCTTTACCCAGCAGCAGAAACCGCCCGGCAGGGGATTTCAGGTCCTCTGGCCAAGAAACCCGAAGGCACGGTCACACGCGTGGGACCAGCACCGCCGTCGTGGAGCGGACGCCACTAGAAGGCCCCGAGTCACCGGCCATACGGGTGAGCACCACACGGTACACTCAGGGACGTGGGCTACTTATACCCGCCTCTAGCAAGGTAGCCAGAAGAGTACAGTCAGTTTGGGAGGCCTACAACTCCGCCTGGCCAGGGGAGATCCCATCTGCTCAAGGACTGACCAGGCCCCGATCGCTAGCCAGTACTCCGGGAGGGTCTATCTTTATCACCAGTAAAGACCCTGAACTACACCGCATCGTCTCTGAGTGATTCCTGCTACCCCCATCATCCACGTCGGCTGCCCTGAGGCCATACCCCTCCCGTTGGGGGTGATACTACCACGCTGCACAATCCTACCACCGGCCTCAGCGGTCTGCCCTGCAGCGGCAGCTCCTTCACTGCATTCAACGGGTGGCGTAGTCGTCCAACATCTACCGCTAATACAACGCCACTTAGTCTGACTCCCTGGGCACGGACCGGGTCACCGCCACGAGACTACTACCCCCATCTGATCCGGATCCGGGTAAGCTCCTGCATGCGCAACGCTGTGCGACACAGGCCCAGGGGTGCGTCACATGCTTTCAAGGAAAAGTCATGGAAAAGCTCTATGAGATCTATGGGATTTGGAGGTCCCGAACAACACTGTATCACCCACAAGGAAATGGCGCCTGTGAGCGATTTAATCAAACACTCCTGTAGATGCTTCGAATCCTAGAGGGAGACAAGAAATTGTGGTGGCCTGATTATTTGCCTGAACTGCTCTGGGCCTGCAATCACCGAGTACATAGCACTACTGGCTTCACTCCCTACATGTTATTATTCGGAGAGTCAGGACGAAAAGTTTCTGAACTTAACATGAGTACTCCAACTGAAGAAAAACACCGCACTCCAGACTCATTGGTGCAGGAGCACCGAATCAGACTGAAAACTAGTTGGTATGAGACAAGTAACTAAATCAGTTACCCCGAGACTGTGGGTGATCACACCTGCGGATAGAGTGCTGGTCCGTGTAAAGACTACCATAAGAAAGTTGGATGTTTGCTGGGAGTCGGAACCCTACAAGTTGTTGAAGCAGGTAATTCCAAACGGACCAGTGTACAATGTGAAGTGAGAAGACGGATCCGGTCCAGTATGCCGACTACATCGGAATATGCTTCGCCCTTTTCATTCCATTGACCTTGGCCTGAGTCCAGCAGGAACAACATACCCCTAGTGGAAAATTATGACAATGACGAATAATGGACTGTATCGGTCCCGCTGAGCATAACAGACAGTAGAGCTCTAGCACCTGAACAAGAGCCATAACTACAGAGGGAGGGAGAAGCTAAGGGCACTACAGTGTTATTGTACCCTGCTGGCTTGCATAACTAGGAGCATCCCATGGTGGGCGTCCCTCCACAAAGGTACCTCCAAAACGACTTTGAGTGGGGCCAGATCTCGGTTGGTGCTGTTTTTTCTGAGACATCAAAATGTTAGTGGTGTGGAAGGCAAGGGTTAATCACAGTTTACTGTATTGTTGGAGATTTGTGATGTAATATATGATATGGCCAGTAGAAGGCAGCAGAGAGGCCAGAGTTGCCGCGCAGGTGTTTGGCAGTTGGTTACTGTTGATAGGGGAGTTCTTGGAGAGAGTGAAGCTACGCATCGTTGAAAAAAGGTCTGGATAGAGAGATGTGACTCTGATCTGTTTTTGATGACTCTGAGACGCGTTGTTCGGCTTGAAATGAGCCAACTCGGTGAGGACGACCAAGGACACAGCATCTTGGGCTAGGCCATGTGACGCCTTATTTTTAAGGACTGAGAGAAGCCCTGCGTTTGAGAGATCAGCATTCTCTAAAAGATTCAAGTCAGCATTTCTGATTACTCAGGATTCAGCCCAGCATGGACACTTCAGTCTCAGGACGTACCAGTACCAGTACCATTTACAACTGAATATATATGCACATATTTAAATAACTTTATGGAGGTCTAGATGCTTAAGAGAAAAGGCCTCTTCTGTAAGAGACACTTAAAAAAAAACTGCTCCGAGTAGGCGATTACCTAAGTAATGGCACAACACTATCGTTTTATGCATATATGCATAGAAATGGTTAATCGCAGGTACAATACAGACCAAAAGTTTGGACACACCATCTAATTTAAAGATTTTTCTGTATTTTCTTGACTATGAAAATTGTACATTCACACTGAAGGCATCAAAACTATGAATTAACACATGTGGAATTATATACTTAACAAAACAGTGTGAAACAACCGAAAATATGTCTTATATTCCAAGTTCTTCAAAGTAGCCACCTTTTGCTTTGATGACTGCTTTGCACACTCTTGGCATTCTCTTGATGAGCTTCAAGAGGTAGTCACCGGAAATGGTCTTCCAACAATCTTGAAGGAGTTCCCAGAGATGCTTAGCACTTGTTGGCCCTTTTGCCTTCACTCTGCAGTCCAACTCACCCCAAACCATCTCGATTGGGTTCAGGTCTGGTGACTGTGGAGGCCAGGTCATCTGGCGTAGCACCCCATCACTCTCCTCCTTGGTCAAATAGCCCTTACACAGCCTGGAGGTGTGTTTGGGGTCATTGTCCTGTTGAAAAATAAATGATGGTCCAACTAAACACAAACCGGATGGAATAGCATGCCGCTGCAAGATGCTGTGGTAGCCATGCTGGTTCAGTATGCCTTCAATTTTGAATAAATCCCCAGCAGTGTCACCAGCAAAGCACCCCCACACCATCACACCTCCTCCTCCATGCTTCACGGTGGGAACCAGGCATGTAGAGTCCATCCGATCACCTTTTCTGCGTCGCACAAAGACACGGTGGCTGGAACCAAAGATCTCAAATTTGGACTCATCAGACCAAAGCACAGATTTCCACTGGTCTAATGTCCATTCATTGTGTTCTTTAGCCCAAACAAGTCTCTTCTGCTTGTTGCCTGTCCTTAGCAGTGGTTTCCTAGCAGCTATTTTACCATGAAGGCCTACTGCAAGTCTCCTCTTTGAAGTTATTGAAGAGATGTGTCTGCTGCTAGAACTCTGTGTGGCATTGACCTGGTCTCTAATCTGAGCTGCTGTTTACCTGCGATTTCTGAGGCTGGTGACTCGAATAAACTTATCCTCAGAAGCAGAGGTGACTCTTGGTCTTCCTTTCCTGGGGCGGTCCTCATGTGAGTCAGTTTCTTTGTAGCGCTTGATGGTTTTTGCAACTGCACTTGGGGACACTTTCAAAGTTTTCCCAATTTTTCGGACTGACTGACCTTCATTTCTTAAAGTAATGATGGCCACTCATTTTTCTTTACTTAGCTGTGTAACAGAACTAACAGTTTAATGCAAACATTCCGTATTTTTATATAATTTATGAAAACTTTATGTTTGCTCTAATTGGCAGGAAATCAATGAAATTGGCATTCAACACAAACAAATCCTGCCACTATTTGAGACTAGAAAGATTTTTTGGTTGATTTTTGTAAGAGGGTATGCCCATTCTCTTGCTCCAAATAGGTGAATAAAGACAGGTGAGGTTAGATGGTTAAGTTATACTTACCATATATACCATACACTCAAGGGTTGTTCAATATAACTGACACATCTAGAAGGTTCAAAAACACAGCATTAAATGGAGATCTGAGATACAGTGGGAATTTAATCAATGGAATTAAAGTAAACTTACATCTCAGACAGGTCACACAAACTGGAGCTGGAAGGCTGCAGATAAATAAAATGTTTAAGGGCAATACCAATCCTCTGACATTTAATGAAATGTACTTCTGTATTACAGTCACTGAATCATTTATCATCTATTTACACTGTGGTGTAACTAGAGTCCTATGTACCCTGGTGGAAAATTTGGATCAGGGTCCCCACTGACATTTTGGTCAAATTTATGGGCCCCTGTAGCTTTTTAGATCCTATAAAGACATATGTGTACACTCCCCCCAATAAAAAAAACAGATAAAATATATTAGTCTCATAGAAAACACAGCAATAAAATTAAGTAATACTTGTAAATGTTAGTGATACAGTTACCAAACACCAATATAACATTATTAACATTATTGTTAACAATAAACCCCATAAAGGGGATAAATAAAGTTACACAATGACCATATATTATCACCACATTGTGTCTGAATATAACCACCATCCTATTGCTGAACAAAATTCACTACAGCAAGACCAATATTCCAATAATACCACATACGAGGGATAAATACCGCCACATGATTGAATAATACCACCATACTGATACTCCTAAACAGTATTAATGCATATGTCCCCTTTTGTGGCCCCCATGTAATAAAATGACTTTTTGTGCTCCCATACAGAAGTTAATGTCTTTCTTTGTGCTGAAACACAAAAATAATGCCCCCTCACAGTGGCAACAAAACAGTGATAACGTATAACAGTTATGCCCCATACAGTAATAGTGTTCACCTTTTATGCTTTGATACAGTTGTAACGTTCCAATTTTTGGCTCTATAAATTAATAATGTAATGGCCACAATCAGGAATATTGTTAATGTCCCTCATTATTGGGTTATATTGTCCTCAATTCTGGTCCACATACAGTAATATTGCACCCCAATTAGCCCATACAATAATAATGTCTACCAATTGGCCATATGAAGTAATAATGTACCCCAATTGACCTCGTACAGTAATTATATCGCCCACTTGCCCCATAAACTAATAATGTACTGTATTTTTCGGACTATAAGACGCACGGTTTTAATCCAAAATTTTGGAGGAAAGTGGGGGGTGTGTCCGAATATATATAACATACAGTATATATGCTGTGGGTGGTGTGGGGGAAGCGGCAGCGGCGGAGGAGCTGGGCACAGGAGGCAGTAGCCAGCTACTGCATCCTACACTGTGCCCACTGCTAAAGAAAATGAATATTCACTACTCCCCAAGCCCATGGATGGGGATGAGGGGTGCCATGCATATCAGGATGGGGATGAAGGCCACGTATAACAGGAAGGAGGGGGCCATATATACCAAGATGGGGGATATTAACAAAATTGGGGGATATTACTCCTATAACAGTGTCAGCAGCAGACCCCCTCCCCCTTAATAGTGCATCATGACCACATTTTTTGCTTAATTTTTTTTCTATTTTCCTCCTCTAAAACCTAGGTGCGTCTTATGGTCTGGTGCGTCTTATAGTCCGGTATGCTCCTAATTGTTATACGCTAATCCCTAGTTTGGGCTCTGCTCCATCTGCCCAGGTCCATTGAACTTTCTTTTATTCCACGTTGGGCTTTGCAGGTTGCCTGGCGTACTTCCATGTGATGAACTGCCTAGGCCTATTTAAGGGCTTCCAAGACACACACGCTGGGCTTGGTATGAATCTGAGACTAGACTTGCAGTTTGTATGTCCACAGCAACCTAGCTACAGGACGTCTCCTGTAGCCCAACAGCTTCTAGTGCCTTCACCTATTTGTCTGCAGCTTCTAGTGACCCTTTCATTAGTAATGTCCCCCATAGGGGCCCCCATCTTTAATAATGTGCCTTATCCTAGCTTCTTTCTGTAATAATGTGCACTATACTGGGGCTGTTCTCCATCACATTTATAAAAAAAATATTATTCTCGCCTCTCCTGCTTCCACAAAGAGCACATCCTTTTCGTCCTCCATAGCTGATGCAGGGGCGTGGAGTGGTACATGACAGTGGCATCATGCGTGGCCCGAGACGGGTACACCAACGTCAGCTGGACTTTGATAGCCTTGTGGCTTTTATACCTATTGTGGTGCAGGGAGGCAGTGGCTCTCTGCTCCGGAATACCTTTCAACTGAATGTGCGTCCATGCAGTCAGCGTGTCTCCTTCGTCCTTTGGCAGAGGGTATGACCACAATTATTATGCCCCTGTATACACATGAGTATTTAAAGGGAACCTGCCAGTAAATTTTTCTTTGAAATGCTCTGGTGCAGCTGAAGTTTAATGACAGGTCTCTCATGTATGTGTACATAGGGAGAGACCTGTCAGTCACCTAGAGCGGTGAAAGGAAAAGCTGGTCAGGGACGGTGACCAACTAGTCTCATCTCTCCCTATATTTCCCAAATGGATTTTCAAATTATATTTTCTCTGAAATGCCTTTCAGGCAAAATACCTGACTGCAATTGTGCAGCCAGGCTCTGATTCATGCTTCCAATGCTAAGGGCAGCATGAATCAGCTGACAGGTTCCCTTTAAGATCTGTATAGAAAAACTAATGTTAGGCTATAGGCTCATACACACTTCCCTATTTTGTAGTCTGTGTAAGAAAAATCACAGCATTCTCCATCAGATACATTTGCAGTTAATGGACACCTGAATAATGGATATGTATAAAGCTATCATTTGAGCACTAGTTTTTCTATTCAAAATGCATTTACTGCAATGTGTGTGTGTTTTTCTAATAGAAGGATAAAGAAGTTATATAGAGCAAAAAACATAGAAGTTATATGGAACAATCATTTCCATAATGAAATTCATATGGAACCAAAGCAATACTGAATGCCCTATTGGTTATATATTTCCTATGTTCATGTGCATTAAGGATGAAATATATATAGTATGTACACGTTCAGCAACACATTGAAAGTATCAAAGAAAGGACAGTGCGATAAAAACTAATCCTTATCAGAAAGGCAAATCAAAATTGAGCTCCAGCCTCATACGGCTTTAGGGTATGTTCACCTGTACAGTATTTGCAGCAGATTTTTCTGCACTAAAAGTGTGTGGCACGAAAAAAGTGGCATAAAATACACCCATTTTTTACATATTTTTATATGATTTTTTAGTTTGTTTTTACCCCATTCATTTGATTGGATGAAAAATGTTAGCAAAAGTGCTAAAAGATTGACATACTGCAGATATGAAAAAACTCTTAGATGGCTCAAATCTACAAATTTCAGAAATCACATTCACTTTGCTGGTACTGTTAAGGACAGCATTTTTTAACTAATGGAAAAATGTGGATTGATGCAGCATATGAATTAGACCTTGAGACAATGAGAATCCACTTTCGTTTGGTAGTTTAGCACAGTTATGGATTCTTTGTTTCAAATAATTTCAAACTTGACTGTCAAATGAAATGTCACAATTAAAGGGTACGGATATAAGTTATTGATAACCTATCCAAAGGAAAGGTTATCAATATCAGATTTTATATATCTGTATAGTGTATGATGGTGTTTGGATGTCATGTCACTAATGCTGAACTACAGTTATATGAAAAAGTTTGGGCACCCCTATTAATCTTAAGCTTAATGTTTTATAAAAATTGGTGTTTTTGCAACAGCTATTTCAGTTTGATATATGTAATAACTGTTGGAGGTTTATTGTACTAACAGAAAATGTGCAATCTGCATTCAAACAAAATTTGACAGGTGCATAAGTATGGGCACCTCACCAGAAAAGTGACATTAATATTTAGTAGATCCTCCTTTTGCAAAAATAACTGCCTCTAGTCGCTTCCTGTAGCTTTTAATGAGTTCCTGGATCCTGGATGAAGGTATTTTTGGCGATTCCTCTTTACAAAACAATTCCAGTTCAGTTAAGTTTGATGGTCGCAGAGCATGGACAGCCCTCTTCAAATGATCCCACAGATGTTCAATGATATTCAGGTCTGGGGACAGGGATGGCCATTCCAGAACATTGTAATTGTTTCTCTGCATGAATGCCTGAGTAGATTTGGAGCCGTGTTTTGGATCATTGTCTTGCTGAAAGATCCATCCCCTGCGTAACTTCAACTTTGTCACTGATTCTTGAACATTATTGTCAAGAATCTGCTGATACTGAGTGGAATCCATGCGTCCCTCAACTTTAACAAGATTCCCGGTGCCGGCATTGGCCACACAGCCCCAAAGCTTGATGGAACCACCACCAAATTTTACTGTGGGTAGCAAGTGTTTTTCTTGGAATGCTGTGTTTTTTTGCCACCATGCATAACGCCTTTTTGTATGACCAAACAACTCAATCTTGGTTTCATCAGTCCACAGGACCTTCTTCCAAAAAGAAATTGGCTTCCCCAAATGTGCTTTTGCATATGTAGCACCCCGAGCTCACACAGAGAAGGAGGTATATAAGGTGGGCACCATCTTAGAACAGTGCGCAGTGCAGAGAAGAAGTCAAGAGTGAGAGGAGAAGACAGGAAGCAGAGCCTCTGCATGGGCTCTGCTCCGCAGGCAGGCCTTGTCAGGAGGCTGGAGCCTGAGAGAGAGAGAAAGGAGAATGAACAGAAAGGACAGTAAGAAAGGAAGCAAGGAACAGGAAAACAGAGAAAGGCCCAGAGACACGAGGACAGAAGGAACCCCATATGCCCAGGGGATACAGGGTGAAGGGTTGGCAGAGCAGGGTACCGGAACCCAAATTGGTGGAGGCGACTAATCCTCAGCCAAAACCGGAGGTTGTGACCAGATCTTGGTGCGACCCCTCACTACATCCAGCAGGAAAGCATACCACATAGGGTCAGGGAAACCGGAGAGAGGTTTCGCCAACAGAAGGCCTGAGGAAGCTGGACAAAGGTGGGTCACTGGTGGGGACGGCCAGAGAAAGGAAAGGAAGGGAGTCCTGTGCCACGCTCTGGAATTGCCTGGGAGTTGGTCGAGCCCCTTGCCTGGTGGGCCCAGCACGGCTTGGGCAGTCACCGCCGGTACCGAGGTGACTAGGACCAGTAATGAACTGTGAGTAAAGCATTGGAAACTGCAACCACACGTCTCTGTGTTTCATCGCCGCACCAGCACAATTAGTACTGGGACGCTCACACCATCACTCCCATCCTCCACACTAGCTGCCCTGAGGCAATACTTCTCCCGTGGGGAGTTATCCCAAACTCGGCTGTGCAAACAACATCAGCCTCAGCGGTCTGCAGCGCAGCGGCGGTCCCCACTGACCGCAATCCACGGGTGGTGTAGTCGGACAATTACAATACCAATAGACTGCCACTGGTTTGACCACCCTGGGCACGGACCGGGTCGCCGCCACATGGAGACTACAACCCCCAGCATCCCACCAGCGATCCGGCTCCAGGTATCCCCTGCACAGCACAGGCCCAGGGGGCGAGTCACATACCTCAGCCGATTCTGTTTGTGGCGTGCTTGCAGAAACGGCTTCTTTCGCATCACTCTCCCATACAGCTTCTCCTTGTGCAAAGTGCGTTGTATAGTTGACCGATGCACAGTGACACCATCTGCAGCAAGTTGATGCTGCAGCTCTCTGGAGGTGGTCTGAGGATTGTCCTTGACTGATCTCACCATTCTTCTTCTCTGCCTTTCTGATGTTTTTCTTGGCCTGCCACTTCTGGCCTTAACAAGAACTGTCCCTGTGTTCTTCCATTTCCTTACTATGTTCCTCACAGTGGAAACTGACAGGTTAAATCTCTGAGACAGCTTTTTGTATCCTTGCCCTGAACAACTATGTTGAATAATCTTTGTTTTCAGATCATTTGACAGTTGTTTTGAGGAGCCCATGATGCCACTCTTCAGAGGAGATTCAAACACGAGAACAACTTGCAAGTGGCCACTTTAAATAGCTTTTCTCATGATTGCATACACCTGGCTATGAAGTTCAAAGCTCAATGAGGTTCCAAAACCAAAAAAAAGTGCTTTAGTAAGTCAGTAAAAAGTAGATAGGAGTATTTAAAACAAGAAAATTATAAGGGTGCCCATACTTATGCACCTGTCAAATTTTGTTTGAATGCAGATTGCACATTTTCTGTTAGTACAATAAACCTCATTTCAAGGCAGAAACATTACGGTGTCCAACAGTTATTACATATATCAAACTGAAATAGCTGTTGCAAAAACACCAATTTTTATAAAACATTAAGCTTAAGATTAATAGGGGCGCCCAAACTTTTTCATATAACTGTATAGGATTGCTAACATTAAAAGTTAACGGGGTTATCCGGACACAAAGTATTGATGGCCTATCATTAAAATAGGTTTGCAATATCAGATTGGTGGGGTCTGACATACCGAAAACCCACCAATCAGCTGTTAGAAGATCTAGCTGCAGTTTAATGTCAGCACAATGAATGAAGTTGCACTGCCCAGGTCTATTTAGTGTGTAGTGGCCGCTGCTGACTACTGCAGAGCAGCTCATATTCTTTTGATAAGACCTGTAACAGCTAATTTATGGGGGTTGCCTAGTGTTGGACTGCCACTGATCTGATATTGATGGCTTTTCTTAAGAATAGGTCATCAATATCTTGTGACTAGATGACCCCTTTAACTTCTAATGTCACCAACATTTGTGATATGAACTAGAAGCACAATCGCGCACTATACAACCATATAGATGTTTTGGGACATAAACATTGATTTTTATGGTCTATAAGCCAATAGTTAATCCTCCTCTCACTTTTCATTGCACCAGGAGAGACATCTACACAAATATGGCCTTCATGGAAGATTCATCAGAAGAAAACCTCTCCTGTGTCCTCACCATAACATTCAATATCAGAAGCATGCAAAAGAACATTTAAACAAGCCTGATGCATTTTGGAAACAAGTCCTGTGCACCAATGAGGTTAAAATAGAAGTTTTTGGCCACAATGATCAAAAGGTATGTGTGGAGAAAAAAAGGCTCATAATTTCAGGAAAAGAACATCTTGCCAACCATTAAGCATGGGGGTGGATCAATCATGCTTTGGGATTGTGTTGCAGCCAATGGCACGTGGAACATTTTAGTGGTAGGGGGAAGAATGGATTCAATGAAATTTCAACAAATTCTAGATGCAAACATAACAGCATCTGTAAAAAAGCTGAAGTTGAAAAGAGGATAGCTTTTACAAATCGATAATGATCCTAAACACACGTCAAAATTCACAATAGGCTACCTCAAAAGGTGCAAGCTGAAGGGTTTACAATGGTCCTCACTGTCTCCTGATCTGAACATCATTGAAAAACTATGGCTAGATCTCAAAATAGCAGTGTATGCAAGACGATCCAGGAATCTCACAGAATTGGAAGAATTTTCCAAGGAGGAATGGATGAAAATCCCTCAAACAAGAATTGAAAGACTCTTGGCTGGCTACAAAAAGGGTTCACAAACTTTTGCATTGGCCCATTTTCCTTTTTGTAATTTTTAAAATGTAAAATATGAAAATATATATTTCATTTTTTGACTCAAATACAAAGGAAATGTGTCATCTTTAACTTTAGGCATTTTAGAGATCATTTCATCTTAAACTTGCTTAACTGTTCACAATAACAGTAATTTTGACAAGGGGTGCCCAAACTTTTACTTGCCACTGTTTTTATTCCAAAGGGTGCGCAACCAAATATTAAGTTGAGGGTGCCAACAATTTGTCTGGACCATTTTGGGGGTTTTGTGTGAAATTATGTCTAATTTGCCTTTTTTTCTCTGTTTTTTTTGTGTTGTTCCAATACACACAAAGGAAATAAAACATGTTTATAACAAAACATGTGTAATTGCAATAATTTTCTGGGAGAAATACTTCATTTTCTGTAACAATTTCAATGGTGCCAACACTTTTAGCCATGACTGTATATACAGCGGGTGAAATTAAGGCAATGATCCCAAACACATAGCCAATGAAACTCTCAATTGGTTTCAGAGAAAGAAAATAAAGCTGCTAGAATGACCCAGCCAATCACCTGACCTGAATCCAATAGAAAATGTATGGAAGGAAATAAAGCTCTGAGTTTATAGAAGGAACCCACGGAATCTTTAGGATTTAAAGAGTGTTTGTGTCGAAGTATGGGCCAAAATCACACCTGAGCAATGCATGTGACTAGTTTCTCCATAAAATAGGTATCTTGAAGCTGTCATCACCAACAAAGGCTTTTGTACAAAATATTAATTAAATTTCAGTAAGCGTGTTCTATACTTTTTCCTTGTGTCATTTCTCATTATTACACACAACTTAATTCATGGATATCTATGGTTTGATTTCTTTGCATATGTAGATTGGATGGGTTGTTACCAAAATCTGGTGAGAATTTTATGTCAATAGCACCTTTAAAAATATATTTAATTAGAAAATTGGTGACGTGTTCAATATTTATTTCACTAGCTGTATATGTATATATATACATATGTATATATATATATATATATATATATATATACATATATATACACATATATATATATATATATATATATATATATACACATAGTATATATCCATTTCAGTCTCTCAGATCCCATAAGAATACAATACTATGTTATTCCTAGTGGAGTACAGTATGTAATTAATGAGTAAAATAAATCTTTGGAAGTTGTGTAGTGTAGAGATTAGCATTGCATTTACCGTATATACTCTGCATAATTCTTTTCTAGTTACCTGCCACTATTCAATACCCATACTGTAGAAATCAATGGACCACTCTCAGCTCTACCACCAGAAGAGCAGACAAAAGGTCATTATCTATTTTAAAGCAAATCAGTTTGAACAGCATATGAAGCGAATAATTAGTTTGATCGAATGAGCTAGATGTAATTTCAGTCACACAATAAACATGCTGCAGCTAATGTACAACACATGTTCTACAAGTAGCTGATCAGCAAAACAATCAATTGTACCATTAGCAATTGGGAAAATAATGAGAATTGATTCAAACACTCCTAGTTTGTTCCTATTAACAGCATCATTTCTCTTGCCAATCGGAATTTCACATTGAAGTGCAAAAATATTCTAACTTATCTTTTTTAGTCAAAAAAATGAGAAAACCATAAAAATTCCATATTATGTAATATCAATAACAGAAATCTAGAGAATATAATTATCTTGTTTTTGTTGAAAATTCTGAATTTCTGATGGATCAATATACAGTAGCTGCAAAAACCAGACATCCGGTTGCTCTCAAAGTAGACTACCATTTAAGACTGAGCTTCCATAAATGTACATCTCTATATCCTGTCTTATATGACCTGGAAATTGGTTGTTAGGTTATATTTACACGCAGAAGATTCATTACAATAATCCGAATAGGACTTTTGTTGTAGAACTTTACCCTTTCAAATAAATTTTCAACCAAGAGAAATTGCAGCTTTTGACATTTGATGGAAAAGGAGAAGCCATAAATGTTGTTGTTTACAGACATTTCCATGTTACATGCTGAAATACTGAATAATATGAATATATGATTAGCACACAAACATGAAAATTTGCCTGACTAAATGGACATTTTGTGTATTTGAGAAGAAAAGATAATTAAGATTTCTGTTCAACAAGCTCTGAAAGACAATATCAGAATAAGGCTGGGGACACACGACAGAATAAAAAATCGCTCAGAGTTGCATCCAGAAAAGTGGGAGGATTTTTTTCTCACTTGTTGTCCATGTGCTGTCCGTGTTCAATCCATTTTTTTACTCAACTATTTACAGGACCATTTACAGTTTCCAGTATTACAGAACTGCAATGTATCCATATAAATCGGATGCTGTACTGTGGCTCCATATGGCATCCGATTTTTTTTCTCACATCCATTGACTTGAATGGGTGAGTCTCATCTGATTTTCGGAGAAAACTAGTGCATTCTCCGAATAAAGCATGCATATTGTTGGTACATATTGTACACACGGAGATGTGCTGCTAACAGCAATAATGTATAGACTTGTATGAACAATCCATTCCACGGTTGGTTGATTGGTGGTATCTGGTATGTTTAAATGGATGTATGATGAGGAACGAGTGTCTTTATAATCAATCGTTTGGTTGATTATCGGCCCATGTAAAAGGGCTTTTATTGCTACCGGACTTCTCTCTATCCAGTGTGCTGAGACAAATGCCGCTATTTCAACACCATTCAGATATATAGAATTAGTTATTTAGTCAAAGAACTATCTGCAACAAATCTGTTGTGTTTGAACCTATCCAAGGGTTGTCCAGGGCTGCAGTCAAGTCCAGTGATCTGCATTTGTTGCTCTTTAGACTGGGGAAGCACAGCGACATTTCTAAAGTTGCACGGTCAAAAAACATTTGTGCAACTTGTCTGCAATTTGGCCAAGTTACCGATAAGTCATACACAAGTCGCAACAATACTCAACATTTTAGGAAACCTTGTGACTCCATGATGCATTCACAAGAGGTCACAGGCGGTCGCAGGTCACAGTACAACCCCAGAGGAAATCACAATGGGAAACTACGATTCGCGTGTCGGACGACACATGGTTGCCTTGTAGCCCCAGCTTTAGATTTGCTCTTTCTTTGCAAGTTATTTGCCTATAACTGGATGCTGTGCACAGGGTAGCAGATAGTAATTTACTGGGCTCTTTTACAAGATTTAAGGCTTTTTACGAAGCAAAATGTCGGGGAATCCTACAAGAATCCCTTCTATCATCTTGGTTTAGCCAAATTATGCACTACATATTTTGGATATTAATAATAACTTCAACATATTTATTAGTAATTATAACGATACCATTACATTGAAATAATAAAACAAATCGGTCATGCTGTTTCATGTTTCTACACGGCCAATCTTAGGACAAGAGTTATATAAACTTCAATTCAGTTTATATTCCACTAAGATTTTCTTTTTAGAAATATTTTGGACATTGAGCGATTGCCGGGATAAGAACTGAGCAGCAAGGCTCTTACCAGTGATTGAATTGAGTGCAACAGCCATAGAGCATAATCTTCTGAAAATACCATCTATCAACTCATCTTTAATGTTATACTTCAGATAACTCAGAGTACCTGTCCCTGAAAATACCACTAAATTATTACATGAAATACCAGACTACAGCTATGATATTGACTGCCACGGTCATTTATCCATATACTTCTTAATCTTTCCCGCTGCACTTTCTGTACTGCATTTTGATGACTCATTAGCTTACATGCAATTAAGTATAATATCACTTCACAAACTTTGCAATTGGATATGGAAAAAGCTGGTTATAACATTAAAAACAAGTAATGCATATTTATGTATGGTATGTAATGTTACCTTAGGAAAAGCAAAATACACCAATCCATTTAAAGGGTTGAGGAAATAGGAGAACACTGTTTTAAACCTCATTACGAGTGTGAAAAATCCTATTTAGATTTGCGTTCACAGCTGGTATGTCGGTCTCCTGTGCTTTTGAAGTCCTTTGCTCTGCTCGCTGAATTCATTAGGGAGTTTTCCTGTGTGACCAACTGATTATGAGATGTAGAAAGTGCTGCTTTTAAGGGTGTTAACAGCAAATGAACTTTTGTTTCACACCATTAGACACAGAAGCACATAAGCTGTCCACAGATAATTTCCTATCTGAAGGAGTCGAAATTCAAGTCATGTACACTGTATGCTTCTGGTCTCCCATATTAGACTGAAGTGTATAGCAGCTTGACAAAGAAGACTGAGAATCTCTTTGGTCCATCGTTGTGATGAGGGTGCTTGTCAGAATTATTGATTTTGAAGGTAGCAGTGAAAACACAGGTCAGTGGCCATCACAAGCTTGGCTAAATGGTGATTGCAGGGGACTTTTCACTTATAGCAAAGAATGGTTAGGACAATCATTTGGCACAGAACTTCCAGGGAGACCAATAAAGGCTCATTCAGATGTCCTTTGATCACGAACAAGAAAAACGGACTTTGATGCGAATGTGTGTGGTCTGAGTACTTGGAGAAACCTTTTTCTTAATCTTAGCCGAGTGCTGTCCGATTATCCCAGGTTATCACATATCACGTCATCCATGTGCGGTCTGATTTTTTCACAGACCCTTGCATTAAAATCAGACACATCTGTGCGAGTTTCGTCAGACTGGTCAGTCCGTGAAAAATCACGGGTATGTGAATGACCTCATAGACAATCACAGGTACAAGTACATATCAGAAAACCGAAAATCTGATTGAGACCTAATGCAAACTCTATTTTATGCCTCAAATATACAAGATGTTGCAGGCAACATTGCCACGTTCATCTATAAGTGAGTTTTTGATGTTCCATAATTAATGCACCATTTCTGCACCTATTAAGTAAATTAGGTTACTTGCGTTTTTTCATTGAGATTTTAAATGTGTTTTTTTTACATACTTTTTACCTACTACATCATGTTCTAAGCAAAGCTGCTTTGTGTTTGATACTTTCTGGTATTTGCCTTTGACAAAACTTTACTGATACAGTCATGAGTAGTGATGCGCGAGTATATTCGTTACTATTCGCTATTCACACAGATAGTACGGTATTTGGGTTACTTGTTATTCTGCGAGTATTTCTGTACTCACCTCGCTATATTCGGATGTCCCGCCCTGCAGTTTTGGCGCCTCCTTTTCAGCCACTAAACATGCTGGGCTTCTTAACCAATCACAGTAATGCCGCAGACATCTTGATTGTGGCATTACTGTGATTGGCTTGCCGCCGAGCGTCATAGGGTCTATTTAAGCTCTGCTGTCGCCATTTTGTGCAAATTGCATCTGGAGCCTGCATTCTTTAAGCCTAGGGAGAGATCACTGAGCTGCTAGGGAGAGTGTTTAGGCCTCTTTATAAAACAAAAGCCCTTGTAAGGCTATGTGCCCACAATGCAGAAATGCGGATTGTACATGCGTTTTTCCTGCCAGGGACAAGCGGAAGTGTAGCGTTCTTCACATGCATTTCCGCATGCAGGTTGACAAGCGCTTTCCAAGCGATTTTAGCATCACTTGGAAAGTGCTTGTCAACTTGGTCACACTATATAAATCCATGCAAAAGGCATGGATTTATATACTGTGACCCCAAAGAATGGTTAAAAATAAAAAAATAAATCTATACTTACCTTCCGATGGCCCCCGTAGTCTTTCTTCACCTTCCCGGCTGCCGGCAAATTGCGGTACACTGAAGGACCTGCCGACATCAGCGTTGCGTGACCCGTCACATGACTATGACGTCAGCGCAGGTCCTTCAGTCCATCACGATCTGCCGGAATGAGAGGAGGAGCGCACCTCGGGCCACCAGAAGGTAAGCATAAATTTATTTTTTATTTTATTCTTTTTTTTTTACAGTTTCTATGGTACCCGGGTCCGGAGGAGAGTCTCCTCTCCTCTAGACCCGGGTACCATCCGCACGTTGAAACTCTTGGATTCCGCATCTACAGATGCAGTGATGCGGAATACAAGCGATTCAATGCAAGTCAATGGCGGTGAAAATGCAGCGCTTCCGCAAAATAATTGGTAGTGCTGCATTTTTTTCCACAATGATAATCCGCAGCGGAAATTTCCGCAGCATGTGCACAGCACATGCGGATTATCATTGGGGAACATGGCAGGCCTTCTACCATGCGTTTTTTAAGCGTCTCTGCAGCGTTTTTGCCGCTGTGGAAACGCTTAAAAAACGCATCGTGGGCACACAGCCTAAGGGCTACCTGCAGTGTGTACTAGTTCTGTGTTTAAATGAGCCGCTCATTAGCTCCATAATATCACCAAAAAATAGCTCTTTTCAGAGCTGAAGACTCACAACAAAGTCAGAGTACAGGGAGGGAGAGATTGTGTATTAGGTAGGGAGAGGTTAAAGTATTCTTCCAGTGTCCATCTTAAAACAGCTCTTGTCAGAGGCAAAACAATATTTTTCCTGCACAAACAGAAGTAGCATTGTGTGCTGTCTTTTTTTTCTAGAACTGGTCTATTTTCCCTGCTGTTTTAGGGGCCAGAGCCTGCTTCTGTCCATATTAGTGTATGTAAAAAATCTTTGATTGCCCTGCACAAAGCAGTAGTCCAAACATTGCCTGCTACAAAGCACACACCAGGCCATTTTAACCACTATTTTGGAAGCCACCATCCCAAGGGCCCCCAATCACAAATAGTATTTAGGCTGGAGTAGGAATACTAATATGAAGAGAAATAAGGCTCCGGCACTCAAAAATAATGTAGATAGTCAGATAGTTGCGATTTCAAACATAATTTCCATTAATGGTTCTTCAGTGAATAATGGCCCGACGTTTCAACCCCTCCGGGGTTTTCATCAGAGGCATCAAATAAAATAGTGTATACATGTCAACAAAAAGGACAAAAATGCAGGTATTAGTGCTAGTTACATACACAATAATGTGACTAGAACAACATTAGTATCTATGCAGTGTGGTCCTGAAGGGTATATCATAGTAAATACAATATTGAGGAGACTAAAGAAAAAATGAAAGTGTCCAAGAAAATAATAAACATTTTGGAAAAAGTTCTATAGTCTTCATTAAGGACCAGTAACAATTGACTCACAGGACACATGTCTGAGAGACTAATTATAGTATCTCAAATGGTAACAAATTTTGAAAAACTAAGGACAGGAAAGAAAGCAGGAAAGGAGAGACAAGAGAGGAGAGGAGGGACACTTGTATTAAAAAGGTGATAGATACCCTGGGTTTATGAAATTTAAACCATGAAGGATGAATAATCCTCAGGATCAGTATCCGGCAGCTAGAGAAGTAAATTAAAAATGGAGAGCAATAAGATTTATTGCAAGCTCAGGAATAGATGTAAAGTAGGAGAGGTTAAATGCAGTTGTAAATACCAAAATTACGTGTTATGTGAATTCCCAAGGAGTGGGGAGATTATTCCTGGTACTTGTTGCCAGGGATTATGGAGGAGAAATGTCCTGCCAATCTGTCAATACACAATATATTATATTATAAGACATATGATAGTCCAGATGAACATAAACCCCCCAAGGGTGAAACCCTCCAGGTGTAAGAGTCCTACCTGTGACCTGTACGAGGTGACCGTAGTGTGTCTGTTGCTTGTCGGGCTATAAATAGCCAGCGCGCGCTTGTACTTCCTGTTTCCTGTCAATTGGAACGCAAGTTCCTGTTGTGTGGAACGCACCATCGAGCATGCGCTAGATGCGTGCTTTCAGACTGAATGTGATTGTGGAACGCAAGCTATGCATTCCACTGCATAGTTGATACAGAGGAACAGTAACTATCTTTTGTTGAACATAGTGGGCACAGGTTGAACAGATCACAAAGGGGTCAGTATTAAGAGATAATAAAAAGGAGGGGAGGGGAGGATAAAGGAAGAGATCAAGAGGAATGATATATCAGCAATGTGATCTCAATTGTATACATAAGCAGATGTAGAGATACATGAAATGACAGTAAAGGATATTTCAGACGGTGCATATATATGGCTATGGATGTGTAAAAGGATATGGGATGATGGAACTATTTTTCTGAGGGTAACAGAGTACATTTATACATGAAGGGTCTGGAAAGGAAAGAAAATATCATTAGTGATAGAGCATATAAACCACGAATGATTAAATGGAACAACTGATATATAAAAAAATTAATACATGGACAAAATGTTATATCACATCAACCCATATATTTAATGGACCCTAATAAGTGAAGTATACAATTATAGAGTGTGAATGTGGCATAGGTGGTACCGCAGAAAGGAGACTAATTAGACATGAATCTCATATTCCCTGTTGAGACCATGAGGTTCGAGTGTTTTGAGGGTGAAAATCCAATAGGTTGCGCTCTCTTTGAGTCTCTCTATTCTATTGCCCCCTCTCCTATTAATCGGAACATGATCGATAATTTGAAACCGGAGTTGTGAAACAGAATGATTATGTGTGGAAAAATGATTGGGGATAGGCAACAGATTGTATTTGCATCTAATTGTGTATTTATGTTTGCTGATTCGGTCTTGGATATGCTGGGTGGTTTCTCCAACATAACCCAGCCCGCACGGACATTTGATAAGGTAAATAACAAAAGAGGACTCACAGGTAAAGTAACCCTTGATGGGGAAACTCTTGCCTGTTGTAGGATGGGTAAAAAACCTACCCTTGGTCATGTTAGAACATTGGCAGCACCCCAAGCACGGGAAATTGCTCAAGCGAGGTGTTGCCAAAGTGGTCTGACGTATGTTTGCCTGCAACTGCGAATGTTAGCCTTCACTAGTTTGTCCCTCAAGTTGTGTGGTCTCTTGTTACAAACCAATATTGGTTGCTGAAAATGAGATATGTCCGGGTAGGATCTGCCTAATAGTGCCCAGTGGTCTTTTAGGATATCTTGAATCAGTGTTTGGTATGGGTGGTAAGTGTTGACAAAGATCATCCTCTGTGCTGTAGGTTCTTGTCTTCTCCGTTCAAGAGAAGGAAATGAAACGGATGTAGGGTAACCCCTGTTAATGAATTTTTGTCCCATTTCTCCATGGCGTTTACTTCTGAGGGATGGGTCAGATACTATTCGATTGATCCTAGTGTGTTGCGAGATTGGGAGCGATTTTTTAACATGTTTAGGGTGACAGCTGGTGTAGTGTAGGAGGGCATTACGATCCGTGGATTTGACAAACAGGTCAGTGGATAAGTGCCCCTGATCATCCTTGATGACCTTGATGTCAAGGAAACTAATCTGGCATCTATCATGTGTTAGAGAGAAGGAGATGCCTGGTGTACAGCCATTGAGGTATTCAAAAAATTGAATCAGGTGTGTTTCATCTTGGTCCCAAATGACGAATAAGTCGTCTATGTAGCGTTTCCAAAATCTGATCCCCGGATATATGCCACTATCTGGTGTTACAAATTTTTCTTCAAAGTGCGCCATAAAGATATTGGCATAATGGGGTGCCATATTGGACCCCATGGCTGTCCCACGTTTCTGTATGTAGAAACGGTCTCCAAAAAGAAAGAAATTGTTTTGCAGAATAATATCTGACAAGTCCCTACAGAGATCTTTACGGGATTGGGAACAGGTACTGTATTTCTCTAAGAACCATGTGAGTGCCCCGAGGCCTAAATCATGGTTAATCGATGTATATAGGCTGTTTACATCTAGTGTTACCAGAATGGATCCAGGAGGTATTGTGTCAAATTGATGTAGATGCGACAGAAAATCGGATGAGTCCTTAATATATGATGGAATGGCGGGTAAGAGTGGTGTTAGGATTTTTTCAACTGTTTTGGCCAACGGGGAGAGTAAGGAATCCGTGGATGCAACAATTGGACGTCCGGGCGGATATTGTAGATTTTTGTGGATCTTTGGGAGCGTGTAAAAGACAGGGGTTATAGGGTGTTTATTCATCAGATAATCTGACAGTTTTTGGTCTATGACTTGTGTGTTGAGTAGTGATTCAATCTTAGTATGAATAAGCTGGCTGATCTGGAATGTAGGATTATTAGGAACCCTAGTGTATACATCAGGGTTACTAAGTTGTCCTTCGATTTCTCCGATATAGTAAGAGCGATCCATAACCACTATCGCGCCCCCTTTGTCTGCTGGTTTAATGATAATTTGGTTGCTGGAAGTTAGTGTATGTAGGGCCTGTTTCTCCTCTCCTCTCCACTGAGATTCATGCGGAGGGGAAACATACCGCCGGAGACTTTAGTCTTCAATTGCTCAATGTCCCTTTTCACCAATGTGATGTATGTTTCCACCGGATGATAGGTTTTTGGGGGATTGAATTTTGATGGAATCTTAAGGCCTAATTCATTTAGTGACAGTAATTCTGTCTGTTGTTCAGAGGAAGAATGACTAGGAGAATCATCCTTTGTGGAAAAATGGACCTTAAGCCTAAGATTCTGAAAAAATCATCTTAGTTCTAAATCTAAGGTGAAAGGGTCAAAGGATGGGGTGGGACAAAAGGACAATCTCTTCTGTAATATTCTTGTCTCCGTGGGGGTAAGGACCTGTGAAGAAATGTTGTAGACAAGGGTGTCGGGCCTACCTGTGACCGAAGTGACAGTCTGTCTGTCTGCATCTGTGAGGGAAGAAGAGGCGGTAAAGTTATACTCTTGTTGGACTCTGTAGCGTGACACCCCATTTCCTACTGCCTGCTACAAAGCAAGCACCAGGCCATTTTAACCACTATGTTGGGGTGTCAGCCTGCCTTCTGTCTTTATTAGTCTACGTAAAAAATCTTTGATTGCCCTGCACAAAGCAGTAGTCCAAACAATTCCTACTGCCTGCTACAAAGCACGCACCAGGCCATTTTAACCACTATTTTGGAAGCCACCATCCCAAGGGCCACCAATCACAAATAGTATTTAGGCTGCAGTAGGAATACTTTCCTGGTTTGTCCACTGCACAATCTGCATGGGGTTTGTAAAAATTATCCCTATGGGCTGAGTTATGGTTGACGCAGGAAGCCACCATCCCAAGGGCGTCTAATCACAAATAGTAGTTAGGCTGGAGTAGGAATACTGCCCTGGTTTGTCCACTGCACAATGTGCATAGGGTTTCTAAAAATTAGCTCTATGGACTGAGTCATGGTTGACGCAGGAAGGAAACGGGTTCTTATGGGAAGGGGGTGACGTTAACAGCAGTAGCATGAGTCTGCATTTTTGGTGAATTTAGGTTGGCTTGCTCTCATCTAGAGGGATTACAAACTGTGGCGATATCCAGTCCTTGCTGAATTTAATCAGAGTAAGTCTGTCTGCATTTTCCGTGGAGAGGCGTGTGCGCCTATCAGTGATGATTGCCCCAGCGGAACTGAAAACATGCTTATACACCACACTAGCAGCCAGGCAAGCCAGCACCTCCAAGGCATATAAGGAGAAATCGGGCCAAGTTTTCAGCTTAGACACCCAATAATTAAAGGCAACTGAAGCGTCAGAAAGGACGCATGTATGGTCACTTAAGTACACTTTGACCATGTTCTGCAACTTATCCCTCCTTGGCATTGTTACAGGCACAGATAGCCTTTACTGTTGTGCTGGTCTATTGAAAATTGCCCAATTTGTGCACATTTTCCCCCCACCTCTGTTGGATCTGGTGTTCTTGTCTCTCCCCATTATCCCTTGGTGTTGAAAAGAGACGGTACCTCTGCCACCAGCATTGTCTGAGGGTGATGTTTTCAGCAACTGATCTACAACGGCCCTCTTGAACAATTCAATTGTAAAACTCTTTGTTGACTCCAAAAGGAGAGAAGGAAATTTCTCCTTGTACCGTGGATCGATAAAAGGTGGCCAACCAGTATAGGTCGCTCTTGTCACCTGCACCTTAAAAACATCTCCAGAATCCGACCTTTTCTCTCCTTTGAAACTGCTAAAACTCTTACTGTCGATCTTATTCACTCTCGTCTGGACTACTGCAACTCTCTTCTGATCGGTCTCCCTCTTACCAAACTTTCTTCACTTCAATCCATCCAGAATGCGGCAGCCAGGGTCGTATTTATGTCCAGCAGCTTCACCGATGTCTCCATCTTGTGCCAGTCATTACACTGGTTGCCCATTTGCTACAGGGTCCAATATAAACTCATCATTCTCACCCACAAAGCTCTCCACAGTTCTGCACGGCCTTATATCTCCTCTCTCATCTTTGTCTCTCGCCCTACACATACAGTGCTGGCCAAAAGTATTGGCACCCCTGCAATTCTGTCAGATAATACTCAGTTTCTTCCTGAAAATGATTGCAATCACAAATTCTTTGGTACTATTCTCTTCATTTAATTTGCTTGCAAGGAAAAACACAAAAGAGAATGAAGCAAAAATCAAATCATTGATCATTTCACACAAAACTCCAAAAAAGGGCCGGACAAAAGTATTGGCACCCTCAGCCTAATACTTGGTTGCACAACCTTTAGCCAAAATAACTGTGATCAACCGCTTACGGTAACCATCAATGAGTTTCTTACAATGCTCTGCTGGAATTGTAGACCATTCTTCTTTGGCAAACTGCTCCAGGTCCCTGATATTTGAAGGGTGCCTTCTCCAAACTGCCATTTTGAGATCTCTCCACAGGTGTTCTATGGGATTTAGGTCTGGACTCATTGCTGGCCACCTTAGAAGTCTCCAGTGCTTTCTCTAAAACCATTTTATAGTGCTTTTGGAAGTGTGTTTTGGGTCATTGTCCTGCTCGAAGACCCATGACCTCTGAGGGAGACCCAGCTTTCTCACACTGGGCACTACATTATGCTGTAAAATTTGTTGGTAGTCTTCAGACTTCATAATGCCATAACACGGTCAAGCAGTCCAGTGCCAGAGGCAGCAAAGCAACCCCAAAACATCAGGGAACCTCCACCATGTTTGACTGTAGGTACCGTGTTCTTTTCTTTGAATGCCTCTTTTTTTCCTGTACACTGTATGTTGATGCTTTTTCCCAAAAAAGCTCTACTTTTGTCTCATCTGACCAGAGAACATTCTTCCAAAACGTTTTAGGCTTCCTCGGGTAAGTTTTGGAAAACTCCAGCCTGGCTTTTTTATGTCTCAGGGTAAGAAGTGGGGTCTTCCTGGGTATCCTACCATACAGTCCCTTTTCATTCAGACGCCGACGGATAGTATGGGTTGACACTGTTGTACCCTCGGACTGCAGGGCAGCTTGAACTTGTTTGGATGTTAGTCGAGGTTCTTTATCCACCATCCGCACAATCTTGCGTTGAAATCTCTCGTCAATTTTTCTTTTCCGTCCACAGTGGTTAGCCACAGTGCCATGGGCTTTAAACTTCTTGATGACACTGCGCACGGAAGACACAGGAACATTCAGGTCTTTGGAGATGGACTTGTAGCCTTGAGATTGCTCATGCTTCCTCATAATTTGGTTTCTCAAGTCCTCAGACAGTTCTTTGGTCTTCTTTATTTTCTCCATGCTCAATGTGGTACACACAAGGACACAGGACAGAGGTTGAGTCAACTTTAATCCATGTTAACTGGCTGCAAGTGTGATTTAGTTATTGCCAACACCTGCTAGGTTCCACAGGTAAGTTACAGGTGCTGTTATTTCCACAAATTAGAGAAGCATCACATGATTTTTCAAACAGTGGCAATACTTTTGTCCACCCCCTTTTTTATGTTTGGTGTGGAATTATATCCAATTTGGCTTTAAGACAATTCTTTTTGTGTTTTTTCATTGAAGACAAATTAAATGAAGATAATAATACCAAAGAATTTGTGATTGCAATCATTTTCAGGAAGAAACTGAGTATTATCTGAAAGAATTGCAGGGGTGCCAATACTTTTGGCCACCACTGTACCCTCCATTCTACAAATGACCTAAGACTAACATCCCCCATAATCCGAACCTCACACCTCCGTCTCCAAGACTTCTCTCATGCTGCACCAGTTCTCTGGAATGCTCTACCCCAGACGATCCGACTAATGCCTAGCCACCGCGTCTTCAAGCGTGCTTTAAAAACCCATCTCTTTAAACAAGCCCACCACCTCAACTACTCAGTAAACTAACTTTCCTCTGTTCCCTCCTTCTAAATATTATTCTGAATCTGCACCCTACTATTCATCTGTCTCCACACCCTCCATGCACACGATAACTACACTCGATACTTGATTATTGCACTTAAACATACTGGCTGATGACCGGATCATGCAGTCTTATATGAAAATCCCTACTTATTATGATTGCCTGACCTGAAATAACAAGCACTTTTCACCTATTGTGTCCACCCATTGCCTTGTTGAATGTAAGCTTGCGAGCAGGGACCTCACTACTAATGTAACTGTTGAAACTGAATTTATTGTATGTACATGTCTCCGCTTAATTGTAAAGTGCTGCGGAATATGTTGGCACTATATAAATAAAAACTATTATTATTATTACTGTTAGATAAAATGTGTATCACGTGAGGGTCTTGCCACAGACACTTACACATGAACGGTGCCATGTGGGCCAAGCTGCAAAAAGGCAAATGTTCTGTGTCCCCAACAGTAGAAACAGTACCCATCTTCTCCTCACGCTGACTTGCCTCGTCCTCCTCCTCCTCCACCTCCTCCTCTCCAGCCCATCCAGGCTGGACAGACATGAAGTTTGAGTTGGGTGTTTCCTCTGTAGCATTGCGAGTCCCCTCAGTAGCACAGAAAAACAAGTCCTCTCCCTCCTCATCACCCAGTATTGCCTCAGAATATTGGTTAGGCTGGGTAGTATCACCCATTGGGAAATCTGGCTCCATACCAACATGCTGGGCAATAAAAGATTCCTCTTTGAGATTATGCAGTGATTGTTTCAAGAGACACAGCAGCGGGATGGTTACGCTGATAATAGCCTGATCACCACTCACAAGGTTGGTGAAGTACTCAAAGTTTTCAAGAACCTCACAAATGTCAGTAGTCACCCACTCAACAGTTGTTATGTGTGGTGGCTGACTCTCAGTCTGACTGACATGCTGAAGCTGGTATTCAGCTACTGCCGTCTGCTGATCACTAATCCTCGCCAACATATGATAGGTGGAGTTCCACTGCGTGGGCAGGTCGCAAATGAGTCGGTGACTTGGCAAATCCAAGCGCTTTTGCAGCGCTGTAAAAGAGACAAAAGCAGTAGAGGAATGGTGGAAATGGGCGCTAATACAGCGCACCTTCTCAAGTAGGTACGGCAAGTCACGGAACGTTTTCAGAAATTTCTAAACAACTAGGTTCAGCACATGAGCCAATGCATGGCATGTGAACCAGCTTGCTGATCTTTAAAGCTGCCACCAGGTTACGCTCATTATTGCAGACGACCAGACTGGGTTGGAGGTGCAGCGGGGAGAGCCACTGATTGGTCTGTTGTTTTAAAGCTTGCCACTGCTCTGTTGCAGTGTGTGCTTTCTGACCTAAACAGATCAGATTCAGCAAAGCGTCTTGCCACTTTGCCAATGTGCTGCTGCACAGGTACCAACTTGGCAGTGATGGGGAGGGTAATTCAGCAGAGGATGAGGAGCAGTAGAAGGGGAGAGAGGAAGTGGAATATGAAGAGGTGGAAACCCTGACAGAAGTTTGACCCGCTATTCTTAGCGTGGGTGGGATGTGTGATGTTCCACTTTGCGCCTTTGTCCCACCCTCCACCAGGTTCCCCCAGTGTGCCATGACAGAAATGTATCGTCCCTGTACACAACAATTTGTCCAGGTGTCTGTGGTTAGGTGGACCTTCTGGGTTACGGTGTTGATTAGAGCACGGTTCAGATTGTTTAACATGGGCTTGTGTACTGCAAGGACGGCATATTAGGCAAAATAGTGGCGGCTAGGAACACTGTATTGTGGGGCAGCCACAGCCAAGAGATCACAGAAGACTGTGCTCCTACAAGCCTAAATGGCAACATCTCCACAGCTAGCAATTTCGCAATGTGCGAGTTTAGTATTTGTGCCTGTGTGTGCGTGGCTGGGTATTTTACGCTTTCTTTCCAAGCTCTCAGGCACTGACAATTGGACGCTTTGCTGGCACAAGGAAGTGGATGTGGTTGATGTTTGTTGTGTGTGAGCAACCGCAGCTTGTGGGCAGGAGGTATGAGTGCCTGCTTCTTGAACAGCAGATTCTGAAGGACATAGCCCAGGCGACATGGCATAAGTCTCCACCGAACCCAAAAGCACTACAGATACTGGCTGGTGATGAGCTCATGCAGCCTTTATCTATCCCTCATCCTCTCAAGATCGCTGGACCATCATTGTAAATAAGCCCCTGTCCTTTGTGTCACCCCCAACTCATTGTAGATCGTAAGCTCTTACGAGCAGGGTCATTATTTTTGCTTTAGATCACATGGAATTAATTTGGCACAATATTAATATATTAATTATAATCATTTTTTTTAGGCTGTGTGCCAACGATGCGTTTTTTAAGCGTTTCCGCAGTGGCAATTCTGCTGCAGAAAGGCTTAAAAAACGCTTGGTAGAAGGTCTGCAATGTTCCCCAATGATAATCCGCATGTGCTGTGCACATGCTGCGGAAATTTCCGCTGCGGATTATCATTGCGGAAAAATCCGTAGCACTACCAATTATTTTGCGGAAGCGCGGCGTTTTCGCCGCCATTGACTTGCATTGGAACTCATGTAATCCACATCACTGCATCTGTACATGCGGATTCAATGCGTTTCAATGTGCGGATGGTACCCAGGTCTGGAGAGGAGGAGACTCTCCTCCGGACCCGGGTACCATAGAACCTGCAAAAAAAAGAATAAAATAAAAAATATACATTATACTCACCTTGAGATGGCTCGCGGTGTCTTTATTCGATGCTTCCTGGCTTGCCGGCAGCTCGCGATAGACTAAAGGACCTGTGGTGACGTCATTTAGTCAAGTGACAGGTCACGCGACCGCTGACGTCGGCAGGCCATCAGAAGGTAAGTATATATTTATTTTTTAATTTTTACCATTCTTTTACAGTCACACTATATAAATCTGTGCCGGTTGCAAGGATTTATATAGTGTGACCAAGTTGTCAAGCACTTTTCCAAGTGATGCTAAAATCGCTTGGAAAGCACTTGACAACCCGCATGCAGAAATGCATGTGAAGAAAGCTTCACATCCGCATGTCCCTGGCAGGAAAAACGCATGTATAATCCGCATGCGTTTTTTCTGCCAGAGAGATGCAGAAACGCTCAAAAAAAAAGCGGAGCATTTCTGCATCGTGGGCACATAGCCTTACATTAATTGTATGGCTTAATATTGAGCACACGTAGCCATCTATACACAGCAGGAGGCTGCACGTAGCCATCTATACACAGCAGGAGACCGTACGGCACCATCTATACACAGCGGGAGGCCGCACCTTGCCATCTATACACAGCGGGAGGCCGCACGCAGCGATCTATACACAGCAGGAGGCTGCACGTAGCCATCTATACACAGCGGGTGGCCGCACGGCGCCATCTATACACAGCAGGAGGCCGCATGGCGCCATCTATGCACAGCGGGAGGCCGCACGTAGCCATCTATACACAGCGGGAGGCCGCACGGGGCCATCTATACACAGCAGGGGGCCGCACTGCGCCATCTATACACAGCAGGGTGTTTCACGTAGCCATCTATACACAGCAGGAGGCCGCACGTAGCCATCTATACACAGCAGGAGGCCGCACGTAGCCATCTATACACAGCAGGGGGCTGCACGGTGCCATCTATACACAGCAGGGGGCCGCACAGTGCCATCTATACACAGCGGGAGGCCGCACGTAGTTTTCTATACACAGCGGGAGGCCGCATGTAGTCTTCTATACACAGCAAGAGGCTGCACGTAGCCATCTATGCACAGCAGGAGGCCGCACGGTGCCATCTATACACAGCGGGAGGCCGCACGTAGTTTTCTATACACAGCGGGAGGCCGCATGTAGTCTTCTATACACAGCAAGAGGCTGCACGTAGCCATCTATGCACAGCAGGAGGCCGCACGGTGCCATCTATACACAGCGGGAGGCCACACGTAGCCATCTATACACAGCGGGAGGCCGCACGTAGAGATCTATACACAGCAGGAGGCCGCATGGCACCATCTATACACAGCAGGGGGCCGCACTGCGCCATCTATACACAGCAGGGGGTCACATGTAGCCATCTATACACAGCAGGAGGCCGCACGTAGCCATCTATACACAGCAGGGGGCTGCACGGTGCCATCTATACACAGCAGGAGGTTGCACGGCGCCAACTATATACAGCGGGAGGCCGCACGCAGTCACTCACACACACAAACATATACAGATATATATATACACGCAAAAACACTAGTGTTGAGCGAGCATGTTCGACACTACTCGTTACTCGCCCGAGCATCACGCTACTTGGGATGTTCGGTGAGCACCGAGCATTTCCGGGTTACTCGGGTGGGAGCTCGGGTCTCCGCCCTGCACGTTTGGCGCACTTTACAGAACCAATGAACATGCAGGGATTGCCAGCCAGTCACTGTAATGCCGCAGCCATGTTGTTTGTGGGCATTACAGTGATTGGCTGGCCGCACAGCGTCACATTGAGTATTTAAAACCGGGCGCCGCCATCTTGGACACAGTCGCTCCGAATCAGACAGTGTAGGGAGAGTGCTGCTGAATTAGGGAGAGATATATAGTGCGAAATAGGTAGTGTAGGGTCTCTAAAGCCTGCCAAATCAAACAGTCCTTCTCAGGACTAATATCCATCCCAGATATCAGGCAGGCATACAGGCTGTATAGGAGATGCAGTGGTTATACCAGCAAATGCTGCATTACAGTCCTGTGTGCTCCTGTTGGTCAAATTGCTAGACTTATCACCCCGGTCTCAGAGGCCAGGAAAATTTTTTTTTTTCATCTAAATCCTGTATTTTTTTTTTCTCAGTCAAACTGTCCAAATACGTGTCTTATTAACCTTTTGGTATTCCCCCCCCCCAAAAAAAAAAATGAGTGTGTCTGTGACTGTTCAGGCACTAATATATCTGTTAAAAAGAGTCTGGTGTAGGCCAGAAAAATATAACTGTGGTTTTGCAGTTCCACGGGTCAAATCTCTGTATTATCCTGTTTTTGGCATTTTTTGCCGTAAAAAAAAACTGTAATAGTGTCTCCCTGACTGGTCAGACACCAATATATCTGTTTAAAAGAGTCTGGTGTAGGCCAGAAAAATATAACTGTGGTTTTGCAGTTCCACCGGTCAAATCTCTGTATTATCCTGTTTTTGGCATTTTTTGCCGTAAAAAAAACTGTAATAGTGTCTCCCTGACTGGTCAGACACCAATATATCTGTTTAAATGAGTCTGGTGTAGGCCAGAAAAATATAACTGTGGTTTTGTAATTCCACGGGTCAAATCTCTGTATTATCCAGCTTTTGGTATTTTTTCCGCAAAGTAAAACAGTAATAGTGTCTCACTGATTGTTCAGACACAAATATATCTGTTTGAAAGATTCTGGTTTGCGCAACATAACTATAACTGTGGTTTTGCAGTTCCATGGTTCAAATCTCTGTATTATCCACTTTTGGGCCTTTTTTACATGAAAAAAAATAGTTTGAGTGTGTCGCTGACTGTTCAGCCCCAAATATATCTATTTAAAGTCTGGTATACGTCAGTAAATTAGAACTGTGGTTTTGCAGTTCCACGGTTCAAATCTCTGTATTATCCAGCTTTTGGTATTTTTTCCGTAAAGAAAAACAGTAATAGTGTCTCTCTGATTGTTCAGACACAAATATATCTGTTTTAAAGATTCTGGTGTACGCCACATAACTATAACTGTAGCTTTGCAGTTCCACGGTTCAAATCTCTGTATTATCCAGCTTTTGGCCTGTTTTACATAAAAGAACAGTAATAGTGTCTCCCTGTCTGTTCAGTCACAAATATATCTGTTTAAAAGATTCTGGTGTAGGCCAGAGAAATAGAACTGTGGTTTTTCTCTTCCACGGTTCTAATCTCCTTTTTATTACCCTTTTTCCATTGATAGTGCGAGTGTAAGCTATTTTACTTAATTTACAATGGGCAAGGCGCGTGGCAAGGGACGTGGAACTGGACGTTCTGGTGATGGTGCGTGTAGAGGACGGGGCCATGGCCAAGGTGAAAATGTGCCACAACCAACAGCCACATCTTCTCGTTCCCACTTCTTGACCAAATTACTAGGGAAGCACACTACAACACCAGTATTGCAAACTGATCAGTGTGAACAGGTTATTAATTGGATAGCAGATAATACTTCCAGTTACCTGGGCACCACTACCTCCGGTCTGTCTTCCGCACGGTCAAGTTTTAGTAGCCGTGAGTCTCGACCACATACTCCTCCTCACCCTGATGCTCCTTCCTCCCACCATGCCGAGTGTCGTCAGACAGCAACTGATCCCACACTTGGACACTCTGAAGAGCAGTTCACTGGTCCATTTCAATATTTGTGCCCCTCGCCTGCTCCGCTTGAAGTGGTGGAAGAGGAGATCCCATGTAGCGATGCCCAAATATTTGAACAGCCATGGCCACAGGAAGTCGACGCTGGCAATTTCTCACAAGAGGTGGACGATGACGAGACACAATTGCCAGGAAGTGAGGAGGAGGATCGTGGTGCGCAAGTGGAAGAGGAGGAGGTGGTGGATGATCTAGTAACTGACCCAACGTGGCAGGAGGACATGCAGAGCGAGGCCAGCAGCACACAGGGAGAGGGAGGCAGAGTACCCCAACAGGCAGGAAGAAGCAGTGTGGTGGTCGCACACAGAAGGCGGGCAACAGTTCCCCATAACACCAACACGAGGGACGTTGCCAGTACAATCGGTAGGTCTTCCAGGGTCTGGAATTTTTTTAAAGACTCTGCTGATAACCCCAAAAAGGCCATTTGTACCACCTGCCATGCCAGCATCAGCAGGAGTGAAAAAACTACCAGCCTGACCACCACCAGCAAGATCAGGCACTAGGCAGCAAAGCACCCCACTTTGTGGGGCAAACCCCAGGGTCCACGACCAGTGTCAGTGGGTGTCACCACTGCTTCTTCCGCTGTTGTGCATGTAATAGAACCCCCTGTTGTGTGTGTGCAAGGCAATCCCCTGTCCATACTGCATGCAAAGATGCCCCCTCCTGAAGCTTTGTTTTAACGGGAGTCATAGAACTGGGATAGTAGCAGGAAAACATCCAGCAATCCTCGGAGGAGGTAGGATATGCGCCAAAACGCTGACCACCTCAGGCCTAGCCGCTACTACATACATGCGCTTGCATTCCAAGAAAACAAACTAGATGCTAACTTCTATCATCATCATCATGCCCCTCACCTTGGCACTCTCAACTCCCCTGATGGAGAAGCCAGGGCCCACCGGAGGAGTCTGGTTCTCTGGTGGGCTCGTCCAATGCTGCCCTAAAGCAGGCCGGGCTAAGAAAAGTGTATGGGGGTATGTTCCAAGGAGAAATAGGGGCGGCTGGGGACAGTTTATGGACTCCCGGCCGCCCCCAGGCGGCTGGGGACTGTGTGTGGACACCCGGCTGCGGGGTGGCTAGGGACCGAGTATGGACACCCGGCCGCCCCCTGGCGGCTGCGGACCGAGCGTGGACACCCGGCCGCCGGCTTCGGCCTCTTCCAAACTAGAAGGCCCCATTTCAAGTGGAAGCAAGCTAGCAGTATGGTATTGCAGCCTGGGGGTGGGTGGGTGGCAGGCAGCATACTTGGGCTTACATTGCAAAGAATGGGGAGGTACAATTCAACACTGCCCTGGGACAAGGACTTGCACGGGGATAGTTGCAAGTCTGCATCTTCTGATGCGGAAAGGATCACTTCTGATGGGCACACTTTAAGGCAGTGACCTGGGAGTCAGAGATGCTTCCAGGGGTCTTCCCCATGCTGTTCCCATGTCTTTTCAGCACTGTATGCATGTGTCACACAGCACATGGCCAGATAAGATTGTAAAATGTTAAAATGACATTTCCCGGTGAATGCATTTGTCATGGTTGAAAGCAATACAAAGGTGCAAAAACGCATAAAAAATGCTACTGGTGAACATAGCCCAAGGTATGGAGGAGTTTTTTTGTTTTTGGTTATTTATTTTACCTTATACACAAGTCTTTACCCTGGAAAGGAAGTTCCTTAACATATTTCACAGGAAAACAGTTTCAGTTTCGCTTTTGAACGTTTTATTGTGAGCCCCTTAAAGTGGCTTAATACCTCTGACCACGTTGTTGACAGCAGTGACCTGGGGGTCAGAAATGCTTCCTGGGGCGATGCCATGCGATTCCCATGTCATTTGAGCACTGTCACTATCGTTTTGGGCACTTATTAGTGCCGCCGCAAAAATGCTCTGGTCTCCCATAGACTAACATTTGGCTCGCTCGGCCTGAGCTTCGAGCACCTGAGCATTTTAGTGCTCACTCAACACTAATAAACACATTTGAAACACAAAAATACATATAAACAGACATCACACAATGATATCTGCACACACACACACTCACTCACTCTCACACACACACACACCATCCCCAGGCTCCCGTCGTCTAGATCCTCTCCGGTGCAGCAGTGCAGGCCAGCACACAGGAAAGTTAACAGGTGCAGTGCTGGCCCGGCTGAAGAAGAAGCAGCGGTCGTGCGCCGCTGCTGGGGGAGCGGTCCGGAGCCCCCCCGCCTCTGACAACCGGTGTGTGCCGTGGCGCCGCACATATTATAATGAGGGCAATCTGGTCATGGACCTCCCGGAGTGGATTTCTAGGATTTAGAGTAGAAAAGTAAAACAATGAACCACATAAAGATGCATAAAGAAAGCTTCAAAGGAAAAACAATCTATTGTAGAGTTTAAACATCAGATTTCAATACTGTATGTTCTCACTCAAGAACAGTATATCACAATTTTACTTTGTTATTATTATTAGGCCAGGTTCATTTTTGGTCCGAGTACTGTTTGTTAAAAAAATGGAGAACACACAGACAACACTAGGACCAATGGTATTCAATGGGGTAGGGCATATGTGCAATTTTTTTCACTGACCAAATCTGCGTCTGAACAAAAATCGCAGTATGTATTGTTTTTTTTCAATTAATCAGATGAGACTCACCCATTCAAGTCTATGGGTGTGGAAAGATAATCAAATGCCACATCGGATAGAATTTGTTTTTTTTACGGATACATTGCAGTCCCGAAAGATAGGAAACTGTAAGTGGTCTTGTAAGTTATTAGAAGTTGCGGCTATAAAACAATGGATTGCATATGCATTGTACAAGAGAGACAAAAACAGTCCCGAGTTTTCTGGAGGATTATTTTTTTATATGTTCGTGTGAACCTACCCTTAGACATCATTTGACTGCAACTTTCAGTAGAAGCTGTATGGAGATGTAAAATGCCACCTTTAGAGGTGCCCCCATATATCTTTAAGACATACTGAGGCTTTTTTTGAAAGCATGTGTCATTCTGCACTAAGTGTCCAATTGTGAAGTTAAAGCTATACCAGTCACTCAGGCCCAAGTGGGAGACCTTAATATTTACAGAGACATTAAATTCTTAACACCAGGATTCATAGCACAACTCTAACTCAAACTTGGGAGCCAGAAAATAAAAATTGCCTTTTGATAACCCTATATTTCCAGCCTCTTGAGATGATCAAATTGATGTCTCATTCCTCCAGCTCTGTCCTACTGTGCTCAGCAATACAGAAACCTACTTGAGCAATATTATGATGAAAGTAATGAGAGCTGAAAGTGTTGGGAATCATTATAATAACATAGCAGTGGCGGGCAGCAATAGTAATCTATGGTGCCCTTATGACCTATACTATCAAGCTTCATTATGGTTCTATTATGCAATTACAAAAAGAACTTGTCATTTGCACAGAAAAATGATGTGCAGAAAAAATACAAGTGTCAGCACAACAAAGCAGCATATGAAACCGACGTGTAGTCACACTTTTGTCAAATATCCCTTTTATTAAAGCTCTCTCGGCCATAATGACACTCAATGTAGTCATAGGATTTCTCAAAGGCACAGTCAATTTAGTTTCATCCTAACAGCAATCACCACTGTGTCCTGTAGTGACATTACAATAGTACCTCCTCCCTCATCAGACTCCGTAGTACCATTCTCCATCAGTCACAGCAGGGCCAATCCTTATTTTTCCTAGCACTTAGTAATGAGTAGATCTTTTGAAACTTACATTCGACGGATTCAACAGTTTTCCCCAAAAATTCAATTTGTGGCAAATAAATTTGTCACAAATTGCAATACTGAAAAACCACTTATTGCCTAAAAAAGAGAGAGAGTGAGAGACAGAGCGAGAGAGGGAGCGAGGGAGAGAGGTGGAGAGAGAGAATCAAAGTAGCCCTCCTTGTTTGCAGTTTGTGAAGTTAAAAAAAAAAGCTGTGATCAATTGTGGCGCCCCTGAGGGTTCAGTCGCCACAGGGGTACTACACCTCAGATAGAGGTGTGGTGTCTCCTCTTCCAGGTAAGGATGGAGCATCACCCAGGACCCCACTTCACACTCAACACTACACCACTCCTGTCCTGTAGGGGGCCTAAATGCTGCCCCGGCCCGGGATAGAGGAGATGGGGGGAACCAAAGATAGGGGGAACCAAGTAGTGGGTGAGGGTGGAGGAAACACTTACAGGAAGCACTTATAGAATCATATATAATATTTGGCCATCTTAGATTCAAGGTCTTTTGATTGTGGTCTTCTGTCAGGGTCAAGCAATAGTCTGTAGTTGGCTGAAGATTCACGGTCCTCGTTCTCTGGCCTTGAGGCGAGGAGCGGGTCAGAGTTAACCAGTGTCTCTGCCGAGTCAGGGTCCTGTTCTAATAAGGCCTTGGAGGGGAGCAGAGGAGATAGGCTCCACAGGCAAAAGGATCCCAGGGGGATACGGACGGAGCGGAGTCGCCACCTGTATTCTTCACTCTGGCTTAGCCAGAGGGATTCCTGCTGAAAGAGGGGTGACCGGCCCCCAATATCTGACTGTGTACTTCACGTCACTGTTGGAAAAGCCCGGCGGCTTAGTGGATCCCAGGGAGGAATACAAGCGGGAGGAGATAAGAAGGAGAGGAACACACCAGCGGGGTCTTAACAGGTGCTCCTGATCTACCTGGGAAGTGCTGAACCCCCTACCTGGTGGCCACAGTACGCCGTGTGTAGCAGAGAGAAGCTTTGCGGCTGAAAGTGCATCTAAAGTGAGTAAAGACCCGGATGACTTCATTCCCCTCCTCCGCTTGTTTATTCCTGCGCGGCACTGCACCCACCATACCTCCATACAGTTCACCAAACACTGCCCTGAGGCCTACTCCGCCTGTGGGGAGTAGTACCAACCAAGCTGCCAGAACACCAGCCTCAGAGGACTGTTGCAGCGCTGGTGGCCTTCACCAGAAACCACAGGTGGCGTAGTCGAACAACCACTCATCCCAAAAAGCCCCTTTTTTTTCAGGTGACAGCCCTGGGCACGGAACGGGCCAAGGCCAAGACTGCATCCACACGACATCTGCAAGGCCCGGCTCCAAGTACCCCACTGCTCAGGGGGGGCGAGTCACCAAACTGGCGTAGTCGGCAGGATCCGTGCCCGTAGCAACGGAAGAAGTTAATCCCCATTGCCGCCGGGTACTGTGTGCCTTTCGCAAAAGACTGTCTTTATACACTCAAAGTGGCGCCCGCCCAAGAAGAACGAACACCATTATGTGCAAAAACAACAGCAACCTAAGACCTCCCATCGTGGGCCTGGCTCCCCAGTGGTGCCAAAAGTGACGACCACCCCCTCCAGCAGAGACAGTCCGCATAGTAGCGTCCGTCGAGACGGATGGGACGTCCCAAGGAGTGCCCGTCAGCCAGCCGCCCTAGAGCCGCCCCAAAAGTTGGAGGAGAAGCAGACCGCACCCTGCAGCAGAGATGGACGCAGCCAAGGAGATGCCCTCCGTCGCTGGCCCACCAGCTGCTACCTCCCTCACTATGGAGGGAATCCACCTGACCGCGGAGGAGGCCGAGTTCCTCCGCGGTGAAACGCAGGATCTGACCCGGAGGGTCGAAGAGGCCCAACGACTGGCCACCGCTGAATGGAGGGAAGAGGTGCTGCGGAAGATCAAGGCCCGCCGCCAGAGCTCGTCGCGCCTGACCATTGAGGCCCCAGCCCAGGCGGAGGAAGCCCAGGAGGTCCTGTGCAGCCCAAGAGTGGGTAAGGACGAAACCCCTATCCCGGGCATGGGACGCACCGAAGCCCTCCTAGATCTCCTGCCGTCACCCCTGTCCCCAGGCGCCATCGTTTGGGAGCAACTCCTGGCTCCGGAGGCTGAAGCCCAAGCCACCGCAACTCCCGGAAGCCTGCTATGCCTCCCGACTCCCGATCCAGAAAACCTTGCACTCTCCTGGGTGTACACCTGCCCCAACCCGGACTGGTCCACACCAATAAAGGGCCCGCAACAACCCCTGTTATTGCCGCTGCCCACACCTCTGGTCACCTGCCCGGCGGCCGAAGAGTTTGCCTGGGACAACCAGGGGGGGCGACCTTATGGGCTTCCCCCGGGAGACCCAGTCCGAAGTGCGGAGGCGGGAGGAGACTTGCCATAAGGAGCTACTCCAGCTCAAGAAGGAGCGGCGAGAGAGGAGGATCTGCGGTGAGCGCCTGGAGGTGCGCGCCAAGGCTGCCAAATCACAGGCCCGTCAGGCGGAGGCCACCCATCCAAGCCCCCGGAAAGAAAGGCCTTATTGTGCGCTTCCACCAGGAGGCAGGATGGGGCTTTATCCGTAGCCCACAGTTCAACCGGGACGTCTTCGTCAACCGGCGGGACGTCGAGCCGTGGCTGGAGCAGGGCCACCCTGGCCGGAAACTCTACTCGGGTGATCTAGTGTCCTACACCCGCCACCACGGGGAGCGTGGGTGGTATGCCCTGGATGTCCACAGGGTATTCAAGGAAGATGCCCCCACACACCTAGCTACAGAGGACCGGTCCGGTTTCGTCGGTAAGCAAGAGCCTTTTCCCCAGTGGGGATATCACTGTTGAGCAGCCCCGGAGGATGAACCTCCCTGTTGTTTGAACTTTTATTTGTTTTCATGTTCTTTTTTGCACCCGGTTGATTTGAAACAAACATTTGTCCCTGCGGACACTGAGCATGAGACAGAGTAACTTTGTATATAGTTTGCACCTATTTAGGTGCCCCCTATTGGTTTTATGCAAAACCACCTCTACCTCTGACCTCAGAAGCAAAACCTGTCTGGTCGTGGCTCTACTGGAGGTCCAACTCGGGATCTCCATGCCCTGCAGCCACCCCAGGGCCTACGTTGAGGGTTTTGGGTAGGTCCCTCATGCTGCTGAACTAGCACTTTCTACCGTATTTTCTACAGTATTTTCTACTGGCATAATGTCTCTTTAATGTTTTATATATTTATACTATATATCCTGCAACGTCAAAAGTGACCGAACCTCCCATAAAGGGAAGATTGTTTTACTGTTTACAAAAGCATTTAAAATTTTGAATGTCTGTACCAATTCTTTGCTCTATTGCAGCCCGTGGACGTGCTTTGTTTCTCCAGGGGGGAATGTGGCGCCCCTGAGGGTTCAGTCGCCACAGGGGTACTGCACCTCAGATAGAGGTGTGGTATCTCCTCATCCAGGTAAGGATGGAGCATCACCCAGGACCCAACTTCACACTCAACACTACACCACTCCTGTCCTGTAGGGGGCCTAAATGCACCAGGGTTAGAGGAGATGGGGGGAACTAAAGATAGGGGGAACCAAGTAGTGGGTGAGGGTGGAGGAAACACTTACAGGAAGCACTTATAGAATCATATATAATATTTGGCCATCTTAGATTCAAGGTCTTTTGATTGTGGTCTTCTGTCAGGGTCAAGCAAGAGTCTGTAGTTGGCTGAAGATTCACGGTCCTCGTTCTCTGGCCTTGAGGCGAGGAGCGGGTCATAGTTAACCAGTGTCTCTGCCGAGTCAGGGTCCTGTTCTAATAAGGCCTTGGAGGGGAGCAGAGGAGATAGGCTCCACAGGCAAAAGTATCCCAGGGGGATATGGACGGAGCAGAGTTGCCACCTGTATTCTTCACTCTGGCTTAGCCAGAGGGATTCCTGCTGCAAGAGGGGTGACCGGACCCCGATATCTGACTGTGTACTTCACGTCACTGTTGGAAGAGCTCGGCGGCTTAGTGGATCCCAGGGAGGAACACAAGCGGGAGGAGATAAGAAGGAGAGGAACACACCAGCGGGGTCTTGACAGGTGCTTCTGATCTACCTGGAAAGTGCTGAACCCCCTACCACGTGGCCGCAGTACGCCGTGTGTTGCAGAGAGAAGCTTTGCGGCTGAAAGTGCATCTAAAGTGAGTAAAGACCCGGATGACTTCATTCACCGCCTCCGCTTGTTTATTCCTGCACGGCACTGCACCCACCATACCTCCATACAGTTCACCAAACACTTCCCTGAGGCCTACTCCGCCTGTGGGGAGTAGTGCCAACCAAGCTGCCAGAACACCAGCCACAGAGGACTGTTGCAGTGCTGGTGGCCTTCACCAGAAACCACAGGTGGCGTAGTCGAACAACCACTCATCCCAAAAAGCCCATTTTTTTCAGGTCACAGCCCTGGGCTCGGAACGGGCCAAGGCCAAGACTGCATCCCCACGACATCTGCAAGGCCCGGCTCCGAGTACCCCACTTCTCAGGGAGGGCGAGTCACAATCAATTTACAGCCACATTGATTATGCGGGTACAGTAGTTCACTGTTTCATTTGTATGTTTAGATTATTCCCAGACGCTAAGGCTATGTGCATACAATGCGTTTTTGATGCGTTTTCGTGATGGTTTTTCTGCCTCGGAAACACTGCAAAAACGCTTAATAGGTCTACCAGCTATAGCAATGCTAATCCTGATGTGCTGTGCACAAGATGCGGAAATTTCCGCTCAGGATTAGCATTGCGGAAAAAAAGGCAGCATGACCATTATCCCCAGCGTTTCTGGAGCGTTTCCCGCTCATTGATTTTAATTGAAACGCTGCAAATCCGCAGGTATACTATTTATACCTGCGGATTTGCTGTGTTTCAATTAAAATCAGTGAGCGGGAAATGCTCCGGAAACACCATGCGGGTGGTACCAGCGTCTGGATAGGAGGACTGCAACTCCTCTCATCTGACCGCCGCTCCCGCTGATAACAGCGAGAGTGGCGCGTCTGAGGGAGAAGTAGTTCTCCTCAGCAGAGCCGGGAACAACCGGCAGTTAAAAAAAGAAAAAAAAGTAAAAAAAAAAAAAAAAATCCTTATACTCACCTGTCTGGTGGCCACTGGTGTCCTCCTGGTCCCCTGCGATGTTCTCTCCACCCTGGGAACATTCTCCAGAATGTTCCCAGGGTGATGGTGGTGAGAGCTCTCTGGGGCTGATCAGCTGATCTTCAGCTGAATAAACCCACTGACCTCCTGCACAGCAATGTATGCTGACAGGAGTGCTGTCTTCTACAGCAGTGACATCAGTGATTGTAGAAGTGACCCGGATCGCCGTGGGACAATTGGTGGCGGTACGTGGACTGCGTTATTGACGGTGAACGGGTGAGAGATATGGTTGTTTGTTATTTTAGTTTCTTTTTCAGAAGATTGATGGCTTCGCGGACCCGTACAATAAAATTTAAAAAAAAAACACATTTTTTTTATTTCATTAAAATACTTTATTCTGGCCGTGTCTTTTATTGAAAAAGCAGCAATAACTTTACTACGCGATTAGTAATGGGGGCGTCTAATAGACGCCCTCCATTACTAACCTGAGCTTCACGTCCGCCACCGATACAAGGCTGACATGAACCCCAACCCCATTACCCCACTCGCCACCACTACAGGGCAGTGGGAAGAGTGGAGGCTAAACGCCAAATTTGGCGCATCTTATGGATGCGCCATTTCTGGGACTGCTGAGGGATGATATTAATAGCCGTGGAGGGGGCTAGTATTCATGGCCCCTTCCCTGGCTATTAATATCAGCCTGCAGCTGTCTATTTAGCCTTTGCTGGTTAGATTTTAAAGGGGGACCCCACTTCAATTTTTTTCTGGAGTCCCCCTGTAATATAGCCAGTAAAGGCTAAACAAACAGCTATGGGCTGATATTAATAGCCAGGGAACACTTTTGGCTAATGGCCCCTTCCCCAGCTACTAATATCAGCCCCCAGTAGTCGGCTTTCCCTCTGCTGGTTATAAAAGTAACGCGGGAGCCCACGCCATTTTTTTTTTAAATTTTAGGCTATGTGCCCACTATTCAGACGTAGCAGCGATTTTGACACATATTTTTTGCTGAGTCCGAAACGCTGCATTATATTGAACGCAGGTAAATCCGCATGTGTTCACTGAACCATACAGATTTATTCAATACATTCTAGTGGTCAAATATCTGTTGCAGAGACTAGCGACTGCGCAGGAGAATTTGACATGCTGTGGTCCTGAAAGACTCGCCGCATGTCAGTGTCCACGGGTCATTCTCTGATGCAACCATAGTGGACATGGGATTTCTAGAGATACTATCCACTATGCTGTAACATCTGGATGCTGCGGGTTTGATGCTGTATAAACACGCAGCGTCAAACCTGCAGCAGCTCCTGATCGTGGCCACGTACCCAAACTCACCCGCAGCATGTCAATTTCTGTAGCGGACACGCCAGTCTCCGCTGCAGATTTTGACCGATTGAAGTGTTATTATATGCGGTGGATTCACATGTACCGACAACAAAAGTGCAGCATTAGAACACAGCGTTTTGGACACAGCAAAAATATGCTGCATCCAAAGTGCTGCTTGTTGTTGTTCATGGGGATGTAGGGGTTAACGAACCAGCTGTGAGCTGTTAATAATGGCCAGGGACCATGTTTGCAAATGGCACCCTCCTAGGCTAAAAATAGCAGCTCACAGCAGCCGCATAAATTACATGAATAGAAATGTTAATGAAGATTGGGTGAAAAGGATTAGCTGACACCCAGCTCTTTTGTTTGGTGATGTCAAGGTGTCAATCAGACCTTTTCATGACCAAACCTAATTAGAGTAAAGAGTTAAATAAATACAAACACAGAGCAAACACTTTATTTGAAACAGACACATTCTTTAATAATTTAAATTAACCAATATACTCACCCCAGTTCTGATGGTAATCCAAGGGTTTAAGAAATGCCCCACCAAATAACTTTGCTTAGCTCCAAAAAGCATTCATTGATGTACAAAAACACTTCAAAAACGCATAAAAAATGCGTCAAAACGCGCGGAAATTCTGCAAAGTTTTTCCTGCCAAGGAGATGCAGAAACACTCAGGAAATTTCTGCTTCCTGTTCGTGCGCACATAGCTTAACAGTCTGATTTCCCATGTGGTTCCGCACTGCAGTAGTACACCACAATCAGTTTAGGCCTTTTTCTATCCCTATATGGAATCAGCTGTGAGTTCTGACTTTTAATCCCTATACTGCACTATACCAGCTTAAATGGCGTTCCTTGGCCGGCTGCCATCTTTCATACTGGCTGTGATAGCCTTCCGATTGACTGTGCAACAATCATGTGATACCATAGCTGCTGGGCAGTAAGAGGTAGCCTGTCATTAGCCCACTCGCTGATGCACCAGCTATGTGTAAAATGGCACTAAGCAATTTTTTTAAATTATTTTGCAATCCCCAGAAATCAATCGCAAAGTGTTTGAATTTGTAGGAACCTGCTATTTTCAGGAAATTTGTGTTCCAAATTAATCCTCCTCAGATCGATCCATTCATCTCTACTAGCATAGCCACAGTGTCTGTATACAGCCAGTATTTATACATGTTCCCCCTTTTCATCAGCAAACATCTCGCTCTTGCACCAGCAGTCACCGATATCTCCACTTTATTGAGAAGTTAAAACTGTCATCAACTTCCTATAGTTTTACCAGCAGAACCCTTGAGGTGTGCTTCTCTTTTCCACAATTGTGCCCTCTCTACCTTGTACAGTAGTCATAGTAGGACCATCTTTCTCCCACAATGCTAGTCCCAAACTTTGCTTACTTACCAACAGAAGGACCCAATTTCCCTTTTAAATGAAACCTGACAGCTGATTCACGCTACCAAACCACAATCAGCATGAATCAGAGTCCGCTCCATTATGTCAGGCAGGAATGCTTAATTCTGATATATACATTTAAAAACCAACAGGGTACCATGCGCCTCAGGTGACTAGACCAAGAGACTTCTCCTGGGTGGCTACTCCCCTTGAGTGACAGGTTTCTCTCTCCATAAGTTTACATAAGGAGAGACCTGTCACTCAAGGAAAGAAAACTCCAAAGACGGGGCCTTTGGATTAGTCAGTCCAGCAGCATGGTCCCAAACAGGCTTTTAAATTTAGTTTTCTCTGAAACACCACTTCTCTCCTTATTAGCAAACACATACAGAAAAGCTGATTTTATTTGGATAGGTTAGCTCAACCAAACTCTCTTGATAGGTCAAAGTTGTGTTTTATTTTTAATTCTTCTAAATGAACAAGAAGCTTTTCTGAAATGGAGTTTGTCACCGAATTTTTGCTTGCTTATCAGAAGGCAGCATAAAATAGACAGGCACCCTGAATATGGCGGTGCATCTCTTAGTTTTTTATATGGTACATGTAGCGGAACAGCTTCTAATCTTAATCAGCCAGACAATTCGATTTGTTAAAGGGGTATTCCCATCTTCAAGATCCTATCCCAATATGTAGTAGGTGTAATAAAAATAATATTAGCAAATACCTCCAATTAGAAACATAGTATAGTATTTTTGATTCGCTATGTCTCTTACCTCATGTGCAGGCATCACAGGACCTTAGGTATCCACGGTTATGACCACTAGCATCTAGCTAGCTATCTGACACTTTATCAGTGGACGTAACCATGGATATGTAGCGCCCCGAGGGCTCGGCCGCTACAGGGGTATTGCACCTCTGCCAGAGGTGTGGTATTCCACTCCCGGGTAAGGATGGAGTATGGACCAGGGCTCAGTTAGCAGCATACAGCACACACACACCATTTCCGAGGGACAGCTCAATGGTGCTCCCACTAGACAGAAGTGCAGGCACGACCGACTATGTCCCTGTCTGGAGTGGGGAGGGGGGTGGAACACCCAGTGCTGTAGGGGCAGATTGGGGTTGGTTCCTGAGCATAGGAAGGAGCCCATTGGTTGCTGGTCACCTGGGCTCATGTTTCTAGAGGGAGGTATAAAAGGTGGGCACCATCTTAGTTCTGGGTCAGTTCAAGCAGGAGGAGAAGAGAGAGGAGTTCGGCCGGAGAGGGCTGATAGGGAGCTGTGGCTCAGTCTGGGCCCAGCTCCATGAGGCAGGCCTGAGGAGAGGGCCAGGAACAGAAAGGAACAAGAACAGAAAGGAACAGAAACAGAAAGGAACGGCAAAGAAAGAGAGGAAGAAACAGAAGGGCTCAGGAACAAGAAGGTGGAAGGGACCCTAAGAACCCACGAGAATCCAGGGTGCAGGGTCAGGCAGATTAAGGGTACCGGATCCCAAGTTGGTGGAGGAGAAACAACCCTCAGCCAAAGACCGGAGGTCGTGATCATTTATTGGTGCGACACCTCATCAAACCTGCTAGGAAGGCACCATATAAGACAGCGGAGGACGGGGCCCACGTTTAACCACACAAGTCCGCAGTAGCTGGACAAAAGTGGGTCACTGGTGAGGCAGGCCAGAGAAAGGACAAAAGGGGGTCTTGAGCCATACTCCTGAGCTGTCTGGGAGTTGACCGAGCCCCTCACCTGGTGGACGCAGCACGGCTCGGGCAGTCATTCCCTGCAGAAGTGACTTGGATATTAACCGTGAGTAAAGACCCTGGACTGCAGTACGTTGTCTGTGTGCTTTTTCGCTCCTCCGGCATTACCGGTACTGGGACTCTCACCACCATCACTCCCACCATTCACTACACTGCCCTGGGGCCGCACTCTTCCCGTGGGGAGTCACACCATCCCAGCTGCATACATCATCGGCCCCAGCGGTCTGCCCTGCAGCGGCGGTTCCTAATATCCGCAATCCACGGGTGGCGTAGTCGGACATCTCTTAAAACATCTAAAAGACTGCCACTGGTCTGACCACCCTGAGCCACGGGACCGGGTCGCCACTACTACCCCCATCGTCTCCCTATTGCCCGGTTACGAGTGCCCCACGGCCCAGGGGGCGAGTCAGCTTTGGCGTAGTCGGCAGGATTTCGTGCCCGCTAACAACGCGTACTGCGCGCCTGAAAAGAGACTGTTTCATTGTACTAAAGATGGCGCTCGCCCCAGAAGAACGAGCGCCATAATGTGCGCGCCAAAAGACCACAGGAGGCCGCCTCCCATCGTGGGCCGGGTCCCAGAATGGCGCCAAAGAGGAAGCCCACCCCCAACAACCATGAGCACGGCGGTAGAAATGTCCGTCAATGTGGGGGGGCTGCCCCTGAGAGTGATTGTCAGCAGGATGCCCCAGGACCACCCCCCATGGGAGCGGAAAGAGAAGGAAACTGCGGGGCAGGGGGTGGTCTGGATCAGTCTGGCCAGGCCGCACCCGGAGATGGAGAAAGGAACCAGCTCCAGCACTTTGGCAAGGGGCCTGCTGCAAGCCACACCACCATGCAGCCTCACAGAGCTGCTAGCCCATCTCCCCAAGGAGGACCCCGAGTATGCGCGGGCGGCGCTGGAGGAGCTGGACCAGAGGATGGTCCGGGCGCAGCAGGACGTGATAGCCGGGTGGAAAGAAGAAGTGGCTCGGCGGGCTGTGATCCTGCAGCAGGAGGCGCCGTCGACGTCCAGGAGCACACCAGCCACAGAGGGCAGTGAAGACAGAGCGGAGGCTGACGACGACGCCGCGGAGGAGGCCGCGACAGCAGAGGCAGATAACGGAGACACACCCTACCCCGAACCCTGGGGCCGCCGACCTGCCCCTGCACCCTGTTGCGGAGCCCAACGCACCTGGACTCGCCATTGACACCGTGCCGCCACCGCCATCAACCGGCCCCCAGGCCGTCGACGCTGCCAGTGAGCCCCGCCCCACGCCGTTCCCTCTGACCCCGAGCGTGCTCAGTAAACCACCACCGCAGGCCCGGCCGCAAGGCCTAGCGCCCCCGGGCGCCGCTGCCCCGACGGAACCCCCTGCACCTGCTGTACTACCCCTGGGAGCAACTAGGAAGTGACCAGCGCGGGCCTGGTCGCAAGGCCACGTGCCCCCGGGCGCTGCCAACCCACTCGCACCCCCTGCCTCTGCAGTACCACCACTGGGCGCAGATCTCTTCGCCCAACATACCAGTCCGGATGGGCTTCCTTTCATCTGGTCCCCTGAGTATGTCAACCCACGTTTTCGGAGGAGCCCGCCCACGGAGGTTGGAGTACCATCTGAGCCCCTCATCCCTGCTCAGGCACCTCAGGAAACCCCCCAGCTACCGTTGGAGGACGCCCAGTTTGAATGGGACCCCACTGGGGAGGACCTAATGGGGTTCACAAAGGAAACGCGGGCAGACGCAGCTGAACGGCGGGAGGCCTGTCGCCAACAGCTGGAGATGTTTGAGAGGGAGCAGCGAGAGCGGCGCGTGAAACAAGAGAAGCTGCAGGTCCGGAGCACGGAGCAGAAAATGAAGGCCCGGCGAGATCCCCGAACTGCCCGCAGTCCCCGAGTCACCGGAACAGTTGTGAAGTTCCAGATGGAGCGCGGCTGGGGTTTCATCCGAGACCCTGAGACCATCAGCGACGTGTTCGTGACGAGGAGGGATGTGGAGAGTCACCTGCCGGAAGGTCATCGAGGGCGGGACCTATTTCCAGGGGATGTGGTGTCTTACACCCGGCACCAAGGCGTGAAGGGATGGTACGCCCTCCACGTCCACAGAGTAGTAGAGGAGGAGGAACAGCACTACTCGGACTCTGAGTACCCAGATGGCTCGGACGGGCCTGAAGATTATGAGGAGCAAGGAGCAGCTGGAGGGTATCGCTACCAGTAAACAGTAGCATACCAGTGTACATAGTTACCCGTCTGGGTACAAAGGAACTGTTTGGGACTGTTTCCAGAATAAAGTGTGGTCCCCGTTGGGACTGATAAAGGACTGTGTGACTGTTGCCCTATCCCCTAAGTAACCTGGCTGAGGATTGAGAGCAGCCATCCCTCTTCCCTTTACCAGGCTGATGACTGTGAGCAGCCACTCCCCTCCCCAAAACCGGCCGAGGACTGGGAACGGCCAATCCCTTGTATATAGTTGCGCTTCCTAAAGCGCCCCCTACTGGTTTTATACAAGAACCGCAACGTCTACCTCAAGACAAGTTTACTGGACTGTTGCACCTTTCAGAAGAAAGAACACCTGGTCGCAAGTTGCACCGCGGCCAGGATATAAGAATATGTCGTATTTAAAAATGTTTTACATGAGAAAGTTTTATATGCTGCTAGGTGATAATGCAAATGTTTTATATGATGTTTTATATGATAAAAGAGTTCCGGTAGTATTAACAATGACAAAGAAAAGTGTTTCCCATAAAGGGAATTGAACAATGTCGTTAGTTTCTGATGTAGAAAAAAAAAAAAAAGTTATTGAAAAAGTTTTGCATGTCCTGTAATTAACTGTTTTTGCTCTTTTCCAGCCCGAGGACATGCTGTGGTTTACCAGGGGGGAATGTAGCGGTAGCGCCCCGAGGGCTCGGCCACTACAGGGGTATTGTACCTCTGCCAGAGGTGTGGTATTCCACTCCCGGGTAAGGATGGAGTATGGACCAGGGCTCAGTTAGCTGCATACAGAACACACACCCCATTTCCGAGGGACAGCTCAACGGTGCTCCCACTAGACAGAAGTGCAGGCACGACCGACTATGTCCCTGTCTGGAGTGGGGAGGGGGGTGGAACACCCAGTGCTGTAGGGGCAGATAGGGGTTGGTTCCTGAGCATAGGAAGGAGCCCATTGGTTGCTGGTCACCTGGGCTCATGTTTCTAGAGGGAGGTATAAAAGGTGGGCACCATCTTAGTTCTGGGTCAGTTCAAGCAGGAGGAGAAGAGAGAGGAGTTCGGCCGGAGAGGGCTGATAGGGAGCTGTGGCTCAGTCTGGGCCCAGCTCCATGAGGCAGGCCTGAGGAGAGGGCCAGGAACAGAAAGGAACAAGAACAGAAAGGAACAGAAACAGAAAGGAACGGCAAAGAAAGAGAGGAAGAAACAGAAGGGCTCAGGAACAAGAAGGTGGAAGGGACCCTAAGAACCCACGAGAATCCAGGGTGCAGGGTCAGGCAGATTAAGGGTACCGGATCCCAAGTTGGTGGAGGAGAAACAACCCTCAGCCAAAGACCGGAGGTCGTGATCATTTATTGGTGCGACACCTCATCAAACCTGCTAGGAAGGCATCATATAGGACAGCGGAGGACGGGGCCCACGTTTAACCACACAAGTCCGCGGTAGCTGAACAAAAGTGGGTCACTGGTGAGGCAGGCCAGAGAAAGGACAAAAGGGGGTCTTGAGCCATACTCCTGAGCTGTCTGGGAGTTGACCGAGCCCTTCACCTGGTGGACGCAGCACGGCTCGGGCAGTCATTCCCTGCAGAAGTGACTTGGATATTAACCGTGAGTAAAGACCCTGGACTGCAGTACGTTGTCTGTGTGCTTTTTCGTTCCTCCGGCATTACCGGTACTGGGACTCTCACCACCATCACTCCCACCATTCACTACACTGCCCTGGGGCCGCACTCTTCCCGTGGGGAGTCACACCATCCCAGCTGCATACATCATCGGCCCCAGCGGTCTGCTCTGCAGCGGGGGTTCCTAATAACCGCAATCCACGGGTGGCGTAGTCGGACATCTCTTAAAACATCTAAAAGACTGCCACTGGTCTGACCACCCTGAGCCACGGGACCGGGTCGCAACTACTACCCCCATCGTCTCCCTATTGCCCGGTTCTGAGTGCCCCACGGCCCAGGGGTCGAGTCAGATACCTAAGGTCCTGCAATGCCTGCACAGGAGGAAAGAGACAAAGTGAATCAAAAATACTATACTACGTTTCTAATTGGAGATATTTGCTAATATTATTATTATTACACCTGCTACTTATTGGGATATGATCTTGGAGACGGGAATACCCCTTTAAGCGAATAGAAATACACTGTGTTTATGTTGACTTGTGAATGTATGTGCATTTCTGGAGCTGATCAAGAAGGACATACAATTATTTGTTTAACCCTGATTGTTGTCTCTTCTTGGGTCTGTGAACAATGATGTTTATTAATGTTTCAATTACATATTGTACTAAAAGCCAGCTGGATGTTGATTTAGATAGCCCCCTCCTATACCAACTATATAAATTGATTAAATGCACAAAAAATGAAACCTGTGCCCTGTGGAATGATATCATCCCTAACACTTGACCTGTGGATGTGTACTTAAAAAGGAGATATGCTTCTGTAGCAGACTTGAAACAGAGATTGGAAAGAGACTTTACAAGGAGAATCAGAGATCAGAGACTCTCCGAGACCATCAGCTTGGAGGAATGGTTTTAACCAAAGAGACACAGATTTGGATTCTACATGATTCTGGCCTAAGGGTATATGGCCCTGACTGGAAAGATACGGATCTGCTCCATTGACCATCAGAGAGCCAATGGATACATTTGGGGAGACCACGTTGGAACGATGAAGTCACCTGGTCCCATGGATATGTTGTTTGTGGTTGCCAGTTGTAACCCTCCGGTCACCTGGAACCCATGGAGACTTTCGGAGAAGCCAGATTGGGACCAGCTGGTCATCTGGCCCCATGGAAACTCTCAGAGAGGACAGGGTGGTCTTGTACCTCAAAGGACTGCTGGCTTCCTAAGCTTGCTGCTACCTTCTCTCTGTGGGTTCCCACCAGAAGCGGGGGCCACTGGTTGAGGTAGTTGGCCCTAGAAGTCCCAAAGTCACATCTGTTCTATACCAGGTGGGCCAGCGGAAGGGTGAGGACTGTGTAATGTTGTACCATCTCAGGTATTTGCTGGGACTGTTCTGTTTATTGGTTCAATAAAGTATTGCCACACTGTTTTACCCTCACCCTGTGTTGCCTGAGTAGTACTATGCCCACGGAAAACCTCGGGTCTTCACAGTATTTCAGAAGATCATAGTTTAGCTGACTGCTGTGATCCAGGAGTTCTATGAAATCATTGTATATGGGCTTCTTCATTTGATTGACATATTTCTCTTTATTACTGTACATATGTAGCAGAGGTTAAAGATGCCTCTCATGAACTTTTTTTTCATTAAACCTGTGTATATGTTTATGTAATGCAGTGTGTGTGTTAATATACTCACAGGTTGCTGTCTTCTCCAGTGTCCATAGCCGTTTTGGTCCTCTTTAGATTGACATCATCACTCTTCAGGCTCCACACAGCTTTGCGTGACTTGGAAGTGACTTTTACAGTGTAAGCCTATTGAGCATCACAATGAGGCTTCCTGGGCTTACATTGTAAAATAAACTTCCAGCTCATGCATAGAGTGCAGTGTGATCTGGAGAGTCTGAATCGCCATTATGTGACTCAGAAGAGGACCAGAACAGTGATGGATACCAGAGAATACAGCAATACGTGTGTATATAAACACACTGATACTACACTACATACACTTATACACAGGTTTAGGGGAAAAAGGTTCATGGGAGGGCTTCATTAACTTGATTCAGGTAATGCAGAATTGAGATAACACAACACAAAATAGTGTAAATTGACATCTAACATGACATCATTCAGGCTCTGAACATATGTTATAAACAGTGCAAAAACAGATGCACACTTTGGATTCTGTTTTGCATCTATTTTTGTTCTATTTGTAATTGATCTGTTTTTTTCTATAAAGGTCCCCAAATACCTCTAGTGATCTGCATATAAGCAGTGCTAAAAAAACAGATTAGTTAAAAAATGACCATTCATTATGATAAATTTCCCATAGACTTCAATGTTAAAAAAAACCCTTCCAATTACTGTTTTTTTGGCTAGAAAAAAAAATTGTGCAAACTATGTTTTCGATCCAGCAAAAAAAAAAAAAAAGATTACAGCTAAAATAAAAAAGCAAATTGATACTCATCTAACACCTAATCCCAGAAGCTATTGTCACCTGTAAAAAAAAACAAAAATAAAAAAACATATCCCTCACCTGTCTGGAGTGAAGAGATAATGCATACTGTCATACTGTTCCACAGTCACTGTTACTGCTCTATAGGACAGCTGGCTACACACTGACACAGGCAGTGTATAGTGCTGAACTCCTGTAACCTCACTTACGGCACTGGTACTGTGTGAGAACTTTCTCACGCAGCCGCATTGCTGTAAGTGAGATCACCAGGGCTCATCAGCTGATGAACTCCTGTGAACTCTCTCACAGTAGCTTAGCGTGATACACTGCGGGAGTGATTACGTTCCTGTAAGTGTGTAGCCTGCTGCCGGGTAGAGCAATCACATCTGTTGATGTTACCAGCGGTAACGATCTTAGTCCCTGTTTCCCACGCTGTTACACAGATGACAGGTGGGAAACACCCGATGTTCAGGGTGCCGAAACCGAACAGTAACATGAACTTTCTGAGGAAGTCCTTGTTCGGGGTCCGTGCCCAAACACTAGGTGTTCAGTACGGAACCCGAACTTTACTGTTTGGGTTCACCCATCTCTATTGAGGACCAATGGGCTAGAGAGTGAGGGAAGCTCAAAGCTCATGAATAGTGAGAACTTCTCAGATTGTGCACATCTTGGATCAATTTTTGCTGCCCCTAATAAAAATGTGATTGGAGGTAAACTACAAGAAATTAGGGTCTTTTATTACTTTATGATAGTAAAGCATACAGCTGATCAAAGTTTCCCTTTAAACAAAACTAAATGACCTTATTTTTTGTGTCTGGTGTAAACTCATGAAGCCTGTGCTGATCTTGCTGAAACTACTCCCATTAATTACAGGCCGGTCACTGTGTGAGTATAGCTTAGATCCCAGAAACCACATAAAAACATTTGGCATTTTTTATAACCCCAAGCTGTAATTGGATGCAGCATGAGCTCTTACCTATTACCCAAACTGTAATAATGTTATAAAACATGGGCATAGTTATGGTCATGTTTGATTTTATAAAGCGAAGTTTACCCCAATTTGCTTAGGAACAGAGGCATTAAACTTTTATCTTGACTTGAAAAATATCCATCATCCCTCTTGTCATTTAGTTTTCCTTTAATTCAATACATAACTGTCAGTGAAGAAAGTGCATAGTTCTGAAACTCTCCGATACATAACTTGTATATGACAGCAGAGCCAAGCAATTTCATTGTGTTTGAAAGCACTGTTTCTCATGCAAATGCCAGCAAATATTGCCTAATCAATCATTTTTAATTACAATTGTAAAATATCTGAGCCTAAAATGAAAATCTTTCTATTATACTGAAATTAGCTGAGCAGTCTCTAGGCGAATGCCATGTGTTCTAGGAGTAACAGAGCTTATTTTTGGCATAAACCCATTATTCTTCTCAGATGAAGTGGACAGGTAGGTTTGCATAAGAGAGCGACGGTAATCTCTGTACATTTCCAACTGTCAGCTCTTGCTATGAGCAGCTTAGCAGCCATATTTAGATATCCTTGTCGAATACATTGATATGAAAATACAGGATGTCAAAAAGATGAATAAAAAGAAACAGATCTCTTCTGTTCTGACGATTCTGCCATCTGAGTATTAGCAGCTTGTCTTTGGCCTGTTCCTGGTTGGAATATGTAGTGATATAATCTTTTCTATTCTTTTTGTTCACTCATCTACAGTTTGGCAGGAAAATATGTCCCCAGATTTTTCCAGTAATAACCCTTTGTAAAACTGCTTGTACTTATTCAAAGTGATTTATGTCCATGTTGTTGGCTGTTGGTGTCGATCAATCTACTTCAATAAATGACGTGCCACATTGCCAATGACTTTGGATAGGACACTTGAATTATTAGCTCTTCAGCCAAAAATCAGACTCAATTTACAGTGGCTTATTTCTAACATATATCTCTGCTGGAGCCTGAAATGATAGGACATAAATATGACCAGTTTGCATACGAATTGAGCTCTTCAAGGTGGTACTGAGGACCTTGGGTTTTCATGTTAAATGATGTCATTTGCCTTCTTGTGCATAAAACGCTCCATTAAGCCACAACATTCACAACAGATTTAACAAATAAGGTGTTGGTCTGAATTGGTTTGCTATAATTAGTAGTTATACATTGACATTAACAAGAAATGTGTGTTAATCATTTATGTTGAAAACATGCAGATTTACATGGCTTTTGCAGGTTATTGCTGTGTACTTGGTAAACTCATTGCTCTCTCTATTGTGGGCTTTCTACCAGGGGGCATAACTATATCCACTGCAAAGGTTGAAGATGGTCTTGGAATCTATGAGGGATACAGAAGTGATTTTGCCCCATATGAGAAGGCCAGTGCTGGGGAAAATATCTTGAAGTTAAGTTTGTAAAGTTTTTGAGCTCATTTTTACAAAGCCTTACCCTGAAAAAAAGTGAATATGCAACAAAAATAAGTAACATACAAAATGTAAAATATATAACAGCAACAAAATAAAATCTTTTTGGTATCCAAAGTTGCATTAGCTATCCTACATCCAAGATAACGATTACTGTTGGCTATGTTGTCTATAAAATTAACCTTTTGTCAACTACCCACTGTCATTTGATGATGGGTAGCCCACGTCCCTAGTCTGCAGCAACATATTTTTACATTGCTGCATAAGTGTTCTTGTTTATGCAATATAGCAGGAGCAAGTGTGGTTTCCCACATAGCACAAATCAACCTGAGAAGACAGAAGTAGTTAATTATAGCTTCTGTCTTCCCTCTACCACATTATATAGAACGCTGATGATAAAAGCATTGACAATACCAATCATGTTATTGCCAGGTTTCTACCAGCATTGCAGCAACCAATGCCAGTGACTTGTGCCATGGCAGGAAGCTGGATTTCTTACATCAGGGTCTTCTATTGAATATTAAACCCTTAAAGGGAATCTGTCATCAGGTTTTTGCTATGTAAACTGAGAGCAACATAATGCGAAGGCATAGAGCCTGATTCAAGTGATGTGTCACTTATGAAGCTGTATGTTGTTGTTTCATTAAAATCAGTGTTTAAAAAGAATCTGTCAGTAGGATCAACCCTCCTAACCCATTTATAAGGGCATGTAGGTCATAGGAAGCTGAATAAAATGGTAAATTGATATCTGTAATCCAATGTCTTATTCCAGAGAAATCCACATTTTTCTTATATTTAAATGAATTTTCCAGGCTATGAGGAGGACACTGATCTGATGAGAATCTGACTCTAGGGCTTAGTTTTAATTAAGGAGGTTGTTACTAGTGTGAGAAATGTAACTAATACAGAACACTATTGTCCATAGCAACCACTGATATTTGTGACTCTCTGCTCATGGCCTGTGCAGACTCTTCTCAGAGGGATTCCGGCCTGTCTCGCTCTTGAGATCCAAGACACATCCAGTCTGGTGCACATGGCCTGTGAATTCACTAGCTAGCACAGTCGCCTCTGCTCCATCTAGCAGACAGACACTCCCTCAGGAGACTGCCACACAATGAACCTATTTCCTGCTTCTTAGAGAAAACTGCAGGTGCTTCTAATCAAACTTGTCAGGGTCTGAGGTTGATCTGCGGATTGACAACAACCTGCTTGCTCACTTAGAAAATGCATGACTAGGAGCGTTGGAACAATGGTGGGTCGCAAGCATGTCCAAGTATCGGTATAAGATAGCCTATCAAGCAAAAGCTGAAAGTACTCACATGGACGCACTTTCCAGAGTGACCCATGAGCGACCGATCCAGGATGTGGACAAAGAGATGGAGGGGGATGAGACCCCAGATTTCAGATGCTTTGCAACAGCCCTAGTGGCCTCTCAAAAATCAGGAGGAGAATACAGTCCAAATCAAGTGCTGAGGCACCCAAGAGACGAATAGGTACAACTTCAACAGTCCGACCCAGAGCTATCAAAGTTACGGAAGTGGGTGACCATAGCCCGATAGCCAAGAAGCGAAGAGAGGGCAGCCTTGTTGATAGGTTCATTACTGACACTGGGACAATGGGAGCAACTGTGCATGAAAAATGGCCCGTTATGGTGGATACAATTACCGAGGGAATTCGGGACTACCTGGCAAGTGGTGATTCCAGAAAGGATGGTACTTAGTTTGGCAAAGGAGGCCCATGAGAGGGGTGCACACTTTGGTACGGAAAGGACTTTCCAATGGTTACAACTAGAGATGAGCGGTGTTCGACTAGAACTGTTCGCCAATCTCAAATTCGGGCTGTATTGGGCGGTGTTCGAGTCGTTCGACGAACGCGAACGATTTTCAAAAAATTCGGCTGTTCGAGGTTATGTTCGATAACTGTTCGTGCACCAAAAGCGTGTCCTGCATGTCTGGCGCTATTTAGAGCACCAATCATGCAGGGATTGTCTGCCACTCACTGTAATGCCACAGCCATGGTGGTTGTGGCATTACAGTGGTTGCCCAAATCGATGGGAACAGTGCTCACAGTGAAACATGAAAAGTCGGCAATTCAGCAGAGGCAAACACCGGTACCCGACAATTTAGAACCGAAAGAATAGAGTATCACACATAGATTAGATAGATAGAAACATGTCAATCACATATATAAGAAGTACAGTGACAGTGTTGGCTACTGTACTTGTTATTTAGTGTTAAAGGATTTAATAAAAAAAATATTAGTGTTTTCATGCACCGTCTCTTTAAAAAAGCCGGCAGGCAATTCAGCATCGGTACCCGACAATTTATAACAGAAAGAATAGAGCATCACACATAGATTAGATAGATAGAAACATATCAGTCACATATATAAGAAGTACAGTGATAGTGTTGATTACTGTACTTGACAGTTAATGTTAAAATAAAGGAATTATTAAAAAAAAAATTTTAGTCTCTAGCGGAGGTTAAGCAGACGGCTGGGGCAGATGTTTGAAGCCTGGGAAGGGGGTAATACCCACGGAGCTTCCCAGGCTACTAATATCAGCCCCCAGCTGAATACCTAGCCTTTACTAGCTATTAAAATGGGGGACCCCAAAAAAAATGACGTGGGGTCCCCCCTATTTTAATAGCTAGCAAAGGCTAGGCAGACAGCTGGGGGCTGATATTAATAGCCCAGGAAGGGTGCCATGAATATTGGCCCCCTCCCAGGCTAGAAACACCAGCCGTCAGCCACCCCAGAAATGGCGCATCCATAGGATGCGCCAATTCTGGCACTTAGCCTCTCTCTTCCCACTGCCCTGTAGCGGTGGCAGTGGGGTAATAGGTTTGGGGTTGATGTCAGCTTATAATGCCAGCTGACATCAAGCCCAGGTTAGTAATGGAGAGGCGTCTATAAGACACCCCCATTACTAACCCCATAGTCAAAGTTACAAAAAAACACAAACACCCAGAATAAAGTCCTTTAATTGAAATAAAGACACAATTCTTTATTGTTCTAAATGAAACCATACTTACCATCACGCCCATTCCAGCTGAAGCCAACGATCTCCTGCAATAAAAGTAAAATAATAAAGCAACATCATCCTTACCTTTCCATGGTTCCCACGACAGCTTCAGTTCTGCTGCATTCACATGACAGGCTGGACCGCAGCAGAAAGCTGCCATACAGCTTGCCATGCGGCAGACACTGAGAAGCGCAGGCATGCTTGCGCTCCTCAGTGTCTGGCTGTGACGGCATCCAGATGAGCCGAGTTCATGTCCAATGAACTCGGCTCACCTCATGCACGTCACTGACAGCGCAGGAGAATTTTCCCACGCTGTCAGTGACGTGCATGAGGTGAGCTGAGTTCATTGGACATGAACTCGGCTCATCTGGATGCCGTCACAGCCAGACACTGAGGAGCGCAAGCATGCCTGCGCTTCTCAGTGTCTGCCGCATGGCAAGCTGTATGGCATCGTTCTGCTGCGGTCCAGCCTGTCATGTGAATGTATCAGAGCTGAAGCTGTCGTGGGAACCATGGAAAGGTAAGGATGATGTTGCTTTATTATTTTACTTTTATTGCAGGAGATCGTTGGCTTCAGCTGGAATGGGCGTGATGGTAAGAATGGTTTCATTTAGAACAATAAAGAATTGTGTCTTTATTTCAATTAAAGGACTTTATTCTGGGTGTTTGTGTTTTTTTGTAACTTTGACTATGGGGTTAGTAATGGGGGTGTCTTATAGACGCCTCTCCATTACTAACCTGGGCTTGATGTCAGCTGGCATTATAAGCTGACATCAACCCCAACCCTATTACCCCACTGCCACCGCTACAGGGCAGTGGGAAGAGCGAGGCTAAGTGCCAGAATTGGCGCATCCTATGGATGCGCCATTTCTGGGGCGGCTGACGGCTGGTGCTTCTAGCCTGGGAGGGGGACAATATTCATGGCACCCTTCCTGGGCTATTAATATCAGCCCCCAGCTGTCTGCCTAGCCTTTGCTAGCTATTAAAATAGGGGGGACCCCACGTCATTTTTTGGGGGGTCCCCCATTTTAATAGCTAGTAAAGGCTGGGTATTCAGATGGGGGCTGATATTAGTAGCCTGGGAAGCTCCGTGGGTATTACCCCCTTCCCAGGCTTCAAACATCTGCCCCAGCCGTCTGCTTAACCTCCGCTAGAGACTAAAATTACGGGGAACCCCACGCCAATTTTTTTTAATAAATCCTTTATTTTAACACTAACTGACAAGTACAGTAATCAACACTATCATTGTACTTCTTATAAATGTGACTGACATGTTTCTATCTATCTAATCTATGTGTGATGCTCTATTCTTTCTGTTATAAATTGTCGGGTACCGATGCAGAATTGCCGGCCGGCTTTTTTAAAGAGACGGTGCATGAAAACACTAATATTTTTTTTAATAAATCCTTTAACACTAAATGACAAGTACAGTAACCAACACTATCACTGTACTTCTTATATATATGACTGACATGTTTCTATCTATCTAATCTATGTGTGATGCTCTATTCCTTCTTGTCTAAATTGTCGGGTACCGGTGTATGCCGCTGCTGAATTGCCGGCCGGCTTTTTTAAAGAGAGTGTCTTCTGAGCAGTTTGTCAGCTTTTGGACACCTTTGAAGGTGTTTTCTAAGTGTTTTTGTTTGGCTGCCATTGGTTTTAATGGTGTTCGACGGTGTTCCAAGGTGTTCGACGAACAGTTCCTCGAACATCCCGGTGTTCGACGAACCGAACCCGAACACTACGGGGGGTGGCTCAACACTAGTTACAATGGCTTATGTATTGGCCACAACTACGGCGAATGGTGGAAGAAGTTTGTCGGAAGTTCTGGCAGTGTGAATTAGCTAAGCCTCAAGAACAGAGGGCACCTACTCAGGAGACAATAACTTCTGAGCAGCTGGAAGTGTTGATGGTGGACTAGCGCATGATCAGACTGTCGCATAACGGCTGTGACTAATACTTGGTACTGACAGACCATTTCACGATTTTTACAGTCGTAACCCCAACAGGGATTAGACAGCTGAGTCAGCGGCATGAGCCATCTGAACAACACCCTATCACTCTTAGGGAAATGGGGCCTGCAAGCAGTTCAGCAGAACTTTGCTACAGATATTACGGACATTGGAAAATGATCAGAAGATGAAGTGGCTTAATGTTACACACACGCCGCTAGGTTCAGATAGGACGGGATGGGTTTCATGAATTCTTTGGATTCCTGGGGGAACCGTTACTCAGGGCGACCATAGGCTGCAGCTTCTCTCAGGCACACGATAGATTCAATTGCTGACCAGACACATCTGACAAGAGTCTTTTTCAACAGTTTAGCAGTGGAATTTAATCTGAAGCATGGCCTGTGCAATTCAGGGATATTACCGCCACAATCTTTATTACAGTACAGTCTGAGTTTCTTGAGCAACCGGCTCCAGTAACAATACAGTAGTTTCTTCACAAGGCACAGTATTACAGTCTCTTCAGAAGCATAATTGAGCATAGATTAGATCTCTTAGCAGCACACTTCTGTGCATACACAACAGGCTTTTCCTTCACAAGGACTCACTAGTACACATCATTCTTTATCCTGCATGGAGATGGAGATAGAGAGGGTTTGATGAGAGAGATGATCCCTATGACACAATTCCTTCCAGTCCTTATCTTTCTGCCTGATAATACTCCACACTGTTAGCTCAGGGAGTCTATCTGACCTGTGTTTAGCTTCCCTCATGACCTGAATTCTGCTCCCTTGTCTTCTGTGAGATACAGCTCACACACCACCTTTCTCTATGGCTCCAGCCAGAACAGTAAACAACTTCCCCACAATCCCCCTGGGGCTCTGCTAAAACACTCCTCTTCTCCTGTGACTGTGTTAACCCCTCCAGTTTCTCGATGCTTCTGAAGCACAACACTTCCTATCTCCTGTGCTTGTGTTACTTCTAATAGTTGCTGAATGCTTTTAAAGCAACATCACTACTTCTGCATGTCACACTCTGCAACAGCACTACTTCTGCATGTCACATTAATTTATTCCAGAATTAATGTGGGTGTACAACAACTGAGCTCATGCCACCACCAGCTACACCCTTTACACGTTGCTGTTTGGTTGTAATGGCCATAAGATCAATGAGCTAGAACTTGACCCAGAAGAAGACTGCTCCAGAATAAATATGTCCACTTGGGTGCGAGAACACCGGCACTGGCTGCAGACGTTAAGACAGCTGGTTGGTCAGAGGTTTCAAGATATGAGCCATCCTAACAAGACCCAGGTCAAGGAGGCACCACTACAACCAGGAGATCAAGTGTTAATATGAGCAAAGCACCAGGGGGCAAGTTAGACTAAAGGTGGGAGATGACTCCCCACCAAGTAATGAGGAGGGTGCATCCTGAGAATCCGGTGTATGAGGTCTGACCCGAGGGATAAGATAGGGGACCAGGAAGAGTGCTATACCACAATATGCTTCTTCTCTGCATGTTTGATGGAGAGAGGGTGACTGATACTCCAAAAGAGCAGAGGAACTCTGCACCAAGAAGGATGGTGGATGATGAAGATGAGGGGTGGGTAGTATCTGCTGCACCAAGGGAAGTGACACTACCACCTTAAACCAGCCCTTAAACTAAACTAAATCAGGGGCTGAACTTGCAGGAAGAGTGTCAGACGGACTGAGTGCCCCAGAAGGAGCAGGTCAAGAGCGGCCTCACAGAACTGAGCGTGCCAACGCTGGTGTTCCACCAACAAGGTACGCAGAGGATGACTTCATCTTCCAGTACATAATGCAGGAGACACAGGAATGTGCCCGGACATTAGCAACGCTGGGACCACCATGAAGGAGCACCTAAGATCTGAAGTGATCTGTCTCGCCTGAGGACTGGCGAGTTTAAAGAGGGAAGGAATGTAAGAAGGTGAAGATAATACATGAACGGACATCTGCAAACGAACACCACCATCTGCTGGCCAAATACTTTAAGAGAAAGAAGATAGTGTCAACAGGAATGTTAGAGAATAGCATGTGGTCCTGGTAGGAAGGGATTAGAAGAGACACCAGGTTAGGTGATAGCTATGTCGAAGTTAGGAATTATAAAAAGCCCAGGAGGGCAGAAGAATGGAGGAGTCGGCACCTGAATCTGTAACAGGACAGATGTGTGGAATCAACTGAGTTGGCTTATAGACACAATAGCTAGTGCGGGACAAGTCAGTGGAGAGGGTCCACAGCATCGAATAACCAGAACCAAGTAACCAGAACTGAGTAACTGGAATCAAGTGACCAGCGCTGAGTGGCCAGAACCAGAAGCAAATAACCAGAGCCGAGTAATCAGAACCGGGTAACCAGAGCTGAGTGGACAGAACCAGAAGCAAGTAACCAGAACCGTATAAGTGGATAGCAGGAAAGGGACATTCGTGTGAGCTGTGACTTGAGGTGTGGAATTACAGTACAGAGGAGACAAGGGCTGCACTTCAGGGAATAGTGGCGACCAGTGCGATGGGTGATAAGAGCGACTCATCGATTATGGACTTGCAGCCTAACAGTATAGTACCCTCAACTCCCATTAGGGCCTGTATAACGATCAGTATTATAGAAAGAGTGAGAAAGTGACAAGGTGATGACGGTGACACGCACGAGATTAACTGAGACGTACTTTAGCCTAGGACATAAGAACCAAGAAACTGTCAACTACAATTGTTGTTTATTTGAAGTAGGAGAGTAAAAGTCTATGATAAGAATTGTGTCAATATTCTGTATAGCCGAATTGTTGTATTTCCATTGTAAAATAACTTACTGTCTTCCCATTGTTTGCCTTCCCCTTTATTTTTTTGCTTTGTTCCCTAGGCACCTCATCCTTTTGCGTAATCAAATAAATTCTTGTTGTTACAAATTATCACTGAGTCCACATTCTCTGCACTGTTGCCTCCATGTACCTGTTTACATAACTTTACCCACTGATTAGCAGCTTTCTCTCAATGTACAGTGTACACAGAAAGCTACCAATCAGAGATGTGTGCGGGGCTATACAGAGCTCAGTTTTCAGAGAACTGGTAGATCTGCAGGAGAGAACACAGTAATTTTATCAAAACTGCAGTAACCAGTATAGTAAGTGATACATCACTGGCATCAGGATCTCTGCACCTACATCATGCTGCTCTCAGAAAACATATCAAAAATCTGGTGACAGATTCCCTTTAACATCTAATGATGCTTATGCCCATAATGCATGGGATGCTATTTCCCTCACTATGGCAAATATATCGGTTATGATGGTGGCAGTTTAACCATTTAAATGCTTTGTTAATAGCAACTTTGGTATTTAAAGTGTTGAAGGAGGGAGCAGGCTCCCTCTTTCTGACCATCGGCTCCATGTGATCGCAATTGCAGTTGGCTACAGGTTTGCCTTTCTTATTTTCCCTTGAATATTTGTCCCCAGGTCTGCCATCTTTTCTGCACATTAGGCCATACCAGAAGTGTGGCCTAATAGGATGCCTGTCAATCTAACTCTGACTGGCTGTAGTGCTCTGGAATACATTGCATTATGCGAGAGATCACTCTTTTTATACATAAAAAGAGTAAAATAAAAATCAATCCTCATTCCCCTTCAACTCCACTGGTCACCTTCCAGCGGTGTGTAGGGGACACAAAAGATATAAAATTCTCCAATAATGGTAAAGCTGCCACAGGCACCCATCTCACAATTACCATATTGTTACTAATAGATATAAAACACATGCTTTTGGTTGCCAATCTTATATTGAATATACCCTGATGAAAGCTCTGTGTGACCATGAAATGTGTTTCTCTTTTATCTGTGGGATCATGAAATTACTCAGAATAAAGAAGTACTCTACATTGTATTTTAGAATGAAGCATTGCAACTAAGTGAATCCTGCTCTACTCACCGTGATCCAATAAAGGTATTTCCTGGAAGCTTATGCGCTGAAATTTTTTTGGGGCTTTTTTTTGTTTTTTTAAGTGAATCCTTGTTTTGTCAAGACAGTGTGGAATGACTACATCTACATACTACATATACATTTCAGAAGATTGAAATCAGCCAGGCTGGGTACTGTACTGGAGCAAAGAGTGCGCAGAATAATAAGGTGAATTCTAGTTTAGCTTGATGATAATTCAGAGAGGTGGGGCAAGTCAGGAGCAAACATGAAAGCGAGGGAGGGAACTGCAGCACTAAGGAGTAGCAAGTGCTGCTGGAAAATGTAGATTTAGCAGATAATAATGACCACTCATTCTGCTATATGAAACTGGGTGCACAGATGGACAGTGAGAGATGAAAGAGGACACAAAGGTACAAAAAATAAACTTTATGTTGGGCTTATGCTATACATTAACAATAAGTATGCATTTACTGTGCTTTGTAAATAATGCGATTCTGGGAATAACCCTTTAGGAAAACTACATCTGGGGCAATGCAAATACTTAAACCAGAAAACCCCTGTATCACGGGTGCAGTTTATTTAAAAAAAAGCAACTCTGCTTTTCTCACCTTTTCCAGGTCTAGAACTGAGACCCCACTGCTGATCACAGTATTTATCATTGTCTGCAGCACTGATGTCATGTGAACAGCTCTGTAACTAATCAGTGAGCTTACCGGCTCTGTGCAGCTTGTGCCTAAAATGAATTGCACCTGGGGACGATGGTTTTACAAAACCAGAAAACTCCTTTAAGGTTTACAACATTGCAGATGATTTTATTTGATAAGAATCATCAATATCATGAAAAATAAGTACTCATACTTGATAATTATCTAATTTGCATTCCAATTTTAAAAAGCATGGAATACTAGTCGTGTCTACATTTTTGAGATTTTGGCAAGGTTTAGTGTAAAGGTCAAGAAAAGTTGTAGCCTGGGGCGCAAAATTAAGATGGAGAAAAATTACAACATTTGTTTCTAATTCAGGCAGTTAAGGGGGTTTTCCACTACTCGAACAACCCCTTCTCAATTCCTATGTTTTTGCCCAGTAAAATAATAACACTTATACTCCCCTCCGGTGTCAGTGCCATTTTAGCGGTGTTGACACTGTCTCTCCTGGGGATGATGTGACATTTTTATGTCACGTGATCCCATTGGACGCTTCACTCTCCTCGCCTTCAGATGAATCACATACATCCGGAGGAAGTGAGAGAGCAGCGGCTCTCACTTCCTCCGGATGAATGTGATTTTTCCAAAGGCGGGGAGAGTGAAGCGGCCAATTATTGGCAGCAGGGATCGTGTGACATATCAATGTCGCGTGATCCCTGGGAGAGCCAGTGCCAACACCTATTGAATGGTACCGGCACTGGAGGTGAGTATAAGGCTACGACCCCACTATCAATATTCGGTCAGTATTTTTTCTCAGTAGCCAAAATCAGGTGAGGAACAATCAGAGAAAAGGTATAATAGAAACAAGTCGCCAATTCTTCATTCATCACCCACTCCTGGTTTTGGCTCCCACTTCTGAGAAAAAATATTGACAGAATACTGACCAAATACTGATAGTGGGGCTGTGGCCTAAGTGTCATTATATCACTGGGGCAGACATAGGGATTCAGCGCATATTTATTGGCCTATTTTAACAGGCTGACTGGATAATTAGACACACAGAATGATCATTAATGTGATCATTCAGTGCTCACAGAACATCATGTTATCAGCAGCACATCCCTGTTTACACAGGATAATGTGCTGCTGATAACGATCCTTTTTAAACCAGATTAAAAATTATCTGCGCAGATTGCTAGCAAATCTTTCAGACAGGCTGATAATCAGGAAAAAAACATTCCTTCAAATGCTCATTCCCCATTTATTGTACCATCTAAATGGTCTGATCCTTAAATGTGTTATCCTTTATGGGTCTTTATGACCATATACCTACAGTATACTGCAGCAATGCACAGGGATTACTATCACATACATTGGTCGCTGTCCCCAGTGGGTCTTTCAATCTGATTTACTTTGTACATTTTTTTAGGTCACTTTACTACATATAAACCGATTTAAATATCGTCATTTTACAGATCTGACTTCTTTTTAGAGACTGCATATTTATATATAAATTTACCAACCTTTGCGCTAGTACTAATATCATATAATCCAGAGACTTACTCTTTCACATCTGACATGTATTTCAGTACAATCGTTTCTCCTCTGCTGAGTACACACTACGATCTATCAGCTCCTGGCATTATGAACATCATGTCAGTGGGAAACAGGAGAGAGGACCAGACAGTAATAACTCCCCTGCGACAGATAAACCCTCAACTCCTACAGTCAAATATCCATTATGCCTACAGGGCTGTGTGAAAGGATGAAACATCTCAACATGTTACATTCACTACAGATGAACTAAATAAAGGAAAGCGGACATCTGTTTCCAGTGGAAGAAAAAAAGCACTGCTTGGGGATATAATTCCCAAAGATAATTTTTTCCCTATGTCTATGAGACATATTCTCTAATCTTAACTTATTGATTTCAAACAATTTCCCTGAGCTTTGAGTAAGGCAATAGGCAAATTATTTAGTATGGTTTGGCTATATAACACTCATTCCATATTGTACCACTATGGGCCTCCAATTTTATACAGAGCCACCGTGCTGCAGCACACGGAGAATAATGGGACGCAAGGGAATTTAGATTTGTGATATAACAGACTCGAACCTGAACACGTTTTGTCATTTCATTCCTCATTTCCAGACTCTGCTTTGACATTGCACAGTGACAGAGATCATAATGACAAATGAATTTTAAAAGGTAATAGTAAATGGAGGATGTGTGTTAATACTGAAGCAGGATAAAGTTCAGGCACTCTTTAAAAAACTTTCATATTTGACTTTTGCGCATGAAATGACTTTTCTTCAGATTTTGCTCAGACTATTTTATTCTACCTATCAATTACAATAGTGCAAACAGAGCCTCATACTTAAAAGCTAGATGCAAACTCTGATCTATCTCTGATCTGCCCAAAGCAAGCTTCCTTTTATAAGAGAACATTCTGCTTTTATACCTTGCAACTGTTAGAACCTTGCTGTTAGGTTTTTTTTCCTTTGCTGGTCACATGACCTTGTTGGCCTATTTAGTCCTGCTCCGCCCTTCTGGCTTTGCTGGACTTCATTGTATATCTACTTTCTAGCTAGCCTGTGCTCTGTATCTGACTCTGTTAGTTTGCTTGGTCTACGGACCTCTATGTTCTATCTATTTTGTTTGTTCGTCTGTCTGCTACTATTTCTGTTAGGAGGTGTCCCATATTCCTCCCAGTCCTTAGTACTTGTAGGGATTCCCTCCCCACATCTATAGGTCTTCGTACAGACTAGATTAGGACTTTAGCAGGTCTAATCGCAGGATCAGGTTCCCTGTTACATCGTAGGGATTCAGCTGAGTCTCATAGTAGGGAAAGATCTCCTCTCTTTCCTTAGCTTTGGTAGCAGAACATAACAGTAAGTCCAGCCCGCAAATTCTCTAAGGAAAGATTTTTCTGTTCCATCATGGTGTCGGTTCAGGATTTGGCTCATCGCCTGCAGGGACTCTCTCTGGAGGTGGCCGAGCTCCGTCAGCACGTGAGTAACTGTCCTGGAGCACATTTCTTGGAGCCTAAGGTATGTTTGCCGGATTTGTTTTTTGGTGAACACCGAGAATTTTTTTCATTTAAAAATGCTTGCTTATTGTATTTTCGTTTGAGACCTAAGTCCTCTGGGGATGAATCCCAGCGCGTAGGGTTCATAATGTCACTTTTGCGCAAAGAGCCTCAGGAGTGGGCCTTTTCTTTGCAACCTAGTGATTCATGCTTCAGATCAGTGGATAGTTTTTTTTCTGCTTTGGGACTATTATATGATGATCCTGACCGTGTCGCATCAGCTGAGACTGAGTTGAGACGTCTAAAACAAGGATCGGGTAATGTGGAAAAATATTGTACACATTTTCGTCGTTGGTCCACTCAAACAGGGTGGAACGATTCTGCTCTGAAAAGTCTTTTTCTTGCTGGGCTCAGTGAAAGGGTTAAAGACCTGCTAATTGCTTATCCTACACCTGAAGATTTGCAACAGGCTATGCAATTAGCTATACGGGTGGATAGAAGACTGCGTGCTAGGGTTAATGAGAGCAAATCCTCTGCTATGTCAGTTTCTGGTTATGATAATGTGTGTACTAACAGTGGTGAACCGATGGAGATTGGATCGGTGGCACCTCGCTCTCAAGAAAAAGACCGTCGTTTTTCGCAAGGCTTGTGTTTCTATTGCGGAAAAACTGGTCATTTGATTAAAGGCTGTGAGCTTCGTATGAAGAAAGAAAAAAAAATGGTCAGTCACGCCCGTATTGCCTGTTTAAATTCCAAGGGTATATTTTTAGCTGCTTCCACGATTGCTCAGGAAAAATTAATGGAATTTCGGGTGTTTGTTGATTGCGGGTCTACACTGAATGTAATTGATGGGGGATTCGTGGAAAAACTCAATTTAAAACCTGAACCTTTGTCATCCCCCATTGCTGTGGTTTCTGTGGATGGCTCCCCTTTGAAGAATATTACTCTCAAGGTCAGTGAATTTCCTCTCACTATTAATGGTGTTCACCATGAGAAATTGGATTTGGTAGTGTTGAATAACTTGCCTTCTCCAGTAATATTGGGTTTGCCCTGGTTAAAATTTCACAATCCTGTACTGGATTGGTCTACCAGTGAAATTAAATCCTGGAGCCATAAATGTTATGACAAGTGTTGTAACGGGCGTATTGCAGCTTTGGATAGGGGAGAATTGCCTGTTCCTATTCAGGATTTTTGGAGAGTTTTTTCTGAGAAGGAATCGCAGGTTTTGCCTCCCCATAGAGACTATGATTGTTCTATTGAATTTGTCCCTGGAGCGACTCTTCCTAAGAGTCGTTTATTTAACCTTACTATTCCTGAGAGGAAGGCTTTGGAGGAATACATACAGACAAGCTTGGCCGCCGGTCACATTAGGCCCTCTAAGTCTCCTGTGGCGGTTGGATTTTTTTTTGTAAAAAAAAAGGACGGCGGTTTACGTCCTTGTCTGGATTTTCGTGAGATTAACAAAATTACGGTACGCAATCCTTACCCACTGCCATTGATTCCTGATCTGTTTAACCAGTTATTGGGGGCCAAGTGGTTCTCTAAAATTGACCTTAAGGGGGCATACAATCTGTTGCGCATGAAGGAGGGTGATGAATGGAAGACTGCTTTTAACACTCCTGTGGGTCATTTTGAGAATCTGGTTATGCCTTTTGGTCTTACTAATGCTCCTGCATTTTTTCAGAATCTGATTAATGACATCCTTAGACCTTTGATCGGTAAAAATGTGGTTGTGTATTTGGATGACATTTTGATTTATTCGCCAGATCTGGAGTCTCATTGGCGGAGCGTGCGTGAGGTATTACAGTTATTAATGGACAATTCGCTTTTTGCTAAGCTGGAGAAATGTGAGTTCGCTGTACAGAGAATTAGTTTTTTGGGCTACATTATCTCCAGCAAAGGTTTTGAGATGGATCCGGTTAAGGTTCAGGCTGTGCAGGAATGGCCTAGGTCTATTGGTTTGAAATCGATACAGAGGTTTTTGGGTTTCGCCAATTACTATAGAAAGTTCATAAAAAATTTTTCTAGTATTGTCAAACCTCTGACTGATCTCACCAGGAAAGGTGCTGATGCGGTTCAGTGGTCTTCTGAGGCCATTGAAGCTTTTGTGTATCTCAAGGAGAGGTTCACCTCTGCTCCCATCCTTATGCAGCCTGATGTTACTAGGCCGTTTTTGGTTGAGGTTGATGCTTCCTCTGTGGGGGTTGGCGCAGTATTGTCTCAGGATAACGGGGATGGATTACATCCCTGTGCCTTTTTTTCAAAAAAATTTTCGGAGACTGAATTGAATTACGATATTGGTAATCGGGAATTATTGGCTATTAAACTCGCATTTGAACACTGGCGCCACTTCTTGGAAGGTGCGGAATTTCCCGTTCAGGTTCTTACGGATCATAAAAATCTGATATATCTTGATGCTGCCAAGCGCCTGAATGCCCGTCAGGCTAGGTGGGCACTGTTTTTCTCGCGGTTTAATTTCTCCGTTACTTACATCCCTGGTACTAAGAATGTTAAGGCGGATGCCTTGTCTCGCAGTTTTTCTCCCATTGTCGGTGCTGAGAAAGAGGAAAACATTTTACAAGAAGGTGTTGTGATAGCTGCTTTAGACTCCGTTTTGGAAGATGAGATTCTTAAAGCTCAGGAGAATGCCCCATCTAACACTCCTCATGGGAGGTTGTTTGTGCCTGAGACCTTTAGGAGAGATTTGTTTGTTGAGTGTCACGAATCTCGGTTGGCAGGTCATCCCGGAATCTCTGAGACCAAGAGACTGGTGGGTCGCAGTTTTTGGTGGCCTGGATGGCAGAAGGAAGTCATTAAGTGGGTGCGCCAATGTACTATATGTGCTAGATCTAAGTCCTCATATACTCCTGCTGCGGGGTTGCTTTGTCCTTTGGAGGTCCCCAGTGCTCCTTGGACACATTTGGCTATGGACTTTATAACTGACCTTCCCCCCTCTGAGGGTTTTACTGTCATCTGGGTGGTCGTGGACCGTTTTAGCAAGATGTGTCACTTGGTTCCCTTCGTCAAACTGCCCTGCGCTAAAACTCTCGCTAAGGCCTTTGTCAAGGAAATTGTCAGACTTCATGGCGTTCCTACTGACATTGTTTCTGATAGGGGTCCTCAGTTCGTGGCTCGTTTTTGGCGTGCCTTTTGTGACAGGTTGGGAATTCATTTGTCGTTTTCGTCCGGATATCATCCTGAATCTAATGGCCAGACAGAAAGGAAAAACCAGGATGTTGAGCAGTTCTTGCGTTGTTTTGTGGCAGACAATCAAGAGGGGTGGTCTGAGTTTCTGCCACTTGCCGAATTTGCTCTGAACAATCATACATCTTCTTCTGCTGGTTGTTCGCCATTTTGTTGTTGTTCTGGGAGACATCCGTCGTTTGGGTCGTTCTCCAAGTTGGGATCTGCCGTGCCTGAGGAGGAGAATTTTTCCGGTGATTTGGAAAGAGTTTGGACGGATGTGCGTGGTAATCTTCAGGAGGCCAACAGAAAATCTAAAGACTACTTTGATAGGAAACGACAGGAGGTTTTGTTTGCTGTTGGTGACATGGTTTGGTTGTCCTCTAGGAATCTGCGGTTGAGGATTCCTTCTAAGAAATTGGGTCCCAAGTTTGTAGGGCCCTTTAAGGTGCTTCAGGTTGTCAACCAATCTGCTGTTAGGTTGGAGGTTCCTACCTCCTGGAGAATTAATCCGGTCTTTCATGTCTCTCTGTTAAAAAAAGCTGTTGTGTCGGATGGTGACGCCTCTGCCTCTGTTCCTCCGGTGGTGGAGGACGGGGAATATGAAATTTCTCGCATCCTTGACTCTAGACGGTATAGAGGTAGTTTGCAGTATCTTGTGGCCTGGAAAGGTTTCGGACCCGAGGATAACTCTTGGGTGAGGTCAGATGATGTTTCCGCGTCCAGACTTATCAGAGCGTTTCACAGGAGATTTCCTGATAAGCCTGGTCCTAGGGGATCCGGAGGATCCTCTTAGAAGGGGGGGTACTGTTAGAACCTTGCTGTTAGGTTTTTTTTCCTTTGCTGGTCACATGACCTTGTTGGCCTATTTAGTCCTGCTCCGCCCTTCTGGCTTTGCTGGACTTCATTGTATATCTACTTTCTAGCTAGCCTGTGCTCTGTATCTGACTCTGTTAGTTTGCTTGGTCTACGGACCTCTATGTTCTATCTATTTTGTTTGTTCGTCTGTCTGCTACTATTTCTGTTAGGAGGTGTCCCATATTCCTCCCAGTCCTTAGTACTTGTAGGGATTCCCTCCCCACATCTATAGGTCTTCGTACAGACTAGATTAGGACTTTAGCAGGTCTGATCGCAGGATCAGGTTCCCTGTTACATCGTAGGGATTCAGCTGAGTCTCATAGTAGGGACAGATCTCCTCTCTTTCCTTAGCTTTGGTAGCAGAACATAACAGCAACAAGTTCATCCAAAGAAAGATGTTTTCCAGTCTGCTCTATACATTTGTGTTGGGCAAGCAGCATAGAGAAGTTCAGCACGCCTTTACAGCTTCTGGGATCTTTTATAGACGTATAACTTTATTTCAGTGAAGGATGGATTAAAATTGCATCTTCATACCAATTTTTTAGGAATCACTGCATGTAACATATCAGTATCAGGGTACATTCCTACAGGGAATTTCTTAGCAGCGGAAATATTATTGCAAAAATTGTACGACTAAACTGCAGAATTCAGCTTTCTTTTGTAAAGAGTGAAATCTGCGGCAACATCTGCAGAATAAATTGACATACTATGGATTTCAAATCATAGCACCAGTCAATTAAACCCTTCATGACCGAGCCATGGGGTCCCACAAGCGTATAACAGAATGTTGGCACAGCTATACTCCAGTACCCTAATGGAGTATAAAATGAGTCTAATTTTATCTTTACACTAAAGACTAATATGCAACATTTTAAAGGATCATACATTGGTTTGCTCTAAACGCAGTAAAAAGGTAAGACAAAAGAGAGCACCTGTGATTATTTTATTTCAAACAATTCGACAGACAAAAAACTGCAACAAGTACAAGACAAAATAGAAAAGTGACTGAAAAAAAGCACAAATGATGAATCAGGGCCCTAGTGTCAAAGGAGTGAGTGCCGAGGTGGACATATCATTGGTACAGCCTATGCACAGAGGCCCAAGAGGTAAGGGGGCCACATCTACCTGTGAAACAGGTGGAAATGTGTATGATAATGAGCTATTGGACTGCAAAGGGCCCATGTACTGTTTCTCAGAGGCCCCTTCTGTCTGTGTCCATCAAATGAGTCAATATAATATAATCTTACTGGCAAAAAGATAGCATTTTCCTTTACATTGATCACTTGGTAGAAATACCCCTAGAAATAAATAAATCTTTATGCTTGAGGCAGGTAATCTACCATATTGTAAGCATCGCATAATATATGTATGATGGACTATAAAGGACAGAAATGATCAGTGTAGGCTAACACATTTTCTTTGTACCATATTCTTAAACAAATGGTAAAATTATAAAGTGATTATTAAATATTAATGCCCAAGACTCTCTATTATTTTATAAGAAGTTGCCGATAATCACTGAGCTACCATGCCCGACAATATCCAGAACTCTTAAATAAGTGAATGAAGGGAGCCATGCATGTACAGCTACCTCTGCATTCCTGGCGTTCCGCAATGGCGCCTCGTTGTTAAAATAGATGTGGTCCCAGTGGAGGGACCTGCATCTGTTGGATATTTATGGCATATCCTGCGGATATGCTGTAAATGTCTCACATGGGAATAACCCTTGAAGCATAAAGGTTGATAGATAGCATACCTCTTCACAGCTGCACTTTGGTGAAGCTGACAAGGCATCACTTCTCGCTGTCTTTATATGGCCCTTTCAATTGTCTTCAGATTGTTGTTATTAAAATTGATAGCAGTGGTTCATAGACACATTGCAGTCATTTTAGCCATAGTTACATTTTATTATCAATTTAATATAATATATACACATATCAGAATTAAGAAATGTGATATTATTATAAATGATATTTAGTATTGGGACAATCAGTGGAGGAGAGAATAAACTTGCTCATCTCTAAGAAATATGAAAAGATACTTAGAGAATGACCTAGAAACTGTCACTTCCACTGTTATGACATAAAACTGTAAAACTTTCCATCAGCTCATAAATAGTGTTGAGCCACCCCCCGTAGTGTTCGAGTTCGGTTCGGTTCGTCGAACACCCGTATGTTCGCCGAACTGTTCGTCGAACTGTTCGTCGAACACCTTCGAACACCGTTAAAACCAATGGCAGGCAAACAAAAACACATAGAAACACATAGAAAACACATAGAAAACACTTCAAAGGTGTCCAAAAGCTGAAAAATTGCTCAGAAGACACAACTAACACATGGAAAAGTGACAAGTACATATAGTCATGCGAAAAGAAAAGAGGTGGAGGAGTAAAAGGAGGGGGAGACACAGATATAGGCATGTCATGCCCTTCTAAAATCAAGAAAGGCTGGAGTAAAAATCTAAAATCAGCCTACCAACACCCAGACGTCATGACAAGAAAATTAAAAAAAGAAATATCTTTAGGTAGAATGACGGTTCCATTCAGAACACTTTCCTTACAAGACGTAGTGGTATCCCCGTTGTGAGTTGTGCCAAAAACGGAACCCAATACATTCGGACTAATCCACCATTTGTCATATCCAAGGGGCAGGTCCGTAAACGACAACTTCGACGCGGAACCAAGTACAGTAGTATATACTGTACATCCTTTGACAAGTCAATCAGGCGGATCAAGAAGTTGGGAAGCGTCACCCTAATGGCCAAAACAGACATTGATGCAGCGTTCCGGTTACTTACTACCTGTGCCTCCGAATAGTGTCCACCTATTGGGCTGCTTCTGGGAAGGAGCATACTATATAGATCGCTGTTTGCCCATGGGGTGCTCCAGATCCTGCTCACTATTTGAGGCATTTAGTTGCTTCCTCGAATGGGTTGTAATGGACGTTTCTGAGGGGGCACATATTATCCATTACCTCGACAACTTCTTATGCCTGGGCCCAAAAGATTCGCCACAGTGTGAATACACGCGGTAGTCCACCTCTCCCAATACTGGTGCCTGTCCACTGGTGGGTCGAGCCCCCCCGTTGTGGGGGGGTAACATCTGCAGAAGAAAGACCATCTTCCAGCCAAACTAAGATGTCTACTTCTTTTCGTGGACAATGTGATACGATCCCTTTCTTACGGACACGCCCATCGCTACAAATTCCAGATGAGGCACAAAAACAGCAGATGCTTCAATGGATATCAAGTGCTCCTTCAAGTGGGCTCTCCTCCACCTCAACTTCAACATCACAAATACTCCAGTCCTCAGAGGTGTCACCCCAATCGCACTTGCTTCCTCACTGCTCCCAAGTCTCCAGCTGCCCGTCTGAGTATGGGGTAACACAGATGGTTGAGTCTGCACAGCTGTTTACTCATACTATAGCCTGGGAAATGGAGGTCTGCTCCAGAGCTTCTGTTAATCCAGATGAGGAAATGATCTGCACTGATGCCCAGAATCTTTATGAGTCGGATCCAGGACCAGATGAAGAAGGTTCTGAGCATAATGTAGACCCTCGTTCCCAAACTGTAACTCCTGTTGGTGGAGACAATTATGAAGACAATGATGAGACTCAAATACCTGATTGGAGCGACAACTTGACTCTGAGGTTGGCTCTGAGGACGACGGGTGTGAGAACACACAGAGTGATGATGACGAGGTTGGAGATCCCACTTACTGTCAACCCACAGTCAGCCAGTCGATGAGGTCAGCAGAGGAGGTGGAGGAGGATGTGACTAGCCCAGGGGATGGGGATGACTCGGTACCCGGGCCTTTGCCTGGCCTTGGGGATGTCGCGGTGGTCGGCTCCCGTGCCCGTACCCTGGGGTCACTCTTTAAAAGGGTGCATAATTGTTAATTTTATAAGAGTTCGTGACGCCACCTGTGGTATCTGGTGAGAAGCACCAGCGCTGCAGCAGTCCACTGAGGCCGGTGATAAGGCAGCTCGATGGTATAGCTCCCCACAGGTGGAGCTAGGCCTCAGAAAAGCGTATGCAGGGGGAATGCAGGACAGGCAGGACCCAGCTGGGTCAGAGCAAGAACGGGAACGGACACGGTAGTCACTTCAGTACCTTTTACTGGTGGAAATTCAGGCACATCCCGGAGCACTGTAGGGTGAAGGGTGCATATCAGGATCCTCCCCAATGAGCGGGTGTAGGGCCTCCTATTTCTTTCCTCTGCGTAGTAAGATTCTGACCTGCCTGGAGCTAGGCCTAACTTTGTCTCTGTCCTGCGCTGGCTGACCTTGTGGTAGGGCCTTGTCTTGGAGTTCACGCTCCCAGTATGCGGGGCCTAAGCGTCTCCTGTCTCTGTTACGTATCAGCACCTTAGTGATCCTGGGACTTGTAGTTCTCCAGGGATTCCGGTTATGCCTTACTGGGTCATAGAGATCCCGGTAAGCTCAGATCCGGTGTCCGGTAAATGCTTCGGGGTGAGCTGGTTAAGCTCCTCTGCCCCCTATGTACTAACTCTCCACTCGCCTTCGGCCTACTTGGGCCCTCAATAGGCTATACACACTAAAGGCAGCTTGCCGCGCTTCACCGATCTTATGGCGCTGGCACACCTTAAGCTCTAACTGGGCTCCCTGAATCTAGCTAGTAGGAGCCTCGTGCTCCACTGCTGAACTATTAACTGAGTTCTCTAGACTAGACTGAGCTCCATTGCAGACTGACCTCTCTTAGGCTTCTCTAGTGCAGGAACTCTTCAGAGGAACTGAACTGCCTAGCTCCACCTTCCCTATTTATATCCCTAATGGGCTCTTCTGCTGGTCTGAGGTGGAAGGTGGAGATGTGTGAATGTTTATGGGGGCCTCTTGTGGAGGATTCCATCAAGGCACTCTTCTAGGATCTGTGATACCAAGCGCAGCTGGGCGTCACAGATGCTATTGACGACGAGGTTAGGTTGCGCCTTCCTGGACAGAGACGGAGTACTGGAAGCACATCAACAACTGCATCCTCAACCACAACTCTGCCTCTGACCACAAGTCGTAGTGGCTCTTCAGTTCGCATGGGCTCTAAGCCTTGCATAGCCTGGGCATTTTTTCAGATCAATAAGGATGACCCAACTCGCGTTATCTGTAATATTTGTCACCAAAAGCTAATTAGAGGACCAAAAATCCATAGTTTGAGTACTTCATGCATGTACCGTCACATGGATATGAAGCATAAGTTACAGTGGGATGCTCACTGTGCTACAATGCGACCTAGCGGGCCGGGCCAACCACCGTCTGCCCCATCTTGTGCATCCGCGGCCTCTTCATCCTCTGTGACTGGGGAGACAGCAGTCACACATGTTTTTGGACGCAGACCTGCCACCTCTTTACCCGCAACAGCCAGTGTGATTGGCAGGTCATCATTTCATTTGGAAGTGGAAACACCAGCTGGTGTTGAGCGCTCTCCGACATCGAGAGCACCACCCTTGGATCAAGGCAACCTAACTTTTCCGCCTGCATCTTCCTCACAGACCGGCAATTTGCTGGGGACTCCCTACTCCACCCCGTCTAAGCACAACAGCCAGCCCTCGGTCCCTCAGATGTGAACAAGTAAAAGACCATTTCCTCCTAGCCATGACAAAGCTAAGAGGTTGAATTTCACCATCTGCAAGCTGTTGGCTACAGAAATGCTGCCTTCCCACCTGGTGGACACAGAGGATTTTCGAGACCTTATGTCCATCGCAGTGCCCCAGTACCAGATGCCCAGTCGGCACTACTTCTCAAAGAAAGGTGTGCCTGCGCTACACCAGCATGTCGCACACAACATCACCGCTTCTTTGAGAAACTCTGTGTGTGACAGGGTGCATTTCACCACAGACACTTGGACGAGTAGGCATGGACAGGGGCGTTACATGTCGCTGACTGGGCACTGGGTAACTATTTTGACAGCAGGACAAGGGGCTGCTGTCCAAGTCTTGCTGTCCCCACGAGTTGTACATCAATCCTCTTTATCTAGAAGTTCCTCCACTGCTTCTGCCTCCTCAACCTCCTCTCGGTCCTCCACCTGCACCCAAAGCCTGTCTGGTAATGCCACACGCTTTCTATCTGCGCAGAAGGAATCCTGCACACCTCTTTACTATGCTGGCAGCAGGGCTCAACGGCATCAGGCGGTGTTTTTACTTTGAAATGTCTGGGAAATGTGAGTCACACAGCTGAGGAGTTGTGGTCAGCTCTGGAGATCCAGTTTCATGAATGGTTGTCTCCACTGGACCTCCAACCAGGGAAGGCCGTGTGCGACAATGCTGCAAACCTGGGTGCGGCCCTTCGCCGGGGCAATGTCACACACGTGCCTTGTATGGCTCACGGGTTGAACCTGGTTGTCCAGCAATTTTTAGCCCACTGTCCCGGACTAGATGGCCTTCTGCAGAGGGCACGGTCGCTGTGTGCTCACTTCCGCCGTTCGCATTCCGCAGCTCAACGACTTACATCTCTACAGAAGTCATTGGGCCTGCCAGTGTTATGTTCTGCTACCAGAGCTAAGGAAAGAGAGGAGATCTGTCCCTATGATAGAACTCAGCTAGATCCCTACGATGTAACAGGGAACCTGATCCTGCGATCAGACCTGCTAAAGTCCTAAGCTAGTCTGTACGGAGACCTATAGATGTGGGGAAGGAATCCCTACAAGTACTAAGGACTGGGAGGAAAATGGGACACCTCCTAACAGAAATAGTAGCAGACAGACGAACAAACAAAATAAAAAGAACACAGAGGTCCGTAGACCAAGCAAACTAACAGAGCAGATACAGAGCACAGGCTAGCTAGAAAGTAGTTATACAATGAAGTCCAGCAAAGCCAGAAGGGCGGAGCAGGATTAAATAGGCCAACAAGGTCATGTGACCAGCAAAGGAAAAAAACCTAAGAGCAAGGTTCTAACAGTACCCCCCCTTCTAAGAGGATCCTCCGGATCCCCTAGGACCAGGCTTATCAGGAAATCTCCTGTGAAACGCTCTGATAAGTCTTGACGCGGAAACATCATCTGACCTCACCCAAGAGTTATCCTCGGGTCCAAAACCTTTCCAGGCCACAAGATACTGCAAACTACCTCTATACTGTCTAGAGTTAAGGATGCGAGAAATTTCATATTCCCCGTCCTCCACCACCGGAGGAACAGAGGCAGAGGCGTCACCATCCGACACAACAGCTTTTTTTAACAGAGAGACATGAAATACCGGATTAATTCTCCAGGAGGTAGGAACCTCCAACCTAACAGCAGATTGGTTGACAACCTGAAGCACCTTAAAGGGCCCTACAAACTTGGGACCCAATTTCTTAGAAGGAATCCTCAACCGCAGATTCCTAGAGGACAACCAAACCATGTCACCAACAGCGAACAAAACCTCCTGTCGTTTCCTATCAAAGTAGTCTTTAGATTTTCTGTTGGCCTCCTGAAGATTACCACGCACATCCGTCCAAACTCTCTCCAAATCACCGGAAAAATTCTCCTCCTCAGGCACGGCAGATCCCAACTTGGAGAACGACCCAAACGACGGATGTCTCCCAGAACAACAAAAAAAAGGCGAACAACCAGCAGAAGAAGATGTATGATTGTTCAGAGCAAATTCAGCAAGTGGCAGAAACTCAGACCACCCCTCTTGATTGTCTGCCACAAAACAACGCAAGAACTGCTCAACATCCTGGTTTTTCCTTTCTGTCTGGCCATTAGATTCAGGATGATATCCGGACGAGAACGACAAATGAACTCCCAACCTGTCACAAAAGGCACGCCAAAAACGAGCCACGAACTGAGGACCCCTATCAGAAACAATGTCAGTAGGAACGCCATGAAGTCTGACAATTTCCTTGACAAAGGCCTTAGCGAGAGTTTTAGCGCAGGGCAGTTTGACGAAGGGAACCAAGTGACACATCTTGCTAAAACGGTCCACGACCACCCAGATGACAGTAAAACCCTCAGAGGGGGGAAGGTCAGTTATAAAGTCCATAGCCAAATGTGTCCAAGGAGCACTGGGAACCTCCAAAGGACAAAGCAGCCCCGCAGCAGGAGTATGTGAGGACTTAGATCTAGCACATATAGTACATTGACGCACCCACTTAATGACTTCCTTCTGCCATCCAGGCCACCAAAAACTGCGACCCACCAGTCTCTTGGTCTCAGAGATTCCGGGATGACCTGCCAACCGAGATTCGTGACACTCAACAAACAAATCTCTCCTAAAGGTCCCAGGCACAAACAACCTCCCATGAGGAGTGTTAGATGGGGCATTCTCCTGTGCTTTAAGAATCTCATCTTCCAAAACGGAGTCCAAAGCAGCTATCACAACACCTTCTTGTAAAATGTTCTCCTCTTTCTCAGCACCGACTATGGGAGAAAAACTGCGAGACAAGGCATCCGCCTTAACATTCTTAGTACCAGGGATGTAAGTAACGGAGAAATTAAACCGCGAGAAAAACAGTGCCCACCTAGCCTGACGGGCATTCAGGCGCTTGGCAGCATCAAGATATATCAGATTTTTATGATCCGTAAGAACCTGAACGGGAAATTCCGCACCTTCCAAGAAGTGGCGCCAGTGTTCAAATGCGAGTTTAATAGCCAATAATTCCCGATTACCAATATCGTAATTCAGTTCAGTCTCCGAAAATTTTTTTGAAAAAAAAGGCACAGGGATGTAATCCATCCCCGTTATCCTGAGACAATACTGCGCCAACCCCCACAGAGGAAGCATCAACCTCAACCAAAAACGGCTTAGTCACATCAGGCTGCATAAGGATGGGAGCAGAGGTGAACCTCTCCTTGAGATACACAAAAGCTTCAATGGCCTCAGAAGACCACTGAACCGCATCAGCACCTTTCCTGGTGAGATCGGTCAGAGGTTTGACAATACTAGAAAAAATTTTTATTAATTTTCTGTAATAATTGGCGAAACCTAAAAACCTCTGTATCGATTTCAAACCAATAGGCCTAGGCCATTCCTGTACAGCTTGAACTTTAACCGGGTCCATCTCAAAACCTTCGCTGGAGATAATGTAACCCAAAAAACTAATTCTCTGTACAGCGAACTCACATTTCTCCAGCTTAGCAAAAAGCGAATTGTCCATTAACAACTGTAATACCTCACGTACGCTCCGCCAATGAGACTCCAGATCCGGCGAATAAATCAAAATGTCATCCAAATACACAACCACATTTTTGCCGATCAAAGGTCTAAGGATGTCATTAATAAGATTCTGAAAAAATGCATGAGCATTAGTAAGACCAAAAGGCATAACCAGATTCTCAAAATGACCCACAGGAGTGTTAAAAGCAGTCTTCCATTCGTCACCCTCCTTCATGCGCAACAGATTGTATGCCCCCTTAAGGTCAATTTTAGAGAACCACTTGGCCCCCATTAACTGGTTAAACAGATCAAGAATCAATGGCAGTGGGTAAGGATTGCGTACAGTAATTTTGTTAATCTCACGAAAATCCAGACAAGGACGTAAACCGCCGTCCTTTTTTTTTACAAAAAAAAAATCCAACCGCCACAGGAGACTTAGAGGGCCTAATGTGACCGGCGGCCAAACTTGTCTGTATGTATTCCTCCAAAGCCTTCCTCTCAGGAATAGTAAGGTTAAATAAACGACTTTTAGGAAGAGTCGCTCCAGGGACAAATTCAATAGAACAATCATAGTCTCTATGGGGAGGCAAAACCTGCGATTCCTTCTCAGAAAAAACTCTCCAAAAATCCTGAATAGGAACAGGCAATTCTCCCCTATCCAAAGCTGCAATACGCCCGTTACAACACTTGTCATAACATTTATGGCTCCAGGATTTAATTTCACTGGTAGACCAATCCAGTACAGGATTGTGAAATTTTAACCAGGGCAATCCCAGTATTACTGGAGAAGGCAAGTTATTCAAAACTACCAAATCCAATTTCTCATGGTGAACACCATTAATAGTGAGAGGAAATTCACAGACCTTGAGAGTAATATTCTTCAAAGGGGAACCATCCACAGAAACCACAGCAATGGGGGATGATAAAGGTTCGGGTTTTAAATTGAGTCTTTCCAAGAATCCCCCATCAATTACATTCAGAGTAGACCCACAATCAACAAACACCCGAAATTCCATTAATTTTTCCTGAGCAATCGTGGAAGCAGCTAAAAATACACCCTTGGAATTTAAACAGGCAATACGGGCATGACTGACCATTTTTTTTTTCTTTCTTCATACGAAGCTCACAGCCTTTAATCAAATGACCAGATTTTCCGCAATAGAAACACAAGCCTTCAGAAAATCGACGGTCTTTTTCTTGAGAGCGAGGTGCCACCGATCCAATCTCCATCGGTTCACCACTGTTAGTACACACATTCTCATAACCAGAAACTGACATAGCAGAGGATTTGCTCTCATTAACCCTTGCACGCAGTCTCCTATCCACCCGTATAGCTAATCGCATAGCCTGTTGCAAATCTTCAGGTGTAGTATAAGCAATTAGCAGGTCTTTAACCCTTTCATTGTGCCCAGCAAGAAATAGACTTTTCAGAGCAGAATCGTTCCACCCTGTTTGAGTAGACCAACGACGGAAATGAGTACAATATTTTTCCACATTACCTGATCCCTGTCTCAAACGTCTTAACTCAGTCTCAGCTGATGCGACACGGTCAGGATCATCATATAATAGCCCCAAAGCAGAATAAAAACTTTCCACTGATCTGAAGCATGTATCACTAGGTTGCAAAGAAAAGGCCCACTCCTGAGGCTCTTTGCGCAAAAGTGACATTATGAACCCTATGCGCTGGGATTCATCCCCAGAGGACCTGGGTCTCAAACGAAAATACAATAAGCAAGCATTTTTAAATGAAAAAAATTCTCGGTGTTCACCAAAAAATAAATCCGGCAAACATACCTTAAGCTCCAAGAAATGTGCTCCAGGACAGTTACTCACGTGCTGACGGAGCTCGGCCACCTCCAGAGAGAGTCCCTGCAGGCGATGAGCCAAATCCTGAACCGACACCATGATGGAACAGAAAAATCTTTCCTTAGAGAATTTGCAGGCTGGACTTACTGTTATGTTCTGCTACCAGAGCTAAGGAAAGAGAGGAGATCTGTCCCTACGATAGAACTCAGCTAGATACCTACGATGTAACAGGGAACCTGATCCTGCGATCAGACCTGCTAAAGTCCTAAGCTAGTCTGTACGGAGACCTATAGATGTGGGGAAGGAATCCCTACAAGTACTAAGGACTGGGAGGAAAATGGGACACCTCCTAACAGAAATAGTAGCAGACAGACGAACAAACAAAATAAAAAGAACACAGAGGTCCGTAGACCAAGCAAACTAACAGAGCAGATACAGAGCACAGGCTAGCTAGAAAGTAGTTATACAATGAAGTCCAGCAAAGCCAGAAGGGCGGAGCAGGATTAAATAGGCCAACAAGGTCATGTGACCAGCAAAGGAAAAAACCTAAGAGCAAGGTTCTAACAGCCAGTTCACCGACTGAAATGCGATGTGACGACACGGTGGAATTCAACTCTGCACATGTTGCAGAGACTGTGGCAGCACCGACAAGCCCTGGTGCAATACGTTCTGACGTATAGCCTGGGCCAACGAGATCCAGAGGTGGGGCAAATCACGCTGCAGGAGTGGTCTCAGATCAGGGACCTATGAAGTTGACGCGCCCCCTGGGCCATGGGGTACCCAGAGCCGGGCCGGTAGACGCTGGGAGTTGTAGTCACTGTGGCGGTGACCCGGTCTGTGGCCCAGGGTGGTCAATCCAAGGGTAATTTGTATATATGGGTTTTATAATGTCCGACTACGCCACCTGTGGAGTGCGGCCAAAGGGGCCGCCGCTGCGGAACAGTCCTCTGAAGCTGGTGGTTTTGCAGCAATGGTATTATTACTCCCCACAGGAAGAGTGTAGCTTCAGGGCAGTGTGGGAGGATGATGGTGGTTGTAGTGCAGGGAGTCAGTAATGAACACAGAGTCTGTGTGATGCAGTCCCAAGATCTTTACTCACAGTTGTTGCAGTCCAGATTACAGGTACCAGAGCAATCTCCCCCGTCGTGCTGTGCGTACTCAGTGAGGGGCTCAGTCCACCCCCTGATAGCTCTGGAGTACTTAACAGGACCCCCTTCTGTGTGTCCTTTCTCTGGCCTTCTCCCTGCACCTCACACCCAGTGACACTTCTATCCGGTATCCTCGGGCCTTGGCGGGCGACGTGTGTTCCGTCCCCTGGATCCAATGTGGCTACCTTCTTAGTGAGACTGGTGTGGACTTTGGCCTGCAGTACATGAAATGCTGCAGCCTCCGGTTTCTAGTTGAGCCTTGCTGTTTCTCCGCTAGTTGAGGGACCGGTTAACCTTATCAGGCCTGAACCCTCTACCTCCTACGGGTGGCCTTCTGCACGGCCCGTACCCCTAGGGTCCCTTCTGTTCCTGGAGGCTTCCTGCTCCCACTCCTCTCTTCTCTCCTTCAGTCCTGGGCCTCCCAAGCTAGGCCCGCCTGCGGAGCAGAGCTCATGCAGAGCCTCTGTTCCTGTCACTTCTCCTCCTCTGACTGGCTTGCTCTTTCTAAGATGGCTTCCTATTTATACTCTCCCTGTCATGTGCTCCCCTAAGCTGCTTTCTCCACCCACACCCACTACATAGGACCCTCCCGCCAGCTAGGGACCTGGGACTGTGCTCTCCCTTAGGAGCAATCTCGCCCTACCCCCACTGCGGGTATGTGTTGGATGCAGGTGTTAGGGTCCCGACCCATACTCCTTCCTTACCTGAGGGTGAGATACCACACCTCTGGGTGAGATGCAGTACCTCTGTGGCGACTGAACCCTCAGGGGCGCCACACACCCTTCTGCACAGTTTTGAAATGGCGACGAAGATGTTTCGTGCTGAAGATGCCATTATCAGCATGACTATTCCGGTGATTTACATGCTGGAGCACACGTTAAACAGAATTCAGAGTCAGGTGGTGGGACAAGAGGAGGTGGAGGAAGTAGAGGAGGAGTCTTATGCGGAAGGGATAACATCTCCAAGGTCCAGACGGTCGGCAGCACCAAGGCGGCAGGCATGGGAGGGTGGGGGAGAGGGATTAACCAGGGCGCATGGTAGCAGCCAAACTGTTGAGGAAGGTGCAGGAGCCGAGGAAGAAGTGGAGGGCGAACTGGCGATGGGCATGTAAGACTCATCAGATGAGGGAGACCTTGATCACATTTCTGTTGTGTGAGGTTGGAGGGAGAGGGCAGAGGAAGGAAGCATGATTCTTACCTCCCTACCAACACAACAAGGACTTGGTCCACCTGGATGCGCAAGGCACATGAGTGCCATCTTGATGCACTACCTGCAACATGACCTTTGGATTGTCAGAATTCGAAGTAATCCCAACTACTGGGTTGCCACACTCTTAGATCCCCGGTACAAAAGTAAATTTGCCGAAATAATTCCTGCCATAGAAAGGGATTCACGCATGCAGGAGTATCAGCAGAGGCTGTTGCAGAATCTTACATGTGCTTTTCCACAAAACGCCAGTGGTGCACGTAGTGAATCTCACAGTTCCAACTTGCAAACCGTGGGACTGTCGAGTCTTCATCACTCAAACCGTAACAGTAACACAGTATCTGCTGGTAACAGCAATTTTGTGGAATCGTTTCACCACTTTTTTAGACCATCCTTTGCAAGGCCACAGGAGACAAGAAGTCTGACACCTAGTCAACGCCTAGAGAGGATGGTACAGGAGTATCTCCTAGTGAACATCGAAGCCATGACTGTCACTGGACCCTTGCTCATTTTGGGATTCCAATCTGGAAAAATGTCCGGAGCTCGCCACTCACGCCTTGGAGATCTTGTCATGCCCTGCAGCCAGCGTTCTCTCTGAATGTGTGCTCAGCGCTGCTGGTGGTGTGCTGACAGATAAGCGCACGCGGCTGTCCACTGAGAATGTAGACAGACTCACGTTCATAAAGATGAACAAATCATGGATCCGCAAGGACTTTTCTACCCCTGTGTCATCCTGGGGAGACTAAAAGCTTGAGGATTTGGTAAAATCACCTCACGAACCGTTTTAAGCAACTCTGGGGCAATTGATGCCACTTAAGTGGTGTCTGTGCCACAATTTTTGGAAAAAATGGAGACTCTTTTTGGAGTCCCCTTGCTGTGCTTTACGTGACGTTGGCATTGTCAATTCCAGGGGGGGTTGGGTCGCCCCCCTCCCCTTTAACTGTAAGAAACTACGTACACTATGGCTTGGGGTAACACAGATGGTTGAGTCTGAAGAGCTGTTTACTCAGAGGTCTGCTCCAAAGCTTCAGTGTCTGCTAGTCAGCATAGAATTATTAACTGCATATAGCCTAGGCAATACTTTGGGCGTAGTAGCCCAGCTGCGAAGCAAGCTGCACCGCCTGTGTATCTAATAAGAATTTTTAAATGCATCTAGCCTAGGAAGACTGTGGGGACCCCCAACCAAACCCAGAAGTTCAGCCCCCCTACCGCCCCCCTTTCCTTGACAATACAATAATGTAACTCTTACAACTGGATGGGTGAGGATCGGTCACAGCTTTATTAACTCTTTATACTCATTCCATTAGAAAGGCATTTTATTTCTAAAATAATTCAGCTTGTCGCAGCATGCCCTGGGTCTCCACACCGGCAAGTTGGCCAACAAGTGTAACTCTCCAACATGTCCTTTCTATTTCCAGGCCACGGAGGATCCTGTGTACTTGTATGAAGGACTCTGACCCCTATCCATCACTCTTAGCGCTTGTTCCACTCCATCCTGGAGTCCTGACAGGAATATGTCCAGTCCAATATCCATTAAGTGAACACCATCGGGCCGTATGAGGCCTGCTTTATCTCCTTCCAGTTGTCGGTGTTGTATCACTACACCGCCTCTGTCTCTTCTAAATTTTGCCATCCGAATATTTATTACCCGCCTTGTCCGTTCGATGGCCGTGATGTCTCGCGCACCTTGCCATACCGCTATCGGTACAATCTCTGACCATACTATAGTTAGTTTTGTGAAAAATTCTCTGAAGCGCTCAGTGTCTAGTTTCATTATTGCCATTAGTTATGCGCTCTTGTGATGACCTAGGTCGTTTCCCCCGGCCTGTACAACTAAGATGACCGGACCTCTTGCCTCTCTCCCTACCTTGATTGCCTCCATTAGTACCTGTGGCCATAGCAGGCCTCTAATACCTCTTCAGTTGAAATATATGTTATGAAACTCAAATTTCCTCCCGCCTGGGTGGACTTTCGCCCTTTTTTCTGCCCAATATATATACGAGTGGCCTATCACCCACACTGTTGGCTTAGCGTCACTTGTAAAAGAAACAAACCACGTTAGGATAACAAGTCCAGTCTTATGTATCTTGCCAAACACGTGGATCGCCATCTCCCTATGCTCTGAACTTCCGTTTCTGACAGTCCTGCTCTAGCTGCTTCCGTGGCTGCGCCTATGCGGAATGAGTGTGTCCCATAATCTTTGGGGTGGTTCCCTGCCGATGGTATGCATTTATTAAATATAGCTTGGAACTGGTATCTTGATAATGGCATTCCATCAATGTGTGATAGGAAGAAATTACTTTGTGATCTGATGGTTATATATGTTTTTACTATTGTTACCAGACTCAGTGTACCGTTTGTGGGTTCTAGAAGTACCCAAGTGCCCCTGCCCGCTGGAACCGTTTTCGATTGGCGTATGCATAGACGTATTGCATTATTGGCTATGACTAAGTCCTGGTGTAATAAGCCTCTACTGGTGGTAATTTTGGATTGAGAGACTAATTCGCTTATGCATAGCGCCCCGAAGAAGGCGATCGCAAATGCAGTAGACAGTAGTGTTGCTTCAAATTGTGAGTGTCATGTTAATGGTGTTAGGGATATGATGTGAGAAATCAGTTTTAGTGACACGGGACGGGACGTCTACACTCCTGACTTGGCTGACCGCTTTTCCACCCTTTTATGGATTGTCTGATGATGAATCTCTTTGTCACATCTCCCCAATTCAGTAGTTGGAAGTGAAATGCTACTCCGGTCAGACACCGCTGCGCTGACGCCCCTGATATGCCCCTCATCATTAGCTGATGGAGAAATTCTATCTTGACTTGTAATCTGGCTTGTTCACATTGGTCAACCCGTCTGCCTGCTACTAGTGGTGTCCACTCTTCCCATGCCTTACCGTATGCATGCCACGTCGACGTCAACTATTCACCACTAGATCCCATAGGGAGGGTGGGGAACTGTTGCCCGATGGGTGAGCGTTGGGGAGGAGCTCTGTGAAAATCTGCCAATTGAATTGTGATAAGGCGTTAGCAGCAGCTTTAGACCCCTCAGCATCGTAGCTAGCGCGGATCCATACATTGTGTTTTAGGCACAGGAATGCAAGCTGGCGTAGTAGGCCTAGCACTGGGAGAGACGATGATGACATCTTATTAATGCAGTGCGCTAGGCTGGTGTTTTTGCTATGAAGCGTATATTTTTGTAAGCCAGGTGCGCGCCCCATATTTCTATTGCTACCACTATTGGGAAGAAAAATTATTTTCCGGGCTAGATGCAGCTAAAAATTATTATTAATTTAAAAGCTGGTGGAGCTTGGTATAGATGGCCTAATACAATGAGTACCACACACTGCTACTATGCCCAAAATTATTTTCCAGGCAAGATGCAGCTACAAATTATTAGTAATTTGAAAGCTGGTGGGACTTAGTATAGATGGCCTAATAGAATGAGTACCACATACTGCTAATATGCCCAACATTATTTTACAGGCAAGATGCAGCTAAAAATTATTATTAATTTCAAAGCTGGTGGAGCTTGGTATAGATGGCCTAATACAATGAGTACCACACACTGCTACTATGCCCAAAATTATTTTCCAGGCAAGATGCAGCTATAAAATATTATTAATTTCAAAAATGGTGGAGCTTGGTATAGATGGCCTAGTACAATGAGTACCACACACTATTACTATGCCCAAAATTATTTTCCAGGCAAGATGCAGCTAAAAATTATTAGTAATTTCAAAGCTGGTGGAGCTTAGTATAGATGGCCTAATAGAATGAGTACCACACACTGCTAATATGCCCAAAATTATTTTACAGGCAAGATGCAGCTAAAAATTATTATTAATTTCAAAGCTGGTGGAGCTTGGTATAGATGGCCTAATACAATGAGTACCACACACTGCTACCATGCCCAAAATTATTTTCCAGGCAAGATGCAGTTAAAAATTATTATTAATTTCAAAGCTGGTGGAGCTTGGTATAGATGTCCTAATACAATGAGTACCACACACTACTACTATGCCCAAAATTATTTTCCAGGCAAGATGCAGCTAGAAATTATTATTAATTTCAAAAATGGTGGAGCTTGGTATAGATGGCCTAATACAATGAGTACCACACACTGCTAATATGCCCAAAATTATTTTCCAGGCAAGATGCAGCTAAAAATTATTATTAATTTCAAAGCTGGTGGAGCTTGGTATAGATGGCCTAATACAATGAGTACCACACAATACTACTATGCCCAAAATTATTTTCCAGGCAAGATGCAGCTAAAAATTATTAATTTCAAAGCTGGTGGAGCTTGGTATAGATGGCCTAATACAATGAGTACCACACACTACTACTATGCCCAAAATTATTTTCCAGGCAAGATGCAGCTAAAAATTATTATTAATTTCAAAACTGGTGGAGCTTGGTATAGATGGCCTAATACAATGAGTACCACACACTGCTACTATGCCCAAAATTATTTTCCAGGCAAGGTGCAGCTAAAAATTATTAGTAATTTGAAAGCTGGTGGAGCTTAGTATAGATGGCCTAATACAATGAGTACCACACACTACTACTATGCACAAAATTATTTTTCAGGCAAGATGCAGCTAAAAATTATTTTTAATTTCAAAGCTGGTGGAGCTTGGTATAGATGGCCTAATACAATGAGTACCACAACCTACTACTATGCCCAAAATTATTTTCCAGGCAAGATGCAGCTAAAAATTATTACTAATTTCAAAACTGGTGGACCTTGGTATAGATGGCCTAATACAATGAGTACCACACACTGCTAATATGCCCAAAATTATTTTACAGGCAAGATGCAGCTAAAAATTATCATTAATTTCAAAGCTGGTGGAGCTTGGTATAGATGGCCTAATACAATGAGTACCACACACTGTTACAATGCCCAAAATTATTTTCCAGGCAAGATGCAGCTAAAAATTATTAGTAATTTGAAAGCTGGTGGAGCTTAGTATAGATGGCCTAATAGAATGAGTACCACACACTGCTAATATGCCCAAAATTATTTTCCAGGCAAGATGCAGCTAAAAATTATTATTAATTTCAAAGCTGGTGGAGCTTGGTATAGATGGCCTAATACAATGAGTACCACACAATACTACTATGCCCAAAATTATTTTCCAGGCAAGATGCAGCTAAAAATTATTATTAATTTCAAAGCTGGTTTAGCTTGGTCTAGATGGCCTAATACAATGAGTACCACACACTACTACTATGCCCAAAATTATTTTCCAGGCAAGATGCAGCTAAAAATTATTATTAATTTCAAAACTGGTGGAGCTTGGTATAGATGGCCTAATACAATGAGTACCACACACTGCTACTATGCCCAAAATTATTTTCCAGCCAAGGTGCAGCTAAAAATTATTAGTAATTTGAAAGCTGGTGGAGCTTAGTATAGATGGCCTAATACAATGAGTACCACACACTACTACTATGCACAAAATTATTTTTCAGGCAAGATGCAGCTAAAAATTATTTTTAATTTCAAAGCTGGTGGGCCTTGGTATAGATGGCCTAATACAATGAGTACCACAACCTACTACTATGCCCAAAATTATTGTCCAGGCAAGATGCAGCTAAAAATTATTAGTAATTTCAAAACTGGTGGAGCTTGGTATAGATGGCCTAATACAATGAGTACCACACACTGCTAATATGCCCAAAATTATTTTACAGGCAAGATGCAGCTAAAAATTATCATTAATTTCAAAGCTGGTGGAGCTTGGTATAGATGGCCTAATACAATGAGTACCACACACTGTTACAATGCCCAAAATTATTTTCCAGGCAAGATGCAGCTAAAAATTATTAGTAATTTGAAAGCTGGTGGAGCTTAGTATAGATGGCCTAATAGAATGAGTACCACACACTGCTAATATGCCCAAAATTATTTTCCAGGCAAGATGCAGCTAAAAATTATTATTAATTTCAAAGCTGGTGGAGCTTGGTATAGATGGCCTAATACAATGAGTACCACACACTGCTACTATGCCCAAAATTATTTTCCAGGCAAGATGCAGCTAAAAATTATTATTAATTTCAACGTTGGTGGAGCTTGGTATAGATGGCCTAATACAATGAGAACCACACACTACTACTATGCCCAACATTATTTTCCAGGCAAGATGCAGCTAGAAATTATTATTAATATCAAAAATGGTGGAGCTTGGTATAGATGGCCTAATACAATGAGTACCACACACTGCTAATATGCCCAAAATTATTTTACAGGCAAGATGCAGCTAAACATTATTATTAATTTCAAAGCTGGTGGAGCTTGGTATAGATGGCCTAATACAATGAGTACCTCACACTACTACTATGCCCAAAATTATTTGTCAGGCAAGATGCAGCTAAAAATTATTATTAATTTCAAAGCTAGTGGAGCTTGGTATAGATGGCCTAATACAATGAGTACCACACACTGCTAATATGCCCAAAATTATTATACAGGCAAGATGCAGCTAAAAATTATTATTAATTTCAAAGCTGGTGGAGCTTGGTATAGATGGCCTAATACAATGAGTACCACACACTGCTAATATGCCCGAAATTATTTTACAGGCAAGATGCAGCTAAAAATTATTATTAATTTCAAAGCTGGTGGAGCTTGGTATAGATGGCCTAATACAATGAGTACCACACACTACTACTATGCCCAAAATTATTTTACAGGCAAGATGCAGCTAAAAATTATTATTAATTTCAAAGCTGGTGGAGCTTGGTATAGATGGCCTAATACAATGAGTACCACACACTACTACTATGCCCAAAATTATTTTCCAGGCAAGATGCAGCTAAAAATTATTAGTAATTTCAAAACTGGTGGAGCTTGGTATAGATGGCCTAATACAATGAGTACCACACACTGCTAATATGCCCAAAATTATTTTACAGGCAAGATGCAGCTAAAAATTATTATTAATTTCAAAGCTGGTGGAGCTTGGTATAGATGGCCTAATACAATGAGTACCACACACTACTACTATGCCCAAAATTATTTTACAGGCAAGATGCAGCTAAAAATTATTATTAATTTCAAAGCTGGTGGAGCTTGGTATAGATGGCCTAATACAATGAGTACCACACACTACTACTATGCCCAAAATTATTTTCCAGGCAAGATGCAGCTAAAAATTATTAGTAATTTCAAAGCTGGTGGAGCTTGGTATAGATGGCCTAATACAATGAGTACCACACACTGCTAATATGCCCAAAATTATTTTACAGGCAAGATGCAGCTAAAAATTATCATTAATTTCAAAGCTGGTGGAGCTTGGTATAGATGGCCTAATACAATGAGTACCACACACTGTTACAATGCCCAAAATTATTTTCCAGGCAAGATGCAGCTAAAAATTATTAGTAATTTGAAAGCTGGTGGAGCTTAGTATAGATGGCCTAATAGAATGAGTACCACACACTGCTAATATGCCCAAAATTATTTTCCAGGCAAGATGCAGCTAAAAATTATTATTAATTTCAAAGCTGGTGGAGCTTGGTATAGATGGCCTAATACAATGAGTACCACACACTGCTACTATGCCCAAAATTATTTTCCAGGCAAGATGCAGCTAAAAATTATTATTAATTTCAACGTTGGTGGAGCTTGGTATAGATGGCCTAATACAATGAGAGCCACACACTACTACTATGCCCAAAATTATTTTCCAGGCAAGATGCAGCTAGAAATTATTATTAATATCAAAAATGGTGGAGCTTGGTATAGATGGCCTAATACAATGAGTACCACACACTGCTAATATGCCCAAAATTATTTTACAGGCAAGATGCAGCTAAACATTATTATTAATTTCAAAGCTGGTGGAGCTTGGTATCGATGGCCTAATACAATGAGTACCTCACACTACTACTATGCCCAAAATTATTTGTCAGGCAAGATGCAGCTAAAAATTATTATTAATTTCAAAGCTAGTGGAGCTTGGTATAGATGGCCTAATACAATGAGTACCACACACTGCTAATATGCCCAAAATTAATATACAGGCACGATGCAGCTAAAAATTATTATTAATTTCAAAGCTGGTGGAGCTTGGTATAGATGGCCTAATACAATGAGTACCACACACTGCTAATATGCCCAAAAGTATTTTACAGGCAAGATGCAGCTAAAAATTATTATTAATTTCAAAGCTGGTGGAGCTTGGTATAGATGGCCTAATACAATGAGTACCACACACTGCTACTATGCCCAAAATTATTTTACAGGCAAGATGCAGCTAAAAATTATTATTAATTTCAAAGCTGGTGGAGCTTGGTATAGATGGCCTAATACAATAAGTACCACACACTACTACTATGCCCAAAATTATTTTCCAGGCAAGATGCAGCTAAAAATTATTACTAATTTCAAAACTGGTGGAGCTTGGTATAGATGGCCTAATACAATGAGTACCACACACTGCTACTATGCACAAAATTATTTTCCAGGCAAGGTGCAGCTAAAAATTATTAGTAATTTGAAAGCTGGTGGAGGTTAGTATAGATGGCCTAATAGAATGAGTACCACACACTGCTAATATGCCCAAAATTATTTTACAGGCAAGATGCAGCTAAAAATTATTATTAATTTCAATGCTGGTGGAGCTTGGTATAGATGGCCTAATACAATGAGTACCCCACACTACTACTATGCCCAAAATTATTTTCCAGGCAAGATGCAGCAAAAAATTATTATTAATTCCAAAGCTGGTGGAGCTTAGTATAGATGGCCTAATACAATGAGTACCACACACTACTACTATGCACAAAATTATTTTTCAGGCAAGATGCAGCTAAAAATTATTTTTAATTTCAAAGCTGGTGGAGCTTGGTATAGATGGCCTAATACAATGAGTACCACAACCTACTACTATGCCCAAAATTATTTTCCAGGCAAGATGCAGCTAAAAATTATTACTAATTTCAAAACTGGTGGAGCTTGGTATAGATGGCCTAATACAATGAGTACCACACACTGCTAATATGCCCAAAATTATTTTACAGGCAAGATGCAGCTAAAAATTATCATTAATTTCAAAGCTGGTGGAGCTTGGTATAGATGGCCTAATACAATGAGTACCACACACTGTTACAATGCCCAAAATTATTTCCAGGCAAGATGCAGCTAAAAATTATTAGTAATTTGAAAGCTGGTGGAGCTTAGTATAGATGGCCTAATAGAATGAGTACCACACACTGCTAATATGCCCAAAATTATTTTCCAGGCAAGATGCAGCTAAAAATTATTATTAATTTCAAAGCTGGTGGAGCTTGGTATAGATGGCCTAATACAATGAGTACCACACACTGGTACTATGCCCAAAATTATTTTCCAGGCAAGATGCAGCTAAAAATTATTATTAATTTCAAAGTTGGTGGAGCTTGGTATAGATGGCCTAATACAATGAGAACCACACACTACTACTATGCCAAAAATTATTTTCCAGGCAAGATGCAGCTAGAAATTATTATTAATATCAAAAATGGTGGAGCTTGGTATAGATGGCCTAATACAATGAGTACCACACACTGCTAATATACCCAAAATTATTTTACAGGCAAGATGCAGCTAAAAATTATTATTAATTTCAAAGCAGGTGGACCTTGGTATAGATGGCCTAATACAATGAGTACCCCACACTACTACTATGCCCAAAATTATTTGTCAGGCAAGATGCAGCTAAAAATTATTATTAATTTCAAATCTAGTGAAGCTTGGTATAGATGGCCTAATACAATGAGTACCACACACTGCTAATATGCCCAAAATTATTTTACAGGCAAGATGTAGCTAAAAATTATTATTAATTTCAAAGCTGGTGGACCTTGGTATAGATGGCCTAATACAATGAGTACCACACACTACTACTATGCCCAAAATTATTTTCCAGGCAAGATGCAGCTAAAAATTATTATTAATTTCAAAGCTGGTGGAGCTTGGTATAGATGGCCTAATACAATGAGTACCATACACTGCTAATATGCCCAAAATTATTTTACAGGCAAGATGCAGCTAAAAATTATTATTAATTTCAAAGCTGGTGGAGCTTGGTATAGATGGCCTAATGCAATGAGTACCACACACTACTACCATGCCCAAAATTATTTTCCAGGCAGGATGCAGCTAAAAATTATTACTAATTTCAAAACTGGTGGAGCTTGGTATAGATGGCCTAATACAATGAGTACCACACACTACTAATATGCCCAAAATTATTTTACAGGCAAGATGCAGCTAAAAATTATTATTAATTTCAAAGCTGGTGGAGCTTGGTATAGATGGCCTAATAAAATGAGTACCACACACTACTACTATGCCCAAAATTATTTGTCAGGCAAGATGCAGCTAAAAATTATTATTAATTTCAAATCTGGTGAAGCTTGGTATAGATGGCCTAATACAATGAGTACCACACACTGCTAATATGCCCAAAATTATTTTACAGGCAAGATGCAGCTAAAAATTATTATTAATTTCAAAGCTGGTGGAGCTGGGTATAGATGGCCTAATACAATGAGTACCACACACTGCTAATATGCCCAAAATTATTTTACAGGCAAGATGCAGCTAAAAATTATTATTAATTTCAAAGCTGGTGGAGCTTGGTATAGATGGCCTAATACAATGAGTACCACACACTACTACTATGCCCAAAATTATTTTACAGGCAAGATGCAGCTAAAAATTATTATTAATTTCAAAGCTGGTGGAGCTTGGTATAGATGGCCTAATACAATGAGTACCACACACTACTACTATGCCCAAAATGATTTTCCAGTCAAGATGCAGCTAAAAATTATTATTAATTTCAAAACTGGTGGAGCTTGGTATAGGTGGCCTAATACAATGAGTACCACACACTGCTACTATGCCCAAAATTATTTTCCAGGCAAGATGCAGCTAAAAAAATATTAGCAATTTGAAAGCTGGTGGAGCTTAGTATAGGTGGCCTAATAGAATGAGTACCACACACTGCTAATATGCCCAAAATTATTTTACAGGCAAGATGCAGCTAGAAATTATTATTAATATCAAAAATGGTGGAGCTTGGTATAGATGGCCTAATACAATGAGTACCACACACTGCTAATATGCCCAAAATTATTTTACAGGCAAGATGCAGCTAAAAATTATTATTAATTTCAAAGCTGGTGGACCTTGGTATAGATGGCCTAATACAATGAGTACCACACACTACTACTATGCCCAAAATTATTTGTCAGGCAAGATGCAGCTAAAAATTATTATTAATTTCAAATCTGGTGAAGCTTGGTATAGATGGCCTAATACAATGAGTACCACACACTGCTAATATGCCCAAAATTATTTTACAGGCAAGATGCAGTTAAAAATTATTATTAATTTCAAAGCTGGTGGAGCTTGGTATAGATGGCCTAATACAATGAGTACCACACACTGCTAATATGCCCAAAATTATTTTACAGGCAAGATGCAGCTAAAAATTATTATTAATTTCAAAGCTGGTGGAACTTGGTATAGATGGCCTAATACAATGAGTACCCCACACTACTACTATGCCCAAAATTATTTGTCAGGCAAGATGCAGCTAAAAATTATTATTAATTTCAAATCTGGTGAAGCTTGGTATAGATGGCCTAATACAATGAGTACCACACACTGCTAATATGCCCAAAATAATTTTACATTCAAGATGCAGCTAAAAATTATTATTAATTTCAAAGCTGGTGGACCTTGGTATAGATGGCCTAATACAATGAGTACCACACACTACTACTATGCCCAAAATTATTTTCCAGGCAAGATGCAGCTAAAAAGTATTATTAATTTCAAAGCTGGTGGAGCTTGGTATAGATGGCCTAATACAATGAGTACCATACACTGCTAATATGCCCAAAATTATTTTACAGGCAAGATGCAGCTAAAAATTATTATTAATTTCAAAGCTGGTGGAGCTTGGTATAGATGGCCTAATACAATGAGTACCACACACTACTATTATGCCCAAAATTATTTTCCAAGCAAGATGCAGCTAAAAATTAGTACTAATTTCAAAACTGGTGGAGCTTGGTATAGATGGCCTAATACAATGAGTACCACACACTGCTAATATGCCCAAAATTATTTTACAGGCAAGATGCAGCTAAAAATTATTATTAATTTCAAATCTGGTGGAGCTTGGTATAGATGGCCTAATACAATGAGTACCATACACTGCTAATATGCCCAAAATTATTTTACAGGCAAGATGCAGCTAAAAATTATTATTAATTTCAAAGCTGGTGGAGCTTGGTATAGATGGCCTAATACAATGAGTACCACACACTGCTAATATGCCCAAAATTATTTTACAGGCAAGATGCAGCTAAAAATTATTATTAATTTCAAAGCTGGTGGAGCTTGGTATAGATGGCCTAATACAATGAGTACCACACATTGCTAATATGCCCAAAATTATTTTACAGGCAAGATGCCGCTAAAAATTATTATTAATTTCAAAGCTGGTGGAGCTTGGTATAGATGGCCTAATACAATGAGTACCACACACTACTACTATGCCCAAAATTATTTTCCAGTCGAGATGCAGCTAAAAATTATTATGAATTTCAAAACTGGTGGAGCTTGGTATAGGTGGCCTAATACAATGAGTACCACACACTGCTACTATGCCCAAAATTATTTTCCAGGCAAGATGCAGCTAAAAAAATATTAGCAATTTGAAAGCTGGTGGAGCTTAGTATAGATGGCCTAATAGAATGAGTACCACACACTGCTAATATGCCCAAAATTATTTTACAGGCAAGATGCAGCTAAAAATTATTATTAATTTCAAAGCTGGTGGAGCTTGGTATAGATGACCTAATACAATGAGTACCACACACTACTACTATGCCCAAAATTATTTTCCAGGCAAGATGCAGCTAAAAATTATTACTAATTTCAAAACTGGTGGAGCTTGGTATAGATGGCCTAATACAATGAGTACCACACACTGCTACTATGCCCAAAATTATTTTCCAGGCAAGGTGCAGCTAAAAATTATTAGTAATTTGAAAGCTGGTGGAGATTAGTATAGATGGCCTAATAGAATGAGTACCACACACTGCTAATATGCCCAAAATTATTTTACAGGCAAGATGCAGCTAAAAATTATTATTAATTTCAATGCTGGTGGAGCTTGGTATAGATGGCCTAATACAATGAGTACCCCACACTACTACTATGCCCAAAATTATTTTCCAGGCAAGATGCAGCTAAAAATTATTATTAATTCCAAAGCTGGTTGAGCTTAGTATAGATGGCCTAATACAATGAGTACCACACACTACTACTATGCACAAAATTATTTTTCAGGCAACATGCAGCTAAAAATTATTTTTAATTTCAAAGCTGGTGGAGCTTGGTATAGATGGCCTAATACAATGAGTACCACAACCTGCTACTATGCCCAAAATTATTTTCCAGGCAAGATGCAGCTAAAAATTATTACTAATTTCAAAACTGGTGGAGCTTGGTATAGATGGCCTAATACAATGAGTACCACACACTGCTAATATGCCCAAAATTATTTTACAGGCAAGATGCAGCTAAAAATTATCATTAATTTCAAAGCTGGTGGAGCTTGGTATAGATGGCCTAATACAATGAGTACCACACACTGTTACAATGCCCAAAATTATTTTCCAGGCAAGATGCAGCTAAAAATTATTAGTAATTTGAAAGCTGGTGGAGCTTGGTATAGATGGCCTAATACAATGAGTACCACACACTACTACTATGCCCAAAATTATTTGTCAGGCAAGATGCAGCTAAAAATTATTATTAATTTCAAATCTGGTGAAGCTTGGTATAGATGGCCTAATACAATGAGTACCACACACTGCTAATATGCCCAAAATTATTTTACAGGCAAGATGCAGCTAAAAATTATTATTAATTTCAAAGCTGGTGGAGCTTGGTATAGATAGCCTAATACAATGAGTACCACACACTGCTAATATGCCCAAAATTATTTTACAGGCAAGATGCAGCTAAAAATTATTATTAATTTCAAAGCTGGTGGAGCTTGGTATAGATGGCCTAATACAATGAGTACCACACACTACTACTATGCCCAAAATTATTTTACAGGCAAGATGCAGCTAAAAATTATTATTAATTTCAAAGCTGGTGGAGCTTGGTATAGATGGCCTAATACAATGAGTACCACACACTACTACTATGCCCAAAATTATTTTCCAGTCAAGATGCAGCTAAAAATTATTATTAATTTCAAAACTGGTGGAGCTTGGTATAGGTGGCATAATACAATGAGTACCACACACTGCTACTATGCCCAAAATTATTTTCCAGGCAAGATGCAGCTAAAAAAATATTAGCAATTTGAAAGCTGGTGGAGCTTAGTATAGGTGGCCTAATAGAATGAGTACCACACACTGCTAATATGCCCAAAATTATTTTACAGGCAAGATGCAGCTAAAAATTATTATTCATTTCAAAGCTGGTGGAGCTTGGTATAGATGGCCTAATACAATGAGAACCACACACTACTACTATGCCAAAAATTATTTTCCAGGCAAGATGCAGCTAGAAATTATTATTAATATCAAAAATGGTGGAGCTTGGTATAGATGGCCTAATACAATGAGTACCACACACTGCTAATATGCCCAAAATTATTTTACAGGCAAGATGCAGCTAAAAATTATTATTAATTTCAAAGCTGGTGGAGCTTGGTATAGATGGCCTAATACAATGAGTACCACACACTACTACCATGCCCAAAATTATTTTCCAAGCAAGATGCAGCTAAAAATTAGTACTAATTTCAAAACTGGTGGAGCTTGGTATAGATGGCCTAATACAATGAGTACCACACACTGCTAATATGCCCAAAATTATTTTACAGGCAAGATGCAGCTAAAAATTATTATTAATTTCAAATCTGGTGGAGCTTGGTATAGATGGCCTAATACAATGAGTACCATACACTGCTAATATGCCCAAAATTATTTTACAGGCATGATGCAGCTAAAAATTATTACTAATTTCAAAGCTGGTGGAGCTTGGTATAGATGGCCTAATACAATGAGTACCACACACTACTACGATGCCCAAAATTATTTTCCAGGCAAGATGCAGCTAAAAATTATTATTAATTTCAAATCTGGTGAAGCTTGGTATAGATGGCCTAATACAATGAGTACCACACACTGCTAATATGCCCAAAATTATTTTACAGGCAAGATGCAGCTAAAAATTATTATTAATTTCAAAGCTGGTGGAGCTTGGTATAGATGGCCTAATACAATGAGTACCACACATTGCTAATATGCCCAAAATTATTTTACAGGCAAGATGCCGCTAAAAATTATTATTAATTTCAAAGCTGGTGGAGCTTGGTATAGATGGCCTAAATACAATCAGTACCACACACTACTACTATGCCCAAAATTATTTTCCAGTCAAGATGCAGCTAAAAATTATTATTAATTTCAAAACTGGTGGAGCTTGGTATAGGTGGCCTAATACAATGAGTACCACACACTGCTACTATGCCCAAAATTATTTTCCAGGCAAGATGCAGCTAAAAAAATATTAGCAATTTGAAAGCTGGTGGAGCTTAGTATAGATGGCCTAATAGAATGAGTACCACACACTGCTAATATGCCCAAAATTATTTTCCAGGCAAGATGCAGCTAAAAATTATTATTAATTTCAAAGCTGGTGGAGCTTGGTATAGATGACCTAATACAATGAGTACCACACACTACTACTATGCCCAAAATTATTTTCCAGGCAAGATGCAGCTAAAAATTATTACTAATTTCAAAACTGGTGGAGCTTGGTATAGATGGCCTAATACAATGAGTACCACACACTGCTACTATGCCCAAAATTATTTTCCAGGCAAGGTGCAGCTAAAAATTATTAGTAATTTGAAAGCTGGTGGAGCTTAGTATAGATGGCCTAATAGAATGAGTACCACACACTGCTAATATGCCCAAAATTATTTTACAGGCAAGATGCAGCTAAAAATTATTATTAATTTCAATGCTGGTGGAGCTTGGTATAGATGGCCTAATACAATGAGTACCCCACACTACTACTATGCCCAAAATTATTTTCCAGGCAAGATGCAGCTAAAAATTATTATTAATTCCAAAGCTGGTTGAGCTTAGTATAGATGGCCTAATACAATGAGTACCACACACTACTACTATGCACAAAATTATTTTTCAGGCAAGATGCAGCTAAAAATTATTTTTAATTTCAAAGCTGGTGGAGCTTGGTATAGATGGCCTAATACAATGAGTACCACAACCTACTACTATGCCCAAAATTATTTTCCAGGCAAGATGCAGCTAAAAATTATTACTAATTTCAAAACTGGTGGAGCTTGGTATAGATGGCCTAATACAATGAGTACCACACACTGCTAATATGCCCAAAATTATTTTACAGGCAAGATGCAGCTAAAAATTATCATTAATTTCAAAGCTGGTGGAGCTTGGTATAGATGGCCTAATACAATGAGTACCACACACTGTTACAATGCCCAAAATTATTTTCCAGGCAAGATGCAGCTAAAAATTATTAGTAATTTGAAAGCTGGTGGAGCTTGGTATAGATGGCCTAATACAATGAGTACCACACACTACTACTATGCCCAAAATTATTTGTCAGGCAAGATGCAGCTAAAAATTATTATTAATTTCAAATCTGGTGAAGCTTGGTATAGATGGCCTAATACAATGAGTACCACACACTGCTAATATGCCCAAAATTATTTTACAGGCAAGATGCAGCTAAAAATTATTATTAATTTCAAAGCTGGTGGAGCTTGGTATAGATAGCCTAATACAATGAGTACCACACACTGCTAATATGCCCAAAATTATTTTACAGGCAAGATGCAGCTAAAAATTATTATTAATTTCAAAGCTGGTGGAGCTTGGTATAGATGGCCTAATACAATGAGTACCACACACTACTACTATGCCCAAAATTATTTTACAGGCAAGATGCAGCTAAAAATTATTATTAATTTCAAAGCTGGTGGAGCTTGGTATAGATGGCCTAATACAATGAGTACCACACACTACTACTATGCCCAAAATTATTTTCCAGTCAAGATGCAGCTAAAAATTATTATTAATTTCAAAACTGGTGGAGCTTGGTATAGGTGGCCTAATACAATGAGTACCACACACTGCTACTATGCCCAAAATTATTTTCCAGGCAAGATGCAGCTAAAAAAATATTAGCAATTTGAAAGCTGGTGGAGCTTAGTATAGGTGGCCTAATAGAATGAGTACCACACACTGCTAATATGCCCAAAATTATTTTACAGGCAAGATGCAGCTAAAAATTATAATTCATTTCAAAGCTGGTGGAGCTTGGTATAGATGGCCTAATACAATGAGAACCACACACTACTACTATGCCAAAAATTATTTTCCAGGCAAGATGCAGCTAGAAATTATTATTAATATCAAAAATGGTGGAGCTTGGTATAGATGGCCTAATACAATGAGTACCACACACTGCTAATATGCCCAAAATTATTTTACAGGCAAGATGCAGCTAAAAATTATTATTAATTTCAAAGCTGGTGGACCTTGGTATAGATGGCCTAATACAATGAGTACCACACACTACTACTATGCCCAAAATTATTTGTCAGGCAAGATGCAGCTAAAAATTATTATTAATTTCAAATCTGGTGAAGCTTGGTATAGATGGCCTAATACAATGAGTACCACACACTGCTAATATGCCCAAAATTATTTTACAGGCAAGATGCAGCTAAAAATTATTATTAATTTCAAAGCTGGTGGAGCTTGGTATAGATGGCCTAATACAATGAGTACCACACACTGCTAATATGCCCAAAATTATTTTACAGGCAAGATGCAGCTAAAAATTATTATTAATTTCAAAGCTGGTGGAGCTTGGTGTAGATGGCCTAATACAATGAGTACCACACACTACTACTATGCCTAAAATTATTTTACAGGCAAGATGCAGCTAAAAATTATTATTAATTTCAAAACTGGTGGAGCGTGGTATAGATGGCCTAATACAATGAGTACCACACACTACTACTATGCCCAAAATTATTTTCCAGTCAAGATGCAGCTAAAAATTATTATTAATTTCAAAACTGGTCTAGCTTGGTATAGGTGGCCTAATACAATGAGTACCACACACTGCTACTATGCCCAAAATTATTTTCCAGGCAAGATGCAGCTAAAAAAATATTAGCAATTTGAAAGCTGGTGGAGCTTAGTATAGGTGGCATAATAGAATGAGTACCACACACTGCTAATATGCCCAAAATTATTTTCCAGGCAAGATGCATCTAACAATTATTATTCATTTCAAAGCTGGTGGAGATTGGTATAGATGGCCTAATACAATGAGAACCACACACTACTACTATGCCAAAAATTATTTTCCAGGCAAGATGCAGCTAGAAATTATTATTAATATCAAAAATGGTGGAGCTTGGTATAGATGGCCTAATACAATGAGTACCACACACTGGTAATATGCCCAAAATTATTTTACAGGCAAGATGCAGCTAAAAATTATTATTAATTTCAAAGCTGGTGGACCTTGGTATAGATGGCCTAATACAATGAGTACCACACATTACTACTATGCCCAAAATTATTTGTCAGGCAAGATGCAGCTAAAAATTATTATTAATTTCAAATCTGGTGAAGCTTGGTATAGATGGCCTAATACAATGAGTACCACACACTGCTAATATGCCCAAAATTATTTTACAGGCAAGATGCAGCTAAAATTATTATTAATTTCAAAGCTGGTGGAGCTTGGTATAGATGGCCTAATACAATGAGTACCACACACTGCTAATATGCCCAAAATTATTTTACAGGCAAGATGCAGCTAAAAATTATTATTAATTTCAAAGCTGGTGGAGCTTGGTATAGATGGCCTAATACAATGAGTACCACACACTACTACTATGCCCAAAATTATTTTACAGGCAAGATGCAGCTAAAAATTATTATTAATTTCAAAGCTGGTGGAGCTTGGTATAGATGGCCTAATACAATGAGTACCACACACTACTACTATGCCCAAAATTATTTTCCAGTCAAGATGCAGCTAAAAATTATTATTAATTTCAAAACTGGTGGAGCTTGGTATAGGTGGCCTAATACAATGAGTACCACACACTGCTACTATGCCCAAAATTATTTTCCAGGCAAGATGCAGCTAAAAAAATATTAGCAATTTGAAAGCTGGTGGAGCTTAGTATAGATGGCCTAATAGAATGAGTACCACACACTGCTAATATGCCCAAAATTATTTTACAGGCAAGATGCAGCTAAAAATTATTATTAATTTCAAAGCTGGTGGAGCTTGGTATAGATGGCCTAATACAATGAGTACCACACACTGCTACTATGCCCAAAATTATTTTCCAGGCAAGATGCAGCTAAAAATTATTATTAATTTCAAAGTTGGTGGAGCTTGGTATAGATGGCCTAATACAATGAGAACCACACACTACTACTATGCCAAAAATTATTTTCCAGGCAAGATGCAGCTAGAAATTATTATTAATATCAAAAATGGTAGAGCTTGGTATAGATGGCCTAATACAATGAGTACCACACACTGCTAATATGCCCAAAATTATTTTACAGGCAAGATGCAGCTAAAAATTATTATTAATTTCAAAGCTGGTGGACCTTGGTATAGATGGCCTAATACAATGAGTACCACACACTACTACTATGCCCAAAATTATTTTACAGGCAAGATGCAGCTAAAAATTATTATTAATTTCAAAACTGGTGGAGCGTGGTATAGATGGCCTAATACAATGAGTACCACACACTACTACTATGCCCAAAATTATTTTCCAGTCAAGATGCAGCTAAAAATTATTATTAATTTCAAAACTGGTCTAGCTTGGTATAGGTGGCCTAATACAATGAGTACCACACACTGCTACTATGCCCAAAATTATTTTCCAGGCAAGATGCAGCTAAAAAAATATTAGCAATTTGAAAGCTGGTGGAGCTTAGTATAGGTGGCCTAATAGAATGAGTACCACACACTGCTAATATGCCCAAAATTATTTTACAGGCAAGATGCAGCTAACAATTATTATTCATTTCAAAGCTGGTGGAGATTGGTATAGATGGCCTAATACAATGAGAACCACACACTACTACTATGCCAAAAATTATTTTCCAGGCAAGATGCAGCTAGAAATTATTATTAATATCAAAAATGGTGGAGCTTGGTATAGATGGCCTAATACAATGAGTACCACACACTGGTAATATGCCCAAAATTATTTTACAGGCAAGATGCAGCTAAAAATTATTATTAATTTCAAAGCTGGTGGACCTTGGTATAGATGGCCTAATACAATGAGTACCACACATTACTACTATGCCCAAAATTATTTGTCAGGCAAGATGCAGCTAAAAATTATTATTAATTTCAAATCTGGTGAAGCTTGGTATAGATGGCCTAATACAATGAGTACCACACACTGCTAATATGCCCAAAATTATTTTACAGGCAAGATGCAGCTAAAATTATTATTAATTTCAAAGCTGGTGGAGCTTGGTATAGATGGCCTAATACAATGAGTACCACACACTGCTAATATGCCCAAAATTATTTTACAGGCAAGATGCAGCTAAAAATTATTATTAATTTCAAAGCTGGTGGAGCTTGGTATAGATGGCCTAATACAATGAGTACCACACACTACTACTATGCCCAAAATTATTTTACAGGCAAGATGCAGCTAAAAATTATTATTAATTTCAAAGCTGGTGGAGCTTGGTATAGATGGCCTAATACAATGAGTACCACACACTACTACTATGCCCAAAATTATTTTCCAGTCAAGATGCAGCTAAAAATTATTATTAATTTCAAAACTGGTGGAGCTTGGTATAGGTGGCCTAATACAATGAGTACCACACACTGCTACTATGCCCAAAATTATTTTCCAGGCAAGATGCAGCTAAAAAAATATTAGCAATTTGAAAGCTGGTGGAGCTTAGTATAGATGGCCTAATAGAATGAGTACCACACACTGCTAATATGCCCAAAATTATTTTACAGGCAAGATGCAGCTAAAAATTATTATTAATTTCAAAGCTGGTGGAGCTTGGTATAGATGGCCTAATACAATGAGTACCACACACTGCTACTATGCCCAAAATTATTTTCCAGGCAAGATGCAGCTAAAAATTATTATTAATTTCAAAGTTGGTGGAGCTTGGTATAGATGGCCTAATACAATGAGAACCACACACTACTACTATGCCAAAAATTATTTTCCAGGCAAGATGCAGCTAGAAATTATTATTAATATCAAAAATGGTAGAGCTTGGTATAGATGGCCTAATACAATGAGTACCACACACTGCTAATATGCCCAAAATTATTTTACAGGCAAGATGCAGCTAAAAATTATTATTAATTTCAAAGCTGGTGGACCTTGGTATAGATGGCCTAATACAATGAGTACCACACACTACTACTATGCCCAAAATTATTTGTCAGGCAAGATGCAGCTAAAAATTATTATTAATTTCAAAACTGGTGGAGCTTGGTATAGATGGCCTAATACAATGAGTACCACACACTGCTAATATGCCCAAAATTATTTTACAGGCAAGATGCAGCTAAAAATTATCATTAATTTCAAAGCTGGTGGAGCTTGGTATAGATGGCCTAATACAATGAGTACCACACACTGTTACAATGCCCAAAATTATTTTCCAGGCAAGATGCAGCTAAAAATTATTAGTAATTTGAAAGCTGGTGGAGCTTGGTATAGATGGCCTAATACAATGAGTACCACACACTACTACTATGCCCAAAATTATTTGTCAGGCAAGATGCAGCTAAAAATTATTATTAATTTCAAATCTGGTGAAGCTTGGTATAGATGGCCTAATACAATGAGTACCACACACTGCTAATATGCCCAAAATTATTTTACAGGCAAGATGCAGCTAAAAATTATTATTAATTTCAAAGCTGGTGGAGCTTGGTATAGATAGCCTAATACAATGAGTACCACACACTGCTAATATGCCCAAAATTATTTTACAGGCAAGATGCAGCTAAAAATTATTATTAATTTCAAAGCTGGTGGAGCTTGGTATAGATGGCCTAATACAATGAGTACCACACACTACTACTATGCCCAAAATTATTTTACAGGCAAGATGCAGCTAAAAATTATTATTAATTTCAAAGCTGGTGGAGCTTGGTATAGATGGCCTAATACAATGAGTACCACACACTACTACTATGCCCAAAATTATTTTCCAGTCAAGATGCAGCTAAAAATTATTATTAATTTCAAAACTGGTGGAGCTTGGTATAGGTGGCATAATACAATGAGTACCACACACTGCTACTATGCCCAAAATTATTTTCCAGGCAAGATGCAGCTAAAAAAATATTAGCAATTTGAAAGCTGGTGGAGCTTAGTATAGGTGGCCTAATAGAATGAGTACCACACACTGCTAATATGCCCAAAATTATTTTACAGGCAAGATGCAGCTAAAAATTATTATTCATTTCAAAGCTGGTGGAGCTTGGTATAGATGGCCTAATACAATGAGAACCACACACTACTACTATGCCAAAAATTATTTTCCAGGCAAGATGCAGCTAGAAATTATTATTAATATCAAAAATGGTGGAGCTTGGTATAGATGGCCTAATACAATGAGTACCACACACTGCTAATATGCCCAAAATTATTTTACAGGCAAGATGCAGCTAAAAATTATTATTAATTTCAAAGCTGGTGGAGCTTGGTATAGATGGCCTAATACAATGAGTACCACACACTACTACCATGCCCAAAATTATTTTCCAAGCAAGATGCAGCTAAAAATTAGTACTAATTTCAAAACTGGTGGAGCTTGGTATAGATGGCCTAATACAATGAGTACCACACACTGCTAATATGCCCAAAATTATTTTACAGGCAAGATGCAGCTAAAAATTATTATTAATTTCAAATCTGGTGGAGCTTGGTATAGATGGCCTAATACAATGAGTACCATACACTGCTAATATGCCCAAAATTATTTTACAGGCATGATGCAGCTAAAAATTATTACTAATTTCAAAGCTGGTGGAGCTTGGTATAGATGGCCTAATACAATGAGTACCACACACTACTACGATGCCCAAAATTATTTTCCAGGCAAGATGCAGCTAAAAATTATTATTAATTTCAAATCTGGTGAAGCTTGGTATAGATGGCCTAATACAATGAGTACCACACACTGCTAATATGCCCAAAATTATTTTACAGGCAAGATGCAGCTAAAAATTATTATTAATTTCAAAGCTGGTGGAGCTTGGTATAGATGTCCTAATACAATGAGTACCACACATTGCTAATATGCCCAAAATTATTTTACAGGCAAGATGCCGCTAAAAATTATTATTAATTTCAAAGCTGGTGGAGCTTGGTATAGATGGCCTAAATACAATCAGTACCACACACTACTACTATGCCCAAAATTATTTTCCAGTCAAGATGCAGCTAAAAATTATTATTAATTTCAAAACTGGTGGAGCTTGGTATAGGTGGCCTAATACAATGAGTACCACACACTGCTACTATGCCCAAAATTATTTTCCAGGCAAGATGCAGCTAAAAAAATATTAGCAATTTGAAAGCTGGTGGAGCTTAGTATAGATGGCCTAATAGAATGAGTACCACACACTGCTAATATGCCCAAAATTATTTTCCAGGCAAGATGCAGCTAAAAATTATTATTAATTTCAAAGCTGGTGGAGCTTGGTATAGATGACCTAATACAATGAGTACCACACACTACTACTATGCCCAAAATTATTTTCCAGGCAAGATGCAGCTAAAAATTATTACTAATTTCAAAACTGGTGGAGCTTGGTATAGATGGCCTAATACAATGAGTACCACACACTGCTACTATGCCCAAAATTATTTTCCAGGCAAGGTGCAGCTAAAAATTATTAGTAATTTGAAAGCTGGTGGAGCTTAGCATAGATGGCCTAATAGAATGAGTACCACACACTGCTAATATGCCCAAAATTATTTTACAGGCAAGATGCAGCTAAAAATTATTATTAATTTCAATGCTGGTGGAGCTTGGTATAGATGGCCTAATACAATGAGTACCCCACACTACTACTATGCCCAAAATTATTTTCCAGGCAAGATGCAGCTAAAAATTATTATTAATTCCAAAGCTGGTTGAGCTTAGTATAGATGGCCTAATACAATGAGTACCACACACTACTACTATGCACAAAATTATTTTTCAGGCAAGATGCAGCTAAAAATTATTTTTAATTTCAAAGCTGGTGGAGCTTGGTATAGATGGCCTAATACAATGAGTACCACAACCTACTACTATGCCCAAAATTATTTTCCAGGCAAGATGCAGCTAAAAATTATTACTAATTTCAAAACTGGTGGAGCTTGGTATAGATGGCCTAATACAATGAGTACCACACACTGCTAATATGCCCAAAATTATTTTACAGGCAAGATGCAGCTAAAAATTATCATTAATTTCAAAGCTGGTGGAGCTTGGTATAGATGGCCTAATACAATGAGTACCACACACTGTTACAATGCCCAAAATTATTTTCCAGGCAAGATGCAGCTAAAAATTATTAGTAATTTGAAAGCTGGTGGAGCTTGGTATAGATGGCCTAATACAATGAGTACCACACACTACTACTATGCCCAAAATTATTTGTCAGGCAAGATGCAGCTAAAAATTATTATTAATTTCAAATCTGGTGAAGCTTGGTATAGATGGCCTAATACAATGAGTACCACACACTGCTAATATGCCCAAAATTATTTTACAGGCAAGATGCAGCTAAAAATTATTATTAATTTCAAAGCTGGTGGAGCTTGGTATAGATAGCCTAATACAATGAGTACCACACACTGCTAATATGCCCAAAATTATTTTACAGGCAAGATGCAGCTAAAAATTATTATTAATTTCAAAGCTGGTGGAGCTTGGTATAGATGGCCTAATACAATGAGTACCACACACTACTACTATGCCCAAAATTATTTTACAGGCAAGATGCAGCTAAAAATTATTATTAATTTCAAAGCTGGTGGAGCTTGGTATAGATGGCCTAATACAATGAGTACCACACACTACTACTATGCCCAAAATTATTTTCCAGTCAAGATGCAGCTAAAAATTATTATTAATTTCAAAACTGGTGGAGCTTGGTATAGGTGGCCTAATACAATGAGTACCACACACTGCTACTATGCCCAAAATTATTTTCCAGGCAAGATGCAGCTAAAAAAATATTAGCAATTTGAAAGCTGGTGGAGCTTAGTATAGGTGGCCTTATAGAATGAGTACCACACACTGCTAATATGCCCAAAATTATTTTACAGGCAAGATGCAGCTAAAAATTATTATTCATTTCAAAGCTGGTGGAGCTTGGTATAGATGGCCTAATACAATGAGAACCACACACTACTACTATGCCAAAAATTATTTTCCAGGCAAGATGCAGCTAGAAATTATTATTAATATCAAAAATGGTGGAGCTTGGTATAGATGGCCTAATACAATGAGTACCACACACTGCTAATATGCCCAAAATTATTTTACAGGCAAGATGCAGCTAAAAATTATTATTAATTTCAAAGCTGGTGGACCTTGGTATAGATGGCCTAATACAATGAGTACCACACACTACTACTATGCCCAAAATTATTTGTCAGGCAAGATGCAGCTAAAAATTATTATTAATTTCAAATCTGGTGAAGCTTGGTATAGATGGCCTAATACAATGAGTACCACACACTGCTAATATGCCCAAAATTATTTTACAGGCAAGATGCAGCTAAAAATTATTATTAATTTCAAAGCTGGTGGAGCTTGGTATAGATGGCCTACTACAATGAGTACCACACACTGCTAATATGCCCAAAATTATTTTACAGGCAAGATGCAGCTAAAAATTATTATTAATTTCAAAGCTGGTGGAGCTTGGTATAGATGGCCTAATACAATGAGTACCACACACTACTACTATGCCTAAAATTATTTTACAGGCAAGATGCAGCTAAAAATTATTATTAATTTCAAAACTGGTGGAGCGTGGTATAGATGGCCTAATACAATGAGTACCACACACTACTACTATGCCCAAAATTATTTTCCAGTCAAGATGCAGCTAAAAATTATTATTAATTTCAAAACTGGTCTAGCTTGGTATAGGTGGCCTAATACAATGAGTACCACACACTGCTACTATGCCCAAAATTATTTTCCAGGCAAGATGCAGCTAAAAAAATATTAGCAATTTGAAAGCTGGTGGAGCTTAGTATAGGTGGCATAATAGAATGAGTACCACACACTGCTAATATGCCCAAAATTATTTTACAGGCAAGATGCAGCTAACAATTATTATTCATTTCAAAGCTGGTGGAGATTGGTATAGATGGCCTAATACAATGAGAACCACACACTACTACTATGCCAAAAATTATTTTCCAGGCAAGATGCAGCTAGAAATTATTATTAATATCAAAAATGGTGGAGCTTGGTATAGATGGCCTAATACAATGAGTACCACACACTGGTAATATGCCCAAAATTATTTTACAGGCAAGATGCAGCTAAAAATTATTATTAATTTCAAAGCTGGTGGACCTTGGTATAGATGGCCTAATACAATGAGTACCACACATTACTACTATGCCCAAAATTATTTGTCAGGCAAGATGCAGCTAAAAATTATTATTAATTTCAAATCTGGTGAAGCTTGGTATAGATGGCCTAATACAATGAGTACCACACACTGCTAATATGCCCAAAATTATTTTACAGGCAAGATGCAGCTAAAATTATTATTAATTTCAAAGCTGGTGGAGCTTGGTATAGATGGCCTAATACAATGAGTACCACACACTGCTAATATGCCCAAAATTATTTTACAGGCAAGATGCAGCTAAAAATTATTATTAATTTCAAAGCTGGTGGAGCTTGGTATAGATGGCCTAATACAATGAGTACCACACACTACTACTATGCCCAAAATTATTTTACAGGCAAGATGCAGCTAAAAATTATTATTAATTTCAAAGCTGGTGGAGCTTGGTATAGATGGCCTAATACAATGAGTACCACACACTACTACTATGCCCAAAATTATTTTCCAGTCAAGATGCAGCTAAAAATTATTATTAATTTCAAAACTGGTGGAGCTTGGTATAGGTGGCCTAATACAATGAGTACCACACACTGCTACTATGCCCAAAATTATTTTCCAGGCAAGATGCAGCTAAAAAAATATTAGCAATTTGAAAGCTGGTGGAGCTTAGTATAGATGGCCTAATAGAATGAGTACCACACACTGCTAATATGCCCAAAATTATTTTACAGGCAAGATGCAGCTAAAAATTATTATTAATTTCAAAGCTGGTGGAGCTTGGTATAGATGGCCTAATACAATGAGTACCACACACTGCTACTATGCCCAAAATTATTTTCCAGGCAAGATGCAGCTAAAAATTATTATTAATTTCAAAGTTGGTGGAGCTTGGTATAGATGGCCTAATACAATGAGAACCACACACTACTACTATGCCAAAAATTATTTTCCAGGCAAGATGCAGCTAGAAATTATTATTAATATCAAAAATGGTAGAGCTTGGTATAGATGGCCTAATACAATGAGTACCACACACTGCTAATATGCCCAAAATTATTTTACAGGCAAGATGCAGCTAAAAATTATTATTAATTTCAAAGCTGGTGGACCTTGGTATAGATGGCCTAATACAATGAGTACCACACACTACTACTATGCCCAAAATTATTTTACAGGCAAGATGCAGCTAAAAATTATTATTAATTTCAAAACTGGTGGAGCGTGGTATAGATGGCCTAATACAATGAGTACCACACACTACTACTATGCCCAAAATTATTTTCCAGTCAAGATGCAGCTAAAAATTATTATTAATTTCAAAACTGGTCTAGCTTGGTATAGGTGGCCTAATACAATGAGTACCACACACTGCTACTATGCCCAAAATTATTTTCCAGGCAAGATGCAGCTAAAAAAATATTAGCAATTTGAAAGCTGGTGGAGCTTAGTATAGGTGGCCTAATAGAATGAGTACCACACACTGCTAATATGCCCAAAATTATTTTACAGGCAAGATGCAGCTAACAATTATTATTCATTTCAAAGCTGGTGGAGATTGGTATAGATGGCCTAATACAATGAGAACCACACACTACTACTATGCCAAAAATTATTTTCCAGGCAAGATGCAGCTAGAAATTATTATTAATATCAAAAATGGTGGAGCTTGGTATAGATGGCCTAATACAATGAGTACCACACACTGGTAATATGCCCAAAATTATTTTACAGGCAAGATGCAGCTAAAAATTATTATTAATTTCAAAGCTGGTGGACCTTGGTATAGATGGCCTAATACAATGAGTACCACACATTACTACTATGCCCAAAATTATTTGTCAGGCAAGATGCAGCTAAAAATTATTATTAATTTCAAATCTGGTGAAGCTTGGTATAGATGGCCTAATACAATGAGTACCACACACTGCTAATATGCCCAAAATTATTTTACAGGCAAGATGCAGCTAAAATTATTATTAATTTCAAAGCTGGTGGAGCTTGGTATAGATGGCCTAATACAATGAGTACCACACACTGCTAATATGCCCAAAATTATTTTACAGGCAAGATGCAGCTAAAAATTATTATTAATTTCAAAGCTGGTGGAGCTTGGTATAGATGGCCTAATACAATGAGTACCACACACTACTACTATGCCCAAAATTATTTTACAGGCAAGATGCAGCTAAAAATTATTATTAATTTCAAAGCTGGTGGAGCTTGGTATAGATGGCCTAATACAATGAGTACCACACACTACTACTATGCCCAAAATTATTTTCCAGTCAAGATGCAGCTAAAAATTATTATTAATTTCAAAACTGGTGGAGCTTGGTATAGGTGGCCTAATACAATGAGTACCACACACTGCTACTATGCCCAAAATTATTTTCCAGGCAAGATGCAGCTAAAAAAATATTAGCAATTTGAAAGCTGGTGGAGCTTAGTATAGATGGCCTAATAGAATGAGTACCACACACTGCTAATATGCCCAAAATTATTTTACAGGCAAGATGCAGCTAAAAATTATTATTAATTTCAAAGCTGGTGGAGCTTGGTATAGATGGCCTAATACAATGAGTACCACACACTGCTACTATGCCCAAAATTATTTTCCAGGCAAGATGCAGCTAAAAATTATTATTAATTTCAAAGTTGGTGGAGCTTGGTATAGATGGCCTAATACAATGAGAACCACACACTACTACTATGCCAAAAATTATTTTCCAGGCAAGATGCAGCTAGAAATTATTATTAATATCAAAAATGGTAGAGCTTGGTATAGATGGCCTAATACAATGAGTACCACACACTGCTAATATGCCCAAAATTATTTTACAGGCAAGATGCAGCTAAAAATTATTATTAATTTCAAAGCTGGTGGACCTTGGTATAGATGGCCTAATACAATGAGTACCACACACTACTACTATGCCCAAAATTATTTGTCAGGCAAGATGCAGCTAAAAATTATTATTAATTTCAAATCTGGTGAAGCTTGGTATAGATGGCCTAATACAATGAGTACCACACACTGCTAATATGCCCAAAATTATTTTCCAGGCAAGATGCAGCTAAAAATTATTATTAATTTCAAAGCTGGTGGACCTTGGTATAGATGGCCTAATACAATGAGTACCACACACTACTACTATGCCCAAAATTATTTGTCAGGCAAGATGCAGCTAAAAATTATTATTAATTTCAAATCTGGTGAAGCTTGGTATAGATGGCCTAATACAATGAGTACCACACACTACTACTATGCCCAAAATTATTTTACAGGCAAGATGCAGCTAAAAATTATTATTAATTTCAAAGCTGGTGGAGCTTGGTATAGATGGCCTAATACAATGAGTACCACACACTACTACTATGCCCAAAATTATTTTCCAGTCAAGATGCAGCTGAAAATTATTATTAATTTCAAAACTGGTGGAGCTTGGTATAGGTGGCCTAATACAATGAGTACCACACACTGCTACTATGCCCAAAATAATTTTCCAGGCAAGATGCAGCTAAAAAAATATTAGCAATTTGAAAGCTGGTGGAGCTTAGTATAGGTGGCCTAATAGAATGAGTACCACACACTGCTAATATGCCCAAAATTATTTTACAGGCAAGATGCAGCTAAAAATTATTATTCATTTCAAAGCTGGTGGAGCTTGGTATAGATGGCCTAATACAATGAGAACCACACACTACTACTATGCCAAAAATTATTTTCCAGGCAAGATGCAGCTAGAAATTATTATTAATATGAAAAATGGTGGAGCTTGGTATAGATGGCCTAATACAATGAGTACCACACACTGCTAATATGCCCAAAATTATTTTCCAGGCAAGATGCAGCTAAAAATTATTATTAATTTCAAAGCTGGTGGACCATGGTATAGATGGCCTAATACAATGAGTACCCCACACTACTACTATGCCCAAAATTATTTGTCAGGCAAGATGCAGCTAAAAATTATTATTAATTTCAAATCTGGTGAAGCTTGGTATAGATGGCCTAATACAATGAGTACCACACACTGCTAATATGCCCAAAATTATTTTACAGGCAAGATGCAGCTAAAAATTATTATTAATTTCAAAGCTGGTGGAGCTTGGTATAGATGGCCTAATACAATGAGTACCACACACTACTACTATGCCCAAAATTATTTTACAGGCAAGATGCAGCTAAAAATTATTATTAATTTCAAAACTGGTGGAGCTTGGTATAGATGGCCTAATACAATGAGTACCACACACTACTACTATGCCCAAAATTATTTTCCAGTCAAGATGCAGCTAAAAATTATTATTAATTTCAAAACTGGTGGAGCTTGGTATAGGTGGCCTAATACAATGAGTACCACACACTGCTACTATGCCCAAAATTATTTTCCAGGCAAGATGCAGCTAAAAAAATATTAGCAATTTGAAAGCTGGTGGAGCTTAGTATAGGTGGCCTAATAGAATGAGTACCACACACTGCTAATATGCCCAAAATTATTTTACAGGCAAGATGCAGCTAAAAATTATTATTCATTTCAAAGCTGGTGGAGCTTGGTATAGATGGCCTAATACAATGAGAACCACACACTACTACTATGCCAAAAATTATTTTCCAGGCAAGATGCAGCTAGAAATTATTATTAATATCAAAAATGGTGGAGCTTGGTATAGATGGCCTAATGCAATGAGTACCACACACTGCTAATATGCCCAAAATTATTTTACAGGCAAGATGCAGCTAAAAATTATTATTAATTTCAAAGCTGGTGGACCTTGGTATAGATGGCCTAATACAATGAGTACCACACACTACTACTATGCCCAAAATTATTTGTCAGGCAAGATGCAGCTAAAAATTATTATTAATTTCAAATCTGGTGAAGCTTGGTATAGATGGCCTAATACAATGAGTACCACACACTGCTAATATGCCCAAAATTATTTTCCAGTCAAGAGGCAGCTAAAAATTATTATTAATTTCAAAACTGGTGGAGCTTGGTATAGGTGGCCTAATACAATGAGTACCACACACTGCTACTATGCCCAAAATTATTTTCCAGGCAAGATGCAGCTAAAAAAATATTAGCAATTTGAAAGCTGGTGGAGCTTAGTATAGATGGCCTAATAGAATGAGTACCACACACTGCTAATATGCCCAAAATTATTTTACAGGCAAGATGCAGCTAAAAATTATTATTAATTTCAAAGCTGGTGGAGCTTGGTATAGATGGCCTAATACAATGAGTACCACACACTGCTACTATGCCCAAAATTATTTTCCAGGCAAGATGCAGCTAAAAATTATTATTAATTTCAAAGTTGGTGGAGCTTGGTATAGATGGCCTAATACAATAAGAACCACACACTACTACTATGCCAAAAATTATTTTCCAGGCAAGATGCAGCTAGAAATTATTATTAATATCAAAAATGGTAGAGCTTGGTATAGATGGCCTAATACAATGAGTACCACACACTGCTAATATGCCCAAAATTATTTTACAGGCAAGATGCAGCTAAAAATTATTATTAATTTCAAAGCTGGTGGACCTTGGTATAGATGGCCTAATACAATGAGTACCCCACACTACTACTATGCCCAAAATTATTTGTCAGGCAAGATGCAGCTAAAAATTATTATTAATTTCAAATCTGGTGAAGCTTGGTATAGATGGCCTAATACAATGAGTACCACACACTGCTAATATGCCCAAAATTATTTTCCAGGCAAGATGCAGCTAAAAATTATTATTAATTTCAAAGCTGGTGGACCTTGGTATAGATGGCCTAATACAATGAGTACCGCACACTACTACTATGCCCAAAATTATTTGTCAGGCAAGATGCAGCTAAAAATTATTATTAATTTCAAATCTGGTGAAGCTTGGTATAGATAGCCTAATACAATGAGTACCACACACTGCTAATATGCCCAAAATTATTTTACAGGCAAGATGCAGCTAAAAATTATTATTAATTTCAAAGCTGGTGGACCTTGGTATAGATGGCCTAATACAATGAGTACCACACACTACTACTGTGCCCAAAATTATTTTCCAGGCAAGATGCTGCTAAAAAGTATTATTAATTTCAAAGCTGGTGGAGCTTGGTATAGATGGCCTAATACAATGAGCACCATACACTGCTAATATGCCCAAAATTATTTTACAGGCAAGATGCAGCTAAAAATTATTATTAATTTCAAAGCTGGTGGAGCTTGGTATAGATGGCCTAATACAATGAGTACCACACACTACTACCATGCCCAAAATTATTTTCCAAGCAAGATGCAGCTAAAAATTATTACTAATTTCAAAACTGGTGGAGCTTGGTATAGATGGCCTAATACAATGAGTACCACACACTGCTAATATGCCCAAAATTATTTTACAGGCAAGATGCAGCTAAAAATTATTATTAATTTCAAAGCTGGTGGAGCTTGGTATAGATGGCCTAATACAATGAGTACCATACACTGCTAATATGCCCAAAATTATTTTACAGGCAAGATGCAGCTAAAAATTATTACTAATTTCAAAGCTGGTGGAGCTTGGTATAGATGGCCTAATACAATGAGTACCACACACTACTACCATGCCCAAAATTATTTTCCAGGCAAGATGCAGCTAAAAATTATTACTAATTTCAAAACTGGTGGAGCTTGGTATAGATGGCCTAATACAATGAGTACCACACACTGCTAATATGCCCAAAATTATTTTACAGGCAAGATGCAGCAAAAATTATTATTAATTTCAAAGCTGGTGGAGCTTGGTATAGATGGCCTAATACAATGAGTACCACACACTACTACTATGCCCAAAATTATTTGTCAGGCAAGATGCAGCTAAAAATTATTATTAATTTCAAAGCTGGTGGAGCTTGGTATAGATGGCCTAATACAATGAGTACCACACATTGCTAATATGCCCAAAATTATTTTACAGGCAAGATGCCGCTAAAAATTATTATTAATTTCAAAGCTGGTGGAGCTTGGTATAGATGGCCTAATACAATGAGTACCACACACTACTACTATGCCCAAAATTATTTTCCAGTCAAGATGCAACTAAAAATTATTATTAATTTCAAAACTGGTGGAGCTTGGTATAGGTGGCCTAATTCAATGAGTACCACACACTGCTACTATGCCCAAAATTATTTTCCAGGCAAGATGCAGCTAAAAAAATATTAGCAATTTGAAAGCTGGTGGAGCTTAGTATAGATGGCCTAATAGAATGAGTACCACACACTGCTAATATGCCCAAAATTATTTTACAGGCAAGATGCAGCTAAATATTATTATTAATTTCAAAGCTTGTGGAGCTTGGTATAGATGACCTAATACAATGAGTACCACACACTACTACTATGCCCAAAATTATTTTCCAGGCAAGATGCAGCTAAAAATTATTACTAATTTCAAAACTGGTGGAGCTTGGTATAGATGGCCTAATAAAATGAGTACCACACACTGCTAATATGCCCAAAATTATTTTACAGGCAAGATGCAGCTAAAAATTATTAGTAGTTTGAAAGCTGGTGGAGCTTAGTATAGATGGCCTAATAGAATGAGTACCATACACTGCTAATATGCCCAAAATTATTTTACAGGCAAGATGCAGCTAAAAATTATTATTAATTTCAAAGCTGGTGGAGCTTGGTATAGATGGCCTAATACAATGAGTACCACACACTGCTACTATGCCCAAAATTATTTTCCAGGCAAGATGCAGCTAAAAATTATTATTCATTTCAAAGCTGGTGGAGCTTGGTATAGATGGCCTAATACAATGAGAACCACACACTACTACTATGCCAAAAATTATTTTCCAGGCAAGATGCAGCTAGAAATTATTATTAATATCAAAAATGGTGGAGCTTGGTATAGATGGCCTAGTACAATGAGTACCACACACTGCTAATATGCCCAAAATTATTTTACAGGCAAGATGCAGCTAAAAATTATTATTAATTTCAAAGCTGGTGGACCTTGGTATAGATGGCCTAATACAATGAGTACCACACACTACTACTATGCCCAAAATTATTTGTCAGGCAAGATGCAGCTAAAAATTATTATTAATTTCAAATCTGGTGAAGCTTGGTATAGATGGCATAATACAATGAGTACCACACACTGCTAATATGCCCAAAATTATTTTACAGGCAAGATGCAGCTAAAAATTATTATTAATTTCAAAGCTGGTGGAGCTTGGTATAGATGGCCTAATACAATGAGTACCACACACTACTACTATGCCCAAAATTATTTTACAGGCAAGATGCAGCTAAAAATTATTATTAATTTCAAAGCTGGTGGAGCTTGGTATAGATGGCCTAATACAATGAGTACCACACACTACTACTATGCCCAAAATTATTTTCCAGTCAAGATGCAGCTAAAAATTATTATTAATTTCAAAACTGGTGGAGCTTGGTATAGGTGGCCTAATACAATGAGTACCACACACTGCTACTATGCCCAAAATTATTTTCCAGGCAAGATGCAGCTAAAAAAATATTAGCAATTTGAAAGCTGGTGGAGCTTAGTATAGGTGGCCTAATAGAATGAGTTCCACACACTGCTAATATGCCCAAAATTATTTTACAGGCAAGATGCAGCTAAAAATTATTATTCATTTCAAAGCTGGTGGAGCTTGGTATAGATGGCCTAATACAATGAGAACCACACACTACTACTATGCCAAAAATTATTTTCCAGGCAAGATGCAGCTAGAAATTATTATTAATATCAAAAATGGTGGAGCTTGGTATAGATGGCCTAATACAATGAGTACCACACACTGCTAATATGCCGAAAATTATTTTACAGGCAAGATGCAGCTAAAAATTATTATTAATTTCAAAGCTGGTGGAGCTTGGTATAGATGGCCTAATACAATGAGTACCACACACTGCTACTATGCCCAAAATTATTTTCCAGGCAAGATGCAGCTAAAAATTATTATTAATTTCAAAGTTGGTGGAGCTTGGTATAGATGGCCTAATACAATGAGAACCACACACTACTACTATGCCAAAAATTATTTTCCAGGCAAGATGCAGCTAGAAATTATTATTAATATCAAAAATGGTAGAGCTTGGTATAGATGGCCTAATACAATGAGTACCACACACTGCTAATATGCCCAAAATTATTTTACAGGCAAGATGCAGCTAAAAATTATTATTAATTTCAAAGCTGGTGGACCTTGGTATAGATGGCCTAATACAATGAGTACCCCACACTACTACTATGACCAAAATTATTTGTCAGGCAAGATGCAGCTAAAAATTATTATTAATTTCAAATCTGGTGAAGCTTGGTATAGATGGCCTAATAGAATGAGTACCACACACTGCTAATATGCCCAAAATTATTTTCCAGGCAAGATGCAGCTAAAAATTATTGTTAATTTCAAAGCTGGTGGACCTTGGTATAGATGGCCTAATACAATGAGTACCCCACACTACTACTATGCCCAAAATTATTTGTCAGGCAAGATGCAGCTAAAAATTATTATTAATTTCAAATCTGGTGAAGCTTGGTATAGATGGCCTAATACAATGAGTACCACACACTGCTAATATGCCCAAAATTATTTTACAGGCAAGATGCAGCTAAAAATTATTATTAATTTCAAAGCTGGTGGACCTTGGCATAGATGGCCTAATACAATGAGTACCATACACTACTACTATGCCCAAAATTATTTTCCAGGCAAGATGCAGCTAAAAAGTATTATTAATTTCAAAGCTGGTGGAGCTTGGTATAGATGGCCTAATACAATGAGTACCATACACTGCTAATATGCCCAAAATTATTTTACAGGCAAGATGCAGCTAAAAATTATTACTAATTTCAAAACTGGTGGAGCTTGGTATAGATGGCCTAATACAATGAGTACCACACACTGCTAATATGCCCAAAATTATTTTACAGGCAAGATGCAGCTAAAAATTATTATTAATTTCAAAGCTGGTGGAGCTTGGTATAGATGGCCTAATACAATGAGTACCATACACTGCTAATATGCCCAAAATTATTTTACAGGCAAGATGCAGCTAAAAATTATTACTAATTTCAAAGCTGGTGGAGCTTGGTATAGATGGCCTAATACAATGAGTACCACACACTACTACCATGCCCAAAATTATTTTCCAGGCAAGATGCAGCTAAAAATTATTACTAATTTCAAAACTGGTGGAGCTTGGTATAGATGGCCTAATACAATGAGTACCACACACTGCTAATATGCCCAAAATTATTTTACAGGCAAGATGAAGCAAAAATTATTATTAATTTCAAAGCTGGTGGAGCTTGGTATAGATGGCCTAATACAATGAGTACCACACACTACTACTATGCCCAAAATTATTTGTCAGGCAAGATGCAGCTAAAAATTATTATTAATTTCAAATCTGGTGAAGCTTGGTATAGATGGCCTAATACAATGAGTACCACACACTGCTAATATGCCCAAAATTATTTTACAGGCAAGATGCAGCTAAAAATTATTATTAATTTCAAAGCTGGTGGAGCTTGGTATAGATGGCCTAATACAATGAGTACCACACATTGCTAATATGCCCAAAATTATTTTACAGGCAAGATGCCGCTAAAAATTATTATTAATTTCAAAGCTGGTGGAGCTTGGTATAGATGGCCTAATACAATGAGTACCACACACTACTACTATGCCCAAAATTATTTTCCAGTCAAGATGCAGCTAAAAATTATTATTAATTTCAAAACTGGTGGAGCTTGGTATAGGTGGCCTAATTCAATGAGTACCACACACTGCTACTATGCCCAAAATTATTTTCCAGGCAAGATGCAGCTAAAAAAATATTAGCAATTTGAAAGCTGGTGGAGCTTAGTATAGATGGCCTAATAGAATGAGTAAAACACACTGCTAATATGCCCAAAATTATTTTACAGGCAAGATGCAGCTAAATATTATTATTAATTTCAAAGCTTGTGGAGCTTGGTATAGATGACCTAATACAATGAGTACCACACACTACTACTATGCCCAAAATTATTTTCCAGGCAAGATGCAGCTAAAAATTATTACTAATTTCAAAACTGGTGGAGCTTGGTATAGATGGCCTAATAAAATGAGTACCACACACTGCTAATATGCCCAAAATTATTTTACAGGCAAGATGCAGCTAAAAATTATTAGTAGTTTGAAAGCTGGTGGAGCTTAGTATAGATGGCCTAATAGAATGAGTACCATACACTGCTAATATGCCCAAAATTATTTTACAGGCAAGATGCAGCTAAAAATTATTATTAATTTCAAAGCTGGTGGAGCTTGGTATAGATGGCCTAATACAATGAGTACCACACACTGCTACTATGCCCAAAATTATTTTCCAGGCAAGATGCAGCTAAAAATTATTATTAATTTCAAAGTTGGTGGAGCTTGGTATAGATGGCCTAATACAATGAGAACCACACCCTACTACTATGCCAAAAATTATTTTCCAGGCAAGATGCAGCTAGAAATTATTATTAATATCAAAAATGGTGGAGCTTGGTATAGATGGCCTAATACAATGAGTACCACACACTGCTAATATGCCCAAAATTATTTTACAGGCAAGATGCAGCTAAAAATTATTATTAATTTCAAAGCTGGTGGACCTTGGTATAGATGGCCTAATACAATGAGTACCCCACACTACTACTATGCCCAAAATTATTTGTCAGGCAAGATGCAGCTAAAAATTATTATTAATTTCAAATCTGGTGAAGCTTGGTATAGATGGCCTAATACAATGAGTACCACACACTGCTAATATGCCCAAAATTATTTTACAGGCAAGATGCAGCTAAAAATTATTATTAATTTCAAAGCTGGTGGACCTTGGTATAGATGGCCTAATACAATGAGTACCCCACACTACTACTATGCCCAAAATTATTTGTCAGGCAAGATGCAGCTAAAAATTATTATTAATTTCAAATCTGGTGAAGCTTGGTATAGATGGCCTAATACAATGAGTACCACACACTGCTAATATGCCCAAAATTATTTTACAGGCAAGATGCAGCTAAAAATTATTATTAATTTCAAAGCTGGTGGACCTTGGTATAGATGGCCTAATACAATGAGTACCACACACTGCTACTATGCCCAAAATTATTTTCCAGGCAAGATGCAGCTAAAAATTATTATTAATTTCAAAGTTGGTGGAGCTTGGTATAGATGGCCTAATACAATGAGAACCACACCCTACTACTATGCCAAAAATTATTTTCCAGGCAAGATGCAGCTAGAAATTATTATTAATATCAAAAATGGTGGAGCTTGGTATAGATGGCCTAATACAATGAGTACCACACACTGCTAATATGCCCAAAATTATTTTACAGGCAAGATGCAGCTAAAAATTATTATTAATTTCAAAGCTGGTGGACCTTGGTATAGATGGCCTAATACAATGAGTACCCCACACTACTACTATGCCCAAAATTATTTGTCAGGCAAGATGCAGCTAAAAATTATTATTAATTTCAAATCTGGTGAAGCTTGGTATAGATGGCCTAATACAATGAGTACCACACACTGCTAATATGCCCAAAATTATTTTACAGGCAAGATGCAGCTAAAAATTATTATTAATTTCAAAGCTGGTGGACCTTGGTATAGATGGCCTAATACAATGAGTACCCCACACTACTACTATGCCCAAAATTATTTGTCAGGCAAGATGCAGCTAAAAATTATTATTAATTTCAAATCTGGTGAAGCTTGGTATAGATGGCCTAATACAATGAGTACCACACACTGATAATATGCCCAAAATTATTTTACAGGCAAGATGCAGCTAAAAATTATTATTAATTTCAAAGCTGGTGGACCTTGGTATAGATGGCCTAATACAATGAGTACCACACACTACTACTATGCCCAAAATTATTTTCCAGGCAAGATGCAGCTAAAAAGTATTATTAATTTCAAAGCTGGTGGAGCTTGATATAGATGGCCTAATACAATGAGTACCATACACTGCTAATATGCCCAAAATTATTTTACAGGCAAGATGCAGCTAAAAATTATTATTAATTTCAAAGCTGGTGGAGCTTGGTATAGATGGCCTAATACAATGAGTACCACACAATACTACCATGCCCAAAATTATTTTCCAAGCAAGATGCAGCTAAAAATTATTACTAATTTCAAAACTGGTGGAGCTTGGTATAGATGGCCTAATACAATGAGTACCACACACTGCTAATATGCCCAAAATTGTTTTACAGGCAAGATGCAGCTAAAAATTATTATTAATTTCAAAGCTGGTGGAGCTTGGTATAGATGGCCTAATACAATGAGTACCATACACTGCTAATATGCCCAAAATTATTTTACAGGCAAGATGCAGCTAAAAATTATTACTAATTTCAAAGCTGGTGGAGCTTGGTATAGATGGCCTAATACAATGAGTACCACACACTACTACCATGCCCAAAATTATTTTCCAGGCAAGATGCAGCTAAAAATTTTTACTAATTTCAAAACTGGTGGAGCTTGGTATAGATGGCCTAATACAATGAGTACCACACACTGCTAATATGCCCAAAATTATTTTACAGGCAAGATGCAGCAAAAATTATTATTAATTTCAAAGCTGGTGGAGCTTGGTATAGATGGCCTAATACAATGAGTACCACACACTACTACTATGCCCAAAATTATTTGTCAGGCAAGATGCAGCTAAAAATTATTATTAATTTCAAATCTGGTGAAGCTTGGTATAGATGGCCTAATACAATGAGTACCACACACTGCTAATATGCCCAAAATTATTTTACAGGCAAGATGCAGCTAAAAATTATTATTAATTTCAAAGCTGGTGGACCTTGGTATAGATGGCCTAATACAATGAGTACCCCACACTACTACTATGCCCAAAATTATTTGTCAGGCAAGATGCAGCTAAAAATTATTATTAATTTCAAATCTGGTGAAGCTTGGTATAGATGGCCTAATACAATGAGTACCACACACTGCTAATATGCCCAAAATTATTTTACAGGCAAGATGCAGCTAAAAATTATTATTAATTTCAAAGCTGGTGGACCTTGGTATAGATGGCCTAATACAATGAGTACCACACACTGCTACTATGCCCAAAATTATTTTCCAGGCAAGATGCAGCTAAAAATTATTATTAATTTCAAAGTTGGTGGAGCTTGGTATAGATGGCCTAATACAATGAGAACCACACCCTACTACTATGCCAAAAATTATTTTCCAGGCAAGATGCAGCTAGAAATTATTATTAATATCAAAAATGGTGGAGCTTGGTATAGATGGCCTAATACAATGAGTACCACACACTGCTAATATGCCCAAAATTATTTTACAGGCAAGATGCAGCTAAAAATTATTATTAATTTCAAAGCTGGTGGACCTTGGTATAGATGGCCTAATACAATGAGTACCCCACACTACTACTATGCCCAAAATTATTTGTCAGGCAAGATGCAGCTAAAAATTATTATTAATTTCAAATCTGGTGAAGCTTGGTATAGATGGCCTAATACAATGAGTACCACACACTGCTAATATGCCCAAAATTATTTTACAGGCAAGATGCAGCTAAAAATTATTATTAATTTCAAAGCTGGTGGACCTTGGTATAGATGGCCTAATACAATGAGTACCCCACACTACTACTATGCCCAAAATTATTTGTCAGGCAAGATGCAGCTAAAAATTATTATTAATTTCAAATCTGGTGAAGCTTGGTATAGATGGCCTAATACAATGAGTACCACACACTGCTAATATGCCCAAAATTATTTTACAGGCAAGATGCAGCTAAAAATTATTATTAATTTCAAAGCTGGTGGACCTTGGTATAGATGGCCTAATACAATGAGTACCACACACTACTACTATGCCCAAAATTATTTTCCAGGCAAGATGCAGCTAAAAAGTATTATTAATTTCAAAGCTGGTGGAGCTTGATATAGATGGCCTAATACAATGAGTACCATACACTGCTAATATGCCCAAAATTATTTTACAGGCAAGATGCAGCTAAAAATTATTATTAATTTCAAAGCTGGTGGAGCTTGGTATAGATGGCCTAATACAATGAGTACCACACAATACTACCATGCCCAAAATTATTTTCCAAGCAAGATGCAGCTAAAAATTATTACTAATTTCAAAACTGGTGGAGCTTGGTATAGATGGCCTAATACAATGAGTACCACACACTGCTAATATGCCCAAAATTGTTTTACAGGCAAGATGCAGCTAAAAATTATTATTAATTTCAAAGCTGGTGGAGCTTGGTATAGATGGCCTAATACAATGAGTACCATACACTGCTAATATGCCCAAAATTATTTTACGGGCAAGATGCAGCTAAAAATTATTACTAATTTCAAAGCTGGTGGAGCTTGGTATAGATGGCCTAATACAATGAGTACCACACACTACTACCATGCCCAAAATTATTTTCCAGGCAAGATGCAGCTAAAAATTTTTACTAATTTCAAAACTGGTGGAGCTTGGTATAGATGGCCTAATACAATGAGTACCACACACTGCTAATATGCCCAAAATTATTTTACAGGCAAGATGCAGCAAAAATTATTATTAATTTCAAAGCTGGTGGAGCTTGGTATAGATGGCCTAATACAATGAGTACCACACACTACTACTATGCCCAAAATTATTTGTCAGGCAAGATGCAGCTAAAAATTATTATTAATTTCAAATCTGGTGAAGCTTGGTATAGATGGCCTAATACAATGAGTACCACACACTGCTAATATGCCCAAAATTATTTTACAGGCAAGATGCAGCTAAAAATTATTATTAATTTCAAAGCTGGTGGAGCTTGGTATAGATGGCCTAATACAATGAGTACCACACATTGCTAATATGCCCAAAATTATTTTACAGGCAAGATGCCGCTAAAAATTATTATTAATTTCAAAGCTGGTGGTGCTTGGTATAGATGGCCTAATACAATGAGTACCACACACTACTACTATGCCCAAAATTATTTTCCAGTCAAGATGCAGCTAAAAATTATTATTAATTTCAAAACTGGGGGAGTTTGGTATAGGTGGCCTAATTCAATGAGTACCACACACTGCTACTATGCCCAAAATTATTTTCCAGGCAAGATGCAGCTAAAAAAATATTAGCAATTTGAAAGCTGGTGGAGCTTAGTATAGATGGCCTAATAGAATGAGTACCACACACTGCTAATATGCCCAAAATTATTTTACAGGCAAGATGCAGCTAAATATTATTATTAATTTCAAAGCTTGTGGAGCTTGGTATAGATGACCCAATACAATGAGTACCACACACTACTACTATGCCCAAAATTATTTTCCAGGCAAGATGCAGCTAAAAATTATTACTAATTTCAAAACTGGTGGAGCTTGGTATAGATGGCCTAATAAAATGAGTACCACACACTGCTAATATGCCCAAAATTATTTTACAGGCAAGATGCAGCTAAAAATTATTAGTAGTTTGAAAGCTGGTGGAGCTTAGTATAGATGGCCTAATAGAATGAGTACCATACACTGCTAATATGCCCAAAATTATTTTACAGGCAAGATGCAGCTAAAAATTATTATTAATTTCAAAGCTGGTGGAGCTTGGTATAGATGGCCTAATACAATGAGTACCACACACTGCTACTATGCCCAAAATTATTTTCCAGGCAAGATGCAGCTAAAAATTATTATTAATTTCAAAGTTGGTGGAGCTTGGTATAGATGGCCTAATACAATGAGAACCACACCCTACTACTATGGCAAAAATTATTTTCCAGGCAAGATGCAGCTAGAAATTATTATTAATATCAAAAATGGTGGAGCTTGGTATAGATGGCCTAATACAATGAGTACCACACACTGCTAATATGCCCAAAATTATTTTACAGGCAAGATGCAGCTAAAAATTATTATTAATTTCAAAGCTGGTGGACCTTGGTATAGATGGCCTAATACAATGAATACCCCACACTACTACTATGCCCAAAATTATTTGTCAGGCAAGATGCAGCTAAAAATTATTATTAATTTCAAATCTGGTGAAGCTTGGTATAGATGGCCTAATACAATGAGTACCACACACTGCTAATATGCCCAAAATTATTTGACAGGCAAGATGCAGCTAAAAATTATTATTAATTTCAAAGCTGGTGGACCTTGGTATAGATGGCCTAATACAATGAGTACCACACACTGCTACTATGCCCAAAATTATTTTCCAGGCAAGATGCAGCTAAAAATTATTATTAATTTCAAAGCTGGTGGAGCTTGGTATAGATGGCCTAATACAATGAGTACCACACACTACTACCATGCCCAAAATTATTTTCCAGGCAAGATGCAGCTAAAAATTATTACTAATTTCAAAACTGGTGGAGCTTTGTATAGATGGCCTAATACAATGAGTACCACACACTGCTAATATGCCCAAAATTATTTTACAGGCAAGATGCAGCTAAAAATTATTATTAATTTCAAAGCTGGTGGAGCTTGGTATAGATGGCCTAATACAATGAGTACCACACACTGCTACTATGCCCAAAAGGTTTTACTTGGCTAGGTACCGTAAAAAATTTGTATTACATACACAGGTGGTGTAGCTTGCAACACAGATAGGCTACTCCACTGACTAACACACTCTGCAAGAGGCCCAAAATGATTTGCTTAGCTAGATTTAGCCAAATGCTGTGAAAAACACTTGCACAGCACTAAAACATACCTGCCTAGCAAAAAGTGATAAGAACTGATGTAACCCAGCCCTGAAAAGGGCTGGAATTACAACTAGTCACTACTCCCAACCCATCTGTCGATTTAAGAGCACAGACCTGCCTGCTAAAAGTGCTAGGAACTGCTGTAACCTAGCCCTCAAAAGGGCTGCAATTACAAATTAGTCCCTACTCCCTAAACCTTTCTGTCTATTTAAGAGAAAATTTGCTTGCAATTCAGTTACACAATATAGCGCTAACAACAGCAGCGGTGCCGTCTAACACTCAGCTGCAGCAATGAGAAAATGGTGGCGACGGAGAAAATGGCTGGGTCTTATAGGGCAAGGACATGTGACATACACAGCCAATGACACATGCCCTTGCTTATGTGAAAAAAAGCACTTCGCTCCGTGTGTGCGCTGCTGATAGGCTGACAGATTGCACCTCCCCACTGCAAATGCAGGAAAGAGAAAAAAAAATGGAGATCTTCATTATTTCTGCAGAGATCCATCCCCTGCCCCTCCCCCCGCCCACTGTACACTTAAACTGCGTATTAACATTGATTATCAGCATTACTGTGAAAAAATCCAGTTATGATTTTGGTGCACGAACAGTTATTGAACATAACCTCGAACAGTCGGATTTTTTTCAAATCGTTCGGGTTCGTCGAACGGCTCGAACACCGCCCAAAACAGCTCGAATTTGAGATTGGCGAACAGTTCGAGTCGAACACCGCTCATCTCTACTCATAAAGGCTTCAGCAGTTGGACTAAGTGCAGGTCACTGTGTTCAAAGGGAATCTGTCAGCAGTGTTTTCTATGTTACCTGAGAGCAGTACAATATAGGGTGCAGAGAACCTGATTCCAGCGATGTGTCACTTATTGGGCTGCTTGGTGCAGTTTTGATAGAATCCCTATTTTCTCTGTTGTAGATGTAGCAGTGGTCAAAATGCTGAGTAGTGTCTAACCCCACACACACCCGATTGGCAGCTCTCTGAGTATATTATGCATTGTCAGCAAGTTGCCAATCAGTGGTAGAGGTGTGGTTACACAGATTAGCCTGACTGACCTGCTCATAAAACATAGTCCTCTAGTGTTAATCTGCTGATATAACATTGATTGTATTGAAACTACAGCACACAGCCTGATAAGTGATACATCCCTGGAATCAGGGTCTCTGCCCCTACATGATACTGCTCTCAGATAAAATAACAAAAATCTGCTGACAGATTCCCTTAATTGGAATCCAAGGAGTTATTTGTTTTTCCACCCTTTAATCCATATACAGGGACTTGGAATTTGATGCAAGGATTTTCAGGTTGCATACACTGTGTAGTTGCTGACTAGTAGCACTGGAATTGAACTGATCCAAGAGTCAGAATCAGAGAATAACATGACAATGGCAAAATTGATCTTGATCTCTAAGAGCAATGTTGAGATCAGGCCAGGTCAGAATCCCAAAGAGACAAACCATACCAAAAGCAAGAAAAAGCTCAAACAATCCATGTAGAAACCTAAAGCAGGAACAAAACTTTTTACTCAAATAGTCAAACAAGAATCAGGTTAGAGTTCTGAGAAGGCAATTCAAAAAAGCGCACCAAATAATATCCTAGCCACAATAACTAGCATAGAGTAATAGTGTAGAAAATAGACTCACTGATTGGCTGCTGCACCAACCCCCTGATTGGCTGCTTGATATAACTCTTTGATTAGCTGGTCAGCCAGTCTAGGCATTCAAAATAGCTGGGCAGAAGAGTGCCCTGCTCATGCAAGAGGAGAGGTAAGTATGTCTCTAAAATTTTGTTTCTGATACAAAGTAAACAGAGTAAACAGACACATACAAATAAATATATGTATACTGTATATAATATATATATATATATATATATATATATACAGTATATATCAATTAGGAATCTCAAGATATTAATGGAATTCCTACACTTACATTCCTTGGTATGCTTTCATTGAAGTTACAAGTATTAGTGGTCATCTGAGGAATGTTCTTCCACACTGAATGCATTTAGGCATTCAGATTATCAAAATCTGCTGCTGATAGCTCTGTTTGCAATTCTCAACTAATGACGCCCTAGATGTGCTCGATGGAAGACACTGCAGGCCATGATAGGACGTTTAGGCCATGCAGTCAGCTCACAGTAGCACATGTAGCATGCGGCTTAGTATTGTTTTATCGAAAACAGAGAAATGACCGTACCACAATTTCCATGACCAAATCAATGTAACACTGAGCAGTGACTGAACCTGGTATGAAGACTAGAGGGATCCAGCAACCATACATTATGCCACCCCACTCCATAATCCCGGGAGTAGGATCGGTGTGATGTTTTCTCGTGAAGGCCTCTTCATGGCGTAGCCCAAATGGTCTCCAGACCAATCTCTATTATTGCATCCAAGACAAAAGCAGAACTCATCATTGAAGAGGATACACCTCTATTCCAACCTTGCTATCTTGCTCAATGCTATAATAGGCTTTGAGAGTAGTGGAGTTATGTCAATGGAACACCTGTAGATGGATGTCTGTCTTGCAGCCAAAGTCGCGCAAACACCTTCTGATGTCTTGTGTTGACACTGATTGAAGTTTGTTTTGCATGTTATATCCAATTTCACTTGCAGAAAAGAATGGGTCGCTAGACACCATTCTTCTAATCTGACTATTATATATACAGTATATCTATTCAGTGGGAGAAATAAGTATGGCATTGCTAATTAACCCCTTTACGACTAATGACGGACATACAGTGTCGGACTGGGGTGTCTGGGGCCCACAGGAGAAATTGATCCTCAGGGCCCACCTTACAGCTACGAGGGTCAGTCAATAAGTAATGCCTCCTATTTTTTTCTCCTTTTAATAGGCAAGAAATTCAAATGCAATTACATTGGTTGAAAACCACAACATTAACGATTAATTTGTCACTTTTCAATATAATCTCCATCCATTTCCACAGCCTTGGTCCACCGTTTAGCAAGGGCATGTATTCCAGCATGGTAAAAAGCATTCTTGGGACCCACCTTGCACAAACTTTTCTGTATCCCAGTTGTCCAATAATTTTCATCACACTGCCTTTACTGAGGCAGATAATGCCACACAATTCATCTGCAGTCACCCGGCGGTCACCACGAATGATGTCATCGACTCGCTGAATGTTGCTTGGAGTCACTGTGGTTACTGGCCTGCTACTCCGCATTTTTTCAGCCAACGGTGATGGCCCTTCAGCTGTGTTACAGCGACGAACCCATCATCTAACAGTACGGACATCCACTGTTGCATCACCGTACACATTTTTCAGTCTCTCATGAATTCGAATGGGCGTTTCACCTTCTGCATGCAAGAATTCAATCACAGAACGTTGTCTAATACGAACATCGATTTGCAAACGGATACAGTCCTGCCACCTGCTGGTGCAGGAAGTTGCAATTGCTGTGGATTGGAGAAGAAGGTTTGAGGAATTGTGCCAAATTCCAATATTTAACATAACTACCTTATTTAAGGAGAAAAAAAATAGGAGGCATTACTTATTGACTGACCCTCGTATGTGCAAATACCTGTTAGCCGTTATCCTTGCTATAGTGGAGAGTGGACTGTAAATCACAGGCGGCTCCTGCACATCTACAGTGCACCACTATAACTGGAATGTACAATTAGGGTAATTTGCATTAAAGGGGCTCTTTGGTTAAAACAAGTTACCACCGATCCATGGGATCCACAAGATCGGTGATCACTTATTGATCGTTTGCCTCCGAACATTGGAAAACGTAGCTATCGGAAGAATGGGGAAGTTTTATCCCCGACAGGACACTTATCCCCATTTTAAAATGCAGCAGCAGGTGGGATGTCTGATCACATCTCCATTCATTCTCTTTGGGTCTTCCAGAAAAAAAACAAGAACAGCGCTCGCAGCCACCGAGGGAATGAATGGATCAGTGGTCAAGTCGCACATGAGCTCCAGTCTAATGGGATAAAAACTCCACATTCTACCAGTCGGTGCAGGTCCCAGAACTCAGACCCCCACTAATCAATAATTTATCACTTATCCTGTGGGAGAGGTGATTACTTGTTTTCCCCGGAAAACCCCTGTGAGTGCATCTTGTTCCAAGTATTTAATCACTAATGGAAATAAAGAATCTTCTCCTAATTAATATCAGAGAGAACAAATGACCGCCATACACAACACAATCCACTATACCAACACCAATAGTACCACATACAAGGGAGAAATACTGCCACACCATGACTGGCTTACATATTACCACCACATAGTGCCCGAAAAATACCACATACAAGGGAGAAATACCACCACACCATGACCAGACCACATATTACCACCACACCGTGATCAGACCAGATAATAACAGCATACAGCGTCCAAATAATTTCCCCTAATTGCTCTGCCCCACCTTCTCCATCATTGTCATATCTCCCTCCTCCATCACCATTGCCATATCTCCCCCATCTCTTCCATCACCATTGCTATATCTCCCCCCACCTCTTCCAGCACCATTGCCATATCTCCCACCTCCTCCAGCATCATTGCTCTCCCTCTTCTTCCACCACCTTCTCCAGCACCATTGCTCTCCCTATTCTCCCCACCTGGTGCTGCACCATTGCTCTTCCTCTTCTCCCCCCACCTGCTCCAGCACCATTGCCATATCTCCCCCACCTCCTCCAGCACCATTGCCATATCTCCCCCACCTCCTCCAGCACCATTGCCATATCTCCCCCATCTTCTCCAGCACCATTGCCATATCACCCCCCACGTCCTCCAGCACCATTGCCATATCATCCCCAACCTCCTTCAGCACCATTGCCATATCTCCCCCACCTCCTCCAGCACCATTGACATATCATCCCCCAACTTCTCCAGCACCATTGCCATATCTTTCGCCCACCTCCTCCAGAACCATTGCCATATCTCCCCCGACCTCCTCCAGCACCATTGCCATATCTCCCCCCACCTCCTCCAGCACCATTTCTCTCCCTCTTCTTCCACCACCTTCTCCAGCACCATTGCTCTCCCTATTCTCCCCACCTGCTGCAGCACCATTTCTCTTCCTCTTCTCCCCCCACCTGCGCCAGCACCATCGCTCTAGCTAAAAAAAACAAAACCTGAAAACAACACTTACCCTGTCTGCTCGTTCCCCCGCAGCATCGTCCTCTGCTTCCTGCCCGGCATCTTTCTCCCTGAGAGTTGCCCGCGCTGCTTGATGACGACATCAAGCAGCGCGAGTCTGTGTCACGCAGGAAGCGCCAGGCAGGAACCACAGGACGGATCCCTCCGTTTCCGCTGCCATTTTCTCCTGTCAGTTGCGGAGCGGAGTGATTGCTCCGTGCCCGCCGCCACCGCACATGAGAGGGCAATCTGGCCATTGGTCCCCCGAGCCTGGGGGTCCAAGAATCAGGCCAGATTGCCCTCATCAGGCACACAGCAAGGGCCCCCCTCCACCTTTGGGGCCCGGTGCAGGTGCACCCGTGGCCATGTTAACCAGTGGGTCCCCGTGCATCCTGATCGGGGGCCCGCCGAGGACCCGGGCCCACCGGAGAATTATCCGGTGTCCCGGTGCCCCAGTCCGACACTGTGAACATAGCATGTCATGAGCGGGTGTCAGTTCCCACATCATGAAGTGCTATGTCCGTCATGGATTTAAATAGTCACTGTGTGTAAACACACATTGACAGTTCTGTGCTGACAGCTGTCACTGACAGCTGAGTGGCACAGGAAGAGGTGCGAGGATCCATCTCATCAGTCCCCACACTCAGATAGCTGTGATAGGTAAGTCAATCTGAAATATCAGCACCTCCCGTCCAATTACCGCAGGAGCTCGGTGCAGCTGACAGCCGAGCTCCTGCAGTAAGAGCCAGAGATGGTGCCAGCACCGCCCCTGGCTCATTAACCCTCCAGATGCTCTGGTTGAGAGCGATCACAACATATGGAAGGTTGTGAGAGGGAGGTGGCTCCCTCTCTCACCCCCATTGGCACCCCCAAAGGCAGGGTGTAACAGGCATTCTGCCTGAGTAATCACACAGGTCTCATGCATTGCAGTGCATGATGTAAAAACAAAAATAAACACACATTTGATATTGCAGCTTCCGGAACAACCTGACCTATAAAACTGTCCCACTAGTTAACCCCTTCAGTGAACACCATTAAGAAAATGTGGCAAAAGTCATGATACTGTTGGAAAAAGTGGAATAAAACGCGATCAAAAATACTAATGTAAATAAAAATGGTATTGCTCAAAATATCATCTTGTCCTTCCAAAAAAACAAGCCGCCAAACAGCTCCATCAGTCGAAAAAAAAAAAAAGTTATAACTCTCACAATAAAGTGATGCAAAAACAATATTTTTTCTATAAAATTGTATAGGAGCGACAAATCTAATTTTGTTTTATATACATGTGGTATAGCTGTAATTGTACTGAGTCGAAAAATAAAGGTGAACAGCAAAAAAAAAGCAAAAAAACAATTCCTGAATTGCTGAATTGCTGATTTTTGTTCTTTTTGTCTCCCAAAAATTGGAATAGAAAGCGGAATAGAAAACGATCAAAAAATGTTATGTGCCTGAAAATGGTAACAATAAAACGTCAACTCATCCCACAAAAAAGAAGCCCTCATATGACTCTTTTGGCAGAAATATGGAAAAATTATAGCTCTCAAAATATGGCGATACAAAACCTTTATTTGGCAAAAAAAAGCATTTTTTAGTGTGTGAGAGCAGCAAAACATAAAAAAGCTATATAAATCTGGTATCGCTGTAATGGCACCGACCTGAAGAATAAAGTCTTCTAATTACTTATACCGCATGAGAAACGGCGTAAAAAGAAATAAAACCAATTCTTGACCTATTGTTGATTTGTTTGTTGATCGCAATAAGGCTCAGCTCACTTTCATCTTGTGCTCTGCGCTAAGAGCTTACACCTTGGTTTCCATGTAAATCTCAGACAAAACCCTCAACCGGAGATGCTGTAAAATGAGGCAGATGGAGACATCTGGCCTATGATCTGGCGGTGTTCGTCTTTTTAGGCGTGCATAACAGCATGGCTCGCCACAGTTTTGTGCACCACTTGGAGACCTCCAAACAGAAGCCAGACGGAGTCCAGAGAAACTCTGCTGCCTCATTAGTGAATGAATCCCTCGGGGGTTTCATCCGAATTACGTATTTTGTAGATTTAGATGGAAACTCAGCATAGAGAACAGGATAAATGTGATTCAAAATGTTCTGTACACTAAAATTCCACCAAAAAAAGCTTCTACTCAACCCACAAAAAACAAGTCCCCACTTCGTCATCTGTTAACAGAAATATAGGGGGCTTCCACATTACTGGTAGCACAAAGGCTCTGGAAAAGTGATGTGGCTCCCACCAAAAAAAATCCAGTTGATTCTGCTCTCCCAAATCCAAATGTCCCCCTCCTCCTGATCCCCACGGTGTGCCTAAACTGCAGTTAGCATCCACATCTTTGGCATTACTGTTTCACTTAGCTACATCCATTGCTGCTAATTTCTGGAAGACACCCATGGAGTCGAAATCATCGCTACACCTATAGATAAATTCCCAGAGGGGTGTAATTTTCAAATTGGGGTCAATTGAGGGGGATTCTGCTCTTCTGGCACTTAGGGACTCTGTATATGGAGTCCGCAAAGTATTCTACGAAAATTTGTTCTCCAAGAGTCGAATAGCGCTCCTTTCCTACAGAGTCTAGCTGTGCGGCCAAACAGTACTGTACAGCCATATATTGGGTACTGTCTCGTTCATGAGAAATTGAGTAAAAAATTATTTGGTCATTTTTACGTATTTAAAATTTTTTGAAACACATGTAGTGTCAATATGAATACTGCACCCCTAGTTGATTTCAGTATGGGGTGTAGTTTAAAAAATAGGGTCACTTATGGAGCTATTGCTGTCCTGACACCTTGGAAGCTCTGCCAATGTGACATGACATCCAGTAAGAATTCCAGGCAAATCTAAACTCTGATATGGCGCTCCTTCCCTTCTGAGCTTTCCATTGTGCCTAAAAAGTATTTTTTTTACCACATATGGGGCACTGCCGTACTCAGGAAACATTGCATAATAAATTATGGCATTCCATTTTCTCCTGTTACCTTTGTGAAAATGAAAAACTTGGGGCTAAATCAATATTTCTGGCGAAAAACATCATTTTTAATTTTCACTGTCCAATGTTTTAAAATTCTGAAAAGCACCTGGGAGTTCAAGATGCTCACCACACCTCTAGATAAAATCCTTGAGGGGTGTAGTTTCCAAAATGGGGTCATTAGTGAGGGGTTTTCACTGTTTAGGCACATTAGGGGCTTTGCAAACGCGACATGGCGTACGCTTTCTATTCTAGACAATTTTGCACTCTAAAAGTCAAATACACTGTGTTCCAAATAATTATGCAAATAATATTTTCTCAGATTTTCCCAAATTACCTATATGAATTGCAGTCATTGTAATTTTCCAGTCAAATAACTATTAGTGTACAATTGAGAGGTTTTTGTACAAACTGCCTATGATAACAGTATACTTGTAAAAAAATAAAAAACTCAAACTGCACTCAAAATGCATGTTCCAAATTATTATGCACAGCAGAGTTTTCAACCTTTTCATTTTAATAAAGAACAAAAAAATGGTTATTTTTGAAATTATAAGCATTAGCAGGTTATTACAAACTGAAATCAAACAGTTTTCAACCCAAAACTTTACTCTAGGTGATGTTACATTTGCACATAGGACCGCTTGTTCGAAAGGAGCTTCTGAACTCTCTTGTCCATTGAATTTGTCAGGTTTTGGATGGTTTCTGCTTCAATTGTTTTGCATGAGGACAGAATACCCTCCCAGAGCTGTTGCTTAGATGTGAACTGCCTCCCGCCATCATAGACACTCCTTTTGATGATGCTCCAGAGGTTCTCAATGGGGTTGAGGTCAGGGGAGCATGGGTGCCACACCATAAGTTTGTCCCCTTTTATGCCCATAGCAACCAGAGATGCAGATGTGTTATGTGCAGCATGAGACGGGGCATTATCATGCATGAAAATGATCTTGCTGCGGAATGCACGGTTCTTCTTCTTGAACCATGGAAGGAAGTGCTGTTTGAGAATCTCAACATACATTATGGAGTTCATCTTTACCCCTTCAGGGATCCTAAAAGGGCCAACAATCTCTCTCCCCATGATTCCAGCCCAAAACATTACTCCACCTCCTCCTTGTTAGCGCCGTAGCCGTGTTTGCATGGTGGTCCATCAACCAGCCATCCTGCACTCCATCCATCTGGACCATCGAGATCATTTCATGCATGATAATGCCCCGTCTCATGCTGCACATAACACATCTGCATCTCTGGCTGCTATGGGCATAAAAGGGGACAAACTTATGGTGTGGCACCCATGCTCCCCTGACCTCAACCCCATTGAGAACCTCTGGAGCATCATCAAAAGGAGTGTCTATGATGGCGGGAGGCAGTTCACATCTAAGCAACAGCTCTGGGAGAGTATTCTGTCCTCATGCAAAACAATTGAAGCAGAAACCATCCAAAACCTGACAAATTCAATGGACGAGAGAGTTCAGAAGCTCCTTTGGAACAAGGGGTCCTATGTGCAAATGTAACATCACCTAGAATAAAGTTTTGAGTTGAAAACTGTTTGATTTCAGTTTGTAATAACCTGCTAATGCTTATAATTTCAAAAATGACCATTTTTTTGTTCTTTACTAAAATGAAAAGGTTGAAAACTCAGCTGTGCATAATAATTTGGAACATGCATTTTGAGTGCAGTTTGAGTTTTTTTATTTTTTAAAAAATATACTGTTATCATAGGCAGTTTGTACAAAAACCTTTCAATTGTACTCTAATAGTTATTTGACTGGAAAATTACAATGACTGCAATTCATATAGGTAATTTGGGAAAATCTGAGAAAATATTATTTGCATAATAATTTTGAACACAGTATAGTATCAGCATACTGTGGACAAATTGCACAAAAAATTGTATGGACTATTTTCTCCTGTTACCCTTGTGAAAATGAAAAATTTGCAGGAAAAATGTATTTTTTCATTTTCACGGCTAACGTTCTAAAATTCTGTGATGCACCTGTGGGATCAAGGTACTCGCTACACTTCTAAATAAGTTCCCTAAGAGGTTTAATTTCCAAAATGGGGTCACTTGTGGGGGGTTTCCACTGTTTAGGCACATCAGCGGCTCTGCAAACATGACATGACTTCTGCTATCTATGCCAGCCAATTTTGCGCTCCAAAATTCAATTGGCGCTCCTTCCGTTCTGAGCCCTGCCATGCACCTAAGCAGTAGTTTTCTGCAACTTATGGCATATTGATGATTCTCAGCACAAATTGCACAACACATTGTGTTGTCCATTTTCTCCTATTATCCTTGTGAAAATAAAAAAAATTTGTGCTGAAACAACATTTTTGTGGGAAAAATGTGATATTTTATTTTCATGGCTCAACGTTATAAAATTTGGTGGGGCACCTGGAGACTCAAGGTGCTCACAACACATTTAGATAAATTCATTGAAGGGTCTAGTTTCCCAAATGGAGTCACTTGTGGGGGGTTTCTACTGTTTAGGCACATCAAGGGCTCTCCAAATGATAAATGACGGCTGTTCTCAATTCCAGCCAATTTTGTATTCAAAAAGTCAAACTGTGCTCTTTTCCCTTCCGAGCCCTGCCGTGTGCCAAAACAGTTGTTTTCCCCCACATATGGGGTATAGACGTACTCAGGAGAAATTGCTGAACAAATTTTGAGGGCCATTTTTTCCTGTTACCCTTTTGAAAAAAAAAATTTGAAGATAAAGTAACATTTTTTTGTGAATAAAAGTAAAATGTTAATTGACAATAGATGGAAATTATTGGCAATTATCTAGACACCCTCAATGAAGTAGTGGTTCTGCAGGTGGGGACCACAGACCACATCTCAGTACCAATGCTTTCTGGCTGATGTTTTGGTCACTTTTGAATGTTGGTTGTGCTATCACACTCGTGGTAGCATGAGACAGACTCTACAACCCAAAGAATTTGCTCAGGTAGTGCAGCTCATCCAGGATGGCACATCAATGCGAGCTGTGGCAAGAAAGTTTGCTGTGTCTGTCAGCGTAGTGTCCAGAGGCTGGAGGCACTACCAGGAGACAGGCCAGTACACCAGGAGACGTGAAGGGGGCTGTAGGAGGGCAACAGCCCAGTAGCAGGACCGCTACCTCCACCTTTGTGCAAGGAGGAGCAGGAGGAGCACTGCCAGAGCCCTGCAAAATGACCTCCAGCAGGCCACAAATGTGCATGTATCTGCACAGATGGTTAGAAACCGACTCCATGAGGGTGGTATGAGGGCCCGACGTCCACAGATGGGGGTTGTGCTCACAGCCCAACACTGTGCAGGACGCTTGGCATTTGCCACAGAACACCATGATTGGCAAAGTCGCCACTGGCGCCCTGTGCTCTTCACAGATGAAAGCAGGTTCACACTGAGCACATGTGACAGACGTGACAGAGTCTGGAGACGCCGTGGAGAGCGATCTGCTGCCTGCAACATCCTTCAGCATGACCGGTTTGGCAGTGGGTCATTAATGGTGTGGAGTGGCATTTCTTTTGAGGGCCACACAGCCCTCCATGTGCTCACCAGAGGTAGCCTGACTGCCATTAGGTACCGAGATGAGATCCTCAGACCCCTTGTGAGACCATATGCTGGTGCGGTTGGCCCTGGGTTCCTCCTAATGCAGGACAATGCCAGACCTCATGTGGCTGGAGTGTGTCAGCAGTTCCTGCAAGATGAAGGCATTGAAGATATGGACTGGCCCGCTCGCTCCCGAGACCTGAATCTGATTGAGCACATCTGGGACATTATGTCTCGCTCCAAACACCAACATCACATTGCACCACAGACTGTCCAGGAGTTGGCGGATGCTTTAGTCCAGGTCTGGGAGGAGATCCCACAGGAGACCATCCGCAACCTCATCAGGAGCATGCCCAGGCATTGTAGGGAGGTCATACAGGCGCGTGGAGGCCACACACAGTACTGAGCCTCATTTTGACTTGTTTTAAGGACATTACATCAAAGTTGGATCAGCCTGTAGTGTGTTTTTCCACTTTAATTTTGGGGGTGACTCCAAATCCAGGCCCCCATTGGTTAATAAATTTGATTTCCATTGATGATTTTTGTGTGATTTTGTTGTCAGCACATTCAACTTTATACAGAGCAAAGTATTCAATGAGAATATTTCATTCATTCAGATCTAGGATGTGTTATTTGAGCGCTCCCTTTATTTTTTTGAGCAGTGTATATATAATCTGTAAGCTAAATAGTGATGATATTTATACTGTATTATATCAGATGGACATATATGTAAATTGTGATTTAACTGTTCTTAAAATTGAAGTGGCCTTAAATACATGGACATGAAGTTTACGATTGCCAGAATGAGTTACCAGCAGATGTTATCCAAAGGGCATTGATTTTTACAGCATATAAACATAGCATTTCCTCAGGAGCTTTGTCCTAAAGCAGCGTGGCATATTTTGGGCAAGGAAAAGCATATGTCTTCTCATACTAAAAGGGTTAAGAATGCCACAGTGCTTTGCTTGGCAGAGAAAAAATATTCATATGAATTCAGCATGTGCCATATTTTGTACTGGTTTACAATGCAGTACACAGTGGTGTAAGAACGCTATTTCATTACTGCGCTGTGTCTACCTCAACAACAGTCTAGCCAGCTGCAGCCTGGAAATAATCACAATAATTACATTGTTCTTTTATTCTTTTGAAAACCAAAAAACAATGTAGAAACTCTATGGGAGAGTATCCGCTGCTGTACCCACGCTCCCACGCTGCTTTTGTGCATCTCTCCTATGTAGACAATGAGAAAAAAATGAATACTATGTATAAAATGTTATTATTACTGCTTAGGGCTCAGCTTTACTGCATGTTATTTTTAAGAAAATGCTTCAGCAACCTAATTCAGCAACCTAGGGGAACACAGAGAGAATAAAACACACAATGACTTCAAAAGAAAGCAAAAATATTGACTTTAAATTTGTTTTTTAATCCTAAATACTAATACAAAAGCTACAACACTGCATGATTTGGCTCAAAATATGTGGAAATTCAGTGGAGATTTATTAAATATATGTGTTTTAGACAATTTGTTTGTTAAAAATGTATGGATAAGCCAACTAATAGATTGTGCAAACTTGAACCAGTCTAAAGATTATTGTATTTATCAAACAGCATAAACCCCTATAATAAATCTGGCACATGTTAAGACTGTGTGTAACTTTATTTTACACTATTTTAAAGGAAATCCGTCACCAGGTTTTTGCAACCCCACCTGAGAGGAGTATGATGTAGGGACAGACACCATGATTCCAGCGATGTAGCATTTACTTTACTGGGTGCTGTGTTTTTATTAAAAACTGTGTTATCTGCTGAAGATCTACCAGTTTTCTGAATTTTGAGCTCTGTATAACCCCCGCACCCACCACTGATTGACAGGTTTCTGTGTACACTGTAGTGCCGGCGTCCCTGCCCTCTGCTAGGCAGGGACGCTGTTCCCCTCACCGCTCTGCTCCGTGCCCGGCGTCCCTCTCCCGCTCTGCTGGCAGCGCGCGCTCCTTCCCGGCCACTGTGCTTAGGGCGCGCGCGCGTGCCCTCCCTCCCTCTTAAAGGGGCCGCGCGCCGTCCTAAGGAGTCCCCGGCCAATGGCCGGAGGACTTTACCATATATAAGGCACCTCCTCCAAAATGGAGGTGCCCGAGCAATGTTGTTGCACCGTTCTACTCTGCTTCAGCCCTCAGGTCCCGTTGCCAGTTACCTGCCAGTTACTTGCCAGATTCCTGCCAGCTTGCTGTCCTAATCCTGCCTGATTTCCTGTTACCTGCCTGCCTGCCTGAGGTCCGACGGTCTGCCTTACAACTCCGGTCAGTCTGTCTAAGGACCAACTTGCCCGCTCACCTGGGAGCGCACATCATCTACCTGCCTGCTTGCCTACCTGGAGGCTCCGCCGTCACGTGCTGTGACCACCTGCTATTCCAGAGACTCTCGCTTGCTCACCTGGGAGCACACATCCTCCATCTGCCTTGCTAGCCTACCTGGAGGTTCAACCATCACAGGTCGTACCTACCCTTTACCTAGAGACTGCCCCGGTCACTTGCCGTGACCTCCAGCCCGTTCTTCCAGAGACTGCCCCGGTCACTTGCCGTGACCTCCAGCCCGTTCTTCCAGAGACTGCCCTGATCACTTGCCGTGACCTCCTGCCCGTACACCCAGAGACTGTCCCGGTCACCTGCTGTGACTGCCTGCCTGGTCGCCACCCGCTCCCTTACAAGGACCGCTCCCTTGTATAGTAGCCCAGAGGTTCCGCCTCCCAGACCCGTTACAGTTTGCTCGGGCCATGGAACCCGGTGGCACCCAAGCTCCCTCGCTCTCGGACCTGTGTCATGAACTGTCCCGTCAAAGGTCCCAACAGGAGTCCATCCTGGGTCACCTGCGGAATGTCAATACTCGCCTGGACACTCTGACTGTTCCACCAACAACCTCCGCCAGTGCCATGTCTCGCAATCCGGCAGCTCCGCTGTCCACTAACACCATGATATCCTACCCCGGACCTCGGCTTTCTGCACCTCCTCGCTTCGGAGGTGACTCAGCACAGGCTCGGGGCTTCATAAATCAGTGCACCCTGCACTTTGAACTATTGTCCCACCAGTTTAACTCCGACCGAGCCAAAATTGCATTCATCATGTCCCATCTCACCGGGGAGGCCCTGGTCTGGCTAAATCCTCTATGGGAGAGAGGAGACCCCCTGGTGTCCAACTTGCCTGCTTTTCTCACGGCTTTCCAGAAAGTCTTCGACGAACCCGGACGGAAGACCTCATCCGCATCATCGTTGCTACGCCTCCGTCAGGAAAGTCTCACCGCGGGCCAATATGCCATACGGTTCCTTACCCTTGCCTCGGAGCTGGCCTGGGATAACGACGCTCTGGTTTCCGTCTTCTGGGAGGGTCTGTCCGGCCGTATTAAAGATGAACTTGCATCCTACCACTCTCGATGACTTAATAACTCTTGCCACCCGGATTGACCTACGGTTCCAGGAGCGTGCCAGAGAGGTCACCCGTGAGAGGAGGTTACCACGTCTAGCTCCTACTTTTCAGAAACCCGTCACTCCTTCTGTCTCTAACCAGGTACACCCTCCTGAGCCTATGCAGGTCGACCAGACCAAGATGGTCAAGACCCGTCAGGACTTACGCCGTGCCGAGGGGACCTGCTTCTACTGTGGCAGTAAGGAGCACCGGATCCGTGCCTGCCCGGAGAGGTCGGGAAACGCCTGTGTCTAGGTTCGCTCAGAGAGGTCCACCTAGACAAGAATAAATCCTCTCCATCCCTGCTGTTGTCAGTTTCAATCGTCTACGGGGAGAACCGTTATTTCGAACTAGCCCAACTGGACTCTGGAGCAGCCGGGAATCTTATTTCACAGTCCCTGGTAGAGAAATACCGCATCCCCACCAAACCTCTGGCTGTACCCTTGTCTGTTGCTGCCGTGGATGGGGGGCTCTTACCACGCCCCATCCAACTCATCACCGAATCCATTACTCTGCAGGTGGGAATGCTGCATTCTGAAAGTATCTCCTTCCATGTTCTGCCTGGACTCTCTCACGCCCTCTTGCTAGGCCTACCTTGGCTCCAGAAACATGCACCCGTTCTTGACTGGCAGACCGGAGAAGTCCTTCGCTGGGGACAGGGCTGCCATAAGACCTGTCTGGTTCCCGTTCATCCCGTCCGTCCTTCTCCTACCCCAGCTAATCTACCTGGACTTCCGATTCCTTATTGGTCTTATGCTGATGTCTTTAATAAAAAGGAGGCAGAGACACTACCCCCTCATAGACCATACGACTGCCCTATCGACCTGTTACCTGGTACTTCTCCTCCCCGTGGGCGTATTTATCCATTATCCGCTGCTGAGACCCGGTCGATGTCCGAATATATTGAGGAGAATCTGGCCAGGGGATTCATCCGGAAATCTACCTCCCCGGCGGGAGCAGGCTTCTTTTTCGTCAAAAAGAAGGACGGCTCTCTCCGTCCCTGTATAGACTATAGAGGCCTTAACCAGATCACGGTGAAGAATAAGTACCCCCTTCCGCTCATTCCGGAGTTATTTGATCGTCTGAGGGGGGCTAGAATCTTCACCAAACTGGACCTCCGTGGGGCGTACAACCTGGTTCGTATCCGTCAGGGGGATGAATGGAAGACGGCATTCAACACCCGGGACGGCCACTATGAATATCTGGTAATGCCCTTTGGCCTCTGTAACGCTCCTGCCGTCTTTCAAGAGTTGGTCAATGACATCTTCCGGGACCTTCTCTACTCCTGCGTAGTGGTGTACCTGGAAGACATCTTGGTCTTCTCTCCGGATCTCCAGACTCACCGGAGGGATGTTCGTCAGGTCCTGCTCAGGCTCAGGCAGAACCATCTCTACGCTAAATATGAGAAGTGCCTCTTTGAGCAGACCTCGCTTCCGTTTCTGGGCTACATTATCTCTCAGACCGGCCTACAAATGGATCCTGAGAAACTGTCTGCCATCGAGAAATGGCCCCGACCAGAGGGGTTGAAGGCTATTCAACGGTTCCTGGGCTTCGCCAACTATTACCGCCTCTTCATCCCGCACTTCTCTTCCCGGACTGCCCCAATTTCCGCGCTCACCCGTAAAGGTACTAATCCCAAAGAGTGGCCGCCCGAAGCAGAGGAGGCCTTTCTTTCCCTAAAACAGGCCTTCTCTTCCGCCCCGGTGCTGCATCGCCCGGACGGCAACAAGCAGTTCTTCCTGGAAGTTGACGCCTCCTCCTCTGGAGCCGGAGCGGTACTTACTCAAAAATCATCTTCCGGGATAATGGTAACTTGTGGCTTCTTCTCCAAACTCTTCTCCTCTTCTGAGCGCAACTATTCCATAGGAGACCGAGAGTTATTGGCCATCAAGCTGGCGTTGGAGGAGTGGCGTTACCTACTCGAGGGGGCTCTTCATCCGGTAATAATTTACACTGACCACAAGAACTTGGCTTACCTCCAGCATGCCCAGAGACTTAACCCGTGCCAAGCCCGGTGGTCCTTGTTTTTTGCTCGCTTTGATTTTGTTCTTCATTTTCGCCCGGCTGACAAAAACGTCAAAGCAGACGCCTTGTCCCGATCCTTTCTGGTGTCTGATCTCGAGGAAGAACCTAAACATATATAATCGATCCCGCCAGAGTAATGCAGGTGGCTCCCGTGAGTCTAAATCGTCTCCCTCCCGGTAAGACGTTTGTTTCAGTACCTGATCGGGAGAAGATCCTACACTGGGGCCATTCGTCTAAACTAGCTGGCCACGCCGGTCAGAAAAAGACCCTCCAGCTTATTGCCCGGCACTATTGGTGGCCTACCCTGCACAAGGACATAATAGACTTTGTTTCTGCCTGTGTGTCCTGCGCCCGCAATAAAGTCCCGAGACATCTGCCAGCCGGACGCCTCCTTCCGCTTCCTGTACCTGCTGCCCCCTGGCAGCATATAGCAATGGACTTTATAACTGATCTCCCCGTCTCTGCCGGTTGTACGGTCATTTGGGTGGTCGCTGACCGCTTTTCCAAGATGGCTCACTTTATTCCCCTGCCTGGCCTTCCGTCTGCACCCGAGCTGGCTAAAGACTTTATCCGCCACATCTTCCGTCTTCATGGCCTGCCCCTCCACATCGTGTCGGATCGTGGGGTACAGTTCACCTCACGTTTCTGGAGAGCCACTTGTAAACTACTAGACGTCACCCTGGACTTCTCTTCCGCTTACCACCCACAGTCCAATGGTCAAGTGGAGCGGATCAATCAGAACCTGACCAGTTACCTCCGGCACTTCGTTAATGCCCACCATTCTGACTGGGTGGATCTCCTACCATGGGCCGAGTTCTCTTATAATAATCACGAGAGCGAATCCTCCTCCAAATCCCCGTTTTTTGTAGTCTTTGGTCAGCATCCTCGGATTCCTTTTCCTGTCTCCACCTCTGTGGACAACCCGGCTGCGGAATCTCTCGTTAGCAAATTTTCCTCCATATGGGAGAGTACCCGGTCCGCACTCCTTCTGTCATCCGAGCGTATGAAAAGACACGCTGACAAAAAATGCCTGGATCCTCCACAATTTCGTCCAGGAGATAAAGTCTGGCTCTCATCTAAATATGTTCGACTCAAGATACCTTCTTACAAGTTAGGGCCTCGGTTCATCGGTCCTCTGGAGGTCATCAGTCAGATCAACCCGGTGGCCTATAAATTGAAACTCCCGGCCAACTTACGGATCCCTAACTCCTTCCATGTATCTCTCCTCAAACCCGTGGTGCTTAACTCTTTTTCCAAGTCTACAGGTACGCCTCCTGCTCCGGTTTCTGCTGAGGACGAGTTTGAGGTAGAGAACATTCTTGCCACCAAAAGGGTAAGAGGAAAGACCTTTTTCTGGTAGATTGGAAGGGGTTTGGTCCTGAGGAGAGAACGTGGGAGCCCCGGGAGAACATCCATGCCCCTCTCATCCTAGCTAAATTTCTATCTGGCCTAAAAAAGGGGGGGCCTAAAGGGGGGGGTACTGTAGTGCCGGCGTCCCTGCCCTCTGCTAGGCAGGGACGCTGTTCCCCTCACCGCTCTGCTCCGTGCCCGGCGTCCCTCTCCCGCTCTGCTGGCAGCGCGCGCTCCTTCCCGGCCACTGTGCTTAGGGCGCGCGCGCGCGCCCTCCCTCCCTCTTAAAGGGGCCGCGTGCGCCGTCCTAAGGAGTCCCCGGCCAATGGCCGGAGGACTTTACCATATATAAGGCACCTCCTCCAAAATGGAGGTGCCCGAGCAATGTTGTTGCACCATTCTACTCTGCTTCAGCCCTCAGGTCCCGTTGCCAGTTACCTGCCAGATTCCTGCCAGCTTGCTGTCCTAATCCTGCCTGATTTCCTGTTACCTGCCTGCCTGCCTGAGGTCCGACGGTCTGCCTTACAACTCCGGTCAGTCTGTCTAAGGACCAACTTGCCCGCTCACCTGGGAGCGCACATCATCTACCTGCCTGCTTGCCTACCTGGAGGCTCCGCCGTCACGTGCTGTGACCACCTGCTATTCCAGAGACTCTCGCTTGCTCACCTGGGAGCACACATCCTCCATCTGCCTTGCTAGCCCACCTGGAGGTTCAGCCATCACAGGTCGTACCTACCCTTTACCTAGAGACTGCCCCGGTCACTTGCCGTGACCTCCAGCCCGTTCTTCCAGAGACTGCCCCGGTCACTTGCCGTGACCTCCAGCCCGTTCTTCCAGAGACTGCCCTGATCACTTGCCATGACCTCCTGCCCGTACACCCAGAGACTGTCCCGGTCACCTGCTGTGACTGCCTGCCTGGTCGCCACCCGCTCCCTTACAAGGACCGCTCCCTTGTATAGTAGCCCAGAGGTTCCGCCTCCCAGACCCGTTACATACACTGTGAAGCTTCAAAGCTTCAGTAGGATTCAGGCAGAGGAGGAGAGTGAAGCCTGATATGAGCATGCATGCTCAGACTGCTGTCATTCACAGAGGTAGCCCTGCCCCCACCAATGACGTGCCCTGCTCGGTTTGTCCGATTCCGATTTCCAGACTGGAAGTAGTAGAGCCAGAATGAGAACAGAAGACTAGATGATCCACATAGAGATGAACTTACTGGAGCAGGGCAGATAATAGGAGTATATTAGAAATCTGATAGGAAGAGTTAGGACATATCAAAGGGGGTTAAACTAGTAGTGGAAAACCTCTTCAACAAGTATAGGTAGAGCACACTCATCCATACTTATTATATATAGCTCACCTGTCACTGCAAGCTCTAAAGCATGAAATGGGGCCCAGTGGAAAACTTTAGTACTAGAAGCATATACCAGTATAGGAATCTTACAGAATAATGACTCCTTTAGACGAGCAGATCCAGGTCATGAAACAACAGGGAATCAGATATATGCAAACTGATCAGCTATATTTTTACTGGCCTGTTTGGATAGTCTAACCAGAATTATATGCAAACAAAATTATTAATGTGATTGTTCTGTCCCCAAAGAACTTAATGCTATTGGTGGCACAACTCCTGTTTACACAGGATGATGTGCTGCTGATAACAATGATTATTAGAAACCCTATTTACCTGTAGATAGGGTTAATAAGCAGGTAAAGAGCTTTAAAATTATCCCTGCCTGCCTTACTGGTGCTGTAGCTACCAAGAAAAAATTAAGTTGTATTCTTCCTGCAGCCACTCAATTCCAGTCATTGGGACGGTGCAGGGAGTGGCTGCAGGGAAGATATAAGTTCATTTTTTTCTGGTAGCCGCTATTTCAGTAAGGCAGCAGGCATTTTAACACTATTTATCTGCAGATTAACTCGATGTCTGTAGGTAAATATCATTTCTGTACATGGCAGGTTTCCTCTAAGACAGTTTGAAAATCATCACACCCAATGAACAAATGTTTTTCTCATTGTCGGCCTGTTTAGATGGACAGATAATTGGGAATAAGCGATTCTATTAACTCTCATTCCCCAATTATTCTCTCATTTTAATAGGAGATGAATATATATTTTTTTGTAATTGTTGAGATCTTACACATATCATTTGCATCTAGACTAATGCTGGTTTTCAGCTCGGAGAGTCCTAATCTCCAGATGGAGCAAAAGATCCAACATGTTGAAATCCAGCAGGTTGGGTACTGGTCTCATGCTTGCCTCTGGAAGGCAGAATGCAGAAATAAATTGTCCCCAGAGTTCACCAAAATTGACAGTAACCACTGATATGTATCTAATACTGCTAACTCTGATCCTGATATAATATAAGCATAGTAAAGAACTAAATCATCTCATTTGAGGAAATAATGATAAGAATTGGAACAGCTCCATCTGGCTCACCCCATGGTCCACAGGTAAGTAGTGTTTGATAAGTAGGTTAATTCAAGGTATAATCTGCCCAAGACTGCAAGACAAAAATGTTCCTGAATGAATGGGTTAAAATATCCAGACTCTTAAACTACTTTATATAAACTAGAGAGTTTAAGCTGCATATTGAATTAACTCTTACACAGTGGATTCTTGCCAATGTAAATCCCGTAGGAAAAGCACATAGATGAGCGCAAGCATAAATAAATCTGCAAAAACAGTAACTGCGCCAAGGCTGGTAAATCGTGAACAGAATCTCTTTCCTGAGAACAGTTTGAATTCCTTAGTGTGAACTGGCTTGACAAATGGTGACACTATGTGGCAGTGGGGGGGTAAGACATATTTACTGCTTTCTCGCAGCAGACTGCAGCACAGCATTGGGAGATAGTACTGACACAACAACTAGAACTTGCACAGTAATATAAAAGGCAAGAATGCAATACAATAAAAGGCAAGAATGCAATACAAATGACTGGATTTGGGGTTTATGGAGGTGGGAGAGACTTTTTCTATTAATATAGAGATATAATAATATTTAATCATAGTGAAACAAATAATGGTATTAATTATTAATTGTGAATTATTGGGATTATCTGGTGGCTGGTCAGAAAATCACCTTTTGTCAAATCCATAATACTAAACTGTTGTTAAAGTTACTCAATGATTTAATAACTTTTTGGACCAAATATACAGTATAACTCTCATGTAAAAGGGGCCATAAAGTAGCTCTAATCGGCATTATGTTTCAGTTTTTGGATTTGCATTATAACATATGTTTCAATTTAGGATCCAAATTAAAATACACATTGTATAGCAAAGTTTTAGAACAGTCTGAACTCTGTTTAATGAGATTTGTTTACTCCGTCCACAAAGACGCTGCTGAAAGAAACCAACCATCTACTCTTTAGAATATGTTAAAAATGTGAAAACTGTTTTAATACTGTTTTTTTCTATTCTGTAATGCAATCACTTGGAGTTTAAGGGCAGAGTCAGCAGTCAGCACATGGTAACGAGTGTGGGAGTGATGTGACCGCAAATTGTATCCTCCTGATATTAATATATTGTGAGAGTTCATGAGTAGAGATGAGCGAACCCGAATTGTAAAGTTTCCGTTGCTGATCTCTGAACACTGACTTCTCCTGGAAGTCCGTTTTACAGTTCGGAAGTTCGGGGAGGAAAGAGAGAGATTCTCCAGCCCCAAAATTCAGGTCCTCATTGATTTCTATGGGGTTCTGGTTCTAGCTCGGGTACTGTTCTGGTACCTAAACCAAACTTTAGACTAAAATTCAGTCAAACTCAAACTTCCACGGGTCTGCTCATCCCTACCCATGAGTCCAAGTATATTCAGCCTCTGCTCACCCAGCCTGCCAGCTGCAGCTGGTACTGAGAAGTATGAGATTTCAGCAGCAGGAGAAGATGTCAATCAGGCACCGTGGGCAGAGATTATGTTTAAACTTTCATAAGGCATTATTCAGCAATTCTGCCATGAATGATCAAGATAAGTACACCAGCCTCATCAGGTCTAAGAAATTCATTTAAAGTCCATTGGTCACTAGCTTTCACAATAAAAACTGCATATACTATTAAAAATATCTCTTTTACCTAATTAGACTGGTGTTCATACTTTTGAATATCAATATCAGATTGGCTGTATAATTCTGATAATAAAATTATCTTTTTTATGATATGAGATAGCTCATGATTATAAATGTATTTAACCCCTTTCTGACGTGAGCCGCCATAATAAGTCCCTGTGCTTTATTGACCAGGTACGTTTTATTACGTCTCACCGACCGTGTCCTCACAGAGGAGATGGGTGTCAGCTGATTCTGACAGCTGACACCCCCGGCACTTAGTGCCAGGAATGGTGGACCGGTCCCCCCACTTTACCCCTACATTTAACAAGTGAGCAGAGGGACAAAAGCTCCCCTGCTTTTGGATCAGAGACTTCGCAATGTCGTCACGGGGTCCCAATCGTTGCCATGGTGACCCGATGTCGTCATGATGACATCTGGGTCACCAGGCACTAGCAAGGTATCTTGATCATGCACAATACATGATCAAACTATCTTGTGTCTGCAGGGCTGACAGGTTATAAGTAAGGTATAGCAAAAAATAAAATTATATATATATATATATATATATATATATATATATATACATATTGTACCCATAAATAAATATTATTATAAAAAAAACAATAAAAGTGCACATATTTGGTATCGCCGCATACGGGGCGACCTAACCTATAAAACTGTCCCACTAGTTAACCCCTTTAGTGAACACCGTAAAAAAAAAAAACCTTACATGACTCTGTCGGCTGAAATATGGAAAAATTATAAATCTCTGAAATACGTGATTCAGACGGAACCCAAGGCGGAAGATTCCCTATAATGAGGCAGGTGGAGGCACCGTGCATGCCGCCTGGCCAGTGATCCATCTTTTTATTAGGCGTGCATAAAAGTGCCGTTGACCACAGTTTTGTGAACCTCTGAAAAAAAAGGACACTGCTAAACAGAGGCCGGACAGAGTCAGAGTAAGGCTGGTTTCACATGTCCTGAATATCCGTGTGTCCGTGTGAACCTGTGTGACATACGTGTGGCAACTGTGTGCCACCTGTGTTCCGGATCAGGAGCACACTTACCCGTGCCTGGGAATCAGCGCTACAGTTAGCACTGTTCCCAAGCGCCGGGTACTGAACACTGCCCTCATCATTGTCCCCTGCCAGCGCTGTAATCGGCGAGAGCAAGGGAGAATGTTGAGAGTAGTATCTGCTCCCTCTGTGTCCTGGTGCAAAAATAAGACTAAAATTTTAAAAATCCTTATGCTCACCTGTCCAAAGATGTCCCCCGCTGTAACCCATCTGACCACTTACGCTGAGGAGCCAGGGAGAATGACTCGCTCCAGCGAGCAGGCCCCGGAGCTGTGCTCAGCGAGCGGTGTCCTGTCACTCAGTGACCTCAGGACAGAGCTGTGGCCTGCTCTATAGAGCGAGTCATTCTCCCCGGCTACTGGGTCTAAAGTAACATTTTCGTGAAAAAAAGTTAAATGTTCATTGTTTTCTTCCACATTTCAAAAATTCCTGTGAAGCATCTGAAGGGTTAATAAACTTCTTGAATGTGGTTGTGAGGGGTGCAGTTTTTAGAATTGTGTCACTTTTTGGTATTTTCTGTCATAAAGGCCCCTCAAAGTCACTTCAAATGTAATGTGGTCCCTAAAAAAATGGTTTGGAGATTTTGTTGGAAAAATGAGAGCTTGCTGGTCAACTTTTAACCCTTAAAAGTTTCTAACAAAAAAAAAATTTTGGTTCCAAAATTGTGCTGATGTAAAGTAGACATGTGGGAAATGTTATATATTAAGCATTTTGTATGACATATCTCTCTGATTTAAGAGCATGAAAATTAAAATTTTGAAAATTGCGAAATTTTAAAAATTTATATCAAATTTCCGATTTTTTTTTTACAAATAAACGCCAGTAATATCAAATAAATTTTACAACATGTCACAAGATCCTTACAGATGATTTCAGGGAATTAGGCTGCAAGCTGAAAGCAAGGACCTCCAAGGTGGTATTCTCTGAAATACTACTGGTACCACGTGCCACGCCAGAGAGGCAACGGGAGATTAGGGAGATAAATAAGTGGCTCAAGAACTGGTGTAGGAAGGAGGAATTTGGGTTCCTGGAGAACTGGGCCGACTTCTCAGTTGGCTACAGACTCTACGCTAGGGACCGGCTGCACCTTAATGGGGAGGGTGCAGCTGTGCTGGGGGAGAAAATGGCTTGAAGGTTGGAGGAGTGTTTAAACTAGGGATTGGGGGGGAGGGTATTCATTTTATAGATGGGGAAGATAGTGCAGATAGTGACCTGGGCACAAATAAAGAAAATGGGGGTGGGGTTAGAACAGTCAATAAAGTAAGAAGGAATAGAGGTACAGAGAGATACATAAAATGCATGTACACTAATGCCAGAAGCCTCACCAACAAAATGGAGGAATTAGAATTAATTTTTTTGGAAAATAATTATGACGTGGCATGGATATCTGAGACGTGGCTGGGTGAGAGCCATGGCTGGGCAGTTAATTTACAGGGCTATAGTCTGTTCAGAAATGACCGTACAAACAAGCGAGGGGGGGGTGTGTTTATATGTAAAATCATCCTTAAAACCTGTCTTGCGGGAGGATATATGTGAATCTAATGAAAATGTAGAGTCCCTGTGGGTGGAGATAAGGGGAGGGGGAAAAAATAATAAAATACTGATAGGAGTTTGTTATAAGTCTCCAAAAATAATGGAAGTAGCGGAGAATATCCTCGTAAAGCAAATAGATGAAGCAGCGACTCAAGGAGTAGTCATTATTATGGGAGACTTCAACTACCCTGAAATACATTGGGGGACAGAAACATGTAGTTCAAGCAAAGTAAATAGGTTTTTGACTACTATGAGAGACAATTACCTTTCACAACTGGTTCAGGACCCAACAAGAAGGGGGGCACTGCTAGACCTAATATTAACCAATAGGCCAGACCGCATATCAAATATACGAGTTGGGGGTCACTTGGGTAATAGTGATCACAAAATAATACGTTTTCATGTAACCTTTAATAAGATGTGTAGTAGAGGGGTTACAAGGACACTAAACTTCAGGAAGGCAAATTTCCAACGGTTAAGAGATGATCTTAGTGCAATAAACTGGGACGATATCCTGAGACATAAAACTACACAAAGCAAATGGGAGACATTTATTAACATCCTGAATAGGACCTGTGTACAATATATACCCTATGGGAATAAACATGCTAGAAATAGGAGGAAACCACTATGGCTAAATAGAGCTGTAAGGGGCGCAATAAGTGACAAAAAGAAAGCATTTAGAGAACTAAAGCAAGTAGGTAGTGATGAGGCATTAAATAAATATAGAAAATTAAATAAATTATGTAAAAAACAAATCAAGGCAGCAAAAATTGAGGCAGAGAGAATCATTGCCAGAGAAAGTAAAAATAATCCCAAAATATTCTTTAACTACATAAATAGTAAAAAACTAAAAAATGATAGTGTTGGCCCCCTTAAAAATAGTCTGGGTGAAATGGTGGATGAGGATGAGGAAAAAGCCAATATGCTAAATGATTTTTTTTCAACCGTATTTACACAAGAAAATCGCATGACAGAAAACATGATTAGTGATAACAAAAATTCTCCAGTAAATGTCACTTGCTTAACCCAGCAAGAAGTACGGCGGCGTCTAAAAATCACTAAAGTTGACAAATCCCCGGGCCCGGATGGGATACACCCGCGAGTACTGCAGGAATTAAGTAACGTCATAGATAGACCATTATTTTTAATCTTTAAAGATTCCATAATAGCAGGGTCTGTACCACAGGACTGGCGTATAGCAAATGTGGTGCCAATATTCAACTAGGGGACAAAAACTGAACTTGAAAATTATAGGCCGGTAAGCTTAACCTCTACTGTGGGTAAAATCCTGGAGGGTTTCCTAAGAGATGCTATACTAGAGTATCTGAAGAAGAATAACCTCATGACCCAATATCAACATGGGTTTACGAGGGACCGTTCCTGTCAAACTAATCTGATCAGTTTTTATGAGGAGGCAAGTTCTGGACTGGACCAAGGAAATGCAGTGGATGTTGTGTATATGGACTTTTCAAAAGCTTTTGATACGGTTCCACACAAAAGGTTGATACATAAAATGAGAACAATGGGGATAGGGGAAAATATATGTATGTGGGTTAAGAATTGGCTCAGTGATAGGAAACAAAGGGTGGTTATTAATGGAAAACACTCAGACTGGGTCTCAGTTAACAGTGGGGTACCACAGGGGTCAGTATTGGGCCCCCTTCTTTTTTAACATATTTATTAATGACCTTGTAGGGGGCATACAGAGTAATATTTCAATATTTGCAGATGACACTAAACTCTGCAGGGTAATCAATACAGAGGAGGACAATTTTATATTACAGGAGGATCTATGTAAACTAGAAGCTTGGGCTGATAAATGGCAAATGAGCTTTAATGGGGATAAATGTAAGGTAATGCACTTGGGCAGAGGAAATAAAATGTATAATTATATGCTTAATTGTAAAACTCTGGGCAAAACTGTAACTGAAAAAGACCTGGGTGTATTGGTGGACGACAAGCTCACGTTTAGTGGCTAGTATCAGGCTGCTGCTGCAAAGGCAAATAAAATAATGGGATGCATTAAAAGAGGCATAGATGCTCATGAGGAGAACATAATTTTACCTCTATACAAGTCATTAGTGCGACCACACTTAGAATACTGTGTACAGTTCTGGTCTCCGGTGTATAAGAAAGACATAGCTGAACTAGAGCGGGTGCAGAGAAGAGCGACCAAGGTTATTAGAAGACTGGGGGGTCGGCAATACCAAGACAGGTTATTACACTTTGGGTTATTTACTGTGGAAAAAAGAAGGCTTAGGGGTGATCTTATTACTATGTACAAGTATATGAGGGGACAGTACAAAGACCTTTCTACTGATCTTTTTACTCTGAGGCCTGAGACTGGGACAAGGGGGCATCTTCTACGTCTGGAGGAAAGAAGGTTTAAACATAATCACAGATGGGGATTCTTTACTGTAAGAGCAGTGAGACTATGGAACTCTCTGCCGCATGATGTTGTAATGAGTGATTCACTGTTAAAATTTAAGAAGGGCATGGATGCCTTTCTTGAAAAGTATAATATTACAGGTTATAAATACTAGATTCCTTGATAGGGCGTAGATCCAGGGAACTAGTCTGATTGTGGTATGGAGTCTGGAAGGAATGTGGAGCTTAGTGTTTGCCACATGGTTTTTTTTTGCCTTCCTCTGGATCAACAAGTTAGGCTATGGGTTGGACTAGATGGACTTAGTCTTCCTTCAACCTTAAAAACTATGTTACTATGTTACAATGTTACTAAAAAACAATCTCAGAATCAGTGGGATCTGTTGAAGTGTTCTAGAGTTATTACCTCATAAAGGGACACTGGCCAGAATTTTAAAAATGTCCCTGCCCATTAACGTACAAACAGCCTTTTTCAGGGTAAAAGGGTTAATCTATTCTCCACCCACCCACCCTGCGTAACTAAAAGCTGCAGCTTGTACAAAGCAGCGTGAGATCTCAGGAGCAGGAGCTGTCAAAACCGAGTGTACATTTTCATAAAGAATTATACAGTTAGGCTATGTGCCCACGATGCATAAATGCTCCTGATTTATCCTGATCGTTTCTGCATCTCCCTAGCAGAAAAAATGCATGCGGATATTACATGAGTTTTTTTCTGCCAGGTAGAAGCGTAAGTGAAGCGTTTTGAACATGTGATTTCGCATGCAGGTTGTCAAGCACTTTTCCAAGTGATTTTAGCATCACTTGGAAAAGTGCTTGACAACTTGGTCACACTATATAAATCCATGCAACCAGCATGGATTCATATAGTGTGACCAAGTTACAATGCCGCAAATGCAGGATCAATAGTAAGAAAAAACAAAAAAAAACATCATACTCACCTTCAGATGGCTCCTGGTCTCCTTAGCGATGCGTCCAGTATCTTTGGCGGCTCCCGGTGCTCTAAAAAGGACCTTCCACGACGTCAATTAGTCATGTGATGGTCATGCGACCATCAGCTGACCACTGACGTCAGCGGTCGCGTGACCGTCACATGACTAAATGATGTCACGGAAGGTCCTTGCAGACCAACGCCGGAAGCCAAGGAGACAGCAGCGCAGCTCAGAGGAGACAGGGGGCGCCGGAAAAGTGAATATAAGGTTTTTTTTTTATTTTAATTCTTTTTTAACTACAGGTACTATGGTACCCGGGTCTGGAGGAGAGTCTCCTCTTCTCCAGACCCGGGTACCATCAGCGCATTGAACCGCATGATATCTGCATGTGCACGTGTCGTCATGAGGATGTCATGCGGTCCAATGCAAGTCAATGGCGGCTAAACGCAGTCATTCCCAAAATAAATGGCAGTGATGCAGATTTTTCCGCAATGCTAATCTGCAGTGGAAATTTCCGCAGCATGTGCACAGCACATACGGATTATCATTGGGGAACATGGCAGGCCTTCTACCAAGCATTTTTTAAGTGTTTCCGCGGCGGAATTGCCGCTGCGGAAACGCTTAAAAAATGCATAATGGGCACACAGCCTTATTCTGACATGTATTCGCAGTGTGAATACTCTAGTCCCATCATGTCTAAGAGATCTATCTAGTAATGTACAGTGGTGGCCAAAACTATTGGCACCCCTGCAATTCTGTCAGATAATACTCAGTTTCTTCCTGAAAATGATTGTAATCACAAATTCTTTGGTATTACACTGTGTGCAGAATTATTAGGCAAATGAGTATATTGATCACATGATACTTTTTATACATGTTGTCCTACTCCAAGCTGCATAGGCTTGAGAGCCAACTACCAAATAAGTAAATCTGGTGATGTGCATCTCTGTAATGAGGAGGGGTGTTGACTAATGACATCAACACCCTATATAAGGTGTGCTTAATTATTAGGCAACTTCCTTTCCTTTGGCAAAATGGGTCAGAAGAGAGATTTGACGGGCTCTGAAAAGTCCAAAATTGTGAGATGTCTTGCAGAGGGAAGCAGCAGTCTTGAAATTTCCAAACTTTTGAAGCGTGATCACCGAACAATCAAGCTTTTCATGGCAAATAGCCAACAGGGTCGCAAAAAGTGTGTTGGCCAAAAAAGGCGCAAAATAACTGCCCATGAATTGAGGAAAATCAAGCGTGAAGCTGCCAAGATGCCATTCGCCACCAGTTTTGCCATATTTCAGAGCTGCAACGTTACTGGAGTATCAAAAAGCACAAGGTGTGCGATACTCAGGGACATGGCCAAGGTAAGGAAGGCTGAAAAATGACCACCTTTGAACAAGAAACATAAGATGAAAAGTCAAGTATGTGCCAAGAAATATCTTAAGACTGATTTTTCAAAGGTTTTATGGACTGATGAAATGAGAGTGACTCTTGATGGGCCAGATGGATAGGCCAGAGGCTGGATCTGTAAAGGGCAGAGAGCTTCACTCCGACTCAGACGCCAGCAAGGTGGAGGTGGGGTACTGGTATGGGCTGGTATCATCAAAGATGAACTTGTGGGCCCTTTTCAGGTTGAGGATGGAATGAAGCTCAGCTCCCAGACCTACTGCCAGTTTCTGGAAGACAACTTCTTCAAGCAGTGGTACAGGAAGAAGTTGGTATCGTTCAAGAAAAACATGATTTTCATGCTTGACAATGCTCCATCACATGCATCCAACTACTCCACAACGTGGCTGGCCAGTAAAGGTCTAAAAGAAGAAAAAATAATGACATGGCCCCCTTGTTCACCTGATCTGAACCCCATAGAGAACCTGTGGTCCATCATAAAATGTGAGATCTACAGGGAGGGAAAACAGTACACCTCTCGGAACAGTGTCTGGGAGGCTGTGGTGGCTGCTGCACGCAATGTTGATCGAAAACAGATCAAGCAACTGTCAGAATCTATGGATGGAAGGCAGTTGAGTGTCATCATAAAGAAAGATGTCTATATTGATCACAAATTTTTTTATTTTTTGTTTTTGCATGTCTGAAATGTTTATTTCTAAATTTTGTACACTGATATTGGTTTACCTGGTGAATATAAACAAGTGAGATGGGATTATATTTGGTTTTTATTAAGTTGCCTAATAATTCTGAACAGTAATAGTTACCTGCACAAACATATATCCTCCTAGGATAGCCAAATCTAAAAAAAAAAAACCACTCCAACTTCCAAAAATATTAAGCTTGGATATTTATGAGTCTTTTGGGTTGATTGAGAACATAGTTGTTGATCAATAATAAAAATAATCCTCTAAAATACAACTTGCCTAATAATTCTGCACACAGTGTATTATCTTCATTTAATTTGCTTGCAAGGAAAAAACACAAAAGAGAATGAAGCAAAAATCAAATCATTGATCATTTCACACAAAACTCCAAAAATGGGCCAGACAAAAGTATTGGCACCCTCAGCCTAATACTTGGTTGCACAACCTTTAGCCAAAATAACTGCGAACAACCGCTTCCGCTAACCATCAATGAGTTTCTTACAATGCTCTGCCAAAGAAGAATGGTCTACAATTCCAGCAAACTGCTCCAGGTCCCTGATATTTGAAGGGTGCCTTCTCCAAACTGCCATTTTGAGATCTTTCCACAGGTGTTCTATGGGATTCAGGTCTGGACTCATTGCTGGCCACCTTAGAAGTCTCCAGTGCTTTCTCTCAAACCATTTTATAGTGCTTTTGGAAGTGTGTTTTGGGTCATTGTCCTGCTGGAAGATCCATGACCTCTGAGGGAGACCCAGCTTTCTCACACAGGACCCTACATTATGCTGCAAAATTTGTTGGTAGTCTTCAGACTTCATAATGCCATGCACACGGTGAAGCAGTCCAGTGCCAGAGGCAGCAAAGCAACCCCAAAACATCAGGGAACTTCCGCCATGTTTGACTGTAGGGACCGTGTTCTTTTCTTTGAATGCCTCTTTTTTTTCCTGTACACTCTATGTTGATGCTTTTTCCCAAAAAGCTCTACTTTTGTCTCATCTGACCAGAGAACATTCTTCCAAAACGTTTTCGGCTTTCTCAGGTAAGTTTTGGCAAACTCCAGCCTGGCTTTTTTATGTCTCGGGGTAAGAAGTGGGGTCTTCCTGGGTATCCTACCATACAGTCCCTTTTCATTCAGACGACGACGGATAGTACGGGTTGACACTGTTGTACCCTCGGACTGCAGGGCAGCTTGAACTTGTTTGGATGTTAGTCGAGGTTCTTTATCCACCATCCGCACAATCTTGCGTTGAAATCTCTCGTCAATTTTTCTTTTCCGTCCACATCTAGGGAGGTTAGCCACAGTGCCATGTGCTTTAAACTTCTTGATGACACTGCGCACGGAAGACACAGGAACATTAAGGTCTTTGGAGATGGGCTTGTAGCCATGAGATTGCTCATGCTTCCTCACAATTTGGTTTCTCAAGTCCTCAGACAGTTCTTTGGTCTTCTTTCTTTTCTCCATGCTCAATGTGGTACACACAAGGACACAGGACAGAGGTTGAGTCAACTTTAATCCATGTTAACTGGCTGCAAGTGTGATTTAGTTATTGCCAACACCTGTTAGGAGCCACAGGTAAGTTACAGGTGCTGTTAATTACAAGAATTAGAGAAGCATCACATGATTTTTCAAACAGTGCCAATACTTTTGTCCACCCCCTTTTGTAGGTTTAGTGTGGAATTATATCCAATTTGGCTTTAGGACAATTCTTTTTGTGTTTTTTCATTGAAGACAAATTAAATGAAGATAATAATACCAAAGAATTTGTGATTGCAATCATTTTCAGAAAGAAACTGAGTATTATCTGACAGAATTGCAGGGGTGCCAATACTTTTGGCCACCACTGTATGTAGTTTGTATTGTGAGATCTGGTGACAGATCTCATTTAATGATTTATGTAGTTTATACAGAAAAAATCGAAATGCCATAATTACGTTTTTTCGGCAGCCGCAACACTGCAAAAAATGCAATAAGTGGCGATCAAAACATCATATCTACCCAAATATGGTATTAATAAAAATATTCTCTACAAAAAACATGCCCTCACGCAGCCCCATCGTTCAAACATTGAAAACGTTATGAGTCTCAGAAAATTGCGACACAAACTATTTTTTTTTTATAACAGGAATATTAAAAAAAAACTATACATGTTTAGTATATCCATAATTGTATTGACCTGGAGAATCATATTGCTAGGTACTTTTTGCCATATAGTGAACACTGTACATAAAAAAAAATAAAACAATTGTGGAATTGCACTTTTTTGCAATTTTACCACACTTGGATTTGTTCACGCTTTCCAAAAATAAAGTCCTCATATGGCTTTATCGATGAAAAACTAAAAAAGTTATGGCTCTTGGAAAAAGGGGAGGAAAATATTAAAATGCAAAAATGGAAAATATGTCGGGAATGAGTTAATGGATGAGATTGGGCAACCTAAGGGTGAGTAGCAGTAGTGTGAGGAGAAGTTGGAGATTAATTGAGACTATCAAGAGTGTATAAAACTGTAAATGCAAAACCAGTAGCCCATACTGAAAGGATTGTTATAGTGGGAAATCCTATTTGTCCGTGGGTCAAGATTCTGTCAGTTTGTCCATGGGTTTAGTGCTCCATCTTTAAAACATAACACCTTCTTACATTTATCAGCTTATGCTAGCTGCTAACATGCTATAAAGCCAATTTACGGATGGTATAAATCCTATAAAAGATTATGCTGAATCAAGCACATAATCAGAACATATATTTCAAGAAGGCATTACGGATTACCATCCAGGGATTTTTGGTACTTTAAAATGTAAGAGTTAGGAAACAATATTTCTACAGCGCTTCCTTGTCAGTTGTGTCACTAAGTTTTTACCATTTTCCTTTGGATCAATTGTAGATGAAAAATAGATAAGACGTGTGTCTGATGTATGAGGGTGGGTATGACCCTTCTCTAAATCTGCTAACAGAATTCTGTACAAATTGCATGGATAAACTGATGACAGATATATTTCAATTCTTCACATAGATAATGCTAACATAAGAGCACTTTGACTTAGGGTTAATTGGTTAACTTTGACTGGGTCATAGTCTATAAGCCATCTTCAATTCAGCTAAATAAACCTTGGAAACTTTGACTGAGTTGTAGTCTATAAGCCATCTTCAATTCTGCTGAATAAAACTGGAAAAGAGCTGAAAAATGAAATAGGAGCCCAGACAAAACTGATAAAAACCTTATACAATATGTCCCCACAACACATCAGCAGTTGTGTGTAACGAGATATAATGCACTTTAGGCCCCCTTCACATGCCTGTATAAAACTGATATGGGGAAAACAGTACTGGTGTCATCAGTGTTTTGGATCAGTGTGTCATCAGTATTCCATCAGTGTGTCATCAGTGTGCCATCCGTGTTTTCCCAGTATGGAAAAAGAAAGAATGAAATTACAAAGCTTCTCCTATACTTTACAATGTTAAACACATACAGCACACAAACAGCACATTGATTGTACACTGATGCCATCTGTGTGATGTACATGTCTTTCATGGACCCATTAGACTTGTATTTGGGCTTGTCATCTGTGCTGCCAAAAAAAACAGGCAAGAGTTTTGGTGGCTCATAACAATGAATCAAGTGGCTGCTATTTTCGAATAGGTGGCAGAATAATATGACTTCATTGCATCCTGTCCTGTACCAGACCTCAGCAAAGGCAAGCACTGGTTCCACAGGACTTAGAGACAGTGGGTGTGCCACAATTTTGTTACATCTCATCTGTGATGAGTGTACTAGAAGGAGCAGATGGAATGCACTCTAGACAGATGACATTTCTCCATATTGGTAAACTGGCTGGAGCAACAGAGGCTGTAGAGGCTGGATGGCAGCTGGAACAACGGAAGCTGAAGGTTAAATAAACCTGTGGCAAAGTAGTAGAGCTCAATGATGTAATAGAGCTGGGTTTTTAGGAGACATTTTTGTGATGATGTAGCAGAGTTCAGTAGTGTGTTAGAGCCGGGTACGAAAGCAGTCTGTCACGGGTGTGTCAGAAGTGACAGACAGTAACCCTACAGTTGGTTGCAGGAGATCTCTTCGTTTGGCACTACAGACAACTTCTTGTTAGAACGCTCCTGTTAGGTTTTTTCTATCTTGCTGGTCACATTACCTTTTTTGCCTATTTAATCCTGCTCCACCCTCCTGGCCTTGCTGGACTTCATTGTAATTTCTACTCTTAAGTTAGCCTGGTGATTAGTTACCTTTCTTAGTCAGTTTAGCTAGGTCTTCGGACCTTTATGTTCTATGTTGTGTGTTTGTCTTTTACTGCTACAATTTCTGCTAGGAGGTGCCCAACTTTGTCCCAGTCCCTAGTTCTTGTAGGGATCCCTCCCTTGCATCTATAGGTCTTCGTACAGACTAGCCGAGGACTTTAGCGGGTCTGATCGCAGGATCAGGTTCCCCGTTACATCGTAGGGATCTAGCTTGGTTCTATTGTAGGGACAGATCTCCTTTCTTTCCTTAGTGCTTGTAGCAGATCATAACAGTAAGTCCAGCCCAAAAATATCTCTAAGGAAAGACTTCCAGTTTCCATCATGGTGTCGGTTCAGGATTTGGCTCAACGCCTGCAGGGACTCTCTCTGGAGGTGGCCGAGCTCCAACAACACGTGAGTAGCTGTTCTGGAGCACAGGTACGTTTGCCTGATTTATTTTTTGGTGATCAAGAAGAGTTTTTTTCCTTTAAAAATGCTTGTTTGTTGTATTTTCGTTTGAGACCCAGATCCTCTGGTGATGAATCACAGCGCATAGGGTTCATAATGTCACTTTTGCGCAAAGAACCTCAGGGATGGGCCTTTTCTCTCCAACCTAGTGATCCATGCTTTAGATCAGTGGATAGTTTTTTTTCTGCTTTGGGTTTGTTGTATGATGATCCTGATTGTGTCTCATCAGCTGAGACTGAATTGAGACATTTCAGGCAGGGATCAGGTAATGTGGAAAAATATTGTTCTCACTTCCGTCGGTGGTCTGCCCAGGTGGGGTGGAACGATTCAGCTTTGAAAAGTTTGTTTCTTGCGGGGCTAGGTGAAAGGGTTAAGGATTTGCTGATTGCTTATCCCACACCTGGAAACTTGCAGGAGGCAATGCAATTAGCTATACGGGTGGACAGGAGACTGCGTGCAAGGTTTAATGAGAGTAAATCCTCTGCCATGTCAGCTCCTAGTCTTGAGAGGGTCTGTAATGACATTGGAGAGCCGATGGAGATTGGGGCGATGGCACCCCTCTCTCAGGAAAAAGACCGCAGATCTTCTGAAAGTTTGTGCTTTTATTGCGGGAAATCTGACCATTTTATTAAGAACTGTGTGCTTCGTATGAACAAAGAAAAAAAAAAGGTCAGTTACGCCCGTATTGCCTGTTTAAATACTAAGGGGGTATTTCTTTCTGCTACTACTGCTGCTCAGGAAGAATTAATTGAATTTCGGATATTTGTGGATTGTGGTTCTACTCTGAATGTGATTGATGGGGGATTCTTGGAAAAACTTAAATTAAAACCCAAACCTTTGTCATCCCCTATTGCTGTGGTTTCTGTCGATGGCTCCCCCTTGAAGAGTGTTACTCACAAGGTCTGTGAATTTCCCCTCACTATTAATGGTATTCACCAAGAAAATTTGGATTTGGTAGTATTAAATAATTTGCCTTCTCCAGTAATTTTGGGGTTACCCTGGTTAAAATTGCACAACCCTGTACTGGATTGGTCTACCAATGAAATTAAGTCCTGGAGCCCTAAGTGTTATGACAAGTGTTGTAACGGACGTATTGCTGCGGTGGAAAAAGGGGAATTACATGTACCTATTCAGGATTTTTGGAGAGTTTTTTCTGAGGAGGAGTCACAAATTTTGCCTCCCCATAGAGACTACGATTGTACCATTGAATTTGTCCCTGGAGTGACTCTTCCTAAAAGTCGTTTATTTAATCTTACTATTCCTGAGAGAAAGGCTTTGGAGGAATACATACAGACAAGCTTGGCCGCCGGTCACATTAGGCCTTCCAAGTCTCCTGTGGCTGTTGGATTTTTTTTTGTTAAAAAAAAGGATGGCGGTTTACGTCCTTGTCTGGATTTTCGTGAGATTAATAAAATTACTGTACGCAATCCTTACCCACTGCCATTGATTCCTGATTTGTTTAACCAGTTAGTGGGGGCCAAGTGGTTCTCTAAAATTGATCTCCGGGGGGCATACAATTTGTTGCGCATGAAGGAGGGTGATGAATGGAAGACTGCTTTAAACACTCCTGTGGGTCATTTTGAGAATCTGGTTATGCCTTTTGGTCTTACCAATGCTCCAGCATTTTTTCAGAATCTTATTAATGAAATCCTTAGACCTTTGATCGGCAAAAATGTGGTTGTGTATTTGGATGACATTTTGATTTATTCACCGGATCTGGAGTCTCATTGGCGGAGCGTACGTGAGGTATTACAGTTATTAATTGACAATTCGCTTTTTGCTAAGCTGGAGAAATGTGAGTTCACTGCACAATTCATTTTTTGGGCTACATTATCTCCAGCGAGGGCTTTGAGATGGACCCTGTGAAGGTTCAGGCGGTTCAGGAATGGCCTAGGCCTATTGGTTTGAAATCGATACAGAGGTTTTTGGGTTTCGCCAATTATTACAGAAAATTCATTAAAAAAATTTCTATTATTGTCAAACCACTGACCGATCTCACCAGGAAAGGTGCTAATGCGGTTCAGTGGACTACTGAGGCCATTGAAGCTTTTGTGTTTCTAAAGGAGAGGTTCAGCTCTGCTCCCATCTTTATGCAGCCTGATGTGACTAAGCCGTTTTTGGTTGAGGTTGATGCTTCTTCGGTGGGGGTCGGTGCAGTGTTGTCTCAGAAAAACAAGGAAGGAGTACATCCCTGTGCTTTTTTTTCAAAAAAATTTTCTGAGACTGAACTTAATTACGATATTGGTAATCGGGAATTGCTGGCTATTAAACTCGCATTTGAACACTGCCATCATCTCTTGGAAGGTGCTGAATTTCCCATTCAGGTTTTCACTGATCATAAAAATCTGATCTATCTTGATGCTGCCAAGCGCGTGAATGCCCGTCAGGCTAGGTGGGCACTTTTTTTCTCGCGGTTTAATTTTTCCGTTACTTACATCCCGGGTACCAAGAATGTTAAAGCTGATGCTTTGTCTCGCAGCTTTTCTCCCATGGTCGGTGCTGAGGAGGAGGGGAGCATTTTACAAGAAGGTGTTGTGATTGCTGCATTGGATTCCGTTTTGGAAGATGAGATTCTTAAAGCACAGGAGAATGCCCCATCTATCACTCCCCATGGGAGGTTGTTTGTGCCTAGGACCTTTAGGAGAGACTTGTTTGTTGAGTGTCATGAGTCTCGGTTGACAGGTCATCCAGGAATTTCTGAGACCAAGAGACTTGTGGGTTGCAGTTTTTGGTGGCCTGGATGGCAGAAGGAAGTCATTAAGTGGGTGTGCCAATGTACGGTGTGTGCTAGATCTATGTCTTCACATACTCCTGCAGCGGGGTTGCTTTGCCCTCTGGAGGTTCCTAGTGCACCTTGGACACATCTGGCTATGGACTTTATTACTGACCTTCCCCCTTCTGAGGGTTTCACAGTCATCTGGGTGGTCGTGGACCGTTTTAGCAAGATGTGTCACTTGGTTCCTTTCATCAAACTGCCCTGCGCTAAGACACTCGCTAAGGCCTTTGTCAAGGAAATTGTCAGACTACATGGCATTCCTACTGACATTGTTTCGGATAGGGGACCTCAGTTCGTGGCTCGTTTTTGGCGTGCTTTTTGTGACAGGTTGGGAGTTCATTTGTCGTTTTCACCCGGATATCATCCTGAGTCTAATGGCCAGACAGAAAGGAAGAATCAGGATGTTGAGCAGTTCTTGCGTTGTTTTGTGGCAGACAATCAGGAGGGGTGGTCTGAGTTTCTGCCACTTGCTGAGTTTGCTCTTAACAACCATACATCTTCTTCTGCTGGTTGCTCGCCTTTTTTTTGTTGTTCTGGGAGACATCCGTCTTTTGGGTCATTCTCCAAATTGGTATCGGCTGTGCCCGAGGAGGAGAGTTTTTCCGGTGATTTGGAGAGAGTTTGGACGGATGTGCGTGGTAATCTTCAGGAGGCTAACAAAAAATCTAAGAGGTACTTTGATAGAAAACGGCAAGAGGTTTTGTTTGCTATTGGTGACATGGTTTGGTTGTCCTCTAAGAAGGATTCCTTCTAAAAAATTGGGTCCCAAGTTTGTAGGGCCCTTTAAGGTGCTTCAGGTAGTTAACCAATCTGCTGTTAGGTTGGAGGTTCCTACCTCCTGGAAGATTAATCCGGTGTTTCATGTTTCTCTGTTGAAAAGAGCTTATGTGTCGGATGGAGACGCCTCCGCCACTGTTCCTCCGGTGGTGGAGGACGGGGAATACGAAATTTCACGCATCCTAAATTCTAGACGGTATAGAGGGAGTTTGCAGTATCTCGTCGCTTGGAAGGGTTTCGGACCCGAGGATAACTCATGGGTGAGGGCGGATGATGTTTCTGCTTCCAGACTTGTCAGAGCGTTTCACAAGAGGTTTCCTGATAAGCCTGGGCCTAGGGGATCCAGAGGATCCTCAAAGAAGAGGGGGTACTGTTAGAACTCTCCTGTTAGGTTTTTTCTATCTTGCTGGTCACATTACCTTTTTTGCCTATTTAATCCTGCTCCACCCTCCTGGCCTTGCTGGACTTCATTGTAATTTCTACTCTTAAGTTAGCCTGGTGCTTAGTTACCTTTCTCAGTCAGTTTAGCTAGGTCTTCGGACCTTTATGTTCTATGTTATGTGTTTGTCTTTTACTGCTACAATTTCTGCTAGGAGGTGCCCAACTTTGTCCCAGTCCCTAGTTCTTGTAGGGATCCCTCCCTTGCATCTATAGGTCTTCGTACAGACTAGCCGAGGACTTTAGCAGGTCTGATCGCAGGATCAGGTTCCCCGTTACATCGTAGGGATCTAGCTTGGTTCTATTGTAGGGACAGATCTCCTTTCTTTCCTTAGTGCTTGTAGCAGATCATAACACTTCTTAGAAGCTGTCTCTCTAGGACCCAGCAGCTACCTTCCTCTTGCTAATTAACACCCTGGCCTGGGTGTATAAATACCTGCTGTGAGCCAGAGGGAGGTGCCGGCTATACTCACATGTACCCCTTGTGGAGGCTCAGAGGAAGTGCATTTCTTATTCCTCTCTGGAGTTGTGAAGACGGGTGTTCAACTCTCTGAAGTCGACTAAAAGCTAAGCTATCTTCCCTTGTCTATTCCCTCATTGTTGTCCTTAGCTGTCAGTGGGGATCGACTAGTGCTCATCCCCCTCCTTCCGTAGCCAGGGCTTATGCCAGGGAAAGACAGGGTGAGGTTCACGTGTGGCGATTGGTCAAGAACCAATATAAGGACGTTAGTGGAGACAGGGTGATATCAGATTTACCTAGGTGGTCTCCACTTCCCCCTTTCCCTAGTGTCTGGGTTCCCTTTCACTCTTCCCTTTGTGTTGCACTAGTCTTTCACACACCTTGCGTGACACAGTCGCACCACGATATAACGTTCAGCCAGCACCTGTTAACTAAAGGTAATCTGCGCTTTTTGACCTTTGCCGGCGCATGGGCACTAAGTACTTTGCTCTGTCCTCAGCAGGGCATAGAGAGGTACGCCTGCACAGGAATACGATGGGGACCCTGTGTGGAGGATGTAGGATGTGTCATCCACGTGAAGCAGGGAAGGAGGATGGCGATTGTAAAAAGATAGGACTAGCCAGATCAAGACCAGAGATGCCTAACGGACTGGATTTCCCCATCTGTGAGTATAATAAAAGGTCTTTTTTTGTGCCTTGCAGAGCAGATTGAGGACATACATGCATCATTTTTCAGGGTACTTTATCTGGAAAAATTGCTTTAACTTCTAAAAGAAACTGTCAACCGTACAGAAATTTGGACTGTAAATTGAAAAGTGAGAGTAAAATGAAAAGTGAGAGTAAAATGAACCTCAGCGACAGTCGATCTGTCTCCCCACCGGTCATCTACATTACGAGATAGACTTGCTGCACACCTTTCTGCACATCTGTTGTTTGTGTGTGGCGCTTGCATTTCACGCCTGTCTAATTCCTTCTTCATTTGTTAACAATGCACAGATACAGTTTGGAAGAGCATGTTTTCAGACTGAAAACTTATTGGAAAACTGAGTCCTTACAGAGGTGCCGAAGTGAGTTTATAAGTAAGTTTGGAGGTAGAAATCTACTGTCCAAACTGTGTATTGAAGTTTTCATTGATGACAGAGTAATCTCCAAGAGACTGTGGCCACCAAGATCACCTGATTTAACACCGCTGGATTCTTTCCTTTGGGGCCATTTAAAAGATCAGGGATACAGTAACAAGCCATGAACATTAAGGCACTCCAAAAGAACATACAGCAATAAATTCAGGCTATGACCCCAGACTTCCTGCAGAATACATTCAACAATATTCAATGATGGGTGTAGGTGTGCTTGGATGCGAACAGTGGACATTTTCAACACCTGCTTTAAACAATCAGTTTCTCATGAACCAAGATGTCACACCAGGTGTGGGAAAGACTTAGTGCAACACAGAGGGAAGAGGGAAAGGGAGTCCAGCTATTAGGGAAAGGAGGAAGTGGAGACCTCCTAGACAGGTCTAATGTCACCCTGTCTCAACTACCATCCCTATATTGCCTCATCAGCAATCGCTGCACGCGTGCCTCACCATGTCTTTCCTTGGCATATGGCTAAGGCTAGGGATGGAAGGAGATGAGCACTAGTCGATCTCCACTAAACTCTATAGACAACAAGGGTAGACAAACAGGGGAAGAATGCTAAGCTTTAGATGACTCGAGACAAATGCGAACTAGACCTCAAGCTCCAGAGAGGAGGAAGTACTGCTCCTGCTAAGCCTTCACATGTAGAAATTAATATAGCCAACATCTCCCTCTCAGACACACCAGGTATACAGTATATACACCCAGGCCAGGGAAATAATTACCAGAGGGAGGTAGCCGCTAGGTCCTAGAGACAGCTTCTCATCTAAGAAGATATCTGTAATGCCAAACTTAGAGATCTCCTGCAACCAGCTGCAGGGCGACTGTCTGTCACCTCTGATACACCCGTGACACAAGGTATGTGCAGTTCAAATTTCACTACAATAGATCGTCTATTTTAGAAGTTATAGCAATTTATCTGGGTAAAGTAGCAAGTAAAAGAAGGCGTGCAGATGCTGGCCCTACTTTATATTGGGAAAATCTGATGTCAGGTTCTCTTTAAATTTTATTATGTCTGCGGGTGCATTTCATTCTCTCTATGAAACTAATGCTTTTTGTACAGATGTTAAGAACAAAGACTAGCCATAAATTCAGGACTTTTTCGAGCATTTCCTATCTTTCTAGGCTTGTGCTCTATTGTAAATAATGCACATTTTCAAAGAGAATGTTTATTTTGTGGACAAATAACGATGTACACATTGCTTGCACTTTACTGTTCATAGAAAATCACATTATTCCATTTTCCAAATCACATTGTAGGCGTGTGGATTAAATAATCCCTATACATACTGTCTGCATCTGAATATATGAATTATATGTATAGTAATACACTGTGAAGAAAATAAAGAAATTACAATATAAATGAGCCTAAAGCATCCTACATTTCTGTAATACCAGGACTAGGTGTAAAATATACAGCATAAAACTGTATACATATATGTCACTTTTTTCTATTTCTGAGAGTTTGAAAAGGTTAGATATTTCTTTTTGATCTCTGATTGATGAATGGGAAGCTGGAAATAACCAATAAGGAAGAGAAATTTTCCTTAAGAACAAAGTTTCACATTTATGAGCTATTGGAAGCAAAATATGGTCGGTCTATCTGGACCTTTGATGGTGCATTTAAATCACTTTTTTTGTGCGAAGCTTGATATGAAACATGAGAAAGCTCACACCAAAGGAGAAAACACTTGGGAACCACAGATAATAAACTAAAAAATCTAGACAGTATTCCAGGGCAAAAAAGGAGTTTGAAAGAATCTTCAAATGCAGATGGAAAAAATTGGATTTTCAAAAAGAGGAAAGAAAAATATGGACTGACATGAATCATGACTTTATGGGTGAATTAACAAATGTTTGCTAAACAGTACTGGATATTAGAAACGAGTCACTCCCGAAATTTGTATTAGGTAGAATGTTCAATTTGGTTGGTAGATTCAATTCAGACCAATTTTATTCAAATTTGCCAGTCTGATGCACCTGGATCCTAAGGCTTCTGTGCCAAAAAAGAAAACAATACTACAAATGGCACATTACAATTAAAGGTCCTGGTTGAAAGTCTGAATCGCATCCAATATGCTTCAAGTGTTGTTTCTGCTACTGGGCAGACTTTGTAGTTGTAATTATTATGCCATTTACATACCCATTTCACGCAGATCTGTTCAAAAGGGAAGCTGTGGTATCGATAAGATACTCTTGTTCTTCTAGCCGTCTATGTCACCATCAAGGTAACACATAAATGAGGAGCGCGCTTTTTATGATCTGTAATGTAATATTTCTCACAAATCCCCAAACCTGACAGACTATAAAAGATAATGAATTAGTTCAAATAATCTAAAATATATGATTCATGTTACAAGAGACTAAAAGCTGAACAGCTAAAATATAGATTTATTAAAAATAAGAAGATGAAAAAGGTTCATTACAATGCATTTTTTACAATAAAATGGTGTCAACTTAAAGGGAATGTGTCCTCAGAAAATTACCTATTGTTTAATTCTTGATTTTGTGTTAAGCATATTTATTTTTTATTGACTTGACAAACACATAAATATGCACATATATGTATATACACATATATCTCAAGGTGTAAATGGCGTGCTTGTTATTGACACAATTTGGAGTATATAGGACTTAACAACCTTTTATTTCTTTTTTGGAGATGGGATGAACAAAAAAATTGCATTTCCATCACTTTTATGGTATTTACTGTGCAGCATAAAATAATAAGTGCTAGCTATACTTTATCTGTTATTATAGTTTTAATAATGCTATTTATGTATAGATTTCTAACAAATTAACAAATAACATAACATGTATATACATATTACAGTATATGTATACATATACTGTTTATATACAGTCATGGCCAAAAGTTTTGAGAATGACACCAAAATTATATTTTCACATGATCTGCTGGCCTCTGGTTTTTATTAGTGTTTGTCTGATGTTTATATTACATACAGAAATATAATTGCAATCATATTATGAGTACCAATAGGTTATATTGACAGTTAGAATGAGTTAATGCAGCAGGTCAATATTTGCAGTGTTGCCCCTTCTTCTTCAAGACCTCTGTAATTCTCCCTGGCATGCTCTCAAGCAACTTTTGGACCAAATCCTGACTGATAGCAGTCCATTCTTGCATAATCAATGCTTGCATTTTGCCAGAATTTGTTGGTTTTTGATTGTCCACCCGTCTCTTGATGATTGACCACAAGTTCTCAATGGGATTAAGATCTGGGGAGTTTCCAGGCCATGGACCCAAAATCTCTCTGTTTTGTTCCATGAGCCATTTAGTTATCACCTTTGCTTTATGGCAAGGTGCTCCATCATGCTGGAAAAGACATTGTTGGGCGCCAAACTGCTCTTGGACGGTTGGGAGAAGTTGCTCTTGGAGGACATTCTGGTACCATTCTTTATTCATGGCTGTGTTTTTAGGCAAGACTGTGAGTGAGCCGATTCCCTTGGCTGAGAAGCAACCCCACACATGAATGGTTTCAGGATGCTTTACAGTTGGCATGAGACAAGACTGGTGGTAGCGCTCACCTCTTCTTCTCCGAATAAGCTGTTTTCCAGATGTCCCAAACAATCGAAAAGGGGATTCATCAGAGAAAATGACTTTGCCCCAGTCCTCAGCAGTCCACTCCCAGTACCTTTTGCAGAATATCAGTCGGTCCCTGATGTTTTTTCTGGAGAGAAGTGGCTTCTTTGCTGCCCTCCTTGAAACCAGCCCTTGCTCAAAGAGTCTCCGCCTCACAGTGCGTGCAGAAGCACACACACCAGCCTGCTGCCATTCCTGAGCAAGCTCGGCACTGCTGGTAGTCCGATCCCGCAGCTGAAACAGTTTCAAGATACGGTCCTGGCGCTTACTGGTCTTTCTTGGGCGCCCTGGAGCCTTTTGACAACATCGGAAGCTCTCTTCTTGAAGTTCTTGATGATGCGATAGATTGTTGACTGAGGTGCAATCTTTGTAGCTGTGATACTCTTCCCTGTTAGGCCATTTTTGTGCAGTGCAATGATGGCTGCACGTGTTTCTTTAGAGATAACCATGGTTAACTGAAGAGAAACAATAATACCAAGAACCAGCCTCCTTTTAAAGTGTCCAGTGATGTCATTCTTACTTAATCATGACTGATTGATCGCCAGCCCTGTCCTCATCAACACCCACACCTGTGTTAATGGATCAATCACTAAAACGATGTTAGCTGCTCCTTTTAAGGCAGGACTGCAATGATGTTGAAATGTGTTTTGGGGGTTAAAGTTCATTTTCTGGGCAAATATTGACTTTGCAAGTACAGTAATTCCTGTTAAGCTGATCACTCTTTGACATTCAGGAGTATATGCAAATTGCCATTACAAAAAATGAAGCAGTAAACTTTGGAAAAATTACTATTTGTCTCATTCTCAATACTTTTGGCCATGACTGTACAGTATACTGTATGTATACATATACTTAATATATATTGTAGGATTTGGTACTCAGCCGCGTTAGAGGTAGGCACAGGATACTGTTTCTTTAAAAACATCCAAGGCAGGTTTATTATACCTTCATAAACTGCACTTTTAGAAGTAAACAAAAGACAGCCTTGTCCGGTACAGAGTAACAAAAACAGAAAATGAACATTCCATACAATATGGCAGATTCACCCGCTCACGGTCAGTGTCCTTTAGCACAAACACAATGGAGGTCTCCACACCTCCAGCCACAGACACTGAATGAGACACTAGGTCTCCATTTTATTTACACACCCTGGGGTTGGGATATTTGAGCAGCCAATCCCTCCCTGTCTTATGACTGCTCATAAAAACCGGACCTGATATGCCGTATTAACCCTCTCAGCACTATGTGTGCTGAAGCATGCTTCCCGGGTTTACATCACCGAAGCTACCAACCTCGGTGACACATATCTCCCCTCAAGGACCTGTCCGGCGGCCATCTTACAATGTATACAGTTAGGTCCAAAAATATTGGAACAGTGACCAAATCTTCTTGATTTGCACTCTGAATGCCACTATTTTTTATTTAAAATAAAAGAACTGAGATGCAATTGAAATGTAGACTTTCAGATTTAATTAAAGGGGTTGATCAAAAACATCCTTTGAAACATTTTTGAATTGCAACCATTTTCTACAAAGCTTCCTCATTTCAGGGGCTCTAAAGTAATTGGACAAATTAACATTACCATAAATTAAATGTTAATTTTTAATATTTTGTAGAGAATTCTTTGCAGGCAATGACTGCCTGAAGTCTGGAAGCCATGGATGTCACCAAACGCTGGTTTTCTCTTTTGTGATGCTTTCCCAGGTCTTTACTGCAGCTGACTTAAGTTGTTGCTTGTTTGTGGTTCTTTCTGCCTTAAGATTTGTCTTCAGCATGTGAAATGCATGCTTGATGGGGATGAGATCTGGTGATTGACATGGCCATTGCAAAATATTCCACTTATTTGTCTTAATAAAAACTCCTGGGTTGCTTTCACAGTATATTTTGGGGCATTTTACATCTTCAGAATTCATCCAGTTGCTTCTCTCTTCAGTCACATTATCAACAATCACTTTTGATCCATTGACATTGGAAGCCATGCATGCCCATGCCAACACAATGCTTCTACCATGTTTTACAGAGGATGTGGTACGCTTTGAATCATGAGTCATTCCAAGCTTTCTCCATACTTTCTACTTCCCATCATTCTGGTATAGGTTGATTTTAGTTTCTTCTGTCCATGAAATGCTTTTCAAGAACTGGTTTGGCTTCTTTAGATATTTTTTGGCAAAGTTTAATCTGGCTTTTCTATTTTTAAAGCTGATTAATGGTTTGCACCTTGTGGTGAATCCTCTGTAATTTCCTCTCATGAAGACTTCTCTTTAGTGTAGACTTAGATACTGAAACACCTACTTCCTGGAAAGTGTTCTTCACTTGGGTGGATATTGTGAAGAAGGGGTGTATCTTGACCATGGAAAGGTTTCCATTGACGTCCGGGCCTTTTTGAGTTCCCAAGTTCAGCAGTGCACTCTTTTTTTGCAGAATGTACCAAACTGTTGATTTTGCCACTCCAAACATTTCTGCTATCTCAGATGGATATCTTGTTTTTTTCAGCCTAATGATGGTCTGTTTCTCTTCCATTGAGACTTCATTTGACCGTATGTGGTGGGTTCACAGCATCAGCTTCCAAATGCAAATGCCACACTTAGAATCAGCTCCAGACATTTTACCTACTTAATTGATGATGGATAGTGATGAGCGAGCATGCTCGCCACTATTCGTTACTCTCCCAAGCATTATAGTGCTCAAGATGCTCGATGCTCAGTGAGTAATTTTGAAATGCTCGGGCGGGAGCACAAGTCCCCGCCCCGCATGTTGGGTGCATTTTAGACAGCCAATTACTATGCAGGGATTGTGTGACAGTCACTGTAATGCCTTAGCCATGTTGGTTGTAACATTACAGTGATTGGCTGGCCGCATAGCATCTTCTGGTCTATATAAGACCCGGGACCCTATGCTCGTCACAGTCTACCGGTCAAAGACACAGAATAGGGAGAGCTGCTAGTGAGCGAGGGAGAGAATTGGCGGTTATTTCAAACAGAAATTTCACACCACTATCAGAAATCTACTCTAACAGTCCTTGTAAGGACTATTTCTGAAGAAAATATTAGTCCTGCTGATAGCACAAGTTAGGCACAGTTTGTGAAGAGCTAGTATAGTACAGAACAGGGTCCATTGCATATTCTTTCTGCTGCCGGAACTCCTATCAATAGCCCTAGATATCAGGGCTGATAATACTCTTTTTGCTCTTAATCCTGCTAATTTTGCTGAAAAGCAATCTAAAACACCATTTTTACTGCTCCATTTGCTTGTTAGCAGCATACAGCCAGATTTGGTTGATTTGTCTAGCATTGATGTATTGTGTTAGCAGAGAAACTTGTCCATCATCTCAGGTGGTCAAATATTACTGCGGTATTAATCCTGATTTGTTTTTGCAAGCTGCAGAATATTATACTGTATTTAAAGTCTGGTACTTGTGTGTCAAAATATATTCACACTTGTTCGCTGACCAATAGCATCGCTATACCCTCGCTGGGCAAAATAATTGGTCATCAGATGTGATCAAATACTGTGGTATTAATCCAGATTTTTTTTTGCAAGCTGCAAAATATTATAGTCGATTTAAAATGGGCAAGGCACGTGGCAAGGTATGGGGAAGTTGACATGATGCTGATGGCGCACACAGAGGCTAAGGCCATGGGCAAGATGAAACTGTGCCTGCTGAGGGAGCAGAATAAACACACACATCATGTCGGCCTACCTTCTTGTCCCAATTTCTAGGGAGCCATGAAACACCACTCTTGAAGCCAGAGCAGTGTGAAAAGGTTGTTGCTTGGATAGCAGATAATGCTTCCAGTGAGTTTGCCACTACGACCACCCTGTCTTCCACACAGTCCAGTCTCAGTAGCCGTGAGTCTGGGCCACATATTTCTCACCCTGATCCTCCTTCCTCCCACCATGCTGAGTGCCCGGAGACAAGTAATCCCAACTTTTTCTGTTCACATTTTCATAGATTCTGGCCTTTCACTTGGACTGCTTCAAGCGTGGCAAGAGGAGATAGCATGTAACGATGCACAAATATTTGAGCAGCTGTGGTCACATGAAGGCAATAGTGGGAAAGTGCAATTACTGTCACAAGAGGTGGATTATGCTGATGAGACTCAATTGCCAGCAAGTCAGGAGGAGGTCTAGTGTGCGTACGTTGAAGACAAGGTGGTGGACGATGAAGTCACTGACCCAACCTTTAAGGTGACATGCATAGCAAGAGCAGCAGCAAAGAGGGGGAGGGAGGCGTAGCACTACAAAAGGAAGGAAGAAATAGTGGGGTGGCCAGAGACACAAGGAGGACAACTATTCCCCAAAACACCAATATGAGGGAAGTTGCCAGTCCAACTGCGTATGGCTCTTTTTTAAAGACTGTCAAGTTAACTCAAAAAAGGCCATTTGCAACATCTGCCATACCAGCATCAGCAGCAAAACTACCAGCCTGACCACCACCAGAATGCTCAGGCACATGACAGCAAAGCACTCGACTAGCTGGGCCAAACGCCAGGGTCCAGAAACAGTGTCTGCAGGTGACACCACTGCCTCTTCCTCTGTTGTATGTAAATGCCAAGCCTCCGTCCATGATGCAGGCGAAGAAGCATCCCACCCTGAACCTGTCGTTGCACACTTGCAACCATCAGCAACCACGTCCATGTCCTTGTCACAGCGCAGTGTTCAGTTGTCCTTACCCCAGTTCTTTGAACACAAGCGCAAATACGGAGCCAATCACCCACAGTCTACAGCACTAAACTGCCACATTTCTCGACTGCTTTAACTGGAAATGTTGCCTTTTAGGCTTTTGGAGATGCAAGCTTTCCGCAACCTCAAGGCAGCGGCCATCCCTCGGTACTTGTTCCCCAGCCACCACTATTTCTCCCGGTGTGCCAACCCGCCTTACACAAGCATGTGTCTCAGAACATTACCCGTGCCCTCAACAATGCAGTTACTGGGAAGGTCCACATAACCCCGCACACGTGGACAAGTGCTTGTGGCCAGGGATGGTACATTTCACTGACGGCACACTGGGTTAATATTGTGGAAGCCGGGAACCAGTGAGAGGATTGCGTGCCCTGGGTCAATCAGGGTTGCCCCCACAGTCTACAGCTCCTTCACCTCCTCCTCCTCTTCAGCCTCCTTCTCCAAAATGACTACATCAGTCGGAAGCTGGAAGCATTGCAGCACTGCCTCGGCCAAGCAGCAGCAAGCTGTGCTGAAGCTAATATGCTTAAGTGACAAACCACACAAAGCTGCAGAGTTGTTGAAAGCTTTAACAGAGCAGGAAGATATGTGGCTGTCACCGCTGAACCTACAGCCAGGCATGGTCGTGTGTGACAATGGCCGGAACCTGGTGACGGCTCTGAAGCTTGACAACCTCACACATGTACCATGCCTGGCTGATGTGCTCAACCTGTGGACAGCTCTGAAAGAGCAGGCAGATCTGTGGCTCAATCCGCTGAACCTACAGCCAGGCATGGTCGTGTGTGACAATGGTCGGAACCTGGTGGTGGCTCTGAGGGGAGGCGAGCTCACACACGTACCAGGCCTGGCCCATGTGCTTAACCTTGTGGTTCAGCGGTTTCTCAAAACCTACCCGGATCTGCCTGAACTGCTTGTGAAAGTATACTGCGTGTGTGCCCATTTCAAAAAGTCAGCTACAGCTTCCGCCGCCCTCGCTGTGCTTCAGCAGCGTTTGCAGTTTCCAGCTCACCGACTGGTGTGCGAATTCACCATGCATTGGAACTCAACATTGCATATGTTTGGAAGGATTTGTGAGCAGCAGAGGGCAGTTGTTGAGTACCATCTTCAACACGTCCGTCGGTATTCAGGTCAGCCTCCGCACATAAGAGCTGATGAGTGGGCATGGATGTCTGACATCTGTGCCATCCTCCAAAACTTTGAGGACTCCACCAAGATGGTGAGCAGCGATGACACCATAATTAGCATCACCATCCCGCTTCTCTGTCTACTGAAGTGCTCGCTGCTCACAATTAAAGAGGAGGCATTGCAGGCAGAGCACAATGAGATGGAACAAGGAACTATACAGGGTGATGCTACACAGCCCAGCCTCATCTCATTTCAATGTGGATTGGGTGATAATGAGGAAGAGGAAGAGGAGGAGGAGGAAGAACAGGAGCTGTTTTCCTGAACTACAGATGGAACTACCCACACAACATTTATACTGTCTGTTCAGCGTGGATGACCGGAGGGGAGGGAGAATGAAGAGGAGGACCAGGACGAGGCTGAGGAGGAGAACATGGACAGTGGTCCTCTTGGTGGGGACAGGGAAGTTTTGGCTGTTGGCAGTCTGGAACACAAGCTGACTTTATTTTCTGCTTCCGGCCTTCCCATGACCCTCACGTTGTACGCATTTTGGGTGATAGTAATTACTGGTTGGTCACACTTCTAGATTCTAGACCCACGCTACAAGGAGAACTTTCTATCTCTCCTTCTCGTGGCGGAGAGGACTAATAAAATGTTGCAGTACCAGAAGGCCCCTGTTGATGAATTATTAAAAAAATTCACAGCTGACAACGCTGGAGGCAGAGGTCACAGTTCCTTGGACAACCATGGAGCACAGGCGAGGGAGACTCAAATACGATGCAGCAGAGGCAGGTGAACACTGTCAAAGGTCTAGGACAGTTTTCTTAGCACCTCCCAGCGCCCAGGCCATGATGCGCGGGGCACTCTGACAAGGATGGAAAAGTTTTGGAAGATGTTGGAGTACCTTGCTGACCATACCAGCATTCTCTGTGATTCCTTTGTGTCTTATAACTATTGGGCATCCAAGCTGGACTTGTGGTAAGAACTGGTTCTCTATGCCTTGGAGGTCCTGGCCTCCCCTGCCACCAGTGTTTTGTTAGAGCGGGTTTTTAGTGCCGCTGGGGGTATTATAACTGATAGGCGCATCCGCCTGTCAACTGAAAATGCTGACAGGCTGACTCTTATCAAAATGAACAAGGGCTGGATTGGGCCAGACTTCTCAACACCACCGGATGATAGCAGCGGAACACAAAGTCAAATCCAGTGGTTGTTTTTGAGGGGTCTATTCCCATGCACCTCTTCATACCAAGACATGGGTCTACGCTTCATGGTTTTGTCTATTTTCTGTTGTGGTCCTCCTTCTCCTTCTCCTCATTCTCCACCATCATATCAACAGGGTGACCATCATGCAACACCCACATAATTTTTTTTTAAGGGTGTTTATGATGCCCGTAGGAAAATTTTTTAGAGGCCCACCTCTAACATTCTGTATGCTATACAGTATGTTTATGCATACATTATGATCATGTATTCCCCCAGGGGTAAATGTTTTTCAACCCATGCACTTAGTACATGAGCATTACCAGTATAATGGGAACAATTTTTTAATCAGGACCTCCTCTATGTCTCTTCAAAAGAGTATTGGAGTGCGTCCTAATTTTTGGCAGCCCTTGAACTTACTGCATACGCAATAAAAGTATAGGAGACCCACTCCTTTAAATGAGAACATTTTTTTAATGAGGACCTCCGCGATGTCTCTTTAAAGGGGTATTGGAGTGCATCTTAATTTTTGGCAGCCCTTGAACTTGCTGCATACGCAATAACAATATAAGAGATCCACTCCTTAATAAGGGGAAAAAAAAGGACTGAGGCTCTTCACTACGTCTATTCAAAGTGGTATTGAAGTGCGCCCTAGTTTTTGGCAGCCCTTGCACTTACTGCATACGCAATAATAGTTTAGGATACCCACTTCTATGTTCTATGTTGCAGTACCAGATAGACCTTGTTAAAGAATTATAAGAAAATCTGACAATGCTGGCAGCAGAAGTCACAGTTTCTTGGACAACCAAGGAGTACAGGGAAGGGAGAAACAAAGCAGATGCAGCAGAGACAGGGGAACGCTGTCAAAGGTCTGGGACAATTTTCTCAGATCCTCCCAGATCCCAGGCCCTGATGCGCAAGTTACTCTGACAAGGAGTTGCCTTAAAACTATTTGGTATCCAAGCTGGACACGTGGCATGAACCGTCTCTCTATGCCTTGGAGGTCCTGGCCACTAGCATTTTGTCAGAGGGGGTTTTTAGTGCCACCGGGTGTATTATAACATACACAATAACAGTATTAAGGAGAGCCACTCCTTAATAATGGGAAGGCCAATTCAAATCTATTCTATATTCTACAATATTACCTCTCTTATCTGAAATTCATTTACAGGTGAGCTATCACAGTATGGATAGTGTATTACACCTACCCAGCCAGGTATTATTGCCTTATACTGCGTACTGCTGCAAAAAAAAAATCTATTCTATTCCCTATTGATACTGCTGTTAGCTGCATTTACAATAGGGACAGGTGCAAGGTATCATCAGCTGGAGATGAGTGTTGTTCATTGTGTTCGAATACATCTCTTCGACAGTGCATTACTTGATATTTACCATGCACTCGTTGATCGATTCATAATTTTTAACGGCGATCTGTAATTAGAAAATTATGAAAGCATAAAGGGTTGCTTGCGTTCCTTCACAGTTTGGTGGTGCAACATACCAAAAAAACCTCTGCAAAGATGGTTAAATTCTGTTATCTATTGTACTATATTACCTCTCTTATCTGAGATTCATGTATGGGATAGCATCTTACAGACATCTAATCAGAGGTTATTGTATTATACTCTGTGCTAAAAAAAAATTCTATTCCCTATTGATAACACTGTTAGCTTCTTTTAAAATAGGGACAGCTGCTAGATTGTATCATCAGCTGGAAATGAGTGTTTATTCTGGATGTGTCTGATCATGTCTCACACACCACATGGCCAGATAAGGTAGTAGAATGTTACAATTACATTTACTGGTGAATGTATTTTTCATCATTGAAAGCAATACAAAAGTGCAAAAACACATCAAAAACACTACGAATGAACATAGCCCAAAGCGTGGAGGAGTATTTTTGTTTTTGGTTATTTATTTTGCCTCATATACAAGTCATTACCCTGGAAAGAATGTTCCTTAACATTTTTTCCTGGAAAATCCATTTTGGCTTTGTTTTTGTATGTTTTATTGTGAGTCCGTAAAAGTGGCATAATACTCTGACAACATTGTTCACAGCAGTGACCTGGGAGTCAGAGATGCTTTCAGGGGTCTTCCCCATGCTGTTCCAATGTCATTTGAGCACTGTTTCTATTGATTTGACCAATTTTTAGGCACCCTCCAGACCTGCGTGGGGGCGGGGGTGCCGGAGAAAGGCTCAAGTTTCCCATTGACTTACATTGGGCTCGTTACTCGGTTCGAGCACCCAAGCATTACGATTCGACCCGAGCAACGAGCACCCGAGCATTTTAGTGCTCGATCACCACTAATGATGGATTAACAAGGAAAAGCCCATGCAGCCCATTAAAGAGCTTTTGAGATAATTGCCCAATTACTTTTGGTCCCTTGAAAAAGAGGCAGCTTCATATTAAAGAGCTGTAATTCCTAAACTTTTACTTAAATTAGGATATAATTGCCCTCAAATTAAAGTGGGGCATCTGCACATTAAGCTCATATTGACTATAAAATTGTATCTTCAATATTTTTTTGGTAAACAGCTAAAAGGCCAAAACTGGCCAAATATTTCTAGACCTAACTATATATATATATTGTATGCATGATGACCTCTGTTAATAAAATATGGATAAGAAGTGTCACACACATATTCAAATCTAAACTTTTAGTATAATTCTTCTGTGTTCAATTTTATTGGTTCAGTTTAGAATGCTATTAGATACATTTTGTTTTAAAAATGTCATAATACTTATAGGATATATTGCTTTGCATTTACCTTCAATTTCTCCCTGTGTCCTATAATAAGACATTGCTGCAAGTTACGTTTACCATATATAGTTTAAGCGGTGATGTAATTGCTTGTGATGCCTGCGGAAGGGTCGTGCATGATCCATAGAGGAGATAGTAGTTGAAAAAGTCAGGTTTTGTTATTTCATCCAGCCCTTGACCCTGGTAACATTTCTAATAATATCGAACAACCCCTTTAAAGGGATTATTCTGATACAAAGATTTTTAGCTCACGGGTTCGGTGACATACAGTTTAAAATATCAAACTGACCTTTTACTCACCCTCCCAAAGTCCAGCACTGATGTGACGTCAGCACTGCAGCTGATCAACAAACAATGGAGCTATTGCAATGGGTGTTGGACCTGGGAGGGTGAGTAAAAGCTCAGTTTGTTATCTTACACATCACTGAGTCCATGGTCTAATAATTCTTTAAGTGGGAATACCTGAATGCTTGTCCGACAGACTAAAATTTGTCAGCCTGCCCCTGCTGATAGATTTAGTTCATCTTTAGACCATCTAGTCTGATTTTACACTATGTATCAGTCGGTCTATTTTGGTCACCTAAGATAAACTAAATTATGACGCAGTTTTAGCAAGAGTTTGGACAATAGGAGTGCAATTTCGTTCATGGCCTTTCACTTACAGCTTGGCAACACCGCCTTGCTGGGCATGTTGAAAAACTTAACTAAAATAATTAATAAACGAGGTGTTAAGTTTCATGGTCAAATTTCCCTCTTATGATCTAAATCTTATTTTGCTACATTTTGTGAGAGTCGCTGGAGGCCAGGACTGCTGAGAGTGATTAGAATCTCCACATCCCTTCAGAAAATGTTGTTAGATAAATAATGAGATAATTATTATGATTAGCATTTAATGCATTATAATGATATGGGAGCAAAGAAATATTAGCATTTCATGATTGCTATCATAATTCTTACAAATGGGATTACAAACCTTTTTGGGTAAATATAACATTAGGTGCAAGAACTTTGTTACACAAATTTCAATAATTAAAATACAAGGATGAAATGAAAATTCAAATCAATATTAAAACATAAGAGTTTCTCCAATGAAATTTCCAAAAGTAGTGATCCAAAAGTGAGACATTTACAATACAAGGAACAGAGATGAAGAAACCATAAAAGTAGAGCCTACAGCTGCTATGGGGCCATTGGAGAGAAGTAGCCTATTCTTGATCACTCCTTTCTCGTAGTTGGATTGGCGAGAACTAGTCAAGATCTCCAAAAATTAGAATTAGCCAGGTTCGCTGACTTTCCCTAAAAAATTGGATTTATGGCGAATTAATTAGTTGCAAATCCCAGTAATGAAAAGCCACTACTTGTCTAGAAAATTGAGAGAGAAAGAGAAAGAGCAAACGTGGCCGTGCAAAACATCATGCAAAACATCATTATTCTGAATGCTGATGCTTTAGAAAAAGTGTGTTGAATTTGCAGGGACCAATGAATTTTTCAGAAATTTGACTTAAAGTTGATCCTCCACAGATCGATCCCCTCATCTCTAATAATAGTATAACAATACATTTTAGTGGTTGGTATGTGGGTAGAGGAGGTGCTGTGGGCTCGTCACTACTAGTGGCAGCAAATTTGTGGACAGGGAACCAGGGTTGTCCAAATAAGTGTTGATATAGCCGAGAAGAAGTAAATTTGCGCTAGTGGTAGTGAACAGAAGGACGGCACGAGAGATTTTGAGTGCAAGGGATAATTTTATTTAATTGAACATGTACTTAAAAATAGCTAGTTAAAATGATTCAGACTCAGTGAGGTCACTGGGTCGGATATGAGAATAGGTATTAAAAGTATTAAAAGTTTTAAAATCGATAAATAGATCGGTGTCCACTGATACAAGGTGATCACTGATTGATAAAAATAGGCCTTTTTCCCTCGTAGTCTGAGGATGTTCGGTTGTAGTAGATGTATAAGGAGGCAAAGGCTTGTAGACCTGGTGGGATAGAATAGGAATGTATAAATATGGTATACTAATGAGCGATGGGGGAAGGGGTAGGTATCTGTTTGTCTGTCGTTACCAGATACTGGTGCCTCGTATGGGGTATGGAGGTTCACTGGTGGCACGTGTTGGTGCCTGGGAGGGAGGACGAGGAGTACCTAGAGTGGGGTACACAAAAAAATGTGTGGATCAGTAGGGGTGGAACTCGACAGAGATGTCTCTGCTGGACTCTGAGTTGGGTCGTGAGTTACCTGTTCTTGGTATGGTACTCAATAGACTGTGGTAGTAGTTGGCTGTTGTTCCACAGTAGTACTGCTACTGGTGTGACAGTCAGCAGGCTGTGTAGATAATACTGGATTCACCAGAGTAGTACTATAGGGAGTGAGAGGAGGCAAGTATTAAGAATAGGGTGCAGGGCTCAAGGGTTAAGATACTGGGTTCGAAGGGGGCAGTTTTGGATTAGTTACCTTCTAGAGGGTAGCGGGGGGTGTCCTGATTATTTTTGATGACTAGGAGGTAGTGGTCCTGGTCCTTCTTGGAGAGAGGTAGAGGATATGTCACACACGGCTGTGGGTTGATGATCTGAGTTAGATCTGTAGGGGGAAGGAATAAGGATAGATCATAAATTAACTGATGTAGCTGTGGTACAAGCCTTGGAGACAAGAGGTTTAGGGTTAGCTGTTTGTAGGTACAAGGGGCATCCAGGGACGTCTTAGAATGAGCTGGAGGTAGTAGTCCTGGTCCCTTGTTGAGTGGAGGTAGCACGAGGAGGTCAGAAGTAGGATGCAGCAAGAGGCTTGTACTAGCATGTAATGCCTCTGGTCGCTGTATAGAGATCTGTAGGGAGGGGGAGGGAGTGTATCTGTTAAGGTATCACTGGGTGGTAGCTGTAGCCTCCAGTTTTTACCCAGAGATCGTGATTTACCTGCTTCGTAGGGATTAGGGTGTGAATAGTAGATGCTGGTTCAGGTCTCCATAATGTAGATACTGCAGGGTGCTGTAGTAGGAGGCTATAGTTATGTCAGAGGTAACCAGAGATAGGATACAGCAGGAGGCTTATGTTATCCTATGTTGGGTGCACCAGGTGGCTCTGGCTGAAAACAGTGGGTGCCAGATTCAGCGATAGGGAGGGTTGCTGGTGCAGAGCCCAACTGAAGGGGTTGGTAGCAAGTACTGCGGGGAACAGGGAAAGACCGTTAGAGGGTCAGCAGGGTACAGTATGGACTTGGTGGGGCAGGGGCCCGTTGTTACTTACGGTCTGTAGAGGGCTTCACCGTCTCGGGGTGGTCGAGGTCCGGAGCGAGAGCGGAGTCCCGGCCGGTGACTGCCGCGTGCTTCCTACTTCCGGGTAGGAGGAGGAGAGAGAGAGTATGTGGAGAGCGCGCGAGAAGGTGCGCGTCTCCAGGAAAGCGCGCGAGAGGGGGGCAGCGTGACGTAGGGTCACGTGGTGTGCAGCGTGCACAAGGTACGGAGGCCTGTGGGCGCCTCTTTAGCTGGGTTAAGGGTCAGTCCGACGCGTTTCAACAGCTGCGGCTGTCTTCCTCAGGGAATACATTTTATTTCTAAAGCACCAACATATTCCTCAGCACTTTACATTATAGAGGGGACTTGTACCGACAATACAGACATAACAGAGTAACACATAACTCAGATATCAAAAGGAGTTAGGGCCCTGCTCACAAGCTTACAATCTATGAGGAAATAGGGGTAACATAAAAGGTGAATGGTAAAAAGTGCTTCTATTGTATGGTCCAGCAATCAATATAATAAATAGAGTATTCAAATAACGCTGCATGAACTGGTCACCAGCCAGTATCTGAATAAGTACAGATACTGAGTGCTATTAAGTGCATGGAGAGTGTGTAAACAGATGCTATGAGGGATCAGATTTGGAAGAAAATTTTGGAAAGGCAGAACTAGAATAGTTACATAAGTGAATAGTCTAAAGAAGTGTGTTTTTAGGGCACATCTAAAACTGTGGGTATTTTGAATTAATCAAATTGTCCTGGGTAGTGCATTCCATAGAAGTGACGCAGCTTGTGAGAAGTCTTGGAGATATGAGTGGGAGGTTCAGATTATTGAGGATGTTAGTCCTAGGACGTTATCAAATCAGAGGGCATGGGTAGGGTGATAGACAGAAATGAGGGAGAAGATATAGAGTGGTGCAGAACTGTGGAGATATTTATGGGTGAGAGTGATAAGTTTATATTGGACTCTGTAGCGCATAGGGAACCAGTGCAATAGCTGGCACAAGGTAGAGGCATCAGTGTAGTGGTTGGAGAGGAAAATGATCGTTGCTTCTGTATTCAGGACAATTTGGAGAGGGGAGAATTTAGTAAGAGGGAGAGAGTTTCAGTAGTCCAGATTAGAATGAATAAGAACAACAGTAAGAGTTTTTGCAGAGTCAAATGTAAGAAAAAGTCAAATTCTATAGATGTTTTAATAATACCAAATAATAATACCAAAGAATTTGTGATTGCAATCATTTTCAGGAAGAAACTGAGTATTATCTGAAAGAATTGCAGGGGTGCCAATACTTTTGGCCACCACTGTAGGTATTGTATTTCACCCTACTACTTATGTATTTGTAATTATATACTACGTCAGATCTACAATTTAACATCTGTCAAAGGCACTTATGAATATAGCACTTTACGGAGGTTAGTTTGTTTTTTTATACAGCTATAAGGATTGGTATAGTTATTGTTGTACCAAGATAACTTTACATATATACAGGTTCATCTCACTAAATTAGAATATCATCAAAAAGTTAATTTATTTCAGTTCTTCAATACAAAAAGTGAAACTCATATATTATATCGAGTCATTACAGAGTGATCTATTTCAAGTGTTTATTTCTGTTAATTTTGATGATTATGGCTTACGGCCAATGAAAACACAAAAGTCATTATCTCAGTAAATTAAAATAATTAACAAAAATCTCCTGCAAAGGCTTCCTAAGCATCTAAAAAGGTCCCTTAGTCTGTTTCAGTAGGCTCCACAATTACGGGGAAGACTGCTGACTTGACAGATGTCCAGAAGGCAGACACTGACACACTCCACAAGGTCCCAGAGTTCCATTTTTCATTTGGAAATCAAGATCCCAGAGTCAGGAGGAAGAGTGGAGAGGCACACAATCCAAGCTGCTTGAGGTCTAGTGTGAAGTTTCCACAATCAGTGATGTTTTGGGAAGCCATGTCATCTGCTGGTGTAGGTCCACTGTGTTTTATCAAGACCAAAGTCAGCGCAGCCGTCTACCAGGAAATTTTAGAGCACTTCATGCTTCCCTCTGCCGACAAGCTTTTTGGAGATGGAAATTTCATTCTCCAGCAGGACTTGGCACCTGTCAACACTGCCAAAAGTACCAATACCTGGTTTAAAAACAACAGTATCACTGTGCTTGATTGGCCAGCAAACTCGCCTGGCCTTTACCCCATAGAGAATCATCTGCGTGACAGCATAGCAAATCAGGGATGCTCATGGTCGGAGTTGATTTTTTTGCGCGAACAAGCCGGAAACCCCAACACGAACCAGAATTTGAACTGCCGAACAAATTCGCTCAACACTACACATGTGTTCTCTATAGTTATGCCGTAGCACATTTAGGCCAGGCAGGCTGCTTACAGCAATACTAGCATTACTGTTAGCAGCCTGCCTGGGTAAAATGTGCTAATATGGCCTAAATGTGCCTGGCCTAAATGTGCTACCAGCTGTGGATCTGGATGATTTGTGTCCCAAAATTCATTCATCATGGCATAACATTCTTCAGACAACCATTAATAACCTCATTGAAAGCATGTCAAGCCTTGCAATTCTGCACGCAGCGTTCAAATTCAATACTGGCTAAGTTGAGGAGTTTTGAAAATGTTGTCTCCATTTTTTCATCATTTTATATCATTAACATGTCTAACCGTCATGTTATTTTCCTAATTCCCCAACTTTTCCTGCTTGGTGTTGTTGCAATGCTGAGGAATGCACAATGTTTTTACAGGTATAGTGTCATACGCTGTCTAGCGCTAAGTATCTGCTGTCTATTCTAGATGCTGCTGTAACTTTAACTGTGTTATTTCCTCTAGTACTGCATGAGTTAATGCCAGTTCTATTGCCGTGTCCTGGTGGATGTGATTTAATGTGTGAGTCTCCTCCCCCTAGCCTTTAAGGCTGGGTGCCCACGTAGCGTTTTTCAAACGTTTATGCTGCGGAATTTCCGCAGCATAAACGCTTGTGAAACGCTAGGTAATCCGCACCCCATGGTCCCCAAGGGGATTCCGCATGTTCTATGCACATGCTGCGGATTTTTCCGCAGCGTTTATGCTGCGTACAAAAATCCGCAGCATGTCATTTAATTTTGCGGAAGCGCAGCGGAACTCCCGCCATTGACTTGCATTGAGACGCATAGAAACCGCGAATGTACATTTGTACAAGCATGTGCGGATGGTACCCAGTTCTGGAGGAGAGAAGACTCTCATCCAGACCTGGGTACCATTGTACCTGTGAAAAAAGAATAAAATAACAAATAAAGTTTATACTCACCTTTCCGAAGGCTTCTCTCTGAATGCTGGCATCGCTTGAGGACCTGCGGTGACGTCACAGTCATGTGACCGCAGGCCCTTCACCGCTCTGTCTCGCGATATGCCGGCATCCAGGAAGCAGAGAGGAACGAGTGCTGCAGCCACGCCGGGGGATCGGGGGTGAGTATAGCTTTATTTGTTTTAATTTTTACGGTCACACTATATAAATCCATGCTGTTTGCATGGATTTATACAGTGTGACCTAGTTGTCAAGCACTTTCCAAGTGATGCTATCGCCTGGAAAGCGCTTGTCAATCTGCATGCGGAAACACATGTGAATCCGCATGTGGATCCGCATGTATTCTGCAGGAAAAACGCATGCACAATCTGCATGCGTTTTTTCTGGCAGGGAGATGCAGAAATGCTGCAGAAATTTTCTGCTTCATTTCTGCATCGTGGGCACATAGCCTAAGTAGCCTTTCCTTCCACCAGGTGGTGCTGCTGAGTTTCACTCTATAATTGGAAGCCATGCTGTGCTGACCTGTTTGTTTGTGCTGCTGAAGTTCCTTTCTTTGAAGTTGCTGTACCTTTTCAGTGGAGGGAGGTGAGGGGGATTAGCACAGGGCTTGTGGAGGAGTTAGGGCTTAGGGTGGTGACCCGAACCTTCTCACCATCGGAGATACTTTCAGGGTCAGGGCTATTCAGGGTTCCCAGTCTAGGGACAGACTAGTTTTCCCTGCTCACCCTGCCCGTATCTGCCTTTTCCTCACCAGCATTCCCCCTACACTGTGACATATAGGCATCAACCATTTTTTTTCTAAAAGGTCTTTTCAACATTTATTAAGCCCTAAGTCCACGAATAGTGAAATCATTTGTTCTGAAAATAAAGTGCATGAAGTGACATAAATGTGCCAAAACTTTCCTTTCTGATCCTTCCTCTGTGATTTCAAATCTAATCACATAACACAATAACAAAAACATATCAGTGCATAGAAGAGATGAGCAAGTGAATTCAATGCAAATTGAATTTGTGTCGTATTTTGGGAAATTCACTGGACCAAGCAAATTCAAATAATTTGCAATTCGATTTACCCCAACCATCAAAAAAGCCTGTCGATAGTTTACACAATGCAGAAGATTGCATCAGCTAAGGGAGGCTCGCATGACATCAGGAGTGACTGGCCGGGCTTTCCAATAATGTCTTACAGCATATGGTAGAGCACGACAATCACACAATATAGCACATCATAGTACATGACAGCATATTATATAACCTGTATAAAAGCCAAGGCAGGGAATTCCGCACTGCAACTATTTGGAGTTTAGTGAGAGGATGTCACAGCTTAGTAATAGCAATAGGGAGAAAAAGCCCAAAAAAACTCTAAATATATTGTACAGATAGTGTGTGACAAAACAGCAGTGAAGAACAATTATCATCCATTTGCTCATTGCCATATATGTGAAGGTCACATTACTAAGGCTGAGCTTGTGTTAAAGAGCTTGAAAGGGATTGAATACAGTCCTCTGAGACCTCAAAAATGTTATGTGTGCCTTTTCAGGGCAATTGGAGTACCTGGAACTTTTTTCTTTTTTTAATTCCCTAAAGCTGACAAATTCAATTTTTTTTTTTTTTTCCATCATTCCTAGTGCACAGATATATAAAACGGTACACGTAGCCTCAAAAATGGCCTCATGTGGCTGTTCATTCAGAACATGTTAGTGTGGCAAGCACACCACAGTTACATGATTATTACATCTCCTAAATGGTCTGTTATTTGTGATCTTATTTTCCATCTATAGGATCATTAATTTAATCTGAACAGAGCTTACACTTACCTTTTTACCCCAGGGAGCAGGCTGAAAATTAAAATAAAATGCTTTTGAAATTACATTGAGAACAGTAAATGAGCTACTACTGCAGAACTGTCAAATACAATATAAGCACAGCTTTATATAAAAGCCGTTTACCAGCATGCTCCCCATACATTCAGTGGGACAAGAGTTAATAATGGATTCATAATTTATGTTTTCTAGTTACATTAAAAACCTTCTAGAGAATCATTATCATTCAATAAAGGAATGCTGCTGACTGAAATATTCTCATTTTCATTTGGTAGAAGCTAGTGATCCGGCTTCTGCTAGACTGGAAGAAGATTAAAGAATTAAAAGCCATATTTAAGATTTTACAGAGTAGGGAAGGGCAGGGTGACTGCTTGTGAGTTATGGAGCTAAGGCCAGACTACCCCAGTAATTGCCCGTAATTCTTCACTGATAATGGGTCTAGGACTGCACATTAGATTGCATTTTATTTTAACCCGAACCTTCATAGAAAACCAGTTTGTAAAGGTCCTCTTAAATAAAATGACTGCAAAATTGCAAAGCAAGTACGTCTGCTGCACATAAATCAACCATTGTTTGATGGTCGCATTAATCTTACATCTTTGCAGTCGGCTTTTCTGGGAATATTTTATCAGTTGTGATATTATATTGTCTGTTGGGCTTTCTCTCCGCCTTTTCCTCTTACATACTCCTTTTTGTATGCAAGCAATATACTGTAAGTAACGTGCTTGTCGGATCAAGGACTGCAGAGGTCTGGCCATTAGAAAAGTGCCATGCCCTGCACTCTGACTGCCTGAAAACCCATAGCAGATGAAGTGGGTAGTTTCTCTGCCACTTCATTTTAGCAATTTGTGGGGATTACAATGGTTGCATCTCCAACATTGGTGACATATGATAAAGCAACAACACAAACACAAAAAATTTTTCTGGTATTACCACATAATAAATCAATCATGGATGATGATGAGATGCAATTATTTCATCATAATGAAATCACTTTAGATATACATTATATAAATCACAAATTACACAGGTATGCAAAACTTGTGTTTATGAATTTTTTTTCAAATCTAATGACTGATTCTTATGTTTTCTTATGCCCTGACTTAAAATTTTTTTATTTTTAACCATCACGTATGAATTTTGCACAAAACAAGCGTGAATTACGTACAAGCAAGATGAACAAACAAAATCTTTATTATGGCCAAAAATGTGCACAACATTATTTATAAAAATTGAATGAACATTTATTCTGCATCTTTATTGGAAATTAATTCTTGTACTTTTTCCTTTTCTCTTGAAAGCTTCTCTTGATACTTTTTCTCTTATAGAAGGCCTGCAAATCTTCTCTGTGAAGCATCCAGCAATAGTCCACCATCATGTTCATGTTCCATCTACCTTGGCATCGTCATTCCATCTCCTTTATATCCTGATGAAATCTTTCTCCTTGCTCTTCGCTAACAGCACCAAGGTTTTCAGGAAAGAAGTCTAAATGGGAATGTAAAAATGTAACTTCAAATTCATCAGACAACCCAAGGCTTTGAAATGTTTCCGCATTTTCTCCATGATGGACTTAAACTTTGGATCTTTGTTGCTTCCTAGAAATTTCTTCACGACTTCTTTAAATGAATTCCAAGTCCTTTTCTTAACAGCTTTTATTTTTGTTTCAAGCGCGTTATCCTTCATAAGTTTCCAAATATCTGGACCCACAAAAATGCATTTCTTCAGTTTTGCTTCAGACAGTAACTAAAACTTGGTACATAGGTACTTAAAAATCTCTCCTTCTTTTGGTAGAGCCTTCACAAACTGCTTCATCAGTCCAAGCTTAATATGGAGGGTGGCAAGAGAACTTTAGTAAGATCAACTAAACTTTCCGCAACTATGTTCTTGAGTCCAGGTTGTATAGATGTTCTTGTTGGCCAACATTTTTGGCTCCAACAATGAGTCCTATCCTGGCTGTTCCATTCACAGAAAAAGCATGGGTACTTTGTGTATCCTCCTTGCTGCCCCAGGAGCAAAGAAAGATGTAACGATGTGTCTGGTGCCCCTGTACGCTGTCCACTTCTCCCAGGGTGCAGGGATGCCGGATTTTTCACCGCCCCAGTCCGTGGCACGGCTTCCGGCGTGCTCCTGCCTCCTCCCTCTTATATGCACGCCGCAATGTGTTTCAGAGGTGTGCCTAGGGTGCGCATGTGTGTGCTTCCCTGTTTTTAAAGTGACCGTGCAAACATGGTAAATGCCCCAAGCAACAGCTGGCAGGCATTTAGTCTAATGTTTGTGCACCTGCAAGGTGTCTCACAGCCTATAGCTGGGAGACACCTTGTATATAAGGCACCCTTCCCATTTGGGAAATGCGTGAGCAACCATTATAGTTTAGTAGGTGGTAGTGTGAGCAACTGTATGTTGCCAGGTCCTTCGTCCCTTGCCTGTTACAGGTATCCTGTGTCCCATATCCTGTGTCCAGAATCCTGTGTCCCGTATCCTGTGTACCATAGTCTAGTCTAGTCTGTATCCCGTAACCACGTGTGCCACCTTAAAGCGTTACAAAAGAACGTTTAAATCACCACATATTGACCAGCCTTGATCCTCACAGTTAAGTTTCTTGAGAATAAAGTCTAAATTATCATAGCTTTCCTTCAAGCGCACAGAATGCCCTAGAGGTACTGAAGCATACTTGTTGCCATTGTGCAGTAGCACAGCTTTCAAACTTTTTTTGGATGAGTAAATAAAGAGTCTCCACTTGCTCACATTGTACTCAATGTTAAATTTTTCCATCAGCCAAGGAACATCATTGCAATACACTAGAGCACCATCTTGAGAACAGTAGGGAAGGAATTCCCTTTCTCTGCTTCTGTACCATGAAACACAGGTACCAGGAGCTAGCAGATTCTTTTCCTTTAGTCTAGAGCCTAAAAATTCTGCAGAATGTTTAGGAAGGTCCAAGTCCCTGACTTAGGCCATGGCCCCACTATTACTATTTGGTCAGTATTTTTTCTCAGGAGTGGGAGACAAAACCAGGTGAGGGACAATCAGAGAAAAGGTATAGTAGAAACAAGTGCACCAATTCTGCATTTATCACCCACTCCTGGTTTTGGCTCCCACTCCTGAGAAAAAATACTGTCCCAATACTGACCAAATACTGATAGTGGGGCCGTGGCCTAAATAATTTAATTTGAGCTGTGAAAAAAGCTGAGGCTCGTTGGAACTAGCATGAAAGTCTTCATCAGAATCTTGCTCTTCATGTTCTGAATCTTCTGAACCAGGTGTATTTTCAAGTTTCTTCGGAGCTAAAGGGTATTCCTGGACCGTGAGGTACAGGGTGAATCACTGACAGGAGTTGCGGGTATATAATTTCCTTCTTATTTTTATCTTTACACTTTGTACGTACAAAAGTAGCAGTCATCATTATGATTTTGCGGTTCACTCAAGATCATAGGCACACCAAAATGAAAGCTCTCTTTCTTCCCCCCTAGACCACTGTTGTAGTTCTTCTATGACTTGTCCTGATCACCTAGTTTTACACCATAGTATGCATAATAAACTTTTCTAACTAAGTCCGTAATGTTCCTTCATTGTTTCTTCACTGCAAAAATACGTAGCAAAAGTTGTCAGGTGAATTGCAACACCTCTTAGTAGCCATTTTGATCACATTGTTAGAAACAGAAGCTTAATCCACCACAACCACTAAAAACTGAAAGGAATCGAGGTAAGCACACCACCACACTCTAATGAACTATTTTTAAAAGAAAATCTGTGTTTACCCCCCAACCAATCACAGTGCAGCCTTCAGTTCTTATACTGCTGAGGTAAAATGAAAGCTGTTCTCCAACTGGTTGCTGTGGACACCACCACACTGTTATGAACTGTGATTAAAAAAATCTGTTTTTAGTGCCCAAAAAAACCAATCACAGTGCAGCTTTCATTTCTTATACTGCTGAGGTAAAATGAAAGATATGCTATGATTGGATGCTATGAACACCACCACACTCTTTGAAAGCTGGGTTAAGATAATCTTCTCTGCCCACTGCAGTCAATCGCAACATAGCGTCCATTAAATTCTAACAAATCTAATCATACTAAAATCATCCATCAAAGGTCACGCAAAGGGGTCAAAGGTATGGTGCAAGAAAAAGCCTACGGAGTCAGTGTTTGAGAGAAAAATGTACGTGATGGCATTTTTTCAATATTTTTACTGAGTTCAGAGAACAAAAAAATATAAAAATCACATTTTATTTTTCAGACAGTTTTACCCTTGTAGACCTGTGTTATTTTTGTAGTGCATATGACATACAGCACGGTGTCATAGCATAACAGCATGTGACGTCAAAAGTGGTCTGTGGCAAATTGTTGCATGGGTTTATGTACAAATATATAAAATTTCCAACTAAAGAAACAGGTCGCTAAGTGTGAGCCGCGGTATACATCTGCTAGTGGTGGCCGACTTAACTATCTGTCAGTGCCAGGCTGTGCAGCAGATCCCAGAAGTGGTCTTAGAGAGGAGCCAGAAGCACTAAAACTTATTCAATAGTGACCATGTACCAAAGGGAGAAATGTATCTTTATTCTGGTTCTCATGAGGAAAAGGCCCACTCGACCTAGAAACATGTTCGAATAAACTAAAATCTATTTCTATTCATCTGAATTCTCACCTGTATTTCTCCTTTTTGGTACATTTCAATGTTGGTTTATCCAACCAGCAGAGTTGTAGCTGCAGAGGTATTGTTATCTAAGGCTATTAAATTGCTGTGGTTTCAAAGCATCACATGGTGAGTAGTGTTGAGCCACCCCCGTAGTGTTCGAGTTCGGTTCGGTTCGTCGAAGACCCGTGTGTTCGCCGAACTGTTCGTCGAACTGTTCGTCGAACACCTTCGAACACCGTTAAAACCAATGGCAGGCAAACAAAAACACATAGAAACACATAGAAAACACCTTCAAAGGTGTCCAAAAGCTGACAAACTGCTCAGAAGACACAACTAACACATGGAAAAGTGACAAGTACATATAGTCATGCGAAAAGAAAAGAGGTGGAGGAGTAAAAGGAGGGGGAGACACAGATATAGGCATGTCATGCCCTTCTAAAATCCAAAAAGTGAGAAGCCGAGACGGCCAGTCCGCTCCTGCCCGTGCCACCTCCGTGTCGCCGGGTTTGTGCCAGAGCCGCGGTGAACCCTGACGGCCAGCCCCCCTCTCCCAATACTGGTGCCTGTCCGCTGGTGGGTCGAGAGAGCCCCCCTGTGGTGGAGGCAGCTCTAAGCTTTTTAATTTAAATTGTCCCTCTAATTTGAATGAATACACTTTAAATCCATTTACAAGGATCTATTGGAGGGCAAGTCTCATGCCAGCAGCCGCGTAATTCCAGCTCCAGTAGCGTCCACTAAAGCTGCTGCAGTTAAAAAGCTTTTATAAGGATCGAGCTCGGCTGTCCACCGCAAGGCATCCTAGTGCCAGTCCCAGCCCCTATGCCTTGGGGTGCCTCCTGATGCTCTTCACTGAGTATCCCGTGGTCCCGAAGCATTTCCTTTGAAAAAATTAAGTGTCCAAACTACAGGTGGTGTAGCTTGCTTAACAGCTGGGATAATCCGCTGACTAGCAGACACTGCTACTAGGCACAAAGTATTTCCTGGGCTAGATGCAGTTAAAAATTTGTAAGTAGATACTCTCGTTGGATGCTGAGAAAGCATTCCATAGAGTCTCCTGGCACGCCATATATGATTCTCTTAAAAAGCTTGGGGTAGGGGTCTAGGGGACCCTTTTATAGCCAAAATCACGGCCCTGTATCACAATACGTCACCTAGGCTGAAGATAAATGGAACTGTAGCACCGAGGGCTCGGTTGCTACAGACGTATTGCACCTCACCCAGAGGTGTGATATCTCACTCTCAGATAAGGATGGAGTGTGGATCAGGACCCGACACCTGCATGCATTACACCACATTGCCGTGGGGAAGGGCGACCAATATGCCCCTGAGATGGGCACGACAGTCCCTGTCCCTGGCTGGAGTGGGGGGAGGGAACACTGAGGAAGGGGAACCCTGCAGTGCAGGAGCAGGGAGGAAGCAGTTCCTGGGTGCATTGAGAAGGGAGTATAAAAGGTGGGCACCATCTTAGTTCAGTGCAGAGAAGTCTGAGCAGAAGTGGCAGGGAGCAGGGGCTCTGCATGAGCTCTGCTCCGGAGGCGGGCCTAGTAACAGAGGCCCAGGCCTGCAAGAGGGAGAAGGAAGGAAGAGGAGCGGAGAAGGCTCCAGGAACGATGAATGAAGGGATCCCAGGGGTGCGGACGGGCGAGTCGCCACCGCACGCCCGAATCCACCTGCGTGGAGGGGTCAGGCCAAAGGGGGAGACCGGTCCCCGAAATAGTGGAGGCAGGAAACGACCCTCAGCTAGAAACCGGAGGCTCTGACATTTTATGTGGCGCAGCCCCTTGCTCCACCCGCTAGGAAGGCACCACATAGGGTCAGGGAAACTGGCGCCAAGTTTACCAAGAGGAGGCCCGAGGCAGCCGGACAGAAGTGTTGGTAAGAAAGGCCAGACAAAGGACACACAAAGGGGGTCCTGTGAAGCGCTCCAAAGTTATCTGGGAGTTGTCTGAGCCCCTCACCTGGTGAGCACAGTACGACGTGGGCAGCCGTTACCTGCAGACGTGGTCTGGATAATAAGAACTGTGAGTAAAGGCCCTGAACTGCATCACTGACTCCGTGTCGTTACTGCTGCTGCCCTGCACCATCACCCCCATCCTCCGCATACACTGCCCTGAGGCTATACTCCTCCCGTGGGGAGTTATGCTACGCTCTGCTGCACCCACAACACCAGCCTTAGCGGTCTGCCCTGTAGCGGCGGTTCACTCTGACCGCAATCCACAGGTGGCGTAGTCGGACATTTAAACATCAAAACCACATAAATAGTTCCGCCACTGGTTTGACCGCCCTGAGCCACGGAACCGGATCGCCGCCACGAAGACTACAACCACCAGCATACACCAAAAAGGGTCCGGCTCCGGGTGTCCCAAGGCCCAGGGGGTGCGTCAGAACATTTTCATCACCTTTCACAATCACCAATGGGACAAGGCAGGGATGTCCTCTGTCCCCTCTCTTATACATCCTAGTGACGGAGCACCTGCTCTCATCAATTCGCCATAACCCCAATATTAGGTGGATTGAGGTGGGAGGCACCGAGTACAAGTGCTCTCTATTTGCTGATGATGTCCTAGTATATATCACTCAATCACATATATCCATCCCTGCTGTTATGGCTGAAATAGATCACTTTGTTACATGGTAAAATTTTAAAATCAATGCAGCGAAGTCTGAGGCCCTCGATGTCTCCCTCCCTAAATCCATATAGGATTCCATCCAGTCCAACTTTCCCTTTGCCTGGCCCTCACAGGGTATCAAATACTTAGGAATTCCTATTCATAGAGACCTCTCCCATCTATGTTTTCTTAATTTTGGGCCCTTTATTGAACAATTCCATACAGACCACGGTTGGCAAGTTAGAACTGTAAGATTCACTACGTGAACCACTGGTGTTTTGTGGAAAAGCACATGTACACCGCGTTCCAAATTATTATACAAAAAGTGTTTAGGAGTGATAAGGGAAGAATTTGTTTGTTTGTCAGTTAAACTCATTGATGGTGATGTGTGTCAGGGCTCTTTATATCACTGTAAGCAATTGCAGACACCTGTGCTAATTAGTTTGGCAGGTGTGTCCAATGAAAGGCAAGACTACTTAAGAAGGCTCTCTCACATTATTAAGCAGCCTACATTTTCTGCCAAAATGGGAAAGAAAAAGGATGTGTCGGCTGCTGAGAAGCAACAAATTGTGGAGTGTTTAGGTCAAGGCATGACTACAATCAACATTGTGCGATGATCAGGATGAAGTGTCTTGGCAATCAAGAAGTATGTAGCTGATTCACAGTACACACGTGTGCGTGCTGATAAGGGCAAATTGAGGACTCTTTCCTACAGGCAATTACGTCAGGTTGAAAGAGCAGCGGCAAAAAAGCCTTGTCATAGCAGCAGACAAGTTTTTGAAGCTGCTTGTGCCTCCAACGTCCCCCGAACAACAAGATGCAGGGTCCTTCAGAGGTTTGCAGCTGTGCATACGCCATCCTGTCGACCTCCTCTATCCACTTCACACAAGCAGAAACGGCTCCAGTGGGCCAAACATTACATGAAGACTGATTTCAAAACTGTTTTGTTCACGGATGAGTGCCGTGCAGCGCTCGATGGTCCAGATGAATGGAGTGGAGGATGGCTGGTTGATGGACACCCCACGCAAACACGGCTACAGCGCCAACAAGGAGGAGGTGGAGTAATGTTTTGGGCTGGAATCATGGGGAGAGAGATTGTCGGCCCCTTTAGGATCCCTGAAGGCGCTAAAGATGAACTCCATAATGTATGTGGATTTTCTCAAACAGCACTTCCTGCCATGGTTCAAGAAGAAGAACCGTGTATTTCACAGCAAGATCATTTTTCTGCATGATAATGCACCATCTCATGCTGCACATAAAACATCTGCATCTCTGGCTGATATGGGCATAAAAGGGGACAAACTTATGGTGTGACCCCCATGCTCCCCTGACCTCTACCCCATTCAGAACCTTTGGAGCATCATTAAAAGGAGTGTCTATGATGGCGGGAGGCAGTTCACATCTAAGCAACAGCTCTGGGAGGGTATTCTGTCCTCATGCAAAACAATTGAAGCAGAAACCATCCAAAACCTGACAAATTCAATGGACGAGAGAGTTCAGAAGCTCCTTTCGAACAAGGGGTCCTATGTGAAAATGTAACATCACCTAGAATAAAGTTTTGAGTTGAAAACTATTTGATTTCAGTTTCTAACAACCTGCTAATGCTTATAATTTCAAAAATGACCATTTTTTTGGTCTTTATTAAAATGAAAAGGTTGATCGAAAAGTTTGGGGGATCTAAGAGTGTGGCAACCCAGTAGTCATGATTACTTCGAATTCTGACAATATGAGGGTCATGCTGCAGGTAGTGCAGCAAGAAGGCACTTATGTGTCTTGCGCATCTCGGAGCCCCAAAATTATTTTCCGGGCTAGATGCAGCTAAAAATTATTTTTAATTTTAAATCTGGTGAAGCTTATTATAGATGGCCTAATAGGATCAGTGCTGCACACTGCTACAAAGCCCAAATTATTTTCCAGTCAAGATACAGATAAACATGATTAGTAATTTGAAAGCTTAAAACGTTTGGTAGGGTGATTTTAACCAATCATCAAGCTTTTACTCTCCCCAGGATGACACAGGGGTAGAAAAGTCGTTTCGGATCCATGATTTGTTCATCTTTATGAACGTGAGTCTGTCTACATTATCAGTGGAGAGCCGCGTGCGCTTATCTGTCAGCACACCACCAGCAGCGCTGAACACACGTTCAGACAGAACGCTGGCTGCGGGGCATGACAAGATCTCCAAGGCGTAAGTGGCTAGCTCCGGCCATTTATCCAGATTGGAAGCCCAAAAAGAGCAAGGGTCCAGTGACACAGTCGTGGCTTCAATGTTTACTTGGAGATACTCCTGTACCATCGTCTCTAGGCGTTGACTATGTGTCAGACTTCTTGTCTCCTGTGGCCTTGCAAAGGATGGGCTAAAAAAGTGGTGAAATGATTCCGCAAAATTGATGTTACCAGCAGATACTGTGGTTCTGTTACGGTTTGAGTGCTGAACACTTGACGGTCCCACGGTTGGCAAGTTGGAACTGTGAGATTCACTACGTGCACCACTGGTATTTTGTGGAAAAGCACATGTAAGATTCTGCAACAGTCTCTGCTGATACTCCTGCATGCATGCATCCCTTTCTATGGCAGGAATAATTTCTGCAAATTTACTTTTGTACCGGGGATCTAACAGTGTGGCAACCCAGTAGTCAGGATTATTTCTAATTCTCACAATTCGAGGGTCATGTTGCAGGTAGTGCAGCAAGAAGGCACTCATGTGTGTTGCGCATCCAGGAGCACCAAGTCCCTGTTGTGTTGGTGGCGAGGTAACAATCATGCTTCCTTCCTCTGTCCTCTCCCCCCAACCTCGCACAACAGAAATGTGATCAAGGTCTCCCTCATCTGATGAGTCTTCCATCAGTTCGTCCTCCACTTCTTCCTGGGCTCCTGCACCTTCCTCACTAGTTTGGCTGCTACCATGCGCCCTGGTAAAATCATCTCCCCCACCCTCACATGCCTGCCGCCTTGGTGCTGCCGACCGTCTGGACCTTGCAGATGTTAGCCCTTCCGCATACAACTCCTCCTCCTCTACTTCCTCCACCTCCTCTTGTGCCACCACCTGACTCCGAATTCTGTTTAACATGTGCTCCAGCATGTAAATCACCGGAATAGTCATGCTGATAATGGCATCGTCAGCACTAAACATCTTCGTCGCCATTTCAAAACTGTGCAGAAGGGTGCATAGGTCCCTGATCTGAGACCACTCCTCCAGCGTGATTTGCCCCACCTCTGAATCTCGTTGGCCCAGGCTATACGTCAGAACGTATTGCACCAGGGCTTGTCGGTGCTGCCACAGTCGCTGCAACATGTGCAGAGTTGAATTCCACCGGGTAGGCACATCGCATTTTAGCCGGTGAAGTGGCAGGCCCAACGACTTCTGTAGAGATGTAAGTCGCTGAGCTGCGGGATGCGAACGGCGGAAGTGAGCACACAGCGACCGTGCCCTCTGCAGAAGGCCATCTAGTCTGGGATAGTGGGCTAAAAATTGCTGGACAACCAGGTTCAACACGTGAGCCATACAAGGCACGTGTGTGACATTGCCCCGGCGAAGGGCCGCACCCAGGTTTGCAGCATTGTCGCACACGGCCTTCCCTGGTTTCAGGTCCAGTGGAGACAACCATTCATGAAATTGGTTCTCCAGAGCTGACCACAACTCCTCAGCTGTGTGACTCACATTTCCCAGACATTTCAATGTAAAAACCGCCTGATGACGTTGAGCCCTACTGCCAGCATAGTAAGGAGGTGTGCAGGATCCCTTCTGCGCAGTTAGAAAGCTTGTGGCATGACCAGACAGGCTTTGGGTGCAGGTGGAAGACCGAGAGGAGGTTGAGGAGGCAGAAGCAGTGGAGGAACTTTGACATAAAGAGGATTGACGCACAACTCGTGGGGACGGCAAGACTTGGACAGCAGCCCCTTGTCCTGCTGTCACCATAGTTACCCAGTGCCCAGTCAGCGACATGTAACGCCCCTGTCCATGCCTACTCGTCCAAGTGTCTGTGGTGAAATGCACCCTGTCACACACAGAGTTTCTCAAAGAAGCGGTGATGTTGTGTGCGACATGCTGGTGGAGCGCAGGCACACCTTTCTTTGAGAAGTAGTGCCGACTGGGCATCTGGTACTGGGGCACTGCGACGGACATAAGGTCTCGAAAATCCTCTGTGTCCACCAGGTGGAAAGGCAGCATTTCTGTAGCCAAGAGCTTGCAGATGGTGAAATTCAACCTCTTAGCTTTCTCATGGCTAGGAGGAAATGGTCTTTTACTTGTCCACATCTGAGGGACCGAGGGCTGGCTATTGTGCTTAGACGGGGTTGATAAGGGTGTCCCCGGCAAACTGCCGGTCTGTGAGGAAGATGCAGGCGGACATGTTAGGTTGCCTTGATCCAAAGGTGGTGCTATCGATGTCGGACAGCGCTCAAGACCAGCTGGTGTTACCACCTCCAAAGAAAATGATGACCTGCCAATCACGCTGGCTGTTGCGGGTAGGTCTGCGCCCCAAAACAGGTGTGACTGCTGTCCCCCCAGTCACAGAGGATGAAGAGGCCGCGGATGCACAAGATATGGCAGACGGTGGTTGGCCCGGCCGGCTAGGCCGCATTTTAGCACACTGAGCTTCCCACTGCAACTTATGCTTCATGTCCATGTGCCGGTTCATGCATGAAGTACTCAAACTATGTATTTTTTGGCCTCTACTTAGCTTTTGCTGACAAATGTTACAGATAACACGAGTTGGGTCATCTTTATCGATCTGAAAAAATGCCCAGGCTATGCAAGGCTTAGCACCCATGCGACCTGAAGAGCCACCACGACTTGTGGTGAGAGGCAGAGTTGTGTTTGAGGATGCAGTTGTTGACGTGCTTCCAGTACTACGTCTCTGTCCAGGAAGGCGCAACCTGACCTCGTCGTCACTAGCATCTTCCTCCACCTCCTCTGCTGACCTCATCTCTTGGCTGACTGTGGGTTGACAGTAAGTGGGATCTCCGACCTCATCATCATCACCCTGTGCGTTATCACACCCGTCGTCCTCAGAGCCAACCTGTTCCTGCCCTGACAAAAAACTAAAGTTGTCGCTCCAATCAGGTATTTGAGTCTTATCATCGTCTTCCTCATTGTCTCCACCAACAGGAGTTACAGTTTGGGAATGAGGGTCTACATTATGGTCAGAACCTTCTGCGTCTGGTCCTGGATCCGACTCATAAAGATTCTGGGCATCAGTGCAGATCATTTCCTCGTCTGGATTCACAGAAGCGCTGGAGTCGACCTCTGATTCCCAGGCTATAGTATGAGTAAACAGCTCTGCAGACTCAACCATCTGTTCTACCTCATACTCAGACGGGCAGCTGGAGATTTGGGAGCTGTGAGGAAGCAAGTGCGATTTGGGTGACACCTTTGAGGACTGGAGTATTTGTGATGTTGAAGTTGATGTGGAGGAGAGCCCACTTAAAGGAGCACTTGATATCCGTTGAAGCACCTGCTGTTTTTGTGCCTCATCTGGAATTTGTAGCGATTGGCGTGGCCGTAAGAAAGGGATCTTATCACATTGTCCGCTAAAAGAAGTAGACATTTTAGTTTGGCTGGAAGATGGTCTTTCTTCTGCACCTACCCCACGGACACAACCTTTTTTCCCCTTCCCAACACACCTATTCCCCTTTCCACCAGCAGCAGGCCTTTTTCCACTCATTTTGGTGGTTAACTAATTCACAACTCTGGAGTTGTTTGCACAAAAAAACAATGGATGGTAACCGAGCAGAGCTGAGTGGCCAAACTGTGGTATTAGGCCAAAACTATTGGCTGGGTTAGATGCAGAAAAAAATTATTTTTAATTTGCAACCTGATGGAGGTCAGTATAGATGGACTAATAGACCAAGTCCCACACACTGCTAGAAGCCCAAATATTTTTTCAGAGCTAGATGCAGAAAAAAATTATTTTTAATTTGCAACCTGATGGAGGTCAGTATAGATGGACTAATAGAACAAGTCCCACACGCTGCTAGAAGCCCAAATATTTTTTCAGAGATAAATGAAGAAAAAAATTATTTTTAATTTGCAACCTGATGGAGGTCAGTATAGATGGACTAATAGACCAAGTCCCACACACTGCTAGAAGCCCAAATATTTTTTCAGAGCTAGATGCAGAAAAAAATTATTTTTAATTTGCAACCTGATGGAGGTCAGTATAGATGGACTAATAGAATGATGCTATGCCCAAAAGATTTTACTTCACTAGGTGCAGTAAAAAAATTGGTATTCTATACACAGGTGGTATATCTTGCAACACAGATAGGCTACTCCACTGACTAACACACTCTGCAATAGGCCAAAAAGGATTAGCTTTGCTAGATTCAGCCAAATGCTGTGAAAAAAACTTGCACAGCACTGGCACAGACCTGCCTGGCAAAAACTGATAGGAACTGATGTAACCTAGTCCTGAAAAGGACTCCAATTACAATTAGTCTTTACTCCCACAATCTATCTATTTAAGAGCACAGACCTGCTTGATAAAAGTCGTAGGAAATGCTGTAACCTAGTCCTTAAAAGGACTGCAATCACAACTATTCCCTACTCCCAAGCTATCTGTATATTTGTGCGAAAATTGGCTTGAAATTAACAAGGTATAGCGCACACAGCAACAGCGGTGCCGTCTAACACGCAGCTGCAGCAGTGAGAAAATGGTGGCGACGGGGAAAATGGCTTGGTCTTATAGGGCAAGGACATGTGACATACACTGCCAATCACACATGCCCTTGCTTGTGTGAAAAAAAGCACTTCGCTCCGTGTGTGCGCTGCTGATAGGCTGACAGATTGCACCTCCCCACTGCAAATGCGGGAAAGAGAAAAAAAAATGGAGATCTTCATTGTTCCTGCAGAGATCCATCCCCTGCCCCTCCCCCCGCCCCGCTGTACACTCAAACTGCGTATTAACATTAATTTTCATCATTACTGAGAAAAAATCCAGTTATGATTTTGGTGCACGAACAGTTATCGAACATAACCTCGAACAGCCGAATTTTTCTCAAATTGTTCGTGTTCGCCGACCGGCTCGAACACCGCCCAAAACAGCTCGAATTTGAGATTGGCGAACAGTTCGAGTAGAACAACGCTCATCTCTAATGGTGAGCACTAAAAAAAAACGCATGCTATTTGGTTAATGCCCTATGTGCTCTTTTTGGCAATCCCTAGTCTATTTAATAGTGACCATAGAATTTACTGTAAGTGGTTATATTGAAGGAGGTGCTCCATCTGTCACATTTTCAGCTGGTGGCATATCTGTATACCTACTATGTTAAGCCAAAGACACAAGCTAATAGTTCACCTGTCCATTTATTACTAACAGTAGATCCATTGTGAAGTGGGACAATTAAATTAATTGATCAGTTTATATTTTTTTATCCAGAGGTATAAAAAGCAATACACAATATAATAGTTCTCAGTATTTTTCATATGTTGAATATGGCACAAATTTGGGCAGGAATTGAGCACAAAATTTGAATCAGATCTAACAATTTACATCCCATGAATGTGAATGTGGCTTCCACGATCCTCTTCATATGCAACAGACAGCATTGCAGAATCATCTGCTGCATACACAGCAGCACATTGATAAGAAATCAGAGTCAGTCTTGGATTTCTGCCATGGAAATACAATTTGCCTTTTAAGCTGACATGTGAATGAAGCTTTAAAAAGATTGTCGGGGCATATAATGTTGACAACCTTATCCTTAGGATAGGTTACCAATATCAAACTGGTGGGGGTCCAAAACCTGAGACCTCCACCAATCAGATGATATCAGAAGAGGAGCAGATCTGCAGTACCCAGCAGCAGCTGCTACACAGTAGACAGCGTCTTGGTGCCTGACTCCAATAGGCATATATGGATGAAAATGATGCACAACAGAGTACACAGTGAACCCATTTACATCATTATAGTTAATGGCCCCATCGGCACATATGCCTGAATCTAGTTTTGAAAGAGGATCCGATGGAAGACCCGCCGGGGCTACTGAATGTAGATAAAAACACTATGTGAACCAAGCATTAGCAGAACTCATAACAGGTGACCAGTGGGGGTGTTAGAGTCCAACCATTTTGATACTCATGACCAAACCTAAGCAATCCAGAGTTTGCTACAATTGTATGGAGACTAAACAATCAATATAATTTAGCTAAATATATCATCCACATACAGTAAATATCTCTTATCTCTAATGATGAGCCGACACTAAAATGCTCGGGTACTCGTTGCTCGGGTCGAGCAAATTGGAACACTCGGGTGCTCGACCCCAGCAACAAGCCCAATGTAAGCCTATGGGAAACTCGAGCATTTTTCAGGCGGCTCCCCCCGGCGGTCTGTAGAGGGCCTAAAAATTGCCCAAATCGATGGGAACAGTGCTCAAATGACATGGGGACAGCATGAAGAAGACCCCTGGAAGCATTTCTGACTCCCAGGTCACGGCTGTCAACAACGTTGTCAGAGGTATTACGCCACTTTTACGGACTCACAATAAAACATACCAAAACGAAACCAAAATGGAGTTTCCTGGGAAATATGTTAAGGCACATCCTTTCCATGACATGTACAATGTATATAAAGCAAAATAAATAACCCAAAACAAAAATACTCTTCCACACCTTGGGCTATGTTCACACGTAGCATTTTGATGCGTTTTTGCACTTTTGCATTGCTTTCATCAAAGACAAATGCATTCACTGGGAAATGTCATTTTAACATTTTACAACCTTATCTGGCCATGTGGTGTGTGACACATCATCAGACACATGCATACAGTGCTGAAAAGACATGGGAACAGCATGGGGAAGACCTCTGGAAGCATTTCTGACTCCCAGATCACTGCTTAAAAGTGTGCCCATCATAAGAGATCCTTAGCGCATGCGAAGATGCCTCCCGCCATGCACCTGTCATTGCAGACTTGCAACAATCACTGTCCACATCCTTGTCCCAAGGCGTTCAGTTGTCCCTACCCCATTCCTTGGAATGCAAGCGCAAGTATGCAGCCAGCCACCCACCCACCCACCCACAGGCTGAAATACTATACTGCCAAATTTTTGACAGCTTCTTGCTCTTGAAATGTGGCCTTTTAGACTCGTGGAGGCGGAAGATTTTCATAACCTCATGCCTGCGGCGGCCGGGTGTCCATACTCGGTCCCCAGCCGCCACTGTTTCTCCCGATGTCGTCTCCGCCTTCCACAAGCACAGGTCCCACAACATTACCCGTGCCCTCGCCAGTGCACTTACTGGGAAGGACCACCTAACCACAAACACGTGGACAGGTGAATGTGGCCAGGGACGGTACGGAGCCAGTCCACAACTTTTTTTGCTGAGAGTTGTATTTAGCTCGGTGAAAGGACTGGCATAGAGGGAAACCGTATCTACTCCGGCTGTCATTTCTCCGTCACCCTGTTCCGCCCATTGTCACACACAACCATGCCTGGCTGTATGTATAGCAGTGAGAGTCACAGATCAGGCTGCTGTGTTACAGCTTTCAACAACTCTGCAGCGCTGGGCGGTTTGTCAATTAAGCATTAAGCATGTTATCTTCAGCACAGCCTGTTGCTCCTTGGCCAAGGCAGTGCTGCAGTGCTGTCAGCTTGTGACTGATGTGGTCATTTCGGAGATGGAGGAGGAGGTGCATGAGCTGAACAATATGATTACATTGAGGTTAAATTGGTGACGCTGTTTTTCATACTAAAGAAAGATCCTATTGTTTTGGTTTTTTTACATTATTTTTTAAGACAAATGCATTCACCGGGAAATGTCATTTTAACATTTTACAACCTTATCTGGCAATGTGGTGTGTGACACATCATCAGACACATCTTGTTTTAATTATGATGGAGGGACTCTGAAAGTCATAAAGCCTATTTTTAAAGGGACATCAGACGGCCCTTACTATTCTTAAAAGGCCAGCAGTCGGCCCTCGCTATTGTTAGAGAGCCATCAGCCGGCTATGCTTTGTTGTTCCCATTATTAACAAGTGGGTCTCCTATACTGTTATTGCGTATCCAGTGACTTCAAGGGCAGCCAAAAATTTGGACGCAACCCAATACCCCTTTGAAGAGACATAGAGGAAGGTCTCAGTAAAAAAAATGTTCCCATTATAAAGGAGCGGGTCTCCTATAGTGGTAATGCCCATGCTGTGACTGCAAGGGCTGCCAAAATTTGGGAAAAACTCCACTAAGAATTTAAAGACACACAGAGCAGGGCAGAGTAACAAGTACGACATGTTCCCATTAGAAAGGAGAGAGTCTGCTATACAGTTATAGGGTATGCAGTGAGTCCAAGGGCTGACCAATTTTAGGAAAAACCCCACTAAGAATTTAAAGATACACAGAGCAGGGCCACAGTAACAAGTACAACATGTTCCCATTAGAAAGGAGAGAGTCTGCTATACTGTTATAGGGTATGCAGTGAGTCCAACGGCTGACCAATTTTAGGAAAAACCCCACTAAGAATTTAAAGACACATAGAGCAGGGCCACAGTAACAAGGTACGACATGTTCCCATTAGAAATGAGAGGGTCTGCTATACAGTTATAGGGTATGCAGTGAGTCCAACGGCTGACCAATTTTAGGAAAAACCCCACTAAGAATTTAAAGACACATAGAGCAGGGCCACAGTAACAAGGTACAACATGTTCCCATTAGAAAGGAGAGGGTCTGCTATACAGTTATAGGGTATGCAGTGAGTCCAACGGCTGACCCATTTAAGGAAAAACCCCACTAAGAATTTAAAGAGACACAGAGCAGGGCCACAGTAACAAGTACAACATGTTCCCATTAGAAAGGAGAGAGTCTGCTATACAGTTATAGGGTATGCAGTGAGTCCAATGGCTGACCAATTTGAGGAAAAACCCCACTAAGAATTTAAAGACACACAGAGTAGGGCCACAGTAACAAGTACAACATGTTCCCATTAGAAAGGAGAGAGTCTGCTATACAGTTATAGGGTATGCAGTGAGTCCAACGGCTGACCAATTTTAGGAAAAACCCCGCTAAGAATTTAAAGACACATAGAGCAGGGCCACAGTAACAAGGTACGACATGTTCCCATTAGAAAGGAGAGAGTCTCCCATAGAGTTGGCCTATGCAGTGAATGGCAAAAATTTGGAGGCACTTCAATGCCCCTTGGAAGAGACATGGAGGAGGGCATCATAAAAAAATGTTCCCATTAGAAAGGAGCGGGCCTCCTATACTTGTAATGCCCATGCACTAAGTGTATGGGCTGACAAATATTTATCCCTGGGGGGTATACATGAACATTCTGTATAAAAAAATTTTTTTTAAGGGCATCATAAACACCCTTTAAAAAAATTATGCGGGTGTTGCATCACAGACCTCAGTCACCCTGGTGATATGGTGGTGGAGGATGAGGAGAAGGAGGAGGACAAGAGCAAATAGCCAAAATCAGGAAGCATATACCCATGTGTGGGTGTGAAAAGGTCCATGGGAATACACCTCCCAAGAAAAGACACTGGATTTGAGTTTATGTTACGCTGCTATCATTCGGTGGTGTTGAGAAGTCTGGCCCAATCCAGCCCTTGTTCATTTTTATAAGAGTCAGCCTGTCAGCATTTTCAGTTGACAGGCTGATGCGCTTATCAGTTATAATTCCACCGGGGGCACTAAAAACCCGCTCTGATAAAAAGCTGGCAGCAGGGCAGGCCAGGACCTCCAAGGCATAGAGAGCCAGTTCATTCCATGTATCCAGCTTGGATACCCAATAATTGTAAAGCACTGCGGAATCACGGAGGATGTTGGTACGGTCGGCAAGGTACTCCCTCAGCATCTTCCCAAACTTTGCACTCCTTATGAGAGTACCCCGCGCCTCAGGGCCTATGCGATGTGAGGGTCTGAGAAAACTCTCCCAGAACTTTGACAGTGTTCCCCTACCTCTGCTGGATTTAAGTTGTGTTTCTCTCGCCTGTACTCCTTGGTTGTCCAACGAAGTGTGCCCTCTGCCGCCAGCGTTTTCAGATGAGAATTTTTTTAATAGTTCCGCAACAATGGCCTTCTGGTACTGCCCCATTTTTGTAGACCTGTCCGCCTCAGGAATAAGAGATATAAAGTTCTCCTTGTAGCATGGGTCTAGAAGTGTTCAAAAAACAAAAAAAGAAGGATGCACAACCCCAGTCATAAATTAGGGTGCATCATAATGTACCCAACCACAATATCAAAAAACAAAGAGACAAGAAGGTACATATATAGAAATGCACACACCTCAATACACTAATTAGTAAAAAATATAAGCTTTATTACACTCATTGAAAACACTAAAAAAATACACACATGATCATCAACACCCAAGATCCACAATACATGATTAAGCGTATGCAAAATACAAATCTAATACATGATTAAAGTTCATATACAATTAATTACTAGGTGCATGTCACAATTTCCCCGATGAAGCTGTGGTTCACAGCGATACGCGTGGGGCTTATTATCTGATTCACAGGACTCAGCATCTGATCCAAACATGACTCTTTGGTGATATGGCTATTTAGATGCAATGATTGTGTCTATCATATGACCCATATTTGACTTTTGTGTGGCCATATGGCTATCCCTATGCAATGATTTGATTGGGGTTTGGTTTATTCAGACCATGTTAACAAGATATATATGCATGTAACTTGTCATATATAATAATAATAATATTAATAATAATAATAATAATAATAATATGCATGGTTTGGTTCATGGCATGTGTTGATTTATATTAAAAGTTTGCGACTGGGATTGTATGGAATACATTGAGAATTAGCTGGATATCATTATATATGTGAGACTCTGTATAGGAGTTATTTGCATTGAGAATACTATCTTACGACATGCCAGAGCCAACATTTATTATTATTATTATTGGGATTCCGTATATATGCACCTTGTAATTAATTGTATATGAACTTTAATCATGTATTAGATTTGTATTTTGCATACGGTTAATCATGTATTGTGGATCTTGGGTGTTGATGATCATGTGTGTATTTTTTTAGTGTTTTTAATGAGTGTAAAAAAGCTTATATTTTTTACTAATTAGTGTATTGAGATGTGCGCATTTCTATATATGTACCTTCTTGTCTCTTTGTTTTTTGGGTCTAGAAGTGTCACCAGCCAGTAATGACTGTCACCCAAAATTTTGAGAGGGCGAGGGTCATGGGAAAGGCAGCGTTAACATAAACTCAGCCATACGTGGAAGACTACTAACAGGCAAGACATCCGTGTCCTCACCAAGAGGATGACTGACCATGCCCTCCTCCTCCTCTCTGTCCTCTGGCCATCCACGCTGAACAGACGGTATGACAGCTGTGCAGGTAGTACTGTCTATAGTGCATGAAACTAGCTCCTGTCCTTCCTCCTCCTCCTCCTCTTCCTCATTGTCACCTAATCCACGTTGGGATGAGGTGAGGCTTGGCTGTGTAATCACCCTGTATGGTTCCTTGCTCCATCTCATCGTGCTCCGCCTGCAATGCTTCCTCTTTGAATGTGAGCAGAGAGCGTTTCAGAAGACAGAGAATTGGGATGGTGACGATAATTATGGCATCATCGCCGCTCACCATCTTGGTGGAGTCCTCAAAGTTTTGGAGGATGGTACATATGTCTGACATCCATGTCCACTCCTGAGGTCTTATGTGTGGAGTCTGAACTGAATACCGATAGCCTTGTTGATGCTGGTACTCAACAACTGCCCTCTTCTGCTCACAAATGCTTCCCAACATCTGCATTGTAGAGTTCCAATGCGTGGGGACATCACACACCAGTTTGCGAGCCGGAAGCGGCAAACGATGCTGAAACACTTAAAGGGCAGTGGAAGCTGTAGCTGACTTTCTAAAATGGGCACACAGGTGGCGTACTTTAACAAGAAGATCCGGCAGCTCTGGGTAGGATTTGAGAAACCGCTGAACCACAAGGTTAAACACATGGGCCAGGCCTGGTACGTGTGTGAGCTCGCCTCCCCTCAGAGCCACAACCAGGTTCCGACCATTGTCACACACGACCATGCCTGGCTGTAGGTTCAGCGGATTGAGCCACAGATCTGCCTGCTCTTTCAGAGCAGTCCACAACTCTTCAGCATTGTGCGGTTTTTCACCTAGGCATATTAGTTTCAGCACAGCCTGTTGCCGCTTGGCCGAGGCAGTGCTGCAGTGCTTCCAGCTTGTGACTGATGTGGTCATTTCGGAGATTGAGGCTGAAGAGGAGGCTGAGGAGGATGAGGTGCAGGAGCTGTAGACCATGGGGGCAACCCTGATTGACCTAGGGCCCGCAATCCTTGGCGTCGGGAGTACGTGTTCCGCCCCAAGGTCTGACTGGGTCCCGGCTTCCACTATGTTAACCCAGTGTGCCGTCAGCGAGATGTACCGTCCCTGCCCACAAGCACTTGTCCACGTGTCCGTGGTTAGGTGGACTTTACCGGTAACTGTGTTTTTGAGGGCACGGCTAATGTTTTGGGACACGTGCTTGTGTAATGTGGGGACGGCACACCTGGAGAAATAGTGGCGGCTGGGGACCAAGTACCAAGGGACGGCCGCTGCCATCACATTGCGGAATGCTTCCATCTCCACAAGCCTAAAAGGCAACATTTTGAGCGAAAGCAGTCGTGAAATGTGAGAATTTAGGACTGTGGCCTGTGGAGCGTTGGCTGCATATTTGCGCTTGCGTTCCAAGGACTGGGGTATGGACAATTGAACGCTGCGCTGGGACAAGGACATGGACTTGGTTCCTGATGCTATTACTTAAGAGTGTGCAACGACAGGTGCAGGGCAGGATGCATCTTCACATGCACCATGGACAGGGGATTGGCTTGCATGCACAACAGTGGAAGAAGCAATGGTGCCACCCACAGACACTGTTCCTGGACCCTGGGGTTCGGCCCACAAAGTCGGGTGCTTTGCTGCCATGTGCCTGATCATGCTGGTGGTGGTCAGGCTGGTCGTTTTGCCACCCATGCTGATGCTGGCCTGGCAGGTGGTGCAAATGGCCTTTTGGAGTTATCGGCAGAGTCTTTAAAAAACAACCAAACTCGGGAAGACCTAACAGTTGTACTGGCAACTTCCTTCATGTTGGTGTTACAGGGAACGGTTGCCTGCCTTCTGTCTGCGGCCACCACACTGCTTCTTCTTGCCTGTTGGGGTGCTCTGCCTCCCTCCCCCTGTGTGCTGCTGTCCTCGCTCTGCATGTCCTCCTGCCAGGTTGGGTCAGGTACTATATCATCCACCACCTCGTCTTCCACTTCCGCACCCTGGTCCTCCTCCTGACTTTCTGGCAATTGTGTCTCATCATCGTCCACCTCTTGTGACACTTTCCCACCGTCGCCTTCATGTGACCGTGGCTGCTCAAATATTTGGGCATCGCTACACGCAATATCCTCTTGCCCTGCTTCAAGTGGACCGGGCGAGAGGCCGAATCTATAAATGGAAAAGTGAACAGCTCTTCAGAGTGTCCAAGTGTGGGATCATTTGTCTCTGGGTACTCGGCACGGTGGGAGGAAGGAGGATCAGGGTGAGGAATATGCGGTCCAGACTCACGGCTACTGAGACTTGACCGTGTGGAAGACAGGGTGGTGGTGGAGGTGGCTAAGTGACTGGAAGCATTATCTGCTATCCAACCAACAACCTTTTGACATTGCTCTGGGTTCAATAGTGGTGTGCTGCGGTCCCCTAGAAATTGGGACAGGAAGGTCAGGCGAGAAGATGTGGGTGTTTGTTGTGGCACAATTTCAGATTGCCCACAGCCTTGTCCTCGGCCTCTGCTTGCACCATTACCATCACGTCCAGTTCCCCGTCACTTGCCACGTGCCTTGCCCATTTTAAATGGAGGACAGTGTCTTCCACGCTCTCTACAAATGACTGTTTGGAACGAACTTATATGTGATCCGTGTGACAGAGAAAAAAGAGTTTTAAATACCTTGCCTGTAGGTAACTAGTTTGAACAGCAAAAAGCTGTGAATTGCTTTACTGACACACTGAAATAAATTTTTAATGGAGGCCAGAAATGGCAGTATTTTCTGACAACGTATATGTGATCCGTGTGACGGAGAAAACATAGTTTTAAATAGCTGGATTTCTAGCGCTGTAATATGGAAATGACCTGACTGTATTCTGCAGTGCCAACAAGCAAATGGCGCAGAAAAACGGTGTTCTCTGGATTGCTTTTTAAGCAAATAATGAGGATGAAGATCCAAAGAAAAGTATTCCTGGCCCCTGAGACATGGACCTTTGTATAGAAATATTTAACAGCAGCAGAAGGCAGAATTGGAATGGAGCCTCTTGTGCTATATGCACTGCAGTCTGCTATATACCCTGCCTGCCGGCCTATATACACTGCCTGCTTGATATCCCTGCAGATGGATTAGTTAGTCCTCAAAAGGACTGTTTGTTAAGATGGATATGTGTAATGTACGTTTTTGCTCCCTACACTACCTATTACACAAGCAAATCTCCCCCTGACGCAGCAGCATCTCTCCCTACACAAGCAAATGGCACAGAAAAACGGTGTTCTCTGGATTGCTTTTTAAGCAAATAATGAGGATTAAGATCCAAAGAAAAGTATTCCTGGCCCCTGAGACCTGGGCCTTTGTATAGAAATATCTAACAGCAGCAGAAGGCAGAATTGGAATGAAGCCTCTTGTGCTATGTGCACTGCAGTTTGCTATATACACTGCCTGCCTATACACACTGCCTGCCTGATATCTCTGCAGATGGATTAGTCCTCAGAAGAACTGTTTGTTAAGATGGTTATGTGTAATGTATGGTTTTTCTCCCTACACTACCTAATACACAAGCAAATCTCTCCCTGATGCAGCAGCACCTCTCCCTACACTGTCTGATTCCGGAATGACTGTGACGAGCATGGCGGCGCCAGGTCTGATATAGACCTGATGACGCTGTGCGGCCATCCAATCACTGTAATGCCCACAACCAACATGGCTACGGCATTACAGTGCATAGAAGGCAATCCCTGCATGTTCATTGGCTCTCTAAAGAGCGCCAAACATGCAGGGAGGGGACCCGAGTTCCCGCCCGAGCAACCCGGAAATACTCGGCGAGCGCCGAGCATCTCGAGCAGTGAGATGCTCGGGCGAGCACCGAGCAGTGGCGAGCATGCTCGCTCTTCACTACTTATCTCCTGATATATTGCCTAGTTGTAAAATTATAACGTACATTTAAGAACCTTCTATCCAGAAATATTATGTATGTCTGGACAGAAAAATATTGAAATTTTAGAGTCCTGAGTGGTTGATACCTTTTAATGTCTAACTGAAAAGATGGTAATAAGTAAATAGCAAGCTTTCCAGGCTACTCAGGTCTCTTCATCAGGCATAGCATAACACAAAATCTGAAGAGTCACATATTTTTACAGTAAATAGGGTTGAGCGAGTATGTTCTGTCCGAGTACGCTCGGGCCGAGCTCCGAGTATTTATAGCTGCTCGGTGATAAGGTTAAATCGCTCTCATGTGCATGATTTGCAACTGTTTGACAGTTTTATTACATGTGAGGAATGTGTAAGAAATAGACATTCCTCACATGTAATAAATCTGTCAAACAGGCGCAAATCATGCACACGGGAGCGATTTAACCTTATCACCGAGCAGCTATAAATACTCGGAGCTCGGCCCGAGCATACTTGGCGAAAGGGTTAATAGAATATACTCGCTCAACACTAACAGTAAACAGTTGAGTAAACAGTTGTGTCAGTAAATATTGGGGCAGTTCATAGATAAGTAGTGTGAAAGTTTTATTGTTCCACTATTTGAGGTCTGGTCCAGGGTTGTGATGCCCAAACAAAAGTATCAACCACTGAGGACTTTCAAATTGTAATATTTTTCTACCTACTGTCTAACACGGTGCAAAGATATATTTTTTCTGTCATGTTACAGAGATTTGAGGCCTCTGATTGTAAACTAAAATGTTTAACTTGATGTAATTTGATGACTGCAAACAAAGTTATTAAAATAGCAATCTACACATTGCAAACATTATAGAGACATTCTGGTTCCTTCAGATCAAGCCTATCATTAGTATAACTAAAAGTTGTAAAATTTGTAATATACATTCTTCATAGAATTTTTATTTCCAAAGTTATTCACAAGTGTGAAATGTGACACAGATCTCAGCACCCAAGTTTACATAAAATCTAACAACAATCATTGCTTGCAGTTAATCAAGTGGAACCTTCATTGTTTATTTATATTTGATAAAAATCTGTGATGGTCAAGTGATGGACTGTAAAGAGATGGACATGCTGCCCACGTTTCCCTCTTCAAGAAACAAGTATAAATGTTATATAGTGTAATGTGAAATGTGATGTACAATGCGAAATATTATGTGCATTAAAAGGTATTATTAATATTGATAGTGTATGTAGTTTGACAGTGGGTATAGTGGGAGTTGGTGTTTGGGACTAGCCCAGAGTGGGAGGGACTGAGTTGAAGGGAAAGTGACAATTTCTGGTTAGGAAGTCAGATAAGGCCAGAAATGCATAGAAAAGGGACCTAAGTTGCATGGTGAGCAGTGTCGCATTCTGGGGTGTCCCTAAAGTGAGAGGAGACCTAAAGAAGTAGATAGCCAGATCTGGAGCAGAAGTAATTGAGAGACAGACTAATCGATCGGAGACGGGTCCTGGGGGAAGACACCTAGTAAAAAGGTCCAGAGTTTACACCTCTTGAAGGTAACGGGCCTAGACAGGACTGAGAACATGAGATGAGTAGAAAGTCCCGAACAGGAGTTCCAGAGCGTCAGAGAGCTTGACGCTAAGTCTAGCCATACTGGCACCCTAAGGAGAAAGAAGACAAAGAACCAAGGGACGAGCAAAGGACTCTTGCTAAGCAGGACAGTAAAGTTTGGTTGTGGTAAAGTAGTGAGAAACAGTGGAAACAGAGGACAAGTAGAGAAAGTAAAGATGAGAAGCAAAGAAAGAAGAACAATAGAAGAAAGAGGAAGGAAACCGTGGAGAATGCTTCAAGTTGTAAAGGAAATGTTCATAAGACTGTCTACCCAATATCTCTTGTATATATTCCCTACCAAGTTCCTGATCAATAAAAAGTTTATTTTCAAATGGTGGTTCTTATCATTGAACAAGTCCAACATCTGGTCCTGCCAAACCAGCAGCATCACTAACATGCGGCTTTCATGGGTATAGATCCCTCACAGCACAAGTCCACATACCCTGCCAGGACCCCCACTTTCATTTAACATGCCGGGGCACAGCAGACAAGTACCTTGCCTATGGCTACAGCCCCGCTCCATGCTACACGACAAATATATATACATATCTTTACAAGACAGAGCTCTGGTGCAAATACTGTATGTGGAATCAGTCCTGCATCTGTGCAGCCATTACTAGCACAGATTTTTTCATAATCTGGATGTAAACGATAAAGGTTCCTAAGTAAAATAGTTGTCCACTATCAGAAAACTTTTCAAGAGATGTTTCCTTGTAAAAAAAACAAACAAACCATCTCTTATTTATTCTCCCAGGGTCCATTGTCTCTGCCCTGGTTTTCATTATTTATCTGCAGCAGGGACATCATGTTAATGTGTGATATCCCAGTACCATGGTCTACTGCTGCTGAGTGAAACAGGTGTCGTGTGGCAGTAGAATTGTTCCAGTGTGTCAGAACTATTTTGGACACTCTGAGTTAGGAGATGTAATACATTGCATGTCCGTATGTAAGAAGATGGACAAGCTACTCACGTTCCCTCTTGAGGAACAAGTGTAATTTTGTATTGTGTAATGTGAATATTGATATGCGTTAATAGTGTAGGTATTATGTTCTGCTTGACAGTAGGGAGACTTAGAGTTAATGGTTGGGACTAGCCCAAAGTGGGAGGGACTAAGCTGAAGGGACAGAGATAATTTCCTGTCAGGACATCAGACAGGGCCCAGTATGTGTCAAAAGCAGACCTAAGGTCTGGACAGTAAGCAAAGTCTCATGACGTAGGTGTCCCGAAGTGAGAAGAGACTGAGGCAGTGGATAGCATGATATGGAGTAAAGTGGAAGGAAAAGTGACAGAATTACAGAGTGGTCAACCAGGGCGAGAGTTCCAAGGCATCAGTAGTGGAGAAGCTAAGTACCTGTCCTATTGGGAAACTAGTTCCCTTGAGGGGAAAGAAGAGGTGGAACCATAGGTTGAGAATAGAACTCTGACTAACTTGACTGTAGTACTGAGCTGGGTTGTGATGACTGTAGGTGAAACAGTGGAGACAGAGACCAAGTGCGTGAAGAGAAAGGAATTGAGACTGCGTGTGAAAATACTTTGTATTGTGAAGGAAATGTTCATCAAGCTGGGTACCCATTACCTGTTGCCACGTTACACATACACTGAAGTTTCATGAATGTACTTTGTAATTTGTAATTTGCTGCCATTCTTCTGGTCAATGAAAGTTACAGTGGCTTTCAATGAAAGTTACAGTGGCTTGCAAAAGTATTCACCCTCCAGGGCTTTTTACCTATTTTGTTACATTACAACCGGTGTTTAAATATTTTTGTAATCCGATTTGTGTGTGATGCATCAGCACTAAATAGTCTAGTAGAAGATGTAACGGGTCTGGAAGGCGGAACCTCTGAGCAACTATACAAGGGGGCGGTCCTTGTAAGGGAGCGGGTGGCTCCCAGGGAAGACGGGCAGGTAGTCACGGCAAGTGACAGGGACAGTCTCTGAGTAGAAGGACGGGTACTCACGGCAAGTGACAGGGACAGTCTCTGGGTAGAAGGACGGGTTCTCACGGCAAGTGACAGGGACAGTCTTTGGTAGAAGGACGGGTTCTCACGGCAAGTGACAGGGACAGTCTCTGGGTAGAAGGACAGCAGGCAGGTGGCTCGTGAGCGCTCCCAGGTGAGCGGGCGAGAGTCTTTGGACAGGCAGGTGGTCACGGCAAGTGACGGCAGAGCCTCCAGGTAGGCTAGCAGACAGGTAGCAGGTGAGCGCTCCCAGGTGAGCAGGCAAGAGTCTCTGGGTAGGCAGGTGGTCACGGCAAGTGACGGCACAGCCTCCAGGTAGGCTAGCAGACAGGTAGCAGGCGAGCGCTCCCAGGTGAGCGGGCAGGCTGGTCCATAGACAGACTGACAGGTGTCGGAAGGCAGACCGTCGGACCGCAGGCTTGCAAGCAGGTAAACGGATATCAGGCAGGCATCAAGCAGGAATCTGGCAGGTGACTGACAGGTAACTGGTAACGGGACCTGAGGGCTGAAGCAGAGTGAAGGCTTTGCAACAACATTGCTCGGGCACCTCCATTTTGGAGGAGGTGCCTTATATATGGTGAGGTCCTCCTCCCGGGGCTCCCACGTTCTCTCCTCAGGACCAAACCCCTTCCAATCTACCAGAAAAAAGGTTTTTCCTCTTACCCTTTTGGTGGCCAGAATGTTCTCTACCTCAATCTCGTTTTCAGCGGAAACCGGAGCAGGAGGCGTACCTGTAGACTTGGAAAAAGAGTTAAGTACCACGGATTTGAGGAGAGATACATGGAAGGAGTTAGGGATCCGCAAGTTGGCCGGAAGTTTCAATTTATAGGCCACCGGGTTGATTTGGTTGATAACTTCTAGTGGGCCGATGAACAGAGGCCCTAACTTGTAGGAAGGAATCTTGAGCCGGACATACTTGGACGAGAGCCAGACTTTATCTCCAGGACGGAATTGTGGAGGATCCAGGCGTTTTTTGTCAGCGTGTTTTTTCATCCGCTCGGACGACTGAAGGAGTGCGGATCGGGTACTCTCCCAAATGGAGGAAAATTTGCTAACGAGAGATTCCGCAGCCGGATTGTCCACCGAGGTGGAGACGGGAAATGGGATCCGAGGATGCTGACCGAAGACTACAAAAAACGGGGATTTGGAGGAAGATTCGCTCTCGTGATTATTGTAAGAGAATTCGGCCCATGGTAGGAGATCCACCCAGTCCAAATGGTGGGCATTAACGAAGTGCCGGAGGTAACTGGTCAGGATCTGATTGATCTGCTCCACTTGACCATTGGACTGTGGATGGTATGCGGAGGAGAAGTCCAGGGTGACGTCTAGCAGCTTACATGTGGCTCTCCAGAAGCGTGAGGTGAACTGTACCCCACGATCCGACACGATGTGGAGGGGCAGGCCATGGAGATGGAAGATGTGGCGGATAAAGTCTTTAGCCAGCTCGGGTGCAGACGGGAGGCCTGGCAGGGGAATGAAATGAGCCATTTTGGAAAAGCAGTCAGCGACCACCCAAATGACCGTACAACCGGCAGAGACAGGGAGATCTGTTATGAAGTCCATAGCTATATGCTGCCAGGGGGCAGCAGGTACTGGAAGAGGAAGGAGGCGACCGGCTGGCAGGTGTCTCGGAACCTTGTTGCGGGCGCAGGACACACAGGCAGAAACAAAGTCTATTACGTCCTTGTGCAGGGTAGGCCACCAGTAGTGCCGGGTGATAAGCTGGAGGGTCTTTTTCTGACCGGCATGGCCAGCAAGGTTAGACGAGTGACCCCAGTGTAGGATCTTCTCCCGATCAGGTACCGTTACGAACGTCTTACCGGGAGGGAGACGATTTAGACTCACGGGGGCCACCGGCATTACTCTGGCGGGATCGATGATGTGTTTAGGTTCCTCCTCAAGATCAGACACCAGGAAGGATCGGGACAAGGCGTCAGCTTTGATGTTTTTGTCAGCCGGGCGAAAATGAAGAACAAAATCAAAGCGAGCAAAAAACAAGGACCACCGGGCTTGGCGCGGGTTAAGTCTCTGGGCACTCTGGAGGTAAGCCAAGTTCTTGTGGTCCGTGTAAATTATTACCTCGAGCAGGTAACGCCACTCCTCTAATGCCAGCTTAATGGCCAATAACTCTCGGTCTCCTATAGAATAGTTGCGCTCGGAAGAGGAGAAGAGTTTGGAGAAGAAGCCGCAAGTTACCATTCTCCTGGAAGACGATTTTTGGGTAAGTACCGCTCCGGCTCCAGAGGAGGAGGCGTCAACTTCCAGGAAGAATTGCTTGTTGCCGTCCGGGCGATGCAGCACCGGAGCGGAAGAGAAAGCCTGTTTTAAGGAAAGAAAGGCTTCCTCAGCTTCGGGCGGCCATTCTCTGGGATTAGTGCCCTTATGGGTGAGCGCAGAGATTGGGGCAGTCCGGGAAGAGAAGTGCGATATGAAGAGGCGGTAGTAGTTGGCGAAGCCCAGGAACCGCTGAATAGCCATCAACCCCTCTGGTCGAGGCCACTTCTCGATGGCAGACAGTTTCTCTGGATCCATTCGTAGGCCAGTCTGAGAAATTATGTAGCCCAAAAACGGAAGCGAGGTCTGCTCAAAGAGGCACTTCTCATATTTAGCGTAGAGGTGGTTCTGCCTGAGCCTGAGCAGAACCTGACGAACATCCCTCCGGTGTGTGGGGAGATCCGGAGAGAAGACCAAGATGTCGTCCAGGTAAACCACTACGCAGGAGTAGAGAAGGTCCCGGAAGATGTCATTGACCAACTCTTGAAAGACGGCGGGAGCGTTACAGAGACCGAAGGGCATTACCAGGTATTCATAGTGGCCGTCCCGGGTGTTGAATGCCGTCTTCCATTCATCCCCCTGACGGATACGGACCAGGTTATACGCCCCACGGAGGTCCAGCTTGGTGAAGATTCTAGCCACCCTCAGACGGTCAAATAATTCCGGAATGAGCGGATGGGGGTATTTATTCTTCACCGTGATCTGGTTAAGGCCTCTATAGTCTATACAGGGACAGAGTGAGCCATCCTTCTTTTTGACGAAGAAGAAGCCTGCTCCCGCCGGGGAAGTAGATTTCCGGATGAATCCCCGGGCCAGATTCTCCTCAATATATTCTGACATGGATCGGGTCTCAGCAGCGGACAAAGGGTAAATGCGCCCACGGGGAGGAGTAGCGCCGGGCATCAGGTCGATTGGGCAGTCGTATGGTCTATGAGGGGGTAATGTCTCTGCCTCCTTTTTATTAAAGACGTCCGCATACGACCAATAAGGAGCCGGAAGACCAGGTAGATTGGCTGGAGTAGGAGAAGGACGGACAGGATGGACGGGAACTAAACAAGTCTTATGGCAGTCCTGTCCCCAGCGAAGGACTTCTCCGGTCTGCCAATCAAGCACGGGTGCATGTCTCTGAAGCCAAGGTAGGCCTAGTAAGAGAGCGTGAGAGAGTCCAGGCAGAACATGAAAGAAGATGCTCTCAGAGTGCAGCATTCCCACCTGCAGGGTTATGGATTCGGTGATGAGTTGGATGGGATGTGGTAAGAGGCCCCCATCCACGGCAGCGACAGATAAGGGTACAGCTAGAGGTTTGGTGGGAATGCGGTATTTCTCTACCAGAGACTGAGAAATGAGATTTCCGGCAGCTCCAGAGTCAAGTTGGGCTAGTTCAAAATAACGGTTCTCCCCGCAAATGATAGAGACCGACAGCAACAGAGATGGAGAGGGTTTACTCTTGTCTAGGACGACCTCTCTGAGCGATCCTAGACACAGGCGTTTCCCGACCTCTCCGGGCAGGAACGTATCCGGTGCTCCTTACTGCCACAGTAGAAGCAGCTCCCCTCGGCACGGCATAGCTCTTGACGGGTTTTGACTATCTTGGTCTGGTCGACCTGCATAGACTCGGGTGAGTGCGCCTGGGGAGTAGCGGGAGAAGTGACAGGTTTCTGAAAGGTAGAGGCTAGACGTGGAAACCTCCTCTCACGGGTGACCTCTTTGGCGCGTTCCTGGAACCGGATGTCAATCCGGGTGGCAAGAGTTATTAAGTCGTCGAGAGTGGTAGGTATGTCCCGACCGGCGAGTTCATCTTTAATACGGCCGGACAGACCCTCCCAAAAGACAGACACCAAGGTGTCGTTATCCCAGGCCAGCTCCGAAGCAAGGGTACGGAACCGTATGGCATATTGGCCCACGGTGAGATTTCCTTGATGGAGGCGTAGCAGAGATGATGCGGATGAGGTCTTCCGTCCGGGTTCGTCGAAGACTTTCCGGAAAGCCGTGAGAAAGGCTGGCAGGTTGGACACCAGGGGGTCTCCTCTCTCCCATACAGGATTTAGCCAAGCCAGTGCCTCCCCCGTGAGATGGGACATGATGAAGGCTACTTTGGCCCAGTCGGAGATAAACTGGTGGGACAGGAGTTCAAAGTGCAGGGTGCACTGGTTTATGAAGCCCCGAGCTTGAGCGGGGTCGCCTCCGAAGCGTGGAGGTGCAGAAAGCCGGGGTCCGAGGCAGGAAGCCATGGTATTGGTGGGCAGCGGCGCTGCCGGGCTGCGAGCCATGACACTAGCGGTGGTTGCTGGTGGAGCAGTCAGAGTGTCCAGGCGAGAGTTGACATTCCGCAGATGACTCAGGATGGACTCCTGTTGGGACCTCTGACGGGACAGTTCATGACATAGGTCCTAGAGCGAGGGAGCTTGGGTGCCACCGGGTTCCATGGCCCGAGCAAACTGTAACGGGTCTGGAAGGTGGAACCTCTGAGCAACTATACAAGGGGGCGGTCCTTGTAAGGAAGCGGGTGGCTCCCAGGGAAGACGGGCAGGTAGTCACGGCAAGTGACAGGGACAGTCTCTGAGTAGAAGGACGGGTACTCACGGCAAGTGACAGGGACAGTCTCTGGGTAGAAGGACGGGTTCTCACGGCAAGTGACAGGGACAGTCTCTGGGTAGAAGGACGGGTTCTCACGGCAAGTGACAGGGACAGTCTCTGGGTAGAAGGACAGCAGGCAGGTGGCTGGTGAGCGCTCCCAGGTGAGCAGGCAAGAGTCTCTGGACAGGCAGGTGGTCACGGCAAGTGACGGCGGAGCCTCCAGGTAGGCTAGCAGACAGGTAGCAGGTGAGCGCTCCCAGGTGAGCAGGCAAGAGTCTCTGGACAGGCAGGTGGTCACGGCAAGTGACGGCGGAGCCTCCAGGTAGGCTAGCAGACAGGTAGCAGGTGAGCGCTCCCAGGTGAGCAGGCAAGAGTCTCTGGGTAGGCAGGTGGTCACGGCAAGTGACGGCGGAGCCTCCAGGTAGGCTAGCAGACAGGTAGCAGGCGAGCGCTCCCAGGTGAGCGGGCAGGCTGGTCCATAGACAGACTGACAGGTGTCGGAAGGCAGACCGTCGGACCGCAGGCTTGCAAGCAGGTAAACGGATATCAGGCAGGTATCAAGCAGGAATCTGGCAGGTGACTGACAGGTAACTGGTAATGGGACCTGAGGGCTGAAGCAGAGTGAAGGCTTTGCAACAACATTGCTCGGGCACCTCCATTTTGGAGGAGGTGCCTTATATATGGTGAGGTCCTCCGGCCATTGGCCGGGGACTCCTTAGGACGGCGCGCACGGCCCCTTTAAGAGAGGGGGAGCGCGCGCGCCCTAAGCACAGTGGCCGGGAAGCAGCGCGCGCTGCCAGCAGAGCGGGAGGAGGACGCTGGGCACGGAGTGGAGAGGTGAGGGGAACAGCGTCCCTAGCAGGAGGCAGGGACGCCGACGCTACAGAAGAAGGGGGTTTCACCAGCTCACCTGAGCACAGACGTTTCTGAAGTACGGATGCGATGAACCATTCACAAAATTCCAGAAGATATAGAAAGAAAGGGTGTCCAGCTTCATAAATAGTCCAAAAAATGTTCTTTTATTGTAGACAAAATTTAAAATTCAGATTCCATAGTCATGGTGTATAACCCCCAGAGCACCATCAAATCCATTATCATCAAATGGAAAGAACATGGTACCACAATAAATCTGCCAAGAGAGGGCCGTCTACCAAAACTCTTAGCCTGGGCAAGGAGGGCAATAATCAGAGAGCTTACAAGAAAAGTACCCGCTAAAATTTAACTTATAGGCTGTGTGGCCACGATGCGTTTTTTAAGCGTTTCCGCAGCGGCAAAAACGCTGCAGAAAAGCTTAAAAAACTCATGGTAGAAGGCCTGCCATGTTCCCCAATGATAATCCGCTGCGGATTATCATTGCGGAAAGAAACGCAGCACTACCAATTATTTTGCGGAAGCGCTGCGTTTTCGCCGCCATTGACTTGCATTGGAACGCATGGATTACGCATCACTGTATATGTAGATGCGCATTCCATGCGTTCCAATGTGCGGATGGTACCCGGGTGTGGAGAAGAGGAGACTCTCATCCAGACCCAGGTACCATAGTACCTGTAAAAAAAAAGAATAAAATAAAAAATATATGTTATATTTACCTTCTGGCAGCCCCCGATGCGCTCGTCCTCCCATGCCGGCAGATCGCGATGGACTGAAGGACCTGCGCTGACGTCATAGTCATGTGACGGGTCACGCGAAGCTGACGTCGGCAGGTCCTTCAGTGTACCCCGATCTGCCGGCAGCCAGGACAGAGGGAAGCAAGACTGCGGGGGCCATCGGAAGGTAAGTATAGATTTTTTTTTTTTTTTTTGAAATTCTTTTACGGTCACACTATATAAATCCATGCCGTTTGCATGGATTTATATAGTATGACCAAGCTGACAAGCACTTTCCAAGTGATGCTAAAATCGCTTGGAAAGCGCTTGTCAACCCGCATGCGGAAATGCATGTGAAGAACGCTTCACATCTGCATGTCCCTGGCAGGAAAAATGCATGTACAATCCGCATGCGTTTTTTCTGCCAGGGGAGATGCAGAAACGCTCAGGAAAAATCCAGAGCATTTCTGCATCGTGGGCACATAGCCTTAATGATTTATTTAAAACTTATATACCGGTAAATGTAAAATTAAAAGGAAAACCCCGTACTAGAGGTAATAGAATAAACAAGATATTTCTTGAGATATATATTATACAATTTCTACCACAGAAGAAAAGTGAATAATTTATGCCCCAAAGAAAATAGTATATACTGTACTTTTATCTCTTCCTATATGTCCCTGAAGTGTCGCCCTTCCTATCCGTGGAGGTTGGCAGTCTACAATGAATGCAAATGGCACCGCCGCTCACAGTCGGCTGACCCTGACAACTCAGACCGCACCGTAACCATGATATTTGATATTTAAGACTCACAATAAAATAGCCAAATGGAACAAAAACGCAGGATATCCTATTCAAAAGATGCAATCATCTGTATCACCTGCTATATGTAATCAAGACGGCATGCAAACAAACAACAGGGCATCTTAACTTGAAATGCACTGATCTGTATCCCCTGCTGTGTATATACAGCGGCATGTAAAAGTTTGGGCACCCCTGATCAAAATGTTATTGTGAACAGTTAAGCAAGTTGAAGATTATATGATCTCTAAAAGACCCACACTTAAAGGAAACATATTTCCTTTGTATTTTCGGCAAAAAATATATATATATTGTCATTTTTTATATTTTAAAAATTACAAAAATTCTAAAATTCAGCGTCAGAAGTAACATCTAAACAAGCCTGATGCATTTTGGAAACAAGTCCTGTGTACCGATGAGGTTAAAATATAACTCTTTGGCCACAATGATCAAAGATACAGTATGTGTGGGGTTAAAAAGGCACAAAATTTCAGGAAAAGAACATCTCGCCATCCATTAAGCACCGGGTGATCAATCATGCTTTGGCGTTGTGTTGCAGCCAATGGCACAGAGAAAATTTCAAGGGTAGAGGGAAGAATGGATTCAATGAAATTTCAACAAATTATTGATGTAAACATAACACCATCTGTAAAAAAGCTGAAGTTTAAAAGAGGATGGCTTATACAAATGGATAATGATCCTAAACATGCGTCAAAATCCACAATAGACTACCTCAAAAGGCGCAAGTTGAAGGTTTTACAATTGCCCTCACAGTCCCCTAATCTGAACATCATTGAAAATCTGTGGCTAGACCTCAAAATAGCAGTGCTTGCAAGACAACTGAGGAATCTCGCAGAACTGGAAGAATTATTTAAGGAAGAATGGATGAAAATCCCTCAAACAAGAATTGAAAGACTTTTGTCTGGCTACAAAAATCGTTTACAAGCTGTGATACTGTCAAAAAGGGGTGCTAGTAGTTACTAACCATGCAGGGTGCCCAAACTTTTGTATAAGCCCATTTTCCTCTTTGTGATTTTTAAAATGTACAATATCAAAATATATATACAGTTGGGAAAATAAGTATTTGATACGCTGCTGATTTTGCAAGTTTTCCTACCTATAAAGAATGGAGAGGTCTGTAATTTTTATCGCAGGTACACTTCAACTGTAAGAGACAGAATCTTAAAGAAAAATCCATAAAATCACATTGCATGATTTTTACATAATTAAATTTAATTTTATTGCATGAAATAAGTATTTGATACAATAGAAAAAGAGAACTTAATATTTGGTACAGAAATCTTTGTTTCCAATTACAGAGGTCAGACAATTCCCGTAGTTATTGGCCAAGTTTGCACATACTGAAGCAGTGATTTTGGCCCACTCCTCCATACAGATCTTCTCCAGATATTTCAGGTTTCAGAGCTGTCGCTGGGCAACATTGAGTTTCAGCTCCCTCCAAAGATTTTCTATTGGTTTCAGGTCTGGAGACTGGCTAGGCCACTCCAGGACCTTGAAATGCTTCTTACGGAGCCACTCCTTAGTTGCCCTGGCTGTGTGATTCTGGTCAGTGTCATGTTGGAAGACCCTACCACGACCCATCTTGAATGCTCTTACTGAGGGAAGGAGGTTGTTGGCCAAATTCTCACAATACATGACCCCATCCATCCTCCCTTCAATACGGTGCAGTCGTAGTATCCCCTTTGCAGAAAAGCACTCCCAAAGTATGATGTTTCCCCCACCATGCTTCATGGTTGGGACGGTGTTCTTGGGGTTGTACTCATCTTTCTTTTTCCTTTAAACATGATGAGTGGAGTTGATACCTAAAAGTTCTATTTTTGTCTCATCTGACCACATGGCCTTCTCCCATGCCTCTTCTGGATCATCCAGATAGTCAATGGCAAACTTAAAATGGGCCTGGACATGTGGTGGTGTGAGCAGGGGGACCTTGCATGTCTTGCAGGATTTTAATCCATGAAGGCGTAGTGTGTTACTAATGGTAATGTTTGAAACTGTGGTCGCAGCTCTGTTCAGGTCATTGGCCTGGTCCTCCCATGTAATTCTGTGCTGATTCCTAACCTTTCTGAGAATCATTTTTACCCCACGAGGCGCAATCTTGCATGAAGCCCCAGACCGAGGAAGGTTGACAGTCATCTTGTGTTTCTTCCATTTTATAAAAATTGTGCCAACAGTAGTAGCCTTCTCACCAAGTTGAAAAAGAGAGGGCGTGGTGGAAGGGGAAATAGGCTTGGTGTTCAAGGTGTATGTGGGGTACGTGGTAATGTTAGTGAAAGCACTAGTGAACTAACACAGACAGGTCCTGTCCAAAGACAACTGACAACTTATGTTAGTGGACGGCCTACTGCACTCCCTTCCTTTGGCAGCCACACAGTGATACGCCTTGTTTATAAGGCCCAGAAAGAGCAGGTGCTCCAGTGGATGGCAAGCTCTGCTTCCAGTGGCATCTTCTCTCTTCACCCATTCTACACCATGGGCATCAGAAGTGTACTCCAAATAGTCTCAGAGTCAAGGGGAGGAAAGCATCTGCACCGATGCCCAAAATATTTTTTAGCTTGGATTCGAGGCAGGACGAAGTAGGGTCCGAGCAGGTTCCTGACCCTCATCACCAGACGTTAACCGCAGGGGAGGGAGGTGATCCAGATGAGACTCAGATACCTGAGGCTCATGCGGACTGTACTGTGCTGTCAGGGCAACAAGAGGAGAGGGGTCATTCTGAGGGCGAGGAAAGGGATAGCACATTGGATGATGACGAGGTTGAAGATCCTACTTGGTGTGAACCCAGAGTCATGCAGCTGAGTAGCTCATCTAAGGAGGTGGAGTAGGAAGACAAGGAGGTTACATTTTGCCCTATGGCGCAGACACGGAGTAATGCAAGCACGAGGAGCACAGCATCCTTAGCCACAGGGCAGCAAGGGTTGCCTAGCATGGGCCTTTTTTGTCACTGCAAGGATGAGCCAACTCACGTTATCTGCAAACTTTGTGAGAAAAAAACTCAGTAGAGGGAAAAACTGAAATAATTTGACAACTACATGCATGAACGTTCACATGCTCAAACAACATTCTTTACGCTGGGAATCTTACCATGCTGAAATGCGGACCAGCGCACCTCAACAACCATCAGCTGCCCCATCAAACTCATCCGCTGCTTCTTCCTCCTCCTCTGTTACCGTGCCAAGTATTGTCACGCAGGTCTCCCATCGCAGAAACTCCGGTTCTTTACCCGCTCCAGTCAGGCTGAGTGACAGCCCATCAGCTGTAACGAAAGCGGACACGCCTGCTGTGTTTGTTTCACCGAGCACACCGCATGTTTCTCAATCCACCATAACATCTGCACCTCACTCATGCTCCACCAGTTTTTCCAATTCACCATACTCCGCCCTCTCTCAGCACCTTAGCCAGCCCTCAGTCCCGCAGTTGTGGTCAGGTAAAAGATTGTTTCATCCTACGCATGACAAAGCTAAGAGGTCGAACTACACCATCTCCAATCTGTTGGCCACGGAAATGCTGCCTTTCCGCCTGGTAGATACAGACGATTTCCAAAAACTGATGACCGTCGCAGTACCCCAGTACCAGTTGCCCAGTCGCCATTACTTCTCTAAGAAAGCTGTGCCTGCGCTACACCAGCATGTCGCAGACAACATCACCCATTCCTTGTGTAAATCTAAGTGTGCCAGGGTGCATTTCACCACAGACACCTGGATGAGTAAGCATGGCCAAGGGCGTTACATCTCGCTGACTTGGCACTGGGTGACTCTGGTGGCTGTGGGGGCAGGCGGGGAATGGGCTATTCCACAAATCTTGGAATTCCCAATGCTTGCAGAAGGAGCCTCTGTATTTCCCACTTCCTCCACTGCTTCTGCATCCTCCACCTCCTCTAGGGCCTCCACCTGCACACTCAACCTCTGCCTTAACGAGACACGCATTCAAAGGGTGCGGAGTGAATACACACCACCTCCGTACTGCGCAGTCAGGGCTCACCATAATTAGGCAGCCTTCAAATTAATATGCCTTGGAGATCGCAGTCATACAGGTGAAGAGCTGTGGGCAGCTCTCCAGGCTCAGTTTGAGCAATGGCTGTCTCCGCTGAACCTAGAGCCAGGGAAGGCCGTGTGCGATAACGGTGCTAACCTGTTAGCGGCCCTAGGCCGAGGCAGGCTCGCACATGTGCCTTGCATGGCTCACGTCCTCAACCTGTTGGTACAGCGATTTCTCCTCCACTATCCTGGCCTGGATGAGCTGCTTCACAAAGTACGGAAGCTGTGTGCTCACTTCCGCCGTTCGCACCCCTCATGTCATTGACTTGCATCGATACAGAGGATTTTTGTCCATGCCAGTTAACAGGTTGATCTGCGATGTGCCAATGCGGTGGAATTCCACTCTGCACATGTTGCAGCGACTGTGCCAGCAGCAACGAGCTCTGATGCAGTATGTCATGACATATAGCTTGGGGCAATGCAGTACGGACTTGGGGCATATCACGTTTGCGGAGTGGGAACTTATTAAGGACCTCTGCACTCTTCTGCATGGTTTTGAAATGGCTACTAAACTGGTTAGCGCTGACGATGCCGTCATCAGCTTCACTGTTCCAGTCATATACATGCTGGAGCAAACTTTGAATAACCTGTGGCAGGACGTGGTGGCCCAAGAAGAAGAGGAGGATGCGAAAGGGATACCAATGTCTCAAATTTCCAGACTGTCGTCCAAGTGACGGTGGATTACAGTGATCGAGGGGGTTTGGTGATACCAGGCAAACTGTTAGTGAAGGTGTAAGAGCCGATGAACTAATGGAGGAGGAATAGGTGATGGGCGAGCAGCTGTCAGAGGATGAAGAGGATAATCATCCCCTCTCATTTGAACGTGGTTGGCAGGAGGGGACGGAGGAAACAAGCATCATTGTTACACAGCCCACAATACAGCCTGGCATTGGACATATGAGTGCCTTCTTGATGCACTATCTGCAACATGATGCCCAAATAGTTAGGATCCAAAATAATGCTGACTATTGGGTTGCCACTCTGTTAGATCCACGTTATAAGAGTCAATTTTGCCAGATGCTTCCCGCCCTGGAAAGGGACCCGCTTATGTTGGAGTATCGAAACAAGCTTTTAAGCAACCTTAATAGAGGTTTTCCCCAAGATATCAGTGAGGCACACAGTGTTCACGTCAGTTCGTCAACGCCAAAACATTTGCAGCAGCAGAGTAAGTGGCAGAAGCAATTTCTAGGAGTCCTTTCACACATTTGTTGCACCAGCTCATGCACCAGCACAACAGAGTACAAGTCTGACACGCGGTGAATGACTGGAGGAGATGGTGCAGGAGTATCTAGAGTTCAATATCAATACCATCAGGGAGGGTTTGGACCCTTTTACATTTTGGTCTTCAAAAATGGATGAATGGCCTGAGCTCGCCTCTCACGCCCTGGAGGTTTTATCATGCCCAGCAGCCAGCATTCTCTCTGAACGTGTCTTCAGCGCTACTGTTAGTGTCTTGACGGATAAGCACATCCGGCTGTCCCCTGAATGTATTGACCGCCTAACTTTCATCAAGATGAACAAGTCATGGATCTCCAAGGACTTTTGCACCCCAATTGCAGACTGTACAGAGTAGGCGATGTTGTCATTTTGAGTGTGCTGCATTGATCTCTTGAAATTGCAGTCTGTGATATGGCTTCTGTGCCTGCTCTTGCTGCTGCTGCAGGTTTTAGGCCCTAATTTTGGGAAATGTGGAGAATTCTGATTGTGTCTCCATCCATTGGGTTAGCTGTAGTGGGACAGGTTTGGGTCTGCTTTAAACTACTTGTAGTCTAATGACATTGATGCCACTTTGGTGGTGTTAGGCCCTCATTTAGGGCAATGTGAACAATACTGGTTAGGTCTCCATCTCCTGAGTTGGCTGTACTGGCAGAGGTGTGGGTCTTATTTACACTATTTCTACAGTAGTTAAATTGATGCCACTTTGCTGGCGTCTGCCACTAATTTTTTTAAATGTGGGTAATCCTGATTGGGCATCCACCTATTGGGTTAGCTGTAGTGGAACCTCCCTGTTCTGCAGTCTAAGTTGTGTAAGGTTGTGTACCAGTCCTTGCTGCACTCCTGATACAGACTGTGCCTGCTGCACTCCTGATACAGACTCTGCCTGCTGCACTCCTGATACAGACTCTGCCTGCTGCACTCCTGATACAGACTCTGCCTGCTGCACTCCTGATACAGACTCTGCCTGCTGCACTCCTGATACAGACTCTGCCTGCTGCACTCCTGATACAGACTCTGCCTGCTGCACCATCTAGTCTGTCCTACTGGGTCTAGCTGCTGCGCGTCCGTTGATCTGTCCTAGAGTGGCACCCGGCATTTATCGGGAGTCAAGTCTAACCTCACCATTAGTGGCTCTATTGAACAGTCCGGTGCTCGCTTAGTCACGCTTCTCTCTGAACGTGTCTTCAGCGCTGCTGAAAGTGTCTTAACGGATAAGCACATCCGGCTGTCCCCTGAATGTATTGACCGCCTAACTTTCGTCAAGATGAACAAGTTATGGATCTCCAAGGACTTTTGCACCCCAATTGCAGACTGTACAGAGTAGGTGATGTTGTCTTTTTGAGTGTGCTGCATTGATCTCTTGAAATTGCAGTCTGTGATATGGCTTCTGTGCCTGCTTTTGCTGCTGCTGCTGGTTTTAGGCCCTAATTTTGGGAATTGTGGAGAATTCTGATTGTGTCTCCATCCATTGGGTTAGCTGTAGTGGGTCAGGTTTAGGCCTGCTTTAAACTACTTGTAGTCTGATGACATTGATGCCACTTTGGTGGTGTTAAGCCCTCATTTAGGGCAATGTGTACACTACTGGTTAGGTCTCCATCTCCTGAGTTGGCTGTACTGGCAGAGGTGTGGGTCTTATTTACACTATTTCTACAATAGTTAAATTGATGCCACTTTGCTGGCGTCTGTCACTAATTTTTTTAAATGTGGGGAATCCTGATTGGGTATCTGTGGCACCCCAGGGGTCCGGTTGCCACAGTGGCATTGCCTCCCTCACAAGAGGTGATGGCATGCCTGGAAGCAAGCAGGGGTCCCCTAATCAGGTTTTACTAAGCATGCAACACTTTCCTGGCTCCAGACCAGCAAGGAGAGTTCCTCCTCTTAGCAACTGGGATCTGGGGGCGGGGTTAGTTAGTCTTAGTGTGAGCAGTTGAAGTCAGGACGTCGAAGAGAGAGGAGCTGGGGTCTGGAGCTGTGCAGCAGCTCACCCCAGAAGAACCAGCACAGAAGTACCGGACACGGGAGTCCGAGGCTGAGGGGCACTGAAGGCCCAGCAGCAGAAACTGGAGGACAGGAGACTGCAGGTCTCCTGGCCCCATCAGACGCCCGGAGGCTCCGCAGCACCACAGGGCCCAGCACTGCCACGTCGGAGCGATGCATCTGTGGCACCCCAGGGGTCCAGTTGCCACAGTGGCATTGCCTCCCTCAAAAAGAGGTAATGCCATGCCTGGAAGCAAGCAGGGATCCCCTAGTCTGGTATACTAAACATGCAACACTTTCCTGGCTCCAGACCAGCAAGGGGAGCTCCTACCCTTGGCAACTGGGATCTGGGGGCGGGGTTAGTTAGTCTTAGTATGAGGAGTTGAAGCGAGGATGTTGAGGAGAGAGGAGCTGGGGACTGGAGCTGCGCGGCAGCTCACCCCAGAAGAAGTACCGCATAGAAGAACCGGACACCGGAGTCCGAGGCTGTGGGGCACTGAAGGCCCAGCCGCAGAAACCGGAGGGCAGGAGACTGCAGGTCTCCTGGCCCCATCAGACGCCCGGAGGCTCAGCAGCACCGCAGGGTCCAGCACTGCCACGAGGGAGCGACGCACCAGCAAGGCCTGAGCTGCCTGCCTTACGGGTGAGCCCAGAAACGCTGCACTCAGGGACGAGGGCCACCGCACAGCTACAAGTAGCAGGGCCAAAGAGTTTAGTGGAAAGGGAAGGCCTCAAACTTTACCTGGCAAGGAGGATTCTTTACTTACTTCCAGGCTGCCCGGACTTCCACTTCTAGCCAGTACCCTAGTCCTAGCTTGCCTAATCAGCACCAGTAAAGACCCTGGGACTGCACTTCCTTGTCTCTGTGTTTCTTGCTGTGCCATCAACCCCTGCACTATAACGCCCAGCACAACCTGCAACATCATCTACACTACCCTGGAGCTAGCTCTTCCTGTGGAGAGCCACACCATCCCTGCAGAAGTAACATCAGCTTCAGAGGACTGCTCCGCAGCGGCGGCTCCCTTTAGCAGCATTCCACAGATGGCGTCACGAACTCTATAGAAACTCTATAAATCCCCTATACATAACTCCTTTTATTGACCGCCCTGGTTCACAGACCGGGTCACCGCCACTGTGACATTCCCCCAGCATCTACCGGCCTGGCACCGGGTACCCCACAGCCCAGGGGCGCGTCAACTTGGCGTCACGAACAGGATTCACGAAGCCCGGTATAACCAGGTCCTGTGTGCCATTGACTTTATTGAACTGTGTTATCATGTGGTGTGCTGCCCGCTGAGGGGAAGAAAGAAGCCCCGATCCGGGTAAGAGATCGTTCCGCCTGCAGAGCAGCATACTGGTACGTCAGGAGACGCCCAGGACCTGGCTGAGGTTCACTAGGGGGGGAGGAAGATGCCAAACATGGAGGAGGGTTCAGCCGCAGGCGCGGCCGCTGCCACTGTGATGCCGTTATCAATGCCATATATACCGGGGGTGGCGTGGTTGCCCCAGTACTCAGGGGAGACGCACACCCTGAACGACTATGAGGAGAAGCTGCGCAGTTTGTTTAAAGTATAGGCCAGCTAATCGGTGCAGCCCAGAGAGAGGTGAAGTCCTGGCCGGACAGAGCCAAAGGCACTGTAAAAGAAATACTGGCCCGGGTGAAGGATACCTTTGACACCCGCACCGCAGCAGAAATTAAAATGAAATTTTACGGGTCCAAACAAAGGGTGCAGGACAGTGTACGGGACTATGGTCTAAACCTGCAGGAGGCGCAGGGGCCATCAAACAGGTAGACCCTGACAGTGTGCATGATGAGGACAGATTGCTAACTGAGCAGTTTATTGAGGGGCTCCTGTCCAGCGCTCACAGGACACAGCTGCGCATTATGGCTCTGCAAAACCCTGATCTGGACTTTGCGCAATTTAAAGACAGAGCCATCCGGGTGCTGCGGGAATCAACACCAGGAGGCGCTGCATCCCACCTGCGCCCAACTATCACCTACCACCAGGAGGTGGCATCCTTTTACCCAGAACCTGTGGAGGCTGACGCGCAGACCCTAGATAATGATCCATCTGCAGACCTGAGCCTTCAGGTCCAGGAGCTGACCAAAAGTGTGGCTACACTAACTAAAACCGTGCAGTCCATGCAAGTGTCTCCCAAGAAAAAAAAACAACTGGCTTCCAGTCCAGTCTGGCGACGACAGAAGAGAATTCCACTGACCAGAGGGAGGAACAGCGATCGCTACGACCAGGACGGACAACCCATCTGCCGCCGCTGTCAAAAGGCGGGGCACTACGCAAGGTTCTGTAATTTAAACGAGCAACCCCTGGGGCAGAGGGCCAACCCCCAGGAGTAAGACGACCAGGCCCACAAAGCTGGCGAGACAAGTACGTGGGAGGACGCCCAGTCCTATCTGTTGTGCTTGATGGCATCCCAATGAACGCATTGCTGGACACTGGGTCCCAGGTGACCACGATGCTATATATCCTTTATAAAAAAAACTATACAAACAAGAGAAAAACAAGGTAAATAAATATCATTAAAGACACCTATATATGTGTCCTATAATAATGATAACCAGTATATGGACTTATATAAAAAGCGGACCATCGAAAAATAATATTGAAAAAACAAGAAAAAACTTTGAATACAGGTCCATTATGACAAAGACAAACTTTATTTGTTCAAAATAACACGATTGACACAATGTAGTACGTGAACGAGAATTGGAATAAAAACAACACAGAAGCAAGAGGGTGCCACAGCAGACCCATATGTGGGAAATGCTCAATTATATATTTGTCGTATCAATAGTAAAGCCAAAGTTACATTGTTCGCTTAAAAAATTCCTGCGCACTGATGTATACCTTGCTCAAAAGCTTATACTGCATATCAGTTAATACTTATGTATCTTAAAAAAAATATATAGTATACCATGCAGATTAAACACCATAGTGCTAGCTCATGACACCGTTCACAATATTGATGTTTATTATAATTATTACCATATAGGTAGAATATGTAAATAGAGTATATGAACAAATGTGAACACCGTCATGAACAGCACCCAATTAACCTGAGAGCGTGCACGGCTCCAAATACATTAGATAGAAAGACGCTAGTGTTGCGTGGAAAAACGAACATATTCATGAGCTGGAGCTATCATGATGGCAAAATGAGCATACTCACACGTGGATGGTATGTAGCTGGTCTGCGATGGCGCCCACCCCGGAGCGATCAAAGGAACCATAACTGATTTAATGAGCCATTCGCAGTTTCACTGTACCGTCCGTGTGTACTTACACGTGCATGGCTTAATCTTTGAGACAAGCATATGCTACTGGCAGGATCAACCAGCTCCGGGGTGGGCGCCATCGCAGACCAGCTACATACCATCCACGTGTGAGTATGCTCATTTTGCCATCATGATAGCTCCAGCTCATGAATATGTTCGTTTTTCCACGTAACACTAGCGTCTTTCTATCTAATGTATTTGGAGCCGTGCACGCTCTCAGGTTAATTGGGTGCTGTTCATGACGGTGTTCACATTTGTTCATATACTCTATTTACATATTCTACCTATAAGGTAATAATTATAATAAACATCAATATTGTGAACGGTGTCATGAGCTAGCACTATGGTGTTTAATCTGCATGGTATACTATATATTTTTTTTAAGATACATAAGTATTAACTGATATGCAGTATAAGCTTTTGAGCAAGGTATACATCAGTGCGCAGGAATTTTTTAAGAGAACAATGTAACTTTGGCTTTACTATTGATACGACAAATATATAATTGAGCATTTCCCACATATGGGTCTGCTGTGGCGCCCTCTTGCTTGTGTGTTGTTTTTATTCCAATTCTCGTTCACGTACTTCATTGTGTCAATCGTGTTATTTTGAACAAATAAAGTTTGTCTTTGTCATAATGGACCTGTATTCAAAGTTTTTTCTTGTTTTTTCATTATCCTTTATAAACAATACTGGACTGATTCAGACATTACCCGCCGTCCAGATGAACATCTTAGCATCTATGCCCGCAATGGTCAGCCCTTGCCTCAGGTGGGGTATAAAGAGGTAACCATAAAAGTTGGCAAAGTAGAATTGCCATCACAAGGAATGATTATTGTTGATATTGATCGCCGAGAAAGTCATCCCATGATAACCTTAGGCACTAATGTGATAGAAAATTGTCTTGGAGAAATTATTGTTTTGTTGCAACAGGTCGCAGAGACAGCCAGTTCCAGTCAGCAGTGAGCTCTGCAGAAGGAGATCAGCTCTGATGAAAAGACAACAGGTAGAGCTGTCTGGAGGAGAAATTGGCAGTGTCAGGATGAGTGATCCGTTCCCCATTGCAATGCCCCCTAGGAGTGAAATGTTGATATGGTGTCGAGCAGCAATCGGTCTCAGGGGTCAAGATTATCAGGCCCTGGTAGAACCCGTGTACTCTGACAGTAGGCCCACCATCTTGACAGCCGGGGGGGGGGGTCGATGTCTGCAAGGGGAGAGTACCGATACGCTTCCTGAATTGTGGGGAGAAAGAGGTCCATTTACCCTGGTATGCTACCCTTGCTAAACTATTCACTGTCAGTACCAACTCAATAAAGACAGTGGAACCCTTGCTTCCATCCAAACCGGCGGAGGATAACAGCTCCAAGGGGCAGATGGAGGATTGGTGTCAGAAGCTACAAGTAGGCACTGACTCCACCCCTTTGCACCAAAAGCATGGAGTATACCGGGTGGTCCAAGAATATGAGCGAGTCTTCAGCAAACACCCACTAGACTTTGGGCAGGTAAAAGGGGTCCAACATCCTATCCCCACAGGAGATCATCCGCCCATTAAAGAGAGGTACCGGCCTGTACCCCCAGCTCACTATCAATGTGCCAAAGGAATGTTACGGGAGATGAAGGAGGCTGGGGTGATCAGAGATAGTTGTAGCCCCTGGGCAGCTCCATTAGTTCTCGTTAGAAAGAAGGATGGTACAATGAGGATGTGTGTTGATTACAGGCAGATTAACCGCATTACACATAAAGACGCCTACCCATTACCCAGGATTGAGGAGTCATTAGCTGCACTAAGATCTGCTAATTATTTCTCCACTTTGGATCTCACCAGTGGGTACTGGCAGGTTCCTGTGGCAGAGACAGACAAAGAAAAGACCACGTTTACAACACCAATGGGTCTCAGTGAGTTCAACTGCATGCCATTCGGGCTCTGCAACGCCCCAGGAAACTTCCAGCGGTTAATGGAGTGCTGCCTAGGACACAAGAACTTCGAAACTGTCCTGCTGTACCTGGACGACGTAATTGTCTACTCGAAGACATATGAAGACCACCTGGAGCACCTGGCCGAGGTGTTTGAAGCCCTATCTGGTTTTGGCCTGAAGGTAAAGCCGTCCAAATGCCACCTGTTGAAGCCCAAGGTACCTAGGTCATGTGGTAAGCACCGAAGGTGTAGCGCCAGACCCTGAAAAAGTCACCGTAATCAAGGACTGGCCAAGACCCTCCACTATCATGGAAGTGCGGCAGTTCCTCGGGCTGGTAGGCTACTACATGAGATTTATCAAGGGTTTCACCAGGATAGCAGCACCCATGCAGGACCTCCTGGTAGGCCAGTCCAAGAAGGCCAAGAGCCCGAAACCTCCGTTCAAATGGGGTAAATCAGAAAGCAAATCTTTCAACCGACTGAAGATGGCTCTGACCGGAGACGAAGTCCTGGCCTACCCCGACTATGGCCAACCCTTTATACTTCATACAGATGCCAGCAATGTGGGATTGGGAGCAGTGCTGTCCCAGGTACAGCAAGGCAGAGAGAGAGTGATTGCCTACACCAGCAGGAAGCTCCGGCCCACGGAAAGGAACCCCGACAACTACAGTTCCTTCAAGTTGGAGTTTCTTGCCATAGTCTGGGCTGTAACGGAGCACTTCAAACACTATCTTGCCTCCTCCAGATTTACAGTCTTCACAGATAACAACCCGCTGACGCACCTGGAGACTGCAAAGCTTGGTGCCCTAGAACAACGATGGATTGCCCGACTGTCTAACTATGAGTTTACTATCAAGTATCGGGCGGGGCATAAAAATGCAAATGCTGATGCATTGTCCAGGATGCCCAACTTGCCAGATGGGGGAGAAGACCAGGAAGAGCTTTAGGAGATAGAGCTACCCGCTTTCCATCGTCACGGGGTGACCCAGTGCTCCCACTGTGTAAGGAACAAGCGCTCCGCCAACAGAGAGGCCACGTTCAACCCATTGCCCCACCATGGATGGGCGGAAACGCAAGATAGCGACCAGGCTGTCCGCCTGGTAAAGGAGTTGCTGACACAAGCTGACTGATCCAGATGCTCCACAGGAGACCCAACAGTTGTGGAAGGAGAAGGGCAAACTGTTCATCTACGAGGGAAAGCTGTGTCGAAGACGTATCAACTCCCGGACACACGAGCTGGTCTGGCAGGTGGTAGTCCCGAGGAGGGATGCGTCAATGGTCTTAGACGCGAACCACGATGGAGCAGGACACTTCGGGTGGAAGAAGTTGGAAGTCCTGCTACGTGAGCGATTCTACTGGGCTGGCATGAGGAAAGCAATCGAGAGATGGTGTTGAGAATGTGGTCCATGCAACCTGAGGCGGAAAGACCATGACAGCCAGAGGGCTCCCCTGCAGCCCATAATCACCAAACAACCACTTGAACTGGTAGCCTTGGACCACGTGAAGCTAGCCCCAAGCAGGTCAGGCTATGTCTACGCGCTAACCATAGTAGACCACTACTCCCGGTTCCTGGTAGTAGTGCCAGTAAAAGACCAGACGGCTCAGATGGAAGCCAAAACGTTCCAACAGCACTTTTGTCGCCCGCACGGTTACCCTGAACGGGTGCTTACCGACCAAGGTCTAGCCTTTGAAGCAGAGGTGTTCCAGGAATTCTGTAACTTGTACGGCTGCAAGAAAATCAGGATGACGCCGTATCATCCTCAGACCAACGGGTTGTGTGAAAAGATGAACCAGGTGGTGAAAGACTTGTTGAAGACGTTGCCCCTTGAAGAACATAGCCTGTGGCCAGAGAAGTTACCAGATTTGGTGGACCTATACAACCACACCCCGGTGAACTCCATCAACTGTACACCCGCTTACCTGATGAGAGCAAGACTTGGTAAGCTACCCATTGACTTGGACATGGGAGTCCTAACGCCAGAGACGACTTCACCAGATGCGGATTGGGATACCGAGCGGCAGCAACAATACCGCAATGTGCAAGAGTGTGTTGAGAAAAGTTTGTCCCAGGCGAGACAGAAGCAAGAGAAAACTTATAATCAGCACTCACCTGCCGTTCCCTTATCACCTGGAGAACAGGTACTTAAGAGGAAGAGACGAGTCCACAAGTTAGATGACCAGTGGGAGGTTGAGCCATACACTGTCCTACCCTCGAATTGCGACAACACCAAAGTGTGCCTCATCAGCAAAGATGGAGGGGAAACTTCAGCGGCAGTCTCAAGAGACCACTTGAAGATCTGTCCTGAACAGTTGAAACACACAGAAGAAGATCAAGACAACTCTCAGCCCACAGAAGGAGTGGAGGAAGTGGTCCAAACAGTACTCGGAGAATTTTCCCGGTCTTGGACGCAGGTGAACAGTGCAATTGTAGTACTGGTCCTTACCTTTCTCCAAGCGGCCTCACCGGAAGCTGCAGAAGTCCCAGAACAGCTGGAAGACCAGTCTGCCCCAGAGACAGAGGTTTCATCATCAGCAGACCAGGAGAATCAACACTCTGCTAGCAGTGAACCTGTCGTACCCATGGTGAGCCAAAGAATTCATAGGAAATTACCCAGCCTATCGGTGTTACCTCAGACTACCTGTAGTGCAGTTCACACTGAACCCACCACACCAGGGGTAGACACTAGGGACCAGGGTAGGGCAGTGACAACTAACGTACTACGTAGATCGACCAGGAGTACAAAAGGTCAGCTCCCTGCTTGCTGGAGAAACTAAAGTATAAAGTATAAGAGAACTAAAGTGTATGTTGTATATAGTTGTCCCCGTTAAATAATCTTGGATATGTATAGTTGTTAAATTTATGGACAATTGGGCCACCGGACTAGGTGTGGTCAGGACAATATTGAATATAGTTAGTAATTGGCCTTGAAAATAAACCGGAGGCGTGGCTGAAGACTAGGCTCACCGAAAGAGTGCCCTGAAGCCATGCCCAGGGACGATACACAAAGTGGGTTGATGCGGTTCCCACCAGTCAAATTACAGTTACCAGGATAGTGGCATAAGGACTAAGCGCCGCAGTGACTGCTTTTAATTTTTGTTGGGTTTTTGTCATTTTTGACTTTGTAACCTGTTTGTAATGTGAACTGTTATTGTTATTTGTTAATTTTGAAAGGTATCCTCAGTCCGGGAGTACTGAAGTTAACTAGGGGGGAATGTGGCACCCTAGGGGTCCGGTTTCCACAGTGGCTTTGCCTCCCTCACAAGAGGTGATGCCATGCCTGGAAGCAAGCAGGGGTCCCCTAATCAGGTTTTACTAAGCATGCAACACTTTCCTGGCTCCAGACCAGCAAGGGGAGTTCCTCCCCTTAGCAACTGGGATCTGGGGGCGGGGTTAGTTAGTCTTAGTGTGAGGAGTTGAAGTCAGGACGTCGAAGAGAGAGGAGCTGGGGACTGGAGCTGCGCGGCAGCTCACCCCAGAAGAACCAGCACAGAAGAACTGGACACGGGAGTCCGAGGCTGTGGGGCACTGAAGGCCCAGCAGCAGAAACCGGAGGGCAGGAGACTGCAGGTCTCCTGGCCCCATCAGACGCCCGGAGGCCCCGCAGCACGACAGGGCCCAGCCACGTGGGAGCGACGCATCAGCAAGGCCCGAGTTGCCTGCCATATGGGTGAGCACAGAAACGTTGCACTCAGGGACGAGGGCCACCGCACAGCTACAAGCAGCAGGGCCAAAGAGTTTAGTGGAAAGGGAAGGCCTCCAGCTTCACCTGGCAAGGAGGATTCTTTACTTGCTTCCAGGCTGCCCGGAGTACCACCTCTGGCCAGTACCCTAGTCCCGGTTTGCCTAATCACTGCCAGTAAAGATAAGAGAAGACCGCCATTAAGTTGTGGACTGATTATTGCTGCGCCATCAAACCCTGCACTACAACGCCCAGCATAACCCATAACATCTACACTGCCCTGGAGCTAAGCTCTACCTGTGGAGAGCCACACCATCCCTGCTGCAGTAACATCAGCTCCAGAGGACCTGCTCCGCAGCGGCGTCTCCCCTAGCCACATACCACAGGTGGCGTCACGAACTTTATACCATCAATATAAATCCCCTATCAATAACCCCTTTATATTGACTGCCCTGGGTCACGGACCGGGTCACCGCCACTGTGACATCCCCCGGCATTTACCGGCCCGGCACCGGGCACCCCACGGCCCAGGGGGCACGTCATATCCATCTATTGGGTTAGCTGTAGTGGAACCTTCCTGTTCTGCAGTCTAAGTTGTGCAAGGTTGTGTACCACTCCTTGCTGCACTCCTGATACAAACTCTGCCTGCTGCACTCCTGATACAGACTCTGCCTGCTGCACTCTGATACAGACTAAGCTTGCAGCACTCTGATACAGACTAAGCCTGCTGCACTCCTGATACAGACCCTGCCTGCTGCACTCCTGATACAGACTAAGCCTGCTGCACTCCTGATACAGACTAAGCCTGCTGCACTCCTGATACAGACCCTGCCTGCTGCACTCCTGATACAGACCCTGCCTGCTGCACTCCTGATACAGACCCTGCCTGCTGCACTCCTGATACAGACCCTGCCTGCTGCACTCCTGGTACAGACCCTGCCTGCTGCACTCCTGGTACAGACCCTACCTGCTGCACTCCTGGTACAGACCCTGCCTGCTGCACTCCTGGTACAGACCCTGCCTGCTGCACTCCTGGTACAGACCCTGCCTGCTGCACTCCTGGTACAGACTCTGCCTGCTGCACTCCTGGTACAGACCCTGCCTGCTGCACTCCTGGTACAGACCCTGCCTGCTGCACTCCTGGTACAGACCCTGCCTGCTGCACTCCTGGTACAGACCCTGCCTGCTGCACTCCTGGTACAGACTCTGCCTGCTGCACTCCTGGTACAGACTCTGCCTGCTGCACTCCTGGTACAGACTCTGCCTGCTGCACTCCTGGTACAGACTCTGCCTGCTGCACTCCTGGTACAGACTCTGCCTGCTGCACTCCTGGTACAGACTCTGCCTGCTGCACTCCTGGTACAGACTCTGCCTGCTGCACTCCTGGTACAGACTCTGCCTGCTGCACTCCTGGTACAGACTCTGCCTGCTGCACTCCTGGTACAGACTCTGCCTGCTGCACTCCTGGTACAGACTCTGCCTGCTGCACTCTGATACAGACTCTGCCTGCTGCACTCTGATACAGACTCTGCCTGCTGCACTCTAATACAGACTCTGCCTGCTGCACCATCTAGTCTGTCCTACTGGGTCAAGCTGCTGCGCGTCCGTTGATCTGTCCTGGAGTGGCACCCAGCGTTTATCTGGAGCCAAGTCTAACCTCACCATCAGAGGCTCTATTGAACAGTCCGGTGCTCGCTTAGTCACGCTTCTTTCTGAACGTGTCTTCAGTGCTGCTGGTAGTGTCTTGACGGATAAGAACATCCGGCTGCCCGCTGAATGTATTGACCGATTAACTTTCATCAAGATGAACAAGTCATGGATCTCCAAGGACTTTTGCACCCCAATTGCAGACTGTACAGAGTAGGTGATGTTGTCGTTTTGAGTGTGCTGCATTTGTGGCGCCCTGCTGCGCATTGGTGCCACAGAACCCAGAAGGGTGCATGGATGGACTTCTCCACAAGAGGCCCTCACTACATTCACATACAGTGCTGGCCAAAAGTATTGGCATCCCTGCAATTCTGTCAGATAATACTCAGTTTCTTCCTGAAAATGATTGCAATCACAAATTCTTTGGTATGATTATCTTCATTTAATTTGCTTGCATGGAAAAAACACAAAAGAGAATGAAGCAAAATTCAAATCATTGATCATTTCACACAAAACTCCAAAAAAGGGCCGGACAAAAGTATTGGCACCCTCAGCCTAATACTTGGTTGCACAGCCTTTAGCCAAAATAAAAACCGGTAACCATCAATGAGCTTCTTACAATGCTCTGCTGGAATTGTAGACCATTCTTCTTTTCCAAACTGCTCCAGGTCCCTGATATTTGAAGGGTGCCTTCTCCAAACTGCCATTTTGAGATCTCTTCACAGGTGTTCTATGGGATTCAGGTCTGGACTCATTGCTGGCCACCTTAGAAGTCTCCAGTGCTTTCTCTCAAACCATTTTATAGTGCTTTTGGAAGTTTGTTTTGGGTCATTGTCCTGCTGGAAGACCCATGACCTCTGAGGGAGACCCAGCTTTCTCACACTGGGCCCTACATTATGCTGCAAAATTTGTTGGTAGTCTTCAGACTTCATAATGCCAGGCACACGGTCAAGCAGTCCAGTGCTAGAGGCTGCAAAGCAACCCCAAAACATCAGGGAACCTCTGCCATGTTTGACTGTAGGGACCGTGTTCTTTTCTTTGAATGCCTCTTTTTTTTTCCTGTACACTCTATGTTGATTCTTTTTCCAAAAAAGCTCCACTTTTGTCTCATCTGACCAGAGAACATTCTTCCAAAACGTTTTAGGCTTTCTCAGGTAAGTTTTGGCAAACTCCAGCCAGGTTTTTTTATGTCTCGGGGTAAGAAGTGGGGTCTTCCTGGGTATCCTACCATACAGTCCCTTTTCATTCAGACGCCGACGGATAGTATGGGTTGACACTGTTGTACCCTCGGACTGCAGGGTAGCTTGAACTTGTTTGGATGTTAGTCGAGGTTCTTTATCCACCATCCGCACAATCTTGCGTTGAAATCTCTCGTCAATTTTTCTTTTCCGTCCACATCTAGGGAGGTTAGCCACAGTGCCATGGGCTTTAAACTTCTTGATGACACTGCGCACGGAAGACACAGGAACATTCAGGTCTTTGGAGATGGACTTGTAGCCTTGAGATTGCTCATGCTTCCTCACAATTTGGTTTCTCAAGTTCTCAGACAGTTCTTTGGTCTTCTTTCTTTTCTCCATGCTCAATGTGGTAAACACAAGGACACAGGACAGAGGTTGAGTCAACTTTAATCCATGTTAACTGGCTGCAAGTGTGATTTAGTTATTGCCAACACCTGTTAGGTGCCACAGGTAAGTTACAGGTGTTGTTAATTACACAAATTAGAGAAGCATCACATGATTTTTCAAAGGGTGCCAATACTTTTGTCCACCCCATTTTTAGGTTTGGTGTGGAATTATATCCAATTTGGCTTTAGGACAATTCTTTTTGTGTTTTTTCATTGAAGATAAATTAAATGAAAATAATAATACCAAAGAATTTGTGATTGCAATCATTTTCAGGAAGAAACTGAGTATTATCTGACAGAATTGCAGGGTTGCCAATACTTTTGGCCAGCACTGTACCTCTACCCTACCACCTCAGTCCAGCAGAGGGAGCCCGTTAGGGATATATATAGGGAGGGTGGAGCCAGGCAGCGCAGTTAGTCAGAAGTGAGTTGTGCAGTTAGAGTTGAGCAGTTAGTCTCTAAGTCAGAGAGAGAGCGTGCCGACGCTCAGAGAGCAGCGAAGGGGCAGCAAGCTGGCTGCTGTGCTTAGGCGAGCCAAGGCCTACAACACGTGTGAAGGCCTAGTGAGGGCCCTGAGTGGGCCGAAGGCGAGAGGAGAAGGAAGAAGTAGTGAGGGGGCAGAGGAGCATACCAGGCTCACCCCGATATATATACCGGACACCGGGTCCGCGCCTACAGGGACCCTTTACACCCAGTAGAAACCACTGGAACCCCTGGAGGACTACAGGTCCCAGGTTCACCTAATGCTGATTACAGTACCAGGGCTAGGAGTCACGGAGGCCCCAGCATCCAGGGAGAGTGATCTCCAAGAAAAGGCCCTACCACCAGGTCAGCAGGTGCAAAGAGAGACAGTAACCAAGCTAGGCCTAGTTCCAGGCAGGCCAGAATCTAAGCGAGTAAAGCCACGGATCAGGAGGCCCTATACCCGCTCACTGGGGAGAGTCCAAAAGTGCGCCCTTCGTCCGGAATACCCTGGACCATGCCTGCACCATCACCAGTAAAGGTACTGAAGCTTACCCCCATGTGAGTGTCCGTCTTTCCTCCGGGACCGTCCTGCCATCTCCCCCTGCACCGCCTTCCATTACACCCCCACGCTGCCCTGGAGATAGCTCTACTTGTGGAGAGCCACACCATCCCTGTTGCCGTAACACCAGCTCCAGAGGACTGCTCCGCAGCGGCGGCACCCCTTAGCCGCATTCCACAGGTGGTGTCCCCCTTTTACTGACCACCCTGGATCACAGACCGGGCCAGCTACCGTGATATCCCCCGGCAACCAGAGGCTCGGCTGCCGAGTACCCCACGGCCCAGGGGGCGCGTCAGCCTTGGCGTCACGAACAGGATTCCGTGCCCGTTGCCACCGGGTACTATGCGCCTTAAGAGACTGTAATACTCACTGTGGTGAAGTTTTCCCACCATTCCCGAGATTTCCCGCCATTGTCCGCCATCTTTCTGTCGCCGCGCGGGAAGAAGAGGGGTGTAACCGCAGGAATCGGAGAGGCGTAACCGCTGGAAGCGCGCAAAGCCCAGGACACGCCCCTCCCCTGACGTCGAACCAGGAAGCGTCAGGTCCTGGAAGGAGTCCAGAGGACGCTCTGACGTCAGACGCGAGTGACGCAAGGTCCTGGAAGAAGACCGTCGCCTGCGGAGCTGCGGCCTACCTGATAAAAAGTGAAGAAGGTAGGCTCCGGTTCACTAGGGGGGCGCAACCATGGCCGACGACCAGCAAGCCTCCGGAGCACCGGTTAATGCTCCAGATGCCCAGCCTGCACCCGGCGCTGCCCAGGCCAGAGCGGCCGTTCCACCAGCAGGGGTTATGACCCCGTGGATACCCATGGCCCTGCCGTATATCCCTGGAGCGAAATGGCTTCCCCAGTATAATGGCAAACCAGATGACGCGCCCCCTGGGCCGTGGGGGATACCCAGAGCCGGGCCTTGTAAATGCTGGGGGGTTGTAGTCACCGTAGCGGCGACCCGGTCCGTGACCCAGGGCGGTCAAACCAGTGGCAGTCTATGTGTATAGGTTATGTAGTCCGACTACGCCACCTGTGGATTGCGGTCATTGGTAACCGCCGCTGCGGAGCAGTCCACTGAAGCTGATGATATGCGCAGCAAGGTAGTGTAACTCCCCACAGGAAGAGTGTAGCTTCAGGGCAGCGTGCGTGGATGATGGTGGTGATAGTGCAGGGTGTCGCGGTGTAAGAAGAATCACAGAGTCCAGATGATGCAGTCCCAGATCTTTTACTCACGATTAAGCAGTTCCATTTACAGGGCCAGTGTAAGAGTTCACTGCGTCCTGTGCTCACGCAGTAAAGGGCTCGGTCGACCCTCAGGTATCTCTGGAGCATTTAGCAGGACCCCCTTCAGTGTGTCCTCTGGCTTCTCTCCTTGTACCTCACACCTAACGGCACCTCTGTCCAGTGTCCTCGGGCCTTGGCGGGCAATGTGTGTTCCGTCCCCTGGCCCTATGTGGCTACCTTCCTGATGGCTGGTGTGGGCGGCCTGCTGTAATTAAAGTGCTGCAGCCTCCGGTTCCCAGTTGAGCTCTGCAGTTTCTGCTGGTTGAGGGATCTGGTTCCCTTCTTCTGGCCTGACCCCCCCACCCACTGGCTGCGGCGGGCGTACGGGTGGCAGCTGCACGGCCCGTACCCCTAGGGTCCCCTTGATTCCTGTCCTGGAGCCTTCCTGCTTCCCTTCTCTCCTTTCAGGCTCAGGCCTCCTGACTAGGCCCGCCTCTGGAGCAGAGCCCATACAGAGCCTCAGCTCCTGTCACCTCTCCTCACCACCACTCACTAACCAACTAACCCTGAACCAAAATGGTTCCTTCCTTTTATACCTTCTACTCCAGTGCTCCCAGGATCTACGTTCTCCACCCATCCACTACCTAGTTCCCCCTCTCTAGGTGGTTCCTCCCCACTCCAGCCAGGGATCAGGGACAGTTGTGCTCTCCCTTAGGAGCATTGTCACCCTGTCCCCCGGAAATGTGGTGTAGTGGATGTAGTGTTAGGGTCCTGAGCCATACTCCTTCCTTACCTGAGAGTGAGATACCACACCTCTGGGTGAGATGCAATAACTCTGTGGCGACCGAACCCACAGGGGCGCCACACAGACAACCTGTCCGGATTCAAGAGAAAAATATGCGGTGTGCTAGACATGTATTCTCTGACTGGTAAACAGAGAGCTGCTGTTGTGCTGGGACAAATGACTGGTGCCGCAGAACAGGAAGTTGAAACCTGGCCAGCCGCAGACCAGGAATCAGTATCCATCATCTTTAAGCGACTGCAGACTGTGTTTGAAAACCGCACTGAGACAGATCTCCAGATGAGGTTCTACCACTGTGTCCAGAAACCTGAGGACAGTGTCCGGGACTACGCCTGGCATTTACAGGAAGCCCTGTGGGCCCTGAAACAGGTTAGTCCAGCCAGCATACAAAGTGAAAATAAAATGCTGACGGAACAGTTCATCCAGGGGTTGAGGTCCCAGGAGGAGAGCAGAACTGTACGGTGGTGGGCCTTAAACCATCCAGATGCCACCTTTGACACACTTAAGGACATGGCTATAAAGGGTCTGCAGCCCCTGGAAACATCAGATACTGCTATCCAGCATTATCAGGGTGGGGTCACCCCAGTGCCCGCAGCACCCACTGCTCCTTCACTAACGGCAGAAACAAAGATGCAAACAGTGCCTCCTAGCGAGCTGGAGAGCCTACGCTCTGAAGTGCGCCAGTTAAGTAAAACCCTGGCCACTGTCCTGAGCACCCTGCAGCTACAGGAGGAGCCCAAGCCGGAAGGAAGGATACTACTCACCGACAGCCCTGAGGATGTCCCCTGGATGAGAAGAAGAAGGAGGACAACGCCACCCCGTAGAAGGACAACGCCACCCCAGCGGAGGACAATGCCACCCCGTGGGAGGATCAACGAGCAACGTCGCCCACCAGGAGAATTCATCTGCTACCGCTGCCAGAAGGCAGGCCACACAGCGCGGAACTGTCCTTTAAACGAGCAAACCCTGGGGCCGAGTGCCGACACCCAGGAGTAAATCAAGCAGGCCCATCCAGCTGGTACCACCGGTTCGTAGGAAGGAGGCCTTTCCTGTCCATTGTGCTGGATGGCATCGCGACACCAGCCCTGCTGAACACTGGATCTCAGGTAACCATCGTACCTGATGTCCTCTACAAAAGGTACTGGTCCGTAGATGAACTCCGGCTGCCAGCCCCGAACTTCTCCATGTATGCCTCTAACGACCTTCCTCTTAACCTAGTAGGGGTTAAGGATGTGACAGTGAAGGTGGGGAGAGGGTAGCTAAAGGATCAGGGACTGATTGTAGTGGAAACTAACCCTAGTGATACAGACTTGTACATGATACTTGGTACAAATATTGTCGGTAACTGTTTGGGAGAAGTGTTATTTTTGCTCCAACAGATTGCTGACACCGCCAAAGCAGGGCAGAGGAAGGTGCTCCAGAGGGAGATACGCCCTCCTGTACCTGCAACAGGTAAAGCTAACAGGTGGTGAAATTGGTAATGTACGGGTGACAGACCCGATACCCATTGTGATTACCCCGATGAGTGAAATGCTTATTTGGTGTAGGGCAGCCATAGGTCTCAAAGGACAGAACTACCAGGCGGTAGTGGAGCCCATTAGCTCAGAGCATACACCTACACTCTTAACTGCCAGGGGGGTGGTCGATGTACGCAATGGGGAGGGTACCCGTACGTCTCCTAAATTATGGGGAGGATGAAGTTAAATTAACAAGATACGCCACTGTTGCCAGGTTGTACACTGTGGATAACAACGCCATACACACAGTGGAATCCTTGACCCCACCAGATACATTGGAGGACAATGACTCCGAAGCTCAGTTGGAGGATTGGTGTCAACAGCTCCATGTTAGGACTGACACCACTCCTGTTCATCAGAAACAAGGTGTATACAGGGTGGTCCAGGAATACGAACAGGTATTCAGCAAACACCCACTTGATTTTGGGAGGATTAAAGGGGTACAACACCATATACCCACAGGTGACCATCCACCCATCAAAGAACGTTATAGGCCAATCCCACCAGCACACTACCAGAAAGCGAAGGAAATGTTGCATGACATGAAGAAGGCAGGGGTAATAAGAGATAGCTGTAGCCCCTGGGCAGCTCCCCTGGTCCTGGTCAGGAAAAAGGATGGAAGCATGAGAATGTGTGTAGATTACAGACAGGTAAATCGCATAACACATAAAGATGCATACCCTTTGCCCCGTATAGAGGAATCCCTGGCTGCATTAAAGTCTGCAAATTACTTCTCTACCCTTGACCTCACTAGTGGGTACTGGCAAGTAGCAGTTGCTGAGGAGGACCGGGAGAAGATGGCCTTCACTACCCCGATGGGACTCTGCGAGTTCAACAGTATGCCGTTCGGGCTCTGCAACGCCCCTGGAACGTTCCAGAGATTGATGGAGTGCTGTTTGGGACACCGTAACTTCGAGACCGTGCTGCTATACCTGGATGACGTGATAGTGTACTCCAAGACGTATGAAGACCATCTGAAGCACCTGGCGGAGGTATTTGAAGCATTGTCCCGGTATGGCATGAATGAAATTGAAGGCTTCCAAGTGCCATCTGCTCAAGCGGAAGGTTCAGTACCTGGGAAACATCGTCAGTCCAGAAGGAGTAGAACAAGACCCGGAGAAGGTCACTGCCATCCAGAAATGGTAGGAGCCGAAGAATCTCAAGGAGGTACGTCAGTTCCTGGGACTGGTCGGGTATTACCGGAGGTTTGTAAAGGACTACACCAAGAAGGCAGCGCCTTTGCAAGATCTCCTGGTAGGACAGTCCCACAGAGGCAAGAACCCCCCTTTCCAGTGGGGTAAAGAGCAGGCTGAGTCCTTTGCAGTGATGAAAGAGATCCTGACTGGTGAAGAAATCCTGGCCTACCCTGACTACAGCCAAACTTTCCTGCTGTACACTGATGCCAGCAACGAGGGACTAGTTGCTGTGTTAAGCCAGAAGCAGTATCGCAAAGAGAAGGTGATTGCCTATGCCAGCAGGAAGCTCCATCCTACCGAAAGGAGTCCAGAAAACTATAGCTCCTTCAAGTTGTAGCTCCTGGCCTTGGTCTGGGCCATCACTGAACGTTTCAAGCACTACCTGGCCTCTTCTAAGTTCACGGCCTATACTGACAACAACCCCTTGACACATCTAGAGACAGCCAAGTTGGGAGCCACGGAACAGCGTTGGATGGCCCGGCTGTCAAACTATCAATTCACCATCAAGTACTGGGCAGGCCGTAAGAACGCTAACGCCGATGCCCTATCCAGAATGCCGCACCAGTCGGATAGTGAAGAAGAAGTGGATGACCTGGAAGAGATTGAGCTACCTGCCTTCCATAGAAATGGGATGGTGTATGAGCAGCGCACCTCCATGAGGTATCGTGGTGAGACATTAAACCCTTTACCTCACCACAGTTGGAAGGAGACCCAGGACAGCGACCCGGTTGTTAGCCGTATCAAGGAGCTGATAACCCAGGAAGGTTGCTCCCTGGAGAAGGACGCTTCTCCACAAGCCAAGCAACTGTGGAATGAGAGAAGCCGGCTGTTCATCTATAGAGAGAAGCTGTGCTGATGGTTCGTTAACCCCAGGACTCATGAGATGGTATGGCAGATCGTAGTACCCAGGACGGACATCCAGACGGTGTTGGAGGCCTACCATGATCAAGCCGGGCACTTTGGCTGGAAAAAGCTGGAAACTCTCCTGTAGAGTCGGTTTTATTGGGTTGGAATGCGGAGTTCCATAGAGAGGTGGTGCCGGAATTGTGGACCCTGTAGCCTCAGAAGAAAAGACTACAGCAGCCAGAAGGCACCCCTGCAGTCCATCAAGACAACCCAGCCCCTGGAAATCGTCGCTCTGGATCATGTCAAGCTGTCACCCAGCAGGTCAGGCTACTCTTATGCCCTGACCATGGTGGATCACTACTCCCGGTACCTGGTGGTAGCCCCCGTCAAGGATCTGATGGCAGAAACTGCAGCAAGGACATTTCAAGCCTACTTCGGCAGTCCCCATGGATACCCGGATAAGGTGCTGACGGATCAAGGCCCTGCCTTTGAAGCCGGGGTGTTCAAAGAGTTTTGCCATCTGTACGGTTGTAAGAAGATCCGGACTACACCGTACCACCCCCAAACCAATGGGTTATGTGAAAAGATGAATAACATAGTCATCGACCTGTTGAAGACCCTACCTCTAGAAGAAAGAAACCAGTGGCCAGACAAGCTACCTGACCTGGTTGATCTGTACAATCACATACCTGTGAGTTCCACCAATTGTACTCCAGCGTACCTCATGAGATCAAGACCCGGAAAGTTGCCCATGGACCTGGAGCTTGGAGTGGTAGAGCCAGAAGCAGACATGTCCACTGAAGATTGGGATGTGACTCGACAGGAGCAGTACAAGAGAGTACAGGCCTGTGTCGAAGACAGTCTAAATATGGTGACAGATAAGCAGGAAGCACAGTATAACAAGAGTGCACCCGCAGAACCCTTAACACCTGGAGAAGTTGTGCTGAAACGAAAGAGAAGAAGCCACAAGCTTGATGACCAGTGGGAATGGGAACCTTACACTGTGTTGAATTCCAGATTCGACAATAGAAAAACCTGTCTGATTAGCAAAGACGGAGGAAGAACGACTGCAACGGTATTGAGAGACCATCTGAAGTTGTGCCCAAGTCCGCTGAAGCCCCAGGAGGAAGTGCCTCTCACCATACCGGAGGAGCCTAAAGAAGAAGTACTCCATACTGTCTTAGGAGATTTCCCGGCAGATTGGCCTCAACTGGATGGAGCGGTAATAATACCTGTGCTACACTTCTACCAACAGCCAGAAGACTCTCCACTGCAAGTAAGACTTGTAAGTGCCCCAGAAGAGCCTGCTCAGGAAGAATCACCGGAAGAAGGATCACCAGTAGAAGCAGAGCCAGTAGGCCCAGTAACCAGTGTACTTGCCAGTCCCGTAGAGAGGTTAAGGCAGTCTTGCAGTCCACCAACACATAGAACGGAAAATAGCACAAACATCCATACTACACACATTCCAGTACTATGTAGATCATCACGTAGCACAAAAGGCCAGACCCCTGTCAGGTATAGAGAGTAAACAGAGGAACGCTGACAGTATAAAGAGTTACCCTATAGGGTATTGCATAATGTTTATTGTATAAACTGAAATTAAATATATGTGTTTATTTAGTTACCCGTAAGGGTATATATAAAGGACTCGGTGGCTGAGGACTGTGAGCAACCCAAACACTGTCATGTACATAGTTGCACTCCCTGGAGTGCCCCTTAAGTGACCACGGAACAAAAACCCGTTTGGCGTGGCGGAAGACATGGTCCAGCACGTGGATCACCTATGCCCTGTAGCCACGCCCAGGGCCTACGTTGAGGTTTTTCAAGTGGGTCCCTCATGTTCCTTCATCGGTGAAATAGACACCAGGTTACGGGACTTGCTGTAACTTCATTGTTATTATTATATTTGTTGTTGCTATTATTGTTATTATTGTATTATAATGTTACCTGTAACGTTCAAGAAAAGTGCCTCCCATAAAGGGAAGAAATGTTATTGTTTAAACCTGTTTTTGAAAAAAATGCTTCAGTCCCGGAGTACTGAGTTTTACTAGCGGGGAATGTGGCGCCCTGCTGCGCATTGGTGCCACAGAACCCAGAAGGGTGCATGGATGGACTTCTCCACAAGAGGCCCTCACTACATTCACACACCTCCACCCTACCACCTCAGTCCAGCAGAGGGAGCCCGTTAGGGATATATATAGGGAGGGTGGAGCCAGGCAGCGCAGTTAGTCAAAAGTGAGTTGCGCAGTTAGAATTGAGCAGTTAGTCTCTCAGTCAGAGAGAGAGCGTGCTGACGCTCAGAGAGCAGCGAAGAGGCAGCAAGCTGGCTGCTGTGCTTAGGCGAGCCGAGGCCTACAGCACGTGTGAAGGCCTAGTGAGGGCCCTGAGTGGGCCGAAGGCGAGAGGAGAAGGAAGAAGTAGCGAGGGGGCAGAGGAGCATACCAGGCTCACCTCGATATATATACCGGACACCGGGTCCGCGCCTACAGGGACCCTTTACACCCAGTAGGGACCACTGGAACCCCTGGAGGACTACAGGTACCAGGTTAACCTAATGCTGATTACAGTACCAGGGCTAGGAGTCACGGAGGCCCCAGCATCCAGGGAGAGTGATCTCCAAGAAAAGGCCCTACCACCAGGTCAGCAGGTGCAAAGAGAGACAGTAACCAAGCTAGGCCTAGTTCCAGGCAGGCCAGAATCTAAGCGAGTAAAGCCACGGATCAGGAGGCCCTATACCCGCTCACTGGGGATAGTCCAAAAGTGCGCCCTTCGTCCGGAGTACCCTGGACCGTGCCTGCACCATCACCAGTAAAGGTACTGAAGCTTACCCCCGTGTGAGTGTCCATCTTTCCTCCAGGACCGTTCTGCCATCTCCCCCCTGCACCGCCATCCATTACACCCACACGCTGCCCTGGAGCTAGCTCTACCTGTGGAGAGCAACACCATCCCTGCTGCCGTAACACCAGCTCCAGAGGACTGCTCCGCAGCGCCGGCACCCCTTAGCCGCATTCCTCAGGTGGTGTCACGAACACTTTAAATCCCTTATAAATATTCCCCCTTATACTGACCGTCCAGGGTCACGGACCGGGCCAGCTACCGTGATATCCCCCGGCAACCAGAGGCCCGGCTGCCGAGTACCCCACAGCCTAGGGGGCGCGTCACATTGATCTCTTCAAATTGCAGTCTGTGATATAGCTTCTTTTCCTGCTTTTGCTGCTGCTGCTGCTGCGGCTGGTTTTAGGCCCAAATTTTGGGAAATGTGGAGAATCCTGATTGTGTCTCCATCCATTGGGTTAGCTATAGTGGGACAGGTTTAGGTCTGCTTTAAACTACTTGTAGTCTGATGACATTGATGCCACTTTGGTGGTGTTAGGCCCTCATTTAGGGCAATGTGAACACTACTGGTTAGGCCTCCATCTCCTGAGTTGGCTGTACTGGCAGAGGTGTGGGTCTTATTTACACTATTTCTACAGTAGTTAAATTGATGCCACTTTGCTGGCGTCTGCCACTAATTTTTTTAAATGTGGGGAATCCTGATTGGGTCTCCATCTATTGGGTTAGCTCTAGTGGAACCTTCCTGTTCTGCAGTCTAAGTTGTGTAAGGTTGCGTACCAGTCCTTGCTTCACTCCTAATACAGACTCTGCCTGCTGCACTCTGATACAGACTCTGCCTGCTGCACTCCTGATACAGACTCTGCCTGATGCACTCCTGATACACACTCTGCCTGGTGCACTCCTGATACACACTCTGCCTGGTGCACTCTGATGCAGATTCTGCCTTCTGGACTCCTGATACAGACTCTGCCTGCTGGACTCCTGATACAGACTCTGCCTGCTGGACTCCTGATACAGACTCTGCCTGCTGGACTCCTGATACAGACTCTGCCTGCTGGACTCCTGATACAGACTCTGCCTGCTGGACTCCTGATACAGACTCTGCCTGCTGGACTCCTGATACAGACTCTGCCTGCTGGACTCCTGATACAGACTCTGCCTGCTGGACTCCTGATACAGACTCTGCCTGCTGGACTCCTGATACAGACTATGCCTGCTGGACTCCTGATACAGACTCTGCCTGCTGGACTCCTGATACAGACTCTGCCTGCTGGACTCTGATACAGACTCTGCCTGCTGCACTCTGATATAAACTCTGCCTGCGGCACTCTGATACAGACTCTGCCTGCGGCACTCTGATACAGACTCTGCTTGCTGCACCATCTAGTCTGTCCTAATGGGTCAAGCTGCTGTGCGTCCGTTGATCTGTCCTGGAGTGGCACCTGGCGTTTATCGGGAGCCAAGTCTAACCTCACCATCAGAGGCTATATTGAACAGTCCGCTGCTCACTTAGTCACGCCCCTCCAGGCTCTCCGGGGTCCGTGGCACAGTGGTTCCACAAACCACGTCTTTGACAGTGCACCCTCGCTGGCAGGGTCCTCTCTCCTGTTGTACCAGTCGGTGACCCCTTTTGACATGTAAAGCGCAACTGAATAAATGTCGCTGTCACAGTAATAATAATTGTAGTACTTGTACTCTGGGTCAATTGATGTCACCTCCCTGGTGTCTACACCTAATTTGATGTGTTTTGGCAGCTTTTGGTCCTGTTTCTAGGTGTTATATATGCATTTTTTTGGTCCCCCCACTGACTCCTGTGGGAATTGGAAATGTTCGACGAACATTCGGCAAATAAATTCGGCGAGTATCAATTTGTTCGGCGAACTTTTCCCAACCAAACATTGAAATGTTCGCTCATGCCTAGTTTTGGCCATGATAAAGAGGTTGGAGTGTGATTGATTGAGTGTGTGTACGGGGGTCTTTTATACAGGTACAAATAATACAGGTAATGAGTAGGAGGGCTTCTTAAAGAAAAACTGTGAGGAGCTGTCCATTTACGAAAGACTTTTCCAGCACAGAGCAACGATTTTCGGCGATCTTATTGTTGTGTTTTATTAGTGATTTCGTGCTGATTTATGGTTCTGCTTGCTGTCAGTATATGCACTAATTTCACCTGTAAAGTATCCAGAATTCCAGTATCTCATTAGTATCTCAGGAGCCACTAACCATTGTTTAAACAGTGACTAGACCCATTGTGTGAGTGTTGAAAGTAGATCTGGTGGAGCCATCACCACAGGGCATCTCACATGCTGACCCAGGTGAGGGCTTCGACCTGAGAAAAATACCTCCACTAATGCACACTTAGCTTTGGGGGGGGAGGGTGAGAGCAGTTGTGCCCATTGAGGGGGCTGATCCCAGTGAAGGAGAAAAGAAGCCACATGTTTAGTGGGGAGCTGGTGCAAGGTCATCGAAGAGATAGGATCTAGTCTGAGGACCTGGACCATGGAAGGATCGATGGCTTATGGAGTAGAGATCAGCTGCCAACTGGGCTGGATAAATGTGCTACAGTGGTGGGATCTGTCATCTGGATTTGATAAACTTTCTTAAAGTACTGTTGCTACTGGATACCCTTGCTTCTATTGTTTTATTTATCATATGGAGGATCGTGGACTGTGACTATAGACTATATTGGCTGGAGATACAATATCTGTGGGCCAACCAAAAATTGAGGGACAGTGAGTATTGCTTGGCGCAAAGGATCTTGTGAACGGAGACATATGCGATGGCAGTAACGTGCGCACTGCTATGTTGACCTCGTAGAATTCTTCAATAAAATGGAACCATCAGTCAGCGAATGTGCATGCCGCACTATCTGGTACCATTTTTTTGAAGACATTGTGTCTGTATATCCACATAAACAGTGTCATCAATAAAATGGCGCCGTAGTGCGGTATGCGCACAAGCTGACTCCAGCTCCACACTGCGCAGGCGCTGCCCGTTCCGGCTTCGGACAGAAGTACGCATCCACAGTTAAATATAAAATATATGTGTATCTATATATACAGTACAGACCAAAAGTTTGGACACACCTTCTTATTTAAAGATTTTTCTGGATTTTCATGACTATGAAAATTGTACATTCACACTGAAGGCATCAAAAACTATGAATTAACACATGTGGAATTATATACTTAACAAAAAAGTGTGAAACAACTGAAAATATGTCTTATATTCTAGGTTCTTCAAAGTAGCCACATTTTGCTTTGATGACTGCTTTGCACACTCTTGGCATTCTCTTGATGAGCTTCAAGAGGTAGTCACCGGAAATGGTTTTCACTTCACTGGTGTGCCCTGTCAGGTTTAATAAGTGGGATTTCTTGCCTTATAAATGGAGTTGGGACCATCAGTTGTGTTGTGCAGAAGTCAGGTGGATACACAGCTGATAGTCCTACTAAATAGACTGTTAGCTGCTTTTTTCTTACCATAATACAAATTCTAAGTAAAGAAAAACGAGTGGCCATCATTACTTTAAGAAATGACGGTCAGTCAGTCCGAAAAATTGGGCAAACTTTGAATGTGTCCCCAAGTGCCGTTGCAAAAACCATCAAGCGCTGCAAAGAAACTGGCTCACATGAGGACAGCCCCAGGAAAGGAAGACCAAGAGTCTCCTGCTTCTGAGGATAAGTTTATCCGAGTCACCAGCCTCAGAAATTGCAGGTTAACAGCAGCTCAGATTAGAGACCAGGTCAATGCCACACAGAGTTCTAGCAGCCGACACATCTCTTCAACAACTGTTAAGAGGAGACTTTGTGCAGCAGGCCTTCATGGTAAAATAGCTGCTAGGAAACCACTAAGGACAGGCAACAAGCAGAAGAAACTTGTTTGGGCTAAAGAACACAAGGAATGGACATTAGACCAGTGGAAATCTGTGCTTTGGTCTAATGAGTCCATATTTGAGATCTTTGGTTCCAGCCACCGTGTCTTTGTGCGACACAGAAAAGGTGAACGGATGGACTCTACATGCCTGGTTCCCACCGTGAAGCATGGAGGAGGAGGTGTGATGGTGTGGGGGTGCTTTGCTGGTGACAATGTTGGGGATTTATTCAAAATTGAAGGCATACTGAACCAGCATGGCTACCACAGCATCTTGCAGCGGCATGTTATTCCATCTAGTTTGTATTTAGTTGGACCATCATTTATTTTTCAACAGGACAATAACCCCAAATACACCTCCAGGCTGTGTAAGGGCTATTTGACCAAGACGGAGAGTGATGGGGTGCTACGCCAGATGACCTGGCCTCCACAGTCACCAGACCTGAACCCAATCGAGATGGTTTGGGGTGAGTTGGACCGCAGAGTGAAGGCAAAAGGGCTAACAAGTGCTAAACATTTCTGGGAACTCCTTCAAGATTGTTGGAAGACCATTTCCGGTGACTACCTCTTGAAGCTCATCAAGAGAATGCCAAGAGTGTGCAAAGCAGTCATCAAAGCAAAAGGTGGCTACTTTGAAGAACCTAGAATATAAGACATATTTTCAGTTGTTTCACACTTTTTTGTTAAGTATATAGTTTCACATGTGTTAATTCATAGTTTTGAAGCCTTCAGTGTGAATGTACAATTTTCTATGTCATGAAAATACAGAAAAATCTTTAAATGAGAAGGTGTGTCCAAACTTTTGGTCTATACTGTATTTATACCGTATGTACTGTATTTAATTCAGGAAAGGTTTTCTGAAAGGGGAACACTACTTCAATGAATGATTGCAATCGTGAAAATGTATAACTTTTCATCATATAATTGTTAACCCTTATTGGCTTAAACTGGAATAATTCTTTCAGCTGAATAAATATAAAACAGAAAATACTTTAAACTTACAGGAGCCTTTGCGGCCAATGGAAAGTAATTGATATTAATATTTGTTTTATATGCATTTTATCAATATAATATTTTGCTTGTGCTACATTTTGAAATGCAGCAATTATTTTTGGAAGCCAAATAACACAACTGCGATTCTGATTTTTATCCTGGACTATACTCTGACAATACAAGCTAGATATTTTAATACAAATGTGTGCAGATATGTAGAAATATGATAACCAATGTGCACAGCACTGGTATCCCAGATAACAGCTTCAAGCCAATGATAAAGCAAAATTCATAAACAATTACATTCAGAAAGAAGACTTTGTGCATATTTTATCCAGAAAATGAAGATATGATATAACTTTATCAATCTTACAATTCCTTTTGAACCCTTTTCATGTGTTAAACAAGTTACCAAAAATATAATTTTTATCTCTTGTTTCAGATAAGAACATCTATCTTGAATACAGAAAACATTTTGATGTATTAAAAAAATTATATAAATATACATCTAGACTTCCATTTGCTGGCGTGAGAATATCAAAAGTCTGAAAATTTTAGCGCAGCCTCGAGTTGCGGCAAAATTTCGTGGGTTTTCGAAGTTTTTTTACACCAGTATGGCATAAAATTTTTGATGAATCTCACCCTTTGTCTTTTGTCATTTTAGGCAGATTTACTAAATCTGTCTACTTTTCAGACACACTAGACAGCCCTAAAATGTGCCAAATTTACCAAAGTGAATAATGCTTTTTGAGAAATTTTGCTCATTTTGAGATTGTTTAGTCTAAAGGGAGAAATGTATTTCCACAGTTTTTTGCTGCAGGAGTTGTACCAACACAATTAGGGATGACATACTGCACAGGTATGCCATTCTGCAGGCATTACATCATGTTGATGACATATAATAATGGGATAGAAGGTGGTAAGGACCCTGAAACAGCTACAGTGCCTTGAAAAAGTATTGATACCCTTTTCAGTATGCATACCTTAAGGATTCATAACTTTTCCATAGTTTTTCATGTTACAACCACAAATTTAAATGTATCTTATTGGGACTTTATGTGATTTACCAACACAAAGTAGTAAGTATTTGTGAAGTGTAAAGGAAATGATACATGGTTTTCTAAATATTTTACAAATATAAATCTGAAGATTGTGATATACCTTTGTATTCAGCCCCCAAGTCAATACTTTGTAGGTTCACCTTTCGCTACAATTACTGCTGCAAGTCTTTTGGGGCATGTCTCTACCAGCTTTGCACATCCAGATACTGAAATTTTAGCCCTTTCTTCCTTGCAAACTAGCTGTAGCTCACTGAGATTGGATGGAGAACCTCTGTGAACTGCAATTTTCAAGTCTTCTACAGATTCACAGATTCTCTATGGGATTTAGGTCTGAACTTTGACTGGGCTATTCAAACACATGAATATGCTATATACTTTCATCTAAACCATTCCATTGTAGCTCTGTCAGTATGTTCATGGTCGTTGTCCTGCTGGAAGGTGAACCTATGCCACAGTCTCAAGTCTTTTCTCTAGGATTGCCCTGTATTTAGCTCCATCCATCTTCCCATCAACTCTAACTAGCTTCCCTGTCCCTGCTGAAGAAAATTATCCTCCCAGCATGATGCTGCCACCTCCATGTTTGACGGTGGGGATGGTGGTTTCAGGGTGATGTGCAATGCTAGTTTTCCACCACACATAGCCTTTTACATTTAGGCAAAAAAGTTGTACTTTGGTCTCATCTGACGAGAGCACCTTCTCCCACATACTAGCTGTGCCCTCTACATGGCTTTTTGCAAACTGTGAATGGGACTTTTTATGTCTTGCTTTTCAAAATGTCTTTATTCTTGCCACTCTTCCATTTCTTTCGGCTTTGCTTTAGGTTCTTGCACTCAGTGCACGCAAGGGCGTGGCCTCCATTTCTTTGAGCTGGGCTTTACGTTTATATAGCTTCCCATTGCTGGGTAGCCCAGGTTCTGCTCAGCCCTTTTTCACATTGAGGTAATTGACACATGGTAAGGTTTTAATACTAGAAGTTAGAACTGCCCCAACTGGATACATATTGGTGTGATTGTTTTTACGCTTTTTTTAAAATAAAAAACAGTGTTCACTAAATACTCTATGTTATTTATATGCACTATTGCCTATTACTTACTTATAGCAGCGTATACAGTATGTTTATTTTGTTTCTATCTTCAGTTTTGTCTATTTAATGGTCAGTGTGAATATGATCTAACATGTTGCATGTATACAAACTAATACTCCAGATAATTTCTTTTGGTTTAACTCTTCATAAGGGCCAGATTTGTGGAGTATATGACTAACAGTTATCCTGTGGACACCAGACAAATCCTCCCACCAGAGCTGTGGATCTCTGCAGCTCCTCCAGGGAGACCATGGGCCTCTTGGCTGCTTCTCTAATTTGTGCTCTCCTTGCTGGGGATGTCAGTTTAGGTGGATGACCATATCTTGGTAGGTTTGCAGTTGTGACATACTCATCCCAATTTTGGATGATGGACTGAACAGTGTTTTGTGAGCTGATCAAAGCTTTGGCTATTTTTTCACAACTTAACCTAGCCCTGATTTACTTTTTTCTACAACTTTACCCCTGACCGGTCTGGTGTGTTCCTTGGTTTTCATGATGCTGTTTGATCCCTAATGTTCTCAAACAAACCTCTGTGGCCTTCACAGAACAGCTGTAGTTATTCTGAGATACAAATGCATGCCGCAATTTTCAGAAATTTACAAAAATTAGAAAACCATGTACCATTTCCTCTACACTTCACAAATACTTGCTAATTTGTGTTGGTAAATCAAATAAAATCACAAGAAAATACATTTACATTTGTGAGTATAATGTGAAAAAATGTGCAAAAGTTCACGAGGTATGAATACTTTTTCAAAGTATTTACAAATGAGTTTCTCATTTAGCTAAATTTATAGTCATATTGTAAGGCTTGTTAAAGGGTTATGTACTGATCTTTGGTATAGCTACCACTAGAGACACAGATTTTTTCATTCGAAAAGTCTTGTTTTATCTTTGTAGATTTTAGCTCCTTTGTGATTCTTTGACTGTTAATTATTTTCTATCTGAACAGGAAGAAACTGTTTAGATTCAATGTGAAGGCTGCAGCTGATTGGAGGTTGCTGATTTTCTGTAGTAGTCACTTGATGTTCCATCAGATGTTGATGCCAGGAGACTGACAGGGGCATAGTAAAGACTGGTGGAGTGGCAACAGTCGTGGAGCTAAGTAACATTTTTTTATTACACCACCCTGGGGCTAAGGGCCCATTAAAGAGGTTGTAATTGACATCCGGAAGAAGTCAGAGCTGCGGCTGCTCTCTCTTCCTCCAGATGTAAGAGGGGTTAGTGAAGCAGCTGCTGTTTGGCCACAGGGTTTGCATGACATAAAAATGTTACGTTAGCCCCAGGAGAGCCAGTGCCAATGCTGCTGGAATGGTACCGGCTCCAGAGTTGAGTATAGGTGTTGCTATTTTATAAGGAGGGGATATAGCGATTGAGAAATGGTTTTATAACAGTCGAGAACCACTTTTTGATGTTTGTCTTGTCTCATGTACTTACTTCTTATAAAACTCAACAATTTGGGTAAAATTACTTCATATATTAATGTTCTTAGAATGGGCATTGATGTGATGTGCAATTATTCAACTGGGTATTAGATGGTACTAAGAACACATTTACAGTCTAGGACAAAAGTTTTTTTTTTCTTCATGACACAAACAGCAAATCAGGCTGTCTTTTCTATGTCCTTTTTCAGGAATACTAGTGTGAGGAGGGTGACCAGACCCAACAAATGTACTGCTAGGACTCTCTTTGACCCCTATGGGATTCATATTTACAGTTATATGAAAAAGTTTGGGCACCCCTATTAATCTTAAGCTTAATGTTTTATAAAAATTGGTGTTTTTGCAACAGCTATTTCAGTTTGATATTTGTAATAACTGTTGGACACAGTAATGTTTCTGCCTTGAAATGAGGTTTATTGTACTAACAGAAAATGTGCAATCTGCATTCAAACAAAATTTGACAGGTGCATAAGTATGGGCACCCTTATCATATTTCTTGTTTAAATACTCCTACCTACTTTTTACTGACTTACTAAAGCACTTTTTTTGGCTTTGTAACCTCATTGAGCTTTGAACTTCATAGCCAGGTGTATGCAATCATGAGAAAAGCTACTTAAAGTGGCCACTTGCAAGTTGTTCTCCTGTTTGAATCTCCTCTGAATAGTGGCATCATGGGCTCCTCAAAACAACTATCAAATGATCTGAAAACAAAGATTATTCAACATAGTTGTTCGGGGGAAGGATACAAAAAGCTGTCTCAGAGATTTAACCTGTCAGTTTCCACTGTGAGGAACATAGTAAGGAAATGGAAGAACACAGGGACAGTTCTTGTTAAGGCCAGACGTGGCAGGCCAAGAAAAACATCAGAAAGGCAGAGAAGAAGAATGGTGAGATCAGTCAAGGACAATCCTCAGACCACCTCCAGAGAGCTGCAGCATCAACTTGCTGCAGATGGTGTCACTGTGCATCAGTCAACTATACAATGCACTTTGCACAAGGAGAAGCTGTATGGGAGAGTGATGCGAAAGAAGCCGTTTCTGCAAGCACGCCACAAACAGAGTCGGCTGAGGTATGCAAAAGCACATTTGGAGAAGCCAATTTCTTTTTGGAAGAAGGTCCTGTGGACTGATGAAACCAAGATTGAGTTGTTTGGTCATACAAAAAGGCTTTATGCATGGCGGCAAAAAAACACAGCATTCCAAGAAAAACACTTGCTACCCACAGTAAAATTTGGTGGAGGTTCCATCATGCTTTGGGGCTGTGTGGCCAATGCCGGCACCGGGAATCTTGTTAAAGTTGAGGGACGCATGGATTCCACTCAGTATCAGCAGATTCTTGACAATAATGTTCAAGAATCAGTGACAAAGTTGAAGTTACGCAGGGGGTGGATCTTTCAGCAAGACAATGATCCAAAACACCGCTCCAAATCTACTCAGGCATTCATGCAGAGGAACAATTACAATGTTCTGGAATGGCCATCCAAGTCCCCAGACCTGAATATCATTGAACATCTGTGGGATCATTTGAAGAGGGCTGTCCATGCTCGGCGACCATCAAACTTAACTGAACTGGAATTGTTTTGTAAAGACGAATGGTCAAAAATACCTTCATACAGGATCCAGGAACTTATTAAAAGCTACAGGAAGTGACTAGAGGCAGTTATTTTTGCAAAAGGAGGATCTACTAAATATTAATGTCACTTTTCTGGTGAGGTGCCCATACTTATGCACCTGTCAAATTTTGTTTGAATGCAGATTGCACATTTTCTGTTAGTACAATAAACCTCATTTCAAGGCAGAAACATTACTGTGTCCAACAGTTATTACAAATATCAAACTGAAATAGCTGTTGCAAAAACACCAATTTTTATAAAACAATAAGCTTAAGATTAATAGGGGTGCCCAAACTTTTTCATATAACTGTAAATTCCTATATTGTGTCTCAATAGCCCTAAGGACAAAGTTTATCTTTAGTATCATGAAATAATAATAAAATAAAAGTATAATTCCAGTACAAAAGATTTACATCTTAATAAGCTATATTCCAAATGTTACATGTTCTTCAGATAATACTACTAGGAAGCATCACTGCATTTCCTTGCTGAAATTATCCTTGGGGGTTACAAGTTTATACATTTTTCTTAATACAATTATATTCAGCTGAATGAAATACTGTCAGATTTTTCTAAACTTTAATTAATAACAGAAAGGATTTTATGTAAGGTTGAAAAGTATCAACATTAGGTAAGGAGTGCTCTTCACTATAAGCCTCCCACAGTTGATAAATAATTACATTTTGTGACATAAGATTTAATAGGGTCATTTACCAAGAGCAATAGAACTGTATGTGCATGTGAATTGCATCCAAAGATTTGTGCTTTGTACCTCTAACAGGAAAGTATAAACCAATAATTTGGTTTAAGCTTCAACATGACCATCTATTAGATGAGAATGAAAAAACTATTTAAATGGGCATTGTCTCAACAAACTTTACATAAATCAAGTGCACACAAGTAACTTTGTACTATATCTCATTTGGGAAAAAAGCCTCTTACTCCACTTATGAACCTTTTCTTCTAACTCCAGCCCCTTCACAACCTCCTCAATTCAACGATCATTTTCAGTTAACTGCTAAAATCCATCTGGAGAGGTGAGATAAACTTTTAACTCACTGAGGAATCAGGTTATGTGCTGTCCCTGGAAGTCAGCTGAGAATAGAGATGGACTAGTCACTCAGAGGGTCACAGGAGAGAGTGCCATGATAGCAGATTGGGAGATGTCCCAGTAGCAGTGGTACGATTAACCTAGAATGTTACATACATAGTAGAGATAATTGCAAACAAACTACTTTCTTTTAAGAAGGCACAGAAGTGTAACATTTCCCAGGAAGCACAAAGGTTAGACAGTCTTTACAGTAAAAACTTGTAGGTCCTGTCATGGTTTCTTCCCCTTGTGTTAATGCTTTTCTCTGAAGTGATGTATTGGAAAGGATTAATTTAATTGTTGGATTTGATTCTACTACTCTAAAGCACCACAGTAGGTTTTTTCTTTAATTTTACCACTAGAGTGGTGCCACTAATCTAAGTGCCCTACACTTAGTCTCATACTTACCAGCTGCCATCTCCATCTGTTATCGGTGCTGCTTCTGTCATCTTCTGCATTTTGTGACCTGCCAGATCATTCCAGTGTTTGCTGGGCAAGCCGGCAGTCAATACCCAATGTAAGTCTTAGAGAGCCAGACGAGGCCAGAACTAGACTTTCATAGACTTACATTGAGAGTTAAAGACTGTTACCTCTGACTTACAGTCAATCAGAAGTTGCAGCCACAAGACGACGGCACGGAATCGAAGTAGTGTCAGGAGGAGCTTAAGACAGCAAATGGTGAGTATAGTACTAGACTCAAGGAACTTAGATTTGAGGCACCACTCTAGGGCTGAAATAAAAAATGCTGGAGGGGTGCTTTAATATTCTTAATTTTAGCTTTGACTCAGCCTTTGATAAAAAGGGGATCATGGACTGCTAGGTAACAGAACATTCCTAACCAGTTACTCTAGAACATGCATACTACATAGACCATTTTTATTATTTTAGAAAGATCAATACTCATGTTCGCTTTCTGTCCAGAGACATCAGAGGAAATTCTGAGGGGGATAAAAAGGAATTAGATATAAAAGAGGAGAGTCCAAATGAAACTGCAGGATTCAGTAGGAAGTCTTCTTTTATGTCTGGGCCATGTGAGGTCAGTGTGTTCTGCTAAATATGGATTATGATAAACACTGCACTTCCAGGTATACGTCGGCGCACAAGTAGGACCCCAATCCTTTAAACAGTGTAAGAAAGACTTGGCACTCGCTTCTTCACATAGACTGAAATATTTTATTGTTCATAGAAATTCCAGATTCAAGACGTTTCGGTCAATAAGACCTTCATCAGTCATCTGGGAGTTGATTACACTGCAACAGGCAGCACTGGAAAGGTGTCTTCAGTATCTACTGCACAGACAAGTGGCCTAGGCCACTTACTGACCGAAAAGTCTTGAATCTGGAATTTCTACGAACAATAAAATATTTCAGTCTATGTGAAGAAGCGAGTGCCAACTCTTTCTTACACTGCTAAATATGGAGGTTGAGTATAATATACATTTATTGCTTTGTAGATTTTTCGATGTTTGATTTAGTTAGCTGTTGATAATAGCATATATACTATATGTATATGCAGTACAAATCAAAAGTTTGGACACACCTGTTCATTCAATGGACTTCCTTGTTCTGATGCACATTGTACACTGTAGTTTCAGACTCAAGGCAGCAAAACCACTAAGAAACACGGAAATAAAGGAATAAATAAAAACGTGCAAAACATGCTAGAAAGTGTGTTAAACCTTGGAAACTGTCCCCTTTACTCTTATGAAAATAAACAAAAAGAGAGAGGGCGCTCCATGTGACAAATGTCACAACACATATGCTGTGAGGGAACAGGTATTCAACTCACCTCTGGTAGTTGTGCATGCCAGGCACAATGCTGATGCTAAGTGGTGAATGAAGGTGGTCCGGGAGCACTGAAGCACCTTCCGCCCGCTTCTGGCATCTTTCTCAGGACCCGTGATACAGTAAAAAATGAAGAAGGGTGGGTGGTCAATATACACAAGAGACTGAGTCAGGAACCACCCAGGTAAGATAAAATAAAATAATCAACTTTTATTTTATCTGACCTGGGTGGTTACTGACTCAGAGTGTGGCGCCCTGTGGATATCCACTGCCCATCCTTCTTCGTTTTTTACCTTTTACTCTTATGACAGCTTTACACTGTTATTAGGACCCAATTCATTATGGCTGATGTTCTACATGCAGGTCTTGATGAAGGGACAGGGTAGAGTGCGATGCTCTTGATTAATACCTCTTAATTAATCAGGTGAGGCGGTAAATGGCTTGCACCTCCGAGTGTGCCTCGCCCCGATCTTACTCCAGTTGAGTAGTAGAATAAGATTTGTGGCTTTGCAAATGTTGCCGCATGTCAGGAATTTGACAACCAATGGTCACCATACCCCACCCCGTCCTACGGATATCTGACCATTAGAGGTGCAACAGCCAGCTCTTATAATGCTATCAACTGTTTCCGGCGGTGGTGTCCGGAAGTTCTCAGAACCCAACTGCTCCGGCAAAACTATAGAGGCTGCCTCCGGGTACTACAGATCCACCTCCTATTTCTAGGGAGTGATTATGCAGTACCTGGCCGCACCCACAATAGAAATGATGGGGCTGCTGTGTTCCAAGCGCATCCAAGAACTTCCAGCTGCTGATGGCACGAGTATAGCTAATCGGCAGAGGTGCCAGTTGTCACACCCCCAATCATCAGGTATTGATGGCCTATCCAAGACCAAGGCAGACCATCAATAAATAAGTGTTGGCCTGCCCCTTTAAGTAAGCAGCTGTAGAATAGTGATTATAACAGGGCAGGCAGGATATATTTCATCCAGTTCTTCTGGTCAGTGAAAGAGGAAGAGAGAGCGATAAGACAGAAAATTATATCTCTCCATAAACCCCACCCTCCTCAGAGTAAAACACTAGGCACACACACTATATATATATATATATATATATATATATATATATATATATATATATATATATATATAATGTGCTCCTTCCTAATAAAGTCAACCACCCTAGCTTAAAATATACACAGTTATACAAAGCAAGCTGGAGAAATTATAGGTACTCCATCCCAAAGTCATATCCCCCATTGCTTTTTGCTTTTGCCGTGTCTTTATATAAGCAATATACCGCAGTCACCCTATAAGCAATGGCCTCGTGCCTATTCAAAAATGTATCGTTAATCTTCCTAAACATCATTTTGTATGAAAATGCCACATAACCAAATGTTTTTTTCCTCCTCATTACTGGTAACATAATAGCAAATTAATGAAAAAGAAATTACAAGTAATGAAAAAATACTTTTTCAAATAACTTCATCACCGCCTTTCAAAACTGGTGATTTAGTCATTTCAAATCATGATTTTCTTGATTGCCTATAAACTATTAAAGTACTGTAAATTATTAAACATTACGTCATTATCCTGCCAATTGTAAGAAGCAATCATGTCACCCTTTTTTTCCCCGAAATTGCTTATTAATCCTCTGAGCTTTGAAAAACAAAATTGTGAATGTTCGAGCTTAAACAATTTTGCTGATTCCCTCCGAGCAGTAAACAAGCAAACAATTATGTGCCGTGTTGTCATCTTATCTCTTTTGTCTTATTTTTGTTTCGAGGGAAAAAGGGGATTATTGATAAACTCTGCAGTCAAGGTCTTCTCCGAACAGAAATGTAAGCTGTCTCAGTGCCGGCAGGCAGCCAGCAGAGGGGGGAGTATGCTAAATTTCTATATACATAAAGCATCATCATCTGAGTTATGCTCTCAAGGTCATTATATCTGCATGAATTGACTCTCCAATGCTGCACCTCTGGGGGCCGCCCGTCCACAGCGAGCTGTCCTTCCTGCTGCTTTTACAAGACTGCAGCATATTTAGCTTTCACTGTATCAGAGATTTTAGTTTGGGGAGAGTTTAGTTTGTTAGCTATTTAGTTTTTTCCATGGTAAGACTGAAGTAAAAAAGTAAAAAAAAAAAAGCACATTCTAAAGTGAACAAGCAAATATGAAGTTTAAAAACGATCAGTAACAAAATAAATAATTGATATTATATCCGTAAAAGCACATTTTTTCAGTTGCCAGCTGGCTGCAGGCAATAACTATACTGGAAATAAATATCAGTCAGTAATCAAGTATAAAACCATGAATGTGGAACAGACCATGGACCAGAAAAATTAAATAAGGAGGGTAATGTTATTCTTATTCCATGCAAAGCAGGACTCCCATCACACAGAGACTTTCAGTGCCTCGCTGAACCTTCATAATGGATAGATACAGGCTGGGCCATAAAGAAACAAACACTTCTGTTGTATGATTTGTGAAGGATAATGCATATCGAGCCTCAGACATTAAAACTATCTTATGCTGTGTTCACGCAATATGTTCACCCAAGACATGAGATAGGTTCCCAGGACAGGAGACCATTGGATACAAATAGGCGGAGCAACATTGCTCAGTGGTTTACAGTCCTAGGTGTAGAAATGGGTGGAGTCCCAGCCTGCCTACCTGCCTGGGGTCATGGCAAAGATAGTTTTTTATTAGAATGCTGCTGCATTCTAATAGGCTGAATGCTAAGGCTTCGATTTCTCTTTCCCTGTACTATCTTGCTTTGTTCCCTAAGGTAATTTATTCTGCCGCTCACACAGGACTAATTATTCTGGCCAGGGCCACCATAAGGACATCACCACCCTTACTGGTGTATGGGGCCTGGTGAACAGAAGCAAAGAGGGGGGGGGGGGGGACTGGGTGAGATATGCTGGCAGCGTGTCAGCATATCTCACCCAGTCTCATATCTCATATCTTTGCTTCCGCTCCCCGGGCCCCAGAGCAGAGGGATCGTTAGGCAGTTCCATTCGGAGCCTGAGCCCCAGATCAAAAGCTTGATACCCTGAACCTCCTGAGGGCACCTTCTCTCTAGAGCAACCTGACAGCAGTGCTGCCTTCCCTAACTCCTCTCCTGCACCTGGGAGCACAACACATAGATGTGATCACTCCTGCAAGTGTCTGTGCTCCACGCAGGAGAGGAGCTACACAAGAGCCAGGAGTGGCCGCACTACTGCACTCACTGCTCTGCTCCGGCTGCGGCACTCACTGCTCTGCTCCGGCTGCGGCACTCACTGCTCTGCTCCGGCTGCGGCACTCACTGCTCTGCTCCGGCTGCTGCACTCACTGCTCTGCTCCGGCTGCTGCACTCACTGCTCTGCTCCGGCTGCTGCACTCACTGCTCTGCTCCGGCTGCTGCACTCACTGCTCTGCTCCGGCTGCTGCACTCACTGCTCTGCTCCGGCTGCTGCACTCACTGCTCTGCTCCAGCTGCTGCACTCACTGCTCTGCTCCAGCTGCTGCACTCACTGCTCTGCTCCAGCTGCTGCACTCACTGCTTTGCTCCAGCTGCTGCACTCACTGCTTTGCTCCAGCTGCTGCACTTACTATTCTGCTCTGGCTTCTGCACTCACTACTTTGCTCCAGCTGCTGCACTTACTATTCTGCTCTGGCTTCTGCACTCACTGCTTTGCTCCAGCTGCTGCACTTACTATTCTGCTCTGGCTTCTGCACTCACTACTTTGCTCCAGCTGTTGCACTCACTGCTCTGCTCCGGCTGCTGCAATCTTTAAACAGTGCATATTCCGCCCATTCCACGGAGCCACCTGCAGAGCAGATTGAAGAATGTAGAAGAATTATGAAGAAGTCTCCTTTTTTTGTAAGGTTACGGCAAAAAAATTGTATGGGAAAATGTACTGTGTGAATAATGTCTTACAATAAAACTGTCTTTGTTGATCATAGTAGCCAATCAGAGGAGAGCTTTCATTTTTCAGAGCAGTGTAATAAATTATTGCCATCATATTTTTCCCTGGCAGTCGAGTGGCACCCTTTGTTCATAAGCATATTATTGTGTATTCAATTCAAGAGAGAATTGTATTAGTGGAGGCCTATATAAACACAGGCTCATACACACAAACACTGGACTATTTTGCTGGTCAATATTTTGGACCTTCCCACTCCATTAACATACAGCAGCATACTTTTTGGTGTGTACATGGGCAATCCAAGAGTCGATTATGAAGACTAAAGAAATTAATATAAAAATTTTCCCAGCAGGCGCATGTCAGCAAAACAACATGTCAACATCTACTAAAATCACTTCACCTAAAGCCACACTAAGTCTCAATTGTGCAACAGTCAAAGAAGAGGGATACATAGAAGACAGTGGCATAATATATTTGGCTATTGGGTATGATCATAGACAGGCAGTCCAAAAAAGCAATGGTTCTATCTAACGAGATGTGATACACAGAAAATTCACATGAGAGGCAACAGCAGCCACTGCATAATCCAAAAATTTGCATTTCATACAAGGCTATGGGTATATGGATTGTAGGTATTTGTTGGTGAAATTGTGAATACAGCAATGTTCATGGACATTTCCAATTAATTATGGTATATGTAAAGTTAACTGATGACAAGTGTAAGTTTTGTTTCTTTTAAGAAAAAGCTGAGACCTGCCATATATCGCTTAAGTCGCTGTGCTCAGTTCATTCTGCATTTACAGAAGAACATAAGATTGCCAGATCTATCAGTGTATGACTTTTTTTTCTGTAGGGTTACCAAAGGGGTAGGATATTTAAAATGAATCCCCAGACTGTGCCGTGTAATATTTGTAGGGCATTGGTGAAACAAAATAACAGAAATATAAGGGTAGATTTATCAAGCTAGACGGGCCAGAATTCTAGTGATTTTTGCACCATAAATACCATTGTCAGTATTACAGCAGCATGTAAGGGGTTAAACAGCCCTAAATGGTGCTAACACCGATCAGCAGGATGTCAGTTATGATATGATGGAGCAGGCTCTGCTTGTGAGCCAGTGCTGTGGCGGTTTTGTTCTTACCCAAAGTTACCCTACAGGATCACTAGTGAAGCCATATTGTTGGACTAGGCCCTCTTAGTCACGAGCGCTAGGAGAACAGAATGCACACAGGTCGTGAGCATAAGCAATTCTGTTTATTGCCCTGTAAGCATTTAGAGACAAAAGTAACACTACATGCCAAGTTCCCATTGGAAGTTCCACCAGCCATCTCCTTCTCAGAAGTATGTCATGATAACTTTTAGCTATCGTAACATTCTCAGTATACTACCTATAAGGGCTTGCTCTCATGACCATAGATTCTCTGACGTCTCATAATTATGCTAATGACACTCTGATCAAATTCTGATCAAAGCTGGAGCCAAGTGTCAGTGTAAGGAGGTGAACGAGGAAAGAGGAGTACAATTGCTGCCTAGCTGAGTAACTGTCAATCAGGGCTATATATTCACTTGATAAATACTCTGTTATAGATATCTATTACATTTGCTATAGTGCTAGCTGAGTGACTGCAAGTGAACACTGCCATCTGCTGATCAAAGGCGAAAGTGAAAGCAAAGAACACATGGCAGTAGTAAGAACCCCAAGAGTGGAAGTACATGGAGGGAAGAGATTGAAGAGGACACCAGGTCAGGTGTCACCTGTGTCACAGTTACTTATTATAAAATGCTGGGCCAAGAAGGGAGGAGTTGGCGGCAAAACTTGTACCAGGCAGGTTGTGTGGCCACAAAGTGGGCTTACATCCACCATGGCCACAGAAGGGTCCGAGAGCGGTCAGATGTCGGAAAAGGCCTGAGCTCTGAGAAAGAATGTGATCCGCACCAGTAGAAGACCGTAAGCAGCGCCAGGTGAAGACCGTAAGCAGCGCCAATAAGAGACTGTAAGCAGCGCCAGTAGAAGACCATGAATAGATGCGAACCTGGCTCGGGAGACGATCCGGCTGTAGCAGAGGACTCTTCCTGTAGGCCGTTACTTCCAGCGCAGACATACAGTACAGGATGTGGGCTAGGGTCATGCTTCAGGAAACGGAGATGATCAGTGCAATGAGCACACTGTATACCCAGTAACTCGTATATATCTAGGACTTGCGGCCTAGCGGAAAATACTGGTGACCCCCACTAGGGCCAGTGTAATGATCAGAGGTGTTTACAGAGACCCTAACAGGGACAGGCCCAGTACTGAAAGTGATGCCTGTTAAGCTGAGACATAAAGGTGTTAAATGTATATAATAGAACATTGCATAGATATTATATTTAGTTGCATCGCTGTGTTCTGATAGTGTCATAACATACTGTATTGACCTTGTTATTGTTACCCATAATATAGTGCTTACCTGTATACTTGTACCGATAGAATTTCTGTGTGTGCTAGTCAAGTAAATAGTGTTGGTTAAGTACCACTGTCTCCTCATTGTCTGCGCTGTTGCATCCAAGTAACCTGTTCACAACAGCACAAGATGATCTGGAAAAAAAAATCACTGTTCTTGATTAATCTGGGCCTTAGTATTTCAATACATTGCCAAACTAATATGTAGTACTCTACCTGACATACAAACAATGGCCATTTTTCAAATAAGCCAGGTAGTATGTTTTGTAGTGTGGGAGACAGTAGGAAAAATTAATACAAACACAAGAGGAACATCCAAACTCCACGCAGATAATGTCCTTGGTCAGATTTGAACCCTGGTCTCCAGTGCTGCAAGACAACAATGGAAACCACTACATTCAACATATCAGAGAAGAAGCAACATAAAAATTACAGGTTCCATTGTCATTCCAAAATGCAGCACGGTCACTATCATGTTGGAGGCTGGTGGGTGGCATGTTATACGTTAATGTGGGACTAGATGGGTATGAAATAATCAGAAGTGAGTAGCAGCCCCCCGGCTGCTGCGGGTGACACCACACAATTTTCCCACGCATCTAATAAATACTTGTCTCCGTATGTGTTAGACAAGGCTCCAAATTAATGGGATAACTTCTAGTCAGACTGCCTCACTAGAATCCGTAAAGCTTTCTTAATCTTCTGGAAAGATGCAGAAATCACATATCACTCCGGGTGTTCAAGGAAATATTGTTTTCCTTGCGGCTTTATTGGATTTCCATGCTCCATTATGATCTGTCAATTAATTTGCATATTGGTTCCCGAATGTTTTCCTGACTGAGGACTTGACAGTCAATGTATTTCTAAGCTGTAAACCTTCTCGATGTTACCTTACTGAAATAACATCACTGTTCTTTTCCTGAATTTAGGACTTGCATGATCTGAAAAACATCATATAAATCTATTTATTTTAAGCGGTTTGTAAAGAGTGGGTGTTAGACGTTATAAAATCTTAATTGATTTTATGTGAAGGCAAAACTATCAGTCACAGTGCGGGATGTCACATGAGGTCAGAAGACAGGAGAAAAATAATACAGATAGATATATATACAACACATGGCAAAAATTATGGAATCACCGGGCTCGGAGGATGTTCATTCAGTTGTTTAATGTTGTTGAAAAAAAGCAGATCACAGACATGGCACAAAACTAAAGTCATTTCAAATGGCAATTTTAGGGCTTTAAGAAACACTAAAAGAAATCAAGATAAAAAAATGTGGCACTCAGTAAGGGTAATTTTTTTCAGATCAAGCAGAGGGAAAAATTATGGAATCACTCAATTCTGAGGAAAAAATTATGGAATCACTCTGTAAATTTTCATTTCCAAAACTAACACCTGCATCAAATTAGATCTGCTCGTTAGTCTGCACCTAAAAAGGAGTGATCACACCTTGGAGAGCTGTTGCACAAAGTGGACGGACATGAATCATGAAACAAAGGAGAGGATTATCAAACTCTTAAAAGAAGATAAATCATCACGCAATGTTGCAAAAGATGTTGGTTGTTCACAGTAAGCTGTGTCTAAAATCTGGACCAAATACAAACAACATGGGAAGGTTGTTAAAGGCAAACATACTGGTAGACCAAGGAAGACATCAAAGCGTCAAGACTGGAAACTTAAAGCAATATGTCTCCAAAACAGGAAATGCACAACAAAACAAATGAGGAACGAATGGGAGGAAACTGGAGTCAGTGTCTGTGACCGAACTGTAAGAAATTGCCTAAAGGAAATGGGATTTACATATAGAAAAGATAAACAAAAGCCATCATTAACACCTAAACTGAAAAAAACCTGGATACAATGGGCTAAGGAAAAGCTATCGTGGACACTGGATGACTGGATGAAAATCATATTCAGTGATGAATCGCGAATCTGCATTGGGCAAGGTGATGATGCTGGAACTTTTGTTTGGTGCCGTTCCAATGAGATTTATGAAGATGACTGCATGAAGAGAACATGCAAATTTCCACAGTCATTGATGATATGGGGCTGCATGCCAGTTAAAGGCACTGGGGGGGTGGCTGTCATTACATCTTCAATAAATGCCCAAGTTTACATTGATATTTTGGACAGTTTTCTTATCCCATGAATTGAAAGGATGTTTGGGGATGATTACATCATTTTTCAAGATGATAATGCATCCTGCCATAGAGCAAAAACTATGAAAACATTCCTTGAAAGAAGACACATAAGGTCAATGTCATGGCCTGCAAATAGTCCGGATCTCAATCCAATTAAAAATCTTTGGTGAAAGTTGAAGAAAATGGTCCATGACAAGGCTCCAACCTGCAAAGCTGATCTGGCAACAGCAATCAGAGAAAGTTGGAGCCAGATTGATGAAGAGTACTGTTTGTCACTCATTAAGTCCATGCCTCAGAGACTGCAAACTGTTATTAAAGCCAGAGGTGCTGCAACAAAATACTAGTGATGTATTGGAGTGTTCTTTTATGTGTTTGCTTTTCATGATTCCATAATTTTTTACTCAGAATTGAGTGATTCCATAATTTTTCCTTCTGCTTGGTCTAAAAAAAATTACCCTTACTGAGTACCACATTTTTTATCTTGATTTCTTTTAGTGTTTCTTAAAGCCCTAAAGTTGCCATTTGAAATGACTTTAGTTTTGTGCCATGTCTGTGATCTGCTTTTTTTCAACAACATTAAACAACTGAATGAACATCCTCCGAGCCCGGTGATTCCATAATTTTTGCCAGGGATTGTATGTATGTATGTATGTATGTATATATATATATATATATATATATATATATATATGTATATATATATGCATGTACAGTACAGACCAAAAGTTTGGACACACCTTCTCATTTAAAGATTTTTCTGTATTTTCATGACTATGAAAATTGTATATTCACACTGAAGGCATCAAAACTATGAATTAACACATGTGGAATTATATACTTAACAAAAAAGTGTGAAACAACTGAAAATATGTCTTATATTCTAGGTTATTCAAAATAGCCACCTTTTGCTTTGATGACTGCTTTGCACACTCTTGGCACTCTCTTGATGAGCTTCAAGTGGTTGTCACCATAAATGGTTTTCACTTCACAGGTGTGCCCTGTCAGGTTTAATAAGTGGGATTTCTTGCCTTATAAATGGGGTTGGGACCATCAGTTGTGTTGTGCAGAAGTCTGGTGGATACACAGCTGATAGTCCTACTGAATAGACAGTTAGAATTTGTATTATGGCAAGAAAAAAGCAGCTAAGTAAAGAAAAACGAGTGGCCATCATTACTTTAAGAAATTTTGCTTTGATGACTGCTTTGCACACTCTTGGCATTCTATTGATGAACTTCAAGTGGTAGTCACCGGAAATGGTTTTCCAACAATCTTGAAGGAGTTCCCAGAGATGCTTAGCACTTGTTGGCCCTTTTTTGCCTTCACTCTGTGGTCCAGCTCACCCCAAACCATCTTGATTGGGTTCAGGTCTGGTGACTGGAGCCCAGGTCATCTGGCGTAGCACCCCATCACTCTCGCCCTTGGTCAAATATCCCTTACACAGCCTGGAGGTGTGTTTGGGGGTCATTGTCCTGTTGAAACATAAATGATGGTCCAGCTAAACGCAAACCGGATGGAATAGCATGCCGCTGCAAGATGCTGTGGTAGCCATGCTGGTTCAGTATGCCTTCAATTTTGAATAAATCCCCAGCAGTGTCACCAGCAAAGCACCCCCACACCATCACACCTCCTCCTCCATGCTTCACGGTGGGAACCAGGCATGTAGAGTCCATTCGTTAACCTTTTCTGCGTCGCACAAAGACGCGGTAGTTGGAACTAAAGATCTCAAATTTGGACTCATCAGACCAAAGCACAGATTTCCACTGGTCTGATGTCCATTCCTTGTGTTCTTTAGCCCAAACATGTCTCTTCTGTTTGTTGTCCTTAGCAGTGGTTTCCTATCAGCAATTTTACCATGAAGCCCTGCTGCACAAAGTCTCCTCTTAACAGTTGTTGAAGAGATGTGTCTGCTGTTAGAACTCTGTGTGGCATTGACCTGGTCTCTAATCTGAGCTGCTGTTAACCTGCGATTTCTGAGGCTGGTGACTTCAATACACTTATCCTCAGAAGCAGAGGTGACTCTTGGTCTTCCTTTCCTGGGGCGGTCCTCTTGTGAGACAGTTTCTTTGTAGCGCTTGATGGTTTTTGCAACTGCACTTGGGGACACTTTCAAAGTTTTCCCAATTTTTTGTACTGACTGACCTTCATTTCTTAAAGTAATGATGGCCACTCGTTTTTCTTTACTTAGCTGCTTTTTTCTTGCCATAATACAAATTCTAACTGTCTATTCAGTAGGACTATCAGCTGTGTATCCACCAGACTTCTGCACAACACAACTGATGGTCCCAACCCCATTTATAAGGCAAGAAATCCCACTTATTAAACCTGACAGGGCACACCTGTGAAGTGAAAACCATTTATGGTGACAACCACTTGAAGCTCATCAAGAGAGTGCCAAGAGTGTGCAAAGCAGTCATCAAAGCAAAAGGTGGCTACTTTGAAGAACCTAGAATATAAGACATATTTTCAGTTGTTTCACACTTTTTTGTTAAGTATATAATTCCACATGTGTTAATTCATAGTTTTGATGCCTTCAGTGTGAATGTACAATTTTCAAAGTCATGAAAATACAGAAAAATCTTTAAATGAGAAGGTGTGTCCAAACTTTTGGTCTGTACTATTATATATATATATATATATATATATATACACACATACACACAGTGCCTACAAGTAGTATTCAACCCCCTGCAGATTTAGCTGGTTTGATAAGATGCAAATAAGTTAGAGCCTTCAAACTGCAAACGAGAGTAGGTTTTATGAACAGAAGCATAAATCTTACAAACCAAAAAGTTATGTTGCTCAGTTGAATTTTATTAAATTTTAAACATAAAAGTGTGGGTCAATTATTATACAACCCCTATGTTTAATATTTTGTGGAATAACCCTTGTTTGCAATTACAGCTAATAATCGTCTTTTATAAGACCTGATCAGGCCGGCACAGGTCTGTGGAGTTATCTTGGCCCACTCCTCCATGCAGATCTTCTCCAAGTTATCTAGGTTCTTTGGGTGTCTCATGTGGACTTTATTCTTGAGCTCCTTCCACAAGTTTTCAATTGGGTTAAGGTCAGGAGACTGACTAGGCCACTCCAACACCTTGACTTTTTCCCTCTTGAACCAGGCCTTGGTTTTCTTGGCTGTGTGCTTTGGGTCGTTGTCTTGTTGGAAGATGAAATTACGACCCATCTTAAGATCCTTGATGGAGGAGCGGAGGTTCTTGGCCAAAATCTCCAGGTAGGCCGTGCTATCCATCTTCCCATGGATGCGGACCAGATGGCCAGGCCCCTTGGCTGAGAAACAGCCCCACAGCATGATGCTGCCACCACCATGCTTGACTGTAGGGATGGTATTCTTGGGGTCGTATGCAGTGCCATCCAGTCTCCAAACGTCACGTGTGTGGTTGGCACCAAAGATCTCGATCTTGGTTTCATCAGACCATAGAACCTTGAACCAGTCTGTCTCAGAGTCCTCCAAGTGATCATGAGCAAACTGTAGACGAGCCTTGACATGACGCTTTGAAAGTAAAGGTACCATACAGGCTCGTCTGGAACGGAGACCATTGCGGTGGAGTACGTTACTTATGGTATTGACTAAAACCAATGTCCCCACTGCCATGAGATCTTCCCAGAGCTCCTTCCTTGTTGTCCTTGGGTTAGCCTTGACTCTTCGGACAAGCCTGGCCTCGGCACGGGAGGACACTTTCAAAGGCTGTCCAGGCCGTGGAAGGCTAACAGTAGTTCCATAAGCCTTTCACTTACGGATGATGCTCCCAACAGTGGAGACAGGTAGGCCCAACTCCTTGGAAAGGGTTTTGTACCCCTTGCCAGCCTTGTGACCCTCCACGATCTTGTCTCTGATGGCCTTGGAATGCTCCTTTGTCTTTCCCATGTTGACCATGTCTGAGTGCTGTTCACAAGTTTGGGGAGGGTCTTAAATAGTCAGAAAAGGCTGGCAAAAGAGATCTTTAATCCACACATGTGAAGCTCATTTTTCTTGGTGCCTGAACTACTTCTTAATACTTTAGGGGGACCAAACAGAATTCTTGTGGTTTGAGGGGTTGAATAATAAATGACACTCTGAATTAACTTTTAACGTTTTTAAAAAAAAAAAAATTTGCTGCAGTGCATTTCCCACTTCCAGGCTGATCTACAGTACAAATGTCACAATGCCAAGTTAATTCCGCATGTGTCAACCAGCTAAATCTGCAGGGGGTTTAATACTAATACTACTTGTAGGCACTGTATATATATATATATATATATATATATATATATATATATATATATATATATATATATATATATATATATATATAAATAATGCAGTCAGCAGTTAGATAATTGTCTTATGGTGTAGACTGCATCCAGGGATGTAGCTATAGGCGGCGCAGAGATGATAGTCGCACCCACATAAGAAAACATCAGTAATATAAATGGCATGTGCTAGGTGAAGAGCTCTTTTACAACTTTTACATTGGGTCTCAGAAGCGTCAACATATTCCTCAAAACCTGCTATCTACTATTTTAAATTGGTGGCTTTTCTTAATTAGCATTCTACCAGCACTTAAGGTGCTGGAACTTTCATTCCCTTTATATGATACTTTGCTCCTGAAATTGTCCAGTGGCTTGCCTGCTCCAAAATGAAACATTTCCCTCTGTTATGCCTGTATTCTGTTTACAGACAAAAGAACAGGAGCAGAGAGACACCGACTCAAGCTTACTTTCTGCAATCTGTCTTTGTGTCTCAGCTTCTAAAGACAGATTCACTTGACAACAACAGGGAGTGCAAATTAGACACCTAATGGCCGTAACTTTGGTATGATTTTTCAGGGGTATGAAGGCATAATTTTTAATTAAAGTGATTCACAGATAGCAGTCTATTTATCAGATTATTTAGCAATTGAGAAAAGTTGTCTTAAAAATAAAGCAAACGATTAAGCAGGTAAACGTTTATGGATTGCACCATCCATGAGTCAAAGGCAACCATCTTCACTTACTGCAGGGTCAGGATGTTTTACTGATATGAACTTCCTCTCTGCACAGTCCTAGTCTCAGTGATTAGATATAGGATGCTCTTCCCTGGCACTCCTGAAGAATGTTTGTGCAGCAGATGTTCACATGAACTGTAAAGATGTTTCATTCAATATCTAGAGGAGGTTTTTCTTATGTACCCACAGTAGAGAAGGCATCAGCGATGGAGCACAGTGGATCATTGTGTTATGCTCTGGTACTGCAGTTGGGCATTACTATGAAGAGTATCATTACTTGTTAAGCTTTCATGATGGCCAATACTATAAGCAATGTTAGTTTTTCACTAACACTATGACTAAGAGTGGTTAGGAGGTGTTACCTATCTAATCAAGGGTGGTACTAATGTCTAAAAACAACTACCATGTGACAATGCATTTGACACATGTGCCCACTTCCTTTTCTTATCTCCAAGCTTATATTTTTGCTATATGCTTCATACACCAAAAGGGCTGCAATCGTATAAAAGTCTTTCTGCATATCCAGAAGGAACAGAGACTACAGCAAATGGATCGTTTAAAAAACACTTTTATTGTGACATATTAAAATCCATGTAGAAAAAAATACTTTCCTCACAATAAAAAAAGCATATGCGTTTCAGACACAGTCCCTAGTCATTGCCTTATTGCCTCTAAGATATAAAGCAATGACCAGGGACTGTGTCTGAAACGCGTATGCTTTTTTCTATGGTGGTGGAAGGAAGGTGAAAGCATACGCATTTCAGACACAGGCCTTAGACATTGACTTATTTCTAAGGCAATGACTAGGGACTGTGTCTTAAACGCGTTTGCTTTTTTCTATGGTCGTGCAAGGATTTTTTCTACATGGATATCGTAATAAAAGTGTTTTTTTAAACAACACTTTTGCTGGAATCTCGCTTCCTTCTGGATCTTGCAGTACTATAAGACCCCCCCTTTCTATTCAATCAATATGAGATCAGTGAACGTCCAACACTCAGCACCACAGCAATGAGCTGATAGAAGCAATGCACACAGCAGTAGGGATGAGCGGACCCATGGATGTTTGGATTCATTGAGTTTCACCGAACTTTAGTCCAAAGTTCGCTTTGAGTACCAGAACCCTACTCGAACTTGAACCTGAACCCCACAAAAGTCAATGGGGAATCGAACTTTGGTGCTTTAAAGGGGCTGTGAAATGGTCATAGTAAGACTAGGGGGCTCTCTTTCTCTCTCTCTTCGCTCATCTCTATACAGCAGCTTTGTATATTGTTTTGGAGCTGCTGCAGGATATTGCGCTGTATGCTTATTCAATTGGAGAAACCTATTTAAAGATTTCTGCCACTGAAATAGATGTCTCCCACTGTCTTTTTATCTCTGTATTATAAAGTGAAAGACCAGCATTATTCTTCTATGATACCTTAGTTACAATCGCATTTTATCTCGTGCTCACATAAAAGGTCTGCCCACATTGTTTGTGCTTCACCTTGTAGGAAATTGTATTATAGCACAGACAATATACATACGATACTTGAAAATAAAACACGATATGCACAGAATGATTGTAGCAATTATTTCTGCCAATAGAATTGTACATAAATACGGTATTTTATAGTCAATCTACATAAGTTTATATTTAGGTTAGATCAATGCGTAATGGAAGACTACATACTTTTCAGTGCTGGAAATGTACTGTGGCATTAAATAAACAGCTACATCAGATTATAATACACGTGGATTTTGCACTACATTTTTGAGTATGCAGAATATACTGGGAACGTTCTGAAATGTAAGATTAAAGAGGATTAAGCATTAAGTCAGCCCTTCTCAGGGTTATATTTATTCTCTTATTTTTGTGTTTTTGTGTTTGTAATTGTAGCTATAAGGCAAAGAGCAGTTCAAGCTATTTAAGGGTCTACACATTATGCTGAACGGTTCCTAGCAACCGCAATATTATACCCTGTCACACGTATCACCCAGGAACTATGTTCATGGTGCTAGCAAAAGTCAAGAACAAGTAGACACAGGTCTCTACTCTCCAAAAATTGCTTATTTTAAAGTAATCATTTATTTAACAATTTTTTTCTGCTCAATTCTGATGCATTTTTATCCGGATTGCTAGACCCATACCTACAGTACAGACCAAAAGTTTGAACACACCTTCTCATTTAAAGATTTTTCTGTATTTTCATTACTTTGAAAATTGTACATTCACACTGAAGGCATCAAAACTATGAATTAATACATGTGGAATTATATACTTAACAAAAAAGTGTGAAACAACTGAAAATATGTCTTATATTCTAGGTTCTTCAAAGTAGCCACCTTTTGCTTTGATGACTGCTTTGCACACTCTTGGCATTCTCTTGATGAGCTTCAAGAGGTAGTCACTGGAAATAGTTTTCACTTCACAGGTGTGCCCTGTCAGGTTTAATAAGTGGGATGTCTTGCCTTATAAATGGGGTTGGGACCATCAGTTGTGTTGTGCCGAAGTCATGTGGATAGACAGCTGATAGTCCTACTGAATAGACTGTTAGCTGCTTTTTTCTTCCCATAATACAAATTCTAAGTAAAGAAAAACGAGTGGCCATCATTACTATAAGAAATGAAGGTCAGTCAGTCCAAAAAATTTGGCAAACTTTGAAAGCGTCCCCAAGTGCAGTTGCAAAAACCATTAAGCGCTACAAAGAAACTGGCTCACATGAGGACCGCCCCAGGAAAGGAAGACCAAGAGTCACCTCTGCTTCTGAGGATAAGTTTGTCCGAGTCACCAGCCTCAGAACTCGCAGGTTAACAGCAGCTCAGATTAGAGACCAGGTCAATGCCACACAGAGTTCTAGCAGCAGACACATCTCTACAACAACTGTTAAGAGGAGACTTTGTGCAGCAGGCCTTCATGGTAAAATAGCTGCTAGGAAACCACTGCTAAGGACAGGCAACAAGCAGAAGAGACTTGTTTGGGCTAAAGAACACAAGGAATGGACATTAGACCAGTGGAAATCTGTGCTTTGGTCTGATGAGACAAATTTGAGATCTTTGGTTCCAGCCACCGTGTCTTTGTGCAACGCAGAAAAGGTGAACAGATGGACTCTACATGCCTGGTTCCCAACGTGAAGCATGGAGGAGGAGGTATGATGGTGTGGGGGTGCTTTGCTGGTGACACTGTTGGGGATTTATTCAAAATTGAAGGCATACTGAACCAGCATGGCTACCACAGCATCTTGCAGCGGCATGCTATTCCATCCGGTTTGCTTTTAGTTGGACCATTTCTTTTTCAACAAGACAATGACCCCAAACACACCTCCAGGCTGTGTAAGGGCTATTTTACCAAGACGGAGAGTGATGGGGTGCTACACCAGATGACCTGGCCTCCACGGTCGCCAGCCCTGAACCGAATCGAGATGGTTTGGGGTGAGCTGGACCGCAGAGTGAAGGCAAAAGGGCCAACGAGTGCTAAGCATCTCTGGGAACTCTTTCAAGATTGTTGGAAGACCATTTCCAGTGACTACCTCTTGAAGCTTATCAAGAGAATGCCAAGAGTGTGCAAAGCAGTCATCAAAGCAAAAGGTGGCTACTTTGAAGAACCTAGAATATAAGACATATCTTCAGTTGTTTTATACTTTTTTGTTAAGTATATAATTCCACATGTGTTAATGCATAGTTTTGATGCCTTCAGTGTGAATGTACAATTTTCATAGTCATGAAAATACAGAAAAATCTTTAAATGAGAAGGTGTGTCCAAACTTTTGGTCTGTACTGTATGTCCTAGAAAAAGTGGCAAGTTTGCAATAAGCACGGAGGGAGGATAATTAGAAACTGCTTATTCAGTGTAGTATATGTTAATAAATAATTTAATAAATTTTGATTTTATGAGGATAAAGTATGCGAGGTAGGAACAGTGCAAATTAGTAAAAAAAAAAAAAGATTTTGCAAATACAACTCAAAATACCACCTAAGAACAGCTAAACTTTATATGGAGTTAATCAGAATTGCTGTAAATATAAAGTTTAGCTGTTCTTAGATAGGAAGTTCCTGACATTTTCTTAGTTACATTTTACAGAAAAAAAGCCATGGTCCGTTAACAGCTTATAACAAAGCAAAGGAATCTCATTGCTGAAAGTTATATTATATATATATATATATATATATATATATATATATATATATATATATATATATATATATATATATATATATATATATATATATATATAGTAGAGACCAAAAGTTTGGACACACCTTCTCATTTAAAGATTTTTCTGTATTTTCATAACTATGAAAATTGTACATTCACACTGAAGGCATCAAAACTATGAATTAACTCATGTGGAATTATATACTTAACAAAAAAGTGTGAAACAACTGAAAATATGTCTTATATTCTAGGTTCTTCAAAGTAGCCACCTTTTGCTTTGATGACTGCTTTGCACACTCTTGGCATTCTCTTGATGAGCTTCAAGAGGTAGTCACCGGAAATTGTCTTCCAGCAATCTTGAAGGAGTTCCCAGAGATGCTTAGCACTTGTTGGCCCTTTTGCCTTCACTCTGTGGTCCAGCTCACCCCAAACCATCTCGATTGGGTTCAGGTCTGGTGACTGTGGAGGCCAGGTCATCTGGCGTTGCACCCCATCACTCTCCTTCTTGGTCAAATAGCCCTTACACAGCCTGAAGGCGTGTTTGGGGTCATTGTCTTGTTGAAAAATAAATGATGGTCCAACTAAACGCAAACTAGATGGAATAGCATGCCTCTGCAAGATGCTGTGGTAGCCATGCTGGTTTAGTATGCCTTCAATTTTGATTAAATCCCCAACAATGTCACCAGCAAAGCACTCCACACCATTACACCTCCTCCTCCATGCTTCACGGTGGGAACCAGGCATGTAGAGTCCATCCGTTCACCTTTTCTGCGTCGCACAAAGACACGGTGGTTGGAACTAGTGTTGAGCGAACATGCTCGACACTGCTCGGTACTCGCCCGAGCATCACGCTACTCGGGATGTTCGGCGAGCACCGAGCATTTCCGGGTTTCTCGGATGGGAGCTCGGGTCTCCGCCCTGCATGTTTGGCGCTCTTTATAGAGCCAATGAACATGCAGGGATTGCCAGCCAGTCACTGTAATGCTGCAGCCATGTTGGTGGTGGGCATTACAGTGATTGGCTGGCCGCACAGCATCACCTCGAGTATTTAAAACCGGGCGCCGCCATCTTGGACACAGTCGCTCCGGATTAGACAGTGTAGGGACAGCGCTGCTGATTTAGGGAGAGATATAAACTGCAAAATAGTTAGTGTAGGGTCTGTAAAGGCTGCCAGAACAAACAAACAGTCCTTTTCCGGACTAATATCCATCACAGATACCAGGCAGGCAGGCTGTATAGGAGACACAGTGGTTATACCAGCAAACGCTGCTTTACAGTCCTGTGTGCTCCTGTTGCTGAAATTGCTGGACTTAGCACCAGGTGTCGGGGGCCAGGAAAAATCCGTTTTTTTTCATCTAAATCCTCCTTTTTTTTTCCTCCTTCACACTGTACAAATACCCGTCTTATTAACCTTTTGGTGTGTTCCCCCCCCCCCAAAAAAAAAGTGTGTCTCTGATTTTTCAGACACAAATATAACTGTTGAAAATAGTCTGGTGTAGGCTAGAGAAACAGAAGTGTTGCTTTGCACTTCCACGGTTCAAACCTCTGTATTATCCATTTTAGGCCATTTGTATCTAAAAAAAAAACAGTTTGAGTGTGTCGCTCACTATTCAGCCGCAAATATCTCTATTTAAAAAAGTGTGGTATACCCCAGTAAACAATAACTGTGGTTTTGCCATCCCACGGTGAAAAATATCTATTATTCAGGTTTTGGTATATTTTCCGTAAAGAAAAACAGTAGTGTCTCCTGACTGTTGTGACACAAAAATATATCTGTTGAAAATAGTCTTGTGTAGGCCCGACATCCCAGTGTGGTTTCGCAGTTCCACGGGTCAAATCACTGTACTATCCAGTTTTGGACCTTTGGTATTTTAAAAAAAAGCAGTTTGAGTGTGTCGCTCACTGTTCAGCCGCAAATATCTCTACTTAAAAAAGTGTAGTTTACCCCAGTAAACAATAACTGTGGTTTTCCTCTTCCACGGTTCTAATCTACTCTTTATTACCATTTTTCCATTGATAGTGCAAGTGTATGCTATTTTACTTCATTTACAATGGGCAAGGCGCGTGGCAAGGGACGTGGAAGTTGATGTTCTGGTGATGGTTCGTGCAGAGGACGGGGCCGTGGCCAAGGTGAAAATGTGCCACAACCAACAGCTACATCTTCTCGCTCCCACTTCTTGACCGAATTACTAGGGAAACACAGAACAACACCAGTATTGAGAACTGATCAGTGTGAACAGGTTATTAATGGGATAGCAGATAATACTTCCAGTTACCTGGGCACCACCTCCTCCGGTCTGTCTTCCACACGGTCAACTCTTAGTAGCCGTGAGTCTCGACCGCATACTCCTCCTCACCCTGATGCTCCTTCCTCCCACCATGCCGAGTGTCGTCAGACAGCAAGTGATCCCACACTTGGACACTCTGAAGAGCTGTTCACTGGTCCATTTCCATATTTGGGCCCCTTGCCTGATACGCTTGAAGTGGTGGAAGAGGAGATCCCATGTTGCGATGCCCAAATATTTGAACAGCCACGGCCACAGGAAGTCGACGTTGGCAATCTGTCACAAGAGGTGGACGATGACGAGACACAATTGCCAGGAAGTGAGGAGGAGGATCGTGGTGCGCAAGTGGAAGAGGAGGAGGTGGTGGATGATCTAGTAACTGACCCAACGTGGAAGGAGGACATGCAGAGTGAGGCCAGCAGCACACAGGGGGAGGGAGGCAGAGTACCCCAACAGGCAGGAAGAAGCAGTGTGGTGGCCGCAGACAGAAGGTAGGCAACCGCTCCCAGTAACACCAACACGAGGGACGTTGCCAGTACAAGCGGTAGGTCTTCAAGAGTCTGGAATTTTTTTTAAGACTCTGCTGATAACCCCAAAAAGGCCATATGTTCCACCTGCCATGCCAGCATCAGCAGGGGTGACAAAACTACCAGCCTGACCACCACCAGCATGATCAGGCACATGGCAGCAAAGCACCCGATTTTGTGGGGCGAAACCCAGGGTCCACGACCAGTGTCAGCGGGTGTCACCACTGCTTCTTCCACTGTTGTGCGTGCAATAGAACCCCCTGTTGTGTGTGCAAGGCAATCCCCTGTCCATACTGCATGTAAAGATGCCCCCTCCTCTCAGTCTTCACTTGTTATGGCAGTTTCTCAAGAAACAGTATCAACGTCCACGTCCACGTCCCACTGCAGCGTTCAATTGTCCATATCCCAGACCTTTGAACGAAAGCGGAAATTCGCAGCTAACGCCCCACAGGCCACAGTCCTAAATTCGCACATTTCACGACTGCTTGCATTGGAAATGCTGCCTTTTAGGCTGGTGGAGACGGAATCCATCCGCAATCTTATGGCGGTGGCCGTCCCTCGGTACTCGGTCCCCAGCCGACACTATTTTGCTGGTGTGCCATCCCCGCACTACACAAGCACATGTCCCAAAGCATCTGCCGTGCCCTCAACGCAGTTACTGGGAGAGTCCACCTGACAACGGACACGTGGACAAGTGCTTGTGGCCAGGGACGGTACATCTCTCTGACAGCACACTGGGTAAACATAGTGGAAGCCGGGACCCAGTTGGACCTTGGGGCGGAACACATCCTCCCCACACCGAGGATTGCGGGCCCTATGTCAGTCAGAGTTGCCCCCACAGTGTACAGCTCCTGCGCATCCTCCTCCTCCTCCTCATGTTCAGCCTCCATCTCAGATATCACCATATCAGTTACAAGCTGGAAGCATTCCAGTACTGCCTCCGCCAAGCGGCAACAGGCTGTGCTGAAACTCATAAGCTTAGGTAATAAACCTCACACTGCTTGTGAGTTGTGGACAGCTGTAAAAGAGCAGGCAGATCTGTGGCCGAGACAGCTGAACCTACATCCCGGCATGGTCGTGTGGGACAATGGCCGTAACCTGGTGGCGGCTCTGAGGCGAGGTGAGTAGTGTTGAGCCACCCCCGTAGTGTTCGAGTTCGGTTCGGTTCGTCGAACACCTTCGAGCACCGTTAAAACTAATGGCAGGCAAACAAAAACACATAGAAACACATAGAAAACACCTTCAAAGGTGTCCAAAAGATGACAAACTGCTCAGAAGACACAACTAACACATGGAAAAGTGACAAGTACATATAGTCATGCGAAAAGAAAAGAGGTGGAGGAGTAAAAGGAGGGGGAGACACAGATATAGGCATGTCATGCCCTTCTAAAATCCAAAAAGTGAGAAGTCGACACGGCCAGTCCGCTCCTGCCCGTGCCACCTCCGTGTCGCCGGGTTTGTGCCAGAGCCGCGGTGAACCCTGATGGCCAGCCCCCCTCTCCCAATACTGGTGCCTGTCCGCTGGTGGGTCGAACGAGCCCCCCTGTGGTGGAGGCAGCTCTAAGCTTTTTAATTTAAATTGTCTCTCTAATTTGAATGAATACACTTTAAATCCATTTACAAGGATCTATTGGAGGGCAAGTCTCATGCCAGCAGCCGCGTAATTCCAGCTCCAGTAGCGTCACCTGAAGCTGCTGCAGTTAAAAAGCTTTTATAAGGATCGAGCTCGGCTGTCCACCGCAAGGCATCCTACTGCTAGTCCCAGCCCCTATTGTTATGTTCTGCTACCAAAGCTAAGGAAAGAGAGGAGATCTGTCCCTACTATAGGACTCAGCTGAATCCCTACGATGTAACAGGGAACCTGATCCTGCGATCAGACCTGCTAAAGTCCTAATCTAGTCTGTACGGAGACCTATAGATGTGGGGAGGGAATCCCTACAAGTACTAAGGACTGGGAGGAATATGGGACACCTCCTAACAGAAATAGTAGCAGACAGACGAACAAACAAAATAGATAGAACATAGAGGTCCGTAGACCAAGCAAACTAACAGAGTTAGATACAGAGCACAGGCTAGCTAGAAAGTAGATATACAATGAAGTCCAGCAAAGCCAGAAGGGCGGAGCAGGATTAAATAGGCCAACAAGGTCATGTGACCAGCAAAGGAAAAAAAACCTAACAGCAAGGTTCTAACACCTATGCCTTGGGGTGCCTCCTGATGCTCTTCACTGAGTATCCCGTGGTCCCGAAGCATTTCCTTTGAAAAAATTAAGTGTCCAAACTACAGGTGGTGTAGCTTGCTTAACAGCCGGGATAATCCGCTGACTAGCAGACACTGCTACTAGGCACAAAGTATTTCCTGGGCTAGATGCAGTTAAAAATTTGTAATTAGATACTCTCGTTGGATGCTGAGAAAGCATTCCATAGAGTCTCCTGGCACGCCATATATGATTCTCTTAAAAAGCTTGGGGTAGTGGTCTAGGGGACCCTTTTATAGCCAAAATCACGGCCCTGTATCGCAATACGTCACCTAGGCTGAAGATAAATGGAACTGTAGCACCCTGAGGGCACCGTGGGGCAGGGCGACCAATATGCCCCTGAGATGGGCACGACAGTCCCTGTCCCTGGCTGGAGTGGGGGGAGGGAACACTGAGGAAGGGGAACCTTGTAGTGCAGGAGTAGGGAGGAAGCAGTTCCTGGGTGCATTGAGAAGGGAGTATAAAAGGTGGGCACCATCTTAGTTCAGTGCAGAGAAGTCTGAGCAGAAGTGACAGGGAGCAGGGGCTCTGCATGAGCTCTGCTCCGGAGGCGGGCCTAGTAACAGAGGCCCAGGCCTGGAAGAGGGAGAAGGAAGGAAGAGGAGCGGAGAAGGCTCCAGGAACGAGGAACGAAGGGATCCCAGGGGTGCGGACGGGCGAGTCGCCACCGCACGCCCGAATCCACCTGCGTGGAGGAGTCAGGCCAAAGGGGGAGACCGGTCCCCGAAACTAGGCGGGAAACGACCCTCAGCTAGAAACCGGAGGCTGTGACATTTTATGTGGTGCAGACCCTCGCTACACCCGCTAGGAAGGCACCACATAGGGTCAGGGAAACTGGCGCCAAGTTTACCAAGAGGAGGCCCGAGGCAGCCGGACAGAAGGGTTGGTAAGGAGGCCAGACAAAGGACACACAAAGGGGGTCCTGTGAAGCGCTCCAAAGTTATCTGGGAGTTGTCTGAGCCCCTCACCTGGTGAGCACAGTACGACGTGGGCAGCCGTTACCTGCAGACGTGGTCTGGATAATAAGAACTGTGAGTAAAGGCCCTGGACTGCATCACTGACTCCGTGTCGTTACTGCTGCTGCCCTGCACCATCACCCCCATCCTCCGCATACACTGCCCTGAGGCTATACTTCTCCCGTGGGGAGTTATGCTACGCTCTGCTGCACCCACAACACCAGCCTCAGCGGTCTGCCCTGCACCGGCGGTTCACTCTGACCACAATCCACAGGTGGCGTAGTCGGACATTTAAACATCAAAACCACATAAATAGTTCCGCCACTGGTTTGACCGCCCTGAGCCACGGAACCGGGTCGCGGCCACGGAGACTACAACCACCAGCATCCACCAAAAAGGGTCCGGCTCCGGGTGTCCCAAGGCCCAGGGGGTGCATCAGAACATTTTCATCACCTTTCACAATCACCAATGGGACAAGGCAGGGATGTCCTCTGTCCCCTCTCTTATACATCCTAGTGACGGAGCACCTGCTCTCATCAATTCGCCATAACCCCAATATTAGGTGGATTGAGGTGGGAGGGACCGAGTACAAGTGCTCTCTATTTGCTGATGATGTCCTAGTATATATCACTCAATCACATATATCCATCCATGCTGTTATGGCTGAAATAGATCACTTTGTTACATAGTCAAATTTTGAAATCAATGCAGCGAAGTCTGAGGCCCTCGATGTCTCCCTCCCCAAATCCATATAGGATTACATCCAGTCCAACTTTCCCTTTGCCTGGCCCTCACAGGGTATCAAATACTTAGGAATTCCTTTTCATAGAGACCTCTCCCATCTATGTTATCTTAATTTTGGGCCCTTTATTGAACAACTCCATACAGACCACGGTTGGCAAGTTAGAACTGTAAGATTCACTACGTGAACCACTGGTGTTTTGTGGAAAAGCACATGTACACTGTGTTCCAAATTATTATGCAAAAAGTGTTTAGGAGTGATAAGGGAAGAATTTGTTTGTTTGTCAGTTAAACTCATTGATGGTGATGTGTGTCAGGGCTCTTTATATCACTGTAAGCAATTGCAGACACCTGTGCTAATTAGTTTGGCAGGTGTGTCCAATGAAAGGCAAGACTACTTAAGAAGGCTGTCCCACATTATTAAGCAGCCTACATTTTCTGCCAAAATGGGAAAGAAAAAGGATGTGTCGGCTGCTGAGAAGCAACAAATTGTGGAGTGTTTAGGTCAAGGCATGACTACAATCAACATTGTGCGATGATCAGGATGAAGTGTCTTGGCAATCAAGAAGTATGTAGCTGATTCACAGTACACACGTGTGCGTGCTGATAAGGGCAAATTGAGGACTCTTTCCTACAGGCAATTACGTCAGGTTGAAAGAGCAGCGGCAAAAAAGCCTTCTCATAGCAGCAGACAAGTTTTTGAAACTGCTTGTGCCTCCAACGTCCCCCGAACAACAAGATGCAGGGTCCTTCAGAGGTTTACAGCTGTGCATACGCCATCCTGTCGACCTCCTCTATCCACTTCACACAAGCAGAAAAGGCTCCAGTGGGCCAAACACTACATGAAGACTGATTTCAAAACTGTTTTGTTCACGGATGAGTGCCGTGCAACGCTCGATGGTCCAGATGGATGGAGTGGAGGATGGCTGGTTGATGGACACCCCACGCAAACACGGCTACAGCGCCAACAAGGAGGAGGTGGAGTAATGTTTTGGGCTGGAATCATGGGGAGAGAGATTGTCTGCCCCTTTAGGATCCCTGAAGGGGTAAAGATGAACTCATAATGTATGTGGAGTTTCTCAAACAGCACTTACTGCCATGGTTCAAGAAGAAGAACCGTGAATTCCACAGCAAGATCATTTTTATGCATGATAATGCACCATCTCATGCTGCACATAAAACATCTGCATCTCTGGCTGATATGGGCATAAAAGGGGACAAACTTATGGTGTGACCCCCATGCTCCCCTGACCTCTACCCCATTCAGAACCTCTGGAGCATCATCAAAAGGAGTGTCTATGATGGCGGGAGGCAGTTCACATCTAAGCAACAGCTTTGGGAGGGTATTCTGTCCTCATGCAAAATAATTGAAGCAGAAACCATCCAAAACCTGACAAATTCAATGGACGAGAGAGTTCAGAAGCTCCTTTCGAACAAGGGGTCCTATGTGAAAATGTAACATCACCTAGAATAAAGTTTTGAGTTGAAAACTGTTTGATTTCAGTTTCTAATAACCTGCTAATGCTTATAATTTCAAAAATGACCATTTTTTTGGTATTTATTAGAGATGAGCGTTGTTCTACTCGAACTGTTCGCCAATCTCAAATTCGAGCTGTTTTGGGCGGTGTTCGAGCCGTTCGGCGAACACGAACAATTTGAGAAAAATTTGGCTGTTCGAGGTTATGTTCGATAACTGTTCGTGCACCAAAATCATAACTGGATTTTTTCTCAGTAATGATGAAAATTAATGTTAATACGCAGTTTGAGTGTACAGCGGGGTGGGGGGAGGGGCAGGGGAATGGATCTCTGCAGGAACAATGAAGATCTCCATTTTTTTTTTCTCTTTCCCGCATTTACAGTGGGGAGGTGCAATCTGTCAGCCTATCAGCAGCGCACACATGGAGCGAAGTGCTTTTTTTCACACAAGCAAGGGCATGTGTCATTGGCAGTGTATGTCACATGTCCTTGCCCTATAAGACCAAGCCATTTTCCCCGTCGCCACCATTTTCTCACTGCTGCAGCTGCGTGTTAGACGGCACCACTGTTGCTGTGTGCGCTATACCTTGTTAATTTCAAGCCAATTTTCGCACAAATCTACAGATAGCTTGGGAGTAGGGAATAGTTGTGATTGCAGTCCTTTTAAGGACTAGGTTACAGCATTTCCTACGACTTTTATCAGGCAGGTCTGTGCTCTTAAATAGATAGATTGTGGGAGTAAAGACTAATTGTAATTGGAGTCCTTTTCAGGACTAGGTTACATCAGTTCCTATCAGTTTTTGCCAGGCAGGTCTGTGCCAGTGCTGTGCAAGTTTTTTTCACAGCATTTGGCTGAATCTAGCAAAGCTAATCCTTTTTGGCCTATTGCAGAGTGTGTTAGTCAGTGGAGTAGCCTATCTGTGTTGCAAGATATACCACCTGTGTATAGAATACCAATTTTTTTACTGCACCTAGTGAAGTAAAATCTTTTGGGCATAGCATCATTCTATTAGTCCATCTATACTGACCTCCATCAGGTTGCAAATTGAATATAATTTTTTTCTGCATCTAGCTCTGAAAAAATATTGGGCTTCTAGCTGTGTGTGGGACTTGTTGTATTATTCCATCTATACTGACCTCCATCAGGTTGCAAACTGAATATATTTTTTTCTGCATCTACCTCTGAAAAAATATTGGGCTTCTAGCTGTGTGTGGGACTTGTTCTATTAATCCATCTATACAGACCTCCATCAGGTTGCAAACTGAATATATTTTTTTCTGCATCTACCTCTGAAAAAATATTGGGCTTCTAGCTGTGTGTGGGACTTGTTGTATTAGTCCATCTATACTGACCTCCATCAGGTTGCAAACTGAATATATTTTTTTCTGCATCTACCACTGAAAAAATATTGGCCTTCTAGCAGTGTGTGGGACTTTCTCTATTAGTCCATCTATACTGACCTCCATCAGGTTGCAAATTAAAAATAATTTTTATCTGCATCTACAGTACCTCTGAAAAAATATTTGGGCTTCTAGCTGTGTGTGGGACTTGTTCTATTAGTCCATCTATACTGACCTCCATCAGGTTGCAAATTGAATATAATTTTTATCTGCATCTAGCTCTGAAAAAATATTTGGCCTTCTAGCAGTGTGTGGGACTTTCTCTATTCGTCCATCTATACTGACCTCCATCAGGTTGCAAATTGAATATAATTTTTATCTGCATCTAGCTCTGAAAAAATATTTGGCCTTCTAGCAGTGTGTGGGACTTTCTCTATTAGTCCATCTATACTGACCTCCATCAGGTTGCAAATTAAAAATAATTTTTATCTGCATCTACCTCTGAAAAAATATTTGGGCTTCTAGCTGTGTGTGGGACTTGTTCTATTACTCCATCTATACTGACCTCCATCAGGTTGCAAACTGAATATATTTTTTTCTGCATCTACCTCTGAAAAAATATTGGGCTTCTAGCTGTGTGTGGGACTTGTTGTATTAGTCCATCTATACTGACCTCCATCAGGTTGCAAATTAAAAATAATTTTTATCTGCATCTAGCTCTGAAAAAATATTTGGCCTTCTAGCAGTGTGTGGGACTTTCTCTATTAGTCCATCTATACTGACCTCCATCAGGTTGCAAATTAAAAATAATTTTTATCTGCATCTACAGTACCTCTGAAAAAATATTTGGGCTTCTAGCTGTGTGTGGGACTTGTTCTATTAGTCCATCTATACTGACCTCCATCAGGTTGCAAATTGAATATAATTTTTATCTGCATCTAGCTCTGAAAAAATATTTGGGCTTCTAGCAGTGTGTGGGACTTGTTCTATTAATCCATCTATACAGACCTCCATCAGGTTGCAAACTGAATATAATTTTTTTCTGCATAGTTACATAGTTAGTAAAGCCGAATAAAGACTTGCGTCCATCAAGTTCGACCTGTTAGTTCTGTAATTGCTAAAGTTGATCCAGAGGAGGGCAAAAACCCCAAATGATTTAGCCAATGTTCACCTGAGGAAAAATTCCCTCCCGACTCTGAAACCAGCAGTCAGAATAAATCCCTGTATCAACCTACTATTTTATTCTATTTTTAAGTATATGCAGAAATCTGCCTGGTATCTAGAAAAGCATCCAGTCCCCGCTTGAACTGGTTTAGTGAATCCGACATTACCGTCTCCTCACTCAGTGAATTCCATATTCTCACTGCTCTTACCGTAAAGAACCCCTTCCTATGCTGGTGCTGAAACCTTTTCTCTTCCAGTCTTAGTGAATGCCCTCTTGTTACCGTAATATCCCTCCTTTTGAACAAATCCCGGGCAAGGTCTCTATACTGTCCCCTAACATATTTGTACACATTTATTATGTCCCCCCTCAACCTTCTCTTTTCCAGGCTGAATAGTCCTAGTTTTGCCAACCTCTCTGGGTATTGCAGTCCCTCCATTCCCCTTATTAATTTTGTTGCCCTCCTTTGTACCTTTTCAAGCTCATTTATATCCTTTCTATATTTTGGGGCCCATAACTGAGCACAGTATTCCAAGTGTGGTCTGACCAGTGCTTTGCACAGTGGAAGAACAATGTTCTCATCCTTTGCAGCTATACCTCTTCTGATACATCCCATTACCCTGTTTGCCCTTACAGCAGCGGCCTGACTTTGGGCACTCCAATTTAGTTTGCTATCAATCAAGATGCCCAAGTCCTTCTCCATCTCTGAATTCCCCAATGGTTTCCCATTCAGTGAGTACTGGTGACTTCCATTTTTCCTTCCCATATGTATGACCTTACATTTCTCCTCGTTAAACCTCATTTGCCATTTAATGCTCCACCTACCCAGCTTATCCAAATCCCTCTGTAGGTCTGCACTGTCCTCTTTTGCATTAATTGTTTTACATAACTTTGTGTCATCTGCAAATATTGATATTTTACTATTTATCCCGTTGACTATGTCGTTAATAAAGATATTAAATAACATTGGGCCTAGTACAGACCCCTGTGGTACCCCACTAGTGACGCTTACCCAATCTGAGTATATTCCATTTATAACCACCCTCTGCCTTCTATCCTTTAGCCAGTTAGCTACCCACTTGCAGACATTTTCCCCCAGCCCCATCATTCTCATTTTGTATACCAACCTATTATGTGGCACGCTATCGAACGCTTTTGAGAAGTCGAGATACACGACATCCACTGGTTCCCCCTGATCTACTCGAGAGCTAACCTCCTCGTAGAAGTCAATCAGGTTTGTTTGGCAGGAGCGATTCCTCATGAATCCATGTTGGTTCGGGGTTAATAGATTATTAGCATCAAGATGCTCCATGATTGCCTCATTAATAAAGCCTTCAAAAATTTTGCCCACAACGGACGTCAGACTCACCGGCCGATAGTTTCCGGTGTTACTTTTTGCTCCCTTTTTGAATATTGGCACTACATTCGCCTGTCGCCAATCAAGTGGTACAGACCCAGTCTCAACAGAGTCCTTAAATATAAGATATAACGGTCTGTCTATCACATTACTTAGTTCCCTTAGTACCCGTGGGTGTATGCCATCAGGTCCTGGTGATTTGTTTATTTTAATGTTACTGAGGCGTTTCTGTACCCCAGCTTGGGTTAGATTTGTCATACTTAGTGGAGGATTAAGTTTGTCACTTCTCATTTTGCCTGTTCTTTTTCCTTTGTGAAAGTTGACGAAAAAAATTTATTTAATAGATTAGCTTTATCCTCATCTTTCTCTATGATTTTGCCTTCATCACTTTTTATCGGTCCAATATTATTCGATTTAATCCTTTTACTATTTATATACGTAAAGAACAGTTTGGGATTTGATCTACTTTCCCTAGCAATACGTCTCTCTGTTTCCTCCTTCGCTATTTTTATTTGTTTTTTACAGGTTCTCGTTTTTTCCTTGTAACACATCAGTGCCTCCTTACTGTTTTCCTGTTTTAATCTCTTGAATGCCTCTTTTTTGCTATTTAACGCCCCTTTTACGTTCTTGTTCAACCATATTGGTTTCCTCTTATTTCTGACCCTTTTATTCCCATACGCTATATACCTCTCGCACTGAGTATTCAGAATTCTTTTGAAGGTTTCCCATTTACTATTCGTATTTCCTTGATTAAGAACTTTGTCCCAGTCTATAAGTTGAAAGTTTTCTTTCAGCTGATCAAACTTCGCCCTCCTAAAGTTTAATGTTTTTGTTGTTCCCTTATTGATAACCCTACTGAAGGGCATTTTGAAATTGATAATATTATGATCGCTATTACCTAGGTACCCCCCTATCTGTACCTCAGTTATTCTATCAGGCCTATTAGTCAATATTAAGTCCAACACGGCCTTCCCTCTCGTTGGTTCCTGCACTAGTTGGGAGAGATAATTATCCTTGATATTTGTCAAGAACCTTTTTCCTTTCTGCGATCTACAGGTTTCTGTTTCCCAGTCAATATCCGGGTAGTTGAAGTCCCCCATTACAATCACCTCATTATGTTTTGCTACTTTGTCTATTTGTCCTAATAGCAGTTTCTCATTCTCCTCTGTTATATTAGGTGGCTTATAGCAGACCCCCAGTAATATTTTATTATTATTTTTTGCCCCCTCTATCTCTACCCACATGGACTCGACCCCCTCTTCTCCCTCTCCTATATCTTCCCTTAGTCTGGGCTTTAGACGTGACCTTACATATAAGCAGACTCCTCCGCCCTTCCCCTGTTTCCGGTCCCTTCTAAATAAACTATAATCTGTTAAATTTACCGCCCAGTCGTAGCTATCGTCTAGCCAAGTCTCTGTTATACCTACGATGTCATACCTCTCCTCCGATATAAGCGCCCGCAGCTCATCCGCCTTATTGGTCAGGCTTCTTGCGTTGGTCAGCATGCAAGATAAAACTTTGGGGTTATTTAGCATCCTATTCTTCTCTAACGATCTAACTGTACTATCCCCACCCCCCTCTCCACCCTCATTATATTCACTTCTCCCCTTCCCCCTTGCTTGCCTCACATCCCACCTATTTCCTTGGTTTCCCCCCCCGTCTCTAGTTTAAAAACTCCTCCAACCTATTAGCCATCTTCTTCCCCAGCACCGCTGCACCCTCCCCATTGAGGTGCAGCCCGTCCCTACGGTAGAGCCTGTAGCCGACAGCGAAGTCGGCCCAGTTCTCCATGAACCCAAACCCTTCTGCCTTGCACCAACTCTTTAGCCACTTTTTCACCTCCCTAACCTCCCGTTGGCGCTCCTGTGTGGCTCGCGGGATTGGTAGTATTTCTGAGAAAACTACCTTGGAGGTCCTTGCCCTAAGCTTCCTACCTAGATCCCTGAAATCATTTTTAAGGACCCTCCATCTACCACTCACTTTGTCATTGGTGCCAATGTGGACCATGACCGCTGGGTCTTCGCCAGCCCCACCCAGTAACCTGTCAACCCGATCCGCGATGTGCCGGACTCGAGCGCCAGGGAGGCAGCACACCGTTCGGCGATCCCGGTCTTTGTGACAGATTGCCCTGTCTGTCCCCCTAATAATAGAGTCACCCACTACCAGGACCTGTCTAGCCTGCCCTACACTTCCCCCCTCCCCCTCATTACTGGAGCATACACTCCCCCGGCGGTCAGAGGATCTGTCGTGCTCCAATAATGCCGGTTCTGAACCAGCCTTCCTATACTTCTTCCCTCTATCCCTTCTAACTGTTACCCAGCTCCCTGCCTGTTCAGCCTGCGCTTCCCCACTAAGCTCCACCCCCAGTGTTGACCCATTGAGTGTCTGCTCGGTGAGCAGCAAACTCCGTTCCATGTTGTCGATGCTCCTCAGTACCGCTATCTGAGCACTTAGATCCAGGATTTGGGCTTCCAAGTGCACGATATGCTCACATCTCTCGCAGCAATATGGATCCCTGAGCGGTAGCTCAGGGAATGCATACATTGCGCAAGATGTACACTGCACGGCTCCGGCCAACATGGACGTCATTCTAAATATGGGGATACAGTCAGTATATATATACAAGTACAAAACACAATTATTTATATATAGGTGTATGGACGGGGATCAATTAGGGATGTGCAAGTGTATCGATTAGATATCGGCGCGGGATCAGTTAAGTATGGACGGGGGATCAATTAAGTATCAATTAAGTATGGACGGGGGATCAGCTGAGTGGGTCAGGTGGATTAATTAAGTATGGACGGTGTGTCAATTAACTATGGACTGGGATCAATAAGTATGGACTGGGGAAATAATTAATTGTGGACTAGGGAATCAATTAATTATGGACAGGGGGTTTAATTAAATAGGATGGGGGGTAAAGCAAATAAATAGGTATGGACGGTGGGTCAATTAACTAAGGACTGGGGATCAATAAGTATCAATAATATCAATAAATATGGACTGGGGAAATAATTAATTGTGGTCTGGGGAATCAATCAATTAATTATGGACAGGGGTTAATTAAATATGGTGGGGGATAAGGCAAATAGATAGGGACTGGGGATGAGTAAAAGTGGACAAGGGGAATCTATTAAATAGGACAAGGGGGATCAATCAATTATGGGCTGGGGGGGTCAATCATTTAAATGTGGTCAGGGGGATCAGTTAAATATGGACGGGGGTGTTCAGGGGAATCAATTTAAATATGGACGGGGGTGATCAATTAAATATGGACGGGGGGGTAATCAATTAAATATGGACTAGGGAATACAATACAATTACAATACAGATACAAATACAATACAGTACAGTACACACTTGGGTTCAGTAGGGCCGCTTATCGCGGCCTCCTGCCGTCACTCACCTCCTCTAGGGACGCTGCACGCTATCACAGCGCGCTTGTCCCTCCGGTCGCCTCTTACCGGTCCTCCTGATCACCTCCTGGTCACCACCACCTGTCACCCTCCGCTGGCCGGCACTGCACGCTGCCACAGCGCTCTCTTGCGCTCGTCCCTCCGGTCGCCTCCTACTGGTCCTCCCGGTCCGCTCGGTCACCTCCGTCTGGCTCTCCTCCCTTCCCAGGAGCTCTCTCCACACACAGCACAACTCTTGCAGCACACGGCAGGCTCCGCCTCCACCACTTCCTGTCAGGCCTCCTCCCACTTCCTGTTGCCCAGGACAGTTGCATCTAGCTCTGAAAAAATATTTGGCCTTCTAGCAGTGTGTGGGACTTGTTCTATTAGTCCACCTATACTGACCTCCATCAGGTTGCAAATTCAAAATAATTTTTTGTCTGCTTCTAGCTCTGAAAAAATATTTGGCCTTCTAGCAGTGTGTGGGACTTTCTCTATTAGTCCATCTATACTGACCTCCATCAGGTTGCAAACTGAATATATTTTTTTTCTGCATCTAACCCAGCCAATAGTTTTGGCCTAATACCACAGTTTGGCCACTCAGCTCTGCTCGGTTCCCATCCATTGTTTTTTTGTGCAAACAACTCCAGAGTTGTGAATTAGTTAACCACCAAAATGAGTGGAAAAAGGCCTGCTGCTGGTGGAAAGGGGAATAGGCATGTTGGGAAGGGGAAAAAAGGTTGTGTCCGTGGGGTAGGTGTTAAAGCAACAGTAACATCTGCAGAAGAAAGACCATCTTCCAGCCAAACTAAAATGTCTACTTCTTTTAGCGGACAATGTGATAAGATCCCTTTCTTACGGCCACGCCAATCGCTACAAATTCCAGATGAGGCACAAAAACAGCAGGTGCTTCAACGGATATCAAGTGCTCCTTTAAGTGGGCTCTCCTCCACATCAACTTCAACATCACAAATACTCCAGTCCTCAAAGGTGTCACCCCAATCGCACTTGCTTCCTCACAGCTCCCAAATCTCCAGCTGCCCGTCTGAGTATGAGGTAGAACAGATGGTTGAGTCTGCAGAGCTGTTTACTCATACTATAGCCTGGGAATCAGAGGTCGACTCCAGCGCTTCTGTGAATCCAGACGAGGAAATGATCTGCACTGATGCCCAGAATCTTTATGAGTCGGATCCAGGACCAGACGCAGAAGGTTCTGACCATAATGTAGACCCTCATTCCCAAACTGTAACTCCTGTTGGTGGAGACAATGAGGAAGACGATGATAAGACTCAAATACCTGATTGGAGCGACAACTTTAGTTTTTTGTCAGGGCAGGAACAGGTTGGCTCTGAGGACGACGGGTGTGATAACGCACAGGGTGATGATGATGAGGTTGGAGATCCCACTTACTGTCAACCCACAGTCAGCCAAGAGATGAGGTCAGCAGAGGAGGTGGAGGAAGATGCTAGTGACGACGAGGTCAGGTTGCGCCTTCCTGGACAGAGAAGTAGTACTGGAAGCACGTCAACAACTGCATCCTCAAACACAACTCTGCCTCTCACCACAAGTCGTGGTGGCTCTTCAGGTCGCATGGGTGCTAAGCCTTGCATAGCCTGGGCATTTTTTCAGATCGATAAAGATGACCCAACTCGTGTTATCTGTAACATTTGTCAGCAAAAGCTAAGTAGAGGCCAAAAAATACATAGTTTGAGTACTTCATGCATGAACCGGCACATGGACATGAAGCATAAGTTGCAGTGGGAAGCTCAGTGTGCTACAATGCGGCCTAGCCGGCCGGGCCAACCACCGTCTGCCATATCTTGTGCATCCGCGGCCTCTTCATCCTCTGTGACTGGGGGGACAGCAGTCACACCTGTTTTGGGGCGCAAACCTGCCACCTCTTTACCCGCAACAGCCAGCGTGATTGGCAGGTCATCATTTTCTTTGGAGGTGGTAACACCAGCTGGTGTTGAGCGCTGTCCGACATCGATAGCACCACCTTTGGTTTAAGGCAACCTAACATGTCCGCCTGCATCTTCCTCACAGACCGGCAGTTTGCCGGGGACACCCTTATCAACCCCGTCTAAGCACAATAGCCAGCCCTCGGTCCCTCAGATGTGGACAAGTAAAAGACCATTTCCTCCTAGCCATGAGAAAGCTAAGAGGTTGAATTTCACCATCTGCAAGCTCTTGGCTACAGAAATGCTGCCTTTCCGCCTGGTGGACACAGAGGATTTTCGAGACCTTATGTCCGTCGCAGTGCCCCAGTACCAGATGCCCAGTCGGCACTACTTCTCAAAGAAAGGTGTGCCTGCGCTCCAACAGCATGTCGCACACAACATCACCGCTTCTTTGAGAAACTCTGTGTGTGACAGGGTGCATTTCACCACAGACACTTGGACGCGTAGGCATGGACAGGGGCGTTACATGTCGCTGACTGGGCACTGGGTAACTATGGTGACAGCAGGACAAGGGGCTGCTGTCCAAGTCTTGCCGTCCCCACGAGTTGTGCGTCAATCCTCTTTATGTCAAAGTTCCTCCACTGCTTCTGCCTCCTCAACCTCCTCTCGGTCTTCCACCTGCACCCAAAGCCTGTCTGGTCATGCCACAAGCTTTCTAACTGCGCAGAAGGGATCCTGCACACCTCCTTACTATGCTGGCAGTAGGGCTCAATGTCATCAGGCGGTTTTTACATTGAAATGTCTGGGAAATGTGAGTCACACAGCTGAGGAGTTGTGGTCAGCTCTGGAGAACCAATTTCATGAATGGTTGTCTCCACTGGACCTGAAACCAGGGAAGGCCGTGTGCGACAATGCTGCAAACCTGGGTGCGGCCCTTCGCCGGGGCAATGTCACACACGTGCCTTGTATGGCTCACGTGTTGAACCTGGTTGTCCAGCAATTTTTAGCCCACTATCCCAGACTAGATGGTCTTCTGCAGAGGGCACGGTCGCTGTGTGCTCACTTCCGCCATTCGCATCCCGCAGCTCAGCGACTTACATCTCTACAGAAGTCGTTGGGCCTGCCACTTCACCGGCTAAAATGCGATGTGCCTACCCGGTGGAATTCAACTCTGCACATGTTGCAGTGACTGTGGCAGCACCAACAAGCCCTGGTGCAATACGTTCTGACGTATAGCCTGGGCCAACGAGATCCAGAGGTGGGGCAAATCACGCTGGAGGAGTGGTCTCAGATCAGGGACCTATGCACCCTTCTGCACAGTTTTGAAATGGCGACGAAGATGTTTAGTGCTGACGATGCCATTATCAGCATGACTATTCCGGTGATTTACATGCTGGAGCACATGTTAAACAGAATTCGGAGTCAGGTGGTGGCACAAGAGGAGGTGGAGAAAGTAGAGGAGGAGGAGTTGTATGCGGAAGGGCTAACATCTGCAAGGTCCAGACGGTCGGCAGCACCAAGGCGGCAGGCATGTGAGGGTGGGGGAGATGGTTTTACCAGGGCGCATGGTAGCAGCCAAACTAGTGAGGAAGGTGCAGGAGCCCAGGAAGAAGTGGAGGACGAACTGATGGAAGACTCTTCAGATGAGGGAGACCTTGATCACATTTCTGTTGTGCGAGGTTGGGGGGAGAGGACAGAGGAAGGAAGCATGATTGTTACAACAGGGACTTGGTGCTCCTGGATGCGCAACACACATGAGTGCCTTCTTGCTGCACTACCTGCAACATGACCCTCGAATTGTGAGAATTAGAAATAATCCTGCCTACTGGGTTGCCACACTGTTAGATCCCCGGTACAAAAGTAAATTTGCAGAAATTATTCCTGCCATAGAAAGGGATGCACGCATGCAGGAGTATCAGCAGAGACTGTTGCAGAATCTTACATGTGCTTTTCCACAAAATACCAGTGGTGCACGTAGTGAATCTCACAGTTCCAACTTGCCAACCGTGGGACCGTCAAGTGTTCAGCACTCAAACCGTAACAGAACCAGAGTATCTGCTGGTAACATCAATTTTGCGGAATCATTTCACCACTTTTTTAGCCCATCCTTTGTAAGGCCACAGGAGACAAGAAGTCTGACACATAGTCAACGCCTAGAGACGATGGTACAGGAGTATCTCCAAGTAAACATTGAAGCCATGACTGTGTCACTGGACCCTTGCTCTTTTTGGGCTTCCAATCTGGATAAATGGCCGGAGCTAGCCACTTACGCCTTGGAGATCTTGTCATGCCCCGCAGCCAGCGTTCTGTCTGAACGTGTGTTCAGCGCTGCTGGTGGTGTGCTGACAGATAAGCGCACGCGGCTCTCCACTGATAATGTAGACAGACTCACGTTCATAAAGATGAACAAATCATGGATCCGAAACGACTTTTCTACCCCTGTGTCATCCTGGGGAGAGTAAAAGCTTGATGATTGGTTAAAATCACCCTACCAACCATTTTAAGCTTTCAAATTACTAATCATGTTTATCTGTATCTTGGCTGGAAAATAATTTGGGCTTTGTAGCAGTGTGCAGCACTGATTCTATTAGGCCATCTATAATAAGCTCCACCAGATTTAAAATTACTAATCATGTTTATCTGTATCTTGACTGGAAAATAATTTGGGCTTTGTAGCAGTGTGCAGCACTGATCCTATTAGGCCATCTATACTAAAGCGTCACCAGATTTAAAATTAATAATAATTTTTAGCTGCATCTAGCCCGGAAAATAATTTTGGGGCTCCGAGATGCGCAAGACACATAAGTGCCTTCTTGCTGCACTACATGCAACATGACCCTCATATTGTCAGAATTCGAAGTAATCATGACTACTGGGTTGCCACACTCTTAGATCCCCCAAACTTTTCGATCAACCTTTTCATTTTAATAAAGACCAAAAAAATGGTCATTTTTGAAATTATAAGCATTAGCAGGTTGTTAGAAACTGAAATCAAACAGTTTTCAACTCAAAACTTTATTCTAGGTGATGTTACATTTTCACATAGGACCCCTTGTTCGAAAGGAGCTTCTGAACTCTCTCGTCCATTGAATTTGTCAGGTTTTGGATGGTTTCTGCTTCAATTGTTTTGCATGAGGACAGAATACCCTCCCAGAGCTGTTGCTTAGATGTGAACTGCCTCCCGCCATCATAGACACTCCTTTTAATGATGCTCCAAAGGTTCTGAATGGGGTAGAGGTCAGGGGAGCATGGGGGTCACACCATAAGTTTGTCACCTTTTATGCCCATATCAGCCAGAGATGCAGATGTTTTATGTGCAGCATGAGATGGTGCATTATCATGCAAAAAAATGATCTTGCTGTGAAATACACGGTTCTTCTTCTTGAACCATGGCAGGAAGTGCTGTTTGAGAAAATCCACATACATTATGGAGTTCATCTTTAGCGCCTTCAGGGATCCTAAAGGGGCCGACAATCTCTCTCCCCATGATTCCAGCCCAAAACATTACTCCACCTCCTCCTTGTTGGCGCTGTAGCCGTGTTTGCGTGGGGTGTCCATCAACCAGCCATCCTCCACTCCATCCATCTGGACCATCGAGCGCTGCACGGCACTCATCCGTGAACAAAACAGTTTTGAAATCAGTCTTCATGTAATGTTTGGCCCACTGGAGCCGTTTCTGCTTGTGTGAAGTGGATAGAGGAGGTCGACAGGATGGCGTATGCACAGCTGTAAACCTCTGAAGGACCCTGCATCTTGTTGTTCGGGGGACGTTGGAGGCACCAGCAGCTTCAAAAACTTGTCTGCTGCTATGACAAGGCTTTTTTGCCGCTGCTCTTTCAACCTGACGTAATTGCCTGTAGGAAAGAGTCCTCAATTTGCCCTTATCAGCACGCACACGTGTGTACTGTGAATCAGCTACATACTTCTTGATTGCCAAGACACTTCATCCTGATCATCGCACAATGTTGATTGTAGTCATGCCTTGACCTAAACACTCCACAATTTGTTGCTTCTCAGCAGCCGACACATCCTTTTTCTTTCCCATTTTGGCAGAAAATGTAGACTGCTTAATAATGTGAGACAGCCTTCTTAAGTAGTTTTGCCTTTCACTGGACACACCTGCCAAACTAATTAGCACAGGTGTCTGCAATTGCTTACAGTGATATAAAGAGCCCTGACACACATCACCATCAATGAGTTTAACTGACAAACAAACAAATTCTTCCCTTATCACTCCTAAACACTTTTTGCATAATAATTTGGAACACAGTGTACATGTGCTTTTCCACAAAACACCAGTGGTTCACGTAGTGAATCTTACAGTTCTAACTTGCCAACCGTGATCTGTATGGAGTTGTTCAATAAAGGGCCCAAAATTAAGATAACATAGATGGGAGAGGTCTCTATGAATAGGAATTCCTAAGTATTTGATACCCTGTGAGGGCCAGGCAAAGGGAAAGTTGGACTGGATGGAATCCTATATGGATTTGGGGAGGGAGACATCGAGGGCCTCAGACTTCGCTGCATTGATTTTAAAATTTGACCATGTAACAAAGTGATCTATTTCAGCCATAACAGCATGGATGGATATATGTGATTGAGTGATATATACTAGGACATCATCAGCAAATAGAGAGCACTTGTACTCGGTGCCTCCCAACTCAATCCACCTAATATTGGGGTTATGGCGAATTGATGAGAGCAGGTGCTCCGTCACTAGGATGTATAAGAGAGGGGACAGAGAACATCCCTGCCTTGTCCCATTGGTGATTGTGAAAGGTGATGAAAATGTTCTGACGCGCCCCCTGGGCCTTGGGACACCCGGAGCCGGAACCTTTTTGGTGGATGCTGGTGGTTGTAGTCTCCGTGGCGGCGACCCGGTTCCGTGGCTCAGGGCGGTCAAACCAGTGGCGGAACTATTTATGTGGTTTTGATGTTTAAATGTCCGACTACGCCACCCGTGGATTGCGGTCAGAGTGAACCTCCGCTCCAGGGCAGACCGCTGAGGCTGGTGTTGTGGGTGCAGCAGAGCGTAGCATAACTCCCCACGGGAGGAGTATAGCCTCAGGGCAGTGTATGCGGAGGATGGGGGTGATGGTGCAGGGCAGCAGCAGTAACGACACGGAGTCAGTGATGCAGTCCAGGGCCTTTACTCACAGTTCTTATTATCCAGACCACGTCTGCAGGTAACGGCTGCCCACGTCGTACTGTGCTTACCAGGTGAGGGGCTCAGACAACTCCCAGATAACTTTTTAGCGCTTCACAGGACCCCCTTTGTGTGTCCTTTGTCTGGCCTTTCTTACCAACCCTTCTGTCCGGCTGCCTCGGGCCTCCTCTTGGTAAACTTGGCGCCAGTTTCCCTGACCCTATGTGGTGCCTTCCTAGCGGGTGTAGCGAGGGGCTGCACCACATAAAATGTCACAGCCTCCTGTTTCTAGCTGAGGGTCGTTTCCTGCCTCCACTAGTTTCGGGGACCGGTCTCCCCCTTTGGCCTGACCCCTCCACGCAGGTGGATTCGGGCGTGCGGTGGCGACTCGCCCGTCCGCACCCCTGGGATCCCTTCGTACCTCGTTCCTGGAGCCTTCTCCGCTCCTCTTCCTTCCTTCTCCCTCTTCCAGGCCTGGGCCTCAGTTACTAGGCCCGCCTCCGGAGCAGAGCTCATGCAGAGCCCCTGCTCCCTGCCACTTCTGCTCAGACTTCTCTGCACTGAACTAAGATGGTGCCCACCTTTTATACTCCCTTCTCAATGCACCCAGGAACTGCTTCCTCCCTGCTCCTGCACTACAGGGTTCCCCTTTCTCAGTGTTCCCTCCCCCCACTCCAGCCAGGGACAGGGACTGTCGTGCCCATCTCAGTGGCATATTGGTCGCCCTGCCCCACGGCAATGTGGTGTAATGCATGCAGGTGTCGGGTCCTGATCCACACTACATCCTTACCTGAGAGTGAGATATCACACCTCTGGGTGAGGTGCAATACCTCTGTAGCAACCGAGCCCTCAGGGTGCTACAGTTCCATTTATCTTCAGCCTAGGTGACGTATTGCGATACAGGGCCGTGATTTTGGCTATAAAAGGGTCCCCTAGACCCCTACCCCAAGCTTTTTAAGAGAATCATATATGGCGTGCCAGGAGACTCTATGGAATGCTTTCTCAGCATCCAACGAGAGTATCTAATTACAAATTTTTAACTGCATCTAGCCCAGGAAATACTTTGTGCCTAGTAGCAGTGTCTGCTAGTCAGCGGATTATCCCAGCTGTTAAGCAAGCTACACCACCTGTAGTTTGGACACTTAATTTTTTCAAAGGAAATGCTTCGGGACCACGGGATACTCAGTGAAGAGCATCAGGAGGCACCCCAAGGCATAGGGGCTGGGACTGGCAGTAGGATGCCTTGCGGTGGACAGCCGAGCTCGATCCTTATAAAAGCTTTTTAACTGCAGCAGCTTTAGTGGACGCTACTGGAGCTGGAATTACGCGGCTGCTGGCATGAGACTTGCCCTCCAATAGATCCTTGTAAATGGATTTAAAGTGTATTCATTCAAATTAGAGAGACAATTTAAATTAAAAAGCTTAGAGCTGCCTCCACCACAGGGGGGCTCGCTCGACCCACCAGCGGACAGGCACCAGTATTGGGAGAGGGGGGTTGGCCGTCAGGGTTCACCGCGGCTCTGGCACAAACCAGGCGACGCGGAGGTGGCACGGGCAGGAGCGGACTGAACGTGTCCGCTTCTCACTTTTTGGATTTTAGAAGGGCATGACATGCCTATATCTGTGTCTCCCCCTCCTTTTACTCCTCCACCTCTTTTCTTTTCGCATGACTATATGTACTTGTCACTTTTCCATGTGTTAGTTGTGTCTTCTGAGCAGTTTGTCAGCTTTTGGACACGTTTGAAGGTGTTTTCTATGTGTTTCTATGTGTTTTTGTTTGCCTGCCATTGTTTTTAACGGTGTTCGACGAACAGTTCGACGAACAGTTCGGCGAACACACGGGTGTTCGACGAACCGAACCGAACTCGAACACTACGGGGGTGGCTCAACACTAGTCTTTATTAAAATGAAAAGGTTGATCGAAAAGTTTGGGGGATCTAAGAGTGTGGCAACCCAGTAGTCATGATTACTTTGAATTCTGACAATATGAGGGTCATGTTGCAGGTAGTGCAGCAAGAAGGCACATGTGTCTTGAGCATCTCGGAGCCCCAAAATTATTTTCCGGGCTAGATGCAGCTAAAAATTATTAGTAATTTTAAATCTGGTGGAGCTTAGTATAGATGGCCTAATAGAATCAGTACTGCACACTGCTACAAAGCCCAAATTATTTTCCAGCCAAGATACAGATAAACATGATTAGTAATTTGAAAGATTAAAACGGTTGGTGAGGTGATTTTAACCAATCATCAAGCTTTTACTCTCCCCAGGATGACACAGGGGTAGAAAAGTCGTTTCGGATCCATGATTTGTTCATCTTTATGAACGTGAGCCTGTCTACATTATCAGTGGAGAGCCGCGTGTGCTTGTCTGTCAGCACACCACCAGCAGCGCTGAACACACGTTCAGACAGAACGCTGACTGCGGGGCATGACAAGATCTCCAAGGCGTAAGTGGCTAGCTCCGGCCATTTATGCAGATTGGAAGCCGAAAAAGAGCAAGGGTCCAGTGACACAGTCATGGCTTCAATGTTTACTTGGAGATACTCCTGTACCATCGTCTCTAGGCGTTGACTATGTGTCAGACTTCTTGTCTCCTGTGGCCTTACAAAGGATGGGCTAAAAAAGTGGTGAAATGATTCCGCAAAATTGATGTTACCAGCAGATACTGTGGTTCTGTTACGGTTTGAGTGCTGAACACTTGACGGTCCCACGGTTGGCAAGTTGGAACTGTGAGATTCACTACGTGCACCACTGGTGTTTTGTGGAAAAGCACATGTAAGATTCGGCAACAGTATCTGCTGATACTCCTGCATGCGTGCATCCCTTTCTATGGCAGGAATAATTTCTGCAAATTTACTTTTGTACCGGGGATCTAACAGTGTGGCAACCCAGTAGTCAGGATTATTTCTAATTCTCACAATTCGAGGGTCATGTTGCAGGTAGTGCAGCAAGAAGGCACTCATGTGTGTTGCGCATCCAGGAGCACCAAGTCCCTGTTGTGTTGGTGGCGAGGTAACAATCATGCTTCCTTCCTCTGTCCTCTCCCCCCAACCTCGCACAACAGAAATGTGATCAAGGTCTCCCTCATCTGAAGAGTCTTCCATCAGTTCGTCCTCCACTTCTTCCTGGGCTCCTGCAGGTTCCTCACTAGTTTGGCTGCTACCATGCGCCCTGGTAAAACCATCTCCCCCACCCTCACATGCCTGCCGCCTTGGTGCTGCCGACCGTCTGGACCTTGCAGATGTTAGCCCTTCCGCATACAACTCCTCCTCCTCTACTTCCTCCACCTCCTCTTGTGCCACCACCTGACTCCGAATTCTGTTTAACATGTGCTCCAGCATGTAAATCACCGAAATAGTCATGCTGATAATGGCATCGTCAGCACTAAACATCTTAGTCGCCATTTCAAAACTGTGCAGAAGGGTGCATAGGTCCCTGATCTGAGACCACTCCTCCAGCGTGATTTGCCCCACCTCTGGATCTCGTTGGCCCAGGCTATACGTCAGAACGTATTGCACCAGGGCTTGTCGGTGCTGCCACAGTCGCTGCAACATGTGCAGAGTTGAATTCCACCGGGTAGGCACATCGCATTTTAGCCGGTGAAGTGGCAGGCCCAACGACTTCTGTAGAGATGTAAGTCGCTGAGCTGCGGGATGCGAACGGCGGAAGTGAGCACACAGCGACCGTGCCCTCTGCAGAAGGCCATCTAGTCTGGGATAGTGGGCTAAAAATTGCTGGACAACCAGGTTCAACACGTGAGCCATACAAGGCACGTGTGTGACATTGCCCCGGCGAAGGGCCGCACCCAGGTTTGCAGCATTGTCGCACACGGCCTTCCCTGGTTTCAGGTCCAGTGGAGACAACCATTCATGAAACTGGTTCTCCAGAGCTGACCACAACTCCTCAGCTGTGTGACTCACATTTCCCAGACATTTCAAAGTAAAAACCGCCTGATGACGTTGAGCCCTACTGCCAGCATAGTAAGGAGGTGTGCAGGATCCCTTCTGCGCAGTTAGAAAGCTTGTGGCATGACCAGACAGGCTTTGGGTGCAGGTGGAGGACCGAGAGGAGGTTGAGGAGGCAGAAGCATTGGAGGAACTTTGAGATAAAGAGGATCGACGCACAACTCGTGGGGACGGCAAGACTTGGACAGCAGCCCCTTGTCCTGCTGTCACCATAGTTACCCAGTGCCCAGTCAGCGACATGTAACGCCCCTGTCCATGCCTACTCGTCCAAGTGTCTGTGGTGAAATGCACCCTGTCACACACAGAGTTTCTCAAAGAAGTGGTGATGTTGTGTGCGACATGCTGGTGGAGCGCAGGCACACCTTTCTTTGAGAAGTAGTGCCGACTGGGCATCTGGTACTGGGGCACTGCGACGGACATAAGGTCTCGAAAATCCTCTGTGTCCACCAGGTGGAAAGGCAGCATTTCTGTAGCCAAGAGCTTGCAGATGGTGAAATTCAACCTCTTAGCTTTCTCATGGCTAGGAGGAAATGGTCTTTTACTTGTCCACATCTGAGGGACCGAGGGCTGGCTATTGTGCTTAGACGGGGTTGATAAGGGTGTCCCCGGCAAACTGCCGGTCTGTGAGGAAGATGCAGGCGGACATGTTAGGTTGCCTTGATCCAAAGGTGGTGCTATCGATGTCGGACAGCGCTCAACACCAGCTGGTGTTACCACCTCCAAAGAAAATGATGACCTGCCAATCACGCTGGCTGTTGCGGGTAAAGAGGTGGCAGGTCTGCGCCCCAAAACAGGTGTGACTGCTGTCCCCCCAGTAACAGAGGATGAAGAGGCCGCGGATGCACAAGATACGGCAGACGGTGGTTGGCCCGGCCGGCTAGGCCGCATTGTAGCACAGTGAGCTTCCCACTGCAACTTATGCTTCATATCCATGTGCCGGTTCATGCATGAAGTACTCAAACTATGTATTTTTTGACCTCTACTTAGCTTTTGCTGACAAATGTTACAGATAACACGAGTTGGGTCATCTTTATCGATCTGAAAAAATGCCCAGGCTATGCAAGGCTTAGCACCCATGCAACCTGAAGAGCCACCACGACTTGTGGTGAGAGGCAGAGTTGTGTTTGAGGATGCAGTTGTTGACGTGCTTCCAGTACTACTTCTCTGTCCAGGAAGGCGCAACCTGACCTTGTCGTCACTAGCATCCTCCTCCACCTCCTCTGCTGACCTCATCTCTTGGCTGACTGTGGGTTGACAGTAAGTGGGATCTCCAACCTCATCATCATCATCACCCTGTGCGTTATCACACCCGTCGTCCTCAGAGCCAACCTGTTCCTGCCCTGACAAAAAATTAAAGTTGTCGCTCCAATCAGGTATTTGAGTCTCATCATCGTCTTCCTCATTGTCTCCACCAACAGGAGTTACAGTTTGGCAATGAGGGTCTACATTATGGTCAGAACCTTCTGCGTCTGGTCCTGGATCTGACTCAAAGATTCTGGGCATCAGTGCAGATCATTTCCTCGTCTGGATTCACAGAAGCGCTGGAGTCGACCTCTGATTCCCAGGCTATAGTATGAGTAAACAGCTCTGCAGACTCAACCATCTGTTCTACCTCATACTCAGACGGGCAGCTGGAGATTTGGGAGCTGTGAGGAAGCAAGTGCGATTGGGGTGACACCTTTGAGGACTGGAGTATTTGTGATGTTGAAGTTGATGTGGAGGAGAGCCCACTTAAAGGAGCACTTGATATCCGTTGAAGCACCTGCTGTTTTTGTGCCTCATCTGGAATTTGTAGCAATTGGCGTGGCCGTAAGAAAGGGATCTTATCACATTGTCCACTAAAAGAAGTAGACATTTTAGTTTGGCTGGAAGATGGTCTTTCTTCTGCAGATGTTACTGTTGCTTTAACACCTACCCCACGGACACAACCTTTTTTCCCCTTCCCAACACGCCTATTCCCCTTTCCACCAGCAGCAGGCCTTTTTCCACTCATTTTGGTGGTTAACTAATTCACAACTCTGGAGTTGTTTGCACAAAAAAACAATGGATGGGAACCGAGCAGAGCTGAGTGGCCAAACTGTGGTATTAGGCCAAAACTATTGGCTGGGTTAGATGCAGAAAAAAATTATATTCAATTTGCAACCTGATGGAGGTCAGTATAGATGGACTAATAGAGAAAGTCCCACACACTGCTAGAAGGCCAAATATTTTTTCAGAGCTAGATGCAGACAAAAAATTATTTTGAATTTGCAACGTGATGGAGGTCAGTATAGATGGACTAATAGAACAAGTCCCACACACTGCTAGAAGGCCAAATATTTTTTCAGAGCTAGATGCAGATAAAAATTATTTTTAATTTGCAACCTGATGGAGGTCAGTATAGAAGGACTAATAGAGAAAGTCCCACACACTGCTAGAAGGCCAAATATTTTTTTAGAGCTAGATGCAGAAAAAAATTATATTCAGTTTGCAACCTGATGGAGGTCAGTATAAATGGACTAATAGAACAAGTCCCACACACAGCTAGAAGCCCAAATATTTTTTCAGAGGTAGATGCAGAAAAAATTATATTCAGTTTGCAACCTGATGGAGGTCAGTATAGATGGACTAATAGAACAAGTCCCACACACTGCTAGAAGGCCAAATATTTTTTCAGAGCTAGATGCAGAAAAAAATTATATTCAGTTTGCAACCTGATGGAGGTCAGTATAGATGGACTAATAGAACAAGTCCCACACACAGCTAGAAGCCCAAATATTTTTTCAGAGGTAGATGCAGATAAAAATTATATTCAATTTGCAACCTGATGGAGGTCAGTATAGGTGGACTAATAGAACAAGTCCCACACACTGCTAGAAGGCCAAATATTTTTTCAGAGGTAGATGCAGATAAAAATTATTTTTAATTTGCAACCTGATGGAGGTCAGTATAGATGGACTAATAGAGAAAGTCCCACACACTGCTAGAAGGCCAAATATTTTTTCAGAGCTAGATGCAGACAAAGAAATTATTTTGAATTTGCAACCTGATGGAGGTCAGTATAGGTGGACTAATAGAACAAGTCCCACACACTGCTAGAAGGCCAAATATTTTTTCAGAGCTAGATGCAGAAAAAAATTATATTTAGTTTGCAACCTGATGGAGGTCAGTATAGATGGACTATTAGAGAAAGTCCCACACACTGCTAGAAGGCCAAATATTTTTTCAGAGCTAGATGCAGACAAAAAATTATTTTGAATTTGCAAAGTGGTGGAGGTCAGTATAGATGGACTAATAGAACAAGTCCCACACACTGCTAGAAGGCCAAATATTTTTTCAGAGCTAGATGCAGAAAAAAATTATATTCAGTTTGCAACCTGATGGAGGTGAGTATAGATGGACTAATAGAACAAGTCCCACACACTGCTAGAAGGCCAAATATTTTTTCAGAGCTAGATGCAGAAAAAAATTATATTCAATTTGCAACCTGATGGAGGTCAGTATAGATGGACTAATAGAATGATGCTATGCCCAAAAGATTTTACTTCACTAGGTGAAGTAAAAAAATTGGTATTCTATACACAGGTGGTATATCTTGCAACACAGATAGGCTACTCCACTGAGTAACACACTCTGCAATAGGCCAAAAAGGATTAGCTTTGCTAGATTCAGCCAAATGCTGTGAAAAAAACTTGCACAGCACTGGCACAGACCAGCCTGGCAAAAACTGATAGGAACTGATGTAACCTAGTCCTGAAAAGGACTGCAATTACAATTAGTCTTTACTCCCACAACATATCTATTTAAGAGCACAGACCTGCCTGATAAAAGTCGGAGGAAATGCTGTAACCTAGTCCTTAAAAGGACTGCAATCACAACTATTCCCTACTCCCAAGCTATCTGTAGATTTGTGCGAAAATTGGCTTGAAATTAACAAGGTATAGCGCACACAGCAACAGCGGTGCCGTCTAACACGCAGCTGTAGCAGTGAGAAAATGGTGGCGACGGGGAAAATGGCTTGGTCTTATAGGGCAAGGACATGTGACATACACTGCCAATGACACATGCCCTTGCTTGTGTGAAAAAAAGCACTTCGCTCCGTGTGTGCACTGCTGATAGGCTGACAGACTGCACCTCCCCACTGTAAATGCGGGAAAGAGAAAAAAAATGGAGATCTTCATTATTCCTGCAGAGATCCATCCCCTGCCCCTCCCCCCGCCCCGCTGTACACTCAAACTGCGTATTAACATTAATTTTCATCATTACTGAGAAAAAATCCAGTTATGATTTTGGTGCACGAACAGTTATCGAACATAACCTCGAACAGCCGAATTTTTCTCAAATCGTTCGTGTTTGCCGAACGGCTCGAACACCGCCCAAAACAGCTCGAATTTGAGATTGGCGAACAGTTCGAGTCGAACAACGCTCATCTCTAGAGGTGAGATCACACACGTACCATGCCTGGCTCATGTGCTTAACCTCGTGGTTCAGCGGTTTCTTAAATCGTACCCCGAGTTGCCAGATCTGCTCGTGAAAGTACGCCGCCTGTCAGCTCATTTTCGCAAGTCGGCTACAGCTTCCGCCGCCCTTGCTGTGTTGCAGCAGCGCTTGCAGCTTCCGGCACACCGACTGGTGTGTGATGTCCCCACACGTTGGAACTCTACCCTCCACATGTTGCAAAGGATTTGTGAGCAGAAGAGAGCAGTTGTGGAGTACCAGCTGCAACAAGGCCGTCGATATTCAGGTCAGACTCCACACATAAGACCTCAGGAGTGGACCTGGATGTCTGACATATGTACTATCCTGACAAACATTGAGGAGGCCACCAAGATGGTGAGTGGCGATGACGCCATCATTAGTGTCAGCATCCCACTTGTCTGTCTTTTGCAACGCTCTCTGCAGAGAATTAAAGAGGAGGCATTGCAGCCAGAGTATGATGAGATGGATCAAGAAGCCGTAGCGGGCGATTACACACAGACCAACCTCATCTCATCCCAACGTGCATTGGGGATAATGAGGGAGAGGAGGAGGAGGAGGAGGAGGAGGAGGAACAGGAGCTGCTATCATGTGTTGTAGATGGTAGTACCTGTACAAGTGTCATACCGTCGGTTCAGCATGGGTGGCCTGAGGACAGGGGGGAGGAGGAAGAGGAGGAGGAGGAGGAGAGCATGGTCAGTCGTCATCTTGGTGAGGACACGGAAATCTTGCCCATTACCAGTCTGGCACGCAAGGCTGACTTTATGTTACGCTGCCTTAACCGTGACCCTCGTGTTGTCAAAATGTTGGGTGACAGTCATTACTGGTTGGTGACACTTGTAGACCCCCGCTACAAGGAGAACTTTCACTCTCTTATTCCTGAGGTGGAGAGGTCTACAAAAATGGGGCAGTACCAGAAGGCCCTTGGTGCAGAACTCTTAAAAAAATTCCCATCTGAACACGCTAGCGGCAGAGGTCACAGTTCGTTGCCCAACCAAGACATACAGGCGAGAGAGATGCAACTCCAATCCAGCAGAGGCAGGGGAACACTGTCAACGTTCTGGGACAGTTTTCTGACACCAGCCCAGCTTACAGGCCCTGAGGCGCGGGGTACTCTCACAAGGAGTGGAAAGTTTCAAAAGATGGTGAGGGAGTACCTTGCCGACCGTACCAGCGTCCTCCGTGATTCCTCTGTGCCTTGTAATTATTGGGTATCCAAGCTGGACACTTGGAATGAACTCGCTCTGTACGCCTTGGAGGTCCTGGCCTGCCCTGCCGCTAGCATGTTATCGGAGCGTGTTTTTAGTGCCGCTGAAGGAATTATAACTAATAAGAGCACTCGCCTGTCAACTGACAATGCTGACAAGCTGACCCTTATCAAAATGAACAAGGGCTGGATTGGGCCAGACTTCTCATCACCACCAAATCACAGCAGAGTAACATAAAGTCAAATCCACTGTGTTATTTCGGGAGGTGTATTCACATGCACCGCTTCACACCCACACATGGGTATACGCTTCCTCATTTCGGCTGTTTTATCTTCTTCTCCTTATCCTCAGCCTCCACCACCACTATACCACCAGGGTGCCAGCATTGCAAGCTCCTCCGTCCTTATTTTTGGCAGCTTTTGCTTGCAAGGCATAAGCAAATACTATGGGACACCCACTCCCCAATAATGGGACTTATGTTTGTAATATGCTGTACTGCATGTGACGTGCCCCCTGGGCCGTGTGTACACATGTGTGGGATACCCGGTGCCGGGTCTCTGGGGTCTGTAGTCTCTGTGGCGGTGACCCGGTCCCGTGGCTCAGGCTGGTCAAACCAGTGGCAGTCTTTCTTAGGTTTTGAGGTTAATTGTCTGACTGCGCCACCCGTGGATTGCGGTCAGGGAGTACCACCACTGCGAGGCAGACCGCTGAGGCTGGTGTTGTGTGCACAGCAGAGAATGGGATAACTCCCCACGGGAGGAGTATAGCCTCAGGGCAGTGAGTGTAGATGATGGGGGTGATGGTGCGCGAGCGCAGCAGGAATGACTCAGAGTCTTTGCAGTGCAGTTCAGGGTCTTTACTGATGATTATAAGGTAGACCCTCCCGGGAGTACTGGCTAGCATAAGAGGCCTGGTCAGTCTGTGAGCAAGCAGGAGTTCCCCTGGCCAGGTGGAGTTGTAGGCCTCCCCGTCTGTCTGCACTCTTCCTGGCTACCTTGCTGTAAGCGGGTAGAAGTAGCCCACGTCCCTGAGTGTACCGTGTAGTGCTCACCCGTATGGCTGGTGACTTGGGGCCTTCTGTTAGCCTCTGCTCCACGATGGCGGTGCTGGTCCCTTGCTTGTTGTAACGGGTCTGGGAGGCGGAACCTCTGAGCTACTATACAAGGGGGCGGTCCTTGTAAGGGAGCGGGTGGCAATCAGGGATGACGGTCAGGCAGTCACAGCAGGTGACCGGGACAGTCTCTGAGTGGACGGGCTGGAGGTCATGGCAAGTGACCGGGGCAGTCTCTGGAAGAACGGGCAGGAGGTCACGGCAAATGACCGGGGCAGTCTCTGGATGAATGGGCAGGGAGTTACGGCAAGTGACCGGGGCAGTCTCTGGATGAATGGGCAGGGAGTTACGGCAAGTGACCGGGGCAGTCTCTGGATGAACGGGCAGGGAGTTACGGCAAGTGACCGGGGCAGTCTCTGGGTAAAGGGTAGGTACGACCTGTGATGGCAGAGCCTCCGGGTAGGCTAGCAGGCAGATGGTAGATGTGTGCTCCCAGGTGAGCAAGCGAGAGTCTCTGTAATGGTAGGTGGTCACAGCACGTGACGGCGAAGCCTCCAGGTAGGCTAGCAGGCAGGTAACAGGTGGGCGCTCCCAGGTGAGCGGGCAGGAGTCTCTGGAAAGGCAGATGGTCACAGCACGTGACGGCGGAGCCTCCAGGTAGGCTAGCAGGCAGGTAACAGGTGTGCGCTCCCAGGTGAGCGGGCAGGAGTCTCTGGAAAGGCAGATGGTCACAGCACGTGACGGCGGAGCCTCCAGGTAGGCTAGCAGGCAGGTAACAGGTGTGCGCTCCCAGGTGAGCGGGCAAGCTGGTCCATAGACAGACTGACAGGAGTTGGAAGGCAGACCGTCAGACCTCAGGCTAGCAGGCAGGTGACTGGATATCAGGCAGGACAAAGGCAGCAAGCTGGCAGGTAACTGGCAGGTAACTGGCAACGGGACCTGAGGGCTGAAGCACAGGTGAGACACAGGTGCAAACAACATTGCTCGGGCACCTCCATTTTGGAGGAGGTGCCCTTTATATGGGAGGTCCTCCGGCAATTGGCCGGGGACTCCTTAGGACGGCGCGCGCGGTCCCTTTAAGAGAGGGGGAGCGCGCGCGCGCGCCCTAAGCACACTGCCGGGGAAGGAGCGCGCGCCGGAAGCAGCGGGGAGAGCAGCGCTGGAGGACGCCGCGCCAGGAGCGGGGAGGTGAGAGGGACGGCGTCTCTGCCTAGAACGGGGCAGAGACGCCGATGCTACAGTACCCCCCCCTTTTGGCCCCCTCTTTTTTAGGCCAGAAAGAAATTTTTCAAGGAGAAGCGGGGCGTTGATGTTCTCCCTGGGTTCCCAAGTTCTCTCCTCAGGACCAAACCCCTTCCAATCTACCAGAAAAAAGGTTTTTCCTCTTACCCTCTTGGAGGCCAGAATACTCTCTACCTCAAACATGTCATCAGCGGAAACCGGAGCAGGAGGGGCACCTGGATTTTTGGAAAAAGAGTTAAAGACAACGGGTTTGAGGAGAGATACGTGGAAGGAGTTGGGGATCCGTAGGGTGGCCGGGAGTTTTAATTTGTAGGCCACAGGGTTAATTTGCCTGAGGACTTCGAAGGGGCCGATGAATCGAGGACCCAACTTGTAGGAGGGTATTTTGAGCCGCACATGTTTGGATGAGAGCCAAACCTTGTCTCCCGGACGGAATTGGGGCGGATCCAGACTTCTCTCATCAGCATATCTCTTCATCCGCTCAGAGGAGAGAAGAAGAGCGGACCTGGTGCTCTCCCAAATAGTAGAAAATTCGCTGACAAGAGACTCCGCAGCAGGGTTGTCCACAGAAACGGGGACAGGAAGTGGAATCCGGGGATGTTGGCCACCAACTATAAAGAACGGGGATTTGGAAGAGGACTCGCTCTCATGGTTGTTATAAGAGAACTCGGCCCACGGTAGAAGATCCACCCAGTCCGAGTGGTGAGCATCCACGAAGTGCCGGAGGTAGCTGGACAAGATCTGATTGATCCGCTCCACTTGACCATTGGACTGAGGGTGGTAAGCGGAGGAGAAATCCAGGGTAATGTCCAGCAGCTTACAAGTGGCTCTCCAGAAACGAGAGGTGAACTGAACCCCACGATCCGACACGATGTGGAGGGGCAGACCATGGAGACGGAAGATGTGGCGGATAAAGTCTTTAGCCAACTCGGGTGCAGACGGAAGACCAGGCAGGGGAATGAAGTGGGCCATCTTAGAAAAACGGTCAGCGACAACCCAAATGACGGTACAACCGGCAGAAACTGGAAGGTCGGTGATAAAGTCCATAGCGATGTGTTGCCAAGGAGCAGCAGGTACGGGAAGGGGCAGGAGATGGCCGGCAGGTAGATGTCGGGGAACTTTGTTACGAGCACAGGATGAACAGGCCGCGACGAAGTCTACCACGTCCTTGCGTAGGGTAGGCCACCAGTAATGCCGGGCAATAAGTTGAAAGGTCTTTTTTTGGCCAGCATGGCCAGCTAGTTTAGAAGAATGTCCCCAGCGAAGAACTCTCTCCCGATCTGGCACAGCTATGAACGTCTTACCGGGTGGAAGACGAGTTAGATCCAAGGGAGCCACATTCATCACCTTGGAGGAGTCGATGATGTGCGTAGGTTCCTCCTCTTGATCGGAGGACAGGAAAGACCGAGACAAGGCATCAGCTTTGACGTTCTTGTCCGCCGGACGGAAATGAAGAGTGAAGTCGAAGCGGGCAAAAAAAAAACGACCACCGGGCCTGGCGAGGATTGAGCCTCTGGGCATTTTGGAGATATGCCAGGTTTTTGTGATCCGTGTAGATAATTACCGGGTAGAGAGCCCCTTCAAGCAGATAGCGCCACTCTCCTAGTGCCAATTTGATGGCTAGCAATTCCCGGTCTCCAATGGAGTAGTTGCGCTCCGATGAGGAGAAGATTTTGGAGAAGAAGCCGCACGTTACCATTCTCCCGGTAGAAGACTTCTGGGTGAGCACCGCTCCGGCTCCGGAGGAGGAAGCATCAACCTCCAGGTAGAATTGTTTATTACAGTCCGGACGGTGCAGGACGGGAGCAGAGGCGAAGGCTTTCTTTAGGGAAAGGAAGGCCTCCTCGGCTTCAGGCGACCATATCCTGGGGTTAGCCCCCTTACGGGTAAGTGCAGATATGGGAGCAGTCCGAGACGAGAAGTGTGGGATGAAAAGACGATAATAATTAGCGAAGCCCAGGAATCGCTGTATCGCCTTCAAACCTTCAGGACGAGGCCATTTTAGAACGGAAGAGAGCTTCTCGGGATCCATTTGCAGACCTGTTTGGGAGATGACATAGCCCAAGAACGGAAGGGAGGTCTGATCGAAGAGGCACTTCTCGTATTTGGCGTAAAGGTGGTTCTGCCGAAGCCTAAGCAGGACCTGACGAACATCCCTCCGGTGTGTGGGGAGATCCGGAGAGAAGACCAAGATATCGTCCAGGTATACCACTACGCAGGAGTACAGGAGGTCACGGAAGAGGTCATTGACTAGTTCCTGAAAGACCGCGGGAGCATTACAGAGACCGAAGGGCATCACAAGGTACTCGTAGTGACCGTCCCGGGTATTGAATGCCGTCTTCCACTCGTCTCCTTGACGGATACGGACCAGATTATACGCTCCTCGAAGATCCAGATTGGAGAAGATCCTGGCGCCCTTGAGCCGGTCAAACAATTCGGAGATGAGTGGCAGGGGATATTTGTTTTTTACCGTAATGCGATTGAGTCCTCTGTAGTCAATACAGGGACGTAGCGAGCCGTCTTTCTTTTTGACAAAGAAGAATCCGGCTCCAGCCGGGGAGGTAGATTTTCGGATAAATCCCCTAGCCAGATTCTCTTCAATGTACTCAGACATGGCTCGGGTCTCGGCTGCAGATAACGGGTAGATACGCCCACGGGGAGGAGTGGTGCCAGGTACCAGGTCGATCGGGCAATCGTATGGCCTGTGGGGCGGCAACGTCTCAGCTTCCTTCTTACCGAAGACGTCCGCATAGGGCCAGTAGGGAGCCGGGAGACCAGGTAAGTTAGCTGGAGTAGGCTGAGGGCGAAGTGGACGGACCGGAACCAGGCAGGTCCTATGGCAGTCAGGACCCCATCGGAGTACTTCACCGGACCGCCAGTTCAATACGGGTTCATGTGTCTGGAGCCAAGGTAGACCTAGCAACAAGGAGTGAGAAAGTCCGGACAGCACATGGAATGAGATCTCCTCAGAGTGCAGCATTCCCACCTGTAGGGTTATAGGTTCGGTGACGAGCAGGATGGTCTCCGAGAGAAGTCTTCCATCCACGGAAGCAACTGACAATGGCTCCGCCAGGGACTTGGTGGGAATATGGTATCTCTCTACCAGAGACTGGGCGATGAGGTTTCCAGCAGCTCCAGAATCCAGATGGGCGAGTTCGAAGAGACGGTTTTCTCCCCAAGCAATAGAGACCGGTAAGGTCAGAGACGGAGAGGACTTACTTTTGTCTAGGACGACCTCTCCGAGTGGTCCTAGACACTGGCGTTTCCCGGCTTTTCCGGGCAGGAACGGATGAAGTGCTTCTTACTGCCACAATAGAAACAGCTTCCCTCGGCTCGGCGAGATTCTTGGCGAGAACCGACCATCTTGGTCTGGTCGACCTGCATAGGCTCAGGAGAGACGGAGGGAGTGACGGGTTGCTGAAAAGTAGGAGCTAGGCGTGGAAACCTCCTCTCACGGGTGACCTCTTTGGCACGCTCCTGGAACCGCAGGTCAATCCGGGTGGCAAGAGCTATCAGGTCATCGAGGGTGGTAGGAATGTCCCGACCGGCAAGTTCATCTTTAATACGGCCGGACAGACCCTCCCAGAAGACTGAAACCAGAGCGTCATTATCCCAGGCCAGCTCCGAGGCAAGGGTACGGAACCGTATGGCATATTGGCCCACGGTGAAGCTTCCCTGACGGAGGCGTAGCAGTGACGATGCGGATGAGGTCTTCCGTCCGGGTTCGTCGAAGACTTTCCGGAAGGCCGTGAGAAAGGCAGGCAAGTTGGACACCAGGGGGTCTCCTCTCTCCCATAGAGGATTTAGCCAGGCCAGAGCCTCTCCGGTGAGATGGGACATGATGAAGGCAATTTTGGCCCGGTCGGAGTTAAACTGGTGGGACAGGAGTTCAAAGTGCAGGGTGCACTGATTTATGAAGCCCCGAGCCTGAGCGGAGTCGCCTCCGAAGCGAGGAGGTGCAGAAAGCCGGGGTCCGGGGTAGGATACCATAGTGTTGGTGGACAGCGGAGCTGTCGGATTGCGAATCATGGCGCTGGTGGAGGTTGCTGGCGGAGCAGTCAGAGTGTCCAGGCGAGAATTGACATTCCGCAGGTGACCCAGGATGGACTCCTGTTGGGACCTCTGGCGGGACAGTTCATGACACAGGTCAGAGAGCGAGGGAGCTTGGGTGCCACCGGGTTCCATGGCCCGAGCAAACTGTAACGGGTCTGGGAGGCGGAACCTCTGAGCTACTATACAAGGGGGCGGTCCTTGTAAGGGAGCGGGTGGCAATCAGGGATGACGGGCAGGCAGTCACAGCAGGTGACCGGGACAGTCTCTGAGTGGACGGGCTGGAGGTCACGGCAAGTGACCGGGGCAGTCTCTGGAAGAACGGGCAGGAGGTCACGGCAAGTGACCGGGGCAGTCTCTGGAAGAACGGGCAGGGAGTTACGGCAAGTGACCGGGGCAGTCTCTGGATGAACGGGCAGGGAGTTACGGCAAGTGACCGGGGCAGTCTCTGGGTAAAGGGTAGGTACGACCTGTGATGGCAGAGCCTCCGGGTAGGCTAGCAGGCAGATGGTAGATGTGTGCTCCCAGGTGAGCAAGCGAGAGTCTCTGGAATGGTAGGTGGTCACAGCACGTGACGGCGAAGCCTCCAGGTAGGCTAGCAGGCAGGTAACAGGTGGGCGCTCCCAGGTGAGCGGGCAGGAGTCTCTGGAAAGGCAGATGGTCACAGCACGTGACGGCGGAGCCTCCAGGTAGGCTAGCAGGCAGGTAACAGGTGTGCACTCCCAGGTGAGCGGGCAAGCTGGTCCATAGACAGACTGACAGGAGTTGGAAGGCAGACCGTCGGACCTCAGGCTAGCAGGCAGGTGACTGGATATCAGGCAGGACAAAGGCAGCAAGCTGGCAGGAATCTGGCAGGTAACTGGCAACGGGACCTGAGGGCTGAAGCACAGGTGAGACACAGGTGCAAACATTGCTCGGGCACCTCCATTTTGGAGGAGGTGCCCTTTATATGGGAGGTCCTCCGGCAATTGGCCGGGGACTCCTTAGGACGGCGCGCGCGGTCCCTTTAAGAGAGGGGGAGCGCGCGCGCGCCCTAAGCACACTGCCGGGGAAGGAGCGCGCGCCGGAAGCAGCGGGGAGAGCAGCGCTGGAGGACGCCGCGCCAGGAGCGGGGAGGTGAGAGGGATGGCGTCTCTGTCTAGAACGGGGCAGAGACGCCGATGCTACACTTGTGACTGAGCCTCCGGGCTTCTATGGCCAGAGGACCTGATATCCCCTGCCGGCTGGTTTCTGCTGCTGGATATATAAGTCCTCACAGCCTCGGACTCCTGTGTCCGGTTCCTATTGTCCTCTGCCAGGGCGAGCTCTGCTCAGCTTCCAGCCCCTGGTCTTTAGCTCCTAGCTCCTACAGAGCTCCTTGCTGTTACTTTCCCTTGCTCTCACTCTGACTCTGACTGTTCTCTGACTCACTCAACACCGCCCCAGATCCAGTTTATAAGGGCAGAATTCTCCCCTCCCAGGACTGGGGCAGGAGGATGTTGCATGTTTAAGGGATCCTGACCAGGAAACCTCCCACTTGCTCTCCGACGTAATATCTCTATTACTGTGGTGACCAGACCCCTGGGGTGCCACACATGGCTCTTGTAAGGGGCAATGCAGTTCCTCATAATTTTTGGAAAGCCTTCCATTCACTACTTAGGCCAACAGTGCACAGGAGACCCAGTTGCTATAAATGGAAAAAAAGGTTTAGTTAACGCCCTCTGACCTCCATGTCATTTCCAAGGGGCATTGGAGTGCCTCGAAATTTTTGGTAGGCATTGCACTCACTGTATGCCCTATAACTGTGTAGCCGAACCGCTCCTTTTGTTACAGAAACATATCCTACAAGACATCTGGTTGACTGGCCTGATATTGATGTGAATGGTCCTTGTTCCTCCTGCTCTTTCTCCTTTGCCACTACCTCATCCATCATTTATCACCTGAAGCTTTGTTTTAACGGGAGTCATAGAACTTTGATAGTTGCAGGAAAACATCCAGCAATCCTCGGAGGAGGTAGGATATGCGCCAAAACGCTGACCACCTCAGGCCTAGCTGCTACTACATACATGCGCTTGCATTACAACAAAACAAAGCAGATGCTAACTTCTATCATCCTCATCATGCTCCTCACTTTGGCACTCTCAACTCCCCTGATGGAGAAGCCAGGGCCCACCAGAGGAGTCTGATAGTCCGGTGGGCTCGGCCAGTGCTGCCCTAAAGCAGGCCAGGCTAAGAAAAGTGTGGGAAAGGTTACCGGGACAAATAGGGGTGGCTGGGGACCGAGTATGGACATCCGGCCACCCCGTGGAGGCTGGGGAGCAAGCGGGGACACCCAGGCGGCTGGGGACTGAGTATGGATACCAGGCCGTCGACACAGCCATGGCGTGGTGGCCAGATTCCGCCTCCACATGACTAAAAGGCCCAATTTAAAGTGCAAGCAAGCAAGCAGTATGGTATTGCAGCCTGGGGGTGGGTGGGTGGCAGGCTGCATACTTGCGCTTGCATTGCAAGGAATGGGAGAGGTACAATTGAACACTGCCCTGGGACAAGGACTTGAATGGGGATAGTTGCAAGTCTGCAACGACAGGTGCAAGGTGGGAGGCATTTTTGCATGTACCATGAACAGGGGTTTGGCATGCACACACTACAGCGGAATAGGCTCTCCTTCCCACTAAATGCACTGGGGAGGGCACAGGTAATGTTTTGGTATACGCGCTTAATCTTATGTATAAGGCACACCAGGACAAATAGGGGCGGCTGGGGACTGAGTATGGATACCTCGCTGCCGAAGCAGCCATGAGGTAGTGGCCAGCTTCGGGCCTCCTCCAAACTAAAAGGCCCCATTTCAAGTGCAAACTAGCAGTATGGAATTGCAGTCTGGGGGTGGGTGGGTGGCAGGCTGCACACTTACACTTGCATTAAAAGAAAACATAGCAGATGCTAACTTCTGTCAGCATCATCATGCTCCTCACCTTGGCACTCTCAACTCCACCGATGGAGAAGTCAGGGCCCACCGGAGGAGTCTGGTTCTCTGGTGGGCTCGTCCAATGCTGCCTAAAGCAGGCCGGGCTAAGAAAAGTGTGTGGGGGGATGTTCCAAGGAGAAATAGGGGCGGCTGGGGACCGTTTATGGACACCCGGCTGCCTCCAGGCGGCTGGGGACCATGTGTGGACACCCGGCCGTGGGATGGCTGGGGACAGAGTAGGGACACCTGGCTGCCGGTCGGCTGGGGACTGGGTATGGATTCCAGGCTGCCAACACAGCCATGATGTGGTGGCCAGATTCCGCCTCCACATGCCTAAAAGGCCCAATTTCAAGTTCAAGCAAGCAAGCAGTATGGTATTGCAGCCTTGGGGTGGGTGGGTGGCAGGCTGCATACTTGCGCTTGTATTGCAAGGAATGGGGGAGGTACAATTGAACACTGCCCTGGGACTAGAACTTGCATGGGGATAGTTGCAAGTCTGCATCTTCTGATGCGGCAAGGATCACTTATGATGGGCACACTTTTAGACAGTGACCTGGGAGTCAGAGATGCTTCCAGGGGTCTTCCCCATGCTGTTCCCATGTCTTTTCAGCATTTTATGCATGTGTCACACAGCACATGGCCAGTTAAGGTTGTAAAATGTTAAAATGACATTTCCCGGTGAATGCATTTGTCATAGTTGAATACAAAAATGCAAAAACGCATAAAAAATGCTACTTGTGAACATAGCCGAAGGTGTGGAGGAGTATTTTTGTTTTTGGTCATTTATTTTAACTTATACACAAGTCTTTTCCCTGGAAAGGATGTTCCTTAACATATTTCACAGGAAAAAGTTTCACTTTCGTTTTTGAACGTTTTATTGTGAGCCCGTAAAAGTGGCTTAATACCTCTGACCACGTTGTTGACAGCAGTGACCTGGGGGTCAGAAATGCTTCCTGGGGTGATCCCCATGCTGTCCCCATGTCATTTGAGCACTGTTACTATCGTTTTGGGCACTTGTTAGGCTTTTAAAAGACTGCCAGGGGTGCCACCGCAAAAATGCTCGAGTCTCCCATAGACTAACATTGGGCTCATTGCTCGGGTCGAGCACCCGAGTATCACGGCGAGCTCGGCCCGAGCTTCGAGCATCCGAGCATTTTAGTGCTCGCTCAACACTAGTTGGAACCAAAGATCTCAAATTTGGACTCATCAGACCAAAGCACAGATTTCCACTGGTCTAATGTCCATTCCTTGTGTTCTTTAGCCCAAACAAGTCTCTTCTGCTTGTTGCCTGTCCTTAGCAGTGGTTTCCTAGCAGCTACTTTACCATGAAGGCCTGCTGCACAAAGTCTCCTCTTAACAGTTGTTGAAGAGATGTGTCTGCTGCTAGAACTCTGTGTGACATTGACCTGGTCTCTAATCTGAGCTGATGCTAACCTGCAATTTCTGAGGCTGGTGACTCGGATAAACTTATCCTCAGAAGCAGAGGTGACTCTTGGTCTTCCTTTCCTGGGGCGGTCCTCATGTGAGACAGTTTCTTTGTAGCGCTTGATGGTTATTGCAACTGCACTTGGGGACACTTTCAAAGTTTGGCCAATTTTTCGGACTGACTGACCTTCATTTCTTAAAGTAATGATGGCCACTCGTTTTTCTTTACTTAGAATTTGTATTATGGCAAGAAAAAAGCAGCTAACAGTCTATTCAGTAGGACTATCAGCTGTGTATCCACCAGACTTCTGCACAACACAACTGATGATGGTCCCAACCCCATTTATAAGGCAAGAAATCCCACTTATTAAACCTGACCGGGCACACCTGTGAAGTGAAAACCATTTCCGGTGACTACCTCTTGAAGCTCTTCAAGAGAATGCCAAGAGTGTGCAAAGCCGTCATCAAAGCAAAAGGTGGCTACTTTGAAGAACCTAGAATATAAGACATATTTTTAGTTGTTTCACACTTTTTTGTTAAGTATATAATTCCACATGTGTTAATTCATAGTTTTGATGCCTTCAGTGTGAATGTACGATTTTCATAGTCATGAAAATACAGAAAAATCTTTAAATGAGAAGGTGTGTCCAAACTTTTGGTCTGTACTGTATATACCCATGGACATACAGATTAAATGCACATAATCAACATTATACTAACAGTATGTTGGGAATACCACTTTAATGTATTCAGTACCAAAAACTGACACCTATGTTACCATGCAACCAATGATTAGTAGCATGAAAACAGTACCTCATTTCTAAATCTGTGCTCTAATGAGGGATTCTATTCAGAGGGTTAAATAATTCTGAGACTCCAGTAATCATTAAAACTGACATGTTGGAATCCAGTCTATTTATAATAAGTTTTGGAGGCAGATTTTCATGCAGATCAGTGTCTGGCCCAGAGCCTGGAACAGCTCATTTACATGTGAAAATAACTTTGATTTCTCTGAAATAAGATATCAGATCACAGATATCAAGGTATCATCTTATTCAGCTTCCTATGACCTATATGCACATATAGACAGCTTAGTAGGGTTTAGCCTACTGACGCATTCTCTTTACAATAATAATAACATATGAGGAAGTTGAGAATAGTTTCTTTACTTACAGATTATCTGTGGGTGTAAATGGACAATGTGCACAAATGTACTCCATACATAGGCATCCATTAAAAATTGCTTACTTTCGAAATATATTTTTTTATATCGTATCCTTTTAGTATTATCTGCCACTGTATTCTTATGTAGTATACAGTATATTATACTATAGCATACATTGTAGGCATTTATCGGGACAATCCTTTCACTATTTACCTGTATTGCACACCGCAAATGCAGTAAAAATACTTCCCTGGAGGGCTAAACAATAAATTATACGCTTTGAACAGCCATCTATGGGAACCATTGATGTCTATCCAACTCAGATGAAGAATTTTTGCACCTGAGAAACTATTAACATATGATTTGTTTGTATTCTTTGGGATGAAAAGTCAAAAATCTTACAAAACTAAATTAATTTTCAAAACTTCTAACTCCAGAAAACAGAAACTGCAAGAATGTAAGCTTGCACATTGATGTCAAAGATCAAGCAGACTATAAATTGGGGATGTAGAGTAGCGAAGCAATAAAAAAGGGCATGAACAAAGGATTTAATAAAATATATGTTTACTGCTCTTTGAACTCCAACTCCAGGAAACCAAAACTGTCAACTGTATTGCACAATGACAATTTGATATCTGATCGATTCTGTCATGTGCTACCGGTAAACCTACTGTAGATAATATTTATTATAGAATATTTTCAATGGTGCTCTTACGGAGTTATTGTGGTAGACACTAGTGTAGGGTCACTATATCTGGCTCTTTTAGAACATTTTGGAGTATCTGGTTTTATGAAGATCATAAATGTAAAATGACATTTCAGTATATAGAGAAATCATATGATAATAAAAAATTGTTGTAATTAATAGACTAGAAAAACATATTTTAACCCAACGTTAAATCATTACTGAAACAGGAGTATTATAAATAAGGATATGGCTAAATTGGATGAAACACAAAGTATCAATGCCACAATAGTCAAATATTCATCTTATTTTAAATGTCACCCCAATAGTATATAAGAGATTTTCTATCTATTGTACTTTCCCCAGTGACAGATTTAATGATTTAGTAATAGAAAAATTTTGTCACAAGTCATATAATGACAACTTCACTTAGTTATAATACATCTAAATTGGAACATGACAGAGAAAAATAGTCTAAACAATCACAGGAATCAGAGGCGTAGCTAAGGGATCACATGGAGGAGGAGGATATATGAGTGGTCCCTTAATCAGGTAAACATGTTTACAACTAATGTGGTATAGGGGTACCTCAGTGGACAGCAATACTGTTACTGAAATAGAATCACTATACAAAGACCATTTGTAACAGAAGCCTTGATATATTGCCTTATCTGATAACAAGGTTTCAATGCGTTCCAACATGCTTTCTGCTATTTTGACATGAAGAATAGCACTGTATACACTAATGCAGATATGAACATAGCCTAACATTGCACAATCAGGGCATAGTAACTGATATATTAATTAAGGCAACGTTCACGCATTCAGTATTTGGTGAGTATTTTACATCAGTATTTCTAAGCCAAAACCAGGAGTGGCTTATAAATACAGAAGTGATGACATGTTTCTATTATACTTTTCCTCTTACTGTTCCACTCCTCATTGTGGCTTACATATACTGATATAAAGTACTGAACGTGCAAATGTGGCCTAAAGGGGGTTTCTGGCTAAAAAGAAACATCTGCAGAAGTGTGTGAAGTGCACACTTACAAAACCACTGTATTCCCCTGTATGCTAGTGGACCGTAAGTATATGATTGCAATCACATGCCATCTAGATTCTGGGAATACAGGGGAATAGTGAAGGTGAGCACACCGCACACTTTCATGATTCGGATGTCTGCAGTCAGAGTGACTACAGACTTTCCTTCTCAGCACAAAAAACCCTGTAACATGAATTCTTTTAGCTCACAATCTTTGAGATTTTCTGCGGCATGAAAATTGTTTTTTCTTTCCCATTGAGGGCTTTGTGAATTTTGCTATCAGCTCTTTGATGTCTGTGCATCCCTTTGCTCTCCATTGCATTTGTTTCGATGGTTTGCCTATAAAGCATCTGACTTTACCACAATGTACAAATCCATACGTTGCATTGACTTAAGAAGGTCATCTGAAATGTTTTGAAGTATAAACATTAGAGATGTTCAAATCTTTTGAATCTTAAATTCACCAGGCTCGTCAAATGTTTTTTTATCAAACTCGATTTGTGGCAAATAAATTCATTGTGACTGTTAGGGGGAGCGGTTGCAGACAACTTTATTTAATGGAACGCAACCGACCCCGGGGTCCGCGATGCAGCCTAGAGGACTGCTGCCGAACACTTCCCGGGTGGAAAGGCAAACGACAACTAAAAGATAAACCCTTCCGTGTTAACTACACACCGGACAGGGTATAGCGGTACGCTCTATCTCCGCTTACTGCACGGAGGAGAGAGCGACCGGCGACGCACCTAACAAATATGTTAGCCCTTCGTGTTAACGCACACGGAAGGGTAAGACGGTATGCACAATCTCCAAGAACCGCAGGGAGACGTGCGTCCGTGGGAACAGCTGTAGCCCTGTCTTTGATACAGGCGCCAAGCTATGGGGATTGGCGCTATAGCGGTTCACACAATCTCCAAGAACCACAGGGAGACATGTGAATGGACTATGAGCTGTAGCCCTGTCTTCGGTACAGGCGCTACGCTATAGGAGACGGAGCTAGCGTGCGGGTGATTCCCGCCGGGTATTCGAGCACTCAGCCGGCGTGCTACCGGACTGAGCAAATCCGCTCTATTTAGCTCACAGGCGGCTCGGGGTGTAAGGCGAACCCCCTGGTTAGAGCCAGTCAGCGAGGAGAAGCTACCGGCCTACTAAAGCTATGGCTTGCCTAGCTAAAGCTATGGCTCTTTGAGCCCGGAGTAAGCGTGCACACCACAAACAGCTAGCTCAAATGATCTGAGCGCGCCGCCATGTTTGTGGGCGGGCCTTTTAAAGATTAAGCCCTGCCCCACTGTCGCACCATTGGTGACGACACCCGTGACCAATCAGGCGGTGCCAGTTCACCGGGTCAGGTGGGTGCCAACCCACCAATCATGATTCGCCAGGTCACGGACATGCTCAGTGCGGCAAATCCTGGACTTAGATTCTGCAAGCCCTGTCTCCCTCTGTAACCCAGGCTTAACATTGCTAGGCACAACTACCTGGGAGACAAACAGTGCTTGCGGACCAGCTAGGTGTTGGGGCTGATGGTGATTCTGAGCAACATCAGCCCTGGCTGGACTGAAATGGGAGACCACAGAAGGTCCTAGACCCATTTCAAATCCAGCACCAGACCGATGCCTAACAGTGACTTGCAGGTACTCCAATGACCTTGTAAAAATGTATGTAACAGTTTGAGGACTCCTGAGACTGTATTCAACTGTTTTCAATCTCTTATTAAGACACAGGTCTTATTTATGTCAAAATTACTTCACCATAGAAGTGGATGTTATCCTGGTAGTAAGGAACAGTCCATTTAATAACACAGTGCACTGACAGACTGTTTAAGTTTTTTTTTTATTAAAAAAATGTTTAAAAAGTACCTCTCTTTGTACTTTGTAATTTATGCAGACCTCTCTGTGCAGAAAACAGACTCAAACTGTCGGTGTCCCTGTTAGTGGTAACATCATTCTGTTGTGACTGAGACGAGTTATGTGTCATATATTTCATAACAATCTCATCTTTGTTCCTACCAATATGCTTACTAAAGGCAAGAAAGGTCAATTGTGACCTGCATTTGGAATTACTTCCCACATAGCTGGTGCCAGTGGTGGTGGTGGTGCTTCTGCTATTGGCTTCCACATTCTTAGCTGCTGTATTTTTTTTTTCTTTTACACTGCCCCGATCATTGCCATTACACTTATTCCTTTACGCAGCATTTTGTACAACACAAGAATTAGATTTTAACAATCTTTCCATCACTAATAATGTAACCCTTGCCAAAAAGGACGTAGGTAGGTACAGAATGTAAGATTGTCAGCAGGCCACTGTATAGGTGTGCTGTGTATGGTGGTCAAATTGGACTAGTAAAACAGATGTGCAAAAACAGACTTGCACATTTAATGTCTTACGGATGTAGAGTATGTCTGATATAAAATAAAAAAAATGTCTGTGGCACACACACTTTATGAGTTAGACAGTCACAGTTAAAAGCTGAGATTTTGGTGAATTTTGTTTTGCACTTTTAAAAGACAATTATTCCCCAACTTCACAGAAATGATTGCACAAGAAATGCCAAAAGTAACTTGTGGCAAGTAAGCATGCTGTCTGACACTGAATACAGATTTTTTTTCCTGCAAAAACTATTGGGCTGTCTTGCTTTTGCTTTCTAGTGCATTATAGGGTTATTGTCTCATGAGCAGCTCAAGTCACAACTATACAGCCTTTTTACTTCCTGGTTTATAGCAGGGCAGGCACTCTTCCTTGAGTGACAGTTCTGCTGAATAGCAGAGCTGTAGTCTTTAGTAGAACTATAAAGCTCAGCAAATGTTTCGTGATTTGTGATTTGTTCAGTGATTTGTTTTGGAGTGTACACTGCGATCACTATATTTACACATAATAACAAGGTAATTGAGTAATCATAAGGCTCAGTGAGAGCTGTGATTAAGAAACCATCTTTGAAGCTGCCAATGGTGGTGACTATTGTTTTTGTAAAATATTTTACAGCAGCTTACCAGGAGCTGAGAAGGAGGAGAGGGATGTGAACAGCTAACTGCTATATAAAAATCAATTGCCTGGAGATTGTTTAGAGGGTCGCGGTGTCCAGCCTGCACGGTGGAAGAGGGTTCCTGGAAGACCAATTATGCTTCATAGATTCTTTTGTAACCCAACTGTAACATTGTGAGTGGGAAAATATGTGGTAAAACACACAACATTTAGATGTTAAAATACAATGCAAATAAAAAAATACATTATAAAACAATAGAGTATATCCAGGACTTTATAATAAAACAAAAAATGTACCTAAGCACTAACAGGCAGGTAACTGCAACTTACCGGCCTGTTGTGCACGGTGCTGTTCTTCAGCCCGGAAATACTCGACAAGCGCCGAGCATCTCGAGCAGTGAGATGCTAGGGCGAGTACCGAGCTGTGGCGAGCACGCTCACTCATCACTAGTAGTTAGGTAATGGTCTGACGTCAAAATACCTGGAAGATAACAGATCAAAAGAAAGAGGTTAAACAGATGGATGGTCAGAATGAGGTCCAAGGTCAGGCAACGAAAGATCAACAAACAGAACACAAGGCACAGAGCGACAAACCACACTTAGCTGAATGTATGTCTGGCAGAGATCTGGGACTAACAGCCTAGTTAAGTAACCGAGCAATCACCTGGGACAATGATCACCTGGAGACAGCCAGCACCAAGATTGGGCCCAGTCATGTGCAGGGTCCTACCAAGATAATTTACACTATTCAAGGCACCAAAATTCAGTAAAAATGCTTTTTATGGTTATTACCGAAGCTCATGAATTTTTGTCTCACAAAAATCTTCTCCTTTTATGCCCATCCCTGTGCAGGGTCCTGCGATGGAAATTCTCCCCAGTCAATACACAAAAAATATTGATCTTTGCCAAAAATGAGAATGATGCTAAAGAAAATTGCAGTTATGGAAACCCATACATTTTTTGTTTAAAAAAAGTTTGCCTTTTGTGTCCAGCTCTGTGCAGGCAACTAATTCTGTGCAGGGTACTACTGGGAAAATTCACATCAAAATTCACCCGAAAAACTCATTATATACAGGTTTTGCTGCAGATTTGTGATGCAAAAAAAACCATGAGGTATGAACATAGCCTTACTTTCCTATGGGTGAAAAAACGCTGAAAGAAGTGACATGCTTTATTTTCCAAAAAAACATTCAAGGCACAAAATCCTGAACAAACAAAAAAAACAGGATGTGTGAACTAAGAATTCTGGAATCTCATAGACTTTGCTGGTACTGCAAAAGGCAGCAGAAAATTTGCATAAAAAAGCATCAAAAAACGCTGATATGTGAACATAGCCTAATGGGTGAAGAAAAAAACGCTGAAAAAATGCATCAAAATTTGTATCAGCTTTTTTTCAGCGTTTTTGATGCCAAAATAGAATGGGGTTCTTTTTTTCCACAGAACTTTATGTACATGCATAAAAAGAGACAGAAGGACAGAGAAAAAAAATGCTGAAAAAGTACACCAAAACGCATCAAAAGAGCACCAAAACTGCAAGAAAAATCCTGAACAAAATGCCCTTGAAGATCAGGTTTTGCAGATTTGTGAAGCAAAAAAACTCATGATGTATGAACATAGCCTTAATCAATTCTTTCTGTGCAGCGAGAGTTCCAAAGACAGTATGAAAGTGTCTCACCATTCTGTCGTGGTATCTATAATTTAAGAACACAGGATGCTTGTGTAAATGTAAAAGCCCCGGACAACCAAGTGTTACAGGCGGAGCAGTGGAGAGGGTTCGAGAGACCTTTGCACGTAGACCACAGAAAGCAACAAGTCACACAAGTGTGAACTTGGCATTCCTCAGTAAACCGGAAGATTCTATGATGACGATTGCACCAAAAACCATACCATATACAGCTATTGCAACATTTACGGCCAGCTGACCATGGCATCAGATACGAATTCTGTGCACTTTTACAGGCAACAATGGAAGATGACGAATTTGCTTCCTGGCTAGTGTTCAGTGACGAGGCAACCTTCCACTTAAGCGGAAAGGTGAACTGTCACAATTTTCGAATATAAGGAATGGAAAATCCCAATGCCACTGTGGAAATCAAAAGTTATTCCACAACTGACAATTGATTCCAGAAACGGTATTTTCCAGCAAGATGCAGCTCCAACCCACTGGCATTCAGAGGTTCATTACTATCTCAACGAGGAACTCCCAAATGGTGGATGGGGCGATGAACTGGTGTTGACCTGGCACTCTTCAGATGGTCTACCCAGTCTCCCGATCTGACAGTGTGTGACTTCTTCCTTTGGGGGTACATGAAAGACATTGTTTACGTGCCGCCTTTGCTAGCAACACTGGATGATCTCCGAGACCGCATTACCGCTGCTCTAATGACCATCGACCGGCACATACTGCATGTTTGGGTAGAGCTGGATTACCACATAGATACAGTCATATGAAAAAGTTTGGGCACCCCTATTAATCTTAAGCTTAATGTTTTATAAAAATTGGTGTTTTTGCAACAGCTATTTCAGTTTGATATATGTAATAACTGTTGGATACAGTAATGTTTCTGCCTTGAAATGAGGTTTATTGTACTAACAGAAAATGTGCAATCTGCATTCAAACAAAATTTGACAGGTGCATAAGTATGGGCACCTCACCAGAAAAGTGACATTAATATTTAGTAGATCCTCCTTTTGCAAAAATAACAGCCTCTAGTCACTTCCTGTAGCTTTTAATGAGTTCCTGGATCCTGGATGAAGGTATTTTTGACCATTCCTCTTTACAAAACAATTCCAGTTCAGTTAAGTTTGATGGTCGCCGAGCATGGACAGCCTCTTCAAATGATCCCACAGATGTTCAATGATATTCAGGTCTGGGGACTGGGATGGCCATTCCAGAACATTGTAATTGTTCCTCTGCATGAATGCCTGAGTAGATTTGGAGCGGTGTTTTGGATCATTGTCTTGCTGAAAGATCCATCCACTGCGTAACTTCAACTTTATCACTGATTCTTGAACACTATTGCCAAGAAACTGCTGATACTGAGTGGAATCCATGTGTCCCTCAACTTTAACAAGATTCCCAGTGCCGGCATTGACCACACAGCCCCAAAGCATGATGGAACCTCCACCAAATTTTACTGTGGGTAGCAAGTGTTTTTCTTGGAATGCTGTGTTTTTTTGCCACCATGCATAACGCCTTTTTGTATGACCAAACAACTCAATCTTGGTTTCATCAGTCCACAGGACCTTCTTCCAAAAAGAAATAGGCTTCTTCAAATGTGCTTTTGCATACCTCAGCCGACTCTGTTTGTGCGTACTTGCAGAAACGGCTTCTTTCGCATCACTCTCCCATACAGCTTCTCCTTGTGCAAAGTGCGTTGTATAGTTGACCGATGCACAGTGACACCATCTGCAGCAAGTTGATGCTGCAGCTCTCTGGAGGTGGTCTGAGGATTGTCCTTGACTGATCTCACCATTCTTCTTCTCTGCCTTTCTGATGTTTTTCTTGTCCTGACACTTCTGGCCTTAACAAGAACTGTCCCTATGTTCTTCCATTTCCTTACTATGTTCCTCACAGTGGAAACTGACAGGTTAAATCTCTGAGACAGCTTTTTGTATCCTTCCCCTGAACAACTATGTTGAATAATCTTTGTTTTCAGATCATTTGACAGTTGTTTTGAGGAGCCCATGATGCCACTCTTCAGAGGAGATTCAAACAGGAGAATAACTTGCAAGTGGCCACTTTAAGTAGCTTTTCTCATGATTGCATACACCTGGCTATAAAGTTCAAAGCTCAATGAGGTTACAAAACCAAAAAAAGTGCTTTAGTAAGTCAGTAAAAAGTAGGCAGGAGTATTTAAAACAAGAAAATGATAAGGGTGCCCATACTTATGCACCGGTCAAATTTTGTTTGAATGCAGATTGCACATTTTCTGTTAGTACAATAAACCTAATTTCAAGGCAGAAACATTACTGTATCCAACAGTTATTACATATATCAAACTGAAATAGCTGTTGCAAAAACACCAATTTTTATAAAACATTAAGCTTAAGATTAATAGGGGTGCCCAAACTTTTTCATATGACTGTATGTGTTACGTGACAAAATGGGGACACAGAACATTTGTAAACATTATGTGATCAACTTGGAGAGTTTATGTTCATGTGCCATTCACTAATGTGCATGTTATACATTTTGAAATATACCTCTTTGAAACCTGCTGAATCTTTTATAATCACCCTGTACTTTCACCCTAATAAAAGTGATTGCACAAAAAAATGCATAAACTCAGAATATTCGTGGCCCAAAATTTTGATTTGCTGCTTTAGCTTTTATAATGGTAATTTGTATTACCTCTAGATTATTATAAAGAGTGATCAAATGAATTACAAAAAAAGAGTAAAGTCATTCCATGGTATGAAAATTAACTTAATTATAAAACTTTCATTTCCACTGAATTTCAGCTATGCCACACAATTACCTGCTTACGTAATTTCAGTGATATTATCGTTAACTCAGGAAAAATATTAACAAGGACAACGTTACTGATATCACTCTGTCATGCTGATTGAGGTCTAAGGGGTAACATTTCTCCTTGTGTAGAATGCGATGTCGACCCTGGCATGCTAATGTTAGGAGGCGTATTCACCGTGCAATGCTCCTCTGGGAAATTTAATATGCAAATTACATAAGCCTCCTTACATTGGCATGCTAAGGTCATCATGTCACTTTCCACAAGGAGAAAGGTTAGCCCTTAGACCTCAGTCTAGAGCCTCTCACCTTGCCAAATCAGGTCTCATGCTTTGCAGTGACGAGGACCCCAAAACACTGTGTCTGCAAATTGAGATTCTGATTAGGCTTTTATCCTAAGTCATATTGCAAGGGTCGATAGTGACTTGTAGAATTGTTGCTTCCAACAGATGGCGCTATAGAGTTCTAGTCCTTTTTCTCTCTGAAGAGGCAATTTGCATATTTAATTTTCCAGAGCAGCATTGCATGGTGAATAAGCCTGCTTACATTGGCATGCCAGAGTCGGCATGTCACTCTCCACAAGGAGAAACGTTACCCCTTAGACCTCAGTCCAGAGCCTCTCACCTAGCCAAATCAGTTCTCATACTTTGCACTAACGAGGGGCAATAACCTGAAACACTGTGTCTGCAAATTGAGATTCTGATTTGGCTTTTATCCTAAGTCATATTGCAAGGCTCGTTAAAAGGTCGATAGTGACTTGTAGGATTGCTTCTTTCAACAGGTAGTGCTCTAGAGTTCTAGTCCTCTTCCTCTCTGAAGAGGTAATTCACATATTGTCATGCAGATTGAATTAAAAGAGCAGATTTTTTATTTTAAAAGGAGGCTGGTGCTTGAAATCATTGTATTCCACTATTAACATGGCTACCTCCAAGAAAGCTTGTCATCGTTGCTTTTCATCCAAAGGGCTTTAGAGGCAATATAATTGCTGCTTGCAAGATTGCCCCTAAATCAACCATTTATAGGATCATCAAGAAATTCAAAGAGAGAGGTTCAATTGCTGTGAATAAACTTTTGGGTGCACAAAAAAGTTCAGAAAGCATCAGGATCATCGCATAAAGAGGATTCAGTTATGGGATTGGCTCAACACCAGTACAGAACTTCCTCAGAAATGGTAGCAGGCAGGTGTCAGTAGTCCATCTGTACATAGTGAGGATTTTGTATGCTGGCCTGGTGTCAAGCAGGATAGCAAAGAAGCTACTTCTCTCCAAGACAAAAAAATGCAATAGTTGGTTGTGAAATTATTGGAGTTCACACTGACGCATAATTTTTTCTTGTTCAAGGGGTCCTTTATTCTGCAGCTCCAGCGAACAGCTATGGGGGCGGCCTTTGTGCCGTCCTACGCCAATCTGTTCCTGGGGCTGTGGGAAAGGGACCTCTCCCTACTTGATTGGCGGAAGTCGATGTGCCGCGTCCTCTCGTGGACGCAGTACATGGATGACATCTTGCTAATCTGGCAGGGGTCACAACCTCAATTTGAGGCATTTATGAAGAATCTAAACGATAACGATATTAATGTTCATATTACATATCAGTGTGATCCCAACAAGGCTGAATTCCTCGATGTCACTATATCCAGGGACAACGACAATGCTATACAAACAAACATCTTCCGGAAACCCACCTCAACAAACACATTACTGCTTGCTACCTCTTCCCATCCCAGACACATGGTGCGATCAGTGCCAGTGGGGCAATTTTTGCGCCTACGGCGATTATGTTCCACTGATCACGAATTTGAAATACAGGCTCATGATCTGAAGGAGCGTTTTTACGAACGCGGTTATAGTCATGATGGTGAAGAGGGCATTTCACAGAGCTAAACATACATCAACATATAACCTCCTATATGGTAAAAAGGAGAATATCAACAATGAAATTGTGAGATTCATCACCCAATTCCATACACAAGTTCCGGCGATGAGGAGAGCATTGACAAAGGCATGGCCGGTTCTTAAGGTCAATCCTATCATTTCCAGATACATCCCTGATAAACCGGCCTTTACATTTCGTCGGGCTAAAAATCTTCGCGACTATCTTGTGCGTAGTCACTATAAGGAGATACCGAGGCCCACTTTCCTTAATGCTGCGACGGTGCGGTATGGATGCAGTCCTGCCCCAATATTGATCGATATAATAATTTCTCTAATGCAGATGGCTCCATTGTATATAATATCAAGCAATATATATCTTGCTACACGTGCAATGTTATCTATTATGCGTCGTGTCTATGTGGTCTAATTTATATAGGTTTAACCACTAGACAACTAAAAGTTAGAGTTCGGGAACATGTGTTGGGGATTGTGGCTTCAGCTAATCATGTGGACGCATTCATGTTGAAAACCATTCCACGACATTTCAAATTATACCATCAAAGCAATCCAAGTTTGCTATGTGTTCGTGGTATTGACGGTATTGAGGTAGGGATACGTGGCGGTCCGATCTCCCAACGGCTAGCTTAATTAGAGTCTAGGTAAATATGGACCCTAAATACCCTACATGCCACTGGACTTAATGAAAATATCATTTTCGCCCCATTTCTATAGTCTGTTGTCCTCTGTGTGACCAACAACTCAATATTTTATATAAAAAAATCCTCTTTTTCTTTTGGGTACTTTTTAGGTTTGTATATCTAATTTTTATTTTAATTTACAGGTTTTTATCCTTTATCTGTTACTTACCTGCTGTCGATAAATGGGGCGATATATATCTACCCATTTATATAGTATGAAGGTTCTATCTGCATCACATTATGGATATTGTAGTAGAAAAATGAATAGGAGAGTATGGATCTTCTTGGCATCCCCGATGTACAGTACAGACCAAAAGTTTGGACACTGAGCCAGTGCTGTGGCGGTTTTGTTCTTACCCAAAGTTACCCTACAGGATCACTAGTGAAGCCATATTGTTGGACTAGGCCCTCTTAGTCACGAGCGCTAGGAGAACAGAATGCACACAGGTCGTGAGCATAAGCAATTCTGTTTATTGCCCTGTAAGCATTTAGAGACAAAAGTAACACTACATGCCAAGTTCCCATTGGAAGTTCCACCAGCCATCTCCTTCTCAGAAGTATGTCATGATAACTTTTAGCTATCATAACATCCTCAGTATACTACCTATAAGGGCTCACTCTCATGTATGTGGAAGCAGCTCTTTCTAAATCTACTCGCTTGGTGTGTATCATATACAGTGGAGAAAATACCCGCTACCCAGCAGCTGTATCTGTCATATCTTTGTACCTACAGTACAGACCAAAAGTTTGGACACACCTTCTCATTTAAAGATTTTTCTGTATTTTCATAACTTTGAAAATTGTACATTCACACTGAAGGCATCAAAACTATGATTAATACATGTGGAATTATATACTTAACAAAAAAGTGTGAAACAACTGAAAATATGTCTTACATTATAGGTTCTTCAAAGTAGCCACCTTTTGCTTTGATGACTGCTTTGCACACTCTTGGCATTCTCTTGATGAGCTTCAAGAGGTAGTCACCGGAAATGGTTTTCACTTCACAGGTGTGCCCTGTCAGGTTTAATAAGTGGGATTTCTTGCCTTATAAATGGGGTTGGGACCATCAGTTGTGTTGTGCAGAAATCTGGTGGATACACAGGAGATAGTCATACTGAATAGACTGTTCGAATTTGTATTATGGCAAAAAAAAGTAGCTAAGTATAGAAAAAAGAGTGGCCATTATTACTTTAAGTAATGAAGGTCAGTCAGTCCAAAAAATTGGGCAAACTTTGAAAGTGTTCCCAAGTGCAGTTGCAAAAATCATCAAGCGCTACAAAGAAACTGTCTCACATGAGAACCGCCCCAGGAAAGAAAGACCAAGAGTCACCTCTGCTTCTGAGGATAAGTTTATCCGAGTGACCAGCCTCAGAAATCGCAGGTTAACAACAGCTCAGATTAGAGACCAGGTCAATGCCACACAGAGTTCTAGCAGCAGACACATCTCTACAACAACTGTTAAGAGGAGACTTTGTGCAGCAGGCCTTCATGGTAAAATAGCTGCTAGGAAACCACTGCTAAGGACAGGCAACAAGCAGAAGAGACTTGTTTGGGCTAAAGAACACAAGGAATGGACATTATACCAGTGGAAATCTGTGCTTTGGTCTGATGGGTCCAAATTTGAGATCTTTGGTTCCAACCACCGTGTCTTTGTGCGATGCAGAAAAGATGAACGGATGGACTCTACATGCCTGGTTCCCACCGTGAAGCATGGAGGAGGAGGTGTGATTGTGTGGCGGTGCTTTGCTGGTTACACTGTTGGGGATTTATTCAAAATTGAAGGCATACTGAACCAGCATGGCTACCACAGCATCTTGCAGCGGCATCCTATTCCATCCGGTTTGCTTTTAGTTGGACCATCATTTATTTTTCAACAAGACAATGACCCCAAACACACCTCCAGGCTGGGCAAGGGCTATTTGACCCAGAAGGAGATAATGGGGTGCTACGCCAGATGACCTGGCCTCCACAGTCACCAGACCTGAACCCAATCGAGATGGTTTGGGGTGAGCTGGACCGCAGAGTGAAGGTAAAAGGGCCAACAAGTGCTAAGCATCTCTGGGAACTCCTTCAAGATTGTTGGAAGACCATTTCCGGTGACTACCTCTTGAAGCTCATCAAGAGAATGCCAAGAGTGTGCAAAGCAGTCATTAAAGCAAAACCTGGCTACTTTGAAGAACCTACAATATAAGACATATTTTCAGTTGTTTCACACTTTTTTGTTAAGTATATAATTTCACATGTGTTAATTCATAGTTTTGATGCCTTCAGTGTGAATGTATAATTTTCAAAGTCATGAAAATACAGAAAAATCTTGACAGTGCTGTTTGCACCTCTCCTCGCTGTCCCCCTATCAATTGAATCTTTGTATTATTCACAGACTACTACACTCATTTTCTTTAGTACTGCAGTTGCACAACACAAATTGTCTGCAATATTTGTCCAGTGTTTTAGGGTTTTCTCTCCCTATCTCTTTTGCTGAGACATGAGCTATAATATCCTCTTACTTTCCAGAATCAATTCAAAATGGCCTATATAGAACTGTGTAAAAGCCAAGGCAGGGAATACTTTGTATTCCCTGCCTAGGCTTTTATACAGGCCATTATAGAACCTCCCTCCTGATTAGCTGTGCTACACCATGTGATATGATAAGTGCAATGCATTATGGGGAAGCACACATATGTGTGGCTAAGGCTATGTGAGCCTTCTATAGCTGATGCAATCTTCTGCAATGTGTAAAGTGGCAGCGGGAATTTTTTTGCCAACTTGCATAACTCAAATTGCAAATTGTTTGAATTCCCTTTTATCAAACAAATTTCTTAAACTTCAACACAAATTCAAGTCACATTGAATTTATTTGCCCATACCTGCTAATCAATAATAAACACTTGATTATAGACAAAAAAATCTGGTCTGTAGCAGCACCTTTTTCTTTTGGTGGTATACAGAGAATAAAAGTTCCTCTTTTCTATGAGTTTATGATTTACATGCACCACATGCGATCAGACTGGCTCTGTACTTTACGGTTCAACCAACAGTCTATTCCCTGACCTCTTTGCATTATTCCGTATGATTTATCCTGCATTTCCTGACACTGTTCAAGAACAACACATTCTTTAATTATTGCTTCTCTCAATAATATTTTTTCCAGCCTCTAACAAAATTACGATCAGATAAATACTGGATTTTTATAAGTGTGTTCCTTATCTATAATAGTTTTTCAATTAATTTAAAAATTCTAATGACCAAGTCCGCCGAGTCTCTTAATTGATTTGAGACTACATGGCACTGAGATATTAACACTTTCCTTTTTTTGTGACCCAGGAAACTTGGTTTCCCAAGATTTTCTCTCTTTAGTCAAGAGTAAGGACAGAATGTTACATTTGTCACAGGAAGCATTAAAGAGTAGTGATGAGTGAGCACTAAAATGCTTGGGTACTTGTTACTCGTGTTGAGCTCGGGTGCTCAACCCGAGTAACAAGTATAATGGAAGTCAAAGGCAAACTCAAGCATTTTTCTGGTGGCCACCTCCCCAACGGAGGTCTGGAGGGGTTCTAAAAATTGCTCAAATCGATGGAAACAGCGCTGAAATGACATGGGAACAGCATGGGGAAGACCACTGCAAGCATCTCAGAGTCCCAGGTTACTGCTGTGAACAATCAGAGTATTACGCCACTTTTACAGACTGACAATAAAACTTACAAAAACTAAGATAAAATGGATTTTCCTGGGCAAAAAATGTTAAGAAATATTATTTCCAGGATAATGACTTGTAAATAAGACAAAATAAATAACAGACAAAAAAATGCTCCTCCACACCTTGGGCTATGTTCACACGTAGTGTTTTTGCAGCATTTTTCCCAAGTTCACATTCTTTCAAAGGTTGAAAAATACATTCACCAGTAAATGTAATTTTAACATTTACCTAACTTATCTAGCCATGTGGTATGTGAGACATGATCAAACACATTTATGAAGGAGGAACTCTGAAAGTTCCATCTTCTTTTTTCATGGCCGTCAGTTGGCCCTCACTGTTGTTGGAGGGTCAGCAGTCGGCCCTTACTATTGTTAGAGGGCCAGCAGCCGGCTATGCTCAGCATAGCCGTATCTTGCTACTGTAATAAAATTTATCTATCTGAGGTGGGCAAATTTTCTTTTTCGTATTAATACTGTAAAGTTTGAAACTTGGAGAGCCAGCAGGCTGCCATTATTTGCATGGCCATATATTGCTACTTAAATATAATGTAAAAATCAGAAGTAGGACTACCAACCATGGGTAAGTATCTAGCACAGTAGAGGGTATGATAAAATGTAACTTTTATTAAATATGTTTAAAATAAACCAAAAAGGCTCAAAAAGGATACCACAGGAGAGCAAGAAAAAAGAAAATTACTAAACGACACACATAAATAATTGTCCCATACACAGCAGGGGAGGGAGTACATGCCCTAACACTGTGACCCCCTTTCAGTGTAACAATGATGTAACAAAATCATATAAATGAGAAAGGAACAGTCTCACCATTCATTGGAGTAAAGCCTTACTCATAACAGATAGGATCCCCACTCAGCTGGTATTTCATCCAGGAGGACGCAGTCCACAGAGGAGATAATAACAATGGGGGGGGGGGGAAAACAGCCACACAATACCCCCAAAAATATCTCATGTATAATATAAAAGGACCGGGGATCTATTGCACATGTCCCAAGAATACTCCCATTCCCTTGGTTGATTAACTCATCAGAGGAGGGGGGGGGGACAGCCGTACTGGCTCTAAACAGATAAGGGTTCCTAAAAAAATGAGGAACTACATGTGCTATGTTTAGACATGAACGAGTGTTGTTTAAATATACTATCTTCTGGCCCCACATTGCAACAAAGCGCCACATCTCCTCCTCGTCCTCCCTCTCCTCCTCCTCTTCAGGCCATCCAAGCTGAACAGACAGGATGAAGGTGGTGTGGAAATTACCATCTGTAGCACAGGAAACCAGCTTGTGTTCCTCATCCTCATTATCACTCAATCCATATTGAGTCACTCAAGCATGAAAAAGTCCCTCACTACGGATGAAACGTTTCCACTTTTGACATGATAGATCAATAAAAGCACCATATAGTTGATTCTTTGGAGTGCTGCCTCTATATATTTATATATATATATATATATATATATATATATATGCATATATATATATATACAGCTGTAGTCAAAAGTTTACATACCCTGGCAGAATTTTTCCTTTCTTGGCCTTGTTTCAGAGAATATGAATGATAACCAAAAAAACGTTTTCTCATGGTTATTGCTTGGATGAAGTCATTTATTGTCAAACTACTGTGTTTTCTCTTTTTAAATTTTAATGACAACCAAAAACATCCAAATGACCCTGATCAAAAGTTCACATACCCCAGTTCTTAATATCGTGTATTGCCCCCTCTAACATCAATGACAGCTTGAAGTCTTTTGTGGTAGTTGTGGATGAGGTTCTTTATTTTCTCAGATGGTAAAGCTGCCCATTCTTCTTGGCAAAAAGCCTCCAGTTCCTATAAATTCCTGGACTGTCTAGCATGAACTGCGCACTTGAGATCTCCCCAGAGTGGCGCAGTGATATTGAGGTAAGGAGACTGAGATGGCCACTCCACAACCTTTACTTTATTCTGGTGTAGCCAATGACAGGTCAACTTGACCTTGTGTTTTGGATCGTTGTCACGTTGGAACATCCAAGTACGTCCCATGCGCAGCTTCCAGGCTGATGAGTGCAAATTTGCCTCCAGTATTTGCTGATAACGTGCTGCATTCATCTTTCCTTCAACTTTTACCAAGTTTCCTATGCCTTTGTAGCTCACACATCCCCAAAACATCAGCGATACACCTCAGTGCTTTACTTTAGGAATGGTGTTCCTTTCATCATAGGCCTTGTTGACCTCTCTCCAAATGTAACATTTATGGTTGTGGCCAAAAAGTTAAATTTTGGTCTCATGACTCCAAGTTACCAAAGAAGTTTTGAGGCTTGTCTCTGTGCTGTTTGGCGTATTGTAGGCAAGATAATTTGTGGCATTTGCACAGTAATGGCTTTTTTCTGGCAACTCAACCATGCAGCCCATTTTTTTTAAGTGCCTCCTTATTGTGCATCTTGAAACAGCCACACCGCTAGTTTTCAGAGAGTCCTGAATTTCAGCTGATGTTATTTGTGGGTTTTTCTTTGCATCCCAAACAATTTTCCTGGCAGTTGTGGCCGAAATGTTTGTTGGTCTACATATATATATATATATATATATATATTCCTCTTTTACATTTTAAAAATTACAAAAAGGAAAATAGGTCAATGCAAAAGTTTAAGCACCCTGCATGTTTAATACCTAGTAGCACCCCCTTTTGAAAGTATCACAGCTTGTAAGAGCTTTTTGTAGCCAGTCAAGAGTCTTTCAATTCTTGTTTGAGGGCTTTTCATCCATTCTTCCTTGGAAAATTCTTACAGTTCTGTGAGATTCCTGGGTCGTCTTGCATGCACTGCTATTTTGACATCTAGCCACAGATTTTCAATGATGTTCAGATCAGGGGACTGTGATGGCTATTTGTAAAACCTTTAGCTTGTGCCTTTTAAGGTAGTTGATTGTGGATTTTCACATGTGTTTAGGATCATTATCCATTTGAAGAAGCCATCCTCTTTTCAACTTCAGCTTTTTTACAGGTGTTATGTTTGCATCAAGAATTTTTAGAAATTTCGTTGAATCCATTCTTCCCTCTACCTGTGAAATGTTACCCGTGCCATTGGCTGCAACATAATCTTAAGCATGATTGATGAACCCCCATGCTTAATGGTTGGTGAGTTGATCTTATCCTGAAATTCTGTGCTCATTGTTTCTCCACAGATACCTTTGATTATTGTGGCCAAAGAGTTGTATTTTAGCCTCATAGATTCAAAGGATTTGTTTCCAAAATGCATCAGGCTAGTTTAGATGTTCTTTTGCATACTTCTGATGTTGAATTTTATGGTGAGGACGCAGGAGAGGTTTTCTTCTGATAACTTTTCAATGAAGGCCATGTTTGTACAGGTGTCTCTGAACATTAGAACAATGTACCACAACTCCAGAGTCTGCTAAATCTTTCTGAAGGTCTTTAGCAAACAAGAGGGAGTTCTGATTTGCCTCTTCAGCAATTCTACGAGCAGCTCTCACTGAAATTTTGCTTGGTCTTCCAGACCTTATCTTGACTTTCACTGTTCTTGTTAACTGAGATTTCTTAATTACATTTCGAACTGAGGAAAGCACAACTTGCAAACGCTTTTCTATGTTCTTATAGCCTTCTCCTGCTTTGTGGGCCTCCACCATTTCCATTTTCAGAGTGCTAGGCATCTGCTTAGAAGTAACCAGGGCTGCTGTTTTTTGGCACAAGGTTAGAGGAGACTTTGTTTTTATAAAGCTGGGAAATTTGCATCACCTGGCCTTTCCTAACAATAATAGTGAACAAGCCATAACCCAGCAGGCTACTTAAGGTCTGAAACCTTGGTCAAAGTTATCTGAGCACACAAATCTCCAAGGATGTCCAAACTTTTGCAATGGCACATTTTCCTTTTTGTAAGGTCTACAGCTCCTGTACCTCATCCTCCTCAGCCTCCTCCTACTCTTCAGCCTCCATCTCCGAAATGACCACATCAGTCACAAGCTGGAATAACTGCAGCACTGCCTCGGCCAAGCGGCAACAGGCTGTGCTGAAGCTAATATGCTTAGGTGACAAACCGCACAATGCTGAAGAGTTGTGGACAGCTCTAAAAGAGCAGGCAGATCTGTGGCTCACACCGCTGAACCTATAGCCAGGCATGGTCGTGTGTGACAATGGCCGGAACCTGGTGGCGGCTCTGAGGTGAGCTCACACACGTACCATGCCTGGCCCATGTGCTTAACCTCGTGGTTCAGCGGTTTCTCAAATCCTACCCGGAGCTGCCGGATCTGCTTGTTAAAGTACGCCACCTGTGTGCCCATTTTAGAAAGTCAGCTACAGCTTCCGCCGCCCTTGCCGTGTTTCATCAGCATTTGCAGTTTCCGGCTCACAGACTCATGTATGATGTCGCCACGCGTTGGAACTCTACATTGCAGATGTTGGAAAGGATTTGTGAGCAGGAGAGGGCAGTTGTTGAGTACCAGCATCAACAAGGCCGTCGGTATTCAGTTCAGACTCCACACACAAGACCTCAGAAGTGGACATGGATGTTAGACATATGTACCATCCTCCAAAACTTTGAGGACTCCACCAAGATGGTGAGTGGCGATGACGCCATATTTAGCATCACCATCCCGCTTCTCTGTCTTCTGAAAGGCTCTCTGCTCACAATCAAAGAGGATGCATTGCAGGCAGAGCACGATGAGATGGAGCAAGGAACCATGCTGGGTGATTATAAACAGCCAAGCCTCATCTCATCCCAACGTGGATTGGGTGACAATGAGGAAGATGAGGAGGAGGAAGGACAGGAGCTAGTAACTTTATATCTCTTATTCCTGAGGCGGACAGGTCTACAAAAATGGGGCTGTACCAGAAGGCCCTTGTTGCGGAACTATTAAAAAAATTCCCATCTGAAAACGCTGGCGTTGGACAACCGAGGAGTACAGGCGAGAGAGACACAACTTCAATCCAGCAGAAGCAGGGGAACACTGTCTAAGTTCTGGGAGAGTTTTCTCAGACCCTCCCATCACACAGGCCCTGAGGCGCGGGGTACTCTCACAAGGAGTGCAAAGTTTTGGAAGATGCTGAGGGAGTACCTTGCCGACCGCACCAACGTCCTCCGTGATTCCCCTGTGCCTTATAATTATTGGGTATCCAAGCTGGATACGTGGAATGAACTGGCTCTCTATGCCTTTGAGGTCCTGGCCTGCACTGCCGCCTGCATTTTATCACAGCGGGTTTTTAGTGCCGCTGGTGGAATTATAACTGATAAGCGCATCCGCCTGTCAACTGAAAATGCTGACAGGCTGACTCTTATAAAAATGAACAAGGGCTGGATTGGGCCAGACTTCTCAACACCACTGAATGATAGCAGCGTAACTTAAACTCAAATCCAGTGTCTTTTCTTGGGAGGTGTATTCCCATGCACCTTTTCACACCCACACATGGGTATACGCTTCCTGATTTTGGCTATTTGCTCTTGTCCTCCTCCTTCTCCTCATCCTCCACCACCATATCACCAGGTTGACCATTGTCCGTGATGCAACACCCACATAATTTTTTTAAAGGGTGTTTATAATGCCCGTAAAAAAATTTTTTATACAGTATGTTCATGTATACCCCCCAGGAGTAAATGTTTGTCAGCCCATACACTTGTGCATTGGCATTACAAGTATAGGAGGCCAGCTTCGTTCTAATGGGAACATTTTTTTATGAGGCCCTCCTCCATGTCTCTTCCAAGGGGCATTGAAGTGCCTCCAAATTTTTGGCAGCCCTTTCATTCACTGCATAGGCCAACACTATGGGAGACTCTCTCCTTTCTAATGGGAATCTGTCGTTACTGTGGCCCTGCTCTATGTCTCTTTAAATTGTTAGTGAGGGTTTTCCTAAATTTGGTCAGCCGTTGGACTCACTGTATAACCTATAACTGTATAGCAGACTCTCTCCTTTCTAATGGGAACATGTTGTACCTTGTTACTGTGGCCCTGCTCTATGTGTTTTTAAATTCTTAGTGGGGTTTTTCCTAAAATTGGTCAGCCATTGGACTCACTGCATACCCTATAACTGTATCGCAGACCCTCTTCTTTCTAATGGGAACTTGTCGTACTTGTTACTGTGGCCCTCCTCTATGTGTCTTTAAATTCTTAGTGGGGTTTTTCCTAAAATTGGTCAACCTTTGGACTCACTGCATACCCTATAACTGTATAGCAGACTCTCTCCTTTCTTATTGGAATTTGTCGCTACTGTGGCCCTGCTCTATTTGTATTTAAATTCTTAGTGGGGTTTTTCCTAAAATTGGTCAGCCGTTGGACTCACTGCATACAATATAACTGTATAGCAGACTCTCTCCTTTCTAATGGGAACATGTCGTACCTTGTTACTGTGGCCCTGCTCTATGTGTCTTTAAATTCTTAGTGGGGTTTTTCCTAAAATTGGTCAGCCTTTGGACTCACTGCATACCCTATAACTGTATAGCAGACTCTCTCCTTTCTTATGGGAATTTGTCGTTACTGTGGGCCTGCTCTATGTGTCTTTAAATTCTTAGTGGGGTTTTTCCTAAAATTGATCACCCGTTGGACCCACTGCATACCCTATAACTGTCATAAACAGTGAGCCGAACTATATAATATAACATTAGTAGCATATTAGATGCTAGTGATACTCCCAACTAGACACATACCCTACAAATAAATGGAGTACAAATCCCACAAAACAACATAACTATTAAAATATCAAATTTTATTAAGTTCCAATATAAAAACACACACAATTTACTTAAGACAATAAATAGGTCCCTTGGGGTAGGAATCACACAAAATCAGTTTGGCAAATAAGTCTGGGTTCAGATGGTGTCATCCAAAGAGTATAGAGAGTATAAAGAATGGCACTTAAAATGTATATCGGATCATCAGTCCACAGCAACAGAGTCTATATATATAGGGATGCCAAGGTCTAAACATATGAATCTTAGTCTACATAATTGAACTAGATAGAGGTGAACCACAATGTGCTAGTTCTGATAGTCAGAGACCGATAGTCACATGACATACATATACATAGCTAAAAAATCATCGTCGTTCAAATGAGATAAGGGATAGTGTTAGCTGTATATATTGGACTAACCCATTAAGTTATGTGCCATAGAATTGATATAAGTCATGTAGTGCAGACTCCCAAATGACTCACCCATCTGTGCAGTGACCCCTATTCCGCGCTGAAGCCCCGACGCGCGTTTCGCGTGTTGCTTCTTCTGGAGGCTGTGATAGAGCGTGTGGATCGCCATCTTTAAATGCCCAGTATGATTGAGGTGCCGGTGTCAGCGCCGATGTGCAGCGCGCGCGCGAGTTACCGTCCCCCCAGACGCGTCATATCCGGCCAATTCCTGACGGGGCTGTGGGCCGGAACAATGCGTTCCAGTGATGTCAAAGGCCCAACTCCCCATCATACGGAAGCCTTCAGGACGCGACGGGCTGGGGCGGCCCCGCGCACGCGCAGCTCAGCAATAGACATCGTAAGGAAGAAATGACAGCTGGGCAGATATCCCAATACATACAGACCACACATATAACAACAGCATATATGAGCACAACATAAGCACCCATTATATGCACTATCAGTACATCCCAGGAAGGAGGAGAGATGAATACAACCCCCATATATTATCAATCCACAATATTCTGACACCCACATACCATAGTCAAGAACAAAAAAAGAGAAAAATAGTTCATATAGAAATGTCCTCTGTATCATCACATAGGTGGAGGTTTTAGGGATCTTGTTATGTGGATGGTATCCAGGGATTAACATGGAGGGAGTTCATTTCATCCATACTGGAAGGGACATGTCCAAATAAAGTTGAAATTAATCCAAATTATGGTCCAAGTATGTATCAAAAAACAAATTATACTGAAAAAGACAAAACAAAAAATGATTTAAAATCCACACATAAATAAAAAAGGGAGATGAAAAAGAATCAATCTACAGATAGGGAGCAAAGCTATTGAGCTCATTGAGACCATCCCAGCGGCACTCCAACTGCGCCAAAACACGCTTGTGATCCCCACCCCGACTGCCGAGGTGTATCTGATCAATGCCTCTAAATTTGAGGCATGAGGGATCACAATTATGGCGCAGCCTGAAGTGCCGCGGGATGGTCTTAAGTAGCGTTATGTCAGAGACCTCCCGTGCCGCCACTATAGCTCTCACGTGTTCTCTCACTCGGACCCGAAATTCCCTGAATGTGAGCCCTACATAACTTAAATTGCAGGAGCATTGGGCCAAATAAATAATGTGCGTGGAACTGCAGGAAATATGACGGGTAATCTTAAAGTTCCGTAAACCATCCGCGGATGTAAATGTCATAGCTCTCACTATATTCCTGCAGGCCAAGCAGGACCCGCACGGATAACAACCCCACCTTGGTTTTCCAACTCCAAACAGAGTGGTTGTGGGGGCGACATAGTGGCTTCTTACCAAACAGTCTTTTAGACTTTTACCCCACCTTGCTGTCATTAATGGTCTCTCAGGTAAAACTTGATTAAGTGTAGGTTCCGTTTTTAATATGGGCCAGTGTCTGGATAGAATCTCACGTATTTCCCACCAGCGATTATTATAGGTGGAAATAAATCTGATGGGAGAGTCTCTCTCCTCCTGTTTCTTTGCATTTACTAGGAGGGAGACTCGTGGAGTCCTCCTTGCACGTCTATAACCCCTTTTAATACTTCGTGCACTGTATCCACGATCCCGAAATCTATGGTTAAGGTCCTGAGCCTGAGCCTCAAAAGCTTCCTCAGAGGAGCAGATGCGCTTCATTCTGAGATACTGTCCTATAGGGATGGCCTGAATGGTTGAAGAAGTGTGTGCTGAAGTAGCATGCAACAAAGAGTTGACCGATGTCTCCTTACGGAAGACATCGGTCTCCATCTGGCCATCCTGCTGGACAGTAATCTTGATATCCAAGAATTCAATTTCACTCCGGTTATGTTTATATGTAAGTTTGATATTCCGATCATTACAATTTAAGGAGGCAATGAATTCATGAAGCTCGGGCTCAGGGCCCTGCCAAATGGAAAAAATATCATCAATGTATCTATACCAGCACTGCGCATGGGAAGCGGCACCCACCCCATCCCCGAAAATCCCCCTCTCCCAAAAGCCGAGGAAGAGATTAGCGTAGGATGGGGCACACGCCGCACCCATCGCAGTGCCGCGTTTCTGAAGAAAAAAACTATCTTTAAAGATGAAAAAATTTTGAGTCAGTATAAAATGTAATAATTCCATCAACAGTGCACGAAGTGGGGCATTCAAATCACTAGACTCAAGGAAGAACTCCACGGCTCGTAAACCATCCTCATGTCCTATGCTCGTATAGAGTGACTCCACATCAATAGCTACCAAGGTCATATCCGTGTCCAAATACAAACCCTTAATTTTCCTAAGGACGTCGCCAGTGTCCCTGACATAGGAGGGCAGTGTCTCCACCAATGGGTGAAGATAATGTTCAATGAACTTACAAACGGGATCACACAGCCCTCCAATGCCAGAGACAATGGGACATCCCGGGGGGTCCGTAAGGCTCTTATGGACCTTAGGTAGCAAATAAAATGTTGGAGTCACTGGAAATTTGGTGCATATGGGGCACATGGAACTTTTAATTAGATCTAATGAACAGTCCCTACAGAGCATTGAATTGGAGATTACCCAACTCCAGGACTCATTATCCACCAAGTTAACCCATGAAGCCCTCAATCAATTTAATCAGGACCTTGACAGGGAATTTTTGAAATGGGAAAAAGTCATAGTGGCCTCCAAAACCAAGAAATACCAAAGAGATCTTGCAGATTTTAAACAAAAACAGGTCTACAGATGGAGAGGCAGAAAAGGCCATGACAAAATAAGGCCGGGGAATCGGTGGAACTCAATCTCCTCCCTATCATCTATGGAGGAAGAAGTTCCAAAGGGAATTCAGGCTGGGAGTAGTAGTGCGTATTATGGTCAGTGGAAGGGGAAACATAATTCCAAAAGAAAAACAACCCCCCCACAATCTCTGGAGAAAAAATTGAGAACTAACAATCTAGAGGTAATCAATCTCTCTACTCATACTCTTTCAGAAAGTCAAAATGAAGTACTATCATTGGGTCTAACCTTCGTTCCGACTAATAATTATAACTTTTTTTCAGCACTAAAGGATTTACAACTATTCCTCAGGAAGGTGCTATTACGCAAACTACATACCAAACCAACATGTCAGCTGCTGGATACGACCCAAGAGAGAGAGGCTCTCTCTATATTGGAAGAATTGGAGAGAGAGAGTGTCCCGGCCTACTCAGGTACCTTTCCTACTACTGCCCTGGCCAGATCTACCACCTTACCTCCCTTCTCTCTTTGCCCCCAGATTGAAATTTTTAACAAATTGGTGAGTAATGACCTGAGAAAACTCTCTGGACACTTAAGGAATGATAATCTTACATCAGAACAGAGAAATGCACTCAGGGAACTTCAATCTATGAGGGACGTGGTATTTAAACCGGCAGACAAGGGAGGGAATGTTGTGATCTGGCCAGTTGCAAAATATGAGAAGGAGGCTTTGAGACAACTCCGGGATAGAACCTCTTACATCTCTCTATCCAATAATCCATTAACAGCCTTCACGGCTGAACTCTTTGACATTCTGGAACGAGCTTATGAGCAGGGTACCATTCCCAAAAAGATCTTTGATGGCCTATGCACCAAATTTCCAGTGACTCCAACATTTTATTTGCTACCTAAGGTCCATAAGAGCCTTACGGACCCCCCGGGACGTCCTATTGTCTCTGGCATTGGAGGGCTGTGTGATCCCGTTTGTAAGTTCATTGAACATTATCTTCACCCATTGGTGGAGACACTGCCCTCCTATGTCAGGGACACTGGCGACGTCCTTAGGAAAATTGAGGGTTTGTATTTGGACACGGATATGACCTTGGTAGCTATTAATGTGGAGTCACTCTATATGAACATAGGACATGAGGATGGTTTACGAGCCGTGGAGTTCTTCCTTGAGTCTAGTGATTTGAATGCCCCACTTTGTGCGCTGTTGATGGAATTATTAAATTTTAAACTGACTCATAATTTTTTCATCTTTAAAGATAGTTTTTTTCTTCAGAAACGCGGCACTGCGATGGGCGCGGCGTGTGCCCCATCCTACGCTAATCTCTTCCTCGGCTTTTGGGAGAGGGGGATTTTCGGGGATGGGGCGGGCGCCGCTTCCCATGCGCAGTGCTGGTATAGATACATTGATGATATTTTTTCCATTTGGCAGGGCCCTGAGCCCGAGCTTCATGAATTCATTGCCTCCCTAAATTGTAATGATCGGAATATCAAACTTACATATAAACATAACTGGAGTGAAATTGAATTCTTGGATATCAAGATTACTGTCCAGCAGGATGGCCGGATGGAGACCGATGTCTTCCGTAAGGAGATATCGGTCAACTCTTTGTTGTATGCTACTTCAGCACACACTTCTTCAACCATTCGGGCCATCCCTATAGGACAGTATCTCAGAATGAAGCGCATCTGCTCCTCTGAGGTAGCTTTTGAGGCTCAGGCTCAGGACCTTAACCATAGATTTCGGGATCGTGGATACAGTGCACGAAGTATTAAAAGGGGTTATAGACGTGCAAGGAGGACTCCACGAGTCTCCCTCCTAGTAAATGCAAAGAAACAGGAGGAGAGAGACTCTCCCATCAGATTTATTTCCACCTATAATAATCGCTGGTGGGAAATACGTGAGATTCTATCCAGACACTGGCCCATATTAAAAACGGAACCTACACTTAATCAAGTTTTACCTGAGAGACCATTAATGACAGCAAGGCGGGGTAAAAGTCTAAAAGACTCTTTGGTAAGAAGCCACTATGTCGCCCCCACAACCACTCTGTTTGGAGTTGGAAAACCAAGGTGGGGTTGTTATCCGTGCGGGTCCTGCTTGGCCTGCAGGAATATAGTGAGGGCTATGACATTTACATCCGCGGATGGTTTACGGAACTTTAAGATTACCCGTCATATTTCCTGCAGTTCCACGCACATTATTTATTTGGCCCAATGCTTCTGCAATTTAAGTTATGTAGGGCTCACATCCAGGGAATTTCGGGTCCGAGTGAGAGAACACGTGAGAGCTATAGTGGCGGCACGGGAGGTCTCTGACTTAACGCTACTTAAGACCATCCCGCGGCAGTTCAGGCTGCGCAATAATTGTGATCCCTCATGCCTCAAATTTAGAGGCATTGATCAGATACACCTCGGCAGTCGGGGTGGGGATCACAAGCATGTTTTGGCGCAGTTGGAGTGCCGCTGGATAGCTGTCCTGGACACTATGACCCCTAGGGGTCTCAATGAGCTCAATAGCTTTGCTCCCTATCTGTAGATTGATTCTTTTTCATCTCCCTTTTTTATTTATGTGTGGATTTTAAATCATTTTTTGTTTTGTCTTTTTCAGTATAATTTGTTTTTTGATACATACTTGGACCATAATTTGGATTAATTTCAACTTTATTTGGACATGTCCCTTCCAGTATGGATGAAATGAACTCCCTCCATGTTAATCCCTGGATACCATCCACATAACAAGATCCCTAAAACGTCCACCTATGTGATGATACAGAGGACATTTCTATATGAACTATTTTTCTGTTTTTTTGTTCTTGACTATGGTATGTGGGTGTCAGAATATTGTGGATTGATAATATATGGGGGTTGTATTCATCTCTCCTCCTTCTTGGGATGTCCTGATAGTGCATATAATGGGTGCTTATGTTGTGCTCATATATGCTGTTGTTATATGTGTGGTCTGTATGTATTGGGATATCTGCCCAGCTGTCATTTCTTTCTTACGATGTCTATTGCTGAGCTGAGCGTGCGCGGGGCCGCCCCAGCCCGTCGCATCCTGAAGTCTTCCGTATGATGGGGAGGTGGGCCTTTTCCGTCACTGGAACGCATTGTTCCGGCCCACAGCCCCGTCAGGAATTGGCCGGATATGACGCATCTGGGGGGGGCGGTAACTCGCGCGCGCGCCGCACATCGGCGCTGACACCGGCACCTTAATCATACTGTGCATTTAAAGATGGCGATCCACACGCTCTATCACAGCCTCCAGAAGAAGCAACACGCGAAATGCGCGTCGGGGCTTCAGCGCGGCATAGGGGTCACTGCACAGATGGGTGAGTCATTTGGGAGTCTGCACTGCATGACTTATATCAATTCTATGGCACATAACTTAATGGGTTAGTCCAATATATACAGCTAACACTATCCCTTATCTCATTTGAAGGACGATGATTTTTTAGCTATGTATATGTATGTCATGTGACTATCGGTCTCTGACTATCAGAACTAGCACATTGTGGTTCACCTCTATCTAGTTCAATTATGTAGACTAAGATTCATATGTTTAGACCTTGGCATCCCTATATATATAGACTCTGTTGCTGTGGACTGATGATCCGATATACATTTTAAGTGCCATTCTTTATACTCTCTATACTCTTTGGATGACACCATCTGAACCCAGACTTATTTGCCAAACTGATTTTGTGTGATTCCTACCCCAAGGGACCTATTTATTGTCTTAAGTAAATTGTGTGTGTTTTTATATTGGAACTTAATAAAATTTGATATTTTAATAGTTATGTTGTTTTGTGGGATTTGTACTCCATTTATTTGTAGGGTATGTGTCTAGTTGGGAGTATCACTAGCATCTAATATGCTACTAATGTTATATTATATAGTTCGGCTCACTGTTTATGACAGTTATAGGGTATGCAGTGGGTCCAACGGGTGATCAATTTTAGGAAAAACCCCACTAAGAATTTAAAGACACATAGAGCAGGCCCACAGTAACGACAAATTCCCATAAGAAAGGAGAGAGTCTGCTATACGGTTATAGGGTATGCAGTGAGTCCAAAGGCTGACCAATTTTAGGAAAAACCCCACTAAGAATTTAAAGACACATAGAGCAGGGCCACAGTAACAAGGTACGACATGTTCCCATTAGAAAGGAGAGAGTCTGCTATACAGTTATATTGTATGCAGTGAGTCCAACGGCTGACCAATTTTAGGAAAAACCCCACTAAGAATTTAAATACAAATAGAGCAGGGCCACAGTAGCGACAAATTCCAATAAGAAAGGAGAGAGTCTGCTATACAGTTATAGGGTATGCAGTGAGTCCAAAGGTTGACCAATTTTAGGAAAAACCCCACTAAGAATTTAAAGACACATAGAGGAGGGCAACAGTAACAAGTACGACAAGTTCCCATTAGAAAGAAGAGGGTCTGCGATACAGTTATAGGGTATGCAGTGAGTCCAATGGCTGACCAATTTTAGGAAAAACCCCACTAAGAATTTAAAAACACATAGAGCAGGGCCACAGTAACAAGGTACAACATGTTCCCATTAGAAAGGAGAGAGTCTGCTATACAGTTATAGGTTATACAGTGAGTCCAACGGCTGACCAAATTTAGGAAAACCCTCACTAACAATTTAAAGAGACATAGAGCAGGGCCACAGTAACGACAGATTCCCATTAGAAAGGAGAGAGTCTCCCATAGTGTTGGCCTATGCAGTGAATGAAAGGGCTGCCAAAAATTTGGAGGCACTTCAATGCCCCTTGGAAGAGACATGGAGGAGGGCCTCATAAAAAAATGTTCCCATTAGAACGAAGCTGGCCTCCTATACTTGTAATGCCAATGCACAAGTGTATGGGCTGACAAACATTTACTCCTGGGGGGTATACATGAACATACTGTATAAAAATTTTTTTTACGGGCATTATAAACACCCTTTAAAAAAATTATGTGGGTGTTGCATCACGGACAATGGTCAACCTGGTGATATGGTGGTGGAGGATGAGGAGAAGGAGGAGGACAAGAGCAAATAGCCAAAATCAGGAAGCGTATACCCATGTGTGGGTGTGAAAAGGTGCATGGGAATACACCTCCCAAGAAAAGACACTGGATTTGAGTTTAAGTTACGCTGCTATCATTCAGTGGTGTTGAGAAGTCTGGCCCAATCCAGCCCTTGTTCATTTTTATAAGAGTCAGCCTGTCAGCATTTTCAGTTGACAGGCGGATGCGCTTATCAGTTATAATTCCACCAGCGGCACTAAAAACCCGCTGTGATAAAATGCAGGCGGCAGTGCAGGCCAGGACCTCAAAGGCATAGAGAGCCAGTTCATTCCACGTATCCAGCTTGGATACCCAATAATTATAAGGCACAGGGGAATCACGGAGGACGTTGGTGCGGTCGGCAAGGTACTCCCTCAGCATCTTCCAAAACTTTGCACTCCTTGTGAGAGTACCCCGCGCCTCAGGGCCTGTGTGATGGGAGGGTCTGAGAAAACTCTCCCAGAACTTAGACAGTGTTCCCCTGCTTCTGCTGGATTGAAGTTGTGTCTCTCTCGCCTGTACTCCTCGGTTGTCCAACGCCAGCGTTTTCAGATGGGAATTTTTTTAATAGTTCCGCAACAAGGGCCTTCTGGTACAGCCCCATTTTTGTAGACCTGTCCGCCTCAGGAATAAGAGATATAAAGTTACTAGCACCTGTCCTTCCTCCTCCTCATCTTCCTCATTGTCACCCAATCCACGTTGGGATGAGATGAGGCTTGGCTGTTTATAATCACCCAGCATGGTTCCTTGCTCCATCTCATCGTGCTCTGCCTGCAATGCATCCTCTTTGATTGTGAGCAGAGAGCCTTTCAGAAGACAGAGAAGCGGGATGGTGATGCTAAATATGGCGTCATCGCCACTCACCATCTTGGTGGAGTCCTCAAAGTTTTGGAGGATGGTACATATGTCTGACATCCATGTCCACTTCTGAGGTCTTGTGTGTGGAGTCTGAACTGAATACCGACGGCCTTGTTGATGCTGGTACTCAACAACTGCCCTCTCCTGCTCACAAATCCTTTCCAACATCTGCAATGTAGAGTTCCAACGCGTGGCGACATCATACATGAGTCTGTGAGCCGGAAACTGCAAATGCTCATGAAACACGGCAAGGGCGGCGGAAGCTGTAGCTGACTTTCTAAAATGGGCACACAGGTGGCGTACTTTAACAAGCAGATCCGGCAGCTCCGGGTAGGATTTGAGAAACCGCTGAACCACGAGGTTAAGCTCATGGGCCAGGCATGGTACGTGTGTGAGCTCACCTCAGAGCCGCCACCAGGTTCCGGCCATTGTCACACACGACCATGCCTGGCTATAGGTTCAGCGGTGTGAGCCACAGATCTGCCTGCTCTTTCAGAGCTGTCCACAACTCTTCAGCATTGTGCGGTTTGTCACCTAAGCATATTAGCTTCAGCACAGCCTGTTGCCGCTTGGCCGAGGCAGTGCTGCAGTTATTCCAGCTTGTGACTGATGTGGTCATTTCGGAGATGGAGGCTGAAGAGTAGGAGGAGGCTGAGGAGGATGAGGTACAGGAGCTGTAGACCTTACAAAAAGGAAAATGTGCCATTGCAAAAGTTTGGACATCCTTGGAGATTTGTGTGCTCAGATAACTTTGACCAAGGTTTCAGACCTTAAGTAGCCTGCTGGGTTATGGCTTGTTCACTATTATTGTTAGGAAAGGCCAGGTGATGCAAATTTCCCAGCTTTATAAAAACGAAGTCTCCTCTAACCTTGTGCCAAAAAACAGCAGCCCTGGTTACTTCTAAGCAGCTGCCTAGCACTCTGAAAATGGAAATGGTGGAGGCCCACAAAGCAGGAGAAGGCTATAAGAACATAGAAAAGCGTTTTCAAGTTGTGCTTTCCTCAGTTCGAAATGTAATTAAGAAATCTCAGTTAACAAGAACAGTGAAAGTCAAGATAAGGTCTGGAAGACCAAGCAAAATTTCAGTGAGAGCTGCTCGTAGAATTGCTGAAGAGGCAAATCAGAACTCCCTCTTGTTTGCTAAAGACCTTCAGAAAGATTTAGCAGACTCTGGAGTTGTGGTACATTGTTCTAATGTTCAGAGACACCTGTACAAACATGGCCTTCATTGAAAAGTTATCAGAAGAAAACCTCTCCTGCGTCCTCACCATAAAATTCAACATCAGAAGTATGCAAAAGAACATCTAAACTAGCCTGATGCATTTTGGAAACAAATCCTTTGAATCTATGAGGCTAAAATACAACTCTTTGGCCACAATAATCAAAGGTATCTGTGGAGAAACAATGAGCACAAAATTTCAGGATAAGATCAACTCACCAACCATTAAGCATGGGGGTTCATCAATCATGCTTGAGATTATGTTGCAGCCAATGGCACGGGTAACATTTCACAGGTAGAGGGAAGAATGGATTCAACGAAATTTCTAAAAATTCTTGATGCAAACATAACACCTGTAAAAAAGCTGAAGTTGAAAAGAGGATGGCTTCTTCAAATGGATAATGATCCTAAACACACGTGAAAATCCACAATCAACTACCTTAAAAGGCACAAGCTAAAGGTTTTACAAATAGCCATCACAGTCCCCTGATCTGAACATCATTGAAAATCTGTGGCTAGATGTCAAAATAGCAGTGCATGCAAGACGACCCAGGAATCTCACATAACTGTAAGAATTTTCCAAGGAAGAATGGATGAAAAGCCCTCAAACAAGAATTGAAAGACTCTTGACTGGCTACAAAAAGCTCTTACAAGCTGTGATACTTTCAAAAGGGGGTGCTACTAGGTATTAAACATGCAGGGTGCTTAAACTTTTGCATTGACCTATTTTCCTTTTTGTAATTTTTAAAATGTAAAAGAGGAATATATATATATATATATATGTAGACCAACAAACATTTCGGCCACAACTGCCAGGAAAATTGTTTGGGATGCAAAGAAAAACCCACAAATAACATCAGCTGAAATTCAGGACTCTCTGAAAACTAGCGGTGTGGCTGTTTCAAGATGCACAATAAGGAGGCACTTAAAAAAAATGGGCTGCATGGTTGAGTTGCCAGAAGAAAGCCATTACTGTGCAAATGCCACAAATTATCTTGCCTACAATACGCCAAACAGCACAGAGACAAGCCTCAAAACTTCTTTGGTAACTTGGAGTCATGAGACCAAAATTTAACTTTTTGGCCACAACCATAAATGTTACATTTGGAGAGAGGTCAACAAGGCCTATGATGAAAGGAACACCATTCCTAAAGTAAAGCACTGAGGTGTATCGCTGATGTTTTGGGGATGTGTGAGCTACAAAGGCATAGGAAACTTGGTAAAAGTTGAAGGAAAGATGAATGCAGCACGTTATCAGCAAATACTGGAGGCAAATTTGCACTCATCAGCCTGGAAGCTGCGCATGGGACGTACTTGGATGTTCCAACGTGACAACGATCCAAAACACAAGGTCAAGTTGACCTGTCATTGGCTACACCAGAATAAAGTAAAGGTTGTGGAGTGGCCATCTCAGTCTCCTTACCTCAATATCACTGCGCCACTCTGGGGAGATCTCAAGTGCGCAGTTCATGCTAGACAGTCCAGGAATTTATAGGAACTGGAGGCTTTTTGCCAAGAAGAATGGGCAGCTTTACCATCTGAGAAAATAAAGAACCTCATCCACAACTACCACAAAAGACTTCAAGCTGTCATTGATGTTAGAGGGGGCAATACACGATATTAAGAACTGGGGTATGTGAACTTTTGATCAGGGTCATTTGGATGTTTTTGGTTGTCATTAAAATTTAAAAAGAGAAAACACAGTAGTTTGACAATAAATGACTTCATCCAAGCAATAACCATGAGAAAACGTTTTTTTGGTTATCATTCATATTCTCTGAAACAAGGCCAAGAAAGGAAAAATTCTGCCAGGGTAGAAAAGGGGAACTGGAGAGAAGGATTGATTGCCTCTCCAGTTCCCCTTTTGAACCCTGGAGAGTACCAGGGAGAAACGCGTTGGGACGAGATATGAGGGATCATCAATGATAAGTGTTGCTCCCTGTCTATTTATATGATATCAGACTGTCTTTGCATTTGGGACATGATATAAGGGACTATCTATGATAAGTGCTAAGTCCCTGTATTTTCTGACATAGCATATTAGGAATCACTAATGATTTGTGTTATTTCTTTGATATCTATGAGATGTGACATAATGCATTACCAATGATAAATGCTATTCCTTACTAAATGATATTGAGATTGTTATAATGCATTTAGAATTGGTCATTTGTTTTGCTTGTATGTGTTACAGTCTCTATCACATTCTGGCTCTGACAACTTAGAACGACATAGAGCAGGATGCACATGTGATACCGGTCTGTGGGCATTACTTCTGGGGATTAGTCTCATATATAACAGAACCTGCTTTATTAGCTTTGGTTATTTAGTATATGCTGGCTTGTGTATGAATGTAATAAACCAGCTATCTTGAGACAAATTTTACCTTCTAAAAATTCCCAGGGCTATTATTATTGTCGCAATATATAGACTTGGGTCTCCTTAAATGCATATCTATGATGAATTGTCGGCTTCTTAATCTGTACGTTCACTTTTCTCTATCTTGTATTCACGATTCTGTTTTTTTAAATATAAAGATAGATATTTACCAGGGATATTAGGGACACCGACGTTGAGCGGGGGCGCCACGGAGCAAAAATTAGGGTGCCAACTAGTGTTGAGCCACCCCCGTAGTGTTCGAGTTCGGTTCGGTTCGTCGAACACCCGTGTGTTCGCCGAACTGTTCGTCGAACTGTTCGTCGAACACCTTCGAACACCGTTAAAACCAATGGCAGGCAAACAAAAACACATAGAAACACATAGAAAACACCTTCAAAGGTGTCCAAAAGCTGACAAACTGCTCAGAAGACACAACTAACACATGGAAAAGTGACAAGTACATATAGTCATGCGAAAATAAAAGAGGTGGAGGAGTAAAAGGAGGGGGAGACACAGATATAGGCATGTCATGCCCTTCTAAAATCCAAAAAGTGAGAAGCCGACACGGCCAGTCCGCTCCTGCCCGTGCCACCTCCGTGTCGCCGGGTTTGTGCCAGAGCCGCGGTGAACCCTGATGGCCAGCCCCCCTCTCCCAATACTGGTGCCTGTCCGCTGGTGGGTCGAGCGAGCCCCCCTGTGGTGGAGGCAGCTCTAAGCTTTTTAATTTAAATTGTCTCTCTAATTTGAATGAATACACTTTAAATCCATTTACAAGGATCTATTGGAGGACAAGTCTCATGCCAGCAGCCGCGTAATTCCAGCTCCAGTAGCGTCCACTAAAGCTGCTGCAGTTAAAAAGCTTTTATAAGGATCGAGCTCGGCTGTCCACCGCAAGGCATCCTACTGCCAGTCCCAGCCCCTATGCCTTGGGGTGCCTCCTGATGCTCTTCACTGAGTATCCCATGGTCCCGAAGCATTTCCTTTGAAAAAATTAAGTGTCTAAACTACAGGTGGTGTAGCTTGCTTAACAGCCGGGATAATCCGCTGACTAGCAGACACTGCTACTAGGCACAAAGTATTTCCTGGGCTAGATGCAGTTAAAAATTTGTAATTAGATACTCTCGTTGGATGCTGAGAAAGCATTCCATAGAGTCTCCTGGCACGCCATATATGATTCTCTTAAAAAGCTTGGGGTAGGGGTCTAGGGGACCCTTTTATAGCCAAAATCACGGCCCTGTATCGCAATACGTCACCTAGGCTGAAGATAAATGGAACTGTAGCACCCTGAGGGCTCGGTTGCTACAGACGTATTGCACCTCACCCAGAGGTGTGATATCTCACTCTCAGGTAAGGATGGAGTGTGGATCAGGACCCGACACCTGCATGCATTACACCACATTGCCGTGGGGCAGGGCGACCAATATGCCCCTGAGATGGGCACGACAGTCCCTGTCCCTGGCTGGAGTGGGGGGAGGGAACACTGAGGAAGGGGAACCCTGTAGTGCAGGAGCAGGGAGGAAGCAGTTCCTGGGTGCATTGAGAAGGGAGTATGAAAGGTGGGCACCATCTTAGTTCAGTGCAGAGAAGTCTGAGCAGAAGTGGCAGGGAGCAGGGGCTCTGCATGAGCTCTGCTCCGGAGGCGGGCCTAGTAACAGAGGCCCAGGCCTGGAAGAGGGAGAAGGAAGGAAGAGGAGCGGAGAAGGCTCCAGGAACGAGGAATGAAGGGATCCCAGGGGTGCGGACGGGCGAGTCGCCACCGCACGCCCGAATCCACCTGCGTGGAGGGGTCAGGCCAAAGGGGGAGACCGGTCCCCGAACTAGTGGAGGCAGGAAACGACCCTCAGCTAGAAACCGGAGGCTCTGACATTTTATGTGGCGCAGCCCCTCGCTACACCCGCTAGGAAAGCACCACATAGGGTCAGGGAAACTGGCGCCAAGTTTACCAAGAGGAGGCCCGAGGCAGCCGGACAGAAGTGTTGGTAAGAAAGGCCAGACAAAGGACACACAAAGGGGGTCCTGTGAAGTGCTCCAAAGTTATCTGGGAGTTGTCTGAGCCCCTCACCTGGTGAGCACAGTACGACGTGGGCAGCCGTTACCTGCAGACGTGGTCTGGATAATAAGAACTGTGAGTAAAGGCCCTGGACTGCATCACTGACTCCGTGTCGTTACTGCTGCTGCCCTGCACCATCACCCCCATCCTCCGCATACACTGCCCTGAGGCTATACTCCTCCCGTGGGGAGTTATGCTACGCTCTGCTGCACCCACAACACCAGCCTCAGCGGTCTGCCCTGTAGCGGCGGTTCACTCTGACCGCAATCCACGGGTGGCGTAGTCGGACATTTAAACATCAAAACCACATAAATAGTTCCGCCACTGGTTTGACCGCCCTGAGCCACGGAACCGGGTCGCCGCCACGAAGACTAAAACCACCAGCATCCACCAAAAAGGGTCTGGCTCCGGGTGTCCCAAGGCCCAGGGGGTGCGTCAGAACATTTTCATCACCTTTCACAATCACCAATGGGACAAGGCAGGGATGTCCTCTGTCCCCTCTCTTATACATCCTAGTGACGGAGCACCTGCTCTCATCAATTCGCCATAACCCCAATATTAGGTGGATTGAGGTGGGAGGCACCGAGTACAAGTGCTCTCTATTTGCTGATGATGTCCTAGTATATATCACTCAATCACATATATCCATCCATGCTGTTATGGCTGAAATAGATCACTTTGTTACATGGTAAAATTTTAAAATCAATGCAGCGAAGTCTGAGGCCCTCGATGTCTCCCTCCCCAAATCCATATAGGATTCCATCCAGTCCAACTTTCCCTTTGCCTGGCCCTCACAGGGTATCAAATACTTAGGAATTCCTATTCATAGAGACCTCTCCCATCTATGTTATCTTAATTTTGGGCCCTTTATTGAACAATTCCATACAGACCACGGTTGGCAAGTTAGAACTGTAAGATTCACTACGTGAACCGCTGGTGTTTTGTGGAAAAGCACATGTACACCGCGTTCCAAATTATTATGCAAAAAGTGTTTAGGAGTGATAAGGGAAGAATTTGTTTGTTTGTCAGTTAAACTCATTGATGGTGATGTGTGTCAGGGCTCTTTATATCACTGTAAGCAATTGCAGACACCTGTGCTAATTAGTTTGGCAGGTGTGTCCAATGAAAGGCAAGACTACTTAAGAAGGCTCTCTCACATTATTAAGCAGCCTACATTTTCTGCCAAAATGGGAAAGAAAAAGGATGTGTCGGCTGCTGAGAAGCAACAAATTGTGGAGTGTTTAGGTCAAGGCATGACTACAATCAACATTGTGCGATGATCAGGATGAAGTGTCTTGGCAATCAAGAAGTATGTAGCTGATTCACAGTACACACGTGTGCGTGCTGATAAGGGCAAATTGAGGACTCTTTCCTACAGGCAATTACGTCAGGTTGAAAGAGCAGCGGCAAAAAAGCCTTGTCATAGCAGCAGACAAGTTTTTGAAGCTGCTTGTGACTCCAACGTCCCCCGAACAACAAGATGCAGGGTCCTTCAGAGGTTTGCAGCTGTGCATACGCCATCCTGTCGACCTCCTCTATCCACTTCACACAAGCAGAAACGGCTCCAGTGGGCCAAACATTACATGAAGACTGATTTCAAAACTGTTTTGTTCACGGATGAGTGCCGTGCAGCGCTCGATGGTCCAGATGGATGGAGTGGAGGATGACTGGTTGATGGACACCCCACGCAAACATGGCTACAGCGCCAACAAGGAGGAGGTGGAGTAATGTTTTGGGCTGGAATCATGGGGAGAGAGATTGTCGGCCCCTTTAGGATCCCTGAAGGCGCTAAAGATGAACTCCATAATGTATGTGGATTTTCTCAAACAGCACTTCCTGCCATGGTTCAAGAAGAAGAACCGTGTATTTCACAGCAAGATCATTTTTCTGCATGATAATGCACCATCTCATGCTGCACATAAAACATCTGCATCTCTGGCTGATATGGGCATAAAAGGGGACAAACTTATGGTGTGACCCCCATGCTCCCCTGACCTCTACCCCATTCAGAACCTTTGGAGCATCATTAAAAGGAGTGTCTATGATGGCGGGAGGCAGTTCACATCTAAGCAACAGCTCTGGGAGGGTATTCTGTCCTCATGCAAAACAATTGAAGCAGAAACCATCCAAAACCTGACAAATTCAATGGACGAGAGAGTTCAGAAGCTCCTTTCGAACAAGGGGTCCTATGTGAAAATGTAACATCACCTAGAATAAAGTTTTTAGTTGAAAACTGTTTGATTTCAGTTTCTAACAACCTGCTAATGCTTATAATTTCAAAAATGACCATTTTTTTGGTCTTTATTAAAATGAAAAGGTTGATCGAAATGTTTGGGGGATCTAAGAGTGTGGCAACCCAGTAGTCATGATTACTTCGAATTCTGACAATATGAGGGTCATGCTGCAGGTAGTGCAGCAAGAAGGCACTTATGTGTCTTGAGCATCTCGGAGCCCCAAAATTATTTTCCGGGCTAGATGCAGCTAAAAACTATTTTTAATTTTAAATCTGGTGGAGCTTATTATAGATGGCCTAATAGGATCAGTGCTGCACACTGCTACAAAGCCCAAATTATTTTCCAGTCAAGATACAGATAAACATGATTAGTAATTTGAAAGCTTAAAACGTTTGGTAGGGTGATTTTAACCAATCATCAAGCTTTTACTCTCCCCAGGATGACACAGGGGTAGAAAAGTCGTTTCGGATCCATGATTTGTTCATCTTTATGAACGTGAGTCTGTACATTATCAGTGGAGAGCTGCGTGCGCTTATCTGTCAGCACACCACCAGCAGCGCTGAACACACGTTCAGACAGAACGCTGGCTGCGGGGCATGACAAGATCTCCAAGGCGTAAGTGGCTAGCTCCGGCCATTTATCCAGATTGGAAGCCCAAAAAGAGCAAGGGTCCAGTGACACAGTCGTGGCTTCAATGTTTACTTGGAGATACTCCTGTACCATCGTCTCTAGGCGTTGACTATGTGTCAGACTTCTTGTCTCCTGTGGCCTTGCAAAGGATGGGCTAAAAAAGTGGTGAAATGATTCCGCAAAATTGATGTTACCAGCAGATACTGTGGTTCTGTTACGGTTTGAGTGCTGAACACTTGACGGTCCCACGGTTGGCAAGTTGGAACTGTGAGATTCACTACGTGCACCACTGGTATTTTGTGGAAAAGCACATGTAAGATTCTGCAACAGTCTCTGCTGATACTCCTGCATGCGTGCATCCCTTTCTATGGCAGGAATAATTTCTGCAAATTTACTTTTGTACCGGGGATCTAACAGTGTGGCAACCCAGTAGTCAGGATTATTTCTAATTCTCACAATTCGAGGGTCATGTTGCAGGTAGTGCAGCAAGAACGCACTCATGTGTGTTGCGCATCCAGGAGCACCAAGTCCCTGTTGTGTTGGTGGCGAGGTAACAATCATGCTTCCTTCCTCTGTCCTCTCCCCCCAACCTCGCACAACAGAAATGTGATCAAGGTCTCCCTCATCTGATGAGTCTTCCATCAGTTCGTCCTCCACTTCTTCCTGGGCTCCTGCACCTTCGTCACTAGTTTGGCTGCTACCATGCGCCCTGGTAAAACCATCTCCCCCACCCTCACATGCCTGCCGCCTTGGTGCTGCCGACCTTCTGGACCTTGCAGATGTTAGCCCTTCCGCATACAACTCCTCCTCCTCTACTTCCTCCACCTCCTCTTGTGCCACCACCTGACTCCGAATTCTGTTTAACATGTGCTCCAGCATGTAAATCACCGGAATAGTCATGCTGATAATGGCATCGTCAGCAATAAACATCTTCGTCGCCATTTCAAAACTGTGCAGAAGGGTGCATAGGTCCCTGATCTGAGACCACTCCTCCAGCATGATTTGCCCCACCTCTGAATCTCGTTGGCCCAGGCTATACGTCAGAACGTATTGCACCAGGGCTTGTCGGTGCTGCCACAGTCGCTGCAACATGTGCAGAGTTGAATTCCACCGGGTAGGCACATCGCATTTTAGCCGGTGAAGTGGCAGGCCCAACGACTTCTGTAGAGATGTAAGTCGCTGAGCTGCGGGATGCGAACGGCGGAAGTGAGCACACAGCGACCGTGCCCTCTGCAGAAGGCCATCTAGTCTGGGATAGTGGGCTAAAAATTGCTGGACAACCAGGTTCAACACGTGAGCCATACAAGGCACGTGTGTGACATTGCCCCGGCGAAGGGCCGCACCCAGGTTTGCAGCATTGTCGCACACGGCCTTCCCTGGTTTCAGGTCCAGTGGAGACAACCATTCATGAAATTGGTTCTCCAGAGCTGACCACAACTCCTCAGCTGTGTGACTCACATTTCCCAGACATTTCAATGTAAAAACCGCCTGATGACGTTGAGCCCTACTGCCAGCATAGTAAGGAGGTGTGCAGGATCCCTTCTGCGCAGTTAGAAAGCTTGTGGCATGACCAGACAGGCTTTGGGTGCAGGTGGAAGACCGAGAGGAGGTTGAGGAGGCAGAAGCAGTGGAGGAACTTTGACATAAAGAGGATTGACGCACAACTCGTGGGGACGGCAAGACTTGGACAGCAGCCCCTTGTCCTGCTGTCACCATAGTTACCCAGTGCCCAGTCAGCGACATGTAACGCCCCTGTCCATGCCTACTCGTCCAAGTGTCTGTGGTGAAATGCACCCTGTCACACACAGAGTTTCTCAAAGAAGCGGTGATGTTGTGTGCGACATGCTGGTGGAGCGCAGGCACACCTTTCTTTGAGAAGTAGTGCCGACTGGGCATCTGGTACTGGGGCACTGCGACGGACATAAGGTCTCGAAAATCCTCTGTGTCCACCAGGCGGAAAGGCAGCATTTCTGTAGCCAAGAGCTTGCAGATGGTGAAATTCAACCTCTTAGCTTTCTCATGGCTAGGAGGAAATGGTCTTTTACTTGTCCACATCTGAGGGACCGAGGGCTGGCTATTGTGCTTAGACGGGGTTGATAAGGGTGTCCCCGGCAAACTGCCGGTCTGTGAGGAAGATGCAGGCGGACATGTTAGGTTGCCTTCATCCAAAGGTGGTGCTATCGATGTCGGACAGCGCTCAACACCAGCTGGTGTTACCACCTCCAAAGAAAATGATGACCTGCCAATCACGCTGGCTGTTGCGGGTAAAGAGGTGGCAGGTCTGCGCCCCAAAACAGGTGTGACTGCTGTCCCCCCAGTCACAGAGGATGAAGAGGCCGCGGATGCACAAGATATGGCAGACGGTGGTTGGCCCGGCCGGCTAGGCCGCATTGTAGCACACTGAGCTTCCCACTGCAACTTATGCTTCATGTCCATGTGCCGGTTCATGCATGAAGTACTCAAACTATGTATTTTTTGGCCTCTACTTAGCTTTTGCTGACAAATGTTACAGATAACACGAGTTGGGTCATCTTTATCGATCTGAAAAAATGCCCAGGCTATGCAAGGCTTAGCACCCATGCGACCTGAAGAGCCACCACGACTTGTGGTGAGAGGCAGAGTTGTGTTTGAGGATGCAGTTGTTGACGTGCTTCCAGTACTACGTCTCTGTCCAGGAAGGCGCAACCTGACCTCGTCGTCACTAGCATCTTCCTCCACCTCCTCTGCTGACCTCATCTCTTGGCTGACTGTGGGTTGACAGTAAGTGGGATCTCCGACCTCATCATCATCACCCTGTGCGTTATCACACCCGTCGTCCTCAGAGCCAACCTGTTCCTGCCCTGACAAAAAACTAAAGTTGTCGCTCCAATCAGGTATTTGAGTCTTATCATCGTCTTCCTCATTGTCTCCACCAACAGGAGTTACAGTTTGGGAATGAGGGTCTACATTATGGTCAGAACCTTCTGCGTCTGGTCCTGGATCCGACTCATAAAGATTCTGGGCATCAGTGCAGATCATTTCCTCGTCTGGATTCACAGAAGCGCTGGAGTCGACCTCTGATTCCCAGGCTATAGTATGAGTAAACAGCTCTGCAGACTCAACCATCTGTTCTACCTCATACTCAGACGGGCAGCTGGAGATTTGGGAGCTGTGAGGAAGCAAGTGCGATTTGGGTGACACCTTTGAGGACTGGAGTATTTGTGATGTTGAAGTTGATGTGGAGGAGAGCCCACTTAAAGGAGCACTTGATATCCGTTGAAGCACCTGCTGTTTTTGTGCCTCATCTGGAATTTGTAGCGATTGGCGTGGCCGTAAGAAAGGGATCTTATCACATTGTCCGCTAAAAGAAGTAGACATTTTAGTTTGGCTGGAAGATGGTCTTTCTTCTGCAGATGTTACTGTTGCTTTAAAACCTACCCCACGGACACAACCTTTTTTCCCCTTCCCAACACGCCTATTCCCCTTTCCACCAGCAGCAGGCCTTTTTCCACTCATTTTGGTGGTTAACTAATTCACAACTCTGGAGTTGTTTGCACAAAAAAACAATGGATGGTAACCGAGCAGAGCTGAGTGGCCAAACTGTGGTATTAGGCCAAAACTATTGGCTGTGTTAGATGCAGAAAAAAATTATTTTGAATTTGCAACCTGATGGAGGTCAGTATAGATGGACTAATAGAGAAAGTCCGACACACTACTAGAAGGCCAAATATTTTTTCAGAGGTAGATGCAGAAAAAAATATATTCAGTTTGCAACCTGATGGAGGTCAGTATAGATGGATTAATAGAACAAGACCCACACACAGCTAGAAGCCCAATATTTTTTCAGAGGTAGATGCAGAAAAAAATATATTCAGTTTGCAACCTGATGGAGGTCAGTATAGATGGACTAATAGAACAAGTCCCACACACTGCTAGAAGCCCAACTATTTTTTCAGAGGTACTGTAGATGCAGATAAAAATTAGTTTTAATTTGCAACCTGATGGAGGTCAGTATAGATGGACTAATAGAACAAGTCCCACACACTGCTAGAAGCCCAAATATTTTTTCAGAGGTACTGTAGATGCAGATAAAAATTAGTTTTAATTTGCAACCTGATGGAGGTCAGTATAGATGGAGTAATAGAGAAAGTCCGACACACTACTAGAAGGCCAAATATTTTTTCAGAGGTAGATGCAGAAAAAAATATATTCAGTTTGCAACCTGATGGAGGTCAGTATAGATGGACTAATACAACAAGTCCCGCACACAGCTAGAAGCCCAAATATTTTTTCAGAGGTACTGTAGATGCAGATAAAAATTAGTTTTAATTTGCAACCTGATGGAGGTCAGTATAGATGGAGTAATAGAGAAAGTCCGACACACTACTAGAAGGCCAAATATTTTTTCAGAGGTAGATGCAGAAAAAAATATATTCAGTTTGCAACCTGATGGAGGTCAGTATAGATGGACTAATACAACAAGTCCCGCACACAGCTAGAAGCCCAAATATTTTTTCAGAGGTACTGTAGATGCAGATAAAAATTATTTTTAATTTGCAACCTGATGGAGGTCAGTATAGATGGACTAATAGAGAAAGTCCGACACACTACTAGAAGGCCAAATATTTTTTCAAAGGTAGATGCAGAAAAAAATATATTCAGTTTGCAACCTGATGGAGGTCAGTATAGATGGACTAATACAAGTCCCACACACAGCTAGAAGCCCAAATATTTTTTTCAGAGGTACTGTAGATGCAGATAAAAATTATTTTTAATTTGCAACCTGATGGAGGTCAGTATAGATGGACTAATAGAGAAAGTCCGACACACTACTAGAAGGCCAAATATTTTTTCAAAGGTAGATGCAGAAAAAAATATATTCAGTTTGCAACCTGATGGAGGTCAGTATAGATGGACTAATACAACAAGTCCCACACACAGCTAGAAGCCCAAATATTTTTTTCAGAGATACTGTAGATGCAGATAAAAATTATTTTTAATTTGCAACCTGATGGAGGTCAGTATAGATGGACTAATAGAGAAAGTCCGACACACTACTAGAAGGCCAAATATTTTTTCAGAGCTAGATGCAGAAAAAAATTATATTCAGTTTGCAACCTGATGGAGGTCAGTATAGATGGATTAATAGAACAAGACCCACACACAGCTAGAAGCCCAATATTTTTTCAGAGGTAGATGCAGAAAAAAATATATTCAGTTTGCAACCTGATGGAGGTCAGTATAGATGGACTAATAGAACAAGTCCCACACACTGCTAGAAGCCCAAATATTTTTTCAGAGGTACTGTAGATGCAGATAAAAATTAGTTTTAATTTGCAACCTGATGGAGGTCAGTATAGATGGACTAATAGAATGATGCTATGCCCAAAAGATTTTACTTCACTAGGTGCAGTAAAAAAATTGGTATTCTATACACAGGTGGTATATCTTGCAACACAGATAGGCTACTCCACTGACTAACACACTCTGCAATAGGCCAAAAAGGATTAGCTTTGCTAGATTCAGCCAAATGCTGTGAAAAAAACTTGCACAGCACTGGCACAGACCTGCCTGGCAAAAACTGATAGGAACTCATGTAACCTAGTCCTGAAAAGGACTGCAATTACAATTAGTCTTTACTCCCACAACCGATCTATTTAAGAGCACAGACCTCCCTGATAAAAGTCGTAGGAAATGCTGTAACCTAGTCCTTAAAAGGACTGCAATCACAACTATTCCCTACTCCCAAGCTATCTGTATATTTGTACGAAAATTGGCTTGAAATTAACAAGGTATAGCGCACACAGCAACAGCGGTGCCGTCTAACACGCAGCTGCAGCAGTGAGAAAATGGTGGCGACGGGGAAAATGGCTTGGTTTTATAGGGCAAGGACATGTGACATACACTGCCAATGACACATGCCCTTGCTTGTGTGAAAAAAAGCACTTCGCTCCGTGTGTGCGCTGCTGATAGGCTGACAGATTGCACCTCCCCACTGTAAATGCGGGAAAGAGAAAAAAAAATGGAGATCTTCATTGTTCCTGCAGAGATCCATCCCCTGCCCCTCCCCCCACCCCGCTGTACACTCAAACTGCGTATTAACATTAATTTTCATCATTACTGAGAAAAAATCCAGTTATGATTTTGGTGCACGAACAGTTATCGAACATAACCTCGAACAGCCGAATTTTTCTCAAATTGTTCGTGTTCGCCGAACGGCTCGAACACCGCCCAAAACAGCTCGAATTTGAGATTGGCGAACAGTTCGAGTAGAACAACGCTCATCTCTAGTGCCAACCTCCGCTGTCAGGAAGGGAGAGAATTTAGGGACAAAATAGGGACAGATAGAGCCCGTAATCCTTCCTGACTGATGTGTGACTTATCCCTGTTCCCTGGCATTTTGTCTTGTTTTTGTGTTTGTTGTTATGGTGACTACTGAGTCCTTTTTAGCATATTCAAATAAAAGTTATATTTTAGGGGTCTAATCTTCTGTTGGTTGTCTAGTTTTGCAATTGGGCACCGCTTATACATTCCTTGTTCAGGTGTTTTTTCCAGGGGTCTTCCCCATGCTGTTCCCATGTCATTTGAGCACTGTTCCCATCGATTTGGGCAATTTTTAGGCCCTCTGCAGACCGCTGGGGGGGAGCCACCGGAAAAATGCTCGAGTTTCCTATAGACTTACATTGGGCTCGTTGCTCGGGTCGAGCACCCGAGTATTCCAATTTGCTCGACCTGAGCAACGAGTACCCGAGCATTTTAGTGCTCGCTCATCACTACTTTTTAGTTTATGTTTATCCAACCTATTAGTTGGTTTACTTTGTCCAAGAAATGTGTACCACAGTTTTGGTGCTTTTTTGTCCCATGATGTTGCATGTTAGATCATGCGCCTTTCCCAATAAGCCATAATAATAATAATAACAATAATTTCTAGTGTGGCTACGTCCACTCGTCAGACAATAAGCAGAACGTGTCTTAAATAAATATGATGACAGTCATGAAAGGCAGGGTTTTTTTTTGTTTTTCCTATAAACACCCTTTGGGAAAGTTGGATGAAAAATACTATCGCTGTCATTTTGTTTCTCAAAGTCGTGGTCACTTGGATTTTCTGGTGATCACACTTCTTTCATATTAAAGGGGTTGTCTGGTCTTAAAGAGAATCTGTCTGCAGTTTTTTACTATGTATTCTGAGGACAGCATGAGATAGGGGTTAAAAGACAGAATTCAACCATGTATCATAAGTCAAACTGTGTGCTGTTGTTTACTTATACTGAAGGTTTTATCACTTGGACATTATCATTGCTGTGACTGACTGGCATGTGGGCTCTCATCTGACTCCGCCCCATCCTGTGAAAATCAGCTCACTGTCTATAGACAATGTACCTAGAGAACCTGGTGTGAACGGGGTTAGCTTTCTCAGCTCTGCTGCATTGCTAAATCTAAAAACTCGGATTGTGTCACATCATTGAAATTAGGGTCTCTTTGCCTACATCATGCTATTCTCAGATGAGGTAGCAAAAACCTGCTGACAGATTCCCTTTAAGCTACAAGTCTCTATGTGACTGCAGACTTGTGAATTCTCACATCGCATGCACTGAGCGCTCTAATGATTCTCCGGTGCTGATGGGCGACCGCAAGTATGTGATTTGCATACATGCAGTCATGTGCAGAATAGATGTAGGTGGCCTCGCTAACTGCAAGTGTATGGAGCGAGGCCGGATACAGTCTAGTCGGAATGTGGCCTGAAGTATGCTTAGTGCATATTTGGGGTCACATGACCGCCTGCTTCTGCCACCGGAGAATCATCATAGTGCACAGTTACAGTTATATGAAAAAGTTTGGGCACCCCTATTAATCTTAAGCTTAATGTTTTATAAAAATTGGTGTTTTTGCAACAGCTATTTCAGTTTGATATATGTAATAACTGTTGGACACAGTAATGTTTCTGCCTTGAAATGAGGTTTATTGTACTAACAGAAAATGTGCAATCTGCATTCAAACAAAATTTGACAGGTGTATAAGTATGGGCACCCTTATCATTTTCTTGTTTTAAATACTCCTACCTACTTTTTACTGACTTACTAAAGCACTTTTTTTGGTTTTGTAACCTCATTGAGCTTTGAACTTCATAGCCAAGTGTATGCAATCATGAGAAAAGCTACTTAAAGTGGCCACTTGCAAGTTGTTCTCCTGTTTGAATCTCCTCTGAAGAGTGGAATCATGGGCTCCTCAAAACAACTGTCAAATGATCTGAAAACAAAGATTATTCAACACAGTTGTTCAGGGGAAGGATACAAAAAGCTGTCTCAGAGATTTAACCTGTCAGTTTCCACTGTGAGGAACATAGTAAGGAAATGGAAGAACACAGGGACAGTTCTTGTTAAGGCCAGAAGTGGCAGGCCAAGAAAAACATCAGAAAGGCAGAGAAGAAGAATGGTGAGATCAGTCAAGGACAATCCTCAGACCACCTCCAGAGAGCTGCAGCATCAACTTGCTGCAGATGGTGTCACTGTGCATCGGTCAACTATACAACGCACTTTGCACAAGGAGAAGCTGTATGGGAGAGTGATGCGAAAGAAGCCGTTTCTGCAAGCACGCCACAAACAGAGTCGGCTGAGGTATGCAAAAGCACATTTGGAGAAGCCAATTTCCTTTTGGAAGAAGGTCTTGTGGACTGATGAAACCAAGATTGAGTTGTTTGGTCATACAAAAAGGCGTTATGCATGGCGGCAAAAAAACACAGCATTCCAAGAAAAACACTTGCTACCCACAGTAAAATTTGGTGGAGGTTCCATCATGCTTTGGGGCTGTGTGGCCAATGCCAGCATCGGGAATCTTGTTAAAGTTGAGGGACGCATGGATTCCACTCAGTATCAGCAGATTCTTGACAATAATGTTCAAGAATCAGTGACAAAGTTGAAGTTACGCCGGGGATGGATCTTTCAGCAAGACAATAATCTAAAACACAGCTCCAAATCTACTCAGGCATTCATGCAGAGGAACAATTACAATGTTCTGGAATGGCCATCCCAGTCCCCAGACCTGAATATCATTGAACATCTGTGGGATCATTTGAAGAGGGCTATCCATGCTCGGCGACCATCAAACTTAACTGAACTGGAATTGTGTTGTAAAGAGGAATGGTCAAAAATACCTTCATCCAGGATCCAGGAAATCATTAAAAGCTACAGGAAGCGACTAGAGGCTGTTATTTTAGCAAAAGGAGGATCTACTAAATATTAATGTCACTTTTCTGGTGAGGTGCCCATACTTATGCACCTGTCAAATTTTGTTTGAATGCAGATTGCACATTTTCTGTTAGTACAATAAACCTCATTTCAAGGCAGAAACATTACTGTGTCCAACAGTTATTACATATATCAAACTGAAATAGCTGTTGCAAAAACACCAATTTTTATAAAACATTAAGCTTAAGATTAATAGGGGTGCCCAAACTTTTTCATATAACTGTACATAAAGTGATAACAGACTTGTAGATTAAGATGGGATAACCCCTTTAAGGATACATATACAGGTATGTATTTATGCATAGCTAAACATTGTCAATATAAAGTAAAAAAAGAGAATGACAAACTAATAACAGCCAGAAACAAACAAATGTAATATTTGTTTTTACAATGAATTTGTTGTCTGTGAAATCCATCAAAAAAAAGTCTGTATGATAAGCACATCATTGTCTGCTAGAGAACAATATTCTACCTTTGGTGAGGACAAGTGAAAGAATAAAACCCGCTTTGGCTTTAGTTCAAGAGCTCACATCTTTACAGTACAGATCTATCTTTAGTATAAAGCACGTTTGAGACCGCTCACATTATGGTATTTTTTTGTGTCCAGCAATTTCAAATACCAATTATTTGATTCGCTGAAACTTAATCATAAAAAGCCTATTAATGTGGGAGTTTACACAAATGAGTTTCTCTATAGTGTTAAAAAACTTTTCTACTGCGTTGCTGGTCTCCATGGACATGGACAAAGGTTTCTAACAAGTAAAACGCATTATTGTTCCCTTGTATCACAGCCTCGACTATTTATCATTCTAAGTGTATTGTTACCTCAACCACTTGCTGCACGTTTGTAAGTATCATCCTGAGGGGATTGGGTTTTTAAGCAACCTTGCCAAGAGCACATTGAAATTCTCCATCAGTTTCCCTGCCGCAGGAATGCATCAACTGAGCGTGATTAGATTACAATGTCCTACGAGCAGTGTTTACCATACAACGGAAGCTTTAATTCAGTTTTAAAAAGGCCATTACATCTCATATTATGAAGTCAATTCGAGAACTGACGTACGATATGCCTATAAACTTTTAACACTTTCAAATGGCAGCATAAAAGAAATACGACAATGGTCTTTCCGAAAATGGTGATCTCTGCTTCCCTGCTCTCATGCCCATGCACGTCAATTTATTTTTTAATTGGAAATTTCATAAGGAGAAGAGTTTATTTCCCCCTTGAGTTGAAGATGCTCTCTGATACATATTCATCACAGCGCGGACAGGTGTTTTTTTGTAAATCAGAATTTGAAATTTTAAGATAATGTTGTAATGAAATATAGAAAAGCCACATACTTTATTTAAATTATAGAAATCATCAGCCGCAAGATTGTAATTTAAAAAAAAAAAAGTGATTAAAGTTATTTAGTCATTGCTTTCTTGACTGGAGCATAACTCTGTTCCCATGGCAGCCTAGTATTACATATCATGATTCTAACCGAATGTTCATTACTTTTCTTTTTTTATTGGATTCTTTGCAATCACAAACACAGCTTCCGAACATTAAATCTGAAATTACAGTTTAGAGATAGATAATGCTCTTAACTGCTGCAGGAATACAGTTAGCACAGAATGTTAAAAACCTACAAGCTCAGCTAAGAACAGTATATTAACATGAAATGTGATCTAACCAGGTAAGAAAATGTATATCTGCAGACTTTAATTATTAGAAGCATTATTCCATCTATCCTGTTAGTGGAAATGAACAAGTGAAAACAGCCAGAACTTCTGCAGTTCTTAACTATTAATAGAAGTTGGAAAGGGAACAAGTCTTACTTGTGGTAAATACTGGCATGCTCCCTGTAAATGTAAAATCAGAGAGGGTGTAGTTACCCTGAAAAATAAATCCTCCATATTCTGTAAACTATATCTCTCTTTAAATATATAGCAAATTTCTTATACTGGTTTGTATAGGCTCATGTAGTGTTAATTTTAATGATATTTCTGACCTATATTATAGTATCTGGCAAGCATTAAAATGATTGTCCACTACTCAGAGAGCCCCTTCTTAAAGAAGCACTTCCATGAATATATATATATATATATATATACATATATATATATATATATATATATATATATATACATATTTATATGTATATTAAATGTGTGTATGTGCATGTAATGTAGTGTGAGTGTACTAATATACTCATGTACCACTGCTCTTTCCGGTGTCCAGTGCCCTTCTGCTTCATTTATCAGTGAAGTCATCACAATTGCAGCTAACCAACTCACTCTATGCCCTAGGTGTGAGCCGGAAGTTTCTTTTGCAATGAAAGTCTATGGAGCCTTGCTTTACTCTGTAAAAAGTCACTTCTTGGATACCCATCTTTAAAAATGGGTTCTTTCAGTAGTGGAAAACCCCTTTAATGCTTGCCAGACACTGTACTATAGATCATAGTTGTGCCATGTGAGCATTGCAGCCAATGAGTAGTGGCTAATGGGATTCAGTTGTAACACTTTCTTTGGATGTCCAAAGTTCATATGAGTGAAGTGTGAAAGAAGCAGCTCATTACCGACCTCTGGCTGATTGCAGTGCTCAAGTGGCATCACACAAGCCTCAAGATACTCGGCACCAACATCACTGGAGTGGCACCAGTGTAGGAGGTGAGTAGCTGTTATTTTTATTTTACACTAGGGAACATAGTATTTAAGAAGGGGTTGTCCGAGTAGTGGATAACCCCTTTGAAATGTTTACTCTGGTTTTAGAAAATGAAGTTTGACAGACACTAAGAATGATCATGAAGACATACTGTTACGGGTCCGGGTGGTGGAACCTCTGTGCCGAGGTGCAAGGAGGGACCCAGAGGGGCGTGACTAAGTATCAACCTGAACCGACCCTGGTCGGACGGCGGCTAACGACTCTGTGACTAGGGAGGATCTAGGCAGAGGGACCAGGTGCTACTCTGGGGACGACCTTGTAAGAGAGCAGGTTGCTCCCACGGGTCAGATGGCTGGGACTGACCGGTATAACGGGTGGACACGGCGAGCAGGCTGAAGTCTCTGGTTAGCTGACGGGTGGTCACGGTACGTGACAGCAGAGCGAGTAGTAGTCTCTAGGTTTACCAGGCAGGTGGTCACAGCAAGTGACCGCAGAGTCTCCAGGCAGGCTGGCAGGAAACAGGCGGGTGCTCCCAGGTGAGCGGGCAGACAGACAAGGCTGGTAACAAGCAGGTAACAGGTGGGCGCTCCCAGGTGAGAGGGCTGACTGACACAGCAGGTAACAGGCGGGTGCTCCCAAGAGAGCGGGCTGACAGACAAGGCAGGTAACAGGCAGGTAACAGGTGAGCGCTCCAGGTGAGCAGGCTGGCAGGCTCGGCAGGTATCGGGCAGATAACAGGCTGGCAGGTAGGATGAGAAGTCAGGCTAGCAGCGGGACCTGAGGGCTGAAGCAGAGATAAGAAACTGTGCAACAACTTTGCTCGGGCACCTCCATTTTGGAGGAGGTGCCCTATATATGGGAGGACCCTCGGCAATTGGCCGGGGACTCCTTAGGACGGCGCGCGCGGCCCCTTTAAGAGGGGGGGAGCGCGCACGCCCTAAGCACAATGCCCGGGGGACTGCGCGCGCCGACAGCAGGCTGAGAAGGAGAGCGGGGAGCGCGGAGAGAGAGGAGGTGAGAGGTACGGCGTCTCTGCCGGGCAGGAGGCAGAGACGCCAAAGCTACAGGACTGCGCGCGCCGACAGCAGGCTGGGAAGGAGAGCGGGGAGCGCGGGGAGAGATGAGGTGAGAGGGACGGCGTTTCTGCCTGGAAGGAGGCAAAGACGCCGAGGCTACACATACTAATATTAAGTATAAGTAGAAGAGTCATTATGGAATTCAAACAGTGAAGGGACAAGCTATTTCAATGCCTTAGTCAAAAAAGATAAATTGTGCCCCCGCCTCATACATACCCCATCACACATATAAAATGCACTTTCTAGTATATATTTGTTATAATAAGCCATATCCCTAACGGGCTAATTATGATCTGTAACCTTGGTCAAAGTTATCTGAGCACACAAATCTCAAAGGGTGCCCACATTTTTGCATTGGCCCATTGTAATTTTTGTAATTTTTAAAATGTAAAAGATGAAAAAAAAAGAAATATATATATACTGTATGTATAAATGTATTTCCTGAAGAGAGTCCGAACTGCAAGGCGGCAGTTTTTTGAACTGATGTTTGTGTAGCGGTGACCAGCCGGCACTACACCAGCACCGTTCATTTCCTCATAACGTGGACATGGAATCCCCCGCAAGTGCAGTGCAGCACTAGAACTTCAGCATACAGGATCCTCCGCCAACACAACGCGGTAATAGGATCATTTGTACTCCTGTATTCTCTGCGAAGTGCAGCGCAAAATTTGAACTTTAGGACACAGGATTCCCCGTGAACATAGGATCCTCTGCATCCACACATTCATATTGGATCAAAGTCCAGAACAGACCTCAGCTATCACACGTTGTGAACTGGTAAGGAGAGCTGTTTTATTCAATCATTCAGCTACACTGTATCACTCTTTTTGAATAGTTGCTCTTTTTGATCAATTGTCTAGACACCCTTTTCAGCGCATCTCTGTTTTGTGTATATTGATTATTCTTTGACTAGATTTTATCTAGTGTGCACCAGGGCAAAAGGTGCATATGAGCATGCTGCTTTAAAGATAATAGATATAGAGCTAGTGCAAACTCTCTTTAATATATTAGAAAATAATTTAGATTATGACATAAAACAAATTGGGATTTAGGAGGAAAACAACTTTGGACTTTGGACCACCTTTAAGTAATGTCTTATTTTTGTTATACCATTGGTTGTTCCTTTATCTTTATAGACACCATAAAGGCTATAACAAAACTTTGTCAAATGTTTTTGACAGCTGAGCTGAATTGATAAATTTTGTTAAGAAAAAAATGAAATGTTAGTCAACCCTAGTCTTAGATAAAAACAGGTCCAGTAGAAACAAAGCTTCATGAAGAAAATTCTTCAATTTTGCTCCAGGCCATATATTTAGTTCATCCAATGCTGCTAAAATTTCAAAGACCCGACTGGCCTCAGGAGTTGCTGTTCGGGAGTTAGAATAAGTCCAAGTCAATATTGTTATTTATGTTAGTAATTCTCAAGCTGCACAGCTACAGAGTAATAATGTAATGATTTGGATATAATTTAATAATTTACCAAGTGTATTCTTTATTATTCATGCTTTATACCAAGTCCCTAGTAAAGTTATGTGAAATTTCCCACAATGTTAATGTTTCATAAATAGCCTGTACCCTTTTATAAAGTATTAATGTTGACATATTTAAAAGAGTTGGCAATGTTTTTCTGAGGCTCTTTTAAAATCACATTAGAGCCTTCTGTCAGATGTACAGTATGCACCGGAAAAAAAAAACAGCATATATATTTCCATTTGTTGCCCATAAACTCCTATGGTAAAATAAATATACCTTGCATATACTGTGCAAAAGTTTTAGGCAGATGTAAAAACCTGCAGCAAAATAAGAATGCTTCCAAAAAAAGAAGTGTTAATAGTTTATTTTTAGTAGAGGAGAACAATATCACGTTGGTTTTTTACCTTGAGAAAGGTCCCTGTCCGTTTCTAAAACGCGTTGGTACAATAAAGAACCATTTTGGAGCACAAAAGTTTTCTCATTTACCATAGCACACCCCATTCTACATGATATCGTCTTCCTCTACTATTAATCATCTGGAAGAAGCTTTTCTCCTCTAGCCATGGGGAAGAAGCAGTAGTTACACACATCTAGAGGTGTAGTGCTTTCACCAAAGATCTTCTGTAGATAAAGGCTTGTGCAAATCCTTCTCTCTCTTCATGTAAACCAACACAGACTCAATAATATTGAGATCAGGGCTCTGTGGGAGGCATAATAACATTTCCAGGACTCCTAGTTCTTCTTTTCTCTGAAGACAATTCTTAAACTGATGTGAGCAGAACCTATAGGTTACATTTGTGTTAAATGCACTAAATCTAAATCCCGTGAACACAGGAAGCAAAGTCATTTACTAGAAAATCACACACTGCTATAGGAATAGATGCCAGGTAGACCTAGTTCTTATTCTAGCTGGATACACTTCTTCATGGGTTAGTAAATCATATGTAATTTGAAAACAGCTCTGGAAATGGTAACTGTGTTCACTGACTATATTTATACTATATTATCAGTCCAATTTTGGATGTGTAAGAGTTCTTTTTAATATACCAGGCAGATGTAGCTGTTTGTCATTCTATTTCTTCTTCATTAAATTCCTGGATCATTCTAAATTGCAGTATGGTGAAATAATCTCCAAGGTGACAAAGATAGAAATAGAATTATCTCTAGATATTCTGCAATGTATCTGGTCATCATTAGTCTGGGCTTTGACAAACAATAAATCTAAAATCATGTTATTGATTGTACAAAATATTAAAGGGAATTTTTAATGTATATCGTCAAGGATAACAGCGAGGGGGTCACACAGATCCTACCATTGTTACCACTTTGTCACAGATGACACTGGAAAGATCCCACAGATCATACTGCTGTCACCAATTTGTTAGCGGAGCACAACTCTGCCGCCTACAATCCTACAATCGTCAAGACAATTACACAATTGACTGACGAGTGATGGATGAGGCCAATTTCATTATAAGGTCAGCTATTAAGGAACCCCTACTAGCTGCCACCACCAATCGTTTATACAGACCAACTGGACACCCGTTAGAGGTATCATATGGTATCAGGGATGCAGTTTGCAGAGCAAGAGTAACAAAGTCATTTCAATTTTGTATATTTAATCCAGAAAGATAGGTAGTCTTAATAAAAAAAGAAGATACAAAATGGGAACCAAACAATACTATATATACAATTACATGAAATAAAAATGAATAAAGGAAGAAAATTACTAAACCTGATGTCATGGAAATGGCTCAGAGCTTAGTGGAGCACTCCAATTGGGAAAATGGAACACTCACAGCGAACTTATGTCTTCCAGAATGAACAAAGACAGAGACCCAAACTTTCATTTTTATTAGCTCAAGGCTACATCCACATACCTCCCCTTGATGAGCTCATGTGGAGGCTGGTTGTTGGATGTGCTAGGCACTTTATAATTTTATAAGATCCCCAACTTACAGGATATCTTTGTCCCTGAAGTTACCAGGTGATAGATATCCTTGTCATGTTTCTTATCGCAATTTTACTTGTCTATAGAAATGAAGCATGACATGGATAGAACCATCCATTGGACCGGTATTAAGTTGGCTGGGTTCTGCAGGCCTTTCGGTGTTGTGAGTAAATGCATTATGTCCATCCCTTCGCTACGACGTTGAAAAGTATATCTTCCATAAATATCAGATTGATGCAAAACCTCAATATTCATCACTGACTATTGGCTCCAAAAGGTCTGCGATCCTTGCTTTGATCAGAGGAAGCTTCTGCATGAGAAGCAAACTTCACCACCTATGATTAAACAAATCCCAGTCTTGCTGTCTTTTTAGCAAAACATTTATCTGATGTAATTACCTGGACACTGCAGGAGGTCCCTACTTCAATGAAAGTTGAAGTGTCAGTTCTCTTTTTCACTTCCCCTAGTTATAATTAGTTTTTTTTTCTGAGCCACAATTAATCCCATATGTTCAATGTGAGGGTGATATGTCCCCTCTCTGGCGATATCTTGAATTTTAATTTTTCTCTATAACATTTATCATCATCTTCTAAAGCAAAAAGTAAGAGTTAAATGGGTTTTTCAGGTTTGGAATTAAAGTCTGTAACCATCCTATGTGACTGCAGATTGTTGAATATTCACAGTGTGGGCACCGAACACTGTCAGGACCATCCAGTGCCGACATCGAGAGCTGGCGGGCACGTTACTGCAAGTATGCGAATTGCATACGTACGATCACGTGCCAATAAACCATGCTTGGTCTTGCTCAATTTACTTTTACTGAGCAAGGTCGCTCATGTCTAGAGATGAGCGTTGTTCTACTCGAACTGTTCGCCAATCTCAAATTCGAGCTGTTTTGGGCGGTGTTCGAGCTGGTCGGCGAACACGAACAATTTGAGAAAAATTCGGCTGTTCGAGGTTATGTTCGATAACTGTTCGTGCACCAAAATCATAACTGGATTTTTTCTCAGTAATGATGAAAATTAATGTTAATACGCAGTTTGAGTGTACAGCGGGGCGGGGGGAGGGGCAGGGGATGGATCTCTGCAGGAACAATGAAGATCTCCATTTTTTTTTCTCTTTCCCGCATTTGCAGTGGGGAGGTGCAATCTGTCAGCCTATCAACAGCGCACACACGGAGCGAAGTGCTTTTTTTCACACAAGCAAGGGCATGTGTGATTGGCAGTGTATGTCACATGTCCTTGCCCTATAAGACCAAGCCATTTTCCCCGTCGCCACCATTTTCTCACTGCTGCAGCTGCGTGTTAGACGGCACCGCTGTTGTTGTGTGCGATATACCTTGTTAATTTCAAGCCAATTTTCGCACAAATATACAGATAGCTTGGGAGTAGGGAATAGTTGTGATTGCAGTCCTTTTAAGGACTAGGTTACAGCATTTCCTACGACTTTTATCAGGCAGGTCTGTGCTCTTAAATAGATAGATTGTGGGAGTAAAGACTAATTGTAATTGGAGTCCTTTTCAGGACTAGGTTACATCAGTTCCTATCAGTTTTTGCCAGGCAGGTCTGTGCCAGTGCTGTGCAAGTTTTTTTCACAGCATTTGGCTGAATCTAGCAAAGCTAATCCTTTTTGGCCTATTGCAGAGTGTGTTAGTCAGTGGAGTAGCCTATCTGTGTTGCAAGATATACCACCTGTGTATAGAATACCAATTTTTTTACTGCACCTAGTGAAGTAAAATCTTTTGGGCATAGCATCATTCTATTAGTCCATCTATACTGACCTCCATCAGGTTGCAAACTGAATATAATTTTTTTCTGCATCTAGTTCTGAAAAAATATTTGGGCTTCTAGCGGTGTGTGGGACTTGGTCTATTAGTCCATCTATACTGACCTCCATCAGGTTGCAAATTAAAAATAATTTTTTTCTGCATCTAGCTCTGAAAAAATATTTGGGCTTCTAGCAGTGTGTGGGACTTGGTCTATTAGTCCATCTATACTGACCTCCATCAGGTTGCAAATTAAAAATAATTTTTTTCTTCATTTATCTCTGAAAAAATATTTGGGCTTCTAGCAGCGTGTGGGACTTGTTCTATTAGTCCATCTATACTGACCTCCATCAGGTTGCAAATTAAAAATAATTTTTTTCTGCATCTAGCTCTGAAAAAATATTTGGGCTTCTAGCAGTGTGTGGGACTTGGTCTATTAGTCCATCTATACTGACCTCCATCAGGTTGCAAATTAAAAATAATTTTTTTCTGCATCTAGCTCTGAAAAAATATTTGGGCTTCTAGCAGTGTGTGGGACTTGGTCTATTAGTCCATCTATACTGACCTCCATCAGGTTGCAAATTAAAAATAATTTTTTTCTTCATTTAGCTCTGAAAAAATATTTGGGCTTCTAGCAGTGTGTGGGACTTGTTCTATTAGTCCTTCTATACTGACGTCCAGCAGGTTGCAAATTGAATATAATTTTTTTCTGCATCTAGCTCTGAAAAAATATTTGGGCTTCTAGCGGTGTGTGGGACTTGGTCTATTAGTCCATCTATACTGACCTCCATCAGGTTGCAAATTAAAAATATTTTTTTTCTGCATCTAGCTCTGAAAAAATATTTGGGCTTCTAGCAGTGTGTGGGACTTGGTCTATTAGTCCATCTATACTGACCTCCATCAGGTTGCAAATTGAATAAAAAAAATTTCTGCATCTAGCTCTGAAAAAATATTTGGGCTTCTAGCGGTGTGTGGGACTTAGTCTATTAGTCCATCTATACTGACCTCCATCAGGTTGCAAATTAAAAATAATTTTTTTCTGCATCTAGCTCTGAAAAAATATTTGGGCTTCTAGCAGTGTGTGGGACTTGGTCTATTAGTCCATCTATACTGACCTCCATCAGGTTGCAAATTAAAAATAATTTTTTTCTTCATTTAGCTCTGAAAAAATATTTGGGCTTCTAGCAGTGTGTGGGACTTCTTCTATTAGTCCTTCTATACTGACGTCCAGCAGGTTGCAAATTGAATATAATTTTTTTCTGCATCTAGCTCTGAAAAAATATTTGGGCTTGTAGCGGTGTGTGGGACTTGGTCTATTAGTCCATCTATACTGACCTCCATCAGGTTGCAAATTAAAAATAATTTTTTTCTGCATCTAGCTCTGAAAAAATATTTGGGCTTCTAGCAGTGTGTGGGACTTGGTCTATTAGTCCATCTATACTGACCTCCATCAGGTTGCAAATTAAAAATAATTTTTTTCTGCATCTAGCTCTGAAAAAATATTTGGGCTTCTAGCAGTGTGTGGGACTTGGTCTATTAGTCCATCTATACTGACCTCCATCAGGTTGCAAATTAAAAATATTTTTTTTCTGCATCTAGCTCTGAAAAAATATTTGGGCTTCTAGCAGTGTGTGGGACTTGTTCTATTAGTCCTTCTATACTGACGTCCAGCAGGTTGCAAATTTAATATAATTTTTTTCTGCATCTAGCTCTGAAAAAATATTTGGGCTTCTAGCGGTGTGTGGGACTTGGTCTATTAGTCCATCTATACTGACCTCCATCAGGTTGCAAATTAAAAATAATTTTTTTCTGCATCTAGCTCTGAAAAAATATTTGGGCTTCTAGCAGTGTGTGGGACTTGGTCTATTAGTCCATCTATACTGACCTCCATCAGGTTGCAAATTAAAAATATTTTTTTTCTGCATCTAGCTCTGAAAAAATATTTGGGCTTCTAGCAGTGTGTGGGACTTGGTCTATTAGTCCATCTATACTGACCTCCATCAGGTTGCAAATTAAAAATAATTTTTTTCTGCATCTAGCTCTGAAAAAATATTTGGGCTTCTAGCAGTGTGTGGGACTTGGTCTATTAGTCCATCTATACTGACCTCCATCAGGTTGCAAATTGAATAAAAAAATTTTCTGCATCTAGCTCTGAAAAAATATTTGGGCTTCTAGCGGTGTGTGGGACTTGGTCTATTAGTCCATCTATACTGACCTCCATCAGGTTGCAAATTAAAAATAATTTTTTTCTGCATCTAACCCAGCCAATAGTTTTGGCCTAATACCACAGTTTGGCCACTCAGCTCTGCTCGGTTACCATCCATTGTTTTTTTGTGCAAACAACTCCAGAGTTGTGAATTAGTTAACCACCAAAATGAGTGGAAAAAGGCCTGCTGCTGGTGGAAAGGGGAATAGGCGTGTTGGGAAGGGGAAAAAAGGTTGTGTCCGTGGGGTAGGTGCAGAAGAAAGACCATCTTCCAGCCAAACTAAAATGTCTACTTCTTTTAGCGGACAATGTGATAAGATCCCTTTCTTACGGCCACGCCAATCGCTACAAATTCCAGATGAGGCACAAAAACAGCAGGTGCTTCAACGGATATCAAGTGCTCCTTTAAGTGGGCTCTCCTCCACATCAACTTCAACATCACAAATACTCCAGTCCTCAAAGGTGTCACCCAAATCGCACTTGCTTCCTCACAGCTCCCAAATCTCCAGCTGCCCGTCTGAGTATGAGGTAGAACAGATGGTTGAGTCTGCAGAGCTGTTTACTCATACTATAGCCTGGGAATCAGAGGTCGACTCCAGCGCTTCTGTGAATCCAGACGAGGAAATGATCTGCACTGATGCCCACAATCTTTATGAGTCGGATCCAGGACCAGACGCAGAAGGTTCTGACCATAATGTAGACCCTCATTCCCAAACTGTAACTCCTGTTGGTGGAGACAATGAGGAAGACGATGATAAGACTCAAATACCTGATTGGAGCGACAACTTTAGTTTTTTGTCAGGGCAGGAACAGGTTGGCTCTGAGGACGACGGGTGTGATAACGCACAGGGTGATGATGATGAGGTCGGAGATCCCACTTACTGTCAACCCACAGTCAGCCAAGAGATGAGGTCAGCAGAGGAGGTGGAGGAAGATGCTAGTGACGACGAGGTCAGGTTGCGCCTTCCTGGACAGAGACGTAGTACTGGAAGCACGTCAACAACTGCATCCTCAAACACAACTCTGCCTCTCACCACAAGTCGTGGTGGCTCTTCAGGTCGCATGGGTGCTAAGCCTTGCATAGCCTGGGCATTTTTTCAGATCGATAAAGATGACCCAACTCGTGTTATCTGTAACATTTGTCAGCAAAAGCTAAGTAGAGGCCAAAAAATACATAGTTTGAGTACTTCATGCATGAACCGGCACATGGACATGAAGCATAAGTTGCAGTGGGAAGCTCAGTGTGCTACAATGCGGTCTAGCCGGCCGGGCCAACCACCCTCTGCCAAATCTTGTGCATCCGCGGCCTCTTCATCCTCTGTGACTGGGGGGACAGCAGTCACACCTGTTTTGGGGCGCAGACCTGCCACCTCTTTACCCGCAACAGCCAGCGTGATTGGCAGGTCATCATTTTCTTTGGAGGTGGTAACACCAGCTGGTCTTGAGCGCTGTCCGACATCGATAGCACCACCTTTGGATCAAGGCAACCTAACATGTCCGCCTGCATCTTCCTCACAGACCGGCAGTTTGCCGGGGACACCCTTATCAACCCCGTCTAAGCACAATAGCCAGCCCTCGGTCCCTCAGATGTGGACAAGTAAAAGACCATTTCCTCCTAGCCATGAGAAAGCTAAGAGGTTGAATTTCACCATCTGCAAGCTCTTGGCTACAGAAATGCTGCCTTTCCGCCTGGTGGACACAGAGGATTTTCGAGACCTTATGTCCGTCGCAGTGCCCCAGTACCAGATGCCCAGTCGGCACTACTTCTCAAAGAAAGGTGTGCCTGCGCTCCACCAGCATGTCGCACACAACATCACCGCTTCTTTGAGAAACTCTGTGTGTGACAGGGTGCATTTCACCACAGACACTTGGACGAGTAGGCATGGACAGGGGCGTTAAATGTCGCTGACTGGGCACTGGGTAACTATGGTGACAGCAGGACAAGGGGCTGCTGTCCAAGTCTTGCCGTCCCCACGAGTTGTGCGTCAATCCTCTTTATGTCATTTTTCCTCCACTGCTTCTGCCTCCTCAACCTCCTCTCGGTCTTCCACCTGCACCCAAAGCCTGTCTGGTCATGCCACAAGCTTTCTAACTGCGCAGAAGGGATCCTGCACACCTCCTTACTATGCTGGCAGTAGGGCTCAACGTCATCAGGCGGTTTTTACATTGAAATGTCTGGGAAATGTGAGTCACACAGCTGAGGAGTTGTGGTCAGCTCTGGAGAACCAATTTCATGAATGGTTGTCTCCACTGGACCTGAAACCAGGGAAGGCCGTGTGCGGCAATGCTGCAAACCTGGGTGCGGCCCTTCGCCGGGGCAATGTCACACACGTGCCTTGTATGGCTCACGTGTTGAACCTGGTTGTCCAGCAATTTTTAGCCCACTATCCCAGACTAGATGGCCTTCTGCAGAGGGCACGGTCGCTGTGTGCTCACTTCCGCCGTTCGCATCCCGCAGCTCAGCGACTTACATCTCTACAGAAGTCGTTGGGCCTGCCACTTCACCGGCTAAAATGCGATGTGCCTACCCGGTGGAATTCAACTCTGCACATGTTGCAGCGACTGTGGCAGCACCGACAAGCCCTGGTGCAATACGTTCTGACGTATAGCCTGGGCCAACGAGATTCAGAGGTGGGGCAAATCACGCTGGAGGAGTGGTCTCAGATCAGGGACCTATGCACCCTTCTGCACAGTTTTGAAATGGCGACGAAGATGTTTAGTGCTGACGATGCCATTATCAGCATGACTATTCCGGTGATTTACATGCTGGAGCACATGTTAAACAGAATTCGGAGTCAGGTGGTGGCACAAGAGGAGGTGGAGGAAGTAGAGGAGGAGGAGTTGTATGCGGAAGGGCTAACATCTGCAAGGTCCAGACGGTCGGCAGCACCAAGGCGGCAGGCATGTGAGGGTGGGGGAGATGGTTTAACCAGGGCGCATGGTAGCAGCCAAACTAGTGAGGAAAGTGCAGGAGCCCAGGAAGAAGTGGAGGACGAACTGATGGAAGACTCATCAGATGAGGGAGACCTTGATCACATTTCTGTTGTGCGAGGTTGGGGGGAGAGGACAGAGGAAGGAAGCATGATTGTTACCTCGCCACCAACACAACAGGGACTTGGTGCTCCTGGATGCGCAACACACATGAGTGCCTTCTTGCTGCACTACCTGCAACATGACCCTCGAATTGTGAGAATTAGAAATAATCCTGACTACTGGGTTGCCACACTGTTAGATCCCCGGTACAAAAGTAAATTTGCAGAAATTATTCCTGCCATAGAAAGGGATGCACGCATGCAGGAGTATCAGCAGAGACTGTTGCAGAATCTTACATGTGCTTTTCCACAAAATACCAGTGGTGCACGTAGTGAATCTCACAGTTCCAACTTGCCAACCGTGGGACCGTCAAGTGTTCAGCACTCAAACCGTAACAGAACCACAGTATCTGCTGGTAACATCAATTTTGCGGAATCATTTCACCACTTTTTTAGCCCATCCTTTGCAAGGCCACAGGAGACAAGAAGTCTGACACATAGTCAACGCCTAGAGACGATGGTACAGGAGTATCTCCAAGTAAACATTGAAGCCACGACTGTGTCACTGGACCCTTGCTCTTTTTGGGCTTCCAATCTGGATAAATGGCCGGAGCTAGCCACTTACGCCTTGGAGATCTTGTCATGCCCCGCAGCCAGCGTTCTGTCTGAACGTGTGTTCAGCGCTGCTGGTGGTGTGCTGACAGATAAGCGCACGCGGCTCTCCACTGATAATGTAGACAGACTCACGTTCATAAAGATGAACAAATCATGGATCCGAAACGACTTTTCTACCCCTGTGTCATCCTGGGGAGAGTAAAAGCTTGATGATTGGTTAAAATCACCCTACCAACCGTTTTAAGCTTTCAAATTACTAATCATGTTTATCTGTATCTTGACTGGAAAATAATTTGGGCTTTGTAGCAGTGTGCAGCACTGATCCTATTAGGCCATCTATAATAAGCTTCACCAGATTTAAAATTAAAAATAATTTTTAGCTGCATCTAGCCCGGAAAATAATTTTGGGGCTCCGAGATGCGCAAGACACATAAGTGCCTTCTTGCTGCACTACCTGCAGCATGACCCTCATATTGTCAGAATTCGAAGTAATCATGACTACTGGGTTGCCACACTCTTAGATCCCCCAAACTTTTCGATCAACCTTTTCATTTTAATAAAGACCAAAAAAATGGTCATTTTTGAAATTATAAGCATTAGCAGGTTGTTAGAAACTGAAATCAAACAGTTTTCAACTCAAAACTTTATTCTAGGTGATGTTACATTTTCACATAGGACCCCTTGTTCGAAAGGAGCTTCTGAACTCTCTCGTCCATTGAATTTGTCAGGTTTTGGATGGTTTCTGCTTCAATTGTTTTGCATGAGGACAGAATACCCTCCCAGAGCTGTTGCTTAGATGTGAACTGCCTCCCGCCATCATAGACACTCCTTTTAATGATGCTCCAAAGGTTCTGAATGGGGTAGAGGTCAGGGGAGCATGGGGGTCACACCATAAGTTTGTCCCCTTTTATGCCCATATCAGCCAGAGATGCAGATGTTTTATGTGCAGCATGAGATGGTGCATTATCATGCAGAAAAATGATCTTGCTGTGAAATACACGGTTCTTCTTCTTGAACCATGGCAGGAAGTGCTGTTTGAGAAAATCCACATACATTATGGAGTTCATCTTTAGCGCCTTCAGGGATCCTAAAGGGGCCGACAATCTCTCTCCCCATGATTCCAGCCCAAAACATTACTCCACCTCCTCCTTGTTGGCGCTGTAGCCGTGTTTGCGTGGGGTGTCCATCAACCAGCCATCCTCCACTCCATTCATCTGGACCATCGAGCGCTGCACGGCACTCATCCGTGAACAAAACAGTTTTGAAATCAGTCTTCATGTAATGTTTGGCCCACTGGAGCCGTTTCTGCTTGTGTGAAGTGGATAGAGGAGGTCGACAGGATGGCGTATGCACAGCTGCAAACCTCTGAAGGACCCTGCATCTTGTTGTTCGGGGGACGTTGGAGGCACAAGCAGCTTCAAAAACTTGTCTGCTGCTATGACAAGGCTTTTTTGCCGCTGCTCTTTCAACCTGACGTAATTGCCTGTAGGAAAGAGTCCTCAATTTGCCCTTATCAGCACGCACACGTGTGTACTGTGAATCAGCTACATACTTCTTGATTGCCAAGACACTTCATCCTGATCATCGCACAATGTTGATTGTAGTCATGCCTTGACCTAAACACTCCACAATTTGTTGCTTCTCAGCAGCCGACACATCCTTTTTCTTTCCCATTTTGGCAGAAAATGTAGGCTGCTTAATAATGTGAGAGAGCCTTCTTAAGTAGTCTTGCCTTTCATTGGACACACCTGCCAAACTAATTAGCACAGGTGTCTGCAATTGCTTACAGTGATATAAAGAGCCCTGACACACATCACCATCAATGAGTTTAACTGACAAACAAACAAATTCTTCCCTTATCACTCCTAAACATTTTTGGCATAATAATTTGGAACGCGGTGTACATGTGCTTTTCCACAAAACACCAGTGGTTCACGTAGTGAATCTTACAGTTCTAACTTGCCAACCGTGGTCTGTATGGAATTGTTCAATAAAGGGCCCAAAATTAAGATAACATAGATGGGAGAGGTCTCTATGAATAGGAATTCCTAAGTATTTGATACCCTGTGAGGGCCAGGCAAAGGGAAAGTTGGACTGGATGGAATCCTATATGGATTTAGGGAGGGAGACATCGAGGGCCTCAGACTTCGCTGCATTGATTTTAAAATTTTACCATGTAACAAAGTGATCTATTTCAGCCATAACAGCAGGGATGGATATATGTGATTGAGTGATATATACTAGGACATCATCAGCAAATAGAGAGCACTTGTACTCGGTGCCTCCCACCTCAATCCACCTAATATTGGGGTTATGGCGAATTGATGAGAGCAGGTGCTCCGTCACTAGGATGTATAAGAGAGGGGACAGAGGACATCCCTGCCTTGTCCCATTGGTGATTGTGAAAGGTGATGAAAATGTTCTGACGCACCCCCTGGGCCTTGGGACACCCGGAGCCGGACCCTTTTTGGTGGATGCTGGTGGTTGTAGTCTTCGTGGCGGCAATTCGGTTCCGTGGCTCAGGGCGGTCAAACCAGTGGCGGAACTATTTATGTGGTTTTGATGTTTAAATGTCCGACTACGCCACCCGTGGATTGCGGTCAGAGTGAACCGCCGCTACAGGGCAGACCGCTAAGGCTGGTGTTGTGGGTGCAGCAGAGCGTAGCATAACTCCCCACGGGAGGAGTATAGCCTCAGGGCAGTGTATGCGGAGGATGGGGGTGATGGTGCAGGGCAGCAGCAGTAACGACACGGAGTCAGTGATGCAGTTCAGGGCCTTTACTCACAGTTCTTATTATCCAGACCACGTCTGCAGGTAACGGCTGCCCACGTCGTACTGTGCTCACCAGGTGAGGGGCTCAGACAACTCCCAGATAACTTTGGAGCGCTTCACAGGACCCCCTTTGTGTGTCCTTTGTCTGGCCTTTCTTACCAACACTTCTGTCCGGCTGCCTCGGGCCTCCTCTTGGTAAACTTGGCGCCAGTTTCCCTGACCCTATGTGGTGCCTTCCTAGCGGGTGGAGCAAGGGGCTGCGCCACATAAAATGTCAGAGCCTCCGGTTTCTAGCTGAGGGTCGTTTCCTGCCTCCACTAGTTCGGGGACCGGTCTCCCCCTTTGGCCTGACCCCTCCACGCAGGTGGATTCGGGCGTGCGGTGGCGACTCGCCCGTCCGCACCCCTGGGATCCCTTCATTCCTCGTTCCTGGAGCCTTCTTCGCTCCTCTTCCTTCCTTCTCCCTCTTGCAGGCCTGGGCCTCTGTTACTAGGCCCGCCTCCGGAGCAGAGCTCATGCAGAGCCCCTGCTCCCTGCCACTTCTGCTCAGACTTCTCTGCACTGAACTAAGATGGTGCCCACCTTTTATACTCCCTTCTCAATGCACCCAGGAACTGCTTCCTCCCTGCTCCTGCACTGCAGGGTTCCCCTTCCTCAGTGTTCCCTCCCCCCACTCCAGCCAGGGACAGGGACTGTCGTGCCCATCTCAGGGGCATATTGGTCGCCCTGCCCCACGGCAATGTGGTGTAATGCATGCAGGTGTCGGGTCCTGATCCACACTCCATCCTTATCTGAGAGTGAGATATCACACCTCTGGGTGAGGTGCAATACGTCTGTAGCAACCGAGCCCTCGGTGCTACAGTTCCATTTATCTTCAGCCTAGGTGACGTATTGTGATACAGGGCCGTGATTTTGGCTATAAAAGGGTCCCCTAGACCCCTACCCCAAGCTTTTTAAGAGAATCATATATGGCGTGCCAGGAGACTCTATGGAATGCTTTCTCAGCATCCAACGAGAGTATCTACTTACAAATTTTTAACTGCATCTAGCCCAGGAAATACTTTGTGCCTAGTAGCAGTGTCTGCTAGTCAGCGGATTATCCCGGCTGTTAAGCAAGCTACACCACCTGTAGTTTGGACACTTAATTTTTTCAAAGGAAATGCTTCGGGACCACGGGATACTTAGTGAAGAGCATCAGGAGGCACCCCAAGGCATAGGGGCTGGGACTGGCAGTAGGATGCCTTGCGGTGGACAGCCGAGCTCGATCCTTATAAAAGCTTTTTAACTGCAGCAGCTTTAGTGGACGCTCCTGGAGCTGGAATTACGCGGCTGCTGGCATGAGACTTGCCCTCCAATAGATCCTTGTAAATGGATTTAAAGTGTATTCATTCAAATTAGAGGGACAATTTAAATTAAAAAGCTTAGAGCTGCCTCCACCACAGGGGGGCTCTCTCGACCCACCAGCGGACAGGCACCAGTATTGGGAGAGGGGGGCTGGCCATCAGGGTTCACCGCGGCTCTGGCACAAACCCGGCGACACGGAGGTGGCACGGGCAGGAGCGGACTGGCCGTCTCGGCTTCTCACTTTTTGGATTTTAGAAGGGCATGACATGCCTATATCTGTGTCTCCCCCTCCTTTTACTCCTCCACCTCTTTTCTTTTCGCATGACTATATGTACTTGTCACTTTTCCATGTGTTAGTTGTGTCTTCTGAGCAGTTTGTCAGCTTTTGGACACCTTTGAAGGTGTTTTCTATGTGTTTCTATGTGTTTTTGTTTGCCTGCCATTGGTTTTAACGGTGTTCGAAGGTGTTCGACGAACAGTTCGACGAACAGTTCGGCGAACACACGGGTGTTCGACGAACCGAACCGAACTCGAACACTACGGGGGTGGCTCAACACTACTCATGTCTAGTCAGAAAGTGACCCCTCATTCGGAGAATCTTGATAGTGTGCGGTGCACTCAATGTAAGTATTCAGAAGTCTGCCGTCGCTCTATATGACTATTTCATTACAAATCTGGATAACCCTTTTAAACAACTGCTACATCCAAGAACAAAGAAATCCAGACTGTTCTGTTTTTCAAAGTTGCATTCCATGAGCAATAAACAACTAATGAATATTCAAGGGCGTCCATAGAAAATAAAGTGCTTTAACACATTTTACATTAAAATTTCTGCAGTGAGAATCCTCAGAATAAACATGCACAGTAAAAATATGGCCAAAAGGCGCTCTTACTTGTTTTCATAAAGAGTTGATAATAAGACATAAATATTTTTATAAAAAATATTCAAGCTGCCCGCAAAGTGCTTATAGAGACATCAGTAGATCAGAGCTTAGCTGTGGACATGCCTGAAATGTTTTGGGGCAGATTTCTTCAGCAAGAATTCACTCTGTTCTCTCCTTATCAATAGTAAAGCAATAATCATGTGACTATAAAAAAGACCTGTCAATCAAAAATGTTCTATTGCATTCATCTAAACACATTAAGAAACATGCTGACAAATATACACTAGTCCATAGGTACAGCATATTTCTAATAATTCATGTCATTGTTCAACCTAAAGAGAATTTGTCATCAGGTTTTTGCCACCTAATCTGAGAGCAGCATAACGTAGAGACAGAGATCCTGATTCCAGCGATGTGTCACTTACTGTTCTGCTTGTTCAGATTATCACTAGGGACTAATTAATCTACTGCATATAGTCCTCCATATTCATGAGCTCTGCGTAATGCCACCACCACTGATTGGAAGCTTTCTGCCTATGCACTGTGTACACATACAGCTGCTAATCAGTAGTATGGGTGGGGCTATACAAAGCTCAGCATTCAGAAAACTAAAAACTAGATCTATAGCAGATATTATCTAGATCTGTAACCTTGATATTACATCAAACAGCACAGTAAGTGACAAGTCACTGCAATCAAGGTCTCTGCTTCTACATCATGCTGCTCTCAGATGGGGTAGGAAAAAAACCTACTGACAGATTCCCTTTAAAGACCAATACAAAAAAGAGTCTATTTTAAGAATACGCTCTGACCACACCATGTACAGTGGGGAAAATAAGTATTTGATACACTGCCAGTTTTCCCACCTACAAAGAATGGTGTGGTCTATAATTTTTATCATAGGTGCACTTCAACTGTGAGAGACAGAAACTAAAAAAAAATCCAGATAATCACCTGTTCAATGACCTGAAGAGAGTTGGGATCACAGCCTCCAACATTACCGTTAGTAACATACTACGACGTCATGGATTAAAATCCTGCAGAGCACGTAAAGTCCCCCTGCTCATGTGGCACCCTGCTGTTCACAGGTACCACAGGACCCAAAAGGGTGCATGGATGGACTTCTCCACAAGAGGCCCTCGTTACAAATAAACACCTCCACCCTTCCACCTCATACCACCAGAGGGAGCCCTGACAGGGATACATATATGGAGGGTGGAGTCAGGCAGTTCAGTTTAGTCTGAGGACAGTGTGCTGCCACTGAGAGCAGTGAAGACGCAGCACGTCTGCTGCTGAATTGATGGCCCCGAGTGTGGCCGGAGGCAAGGAGGAGAGGAGAGAGGAGTTGAGGGGGCAGAGGCGCATCATAGGCTCACTCCAAGATACGAACCGGACACCGGGTCCGCGCCTACAGGGTCCTTTATACCCAGTAGGGATCACCGGCATACCAGGAGGACTACAAGTCCCTGGTCGACCTGAAGCTAAACCCTTGACAGGACTAGGAACCACGAAGGCCCCGGCTTCCAGGGATAGTGGTTGCCAGAAAAAGGTCCTACTACCAAGCAACAGGTGAAGGAACAGCACGACACAGAAGCTAGGCCCAGTTGCAGGCTGGCCAGGAGCTTAGAGAGAGGGAGACACGGACCAGGAGGCCTTATACCCGCTCACTGGGGAGAAGTCCTGAAGTGCACCCTTCCTACCGAGTACCCTGGACCGTACCTGACATCCGCACCAGTAAAGGTACTGAAGTGAATCCCCTGTCTCTCTCAGTTACTCCTGCTGCGCCATCTCGCCTGCACTACAAGCCCCAGCATCACCACCATCTGCACCTACACTGCCCCGGGGGCCCGCTCCACCTGTGGGGAGCAAGAACATCCCAGCTGCCATCCCATCACCCCCGGAGGTCTGCAGCAGCGCCGGTAACCATTACCGGAAACCACAGGTGGCGTCACGAGACAAACTGTATACTAAAACCACTTGTTAAAGAGAGACCCAGAGTACGGTCCCGGGAGCCGACTGCCGTGACCTCCTAAACAAGGTAAAAGGCCCGGGTACCGAGTCCCCTATATTCCCCCTGGGTGACACACTCACGCCAGCACATGTCCAGGCCCGTTTGAAGTTTGACAATGACCATCTGGATGATCCAGGGGAGGCATGGGAGAAGGTCATGTGATCAGATAAGACCAAAATATAACTTTTTGGTATCAATTCCACTCGCCGTGTTTGGAGGAAAAAGAAGGATTAGTACACCGACCCAACAAGGTTGAGACCGTGAAGCATCATGGGGAAAATATCATACATTGGGGGTGCTTTTCTGCAAAGGGGACAGGTCGACTGCACCGTATTGAAGGGAGGATGGATGGGGTCATATATTGCGAGATTTTGGCCAACAACCTCCTTCTCTCAGTAAGAGCATTGAAGATGGGTCGTGGCTGGGTCTTCCAGCATGACAATGACCCGAAACACACAGCCAGAACGATTTACTCTTGTGGTAAATAAATCTTAGAAGATATTTCAAAGCCAAGACGCACTTGGGGATATTTTGTGATAAACACTAGTGTTGAGCCACCCCCGTAGTGTTCGAGTTCGGTTCGGTTCGTCGAACACCCGTGTGTTCGCCGAACTGTTCGTCGAACTGTTCGTCGAACACCTTCGAACACCATTAAAACCAATGGCAGGCAAACAAAAACACATAGAAACACATAGAAAACACCTTCAAAGGTGTCCAAAAGCTGACAAACTGCTCAGAAGACACAACTAACACATGGAAAAGTGACAAGTACATATAGTCATGCGAAAAGAAAAGAGGTGGAGGAGTAAAAGGAGGGGGAGACACAAATATAGGCATGTCATGCCCTTCTAAAATCCAAAAAGTGAGAAGCCGACACGTTCAGTCCGCTCCTGCCCGTGCCACCTCCGTGTCGCCGGGTTTGTGCCAGAGCCGCGGTGAACCCTGACGGCCAGCCCCCCTCTCCCAATACTGGTGCCTGTCCGCTGGTGGGTCGAGCGAGCCCCCCTGTGGTGGAGGCAGCTCTAAGCTTTTTAATTTAAATTGTCTCTCTAATTTGAATGAATACACTTTAAATCCATTTACAAGGATCTATTGGAGGGCAAGTCTCATGCCAGCAGCCGCGTAATTCCAGCTCCAGTAGCGTCCACTAAAGCTGCTGCAGTTAAAAAGCTTTTATAAGGATCGAGCTCGGCTGTCCACCGCAAGGCATCCTACTGCCAGTCCCAGCCCCTATGCCTTGGGGTGCCTCCTGATGCTCTTCACTGAGTATCCCGTGGTCCCGAAGCATTTCCTTTGAAAAAATTAAGTGTCCAAACTACAGGTGGTGTAGCTTGCTTAACAGCCGGGATAATCCGCTGACTAGCAGACACTGCTACTAGGCACAAAGTATTTCCTGGGCTAGATGCAGTTAAAAATTTGTAAGTAGATACTCTCGTTGGATGCTGAGAAAGCATTCCATAGAGTCTCCTGGCACGCCATATATGATTGTCTTAAAAAGCTTGGGGTAGGGGTCTAGGGGACCCTTTTATAGCCAAAATCACGGCCCTGTATCACAATACGTCACCTAGGCTGAAGATAAATGGAACTGTAGCACCCTGAGGGCTCGGTTGCTACAGAGGTATTGCACCTCACCCAGAGGTGTGATATCTCACTCTCAGGTAAGGATGGAGTGTGGATCAGGACCCGACACCTGCATGCATTACACCACATTACCGTGGGGCAGGGCGACCAATATGCCTCTGAGATGGGCACGACAGTCCCTGTCCCTGGCTGGAGTGGGGGGAGGGAACACTGAGGAAGGGGAACCCTGTAGTGCAGGAGCAGGGAGGAAGCAGTTCCTGGGTGCATTGAGAAGGGAGTATAAAAGGTGGGCACCATCTTAGTTCAGTGCAGAGAAGTCTGAGCAGAAGTGGCAGGGAGCAGGGGCTCTGCATGAGCTCTGCTCCGGAGGCGGGCCTAGTAACAGAGGCCCAGGCCTGGAAGAGGGAGAAGGAAGGAACAGGAGCGGAGAAGGCTCCAGGAACGAGGAATGAAGGGATCCCAGGGGTGCGGACGGGCGAGTCGCCACCGCACGCCCGAATCCACCTGCGTGGAGGGGTCAGGCCAAAGGGGGAGACCGGTCCCCGAAACTAGTGGAGGCAGGAAACGACCCTCAGCTAGAAACCGGAGGCTCTGACATTTTATGTGGCGCAGCCCCTCGCTACACCCGCTAGGAAGGCACCACATAGGGTCAGGGAAACTGGCGCCAAGTTTACCAAGAGGAGGCCCGAGGCAGCCGGACAGAAGGGTTGGTAAGAAAGGCCAGACAAAGGACACACAAAGGGGGTCCTGTGAAGCGCTCCAAAGTTATCTGGGAGTTGTCTGAGCCCCTCACCTGGTGAGCACAGTACGACGTGGGCAGCCGTTACCTGCAGACGTGGTCTGGATAATAAGAACTGTGAGTAAAGGACCTGGACTGCATCACTGACTCCGTGTCGTTACTGCTGCTGCCCTGCACCATCACCCCCATCCTCCGCATACACTGCCCTGAGGCTATACTCCTCCCGTGGGGAGTTATGCTACGCTCTGCTGCACCCACAACACCAGCCTCAGCGGTCTGCCCTGCAGCGGCGGTTCACTCTGACCGCAATCCACGGGTGGCGTAGTCGGACATTTAAACATCAAAACCACATAAATAGTTCCGCCACTGGTTTGACCACCCTGAGCCACGGAACCGGGTCGCCGCCACGAAGACTACAACCACCAGCATCCACCAAAAAGGGTCCGGCTCCGGGTGTCCCAAGGCCCAGGGGGTGCATCAGAACATTTTCATCACCTTTCACAATCACCAATGGGACAAGGCAGGGATGTCCTCAGTCCCCTCTCTTATACATCCTAGTGACGGAGCACCTGCTCTCATCAATTCGCCATAACCCCAATATTAGGTGGATTGAGGTGGGAGGCACCGAGTACAAGTGCTCTCTATTTGCTGATGATGTCCTAGTATATATCACTCAATCACATATATCCATCCATGCTGTTATGGCTGAAATAGATCACTTTGTTACATGGTCAAATTTTAAACTCAATGCAGCGAAGTCTGAGGCCCTCGATGTCTCCCTCCCCAAATCCATATAGGATTCCATCCAGTCCAACTTTCCCTTTGCCTGGCCCTCACAGGGTATCAAATACTTAGGAATTCCTATTCATAGAGACCTCTCCCATCTATGTTATCTTAATTTTGGGCCCTTTATTGAACAACTCCATACAGACCACGGTTGGCAAGTTAGAACTGTAAGATTCACTACGTGAACCACTGGTGTTTTGTGGAAAAGCACATGTACACTGTGTTCCAAATTATTATGCAAAAAGTGTTTAGGAGTGATAAGGGAAGAATTTGTTTGTTTGTCAGTTAAACTCATTGATGGTGATGTGTGTCAGGGCTCTTTATATCACTGTAAGCAATTGCAGACACCTGTGCTAATTAGTTTGGCAGGTGTGTCCAATGAAAGGCAAGACTACTTAAGAAGGCTGTCTCACATTATTAAGCAGCCTACATTTTCTGCCAAAATGGGAAAGAAAAAGGATGTGTCGGCTGCTGAGAAGCAACAAATTGTGGAGTGTTTAGGTCAAGGCATGACTACAATCAACATTGTGCGATGATCAGGATGAAGTGTCTTGGCAATCAAGAAGTATGTAGCTGATTCACAGTACACACGTGTGCGTGCTGATAAGGGCAAATTGAGGACTCTTTCCTACAGGCAATTACGTCAGGTTAAAAGAGCAGCGGCAAAAAAGCCTTGTCATAGCAGCAGACAAGTTTTTGAAGCTGCTGGTGCCTCCAACGTCCCCCGAACAACAAGATGCAGGGTCCTTCAGAGGTTTGCAGCTGTGCATACGCCATCCTGTCGACCTCCTCTATCCACTTCACACAAGCAGAAACGGCTCCAGTGGGCTAAACATTACATGAAGACTGATTTCAAAACTGTTTTGTTCACGGATGAGTGCCGTGCAGCGCTCGATGGTCCAGATGGATGGAGTGGAGGATGGCTGGTTGATGGACACCCCACGCAAACACGGCTACAGCGCCAACAAGGAGGAGGTGGAGTAATGTTTTGGGCTGGAATCATGGGGAGTGAGATTGTCGGCCCCTTTAGGATCCCTAAAGGCGCTAAAGATGAACTCCATAATGTATGTGGATTTTCTCAAACAGCACTTCCTGCCATGGTTCAAGAAGAAGAACCGTGTATTTCACAGCAAGATCATTTTTTTGCATGATAATGCACCATCTCATGCTGCACATAAAACATCTGCATCTCTGGCTGATATGGGCATAAAAGGGGACAAACTTATGGTGTGACCCCCATGCTCCCCTGACCTCTACCCCTTTCAGAACCTCTGGAGCATCATCAAAAGGAGTGTATATGATGGCGGGAGGCAGTTCACATCTAAGCAACAGCTCTGGGAGGGTATTCTGTCCTCATGCAAAACAATTGAAGCAGAAACCATCCAAAACCTGACAAATTCAATGGACGAGAGAGTTCAGAAGCTCCTTTCGAACAAGGGGTCCTATGTGAAAATGTAACATCACCTAGAATAAAGTTTTGAGTTGAAAACTGTTTGATTTCAGTTTCTAATAACCTGCTAATGCTTATAATTTCAAAAATGACCATTTTTTTGGTCTTTATTAAAATGAAAAGGTTGATCGAAAAGTTTGGGGGATCTAAGAGTGTGGCAACCCAGTAGTCATGATTACTTCGAATTCTGACAATATGAGGGTCATGTTGCAGGTAGTGCAGCAAGAAGGCACTTATGTGTCTTGCGCATCTCGGAGCCCCAAAATTATTTTCCGGGCTAGATGCAGCTAAAAATTATTATTGATTTTAAATCTGGTGGAGCTTAGTATAGATGGCCTAATAGGATCAGTGCTGCACACTGCTACAAAGCCCAAATTATTTTCCAGCCAAGATACAGATAAACATGATTAGTAATTTTAAATCTGGTGGAGCTTATTATAGATGGCCTAATAGAATCAGTGCTGCACACTGCTACAAAGCCCAAATTATTTTCCAGCCAAGATACAGATAAACATGATTAGTAATTTGAAAGCTTAAAACGGTTGGTAGGGTGATTTTAACCAATCATCAAGCTTTTACTCTCCCCAGGATGACACAGGGGTAGAAAAGTCATTTCGGATCCATGATTTGTTCATCTTTATGAACGTGAGTCTGTCTACATTATCAGTGGAGAGCCGCGTGCGCTTATCTGTCAGCACACCACCAGCAGCGCTGAACACACGTTCAGACAGAACGCTGGCTGCGGGGCATGACAAGATCTCCAAGGCGTAAGTGGCTAGCTCCGGCCATTTATCCAGATTAGAAGCCCAAAAAGAGCAAGGGTTCAGTGACACAGTCATGGCTTCAATGTTTACTTGGAGATACTCCTGTACCATCGTCTCTAGGCGTTGACTATGTGTCAGACTTCTTGTCTCCTGTGGCCTTGCAAAGGATGGGCTAAAAAAGTGGTGAAATGATTCCGCAAAATTGATGTTACCAGCAGATACTGTGGTTCTGTTACGGTTTGAGTGCTGAACACTTGACGGTCCCACGGTTGGTAAGTTGGAACTGTGAGATTCACTACGTGCACCACTGGTGTTTTGTGGAAAAGCACATGTAAGATTCTGCAACAGTCTCTGCTGATACTCCTGCATGCGTGCATCCCTTTCTATGGCAGGAATAATTTCTGCAAATTTACTTTTGTACCGGGGATCTAACAGTGTGGCAACCCAGTAGTCAGGATAATTTCTAATTCTCACAATTCGAGGGTCATGTTGCAGGTAGTGCAGCAAGAAGGCACTCATGTGTGTTGCGCATCCAGGAGCACCAAGTCCCTGTTGTGTTGGTGGCGAGGTAACAATCATGCTTCCTTCCTCTGTCCTCTCCCCCCAACCTCGCACAACAGAAATGTGATCAAGGTCTCCCTCATCTGATGAGTCTTCCATCAGTTCGTCCTCCACTTCTTCCTGGGCTCCTGCACCTTCCTCACTAGTTTGGCTGCTACCATGCGCCCTGGTAAAACCATCTCCCCCACCCTCACATGCCTGCCGCCTTGGTGCTGCCGACCGTCTGGACCTTGCAGATGTTAGCCCTTCCGCATACAACTCCTCCTCCTCTACTTTCTCCACCTCCTCTTGTGCCACCACCTGACTCCGAATTCTGTTTAACATGTGCTCCAGCATGTAAATCACCGGAATAGTCATGCTGATAATGGCATCATCAGCACTAAACATCTTCGTCGCCATTTCAAAACTGTGCAGAAGGGTGCATAGGTCCCTGATCTGAGACCACTCCTCCAGCGTGATTTGCCCCACCTCTGGATCTCGTTGGCCCAGGCTATACGTCAGAACGTATTGCACCAGGGCTTGTCGGTGCTGCCACAGTCGCTGCAATATGTGCAGAGTTGAATTCCACCGGGTAGGCACATCGCATTTTAGCCGGTGAAGTGGCAGGCCCAACGACTTCTGAAGAGATGTAAGTCGCTGAGCTGCGGGATGCGAACGGCGGAAGTGAGCACACAGCGACCGTGCCCTCTGCAGAAGGCCATCTAGTCTGGGATAGTGGGCTAAAAATTGCTGGACAACCAGGTTCAACACGTGAGCCATACAAGGCACGTGTGTGACATTGCCCCGGCGAAGGGCCGCACCCAGTTTTGCAGCATTGTCGCACACGGCCTTCCCTGGTTTCAGGTCCAGTGGAGACAACCATTCATGAAATTGGTTCTCCAGAGCTGACCACAACTCCTCAGCTGTGTGACTCACATTTCCCAGACATTTCAAAGTAAAAACCGCCTGATGACGTTGAGCCCTACTGCCAGCATAGTAAGGAGGTGTGCAGGATCCCTTCTGCGCAGTTAGAAAGCTTGTGGCATGACCAGACAGGCTTTGGGTGCAGGTGGAAGACCGAGAGGAGGTTGAGGAGGCAGAAGCAGTGGAGGAACTTTGACATAAAGAGGATTGACGCACAACTCGTGGGGACGGCAAGACTTGGACAGCAGCCCCTTGTCCTGCTGTCACCATAGTTACCCAGTGCCCAGTCAGCGACATGTAACGCCCCTGTCCATGCCTACTCGTCCAAGTGTCTGTGGTGAAATGCACCCTGTCACACACAGAGTTTCTCAAAGAAGCGGTGATGTTGTGTGCGACATGCTGGTGGAGCGCAGGCACACCTTTCTTTGAGAAGTAGTGCCGACTGGGCATCTGGTACTGGGGCATTGCGACGGACATAAGGTCTCGAATATCCTCTGTGTCCACCAGGCGGAAAGGCAGCATTTCTGTAGCCAAGAGCTTGCAGATGGTGAAATTCAGCCTCTTAGCTTTCTCATGGCTAGGAGGAAATGGTCTTTTACTTGTCCACATCTGAGGAACCGAGGGCTGGCTATTGTGCTTAGACGGGGTTGATAAGGGTGTCCCCGGCAAACTGCCAGTCTGTGAGGAAGATGCAGGCGGACATGTTAGGTTGCCTTGATCCAAAGGTGGTGCTATCGATGTCGGACAGCGCTCAACACCAGCTGGTGTTACCACCTCCAAAGAAAATGATGACCTGCCAATCACGCTGGCTGTTGCGGGTAAAGAGGTGGCAGGTCTGCGCCCCAAAACAGGTGTGACTGCTGTCCCCCCAGTCACAGAGGATGAAGAGGCCGCGGATGCACAAGATATGGCAGACGGTGGTTGGCCCGGCCGGCTAGGCCGCATTGTAGCACACTGAGCTTCCCACTGCAACTTATGCTTCATGTCCATGTGCCGGTTCATGCATGAAGTACTCAAACTATGTATTTTTTGGCCTCTACTTAGCTTTTGCTGACAAATGTTACAGATAACACGAGTTGGGTCATCTTTATCGATCTGAAAAAATGCCCAGGCTATGCAAGGCTTAGCACCCATGCGACCTGAAGAGCCACCACGACTTGTGGTGAGAGGCAGAGTTGTGTTTGAGGATGCAGTTGTTGACTAGAGATGAGCGGTGTTCGACTAGAACTGTTCGCCAATCTCAAATTCGAGCTGTTTTGGGCGGTGTTCGAGTTGTTCGACGAACCCGAACGATTTGCAAAAAAATCGGCTGTTCGAGGTTATGTTCAATAACTGTTCGTGCACCAAAAGCGTGTCCTGCATGTCTGGCGCTATTTAGAGCACCAATCATGCAGGGATTGTCTGCCACTCACTGTAATGCCACAGCCATGGTGGTTGTGGCATTAGAGTAATTGCCCAAATCGATGGGAACTGTGATCACAGTGAAACATGAAAAGCCGGCAATTCAGCAGCGGCGTACACCGGTACCCGACAATTTAGAACCGAAAGAATAGAGCTTCACACATAGATTAGATAGATAGAAACATGTCAGTCACATATATATGAAGTACAGTGACAGTGTTGCTTACTGTACTTGTCATTTAGTGTAAAGGATTTATTTAAAAAAATAATAGTGTTTTCATGCACTGTCTCTTTAAAAAAGCCGGCCGGCAATTCAGCATCTGTACCCGACAATTTAGAATGGAAGGAATAGAGCATCACACATAGATTAGATAGATAGAAACATGTCAGTCACATATATAATAAGTACAGTGATAGTGTTGATTACTGTACTTGTCATTTAGTGTTAAAATAAAGGATTTATTTAAAAAAAAAATTGGCGTGGGGTTCCCCTTAATTTTAGGCTCTAGCGGAGGTTAAGCAGACGGCTGGGGCAGATGTTTGAAGCCTGGGAAGGGGGTAATACCCACGGAGCTTCCCAGGCTACTAATATCATCCCCCAGCTGAATACCTAGCCTTTACTAGCTATAAAAATGGGGGACCCCCCCAAAAAAATGACATGGGGTCCCCCCTATTTTATTAGCTAGCAAAGGCTAGGCAGACAGCTGGGGGCTGATATTAATAGCCCAGGAAGGGTGCCATGAATATTGGCCCCCTCCCAGGCTAGAAACACCAGCCGTCAGCCGCCCCAGAAATGGCGCATCCATAGGATGCGCCAATTCTGGCACTTAGCCTCGCTCTTCCCACTGCCCTGTAGCGGAGGCAGTGGGGTAATAGGGCTGGGGTTGATGTCAGCTTATAATGCCAGCTGACATCAAGCCCAGGTTAGTAATGGAGAGGCGTCTATAAGACACCCCCATTACTAACCCCGTAGTCAAAGTTAAAAAAAAACACAAACACCCAGAATAAAGTCCTTTAATTGAAATAAAGACACAATTCTTTATTGTTCTAAATTAAACCATACTTACAATCACGCCCATTCCAGCTGAAGCCAACGATCCCCTGCAATAAAAGAAAAATAATAAAGCAACATAATCCTTACCTTTCCATGGTTCCCACGACAGCTTCAGCTCTGCTACATCGAGATGACAGGCTGGACCACAGCAGAAAGCTGCCATCCAGCCTGTCATCCCGCAGACACTGAGAAGCGCAGGCTTGCTTGCGCTCCTCAGCGTCTCTCTGTGACGGCATCCAGATGAGCCGAGTTCATGTCCAATGAACTCGGCACACCTCATGCACGTCACTGACAGCGTGGGAAAATTCTCACGCTGAAGCGCTGAGTGCAGGAGAATTTTCCCACGCTGTCAGTGACGTGCATAAGGTGAGCTCATGTCCAATGAACTCAGCTCACCTCCTGCACGTCACTGACAGCGTGGGAGAATTCTCCTGCACTCAGCGCTTCAGTGTGAGAATTCTCCCACGCTGAAGCGCTGAGTGCAGGAGAATTTTCCCACGCTGTCAGTGACGTGCATGAGGTGAGCCGAGTTCATTGGACATTAACTCGGCTCATCTGGATGCCCTCACAGAGAGACACTGTGGAGCGCAAGCAAGCCTGCGCTTCTCAGTGTCTTCGGGATGACAGGCTGGATGGCAGCGTTCTGCTGCGGTACAGCCTGTCATCTCGATGTAGCAGAGCTGAAGCTGTCATGGGAACCATGGAAAGGTAAGGATGATGTTGGTTTATTATTTTTCTTTTATTTCAGGAGATCGTTGGCTTCAGCTGGAATGGGCGTGACGGTAAGTATGGTTTAATTTAGAACAATAAAGAATTGTGTGTTTATTTCAATTAAAGGACTTTATTCTGGGTGTTGTGTTTTTTTTAAATACTTTACTAGAAATTCATGGTGGTCATGTCTAATATTGGCGTGACCCCATGAATTTCGGGCTTAGGGCCAGCTGATAATGCCAAGCTGGCCCTAACCCCTTTATTACCCAGTGAGCCACCGCACCAGGGCCCTGGATGAGTTGGGTACAGCGCCAGAAGATGGCGCTTCTATGAACGCGCCATTTTCCGGGGTGGCTGCGGACTGCAATTTGCAGCGGGGGTGGCCCAGAAAGCTTGGTTCTCCCTGCGCTGCGGATTCCAGCCCCCAGCTGCCTAGTTGTACCTGGCTGGACACAAAAACAGGGCGAAGCCCCACGTCAATTTTCTTTAAATTATTTCATGAAATAATTAAGAAAAAAAGGGCTTCCCTACATTGTTGTGTCCGGCCAGGTACAAATAGGCAGCTGTTGGTTGGGGGCAGCCCGGTCCTGCCTGCTGTACCTGGCTGGACCCAAATATAGTGCGAAGCCCCACCTCAATTTTTTTTTAATTATTTCATGAAATAATTAAAAAAAAAAGGTCTTCCCTATATTGTTGTGTCCGGCCAGGTACAAATAGGCAGCCGGTGGTTGGGGGCAGCCCGTTCCTGGCTGCTGCACCTGACTGGACACAAGTATAGTGCGAAGCCCCACGTCAATTTTTTTTAAATTATTTCATGAATTTCCTGAAGTAATTTAAAAAAATTGAAGTGGGGCTTCGCACTATATTTGTGTCCAGCCAGGTACAGCAGGCAGGAACGGGCTGCCCCCAACCACCAGCTGCCTATTTGTACCTGGCCGGACACAACAATATAGGGAAGGCCTTTTTTTCTTAATTATTTCATGAATTTCCTTAAATAATTAAAAAAAATTGACGTGGGGCTTTGCCCTATATTTGTGTCCAGCCAGGTACAGCAGGCAGGAACGGGCTGCCCCCAGCCACCAGCTGCCTATTTGTACCTGGCCGGACACAACAATATAGAGAAGGCCTTTTTTTCTTAATTATTTCATGAATTTCATGAAATAATTAAAAAAAAAATACGTGGGGCTTCGCCCTATTTTTGTGTCCAGCCAGGTACAACTAGGCAGCTGGGGGCTGGAATCTGCAGCGCAGGGAGGCCCAAGCTTTCTGGGCCCCCCCCCGCTGCAAATTGCAGTCCGCAGCCACCCCGGAAAATGGCGCGTTCATAGAAGCGCCATCTTCTGGCGCTGTACCCAACTCATCCAGGGCCCTGGTGCGGTGGCTCACTGGGTAATAAAGGGGTTAGGGCCAGCTTGATATTATCAGCTGGCCCTAAGCCCAAAATTCATGGGGTCACGCCAGTATTAGACATGACCGCCATGAATTTCTAGTAAAGTATTTAAAAAAAACACAACACCGAGAATAAAGTCCTTTAATTGAAATAAACACACAATTCTTTATTGTTCTAAATTAAACCATACCATCACGCCCATTCCAGCTGAAGCCAACGATCTCCTGAAATAAAAGAAAAATAATAAACCAACATCATCCTTACCTTTCCATGGCTCCCATGACAACTTCAGCTCTGCTACATCGAGATGACTGGCTGGACCGCAGCAGAACGCTGCCATGCAGCCTGTCATCCCGCAGGCACTGAGAAGTGCTGGCATGCTTGCGCACCTCAGTGTCTCGCTGTGACGGCATCCAGATGAGCCGAGGTCATGTCCAATGAACTCGGCTCACCTCATGCACGTCACTGACAGCGTGGGAAAATTCTCACGCTGAAGCGCTGAGTGCAGGAGAATTCTCCCACACTGTCAGTGATGTGCATGAGGTGAGCTCATGTCCAATGAACTCAGCTCACCTCATGCACGTCACTGACAGCATGGGAAAATTCTCCTGCACTCAGCGCTTCAGCGTGAGAATTCTCCCACGCTGAAGCGCTGAGTGCAGGAGAATTTTCCCACGCTGTCAGTGACGTGCATGAGGTGAGCTGAGATCATTGGACATGAAGTCACCTCATGCACGTCACTGACAGCGTGGGAAAATTCTCACGCTGAAGCGCTGAGTGCAGGAGAATTTTCCCACGCTGTCAGTGACGTGCATGAGGTGAGCTGAGTTCATTGGACATGAGCTCACCTCATGCACGTCACTGACAGCGTGGGAGAATTCTCCTGCACTCAGGGCTTCAGCGTGAGAATTTTCCCACGCTGTCAGTGACGTGCATGAGGTGAGTTCATGTCCAATGATCTCAGCTCACCTCATGCACGTCACTGACAGCGTGGGAAAATTCTCCTGCACTCAGCGCTTCAGCGTGAGAATTCTCCCACGCTGAAGCGCTGAGTGCAGGAGAATTTTCCCACGCTGTCAGTGACGTGCATGAGGTGAGCCGAGTTCATTGGACATGACCTTGGCTCATCTGGATGCCGTCACAGCGAGACACTGAGGAGCGAAGCAAGCCTGCTCTTCTCAGTGTCTGCGGGTTGACAGGCTGGATGGCAGCGTTCTGCTGCGGTCCAGCCTGTCATCTCGATGTAGCAGAGCTGGAGCTGTCCTGGGAACCATCGAAAGGTAAGGATGAGGTTGCTTTATTATTTTTCTTTTATTGCAGGAGATCGTTGGCTTCAGCTGGAATGGGCGTGATGGTAAGTATGGTTTAATTTAGAACAATAAAGAATTGTGTGTTTATTTCAATTAAAGGACTTTATTCTGGGTGTTGTGTTTTCTTTAAACTTTCATTATGGGGTTAGTAATGGGGGTGTCTTATAGACGCCTCTCCATTACTAACCTGGGCTTTATGTCAGCTGGCATTATAAGCTGACATCAACCCCAACCCTATTACCCCACTGCCACCGCTACAGGGCAGTGGGAAGAGCGAGGCTAAATGCCAGAATTGGCGCATCCTATGGATGCGCCATTTCTGGGGCGGCTGACGGCTGGTGTTTCTAGCCTGGGAGGGGGCCAATATTCATGGCACCCTTCCTGGGCTATTAATATCAGCCCCCAGCTGTCTGCCTAGCCTTTGCTAGCTATTAAATTAGGGGGGACCCCACGTCATTTTTTGGGGGGGTCCCCCATTTAAATAGCTAGTAAAGGCTAGGTATTCAGCTGGGGGCTGATATTAGTAGCCTGGGAAGCTCCGTGGGTATTACCCCCTTCCCAGGCTTCAAACATCTGCCCCAGCCGTCTGCTTAACCTCCGCTAGAGCCTAAAATTACGGGGAACCCCACGCTAATTTTTTTTTTAATAAATCCTTTATTTTAACACTAAATGACAAGTACAGTAACCAACACTATCACTGTACTTATTATATATCTGACTGACATGTTTCTATCTATCTAATCTATGTGTGATTCTCTATTCTTTCTGTTCTAAATTGTCGAGTACAGATGCTGAATTGCCGGCCGGCTTTTTTAAAGAGACAGTGCATGAAAACACTATTATTTTTTTAAATAAATCCTTTACACTAAATGACAAGTACAGTAAGCAACACTGTCACTGTACTTATTATATATGTGACTGACATGTTTCTATCTATCTAATCTATGTGTGAAGCTCTATTCTTTCTGTTCTAACTTGTCGGGTACCGCTGCTGAATTGCCGGCCGGGTTTTTTAAAGAGACGGTGCATGAAAACACTAATATTTTTTTTAATAAATCCTTTACACTAAATGACAAGTGCAGTAACCAACACTGTCACTGTGCTTCTTATATGTGTGACTGACATGTTTCTATCTATCTAATCTATGTGTGATGCTCTATTCCTTCTTGTCTAAATTGTCGGGTACCGGTGTATGCCGCTGCTGAATTGCCGGCCGGCTTTTTTAAAGAGAGTGTCTTTTGAGCAGTTTGTCAGCTTTTGGACACATTTGAAGGTGTTTTCTATGTGTTTTTGTTTGTCTGCCATTGGTTTTAACGGTGTTCGACGGTGTTCTAAGGTGTTCGACGAACAGTTCGACGAACAGTTCCTCGAACATCCCGGTGTTCGACGAACCGAACCGAACCCAAACACTATGGGGGTGGCTCAACACTATTGTTGACGTGCTTCCAGTACTACGTCTCTGTCCAGGAAGGCACAACCTGACCTCGTCGTCACTAGCATCTTCCTCCACCTCCTCTGCTGACCTCATCTTTTGGCTGACTGTGGGTTGACAGTAAGTGGGATCTCCAACCTCATCATCATCACCCTGTGCATTATCACACCCGTCGTCCTCAGAGCCACCCTGTTCCTGCCCTGACAAAAAACTAAAGTTGTCGCTCCAATCAGGTATGTTAGTCTCATCATCGTCTTCCTCATTGTCTCCACCAACAGGAGTTACAGTTTGGGAATGAGGGTCTACATTATGGTCAGAACCTTCTGCGTCTGGTCCTGGATCCGACTCATAAAGATTGTGGGCATCAGTGCAGATCATTTCCTCGTCTGGATTCACAGAAGCGCTGGAGTCGACCTCTGATTCCCAGGCTATAGTATGAGTAAACAGCTCTGCAGACTCAACCATCTGTTCTACCTCATACTCAGACGGGCAGCTGGAGATTTGGGAGCTGTGAGGAAGCAAGTGCGATTGGGGTGACACCTTTGAGGACTGGAGTATTTGTGATGTTGAAGTTGATGTGGAGGAGAGCCCACTTAAAGGAGCACTTGATATCCGTTGAAGCACCTGCTGTTTTTGTGCCTCATCTGGAATTTGTAGCGATTGGCGTGGCCGTAAGAAAGGGATCTTATCACATTGTCCGCTAAAAGAAGTAGACATTTTAGTTTGGCTGGAAGATGGTCTTTCTTCTGCAGATGTTACTGTTGCTTTAACACCTACCCCACGGACACAACCTTTTTCCCCTTCCCAACACGCCTATTCCCCTTTCCACCAGCAGCATGCCTTTTTCCACTCATTTTGGTGGTTAACTAATTCACTACTCTGGAGTTGTTTGCACAAAAAAACAATGGATGGGAACCGAGCAGAGCTGAGTGGCCAAACTGTGGTATTAGGCCAAAACTATTGGCTGGGTTAGATGGAGAAAAAAATTATATTCGATTTGCAACCTGATGGAGGTCAGTATAGATGGACTAATAGAACAAGTCCCACACACAGCTAGAAGCCCAAATATTTTTTCAGAGGTAGATGCAGAAAAAAAATATATTCAGTTTGCAACCTGATGGAGGTCAGTATAGATGGACTAATAGAGAAAGTCCCACACACTGCTAGAAGGCCAAATATTTTTTCAGAGCTAGATGCAGAAAAAAATTATATTCAGTTTGCAACCTGATGGAGGTCAGTCTAGATGGACTAATAGAACAAGTCCCACACACAGCTAGAAGCCCAAATATTTTTTCAGAGGTAGATGCAGATAAAAATTATTTTTAATTTGCAACCTGATGGAGGTCAGTATAGATGGACAAATAGAGAAAGTCCCACACACTGCTAGAAGGCCAAATATTTTTTCAGATCTAGATGCAGATAAAAATTATTTTTAATTTGCAACCTGATGGAGGTCAGTATAGATGGACTAATAGAGAAAGTCCCACAAACTGCTAGAAGGCCAAATATTTTTTCAGAGCTAGATGCAGAAAAAAATTATATTCAGTTTGCAACCTGATGGAGGTCAGTAGAGATGGACTAATAGAACAAGTCCCACACACTGCTAGAAGGCCAAATATTTTTTCAGAGCTAGATGCAGATAAAAATTATTTTTAATTTGCAACCTGATGGAGGTCAGTATAGATGGACTAATAGAGAAAGTCCCACACACTGCTAGAAGGCCAAATATTTTTTCAGAGCTAGATGCCGATAAAAATTATTTTTAATTTGCAACCTGATGGAGGTCATTATAGATGGACTAATAGAGAAAGTCCCACACACTGCTAGAAGGCCAAATATTTTTTCAGAGCTAGATGCAGATAAAAATTATTTTTAATTTGCAACCTGATGGAGGTCAGTATAGATGGACTAATAGAGAAAGTCCCACACACTGCTAGAAGGCCAAATATTTTTTCAGAGCTAGATGCAGAAAAAAATTATATTCAGTTTGCAACCTGATGGAGGTCAGTATAGATGGACTAATAGAACAAGTCCCACACACAGCTAGAAGCCCAAATATTTTTTCAGAGGTAGATGCAGATAAAAATTATTTTTAATTTGCAACCTGATGGAGGTCAGTATAGATGGACTAATAGAGAAAGTCCCACACACTGCTAGAAGGCCAAATATTTTTTCAGATCTAGATGCAGATAAAAATTATTTTTAATTTGCAACCTGATGGAGGTCAGTATAGATGGACTAATAGAGAAAGTCCCACACACTGCTAGAAGGCCAAATATTTTTTCAGAGCTAGATGCAGAAAAAAATTATATTCAGTTTGCAACCTGATGGAGGTCTGTATAGATGGATTAATAGAACAAGTCCCACACACAGCTAGAAGCCCAATATTTTTTCAGAGGTAGATGCAGAAAAAAAATATATTCAGTTTGCAACCTGATGGAGGTCTGTATAGATGGATTAATAGAACAAGTCCCACACACAGCTAGAAGCCCAATATTTTTTCAGAGGTAGATGCAGAAAAAAAATATATTCAGTTTGCAACCTGATGGAGGTCAGTATAGATGGACTAATAGAGAAAGTCCCACACACTGCTATAAGGCCAAATATTTTTTCAGAGGTAGATGCAGATAAAAATTATTTTTAATTTGCAACCTGATGGAGGTCAGTATAGATGGACTAATAGAGAAAGTCCCACACACTGCTAGAAGGCCAAATATTTTTTCAGATCTAGATGCAGATAAAAATTATTTTTAATTTGCAACCTGATGGAGGTCAGTATAGATGGACTAATAGAGAAAGTCCCACACACTGCTAGAAGGCCAAATATTTTTTCAGAGCTAGATGCAGAAAAAAATTATATTCAGTTTGCAACCTGATGGAGGTCAGTATAGATGGACTAATAGAACAAGTCCCACACACTGCTAGAAGCCCAAATATTTTTTCAGAGCTAGATGCAGAAAAAAATTATATTCAATTTGCAACCTGATGGAGGTCAGTATAGATGGACTAATAGAATGATGCTATGCCCAAAAGATTTTACTTCACTAGGTGCAGTAAAAAAATTGGTATTCTATACACAGGTGGTATATCTTGCAACACAGATAGGCTACTCCACTGACTAACACACTGCAATAGGCCAAAAAGAATTAGCTTTGCTAGATTTAGCCAAATGCTGTGAAAAAAACTTGCACAGCACTGGCACAGACCTGCCTGGCAAAAACTGATAGGAACTGATGTAACCTAGTCCTGAAAAGGACTGCAATTACAATTAGTCTTTACTCCCACAATCTATCTATTTAAGAGCACAGACCTGCCTGATAAAAGTCGTAGGAAATGCTGTAACCTAGTCCTTAAAAGGACTGCAATCACAACTATTCCCTACTCCCAAGCTATCTGTAGATTTGTGCGAAAATTGGCTTGAAATTAACAAGGTATAGCGCACACAGCAACAGCGGTGCCGTCTAACACGTAGCTGCAGCAGTGAGAAAATGGTGGCGACGGGGAAAATGGCTTGGTCTTATAGGGCAAGGACATGTGACATACACTGCCAATGACACATGCCCTTGCTTGTGTGAAAAACAGCAGTTCGCTCCGTGTGTGCGCTGCTGATAGGCTGACAGACTGCACCTCCCCACTGTAAATGCAGGAAAGAGAAAAAAAAATGGAGATCTTCATTATTCCTGCAGAGATCCATCCCCTGCCCCTCCCCCCACCCCGCTGTACACTCAAACTGCGTATTAACATTAATTTTCATCATTACTGAGAAAATATCCAGTTATGATTTTGGTGCACGAACAGTTATCGAACATAACCTCGAACAGCCGAATTTTTCTCAAATCGTTCGTGTTCGCCGAACGGCTCGAACACCGCCCAAAACAGCTCGAATTTGAGATTGTCGAACAGTTCGAGTAGAACAACGCTCATCTCTAATAAACACCAGTTTTTTAAAATAATCATTAAATACATTTTAATGTTTATTTTTCTCAAAAGGCTAGTCACTGTGCCGATGGATAAATAGTTTAGTTGATACAGATGTATTAGTCACTTACTGCTCCGTCTAAGTTTATGAGTCCAGTGGGTGGGGAAGTCAATAATGCACAGCCATCTCTGTAATAACACTTACAAAGATGGTCAATTATACATTCACTAGAGTAACAGTCCCACATTGAGTAAAGATCAAGGGGCTGTCTCAATTTCTTAAATTGGTAAAAATTTGAAAGTTCTTCTAAATACTGTACTTCTTATCAAAAATGTTCTCCATTCTCAAGAATGGAGGGATTTTTGATTTTACACTTTACAACTTGTTTCCAAGTTTACCGACCATGGTACAATGTATGAATCATTGCAGATTCTCTTAATGTATAATATGCAGACTTAAAAATCATGTTCACATTTATAAATACACCATTAAAATTGTCAACTTCTTTGGTAGTAAAGATAGGCTAAACAGTTTAGAATTTATACTGCTTGTATTTACATACTGTACGTCTTTTCTACATCAACAGCAATATCAGGTTTCATCACTTTCATAGAGTTTGAATTGAGCAGCCAGGTGCATGCTTTCCTACTTGTGGTAGTTGTATAGTCAGAGTGATCTAGGACACCTCATTCTAGTAATCACTAATATTATAGGTCCCATCAGACAAACCTTCACTGAGGCTTGTTTTCTATTAGATGAGCTGAAGACTTTTGGGGCACAATTTCAGAGAAAACATAATTTACTGTTTAGTTTTTAGTGATTTATATTCATTGTAGAATTAATAAGAAACAATTCTACACCTGTTTTGTAATTTATTCTTTTTTATGTCGTTCACCAATCATCATGAATAACATGCTAACTTTATTCTAAAGAGTTTTAAAGTTACAGAGAAAATGAATACAGCATATGTTCATTTGTATTATTTTATATTTAACCAGGGCCAGATTGGGAAAGTATCTAGTTTGTATTGGTACAATTGTGCAGGATTTTCTGGAGAGCAGTTGATAAACGTATACTTTACTAGCACACCACTGTCATCAAATTAGTAGTTGGAAATCACAAAGTCTATATAAAGATCTTGTACAGAGGTCGTCTGTTGTCAGTGTGCATCCCTGAATAAGCCCTTATGATTAATGATGGGCGAGCACTAAAATGCTCGGGTGCTCGATGCTCGGGTCGAGCAAATTGGAATACTCGGGTGCTCGACCCAAGCAGCGAGCCCAATGTAAGTCTATGGGAAACTCGAGCATTTTTCAGGGGGCTCCCCCCGGCGGTCTGCAGAGGGCCTAAAAATTCCCCAAATCGATGGGAACAGTGCTCAAATGACATGGGAACAGCATGGGGAAGACCCATGGAAGCATTTCTGACTCCCAGGTCACTGCTGTCAACGTTGTCAGAGGTATTACGCCACTTTTACGGACTCACAATAAAACATACAAAAACAAAACTAAGATAGATTTTCCTGGGAAATATGTTAAGGAACATCCTTTCCAGGGTAGTGACTTGTATATAAGGCTAAATAAATATGCAAAAACAAAAATGTGCCTCCACACTTTGGGCTATGTTCACACGTAGCGTTTTTGATACGTTTTTGTACTTTTGTATTGCTTTCAACCAAGACAAATGCATTCACTGGGAAATGTCATTTTAACATTTTACAACTTTATCTGGCCATGTGGCGTGTGACACATCATCAGGCACATCCTGTTTCATTTATGATGGAGGGACTCTGAAAGTCGCAAAGCCTATTTTCATAGGGCCATCAGGCGGCCTTTACTTAAAGTGCCAGTGACGGCAAGGGCTGTCAAAAATTTGGAGGCACTCCAATGCCCCTTCGAAGAGGCGTAGAGGTCGGAAAGCTTACTAAAAACAATGTTCCCATTATTAGGAAGTGGGTCTCCCATAGTGTTTGCCTATGCAGTGAATGCAAAAGTTGCCAAAAATTTGGAGGCGCTCCAATGCCTCTTCGAAGAGACGTAGAGGTCGGAGAGCCTCCCAAAAACAATGTTCCCATTATTAGGAAGTTGGTCTCTCATAGTGTTTGCCTATGCAGTGAATGCCAAAGCTGGCAAAAATTTGGAGGCACTCCAATGCCCCTTGCAACACACGTAGAGGAGGTGATATGCTAGATATGGTGGTGAATGATATGGTGATGGAGGATGAGGAGAAGGAGCAGGACAAGAGCAAATAGACAAAATCAGGAAGCGTATGCCCATGTCTGGGTGTGAAGACAGAGGTGCATGGGAATAGAGTTAGACCTCCCAAAAAAAGACACTGTTTTTTGAGTTTAGGTTACGCTGCTATCATTCGGTGGTGTTGAGAAGTCTGGCCCAATCCAGCCCTTGTTCATTTTTATAAGAGTCAGCCTGTCAGCATTTTCAGTTGACAGGCAGATGCTCTTATCAGTTATAATTCCACCAGCGGCACTAAAAACCCGCTCTGATAAAAAGCTAGCGTCAGGGCAGGCCAGGACCTCCAAGGCATAGAGAGCCAGTTCATTCCACGTGTCCAGCTTGGATACCCAGTAATTATAAAGCACAGAGGAATCACGGAGAACATTGGTACGGTCGGCAAGGTACTCCCTCACCATCTTCCCAAACTTTGCACTCCTTGAGAGTGTAGCCTGCACTTCAAGGCCTGTAAGATGGGAGGGTCTGAGAAAACTGTCAAAAAACTTTGACAGTGTTCCCCTACCTTTGCTGGATTGGAGTTCTTTCTTTCTCGCCTGCACTCCTTGGTTGTCCAAAGAACTATGACCTCTGCCGCCAGCGTTTTCAGATGGGAATTTTTTTAATAATTCCGCAACAAGGGCCTTCTGGTACTTCCTCATTTTAGTAGACCTGTCCGCCTCGGGAATAAGAGATAGAAAGTTCTCCTTGTAGCATGGGTTTAGAAGTGTCACCAACCAATAATGACTGTCACTCAAAATTTTGAGAACGCGAGGGTCATGGGAAAGGCAGCATAACATAAACTCAGCCATGCGTGCCAGATTGCTAACAGGCAAGACTTCCGTGTCCTCACCAAGAGGACGACTGACCATGCTCTCCTCCTCCTCCCCTTAGGAAAAAGCCGGTATACCGGTGAAACGCGCGTCAGGGAATTTATCTGAGCTGCATGATAGTGTAGGGGGGAATGAGATTTAACCCTAGGAATATGCACATTATGGCGGCATTTCAATAATAGGGAGAACTGTGTCAGCACTCTTAGCTGATAATAAAGAGTATAACCGCAGTGATCGGCTGTCTGAGTCGGACACGCCGAACACGTGTGCAGCTGCGAGACAGCAGGACTGCTTCACACTGCAGCGATCAGCTGTTTGTGCTAGGCACGCCGAGCACGTGTGTGCGGGGAATGAGACAGGGGACAATAGACTACTCCTCACTCAGGAGATCAACCGTACAGCTGGACAGGCTGAATTACAGTGTGATCATTAACCTCTGACATGTGAGGAGTCGCTCGGTGCAGCGAACGGCTCCTCAGTGTAACTGAGGAGACAATCGCTTGACAGTGTGATCTCCTCCTGCTAATGATTTTGAACGGTGCCGGCTCATTAATAAGCAGTCTAAATACATATACTGTGCAATTGTGTGATTGAGCAGAGAACGATTGTTGATATCTGATATCTCCCATTGTTACAATATTTAAAACCACTGGATTTGTGCCAGCCTATGTATATATGTCCGTCAGGTGGTGAACAGTAATGCCCTAAGGCAGACTTATATATTAACATTTTGCTACTATAGCAACTATTTTTCTCAATTATTCCACCTGACATTCATATTTAGGATATTCCAATATATGTGGATATCACATATATATATATAACCTCGGTCCTACATTAGAGGGACTCGACTGAGGTGTCCCAAAAATTGCCCTACACTACATCCAGCCAGATCTATTAGTGGGTACCACTTTTTCAATCAGTAGGTGGTTACCTTATATGCATCTATAGATGCATGAGCAATTTTATATCTATAGGATTTTAATTAATTAATAAAGTCTATGCATTTTAAATTTCTTTATATCCATACTTTTCCTACTTTCCCCTTTCCCTATCTTACATACCTCCTCCTCCTCCTCATTCTCAGGCCATCCACGATGAACAGACGGTATGACAGTTGTGCAGGTAGTATCGTCTATAGCGCAAGAAACTTGCTCCTCCTTCTCCTCCTCTTCCTTATTGTCACCCAATCCACATTGGGATGAGATGAGGCTGGGCTGTGTATAATCACCCTGTATGGTTCCTTGCTCCATCTCATCGTGCTCCGCCTGCAATGCATCCTCTTTGATTGTGAGCAGAGAGCATTTCAAAAGACAGAGAAGCGGGATGGTGATGCTAATTATGGCGTCATCACCGCTCACCATCTTGGTGGAGTCCTCAAAGTTTTGGAGGATGGTACATATGTCTAATATCCATGTCCACTCCTGAGGTCTTATGTGTGGAGTCTGAACTGAATACCGACGGCCTTGTTGATGCTGGAAGTCAACATCTGCCCTCTTCTGATTTGATCCTTTGCTGATTCATCCGCTCATCATTACTTGTCACTCACAGCTAAGTTCCAGTCAGAAGTGCTGCTGTGAAATTACAATTGTATTAGTCACGTAAGCCATTATGATATAAAAGTAAATTTAAGCTACTATGATATCATAATAAGTGAATTGCAAATAACAGCAGTATCTTCTGGGATATTACAACTAGTTGATGTCAGATATACAACTGTGACATGGCAATTATCTTTTGGCGGGTATGTTCACATCTGCATAAAGACCTTCAATTGCACATTCTGTCATGTTCCAATTCAAACAACGGACTTCTCTTAAGAACCACACAGACACCATTTAGGTCTAAGGGGTAACCAATGTACATCAAATCTGAAACTGTCTTTCTGTCAGATGAGTGTGACATCTATATCAGTTTCTGCCCTGCTTGTCTGAGGTTGCTACACCCTTGATATGGGTGTCAACTCTAGTTCTATGTCCTCTGGGACTTATAGTTCCATCCACGCTGGGATATTGAGATTGAGAGTTAACTTTTGTCAGTGTTTGATCCTTGCTGTGTGGCCTGTGTGGGGCTGCAAGCTATTTAAGCCCCTTAAATCCTGCTCTCCACTGCCAGTTATAATCTGACTTGCTTCTGTGAACTTGTATGCCTTACAATATTCCTAGTGGACATTCCTGATTTTGACCTCAGGCCCCATGTACAGGTGTTAAAGGGTGAGGGCCAGGGTTCCTCTGGAATCTGCCAGAGTGGTTTGTGCCAAGTTTGTCCATGGTAGCCTTTTTGATTCAGCAGCTTCAGAAAACGTAACAATGAGTTGCAGTGACATTTTCGGTAGAATTAAGCCAGGTGATCTACTCTGATGTCACACATACTTTCTGTAAGGTTAAGATTAACCTTAACAAGTGTGCCATCAGCTTAGAGATTGCAATTTAAGGAGCCTATATTTCCTTTCTGGCATCCTGTGATCTCTGTTTTTTTGTTTTCATGCCTCCTCATGATGAAGCGCACCATATTAGGCCCTGTGTTTTATATTAGCTATTAAAAAGGGTCATTTTAAAAGGTACCTTCCATGCAGTAACAGGGAGAGTGAGCCTGAGCCAACAGGTAGTTTGGGGGCATCTGTTTGCCTGAGCCTCTGAAAACAAGAACAAGTGTCTTTGACGCGGCCCCTGGGCCGTGGGGGTACCCGGAGCCGGGCCTTGTGGGATGCTGGGGGTTGTAGTCACCGTGGCGGTGACCTGGTCCATAACCCAGGGCAGTCAAACCAGGGTAGTTTATGTGTACTAATAGCAATGTCCGACTACGCCACCTGTTGGTAACCGTCGCTGCGGGGCAGGCCGCTGAAGCTAGTGGTATGTGCAGCAAGGTGATGTAACTCCCCACATGTAGAGTGTAGCTTCAGGGCAGCGTGTATGGATGATGGTGGTGATAGTGCCTGGATCACTAATAATAACACGGAGTCTTTGCAGTGCAGTCCTTGGGTCTTTACTGGTGACAAGTATATAGACCCCGACGGGAGTACTTGCTAGGGATGAGGGCCTGGTCAGTCTGGGAGCAATCCTAGAAGTCCCTTGGCCAGGTGGAGTTGTAGGCCTGCCGTTCTGACTGTACTCTTTTGGCTATCTCGCTTATAGTCGTGTTGTAGCCCACGTCCCTGAGTGTAACATGCTGCTCACCCGTATGAGCAACCCTGACTAACTGACTAACCCCGCCTCCAAATCCAGTTATATAGGGCAGGATCCTCCCCTTTTCTGGTCTGGAGCTGGAGGTGTTGCATGTAGTGTGTTCCCTGACCAGGAAATATGGGAAATACACCTCAGTGATAAGTTACAGGTACTTTATACACAATTACTGGAACAAGAGGTCTCTTACATTTAGCAAATAATTAAAGAAAATCTACTAGCAGGTTTTTACTAATCTGAGAGCAGCATACTATAGGGCACGATACTCTGAATCAACAGATGTGTCACTTATTAGGCTGTGTGTTGTAGTTGCAATGCAATCAGAACCTTATCAGCAGGAGATTAACACTCCAGGACTACAGCTCATGTGACCAGCAGTCAGGCTAATTTATGTAACCCTGCCCCTACCACTGAGTAACAGCTTGCTCACAATGCACAGTGTACACAGAAAGCTGCAGGGTACATTTTGTAGCCTTTATCTTTATCGGATTAGCTTGGATAGGGATGTATAGAAATTTGCAAAAATTTCTACATTTCTGTTTTTTTTCAGTCAAGATGAGGTGCAGAGTGTACTTTAATGAGAAAAAACTTTTTAGAATTTACCAAAAAGCTGCAATGAAACAAAGAGTGAAAAATTTAAAGGGGTCTAAATACTTTCCATACCCACTGTATCTCCTTCCATGCATTTCGAGATCAGGAGGCGTGGGCAACCGGTGCCAAGCTGCAGTGATTCTACTGGTCTCTGTCTGCCCTCCCTCTCCTCTCTCCACTTTGGTTCAGTGCCACCTAATTTCACAGCTTGTTTATTACATTTGCAAAACCAAAAACAAAAAATTAATGGAAACAGACATAAGTCCATCAGTTGCAAATAATACTGTTAATCCAAACTAGGATAGATAGTCAATAAAGGCAACCACCAAGGGGATTCAAAATATGCGAATAAATTTTATTAGATATAAATTCAAAATCAATACATAACACAAATTGCTACAGGGGTGACAGATGGGAGAGATGCGGATAAAACTTGTTAGAATGTAATGAAACAAATATATTACTATAAAGAGACCAACATTACATGCATATGATCATACGAGAGATTATTCTCAGTGGGCCAAATCACATAACCTCAACTTACAGCAAAAAAGTACAAACTACCAAAATTGGGCATATGTACTAAAGTAATGGACAGCTATAGGATGGCATATAGAGAAAAATGAAGTAATAAAGGTACTGCTACGGTCATAGAAAAATAATACATGTATAGATGGGGCATATATACTGTATACTGTATGTATATGCATTCGGTAATATGCCCCTGCACGGTTCCCAATATTCTACGATACATAGCAACACTAAAGATAGATTGAAAAGGTGCTCAATGCATAAAGTGCAGGTGCTTAAATATTAAGCTCAGATAGAGAATCGCATGAGTGCTCATATTATCCACTTAAGACAACACACCATAGTCAGTATATGTGGCGACTAAATATTTGTCAATCGTTGTCACGGGTGTATCAGAAATGACAGACAGTCGCCCTGCAGTTGTTTGTAGGAGATCTCTACATTTGGCATTACAGACATCTTCTTAGATGAGAGGCTGTCTCTAGGACCTAGCGGCTACCTCGTCTGGTAATTAGCTCCCTGGCCTGGGTGTATATATACCTGGTGTGTCTGAGAGGGAGGTGCTGGCTATATTCATTTCTACTTGTGAAGGCTTAGCAGGAGCAGGTCTCCACATCCCCCTTTCCCTAGTGTCTGGGCTCCCATTCCCTCTTCCCTCTGTGTTGCACTAAGTCTTTCCCACACCTGGCGTGACATTATAGCCAGCCAAGCACGTTTTGAAAATGAAAAAGAAAAACTGACTTTTTTTTTTTCTCTGTGTGCTTTTGGGCGTGCACCTTTTTTTTTCTTTTCTCCCTTGCTATGGGTTCAGTTGCAGAGTAGCTGCACAGGCTGTCTCTGGAGGTGAATGACTCCCGCGTTGAGGTACAGCAGCAGCATCAGCGGTTATAGGTTACCAATGTAGGGGTCTCAGCAGGTAGGTCTGTCCAGCCTGAACCCAAGGTTAACCACCCGGACAGGTTTTCAGGAGGTAGGGACAAGTTTTTTGCATTTAAGGAGGCATGCAAATTGTATTTCAAACTTTGTCCTTACTCCTCCGGTAATGAGGGGCAACGGGTTGGTATTGTGATCTCTCTATTGCAGGGAGATCCTCAGTCCTGGGCGTTTTCGTTACCGCAGGACTCGGTTTGTCTCCAGTCTGTGGAGGGGTTTTTCGGAGCTCTGGCCCTCATCTATGATGACCCTGACCGAGTCGCCTTGGCTTAGTCTAAGCTACGTTGTCTTCAGCAGGGGAATTGGTCAGTGGAAACGTACAGTTCGGAATTCTGTAGATGGGCGACGGATTCTAAATCGAATGGCTCAGCCCTTAGGATTCAATTCTGTGAGGGGCTTACTGAAAGGTTGAAAGATACCTTGGCATTATATGAAACTCCTCAGTCCTTGGAGGTTGCCATGTCTTTGGCCATAAATCTTGATAGACACCTTCGGGACAGACAGGTGAGACCACCTTCTCCAGGGCCTTCTTGTCAGGGTTGTGTACCTCTGCCAGGGGAGCGGTCTGGGGGTGAACCAGTAGTGGAGGAACCCATGCAGTTAGGGGGTGTCTCTACATCATACATCTCTCCAGAGATGTGCAAGTAAAAGGGCATATGTTTTTTTTGTGGGAAAAAGGGACATTTTGTTGGGACCTTTCCTTCAATTCCTAAACAAAAGGAGACTCGATTAACTCTTGGTAATCTGGAGTTGGATAAACAATGGGTGCATTTGTGGTCAAACCGCAGTTCCCGCTTGGTCCTGACAGCTGAGGTGGTGCTAGAGAGCAAAACCGACAAAATTTCTGTGTTTGTTGACAGTGGAGCCGGAGTCAGCATGGTTGATGCTGAGTTTGTGAAAACTCATGGTCTTGCTTGCTGTGCTTTAGCTGAATGTATTTCCAGCTTTTCCATTGACTCTGCGCCACTTGCACAGAAAGCATTTGCTCACATTGTACATAATGTAAAACTGAGGGTGGGGTCATTTCATTGTGAAATAATTCCTTGCTATGTTCTGGACAATCTTTCCACACCTATTGTCTTGGGTATACCTTGGCTTGTTAAACATTATCCGCTGGTGGATTGGCAAACTGGGGAGATTTTTGAATGGGGAGATTACTGCCATGAGAACAGTTTAGAAATTTCCCTTGCTACTGTTTCTGTGGAAATTTTACCTGCTTTTCTTCTGGTTTTGAGGACGTTTTTTTTTTTAAGGGGTGTCAGGATTTGCCTCCTCATCATGCTTATGACTGTCCTGTTAACCTGACCCCCGGAGCTAAACTACCGAAGTCCAAACTGTATAATCTTTCTGACCCTGAGAGACAAGCCATGAAGGATTTCATAGCGGAAAGTCTGGAGAAGGGACATATCAGACCCTCATCTTTGCCCGTGGCTGCAGGGTTCTTCTTTGTGAAGAAAAAAAGATGGCGGTCTACGTCCCTGTTTAGATTTCCGGGAATTAAATCAAATTACCATCTGTGATCTATACCCTCTTCCTCTGATTCCTGATTTGTTCAGCCAGGTTGTGGGAGCTAAGGTATTCTCCAAGTTGGATTTAAGGGGAGCCTACAACTTGGTTAGAATCAGAGAAGGGGATGAATGGAAAACAGCGTTCAATAACCAGGAAGGACATTTTGAGAGTCTGGTTATGCCTTTTGATTTGACCAATGCACCTGCGGTATTCCAGCATTTCATAAATTATATTTTCCCTCATTTGGTGGAAAGCTTTGTGGTGGTCTATCTGCACGATATTTTGGTTTACTCACTTGATTTTGAGACTCATCGGGGGCATGTCAACCAGGTGCTCCATATATTAAAGGATAACAAACTTTATGCCAAACTAGAAAAATGTGTTTTCGCTGTTCAGGAGGTGCAGTTTTTGGGGTACTTGTTGTCATCTTTGGGTTTTCGGATGGATCCGGAGAAGATCCGTGCAGTCCTTGACTGGGAATATCCTGAGAACCTGAAGGCTCTACAACGTTTTCTGGGCTTTACTAATTTTTATCGGAAATTCATCCAAAATTACTCTGTTATTGTGAAACCCCTTATTGATATGACTAAGAAAGGGTCTGATTTTTCCAAATGGTCGGATGCTTCCCTCCAGGCATTTTCTTCCTTAACGAATCATTTGCCACTGCACCAATACTCAGTCAACCCAATGTTTCTCAACCCTTTATTGTGGAGGTTGAAGCGTCGGATGTCGGGGTTGGGGCTGTGTTGTCTCAGGGTTCGTCCCCTGGTAAATGGCATCCATGCGCCTTCTTTTCCAAAAAATTGTCTTCAGCTGAGAGAAATTATGACGTAGGTAATAAGGAACTTTTGGCGATCAAATTGGCGTTGGAGGAATGGCGACATTGGTTGGAGGGGGCCGTCCATCCTATTACTGCTATTACTGACCATAAGTACCTGTCATATCTCCAGTCAGCTAAACGTTTAAACCCTAGGCAAGCCAGATGGTCCTTGTTTTTTACTAGGTTCAATTTTGTTGTCACTTTTCGTCCAGGGGTCAAAAATGTCAAGGCTTATGCTATGTCCAGGAGCTTCCCTGGTGGTGGTGACCATGAGAACCCTGCCCCAAAATTACAGGAAGGAGTAGTCATTTCAGCACTTTATTCTGAACTGGAGGGTGAGGTGTTGGAGGCTCAGGGGGACGCCCCTGCCTCCTGCCCTTCTGGAAAGTTATTTGTACCATTTGTTCTGCACCACAAAGTAATTAAAGAACATCATAACTCTGTGTTTGCTGGGCATCCAGGTGGTCAGGCAACCGCTGACCTCATCTCTCATCGTTTTTGGTGGCCAGGGTTGCATCAGGATGTGATTGAACACGTAGCTGCTTGTAGTATTTGCGTGCGTTCTAAGGTTTCGCATACCTGGTACTCTTCTTCCACTACCTATCCCTAGTAGACCATGGACACACTTGTCCATGGATTTTATTACTGACCTTGGAACAGTATGGTTGGTAATTGGATTTTATTACTAATACCGCTGGCAGAATTTGCCATCAATAATCATCTGAAAGAATCTGGGGAGAAGCTGGGACCTAGGTTTATTGGTCCCTATAAAATAACCGCCGTCATTAACCCAGCAGCGTTTCATCTTGAACTTCCTCAGGCCCTTAAGGTCCACAATGAGTTCCATAGGTCCTTACTGAAAAAGTTTGTGGAACCTCTTGAGCCTTCACCTCTACCACCGCCCCCCAGTAATGGTTGATGGTAATCTGGAGTTCCAGATTTCGAGGATTGTAGATTCTCATGTCCAACATCATTCTCTACAATACTTGGTGCACTGGAAAGGCTATGGTCCAGAGGAGAGGATGTGGGTTTCAGCATCAGAGGTGAACGCTCCCAGATTGGTTCGCTCATTCCACACCTCTTTTCCTGAGAAACCCAGTCCTGAGTGTCCAGAGGCCACTCATAGAGGGGGGTACAGTCACGGGTGTATCAGAGGTGACAGACAGTCACCCTGCAGTTGGTTGCAGGAGATCTCTACGTTTGGCATTACAGACATCTTTTTAGATGAGAGGCTGTCTCTTGGACCTAGTGGCTACCTCCTTCTGGTAATTAACTCTGTGGCCTGGGTGTATATATACCTAGTGTGTCTGAGAGGGAGATGCCGGCTATATTAATTTCTTCGTGTGAAGGCTTAGCAGGAGCAGTACTTCATCTTCTCTGGAGCTTGAGGCCGAGTTCACATTTATCTGGAGTTATCTAAAGCTAAGCATTCTCCCCCTGTGTGTCTACCCTTGTTGTCAATAGAGTTTAGTGGAGATCGACTAATGCTCATCTCCTCCCATCCCTAGCCTTTGCCATACACCAGGGAAAGACAGGGTGAGGCACGCGTGTGGCGATTTGCTGAAGAGGCAATATAGGGACAGTAGTTGAGACAGGGTGACACTAGACCAGACTAGGAGGTCTCCACTTCCTCCTTTCCCTAGTGTCTGGGCTCCCTTTCCCTCTTCCCTCTGTGTTGCACTAAGTCTTTCCCACACCTGGTGTGACAGTTGTTCTCTATAGTGTATCTAACCAAATCTATCAGGAGTAAACCCTAGATGTCCGTTACCTTGGGTCATTGCGGATGTGCTGAAAGCGTGGAAGGAGATGCTGGGGATGCACAGAAAGCCTCGATGCGCGTTTCACCGGAAGTGGCTTTGTCAGAAGGCGAGGTCAGCCGATGTCAAGCTGCAGTCATTCTACTAGTCTCTGTGTGCCCTCGGTCACCTCCCTCCACTTTGGTTCAGTGCCGCCTAACTTCACAGCTTCTTTATGACACTTATAGCTCCCTCCACACTCCTGAACAAGTCATAAAAAAGCTGTATATACAGGGTGCGAACCACTGCAAAACAAGGTATGACAGTGTATAATGTGTGGATCAGTGCTCTGCCTCTGCTCCCAGTTTGATACATGACAGCATACATTATGCACTGTCATGGCTTGTACAGAAGTGGATCACAGTCTGTATTTGCAGCTTATGACATGTCCAAGAGTGTGAAGGGAGGCATGTATCCAGAGTGAAGAGGGGAGAGGAAGGGCAAGCAGATACCAGATAGAATGACTGGAGTTTGGCAGGGGATGGGCATTATCCCTGATCCCAAACTGCATGGAAGGAGATGTTACCAGGGGCTGGCTCTTACTACAAGCCAGGAGCAGGCCACTCTAAATGATGTGTGACATAATGTCCCAAAAGGGTAGGGGAGCACTGAGAAACAGATCCACTATCACATTCAATAGCAGGTACTCTCAGCTTTATAATTTATGTCCACTAAAACACCTTTTTATCTTCCCAGAGTACCTCTTTAAATTGAAAGTGCAGCTTTGTGAATTAATACTTGAAAAAATTAAAAGGGGTAAACATAGACTAATAAGAGAATTAATCATAGCATAGTAAATATACCCACATTGTTTCTTGTCCTGTCATTTGTTTCCTTGAAGGAAATTATAATTTTATGTGTAGGTCCACGTCTGTTACAAACCCTTTTCAGGCCAATAAGGGAGTAGAAAGTAGTACTTGCTGGTTGCAGTAAGACTTATTAAATTCCAATGTTAACAACTGCCAAATGTCCTAGAAAATAATGGAAAAGTAAAAAAGTAACAACATATTTTATAATCTGCTCTATTTCAATATATAATGCACAACAAACAATAAGGTCATCAGATTTCACTGCAAACTATGTTCAAACGTGTCCAGCGTAAAGATGTTGTTTAACCTCTTGCTGAATATTGAATCTGTACTTGAAGTAAGAGCTAATGATTTTCTTTCACCCAAAAAAATCTTCATATAAAGCCAGTTATTTTCTCACTTTAATTCATCCCCAAACTCCAGCAGTCAAAGTCCGCAGCTCTAATTGGCTGTCCCACTGAGCTCTGCCACCGCTTTCTCTGCAAAATTGTACACAATTGGTCCACCACAAGGGCATAATTTGTCATGGAAATAGGTCCTGAGAGTGAATATAGATGTAATTATGGCACAGCACGCAGGAAAAATAACATTCATCATTATTTTTTCAAAAGGAATAAGCATGTTGTTTTTACATTAGTGTCGGACCAGTCGCTGCCGAATGAGATACCCAAAACAGCATAAATAATTACAGAACAAGCCTCTGCAATTAGCTGTCCAGTTAGCTTTCTTCTGTGTTGCATTCATTTTTTGTAAATTTTATGAAGGTCTGGCTAAAAATTAACCTCTTCTAATTAAAAGCAATTACATTAAACAGAGCCCAGAAGACACATCAATTGTCAGAGAAAGTATCTAAATATTACTTTGTAAAGAGTGAATGTAATAATAAAATCTTTTATTTAAGACCAGATACATAGATATAAAGTTTATTCCATTTTTGGGGGGTCAGCTTTCAGAGCACATATTTTACATATTTCTCTAATTTACATATAAATTAGAGTACCACTTAAGAGGAATGTGTCATCAGAAAAGGACCAGTTTTTAAATCAGGTTTTTGTGTTAAATGTATTTTTCGCATATCACAGTCTCTTAAACATAAAAATTTTAAATCGTGCAATTTTTCCAGTGGCCAGTGGGCCTTTTTTTTTTAATAACTTCCTGATATTTGATGAAATTCACTTGTACATTAGCAGCAATGAAATAGATCCCAGCCCCAACTTTTGTACTGAAGCATGTAATGAGAGTTTGCAAAGGTGAAAGGTGATTGTGAAGGGAGGGGGAGCAGGGGGAGCTGTGACATTGACTTTTGTAACTGGTGGATCCTGTATTATTATCTGTGTACAGAGATGTTACCTGTCATTGTAATCCTGCCTTTGATGATACCTGCTGAAAAGTCTTCCTGAAATGACAGGAAGTTAAAAAAAAAAATCTACAATAGCCCAAGCGGCCAGTGTGAAAATTGTAAGATTACTAATTTTGTTTTAATAAAAATCGTGATATGAAAACAAATTGTTTTAAAATGTAAATAAAAAAAATGTAACTTAAAAACCTGATTAAAACAATAGGTCATTTTGTGATGAAACATTCACTTTAAACACACCTTCCTGATGCAAGATTAATATATGCTTTGCAGTCAGTAACATTAAGGTAGCTATATGGGGTACAAAGTTAATAGGTTTCAAAAATATGATAGAGAAGACAAAAATTATGTTGTGGGGCTCAAGAGCTTTAAGTCACACCTCTGATTAGGGAGAAACCACTAATCAAAGCTGTTTAATGGCTTGGACCACACAGCGGCTGGGGATTATATGTGCAAGTATCAGTAAGGGTCACCAAGTATATAAAGATGTTTCAGTACATTACAATGAACAAAATATACTTTAAGACATTAGCTAAGGGAACAAAGTGTTAATGTCTCATAAACAATATGTGCTACAAACCAGCTAATTCATTTTGGATTCAACATGTGCCGCCAAAGCAAAACATATTTATTTCCATGTTACTATCCACTATACTAAAATAATAAATATGTTATTTTTCTCTGGCCAGTGGAACAATTTAAGGGAAGAAATGTTAGAAATTCACTGAAAAAAGGCAGCACAGGTACAAAATACAGATGAACAACCACTCGCATACTTACCAATCATGGAAGGGGTGGCTGACTACTATTCTAATTGCACATGGATAAGGCTTGTATATCCTGCAGTGGATCAGTACAGTGACCTGCTTTTTGTAGGTTAGAGCTTGTGTAATTTGGCAAAAATATTAACTAGCGACTCGTGATTTTTCCATCTTTTGCAGGACTCGGCCAGGCCCTCTAGTGTTGGTGGCGGGTACCAGGGTATCTGTCTCTGTGAGGTGCACTTATAGAATGCTAGGTAGCCTGTCTGATCTAATAGCGTGGGCCTGACCAATAGGTTGTAAGCTGGTATGGCACACTAAATTTATCTGTGTAACTAGCACCATATAGAAGTCTTATCAATGTGCATTTGTATTACTAAGCAACCACCGGATCAATGAATGGTAGGTGTGTGAGTGGTTAATTCATCAGCATTTTGCACCTATGCTGCCTCCAAACTTTTTGTCATGGGGGCCTGTTGCATCCTGCAGTCCATTAGTATTGTGACCTGTTATTGGTAAGTATGACTGCTTTTTTTCTGCAAAAAAGTGTCAACAAGCCTTCTAAGAACTGTCAGGGACAAAGATAAAATTAGATTCCAAAAATGTAGTCAAGGATAGGCACAGATAGACATAGGTTCAGCATGGGAGCAGGGAAACACATCTGAGTGGGCCCTTTACCTATGAAACCATGTTTATAACTATGGTGGTGCACCCTAGTCATAGTGGTGTAGGGGAACATCAGCAAATGACCAGACCTGGGACATGTGTGTCACACCCGAAGACCACAGCCCCACTATCAGTATTTGGTCAGTATTTTTTTATCAGGCGTGGGAGCCAAAACCAGGAGTGGGTGATAAATGCAGAATTGGTGACTTGTTTCTATTATACCTTTTCTCTGATTGTTCCTCACCTGGTTTTGGCTCCCACTCCTGAGAAAAAATACTGACCGAATACTGACCACATACTGATAGTAGGGCCGTGGCCTTAGTCCCCAAGCGAATTCCCTCACCAACAAGTAACACGGATTCTGACACAGTCAGCGTACTGGCACAGAGACAGTGACGCAGTGATGTAATTGCATCACCTGTGCCAGGACACTGATGTCCTGTGCACAGTGTCAGACTGGGGTGCCAAAGGCCCACCAGTTGACTTTGAGGGGCCCGTTTTTCACTTGCATGCAAATATTACACTACTCTCATTCACAAATGTACCTATACCTCTATATAATAATACACTGGGTAGTTTGGTAAATGAATGATGATATTCTGCTTTTTTTTTTTGGAGTGAATCAAGTGAATTATGCCAAGTACTGTCCATACAGTGCAGTTGGGGGCCCATGTCTACACAGGGGCCCACCAGTGGATTTTCCTATTCCTCTATGGGCCAGTCTGAGCCTGCTTGTGCATACCCCTTCCATTCTGTAGGCTGCTGACCTAAAATGACCTGTAGCCTACAGAACAGAGAGTGGTAAGGCAGGAAGATCATGACATTCTATCCTACCTCACTGTACAGTATAGACACCCCACCTTCGGCCCCACCTACATTACTTAATAGGCAGGTTTCAAGTTTAAAGGATCAAATAGAGGAAACCAACAATTGAGGGGTCAAGTACATGAGGGGGTTCATTGTACAGTAAGAATGACCTGGAGTCCAGACAGTATGATTGCAGAGTTAAACAAATAAATATATATTTTTTATATATACATATATACCATGTTTTCCAAAAAATAAGCTCTACCCTGAAAATAAGCCCTAGCAGGAATTTCAGCATTTTGGAGCGTTTGGGCTTGAAATATAAGCCCAACTTCAAAAATCAGCCCTAGTTGCGGTTCAATGAGGAAGTGTACAGGCAGCAGAAAAAAGTTAAAGAATACAGCAGGACCCTCAATTAAATAAAGCAGACACCACCAAAAGAAAGCAGACAACACCCCCCCAAAAAAATCGCACTCGCCAGACCCCAAACAATTACAGCTGGCAAGTGCTGATGGTGGATGGGCTCTCGCTCAGAGATCTGCATCGCTGTCAGGTCCCTCGCCGTTCCAGCTGCATGGCTCTGCAGCTCGCACACACAGATCGGGCCCCAGTATCACTCCGCTCTCACACACACATCGAGTCTCAGTATCACACCACTCACTTACTCCTTGTGAGTGACACTGAATCTGGCCAGCAGTAGGAGCCAACCGCTGTGGAATGCAGGGAGACCTGACAGCAGCCCAGATTTATATGTAAGAGCCCATTCACTTGCCAACTCTATTGTTTAGGGTCTGGTATGTGTGATTCTTTTGGGGGTAAACAGATAGATAGAGAATAATACATTTAAATGGAAAATTAAATGGAAATTAAAATATAAATACTGTATATATTTAGCCAGTAGATGGCACCACATACAACAGAGAAAAGCAATGGAGTGGGAATAAATGCCCACCTCAAAATTCATAGGACCTCACAATGTGAAGTACATGCAGCAAAACGTGAGAGTTTATATTAAAACATAACTTTCAATAGGTCACTAAAATAAAAAAGAAGTGCTGCCTAAAAAAGGGAAAAGGGGCTTCAACTAGTGTATATGACCCTTAGCATAAGGTTGAGGCCCAGGATCCTACAGGATTAGACAAAGACAGGAGAGACCCTCTTTATTCTGCACTAATTACTATAGCGACTTTACTTGTGCTACAGGTCTTCTGAAGACTCCTTCAAGGGAAGAAACATGCTGGGATGCAAACAAGGGAGGGTGCAGGTCCTCCTTATTAGTGCTAGTTGTGAACTGACCTTGTCAGGGAGGGAGCTTTTGGAGATTCAAGCTATTGTAGTCTCTATAGGGATAGATAGGGCCATACTGTATCCCGTATCTCCTGGATGGATTCTTACCAGGATTGATATTGATTCCCCTTACGTGAATGAACATCAATTGAGTGAGAACATTCCTTTTTATTTCATTGCTAGGTTGTGTTGCATCCTATAAACTGTTTATAGGATGCCCGCCCAAGCAGGCACTACTGTAATGTGTACTGTTTACTCACTTCTGTCATTCACTGTGATCTAAAATGGGCATTCTGGCTCGTTTCTCCATACCATATCTGACCAATGTCAACTGATATTTCATTATGACCTTTTAGAATCTGACCACTGTCAGCTTATATCCTCTTATAAATAGCCAGATACCTTCATGTCCAGCAACGATTTGTGAAACCCAGCAAGATATTTTGTCACGCGGATCAGCATTGACACATCAAAGTGTGTGGTTAGATGTCTCGCTGTTATCCGTGTTACCATACCTCGTGTGTTTTTTCTGATTTTGGGTTTCGTTCGTTTTTTTGACTCTTGCATTTTATTAAAAAAGGGGGGCCTCCACCTTATGCCAAAGTTAATTTTCCCTAGTTGGTGCCCCTTTTCCCTTTTTTAGGCAGCACTTCTTTTTCATTTTAGTGACCTAGTAAAAGTTACTTTTTAGTATAAACTCACGTTTTGCTGTATTGCACCACATACAACAAATAAATAGGGAAAGGTATGAGCATATAAATTACTGTAATAACCCTGAGTGGAGTATTCATCAAATGATGTATAGATATGAATAAATTATAAAAGGATATCTTTATTACTTGTATTAAATATCACAAAAGGTTAAAAACAAGAAGAGTATTTTATAATTCATTCATGGCTATACCTGATTTGTGAATGCCGTAGATCTGTTTAACTTTTTTATATGTGCCATATACGGGTATGGTAACTATCTGGACACTTCTTTACTGATTATGCTTTTCTTGTAGATTGTTGTACAAGGGAAAAGGAAATACATAGGATCTCAAGAAATTCATGATGGAATTCAGGGTGTGGAGAGTTGCTGATGATAATGCTTCAGAATGTGATGACATGATTATATTTGAAGAAATGTTGATGTTTTGTTAAGGAATAAATTTGGATTGTTTTTCATGGAAAAATATAAGACATCCCCTAAAAATAAGCCATAGTGCATTTTTCGGACCAAAAAATAATATATGACGAGTGCATTTATATATTTTTAACATTAATACAATAAAGTCGAGTTTCTACTTTTTAATTGATTTTCTCATCGCTGGAGGATTCTTTCGATTTTTTTTGCAAAAAATAATATAAGACCCTGTGTTATGTTTGCGGAAACAGAGGTATATTTTTTTTAATATTATTTCACTGCTTTTAAAAATTTCAGAACTTTGTTAAAAAAATGTGTTTGTGTTAGCTAGATTTTCTAGACATGACCAGGACCTTCAGTAGAGCCCAAAGTGAAGTCAGCGTGATATAAGTCATCTAAACGTTGCTGTCAGAGTCGCTGTTGTTAGAGGAAGGTGGCGGCTATATAACACAGCCGACACCTGCTTTGCATGGAAGCGCTCAGCTACTGAGCCTGCACCCTACACAAGAATCAGATGAATTTGGAATAAGGGTTTATAATAAACAACATTCCAACTTTAAAAGGGTATTTCCATTTTTGACATTTGTAGCAAATCTTTAGACTATAGTGACCACCACTTGATGATTCCTGGCTGATATATTTTCCATACTGTTTACTGAAGACTAGCATACAGCCTTATTCACTGAAGTCTATGGGAGTTATAGGAAAATCGGCGTAAGCAGCACATATAGGTCATTAGGTTTAATAAAAACTGTGGGATCCTGATTATTTATCACCAATCAATGCATGCCCTGCAGATATGCCATAAATCCCTTAAGGGCCTTAAGGGAAGGGAGTTATTATAATTAATGAAAGGGAAAGTGGAGGAAATACCCATAGCAACTAGAGAAGAACGGATTGCTGCCCTCGACCCTGGTTCTTGGTCTAAATCAGTAGCCTCTGACCTTGGACAGGTGCTATGTGAATTTCTTTACCCTCCGGGATCCTAAGCTTGGTTTATGATTAGCGGTGCAAGGTTTACATCTATCCAGTCTGGCAAATCATAGGCCGAGCATGGGATCCCACATAAATTCGCACAGGTCCTGTCCAAGGCCAGAGATTACTGACCGCAAAGTGATCCACTCATCTCTAATAGCAGCCGGTCAGTTGTTTTACAGGATAATTGTAATCTGCTGGGTTACTATAGGTAATACTTCTGATTTATTTTTTATCCATTTTCCCCTGCAGATCAATATGAAGCACTTCTAGCTGCTTCTTTATGCTACTGTAGAGGGGAGCACATGGGGCCATTACCATCACGCTGTGTGCCGGAACTATCTTTTCTTTGCCCAATGCCCCCTCTACTACAAAGGACTGAGACCGGAGTGTGTGCTGTATTGGAGGATTTGCTGTACTCACTGATACACCGTTCATGGAACAGACACCGACTTCAAGCAAGACAGGAGATCATAGATCCTGGTTAACAGACTCACTTTTACTGTGCAATTCTTCCATACACAGCTGTAGTATACAGATCAAGACAAGTTCTTTGGTAAGTGAACTACCTTTGGTAATGTGCCTTTCCAGTGTTTGCGCTCGTCCCTTCCTGAGACCCAACATCATCAACTTCTTCTGCAACCCAGCTGAGAATCTCCCTGCCTGGGATATAGAGGCGTCGCCTTGATCACCTCTGACAGGCCATGAACCTAGGACTGTGCCAGTGTCCAGATTCCATCTCAAATGTGTCCTCATTCTGTTCTGATAACTTGCACTAGTGAAACACTTGTTCACTGCTTTCATTGCTAATGGAGTTTGTTTTCGTTTCTGCTCAGTCTTCCTCCACACTCCGTCTCTCTCTTTCTGTACATGGGACAGAACCTACACCGGTCCTGTCAATCGGGTCTTGAACCCAGGAATGGAGTGGCCTGACACAGGCCTCCCGTAACGGCAGTCTCACTCTGCCTACTGCTCCTCACTACTCCCTAGACTAGACTGTCTGCAACCCGGAAATGATTTTCTATAAAACCATCCTAAACCCCTCCCAGCTAATGATATAACCCCTGTATTAAATACCTAGTGTCTAAGCAGTGTAGTGTACTAAATCCCTATCTCTACTGCATGGTTCCCCTTCTGGGCAGACCTCCCGCATCCCAGGGACTGCCTTAGGAAAAGTCTATAGGAGAACTGGCATGCAATAATCGGCCATAGGGATTTCACACAAGAAGCACTTTTATAGAATAAAGATTTAATATAAAATACAACATAACTCTACAATCCCTCTTGACTCAACGTCTTCATCACCCCCGGCCCTCTATACTACTACAAAATACCTAGAGGTAAAAATAGTTAGTGCAGCCGTGGACATTTTTAACTTGTAAATTACAATTTGTTGTGTATTTTCTTAATGGATTTGAACATAGGAAATAAGTTATACTGTCCAAAACTAGATGTGAATTTGAAGAATGCTGTATATTCTTAGGTGTCACCTGAAATTTCCTCCTTAAAATATTACCTCTAATGTTGGCTGCATAGTGCATGCCAACTGCAAAGATTTACTTCTGTAAACCTTAATCACTTTGTAGATGTTTGGCTTCTTAAAATGAATAGTGGATATAGAGCGTTCATCAGCCGTATTACATTCACCTCTAAAAAGCATTGTGCTTAAACACCGGATGTAAATTAGCTATTGCTATTCAGCCACAACAAACGTTCATTATCTTATGTTCTTTCCTAAGTCAAGAAAAAGCCTAATGCTGCAACTTTTAATGCTGCTCTGACCCCAACCTTGGTTTTATTAACAGAAGATTCAAAAGCATGAATTGGGGACAGATAAGAGTATTGATTCTGAAAGAAATTATAGCACATTCCACATTTTCCAATTACACCACAGTAGCCCAGTTCAGTTATGAAAAACAAGGCGGTTAGGTGGCAGACATCACCATTAAGTTACAATTAGTGTTGAGCGAGCACTAAAATGCTCGGGTGCTCGAAGCTCGGGCCGAGCTCGCCGTGATACTCGGGTGCTCGACCCGAGCAATGAGCCCAATGTTAGTCTATGGGAGACTCGAGCATTTTTGCGGTGGCTCCCCCGGCAGTCTTTTAAAAGCCTAACAAGTGCCCAAAACGATAGTGACAATGCTCAAATGACATGGGGACAGCATGGGGATCGCCCCAGGAAGCATTTCTGACCCCCAGGTCACTGCTCTCAACAACGTGGTCAGAGGTATTAAGCCACTTTTACAGGCTCACAATAAAACAAAAGTGAAACTTTTTTCCTGTGAAATATGTTAAGGAACATCCTTTCCAGGGAAAAGACTTGTGTATAAGTTAAAATAAATGACCAAAAACAAAAATACTCCTCCACACCTTCGGCTATGTTCACAAGTAGCATTTTTTATGCGTTTTTGCACTTTTGTATTGCTTTCAACTATGACAAATGCATTCACCGGGAAATGTCATTTTAACATTTTACAACCTTATCTGGCCATGTGCTGTGTGACACATGCATAAAGTGCTGAAAAGACATGGGAACAGCATGGGGAAGACCCCTGGAAGCATCTCTGACTCCCAGGTCACTGTCTAAAAGTGTGCCCATCATAAGTGATCCTTGCCGCATCAGAAGATGCAGACTTGCAACTATCCCCATGCAAGTTCTAGTCCCAGGGCAGTGTTCAATTGTACCTCCCCCATTCCTTGCAATACAAGCGCAAGTATGCAGCCTGCCACCCACCCACCCCCAGGCTGCAATACCATACTGCTTGCTTGCTTGAACTTGAAATTGGGCCTTTTAGGCATGTGGAGGCGGAATCTGGCCACCACGTCATGGCTATGTTGGCGGCCTGGAATCCATACTCAGTCCCCAGCCGCCCGGCGGCCGGGTTTCCATACTCAGTCCCCAGCCGCCCAGCGGCCGAGTGTCCACACGGTCCCCAGCCGCCCCCAATTCTCCTTGGAACATCCCCCCACACACTTTTCTTAGCCCGGCCTGCTTTATGCAGCATTGGACGAGCCCACCAGAGAACCAGACTCCTCCGGTGGGCCCTGACTTCTCCATCGGTGGAGTTGAGAGTGCCAAGGTGAGGAGCATGATGATGATGACAGAAGTTAGCATCTGCTATGTTTTCTTTTAATGCAAGTGTAAGTGTGCAGCCTGCCACCCACCCACCCCCAGACTGCAATTCATACTGCTAGCTTGCACTTGAAATGGGGCCTTTTAGTTTAGAGGAGGCCGAAGCTGGCCACTACCTCATGGCTGCTTCGGCAGTGAGGTATCCATACTCAGTCCCCAGCCGCCCCTATTTGTCCTGGTGTGCCTTATACATAAGATTAAGCGCGTATACCAAAACATTACCTGTGCCCTCCCCAGTGCATTTAGTGGGAAGGAGAGCCTATTCCGCTGTAGTGTGTGCATGCCAAACCCCTGTTCATGGTACATGCGAAGATGCCTCCCACCTTGCACCTGTCGTTGCAGACTTGCAACTATCCCCATTCAAGTCCTTGTCCCAGGGCAGTGTTCAATTATACCTCTCCCATTCCTTGCAATGCAAGCGCAAGTATGCAGCCTGCCACCCACCCACCCCCAGGCTGCAATACCATACTGGTTGCTTGCTTGCACTTTAAATTGGGCCTTTTAGGCATGTGGAGGCGGAATCTGGCCACCACGCCATGGCTGTGTCGGCGGCCTGGTATCCATACTCAGTTCCCAGCCGCCTGGTGGCAGGGTGTCCCCGCTTGCTCCCCAGCCCCCAGGGGGTGGCCGGGTGTCCATACTCGGTCCCCAGCCACCCCTATTTGTACCGGTAACCTTTCCCACACTTTTCTTAGCCTGGCCTGCTTTAGGGCAGCATTGGCCGAGCCCACCGGACTATCAGACTCCTCCGGTGGGTCCTGGCTTCTCCATCAGGGGAGTTGAGAGTGCCAAAGTGACGAGCATGATGAGGATGATAGAAGTTAGCATCTGCTTTGTTTTGTTGTAATGCAAGCGCATGTATGTAGTAGCGGCTAGGCCTGAGGAGGTCAGCGTTTTGGCTCATATCCTACCTCCTCTGAGGATTGCTGGATGTTTTCCTGCTACTATCCAAGTTCTATGACTCCCGTTAAAACAAAGCTTCAGGTGATAAATGTGTGGCACCCCAGGGGTCTGGTTTTCCACAGTAATGTAATGTTATGTCTGAGAGCAGGTGGGAGGTCCTTTGGTCAGGGATCCTGTGCATGCCACACCTCCTGCCCAGTCTTGGGAGGGGAAGAACTTCCCCTGTATAAACCCTGGGCTGAGGCAGGGTTAGTCAGTCAAGGAGAGTAGAGACAGAGAAGCAGCATAGGAAGAAACAGCAGAAGCTCAGTGGGAGCAATATTACTACGAGTCAGGGGCTGGCAGCTGCAGAGCTCGCCCTGACTGAGAAGCTTTCTTACCGGACCCGGCGTCCGAGGCTGTGGGGACTAACTCTTACCCAGCAGCAGAAGCCGACCGGCAGGGGATTTCAGGCCCTCAGGCCCAGAAACCCGAAGGCACGGTCACACGCGTGGGACCAGCACCGCCATCGTGGAGCGGAAGCCATTAGAAGGCCCCGAGTCACCAGCCATACGGGTGAGCACCACACGGTACACTCAGGGACGTGGGCTACTTATATCCGCTTCTAACAAGGTAGCCAGAAGAGTACAGTCAGTTTGGGAGGCCTACAACTCCGCCTGGCCAGGGGAGATCCCATCTGCTCAAGGACTGACCAGGCCCCGTTCACTAGCAAGTACTCCGGGAGGGTCTATCGCTGTTACCAGTAAAGACCCTGAATTACACCGCACCGTCTCTGAGTGGTTCCTGCTACCCCCATCATCCACATCTGCTGCCCTGAGGCCATACCCCTCCCGTTGGGGGTTATACCATCTACGCTGCACCATCCATCCACCGGCCTCAGCGGACTGTCCTGCAGCGGCAGCTCCATAGCTGCATTCAACGGGTGGCGTAGTCGTCCTGCATCTACCGCTGTTACATCGCCGCTCAGTTTGACTCCCTGGGCACGGACCGGGTCACCGCCACGAGACTACAACCCTCAAGAGATCCGGCTCCGGATAAGCTCCCGCGTGCGCAACGCAGCGCGACACAGGCCCAGGGGCGCGTCAAATGATGAATGAGGTAGTGACAAAGGAGAAAGAGCAGGAGGAACAGGGACCATTCACATCAATATCAGGCCAGTCAACCAGATATGTCTTGTAGGATATGTTTCTGTAACAAAAGGAGCGGTTCGGCTACACAGTTATAGGGCATACAGTGAGTGCAATGCCTACCAAAAATTTCGAGGCACTCCAATGCCCCTTGGAAATGACATGGAGGTCAGAGGGCGTTAACAAAACCTTTTTTTCCATTTATAGCAACTGGGTCTCCTGTGCACTGTTGGCCTAAGCAGTGAATGGAATGCTTTCCAAAAATTATGAGGTACTGCAATGCCCCTTACAAGAGCCATGTGTGGCACCCCAGGGGTCTGGTCACCACAGTAATAGAGATTACGTCGGAGAGCAAGTGGGAGGTTTCCTGGTCAGGATCCCTTAAACATGCAACATCCTCCTGCCCCAGTCCTGGGAGGGGAGAATTCTGCCCTTATAAACTGGATCTGGGGTGGGGTTGAGTGAGTCAGAGAACAGTCAGAGTCAGAGTGAGAGCAAGGGAAAGTAACAGCAAGGAGCTCTGTAGGAGCTAGGAGCTAAAGACGAGGGGCTGGAAGCTGAGCAGAGCTCGCCCTGGCAGAAGACAATAGGAACCGGACACAGGAGTCCGAAGCTGTGAGGACTTATATATCCAGCAGCAGAAACCAGCCGGTAGGGGATTTCAGGTCCTCTGGCCATAGAAGCCCGGAGGCTCAGTCACAAGCAAGGGACCAGCACCGCCGTCGTGGAGCAGAGGCTAACAGAAGGCCCCAAGTCACCAGCCATACGGGTGAGCACTACACGGTACACTCAGGGACGTGGGCTACTTCTACCCGCTTACAGCAAGGTAGCCAGGAAGAGTGCAGACAGACGGGGAGGCCTACAACTCCACCTGGCCAGGGGAACTCCTGCTTGCTCACAGACTGACCAGGCCTCTTATGCTAGCCAGTACTCCCGGGAGGGTCTACCTTATAATCATCAGTAAAGACCCTGAACTGCACTGCAAAGACTCTGAGTCATTCCTGCTGCGCTCGTGCACCATCACCCCCATCATCCACACTCACTGCCCTGAGGCTGTACTCCTCCCTAGGGGAGTTATCCCATTTTATGCTGCACACACAACACCAGCCTCAGCGGTCTGCCTCGCAGCGGTGGTACTCCCTGACCGCAATCCACGGGTGGCGCAGTCGGACAATTAACCTCAAAACCTAAGAAAGATTGCTACTGGTTTGACCAGCCTGAGCCACGGGACCGGGTCACCGCCACGGAGACTACAGACCCCAGAGACCCGGAACCGGGTATCCCACACACGTGTACACACGGCCCAGGGGGCGCGTCACATGCAGTACAGCATATTACAAACATAAGTCCCATTATTGGGGAGTGGGTGTCCCATAGTATTTGCTTATGCCTTGCAAGCAAAAGCTGCCAAAAATTAGGACGGAGCAACTTGCAATGCCCCTTACAAGAGCCATGCAGTACAGCATATTACAAACATAAGTCCCATTATTGGGGAGTGGGTCTCCCATAGTATTTGCTTATGCTTTCCCAGCAAAAGCTGCCAAAAATTAGGACGGAGCAACTTGCAATGCCCCTTACAAGAGCCATGCAGTACAGCATATTACAAACATAAGTCCCATTATTGGGGAGTTGGTCTCCCATAGTATTTGCTTATGCTTTCCCAGCAAAAGCTGCCAAAAATTAGGACGGAGGAACTTGCAATGCTGTCACCCTGGTGGTATAGTGGTGGTGGAGGCTGAGGATAAGGAGAAGAAGATTAAACAGCCGAAACGAGGAAGCGTATACCCATGTGTGGGTGTGAAGCGGTGCATGTGAATACACCTCCCGAAATAACACAGTGGATTTGACTTTATGTTACTCTGCTGTCATTTGGTGGTGATGAGAAGTCTGGCCCAATCCAGCCCTTGTTCATTTTGATAAGGGTCAGCTTGTCAGCATTGTCAGTTGACAGGCGAGTGCGCTTATCAGTTATAATTCCCCCAGCGGCACTAAAAACACGCTCCGATAACACGCTAGCGGCAGGGCAGGCCAAGACCTCCAAGGCGTACAGAGCGAGTTCATTCCAAGTGTCCAGCTTGGATACCCAATAATTAAAAGGCACAGAGGAATCACGGAGGATGCTGGTACGATCGGCAAGGTACTCCCTCACCATCTTTTGAAACTTTCCACTCCTTGTGAGAGTACCCCGCGCCTCAGGGCCTGTAAGCTGGGCGGGTGTCAGAAAACTGTCCCAGAACGTTGACAGTGTTCCCCTGCCTCTGCTGGATTGGAGTTGCATCTCTATCGCCTGTACGCCTTGGTTGGGCAACGAACTGTGACCTTTTCCGCTAGCGTGTTCAGATGGGAATTTTTTTAAGAGTTCTGCAGCAAGGGCCTTCTGGTATTGCCCCATTTTTGTAGACCTCTCCACCTCAGGAATAAGAGAGTGAAAGTTCTCCTTGTAGCGGGGGTCTACAAGTGTCACCAACCAGTAATGACTGTCACCCAACATTTTGACAACATGAGGGTCACGGTTAAGGCAGCGTAACATAAAGTCAGCCATGCGTGCCAGACTGGTAACGGGCAAGATTTCCGTGTCCTCACCAAGATGACGACTGACCATGCTCTCCTCCTCCTCCTCCTCTTCCTCCTCCCCCCTGTCCTCAGGCCACCCATGCTGAACCGACGGTATGACACTTGTACAGGTACTACGGTTTACAACGCATGATAGCTCCCTCATTGTCCCCCAATGCACGTTGGGATGAGATGAGGCTGGGCTGTGTGTAATCGCCCGCTACGGCTTCTTGATCCATCTCATCATACTCTGGCTGCAATGCCTCCTCTTTAATTCTCTGCAGAGAGCGTTGCAAAAGACAGGCAAGTGGGATGCTGACACTAATGATGGCGTCATCGCCACTCACCATCTTGGTGGCCTCCTCAAAGTTTGTCAGGATGGTACATATGTCAGACATCCAGGTCCACTCCTGAGGTCTTATGTGTGGAGTCTGACCTGAATATCGACGGCCTTGTTGCAGCTGGTACTCCACAACTGCTCTCTTCTGCTCACAAATCCTTTGCAACATGTGGAGGGTAGAGTTCCAACGTGTGGGGACATCACACACCAGTCGGTGTGCCGGAAGCTGCAAACGCTGCTGCAACACAGCAAGGGCGGCGGAAGCTGTAGCCGACTTGCGAAAATGAGCTGACAGGCGGCGTACTTTCACGAGCAGATCTGGCAACTCGGGGTACGATTTAAGAAACCGCTGAACCACGAGGTTAAGCACATGAGCCAGGCATGGTACGTGTGTGATCTCACCTCGCCTCAGAGCCGCCACCAGGTTACGGCCATTGTCACACACGACCATGCCAGGATGTAGGTTCAGCGGTCTCAGCCACAGATCTGCCTGCTCTTTCATAGCTGTCCACAACTCACAAGCAGTGTTAGGTTTATCACCTAAGCTTATGAGTTTCAGCACAGCCTGTTGCCGCTTGGCGGAGGCAGTACTGCAATGCTTCCAGCTTGTAACTGATGTGGTGATATCTGAGATGGAGGCTGAACATGAGGAGGAGGAGGAGGAGGAGGATGCGCAGGAGCTGTACACTGTGGGGGCAACTCTGACTGACATAGGGCCCGCAATCCTCGGTGTGGGGAGGATGTGTTCCGTCCCAAGGTCCGACTGGGTCCCGGCTTCCACTATGTTTACCCAGTGTGCCATCAGAGAGATGTACCGTCCCTGGCCACAAGCACTTGTCCACGTGTCCGTTGTCAGGTGGACTCTCCCAGTAACTGCGTTGTTGAGGGCACGGCAGATGCTTTGGGACACGTGCTTGTGTAGTGCGGGGATGGCACACCGGGCAAAATAGTGTCGGCTGGGGACCGAGTACTGAGGGACGGCCACCGCCATAAGATTGCGGAAGGATTCCGTCTCCACCAGCCTAAAAGGCAGCATTTCCAATGCAAGCAGTCGTGAAATGTGCGAATTTAGGACTGTGGCCTGTGGGGCGTTAGCTGCGAATTTCCGCTTTCGTTCAAAGGTCTGGGATATGGACAATTGAACGCTGCGGTGGGATGTGGACGTAGACGTTGATGCTGTTTCTTGAGAAACTGCCATAACAAGTGAAGACTGAGAGGAGGGGGCATCTTTACATGCAGTATGGACGGGGGATTGCCTTGCACACACAACAGGGGGTTCTATTACACGCACAACAGTGGAAGAAGCAGTGGTGACACCCGCTGACACTGGTCGTGGACCCTGGGTTTCGCCCCACAAAGTCGGGTGCTTTGCTGCCATGTGCCTGATCATGCTGGTGGTGGTCAGGCTGGTAGTTTTGTCACCCCTGCTGATGCTGGCATGGCAGGTGGAACATATGGCCTTTTTGGGGTTATCAGCAGAGTCTTTAAAAAAATTCCAGACTCTGGAAGACCTACCGCTTGTACTGGCAACGTCCCTCGTGTTGGTGTTACGGGGAACGGTTGCCTGCCTTCTGTCTGCGGCCAACACACTGCTTCTTCCTGCCTGTTGGGGTACTCTGCCTCCCTCCCCCTGTGTGCTGCTGGCCTCACTCTGCATGTTCTCCTTCCACATTGGGTCAGTTACTAGATCATCCACCACCTCCTCCTCTTCCACTTGCGCACCACGATCCTCCTCCTCACTTCCTGGCAATTGTGTCTCGTCATCGTCCACCTCTTGTGACAGATTGCCAACGTCGACTTCCTGTGGCCGTGGCTGTTCAAATATTTGGGCATCGCAACATGGGATCTCCTCTTCCACCACTTCAAGCGTATCAGGCGAGGGGCCCAAATATGGAAATGGACCAGTGAACAGCTCTTCAGAGTGTCCAAGTGTGAGATCACTTGCTGTCTGACGACACTCGGCATGGTGGGAGGAAGGAGCATCAGGGTGAGGAGGAGTATGCGGTCGAGACTCACGGCTACTAAGAGTTGACCGTGTGGAAGACAGACCGGAGGTGGTGGTGCCCAGGTAACTGGAAGTATTGTCTGCTATCCAATTAATAACCTGTTCACACTGATCAGTTCTCAATACTGGTGTTGTTCTGTGCTTCCCTAGTAATTCGGTCAAGAAGTGGGAGCGAGAAGATGTGGCTGTTGGTTGTGGCACATTTTTCACCTTGGCCACGGCCCCGTCCTCTGCACGAACCATCACCAGAACGTCCACTTCCACGTCCGTTGCCACGCGCCTTGCCCATTGTAAATGAAGTAAAATAGCTTACACTTGCACTATCAATGGAAAAAGGGTAATAAAAAGTAGATTAGAACCGTGGAAGAGGAAAACCACAGTTATTGTTTACTGGGGTATACCATGCTTTTTTAAATAGAGATATTTGCGGCTGAACAGTGAGCGACACACTCAAACTGCTTTTTTTTTAGATACCAAATGCCCAAAACTGGATAGTACAGCGACTTGACCCGTGGAACTGCGAAACCACACTGGGATGTCGGGCCTACACAAGACTATTTTCAACAGATATATTTTTGTGTCACAACAGTCAGGAGACACTACTGTTTTTCTTTACGGAAAAAACTACCAAAACCTGAATAATAAACATTTTTTACCGTGGAACAGCAAAACCACAGTTATAATTTACTGGTGTATACCAGGCTTTTTAAAATATATATATATTTGCGGCTGAACAGTGAGCGACACACTCAAACTGTTTTTTTAGATACCAATGGCCCAAAAGTGGATAATACAGAGGTTTGTACCGTGGAACTGCAAAACCACACTTGTATTTCTCGAGCCTACACCAGACTATTTTCAACAGATATATTTGTGTCTGAAAAATCAGGGAGACACTATTTTTTTTTTTTTTTACAGCAAAAAATACAAAAAGCAGGATAATAGAGATTTTTTACCGTGGAACAGCAAAAGCACACTTCTGTCTCTCTGGCCTACACCAGACTATTTTCAACAGATATATTTGTGTCTGAAAAATCAGGGAGACACTATTATTATTTTTATACAGCAAAAAATGCCAAAAACAGGATAATAGAGATGTTTTACCGTGGAACATCAAAACCACAGTAATAATTTACTGGTGTATACCAGGCTTTTTAAAATATATATATATTTGCGGCTGAACAGTGAGCGACACACTCAAACTGTTTTTTTTAGATACAAATGGCCCAAAAGTGGATAATACAGAGGTTTGTACCGTGGAACTGCAAAACCACACTTGTATTTCTCGGGCCTACACCAGACTATTTTCAACAGATATATTTGTGTCTGAAAAATCAGAGGCACACTTTTTTTTTGGGGGGGTGGGGCACCAAAAGTTAATAAGATGGGTATTTGTACATTGTGAAGGAGGAAAAAAAAAGAGGATTTAGATAAAAAAAAAGGATTTTTCCTGGCCCCCGGGACCTGGAGCTAAGTCCAGCAATTTCAGCAACAGGAGCAGCACACAGGACTGTAATGCAGCGTTTGCTGGTATAACCACTGCGTCTCCTATACAGCCTGCCTGCCTGCCTGATATACCTGGGATGGATATTAGTCCTAAGAAGGACTGTTTGTTTGATCTGGCAGCCTTTACAGACCCTACACTAACTATTTTGCAGGATATATCTCTCCCTAAATCAGCAGCGCTGTCCCTACACTGTCTGATCCGGAGCGACTGTGTCCAAGATGGCGGCGCCCGGTTTTAAATACTCGAGGTGACGCTGTGCGGCCAGCCAATCACTGTAATGCCCACAAACAACATGGCTGCGGCATTACAGTGACTGGCTGGCAATCCCTGCATGTTCATTGGCTCTGTAAAGAGCGCCAAACATGCAGGGCGGAGACCCGAGCTCCCGCCCGAGTAACCCGGAAATGCTCGGTGCTCGCCGAACATCCCGAGTAGCGTGATGCTCGGGCGAGTACCGAGCAGTGTCGAGCATGCTCGCTCAACACTAGTTACAATGATTTATAATGTACCAAAGAGCCTGAAATTCTAAATCAACTCATAGTTCAACCACCACAGTTTTACAGTCACTGGTAATGGGTTGTTTTTGGGGTGGGACTCATAGACATTTGTAATAGGTAACTAAAGGGCTTATTTATTAGCGTTTTTCTTACAGACTGATGTTTCTTAATGCATAGGGTTCCCAAAAAAAAAGACCCTCTGTGAAATCCACACTGCAATCAGCGATGTCACAAGTAGGATATATTAGGCTGAAATTAAAGAGTCAATTCTTTTTCAAGATCATATTGAAGGCAGAAACAATCATCAAGCATCTGGATCTGAGTGATTTTGACATGAGCCAGATTGTGATAGCTAAACAACTGCGTCAGTGCATCTAAAAACTAGCAGGTCTTGTCTTACTATGAAAGTAATTAGCACTAGAGATGATCAACTTGATTAGATGTAAATCGAACTGAAGTGAAATATTATGAAATTTGCAGGTCCCAGCAAATCTGGGCAATTTGCAATTTGATTAGCGAAAATCACCAATAAAGTACCCTTCACCTTATTACACATTGCAATATACTTCATTAGTCAAAGAAATTTGACATGTTCTCAGGCGTGACCCTGCCAGCTTTCCCATTATGTCTTGCAATTATAACATCATATCATATAGCACAGCCAACCAGGATAGACTATCATAGCCTGCATAAAAGCCTAGGTAGAGAATGCTGCAGCCATTTTAGAGTGATTTTAGGATAATGAGAGTACATCAAAGCCCACAGCGCAGCAATAAAGAAAGGAAGAGAAAGCCGTGGGAATAGTGCAGAGATTCAATTGATAGCGGGAAAAAGAGATAGGAGAGGTGCCAGCAGCAATGCCAGACTATGATTGATCAGTGATATGGTGTAGCTGGTATCTGTTTTAGTGAAATTTAATTACAATTGCCTTTTTTAATTTTTAATGGGCTAGAAAGCAAAAGCAAGACAGCACAATAGTACACAATAATGTGTAATTAGTGTCCATGTGCTTCCTTGTCACAAGAAACTGGACTGAGTTTTGGGTTTCTTGTGAAATCATTTTTGTGATGGAGAGAATAATTGTCTTGTGCAAATAGAAAAGAAAATTCTCTGAAATCCAAATATTTTATTTGACTGTCTACTTCGCAAAATGTATGTGTCATAGACATTTTTTTTTTGCGTATCTGTATTACTAGTCAAATTTTCCACCCATACACAAGACACCCATACAGCGCCCTGTTGCAGATGCTGTATCTACATAGCATTTCTTATTTTGTCACTTTTGGGAAGGTGGCAGAATTTTCTTTTTTCATTTTTAAAAAATTGTAGACATTTAACAGTGCATGTCTGTTTTTGGACACCTGTTTAGCTTGTTCAATTTATCAAATGTACATGCCACATCTATACAGTTGCCTGCTGCCATATTTTGTTTTCTGTATGTCTGTATGTGTACATTTTTCATTATGTCCCTTTTGGCAAAGGTTGAATAATTAGAGTTGAAAAGATTGTCAACAGTTAATTTTAGTGTTGTACAAAATATATGGTAATAAAAAAAAGTGGCAATGGCAATGGACAGAGTAGAGTAAAAGAAAAAAAAATGCCATAGCTAAAAATCTGAGAGCCACTTGCAGCAGAAGGACCACCACTGGCACCAACTGTCCGAGCAGTAGTACTATCAAACGCAGGTCACAATCAGACTCCTTTGCCTCTGGCAAGCATATTTGTGAGGAGAAAGTGGAGGGCATTATGGAATATATGGCACATCACTGATCTCAGGCACAGTAGGATGATGATACCTCTATAGCAACATAGACAGTTTGAGTCAGTGTTCTGCACAGAACAATCTGCCTGATCACAAATGACAAAGAGGGATAATTTTTAGACTGTTTTAAATAAAAAGAACATGAAAAGTCTGTGAACTTTGTTATTAAATGGACTGATGGTTATTCCCGGTTTACCATCCATTTCTTTGGTGAGGTTACTTTGACATTATTATGGCTGTGTTTGATTTTACAGAATTTTAAAGGGGTTGGATCAAGTCCTAGGGGACCTCAAGAGTGTTATACACATTTTTTTCAAGAAAACTGGAGTGCTTGCAATTTGCAGCAAATTTATTCACCCTGATCAAATTTTGTGGAAAAATTTGCCGAACCTGGACTCCGCAAGCTCATAGATGTGCATCGGGAGTAAAGGCTAGACCATCTGGTTTGATCCCACAAAATAGCTGCTGTAATACAAAATTGTTTGCCATGATTGTAAGGTGTCAGAATACACACACACACACACTGCATTGCAGCTTGTTGCATATCCACAAATATTTCAGAAGCCCATTCAAACAAACACCAAAAGGGCCTTCAATGGACACTTGAGCATCATTACTGGATCTTTCAGTAATAAAAGGGGGCATGATAAATGAATGCTTTCTTTTACATCATATGTGTGGTTGGATATGTGGTTAATTTCCCTGGGGAAGAAAATAAATTAGGATGTACTAGGAAGCAGGAGGAGGCATTATGATGCTCTGATCAGTGTACTACTAGAAAACCATGAGTTCTTGCCACAATCAAGCATCAGGAGCATGTGCTGGAAAAACAAATGCAAATCATGGAGGGCACATCTTCCAACTTGTAGGACTTCAAGGATCTGCCACTAACCACTTAGCTCCAGATACCATAGGATGCCTGCAGAGGTCTTGCTGAGACTATGTCTTTAGAGCTGTTTGTCAGCAGAAGGGGAGTCTACATAATATTTGACAGTTGATTTTCTTGGGCAAATTATAAAAATATATATATATTAGTTGCATATCAATATAATTGTATTGACCTATACCAGGGGTCTCAAACATGCGGCCTGGTACAGGGGCCCCCGATGTCAACATTCCTTTTCAACTGAATGGGCATCATCAGACATGCATTCAGACTTGCTCTCTGCACCACAATACCAGTATCAGCCACTGGCCAATCAAAGGCTGGCAACTGACGTCAGCATCTCTGTCGTAGTCACTCATGACATCACTGCTATGCACTGCCTGTGGAGGAGAAAGAGGACACTGTTCGCCGAGGGAGCAAGGTCAGGTGAGAAGAATTTTTTTATGTGTGTGTAAAGAGCGACAGACTGTAGGACATTATTACAAGTACAAGATGGAGATATTACTATAGTATGGGTACATTGCTACAAGATGGGGACCATTATTACCGGACAAGGGACATTATTACAGGATTATGCACATTATTACAGGATGGGAAACCATTACTTCAGGTTGAGGGATATTATTACAGAGTAAGAGACATTATTACAGAATTGGGGACATTATTACAGGACAAGGGACATCATTAGAGGATGAGGGACATTATTACAGAACGGGACCATTACTACAGGATGAGGGACATTATTACAGGGCAAGTGACATTATTATAATATTAGGGACATTGTTACAAAACAGAATACATTATTACAGGATTACTACAGGATTAGGGACATTATTACAGGATTAGGGACATTATTACCGGACAAGGGATATTATTACAGAATTGGGGAGATTATTACCGGATGGTGGACATTTTTACAGGAGTCATCGTAACAAAGTCTATCAAGGAACACTAAGCCTCCTTCTTCCCAGCTGACCCCACTCCACCTGTTGTCCTTGCCCAGGCAGACTAATACTGTACGTTGGTGTAAGAAGTGATGGCCCGTCTCACTTGTGTCTCTCTCCTATTACCGCAGGTGCCTTCCCCCGGTCAAAGTCTCCTCTTGGATCTTCGGTGCTTGACCGATGGCGGGTGCCTTCTGGGCCTAGGGTAAAGAGGGCTGGGCTCGAGTTCCTGGCTGTCGTCGTCTGGCATCTGGACTTTGATAGGCGCATATTGGGGATTCGGACCTTGACCGGTGCAGTCTGGGCTCTGGGTTCTTGACTAGCGTAGATCGGGTTCTCGGGTCTTGAACAGCGTAGTCAGGTCTTTGGATCTTACTGGGCATCGTCCGGGCTCTATCTGACAGTGGCACATTCCAATGAGGCCTGTCACACCGGCTTCAGCGTTGACGTGCCGGTCAAGGTCCGAATCCCCAATCTGCGCTGATCAAAGTCGTCTCTGGCCCATGTTCGCACCGTTCCTTTCCTTGGTACCAAATCACTCTGCAGTTTGACACAGAACCTTTATATCTAGGAATTACGTCATCCAAGACACCTGACCGTTGCCACACTTGAACTGGTTCCCCCTGCAACTCTTCCGGTACCAGCTGGTACCACATGGTCCCGTTTAGCCAGTAGTTGTCAGCCTTTCCGCACAAATGACATCACACAGGGGCTCTTCAGGGGTACCAACACCTCCTCATACACAAAGACATACTGATATATAATAATAAAAATAATAAAAGAAGTAATAAAAGTTAGGTAATAACTGATATATATTCCAAAATGCTGCCACTGACAAATGCAACTCATCTTGAAAAAAACAAGCTCTCCTACAGTTATGTGATTTAAGGGAAATTTTCCTGCAAAACTGAATTTTTATTTTGAGCATATTGATATCAATAACCAATCAGTGATGGTCCAACCTCTGAGACCTCTGACAGTCTATGGAGCAAAGTAAGAGCACACGAAGAAATCATGATATTTCTTCAACTCATGCTCGCACTGTTCTGCTTTTTTCTAGCCTTTTTCTGCCTTTGAGTAAAATGGTCCTACAGTTTTAGAAAAATAACCGGCAGTTAGATCCACACCAGATAGACAATGATCGCATACCCTAGCATATATTCCAACAATGTCTTTAATAAGAGGACTCCTTAATGATGGAACACCAATGGTGCATCTATGGCTGCAGAGAACAGTATAGATAATTACACAATAAATCTTTTTTGTTCCTGACACAAAAGAGGGTTATTGTAGAGAATATTCTTCTGCTATTGGAACCCTACTATTTTTTCACAATGTTCCCCATTTTACAGTACTCTGCAGTATTCATTTTTCACTGTACCAGCATAAGCTTGAATAAACAAATGCAAATAGTAATTAAGGGTATGCAATAATGGAATGTATTGCTCATCAATAATGCATATTTCAATAATGAAGATTAATCGAGAAATAGCCTATAATATCCATCTCCTTTATATCTCACAGTATTTCTAATAAAATGCTGCCTTCCACTTTAAAATTTCATTATAGGAAATAATGACCCTCGAAATCCTTGGAGGATTTAATTTGACACTAGCATCAGCAGTTTCCAAAATTTTGCTGCGTATTTAATAAAAAGAAAAAATATATATTTCCTTTCACTTTGCATGTCGGATAGTGAAATGTATTTTGCTTTTGAATAATAAATACTTTAAGACTATCAAGTAAAGGTGAAATTATGGTGAATTATGATTGACATAATTTACCATAATAAAAGCTTCTAGTAGAAAACTTGTAATCATGTCTGCTAAGCAAGCCATTAGTATGGAATATTCTTGTTCAGAGACAGGTGCTTCTCTAAATGTACACACTTGAACTATTTTGACAGTTTTGCAAAAGCGCATCTCATAATCAAATTTCTATGTCTTTTCATATATTGAAAAGTTCTAGACATTTATAGCACACTGAGTTCAATAAAGCAAAGATATTTAATATTAACTAAGTTAATTTTTCATTTTAAAATGCAAGTTTTATCAGAATTGTGGATTTTATTAGAGATTTGTATCAATTTCAGCCATATGAATGGTTTTAAAATAAATTTGTATTCAAATGTTATACCTAATTTACACATTGCAGACTAACTAGTGGTGAGGTGCACCTGTGATGGTGCCAAAATGGAGAAATATTTAGACATTTATGACCTATCCCTTGGTCTCTCTTGGTTCTCCTCCTACCACTTTGACACCTCCTTCACTGTATGATTTGCCGGCTCTTCTTCCTCTCCTCTTCCCCTTACTATTGGGGTTCCTCAAGGCTCAGTCCTAGGTAACCTAGTCTTCTCCTTATCTGTCTTCCAGTACCATATCTATGCTGATGACACCAAACTATACACAACTTCTCCTGACATCACTGCCACCTTAATACAAAATACAACTGATTATCTGTCTGCTGTCTCTAACATCATGTGCTCCCTCTTGCAGAAAATCTCTCCAAAACTGAACTTCTTGTGTTTCCTCCACCTACTAACCTACCTATACCCGATATAGCAATTTCCTTGGGTGGGTGAACCATAACTCCCAAGCAGCATGCTCACTGTCTTGGGTCATATTTGACAAAGAACTTTCCTTTATGCCCTATATCCAATCATTTACTCGCTCATGTCACCTGCACCTTAAATACATCTCCAGAATCTGATCTTTTCTCACCTTAGAAACTACAAAAGTTCTTTCTCTTGCTCTTATTCATTCTTGTCTGGACTACTGCAACTCTCTACTGATCAGTCTCTCTCGTACCCAACTTTTTCCGCTCCTATTCATCCTGAATGCGGCTACTAGAGTCATATTTCTGTCCAGCCACTTCACCGATGCCTCCACCCTATTATAGCCATTGCACTGGTTACCCATCCACTAGAGAGTACAATATAAACTGATCTCTCTCATCCACAAAGGTCTCCATAGTTCTGCACCACTATGCTTCTCCTGCCTCTCTACTGTGTATCAACCTACAAATGCTCTCTGTCCTTCAACTGATTTAGGACTAACATCCTACATAATCTGAACCTCCCACTTCCATGTCCAAGACTCGTGCTGCACCAGTTTTCTGGAATGCACTACCCGAGACGATCCAATTAATACTTAGTTCACATATTTTTAAACGTCCTATACAAAACATCTCTTTAGACAGGACTATCATCTCACTTCACAAATCTAACTCTTCCCTGCTCCAATATTTCTAAATTTTGCTCAGAATATGGTCCCTCCTATTCATCTGTCTCTACTAGAGATGAGCGTTGTTCGACTGGAACTGTTCGCCAATCTCAAATACAAGCTGCTTTGAGCGGTGTTCCAGCCGTTCGGCGAACACGAACGATTTGAAAAAAATCCGGCTGTTCGAGGTTATGTTCGATAACTGTTCGTGCACCAAAATCATAACTGGATTTTTTCACAGTAATGCTGATAATCAATGTTAATACGCAGTTTGAGTGTACAGCGGGGCGGGGGGAGGGGCAGGGGATGGATCTCTGCAGAAATAATGAAGATCTCCCATTTTTTTTTCTCTTTCCCGCATTTACAGTGGGGAGGTGCAATCTGTCAACCTATCAGCAGCACACACATGGAGCGAACTGCTTTTTTTCACATAAGCAAGGGCATGTGTCATTGGCTGTGTATGTCACATGTCCTTGCCCTATAAGACCCAGCCATTTTCAAATTACTAATAATTTTTAGCTGCATCTTGCCTGGAAAATAATTTTGGGCATAGTAGCAGTGTGTGGTACTTATTGTATTAGGCCATCTATACCAAGCTCCACCAGTTTTGAAATTAATAATAATTTTTAGCTGCATCTAGCCCGGAAAATAATTTTGGGCATAGTAGCAGTGTGTGGTACTCATTGTATTAGGCCATCTATACCAAGCTCCACCAGCTTTGAAATTAATAATAATTTTTAGCTGCATCTTGCCTGTAATATAATTTTGGGCATATTAGCGGTGTGTGGTACTCATTCTATTAGGCCATCTATACTAAGCTTCACCAGCTTTCAATTTACTAATAATTTTTAGCTGCATCTTGCTTGGAAAATAATTTTGGGCATAGTAGCAGTGTGTGATACTCATTGTATTAGGCCATCTATACCAAGCTCCACCAGCTTGCAAATGAATAATAATTTTTAGCTGCATCTTGCCTGGAAAATAATTTTGGGCATAGTAGCAGTGTGTGGTACTCATTGTATTAGGCCATCTATACCAAGCTCCACCAGCTTTGAAATTAATAATAATTTTTAGCTGCATCTTGCCTGTAAAATAATTTTGGGCATATTAGCAGTGTGTGGTACTCATTCTATTAGGCCATCTATACTAAGCTCCACCAGCTTTCAAATTACTTATAATTTTTAGCTGCATCTTGCCTGGAAAATAATTTTGGGAATAGTAGCAGTATGTGGTACTCATTGTATTAGGCCATTTATACCAAGCTACACCAGTTTTGAAATTACTAATAATTTTTAACCAAATCAGTAAAACATGCATATACATACAAAAGTAGTTAGTAACAAATATATGGCATGATTATCCCTCCAGGTACAGACGCTCCGGAAGAAACTAAACAGCTGTGGAAGGAGAAGAGTAAACTGTTTCTCTACAAGGGGAAGCTGTGCTGGAGAATTGTCAACTCCCGGACACATGAGCTGACCTGGCAGGTAGTGGTCCCGAGATGAGAAGAGGCTATGGTCCTGGAGGCATACCATGACGGAGCAGGACACTTTGGATGGAAGAAGTTGGAGTTCCTGTTGCGTGAACGGTTTTTCTGGGTAGGCATGAGAGGGGCCATTGAGAGATGGTGCAGAGACTGCGGCACGTGCAACCTGAGAAGAAAGGATCGTGCCAGCCAGAAGACTCTCCTGCAGTCCATCATCACCAAGCAGCCACTAGAACTGGTGGCCCTGGACCATGTGAAGCTGGCTCCAAGTAGGTCCGGGTACATCTACGCCCTCACCATTGTAGACCACTACTCCCGGTTCCTGGTGGTGGTCCCTGTCAAGGACTTAACGGCTCAGACAGGAGCTAGAGCCTTCCAGCAGCACTTCTGCCATCCACACGGGTATCCGGAGCAAGTGTTGACTGACCAAGGTCCAGCCTTCGAAGCGGAGGTCTTCCAGGAGTTCTGCAACCTGTATGGCTGCAAGAAGATAAGGACAACGCCCTATCACCCCCAAACCAACGGATTGTGCGAGAAGATGAACCAGGTGGTGATAGACTTGCTGAAAACGTTGCCCCTGGAAGAACGCAGTCTGTGGCCTGAAAAACTGCCTGATCTGGTGGACTTGTACAACCACATCCCAGTAAATTCCACCAACTGCACCCCGGCTTACCTAATGAGAGCAAGACCTGGTAAGCTGCCTATTGACCTGGATATGGGAGTCCTGACACCAGAGGACACCTCGCCAGAGGCAGACTGGGATACAGAACGGCAGCAGCAGTACCGGAAAGTGCAGGAGAGTGTTGAGAGAAGTCTGTCTCAAGCAAGAGAAAGGCAAGAGAGGACTTACAACCAGCATGCTCCCACTGTTCTCCTGGCACTTGGAGAGCAGGTCTTGAAGAGGAAGAGGCGGCTCCATAAGTTGGATGACCAGTGGGAGAAAGAACCTCCAGGTACAAATATGTATTTTAAATCGAGATTATGATCTGCTTTCTTTTATTTAAAATACATATATACATCCGGTCCCGATTACTCTGGGATTCTCCCATCTCACAACACATACTGCCAGTGGACCTTCACTCTTAATGTATAATAAAAATACCATGGTCTGTTATAGATAATATATGTTCGGTTTAACGTTGTACCTGGAGGGATAATCATGCCATATATTCGTTACTAACTACTTTGGTATGTATATGCATGATTTACTGATTTGGTTTTCTTTATCCCCAGCAACCTACCTAGACCTCTACCTCTTCTCCTGCTCCCTATGGAAGTCCCCCTTCTGGATTTCACTATCTACCTGCTTCTATTAGCCAGCCACACATCGCCAGCACGCAGTGGAACGCACCATTCAGCTCGTGGAACGCAAACAGAGGCACTTCCGCTCATGTGACGGTCACATGACCCGATGACGCGCGTTTGCGTCAATTCCGATTTTAGGTCCTCACAGTAGCGCGCTTTCTCAGCATCCCACTGCCACCAATACCTCTCCCAACACACATTTCAACTCCCCCCCACCATATATAAACCGTGGGGTTCGGACCATTTTCACTGCACCACCATTGAACAAGCGGTGGACACCGCGTTCTACAGGTCAGCACACCACAGGTATGTGTCTCCCACCACTTGCCCCCTGTGTCTGGGGTTTTATAGTATTTGTCTCTCTCACCTATTCTATATCCTTTACAGCCATTGCTACGAACATACCATCTCTGATTTATACTCCAAAGTATACATTAACAGTTTTCAGTTCAGGTATGCCTTTTTCCTTAGTATCCACCTCTTACTTTGTAACACACATGGGTCTCCCTTAACGGAACTATTTTTCCTCTACAGCAACCGTAGTGGACTTTATCCACCCTCATAACCCTTGCCTTGGTATGTTACCTTACTCTTTTTTCTATATCTCCCACGGGACATCCATCCCAATTCCTCCCATATCCCTCCCCTATGTCGCCTCATTAAGGTACATTTGCGGCTCACAGGAACTGCACTTGGTTATGTATTCCTCCTATGTTGTGAATCGGTGTTTTCAGAAAAATGACCACAATTTGTATTGTATGTAATTGTTTGTCTGTTTTTTTCTTTTCTTTGTAGTACACTGATGAAGGTCCCGAGGGACCGAAAAGTTTGTAAATTTTATTTTACCTACTTCATTAGAAACTCTATATAATTTTTCATGTAAGATTCTGCAACAGCCTCTGCTGATACTCCTGCATGCGTGAATCCCTTTCTATGGCAGGAATTATTTCTGCAAATTTACTTTTGTACCGGGGATCTAAGAGTGTGGCAACCCAGTAGTCGGGATTACTTTGAATTCTGACAATCCAAGGGTCATGTTGCAGGTAGTGCAGCAAGAAGGCACTCATGTGTCTTGTGCATCCAGGAGGACCAAGTCCTTGTTGTGTTGGTAGCGAGGTAAGAATCATGCTTCCTTCCTCTGCCCTCTCCCCCCAACCTCACACAACAGAAATGTGATCAAGGTCTCCCTCATCTGATGAGTCTTACATGCACATCGCCAGTTCGTCCTCCACTTCTTCCTTGGCTCCTGCACCTTCCTCAACAGTTTAGCTGCTACCATGCGCCCTGGTTAATCCCTCTCCCCCACCCTCCCATGCCTGCCGCCTTGGTGCTGCCGACCGTCTGGACCTTGGAGATGTTATCCCTTCCGCATACGACTTCTCCTCTACTTCCTCCACCTCCTCTTGTCCCAACACCTGACTCTGAATTCTGTTTAATGTGTGCTCCAGCATGTAAATCATTGGAATAGTCATGCTGATAATGGCATCGTCAGCACTAAACATCTTCGTCGCCATTTCAAAACTGTGCAGAAGAGTGTGTGGCGCCCCTGAGGGTCCAGTTGCCACAGAGGTACTGCATCTCACCCAGAGGTGTGGCATCTCACCCTCAGGTAAGGAAGGAGTATGGCTCGGGACCCTAACACCTGCATCCAACACATACCCGCAGTGGGGGTAGGGCGAGATTGCTCCTAAGGGAGAGCACAGTCCCAGGTCCCTAGCTGGCGGGAGGGTCCTATGTAGTGGGTGTGGGTGGAGAAAGCAGCTTAGGGGAGCACATGACAGGGAGGGTATAAATAGGAAGCCATCTTAGAAAGAGCAAGCCAGTCAGAGGAGGAGAAGTGCCAGGAGCAGAGGCTCTGCATGAGCTCTGCTCCGGAGGCGGGCCTAGCCTGGGAGGCCCAGAACTGAAGGAGAGAAGAGAGGAGTGGGAGCAGGAAGGCTCCAGGAACCGAAGTGACCCTAGGGGTACGGGCCATGCAGAAGACCACCCGTACGCCCGCTGCTACCAGGAGGTAGAGGGGTCAGGCCAGATAAGGGGAACCGGTCCCTCAACTAGAGGAGAAACAGCAAGGCTCAACAGCAAGTCCACACCAGTCTCACTAAGAAGGTAGCCACATAGGACCCAGGGGACGGAACACACGTCGCCCGCCAAGGCCTGAGGATACCGGATAGAAATGTCACTGGGTGTGAGGTGCAGGGAGAAGGCCAGAGAAAGGACACACAGAAGGGGGTCCTGCTAAGTACTCTGGAGCTATCTGGGGATGGACTGAGCCCCTCACTGAGTACGCACAGCACGACGGGGGAGATTGCTCTGGTACCTGTAATCCGGACTGCAACAACTGTGAGTAAAGATCTTGGGACTGCATCACACGGACTCTGTGTTCATTACTGACTCCCTGCACTACAACCACCATCATCCACCCACACTGCCATGAAGCAACACTCTTCCTGTGGGGAGTAATAATACCATTGCTGCAAAACCACCAGCTTCAGAGGACTGTTCCGCAGCGGCGGCCCCTTTGGCCGCATTCCATAGGTGGCGTAGTCGGATATTATAAAACCCATATATACAAATTACCCTTGGATTGACCGCCCAGGGTCACGGACCGGGTCACCGCCACAGTGACTACAACCCCCAGCGTCTACCCGCCTGGCTACGGGTACCCCACGGCCCAGGGGGCGCGTCAACTTCATAGGTCCCTGATCTGAGACCACTCTTGCAGCTTGATTTGCAGCACCTCTGGATCTAGTTCGCCCAGGCTATACGTCAGTACGTATTGCACCAGGGCTTGTCGGTGCTGCCACAGTCGCTGCAACATGTGCAGAGTTGAATTCCACCATGTCGGCACATCGCATTTCAGCCGGTGAACTGGCAGGCCCAACGACTTCTGTAGAGATGTAAGTCGTTGAGCTGCCGGATGCGAACGGCGAAAGTGAGCACACAGCGACCGTGCCCTCTGCAGAAGGCCATCTAGTCCGGGATAGTGGGCTAAAAATTGCTGGACAACCAGGTTCAACACGTGAGCCATACAAGGCACGTGTGTGACATTGCCCCGGCGAAGGGCCGCACTAAGGTTTGCAGCATTGTCGCTCACGGCCTTCCCTGGTTGCAGATCCAGTGGAGACAATCATTCATGAAACTGGGTCTCCAGAGCTGACCACAACTCCTCAGCTGTGTGACTCACATTTCCCAGACATTTCAAAGTAAACACCGCCTGATGCCGTTGAGCCCTGCTGCCAGCATAGTAAGGAGGTGTGCAAGATTCCTTCCGCTCAGTTAGAAAGCGGGTGGCATTACCAGACAGGCTTTGGGTGCAGGTGGAGGACCGAGAGGAGGTTGAGGAGGCAGAAGCAGTGGAAGAACTTCTAGATAAAGAGGATTGACGTACAACTCGTGGGGATGGCAAGACTTGGACAGAAGCCCCTTGTCCTGCTGTCACCATAGTTACCCAGTGCCCAGTCAGCGACATGTAACGCCCCTGTCCATGCCTACTCGTCCAAGTGTCTGTGGTGAAATGCACCCTGTCACACACAGAGTTTCTCAAAGAAGCGGTGATGTTGTGTGCGACATGCTGGTGTAGCGCAGGCACACCTTTCTTTGAGAAGTAGTGCCAACTGGGCATCTGGTACTGGGGCACTGCGACGGACATAAGGTCTCGAAAATCCTCTGTGTCCACCAGGCGGAAAGGCAGCATTTCTGTAGCCAACAGCTTGCAGATGGTGAAATTCAACCTCAGCTTTGTCATGGCTAGGAGGAAATGGTCTTCTTTTACTTGTCCACATCTGAGGGACCGAGGGCTGGCTGTTGTGCTTAGACGGGGTTGAGTAGGGTGTCCCCGGCAAACTGCCGGTCTGTGAGGAAGATGCAGGCGGAAAAGTTAGGTTGCCTTGATCCAAAGGTGGTGCTCTCGATGTCGGAGAGCGCTCAACACCAGCTGGTGTTTCCACTTCCAAATGACATGATGACCTGCCAATCACACTGGCTGTTGCGGGTAAAGAGGTGGCAGGTCTGTGTCCAAAAACATGTGTGACTGCTGTCCCCCCAGTCACAGAGGATGAAGAGGCCGCGGATGCACAAGATGGGGCAGACGGTGGTTGGCCCGGCCCGCTAGGCTGCATTGTAGCACAGTGAGCTTCCCACTGCAACTTATGCTTCATATCCATGTGATGGCTCATGCATGAAGTACTCAAACTATGGATTTTTTGGCCTCTACTTAGCTTTTGGTAACAAATAATACAGATAACACGAGTTGGGTCATCCTTATCGATCTGGAAAAATGCCCAGGTTATGCAAGGCTTAGAGCCCATGCGACCTGAAGAGCCACTACGACTTGTGGTCAGAGGCAGAGTTGTGGTTGAGGATGCAGTTGTTGACGTGCTTCCAGTACTCCGTCTCTGTCCAGGAAGGCGCAACCTAACCTCGTCGTCAATAGCATTTGTGACGCCCAGCTGCGCTTGGTATCACAGATCCTAGAAGAGTGCATTGATGGAATCCTCCACAAGAGGCCCCCATAAACATTCACACATCTCCACCTTCCACCTCAGACCAGCAGAAGGAGCCCGTTAGGGATATAAATAGGGAAGGTGGAGCTAGGCAGTTCAGTTCCTCTGAAGAGTTCCTGCAGTAGAGAAGTCTAAGAGAGGTCAGTCTGCAGTGGAGCTCAGTCTAGTCAAGAGAACTCAGTTAATAGTTCAGCAGTGGAGCACGAGGCTCCTGCTAGCTAGATTCAGGGAGCCCAGTTAGAGCTTAAGGTGTGCTGGCGCCATAAGATCGGTGAAGCGCGGCAAGCTGCCCTTAGTGTGTATAGCCTAGTGAGGGCCCGAGTAGGCTGAAGGCGAGTGGAGAGTTAGTACATAGGGGGCAGAGGAGCTTAACCAGCTCACCCCGAAGCATTTACCGGACACAGGATCCGAGTTTACCGGGATCTCTATGACCCAGTAAGGCATAACCGGAATCCCTGGAGAACTACAAGTCACAGGATCGCTAAGGTGCTGATACGTAACAGAGCCAGGAGACGCTTAGGCCCCGCATACTGGGAGCGTGAACTCCAAGACAAGGCCCTACCACAAGTGCAGGACAGAGACAAAGTTAGGCCTAGCTCCAGGCAGGTCAGAAACTTACTACGCAGAGGAAAGAAACAGGAGGCCTTACACCCGCTCATTGGGGAGGATCCTGATATGCACCCTTCACCCTACAGTGCTCCGGGATGTGCCTGAATTTCCACCAATAAAAGGTACTGTAGTGACTACCGTGGCCGTTCCCGTTCTTGCTCTGACCCAGCTTGGTCTCGCCTGTCCTGCATTCCCCCTGCATACGCTTTTCTGTGGCCTAGCTCCACCTGTGGGGAGCTATACCATCGAGCTGCCTTATCACCGGCCTCAGTGGACTGCTGCAGCGCTGGTGCTTCTCACCAGATACCACAGGTGGCGTCACGAACTGTTATAAAATTAACAATTATCCACCCTTTTAAAGAGTGACCCCAGGGTACGGGCCCGGGAGCCGACCACCGCGACATCCCCAAGGCCAGGCAAAGGCTTGGGTACCGAGTCATCCCCATCCCCTGGGCTAGTCACATCCTCCTCCACCTCCTCTGCTGACCTCATCGACTGGCTGACTGTGGGTTGACAGTAAGTGGGATCTCCAACCTCGTCATCATCACCCTGTGTGTTCTCACACCCGTCGTCCTCAGAGCCTACCTCTTCCTGCCCTGACCGAAAAATCAAGTTGTCGCTCCAATCAGGTATTTGAGTCTCGTCATCGTCTTCATCATTGTCTCCACAAACAGGAGTTACAGTTTGGGAACGAGGGTCTACATTATGCTCAGAACCTTCTTCATGTGGTCCTGGATCCGACTCATAAAGATTCTGGGCATCAGTGCAGATCATTTCCTTGTCTGGATTAACAGAAGCTCTGGAGCAGACCTCCGTTTCACAGGCTATAGTATGAGTAAACAGCTGTGCAGACTCAACCATCTGTGTTACCCCATACTCAGACGGGCAGCTGGAGACTTGGGAGCTGTGAGGAAGCAAGTGCGATTGGGATGACACCTCTGAGGACTGGAGTATTTGTGATGTTGAAGTTGAGGTGGAGGAGAGCCCACTTGAAGAAGCACTTGATATCCGTTGAAGCACCTGCTGTTTTTGTGCCTCATCTGGAATTTGTAGCGATGGGCGTGTCTGTAAGAAAAGGATCGTATCACATTGTCCACGAAAAGAAGTAGACATCTTAGTTTGGCTGGAAGATGGTCTTTCTTCTGCAGATGTTACCCCCCCACCGTGGGGGGCTCAACCCACCAGCGGACAGACACCAGTATTGGGAGAGGGGGACTGGCCGTCTGGGTCCACCTCTGCTCTGGCACAAACCCGGCGACACGGAGGTCACACGGGCAGGAACGGACTGGCCGTGTCAGCTTGGCACTCCAGCGTAGTCCCTCTGCCCGCTCGCGCCCGTAACCTCAAAGGGATGCGCAAGCAGCTTTTCTTCCCAGGGCTGTTCCCCGCCCAGCAGGAACATGGGGGAGCTCAGGTCAACCTTCCATTCTACTCCCTTACTTCCCTCGCCCTCTTTCCTTCTTCCGTTCTCCATCTAACCCCTCGGCTCTGTGGTGTCCGCTCTCCCTCCAGCTCTCTCCTTCTCACAGGTGGACTACCGCGTGTATTCACACTGTGGCGAATCTTTTGGGCACAGGCATAAGAAGTTGTCGAGGTAATGGATAATATGTGCCCCCTTAGAAACGTCCATTACAACTAGAGATGAGCGGTGTTCGACTAGAACTGTTCGCCAATCTCAAATTCGAGCTGTTTTGGGCGGTGTTCGAGTTGTTCGACGAACCCGAACGATTTGCAAAAAATTCGGCTGTTCGAGGTTATGTTCGATAACTGTTCGTGCACCAAAAGCGTGTCCTGCATGTCTGGTGCTATTTAGAGTACCAATCATGCAGGGATTGTCTGCCACTCACTGTAATGCCACAGCCATGGTGGTTGTGGCATTACAGTGATTGCCCAAATCGATGGGAACAGTGCCAACAGTGAAACATGAAAAGCCGGCAATTCAGCAGCGGCATACACCGGTACCCGACAATTTAGAACCGAAAGAATAGAGCTTCACACATAGATTAGATAGATATAAACATGTCAGCCACATATATACGAAGTACAGTGAAAGTGCTGCTTACTGTACTTGTCATTTAGCGTAAAGGATTTATCAAAAAAAATAATAGTGTTTTCATGCACCGTCTCTTTAAAAAAGCCGGCCGGCAATTCAGCAGCGGTACCCGACAATTTAGAATAGAAGGAATAGAGAATCACACATAGATTAGATAGATAGAAACATGTCAGTCACATATATAAGAAGTACAGTGACAGTGTTGTTTACTGTACTTGTCATTTAGTGTAAAGGATTTATCAAAAAAAATAATAGTGTTTTCATGCACCGTCTCTTTAAAAAAGCCGGCCGGCAATTCAGCATCTGTACCCAACAATTTAGAATAGAAGGAATAGAGAATCACACATAGATTAGATAGATAGAAACATGTCAGTCACATATATATGAAGTACAGTGACAGTGTTGCTTACTGTACTTGTCATTTAGTGTAAAGGATTTATTAAAAAAAATAATAGTGTTTTCATGCACCGTCTCTTTAAGAAAGCCGGCCGGCAATTCAGCATCTGTACCCGACAATTTATAACAGACAGAATAGAGCTTCACACATAGATTAGATAGATAGAAACATGTCAGTCATATATATATGAAGTACAGTGACAGTGTTGGTTACTGTACTTGTCATTTAGTATTAAAATAAAGGATTTATTATTAAAAAAATTGGCGTGGGGTTCCCCTTAATTTTAGGCTCTAGCGGAGGTTAAGCAGACAGCTGGGGCAGATGTTTGAAGCCTGGGAAGGGGGTAATACCCACGGAGCTTCCCAGGCTACTAATATCAGCCCCCAGCTGAATACATAGCCTTTACTAGCTATTAAAATGGGGGACCCCCCAAAAAAAATGACGTGGGGTCCCCCCTAATTTAATAGCTAGCAAAGGCTAGGCAGACAGCTGGGGGCTGATATTAATAGCCCAGGAAGGGAGCCATGAATATTGGCCCCCTCCCAGGCTAGAAACACCAGCCGTCAGCCGCCCCAGAAATGGCGCATTCATAGGATGCGCCAATTCTGGCACTTAGCCTCGCTCTTCCACGCTGCCCTGGTGCGGTGGCAGGGGGTAATAGGGCTGGGGTTGATGTTAGCTTATAATGCCAGCTGACATCAAGCCTAGGTTAGTAATGGAGAGGCGTCTATAAGACACCCCCATTACTAACCCCATAGTCAAAGTTAAAAAAAACACAAACACCCAGAATAAAGTCCTTTAATTGAAATAAAGACACAATCCTTTATTGTTCTAAATTAAACCATACTTACCATCACGCCCATTCCAGCTGAAGCCAACGATCTCCTGTAATAAAAATAAAATAATAAAGCAACCTCATCCTTACCTTTCCATGGTTCCCACGACAGCTTCAGCTCTGCTACATCGAGATGACAGGCTGGACCGCAGCAGAACGCCGCCATCCAGCCTGTCATCCCGCAGACACTGAGAAGCGCAGGCTTGCTTGCGCTCTGCAGTGTCTGGCTGTGACGGCATAAAGATGAGACGATTTCATGTCCAATGAACTCGGCGCACCTCATGCACGTCACTTACAGCGTGGGAGAATTCTCACGCTGAAGCGCTGAGTGCAGGAGAATTTTCCCACGCTGTCAGTGAGGTGCATGAGGTGAGCTGAGTTCATTGGACATGAGCTCACCTCATGCACGTCACTGACAGCGTGGGACAATTCTCCTGCACTCAGCACTTCAGCGTGAGAATTTTCCCACGCTGTCAGTGACGTGCATGAGGTGAGCTGAGTTCATTGGACATGAACTCGGCTCATCTGGATGCCGTCACAGCGAGACACTGAGGAGCGCAAGCATGCCTGCTCTTCTCAGTGTCTGCGGCATGACAGGCTGGATGGCAGCGTTCTGCTGCGGTCCAGCCTGTCATCTCGATGTAGCAGAGCTGAAGCTGTCGTGGGAACCATGGAAAGGTAAGGATGAGGTTGGTTTATTATTTTTCTTTTATTGCAGGAGATCGTTGGCTTCAGCTGGAATGGGCGTGATGGTAAGTATAGTTTAATTTAGAACAATAAAGAATTGTGTGTTTATTTCAATTAAAGGACTTTATTCTGGGTGTTGTGTTTTTTTTAAATACTTTACTAGAAATTCATGGCGGTCATGTCTAATACTGGCGTGACCCCATGAATTTTGGGCTTGGGGCCAGCTGATAATACCAAGCTGGCCCTAACCCCTTTATTACCCAGTGAGCCACCGCACCAGGGCCCTGGATGAGTTGGGTACAGCGCCAGAAGATGGCGCTTCTATGAACGCGCCATTTTCCGGGGTGGCTGCGGACTGCAATTTGCAGCGGGGGGGGGGCCCAGAAAGCTTGGGCCTCCCTGCGCTGCAGATTCCAGCCCCCAGCTGCCTAGTTGTACCTGGCTGGACACAAAAATAGGGCGAAGCCCCACGTATTTTTTTTTTAATTATTTCATGAAATTCATGAAATAATTAAGAAAAAAAGGCCTTCCCTATATTGTTGTGTCCGGCCAGGTACAAATAGTCAGCTGGTGGTTGGGGGCAGCCCGTTCCTGCCTGCTGTACCTGGCTGGACACAAATATAGTGCGAAGCCCCACTTCAATTTTTTTTAATTATTTCATGAAATTCATGAAATAATTAAGAAAAAAAGGCCTTCCCTATATTGTTGTGTCCGGCCAGGTACAAATAGGCAGCTGGTGGTTGGGGGCAGCCCATTCCTGCCTGCTGTACCTGGCTGGACACAAATATAGTGCGAAGCCCCACTTCAATTTTTTTTAATTATTTCAGGAAATTCATGAAATAATTAAAAAAAAATTGACGTGGGGCTTCGCACTATATTTGTGTCCAGTCAGGTGCAGCAGGCAGGAACGGGCTGCCCCCAACCACCAGCTGCCTATTTGTACCTGGCCGGACACAACAATATAGGGAAGCCCTTTTTTTCTTAATTATTTCATGAAATAATTTAAAGAAAATTGACGTGGGGCTTCGCCCTGTTTTTGTGTCCAGCCAGGTACAACTATGCAGCTGGGGGCTGGAATCCGCAGCGCAGGGAGGCCCAAGCTTTCTGGGCCACCCCCGCTGCAAATTGCAGTCCGCAGCCACCCCGGAAAATGGCGCGTTCATAGAAGCGCCATCTTCTGGCGCTGTACCCAACTCATCCAGGGCCCTGATGCGGTGGCTCACTGGGTAATAAAGGGGTTAGGGCCAGCTTGGCATTATCAGCTGGCCCTAAGCCCAAAATTCATGGGGTCACGACAATATTAGACATGACCACCATGAATTTCTAGTAAAGTATTTAAAAAAAACACAACACCCAGAAAAAAGTCCTTTAATTGAAATAAACACACAATTCTTTATTGTTCTAAATTAAACCATACTTACCATCACACCCATTCCAGCTGAAGCCAACGATCTCCTGAAATAAAAGAAAAATAATAAAGCAACATCATCCTTACCTTTCCGTGGTTCCCATGACAGCTTCAGCTCTGCTACATCGAGATGACAGGCTGGACCGAAGCAGAACGCTGCCATCCAGCCTGTCATCCCGCAGACACTGAGAAGCGCAGGCTTGCTTGCGCTCCACAGTGTCTCTCTGTGAGGGCATCCAGATGAGCCGAGTTAATGTCCAATGAACTCGGCTCACCTCATGCACGTCACTGACAGCGTGGGAAAATTCTCCTGCACTCAGCGCTTCAGCGTGGGAGAATTCTCACGCTGAAGCGCTGAGTGCAGGAGAATTCTCCCACGCTGTCAGTGACGTGCAGGAGGTGAGCTGAGTTCATTGGACATGAGCTCACCTTATGCACGTCACTGACAGCGTGGGAGAATTCTCCTGCACTCAGCGCTTCAGCATGAGAATTTTCCCACGCTGTCAGTGACGTGCATGAGGTGCGCCGAGTTCATTGGACATGAACTCGTCTCATCTTTATGCCGTCACAGCCAGACACTGCAGAGCGCAAGCATGCCTGCGCTTCTCAGTGTCTGCGGGATGACAGGCTGGATGGCAGCGTTCTGCTGCGGTCCAGCCTGTCATCTCGATGTAGCAGAGCTGAAGCTGTCGTGGGAACCATGGAAAGGTAAGGATGATGTTGTTTTATTATTTTTCTTTTATTGCAGGAGATCGTTGGCTTCAGCTGGAATGGGCGTGATGGTAAGTATGGTTTAATTTAGAACAATAAAGGATTGTGTCTTTATTTCAATTAAAGGACTTTATTCTGGGTGTTTGTGTTTTCTTTTAACTTTGACTATGGGGTTAGTAATGGGGGTGTCTTATAGACGCCTCTCCATTACTAACCTGGGCTTGATGTCAGCTGGCATTATAAGCTGACATCAACCCCAGCCCTATTACCCCCTGCCACCGCACCAGGGCAGCGTGGAAGAGCGAGGCTAAGTGCCAGAATTGGCGCATCCTATGAATGCGCCATTTCTGGGGCGGCTGACGGCTGGTGTTTCTAGCCTGGGAGGGGGCCAATATTCATGGCACCCTTCCTGGGCTATTAATATCAGCCCCCAGCTGTCTGCCTAGCCTTTGCTAGCTATTAAATTAGGGGGGACCCCACGTCATTTTTTGGGGGGGGTCCCCCATTTTAATAGCTAGTAAAGGCTATGTATTCAGCTGGGGGCTCATATTAGTAGCCTGGGAAGCTCCGTGGGTATTACCCCCTTCCCAGGCTTCAAACATCTGCCCCAGCTGTCTGCTTAACCTCCGCTAGAGACTAAAATTAAGGGGAACCCCACGCCAATTTTTTTTAATAATAAATCCTTTATTTTAATACTAAATGACAAGTACAGTAACCAACACTATCACTGTACTTCATATATATGTGACTGACATGTTTCTATCTATCTAATCTATGTGTGAAGCTCTATTCTGTCTGTTATAAATTGTCGGGTACAGATGCTGAATTGCCGGCCGGCTTTTTTAAAGAGACGGTGCATGAAAACACTATTACTTTTTTTAATAAATCCTTTACACTAAATGACAAGTACAGTAAGCAACATTGTCACTGTACTTCATATATATGTGACTGACATGTTTCTATCTATCTAATCTATGTGTGAAGCTCTATTCTGTCTGTTATAAATTGTCGGATACCGCTGCTGAATTGCCGGCCGGCTTTTTTAAAGAGACAGTGCATGAAAACACTATTATATTTTTTAATAAATCCTTTACACTAAATGACAAGTACAGTAAGCAACACTGTCACTGTACTTCATATATATGTGACTGACATGTTTCTATCTATCTAATCTATGTGTGAGGCTCTATTCCTTTTTGTCTAAATTGTCGGGTACCGGTGTATGCCGCTGCTGAATTGCCGGCCGGCTTTTTTAAAGAAAGCGTCTTCTGAGCAGTTTGTCAGCTTTTGGACACCTTTGAAAGTGTTTTCTATGTGTTTCTATGTGTTTTTGTTTGCCTGCCATTGGTTTTAACGGTGTTCGACGGTGTTCTAAGGTGTTCGACGAACAGTTCGACGAACAGTTCCTCAAACATCCCGGTGTTCGACGAACCGAACCGAACCCGAACACTACGGGGGTGGCTCAACACTAATTACAACCCATTCGAGGAAGCAACTAAACGCCTCAAATAGTGAGCAGGATCTGGACCTTCCCATGGGCAAACAGCGATCTATATAGTATGCTCCTTCCCAAAAGCAGCCCAATAGGTGGACACTATTCGGAGGCACAGATAGTAAGTAACCGGAACACCGCATCAATGTCTGTTTTGGCCATTAGGGTGACCCTTCCCAACTTCTTGATCCGCCTGATTGCCTTGTCAAAGGATGTACAGTATATACTACTATACTTGGTTCCACGTCGATGTTGTCGTTTACTGACCTGCCCCTTGGATATGACAAAATATCCATACCTAAATGGACTGTCAGCTTCCTAAGCTTGCCGCTACCTCCTGTCTGTGGGTGTCCATCCAAATCGGGGTGCCACTAGTTGAGGTAGTTGGCCCTGGAAGTCTCAAATTCGCAGCTACTCTATTCCCGGCGGGCCAGCGGAAGGGTGAGACTGTGTAATTTTGCACCATTTGCTGGGACTGTTCTATATGTTTATTGTCTGTTTGGTGGTTCAATAAAGTATCTGCACATTGTTTTACACTCACCCTGTGTTGTCTGAGTAGTATTATGCCCACGAAAGACCCCAGGTCTTCACAATGGCCTATTCTGAGGTTAGGGAGTCAATATCTAAATAGTGGACTAAAAACCTTTAACAAATAAATTGTTTTCAGATGCAGTCGATTTAAAAATCTGCACTGATTTCCATAGCTATGAGTTTTATCCATATCATGGGCACATGTATGGTACAGTGGGTCGAGAGTCTACATTATTTAAATCAAGGTAGCAACCAATATCTAAAGCAACAATAACTCTAGCTACTTAGATCAAAAAAGATTCTAGCTTGGTAATAAAAATATGAATTTTATTAAGTCCGAAATATAAAAACAGAGATCAAATAACAAGACAGGGCAGCAACCTCCAAAGAGGGGAAGAACACAAACAATAAAGGGATTATACTCCCCAGAAAAACTATCCACAGCAATTAAATCAAAGTATGGATGAAAAAGCCAAATGATATCCTTTTTAAGATATACAGTGGGAGTGCATATGTATGCATATAATTTAATCACATCACAATATGCAACAAATACAATGTTAGTATAAATTGGAAAAATGCATATATATATATATAGCCTCTCCAAATAGTGTTAGATAACTTGTTGTGATGAGTGAGCACTAAAATGCTCAGGTGCTCGTTGCTCGGGTCGAGCAAATTGGAATGCTTGGGTGCTCGAACCAAGCAGCGAGCCCAATGTAAGTCTATGGGAAACTTGAGCATTTTTCCAGCTGCCCCCCCCGAGGAAAAATTGCCCAAATTGATGGGAACAGTGCTCAAATGACAAGGGAACAGCATGGGGAAGACCCCTGGAAGCATCTCTGAGTATTACGCCACTTTAACAGACTCTCAATAAAACAAACAAAAACAAAACCAAAATGTATTTTCCTGGAAAAAAATGTTAAGGAACATCTTTTCCAGGGTAATGACTTGTATATAAGGCAAAATAAATAACTAAAAACAAAAATGATCCTCCACACCTTGGGCTATGTTCACACATTGCGTTTTTGATGTGTTTTTGCACTTTTGCATTGCTTTCAACGGTTAAAAATACATTTACCACTAAATGTCATTTTAACATTTTACTACCTTATCAGGCCATGTGGTGTGTTAGACATGATCAGACACATCCTGTTTTATTTGTGAAGGAGGGACAATGAAAGTCACAAAGCCTATTTTTATAGGGCCATCAGGAGGCCCTTACTATTCTTAAAGGGCCAGCAGTCGTCCCTCACTATTATTAGAGGCCCATCAGCTGGCTATGCTTTGCTGTTGCCATTATTAAGGAGCGGTTCTCCTATAGTGTTATAGCGTATGCAGTGACTGCAAGGGCTGTCCAAAATTTGGAAAAACCCCAACACCCCTTTGAAGAGACATAGAGGGCCTGATTTTAAAAAAATAATTTCACATTACAAAGGAGTGGGTCTCCTATACTGTTATTGTGTATGCAGTGACTGAAACGGCTGCCCAAATTTTGGAAAAACCCCAATACCAATTTGAAGAGACATAGAGGAGGGCCTGAGCAACAAAATGTTCACATTAGAAAGGAGCGGTTCTGCTATACAGTTATTGTGCATGCAGTGACTGCAATGGCTGCCTAAATTTTCGACACATCCCAATATCTCTTTGAAGATATGTAGAGGAGGGCCTCAGTAACAAAATGTTCCCAATATAAAGGAGCGGTTCTGCTATACAGTTATTACGTATGTGTGGCACCCCAGGGGTCTGGTTGCCACAGTAATAGAAATGTTACATCTGAGAGCAAGTGGGAGGTTTCTCTGGTCAGGAGCCCTAAGCATGCAACACCTCCCGCCCAGACCTGGGAGGGGAGGAATCTGCCCTTATAAACTGGGTCTGGGGCGGGAATAGTTCAGTCAGAGTCTGAGAGTCAGAGCCTAGAGAGGGAAAGCAAGAACTAGGAGCTCTGTAGGAGCAGGAGCGAGTGCCAGGGGCTGGAAGCCAGATAGCTCGCCCTGGCAGAAGAATCTAAGACCGGACACGGAGTCCGAGGCTGTGGGGACATCCAGGTCCAGCAGCAGAATCCAACCGGCAGGGGATTCCAGGTCCTCTGGCCATAGAAGCCCGGAGGCACGGTCACAAGCAAGGGACCAGCACCGCCATCGTGGAGCGGAGGCTAACCGAAGGCCCCGAGTCACCGGACATATGGGTGAGCACCACACGGTGTACTCAGGGACGTGGGCTACTTCTACCCGCATACAGCAAGGTAGCCAGGAAGAGTACAGATAGACGGGGAGGCCTACAACTCCACCTGGCCAGGGGAGATCCTGCTTGCTCACAGACTGACCAGGCCTCTACTGCTAACCAGTACTCCCAGGAGGGTCTGCTTTATAACACCAGTAAAGACCCTGAACTGCACTGCACAGACTCTGAGTTGTTCCTGCTGCGCTCGTGCACCATCACTCCCATCATCCATGCCAACTGCCCTGAGGCTATACTTCTCCCGTGGGGAGTCATCCCATTCCTAGCTGCACACACAACACCGGCCTCAGCGGTCTGCCTTGCAGCGGCGGTCCCTACTGACCGCAATCCACGGGTGGCGTAGTCGGACCATCATCGTACTAATAACCCTGCCACTGAATTGGCCACCCTGGGCACGGACCGGGTCATCGCCACGGAGACTACAACCCCCAGCGATCCGGCTCCGGGTATTCCCCGCACACACGTGCACGCACAACACAGGCCCAGGGGGCGAGTCAAATTTGGCGTAGTCGGCAGGATTCAAACCAACCCGCCACCAACGGGTATTGCGTGCCAGAAAAAGACTTTTTGCACTTACCTGAGAGATGCTTCCCGCCATCCGCAGCCGTTTCCCGCCATCTGCAGCCATCATCCCGCCATTCGGAGCCGTTTCCCGCCATCTTCAGTCGGTTCCCGCCATCGGACACCATCTTCAGGACGTCGCGCGGGAAGAAGAGGGGCGTGGACGCCGAAAGCGCGCGAGATCCGAAGCTCCGCCCCACGCACTGACGCTACGCAAGGTCCTGGAAGGGAGAGAGAGCGACGCTGACGTCACAGGAGCGCGACGCAAGGTCCTCAACCCCGACGATCGACTGCGGAGCCGCGGCCTACGGAGGAAGATCTTCGCAAGGTAGGCCACGGTCCACTAGGGGGGAAGGAGGATGTCAGATACAGAGGGAAGCTCCACCGCCACAGCCACCACCAGCGCAACCGCTGCTGCGGTCATGCTGTTCACCATGCCCTATATCCCGGGGGCAACCTGGCTACCCCAGTACTCAGGGGAGTCACATACCCTAAGTAACTTTAGGGAAAGACTGGATAGCCTCTTCCAGGTATACCCCCTCAAGGAAGAGCAAAAAGTGAGCATCCTGGTGGCCCAGTTAATCGGGGCAGCCCAAAGGGACGTAAAGTCCTGGCCACCTAGGAAGTAGAGGACTGTCAGAGAAATACTAGCCCGGCTGAAAGACACATTTGATACCCGAACCTCAGCCGAAATAAAATTCAGATTTTACGGGTGCAAACAACGGGCACACGAAAGTATAAGAGACTATGCTCTAAACCTACAAGAGGCCCTGAGAGCCATTAAGCAGGTAGACCCTGACAGCGTGGGGAATGAAGACAAGCTGTTGACCGAACAATTTATTGAGGGTCTACTGTGCAATGCCCACCGATCCCAGTTGCGGGCAGTGGCCTTACAGGACCCTGACCGGGACTTTGCACAGTTAAAGGACAGAGCCATCCGGGTGCTCCGAGAACCGGCACCAGGTGGCGCTGTGACCCACAGGCGTCCTGCTATCACTTATCACCAGGACGCAGCGCCCTTGTCTGCAGGGCCTGTGGGAGCTGATGCGCAGGCTTTGAACAATAACCCGGCTACAGACCTGCACCACCAGGTCCAAGAGCTGACTAAGAGCGTTGCCGCGCTAACCAGAACTGTGCAGTCTTTACAGGTCTCTTCTCCAGGAAAGATCCAGCTGGCATCCGGACCGGAGGACGTCCCGTGGCGCCGACTGAGGAGGACCCCACCGGCCAGAGGAAGACCCAGCGACCGATACAACGAGGACGGATAACCCATCTGCCGCCGCTGCAATCAACCCGGACATATGGCAAGGTACTGTCATTTAAACGGGCACAACCTGGGGTAGAGGGCCAACCCCCAGGCCTAAGATCATCAGGCCCATCGAACTGGCGTGACAAATACGTAGGGGGACGTCCGGTCTTGCCTGTGGTTCTGGATGGCATTCCTATGAGTGCCCTACTAGACACTGGGTCACAGGTGACTACCATCCCGTACGTGCTCTTCAAGCGGTACTGGAATGACTCGGACATAACCCGCTACCCAGATGACGACCTGAGCATTATCGCCAGCAATGGTCAGCCCGTGCCACAGATAGGATTTAAAGAGGTGACCATCAAGGTCGGTAAAGTTGAACTGCTGGCACAAGGACTGATCATTGTGGACATTGACCGTCGCGAGAGTCACCCAAAAATAACCCTAGGTACTAACGTAATTGAAAACTGTCTTGCAGAGGTGATTCTTATTTTGTAACAGGTTGCCAAGAACGCCAGTTCCAGCCAGCAGCGTCTGCTCCAAAAGGAGATCCGGGCATTGATGAAGCGGCAACAAGTGGAATTATCTGGTGGTGAGATAGGTAGCGTGAGAATGTGTGACCCGTTCCCTATTGCCATGCCCCTGAAGAGTGAGATGATGATTTTGTGTCGGGCTGGCTATTGGTCTAAGGGATAGAGACTACCAAGCGATGGTAGAACCCGTCTACTCAGACAGTAGGCCCACCATTTTGACAGCACGGGGGGTGGTCGATGTACGCCATGGGAGGGTGCCCGTTCGCATCATAAACATCGGGGAGAGAGAAGCACACCTGCCCCGGTATGCCATGCTAGCCAAATTGTTCACCATCAACCAGAACTCGGTAAAGGCCGTGGAACCCTTGCCTCAATCTCAACCAGAGGAAGGTAACGGCTCTAAGAAACAAATGGGGGACTGGTGCCAGCAACTGCATTTGGGTACTGACTCCACTCCCTCACACCAAAAACAGGGAGTCTACCGGGTGGTTCAGGAGTACGAGAGAGTGTTTAGTAAACACCCGCTAGACTTCGGGCGAGTAAAGGGGGTAGAACATCACATCCCCACGGTAGACGATCCTCCCATAAAGGAGAGATACCGACCCGTACCCCCTGCACACTATCAGCACGCCAAGGGGATGTTAAAAGACATGAAGGAGGCTGGGGTAATCAGGGACAGCTGTAGCCCCTGGGCAGCTCCACTAGTCTTAGTGAAAAAGAAAGACAACACCATGAGAATGTGTGTAGACTACAAGAAGGTCAACCGTATCACACACAAAGATGCGTACCCGTTACCAAGGATAGAAGAGTTCTTAGCTGCATTAAAATCTGCTAACTTCTTCTCTACTTTGGATCTCACTAGCGGGTACTGGCAGGTTCCTGTAGCAGAGGCGGACCGGGAGAAGACCGCATTCACCACCCCGATGGGACTCAGCGAATTTAACTGTATGCCGTTCGGGCTCTGCAACGCACCAGGAACCTTCCAACGGTTGATGGAATGCTGTCTGGGACACCGGAACTTCGAGACGGTCCTATTATACCTGGACGATGTCATCGTCTATTCCAAGACCTATGAGGACCATCTGGAACACCTGGCAGAAGTGTTTGAAGCCCTGGCAAACTATGGCCTAAAGGTAAAACCCTCAAAGTGTCATCGACTGAAGCCAAAGGTACAGTACCTGGGACACGTGGTGAGTGCTGACGGAGTGGCTCCCGACCCTGACAAGATCACCGTTATTAAGGACTGGCCAAGACCATCCAGCATAAAGGAAGTGCGGCAGTTCCTCGGGTTGGTAGGCTACTACCGAAGATTCATTCCCGGTTTTACCAAGAAGGCAGCTCCTATGCAGGACCTCCTGATAGGCCAGTCCAGGAAGGCCAAAAACCAGAAACCACCCTTCAGATGGGAAGAGCTGGAAGAGGAGTCATTCCGCCAGCTGAAGATGGCCCTCACGGGGGAGGAAATCCTGGCGTACCCTGATTACAGACAGCCCTTTATCCTCCACACGGACGCGAGCAACATCGGGTTAGGAGCCGTACTGTCCCAGATCCAGCAGGGGAGAGAACGGGTAATTGCTTACGCCAGCCGAAAACTGCGACCCACGGAAAGAAACCCTGAGAATTACAGCTCGTTCAAGCTAGAGTTCCTGGCAGTGATGTGGGCGGTAACCGAATGTTTTAAGCATTACCTTGCCTCATCCAGGTTCACCGTGTACATGGACAACAACCCGTTGACACACCTGGACACTGCAAGACTGGGTGCCCTGGAGCAGAGATGGATGGCCCGCCTGTCCAATTATGAGTTCACGATCAAATACCGGGCAGGACGCTCCAATACCAACGCGGACACCCTGTCCAGGATGCCAAACCTACCGGACGGAGAGGAAGATCCAAAAGAACTGGAAGAGGTCGAACTCCCTGCGTTCCACCGTCATGGGATTACCCAGTATTCCCACCATGTGAGGGGCCAGCGATCCGCTATGTTCAACCCCTTACCCCACTACAACTGGGCGGAGACGCAAGACAGTGACCCCGCAGTCCATCTGGTGAAGGAGATGGTGACCCAGGCTGACGCCCGCCTGGACCCAGACGCTCCAGAAGAGACCAAGCAACTGTGGATGGAAAAAAGCAGACTGTTTCTCTACAAGGAGGAGTTGTGCCGCAGAATGGTCAATTCCCGGACACATGAACTGATCTGGCAGGTTGTGGTACCGAGACGGGACGCAGCTATGGTGCTGGAGGCCTACCACAATGGGTCAGGGCACTTCGGATGGAAGAAGCTGGAGTTCCTGCTGCGTGAACGGTTCTACTGGATAGGCATGAGAGGAGCCATTGAGAGATGGTGTAGAGACTGTGGCCCGTGCAATCTAAGAAGAAGGGACCGTGCCAGCCAGAGGACTCCCCTGCAGCCCATCATCACCTGGCAGCCGCTGGAACTGGTCACTCTAGACCATGTTAAACTGGCTCCAAGCAGAAGCGGGTATGTCTACGCCCTAACCATCGTGGTTCACTACTCCCGGTTCCTAGTGGTGGTCCCCGTCAAATACTTAACAGCTCAAACAGCAGCTAGGGCCTTCCAGCAGCATTTCTGCTGCCCACACGGTTATCCAGAACAGGTGTTGACAGACCAAGGACCAGCCTTCGAAGCGGAGGTCTTCCAGGAGTTCTGCAACCTGTACGTCTGCCGGAAGATAAGAACAACGCCCTATCACCCCCAAACCAATGGACTCTGCGAGAAGATGAACCAGGTGGTGATAGATCTGCTAAAAACATTGCCCCTGGAAGAACGCAGCCTGTGGCCTGAGAAACTGCCTGATCTGGTGGACCTGTATAACCACATCCCGGTAGGTTCCACCAACTGTACCCCGGCTTACCTAATGCGAGCAAGACCTGGTAAGCTGTCTGTTGATCTGGATATGGGAGTCCTGACACTCGAGGACACCTCGCCAGAGGCAGACTGGGATACAGAACGGCAGCAGCAGTACCGGAAAGTACAGGAGAGCATCGAGCGAAGTCTCTGTCAATCAAGAGAAAGGCAGGAGAGGACTTATAACCAATATGCTCCCGCTGCTCCCCTGGTACCTGGAGAGCAGGTCTTGAAAAGAAAAAGGCGGCTCCATAAGTTGGAGGACCAATGGGAAAAGGACCCGTACACCGTACTGCCCTCAAGCCATAATAATCCAAAGGTGTACGTCATCAGCAGGGATGGAGGAGAGACCACAGCCACTGTCTCCAGAGACCACCTGAAAAAGTGCCCCGAGAAGTTGCAAAGCACAGATGAAGATCAGGAAAACCCTCAACCCATAGAGGAAAAGGAGACTTTCCCCGGTCCTGGACACAAGTAAACAACGCTATCGTGGTGCCCGTCCTCACCTTTCTCCAGCCAGCCCCTCAAGTGCCTACAGAAGACCAGGTAGAGCTGGAAGAGCAGTCGGCCCAGGAGGCAGAAGAGTCCACACCAGCAGCGCAGGAGGATCAACCCTCTGCTAGTAGTGAGCCTGCCGTGCCCCTAGTGAGCCAAAGAGTACGCACACAGCTGCCCAGCTTACCCATAACACCTCCTACACCCTGTAGTGCAGGACCAGTTAGTGAGCTCCGTAGGTCCACTAGAGTCACTAGAGGTCAGATGCCCGCTCGCTGGAGAATATAAAGTAATGCACTATAAATGTACTTGTTTCTTGAAAATGCTTATGGTTTTTGTTGTTGCCTGTTATTGATTATGTTTCTCAATTACCCTGCAGGGTTCTTTGGACTAACAGGTTATGGACGCTGGATAACCGGAACAATTTTTGTAGATAGTTGCACATTGTGCCTCTTGCGAAGACGGCCTCGGAAGAGAAAACCTGTCTGGCGTGGCCTCCTTGCGGCCCAAAGTAGCTAGCTTCAGCCCATGCAGCCACGCCCAAGGCCAATGCAAGGGGTTTTCTTTGGACAGGTCCCCTGCCTCGCTTAAAGCTTCACCTTGGGTGATATGGACGCCCAGTTACGGACACGCCGTGACCACAAAATGTACTTTTTCATGTTGTCTTGTTATTGTTATACCCTGCATTTATGTTTCTTAAAAAATATGTTTAGTCCCTGAGTACTAAAATTTACTAGGGGGGAATGTGGCACCCCAGGGGTCTGGTTGCCACAGTAATAGAAATGTTACGTCTGAGAGCAAGTGGGAGGTTTCTCTGGTCAGGAGCCCTAAGCATGCAACACCTCCCGCCCAGACCTGGGAGGGGAGGAATCTGCCCTTATAAACTAGGTCTGGGGCGGGAATAGTTCAGTCAGAGTCTGAGAGTCAGAGCCTGGAGAGGGAAAGCAAGAACTAGGAGCTCTGTAGGAGCAGGAGCGAGTGCCAGGGGCTGGAAGCCAGATAGCTCGCCCTGGCAGAAGAATCTAAGACCGGACACGGAGTACGAGGCTGTGGGGACATCCAGGTCCAGCAGCAGAATCCAACCGGCAGGGGATTCCAGGTCCTCTGGCCATAGAAGCCCGGAGGCACGGTCACAAGCAAGGGAACAGCACCGCCATCGTGGAGCGGAGGCTAACCGAAGGCCCCGAGTCACCGGCCATACGGGTGAGCACCACACGGTATACTCAGGGACGTGGGCTACTTCTACCCGCATACAGCAAGGTAGCCAGGAAGAGTACAGATAGACGGGGAGGCCTACAACTCCACCTGGCTAGGGGAGATCCTGCTTGCTCACAGACTGACCAGTGTTATGATCTGCTACAGGGACTAAGGAAAGACAGGAGATCTGTCCCTACAATAGAACTAAACTAGATCCCTACGATGTAACGGGGAACCTGATCCTGCGATCAGACCCGCTAAAGTCCTCGGCTAGTCTGTACGAAGACCTATAGATGTGAGGGAGGGATCCCTACAAGAACTAGGGACTGGGATAAGTTGGACACCTCCTAGCAGAAATAGTAGCAGTCAAAGACAAACACACAACAAAAAGCATAGAGGTCAGAAGACCTAGCAACACTAACAGAGAACGGCAACAGAGCACCAAGCTAGCTCAAGAGTAGTAAATACAATGAAGTCCAGCAAGGCCAGGAGGGCGGAGCCGGATTAAATAGGCAAAAATGGTCATGTGACCAGCAAACTAAAAAAAAACTAACAGGAGAGTTCTAACAGTACCCCCTCTTCTAAGAGGATCCTCCGGATCCCCTAGGCCCAGGCTTACCAGGAAACCTCCTGTGAAACGCTCTGACAAGTCTGGAAGCAGAAACATCATCCGCCCTCACCCATTAGTTATCTTCAGGTCCGAAACCCTTCCAAGCGACGAGATACTGCAAACTCCCTCTATACCGTCTAGAATTTAGGATGCGGGAAATTTCATATTCCCCGTCCTCCACCACCGGAGGAACAGTGGCAGAGGCGTCACCATCCGACACATCAGCTTTTTTCAACAGAGAAACATGAAACAATGGGTTAATCTTCCAGGACGTAGGAACCTCCAACCTAACAGCAGATTGGTTAACTATCTGAAGCACCTTAAAGGGCCCTACGAACTTGGGACCCAATTTTTTAGAAGGAATCCTCAATCGCAGATTCTTAGAGGACAACCAAACCATGTCACCAACCGCAAACAAAACCTCTTGCCGTTTCCTATCAAAGTACCTCTTAGATTTTTTGTTAGCCTCCTGAAGATTACCACGCACATCCGTCCAAACTCTCTCCAAATCACCGGAAAAACTCTCCTCCTCAGGCACAGCCGAAACCAATTTGGAGAATGACCCAAAAGACGGATGTCTCCCAGAACAACAAAAAAAAGGCGAACACCCAGCAGAAGAGGATGTATGGTTGTTAAGAGCAAATTCAGCAAGTGGCAGAAACTCAGACCACCCCTCTTGATTGTCTGCCACAAAACAATGCAAGAACTGCTCAACATCCTGGTTCTTCCTTTCTGTCTGGCCATTAGACTCAGGATGATATCCGGATGAAAACGACAAATGAACTCCCAACCGGTCAGAAAAAGCACGCCAAAAACGAGCCACGAACTGAGGTCCCCTATCAGAAACAATGTCAGTAGCAACACCATGTAGTCTGACAATTTCCTTGACAAAGGCCTTAGCGAGTGTCTTAGCGCAAGGCAGTTTGATGAAGGGAACCAAGTGACACATCTTGCTAAAAAGGTCCACGACCACCCAGATGACCGTGAAACTTTCAGAGGGGGGAAGGTCAGTAATAAAGTCCATAGCCAGATGTGTCCAAGGTGCACTAGGAACCTCCAGAGGGCAAAGCAACCCCGCCGCAGGAGCATGCGAAGACTTGGATCTAGCACACACAGTACACTGACGCACCCACTTAATGACTTCCTTCTGCCATCCAGGCCACCAAAAACTGCGACCCACAAGTCTCTTGGTCTCAGAAATTCCTGGATGACCTGCCAACCGAGACTCATGACTAGAGATGAGCGGTGTTCGACTAGAACTGTTCGCCAATCTCAAATTCGAGCTGTTTTGGGCGGTGTTCGAGTTGTTCGACGAACCCGAACGATTTGCAAAAAATTCGGCTGTTCGAGGTTATGTTCGATAACTGTTCGTGCACCAAAAGCGTGTCCTGCATGTCTGGTGCTATTTAGAGCACCAATCATGCAGGGATTGTCTGCCACTCACTGTAATGCCACAGCCATGGTGGTTGTGGCATTACAGTGATTGCCCAAATCGATGGGAACAGTGCTCACAGTGAAACATGAAAAGCCGGCAATTCAGCAGCGGCATACACCGGTACCCGACAATTTAGAACAGAAAGAATAGAGAATCACACATAGATTAGATAGATAGAAACATGTCAGTCACACATATAAGAAGCACAGTGACAGTGTTGCTTACTGTACTTGTCATTTAGTGTAAAGGATTTATCAAAAAAAATAATAGTGTTTTCATGCACCGTCTCTTTAAAAAAGCCGGCCGGCAATTCAGCATCTGTACCCGACAATTTAGAATAGAAGGAATAGAGAATCACACATAGATTAGATAGATAGAAACATGTCAGCCACATATATACGAAGTACAGTGAAAGTGCTGCTTACTGTACTTGTCATTTAGCGTAAAGGATTTATTAAAAAATATAATAGTGTTTTCGTGCACCGTCTCTTTAAAAAAGCCGGCCGGCAATTCAGCAGCGGTACCCGACAATTTATAACAGACAGAATAGAGCTTCACACATAGATTAGATAGATAGAAACATGTCAGTCACATATATATGAAGTACTGTGACAGTGTTGCTTACTGTACTTGTCATTTACTGCAAAGGATTTATTAAAAAAAATAATAGTGTTTTCATGCACCGTCTCTTTAAAAAAGCCGGCCGGCAATTCAGCATCTGTACCCGACAATTTATAACAGACAGAATAGAGCTTCACACATAGATTAGATAGATAGAAACATGTCAGTCACATATATAATAAGTACAGTGACAGTGTTGGTTACTGTACTTGTCATTTAGTATTAAAATAAAGGATTTATTATTAAAAAAAATTGGTGTGGGGTTCCCCGTAATTTTAGTCTCTAGCGGAGGTTAAGCAGACAGCTGGGGCAGATGTTTGAAGCCTGGGAAGGGGGTAATACCCACGGAGCTTCCCAGACTACTAATATCAGCCCCCAGCTGAATACCTAGCCTTTACTAGCTATTAAAATGGGGGACCCCCCAAAAAAATGACGTGGGGTCCCCCCTAATTTAATAGCTAGCAAAGGCTAGGCAGACAGCTGGGGGCTGATATTAATAGCCCAGGAAGGGAACCATGAATATTGGCCCCCTCCCAGGCTAGAAACACCAGCCGTCAGCCGCCCCAGAAATGGCGCATCCATAGGATGCGCCAATTCTGGCACTTAGCCTCGCTCTTCCACGCTGCCCTGGTGCGGTGGCAGGGGGTAATAGGGTTGGGGTTGATGTCAGCTTATAATGCCAGCTGACATCAAGCCCAGGTTAGTAATGGAGAGGCGTCTATAAGACACCCCCATTACTAACCCCATAGTCAAAGTTAAAAGAAAACACAAACACCCAGAATAAAGTCCTTTAATTGAAATAAAGACACATTCCTTTATTGTTCTAAATTAAACCATACTTACCGTCACGCCCATTCCAGCTGAAGCCAACGATCTCCTGCAATAAAAGAAAAATAATAAAGCAACCTCATCCTTACCTTTCCATGGTTCCCAGGACAGCTTCAGCTCTGCTACATCGAGATAACAGGCTGGACCGCAGCAGAACGCTGCCATCCAGCCTGTCATCCCGCAGACACTGAGAAGCGCAGGCATGCTTGCGCTCTGCAGTGTCTGGCTGTGACGGCATAAAGATGAGACGAGTTCATGTCCAATGAACTCGGCGCACCTCATGCACGTCACTGACAGCGTGGGAGAATTCTCCTGCACTCAGCACTTCAGCGTGAGAATTCTCCCACGCTGTCAGTGACGTGCATGAGGTCAGCTGAGTTCATTGGACATGAATGAGCTCACCTCATGCACGTCACTGACAGCGTGGGAGAATTCTCACGCTGTAGCGCTGAGTGCAGGAGAATTTTCCCACGCTGTCAGTGACGTGCATGAGGTGAGCTGAGATCATTGGACATGAATGAGCTCACCTCATGCACGTCACTGACAGCGTGGGAAAATTCTCCTGCACTCAGCGCTTCAGCGTGAGAATTTTCCCACGCTGTCAGTGACGTGCATGAGGTGACCTCATTCATGTCCAATGAACTCAGCTGACCTCATGTACGTCACTGACAGCGTGGGAGAATTTTCACGCTGAAGTGCTGAGTGCAGGAGAATTCTCCCACGCTGTCAGTGACGTGCATGAGGTGCGCCGAGTTCATTGGACATGAGCTTGTCTCATCTTTATGCCGTCACAGCGAGACACTGAGGAGCGCAAGCATGCCTGCGCTTCTGAGTGTCCGCGGGATGACAGGCTGGATGGCAGCGTTCTGCTGCGGTCCAGCCTGTCATCGCGATGTAGCAGAGCTGAAGCTGTCGTGGGAACCATGGAAAGGTAAGGATGAGGTTGCTTTATTATTTTACTTTTATTGCAGAAGACATTGGCTTCAGCTGGAATGGGCGTGACGGTAAGTATGGTTTAATTTAGAACAATAAAGAATTGTGTGTTTATTTCAATTAAAGGACTTTATTCTGGGTGTTGTGTTTTTTTAAATACTTTACTAGAAATTCATGGTGGTCATGTCTAATATTGGCGTGACCCCATGAATTTCGGGCTTAGGGCCAGCTGATAATGCCAAGCTGGCCTTAACCCCTTTATTACCCAGTGAGCCACCGCACCAGGGCCCTGGATGAGTTGGGTACAGCGCCAGAAGATGGCGCTTCTATGAACGCGCCATTTTCCGGAGCGGCTGCGGACTGCAATATGCAGCGGGTGGGGTCCAGAAAGCTTGGGCCTCCCTGCGCTGCAGATTCCAGCCCCCAGCTGCCTAGTTGTACCTGGCTGGGCACAAATATAGTGCGAAGCCCCACGTCAATTTTTTTTAAATTATTTCATGAAATAATTTTTTTAAAAAAGGGCTTCCCTATATTGTTGTGTCTGGCCAGGTACAAATAGGCAGCTGGTGGTTGGGGGCAGCCCGTTCCTGCCTGCTGTACCTGACTGGACACAAATATAGGGCGAAGCCCCACGTCAATTTTTTTTAAATTATTTCAGGAAATTCATGAAATAATGAAAAAAAAATTGATGTGGGGCTTCGCCCTATATTTGTGTCCAGTCAGGTACAGCAGGCAGGAACGGGCTGCTCCCAACCACCAGCTGCCTATTTGTACCTAGCCGGACACAACAATATAGGGAAGCCCTTTTTTTCTTAATTATTCCATGAATTTCATGAATTTAAAAAAAAAATACGTGGAGCTTCGCCCTATTTTTGTGTCCAGCCAGGTACAACTAGGCAGCTGGGGGCTGGAATCTGCAGCGCAGGGAGGCCCAAGCTTTCTGGGCCCCACCCGCTGCAAATTGCAGTCCGCAGCCGCCCCGGAAAATGGCGCGTTCATAGAAGCGCCATCTTCTGGCGCTGTACCCAACTCATCCAGGGCCCTGGTGCGGTGGCTCACTGGGTAATAAAGGGGTTAAGGCCAGCTTGGCATTATCAGCTGGCCCTAAGCCCGAAATTCATGGGGTTACGCCAATATTAGACATGACCACCATGAATTTCTAGTAAAGTATTTAAAAAAAACACAAACACCCAGAAAAAAGTCTTTAATTGAAATAAACACACAATTCTTTATTGTTCTAAATTAAACCATACTTACCGCCACGCCCATTCCAGCTGAAGCCAATGATCTCCTGCAATAAAAGTAAAATAATAAAGCAACATCATCCTTACCTTTCCATGGCTCCCACGACAGCTTCAGCTCTGCTACATCGAGATGACAGGCTGGACCGCAGCAGAACGCTGCCATCCAGCCTGTCATCCCGCAGACACTGAGAAGCGCAGGCATGCTTGCGCTACTCAGTGTCTGGCTGTGACGGCATCCAGATGAGCTGAGGTCATGTCCAATGAACTCGGCTCACCTCATGCACGTCACTGACAGCGTGGGAAAATTCTCCTGCACTCAGCGCTTCAGCGTGGGAGAATTCTCACGCTGAAGCGCTGAGTGCAGGAGAATTCTCCCACGCTGTCAGTGACGTACATGAGGTGAGCCGAGTTCATTGTCGGCTCATCTGGATGCCGTCACAGTCAGACACTGAGGAGCGCAAGCATGCCTGCGCTTCTCAGTGTGTGCGGCATGGCAAGCTGGATGGCAGCGTTCTGCTGCGGTCCAGCCTGTCATCTCGATGTAGCAGAGCTGGAGCTGTCCTGGGAACCATGGAAAGGTAAGGATGAGGTTGCTTTATTATTTTTCTTTTATTGCAGGAGATCGTTGGCTTCAGCTGGAATGGGCGTGATGGTAAGTATGGTTTAATTTAGAACAATAAAGAATTGTGTCTTTATTTCAATTAAAGGACTTTATTCTGGGTGTTTGTGTTTTTTTTTTAACTTTGACTATGGGGTTAGTAATGGGGGTGTCTTATAGACGCCTCTCCATTACTAACCTGGGCTTGATGTCAGCTGGCATTATAAGCTGACATCAACCCCAACCCTATTACCCCCTGCCACCGCACCAGGGCAGTGTGGAAGAGCGAGGCTAAGTGCCAGAATTGGCGCATCCTATGGATGCGCCATTTCTGGGGCGGCTGAGGGCTGGTGTTTCTAGCCTGGGAGGGGGCCAATATTCATGGCTCCCTTCCTGGGCTATTAATATCAGCCCCCAGCTGTCTGCCTAGCCTTTGCTAGCTATTAAATTAGGGGGGACCCCACGTCATTTTTTTGGGGGGGTCCTCCATTTTAATAGCTAATAAAGGCTAGGTATTCAGCTGGGGGCTGATATTAGTAGCCTGGGAAGCTCCGTGGGTATTACCCCCTTCCCAGGCTTCAAACATCTGCCCCAGCTGTCTGCTTAACCTCCGCTAGAGACTAAAATTACGGGGAACCCCACGCCAATTTTTTTTAATAATAAATCCTTTATTTTAATACTAAATGACAAGTACAGTAACCAACACTGTCACTGTACTTATTATATATGTGACTGACATGTTTCTATCTATCTAATCTATGTGTGAAGCTCTATTCTGTCTGTTATAAATTGTCGGGTACAGATGCTGAATTGCCGGCCGGCTTTTTTAAAGAGACGGTGCATGAAAACACTATTATTTTTTTTAATAAATCCTTTGCAGTAAATGACAAGTACAGTAAGCAACACTGTCACTGTACTTCATATATATGTGACTGACATATTTCTATCTATCTAATCTATGTGTGAAGCTCTATTCTGTCTGTTATAAATTGTCGGGTACCGCTGCTGAATTGCCGGCCGGCTTTTTTAAAGAGACGGTGCACGAAAACACTATTATATTTTTTAATAAATCCTTTACACTAAATGACAAGTACAGTAAGCAACACTGTCACTGTACTTCGTATATATGTGGCTGACATGTTTCTATCTATCTAATCTATGTGTGATTCTCTATTCCTTCTATTCTAAATTGTCGGGTACAGATGCTAAATTGCCAGCCGGCTTTTTTAAAGAGACAGTGCATGAAAACACTATTATTTTTTTAAATAAATTCTTTGCAGTAAATGACAAGTACAGTAAGCAACACTGTCACAGTACTTCATATATATGTGACTGACATGTTTCTATCTATCTAATCTATGTGTGAAGCTCTATTCTGTCTGTTATTAATTGTCGGGTACCGCTGCTGAATTGCCGGCCGGCTTTTTTAAAGAGACGGTGCACGAAAACACTATTATATTTTTTAATAAATCCTTTACACTAAATGACAAGTACAGTAAGCAACACTGTCACTGTACTTCATATATATGTGACTGACATGTTTCTATCAATCTAATCTATGTGTGATGCTCTATTCCTTCATGTCTAAATTGTCGGGTACCGGTGTATGCCGCTGCTGAATTGCCGGCCGGCTTTTTTAAAGAAAGCGTCTTCTGAGCAGTTTGTCAGCTTTTGGACACCTTTGAAGGTGTTTTCTATGTGTTCCTATGTGTTTTTGTTTGCCTGCCATTGGTTTTAACGGTGTTCGACGGTGTTCTAAGGTGTTCGACGAACAGTTCGACGAACAGTTCCTCGAACATCCCGGTGTTCGACGAACCGAACCGAACCCGAACACTACGGGGGTGGCTCAACACTACTCATGACACTCAACAAACAAATCTGTCCTAAAGGTCCTAGGCACAAACAACCTCCCATGGGGAGTGTTAGATGGGGCATTCTCCTGAGCTTTAAGAATCTCATCCTCCAAAACGGAGTCCAAAGCAGCAATCACAACACCTTCTTGTAAAATGCTCTCCTCTTCCTCCTCAACACCGACCATGGGAGAAAAGCTGCGAGACAAAGCATCCGCTTTAACATTCTTGGTACCCGGGATGTAAGTAACGGAAAAATTAAACCGCGTGAAAAAAAGTGCCCACCTAGCCTGACGGGCATTCAAGCGCTTGGCAGCATCGAGATAGATCAGATTTTTATGATCAGTGAAAACCTGAATGGGAAATTCAGCACCTTCCAAGAGGTGACGCCAGTGTTCAAATGCGAGTTTAATCGCCAGCAATTCCCGATTACCAATATCGTAATTAAGTTCAGTCTCAGAAAATTTTTTTGAAAAAAAGGCACAGGGATGTACTCCATCCTTGTTTTCCTGAGACAACACCGCACCGACCCCCACCGAAGAAGCATCAACCTCAACCAAAAACGGCTTAGTCACATCAGGCTGCATAAGGATGGGAGCAGAGGTGAACCTCTCCTTTAGAAACACAAAAGCTTCAATGGCCTCAGAAGTCCACTGAACCGCATTAGCACCTTTCCTGGTGAGATCGGTCAGCGGTTTGACAATAATAGAAATTTTTTTTATGAATTTTCTGTAATAATTGGCGAAACCCAAAAACCTCTGTATCGATTTCAAACCAATAGGCCTAGGCCATTCCTGCACAGCTTGAACTTTAACCGGGTCCATCTCAAAACCTTCACTGGAGATAATGCAGCCCAAAAACTAATTCTCTGTACAGCGAACTCACATTTCTCCAGCTTAGCAAAAAGCGAATTGTCCATTAATAACTGTAATACCTCACGTACGCTCCGCCAATGAGACTCCAGATCAGGCGAATAAATCAGAATGTCATCCAAATACACAACCACATTTTTGCCGATTAAAGGTCTAAGGATGTCATTAATAAGATTCTGAAAAAATGCTGGAGGATTGGTAAGACCAAAAGGCATCACCAGATTCTCAAAATGACCCACAGGAGTGTTAAAAGCAGTCTTCCATTCATCACCCTCCTTCATGCGCAACAAATTGTATGCCCCCCGGAGATCAATTTTAGAGAACCACTTGGCCCCCACTAACTGGTTAAATAAATCAGGAATCAATGGCAGTGGGTAAGGATTGCGTACAGTAATTTTATTAATCTCACGAAAGTCCAGACAAGGACGTAAACCGCCATCTTTTTTTTTACAAAAAAAAATCCAACAGCCACAGGAGACTTAGAAGGCCTAATGTGACCGGCGGCCAAGCTTGTCTGTATGTATTCCTCCAAAGCCTTTCTCTCAGGAATAGTAAGATTAAATAAACGACTTTTAGGAAGAGTCGCTCCAGGGACAAATTCAATGGTACAATCATAGTCTCTATGGGGAGGCAAAATTTGTGACTCCTCCTCAGAAAAAACTCTCCAAAAATCCTGAATAGGTACAGGTAATTCCCCTTTATCCACAGCAGCAATGCGCCCGTTACAACACTTGTCATAACACTTAGGGCTCCAGGACTTAATTTCATTGGTAGACCAATGCAGTACAGGATTGTGCAATTTTAACCAGGGTAACCCCAATATTACTGGAGAAGGCAAATTATCCAATACCACCAAATCCAAATTCTCTTGATGAATACCATTAATAGTGAGGGGAAATTCACAGACCTTATGAGTAACACTCTTCAAGGGAGAGCCATCAACAGAAACCACAGCAATAGGGGATGACAAAGTTTTAGGTTCTAATCTAAGTTTTTCCAAGAATCCCCCATCAATCACATTCAGAGTAGAACCACAATCCACAAATACCCGAAATTCAATTAATTCATCCTGAGCAGCAGTAGTGGCAGATAGGAATACTCCCTTAGAATTTAAACAGGCTATACGTGCATGACTGACCATTTTTTTTTCTTTCTTCATACGAAGCACACAGTTCTTAATAAAATGACCAGAATTTCCGCAATAGAAGCACAAGCCTTCAGAAAGCCTGCGGTCTTTTTCCTAAGAGCGGGGTGCCATCGCCCCAATCTCCATCGGCTCTCCATTGTCAGCACAGGCCCTCTCAGGACTCGGAGCTGACATAGCAGAGGATTTGCTCTCATTAGCCCTTGCACGCAGTCTCCTGTCCACCCGTATAGCTAATTGCATTGCCTCCTGCAAGTTTCCAGGTGTGGGATAAGCAATCAGTAAATCCTTAACCCTTTCACCTAGCCCTGCAAGAAACAAGCTTTTCACACAGGCCAGGGGGCGAGTCATATGCAGTGACTGAAACGGCTTCCTAAATTTTCGACGCATCCCAATATCCCTTTGAAGAGAGGTAGAGGAGGGCCTCAGTAACAAAATGTTCCCATTATAAAGGAATGGTTCTGCTATACAGTTATTACGTATGCTGTGACTGCAACATCTGCCTAAATTTTCAACGCATCCCAATACCTCTTTGAAGAGACGTAGAGGAGGGCCTCAGTAACAAAATGTTCCCATTATAAAGGAGCAGTTCTGCCATACAGTTATTGTGTATGCAGTGACTGCAACAGCTGCCTAAATTTAGGAAAACCCCAATACCAATTTAAAGACACATAAAGGAGGGCCTCAGTAACAAAATGTTCCCATTATAAAGGAGCTGTTCTGCTATACAGTTATTGCATATGCAGTGACTGCAACGGCTGCCTAAATTTAGGAAAAATACCAATACCAATTTAAAGACACATAGAGGAGGGCCTCAGTAACAAAATGTTCCCATTATAATGGAGTGGTTCTGCTATACAGTTATTGCATATGCAATGACTGCAACGGCTGCCTAAATTTTCGACGCATCCCAATACCCCTTTGAAACGATGTAGAGGCGGGCCTCAGTAACAAAATGTTCCCATTATAAAGGAGCAGTTCTGCTATACAGTTCTTGCGTATGCAGTACTGCAAGGGCTGCCAAAAATCTGGACGCACTCCAATGCCCCTTGGAAGAGACGAAGAGGAGGGCCTCATTAAAAAAATGCTCCCATTATAATGGAGCAGGTCTTCTATACTGTTCTTGCGTATGCAGTACTGCAAGGGCTGCCAAAAATGTGGACGCACTCCAATGCCCCTTGGAAGAGACATAGGGGAGGGCCTCATTAAAAAAATGTCCCCATTATAAAGGAGCGGGTTTCCTATACTTGTAATGCCCATGCACTAAGTGCATGGGCTGAAAAACATTTACCCCTGGGGGGTATACATGAACATACTGTATAACAAACATTTCCTACGGGCATCATAAACACCCTTAAAAAAATTATGTGGGTGTTCACAGTCACCCTGGTGATATGGTAGTGGAGGATGAGGAGAAGAAGGAGGACAACAGAAAATAGACAAAATCAGGAAGTGTATACCCATGTCTGGGTGTGAAGAGGTGCATGGGAATAGACCTCCCAAAAAAAGACACTGGATTTGAGTTTATGTTATGCTGCTATCATTCGGTGTTGTTGAGAAGACTGGCCAAATCCAGCCCTTGTTCATTTTTATAAGAGTCAGCCTGTTAGCATTTTCACTTGACAGGCAGATGCGCTTATCAGGTATAATTCCCCTGGCGGTACTAAAAACCTGCTCTGACAAAACGCTAGTGGCCGGGTGGGCCAGGACCTCCAAGGCGTAGAGAGCCAGTTTATGCCACTTGTACAGCTTGGGTACCCAATAATTATAAAGCACAGAGGAATCAAGGAGGACGTTGGTACGGTCGGCAAGGTACTCTTTCAGCATCTTCGCAAAATTATCTCTCCTTGTGAGACTACCCCGTGCATGAGGGCCTGTGTGATGTGAGAGTCTGAGAAAACTCTCCAAGACCTTTAACAGTGTTCCCCTGCCTCTGCTGGATCGTATTTGTGTCTCTCTCGCCTGTACTCCTTGGTTGTCCAACGAACTGTGACCTATGCCGCAAGCATTTTCAGATGGGAATTCTTTAAATAATTCTACAACAAGGGCCTTCTGGTACTGCACCATTTTAGTAGACATGCCCATCGCGGGAATCAGAGATAGAAAGTTCTCCTTGGGTCTAGAAGTGTCACCAACCAGTAATGACTGTTACCCAAAATTTGGAGAACACGAGAGTCACAGGAAAGGCAACGTAACATAAACTCAGCCATGTGTGCCAGACTGATAACAGGCAAGACTTCCGTGTCCATGCTCTCCTCCTCCTCCTCCTCCCTGTCTTCAGGCCATCCATGCTGAAAAGACGGTATGACAGCTGTGCAGGTAGTACCGTCTATAGCGCAGGAAACTAGCTCCTGTTTTTCCTCCTCCTCTTCCTCATTGTCGCATCTCCTCAGGATCATGTGCCTGAGCATGCTGGTGGTGCTCAGGCTGCTTGTTTTGCTATCCTTGCTGATGCTGGCCTGGCAGATGTTGCAAATGGCGTTTTTGGGGTTATCTGCAGGGTCTTTAAAAAACAACCAGACTCGGGAAGACCTAACAGTTGTACTGGCAACTTCAGTTGTGTTGGTGTTCCGGGGAACGGTTGCCCGCCTTGTGTCTGTGGCCACCACACTGCTTGTTCCTGTCTGTTGTGGTGCAACACCTCCCTCCTCCTGTGTGCTCCTGTCCTCGCTATGCATGTCACCTTACCAGGTTGGGTCAGTGACTTCATCGTCCACCACCTCATCTTCCAGTTCCGCACCCTGGTCCTCCTCTTGACTTTCTGGCAATTGTGTCTCATCATCATCCACCTCTTATGACAGTTAATCCCACCATCGCCTTCATGTGATCGTGGCTGCTTAAATATTTGGGCATCCCTACATGCGATCTCCTCTTCCCCTGCTTGAAGCTGGCCAGGCGAGAGGCCGGAATCTATAAATGAAAAAGTGAACAGCTCTTTGGAGTGTCCAAGTGTGGGATCAGTTGTCTCCGGGCACTCAGCATGGTGGAAGGAAGGAGGATCAGGGTTAAGAATATGCGATCCAAACTCACGGCTACTGAGACTTGACCGTGTGGAAAACAGGGTGGTTGCAAAGTGACTGGAAGCATTATCTGCTATCCAACCAACAACCATTTGAAACTGCTCTGGGTTCAATAGTGGTGTGCTCCGGTCTTGTAGTAATAGGTACAGGAAGGTCAGGCAATAAGATATGGGTGCTTGTTGTGGCACAATTTCAAATTACTCACGACCTCTGCATGCACCATCATGTCCACTTCCCCATCCCTTGCCACGCGCCTTGCCCATTTTAAATGGAGGATAATATTTTGCACGGTCCCTACAAATGGCTGGATTTGTACCACAGTTATATGGGGTACGACTGATGAACGCCCATGGTTTTAAATACCTGCCTTGTAGTTTACAATTATTGGTAGCAAACAAGTGTGAATAGCTTCACCGACACACTGTTGCCTAACTGTAAAAGGAGGATAATATTTTCCACGGTCCATACAAATGGCTGGATTTGTACCGCAGTTATATGGGATATGTCTGATGCACGCCCACGGTTTTAAATACCGGCCTTGTAGTTTACAACTATTGGCAGCGACCACGTGTAAATAGCCTCACCAACACACTGCTGCCTAACTGTAAAAGGAGGATAATATTTTGCACGATCCCTATAAATTGCTGGATTGGAACCGCAGTAATATAGGATTACGTCTGATGATGGAAAAGATATGGCTGTATTCTGCAGTGCTAACAAGCAAATGGAGCAGTAAAATATTGGACACTATTACTTTTTTAGAAAATAATCAGGATTAAGAGCAAAAAAAAAAAAACCCTCATATCTAGTCCAATGGCTATCTGTAACAGGCAGCAGCAGCAGACAGAACGTGCAATGGACACTATTGTGCTGTATAGTGTTCACAAATTTCTCTGCCTGCCTAACTCCTGCTATCACCACTGAATATATGCAGCTGGATTAGTCCTCAGAAGGACTGTTAGTTCAGATGGATATGTATCCTGGTGTGGAATATCTATACCTAACTATTACACCGCCAATTCTGTCCCACACACAGCAGCACCTCTCCCTACCTTGCCTGTCTGAGGGATAGACAGTGACGAGCCAGGCGTCACCAGGTTTTATATAGACCCGAAGACGCTATGCGGCCAGCCAATCACTGTAATGCCACAACCAAGATGGCTATGTCATTACAGTGAGTGGCAGACAATCCCTGCATGTTCAATGGCTCTCTAAAGAGCGCCAAACATGCAGGGCAGTGACCCCGAGCTCCTGCAATGAGCATCTCAGAAATACTCACAGAGCGCTGAACATCTCGAGCAGTGCGATGCTCGGGCGTGTACCAAGCAGTGACAAGCATGATTGCTCATCACTAGAGATGGCCGAACATTTCAAAGTTTGGTTCAGAAAACTCGGTGAACAAATAGACATTCGCCAAATTTGTTCGTAGAACATTCGACGAACATTCCCAAGCAATAAAGAAGTCAATAAGGGGACCAAAAAAATGCATATACAACACCTACAAACGGGCCCAAAAGCTGTCAAAACACATAACATTAGGTGTAGACACCAGGGAAGTGCCATCAAATGACCCAGAGTGCAAGTACTATAATTAATATTACTATGACAGCCACATTTATTCTGTGGTGCTTTACATGTCAAAAAGGGTCACCAACTGGTACAAGAGGAGAGAGAACCCTGCCTGCCAGGGCGCACAAACAATCTGCAAGGGATGGGGGAGGATACAGTAGGTCAGGGTACAGCTAGTCGCGCAGCGGCATGCTGGAGCGAGGGTTACTGCAGATTGTACGCTTGTCACAAGAAGTGGGTCTTCAGCTTCCTTTTCAAGGTTTCCATGGTAGGCGACAGTCTGATGTGTTGAGATACAGAGTTATACAGTAGCGGAGATGCACCGGACAAATCTTGTATGCGATTGTGAGAAGAAGCGATAAGAGGGAAGGAGAGAAGGAGATCTTGGAAGGATGGGAGGTTGCATGCAGGTAACTAGTACAGGGAGACTAGGTCACAAATGTATGGAGGAAACAGGTTTTTGATGGCTTGGTATGCCAAAATTAAGGCTTTTTAACTGGAGTGTCTGGGCAACAGAGAGCCTGCAAAGGGATTGACAGAGGGGAGAAACCTGGGAATAGCAGGATGACAGGTGGATTAATCAGCCAGCACACTTTAGGATAGATTGGAGGGGTGTGAGAGTGGTGGAAGGGAGGCCACAGAGCAGGAGATGTAGCAAAAGAGGCGGGAGATGATGAGGGCATGCACTGGTGTTTTTCTAGATGCATGGTTGAGAAATGTGCGGATCCCTGAGAGACTGTGGAGTTGGAGTCAGCAGCAAGTGGAAAGGGCTTGGATCTGACGTTTGAAGGACAGATCAGAGTCAAGCTTGCGGGAGTGAGGAGAGTGGGCAGCCATGCACTTTGATGGATAGGTCAGTTGGGGGGGGTGAATGAGATGGTGGAAAGACGATGCATTCCGTTTTATCCATGTTAAGTTTTACAAATCTAGCAGAGAAGAAAGATGAAATTCAGGACACACATTGTGGGATTCTGGTTAGTAAGAAGGTGATATCAGGTCCAGAGAGGTAGATCTCAGTGTTATCAGCATAGAGGTGATACTGAAAGCCGTGAGACCATGAGCTGTCCCAGGCCGAAAATGTAGATGGAGAAGAGCCTGTGTACCAGAACATTACCTGTGCCCTCCCCAGTGCACTTAGGACCGTCTAACCACAAACACGTGGACAAGTGAATGTGGTCTGGGAGGGTACAAAGCCAGTCCACAGTGAAAAATGGGCCACAAAGTGTCGGGGAACCTTACCACAGACTTTTCTTAGCCAGGGCTGCTTCTCAGCAGGGTTGGACGGGCCCACCAGAGAACGGGGAATCCCTCAGTGGGCCCTGGCTTCTCCATCAGGAGAGTTCATAGCGCAAACGTTGCAGGTTGTGATGATGATGAGGCCATCCATCTCCTTTACTTTTCTGTTACTTGGAATGCAAGCGCGAGTATGCAACCAGCCAATTTCACCACAGCCATATTCTTTAGCTTGGTGAAAGGACTTGGGAAACCGTATCTACTCCAGCTGTTATTTCCCCTAGGAAGTTTTCTAATGCATCTTCTTGCATAAGCAATGGCAGCTCTTCCAACATCAGCTCACACTTCTCGTTGGTGCTTAGCCACAGACAAAGATCTTTCTTTACGCCTTGAATTTAATCACTACAGAGTTGGACAATGGCCTGATCTGCAATGCATTTTGAGAAATAATGTGCATAAGCAAAGCCACGGTTTAGGCCACTGAAGGTCATTAAGCGAAACTCATACAGCTTTCTCACAGACTGAAAGAAGGGTATCAAGACTTCCAAGACAAGCCAGACTTCCCTGTCCTCCCCGAGAGGACGACTGTCCATGTTCTCCTCCTAATCCTCCTCCTCCTCATTATCACCCAATCTGCATTGAGATGAGATCAGGCTGGGCTGCATAGTTCCTTTCTATGCCTGCAATGCCTCCTCTTTAACTGTGAGCAGCGAGCGTTTCAGTAGCCAGAGAAGCGGGATGGTGATGCTAGTTATGACGTCATCGCCACTCACCATCTTGGTGGAGTCCTCAAAGTTTTGGAGGATGGAACAGACATCCATGCCCACTCATCAGCTCTTATGTGCAGAGGCTGACCTGAATGCCGATGTGTGTGTTGAAGCTGGTACTCAACAACTGCCCTCTGCTGCTCACAAATCCTTCCCAACATCTGCAATGTTGATTTCCAACATGTGGTGACATTGCACAACAGTCGGTGAGCTGGAAGTTGCAGACGCTGCTGAAGCACTGCCAGGGTGGCGCAAACTATAACTGACTGTCTCAAATGGGCACACACGCGTTGTACTTTCACAAGCAGCTATGGCAGATCTGGGTAGGTTTTGAGAAATCGCTGAACCACTAAGTTGAGCACATTTAGTGCTCTCTCATTACTAATGTGTAACCCTGTATGGAGAACACTATCAGCACCGAAAAATTGAAAGATGAAATATAGCCTTCTTTATATACCACGGTACTAAGAAAAACAATTTAAATTCTATATTGTGTACCCCTGTGACAAAAATATCTGCACCAAAGAATTAATTTCACTAGCGTAGAACTAGTATAATGGTGACCGACATCTCTTCCACTACAGCCAAAGTCAATGGAGACCCAATCAGGATCCTCCACATTTACAAAAAATAACAAACACCATCAAAGTGGCATCAATTTCACCAGAGTAGAAGTAGTTTAATGGAGACAGAAATATTTTCCACTATAGCCAAACCCAATAGATGGAGACCCAATCAGGATTCTCCACATTTCCAAAACTTAGGGGCAGACACCAGCAAAGTGGCATCAATTTCACTACAGTACAAATAGTATAATTAGGACCGACACCTCTTCCACTACAGCCAACCCAGTAGATGGAGACACAATCAGGACTGTTCACATTTAAGAAAATTAAGGTTTAAGACCTTTCCGTGACCTACAGATTGGAGTTGGTGGAGTTCAACCTTTTAGCTTTGTCATGTGTAGGCGTAAACAATCTTTTATGTGACCACAACTGCGGGACCGAGCGCTGGCTGCAGTGCTGAGAGAGGGCGGAGTACGGTGAAACAGACAAACTGCTAGACCGTGAGTGAGGTGCAGGCAGAGATTTTTCGGTGGATTGAGAAACATGTGGTGTGCTCAGTGACACAAACACAGCAGGCAAGTCCACTTTTCTGTTAAAGCTGACAGAATCTCACTCAGCCTGACTGGAGCAAGTATACAACTGTAGCTTCCGCGGTCGGAGACCTGCGTGAAAATACTTGGCATGGTAACAGAGGAGGAGGAAGAAGCAGCGGATGCGTTTGATGGGGCAGCTGATGGTTGTTGAGGTCCACTGGTCCACATTTCAGCGCGGTGAGATTTACAGCGTAACGCATGTTGTTTGAGCATGTGAACGTTCATGCATGTAGTAGTCAAATTATTGCAGTTTTTGCCTCTACTGAGTTTTTATCACAAAGTTTGAAGATAACATGAGTTGGCTCATCCTTTGTGGTTACAAAAAAGGCCCATGCTAGGCAACCCTTGCTGCCCCTGCGAGCTGCAGACCCGTGACCGCTGCTGGCCACAGCCACGGTTGTGGCTAAGGATGCAGTGCTCCTCGTGCTTGCATCACTCTGTGCCTGTGCCGTAGGGCGATATGTAACCTCCTCGTCTTTCTCCTCCACCTCCTCAGATGAGCTAGTTGGCTGTGAGACTCTGGGTTCACACCAAGTAGGATCTTCAACCTCATCGTCATCCGATGTGTTATCCCGTTCCTTGCCCTGACAGTGACCCTTCTCCTCTTGTTGCCCTGACAGCACAGTACAGTCTCATCGGGATCACCTCCATCCCCTGTGGTTAACGTCTGGTGACGGGGGTCAGGAACCTGCTCGGACCCTACTTGGTCCTGCCCCGAATCCAAGCTAAAAAAAATGTGGGCATCGGTGCAGATGCTTTCCTCCTCTTGACTCTGTGCTGTTTTGAGTACCCTTCTGATGACCATGTTATAGAATAGGTGAACAGTTCTACAGACTCGCTCATCTGTAGTTCTCTACAGTCAGTTGGGCAGTTGGACTGTTGTGACGTGGAGGGAAGCATGGGTAATTGGGGTGCCACCTCTGTGGACTGTACTGCGTGTGATGTTGAGGTGGAGGAAGAAGAGGAGAGGGCACTTGAAGCACAGCTTGCCATCCACTGGAGCACCTGCTCTTTCTGGTCCTTATCAAAAAGGCATATCACTGTGCGGCTACCAAAGAAAGGGAGTGGAATAGGCCGTCCAGTAACAGAAGTTGTGTTTGGATGGGACCTGTTTGTGTTGGTTGACTAGTGCTTTCACTAACATTACAACCTACCCCATGTATACCTTGAACACCAAGCCTATTCCCCCTTCCACCACGACCACTCTTTTTCCCACTCTTGTTGCTCAGATACTGCAGTAGGAGCATGCTACTAACTAAATATAAATCAGTTTTTTTCCTCTGCAACAGCTCTGCACACACCTGAATTTCAGCGACACTAAATGACAAGGTAAGATATGGCCTACTGTATAATGTTACTAACAGACGAAAGAAATTGTTTAGTGTGGATGAGACCGATAAAACATACGAGATATTCTCCAAACAATTACAAACTGAGATGTCCCCTGTTCTATTAAGTTAGTAACAGAAGAAAGTATATTTTTACTGTGGATGAGGCCTGTAAATCATAAAAGATATGATAAGAACAATTTCAGTCTGAGATATTCCCTGCTGCATAACGTTAGGAACAGAAGAAAGTATTTTTTTTTTAGTGTGGATGAGGCCTGTATAGCATAGGAAATATTATCCAAACTATTTCAAACTAAGATGTCCCCTGCTGTATCACATTAGGAACTGAAGAAACTTTTTTTTACTGTGGATGTGCCCTGTATGACATAGAATATATGCTCCAAAATATTTCAAACTTAGATCTAGCATGCTGTATCACGTTACTCAGAGCAAAAAATATTTTTTTTGTTACTATACATAAGCTCTGTGTACAGCTGAATTTGACCACCACTGACGTAGTAGCTGTAGTGTATAACGTTTGTCACACGAAAAAATATTTTTTGGACTGTGTCTAGCAAGAGAAAAAATGTATTTTTCTACTCTGAAACCAGGTGAAGTTCAATGTCACTAAAATAGTATCTGGCTTTTAGCAGACTGGATCACGTTTGCGACACAAACAAAACTTTTGTGGACTCTGCTTGCCAACAAAAAATATATATTTGTTTGACTGTGTGTACAGCTGAATTTGACCGCCACTGACGTAGTAACTGGCTTATAGCACAGTGTATCACATTTGTCACATGAAAAAATATGTTTTGGACTGCGCCTAGCAAGAGAAGAAATGTATTTTTTTTACTCTGAAACCAGCTGAAGTTCAATGCCACTAAAATAGTATCTGGCTTTTAACAGACTGGATCACCTTTGCCACACTAAAACTTTTGTGGACTTTGCCTGCCAACCCAAAAAATAGATTTGTTTTTCTGTGCATACAGCTGCATTTCACCCAGCCAAAAAATGAAAAACTGGGCTAACACAGCTTGCACTATCACATTAGCAACAGAAAAAAAAAGGTTTTTGTGCTCTGCAGTCAGAGCAGAATTTCAACCCCACAAAATGAAAAGGTGGGTTGCGCTTGCTTGCTTGCTTGATCACATTAGCAAGTGCAAAAATTGATTGAAGGTACACTCATGCATGTAGGGAGTGAATATAAAATACTACTTGCGCTGGTAGCGTTAGGCTTTGGAAATAAAAATTTGGAGATTTGTAAAATAATTTTCCACAAGTACATAAACTACATTTACGTGAACCACAGGTAACTCAACTTTATTATCTCTAGCTTGTCTCCACTATTCTTAATAATAGATCTGTATCCAATAACCATTGTTTCTAGTGTTCTATAGGCTACGCCCTCCTTAGGACACATCTCATGCCCATTCCAGGCACTAACGATTTTCCCTAACAGGTAAAATCTCACTTGTATACCTAAACCTACTCATTGAACTAAATGTGCCTCAGCTAACCTCTTCTCTTCAGGTATAATAAGGTACACAACCTACTAGGTTACATTAATACTGATCCCTTTTTTTCTATAGTCCGTGGATCCCCTACCATAACCACGATCAAGTTTAGTGTCACCATTTATGAACCCACTCTTTAGTCAACTTTAACACAGGTAAATCCTATCCTTTACCGTCAAGGTTGTGAACATGCAAATCTACTAACTCCTCTTTCTTTTCATCTAATTTTAACCTAGATCAACTGCATCCACTCCCTAGGGCCGCTGAAGATCACTTGGTCCTACCCTCAAGATCCTTACGTTCCTAGTGAATTTTATATATCCTTTATTCCCCGCCTTTTCTTATTTTATTGCAATTTTAGTTTTAAATAAACTGTATGTTTTAAACCGTTTGTGTATCCTAAAAAATTCTTTTTTAAAAGAGGGGAAAAAATTCTTTTACAAATCTCCAAATTTTTATTTCCAAAGCCTAACGCTACCAGCGCAAGTAATATTTTATATTCACTCCCTATATATTGGATTTATCCAAACCGGACAACTTATGGTCGGTCTTCCTTCCTTGCAGCAGGTACAAAAAGGCTTACCTACCAGCGCCTCTACCAACTTTCTAATTTTTGAACTATTTAATACTCATGCATGTAGCTCAATACAAGCGGTGCACAACACTGTTCTATGGCATGGGCCCTCTGTTTCTGTATGAATCTCAGTTCTTGCACAAGAAAACAAAAAATGTGCGGCACCATCGATTGCACAGGTACACAGGCCAGGAATTATCTACACTATCTGACTTCCACACAAGCTCCCATCTATCTAGCTAATATCTCTCATTACACAGGAGAACAGAGCTTGTCTATTTCCTTCAGTGACATGCATAAAATGGCGCTGATGGAACATGGCCGGTTTTTATATAGGGAGGACATATGATTTCAGCAGCCAATTGCACAAGCCTTTTGTCTGGACAGTGTGGATGCATCCTGCGCTCTGATTGGCTGGCCGCGCTTTCCTGACTTTAAGTTACCGCCTACCGGGAAAAAAAAAAAAAGAAAAGTGTGCCGCTGATCTGACCTGTTCTGAGCTCTCCACAGCCCCCACACTCAGCTACCATATCTCCCCGCTCAACATACACTTGCACTATGCTACCAAAACTGTGGCTGCCCCGTATTCGCGTTCCCGCGCTTATTCGTCGAACTATTTGGGGTTTTAAGAAATTTTGCATGCCTTTCCATTTACGAATCCGAATGTGCCATATTCGTGACAAATTTGAAACATTAGAACATTCGTCGAGCAAATTCACTCATCACTACTCATCACTAATCGCTTGTAAATGGCAAGTAGGACAGATAAGTAGGTGGTAAATGAATATATAAAAGGACCCAAAGGGTGTCCTAATTGAGCAATTTTCACCCACAAAAAAATGCAAAAGTGCCAAGTGCAAAAGATTTATAAACATTAAGTCCTATTAGTCCATGTATGCCTAATATCTGGATAGCATTGACAACAATTCCTAAACGGTCAGAGATCACAATGAATGATCTGTTCAGGGTATATTACCTAGTACACCAGCCACAAGGGAGAAGACGAAGCTGTGTCCTCGCCATAGCCGATGCCGTTTCGCCTACGCTTCTTCCGGGGGATTGCAAAAATGAAAAAGACCTGAAAAATACACCAAAAGTATAAAAAAAAGCCACACTGACCCACATTTATCAAAAATGGCATAATATGCAACAAATCTTTAATGTACTCACTTCAATTTTGCCCACTCCATATTTATGAACTGCTGCACCTTAATGATAATATTGATTCAAATTACATCAGCCCAATTTTTTAAGCATGGCAGTACACTTTCCAGTGTTAGATAAGAGTGGGAGACGAATGTATCAAATGTTGCACATTAATGTGGAATTTTGCTCAACTTGAAACTTTTTATGCATGTTAAAAATGGTTGTAACATAAATATCATAAATTGAACAAAATTTTGGCATATACAAAATTAGACATATTCAAAACTATTTTTGTATACTTTGTTTTTTTTTTTACAACAAGAAAACTGAGTTATACTACCCTAAAGTGGGCAGTTTATCATTAGTGCTTTTGTAATTTTGCTCTCCTTATTTACATTTTACCGTTGGACTCAAAATGCTGCTTTCAGTCATTTCAACTAAAGCAATAATTACATTTTGACCCTAATTTTGACTGCCAATGAAAATAGCAGTCCAGATATCAAATTATATACTGCTGAGGATGAGTTAATATCAAAAGGAATATGCCAAACTAAATTAATACATTTATATAAATTGTTTAAAGACTGTGACTGGCAAAGGACTCACTAATGTTTGAATGTGAATCCTGTAATGGTAGTATTTAATATAGTGCCAATGTCTAAGGATGTAACAATTGGAAAGCTAGCCCCTGGTGCTGAATGTGAGGGTTTCAAAATATTGGTGTCTATATGATTGGGTGACAGTCAGTTTAAAGCAGATATATCACAATTTTATTTTAGAAATTAAATATGGGGTTTATAGTGACATGAGATCAGTCTCTGCATATATCCATGTCACAGACAAGGGATTTCACTCAATTGCTCCTAGGATCCCTCCTGTCTTCTCACCTCTCTAAATGCTGTTTTTATTGATGACTCTCCTTTTTGAGTTCTCTCTCCAATCTCTACAGACTATTCTTTCAAAGGTCTCACTACAATCTCTACAGACTCTCCTCTCAGAGGTGTTTCTACAATCTCTATAGACTCTCCTCTCAGAGGCCCCCCTAAACTCTCTATAGACAAACCTTTCAATGGTCTCTCTATAATCACTATAGACTCTCCTCTCTGAGGTCTCTCTACAATCTCTATAGACTCTCCTTTCAGAAGTTTTTCTACAATCTCAATAGACTCTCCTCTCAGAGGCCCCCCTACAATTTCTATGGACCAGACCTGGGCAAAGTGCAGTCCACGGGCAACATCCGGCCCTCTGGGTGTTCCACACAGCCGAGGACTGAAACAGTCAAATGGCTGAAACAGAGGCCAATGGGCTGCACCGTGCCCTCCCCTACCTGCCGCCCATCTGCCGCTCGCTGTCACCACTCTCTGTATCCACTGAATTAGGACAGCGGCGAATACATCGGTGGAGGACAGTGCCGCTGGCTCCATCTTCCACCAGTCAGCATGTGAGCCAGCAGTTTCGATGACTTCATTTCATTTCATCAGCTGTGCACTGCGGAGAGTCAGTGCATCGGAGAGAGCAGAGGTAGAGTGTCGGGGGAACGGGAGCAAGGTGAGTATGTATTGTTTTTTTTTCATGTGTATGGGATATTTATATGTATAGAGGTGGCTGTGTTGTGCTCATACTGTGTATAAGTGGGCTTATGCTGTATATAAGAGGCTGTGTGGGGCTCATGCTGTATATAAGAGGCTATGTAAGGTTCATGCTGTATATTGGGGCAATATGTGGGGCTCATGCTGTATATCGGGGGTTTCGTAGGGCACATGCTGTATATCAGAAGCTATATGAGGCACATGCTGTATATCAGAGGCTATGTGGGGCACATGCTGTATATCAGAGGTTAAATAGGGCACATGCTGTACATCAGAGGCAACATGAGGCAAATGGTGTATACAGGAGGCTACGTGGGACACATGCTATGTCTGGCCATGGTTTGGGGTGGACTTGGGACATAAGTCCATGAATGTCATGAGGTGTATGAATGACAGTTGGAAAGTTAAGAATAATGGAGGATGCCTTGTGAACTATTATGTTAGCAGTAATAGCTCTGACTCATGAAGGAGCACCTCTTGCTACTGGGTACAGAGGTGTGGAATAGTATGCAATAGGGCATTGATGGGTACCATAGGTTTGGGTCAAAACTGCTGATGCAAAGTCTTGGGACTAAGCACAATAAAGGTTAAAAGGAATGTCATAATTGGGGATACCCAGTGCTGATGCAGACTTGATGGCATGTTTAAGGGCGTAAAAGCTATCAAGAGCGTCTTTGGACAAATAAAACAGTAACCTAACTAATTGAATCGTATAGAGACTACGTATGTGAAGCAGCATTGGGGATCCATTCTCTACAATATTAGACTAGGCCCAGAAAGGTATGGAGCTTACTGACAGAAGTGGGGGCAGAAAAGGATTGTATGGCCTGAATGCGATCAGGAATTAAGTGCCTGGTAGGTCCATGCAGGCAGTGACCAAAAAAACAACCTTTAGTTTACAAAATTGAAGTTTATCCTTGAAGGCTTTAGACTCAATTTGAGCTAGAAACTGGAGAATACTTATGGAAAAAGTCCTACAGCTATCAGCCTCTGGTGCAGAAATCAAAAAGTCATCCACACATTATGACAGCACAACTGTGGACTGTGTGGGGATCCAGTTCTGAAAGACTGACTGCAGTGCTGTTCTGTATTGTATCAGTAAATTATGTGCACCTTGTGGCAGGGGCGTACATAGGAATCATGGGGCCCCATAGCAGAAGTTCTAATTGGGCACCCCCCCCCCCACACACACACACACAAAAAATAAATATTTGTCTGTGTCACAGAAGAGCAGATCTCACAACTTTCCAGCCTTTACATAGTAATTTTCCTCCTGCTGAAGTCCTATATTCCTCATTCATTGACCCCATAATGTGTGATTCCAACAAAAAAGTGCACCCCAAACACAGTAAGATACCCCCATGGTGAATTCCTCCACATTAGCCTTCACATGCACAGTATAATGACCTATTGTACCCAACTTCAACTCCCAAGGCAAAGTATGGTGACTCCAACACAGTATGATCCCCCAACTGAGACCCCCAAAGCTCTCCATACACTATAATGTGCCTACATACAGTATAATGGCCTGCATGAGCCCCCCAAACAGTATAATGGACCCCACACAACCCTTCACACTGTATAATTGCTTTCATACAGTATAATGGCCCCCCACATAGCCCTCAAAATATTATAATGGCTCCACAGCCATCCATGGAATATAATACACCACCGATAATCCTCCATATAGTATAATGCGCCCCCCATAATCCTCCATATAGTATAATGCTCCCCCCATAATCCTCCATATAGTATAATGCGCCCCCCATAATCCTCCATATAGTATAATGCGCCCCCCATAATCCTCCATATAGTATAATGAACTTCCCATGGTCCGCCATAGAATATAATGCACTCCCCATAGTCCTCCATACAGTATATTACACACCCCATAGGGTAAAATGCAGCCCCCATATAGTATAATGCACCCCACAGTCCTGCAGTATTATGGGCACCACATACTCACTGATTTTAAAATACCATATATTTTAAATAAGCCGACCTGAATATAAGCCGAGGCCCCTAGTTTTACCACAAAAAACTGGGAGAACGTATAGACTTGAGTATAAGCCTAGGGTGAGAAATGCAGCAGCTATTGGTAAATTTCCTCATCCTGGTATGTGTGGCACCCCCTCATCCCCCAATCCTGGTATGTGTGGCCTCCCCAACCCTGGTATGTGTGGCCTCCCCAATCCCCCAATCCTGGTATGTGTGGCCTTCCCAGTCTCCCAATCCTGGTACGTGTGGCCTCCCCAATCCCGGTACGTGTGGCCTCCCCAATCTCGGTACGTGTGGCCTCCCCAATCCCGGTACGTGTGGCCTCCCCAATCCTGGTATGTGTGGCCTTCCCAGTCCCCCAATCCTGGTATGTGTGGCCTTCCCAGTCCCCCAATCCTGGTATGTGTGGCCTTCCCAGTCCCCCAATCCTGGTATGTGTGGCCTTCCCAGTCCCCCAATCCTGGTATGTGTGGCCTTCCCAGTCCCCCAATCCTGGTATGTGTGGCCTCCCCAATCCCCCCCCCAATCCTGGTATGTGTGGCCTCTCCAATCCCCCCACAATCCTAGTATGTGAGGCCTCCCCAATCCCCCCCCCAATCATCCCCCCCAATCCTGGTACCTGTGGCCTCTCCACATCCCCCCCATATCCTGGTATGTGTGGCCTCCCCAATCCCCCCCCAAATCCTAGTATGTGTGGCCTCCCCAACCCCCCCCCAATCCTGGTATGTGTGGCCTCCCCACATCCCCCCATATCCTGGCATGTGTGGCCTTCCCAGTCCCCCAATCCTGGTATGTGTGGCCTTCCCAGTCCCCCAATCCTGGTATGTGTGGCCTTCCCAGTCCCCCAATCCTGGTATGTGTGGCCTCCCCAATCCCCCCCCCAATCCTGGTATGTGTGGCCTCCCCAATCCCCCCACAATCCTAGTATGTGAGGCCTCCCCAATCCCCCCCCAATCCTCCCCCCCCAATCCTGGTACCTGTGGCCTCTCCACATCCCCCCCATATCCTGGTATGTGTGGCCTCCCCAATCCCCCCCCCAAATCCTAGTATGTGTGGCCTCCCCAATCCCCCCCCCCAATCCTGGTATGTGTGGCCTCCCCACATCCCCCCATATCCTGGCATGTGTGGCCTTCCCAGTCCCCCAATCCTGGTATGTGTGGCCTTCCCAGTCCCCCAATCCTGGTATGTGTGGCCTTCCCAGTCCCCCAATCCTGGTATGTGTGGCCTTCCCAGTCCCCCAATCCTGGTATGTGTGGCCTTCCCAGTCCCCCAATCCTGGTATGTGTGGCCTCCCCAATCCCCCCCCAATCCTGGTATGTGTGGCCTCCCCACATCCCCCCCCATATCCTGGTATGTGTGGCCTCCCCACATCCCCCCCATAACCTGGTATGTGTGGCCTCCCCAATCCCCCCCAATCCTGGTATGTGTAGCCCCCCACATCCTCCCCAAATCCTGGTATTTGTGGCCTCCTCATTCCCCAATCCTACTATGTATGGCCCCAATCACTGCACACATAAAACAATAAACACTTATACTCACCTTCCTTCCTCACCTCTGCTCCAGCGCTGAGTCCTGTCTGCAGCAGCTCATGTCGGCATCTGAGCTGCACGCGCTCTCAGAAGCCGAGATGAGCTGCTGCTGCTGGCACATTCACGCTTCTCCACGCAGGGACTGTGGGCATGGAGAAGCGTGAATATGCTTTCTCTTTAGCTGCGGGCACTGACAGCAGGAGCCGGGGCTCAGCGCTCCTCCTTGGCCGCTACTTAAGAGAATGAATATTCCGTCTTCTCCACGCCCATGGGAGTAGCCTCAGAGGGAATATTCATGTCCCTTTAGCAGCGGGCACAAGAGGTAGCTGCAGCAGCGGCTACCACGTGTGCTCGCTCCTCCACCGCCGCAACCCGCTCCTCCGCCGCCGCCGCTACCACCTCACTCCCCCCAATACTCACCTATCCTCCTGGTTCCCACACTGTTTGGGGCCCTCCCGGCTCACGGGCCCCCTTCCGGTCACGGGCCCCATAGCAGTGGCGTGGTCTGCCACCATTGGCGGTACGCCACTGCCTTGTGGTAACACTGTCCAAGCATATTGTTTTCCCTAAAAGGTAAAAGCAAAAAGGTATTGACAATCTGGATGCAATGGTATAGAGAAAAAAGCGTTTGCAATTTCAATGACAGTGTACACTCTAGTGTCAGCTGGGATTTCCGCCAAAAAGATGTGGGGGTTCAGTATGATGGGAGTGTGACTCTGCAGCTTTGTTGACTTCTCTCAAATCATGGACCATCCTATAAGTGATAGGCTGGCCTGGGGCGGTCCTTTTCTTAACTGGTTAAAGGAATGTATTACAGGGAGATGTCACAGGGACCAAAGCTCCAGTTTGAAGTAAATGGGTGATATGGACCCTCATGGCATCCTCCGGTGCTGGGGAGAGAGAATACTGAGGAAGGCATGGTGATCTGACTCTGTCCTTCAGTTCCACTCTAGCGGTGACCACTGGAAGCCTGCCAGTATCTGCTTTTCCCTTATCCCATAGACTATCTGATACTTCTTTCAGTTCCTTTTCATTGCATTCATTGTACTGTATGGAATTTCTGTCAGGGAAAGCAATCATGGCTTGTACCACATAACTTTGTTCTGGATCTTCGAACATTTCTATCCCTAAAGACCCTTCGGATCTGAAATGAAGGGAGGTGTGGCTGACTAAAACCTGGTTAGATGCTTGTGCTGGGGTGAGATGTACAATGTCATTGGTTTAGTCAGATAATAGGAATTATTCCTACCGTTAATTACGTTTCCAGGAGTCCATCATAACGGCACAACAGGAGTTAAGTCCTCTGTTCCTCTAGGGACAGGAAACACAAGAGAGGTTAAAGCCCCCCGCCCACCCTCATCACACCCTCAGTGTTTGTACTAATCACCAACCAGGATGGATGCAACTCTATTTTATTATATACATATACCAATGTTACATTCACATTAGTGTCAAGAACAGGGGAGGGAAATATGGTGCCGTTACGATGGACTACGGGAAGCGTAATTAACGGTAGGAATAATTCCTATTTTACCAGTACGTCCATCATAACGGCATGACAGGAGACGTACCAAATCAAAATTGGAACGTTTAGGGTGGGACTACTGCCTGAAGAACCTTACGGCCATAGGCTAATTGTTGACTGAACGATACATCTAACTTATAATGTTTACTGAATGTTGATATACTAGATCAGGTTGCTGCCTGGCAGATTTGGCCTACTGAAGCTCCCGCTTTCTCCGCCCAAGAAGCAGAGATTGCTCGAGTGGAATGAGCTTTAAGAGAAATTGGTGGATCCTTCCCCTCTGATTCATATGCGAGGGCGATAGTCCTTGTCAACCAACTTGCTAGAGTCGGCTTAGAAGCTTTCTTGCCTTTATTCACACCCGAGAATTGCAGAAAAAGGTTTGAGTCTCTCCTCCAGGGGGCTGTGACTTCTATATACCGAATAACTGCCCTCCTGATGTCCAAGGTATGGAAGGATTTTTCCTTTTCATTTTTGGGAGACTGGCAGAAAGATGGCAGTATTATTTCTTGATTCAGGTTCGTACTGGACACCACCTTAGTGTGAAAGGAGGGATACAGTTTAAGAACCAATCTGTCCTCCAGAATCTTAAGGTATGGGTCCAGAACTGAGAGAGCCTGGATCTCCCCTACCCGCTTTGCTGTAATAACTGCCACAAGAAAGGCTGATTTCATAGAGAGCAGGTCTACTGATATTTCTTCCAGGGGTTCAAAGGGAGACTTACATAAAGCTCTCAACACCAGGTTCAGATCCCACGGCGGTACTAGACTCCTTATCGTGGGTCTTAAACGAGAAGTTGATTTTAAGAACCTTGATATCCATGGGTGGTCTATTAAGGAGTAGTCCAAGAAAGCACTTAAGGCCGAGATATGAACTTTTAACGTATTTGGCCTCAGACCCTTATAAAACCCCTCTTGGAGGAAATCCAGTATCTTTGGAATATTGGGGCGAGACGAATTTCCCACAGACTGACCTGCAAAGTTACAGAACTGTTTCCAGACTCTAGAATAGATGGCTGACGTTACTGGTTTCCTACAGGCTTGTAGAGTTGTAATTACTCGATGAGAAAGGCCCTTAGAGCCTTGGATCCGCCTCTCAGGTTCCATGCTGTCAGCTGGAGGAATTGGATGTTCGGATGTAACAAGGGATCCTGCAACAGAAGATCTTTCCTGGCTGGGAGTCTGAATGGGAGATCCACTGACATCCGGTGTAGCAGAGGGAACCAGCTCCTTTTGGGCCAGTAAGGCGCTATCAGAATAAGAGCTCCCCTCTCCTGTTGGATTTTCCTTAGTACTCTTGTGATGAGAGGGACTGGAGGAAAAGCGTACACCAGTTTTGTTCCTCATGATTGAGAAAGGGCATCTATTCCTTCTGGGCTGTCGGCTGGGTCCAATGAGAAAAAGCGCTGCAGCTTCCTGTTTTTTCCTGTCGCGAACAGGTCTATGGATGGGGTGCCCCATTGTTGAATGATTTGATGAAACACATCTGGATTCAGCTCCCAATCTGAGGGACCAACTCTTGCTCTGCTGAGAAAATCTGCTACCACATTTTCGGACCCCCTTAGATGAATATCCGATATTGAAAGAACATTTATCTCCGCCCAGTGGAAAATTCTTGCTGCCAAGGATTGTAACCATTTTCCTCTTGGACCTCCTTGTCGACGAAGAAAAGAGATGGTGGTGCTGTTGTCTGAGAAAACTTTTACGTGATTTCCTCTGAGCAAATGTTGACATCTTTGAAAAGTTTCCCAGACCGCCTTTAGCTCTCTGAAATTTGACGACCTGTGTTGTATCTCTTTGGGCCACATCCCTTGTAGATATCTGTTTCCTATGCTTGCTCCCCAGCCTTTTTGGCTGGCATCCGTATGGATTTGGATTGAAGGAAGAAGGATCCAGTCTACTGAATTTCCTAAGTTTGAAGGGTTTGTCCACCAGGAAAGGGAGTTTTTTAGCTCCCTTGACAGTCTCATTTTTTTGTCTAATCCCGACGGTCGTCTGTTCCAAACTGACAGGATCGATTTCTGTAATGGCCTTGAACGGGCCTGTGCCCATTTCACGCTCGGAATGCATGAGGTCATCAATCGTAAGATCCGCATGGCGTATCTGATTGAGGTTGTCTTTCGCTTCTCGAAGTTGTAAATTTCCAGTTTTATTTTTTCTCGTTTCTCCTGAGGCAAGGAGGACTTCTGAAGACTGGAATCTAAAAGTACCCCTAGAAATACTTTTGTAGTACTTGGTTGGAGGCTTGATTTTTCCCAGTTGATGTTCCACCCCAAATATTCCAGGGTTTTGATCGTATGATCTTGTTGACTGAAGAAGAGACTCTGACTCTGCCACCAACAATATATTGTCCAGGTAAGGGATGATTACAATCCCCTGTGTTCTTAAGAAGGCGGCTATTTCTGTCATAACCTTTGTGAATATTTGGGGGGCCGAGGATAGACCGAAGGGTAGGCAAGTGAATTGAAAGTGGTGTACTGTGTCCTCTTGCTCTAGAGCGAACCTTAGGTATTGCTGGTGACTTGGGTGAATTGGAACATGGTAATATGCATCCTTGAGGTCTAGGGTGCACATTACCGATCCCTTCTCTATCAATGGAATGCTGGTTTTTATAGTTTCCATTTTGAACCTTTTGTATTCCACCCACTGGTTTAGGGGCTTGAGGTTTATAACCGTACAGCGTTTGCCTGAGGGTTTTAACACCGAGAAGAGGGAGGAATAATGGCCTAAACCCTGCTCTGAAGGGGGGACCTGTTTTACCACGTGTAGGGATTGAAGGACTAATATATCCTGCCATAGACTTTTGAGATCTACGGGCGAGCGAGGACAAGTGATTTGGAAACGTCGAGGGGGAGTATGGGAGAAGTCTATTTTGTAACCTTCCCCTAAGGAATGTAGGATCCATTGATTTTTTGTAACGGACGCCCACTTGTCCTGAAAGAAACGAAGCCTGCCCCCTACTCCAATGGCGTCATGGTCAAGCTGGGGCTCCAGAGGAGACCTGATCTGCTCTGTCCTTTCCTCCCTTCCTGTAAGACCATCTCCCTGTCTTACCCTTACCCCTGTAATCACATTTAGGGGACCGACAGGTTCCACGAAAGGGCCGGTATCTCTTAACCCTATCCTCGGGAAACCCTTTTTTCTTGTCGGACGCTCTTTCTAGGATCTCGTCCAACACTCGACCAAAGACCCGGGTACCCGAAAAACGAATTGAGCACCGCTTATTTTTTGAGTGGCTATCACCCGACCACGTTTTTAGCCATATTGCCCGTCTAGCAGTATTAGATAGTACACTACATCTAGCTGCGAATCTGACCGATTCGGCTGAGGCATCAGCCATGAATTGTGTCGCCAGTTTTAACATAGGAAGAGAGTCTGATAGCATTTCTACAGGGGAGTCGGACCTAATTTGATCTGACAGATCGTCCAACCAGAGGCACATGGATCTTGCCACTGAAGTGGCAGCGATATTGGATTTAATTATGGCTGCTGAGGCTTCCCAACTCCTCTTGAGCATGCTCTCCGCCTTCCTATCCATTGCGTCTTTGAGGCAAGACGAATCTTCAAAGGGAATGAACGTTTTCTTAGCCACTTTCGCTATTGGGACATCTACCTTAGGGATTTCCTCCCAGAGTTTGATGTCCTCCGGATTGAAAGGAAGACGGGATTTAAAGTCTCTTGGCACAATGAGTCTTTTTTCCACTTCTTCCCATTCCTCCATAATCATTGCTTTTAGATGCTCATTTACTGGGAACACTCTATTTCTCTGAGTCCTTAGACCTGCGAACATTTCATCTTGTCTGGAGTGGGAGACCTGATTGTCTTCCAAGTACATAGTATGAACGGATTTCAATAGCTCATCCGTATGTTCTGCAGAGAAGACATATTTTTTCCTCTTTTGTGAGGGTAACTGGGAAAAGCGATCCTCATCCTCTTCCAGACTGTGTTCTGATGCTGAGTCTAAATATTCCCCTTCCTCAGTCAACTCTTCCATCTCCCACCTGGATCTTTTCAGGCGAGGAGAGGGTTGAACTCTTTGGGGTGACGGCTGCGTATGGGAAGGTATAAGACTCGAGACTGTGTTCTGGACCTCCTCACGGCACATAGATCTCATGTCCGTCAAAAGGGAAGCTTTTTCTTCCTTTAAAAATTCAGCTATACATTCTTTACACAGCCTCGTTTTATATGAGTCCTGAAGCTTAGTGTTACAGGATACATATCTTTTGGATTTTTTGGAGGACGATCCGGACCTCTGGGGTCCCCTATCCTAATTCAGAAAAAAGGGACACAGGAGATTGCTAATAAAAGACCCGTCCTGGATTACAGGGTTCAATTATCCAGGCAAGGGCCTGAGACTATACTCACACTGCCCAGGGACTCTGAAGGGGCTTCTTACCGTGTAGGATTGGATTCCATGGTGTCAGAGTGTGCGTGCCTGAGGTGTACCCTTTTATAGGGTCTTAACTGATCCAGGTGAGTAGGCCACGCCCCCAGCGCCAACCGCTGCTTGTTGCCATTTTTTTCATTTTTTTCAACATGCCCTGGACGTAATGGTAAAAGTATTTTACGGTTTCACCTCCATCCCCACCACATCAAAATAGTTGTCAGAAATGTCAAGTGGATCAACATTTGATGCATGCACCACAGATTTGGCTGCTCCAGTATCAATGAAAAAAATGTAGTGGTCTACCATTCTCCAGGGCAAAAGTTAACATAGGCCTTGGTCCTGGGTTGTAAGGGACCACTAGGGGGTGCATGCTTACTGGTTTGCCAACTTCCTATAGCTGCTGCTGATCAGCAGGCACAGGCGGGGGGGGGGGAGTACATGTGTGTCTGCTGGCTGCTTTGATTGTGAGGGTAACCTACAATTTTTTTTGACGTGCCCAGGTTTCCCATAATTGGAGCAGATTATTGGCTTACACTTATAGTTCCCATCCGAGGCTGCCTGGAAATAAATTAATTCCTATCCTCTGTCCACCTCCCCTTCTGCCTCTGGCATTTGCTTGGGTGGATTCAACTCCCTTTGGAACTTTAACTAGGTCCCTGAACACACCCCCTTCTATTCAGTTTGGGACGCTATAAGGTTTAACCTAATCCTATCCTTGAGTCCATCAACAAATGCTGAAGTCAGCATCTTCGTCTCTAGGGCTGTGAAGTGAAAATCCCATGTCAGACCAAACCATCTGCAGTCTAGCAAAATATTTTTCAACTGTTTCGTCCTTCTCTTGTGTGACGTCAGTTCCATCTTTTTTCTTATTTTGCCCACTTCTTTATTTGTTCGCAAAAATCTTTTCCACTATCTCTGGTCAGATTATACCTGATGTAGTCTAGTGGCAGGAGTTGATAGTTATATAACTTAAAATGATGTGCCCCATCACATCTCCTGCCTTAGCTTTAGTCAAAGCTCCCTTCAGGTACAGTCATAGGTCACTTGTATCTGCTGTAGGGATCTGGCAAATGCTGTGAGGCTCTTTTCAGAGTCTGGGAGCTGAAAATGGCATAGCCAGTTGGTCCCCTTTTATTCAGTCTCCCTAACCTGCCTTGTGACACCTCTACCCCGGTTTGGTTATCTCATAAGAGGTCTCACCCTTCACGTCTCCATCATCTGCCAGCTGTCTGATCAAGGGTAGTCATTTTTGTAGCAGCAGGGAAGGAAACATCTAGTCCGCGTTGTGGGAAATCTGTTTTTAGAACATGGGTCTTAGTGTACAGTGGGCAGTACATCCAGTATTTGTCAGACTCGGGTATACACCTTTCGCCGTCTTATATTAGGGAGCACCACAGGCAGAGCAAGTGTCTCTGCAGTCTTGGTACTGGTGTCCACAGTTCGAACATGTCCATACTTGCAGGTTCATTTAAGGGAGGAGGCATCTGAGGAGTAGTGCTAGCAACAAGACTACTAAGAGTAGTAGTCAGCTGTATTGTTTGTGGGTCATACACATGATAACAATACTTATTGCCCATCCAATCTTCTTTGTGGTAAAATTAGGTACCTCGGCTTATATTCGGGTCGCCTTATACTCGAGTATATATGGTAAATTGTTGTTGCTGTTGTTTGCTTCTGTGTTGGTTTTAATTGCACTAGTATGTTTTGGTTTATGGTTGGTCTGTAGAGTAAAAAATAGCTGAAGGGTTCCCACCCCAAAAAATCCTATATTGGTTGCGGACAAAGGGTAGAAGCTCCTCCTGCTGGGAAGGGAGGAGGGAGCCTTAGCCCTGCAGCTGTTTGCCTTGCTTTGAAATTCCAGAATAAGAGTACTCTGCTTGTTTTCAGTAGAGGAAATTGTGAATTCCCTGATGAGGAAAATAGAAACAGTGTTTTGAACTTTTGACTATCAGGCTCCATACCTCACCATCCACTGCTGCTTTCAATGTGAGACTACCACCATTTTATAGACAATCATCTTGGCTACCTCATACATAAATATGACTTGCAACTATTTTGCATATGATTAGTTATGCAGATTCTTGTCATGTCACTGTGTTGTTACTGTTTTGATCATGGTGGCGGAAAAATCTTTTTCTTCCTGTATACTACAAATTACAACCTGTTCTCACATTCCCTAATAGCTCAGTGTGTTATTAGGTTGATTCCCAAGTGAAAGGTCACTAGTTCGAATCGAGGAGCAGCCATAAAGATTTCCCAAGAAAACAGAAAAAGCATCATCCAACTCATTGATAGCAGTGTCTCGGCCAAGAAAATTGCCAATCTGCATCATGTAACTGCCATGACAGTTGGTAGAATATGAAATGAAGTCTGTCCATCCATTCAAAAGCCAAGAGGTGGAAGTCCAGGCAAAATGTCATCAAGTTGGCTCATCACAAGGTCTATCAGTTCTGGGGCGACAAACATGGCATTGCAGGTGGCTCATTTGTATTATAATAATGAAATCACAGACATCCATGCAAACACAGTGCGATGGATGTTACACAAGTCTGGAATGGTGGCTCGCAAAAAGGTGAAGAAGCCTCGACTTCAATATCGTCATAAGAAGCGTTGGCTCGAGTTTGCAAAAAAAGTATGAAAAGTGGACTGTAGAAGATTGTAAACAGGTGATTTGGAGAAATGAGACAAAAGTCAATTGACTAGGCTCTGAAGGGTGCAAATGGGTCTGGATGAAACAAGGGAAAAAGAAGCTAACAGATCGAGAAATTGAAGGAACTGTCAAGTTCAGTGGAGGAAGCCTGATGATATGGGGTTGTTTCACAGACAAAGGCATTGGATACTTGACCAGGATCAATGGTGGTCTAAAACTCTCAGTGCTGAGCTATATGTGAGAATCCTACAAGAAGAGTTACTCCATACACTTGAGTACTATGGGTATGAAAAGTACAACATAATGTTCCAGCAGGACAACGACCCAAAGCATACAAAGAGAATGGCGAAGAAATGGTTCAATGACAATGAAATAGGGGTGCTGGATTGGTTCCCAGACCTCAACCCAATTGAACACTTGTGGGTAGAGTTAAAGATAAAACTGTATACATACCCAAGTGAGTCGACAAGCATGCACCAACTTTGGGAAAATGTGGAAGAGACCAGGGATCACATTTTGATCAAGACATACTAGAATCTGATCGAGAGCATGCCCAGAAGGATTCAGGCATTGTTGAAAGCCAAACATGGATTTCCGAAATACTAACAAAATAATAAAATTAAAATTTAGGAGCAAACGAGTAAGAATACAGTGACATGACATAGTTGCAGGTCAAATTTATGCATGAGATCATCAGTGTAAATAAAGAACAAAACAAGATGGGAATCAACCTGCAGAAGGAAGAAGATTGGGATGAAAATAAAATTGTTGGAACTGAATATCAGATAGTTGAGAGCAGAGAAGGAAAGGGTAACATAGTAACATAGTGTTATGCACACGCCCGGGCTGAGCGGCGTGTGCGTGTGATTGTAGTGATTCCACTGGACCATGAACCGGAGAGTGCCTGGAGGGGCGTGACTAAGTATCTGGCCGATCCGACCAAGATGGCACGACGGCATACGACGCCAGTGCACCAGGGAGAAACCGGGCAGAGGGACCAGGTGCTACTCCAGGTTAAACTCCGGACACGGGGGTTGACCCACACAGGGATTACTGGATCAGGCTGGTTAGGCTGGCGCACAGACTGGAGGGTATAGGCAGGCACGACTGGTATGCAGGCAGGCGGGTAAAGGCAAGCGCAGCTAGAGTGCAGACAGGGAGGCACTAGCAGGTAGGAACACAGGCGGGATAGGACCCAGTACACACTGGGACTCAGGAACAGGCAGGTTAGGCTGGCACAGACTGGTGGATATAAGCAAACACGGCAGGTATGCAGATGGGTGGATACAGGCGAGTATGCAGGCAGGGAGGTACTGGCCGAAAGGACGGGCTGGAGCACAGAAAGGTTAAGACCCAGTACAGACTGGGTCACAGAACCGCAGATGCGGTAGACAACCACAGCAGAGAGGGAACGCCCGAAGCGGTGGGCAAGAACAGAGCAGGACGGGGCTGCAGGAGCAGCGAGCACAAGCAGGGCAGGACAGGACTGCCAGAGCAGCGGGCAGAAGCAGGGCAGGACAGGACTGCCGGAGCAGCGGGCAGAAGCAGGGCAGGACAGGACTGCCGGAGCAGCGGGCAGAAGCAGGGCAGGACAGGACTGCCGGAGCAGCGGGCAGAAGCAGGGCAGGACAGGACTGCCGGAGCAGTGGGCAGAAGCAGGGCAGGCTAGAACCGCCGGAGCGGTAAGCAAAGGAGTCAGAGCAGACTAGAACCGCCGGAGCGGTGAGCAAAGGAGTCAGAGCAGGCTAGAACCACCGGAGCGGTGAGCAAAGGAGTCAGAGGAGGCTAGGCTGAGTAGGGGGGACAGGGCTCTGTTCACACGGAACAGACAGGAAGGGAAAGGCAGAGCCAGACACCCACAGGGTACTAGCAGAGAAGTAGCGAGTGGACCACAAACTCACAAACGGGAGTACAGAGACAACAAGCAGGAGTTAGGTACAAGTTCAGACTCTGCAGAAAAAGGAAGGGAACGGACATAGAGGCAAAACAGGTAAAGGATAGGAGAGAGTTCAGACTGGAACTGAGTGTACGGAGGAGACCGACACTGCAGCGGAATACAGGAGCGGGTCTGGGAATACGGCCCCCAGAGAGGCAGGACGAACAGGCAAGGTGCGTGTTCAGACAGGACAGACAAGATACAGGAGCAGGTCTAGGTAATCGGCCCCTAGAAGGCAGGAGGAACAGGCTAGGAGCGTGTTCAGACAGGTCAGACAAGATACAGGAACGGGTCTAGGTAATCGGCCCCTAGAAGGCAGGAGGAACAGGCTAGGAGCGTGTTCAGACAGGCCTGGAAATACAGCCTCCAGGATAGGCAGACAAGAGAACACAGAACGGGACCTGGCACCTTCAGAGTGCAAACACACACTGAATGAAACACTATGCTCAGGCAGGAATAGATGGGAGCAGCTGAGCTATATACCAGGTGACAGACAGCAATAGGCTGAGGACGCACAAGGGGTGTGACCCACAGCAGGTACAAAAAGCAGGAAGTGATCGGGCACCGCCCTTAAGCAGCAGAAACAGACACAAACAGACAGCATGGAGGGAAGCCAGAGAGACATTCTGGACAGGAGATCAAGTGCGCGCTCTTGCACAGTGGGAGATGGACCACTATGCAAGGACGCCGCCAGGTATGTTACAGTACCCCCCCCCTTACGCCCCCTCTTCTTCTGGCCTGCCAGAATCTTCCGCAGGGAATTCGAGGGCCAATTCTTCACTTCAAAGAGATCACTTCCCCTGTCCACCGGAAAAACTGGTCTCCTCTGGGTAGCTAGGATGCTACCTCCCATCCAGCCACCCTTAGCAACAGACGAAACGGGTGGAGTACCAGGAACAGCACACAAGGAAGTCTCTCTCCACATATTTTCAGGTGGCACCCCAGAGGGTACAGGAGACAACTGGAAGTCCTCCACCGGGTTGGAGGGGGACAGAGACTTGGGGGTAATCTCTGCTTCGAGGTACATCTTGTCAAGCTCACAGGAAGAAATAGATGGGTTATCAGGTACATAATGAGGAAAAGTCACTGTCTCTTTGTTTTCTGGTGGTACCCCGGAGGATTCAGGAAACAACTGGAGGTCCTCCGCCGGGTCAGAAGAGTGCAGAGGCTCAGAGAAAACATCTGCTTCAGAGTACACTAGGTCGGACTCACTGGACGAAGCAGGCGAGGTATCGGGTACCGAGTATAGGAAAGTCTCTGTCCATTCTCCACCAGGTGGCACCCCGAAGGGTTCTGGAGACAACTGGCGGTCCTCCGCCTGGTCAGAGGGGTGTAGAGACTCACGGGTAACCTCTGCTTCAGAGTACACTAGGTCGGACTCACTGGACGAAGCAAGCGAGGTATCAGATCCAGGATATAGGAAAGTCTCTGTCCATTTACCACCAGGTGGCACCCCGAAGGGTTCTGGAGACAACTGGAGGTCCTCCGCCTGGTCAGAGGAGTGTAGAGACTCGGGAGTAACCACTGCTTCAGAGTACACTAGGTTGGACTCACTGGACGAAGCGAGCGAGGTATCAGGTACAGAGTATAGGAGAGTCTCTGTCCTTTCGCTACCAGGTAGCACCCCGAAGGGTTCAGGAGACAACTGGAGGTCCTCCGCCTGGTCGGAGGGGTGTAGAGACTCGGGAGTAACCTCTGCTTCGGAGTACACTAGGTTGGACTCACTGGACGAAGCGAGCGAGGTATCAGGTACAGAGTATAGGAGAGTCTCTGTCCTTTCGCTACCAGGTAGCACCCCGAAGGGTTCAGGAGACAACTGGAGGTCCTCCGCCTGGTCGGAGGGGTGTAGAGACTCGGGGGTAACTACCACTTTGGGGTACCCATTGTCAGGCTCACAGGACGAAGCGGACAAAGTATCGAGTACCGGGTGTAGAGAATTCTCTCTCCATTTGTCATCGAGTGGTATCCCGGAGGATTCAGGAGGCAACAGGGGGTCCTCCGCCAGGTAGTAGAGGTGCACAGACTCTGAGGTAACCACAGCTTTGGAGCATCCTTGGACATGCACACCGGTTAAAGTGGGTGAAGCATCTGATGCCGGGTGCAGGAAGTTCTCCTGTGTGGAGTCTGGATGGGCAGAAGTCTCTTCGGGCAGGAGAACTGGTGCACTACCCACGCACATTACCCGTTGGGGCTTCTCCGGGATACAGGGAGATGAAGCTTCAGTAGGGACTTCAAGGTTGGGGTCAGGAGGTCTCAGGGAGGACAGACCCTGGCGTGACGGCTTGCCTCTACGTCTAGCACGTCTGGACTGCCTCTTGAGGTTGGGAGAAGTATTCCGGAAAGCGTAGTCACCCTGTGAGGATTCTGGGTGGGCAGTAGTCTCATTGGGCTGGAGGACTATTGCGCTACCCACACACATTACCCATTGGGGCTGCTCCGGGATATTGGGAAGTGAAGCTTCAGCAGGAGCCTCCGGGTTAGGATCATCGAAGACCATTAGAAAGGCCACCAGGAAGGCCATTAGGTCCAGGAGGATCGGATCCTGTGTTTCATATAGGGGGTTGATCCATTCCAAGGCATCACCCGCCAGGTAAGACATAATGAATGCCACCTTAACCCGATCGGTGGGAAAACATAGAGGGTAGAACTTGAAGTGTAGCATGCATTGCTCCACAAATGCACGACTTTGTCTAGGATCCCCATAATAACGTAGCGGATCCGCGGGAACGAGAGCAGATAGATCCATCTGGACGGGTGCGTAATTCGCCTGGAACTCAGCTAAAGGAAAAAAAAAATATTTATTTATTTATTTTAATGCATGTATTCGCTGGAAAACTTCTCAGAGAGCGAAGGCCGTGGGGCTCAACGGGAACCATGGCCTGAGCATGCTGTTATGCACACGCCCGGGCTGAGCGGCGTGTGCGTGTGATTGTAGTGATTCCACTGGACCATGAACCGGAGAGTGCCTGGAGGGGCGTGACTAAGTATCTGGCCGATCCGACCAAGATGGCACGACGGCATACGACGCCAGTGCACCAGGGAGAAACCGGGCAGAGGGACCAGGTGCTACTCCAGGTTAAACTCCGGACACGGGGGTTGACCCACACAGAGATTACTGGATCAGGCTGGTTAGGCTGGCGCACAGACTGGAGGGTATAGGCAGGCACGACTGGTATGCAGGCAGGCGGGTAAAGGCAAGCGCAGCTAGAGTGCAGACAGGGAGGCACTAGCAGGTAGGAACACAGGCGGGATAGGACCCAGTACACACTGGGACTCAGGAACAATACAGGTAGAGGGGTACAGGCAAGCACAGCTAGAGTGCAGACAGGGAGGCACTAGCAGGTAGGAACACAGGCGGGATAGGACCCAGTACACACTGGGACTCAGGAACAGGCAGGTTAGGCTGGCACAGACTGGTGGATATAAGCAAACACGGCAGGTATGCAGATGGGTGGATACAGGCGAGTATGCAGGCAGGGAGGTACTGGCCGAAAGGACGGGCTGGAGCACAGAAAGGTTAAGACCCAGTACAGACTGGGTCACAGAACCGCAGATGCGGTAGACAACCACAGCAGAGAGGGAACGCCCGAAGCGGTGGGCAAGAACAGAGCAGGACGGGGCTGCAGGAGCAGCGAGCACAAGCAGGGCAGGACAGGACTGCCGGAGCAGCGGGCAGAAGCAGGGCAGGACAGGACTGCCGGAGCAGCGGGCAGAAGCAGGGCAGGACAGGACTGCCGGAGCAGCGGGCAGAAGCAGGGCAGGACAGGACTGCCGGAGCAGCGGGCAGAAGCAGGGCAGGACAGGACTGCCGGAGCAGTGGGCAGAAGCAGGGCAGGCTAGAACCGCCGGAGCGGTAAGCAAAGGAGTCAGAGCAGACTAGAACCGCCGGAGCGGTGAGCAAAGGAGTCAGAGCAGGCTAGAACCACCGGAGCGGTGAGCAAAGGAGTCAGAGCAGGCTAGGCTGAGTAGGGGGGACAGGGCTCTGTTCACACGGAACAGACAGGAAGGGAAAGGCAGAGCCAGACACCCACAGGGTACTAGCAGAGAAGTAGCGAGTGGACCACAAACTCACAAACGGGAGTACAGAGACAACAAGCAGGAGTTAGGTACAAGTTCAGACTCTGCAGAAAAAGGAAGGGAACGGACATAGAGGCAAAACAGGTAAAGGATAGGAGAGAGTTCAGACTGGAACTGAGTGTACGGAGGAGACCGACACTGCAGCGGAATACAGGAGCGGGTCTGGGAATACGGCCCCCAGAGAGGCAGGACGAACAGGCAAGGTGCGTGTTCAGACAGGACAGACAAGATACAGGAGCAGGTCTAGGTAATCGGCCCCTAGAAGGCAGGAGGAACAGGCTAGGAGCGTGTTCAGACAGGTCAGACAAGATACAGGAACGGGTCTAGGTAATCGGCCCCTAGAAGGCAGGAGGAACAGGCTAGGAGCGTGTTCAGACAGGCCTGGAAATACAGCCTCCAGGATAGGCAGACAAGAGAACACAGAACGGGACCTGGCACCTTCAGAGTGCAAACACACACTGAATGAAACACTATGCTCAGGCAGGAATAGATGGGAGCAGCTGAGCTATATACCAGGTGACAGACAGCAATAGGCTGAGGACGCACAAGGGGTGTGACCCACAGCAGGTACAAAAAGCAGGAAGTGATCGGGCACCGCCCTTAAGCAGCAGAAACAGACACAAACAGACAGCATGGAGGGAAGCCAGAGAGACATTCTGGACAGGAGATCAAGTGCGCGCTCTTGCACAGTGGGAGATGGACCACTATGCAAGGACGCCGCCAGGTATGTTACACATAGTAATGTAGGTTGAATAAAGACCTAGGTCCATCCAGTTCAACCTTTCTCCCCCAATTGTACTCCCTACACTAACATACTAACTTACTGGGACTAGGCCTCACAAATGTATTATTGCCATTTTTATTATTGCTGCATCTTTACAATTAAAAATTAACCCGTTTATAATTTTTTAAATTAGTTGTATATTTTTTATTACTCTTGTGATTCTATTAATAGTATTACTAAAATCCATATGTCTAAATTTGTTGATCCAGAAGAAGGAAAAAACCCCAGGACACATTCAGCCAATTTGCATCAAGGGTAAAAATTCCTTCTTGACCCAGAGAAAAGGCGATCAGTCCTAGAACCCTGGATCAAACCTAATTATAATACTTGTTATGTAATTATTATTATCGTATTAAATGTACTACTATAGGTGTAACATTTTGTCTAATTTAACTGTAGCCCACAATGTTATGTGTATCGAGGAAATGGTCCAGACCTTTTTAGAAAGCTGTTACAGTGTCGGCCATTACTACCTCTTGTGATAGGGCATTCCACAGTCCAACTGCTCTTACTGTAAAGAATCCTGATATGCATTGGCCCCTCATCCCCAATCCTGATATGTATGGCCCTCTCACACCCAATCCTAGTAAGTATGACCCCCTCATCCTTAATCCTGATACGCATGGCCCCCTCATCACTGCAAACATAATAATAATAATAATTTTTATTTTTATAGCGCCAACATATTCCGCAGAACTTTACAAATTTTAGAGGGGACTTATACAGACAATACAGAATAAGCATATCTCATATCGAAAGGAGTGAGGGCCCTGCTCGCAAGCTTACAGTCTATGAGGAAATGGGGGAGACACAAAAGGTAGAATGTACATATATTCTATAATGCAGCCTTGATAGACTAAATAGGATAAATAATACATGGACTGGTCGCCTGCCAGTATGTGTGCAGTCCTGACCGAGGCTATTATGTGCATGGTTGGTATGAACCTGAAATTGAAGAAGATTTTAATATTGGGGAAAACTGGGACGGACAACTGGGATGGACAGATAGTTTGTGGAGGCGATACGCCAGTCGAAAGATATGGGTTTTTAGGGTCCTCTTGAAACTGTGGGTATTGGGAATTAATCGAACTGTCCTGGGTAGTGCATTCCAAAGAATTGGTGCCGCACGCGAGAAATCTTGGAGACGGGAGTGGGAAGTTCGGATTATGGAGGATTTTAGTTTTAAGTCATTGGCAGAACGGAGGGCACGTGTAGGGTGGTAGACTGAGACAAGGGAGGAGATGTAGGGGGGTACTGAAGCATGGAGCGCTTTGTGGGTAAGCGTGATAAGTTTAAATTGAACTCTATATTGGATGGGTAACCAATGCAATGACTGGCACAGGGTAGAGGCATCGGTGTAGCGGTTGGTGAGGAATATGATCCTTGCTGCTGCGTTAAGGACGGATTGGAGAGGGGAGAGTTTAGTAAGAGGGAGACCGATTAGTAAAGAGTTGCAATAGTCCAGACGAGAATGAATAAGAGCTTCAGTAAGAGTTTTTGCCGAGTCAAAGGTGAGAAAAGTCCTGATTCTTGAGATGTTTTTGAGGCGTAGATGACATGAACGAGCGAGTGATTTGATGTGAGGAATGAAGGAAAGATCTGAGTCAAAAATGACCACAAGACAGCGGGCTTGTTGCTGGGGAGTAATGGTTGAGCCACAAACGAAATGGCAATATCAGGCACAGGTAGGTTATTGGAGGGAGGAAATATGAGTAGTTCAGTTTTTGACAGATTCAATTTTAGACAGAGGGAGGACATAATGTTAGACACAGCAGAAAGACAATCACTGGTCTTTTGTAGTAATGCAGGGGTGATGTCCGGAGCAGAGGTGTATAATTGGGTGTCATCAGCATAGAGATGGTACTGAAAACCGAATCTGCTGATTGTTTGTCCAATGGGAGTGTGAAAAAAATAAACACTTCTACTCACCTACCTTCCCTTTGCTCCAGATGTGTCCTGTTCTCAGCTGATCTCAACATCTGAGCTGCGCATGACATCACTGCCATGCGCCCTCAGATACTGTATTGAGCTACGGGGATATTCACTCCGCTCCGAGTAAATATCCATGTTCTTTAATAGCGCGCAGTGTCAGCAGTGCCGCAGCTTCCACTGTGGCTCAGCAATCCTCCGTGCCCATTACTAAAGAGAATGAATATTCACTCCTCTCCACGCCCATGGGAGTGGAGAAGAGTGAATATTCATACTCTGTAATAGCCGGCACGGAGGATCGCTGAGCCGCTGCAGGAGCCATGGCGCTGTTGACACTGTGCGCCCGCTATTAAATAAATGAATATTCACTCCTCTTGACTCCCAAGGGCGTGGAGAAGGGTGAATATTCATTTTCCTTTAACAGCGGGTACACATGGCAGCTGCAGCAGTGGCTAATGCGTGTGCCCTGCTCCTCCGCTGCCACAACACCCCCCCACCACTATCCACCACCGGAATGTATATACTATATAAAGTATATACCTGAGTATGAGCCGAGGGGGGCTTTTTCAGCCTAAAAATGTGCTGAAAGAGTCAGCTTATGCTCGAGAATATACGGTATATAGACTATCCTTTAGTGGGCTCTCTCCAATTTCTTTAGACTCTCCTCTCCGATTTTTAAAGTTTTCCCACCTACAAAGAATGGAATGCATGGAGCCCCAGACCGAGGAAGATTGACAGTCATCTTGTGTTTCTTCCATTTTCTAATAATTGCACCAACATTGTTGCCTTCACAACAAGCTACTTGCCTATTGTCCTGTAGCCAATCCCAGGCTTGTCCAGGTCTACAATTTTGTCCCTGGTGTCCTTAGACAGCTCTTTAGTCTTGGCAGGTGTCTTTTATACAGGTAACGAGTTCAAACAGGGGCAATTAATACAGGTAATAAGTAGGAGCGCTTCTAAAAGAAAAACTAACAGGTCTGTGAGAGCCAATATTCTTGCTGGTTTGTAGGTGATCAAATACTTATTTCATGCAATAAAGTGAAAATTAATTCAGTAAAAATCATAATTATGTGATTTTCTGGATTTTTCTTTAGATTCTGTCTCTCACAGTTGAAGTGCACTTATGATAAAAATTACAGACCTCTCCATTCTTTGTAGGTGGGAAAAGTTGCAAAATAGGCAGTGTAGCAAATACTTATTTTCCCCACTGTAAATATCAAGGTTGTCCCGAGACTTTGTCCAAGTTTTTAATTTTGGCCCACTGTGAGTTTGACATCCCTGTACTAGGGTGTATCAACCACATTTTATCTTAATATGATTTAATCAAAAGTTTTTTAGACTACATGAAAGACTACTGCAGATATTTTATTATTGGGGGATCATTATTTATTTTGGAACAGTATATGCTAATCTTATTATCTGGGCAATGTACAGCACATATTTGCTGAGTGAATTCATTATTTTTCTGAGCACAATTAATCTGGTCATTTTATGCCAATATTTATCTTGGCAGCTTGTACCATTATTTTGGCTGCAAGTGGTGCTATGTTTACACATTACAAACTATATGTTGTTGATACTATTAAAGGTGTTGTCTCACTAAAAAGACTGTCAGTAACTGACCAAACTCAATCTGAAAAAATTACTCTTTTGTTTGCCCTTTTTTTCCTGGAGTAAAATTGGTTCTTAAGTATTTCCCGTTTTTTTTTTTGTTCGACAATGTGGGTATGGATTTCCTTATTCAAATGTGTAAAGGAAACCTGTCACTGGAAAAATCATATTAACCTGAAGATATGGGGTTAATCTGCAGGTTAATAACGTTACTAATCTGCCCGGCGCTCCCCCTTAACCGAACTCTGAGGGGAGAAAATGAACTTTATTCCTTCTGGCAGCATTCGGGTTTCAGTCATGGGAGCAGTGCCGGCAAGGGTTCAGAGGGTTCGGCTGTAACTGCGCCCCGGCCCTGATTGACACTGGCTCTGCACTGAGGCCGGCTGTCTCCCAATTGGGGGAGATTAGTGATAATATTACAGTCTATACCATAGATGATTTACCAATACCAATTTGTTTTGATTCCTTATGCAAGTTTAAAAACAGCACAACACTGTTAAAGGTATTGTGTGATCATGATAAAAAGTGCTATAAAACTGATAAATCGAAGGCACCGACAGTAAGGGTCCATTTAGACTTGCCGACTCTCTACTTTTAAACGACCACAGATGGCTACATAGAAACCAATCGACAATTGTTTAATAGCCTGTTTAGAAAGCCCTATCACACTTCCAAATGCACACAACAGTTGTTAATACAGTCATTCTTTGTGCATAGAATACCATTATTCTTGGCCACACATATCATGTTTACACAGACGAAAACGATGATTTTTAAGCAAGCTTAAAAATAATTTCACCCAATGAATGAGCGTTTTACATTGGCTGATTGGCAGCCTGTTTAGACTGCCTGATTATCGGGAATGAGCGTTTTTACATAAATGCATCCTGAGGAAAGTTTGTACTTTGGGACTTATTCTGAAAATATTAGACAGAGAAAAGATGGTTTGATGAAGTTTGCAGTTGTAGGAGTTGTCTCATAGAAATAAAAATCTGTAGAAGTAAGACAAGTTCTAAGTGAATTGATGCTTTCACTGGTATCTTACTTCTACGAAATTATCTATCACAGTTTTTCTTACTTTTCACTCCTGTAATAGACTTCAGTTTCCTGCTGTTTGATTGAATGTTCCAAGTAAACTACTACCTAGAGTGAAGAGGATGAAAGAATTAATATTATTAGGCGTCATAATAGACGGCTTCAGTTGAGGTTGTCATTAGAAGACAGGAAGGGACCGAGTTATCTCTACAGGTAGACTTTTTGATAGACAAAAGCATAGGAGGCAAACCATATCAACAAATGTAACCTTTCCAATCCAAGAAAGCTTGGAGAGTACTATAGTGCCATTGTACTGTAGCACTCCCAGTGTGGACACATCACACGTACCCATTATAATCAGACAGAACGTATTAATCAAACACTCAATAGCAATATCTTCGGTGTTATGTATCCGATCAACACTCTTGCTGGGTGGAACTTCTCCCATTAGCTAAATTTGCTGTTAACCACTTCACGACATTTGACGTAAGTTTACATCACGTTTGGGAAGGGATTCACGAGCTATTATGTAAAATACGCCATGGCAATCATACAGGTACAGGAGATGTGCCCAAACAATTGCCATCGGGAGCTCAGTGTAAGTGATGGCAAGGCAGAATACAAAAACAGACTGCAGCTGCGGTGAACAGTGAGCTTGGATATGGTGAGTATAAGTTTTTTTTATTTTGGGGTGCTGTGGGGATACCATCATATTGTATTGGGGGCTCATTTATTGTATGTGGGACTATGGGGAGTAATCGTACTGAGCTGTAGTGGGACCATCATGCTGTGGGCAGACAATTATACTGTGTGGGGGGGGGGAGTGCAGTGAAGCGAGCATCACACTATGTGGGAGGAGCCTGGGATTTAAAAATATATCTTTACTTGGAAAATTGTTCATTACTTATTTCACCCGCTGTGTGTTGTAATAAGACTTTTGGTTTGGTGTCCCAGTGATTTCTATGTATGCTCCTGCTGAGGGGCATAATTATCAGGAGGCAGACTCTGAATCAGTATCATTATAGGAAGAGAACAGGAGGCATTATTCTTATAAGCAACTACAGTGGTAAGAAAGTACAGGGTCATTATTAATATTATAAAGGGTCAAGGAGAATTATTATAAGGAGGCATTGGGGGGGCATTATTTCTATATTTTGCTGTCTACTTATAAGGAAGCATACAGGGCATTATTACTATAAGGATGTACAGAGAGAACATTATTACTGTGCATGGGAATACACCTCCCAAAAAAAGACCCTGGATTTGAGTTTATGTTACGCTGCTATCATTCAGTGGTGTTGAGAAGTCTGGCCCAATCCAGCCCTTGTTCATTTTTATAAGAGTCAGCTTGTCAGCATTTTCAGTTGACAGGCGGATGCGCTTATCAGTTATAATTCCACCAGCGGCACTAAAAACCCGCTCTGATAAAACGCTGGCGGCAGGGCAGGCCAGGACCTCCAAGGCGTACAGAGCCAGTTCATTCCACGTATCCAGCTTGGATACCCAATAATTATAAGGCACAGAGGAATCACGGAGCACGATGGTACGGTCGGCAAGGTACTCCTTCAGCATCTTCTCAAACTTTGCACTCCTTGTGAAAGTACCCCGCGCCTCAGGGCCTGTGCGATGGGAGAGGCTGAGAAAATTCTCCCAGAACTTTGACAGTGTTCCCCTGCCTCTGCTGGATTGAAGTTGTGTCTCTCTCACCTGTACTCCTTGGTTGTCCAACGAACTGTGACCTCTGCCCCCAGCATTTTCAGATGGCAATTTTTTTAATAGTTCCGCAACAAGGGACTTCTGGTACTGCCCCATTTTTGAAACCTGTCCGCCTCAAGAATAAGAGATATAAAGTTCTCCTAGTAGCATCGGCCTAGAAGTGTCACCAACCAGTAATGACTGTCACCCAAAATTTTGAGAACGCGAGAGTCATGGGAAAGGCAGTGTAAAATAAACTCAGCTATGCGTGCCAGACTGCTAACAGGCAAGACTTCTGTGTCCTCACCAAGAGGATGACTGACCATGCTCTCCTCCTCCTCTCTGTCCTCTGGCCATCCACGCTAAACAGATGGTATGATAGTTGTGCAGGTAGTACCGTCTATAGCGCTTGAAACTAGCTCCTATTCTTCCTCCTCCTCTTCCTCATTATCACAAAATCCACGTTGGGATGAGATGAGGCTGGGCTGTGTGTAATCACCCTGTATGGTTCCTTGTTCTATCTCATCGTGCTCCGCCTGCAATGCATTCTCTTTGATTGTGAGCAGAGAGCATTTCAAAAGACAGAGAAGCGGGATGGTGACACTAATTATGGCGTCATCGCCGCTCACCATCTTGGTGGAGTCCTCAAAGTTTTGAAGGATGGTACATATGTCTGACATACATGTCCACTCCTGTGGTCTTATGTGTGGAGTCTGAACTGAATACCGAAGGCCTTGTTGATGCTGGTACTCAACAACTGCCCTCTTCTGCTCACAAATCCTTCCCAACATCTGCAGTGTAGAGTTCCAATGCGTGGGGACATCACACACCAGTCTGTGAGCCGTAAGCTGCAAATGCTGCTGAAACACGGCAAGGGCGGCGGAAGCTGTAGGTGGCTTTCTAAAATGGGCACACAGGCGGCGTACTTTAACAAGCAGATCCGGCAACTCCGGGTAGGATTTGGGAAACCGCTGAACCACGAGGTTGAGCACACGGGCCAGGCATGGAACGTGTGTGAGCTCGCCTCGCCTCAGAGCCGCCACCAGGTTCCGGCCATTGTCACACACGACCATGCCTGGTTGTAGGTTCAGCGGTGTGAGCCACAGATCTGCCTGCTCTTTCAGATCTGTCCACAACTCTTCAGCATTGTGCAGTTTTTCACCTAAGTATATTAGCTTCAGCACAGCGTGTTGCCGCTTGGCCGAGGCAGTGCTGCAGTGCTTCCAGCTTGTGACTGATGTGATCATTTCAGAGATGGAGGCTGAAGAGGAGGAGGAGGCTGAGGAGGATGAGGTGCTGGAGCTGTAGACTGTGGGGGCAACCCTGATTGACCTAGGACACGCAATCCTTGGCGTCGGGAGGACGTGTTCCGTCCCAAGGTCCGACTGGGTCCCGGCTTCAACTATGTTAACCCAGTGTGCCGTCAGCGACATGAACCATCCCTGCCCACAAGCACTTGTCCACGTGTCCGTGGTTAGGTGGACTTTCCCCGTAACTGCGTTGTTGAGGGCACTTCTAATGTTTTGGGACACGTGCTTGTGTAATGCGGGAACGGCACACCGGGAGAAATTGTGGTGGCTGGGGACCAAGTACTGAGGGACAGCTGCCGCCATCAGGTTGAGGAGTGCTTCCGTCTCCACGAGCCTAAAAGGCAACATTTCAAGCACAAGCACTCGTGAAATGTGGGAATTTAGAAATGTGGCCTGTGGGGCGTTGGCTGCGTATTTGCGCTTGCGTTCCAAGGACTGGGGTATGGACAACTGAACGCTGCGCTGGGACAAGGACGTGGACGTGCTTCCTGATGCTGGTACTTGAGAGTGTGCAACAACAGGTGCAGGGCAGGAGGCATCTTCGCATGGACCATGGACAGGGGATTGGATTGCATGCACAACAGAGGAAGAATCCATGGTGCCACCCGCAAACACTGTTCCTGGACAATGGGGTACGGCCCACAAAATCGGGTGCTTTGCTGCCATGTGCCTGATCATGCTGGTGGTGGTCAGGCTGCTAGTTTTGCCAACCCTGCTGATGCTGGCCTGGCAGGTGGTTCAAATGGCTTTTTTGGGGTTATCGGCAGAGTCTTTAAAAAACAAACAGACTCGGGAAGACCTAACAGTTGTACTGGCAACTTCCTTTGTGTTGGTGTTACGGGGAATGGTTGCCTGCCTTCTGTCTGCGGCCATTACACTGCTCTTCCTGCCTGTTGGGGTGCTCTGCCTCCCTCCCCCTGTGTGCCGCTGTCCTCGCTCTGCATGTCCTCCTGCCAGGTTGGGGCAGTTACTATATCATCCACCTTTCCACGTGCGAAGAGCATTTAGCATCCAAACTCTGTTTAAAATAATTTATGGGGGAAAAGACAGATGTAAAAGCCTGCCTCACTGATCAAAGCCATGGTTCTTTCCTCCATGCCTCAGTCTTATACTGATGCTCAGCCTATGGTGTCGCCACCTTAATTGTTGCTAGGTAACGTACTTTTATGGTGAGATGCCCCTTTAAGATTGCATCACCGGAGTCCTAAATTACATCACTGATGACATCACTGATGACATGTTAATACCCCACCACAAGATTCCATTATGACATCATAATGCACACTCAGCATTTATTCAAGTGCTTCCTGCCCCGGTGTTATTGTTGTCAGTAATTGGCTTTATATCTGGTGGATATACTGACTGCGATTGGACTTGCTATTTCCTTGAAATGTCTGGAATTTCTCTAGTCAAACTTGAGAAGTTAGCACTACTCCAGGGGATTCTTACTACCTTTGACCCTGACTTTGTGCTACCACTACCGATGGCATCCTCAGCTTCACTTACCGGCTGGTTATGGAGCTAGTGAGAGACTGCCTGACCAAATACCACCAAGGTCGTATAAGTTCAGAATATCTTGAGCATTTACAGATGAACATCAGGACACTAGTACAACAGGTAAGAAGATAATATTCATAAAACACAAGCTGGGGAAGGGGGCGGTGACTGCATGGGCCAGTGTACTTTGAAATGCCAGGGCTGAATTTTATTCCTTGGTCACAATATCTAGCAAAAGTAAATGTTTACACATGTGAAGAATATTTAGCATCATCACCTTGCGATTTTCCATTTTTGCGCTTTCTTTTTTTCCTCCCCTTCTTCCCAGAGGCATAACTTTTTTTCTCTAATATAGCTGTATGAGGGCTTGTTTTTGCAGGACAAGTTGTACTTTTGAATGCCCCCTGCTGTATTACTTTAGGAACAGAAGAAAGATTGTTTTTGAATGTGGATGAGGCCAGTATGACATAAAATATATGCTCCAAAATATTTCAAGCTCAGATCTAGCCAGCTGTATCACGTTACTCAGAGCAAAAAATATTTTTGCATTACACTGCATAAGCTCTGCGCCCAGTTGACTTTGACCGCCACTGACGTAGTAGCTGGCTTATAGCACTGTATGACTTTTTGGCAAAAGAAAAAATATTTTTTGGACTGGGTCTAGTAAGAGAAGGGGTTTTTTTTGTTACTGTGAAACCAGGACAAGTTCAACGCCACTAAAATAGGACCTGCCTTTTAGCAGACTGGATCAACTTTGCCATAGTAAAAAACCTTTGGTGGACTTTACCTGCCAACCAAACATATATATAGGTTTGACTGTGCGTACAAGCTGAATTTGACCGCCACTGACGTAGTAGCTGGCTTATAGCACTGTATGACTTTTGGCACAGGAAAAAATATTTTTTGGATTGGGTCTAGTAAGAGAATTTTTTTTTACTGTGAAACCAGGACAAGTTCAACGCCACTAAAATAGGACCTGCCTTTTAGTAGACTGGATCAACTTTGCCACCGTAAAAAACCTTTGGTGGACTTTACCTGCCAACCGAAAATATATATAGGTTTGACTGTGCGTACAAGCTGAATTTGACCCCCACTGATGTAGTAGCTGGCTTACAGCACTGTATAACTTTTGGCACAGGAAAAAATATTTTTTGGACTCGGCCTAGTGAGAGAAAAAAATCTATTTTTTAACTCTGAAACCACCTGAAGTTCAACTCCACTAAAATAGTATCTGACACTAAAAAAAACTTTAGTGCACACAGCTTTCAATATCACAATAACAACATAAAAAAACAGATTTTGTGCTCTGCAATAAGAAACTCTGCAGACTGTGCAGAACACAATTTCACCCCCACTAAATGAAAAGGTGCACTACGCTTGCTTGATCACATTAGCAAGTGCAAAAAAAGATTCAAGGTATACTGAGACATGGAGCTCTATACCAGCGGTGCACAGCACTATTGTATGGCATGGGCCCTCTGTTTCTGTCAGAATCTCAGTACTTGCACAAGAACACCAAAAATGTGCTGCTCCAGCGGTTGCAGAGGTACACAGGCCAGGAATTATCTACACTCTCTGACTGCCACACAAGTGCGCATCTATCTAGCTAATGTCTCTCATTACTCAGAACACTGAGCTGCGTCTGTCTCCAGCAGTGACATGGATATAATGGTGCTGAGGGAACATAGCTGCTTTTTATATTGAGAGGACATGTGATTTCCGCGGCCAATTGCAGAAGCCCTTATGTCTGGACAGTGTAGATGCTTCCTGCTCTATGATTGGCTGGCTGCGCTTTCCTCAGATAAAGTTACCGCTCACAGGAAAAAAGCAAAAAACAGTGCACCGCTGATCTGACCTGTTCTAAGCTCTCCAAAGCCCCCACACTCACTTGGCACATGTCACCGCTCATCATGCACTTGCACTATGTTAACAAAACTTTCAAAATGCTGTGGTTGCCCTGTATTCGCGGTCCTGCGCAAATTCGTAGAACTTTTCAGATTTTAAGAAAATTTGCTCACCTTTGCGATCACGAATCCGAATGTGCCATATTCCTGCCAAATTTGAAACTTTCGAACATTCGCCGAACAAATTCGCTCAACACTAGTCCTGACAATAAGATCATTTCTGTGAGGATCAGCACAGAGGTCTCTACTTTACCTTCTTGTCCATTCCCTATTCTTCATGCTATGAATTAATGTATTTTTTGGCTCTGCAATGTCTTCAGTTCAGATTACCAAAATGTGGATAAGGAAACGTATTGGGTCCAAATGTCCGCGCATCTCCGTGGTTATAAAGGATCCAGTGTCCAGAGTATAGTTAAATAAAATCCATTTGTCTGAAGCTAAAATCAAACGTATTTTGCGGACGTCCACTCCGCTTCATCAGTGCATAGCTTAAACATAATGCTCCAATGTGCAAATATATATACCCATAGGCATACATGCAAAAAAAGGAAATCCAACTTGGAGCCAAAAAACGGCATGACTGTTTGAGTTAAAACAATTAGCATAGTTAATTTACATAAATTGTCCATTAATGTGATTCACAAATGTGCATTAAATATAAAACATTTAAAAAGGTCAATCGAATAAGATAATCTTTCTTTAGTAATGATACACATTCTTATCATAAAACAAAATAAAATGAAACACAACTATTAGTTAGGCTGTATATTTGAACTTATGATCCCTGGTTTTGTAGTACTTTGTTCCAACATCGTCTGTCTGAGCCACCAGACTATCGGCCCTGACGTATCTGCAAAATCCTGCCTTGACATGACAGGTTTGTACCCTGAGACTATCTCATGGTGGTATTAATGCCTATTTTGTTTACAGAATAATAGATATGCTTCTAATTGCGATATGTGGTTATACTGTTATGAACTACTTATTTTATTGGTATGATAGAAATATATATAAAAATTGTGAGTATAGTGATGATGTCCAATCAGATATACCCAACATATCAATTAGTTAAAATCTGGTAAGTTGAAGACTATATAAAAAATATTTATATTAAATGTATGTTTAAATTAGCTATGTATAAAAGGGTAAACCGAGACGGGCCACTGGTATTGAACCCACGCACCAATGAAACCACCGAGGACATGCAGGCACTCGGCAATGGATGTGTGCTCTAGAATGGACACCCATGCTCTTGCCATGGATCCATACGAGTACACATTGTTAATTATGAGTATAAAGGGGACGAACAAAAACACTGTCCTAACAATAAATGAATGAAACCACCGGGGACATACAGCAGGACCGCATCAAGCAGTGGATGTACATTCAGGATGGGTCACCCACGTTTTTCCATGGATCCATACAAGTATGTATTGACAACTCTGAGGATTAGAAAGAAGGAACAGAAAATACTGTTTTTGAGCTAATCCTAGCGGTGGAAGGCGTAGAGTATTAAATGCAGATCTCTGAAATTTCATTCAAACCCCGAGGTTTTAGTGAATCTAATTTATAAATCCAATAAATTTCTTTTCTATTTAGGGTTTGCATCCTATTGGGTGTGTAGTGGGGGATATGTCCAATAGGCATAATTCTAAGGCAGCTAAATCTTTATTATGGTAATTGGTCATATGTCGGGACAACCCATGCTTCAGGAAGCCCGTATTTACATTATGCCTGTGTGAATTAAGTCTTTTGTGGAATGCTTGTGTAGTTCTGCCTACATATTGTTTACGGCAGTGGCATTCAACAAGGTATACAACAAAATCTGTATCACATGACATACCATAATTTATTTTAAAATGTTCCTTAGTGGAAACAGAGGTAAATGTGTTCCATGTACGATATTCTTACAACACAAACAGTTGTTTTTGCCACATCTATTGATACACTTTTTTCTTATATGTGACCCATTCTTCCTTGTGGTATGTGGATCATATATCCTACTCAGGGCTAAAATATTCCTCAGAGTTGGCGCTCTTCTGTATACAATGGAGGGGTTTTTGGGGATAATTTCACGGAGAACAAGGTCATTCAATAAGATGTACCAGTTCTTTTGTAGAATTTTCCTTATAGATTTGTGCTGAAAATTTAAGGTAGTAATTAGTGTTGAGCGAGTATGTTATATTAACCCTTTCGCCGAGTACGCTCGGGCCGAGCTCCGAGTATTTACAGCTGCTCGGTGATAAGGTTAAATCGCTCCCGTGTGCATGATTTATTACATGGGAGGAATGTCTATTTCTTACACATTCCTCACATGTAATAAAGCTGTCAAACAGTTGCAAATCATGCACACGGGAGCAATTTAAACTTATCACCGAGCAGCTGTAAATACTCGGAGCTCGGCCCGAGCATACTCGGACAGAACATACTCGCTCAATCTTAATAGTAATGAATTTTAGACTATGTTCAAATTGCGTGTCTGCAGAACTAAATTTTTTTAGGAGGGAATTTTGACTGTTGGTGTCCCTCACTTTTCTGAAAGATTCTTCAATTAATTTTTTGGGATAACCCTGTTCGGAAAATTTTTCTTTCAAATTAGATGATTGTTCTACAAAATCTATTTGAGTAGTGCAGTTCCTTCTAATCCTTTGGAATTTGTTAAATGGTATATTTCTAAGCCATCTCCTATAATGTCCGCTATTATAATGGATGCATCCATTTGCATCTGCTTTCTTGAAAAAAGTCTTCATGCAAATGATATCATCTTTAACAAAAAGTGTCAAATCTAGAAAATTAATTATGTTTTCATTCATGTCAGAATTAAAGGAAATACCCCACTGATTGTTATTTAAGTAGGTAAGAAAAGAAGAGGGTTCAAACAATTCCCTATCAAAGATAAAAATCAAATCGTCGATATATCTCTAATAAAAAATTATACCTTTATGAAATAACCCTTGATAAATGAATATTTGTTCAAAAACTCCGATAAAAATATTAGCAAAAGTCGGTGCAACCTTTGACCCCATCGCCATCCCTTTGATCTGATGGTAGGTATGTTGGAGAAAATTGAAATAGTTGTTTTGAAGGATGAAGGTTAGCCCCAGCAGAATAAAGGACTTATGGGAGGATGATAACCCATTGTCCCCCCTAATGGCATGTTCAATACATAGAAGACCGATTTCTCAATCGATGTTTGTATAAAGAGAGGAGACATCTAAACTAATAAATATGAAGGATTTTTTTCATTTTATATCCTTTGTTAAGTTAATTAGGTGACCTGAGTCACGCAGATAACTATCTAAATTCTTAACAAAGGGCTGAAGCAGATTGTCCAAATACTCGGCTAAGTTACTGGTAAAGGAACTGATGCCCAATATAATTGGTCTCCCTGGTGGATTTTTGACATCCTTATGGATCTGGGAAGGTGCTAATAAAAGGGCATGCATGGGTTTTTTACTGTCAAAAATTTTTTTTCTCATTTTCATTCAGCAACCCCATGTCGGCTCCCATTTTAATAAATTTATTATATGTCAACTCTCTCTTCTCTATCGGATCGTGATAAATCACTCTATAATAGTTAGAATCCTTCAACATCGTATTAGATTCGTTCACATAGGCAATATCATTTTGAATTACAATGCCCCCCCACCTTGTCAGCTGATCTAATTATTATATTTTTATTATTCTTAACATCGGTAAGTGCTTTCTTTTCTAGTTTGCTTAAATTTTCATTTTTCTGACGTGTCGGGGTTTCTAACAATTTCTTTAGCTTCTTCATGGTCACAACACTGAATGTTTCTATTTGGTGACTCCTACTCTCTAAAGGATAACATTTAGATTTATTTTTCAAGTCAGTGTGTATGGTATCATCAGTATTTTTTGTGACAGAATCTACTCTGGGTGATAATTCCACGGGTTTAATCACGAAGTGTCTTTTGAAAATGAGTTTCCTGGTATAAGATTGAAGATCAAAAAAAATATCAAAATCTTTGGACTTATAAGTAGGGCAAAATGATAGCCCTTTTGACAGGACTGAATTTTCACGTGCACTTAATGTATGGGACGATAGGTTATAAATAGTGTTGAGTGAGCATGCTCAACACTGCTCGGTACTTGCCCGAGCATCTCACTACTTGGGATGTTCGGCGAACACCGAGCATTTCCGGGTTACTCGGGCGGGAGCTCGGGTCTCCACCCTGCATGTTTGGCGCTCTTTACAGAGCCAATGAACATGCAGGGATTGCCAGCCAGTCACTGTAATGCCGCAGCCATGTTGGTTGTGGGAATTACAGTTATTGGCTGGCCGCACAGCGTCACCTGGAGTATTTAAAACCGGGCGCCGCCATCTTGGATACAGTCGCTCCGGATCAGACGGTGTAGGGAGAGTGCTGCTGAGTTAGGGAGAGATTTATAGTGCAAAATAGGTAGTGTAGGGTCTCTAAAGCCTGCAAAATCAAACAAACAGTCCTTCTCAGGACTATTATCCATCTCAGATATCAGGTTGGCAGGCAGACAGGCTGTATAGGAGACGCAGTGGCTATACCAGCAAACACTGCATTACAGTCCTGTGTGCTGCTTTTCAAATTGCTAGACTTAGCCCCTGGTCTCAGGGGCCAGGAAAAAGAAAAATCCTTTTTTTTTCATCTAAATCCTCTTTTTTTTTTTTTTCCTCAGTCAGACTGTACAAATACCCGTCTTATTAACCTTTTGGTATTTCCCCCCCCCAAAAAAAAATTGAGCGTGTCTGTGAGTGTTCAGACACAAATATATCTGTTTAAAAGAGTCTGGTGTAGGCCAGATAACTAGAACTGTGGTTTTCCTCTTCCACGGTTCAAATCTCTGTATTGTCCACTTTTTGCCTTTTTTCAATAAAAAAAAATATTTTGAGTGCCTCGCTGACTGTTCAGACACAAATATATCTGTTTAAAAGATTCTGGTCTAGGCCAGATAACTAGAACTGTGGTTTTCCTCTTCCACGGTTCAAATCTCTATATTATCCACTTTTTTGCCTTTTTTCAATAAAAAAAAAACATTTTGAATGTCTCGCTGACTGTTCAGACACAAATATATCTGTTTAAAAGATTCTGGTGTAGGCCAGATAACTAGAACTTTGGTTTTCCTCTTCCACGGTTCAAAGCTGGGTGTAATCCACCTTTTTGCATGAAAAAAAAACATTCTGAGTGTCTCGCTGACTGTTCAGACACAAATATATCTGTTTAAAAGAGTCTGATGAAGGTCAGATACAGTAATATGAAAAAGTTTGGGCCCCCCCTGTTAATTTTAAGCTTAATGTTTTATAAAAATTGGTGTTTTTGCAACAGCTATTTCAGTTTGATATATGTAATAACTGTTGGACACAGTAATTTTTCTGCCTTGAAATGAGGTTTATTGTACTAACAGAAAATGTGCAATCTGCATTCAAACAAAATTTGACAGGTGCATAAGTATGGGCACCCTTATCATTTTCTTGTTTTAAATACTCCTACCTACTTTTTACTGACGTACTAAAGCCCTTTTTTTGGTTTTGTAAGCTCATTGAGCTTTGAACTTCATAGCCAGGTGTATGCAATCATGAGAAAAGCTACTTAAAGTGGCCACTTGCAAGTTGTTCTCCTGTTTGAATCTCCTCTGAAGAGTGGCATCATGGGCTCCTCAAAACAACTGTCAAATGATCTGAAAACAAAGATTATTCAACATAGTTGTTCAGGGGAAGGATACAAAAAGCTGTCTCAGAGATTTAACCTGTCAGTTTCCAGTGTGAGGAACATAGTAAGGAAATGGAAGAACACAGGGACAGTTCTTGTTAAGGCCAGAAGGGGCAGGCCAAGAAAAACATCAGAAAGGCAGAGAAGAAGAACGGTGAGATCAGCCAAGAACAATCCTCAGACCACCTCCAGAGAGCTGCAGCATCAACTTGCTGCAGATGGTGTCACTGTGCATCGGTCAACTATACAACGCACTTTGCACAAGGAGAAGCTGTATGGGAGAGTGATGCGAAAGAAGCCATTTCTGCAAGCATGCCACAAACAGAGTCGGCTGAGGTATGCAAAATCACATTTGGAGAAGCCAATTTCTTTTTGGAAGAAGGTCCTGTGACCTGATGAAACCAAGATTGAGTTGTTTGGTCATACAAAAAGGCGTTATGCATGGCGGCAAAAAAACACAGCATTCCAAGAAAAACACTTGCTACCCACAGTAAAATTTGGTGGAGGTTCCATCATGCTTTGGGGCTGTGTGGCCAATGCCGGTACCGGGAATCTTGTTAAAGTTGAGGGACGCATGGATTCCACTCAGTATCAGCAGATTCTTGACAATAATGTTCAAGAATCAGTGACAAAGTTGAAGTTACGCAGGGGATAGATCTTTCAGCAATACAATGATCCAAAACACCGCTCCAAATCTACTCAGGCATTCATGCAGAGGAACAATTACAATGTTCTGGAATGGCCATCCCAGTCCCCAGACCAGAATATCATTGAACATCTGTGGGATCCTTTGAAGAGGGCTGTCCATGCTCGGTGACCATCAAACTTAACTGAACTGGAATTGTTTTGTAAAGAGGAATGGTCAAAAATACCTTCATCCAGGATCCAGGAAATCATTAAAAGCTACAGGAAGCGACTAGAGGCTGTTATTTTTGCAAAAGGAGGATCTACTAAATATTAATGTCACTTTTCTGGCGAGGTGCCCATACTTATGCACCTGTCAAATTTTGTTTGAATGCAGATTGCACATTTTTTGTTAGTACAATAAACCTCATTTCAAGGCAGAAACATTACTGTGTCCAACAGTTATTACATATATCAAACTGAAATAGCTGTTGCAAAAACACCAATTTTTATAAAACATTAAGCTTAAGATTAATAGGGGTTCCCAAACTTTTCATATAACTTGTAACTAGAACTGTGGTTTTCCTCTTCCACGGTTCAAATCTCTGTATTATCCACTTTTTTGCCTTTTTTCAATAAAAAAAAGATTTTGAGTGTCTCGTTGACTGTTCAGACACAAATATATCTGTTTAAAAGATTCTGGTGTAGGCCAGAGAAATAGAACTGTGGTTTTCCTCTTCCACGGTTCTTATCTCCTTTTTATTACCATTTTTCCTTTGATAGTGCGAGTGTAAGCTATTTTACTTCATTTACAATGGGCAAGGCGCGTGGCAAGGGACGTGGAACTGGACATTCTGGTGATGGTGCGTGCAGAGGACGGTGCCGTGGCCAAGGTGAAAATGTGCCACAACCAGCAACCACATCTTCTCGCTCCCAGTTCTTGACCGAATTACTAGGGAAGCACACAACAGCACCACTATTGCGAACTGATCAGTGTGAACAGGTTATTAATTGGATAGCAGATAATACTTCCAGTCACCTGGTCACCACCACCTCTGGTCTGTCTTCCACACGGTCAAGTCTTAGTAGCCATGAGTCTCGACTGCATACTCCTCCTCACCCTGATGCTCCTTCCTCCCACCATGCCGAGTGTCGTCAGACAGCAAATGATCCCACAGTTGGACACTCTGAAGAGCTGTTCACTGGTCCATTTCCATATTTGGGCCCCTCGTCTGCTCCGCTTGAAGTAGTGGAAGAGGAGATTCCATGTAGCGATGGCCAAATAATTGAACAGCCACGGCCACAGGAAGGCGACGCTGGTAATTTGTCACAAGAGGTGGACGATCACGAGACACAACTGCCACAAAGTAAGGAGGAGGACAGTGGTGCGGAAGTGGAAGAGGAGGAGGTGGTGGATGATCTGGTAACTGACCCAACGTGGCAGGAGGACATGCAGAGCGAGGCCAGCAGCACACAGGGGGAGGGAGGCAGAGTACCCCAACAGGTAGGAAGAAGTAGTGTGGTGACCACACACAGAGGGCGGGCAACAGTTCCCCATAACACCAACACGAGGGACGTTGCCAGCACAACCGGTAGGTCTTCCAGAGTCTGGAATTTTTTTAAAGACTCTGCTGATAACCCCAAAAAGGCCATTTGTACCACCTGCCAGGCCAGCATCAGCAGGGGTGACAAAACTACCAGCCTGACCACCATTAGCATGATCAGGCACATGGCAGCAAAGCACCCGACTTTGTGGGGCGAACCCCAGGATCCACGACGAATGTCAGCGGGTGTCACCACTGCTTCTTCCGCTGTTGTGCGTGTAAGAGAACCCCCTGTTGTGCGTGCACGGCAATCCCCTGTCCATACTGCATGCAAAGATGCCCCCTGCTCTCAGTCTTCACTTGTTATGGCAGTTTCTCAAGAAACAGCATCAACGTCCACGTCCACGTCCCACCGCAGCGTTCAATTGTCCATATCCCAGAGCTTTGAACGAAAGCGCAAATTCGCACACAACGCCCCACAGGCCACAGTCCTAAATTTGCACATTTCACGACTGCTTGCGTTGGAAATTCTGCATTCTAGGCTGGTGGAGAAGGAATCCTTTTGCAACCTTATGGCGGTAGCCGTCCCTTGGTACTCGGTCCCCAGCCGACACTATTTTGCCCGGTGTGCCATCCCCGCACTACACAAGCACGTGTCCCAAAACATCTGCTGTGCTCTCAACAACGCAGTTACTGGGAGAGTCCACCTGACAAAGGACACGTGGACATGTTAGAACCCTCCTGTTTGTTTTTTCTGTCACGTGACCGACTGCCTTGATATTCCAGCTCCGCCCTTCTGGCTGTGCTGGACTTCAGTGTTTGACTGTTTCTCTAGCCTGGTGCTTCGGTGCCTTTCTCTGTCAAGTTCGCTTGGTCCTCTGGGACCTTTAGTAAATTTTTGTCAGTTTGTCTTTTTGTGTTCTGCAACAACTTCTGTTTAGGAGGTGTCCCATTTTTGTCCCAGTCCTTAGTTCTTTTAGGGACCCCTCCCTTAATTCTATAGGTCTTCGTTCAGACTGCCGAGGACTAAGGCGGATCTCTTCACAAGGAACAGGCAGCCCGCTACATGATAGGGATTCAGCTTAGTCTTACTGTAGGGACAGCTTTCCCCTATCTTTCCTTAGTACTTGTTGCAGATCATAACAGTATGTCCAGCCCAAAAAAAAAAAACTAAAAGGAAAGAAATTCGGGGATCAGTATGGTTTCCGTCCAGGATTTGGCTCAACGCCTGCAGGGATTGTCTCTGGAGGTGGGCAAGCTTCAGCAACACGTGAGTAGCTGTTCTGGAGCGCATTTTTTCGAACCCAAGGTAGCACTGCCTGATGTTTTTTATTGTAAACAGCAAGATTTTTTTTCCTTTAAGAATGCTTGTTTGTTATATTTTCGTTTGAGACCAAGATCCTCTGGGAATGAATCACAGCGCATTGGTTTTATTATGTCACTTTTGTGCAATGAACCACAGGGGTGGGCCTTTTCTCTCCAGCCTAATGATCCATGTTTAAGGTCTGTTGAAGAATTTTTTTCTGCTATGTGGCTATTATATGACGATCCTGATCGAATCTCATCTGCTGAATCAGAACTTAGATGTTTGAATCAGGAGAACAAGGATTGAGCCTTCTTTTTGAAAAAAATTTCGGAAACCGAACTGAATTATGATGTTGGAAATTAGGAGTTGCTGGATATTAAACTTGCGTTTGAACATTGGCGTCATTTTTTGGAAGGCGCTAGATTTCCTATTCAGGTTTTCGCAAATCATAAGAATTTGATCTATCTGGATGCTGCCAAGCGCTTGAATGCCCGTCAAGCCAGTTGGGCACTTTTTTTTTCTTGGTTTAATTTTTCTGTTACCTATATCCAAGGTACTAAGAATGTTAAAGCCGATGCTTTGTCTCGCAGCTTCTTTCTTACAGTCGATGCCGAGGAGGAGGAGAGCATTTTACAGAAAGGAGTTGTGGTGGCGGCTTTGGACTCCGTTTTGGAGAATGGGATTCTGAAAGCTCAGGATGATGCTCCATCTAACACTCCCCATGGGAGGTTGTTCGTGCCTAGAGCCTTTAGGAGAGATTTGTTTGTGGAGTGTCATGAGTCTCGGTTGGCAGGTCATCCAGGAATTTCGGAGACTAAGAGACTTATCAGTCGCAGTTTTTGGTGGCCTGGATGGCAGAAGGAAGTCATCAAGTGGGTGCGTCAGTGTAATGTGTGTGCTAGGTCAAAGGCTTCACATACTCCTGCTGCGGAGTTGTTTTGCCCTCTGAAAGTTCCTAGTGCACCTTGGACGCATCTCACAATGGATTTTATTACTGATCTTCCTGTGTCCGAGGGTTTTACTGTCATCTGGGTGGTCGTGGACCGTTTTAGTAAGATGTGTCATTTGGTTCCATTCAATAAGTTGCCCTGCGCCAAGACACTCGCTAAGGCGTTTGTTAAGGAGATTGTCAAACTCCATGGCGTTCCCACGGATATTGTTTCTGATAGAGGACCTCAGTTTGTGGCTCGCTTTTGGCGTGCTTTTTGTGACAGGTTGGGAGTCCATTTGTCATTTTTGTCTGGTTATCATCCTGAGTCTAATGGACAGACTGAAAGAAAAAAACAGGATGTTGAACAGTTTTTGCATTGTTTTGGGGCGGACAATCAAGAGGTGTGGTCTGAGTTTCTGCCTCTCGCAGAATTTGCTCTTAACAATCATACATCCTCCTCTGCTGGGTGTTCTCCTTCGTTCGTTCTCCAAATTGGGGTCGGCGGTGCCGGAGGAGAATTTTTCCAGTGATTTGGAGAGAGTTTGGACTAATGTACGTTGAAACCTTCAAGAGGCTAACAAGAAGTCCAAGAAATATTTTGACAGGAAACGTAAAGAGGTTTTGTTTACTGTGGGTTGTCCTCAAAGAACCTGCGGTTGAGGATTCCCTCTAAAAAGCTGGGTCCTAAGTTTGTGGGTCCATTTAAAGTGCTTCAGGTTGTTAACCCATCTTCTGTTAGGTTGGATGTCCTTACTTCCTGGAAGATTAATCCTGTGTTTCATTTTTCCTTGTTGAAAAAGGCTGACGTATCTGATAGGGACGCCACTGTCACAGTTCCTCCTGTGGTGGAAGACGGTGAATATGAAATTTCTCGGATCTTGAATTCTATATGGCATAGAGGGAGATTACAGTATCTTGTCTCCTGGAAGGGTTTCGGTCCCGAAGACAACTCCTGGGTAAGGATGGATGATGTGTCTGCTCCTAAGCTTGTTAAAGCTTTCCACAGGAGGCTTCCAGATAGGCCTGGGCCTGGAGGATCCGGAGGATCCTCATAAAAGAGGGGGTACTGTTAGAATCTTCCTGTTTGTTTTTTCTGTCTTGTGTTTTGCGGTCACGTGACCGACTGCCTTGATATTCCAGCTCCGCCCTTCTGGCTGTGCTGGACTTCAGTGTTTGACTGTTTCTCTAGCCTGGTGCTTCGGTGCCTTTCTCTGTCAAGTTCGCTTGGTCCTCTGGGACCTTTAGTAAATTTTTGTCAGTTTGTCTTTTTGTGTTCTGCAACAACTTCTGTTTAGGAGGTGTCCCATTTTTGTCCCAGTCCTTAGTTCTTTTAGGGACCCCTCCCTTTATTCTATAGTTCTTCGTTCAGACTAGCCGAGGACTAAGGCGGGTCTGTTCACAAGGAACAGGCTGCCCGCTACATCGTAGGTATTCAGCTTAGTCTTAATGTAGGGACAGCTTTCCCCTATCTTTCCTTAGTACTTGTTGCAGATCATAACAGGACAAGTGCTTGTGGCCAGGGATGGTACATCTCCCTGATGGTAAACTGGGTAAACATAGTGGAAGCCGGGACCCAGTTGGACCTTGGGACGGAATACATCCTCCCCACACCGAGGATTGCGGGCCCTATGTCAGTCAGAGTTGCCCCCACAGTGTACAGCTCCTGCGCATCATCCTCCTCCTCCTCCTCCTCATGTTCAGCCTCCATCTCAGATATCACCACATCAGTTACAAGCTGGAAGCACTGCAGTACTGCCTCAGCCAAGCGGCAACAGACTGTGCTTAAACTCATAAGCTTAGGTGATAAATTTCACACTGCTTGTGAGTTGTGGACAGCTGTGAAAGAGCAAGCAGATCTGTGGTTGAGACCGCTGAACCTACATCCAGGCATGGTCGTGTGTGATAAGGGCCGTAACCTGGTGGCAGCTCTGAGGCGAGGCGAGATTACACACATACCATGCCTGGCTCATGTGCTTAACCTCGTGGTTCAGCGGTTTCTTCAATCGTACCCCGATTTGCCAGATCTGGTCGTCAAAGTACGCCGCCTGTCAGCTCATTTTCGGTAGTCGGCTACAGCTTCCGCCGCCCTTGCTGTGTTGCAGCTGCGTTTGCAGCTTCCGGCACACCGACTGGTGTGTGATGTCCCCACAAGTTGGAACTCTACCCTCCACATGTTGCAAAGGATTTGTGAGCAGAAGAGAGCAGTTGTGCAGTACCAGCTGCAACAAGGCCATCAATATTCAGGTCGGACCCCACACATAACACCTCAGAAGTGGACCTGGATGTCTGACATATGTACCATCCTGACAAACTTTGAGGAGTCCACCAAGATGGTGAGTGGCGATGACGCCATCATTAGCGTCAGCATCCCACTTGTCTGTCTTTTGCAACGCTCTCTGCAGAGAATTAAAGAGGAGACATTGCAGCCAGAGTATGATGAGATGGATCAAGAAGCCGTAGCGGGCGATTACACACAGCCCAGCCTCATCTCATCCCAACGTGCATTGGGGGACAGTGAGGGAGAGGAGGAGGAGGAGGAGGAGGAAGAACAGGAGCTGGTATCATGCGCTGTAGAAGGTAGTACCTGTACAACTATCATACCATCGGTTCAGCGTGGGTGGCCTGAGGACAGAGGGGAGGAGGACGAGGAGAGCATGGTCAGTCGTCATCTTGGTGAGGACATGGAAGTCTTGCCCGTTACCAGTCTGGCACGCATGGCTGACTTTATGTTACGCTGCCTTAACCGTGACCCTCGCTTTGTCAAAATGTTGGGTGACAGTCATTACTGGTTGTTGACACTTTTAGACCCCTGCAACAAGGAGAACTTTCACTTTCTTATTCCTGAGGAGGAGAGGTCTACAATAATGGGGCAGTACCAGAAGGCCCTTGCTGCAGAACTATTAAAAAAATTACCATCTAAACACAATAGTGGTCACAGTTCGTTGCCTAACCAAGGCGTACAGGTGAGAGAGACGCAACTCCAATCCAGCAGAGGCAGGGGAACACTGTAAACGTTCCGGGACAGTTTTCTGAGACCCGCCCAGCTTACAGGCCCTGAGGCGTGGGGTACTCTCACAAGGAGTGGAAAGTTTTAAAAGATGGTGAGGGAGTACATTGCCGACTGTACCAGCATCCTCCGTGATTCCTTTTCATTATTGGGTATCCAAGCTGGACACTTGGAATGAACTCGCTCTGTACGCTTTGGAGGTCCTGGCCTGCCCTGCCACTAGCGTGTTATCGGAGCGTGTTTTTAGTGCCGCTGGGGGAATTATAACTGATAAGAGCACTCGCCTGTCAACTGACAATGTTGACAAGCTGACCCTTATCAAAATGAACAAGGGCGGGATTGGGCCAGACTTCTCATCACCACCACTGACAGCAGAGTAACATAAAGTCAAATCCACTGTGTTATTTCGGGAGGTGTATTCCCATGTACCACTTCACACCCACACATGGGTATACGCTTCCTCATTTCGGCTGTATTTTGCTCTTCTCCTTATCCTCAGCCTCCACCAACACTATACCACCAGAGTGACCGTTGTCTGTGTTGCCAGCATTGCAAGTTTATCCATCCTACTTTTTGGCAGCTTTTGCTTGGAAGGCATAGGCAAAGACTATGGGAGACCCACTCCCCAATAATGGGAATAATGTTTTAAATATGCTGTACTGCATGGCTCTTGTAAGGGGCATTAAAACCGTCTTGTTAAGCTACTGTGACCTCCATGTCTCTTCCAAGGGGCATTAAAACCGTCTTGTTAAGCTACTGTGACCTATACGTCTCTTCCAAGGGGCAATAAAACCGTCTTGTTAAAACACTCTGAACTCCACGTCTCTTCCAAGGGGCATTAAAACTGTCTTGTTAAGCTACTGTGACCTCCACGTCTCTTCCAAGGGGCATTAAAACCGTCTTGTTAAACCACTCTGAACTCCAAGTCTCTTCCAAGGGGCATTAAAACCCTCTTGTTAAACCACTCTGAACTCCACGTGTCTTCCAAGGGGCATTAAAACCGTCTTGTTAAACCACTCTGTACTCCAAGTTTCTTCCAAGGGGCATTAAAACCATCTTGTTAAGCTACTGTGACCTCCACATTTCTTCCAAGGGGCATTAAAACTGTCTTGTAAAACAACTCTGACCACCACGTCTCTTCCAAGGTGCATTAAAACCGTCTTGTTAAACCACTCTGAACTCCACGTCTCTTCCAAGGGGCATTAAAACTGTCTTGTTAAACCATTCTGAACTCCACGTCTCTTCCAAGGGGCATTAAAACTGTCTTGTTAAGCTACTGTGACCTCCTCGTCTCTTCCAAGGGGCATTAAAACCTTCTTGTTAAACTACTCTGACCTCCACGTCTCTTCCAAGGGGCATTAAAACCGTCTTGTTAAGCTACTGTGACCTCCACGTCTCTTCCAAGGGACATTAAAACCGTCTTGTTAAACCACTCTGATCTCCACGTCTCGTCCAAGGGGCATTAAAACCGTCTTGTTAAACCACTCTGAACTCCACGTCTCTTCCAAGGGGCATTAAAACCGTCTTGTTAAGCTACTGTGACCTCCCCGTCTCTTCCAAGGGACATTAAAACCGTCTTGTTAAACCACTCTGACCTCCACGTCTTTTCCAAGGGGCATTAAAACCGCCTTGTTAAGCTACTGTGACCTCCACGTCTCGTCCAAGGGGCATTAAAACCGTCTTGTTAAACCACTCTGAACTCCACGTCTCTTCCAAGGGGCATTAAAACCATCTTGTTAAGTTACTGTGACCTCCACGTCTCTTCCAAGGGGCATTAAAACCGCATTGTTAAACCACTCTGAACTCCACGTCTCTTCCAAGGGGCATTAAAACCGTCTTGTTAAACCACTCTGAGCTCCACAGCTCTTCCAAGGGGCATTGAAATGTTGTTTTTAATTAACTCTAACCTCCACGACTCTTCCAACGAGCATTACATTTCTTCCTAATTTTAGTCAGCTTTTGCTTTTCAATGCTTAGGCGAACACTAAGGGAGACCCACTCCCCAATAATGGGTAGAAGGTTTTTAGTACGCTGTAATTGACGTCTGTTTCAAGGGGCATTGCAGTTGCTCATAATTTTTGGAAAGCCCTCCATTCACTGCTTAGACTAACAGTAAACAGGAGACCCAGTTGCTATAAATGGAAAAAACGGTTTAGTTAAGGGCCTCTGACCTCCATGTCACTTCCAAGGGGCATTGGAGTGCCTCAAAATTTTTGGTAGCCATTGCACTCACTGTATGCCCTATAACTGTGTAGCCGAACTGCTCCTTTGGTAAAGAAACATATCCTACAAGACATGTGTTGTTGACTGGCCTGATATTGATGTGAATGGTCCCTGTTCCTCCTGCTCTTTCTCCTTTGCTACCACCTCATCCATCATTCATCACCTGAAGCTTTGTTTTAACGGGAGTCATAGAACTGGGATAGTAGCAGGAAAACATCCAGCAATCCTCGGAGGAGGTAGGACATGCGCCAAAACGCTGACCACCTCAGGCCTAGCCGCTACTACATACATGTGCTTGCATTCCAAGGAACAGAAAGCTAAGGAAATGGATGGCCTCAGGATCATGAATAATTTACTCGTTGTGTAGGAGGCCGACCACTGCTGCTGTCTACCTTCTGAACTTTGTGTTGAAGCCTGATTGACCCAGGACCCGCAATCCTCTATGTCTGGAGGACGTGTTGCATCCCAGTGTCCAACTGTGTCCCGGCATCCACAATATTAACCCAGTGTGAAGGCGTCAGTGAGATGGACCATCCCTGGCCACATTCACTTGTCCACGTGTTTGTGGTTAGGCTGTTCTTCCCACTAAATGCACTGGGGAGGGCACAGGTAATGTTTTGGTATGCGTGCTTGTGTATAAGGTGCACCGGGACAAATAGGGGCGGCTGGGGATCGTGTGTGGGCACCCGGCCGCGGGGCGGCTCGGGACCGAGTATGGATACCAGGCCGCCGACGCAGCCATGACGTGGTGGCCAGATTCCGCCTCCACATGCCTAAAAGGCCCAATTTCAAGTGCAAGCAAGCAGGCAGTATGGTATTGCAGCCTGGGGGTGGGTGGGTGGCAGGCTGCATACTTGCGCTTGCTTGCACGGGGATAGTTGCAAGTCTGCATCTTCTGATGTGGCAAGGATCACTTCTGATGGGCACACTTTTAGGCAATGACCTGAGTGTCAGAGATGCTTCCAGGGGTCTTCCCCATGCTGTTCCCATGTCTTTTCAGCACTGTATGCATGTGTCACACAGCACATGGCCAGATAAGGTTGTAAAATGTTAAAATGACATTTCCCGGTGAATGCATTTGTCACGGTTGAAAGCAATACAAAAGTGCAAAAACGCATAAAAAATGCTACTTGTGAACATAGCCCAAGGTGTGGAGGAGTATTTTTGTTTTTGGTTATTTATTTTACCTTATACACAAGTCTTTACCCTGGAAAGGATGTTCCTTAACATATTTCACAGGAGAGCAGTTTCAGTTTCGTATTTGAACGTTTTATTGTGAGCCCGCAAAAGTGGCTTAATACCTCTGACAACATTGTTGACAGCAGTGACCTGGGGGGCAGAAATGCTTCCTGTGGTGGTCCCCATGCTGTCCCCATGTCATTTGAGCACTGTCACTATCGTTTTGGGCACTTTTTAGGCTTTCTACAGACTTCCGGAGGCGCCGCCGCAAAAATGCTCGGGTCTCCCATAGACTAACATTGGGCTTGTTGCTCGGGTCGAGCACCCGAGCATCACGGTGAGCTCGGCCCGAGCTTCGAGCACCCGAGCATATTAGTGCTCACTCAACACTAGTTATAAACATTGGTATTAGTTGTTCTTTCCTGTGCTACCTGTTTATCGCTCTTTTTTTGTTTCCTTCCTCTTCTGCAAACTCTCCTATATTTTTTCTTTTTCCCAATGTTTTGAAATAGTGGTCTAATGTTTCTGGACCGGGGGTCATGACCTGTGGCAAAAAATTTGTGACACCCCTGGAGCTATCGGTATTGTTGTTGTCAATCAAGATATTACCTCCTGATGTTCCTTGGGAGCAGGAGGTGCCTTGTTGCATAATAGTGGAATAAGGTTTAGAAGCAGATGTAGTTGATACCGGAGTAAGATGAACTGATAAGTTCAGCAGATCAGTGACGTCTGCTGTTGTGCAATTGTGAGAGTTATCACTTCTGAAAGAGTTATTAAGGGAGATAAGAGATCTTTTTTCTTCTTGTATCAAACTAATCTGTTCTTTGATATCTTCTAGGGTTTTCTTAGTTTTGGCTAGAGTTTAATAAGCCGCTAGTGATTGTAAAGTACCAGACGTATTCTGGTTGTTGATTACAGCTGCTGGTGAGTGTACAGAGAATAGATTCCTACCACCATCACTCTGGTGAGAAGGAGCAGTGAGTGTGGTATGGAAGTATGTGCGGCAGTGCATGGTAATTTGTGATTATTGGAATCTTATCTTTGTCTCTGTCCCGAGGCCAATATTTCCTCCACGAATCTTGGGGAAAGGCCGATTGGGGATGTCTTTTTTGTTATGGAATTTACTATTTCAAAAGATCCTACCGCTGTTTGACCTCTGTTTATTAGTGGAAGTGTTAGTAGAATTTATTAGCCTCACTTCAGGGTCTAACCCTGATGTGGTAAGGCTTAAGTTTTTATTCCCTGACTTGTAATCATCTCGATCTCCATTAAGTTTTTTTGCCTTCCTCATAATAATTTCATGTTCATTTTGCAGAATGTTGGTAGTGATATTGTTGTTAGTTTTGCTAAAAAGTGGATGGGATTCAAAAGTAAGCAATTCTCTGCATATGTCAAAAATGCTATTTGTAACCAGTAGACATAAATCCGATCTTTTTTTATGCAAACATTTCAGCAATTCCTGCATGCATAATTCTAAAATGTTTGACAATTCTTTTACAAATTCAGAATCCTCCTGAAAGGCAGGTGAAATATTAATCTTTCAGCCACGGGGGTCAAATCTTCTCCTCCATATAAATAGAAAGGAAGCGAATGTCCAGTTCCAACCGAAATTCTTCTTTTAGATTCCCTTCTAGTTTCTGGAAAAGGATTTTCATAGTTTGTCTCTTCCAGACTAAAATTAACTGCATTTTCAGTAGGTAGTGAGATTGGATATGTCGTATTCCGCCCTACGGTTTGTAGGATAAGTCTTTCTCTCGAGGAGAGACGTTGGTTGAAATATTCCATTGTGGCGACCGGTGGTAACCGGCTTAAAATGCTGCTTCCAAATAGCAAAGAGTAGTTGCTGCTAAAATGAGCTGTCCCCAGTCCAAATAGCTCCGATACTGAAAAGATAGGAAAGGGGGGCAAATAATGCCATTAACACATAAAATAAGAATAAAAAATAGCAGTGACGCTCACCTTACTGAATTGTGAGAATGTACAACTCATATATCTGCCTATGGAGTACTGCAGAAGACACCAACCCTTCTAGGGTCTGGGGCATACCAAAATGTGGATAAGGAAACGTATTGTGTCCAAATGTCCGCGCACCTCCGTGGTCATAAAGGATCCAGTGTCCAGAGTCTAGTTAAATAAAATCTATTTATTTGAAGCTAAAATCAAACGCGTTTCGCAAACGTCCTGTCCATTTCATCAGTGCATAGCTTATACATAATGCTCCAATGTGCAAATATATATACTCACAGGCATACATGCAAAAAAAGGAAATTCAACTTGGCGCCAAAAAACAGCATGACCGTTTGAGTTAAAACAATTAGCATAGTTAATTTACATAAATTGTCCCTTAATGTGATTCACAAATGTGCATTAAATATAAAACATTTAAAAATGTCAATCGAATAAGATAATCTTTCTTTAGTAATGATATACATTCTTATCATAAAACAAAATAAAATGAAACACAGTTGTTAGTTGGGCTGTATATTTGAGCTCATGATCCCTGGCTTTGTATTTCCTTTAACTCTGACATGAATGAAAACAGAATCAATTTTCTAGATTTGACACTTTTTGTTAAAGATGATATCATTTGCACGAAGACTTTTTTCAAGAAAGTAGATGCAAATGGATACATCCATTATAAGAGTGGACATTATAGGAGATGGCTTAGAAATATACCATTTAACCAATTCCAAAAGATTAGAAGGAACTGCACTACTCAAATAGATTTTGTAGAACAATCATCTAATTTGAAACAAAAATTTTCCGAACAGGATTATCCCAAAAAATTAATTGAAGAATCTTTCAGAAAAATTCCCTCCTAAAAAAAATCTAGTTCTGCAAACACGCAATTTGAACATAGTCTAAAATTCATTACTACCTTAAATTTTCAACACAAATCTATAACGGAAATTTTACAAAAGAACTGATATATCTCATTGAATGACCCTGTTCTCCGTGAATATTTTAGCCCCGAGTAGGATATATGATCCACATACCACAAGGAAGAATGGGTCACACATAAGAAAAAAGTGTATCAATAGATGTGGCAAAAACAACTGTTTGTGTTGTAAGAATATCGTACATGGAGCTGACACATTTGCCTCTGTTTCCACTAAGGAACATTTTAAAATAAATTATGGTATGTCATGCGATACAGATTTTGTTGTATACCTTATTGAATGCCACTGCCATAAACAATATGTAGGTAGAACTACACAAGCATTCCACAAAAGACTTAATTCACACAGGCATAATGTAAATACAGGCTTCCTGAAGCATAGGACCAATCACCATAATAAATGGTTAATTATTAACCATTAAATTAGTTGCCTTAGAATTATGCCTATTGGACATATCCCCCACTACACACCCAATAGGATGCAAACCCTAAATAGAAAAGTAATTTATTGGATTTATAAATTAGATTCACTAAAACCTTGGAGTTTGACCGAAATTTCAGAGGTCTGCATATAATACGCCTTCCACCAATAGGATTAGCTCAAAAACAGTGTTTTCTGTTCATTCTTTCTAATCCTCAGAGTTGTTAATACATACTTGTATGGATCCATGGAAAAACGTGGGTGACCCATCTTGAATGTACATCCACTGCTTGATGCGGTCCTGCTGTATGTCCCCGGTGGTTTCATTCATTTATTGTTAGGACAGTGTTTTTGTTCGTCCCATTTATACTCATAATTAACAATGTGTACTCGCATAGATCCATGGCAAGAGCATGGGTGTCCATTCTAGAGCACACATCCACTGCCAAGTGCTTGCATGTCCTTGGTGGTTTCATTGGTGCGTGGGTTCAATACCAGTGGCCCGTCTCCGTTTACCCTTTTATACATAGCTAATTTAAACATACATTTAATATAAATATTTTTTTCTAGTCTTCAACTTACCAGTTTTTAACTAATTGATATGTTGGGTATATCTGATTTGAAATCATCAGTATGCTCACAATTTTTATATATATCTCCATCATACCTATAAAATAAGTAGTTCATCTATAATATAACCAGGGATGCGGGTCTCTGTTCGAAGCCTCAATAGACTGCGCATGCGTGATGCGCAGTCTGGCTCCAGACAGAAGACCGCATCCAGCCGTTACAGGTAAGAGGAGGTGTATGGCGTCGGAGATCGCAGTATGAATAGGCACTGAACGCACACTGCGATCTCCGGCGCCATACTTACCTGACCGAGAAGAGCGTTGCCACGGCGCCTCTCTTCAGCGGAGACCGGGGGCGGAGTGAGACGTCGGATCGGCGCGTGCGCATAGCGCTATCCGGCGCCATTTTACTGAAGACACATTTACAGTGTGTCTTCAGCAAAATGGCGCTGGACAGCGCGGTGCTCTGTCGCCGCACTCCTCCCCCGACCTCCGGCAGAACAGGACGCTGCAACGCTGGAGTACAGAGAAGAAAGGTGAGTATAACTGTTTATTTTTTTGGGGATGTGTGTATAGTGGGGGGGTGAGGGGTGCCACGCATACCGGGATTAGGGGAGCCATGCATATCAGAATACGGATGAGGGGAGCCATGCATACCAGAATAGGGATGAGGGGTGCCATGCATACCGGGATTGGGGATGAGGGGTGACACGCATACCAGGATTGGGGATGAGGGGTGCCATGCATACCAGGATTGGGGATGAGGGGTGCGATGCATACCAGAATCGGGAAGAAGGGTGCCACGCATACCAGGATTGGGGATGAGGGGTGCCATGCATACCAGGATTGGGGATGAGGGGTGCCACGCATACCAAAATAGGGATGAGGGGTTGACACGCATATGTGGCACCCCAGGGGTCTGGTCTCCACAGTAATAGCAATGTTATGTCTGAGAGCAGGTGGGAGGTCTCTTGGTCAGGAATCCTATGCATGCCACACCTCCTGCCCAGTCCTGGGAGGGGAAGAACTTCCCCTATATAAAGCTGGGGCTGAGGCAGGGTTAGTGAGAAGAGTAGAGAGAAGAAGAGGAGCAGCTTAGGAAAGAAAGATCAGGAGCTCAGTGGGAGCAGTGCTAAAAGGAATCAGGGGCTGGCAGCTGAAGAGCTCGCCCTGATTGAAGAGTTACCACCGGACCCGGAGTCCGAGGCTGTGGGGATTAACCCAGACCCAGCAGCAGAAACCGACCGGCAGGGGATTTCAGGTCCTCTGGCCAAGAAACCCGAAGGCACGGTCACACGCGTGGGACCAGCACCGCCGTCGTGGAGCGGAAGCCACTAGAAGGTCCCGAGTCACCGGCCATACGGGTGAGCACCACACGGTACACTCAGGGACGTGGGCTACCTTTACCCGCCTCTAGCAAGGTAGCCAGAAGAGTACAATTAGTTGGGGAGGCCTACAACTCCGCCTGGCCAAGGGGGATCCCATCTGCTCAAGGACTGACCAGGCCCCGACCGCTAGCCAGTACTCCGGGAGGGTCTATCTTTGTCACCAGTAAAGACCCTGAACTACACCGCATCGTCTCTGAGTGGTTCCTACTACCCCCATCATCCACATCGGCTGCCCTGAGGCCATACCCCTCACGTTGGGGGTTATACCATCCACGCTGCACCATCTTTCCACCGGCCTCAGCGGTCTGCCCTGCAGCGGCAGCTCCATAGCTGCATTCAACGGGTGGCGTAGTCGTCCTACATCTACTGCTAATATACTGCCACTCAGCTTGACTCCCTGGGCACGGACCGGGTCACCGCCACGAGACTACTACCCCTATCAGATCCGGCTCCGGGTAGGCTCCCGCGTGCGCAACGCTGCGCGACTCAGGCCCAGGGGCGCATCAGCTTTTGGCGTAGTCGGCAGGATACCGTGCCCGCAACCACCGGGTACTGCGTGCCTGAAAAAGAGACTTTTAAACTTACCTGTGGCGAAGATTCCCACCATCCGGCGCCATCTTCAGCCTTCTTCCCGCCATCCGTGAAGTTTTCCCGCCATCCGGCGCCATTTTCAGCCTTCTTCCCGCCTTCCGTGGAGTTTTCCCGCCATTGGACGCCATCTTGAAGACGCCGCGCGGGAAGAAGAGGGGCGTGGACTCCAAAAGCGCGCGAGAACTGAAGCCCCGCCTCACGTCCAGACGTCGCGTAAGGTCCTGGAAGGAGCCCAGCAGACGCTGACGTCACAGAAGCGCGACGGAATGTCCTCAACCCTGACGATCCACTGCGGAGCCGCGGCCTACGGAAGAGGATCATCGCAAGGTAGGCCACGGTCCACTAGGGGGGAGGAAGATGTCGGATACGGAGGAGAGCTTCACTGCCTCAACCCCCGCCAGCGCTGCTGCAGTCATGCCTTTTACCATGCCCTATATCCCGGGAGCAGCCTGGCTACCCCAATACTCAGGGGAGTCACATACCCTGAATGACTTTAGAGAAAAGCTGGATAGCCTCTTCCAGGTGTACCCCCTCACAGAAGAGCAAAAAGTGAGCATCCTGGTGGCCCAACTAACCGGGGCAGCCCAAAGGGAGGTAAAGTCCTGGCCACCTGGGAGGAGGACTGTCGCGGGGATACTAACCCGGCTGAGGGACACCTTTGATACCCGCACCTCAGCCGAGATTAAGCTTAAATTCTATGGGTGCAAGCAGCGAGCACATGAGAGTATAAGGGACTATGCACTAAACCTACAAGAGGCCCTGAGAGCCATTAAGCAGACCGACCCCGACAGCGTGGGAAACGAGGACAGGCTGTTGACCGAACAATTTATAGAGGGACTATATTGCAATGTCCACCGAACCCAGTTGCGGGCCATAGCCTTACAGGATCCTCATCTGGACTTTGCACAGTTCAAGGACAGAGCCATCCGGGTGCTCCGAGAACCGGCACCGGGTGGCGTTGTGACCCACAGGCGCCCAGCTATCACTTACCACCAGGAGGCGGCGCCCTTGTCGGCAGGGCCTGTGGGGGCTGATGCGCAGGCTTTGAACAATGACCCGGCTCCAGACCTGCACCATCAGGTCCAAGAGCTAGCTAAAAGCGTTGCTGCGCTAACCCGAACTGTGCAGTCTTTACAGGTTTCCACTCCAGGGAAGATCCAGCTGGCATCCGGACCGGAGGACATCCCGTGGCGTCGACCAAGGAGGACCCCACCGGCCAGAGGAAGACCCAGCGACCGATACAACGAGGACGGACAACCCATCTGCCGCCGCTGCAATCAACCCGGACATATGGCAAGGTACTGTCCTTTAAACTGGCACAACCTGGGGTAGAGGGCCAACCCCCAGGAAAAAGATCACCAGGCCCATCGAGCTGGCGCGACAAATATGTGGGAGGACGTCCAGTCTTGCCTGTGGTACTGGATGGCATTCCTATGAGTGCCCTACTGGACACCGGGTCACAGGTCACCACCATCCCGTACGTGCTCTTCAAGCAGTACTGGAATGACTCGGATATAACCCGCTACCCTGACGACGACTTGAGTGTTATTGCCAGCAATGGTCAACCCGTGCCGCAGATCGGATTTAAAGAAATGACCATTAAAATCGGTAGAGTCGAACTGGCAGCACAGGGACTGATCATTGTGGACATTGACATGCGCGAGAGTCACCCAAAGATAACTCTAGGAACTAATGTGATTGAAAATTGTCTTGCAGAGGTGATTTTCATTTTACAGCAGGTTGCCAAGAACGCCAGCTCCGGCCAGCAGCGAGTGCTCCAAAAAGAGATCCGGGCACTGATGCGACGGCAACAAGTGGAACTCTCCGGCGGTGAGATTGGTAGCGTAAGAATGTGTGACCCTTTCCCTATTGCCATACCCCCGAAAAGTGAAATGATGATTTGGTGCCGGGCAGCTATTGGTCTGAGAGGTAGAGATTACCAGGCCATGGTAGAGCCAGTCTACTCAGACAGTAGGCCCACCATTTTGACAGCCCGGGGGGTAGTTGATGTACGCCATGGGAGGGTACCCGTTCGCATAATAAATATTGGGAAAAGGGAAGTATACCTGCCCCGGTATGCTACGCTAGCCAAATTATATACTATCAACCAAAATTCTATACAGTCTGTGGAACCCTTGCCTCCATCTCATCCGGAGGAAGGTAACGGCTCTGAGAAAATAATGGAGGATTGGTGTCAGCAACTACATTTGGGTACTGACTCCACTCCCTCCCACCAGAAACAGGGAGTCTACCGGGTGGTTCAAGAGTACGAGAGAGTGTTTAGTAAACACCCGTTAGACTTCGGGCGAGTCAAGGGGGTAGAACACCACATCCCCACGGTAGACCATCCTCCCATAAAAGAGAGGTATCGGCCCGTACCCCCTGCACACTACCAACACGCCAAGGGGATGCTTAGAGACATGAAGGAGGCTGGGGTAATCATGGATAGCTGTAGCCCCTGGGCAGCTCCACTAGTCTTGGTAAAAAAGAAAGACAACACCATGAGAATGTGTGTAGATTACCGGAAAATTAACCGTATCACACACAAAGATGCGTACCCCTTACCAAGAATAGAGGAGTCTTTGGCTGCTTTAAAATCTGCTAACTTCTTCTCCACCTTTGATCTCACTAGCGGGTACTGGCAGGTTCCTGTAGCAGAGGCGGATCGGGAGAAGACCGCATTCACCACCCCGATGTGACTTAGCGAGTTTACCTGCATGCCGTTTGGACTCTGCAACGCACCAGGAACCTTCCAGCGATTGATGGAGTGCTGTCTGGGACACCGGAACTTTGAGACGGTCCTGTTATACCTGGACGATGTCATCGTCTACTCCAAGACCTACGAGGACCACCTGAAGCACCTGGCGGAAGTGTTTGAAGCTCTGGCAAGTTACGGCCTAAAGGTGAAACCTTCCAAGTGTCACCTCCTGAAGCCAAAGGTGCAGTACCTGGGACACGTGGTGAGTGCTGACGGAGTGGCTCCCGACCCTGATAAGATCACCGCAATTAAGGAATGGCCAAGCCCCTCCAGCGTAAAGGAAGTGAGGCAGTTCCTCGGGTTGGTAGGCTACTACCGAAGGTTCATACCCGGTTTCACCAAAAAGGCAGCTCCTATGCAGGACCTCCTGATAGGCCAGTCCAGGAAGGCCAAGAACCAGAAGCCGCCCTTCAGATGGGAGAAGTTGGAAGAAGAGTCCTTCCGCCAGCTGAAGATGGCCCTCACGGGGGATGAAATCCTGGTGTACCCTGATTATAGCCAGCCCTTTATCCTCTACACCGACGCCAGTAACATCGGGCTAGGAGCCGTACTATCCCAGATCCAGCAGGGGAAAGAACGGGTAATTGCTTACGCCAGCCGAAAACTGCGACCCACCGAAAGAAACCCTGAGAATTACAGCTCATTTAAGCTAGAGTTCCTGGCAGTGGTGTGGGCAGTCACCGAACGCTTTAAGCACTACCTCGCTTCTTCCCGGTTCACCGTGTACACGGATAACAACCCGTTGACACACCTGGACACTGCAAGACTCGGTGCCCTAGAGCAGAGATGGATGGCCCGCTTGTCCAACTATGAGTTTACAATCAAATACCGGGCAGGACGCTCCAATACCAACGCAGACGCCCTGTCCAGGATGCCAAACCTACCGGACGTAGGGGAAGATTCAGAGGAACTGGAAGAAGTTGAGCTCCCCGCGTTCCACCGTCATGGGACTATCCAGTATTCCCACCGTGTAAGAAGTAAGCAAACCGCTACGTTCAACCCCTTGCCTCATTACAACTGGGTGGAGACGCAAGACAGTGACCCTGCCGTCCGTCTGGTAAAGGAGATGCTGACTCGGCCAGATGCACGCCTTGACCCAGACGCTCCGGAGGAAGCCAAGCAACTGTGGGCTGAGAAGAGTCGACTGTTCCTTTACAAGGGAAAGTTGTGCCGCAGAATGGTTAACTCCCGGACGCATGAACTAATCTGGCAAGTAGTGGTGCCAAGAAGAGACGCAGCTATGGTGATGGAGGCATACCACGACGGAGCTGGGCATTTCGGAGGGAAGAAGCTGGAGTTCTTGCTGCGCGGGCGGTTCCATTGGGTAGGCATGAGAGGAACCATCGAGAGGTGGTGCAGAGACTGTGGCCCATGCAACTTAAGAAGGAGGGACCATGCCAGCCAGAAGACTCCCCTGCGGTCCATCATCACCAGACAGCCGTTGGAACTGGTGGCCTTGGATCATGTAAAACTGACCCCAAGCAGAAGTGGCTACGTCTACGCGTTAACCATCGTGGATCACTACTCCCGGTTCTTGGTTGTCGTCCCCGTCAAGGACTTAACGGCTCACACAGCAGCTAGAGCCTTCCAGCAGCACTTCTGCCGTCCGCATGGATACCCGGAGCAGGTGCTGACGGACCAGGGGCCTGCCTTTGAAGCGGAGGTCTTCCAGGAGTTCTGCACCCTGTATGGATGCCGGAAGATAAGAACAACACCCTATCACCCGCAAACTAATGGACTTTGTGAGAAAATGAACCAGGTGGTGATAGATCTCCTGAAAACATTGCCCCTGGAGGAACGCAGTCTGTGGCCTGAGAAGCTGCCCGACCTTGTGGACCTATACAACCACATCCCTGTAGGTTCCACCAACTGTACCCCGGCTTACCTAATGAGGGCAAGACCTGGTAAGCTTCCTGTTGATCTGGAAATGGGAGTCCTGACACCCGAGGACACTTCACCAGAAGCCAACTGGGACACAGAGAGGCAGCAGCAATACCGAAAAGTACAGGAGAGCGTGGAGCGTAGTCTCTGTCAAGCTAGGGAAAGACAAGAGAAAACTTACAACCAGTATGCTCCCGCTGTTCCCCTGGTGCCCGGAGAGCAGGTCTTGAAGAGGAAAAGACGGCTCCACAAGTTGGACGACCAATGGGAGAAGGACCCGTACACCGTACTGCCCTCAAGCCACGACAACCCGAAGATCTGTACAATCAGTAAAGACGGAGGGGAAACCACAGCCATTGTATCCTGGGATCACCTAAAGAAGTGTCCCGAACAGCTACGGAACCCTGAAGAGGAACAAGAGGACCCTCGACCCGTAGAGGAAAGGGAAGATATGGTTAGTACTGTGCTCGGAGACTTCCCTCGGTCTTGGACTCAAGTCAATGGTGCTGTTGTGGTACCCGTCCTCACGTTCCTCCAACCAGCATCCCAAGTGCCTACGGAGACACAGGTAGAACTGGAAGAACAGCCGGTCCAGGAGGCAGAAGGCCCCACACAAGCAGACCAGGAAAATCAACCCTCTGCTTATAGTGAGCCTGCCATACCCCTAGTGAGCCAAAGAGTCCGTAGACGGCTGCCCAGTTTACCCTTGACAGCTCCTATACCCTGTAGCTCAGGACCAATCAACCAGCTCCGTAGGTCCACTAGGGTCACTAGAGGCCAGCTGCACATACGGTGGAGGATCTAAATGTTCAAGCTATTTTATTAATGTTTACCTGTTTATTGTTGCTTGTGTATAATTATGTGTTTCTAGTTATTTATAGGAGTCTTTGGTGGATTTACCGGGAATCCTTTGTGCATATAGTTGGAGCGTAACCCAGGATGGACTGAAAGACTGTTAAGGACTCGGGGCAGGACAGACCCCTACCTGGTTACGTCTCCCTGTGTTGGTGAAATGGACACCCTTGTTTTCCTCAAAAGTTACACCCGGTTGCGGACACGCCGTGACCACCTTATGTGTTGTCTCTATTAGAATGTTATTGTTTGCACCTTGTTATGTTTACAAAAGTATGTTTAGTCCCGGAGTACTAACTTTCACTAGGGGGGAATGTGGCACCCCAGGGGTCTGGTCTCCACAGTAATAGCAATGTTATGTCTGAGAGCAGGTGGGAGGTCTCTTGGTCAGGAATCCTATGCATGCCACACCTCCTGCCCAGTCCTGGGAGGGGAAGAACTTCCCCTATATAAAGCTGGGGCTGAGGCAGGGTTAGTGAGAAGAGTAGAGAGAAGAAGAGGAGCAGCTTAGGAAAGAAAGATCAGGAGCTCAGTGGGAGCAGTGCTAAAAGGAATCAGGGGCTGGCAGCTGAAGAGCTCGCCCTGATTGAAGAGTTACCACCGGACCCGGAGTCCGAGGCTGTGGGGATTAACCCAGACCCAGCAGCAGAAACCGACCGGCAGGGGATTTCAGGTCCTCTGGCCAAGAAACCCGAAGGCACGGTCACACGCGTGGGACCAGCACCGCCGTCGTGGAGCGGAAGCCACTAGAAGGTCCCGAGTCACCGGCCATACGGGTGAGCACCACACGGTACACTCAGGGACGTGGGCTACCTTTACCCGCCTCTAGCAAGGTATCCAGAAGAGTACAATTAGTTGGGGAGGCCTACAACTCCGCCTGGCCAAGGGGGATCCCATCTGCTCAAGGACTGACCAGGCCCCGACCGCTAGCCAGTACTCCGGGAGGGTCTATCTTTGTCACCAGTAAAGACCCTGAACTACACCGCATCATCTCTGAGTGGTTCCTACTACCCCCATCATCCACGTCGGCTGCCCTGAGGCCATACCCCTCCCGTTGGGGGTTATACCATCCACGCTGCACCATCTTTCCACCGGCCTCAGCGGTCTGCCCTGCAGCGGCAGCTCCATAGCTGCATTCAACGGGTGGCGTAGTCGTCCTACATCTACTGCTAATATACTGCCACTCAGCTTGACTCCCTGGGCACGGACCGGGTCACCGCCACGAGACTACTACCCCTATCAGATCCGGCTCCGGGTAGGCTCCCGCGTGCGCAACGCTGCGCGACTCAGGCCCAGGGGCGCGTCACATACCGGGATTGGGGATGAGGGGTGACACGCATACCGGAATTGGGGATGAGGGGTGCCACGCATACCGGGATTGGGGATGAGGGGTGCCACGCATACCGGGATTGGGGATGAGGGGTGCCACGCATAATGGGATTGGGGATGAGGGGAGCCAGGCATACCGGGATTGGGGATGAGGGGTGCCACGCATAGCAGAATAGGGATGAGGGGTGCCACGCATACCAGAATAGGTATGAGGGGTGCCATGCATACCTGGATTGGGGATGAGGGGAACCACGCATACCAGGATTGGGGATGAGGGGAGCCACGCATACCAGGATTGAGGATGAGGGGAGCCACGCATACCGGGATTGGGGATGAGGGGTGCCACGCATACCAGGATTGGGGATGAAAGGTGCCACGCATACCAGAAAAGGGATGAGGGGTGCCACGCATACCAGAATAGGGATGAGGGGTGCCATGCATACCAGAATAGGGATGAGGGGTGCCACGCATACCGGGATTGGGGATGAGGGGTGCCACGCATACCAGGATTGGGGATGAGGGGTGCTACGCATACCAGGATTGGGGATGAAAGGTGCCACGCATACCAGAATAGGGATGAGGGGTGCCACGCATACCGGGATTGGGGATGAGGGGTGCCACGCATACTGGGATTGGGGATGAGGGGTGCCACGCATACTGGGATTAGGGATGAGAAGTGCCACGCATACCGGGATTGGGGATGAGGGGTGCCACGCATACCGGGATTGGGGATGAGGGGTGCCACGCATACTGGGATTGGGGATGAGGGGTGCCACGCATACCAGGATTGGGGATGAGGGGAGCCACGCATACCAGGATTGAGGATGAGGGGAGCCACGCATACCGGGATTGGGGATGAGGGGTGCCACGCATACCAGGATTGGGGGTGAAAGGTGCCACGCATACCAGAAAAGGGATGAGGGGTGCCACGCATACCGGGATTGGGGATGAGGGGTGCCATGCATATCAGGATTGGGGATGAAAGGTGCCACACATACCAGAATAGGGATGAGGGGTGCCACGCATACCAGAATAGGGATGAGGGGTGCCATGCATACCAGAATAGGGATGAGGGGTGCCACGCATACCGGGATTGGGGATGAGGGGTGCCACGCATACCAGGATTGGGGATGAGGGGTGCTACGCATACCAGGATTGGGGATGAAAGGTGCCACGCATACCAGAATAGGGATGAGGGGTGCCACGCATACCGGGATTGGGGATGAGGGGTGCCACGCATACTGGGATTGGGGATGAGGGGTGCCACGCATACTGGGATTAGGGATGAGAAGTGCCACGCATACCGGGATTGGGGATGAGGGGTGCCACGCATACCGGGATTGGGGATGAGGGGTGCCACGCATACTGGGATTAGGGATGAGAAGTGCCACGCATACCGGGATTGGGGATGAGGGGTGCCACGCATACCGGGATTGGGGATGAGGGGTGCCACGCATACTGGGATTAGGGATGAGGGGTGCCACGCATACTGGGATTAGGGATGAGAAGTGCCACGCATACCGGGATTCGGGATGAGGGGTGCCACGCATACTGGGATTGGGGATGAGGGGTGCCACGCATACTGGGATTAGGGATGAGAAGTGCCACGCATACCGGGATTGGGGATGAGGGGTGCCACGCATACCAGAATAGGGATGAGGGGTGCCACGCATACCGGGATTGGGGATGAGGGGTGCCACGCATACCGGGATTGGGGATGAGGGGTACCACGCATACCAGAATAGGGATGAGGGGTGCCACGCATACCAGGATTGGGGATGAGGGGAGCCACGCATACCGGGATTGGGGATGAGGGGAGCCACGCATACCAGGATTGGGGATGAGGGGTGCCACGCATACCGGGGTAGGATGGTGGGGGCAGCACAAATACCAGGAGGGTGGCAGCACATACCAACATGGGAGACCATATACCAATAAAAATGCTCGCCACCCGGGTGTAGAATGGGTTCAATAGCTAGTAACAGTATAACCGCATATTGCAATTAGAAACATATCTATTATTCTGTTAACAAAATAGGCATTAATACCACCATGGGATAGTCTCAGGGTACAAACCTGTCATGTCAAAGCAGGATTTTGCAGATACGTCAGGGCCGATAGTCTGGTGGCTCAGACAGACGCTGTTGGAACAAAGTACTACAAAACCAGGGATCATAAGTTCAAATGCACAGCCTAGCTAATAGTTGTGTTTCATTTTATTTTGTTTTATGATAAGAATGTGTATCATTACTATCTTATTCGATTGACCTTTTTAAATGTTTTATATTTAATGCAAATTTGTGAATCACTTTATGGGACAATTTATGTAAATTAACTATGCTAATTGTTTTAACTCAAACGGTCATGCCGTTTTTTGGCTCCAAGTTGGATTTCCTTTTTTTGCATGTATGCCTGTGGGTATATATATATTTGTACATAGAGCATTATGTGTAAGCTATGCACTGATGAAGCGGACGGGACATCCGCGAAACGCGTTTGATTTTAGCTTCAAACAAATGGATTTTATTTAATTATACTCTGGACACTGGATCCCTTATGACCACATAGGTGCGCGGACATTTGGACCCAATACGTTTCCTTATCCACATTTTGGTATACCGCAGACCTTAGAAGGGTTGGTGTCTCCTGCAGCACTCCATTAGCGTATATATGAGTTGTGCATTCTCACAACTCAGTAAGGTGAGTGTCACTGCTATTTTTTATTCTTATTTTATGTGGTAATGGCGCTATTTGCGCCCCTTTCCTATCTTTTCAGCTCAGATTAGCTTACAATCTACAGATATAGCGGAATCTTCCTGACATTGTCTATATTTTTTTTTCGTCTTCCTTTTCCAGGAGGAGCAGATGAGATCAAGAGTCATCCATTCCTGAGTGAGTTAGACTTTCAGAACCTTCAAAATCAGGAGCCAAATTTAGTATCAGTTTAAGCCAAATTTAGTATCAGAAGTGGATACCCGCTACTTTTCCTGTAATTAGAATGAAACGTCATCTGAATCAAGGTGCTGTATGTCTCATCTTTCATTTTATGTGGAAATCTGTTCCCATCATTATTAGTAATAACATGGTAAATGTCTGTAATTACATTAATATTCTCTGATAATACTTGTAGCTGGCATTAGGAGACCCAAAAAAACAGATTCAGATGAGGGAGACACAAGTGAGCTCAATGACTGGCCAGAAAGCCTAAACTATGTATCATCTTCTCAAAGACTTTCTATGGTAAGTATGTGATCAATAAAGAAGCACTCTCAGGAAGTTTTGTTTTTTTTCACTAGACATGTGTATGTACTGTAGTATGACTGAGTTAATATACCTCACCTACTGCCGTCTTCTCCAGGATCCAGCTGCGTTCTACTCCTCTTCTGTGTAATGTCATCGCTCTTCAAAGTCTTCCGCTCACTGTTTGCTCTGGACGTGAGCCAGAAGTCTCTTTTACAATGTAAGCCTATGGAGCCTTGTTCTGACACTCCATAGGCTTACATTGTTAAAGCCACATCAGGTTACATACTGTAGAGTGCAGTGTGACCCGGACTTTGGATAGTGATGACATCACACAGAAGAGGAGCGTAACAGCACTAGATACCAGAGAACTTGGTGGTATGTGAATATATTAACACACTACACTACATACAAGAGGCGTTGCTAGGGTTCAAAAAGATTAGGGGCTCAAGCTCCAAAGTACATGCTTCCTCATATGACCCCTCACCAATTAAAAGATGATTTATACATATATAATTACATAAAACAAGAGGAGTTGCAGGGAACTAGACGAATATATATGTACAAGGTTATAAATTAGGTAAATGTATAATTATGAAAAGTATGTGTGTGCATATGACTAGGATATGAATTCCAAAGAAAGACTAATATGAGAATTAAAGGAAGCAAAACACCAGAGAACCGATAAAAAAGTCAATAGAACAATGTAAGAAAATACAAAACCTATATTTTATTAGTCAAGTATAAAAGATGTGGGGGACACACAAACATAAGAAAAAGGGCTCATAATATAGTTGTATTTAGTAAAAGTGATGCATGTCAAGGTTAGGTAGGGAGACGGGCTGCATAATGCTGTCACGCCAGATGTGGGAAAGACTTAGTGAACACAGAGGGAAAAGGGAAAGGGAGCCCAGACACTAGGGAAAGGGGGGAGTGGAGACCTCCTAGTCTGGTCTAGTGTCACCCTGTCTCAACTACGGTCCCTATACTGGCTCCTCGCCAATCGCTACACGCGTGCCTCTCCCTGACTTTCCCTTTCGTATGGTTAAGGCCAGGGAAGGGAGGAGATGAGCAATAGTCAATCTCACTAAACTCTATAGACCACAAGGGAAGACAAACAGGGGGAGAATGCTTATCTTTAGATGAACTCCAGACAAATGCGCACTCGGCCTCAAGCTCCAGAGAGGACTAAGTACTGCTATTGCTAAGTCTTCACAAGTAGTATTGAATATAGTCGGCACCTCCCTCTCAGACACACTAGAGGGAGAGCTAATTAGCCAGAGGAAGGTAGCCGCTAGGTTCTAGAGTCAGCCTCTCATCTAAGAAGATGTTTGTAATGCCAAACATAGAAATCTCCTCCAACCAACTGCAGGGCGACTGTCTGTCGCCTTTGATACACCTGTGACAGTACCCCCTTCTCTACAAGTGGCCTTTGGACACTCAGGACCAGGTTTCTCAGGAAAAGAGGTATGGAATGAGCAACCAATCTGGGAGTGTTCACCTTTGACGATGAAACACACAACCTCTCCTCTGGACCATAGCTTTCCAGTGCACCAACTATTGTAGAGAATGACGTTGGAGACGAGAATTTACAATCCACGAAATCTGGAACTCCAGATTACCATCAACCATTACTGGGGGCAGTGGTAGAGGAGAGGGCTCAAGAGGTTCCACATACTTTTTGAGTAAGGACTAGTGTTGAGCGAACATGCTCGACACTGCGCGGTACTCGCCCGAGCATCACACTACTCGGGATGTTCGGCGAGCACCGAGCATTTCCGGATTACTCGGGCGGGAGCTCGGGTCTCCGCCCTGCATGTTTGGCGCTCTTTAAAGAGCCAGTGAACATGCAGGGATTGCCAGCCAGTCACTGTAATGCCGCAGCCATGTTGTTTGTGGGCATTACAGTGATTGGCTGGCCGCACAGCGTCACCTCGAGTATTTAAAACCGGGCGCCGCCATCTTGGACACAGTCGCTCCGGATCAGACAGTGTAGGGACAGCGCTGCTGATTTAGGGAGAGATATATCCTGCAAAATAGTTAGTGTAGGGTCTGTAAAGGCTGCCAGATCAAACAAACAGTCCTTCTCAGAACTAATATCCATCCCAGGTATATCAGGCAGGCAGGCAGGCAGGCTGTATAGGAGACGCAGTGGTTATACCAGCAAACGCTGCATTACAGTCCCGTGTGCTGCTCCTGTTGCTGAAATTGCTGGACTTAGCTCCAGGTCCCGGGGGCCAGGAAAAATCCTTTTTTTTTATCTAAATCCTCTTTTTTTTTCCTCCTTCACAATGTACAAATACCCATCTTATTAACCTTTTGGTGCCCCCCCCCCCCCAAAAAAAAAGTGTGCCTCTGATTTTTCAGACACAAATATATCTGTTGAAAATAGTCTGGTGTAGGCCAGAGAAATAGAAGTGTGGTTTTGCAGTTCAATGGGCCATTTGTATCTAAAAAAAACTGTTTGAGTGTGTCGCTCACTGTTCAGCCGCAAATATATATATATTTTAAAAAGCCTGGTATACACCAGTAAATTATTACTGTGGTTTTGATGTTCCACGATAAAACATCTCTATTATCCTGTTTTTGGCATTTTTTGCTGTATAAAAATAATAATAGTGTCTCCCTGATTTTTCAGACACAAATATATCTGTTGAAAATAGTCTGGTGTAGGCCAGAGAGACAGAAGTGTGCTTTTGCTGTTCCACGGTAAAAAATCTCTATTATCCTGCTTTTTGCATTTTTTGCTGTAAAAAAAAAAAAAATAGTGTCTCCCTGATTTTTCAGACACAAATATATCTGTTGAAAATAGTCTGGTGTAGGCCCGAGAAATACAAGTGTGGTTTTGCAGTTCCACGGTACAAACCTCTGTATTATCCACTTTTGGGCCATTTGTATCTAAAAAAAACAGTTTGAGTGTGTCGCTCACTGTTCAGCCGCAAATATATATATATTTTAAAAAGCCTGGTATACACCAGTAAATTATTACTGTGGTTTTGATGTTCCACGATAAAACATCTCTATTATCCTGTTTTTGGCATTTTTTGCTGTATAAAAATAATAATAGTGTCTCCCTGATTTTTCAGACACAAATATATCTGTTGAAAATAGTCTGGTGTAGGCCAGAGAGACAGAAGTGTGCTTTTGCTGTTCCATGGTAAAAATCTCTATTATCCTGCTTTTTGCATTTTTTGCTGTAAAAAAAAAAAAAATAGCGTCTCCCTGATTTTTCAGACACAAATATATCTGTTGAAAATAGTCTAGAGTAGGCCCGAGAAATATAAGTGTGGTTTTGCAGTTCCACGGTACAAACCTCTGTATTATCCACTTTTGGGCCATTTGTATCTAAAATAAACAGTTTGAGTGTGTCGCTCACTGTTCAGCCGCAAATATATATATATTTTAAAAAGCCTGGTATACACCAGTAAATTATAACTGTGGTTTTGCTGTTCCATGGTAAAAAATCTCTATTATTCAGGTTTTGGTAGCTTTTTCCGTAAAGAAAAACAGTAGTGTCTCCTGACTGTTGTGACACAAAAATATATCAGTTGAAAATAGTCTTGTGTAGGCCCGACATCCAGTGTGGTTTCGCAGTTCCACGGGTCAAATCGCTGTACTATCCAGTTTTGGGCCTTTGGTATCTAAAAAAAAAGCAGTTTGAGTGTGTCGCTCACTGTTCAGCCGCAAATATCTCTATTTAAAAAAGTGTGGTATACCCCAGTAAACAATAACTGTGGTTTTCCTCTTCCACGGTTCTAATCTACTCTTTATTACCCTTTTTCCATTGATAGTGCAAGTGTAAGCTATTTTACTTCATTTACAATGGGCAAGGTGCGTGGCAAAGGACGTGGAAGTGGACGTTCTGGTGATGGTTCGTGCAGAGGACGGGGCCGTGGCCAAGGTGAAAATGTGCCACAACCAACAGCCACATCTTCTCGCTCCCACTTCTTGACCGAATTACTAGGGAAGCACAGAACAACACCAGTATTGAGAACTGATCAGTGTGAACAGGTTATTAATTGGATAGCAGACAATACTTCCAGTTACCTGGGCACCACCACCTCCGGTCTGTCTTCCACACGGTCAACTCTTAGTAGCCGTGAGTCTCGACCGCATACTCCTCCTCACCCTGATGCTCCTTCCTCCCACCATGCCGAGTGTCGTCAGACAGCAAGTGATCCCACACTTGGACACTCTGAAGAGCTGTTCACTGGTCCATTTCCATATTTGGGCCTCTCGCTTGATACGCTTGAAGTGGTGGAAGAGGAGATCCCATGTTGCGATGCCCAAATATTTGAGCAGCCACGGCCACAGGAAGTCGACGTTGGCAATCTGTCACAAGAGGTGGGCGATGACGAGACACAATTGCCAGGAAGTGAGGAGGAGGATCGTGGTGCGCAAGTGGAAGAGGAGGAGGTGGTGGATGATCTAGTAACTGACCCAACGTGGAAGGAGGACATGCAGAGTGAGGCCAGCAGCACACAGGGGGAGCGAGGCAGAGTACCCCAACAGGCAGGAAGAAGCAGTATGGTGGCTGCAGACAGAAGGCAGGCAACCGTTCCCCGTAACACCAACACGAGGGACGTTGCCAGTACAAGCGGTAGGTCTTCCAGAGTCTGGAATTTTTTTAAAGACTCTGCTGATAACCCCGAAAAGGCCATATGTTCCACCTGCCATGCCAGCATCAGCAGGGGTGACAAAACTACCAGCCTGACCACCACCAGCATGATCAGGCACATGGCAGCAAAGCACCCGACTTTGTGGGGCGAAACCCAGGGTCCACGACCAGTGTCACCGGGTGTCACCACTGCTTCTTCCACTGTTGTGCGTGCAATAGAGCCCCCTGTTGTGTGTGCAAGGCAATCCCCTGTCCATACTGTATGTAAAGATGCCCCATTCTCTCAGTCTTCACTTGTTATGGCAGTTTCTCAAGAAACAGCATCAACGTCCACGTCCACGTCCCACCGCAGCGTTCAATTGTCCATATCCCAGACCTTTGAACGAAAGCGGAAATTCGCAGCTAACGCCCCACAGGCCACAGTCCTAAATTCGCACATTTCACGACTGCTTGCATTGGAAATGCTGCCTTTTAGGCTGGTGGAGACGGAATCCTTCCACAATCTTATGGCGGTGGCCGTCCCTCGGTACTCGATCCCCAGCCGACACTATTTTGCCCGGTGTGCCATCCCCGCACTACACAAGCACGTGTCCCAAAGCATCTGCCGTGCCCTCAACAACGCAGTTACTGGGAGAGTCCACCTGACAACGGACACGTGGACAAGTGCTTGTGGCCAGGGACGGTACATCTCTCTGACGGCACACTGGATAAACATAGTGGAAGTCGGGACCCAGTCGGATCTTGGGACAGAACACATCCTCCCCACACCGAGGATTGCGGGCCCTATGTCAGTCAGAGTTGCCCCCACAGTGTACAGCTCCTGCGCATCCTCCTCCTCCTCCTCATGTTCAGCCTCCATCTCAGATATCACCACATCAGTTACAAGCTGGAAGCATTGCAGTACTGCCTCCGCCAATCGGCAACAGGCTGTGCTGAAACTCATAAGCTTAGGTGATAAACCTCACACTGCTTGTGAGTTGTGGACAGCTGTGAAAGAGCAGGCAGATCTGTGGCTGAGACCGCTGAACCTACATCCCGGCATGGTCGTGTGTGACAATGGCCGTAACCTGGTGGCGGCTCTGAGGCGAGGTGAGATCACACACGTACCATGCCTGGCTCATGTGCTTAACCTCGTGGTTCAGCGGTTTCTTAAATCGTACCCCGAGTTGCCAGATCTGCTCGTGAAAGTACGCCGCCTGTCAGCTCATTTTCGCAAGTCGGCTACAGCTTCCGCCGCCCTTGCTGTGTTGCAGCAGCGTTTGCAGCTTCCGGCACACCGACTGGTGTGTGATGTCCCCACACGTTTGAACTCTACCCTCCACATGTTGCAAAGGATTTTTGAGCAGAAGAGAGCAGTTGTGGAGTACCAGCTGCAACAAGGCCGTCGATATTCAGGTCAGACTCCACACATAAGACCTCAGGAGTGGACCTGGATGTCTGACATATGTACCATCCTGACAAATTTTGAGGAGGCCACCAAGATGGTGAGTGGCGATGACGCCATCATTAGTGTCAGCATCCCACTTGTCTGTCTTTTGCAACGCTCTCTGCAGAGAAATAAAGAGGAGGCATTGCAGCCAGAGTATGATGAGATGGATCAAGAAGCCGTAGCGGGCGATTACACACAGCCCAGCCTCATCTCATCCCAACGTGCATTGGGGGACAATGAGGGAGAGGAGGAGGAGGAGGAGGAGGAAGAACAGGAGCTGCTATCATGCGTTGTAGACGGTAGTACCTGTACAAGTGTCATACCGTCGGTTCAGCGTGGGTGGCCTGAGGACAGGGGGGAGGAGGAAGAGGAGGAGGAGGAGGAGAGCATGGTCAGTCGTCATCTTGGTGAGGACACGGAAATCTTGCCCGTTACCAGTCTGGCACGCATGGCTGACTTTATGTTACGCTGCCTTAACCGTGACCCTCGCGTTGTCAAAGTGTTGGGTGACAGTCATTACTGGTTGGTGACACTTGTAGACCCCCGCTACAAGGAGAACTTTCACTCTCTTATTCCTGAGGTGGAGAGGTCTACAAAAATGGGGCAATATCAGAAGGCCCTTGCTGCAGAACTCTTAAAAAAATTCCCATCTGAACACGCTAGCGGCAGAGGTCACAGTTCGTTGCCCAACCAAGGGGTACAGGTGAGAGAGATGCAACTCCAATCCAGCAGAGGCAGGGGAACACTGTCAACGTTCTGGGACAGTTTTCTGACACCCGCCCAGCTTACAGGCCCTGAGGAGCGGGGTACTCTCACAAGGAGTGGAAAGTTTCAAAAGATGGTGAGGGAGTACCATGCCGATCGTACCAGCGTCCTCGGTGATTCCTCTGTGCCTTTTAATTATTGGGTATCCAAGCTGGACACTTGGAATGAACTCGCTCTGTACGCCTTGGAGGTCCTGGCCTGCCCTCGTTTCGGCTGTTTAATCTTCTTCTCCTTATCCTCAGCCTCCACCACCACTATACCACCAGGGTGCCAGCATTGCAAGTTCCTCCGTCATAATTTTTGGCAGCTTTTGCTGGGAATGCATAAGCAAATACCATGGGACACCCACTCCCCAATAATGGGACTTATATTTGTAATATGCTGTACTGCATAGCTCTGGTAAGGGGCATTGCAAGTTGCTCCGTCCTAATTTTTGGCAGCTTTTGCTGGGAAAGCATAAGCAAATACTATGGGAGACCCACTCCCCAATAATGGGACTTATGTTTGTAATATGCTGTACTGCATGGCTCTTATAAGGGGCATTGCAAGTTGCTCCGTCCTAATTTTTGGCAGCTTTTGCTGGGAAAGCATAAGCAAATACCATGGGACACCCACTCCCCAATAATGGGACTTATGTTTGTAATATGCTGTACTGCATGGCTCTTGTAAGGGGCATTGCAAGTTGCTCTGTCCTAATTTTTGCCAGCTTTTGCTGGGAAAGCATAAGCAAATACTATGGGAGACCCACTCCCCAATAATGGGACTTATGTTTGTAATATGCTGTACTGCATGGCTCTTGTAAGGGGTATTGCAAGTTGCTCCGTCCTAATTTTTGGCAGCTTTTGCTTGCAAGGCATAAGCAAATACTATGGGAGACCCACTCCCCAATAATGGGACTTATGTTTGTAATATGCTATACTGCATGGCTCTTGTAAGGGGCATTGCAAATTGCTCCGTCCTAATTTTTGGCAGCTTTTGCTTGCAAGGCATAAGCAAATACTATGGGACACTCACTCCCCAATAATGGGACTTATGTTTGTAATATGCTGTACTGCATGGCTCTTGTAAGGGGCATTGCAAATTGCTCCGTCCTAATTTTTGGCAGCTTTTGCTGGGAAAGCATAAGCAAATAATATGGGAGACCCACTCCCCAATAATGGGACTTATGTTTGTAATATGCTGTACTGCATGGCTCTTGTAAGGGGCATTGCAAGTTGCTTCGTCCTAATTTTTGGCAGCTTTTGCTTGCAAGGCATAAGCAAATACTATGGGACACCCACTCCCCAATAATGGGACTTATGTTTGTAATATGCTGTACTGCATGGCTCTTGTAAGGGGCATTGCAAGTTGCTCCGTCCTAATTTTTGGCAGCTTTTGCTGGGAAAGCATAAGCAAATACTATGGGAGACCCACTCCCCAATAATGGGACTTATGTTTGTAATATGCTGTACTGCATGGCTCTTATAAGGGGCATTGCAAGTTGCTCCGTCCTAATTTTTGGCAGCTTTTGCTGGGAAAGCATAAGCAAATACTATGGGAGACCCACTCCCCAATAATGGGACATATGTTTGTAATATGCTGTACTGCATGGCTCTTGTAAGGGGCATTGCAAGTTGCTCCGTCCTAATTTTTGGCAGCTTTTGCTTGCAAGGCATAAGCAAATACTATGGGACACCCACTCCCCAATAATGGGACTTATGTTTGTAATATGCTGTACTGCATGGCTCTTGTAAGGGGCATTGCAAGTTGCTCCGTCCTAATTTTTGGCAGCTTTTGCTTGCAAGGCATAAGCAAATACTATGGGAGACCCACTCCCCAATAATGGGACTTATGTTTGTAATATGCTATACTGCATGGCTCTTGTAAGGGGCATTGCAAATTGCTCCGTCCTAATTTTTGGCAGCTTTTGCTTGCAAGGCATAAGCAAATACTATGGGACACCCACTCCCCAATAATGGGACTTATGTCTGTAATATGCTGTACTGCATGGCTCTTGTAAGGGGCATTGCAAGTTGTTCCGTCCTAATTTTTGGCAGCTTTTGCTGGGAAAGCATAAGCAAATAATATGGGAGACCCACTCCCCAATAATGGGACTTATGTTTGTAATATGCTGTACTGCATGGCTCTTGTAAGGGGCATTGCAAGTTGCTTCGTCCTAATTTTTGGCAGCTTTTGCTTGCAAGGCATAAGCAAATACTATGGGACACCCACTCCCCAATAATGGGACTTATGTTTGTAATATGCTGTACTGCATGGCTCTTGTAAGGGGCATTGCAAGTTGCTCCGTCCTAATTTTTGGCAGCTTTTGCTGGGAAAGCATAAGCAAATACTATGGGAGACCCACTCCCCAATAATGGGACTTATGTTTGTAATATGCTGTACTGCATGGCTCTTGTAAGGGGCATTGCAAGTTGCTCCGTCCTAATTTTTGGCAGCTTTTGCTGGGAAAGCATAAGCAAATACTATGGGAGACCCACTCCCCAATAATGGGACTTATGTTTGTAATATGCTGTACTGCATGGCTCTTGTAAGGGGCATTGCAAGTTGCTCCATCCTAATTTTTGGCAGCTTTTGCTTGCAAGGCATAAGCAAATACTATGGGACACCCACTCCCCAATAATGGGACTTATGTTTGTAATATGCTGTACTGCATGGCTCTTGTAAGGGTCATTGCAAGTTGCTCCGTCCTAATTTTTGGCAGCTTTTGCTGGGAAAGCATAAGCAAATACTATGGGAGACCCACTCCCCAATAATGGGACTTATGTTTGTAATATGCTGTACTGCATGTGACGCGCCCCCTGGGCCGTGTGTACACGTGTGTGGGATACCCGGTGCCGGGTCTCTGGGGTCTGTAGTCTCCGTGGCGGTGACCCGGTCCCGTGGCTCAGACTGGTCAAACCAGTGGCAGTCTTTCTTAGGTTTTGAGGTTAATTGTCCGACTGCGCCACCCGTGGATTGTGGTCAGGGAGTACCACCGCTGCGAGGCAGACCGCTAAGGCTGGTGTTGTGTGCGCAGCATAGAATGGGATAACTCCCCTCGGGAGGAGTATAGCCTCAGGGCAGTGAGTGTGGATGATGGGGGTGATGGTGCACGAGCGCAGCAGGAACGACTCAGAGTCTTTGCAGTGCAGTTCAGGGTCTTTACTGATGATTATAAGGTAGACCCTCCCGGGAGTACTGGCTAGCATAAGAGGCCTGGTCAGTCTGTGAGCAAGCAGGAGTTCCCGTGGCCAGGTGGAGTTGTAGGCCTCCCCGTCTGTCTGCACTCTTCCTGGCTACCTTGCTGTAAGCGGGTAGAAGTAGCCCACGTCCCTGAGTGTACCGTGTAGTGCTCAACCATATGGCTGGTGACTTGGGGCCTTCTGTTAGCCTCTGCTCCACGACGGCGGTGCTGGTCTGAGCCGCCGGGCTTCTATGGCCAGAGGACCTGAAATCCCCTGCTGGCTGGTTTCTGCTGCTGGATATATAAGTCCTCACAGCTTCGGACTCCTGTGTCCGGTTCCTATTGTCTTCTGCCAGGGCGAGCTCTGCTCAGCTTCCAGCCCCTGGTCTTTAGCTCCTAGCTCCTACAGAGCTCCTTGCTGTTACTTTCCCTTGCTCTCACTCTGACTCTGACTGTTCTCTGACTCACTCAACCCCGCCCCAGATCCAGTTTATAAGGACAGAATTCTCCCCTCCCAGGACTGGGGCAGGACGATGTTGCATGTTTAAGGGATCCTGACCAGGAAACCTCCCACTTGCTCTCCGATGTAATATCTCTATTACTGTGGTGACCAGACCCCTGGGGTGCCACACATGGCTCTTGTAAGGGGCATTGCAGTTCCTCATAATTTTTGGAAAGCCTTCCATTCACTGCTTAGGCCAACAGTGCACGGGAGACCCAGTTGCTATAAATCGAAAAAAAGGTTTAGTTAACGCCCTCTGATCTCCATCTCATTTCCAAGGGGCATTGGAGTGGCTCGAAATTTTTGGTAGGCATTGCACTCACTGTATGCCCTATAACTGTGTAGCCGAACCGCTCCTTTTGTTACAGAAACATATCCTACAAGACATATCTGGTTGACTGGCCTGATATTGAAGTGAATGGTCCCTGTTCCTCCTGCTCTTTCTCCTTTGCCACCACCTCATCCATCATTTATCACCTGAAGCTTTGTTTTAACGGGAGTCATAGAACTGGGATAGTAGCAGGAAAACATCCAGCAATCCTCGGAGGAGGTAGGATATGCGCCAAAATGCGGACCACCTCAGGCCTAGCCGCTACTACATACATGAGCTTGCATTCCAAGAAAACAAAGCAGATGCTAACTTCTATCATCATCATCATGCTCCTCACCTAGGCACTCTCAACTCCCCTGATGGAGAAGCCAGGGCCCACCGGAGGAGTCTGGTTCTCTGGTGGGCTCGTCCAATGCTGCCCTAAAGCAGGCCAGGCTAAGAAAAGTGTGGGGGAAGGTGACAGGAGAAATCAGGGCGGCTGGGGACCGAGTATGGACACCTGGATGCCACCTGGCGGCTGGGGACCGAGCGTGGACACCCGGCCGCCGGGCGGCTGGGGACAGAGTATGGATACCTCACTGCCGAAGCGGCCATGAGGTAGTGGCCAGCTTCGGCCTCCTCCAAACTAAAAGGCCCCATTTCAAGTGAAAGCTAGCAGTATGGTATTGCAGCCTGCGGGTGGGTGGGTGGTTGGCTGCATATTTTCGCTTGCATTGCAAGGAATGGGGGAGGTACAATTGAACACTGCCCTGGGACAAGGACTTGCACGGGGATAGTTGCAAGTCTGCATCTTCTGATGCGGCAAGGATCACTTCTGATGGGCACACTTTTAGACAGTGACCTGGGGGTCAGAGATGCTTCCAGGGGTCTTCCCCATGCTGATCCCTTGTCTTTTCAGCACTGTATGCATGTGTCACACAGCACATGGCCAGATAAGGTTGTAAAATGTTAAAATGACATTTCCCGGTGAACGCATTTGTCACGGTTGAAAGCAATACAAAAGTGCAAAAACGCATGAAAAATGCTACTTGTGAACATAGCCCAAGGTGTGGAGGAGTATTTTTGTTTTTGGTTATTTATTTTACCTTATACACAAGTTTTTACCCTGGAAAGGAAATTCCTTAACATATTTCACAGGAAAACCGTTTCAGTTTCGTTTTTGAACGTTTTATTGTGAGCCCGCAAAAGTGGCTTAATACCTCTGACCACTTTGTTGACAGCAGTGACCTGGGGGTCAGAAATGCTTCCAGGGGCGATCCCCATGCTGCCTCCATGTCTTTTGAGCACTGTCACTATCGTTTTGGGCACTTTTTAGGCTTTCTACAGACTGCCGGGGGTGCTGCCGCAAAAATGCTCGGGTCTCTCATAGACTAACATTGGGCTCGTTGCTCGGGTGGAGCACCCGAGTATCACGGTAAGCTCGGCCCGAGCTTCGAGCACCCGAGCATTTTAGTGATCGCTCAACACTATCAGTCGTCATCTTGGTGAGGACACGGAAGTCTTGCCCATTACCAGTCTGGCACCCATGGCTGACTTTATGTTACGCTGCCTTAACCGTGACCCTCGCATTGTCAAAATGTTGGGTGACAGTCATTACTGGTTGATGACACTTTTAGACTCCATCTACAAGGAGAACTTTCACTCTCTTATTCCTGAGTTGGAGAGGTCTACAAAAATGGGGCAGTACCAGAAGGCCCTTGCTGCAGAACTATTAAAAAAATTCCCATCTGAACACGGTAGCGGCAGAGGTCACAGTTCACTGCCCAACTAAGGCATACAGGCGAGAGAGACGCAACTACAATCCAGCAGAGGCAGGGGAACACTGTCAATGTTCTAGGACAGTTTTCTGAGACCTGCCCAGCTTACAGGCCCTGAGGCGCAGGGTACTCTCACAAGGAGTGGAAAGTTTCAAAAGATGGTGAGGGAGTACCAGCATCCTTCGTGATTCCTCTGTGCCTTTTAATTATTGGGTATCCAAGCTGGACACTTGGAATGAACTCACTCTGTATGCCTTGGAGGTCCTGGCCTGCCCTGCCGCTAGCGTGTTATCAGAGCGTGTTTTTAGTGACGCTGGGGGAATTATAACTGATAAGCGCACTCGCCTGTCAACTGACAATGCTGACAAGCTGACCCTTATCAAAATGAACAAGGGCTGGATTGGGCCAGACTTCTCATCACCACCAAATGACAGCAGAGTAACATAAAGTCAAATCCACTGTGTTATTTCAGGAGGTGTATTCCCATGCATCGGTTCACACCCACACATGGGTATACGCTTCCTCATTTCGGCTGTTTTTTTCTCTTCTCCTTATCCTCAGCCTCCACGACCACTATACCACCAGGGTGACCGTGGTCCATGTTGCCAGCATTGCAAGTTCCTCTGTCCTAATTTTTGTCAGCTTTTGCTTGGAAGGCATAGGCAAAGACTATGGGAGACCCACTCCCCAATAATAGTAATAATGTTTTTAATATGCTGTACTGCATGGCTCTTGTAAGGGACATTGCAAGTTCCTCCTTCCTAATTTTTGGCAGCTTTTGCTTGGAAGGCATAGGCAAAGACTATGGGAGACCCACTCTCCAATAATGGGAATAATGTTTTTAATATGCTGTACTGCATGGCTCTTGTAAGGGGCATTAAAATCGTCTTGTTAAGCTACTGTGACCTCCACGTCTCTTCCAAGGGTCGTTAATATTGTCTTTTTATTCCACTGCGACCTCCACCACTCTTCCAAGGGGCATTAAAAACGTCTTGTTAAGCTACTGTGACCTCCACGTCTCTTCCACAGGGCGTTGATATTGTCTTTTTATTCCACTGTAACCTCCACCACTCTTCCAAGGGGCATTGATATTGTCTTTTTATTCCACTGCGACCTCCACCACTCTTCCAAGGGGCATTAAAACCGTCTTGTTAAGCTACTGTGACCTCCATGTCTCTTCCATGGGGCATTGATATTGTCTTTTTATTCCACTGTAACCTGCACCACTCTTCCAAGGGGCATTAAAACTGTCTTGTTAAACCACTCTGAACTCCACGTCTCTTCCAAGGGGCATTAAAACCATCTTGTTAAGCTACTGTGACCTCCACATCTCTTCCAAGGGGCATTAAAACTGTCTTGTTAAACCACTCTGAACTCCACGTCTCTTCTAAGGGGCATTAAAACCGTCTTGTTAAACCACTCTGAACTCCACAGCTCTTCCAAGGGGCATTGACATGTTGTTTTTAATTACCTCTAACCTCCACGACTCTTGCAACGGGCATTGCATTTCCTCCTAATTTTTGTCAGCTTTTGCTTTTCAATGCATAGGCGAACACTAAGGGAGACCCACTCCCCAATAATGGGTAGAAGGTTTTTAATACGCTGTAATCCACGTCTGTTTCAAGGGGCATTGCAGTGCCTAATAATTTTTGGAAAGCCTTCCATTCCCTGCTTAGGCCAACCGTGTACAGGAGACCCAGTTGCTATAAATGGAAAAAACGGTTTAGTTAAGGCCCTCTGACCTCCATGTCACTTCCAAGGGGCATTGGAGTGCCTCGAAATTTTTGGTAGGCATTGCATTCACTGTATGCCTTATAACTGTGTAGCTGAACCGCTCCTTTTGGTACGGAAACATATCCTACAAGACATGTGTGGTTGGCTGGCCTGATATTGATGTGAATGGTCCCTGTTCCTCCTGCTCTTTCTCCTTTGCCACCACCTCATCCATCATACATCACCTGAAGCTTTGTTTTAACGGGAGTCATAGAACTGGGATAGTAGCAGGAAAACATCCAGCAATCCTCGAAGGAGGTAGAATATGCGCCAAAACGCTGATCACCTCAGGCCTAGCTGCTACTACATACATGCGCTTGCATTCCAAGGAACAGAAAGCTAAGGAGGTGGATGGCCTCATGATCATGAATAATTTACTCGTTGTGTAGGAGGCCGACCACTGCTGCTGTCTACCTTCAGAACTTTGTGTTGAAGCCTGATTGACCCAGGACCCGCAATCCTCTATGTCTGGAGGACGTGTTGCATCCCAGTGTCCAACTGTGTCCCGGCTTCCACAATATTAACCCAGTGTGAAGGCATCAGTGAGATGGACCATTCCTGGCCACATTCACTTGTCCACGTGTTTGTGGTTAGGCTGTCCTTCCCACTAAATGCACTGGGGAGGGCACAGGTAATGTTTTGGTATGCGCGCTTGTGTATATGGCGCACCAGGACAAATAGGGGCGGCTGGGGACCGTTTATGGACACCCGGCCGCCCCCTGGCGGCTGGGGACCAAGCGTGGACACCCGGCCGCCGGGTGGCTGGGGACCGAGTATGAATACCAGGCTACCGACACAGCCATGACGTGGTGGCCAGATTCCACCTCCACATGCCTAAAAGGCCCAATTTCAAGTGCAAGCAAGCTAGCAGTATGGTATTGCAGCCTGGGGGGTGGGTGGGTGGCAGGCTGCATACTTGCGCTTGTATTGCAAGTTATGGGGGAGGTACAATTGAACACTGCCCTGGGACAAGGACTTGCACGGGGATAGTTGCAAGTCTGCATCTTCTGATGCGGCAAGGATCACTTCTGATGGGCACACTTTTAGGCAGTGACCTGGGTGTCATAGATGCTTCCAGGGGTCTTCCCCATGCTGTTCCCATGTCTTTTTAGCACTGTATGCATGTGTCACACAGCACATGGCCAGATAAGGTAGTAAAATGTTAAAATGACATTTCCTGGTGAATGCATTTGTCACGGTTGAAAGCAATACAAACGTGCAAAAACGCATAAAAAATGCTACTTGTGAACATAGCCCAAGGTGTGGAGGAGTATTTTTGTTTTTGGTTATTTATTTTACCTTATACACAAGTTTTTAACCTGGAAAGGAAATTCCTTAACATATTTCACAGGAAAACCGTTTCAGTTTCGTTTTTGAACGTTTTATTGTGAGCCCGCAAAAGTGGCTTAATACCTCTGACCACTTTGTTGACAGCAGTGACCTGGGGGTCAGAAATGCTTCCAGGGGCGATCCCCTTTTGTTTTTGGTTATTTATTTTACCTTATACACAAGTCTTTACCCTGGAAAGGATGTTCCTTAACCCCTTTCCGACCTGGTCAGTAATAGTACGCACCAGGTCGGGAAGGCCGGTTCAGCGGGGGCTCCGGCGGTAAGCCCGCACTGAAGCGAGCACATGTCAGCTGATTATTGGAATCGCAATCCACCAGCGGCTGTTAATATGTTAAATCTCTGACAGTGGCATTTAACTCGCGCTTCCGGGAGTCCTAAGCCCCGCCCATCAGTGACCCCGTCACGTGATCGCGGGTCACCAATGGGTGGGCATGACAACTCAGGGTCTGCAGCAGACGCCTGTGGTTGTCATGTCTCAATTGCTATGAGCGCCACCTAGTGGTCAGCGCTCATAGCAAGTGAGCATTTCTCCTGCATACAAGCGATCTGCTCATCGCTTGTATGCAGTAGAAGCAATCAGACAACTGCTGCTTCTAGTCTCCTCTGGAGACTATAGAAGCAAGCAGAAAGTGTAAAAAAAAGTTTTTAAAAAAATAAAAAAAATAAAAAATATATAAAAGTTTAAGTCACCCGCCTTTCGCCCCATTCAAAATAAAATATATATATAAAAAAAAAACCACATACACATATTTGGTATCGCCGAGTTCAGAATCGCCCGATCTATCAATATAAAAGAAGAATTAATACAATCAGTTAACGGCGTAACGAGAAAAAAATTTTAAACGCCAGAATTACGTTTTTTTGGTCGCTACAACTTTGCAAACAACCACGTTGTTGACAGCAGTGACCTGGGGGTCAGAAATGCTTCCAGGGGCGATCCCCATGCTGTCCCCATGTCATTTGAGCACTGTCACTATCGTTTTGGGCACTTTTTAGGCTGTCTACAGACTGCCGGGGGAGCCACCGCAAAAATGTTCGGGTCTCCCATAGACTAACATTGGGCTCGTTGCTCGGGTCGAGCACCCGAGTATCACAGTGAGCTCGGCCCGAGCTTCGAGCACCCGAGCATTTTAGTGCTCGCTCAACACTAGTAAGGACCTGTGAAACACATTGTGGAACTTAAGGTCCTGAGTAAGTTCAAGATGAACCGCTGCTGGGTTAATGACGGAGGTTATTTTATAGGGACCAATAAACCTAGGTCCCAGCTTCCAAGAAGGAACTGTTAATTTTATATTCCTAGTAGACAACCACACAAAGTCTTTCACATTCAGGTCCGGACCTGGCAAGCGTTTTCTGTCAGCCATACGTTTATACCTGTCTCCCATGATCTTTAAATTACTCAGAACAACCTGCCATACCGAGGAGAGCGACAAAGCAAACCGTTCCTCCTCAGGAACTCCTGAAGCTCCTCCCCCCTAAAGGTACCAAACTTTGGGTGATAACCGTATGCACCGAAGAACAGTGACCTGCCAGTGGATTCTTGACGATGATTATTAATGGTAAATTCTGCCAGCGGTAAGTAGGATGCCCAATCCTCCTGATTTTCGGAGATTAAACACCTGAGGTAGGTCTCCAAGTTCTGATTGACACGCTCGGTCTGACCATTCGACTGAGGAAGCAAGGCAGAAGAAAAGGACAGCTGCACCCCCAGTCGAGAACAGAATGCCTTCCAGAACTTGGAAACAAACTGAGTCCCCCAATCTGACACCACATCGGAGGGAACCCCGTGAAGCTTCACAATCTCATTGATGAACACCTGAGCTAGTGTCTTGGCATTTGGAAGTGCAGGCAATGCGATGAAGTGAACCATTTTACTAAACCAATTTACTACCACCAAAACCACCATTTTGCCTGCAGAAACTGGTAGGTCAGTAATAAAATCCATGGACAAGGTTGGGGAAGAAGAGTACCAGATGGATGGGTATGCAAAACCTTGGAACACGTGCAAATACTACAAGCAGCTACGTGTTCAACCACATCCCGATACAACCTTGGCCACCAAAAACGACGAGAGAGGAGATCCGCGGTTGCCTTACGACCTGGCTGCCCTGCAAGCACAGAGTTATGATGTTCCTTAATTATTTTGTGGTGCAGATCAGATGGTACATATAACTTCCCTGAAGGGCAGGAGGCAGGGGCGTCCCCCTGTGCCTCCAACACCTCACCCTCAAGTTCAGGATAACGTGTCGAAATGACTACCCCTTTCTGTAATATCGGGGCAGGGTTCTTATGGTCACCACCACCAGGGAAACTCCATGGCAAAGCATCAGTATTGACATTTTTGACCCCTGGGCGAAAAGTGACAGCAAAATTGAACACAGTAAAAAACAGGGACCATCTGGCTTGCCTAGGGTTGAGACATTTAGCTGACTGGAGATATGACAGTTTCTTATGGTCAGTAATAACCATAATAGGATGGACAGCCCCCTCCAACCAATGTCGCCATTCCTCGAATGCCAATTTGACCGCCAAAAGTTCCTTATTACCCACGTCATAATTTCTCTCAGCCGAAGACAATTTTTTAGAAAACAAGGCGCATGGACACCATTAACCAGGGGACGAACCCGGAGACAACACAGCCCCAACTCAGATATCCAATGCATCAACCTCCACAATAAAGGGTTGTGAAACATCGGGTTGACTGAGTATAGATGCAGTGGCAAAATGATTCTTTAAGGAAGAAAAAGCCTTGAGGGAAGCATACGACCATTTGGAAAAATCAGACTCCTTCTTAGTCATGTCAGTAAGGGGTTTCACTATAACAAAGTAATTTTGGATGAATTTCCGGTAAAAATTAGTAAAGCCCAGAAAACGTTGTAGAGCCTTCAGGTTCTCAGGACATTCCCAGTCAAGGACTGCATGGATGTTCTCCGGATCCATCCAAAAACCCGAAGATGACAACAAGTACCCCAAAAACTGCACCTCCTCAACAGCAAAAATACATTTTTCTAGTTTGCCATAAAGTTTCTTCTCGCTTAATATCTGGAGCACCTGCTTAACATGCCCCCGATGAGTCTCAAAATCAGGTGAGTAAACCACATTATCGTCCAGATAGACCACCACAAACCTCCCCACCAAATGATGGAAAATATCATTTATGAAATGCTGGAATACTGCAGGTGCATTGGTCAAACCAAAAGGCATAACCAGACTCTCAAAATGTCCTTCCGGGGTATTGAAAGCTGTTTTCCATTCATTCCCTTCTCTGATTCTAACCAGGTTGTAGGCTCCTCTTAAATTCAACTTAAATCCAACATACCTTAGCTCCCACAACCTGGCTGAACAAATCTGGAATCAGAGGACGAGGGTATGGATTATGGATGGTAATTTGATTTAATTTCCGGAAATCTAAACAGGGACGTAGACCGCCATCTTTTTTCTTCACAAAGAAGAACCCTGCCGCCACGGGCAAAGATGAGGGTCTGATATGACCCTTTTCCAGACTTTCCGCAATGAAATCCTTCATGGCTTGTCTTTTAGGGCCAGAAAGAATATGCAGTTTGGACTTTGGTACTTTAGCTCCGGGGTCAGGTTAATAGGACAGTCATAAGCATGATGAGGAGGCAAATCTTGACACCCCCTCTCAGAAAAAAACGTCCTCAAAACCAAACAGAAAAGCAGGTAATATTTCCATAGAGACAGTAGCAAGGGAAATTTCTAAACAGTTCTCATGGCAGTAATCTCCCCATTCAATAATCTCCCCAGTTTGCCAATCCACTAACGGGTTATGTTTAACAAGCCAAGGGATACCCAAGACAATCGGTGTGGGAAGATTGTCCAGGACATAGCACAGGATTATTTTACAATGAACTGACCCCACCTTCAGTTTTACATTATGTACAATCTGAGTAAATGCTTTCTGTGCAAGTGGCGCCGAGTCAATAGCGAAAATGGAAATAGGTTTATCTAAAGTACAGTAAGCAAGACCATGAGTTTTCACAAACTTAGCATCCACCATGCTGACTCCGGCTCCACTGTCAACAAACACAGAAATTTTCTTGGTTTTGCTCTCTAGCACCACCTCAGCAGTCAGGACAAAGTGGGAACTGCAGTTTGGCCACAAATCCACCCCTTATTTATCCAACTCCAGACTACCAAGAGTTAATCGAGTCTCCCTTTGTTTAGGAATTGAAGGACAGGTCCCGACAAAATGTCGCTTTTTCCCACACAAAAATACATACGTCTTTTTTCTTGCGAATCTCCTGGGAGATGTATGATGCAGAGACACCCCCTAACTGCATGGGTTCCTCCACCTCCCCCAGTATTGGTTCACCCCCAGACCGCTCCCCTGGCAGAGGTACACAATCCCGACAAGAAGGCCACGGAGAAGGTGGTCTCACCCGTCTATCCCGAAGGCGTCTATCAAGACTTATGGCCAAAGACATGGCAGCCTCCAAGGACTGAGGGGTGTCATATACTGCCAAGGCATCTTTCAACCTTTCAGTAAGCCCCTCACAAAATTGGCTCCTAAGGGCTGAGTCATTCCATTTGGAATCCGTCGCCCATCTACGGAATTCCGAACTGTACGTCTCCACCGACCGATTTCCCTGCTGAAGGTGACATAGCCTAGACTCGGTCAAGGCGACTCGGTCAGGGTCATCATAGATAAGTGCCAGAGCCCCGAAAAAACCCTCCACAGACTGGAGACAAACTTAGCCTTGCGGTAAAGAAAACGCCCTGGACTGAGGATTGCCCTGCAGTAGAGAAATCACAATTCCAACCCATTGCTCCTCATTTCCGGAGGAATAGGGGCATTCTCTTGATGAGCTTCAAGAGGTAGTCACCGGAAATGGTTTTCACTTCACAGGTGTGCCCTGTCAGGTTTAACAAGTGGGATTTCTTGTCTTATAAATGGGGTTGGGACCATCAGTTCTGTTGTGCAGAAGTCTGGTGGATACACAGCTGATAGTCCTACTGAATAGACTGTTAGAATTTGTATTATGGCAGGAAAAAAGCAGCTAAATAAAGAAAAACGAGTGGCCATCATTACTTTAAGAAATGAACGTCAGTCAGTGCGAAAAATTGGGAAAACTTTGAAAGTGTCCCCAAGTGCAGTTGCAAAAACCATCAAGCGCTACAAAGAAACTTCCAAATACAAATGCACAGGCAACCAGCACTGCAGCAACTCAGTCCTTGTGCAGAGACTCCAGAAGCTCGACCTCATCAGCTGGAGCAATCAATTTTACCATCGGGTGCAACTCCCTCCAAAAACAAAGTGAGTCACAATTCATACATGAAAAAAGCGAGGTGGCACACCGAAGTAATAAAATCTTCTTTTATTCCATATCCATTAAAAATGCAGGGAAGCGGCGACTTTTGCGGACGACGGATGTTTCACGTGTCTATCACGCTTCTACAGGTCATCCGCAAAAGGCGCCGCTTCCCTGCATTTTTAATGGAAATGGAACAAAAGAAGATTTTATTACATCGGTGTGCCACCTCGCTTTTTTCATGTATGAATTGCTGCAAAGAAACTGGCTCACATGAGGACCACACCAGGAAAGGAAGACCAAGAGTCACCTCTGCTTCTGAGGATAAGTTTATCCGAGCCACCAGCCTCAGAAATCGCAGGTTAACAGCAGCTCAGATTAGAGACCAGGTCAATGCCACACAGAGTTCTAGCAGCAGACCCATCTCTTCAACAACTGTTAAGAGGAGACTTTGTGCAACAGGCCTTCATGGTAAAATAGCTGCTAGGAAACCACTGCTAAGGACAGGCAACAAGCAGAAGAGACTTGTTTGGGCTAAAGAACACAAGAAATGGACATTAGACCAGTGGAAATCTGTGCTTTGGTCTGATGAGTCCAAATTTGAGATCTTTGGTTCCAACCACCGTGTCTTTGTGCGACGCAGAAAAGGTGAACGGATGGACTCTACATGCCTGGTTCCCACCGTGAAGCATGGAGGAGGTGTGATGGTGTGGGGGTGCTTTGCTGGTGACACTGTTGGGGATTTATTCAAAATTGAAGGCATACTGAACCAGCATGGCTACCACAGCATCTTGCAGCGGTATGCTATTCCATCTGGTTGGCGTTTAGTTGGACCATCATTTATTTTTCAACAGGACAATGGCACCAAACACACCTCCAGTCTGTGTAAGGGCTATTTGACCAAGAAGGAGAGTGATGGGGTGCTACGCCAGATGACCTGGCCTCCACAGTCACCAGACCTGAACCCAATCGAGATGGTTTGGGGTGAGCTGGACCCCAGAGTGAAGGCAAAAGGGCCAACAAGTGCTAAGCACCTCTGGGAACTCCTTCAAGATTGTTGGAAGACCATTTCCGGTGACTACCTCTTGAAGCTCATGAAGAGCATGCCAAGAGTGTGCAAAGCAGTCATCAAAGGAAAATCTGGCTACTTTAAAGAACCTAGAATATAAGACATATTTTCAGTTGTTTCACACTTTTTTGTTAAGCATATAATTCCACATGTGTTAATTCATAGTTTTGATGCCTTCAGTGTGAATGTACAATTTTCATAGTCATGAAAATACAGAAAAATCTTTAAATGAGAAGGTGTGTTCAAACTTTTGGTCTGTACTGTATATGTGGATATAAACACTATCCAGTTAGCATAGATACAGTATATATATAGGTGGATATGCCACCTGCAAAATAGTATACTTTTTGTAGTTAGATGATCTAGTCTAAGACCTTAGCCAGAGATAAGACTAGTCCAGTTCAGCCTCCAGTTTTTCCCACCGCCGGAGCATTTTAGAAAAAAATATGAATGAGACAACTAGTCCTCTCTATAGTGATATTCTTGTGCTGATAAAACAGTGACTTTATTGAAACTACAACTCACATTTCAGAAAATCATTTAATGCTAGAATTAGACTCTCAGCCCCTAAATCACGCTCTCAGATTATATGGGAAGCTGAAAAGAACAAATATATGTCAGCACTATGACAAATATTTATGAAATGTTTTTTTTTATTGAACATTAAACATTAAAAAACAGGTATAGATGTCCAACAATACAGACAAAAGGACAAATTGGTGGGTAAGCCAGTGAGGGAGCCCCAACAGTAGAAAGGCAGCAATATGGCGTAACAAAATATGAAATGAGTATCTGTGGAGGTATATAAAACATACAAATAGCCAATGTATAGATAATACCTCATTTATGTACTCACACAATGTATATAGTTGGGGTCACAGGCAAAATAATTCCCAAGAGTCCCATAATATAAAGCTCAAAGTACCTACCAAATACCCGACGCGCGTTTCATAAATGCTTCATCAGGAGTGGCCGGTGAGACTGTGGGCTAGGTAATTAAAGTGTCAGTGACCAATCAGCATATGCATAAACATAAAGCAACATATGATGAGTAAGTGTAAAATAGTTATCTCATGTATAGTGGAGACACATATGACCTACCACAGACGCTGGCATATGCACAGAAATCTCCAGTGAGTGACAGCCAATCATATGACCGGCTCATGGCGCGACGGCAGACCACCAAAGGACCCAATGTGCTCATGCACGACTCAGGAAAAAATAGAATATCCCAATGTGGCAGTCAGATGACCATCGTATCAGAATGGCTTATACATACTGAGTAGAGGATAAATTAAAGGAACTCAATGAAAAGGCCCTATGCAGTGCACACCTACATTCATGGCCAAAAGTGTTGGCACCCTTGAAATTGTTCCAGAAAATGGAGTATTTCTCCCAGAAAATTATTGGCATTGCACATGTTTTGTTACACATTTTTATTTCCTTTGTGTGCATTGGAACAATTGCAAACCAGAAGGGTAGTTAATTTTGCTAGTAAAGAAGAATCCTGAAATCAAGACTATTATTTGTTTCTTCCTTGCTGTAGTCCGTTATTAGGCCTGTACATGCCACCCAAATACAGCACCCTGTTGCTGATGTTGTTTTTTTTCCTAAACAAAATTAACAACCTTTTCATGTCCCATTCTATTTTTTTTGAAAGTGCCAAAGATGCTATTTTATTTTAAATCTTTTATGTGAAGGACAATGTATTGAATATATTTTGTATTAGTCCAAAAAATACTAAAATGCATAAAGAATTATAAGAAAATGCAAAAAAAGCAAAAATGGAAACAACACTCAAAGGGTACAAGTGCAAAAAAATGTTTTATTGTATGTGCATGTGATTAATCCAGTTTATCATACATAAGATACATCAATTTGAAAAAAGTGAATAAACATAGACAATGTACATAACAATGTATTTCATAAATACTGTAGCGTCTAATTACATTATTAATACCAGCTGTGTGTCCACATAAAATCAGCTTAATGTGAGTGATTGGTTACAATATCCATACATTCCAGGATGCTCACTATCAGGGGCATAACCATCACAGTCGCAGAAGGTGCAATTGTGACTGAGTTCTCACCGACACCAATGCTATACAAGCTATACAAGTCACTAGCATATCAGAGGTCGGCAGCTAACATTGGCGTGCACGTAGTGGGCGGCACAGGATATTTTTGCCATGTGTCACCCTGCGCCGGCTATGGAGAATGAAGAATACCCTGCTCATTGTGGAATCAGGGCAGGGGAGAATTATATTTTTTCTATGTCAAATGTCTATGTAACGAGCACATGGACAGGGGACATTATTTCAGGATGGAGGACATTATTCACATGATAGAGGCCAGAACAAAAAGTACAGGATGGGGGACATTATAGTCATAGTGGATTTTGTTCAGTAAGAGCATGGTGGTTATTAGTGTTGAGCCACCCCCGTAGTGTACGAGTTCGGTTCGTCGAACACCCGTATGTTCTCCGAACTGTTCGTCGAACTGTTCGTCGAACACCGTCGAACACCGTTAAAACCAATGGCAGGCAAACAAAAACACATAGAAACACATAGAAAACACTTCAAAGGTGTCCAAAAGCTGACAAACTGCTCAGAAGACACAACTAACACATGGAAAAGTGACAAGTACATATAGTCATGCGAAAAGAAAAGAGGTGGAGGAGTAAAAGGAGGGGAGACACAGATATAGGCATGTCATGCCCTTCTAAAACCAAAAAAGTGCGAAGCCGACACAGCCAGACCGTTCCTGCCCGTGCGACCTCCGTGTCGCCGGGTTTGTGCCAGAGCTGCGGTGGACCCTGACGGCCAGCCCCCCTCTCTCAATACTGGTGCCTGTCCGCTGGTGGGTCGAGCCCCCCCGCGGTGGGGGGGAGTAACATCTGCAGAAGAAAGACCATCTTCCAGCCAAACTAAGATGTCTACTTCTTTTCGTGGACAATGTGATACGATCCCTTCCTTACGGACACGCCCATCACTACAAATTCCAGATGAGGCACCAAAACAGCAGGTGCTTCAACATATATCAAGTGCTCCTTCAAGTGGGCTCTCCTCCACCTCAACTTCAACATCACAAATACTCCAGTCCTCAGAGGTGTCACCCCAATCGCACTGGCTTCCTCACAGCTCCCAAGTCTCCAGTATGGGGTAACACAGATGGTTGAGTCTGCACAGCTGTTTACTCATACTATAGCCTGGGAAACGGAGGTCTGCTCCAGAGCTTCTGTTAATCCAGATGAGGAAATGATCTGCACTGATGCCCAGAATCTTTATGAGTCGGATGCAGGACCAGATGAAGAAGGTTCTGAGCATAATGTAGACCCTCGTTCCCAAACTGTAACTACTGTTGGTGGAGACAATGATGAAGACGATGATGAGACTCAAATACCTGATTGGAGCGACAACTTGACTTTTCGGGCAGGAAGAGGTTGGCTCTGAGGACAACGGGTGTGAGAACACACAGGGTGATGATGACGAGGTTGGAAATCCCACTTACTGTCAACCCACAGTCAGCCAGTCGATGAGGTCAGCAGAGGAGGTGGAGGAGGATGTGACTAGCCCAGGGGATGGGGATGACTCGGTACCCGGGCCTTTGCCTGGCCTTTGGGATATCGCGGTGGTCGGCTCCCGGGCCCGTACCCTGGGGTCAGTCTTTAAAAGAGGAGGATCATTGTTAATTTTATAAGAGTTCGTGACGCCACCTGTAGTATCTGGTGAGAAGCACCAGCGCTGCAGTAGTCCACTGAGGCCGGTGATAAGGCAGCTCGATGGTATAGCTCCCCACAGGTGGAGCTAGGCCTCAGAAAAGCGTATGCAGGGGGAATGCTGGACAGGCGAGACCCAGCTGGGTCAGAGCAAGAACGGGAACGGACACAATAGTCACTTCAGTACCTTTTACTGGTGGAAATTCAGGCACATCCCGGAGCACTGTAGGGTGAAGGGTGCATATCAGGATCCTCCCCAATGAGTGGGTGTAGGGCCTCCTGTTTCTTGCCTCTGCATAGTAAGTTTCTGACCTGCCTGGAGCTAGGCCTAACTTTGTCTCTGTCCTGCGCTGGCTGACCTTGTGGTAGGGCCTTGTCTTGGAGTTCACGCTCCCAGTATGCGGAGCCTAAGCGTCTCCTGGCTCTGTTACGTATCAGCACCTTAGCGATTCTGGGACTTGTAGTTCTCCAGGGATTCCGGTTATGCCTTACTGGGTCATAGAGATCCCGGTAAGCTCGGATCCGGTGTCCAGTAAATTCTTCGGGGTGAGCTGGTTAAGCTCCTCTGCCCCCTATGTACTAACTCTCCACTCGCCTTCGGCCTACTCTGGCCCTCACTAGGCTATACACACTAACGGCAACTTGAAGCGCTTCACTGATCTTATGGCGCCGGCACACCTTAAGCTCTAACTGGGCTCCCTGAATCTAGCTAACAGGAGCCTCGTGCTCCACTGCTGAACTATTAACTGAGTTCTCTAGACTAGACTGAGCTCCACTGCAGACTGACCTCTCTTAGGCTTCTCTACTGCAGGAACTCTTCAGAGGAACTGAACTGCCTAGCTCCACCTTCCCTATTTATATCCCTAACGGGCTCCCTCTGCTGGTCTGAGGTGGAAAGTGGAGATGTGTGAATGTTTATGGGGGCCTCTTGTGGAGGATTCCATCAATGCACTCTTCTAGGATCTGTGATACCAAGCGCAGCTGGGCGTCACAGATGCTATTGACGACGAGGTTAGGTTGCGCCTTCCTGGACAGAGATGGAGTACTGGAAGCACGTCAACAACTGCATCTTCAACCACAACTCTGCCTCTGACCACAAGTCGTAGTGGCTCTTCAGGTCGCATGGGCTCTTAGTCTTGCATAGCCTGGGTATTTTATCAGATCTATAAGGATGACCCAACTCGTGTTATCTGTAATATTTGTCACCAAAAGCTAAGTAGAGGCCAAAAAATCCATAGTTTGAGTACTTCATGCATGAACCGTCGCATGGATATGAAGCATAAGTTGCAGTGGGAAGCTCAGTGTGCTACAATGCGGCCTAGCGGGCCGTGCCAACCATCGTCTGCCCCATCTTGTGCATCCGCGGCCTCTTCATCCTCTGTGACTGGGGGGACAGCAGTCACACATGTTTTTGGACGCAGACCTGCCACATCTTTACCCGCAACAGCCAGTGTGATTGGCAGGTCATCATTTCATTTGGAAGTGGAAACACCAGCTGGTGTTGAGCGCTCTCCGACATAGAGAGCACCACCTTTGGATCAAGGCAACCTAACTTTTCCGCCTGCATCTTCCTCACAGACCGGCAAGTTTGCCGGGGACACCCTACTCAACGCCGTCTAAGCACAAAAGCCAGCCCTCAGATGTGGACAAGTAAAAGACCATTTCCTCCTAGCCATGACAAAGCTAAGAGGTTGAATTTCACCATCTGCAAGCTGTTGGCTACAGAAATGCCGCCTTTCCGCTGTAGTGCCGGCGTCCCTGCCCTCTGCTAGGCAGGGACGCTGTTCCCCTCACCGCTCTGCTCCGTGCCCGGCGTCCCTCTCCCGCTCTGCTGGCAGCGCGCGCTCCTTCCCGGCCACTGTGCTTAGGGCGCGTGCGCGCGCCCTCCCTCCCTCTTAAAGGGGCTGCGCGCGCCGTCCTAAGGAGTCCCCGGCCAATGGCCGGAGGACTTTACCATATTTAAGGCACCTCCTCCAAAATGGAGGTGCCCGAGCAATGTTGTTGCACCGTTCTACTCTGCTTCAGCCCTCAGGTCCCATTGCCAGTTACCTGCCAGTTACCTGCCAGATTCCTGCCAGCTTGCTGTCCTAATCCTGCCTGATTTCCTGTTACCTGCCTGCCTGCCTGAGGTCCGACGGTCTGCCTTACAACTCCGGTCAGTCTGTCTAAGGACCAACTTGCCCGCTCACCTGGGAGCGCACATCAGCTACCTGCCTGCTTGCCTGAGGTCCGACGGTCTGCCTTACAACTCCGGTCAGTCTGTCTATGGACCAGCTTGCCCGCTCACCTGGGAGCGCTTCTCCGCTACCTGCCTGCTTGCCTGCCCGGAGGCTCCGCTGTCACGTGCTGTGACCACCAGCTATTCCAGACTCTTGCCCGCTCACCTGGGAGCGCTTCTCCGCTACCTGCCTGCTTGCCTGCCCGGAGGCTCCGCTGTCACGTGCTGGGACCACCAGCTATTCCAGAGACTCTTGCCCGCTCACCTGGGAGCGCTTCTCCGCTACCTGCCTGCTTGCCTACCTGGAGGCTCCGCTGTCACGTGCTGTGACCACCTGCTATTTCAGAGACTCTCGCTTGCTCACCTGGGAGCACACATCCTCCATCTGCCTTGCTAGCCTACCTGGAGGTTCAGCCATCACAGGTCGTACCTACCCTTTACCTAGAGACTGCCCCGGTCACTTGCCGTGACCTCCAGCCCGTTCTTCCAGAGACTGCCCTGATCACTTGCCGTGACCTCCTGCCCGTACACCCAGAGACTGTCCCGGTCACCTGCTGTGACTGCCTGCCTGGTCGCCACCCGCTCCCTTACAAGGACCGCTCCCTTGTATAGTAGCCCAGAGGTTCCGCCTCCCAGACCCGTTACAGTTTGCTCGGGCCATGGAACCCGGTGGCACCCAAGCTCCCTCGCTCTCGGACCTGTGTCATGAACTGTCCCGTCAAAGGTCCCAACAGGAGTCCATCCTGGGTCACCTGCGGAATGTCAATACTCGCCTGGACACTCTGACTGCTCCACCAACAACCTCCGCCAGTGCCATGTCTCGCAATCCGGCAGCTCCGCTGTCCACTAACACCATGATATCCTACCCCGGACCTCGGCTTTCTGCACCTCCTCGCTTCGGAGGCGACTCAGCCCAGGCTCGGGGCTTCATAAATCAGTGCACCCTGCACTTTGAACTATTGTCCCACCAGTTTAACTCCGACCGAGCCAAAATTGCATTCATCATGTCCCATCTCACCGGGGAGGCCCTGGCCTGGCTAAATCCTCTATGGGAGAGAGGAGACCCCCTGGTGTCCAACTTGCCTGCTTTTCTCACGGCTTTCCGGAAAGTCTTCGACGAACCCGGACGGAAGACCTCATCCGCATCATCGTTGCTACGCCTCCGTCAGGAAAGTCTCACCGTGGGCCAATATGCCATACGGTTCCGTACCCTTGCCTCGGAGCTGGCCTGGGATAACGACGCTCTGGTTTCCGTCTTCTGGGAGGGTCTGTCCGGCCGTATTAAAGATGAACTTGCCGGTCGGGACATTCCTACCACTCTCGATGACTTAATAACTCTTGCCACCCGGATTGACCTACGGTTCCAGGAGCGTGCCAGAGAGGTCACCCGTGAGAGGAGGTTACCACGTCTAGCTCCTACTTTTCAGAAACCCGTCACTCCTTCTGTCTCTAACCAGGTACACCCTCCTGAGCCTATGCAGGTCGACCAGACCAAGATGGTCAAGACCCGTCAGGACTTACGCCGTGCCGAGGGGACCTGCTTCTACTGTGGCAGTAAGGAGCACCGGATCCGTGCCTGCCCGGAGAGGTCGGGAAACGCCTGTGTCTAGGTTCGCTCAGAGAGGTCCACCTAGACAAGAATAAATCCTCTCCATCCCTGCTGTTGTCAGTTTCAATCGTCTACGGGGAGAACCGTTATTTCGAACTAGCCCAACTGGACTCTGGAGCAGCCGGGAATCTTATTTCACAGTCCCTGGTAGAGAAATACCGCATCCCCACCAAACCTCTGGCTGTACCCTTGTCTGTTGCTGCCGTGGATGGGGGGCTCTTACCACGCCCCATCCAACTCATCACCGAATCCATTACTCTGCAGGTGGGAATGCTGCATTCTGAAAGTATCTCCTTTCATGTTCTGCCTGGACTCTCTCACGCCCTCTTGCTAGGCCTACCTTGGCTCCAGAAACATGCACCCGTTCTTGACTGGCAGACCGGAGAAGTCCTTCGCTGGGGACAGGGCTGCCATAAGACCTGTCTGGTTCCCGTTCATCCCGTCCGTCCTTCTCCTACCCCATCTAATCTACCTGGATTTCCGATTCCTTATTGGTCTTATGCTGATGTCTTTAATAAAAAGGAGGCAGAGACACTACCTCCTCATAGACCATACGACTGCCCTATCGACCTGTTACCTGGTACTTCTCCTCCCCGTGGGCGTATTTATCCATTATCCGCTGCTGAGACCCGGTCGATGTCCGAATATATTGAGGAGAATCTGGCCAGGGCATTCATCCGGAAATCTACCTCCCCGGCGGGAGCAGGCTTCTTTTTCGTCAAAAAGAAGGACGGCTCTCTCCGTCCCTGTATAGACTATAGAGGCCTTAACCAGATCACGGTGAAGAATAAGTACCCCCTTCCGCTCATTCCGGAGTTATTTGATCGTCTGAGGGGGGCTAGAATCTTCACCAAACTGGACCTCCGTGGGGCGTACAACCTGGTTCGTATCCGTCAGGGGGATGAATGGAAGACGGCATTCAACACCCGGGACGGCCACTATGAATATCTGGTAATGCCCTTTGGCCTCTGTAACGCTCCTGCCGTCTTTCAAGAGTTGGTCAATGACATCTTCCGGGACCTTCTCTACTCCTGCGTAGTGGTGTACCTGGACGACATCTTGGTCTTCTCTCCGGATCTCCAGACTCACCGGAGGGATGTTCGTCAGGTCCTGCTCAGGCTCAGGCAGAACCATCTCTACGCTAAATATGAGAAGTGCCTCTTTGAGCAGACCTCGCTTCCGTTTCTGGGCTACATTATCTCTCAGACCGGCCTACAAATGGATCCTGAGAAACTGTCTGCCATCGAGAAATGGCCCCGACCAGAGGGGTTGAAGGCTATTCAACGGTTCCTGGGCTTCACCAACTATTACCGCCTCTTCATCCCGCACTTCTCTTCCCGGACTGCCCCAATTTCCGCGCTCACCCGTAAAGGTACTAATCCCAAAGAGTGGCCGCCCGAAGCAGAGGAGGCCTTTCTTTCCCTAAAACAGGCCTTCTCTTCCGCCCCGGTGCTGCATCGCCCGGACGGCAACAAGCAGTTCTTCCTGGAAGTTGACGCCTCCTCCTCTGGAGCCGGAGCGGTACTTACTCAAAAATCATCTTCCGGGAGAATGGTAACTTGTGGCTTCTTCTCCAAACTCTTCTCCTCTTCTGAGCGCAACTATTCCATAGGAGACCGAGAGTTATTGGCCATCAAGCTGGCGTTGGAGGAGTGGCGTTACCTACTCGAGGGGGCTCTTCATCCGGTAATAATTTACACTGACCACAAGAACTTGGCTTACCTCCAGCATGCCCAGAGACTTAACCCGCGCCAAGCCCGGTGGTCCTTGTTTTTTGCTCGCTTTGATTTTGTTCTTCATTTTCGCCCGGCTGACAAAAACGTCAAAGCAGACGCCTTGTCCCGATCCTTTCTGGTGTCCGATCTCGAAGAAGAACCTAAACATATCATCGATCCCGCCAGAGTAATGCAGGTGGCTCCCGTGAGTCTAAATCATCTCCCTCCCGGTAAGACGTTTGTTTCAGTACCTGATCGGGAGAAGATCCTACACTGGGGCCATTCGTCTAAACTAGCTGGCCACGCCGGTCAGAAAAAGACCCTCCAGCTTATTGCCCGGCACTATTGGTGGCCTACCCTGCACAAGGACATAATAGACTTTGTTTCTGCCTGTGTGTCCTGCGCCCGCAACAAAGTCCCGAGACATCTGCCAGCCGGACGCCTCCTTCCGCTTCCTGTACCTGCTGCCCCCTGGCAGCATATAGCAATGGACTTTATAACTGATCTCCCCGTCTCTGCCGGTTGTACGGTCATTTGGGTGGTCGCTGACCGCTTTTCCAAGATGGCTCACTTTATTCCCCTGCCAGGCCTTCCGTCTGCACCCGAGCTGGCTAAAGACTTTATCCGCCACATCTTCCGTCTTCATGGCCTGCCCCTCCACATTGTGTCGGATCGTGGGGTACAGTTCACCTCACGTTTCTGGAGAGCCACTTGTAAACTACTAGACGTCACCCTGGACTTCTATTCCGCTTACCACCCACAGTCCAATGGTCAAGTGGAGCGGATCAATCAGAACCTGACCAGTTACCTCCGGCACTTCGTTAATGCCCACCATTCTGACTGGGTGGATCTCCTACCATGGGCCGAGTTCTCTTATAATAATCACGAGAGCGAATCCTCCTCCAAATCCCCGTTTTTTGTAGTCTTTGGTCAGCATCCTCGGATTCCTTTTCCTGTCTCCACCTCTGTGGACATCCCGGCTGCGGAATCTCTCGTTAGCAAATTTTCCTCCATATGGGAGAGTACCCGGTCCGCACTCCTTCTGTCATCCGAGCGTATGAAAAGACACGCTGATAAAAAACGCCTGGATCCTCCACAATTTCGTCCAGGAGATAAAGTCTGGCTCTCATCTAAATATGTTCGACTCAAGATACCTTCTTACAAGTTAGGGCCTCGGTTCATCGGTCCTCTGGAGGTCATCAGTCAGATCAACCCGGTGGCCTATAAATTGAAATTCCCGGCCAACTTACGGATCCCTAACTCCTTCCATGTATCTCTCCTCAAACCTGTGGTGCTTAACTCTTTTTCCAAGTCTACAGGTACGCCTCCTGCTCCGGTTTCTGCTGAGGACGAGTTTGAGGTAGAGAACATTCTTGCCACAAAGGGTAAGAGGAAAGACCTTTTTTCTGGTAGATTGGAAGGGGTTTGGTCCTGAGGAGAGAACGTGGGAGCCCCGGGAGAACATCCATGCCCCTCTCATCCTAGCTAAATTTCTATCTGGCCTAAAAAAGGGGGGGCCTAAAGGGGGGGGTACTGTAGTGCCGGCGTCCCTGCCCTCTGCTAGGCAGGGACGCTGTTCCCCTCACCGCTCTGCTCTGTGCCCGGCGTCCCTCTCCCGCTCTGTTGGCAGCGCGCGCTCCTTCCCGGCCACTGTGCTTAGGGCGTGCGCGCGCGCCCTCCCTCCCTCTTAAAGGGGCCGCGCGCGCCGTCCTAAGGAGTCCCCGGCCAATGGCCGGAGGACTTTACCATATTTAAGGCACCTCCTCCAAAATGGAGGTTCCCGAGCAATGTTGTTGCACCGTTCTACTCTGCTTCAGCCCTCAGGTCCCGTTGCCAGTTACCTGCCAGTTACCTGCCAGATTCCTGCCAGCTTGCTGTCCTAATCCTGCCTGATTTCCTGTTACCTGCCTGCCTGCCTGAGGTCCGACGGTCTGCCTTACAACTCCGGTCAGTCTGTCTAAGGACCAACTTGCCCGCTCACCTGGGAGCGCACATCAGCTACCTGCCTGCTTGCCTGAGGTCCGACGGTCTGCCTTACAACTCCGGTCAGTCTGTCTATGGACCAGCTTGCCCGCTCACCTGGGAGCGCTTCTCCGCTACCTGCCTGCTTGCCTGCCCGGAGGCTCCGCTGTCACGTGCTGTGACCACCAGCTATTCCAGACTCTTGCCCGCTCACCTGGGAGCGCTTCTCCGCTACCTGCCTGCTTGCCTGCCCGGAGGCTCCGCTGTCACGTGCTGGGACCACCAGCTATTCCAGAGACTCTTGCCCGCTCACCTGGGAGCGCTTCTCCGCTACCTGCCTGCTTGCCTACCTGGAGGCTCCGCCGTCACGTGCTGTGACCACCTGCTATTCCAGAGACTCTCGCTTGCTCACCTGGGAGCACACATCCTCCATCTGCCTTGCTAGCCTACCTGGAGGTTCAGCAATCACAGGTCGTACCTACCCTTTACCTAGAGACTGCCCCGGTCACTTGCCGTGACCTCCAGCCCGTTCTTCCAGAGACTGCCCTGATCACTTGCCGTGACCTCCTGCCCGTACACCCAGAGACTGTCCCGGTCACCTGCTGTGACTGCCTGCCTGGTCGCCACCCGCTCCCTTACAAGGACCGCTCCCTTGTATACTAGCCCAGAGGTTCCGCCTCCCAGACCCGTTACATCCGCCTTGTGGACTCAGAGGATTTTCGAGACCTTATGTCCGTCGCAGTGCCCCAGTACCAGATGCCCAGTCGGCACTACTTCTCAAAGAAAGGTGTGCCTGTGCTCCACCAGCATGTCGCACACAACATCACCGCTTCTTTGAGAAACTCTGTGTGTGACAGGGTGCATTTCACCACAGACACTTGGACGAGTAGGCATGGACAGGGACGTTACATGTCGCTGACTGGGCACTGAGTAACTATGGTGACAGCTGGACAAGGGGCTGCTGTCCAAGTCTTGCCGTCCCCACGAGTTGTACGTCAATCCTCTTTATCTCGAAGTTCCTCCACTGTTTCTGCCTCCTCAACCTCCTATCGGTCCTCCACCTGCACCCAAAGCCTGTCTGGTAATGCCACCCGCTTTCTAACTGCGCAGAAGGAATCCTGCACACCTCATTACTATGCTGGCAGCAGGGCTCAACGGCATCAGGCGGTGTTTACTTTGAAATGTCTGGGAAATGTGAGTCACACAGCTGAGAAGTTGTGGTCAGCTCTGGAGACCCAGTTTCATGAATGGTTGTCTCCACTGGACCTGCAACCAGGGAAGGCCGTGTGCGACAATGCTGCAAACCTGGGTGCGGGCCTTCGCTGGGGCAATGTCACACACGTGCCTTGTATGGCTCACGTGTTGAACCTGGTTGTCCAGCAATTTTTAGCCCACTATCCCGGACTAGATGGCCTTCTGCAGAGGGCACGGTCGCTGTGTGCTCACTTCCGCCATTCGCATCCCACAGCTCAACGACTTACATCTCTACAGAAGTCGTTGGGCCTGCCAGTTCACCGGCTGAAATGCGATGTGCCGATATGGTGGAATTCAACTCTGCACATGTTGCAGCGACTGTGGCAGCACCAACAAGCCCTGGTGCAATACGTTCTGACGTATAGCCTGGGCCAATGAGATCCAGAGATGGGGCAATTCACGCTGATGGAGTGGTCTCAGATTAGGGACCTATGAAGTTGACGCGCCCCCTGGGCCGTGGGGTACCCGGAGGCGGGCCGGTAGACGCCGGGGGTTGTAGTCACTGTGGCGGCGACCCGGTCCGTTACCCAGGGCGGTCAATCCAAGGGTAATTTGTATATATGGGTTTTATAATGTCCGACTATGCCACCTGTGGAGTGCGGCCAAAGGGGGCGCCGCTGCGGAACAGTCCTCTGAAGCTGGCGGTTTTGCAGCAATGGTATTATTACTCCCCACAGGAAGAGTGTAGCTTCAGGGCAGTGTGGGTGGATGATGTTGGTTGTAGTGCAGGGAGTCAGTAATGAACACAGAGTCCGTGTGATGCAGTCCCAAGATCTTTACTCACAGTTGTTGCAGTCCAGATTACAGGTACCAGAGCAATCTCCCCCATCGTGCTGTGCGTACTCAGTGAGGGGCTCAGTCTACCCACAGCTAGCTCCGGAGTACTTAACAGGACCCCCTTCTGTGTGTCCTTTCTCTGGCCTTCTCCCTGCACCTTACACCCACTTCTATCCGGTATCCTCGGGCCTTGGCGGGCGACGTGTGTTCCGTCCCCTGGGTCCTATGTGGCTTCCTTCTTAGTGAGACTGGTGTGGACTTTGGCCTGCAGTACATGAAATGCTGCAGCCTCCGGTTTCTAGTTGAGCCTTGCTGTTTCTCCGCTAGTTGAGGGACCGGTTCCCCTTATCTGGCCTGACCCCTCTACCTCCTTGTAGCAGCGGGAGTACGGGTGGCCTTCTGCACGGCCCATACCCCTAGGGTCCCTTCGGTTCCTGGAGCCTTCCTGCTCCCACTCCTCTCTTCTCTCCTTCAGTCCTGGGCCTCCCAGGCTAGGCCCGCCTCCGGAGCAGAGCTCATGCAGAGCCTCTGCTCCTGTCTCTTCTCCTCCTCTGACTGGCTTGCTCTTTCTAAGATGGCTTCCTATTTATACTCTCCCTGTCATGTGCTCCCCTAAGCTGCTTTCTCCACCCACACCCACTACATAGGACCCTCCCACCAGCTAGGGACCTGGGACTGTGCTCTCCCTTAGGAGCAATCTCACCCTACCCCCACTGCGTGTATGTGTTGGATGCAGGTGTTAGGGTCCAGAGCCATACTCCTTCCTTACCTGAGGGTGAGATACCACACCTCTGGGTGAGATGCAGTACCTCTGTGGCGACTGAACCCTCAGGGGCGCCACACACCCTTCTGCACAGTTTTGAAATTGCGACGGAGATGTTTAGTGCTGACGACGATGCCATTATCAGCATGACTATTCTTGTGATTTACATGCTGGAGCACACGTTAACCACTTCGCGCCAAAGCCTGTTTTTGCCTTTGTGACCAGGCCAATTTTTTCAATTCTGACCACTGTCACTTTATGAAGTAATTACTCTGGAACACTTCAACGGATTCCCCTGATTCTGAGATTGTTTTTTAGTGACATATTGTACTTCATGATAGTGATAAAATTTCTTCGATATCACTTGCGTTTATTTGTGAAAACATCAGAAATTTGGCGAAAATTTTTAAAATTTTGCAATTTTCAAACTTTGAATTTTCATGCCCTTAAATCAGAGAGATATGTCACACAAAATAGTTAATAAATAACATTTCCCACATGTCTACTTTACATCAGCACAATTTTGGAACCAACATTTTTTTTTGTTAGGGAGCTATAAGGGTTAAAAGTTGACCAGCGATTTCTCATTTTTCCAACAAAATTTACAAAAACATTTTTTTAGGGACCACATCTTATTTGAAGTGACTTTGAGGGGCCTTTATGACAGAAAATACCCAAAAGTGACACCATTCTAAAAATTGCACCCCTCAAGGTGCTCAAAACCACATTCAAGAAGTTTATTAACCCTTCGGGTGTTTCACGGAAATTTTTGGAATGTGGAAGAAAACAATGAACATTTACCTTTTTTTCACAAAAATGTTACTTTAGACAGTTTTTTTATTTTCACAAGGGTAACAGGAAAAAATGGACTATATTTGTAGTGCAGTTTCTCATGAGCGCGCTGATACCCCATATGTGAGGGAAAACCACTGTTTGGGCGCACTGCAGGGTTCAGAAGGGAAGGAGTGCCATTAGACTTTTTGAATGTAAAATTTGCTTGAAAATTTAGCGGACGCGATGTTGCGTTTGGAGAGCTCCTGATGTGCCTAAACAGTGGAAACCCCCCACAAGTGACACCATTTTGGAAACTAGACCCCTTAGGGAACTTATCTAGATGTGTGGTGAGCACCTTGCACCCCCAGGTGCTTCACAGAAGTTTATAATATTGAGCCGTAAAAGTACAATTTTCACATTTTTCCCACAAAAAATGTTTTTCATCCCCTAATTTTGCATTATCATAAGGGTAAGAGGAGAAATTGCACCATGAAATTTGATGTACAATTTCTCCTGAGTATGCCCATACCCCATATGTGGGGGAAAACCACTATTTGGGTACACTACAGGGTTCGGAAGAGAAGGAGCGCCATTTGACTTTTTGAATGCAAAATTTGTTTGAATAATTAGCGGACGCCATGTAGCATTTGGGGAGCCCCTGATGTGCCTAAACAGTGGAAATCCCCCACAAGTGACACCATTTTGGAAACTAGACCCCTTAGGGAACTTATCTAGATGTGTGGTGAGCACCTTGCACTCCCAGGTGCTTCACAGAGTTTATAATATTGAGTCGTTAAAATAAAATTTTCATATTTTTCCCACAAAAAATGTTTTTCATCCCCTAATTTTGCATTATCATAAGGATAGCAGGAGAAATTGCACCAATAAATTTGTTGCGCAATTTCTCCTGAGTACGCCGATACCCCATATGTGGGGTAAAACCACTGCTTTGGTGTACGGCAGGGTTCGGAAGAGAAAGGAGCGCTATGTTGGCTGGGATAGCTTGCAGACACCATGTCACATTTGAAGAGTTGCTGACATGCCGAAACAGCAGAAACCCCACAAGTGACCCCATTTTGTAAACTACACCTCTCAAGGAATTCATCTAGGGAAGTAGTGAGTATTTTTTAATTTTTAAATTTATACCAATGGGCAGTGAAGAAAACATAATTATATTTTTACCACAAAAAAATGTTTTACCCTCAGATTTTACATTTTCACACAGGGCAATGGGTAAAAATGGTGCCGAAATGTGTCACACAATTTCTTCTAAAAGTGGCAATACCCCATATGTGGCTGTATCGTACCGCTTAGCCATACGGCGAGATCTGGGAGGGATGGAGCGCTATTTGACAATAGGAGAACAAATTATTGTAGAATAGGCATTTGGATTTGGGAGCACAAAATTTTCTGAATTTCTTTTGGAAGGCAAGGGCCATTTTGCTTTTCCAGAGCCTTTCTGCTACCAGTAACTTGGAAGTCCCTTATATTTTAACAGATGACGGACCTGAGTGGGGACTAGCTATTTTTGAGGACTGAGTTGAAGCTTTTATTGGGAACATTTTACGTAACATTTATCCGGCGCTCTAAGCTGAGCACTTACATCGGGGTTTCCATCTAAATTTCCAAGTGATGTAATTCAGATGAAACCCCTGCGGGATCCATTCACTGTAATGAGGAAGCAGAGTTATTCTGAACTCCGTCTGGCCTCTGTTTAGCGGTGTCCTTTTTTTCAGAAGTGCACAAAACTGGGGCCAACCGCACTTTTATGCACGGCAAAAAAAACTGACACTGTGGGATCACAGGCCAGACGGCATCCACAGTGGTGTATATCTGCCTCATTACAGATAATCTTCTGCCGTGGGTTAAGTCTGTATCACGTATTTCAGAGATTTACATAGAAACTCTGGTGTAGTGCTCAGCGCAGAGCACAGGATAAATGTGAGCAGAGCCTTACTGCGATCTTTGGGAGACATAATAAACAAATCAGTAGTAGGTGAAGAATTGGTTTTATTTATTTTTTACGCCGTTCCTCGTGCGGTATAAGTGATGAGATTACTTTATTCTTCAGGTCGGTGCGATTACAGAGATACCAAATTTATATCAGGTTTTTATGATTGACAGCTGTCACACACTAAAAGACGCTTTTTTGCAAAATCTAGTTTTTGCATTGCCATATTTTGAGAGCTATAATTTTTCCATATTTCGGCCAACAGAGTCATGTGACAGCTTGTTTTTTGCAGGACAAGTTGACATTTTTATTGGTACCATTTTTGGGTACGTGACATTTTTTGATCGCTTTCTATTCCGTTTTTTGGGAGGTAAAATTTACAAAAACCAACAATTCAGGAATTGTTTTTTGAGTTTTTTTTAATGCCGTTCTGCGTGTGGTAAAAGTGATAAGGCAGCGTTATTCTTCGGGTCAGTACGTTTACAGCGATACTACACTTACTGTATATTTTTTTATGTTTTGGCGCTTTTACACAATAAAACAATTTTATAGAAAAAATATTTTTTTTGCATCACTTTATTCTGAGAGCTATAACTTTTTTATTTTTCGGCTGATAGAGCAGTATGGCGGCTTTTTTTTTGCGGAACAAGATGTCGTTTTTAGCGGTACCATTTTTATTTCCATTTTGCTTTTTGATCGCATTTTTTCCACTTTTTGTTTGGCGATATGATGAAAAAGCATATTTTTTTGCTCCGTTTTTTATTTATTTTTATTACGGTGTGCACAGAAGGAGTTAATTAGTGTGACAGTTTTATAGATCGGGTTGTTTCGGACGCGGCGATACCAAATTTGTGTACTTTTTTTGTTTTTGCATAAATATACGGATTTATTGGTTTAATATTTTATTTATTTATTTTTATTTATTTTGTGATTTTTTTTAACAGTTTGAAAACATTTTTTTGACTTTTATTTTACATTTTTACTTAGTCCTGTATGGGACATTAATTTTTATTTTTCTAATCACTCTTCTCATGCAATGCAATAGACATGTATTGCATTGCATGAGAGCTCTGCTGACAGTTTCACACTGTCTGTCTCCTGCTAGACTTCAGCTGCAGGCTGAATCTAGCAGGACACCATATATGGCAGATCCGGAGGCGGTCATGTGACCTCCGGCTGCCATGACAACGGCAGGTACTGTAAGACATCAGGGGGCCGTCGGAGAGGTAAGTGGACGACCCCCTCTCCTCTCACTATCTTCTAAATGCCGCGATCACTATAGATCGTGGCATACAGAAGATAGCAAAGGGTTAACATCATTGGGACCTGATCCAATCACGATGATGTCCCCTGTCAGAGCTGTCGCTCTGCACCACACCAGTAAGCGCTTGCAGGACCCTGGGGGTCCTGAGGGCTGCGGGACCACCGACCGTTCATAAACGTCGGCACTGCATAGAGCCCAGGCAGCGCCGACGTTTATGTACAGTGGGCGGTCTGGAAGCGGTTAAACAGAATTCAGAGTCAGGTGGTTGGACAAGAGGAGGTGGAGGAAGTAGAGGAGGTGTCGTATGTGGAAGGGATAGCATCTCCAAGGTCCAGACGGTCGGCAGCACCAAGGCGGCAGGCATGGGAGGATGGGGGAGGGGGATTAACCAGGGCGCATGGTAGCAGCCAAACTGTTGAGGAAGGTGCAGGAGCCGAGGAAGAAGTGGAGGACAAACTGGCGATGGGCATGGAAGACTCATCAGATGAGGGAGACCTTGATCACATTTCTGTTGTGCGAGGTTGGGGGGAGAGGGCAGAGGAAGGAAGCATGATTCTTACCTCGCTACCAACACAACAAGGACTTGGTCCTCCTGGATGCGCAAGACACATGAGTTCCTTCTTGCTACACTACCTGCAACATGACCCTCGGATTGTCAGAATTCAAAGTAATCCCGACTACTGGGTTGCCACACTCTTAGATCCCCGGTACAAAAGTAAATTTGCCGAAATAATTCCTGCCATAGAAAGGGATTCACGCATGCAGGAGTATCAGAAGAGGCTGTTGCAGAATCTTACATGTGCTTTTCCACAAAGCACCAGTGGTGCACGTAGTGAATCTCACAGTTCTAACTTGCAAACCATGGGACTGTCGAGTCTTCATCACTCAAACCGTAACAGTAACACAGTATCTGCTGGTAACAGCAATTTTGTGGAATCGTTTCACCACTTTTTAAGACCATCCTTTGCAAGGCCACAGGAGACAAGAAGTCTGACACATAGTCAACGCCTAGAGAGGATGGTACAAGAGTATCTCCAAGTGAACATCGAAGCTATGACTGTGTCACTGGACCCTTGCTCATTTTGGGCTTCCAATCTGGAAAAATGGCCGGAGCTCGCCACTCACGCCTTGGAGATCTTGTCATGCCCTGCAGCCAGCATTCTCTCTGAACGTGTGTGTAACATACCTGGCGGCGTCCTTGCATAGTGGTCCATCTCCCACTGTGCAAGAGCGCGCACTTGATCTCCAATCCAGAATGTCTCTCTGGCTTCCCTCCATGCTGTCTGTTTGCTTCTGTTTCTGCTGCTTAACCCCTTAAGCCCCGCGGGTGGTTTGCACGTTAATGACCGGGCCAATTTTTACAATTCTGACCACTGTCACTTTATGAGGTAATTACTCTGGAACGCTTCAACGGATCCCCCTGATTCTGAGATTGTTTTTTCGTGACATACTGTACTTCATGATTGTGGAAAAATTTCTTCGATATCACTTGCGTTTATTTGTGAAAAAAATGGAAATTTGGCGAAAATTTTGAAAATTTTGCAATTTTCAAAATTTGAATTTTTAAGCCCTGAAATCAGAGCGATATGTCACACAAAAGAGTTAATAAATAACATTTCCCACATGTATACTTTACATCAGCACAATTTTGGAACCAAAATTTTTTTTTGTTAGGGAGCTATAAGGGTTAAAAGTTGACCAGCGATTTCTCATTTTTCCAACAAAATTTACAAAACCATTTTTTTAGGGACCACATCACATTTGAAGTCACTTTGAGAGGTCTTTATGACAGAAAATACCCAAAAGTGACACCATTCTAAAAACTGCACTCCTCAAGGTGCTCAAAACCACATTCAAGAACTTTATTAACCCTTCAGGTGCTTCACAGGAATTTTTTGAATGTGGAAGAAAAAAATGAACATTTAACTTTTTTCACAAAAATGTTACTTTAGACCCAATTTTTTTTATTTTTACAGGGGTAACAAGAAAAAATGGACCCCAAAATTTGTTGTGCAATTTCCCCTGGGCACGCAGATACCCAATATTTGGGGAAAAAACACTGTTTGGGCGCACGGCAGGGCTCGGAAGGGAAGGAGCGCCATTTGACTTTTTGATTGTAAAATTTGCTTGAATAATTAGCGGACGCCATGTTGTGTTTGGAGAGCCCATGTGTGCCCAAACTTTGGAGCTCCCCCACAAGTGACCCCATTTTGGAAACTAGACCCCCCAAGGCACCTTTCTAGATGCATAGTAAGCACTTGGAACCCCCAGGTGCTTCACAAATTGATTCGTAACAATGAAAAAGTGAAAAAAAAGACACTTTTTCATTTTTATGAATCAATTTGTGAAGCACCTGAGGGTTCCAAGTGCTCACAATGCATCTAGATAGGTGCCTTGGGGGGTCTAGTTTCCAAAATGGGGTCACTTGTGGGGGAGCTCCAATGTTTGGGCACACAGGGACTCTCTAAATGCAACATGGTATCCGCTAACAAATTGAATGGAAAATCGGCTCAAATTGTTAGCGGACGCCACATTGCGTTTGGAGAGCCCCTCTGTGCCCAAACTTTGGAGCTCCCCCACAAGTGACCCCATTTTGGAAACTAGATCCCCCAAGGCACCTTTCTAGATGCATAGTGAGCACTTGGAACCCCCAGGTGCTTCACAAATTGATTCGTAATAATGAAAAAGTGAAAAAAAAAACACTTTTTAATTTTTATGAATCAATTTGTGAAGCACCTGGGGTTCCAAGTGCTCACTATGCATCTAGGTAGGTGCCTTGGGGGGTCTAGTTTCCAAAATGGGGTCACTTGTGGGGGAGCTCCAATGTTTGGGCACACAGGGACTCTCCAAATGCAACATGATATCCGCTAACAATTTGAGCCGACAATTTGTTAGCGGATATCATGTTGCATTTGGAGAGTCCCTGTGTGCCCAAACATTGGAGCTCCCCCACAAGTGACCCCATTTTGGAAACTAGACCCCCCAAGGCACCTATCTAGATTCATAGTGAGCACTTGGAACCCCAGGTGCTTCACAAATTGATTCATAAAAATGAAAAAGTGTTTTTTTTTTCACTTTTTCATTTTTATGAATCAATTTGTGAAGCACCTGGGGGTTCCAAGTGCTCACTATGCATCTAGAAAGGTGCCTTGGGGGGTCTAGTTTCCAAAATGGGGTCACTTGTGGGGGAGCTCCAAAGTTTGGGCACAGAGGGGCTCTCCAAACGCAATGTGGTGTCCACTAACAATTTGAGCCGATTTTCCATTCAATTTGTTAGCGGATACCATGTTGCATTTAGAGAGTCCCTGTGTGCCCAAACATTGGAGCTCCCCCACAATTGACCCCATTTTGGAAACTAGACCCCCCAAGGCACCTATCTAGATTCATAGTGAGCACTTGGAACCCCAGGTGCTTCACAAATTGATTCATAAAAATGAAAAAGTGTTTTTTTTTTCACTTTTTCATTTTTACGAATCAATTTGTGAAGCACCTGGGGGTTCCAAGTGCTCACTATGCATCTAGATAGGTGCCTTGGGGGGTCTAGTTTCCAAAATGGGGTCACTTGTGGGGGAGCTCCAATGTTTGGGCACACAGGGGCTCTCCAAACGCAACATGGCGTCCGCTAACAATTTGATCCGATTTTCCATTCAATTTGTTAGCGGACACCATGTCGCGTTTGGAGAGCCCGTGATGTGCCTAAACAGTGGAGCTCCCCCACAAGTTTCCCCATTTTGGAAACTATACCCCTCAAGGATTTTATTAAGGTGTATAGTGAACATTTTGAACCCAGAGGTACGGCACAGAATTTGTTTACATTAGGTCATCATATTGAATAAGTTGTCATTATTCTTGAGCGCAAGTGCTCGCTAGTTGAGTTTGCATCGGGTACTCAGGTATGCACCATGTACAGCGTGTGCTCGAGTGACATGCTCGAGTCCCTGCTCCGCATGTTTCACGGTTATTAGACACCCAAAAAAAAACATGCGGGGATCGCTCGTGCATGGCAGGCAATCCCCGTAAAGTTTTTTGGCCGCGAAGCATATGGGGCAGAGACACGAGCATGTCACTCAAATACCCACGATACTCAATGCATACCAGAGCACCCGATGCAAACTCAAGTAGCGAGCACTTGCTCTCAACACTAGTCGCCATATCGTCATCTTTTTCTCTTACTTTTGAAAAAAATCCCAACCCCAGCCCTAACCCTAGCACAACCCTAGCCCCAGCACAACCCTAGCCCCAGCACAACCCTAGCCCCAGCACAACCCTAGCCCCAAACCCAGCCCTAACCCTAGCCCAATCCTAACCCAAGAGTTTATTTTTGACGCCGTTCCTTGTGCGGTATAAGTGATTAGACGACTTTATTCTTCGGGTCGGTGTGATTACAGCAATGCCAGAATCATATGGGGTTTTTATGACTGACAGCTGTCACACACTAAAAGACGCATTTTTTGTAAAATCTAGTTTTTGCATCGCCATATTTTGAGAGCTATAATTTTTCCAGATTTTGGCAGACAGTCATGTGATGGCTCGTTTTTTGCGGGATGACTTGACGTTGTTATTGGTGCCATTTTCAGGCACGTGACATTTTTTGATCGCTTTCTATTCCGATTTTTGGGAGGCAGAATAAACAAAAACCAACAATTCAGGAATTTTTTTTTTTTTTTTTTTATTCCGTTCCGCGTGTGGTAAAATTGATGAGGTAGCTTTATTCTTCGGGTCAGTACGTTTACAGCGGTACCACATTTGTATCATTTTTCTATGTTTTGGCGCTTATACACAATAAAAGCTATTTTATAGAAAAAAATATTTTTTAGTATCGCTTTATTCTGAGAGCTATAACTTTTTTATTTTTCGGCTGATGGAGCTGTATGGCAGCTTGTTTTTTGCGGGACGAGATGACGTTTTCAGCGGTATCATTTTTATTTATATGTGTCTTTTTGATCGCGTGTTATTCCACTTTTTGTTTGGCGGTATGGTGATAAAGCATTGTTTTTTGCTTCGTTTTTTTTTTTTTTTTTTACCGTGTTCACTGAAGGGGTTAACTAGTGGAACAGTTTTATAGGTCAGGTTGTTCCGGACGCGGCGATACCAAATATGTGTACTTTTATTGTTTTTTTTTTATAATAATATTTATTGATGGGTACATTATATTTTTATTTTTGGTGTATTATTTTTTTTATTTTTTTATAATATTTTTGCACATTTTTTTTTTTTTTTTCCACTTTCACACAGTTTATACACTTTATTACTTTGTCCCACTCTGGGACTTTCACTTTTTTTTTTCTGATCGCCTGCATGGCACAGGAATGGAGCACCATCCCTATGCCATGAAGGCTGTCAGAAGTGCACAGTGTGAAGATTGCTTGGAGATGCACTGCGCATGTCCAAGCAATCTTCCTGCAATCTGGTGACCCGGATGTTGTCATGACGACATCGGGTCGTCATGGCAACACCCGGGAAGCCTTTGCAGACTGCGATGGAAGCCGGAAGAGGAGGTGAGTATCGCCGATCACCTCCCCTTGCCCCCGCAATGCCGCGATCGACTTTGATCGACTTCGATCGCAGCATCTCGGGGGTTAATGTGCTGGGAGCGGTGCAGGACCGCTCCCTGCACATAGTACCGGGTGTCAGCTGTGACAATCAGCTGACACCCGGCAGCGATCACGCCCGCACAGCCTGTGTGCGTGCGCGATCGCGATGACGTACTAATACGGGTCTGGCTCTTAAGTCCCAGGGCACAGACGCGTATTAGTACGTCAGATGTTATTAAGGGGTTAAGGGCGGCGCCCGATCACTTCCTGCTTTTTGTACCTGCTGCAGGCACACCCCTTGTGCGTCCTCAGCCTATTGCTGTCTGTCACCTGGTATTTAAACCAGCTGCTCCAATTAACCCTTGCCTGAGCATTGTGTTTCATTCAGTGTGCTCTTTCACTCTGAATGTGCCAGGTCCCCTTCTGTGTTTGCTTGTCTGCCTATCCTGGAGGCTGTATTTCCAGGCCTGTGTGAACACGCTCCTAGCCTGTTCTTTCCACCTTCTAGGGGCCGCATACCTAGACCCGTTCCTGTATCTTGCCTGTTCCTGTCTGAACTCGCTCCTAGCCTGTTCCTCCCGCCTTCTAGGGGCTGCATACCTAGACCCGCTCCTGTATCTTGCTACTGTGTCTGTTCTTGTCTGTTTACTCTTCTAGCCTGTTTCTTGTGTTTCTCTATGTCCGTACCATTCCTTTTTCTGCAGAGTCTGAACTCGTACCTAACTCCTGCTCGTTGTCACTGTACTTCCGTTTGTGAGTTTGTGGTCCACTCGCTACTTCACTGTAAGTACCCTGTGGGTATCTGGTTCTGCCTTTCCCTTCCTGCCTGTTCCGTGTGTACAGAGCCCTGTCCCCCCTGCTCTGCCTTGCTCACCGCTCCGGCGGTTCTAGCCTGCTCTGCCTTGCTCACCGCTCCGGTGGTTCTAGCCTGCTCTGCCTTGCTCACCGCTCCGGCGGTTCTAGCCTGCTCTGCCTTGCTCACCGCTCCGGCGGTTCTAGCCTGCTCTGCCTTGTTCACCGCTCCGGCGGTTGTAGCCTGCTCTGCCTTTGCTCACCGCTCCGGTGGTTCTGGCCTGCTCTGACCCTTTGCTCACTGCTCCGGCAGTCTTGCTCCACTCTGATCCTTTGCTCACTGCTCCGGCAGTCTTGCTCTGCTCTGACACTTTGCTCACTGCTCTGGCAGTCTCCCTCCGCTCTGACCCTTTGCTCACTGCTCCCGCAGTCTTGCTCCGCTCTGGCCCTTTGCTCACTGCTCTGGCAGTCTCGCTCCGCTCTGACCCTTTGCTCACCGCTCCGGCAGTCTCCCTCCGCTCTGACCCCTTGCTCACTGCTCCGGCAGTCTTGCTCTGCTCTGACCCTTTGCTCACTGCTCCGGCAGTCTCGCTCCGCTCTGACCCTTTGCTCACTGCTCCGGCAGTCTCGCTCTGCTCTGACTACTCTTGCTCACCGCTCCAGGCGGCCTCGTCCTGCTCTACTCTTGCTCACCGCTCCAGGCGGCCTCGTCCTGCTCTACTTTTGCTCACCGCTCCAGGCGGCCTCGTCCTGCTCTACTCTCGCTCACCGCTCTAGGCGGTCTCGTCTTGCCCTGCTCTCGCTCACCACTCTGGGCGGCCTTACTCTGCTGTGTTTGTCCGCCACATCTGTGGTTCTGTTCCTGAGTCCCAGTGTGTACTGGGTCCTATCCCGCCTGTGTTCCTACCTGCTAGTGCCTCCCTGTCTGCACTCTAGCCGTGCTTGCCTGTACCCCCCTGCCTGCATACCCGCCTGCCTGCATACCAGTCGTGCCGGCCTATACCCACCAGTCTGTTCCTGTATTCCCCTGTGTGGGTCAACAGCCGTGTCCGGGGTCTGTCCTGGAGTAGCACCTGGTCCCTCTGCTCAGTTCCTCCTTGGTGCACTGGCATCGTATGCCGTCATGCGACCCTGGTCGGATCGGGTGAATAACTAGTTACGCCCCTCCAGGCATTCACTCTCCGGCACGGTCCAGTGGAATCACACGCACACGCCGCTCAGCCCGGGCGTGTGCATTACAGCGTGTTCAGCGCTGCTGGTGGTGTGCTGACAGATAAGCGCACGCAGCTGTCCACTGAGAATGTAGGCAGACTCACGTTCATAAGGATGAACAAATCATGGATCCGCAAGGACTTTTCTACCCCTGTGTCATCCTGGAGAGACTAAAAGCTTGAGGATTTGGTAAAATCACCTCACCAACCCTTTTAAGCAACTCTGGGGCAATTCATGCCACGTAAGTGGTGTCTGTGCCACAATTTTTGGAAAAAATGGAGACTCTTTTTGGAGTCCCCTTGCTGTGTTTTACGTGACGTTGGCATCGTCAATTCCAGGTGGGTTGGGTTGCTCCCCCCCTTTTAACCGTAAGAAACTACATACACTATGGCTTGGGGTAACACAGATGGTTGAGTCTGAAGAGCTGTTTACTCAGAGGTCTGCTCCAAAGCTTCAGTGTCTGCTAGTGAGCGTAGAACTTTTAACTGCATCTAGCCTAGGCAATACTTTGGGCGTAGTAGCTCAGCTGCGAAGCAAGCTGCACCGCCTGTGTATCTAATAAGAATTTTTAAATGCATCTAGCCTAGGCAGACTGTGGGGACCCCCAACCAAACCCAGACGTTCAGCCCCCCTACCGCCCCCCTTTCCTTGACAATACAATTATGTAACTCTTACAACTGGATGGGTGAGGATCGGTCACAGCTTTATTAACTCTTTATACTCATTCCATTAGAAAGGCATTTTATTTCTAAAATAATTCAGCTTGTTGCAGCATGCCCTGGGTCTCCACACCGGCAAGTTGGCCAACAAGTGTAACTCTCCAACATGTCCTTTCTATTTCCAGGCCACGGAGGATCCTGCGTACTCGTATGCAGGACTCTGACCCTCATTCATCACTCTTAACACTTGTTCCACTCCGTCCTGGAGTCCTGACAGGAATATGTTCAGTCCAATATCCATTAAGTGAACACCGTCGGGCCGTATGAGGCCTGCTTTATCTCCTTCCAGTTGTATCACTACACCGCCTCTGTCTCTTCTAAATTTTGGCATTCGAATATTTATTACCCGCCTTGTCCGTTCGATGGCCGTGATGTCTCGCGCACCTTGGCATACCGCTTTCGGCACAATCTCTGACCATACTATAGTTAGTTCTGTGAAAAATTCTCTGAAGCGCTCAGTGTCTAGTTTCATTATTGCCATTAGTTATGCGCTCTTGTGATGACCTAGGTCGTTTCCCCCTGCCTGTATAACTAAGATGACCAGACCTCTTGCCTCTCTCCCTACCTGGATTACCTCCATTAGTACCTGTGGCCATAGCAGGCCTCTAATACCTCTCCAGTTGAAATATGTGTTATGAAACTCTAATTTCCTCCCACCTGGGCGGACTTTCGCCCTTTTTTCTGCCCAATATATATACGAGTGGCCTATCACCCACACTGTTGGCTTAGCGTCACATGTAAAAGAAACAAACCACGTTAGGATAACAAGTCCGGTCTTATGTATCTCGCCAAACACGTGGATCGCCATCTCCCTATCCTCTGAACTTCCGTTTCTGACAGTCCTGCTCTTGCTGCTTCCGTGGCCGCGCCTATGCAGAGTGAGTGTGTCCCGTAATCTTTGGGGTGGTTCCCTGCCGATGTTATGCATTTATTAAATATAGCTTGGAACTGGTATCTTGATAATGGCGTTCCATCAATGTGTGATAGGAATAAATTACTTTGTGATCTGATGGTTATATATGTTTTTACTATTGTTACCCGACTCAGTGTACCGTTTGTAGGTTGTAGAAGTACCCAAGTGCCCCTGCCCACTGGAACCGTTTTCGATTGGCGTATGCGTCGACGTATTGCATTATTGGCTATGACTACGTCCTGGTGTAATAAGCCTCCACTGGTGGTAATTTTGGATTGAGGGACTAATTCGCTTATGCATAGCGCCCCGAAGAAGGCGATCGCAAATGCAGTAGACAGTAGTATTGCTTCAAATTGTGAGTGTCATGTTAATGGTGTTAGGGATATGATGTGAGAAATCAGTTTTAGTGACACGGGACGGGACGTCTACACTCCTGACTTGGCTGACCCCTTTTCCACCCTTTTATGGATTGTCTGATGATGAATCTCTTTGTCACATCTCCCCAATTCAGTAGTTGGAAGTGAAATGCTACTCCGGTCAGACACCACTGCGCTGACGCCCCTGATAAGCCCCTCATCATTAGCTGGTGGAGAAATTCTATGGTGACTTGTAATCTGGCTTGTTCACATTGGTCAACCCGTCTGCCTGCTACTAGTCGTGTCTAGTGTTGAGCCACCCCCGTAGTGTTCGAGTTCGGTTCGGTTCGTCGAACACCCATGTGTTCGCCGAACTGTTCGTCGAACTGTTCGTCGAACACCTTCGAACACCGTTAAAACCAATGGCAGGCAAACAAAAACACATAGAAACACATAGAAAACACCTTCAAAGGTGTCCAAAAGCTGACAAACTGCTCAGAAGACACAACTAACACATGGAAAAGTGACAAGTACATATAGTCATGCGAAAAGAAAAGAGGTGGAGGAGTAAAAGGAGGGGGAGACACAAATATAGGCATGTCATGCCCTTCTAAAATCCAAAAAGTGAGAAGCCGACACGTTCAGTCCGCTCCTGCCCGTGCCACCTCCGTGTCGCCGGGTTTGTGCCAGAGCCGCGGTGAACCCTGACGGCCAGCCCCCCTCTCCCAATACTGGTGCCTGTCCGCTGGTGGGTCGAGAGAGCCCCCCTGTGGTGGAGGCAGCTCTAAGCTTTTTAATTTAAATTGTCCCTCTAATTTGAATGAATACACTTTAAATCCATTTACAAGGATCTATTGGAGGGCAAGTCTCATGCCAGCAGCCGCGTAATTCCAGCTCCAGTAGCGTCCACTAAAGCTGCTGCAGTTAAAAAGCTTTTATAAGGATCGAGCTCGGCTGTCCACCGCAAGGCATCCTAGTGCCAGTCCCAGCCCCTATGCCTTGGGGTGCATCCTGATGCTCTTCACTAAGTATCCCGTGGTCCCGAAGCATTTCCTTTGAAAAAATTAAGTGTCCAAACTACAGGTGGTGTAGCTTGCTTAACAGCCGGGATAATCCGCTGACTAGCAGACACTGCTACTAGGCACAAATATTTCCTGGGCTAGATGCAGTTAAAAATTTGTAAGTAGATACTCTCGTTGGATGCTGAGAAAGCATTCCATAGAGTCTCCTGGCACGCCATATATGATTCTCTTAAAAAGCTTGGGGTAGGGGTCTAGGGGACCCTTTTATAGCCAAAATCACGGCCCTGTATCACAATACGTCACCTAGGCTGAAGATAAATGGAACTGCAGCACCGAGGGCTCGGTTGCTACAGACGTATTGCACCTCACCCAGAGGTGTGATATCTCACTCTCAGATAAGGATGGAGTGTGGATCAGGACCCGACACCTGCATGCATTACACCACATTGCCGTGGGGCAGGGCGACCAATATGCCCCTGAGATGGGCACGACAGTCCCTGTCCCTGGCTGGAGTGGGGGGAGGGAACACTGAGGAAGGGGAACCCTGCAGTGCAGGAGCAGGGAGGAAGCAGTTCCTGGGTGCATTGAGAAGGGAGTATAAAAGGTGGGCACCATCTTAGTTCAGTGCAGAGAAGTCTGAGCAGAAGTGGCAGGGAGCAGGGGCTCTGCATGAGCTCTGCTCCTGAGGCGGGCCTAGTAACAGAGGCCCAGGCCTGCAAGAGGGAGAAGGAAGGAAGAGGAGCGGAGAAGGCTCCAGGAACGAGGAATGAAGGGATCCCAGGGGTGCGGACGGGTGAGTCGCCACCGCACGCCCGAATCCACCTGCGTGGAGGGGTCAGGCCAAAGGGGGAGACCGGTCCCCGAACTAGTGGAGGCAGGAAACGACCCTCAGCTAGAAACCGGAGGCTCTGACATTTTATGTGGCGCAGCCCCTTGCTCCACCCGCTAGGAAGGCACCACATAGGGTCAGGGAAACTGGCGCCAAGTTTACCAAGAGGAGGCCCGAGGCAGCCGGACAGAAGTGTTGGTAAGAAAGGCCAGACAAAGGACACACAAAGGGGGTCCTGTGAAGCGCTCCAAAGTTATCTGGGAGTTGTCTGAGCCCCTCACCTGGTGAGCACAGTACGACGTGGGCAGCCGTTACCTGCAGACGTGGTCTGGATAATAAGAACTGTGAGTAAAGGCCCTGAACTGCATCACTGACTCCGTGTCGTTACTGCTGCTGCCCTGCACCATCACCCCCATCCTCCGCATACACTGCCCTGAGGCTATACTCCTCCTGTGGGGAGTTATGCTACGCTCTGCTGCACCCACAACACCAGCCTTAGCGGTCTGCCCTGTAGCGGCGGTTCACTCTGACCGCAATCCACGGGTGGCGTAGTCGGACATTTAAACATCAAAACCACATAAATAGTTCCGCCACTGGTTTGACCGCCCTGAGCCACGGAACCGGATCGCCGCCACGAAGACTACAACCACCAGCATCCACCAAAAAGGGTCCGGCTCCGGGTGTCCCAAGGCCCAGGGGGTGCGTCAGAACATTTTCATCACCTTTCACAATCACCAATGGGACAAGGCAGGGATGTCCTCTGTCCCCTCTCTTATACATCCTAGTGACGGAGCACCTGCTCTCATCAATTCGCCATAACCCCAATATTAGGTGGATTGAGGTGGGAGGCACCGAGTACAAGTGCTCTCTATTTGCTGATGATGTCCTAGTATATATCACTCAATCACATATATCCATCCCTGCTGTTATGGCTGAAATAGATCACTTTGTTACATGGTAAAATTTTAAAATCAATGCAGCGAAGTCTGAGGCCCTCGATGTCTCCCTCCCTAAATCCATATAGGATTCCATCCAGTCCAACTTTCCCTTTGCCTGGCCCTCACAGGGTATCAAATACTTAGGAATTCCTATTCATAGAGACCTCTCCCATCTATGTTATCTTAATTTTGGGCCCTTTATTGAACAATTCCATACAGACCACGGTTGGCAAGTTAGAACTGTAAGATTCACTACGTGAACCACTGGTGTTTTGTGGAAAAGCACATGTACACCGCGTTCCAAATTATTATGCAAAAAGTGTTTAGGAGTGATAAGGGAAGAATTTGTTTGTTTGTCAGTTAAACTCATTGATGGTGATGTGTGTCAGGGCTCTTTATATCACTGTAAGCAATTGCAGACACCTGTGCTAATTAGTTTGGCAGGTGTGTCCAATGAAAGGCAAGACTACTTAAGAAGGCTCTCTCACATTATTAAGCAGCCTACATTTTCTGCCAAAATGGGAAAGAAAAAGGATGTGTCGGCTGCTGAGAAGCAACAAATTGTGGAGTGTTTAGGTCAAGGCATGACTACAATCAACATTGTGCGATGATCAGGATGAAGTGTCTTGGCAATCAAGAAGTATGTAGCTGATTCACAGTACACACGTGTGCGTGCTGATAAGGGCAAATTGAGGACTCTTTCCTACAGGCAATTACGTCAGGTTGAAAGAGCAGCGGCAAAAAAGCCTTGTCATAGCAGCAGACAAGTTTTTGAAGCTGCTTGTGCCTCCAACGTCCCCCGAACAACAAGATGCAGGGTCCTTCAGAGGTTTGCAGCTGTGCATACGCCATCCTGTCGACCTCCTCTATCCACTTCACACAAGCAGAAACGGCTCCAGTGGGCCAAACATTACATGAAGACTGATTTCAAAACTGTTTTGTTCACGGATGAGTGCCGTGCAGCGCTCGATGGTCCAGATGAATGGAGTGGAGGATGGCTGGTTGATGGACACCCCACGCAAACACGGCTACAGCGCCAACAAGGAGGAGGTGGAGTAATGTTTTGGGCTGGAATCATGGGGAGAGAGATTGTCGGCCCCTTTAGGATCCCTGAAGGCGCTAAAGATGAACTCCATAATGTATGTGGATTTTCTCAAACAGCACTTCCTGCCATGGTTCAAGAAGAAGAACCGTGTATTTCACAGCAAGATCATTTTTCTGCATGATAATGCACCATCTCATGCTGCACATAAAACATCTGCATCTCTGGCTGATATGGGCATAAAAGGGGACAAACTTATGGTGTGACCCCCATGCTCCCCTGACCTCTACCCCATTCAGAACCTTTGGAGCATCATTAAAAGGAGTGTCTATGATGGCGGGAGGCAGTTCACATCTAAGCAACAGCTCTGGGAGGGTATTCTGTCCTCATGCAAAACAATTGAAGCAGAAACCATCCAAAACCTGACAAATTCAATGGACGAGAGAGTTCAGAAGCTCCTTTCGAACAAGGGGTCCTATGTGAAAATGTAACATCACCTAGAATAAAGTTTTGAGTTGAAAACTGTTTGATTTCAGTTTCTAACAACCTGCTAATGCTTATAATTTCAAAAATGACCATTTTTTTGGTCTTTATTAAAATGAAAAGGTTGATCGAAAAGTTTGGGGGATCTAAGAGTGTGGCAACCCAGTAGTCATGATTACTTCGAATTCTGACAATATGAGGGTCATGCTGCAGGTAGTGCAGCAAGAAGGCACTTATGTGTCTTGCGCATCTCGGAGCCCCAAAATTATTTTCCGGGCTAGATGCAGCTAAAAATTATTTTTAATTTTAAATCTGGTGAAGCTTATTATAGATGGCCTAATAGGATCAGTGCTGCACACTGCTACAAAGCCCAAATTATTTTCCAGTCAAGATACAGATAAACATGATTAGTAATTTGAAAGCTTAAAACGGTTGGTAGGGTGATTTTAACCAATCATCAAGCTTTTACTCTCCCCAGGATGACACAGGGGTAGAAAAGTCGTTTCGGATCCATGATTTGTTCATCTTTATGAACGTGAGTCTGTCTACATTATCAGTGGAGAGCCGCGTGCGCTTATCTGTCAGCACACCACCAGCAGCGCTGAACACACGTTCAGACAGAACGCTGGCTGCGGGGCATGACAAGATCTCCAAGGCGTAAGTGGCTAGCTCCGGCCATTTATCCAGATTGGAAGCCCAAAAAGAGCAAGGGTCCAGTGACACAGTCGTGGCTTCAATGTTTACTTGGAGATACTCCTGTACCATCGTCTCTAGGCGTTGACTATGTGTCAGACTTCTTGTCTCCTGTGGCCTTGCAAAGGATGGGCTAAAAAAGTGGTGAAATGATTCCGCAAAATTGATGTTACCAGCAGATACTGTGGTTCTGTTACGGTTTAAGTGCTGAACACTTGACGGTCCCACGGTTGGCAAGTTGGAACTGTGAGATTCACTACGTGCACCACTGGTATTTTGTGGAAAAGCACATGTAAGATTCTGCAACAGTCTCTGCTGATACTCCTGCATGCGTGCATCCCTTTCTATGGCAGGAATAATTTCTGCAAATTTACTTTTGTACCGGGGATCTAACAGTGTGGCAACCCAGTAGTCAGGATTATTTCTAATTCTCACAATTCGAGGGTCATGTTGCAGGTAGTGCAGCAAGAAGGCACTCATGTGTGTTGCGCATCCAGGAGCACCAAGTCCCTGTTGTGTTGGTGGCGAGGTAACAATCATGCTTCCTTCCTCTGTCCTCTCCCCCCAACCTCGCACAACAGAAATGTGATCAAGGTCTCCCTCATCTGATGAGTCTTCCATCAGTTCGTCCTCCACTTCTTCCTGGGCTCCTGCACCTTCCTCACTAGTTTGGCTGCTACCATGCGCCCTGGTAAAACCATCTCCCCCACCCTCACATGACTGCCGCCTTGGTGCTGCCGACCTTCTGGACCTTGCAGATGTTAGCCCTTCCGCATACAACTCCTCCTCCTCTACTTCCTCCACCTCCTCTTGTGCCACCACCTGACTCCGAATTCTGTTTAACATGTGCTCCAGCATGTAAATCACCGGAATAGTCATGCTAATAATGGCATCGTCAGCACTAAACATCTTCGTCGCCATTTCAAAACTGTGCAGAAGGGTGCATAGGTCCCTGATCTGAGACCACTCCTCCAGCGTGATTTGCCCCACCTCTGAATCTCGTTGGCCCAGGCTATACGTCAGAACGTATTGCACCAGGGCTTGTCGGTGCTGCCACAGTCGCTGCAACATGTGCAGAGTTGAATTCCACCGGGTAGGCACATCGCATTTTAGCCGGTGAAGTGGCAGGCCCAACGACTTCTGTAGAGATGTAAGTCGCTGAGCTGCGGGATGCGAACGGCGGAAGTGAGCACACAGCGACCATGCCCTCTGCAGAAGGCCATCTAGTCTGGGATAGTGGGCTAAAAATTGCTGGACAACCAGGTTCAACACGTGAGCCATACAAGGCACGTGTGTGACATTGCCCCGGCGAAGGGCCGCACCCAGGTTTGCAGCATTGTCGCACACGGCCTTCCCTGGTTTCAGGTCCAGTGGAGACAACCATTCATGAAATTGGTTCTCCAGAGCTGACCACAACTCCTCAGCTGTGTGACTCACATTTCCCAGACATTTCAATGTAAAAACCGCCTGATGACGTTGAGCCCTACTGCCAGCATAGTAAGGAGGTGTGCAGGATCCCTTCTGCGCAGTTAGAAAGCTTGTGGCATGACCAGACAGGCTTTGGGTGCAGGTGGAAGACCGAGAGGAGGTTGAGGAGGCAGAAGCAGTGGAGGAAAAATGACATAAAGAGGATTGACGCACAACTCGTGGGGACGGCAAGACTTGGACAGCAGCCCCTTGTCCTGCTGTCACCATAGTTACCCAGTGCCCAGTCAGCGACATGTAACGCCCCTGTCCATGCCTACTCGTCCAAGTGTCTGTGGTGAAATGCACCCTGTCACACACAGAGTTTCTCAAAGAAGCGGTGATGTTGTGTGCGACATGCTGGTGGAGCGCAGGCACACCTTTCTTTGAGAAGTAGTGCCGACTGGGCATCTGGTACTGGGGCACTGCGACGGACATAAGGTCTCGAAAATCCTCTGTGTCCACCAGGCGGAAAGGCAGCATTTCTGTAGCCAAGAGCTTGCAGATGGTGAAATTCAACCTCTTAGCTTTCTCATGGCTAGGAGGAAATGGTCTTTTACTTGTCCACATCTGAGGGACCGAGGGCTGGCTATTGTGCTTAGACGGGGTTGATAAGGGTGTCCCCGGCAAACTGCCGGTCTGTGAGGAAGATGCAGGCGGACATGTTAGGTTGCCTTGATCCAAAGGTGGTGCTATCGATGTCGGACAGCGCTCAAGACCAGCTGGTGTTACCACCTCCAAAGAAAATGATGACCTGCCAATCACGCTGGCTGTTGCGGGTAAAGAGGTGGCAGGTCTGCGCCCCAAAACAGGTGTGACTGCTGTCCCCCCAGTCACAGAGGATGAAGAGGCTGCGGATGCACAAGATATGGCAGACGGTGGTTGGCCCGGCCGGCTAGACCGCATTGTAGCACACTGAGCTTCCCACTGCAACTTATGCTTCATGTCCATGTGCCGGTTCATGCATGAAGTACTCAAACTATGTATTTTTTGGCCTCTACTTAGCTTTTGCTGACAAATGTTACAGATAACACGAGTTGGGTCATCTTTATCGATCTGAAAAAATGCCCAGGCTATGCAAGGCTTAGCACCCATGCGACCTGAAGAGCCACCACGACTTGTGGTGAGAGGCAGAGTTGTGTTTGAGGATGCAGTTGTTGACGTGCTTCCAGTACTACGTCTCTGTCCAGGAAGGCGCAACCTGACCTCGTCGTCACTAGCATCTTCCTCCACCTCCTCTGCTGACCTCATCTCTTGGCTGACTGTGGGTTGACAGTAAGTGGGATCTCCGACCTCATCATCATCACCCTGTGCGTTATCACACCCGTCGTCCTCAGAGCCAACCTGTTCCTGCCCTGACAAAAAACTAAAGTTGTCGCTCCAATCAGGTATTTGAGTCTTATCATCGTCTTCCTCATTGTCTCCACCAACAGGAGTTACAGTTTGGGAATGAGGGTCTACATTATGGTCAGAACCTTCTGCGTCTGGTCCTGGATCCGACTCATAAAGATTCTGGGCATCAGTGCAGATCATTTCCTCGTCTGGATTCACAGAAGCGCTGGAGTCGACCTCTGATTCCCAGGCTATAGTATGAGTAAACAGCTCTGCAGACTCAACCATCTGTTCTACCTCATACTCAGACGGGCAGCTGGAGATTTGGGAGCTGTGAGGAAGCAAGTGCGATTTGGGTGACACCTTTGAGGACTGGAGTATTTGTGATGTTGAAGTTGATGTGGAGGAGAGCCCACTTAAAGGAGCACTTGATATCCGTTGAAGCACCTGCTGTTTTTGTGCCTCATCTGGAATTTGTAGCGATTGGCGTGGCCGTAAGAAAGGGATCTTATCACATTGTCCGCTAAAAGAAGTAGACATTTTAGTTTGGCTGGAAGATGGTCTTTCTTCTGCACCTACCCCACGGACACAACCTTTTTTCCCCTTCCCAACACGCCTATTCCCCTTTCCACCAGCAGCAGGCCTTTTTCCACTCATTTTGGTGGTTAACTAATTCACAACTCTGGAGTTGTTTGCACAAAAAAACAATGGATGGTAACCGAGCAGAGCTGAGTGGCCAAACTGTGGTATTAGGCCAAAACTATTGGCTGGGTTAGATGCAGAAAAAAATTATTTTTAATTTGCAACCTGATGGAGGTCAGTATAGATGGACTAATAGACCAAGTCCCACACACCGCTAGAAGCCCAAATATTTTTTCAGAGCTAGATGCAGAAAATTTTTTTATTCAATTTGCAACCTGATGGAGGTCAGTATAGATGGACTAATAGACCAAGTCCCACACACTGCTAGAAGCCCAAATATTTTTTCAGAGCTAGATGCAGAAAAAAAATATTTTTAATTTGCAACCTGATGGAGGTCAGTATAGATGGACTAATAGACCAAGTCCCACACACCGCTAGAAGCCCAAATATTTTTTCAGAGCTAGATGCAGAAAAAAATTATTTTTAATTTGCAACCTGATGGAGGTCAGTATAGATGGACTAATAGACCAAGTCCCACACACCGCTAGAAGCCCAAATATTTTTTCAGAGCTAGATGCAGAAAATTTTTTTATTCAATTTGCAACCTGATGGAGGTCAGTATAGATGGACTAATAGACCAAGTCCCACACACTGCTAGAAGCCCAAATATTTTTTCAGAGCTAGATGCAGAAAAAAATTATTTTTAATTTGCAACCTGATGGAGGTCAGTATAGATGGACTAATAGACCAAGTCCCACACACCGCTAGAAGCCCAAATATTTTTTCAGAGCTAGATGCAGAAAAAAATTATTTTTAATTTGCAACCTGATGGAGGTCAGTATAGATGGACTAATAGACCAAGTCCCACACACCGCTAGAAGCCCAAATATTTTTTCAGAGCTAGATGCAGAAAAAAATTATATTCAATTTGCAACCTGCTGGAGGTCAGTATAGAAGGACTAATAGAACAAGTCCCACACACTGCTAGAAGCCCAAATATTTTTTCAGAGCTAAATGAAGAAAAAAATTATTTTTAATTTGCAACCTGATGGAGGTCAGTATAGATAGACTAATAGACCAAGTCCCACACAATGCTAGAAGCCCAAATATTTTTTCAGAGCTAGATGCAGAAAAAAATTATTTTTAATTTGCAACCTGATGGAGGTCAGTATAGATGGACTAATAGACCAAGTCCCACACACCGCTAGAAGCCCAAATATTTTTTCAGAGCTAGATGCAGAAAATTTTTTTATTCAATTTGCAACCTGATGGAGGTCAGTATAGATGGACTAATAGACCAAGTCCCACACACTGCTAGAAGCCCAAATATTTTTTCAGAGCTAGATGCAGAAAAAAAATATTTTTAATTAGCAACCTGATGGAGGTCAGTATAGATGGACTAATAGACCAAGTCCCACACACCGCTAGAAGCCCAAATATTTTTTCAGAGCTAGATGCAGAAAAAAATTATTTTTAATTTGCAACCTGATGGAGGTCAGTATAGATGGACTAATAGACCAAGTCCCACACACCGCTAGAAGCCCAAATATTTTTTCAGAGCTAAATGAAGAAAAAAATTATATTCAGTTTGCAACCTGATGGAGGTCAGTATAGATGGACTAATAGACCAAGTCCCACACACTGCTAGAAGCCCAAATATTTTTTCAGAGCTAGATGCAGAAAAAAAATATTTTTAATTAGCAACCTGATGGAGGTCAGTATAGATGGACTAATAGACCAAGTCCCACACACCGCTAGAAGCCCAAATATTTTTTCAGAGCTAGATGCAGAAAAAAATTATTTTTAATTTGCAACCTGATGGAGGTCAGTATAGATGGACTAATAGACCAAGTCCCACACACCGCTAGAAGCCCAAATATTTTTTCAGAGCTAGATGCAGAAAAAAATTATATTCAATTTGCAACCTGCTGGAGGTCAGTATAGAAGGACTAATAGAACAAGTCCCACACACTGCTAGAAGCCCAAATACTTTTTCAGAGCTAAATGAAGAAAAAAATTATTTTTAATTTGCAACCTGATGGAGGTCAGTATAGATAGACTAATAGACCAAGTCCCACACACTGCTAGAAGCCCAAATATTTTTTCAGAGCTAGATGCAGAAAAAAAATATTTTTAATTTGCAACCTGATGGAGGTCAGTATAGATGGACTAATAGACCAAGTCCCACACACTGCTAGAAGCCCAAATATTTTTTCAGAGCTAGATGCAGAAAAAAATTATATTCAGTTTGCAACCTGATGGAGGTCAGTATAGATGGACTAATAGAATGATGCTATGCCCAAAAGATTTTACTTCACTAGGTGCAGTAAAAAAATTGGTATTCTATACACAGGTGGTATATCTTGCAACACAGATAGGCTACTCCACTGACTAACACACTCTGCAATAGGCCAAAAAGGATTAGCTTTGCTAGATTCAGCCAAATGCTGTGAAAAAAACTTGCACAGCACTGGCACAGACCTGCCTGGCAAAAACTGATAGGAACTGATGTAACCTAGTCCTGAAAAGGACTCCAATTACAATTAGTCTTTACTCCCACAATCTATCTATTTAAGAGCACAGACCTGCCTGATAAAAGTCGTAGGAAATGCTGTAACCTAGTCCTTAAAAGGACTGCAATCACAACTATTCCCTACTCCCAAGCTATCTGTATATTTGTGCGAAAATTGGCTTGAAATTAACAAGGTATAGCGCACACAGCAACAGCGGTGCCGTCTAACACGCAGCTGCAGCAGTGAGAAAATGGTGGCGACGGGGAAAATGGCTTGGTCTTATAGGGCAAGGACATGTGACATACACTGCCAATCACACATGCCCTTGCTTGTGTGAAAAAAAGCACTTCGCTCCGTGTGTGCGCTGCTGATAGGCTGACAGATTGCACCTCCCCACTGCAAATGCGGGAAAGAGAAAAAAAAATGGAGATTTTCATTGTTCCTGCAGAGATCCATCCCCTGCCCCTCCCCCCGCCCCGCTGTACACTCAAACTGCGTATTAACATTAATTTTCATCATTACTGAGAAAAAATCCAGTTATGATTTTGGTGCACGAACAGTTATCGAACATAACCTCGAACAGCCGAATTTTTCTCAAATTGTTCGTGTTCGCCGACCGGCTCGAACACCGCCCAAAACAGCTCGAATTTGAGATTGGCGATCAGTTTGAGTAGAACAACGCTCATCTCTAGTCGTGTCCACTCTTCCCATGCCTTACCGTATGCTTGCCACGTCGACGGGGCAACTGACGCTCTGATTAATGGCATCAACTATTCGCCACTAGATCCCATAGGCAACTGTTGCCCGATGGGTGGGCGTTGGGGAGGAGCTCTGTGAAAATCTGCCAATTGAATTGTGATAAAGCGTTAGCAGCAGCTTTAGACCCCTCAGCATCGTGGCTAGCGCGGACCCATGCATTGTGTTTTAGGCACAGGAATGCTAGCCGGCGTAGACGGGAGAGACAATGATACCATCTTATTAATGCAGTGCGCTAGGCTGGTGTTTTTTGTTATGAAGCGTATATTTTTATTAGCGAGGAGCGCGCCCCATATTTCTATTGCTACCACTATTGGGAAGAAAAATTTTTTTCCGGGCTAGATGCAGCTAAAAATTATTATTAATTTCAAAGCTGGCGGAGCTTGGTATAGATAGCCTAATACAATGAGTACCACACACTGCTACTATGCCCAAAATTATTTTCCAGGCAAGATGCAGCTAAAAATTATGAGTAATTTCAAAGCTGGTGGAGCTTAGTATAGATGGCCTAATAGAATGAGTACCACACACTGCTAATATGCCCAAAATTAGTTTACAGGCAAGATGCAGCTAAAAATTATTATTAATTTCAAAGCTGGTGGAGCTTGGTATAGATGGCCTAATACAATGAGTACCACACACTGCTACTAAGCCCAAAATTATTTTCCGGGCAAGATGCAGCTAAAAATTATTATTAATTTGCAACCTGGTGGAGGTTAGTATAGATGGACTAATAGAACAAGTCCCACACACTGCTACAAGCTGAAGCCCAATAATTTTTTCAGAGCTAGATGCAGATAAAAATTATTTTGAATTTGCAACCTGGTGGAGGTTAGTATAGATGGACTAATAGAACAAGTCCCACACACTGCTACAAGCCCAAGCCCAAATATTTTTTCAGAGCTAGATGCAGATAAAAATTATTTCGAATTTGCAACCTGGTGGAGGTTAGTATAAATGGACTAATAGAACAAGTCCCAATCACTGCTACAAGCCCAAGCCCAAATATTTTTTCAGAGCTAGATGCAGATAAAAATTATTTTGAATTTGCAACCTGGTGGAGGTTAGTATAGATGGACTAATAGAGTGATGCTATGCCCAAAAGGTTTTACTTCACTAGGTGCAGTAAAAAAAATGTGTATTCTATACACAAGTGGTGTAGCTTGCAACACAGATAGGCTTCTCCACTGACTAACACAGAGGCCAAAAAGGATTTGCTTTGCTAGATTTAGCCAAATGCTGTGAAAAAAACTTGCACAGCACTGGCACAGACCTGCCTGGCAAAAAGTGATAGGAACTGATGTAACCTAGCCCTCAAAAGGACTGCAATTACAATTAGTCTTTACTCCCAACCTATCTATTTAAGAGCACAGACCTGCCTGATAAAAGTTGTAGGAACTGATGTAACCTAGCCCTCAAAAGGACTGCAATTACAATTAGTCTTTACTCCCAACCTATCTATTTAAGAGCGCAGACCTGCCTGATAAAAGTTTTAGGAAATGATGTAACCTTGTCCTCAAAAGGACTGCAATCACAACTATTCCCTACTCCCAAGCTATCTGTAGATTTGTGCGAAAATTGGCTTGAAATTAACACTGAAAGTATAGCGCACACAGCAATAGCGGTGTCGTCTAACACGCAGCTGCAGCAGTGAGAAAATGGTTGCGACGGGGAAAATGGCTGGGTCTTATAGGGCAAGGACATGTGACATACACTGCCAATGACACATGCCCTTGCTTGTGTGAAAAAAAGCACTTCGCTCCGTGTGTGCGCTGCTGATAGGCTGACAGATTGCACCTCCCCACTGTAAATGCGGGAAAGAGAAAAAAAAATGGAGATCTTCATTATTTATGCAGAGATCCATCCCCTGCCCCTCCCCCTGCCCCGCTGTACACTCAAACTGCATATTAACATTAATTTTCAGCGTTACTGAGAAAAAAATCCAGTTATGATTTTGGTGCACGAACAGTTATCGAACATAACCTCGAACAGCCGAATTTTTTCAAATTGTTCGTGTTCGCCGAATGGCTCGAACACCGCCCAAAACAGCTCGAATTTGAGATTGGCGAACAGTTCGAGTTGAACAACGCTCATCACTAGTGGTTATACTCAGACACTATGTGGTGATAATATATGATTGTGTGGTGTTATTTATCACCTGTATGTGGTTTATTATCGATATATTAGTTTCAGTATAGTGGACTTTTCAGTAACAGTATGGTGAAATTAATTATTTGGTAACTGTGTGACTACTATTAAGAATTATAACTTAGAAAATTATCTTATAGCTGTGTTTTCTGTGCAATTGATATATTTTGTGTATTCTTTTTCTATTTTCATGTTCAGCACATGCTCTCTGGCAAAATAGCTAGTCAGTAATTGTATTGGAAAAGAGCATAATGTCAGAATGAGATCGAACTGGCTAAAAGTGGTAACTTGGTTTTCTCATATACTCTGGCACTTTAGTGTGGCTGAGACCATATTGGAAAAGGACCAAATGTTAGAAAATGTGCCAAGTGGACCGCGGTCATGTTGGAAGAGGGCACATGGCCATAAAGTTGATAATATTTAATTATGTGTAGCCTATACATAAATGTGGCTGATAGTAAAGGATTCAGTCCTGCAATTTATCCTTGTGACACCCATGGACCATTAATAATCCACAAAGGCAAATTATAATCATAGAATATGTATTAAAGAGCATTAAATGTGAATAACAAGTCATCACATGTAGATGCATTATTATAGGGCCCAGCAATGCCCTATAAAGTATTTCTAATCTTTGCATTGGTGCACATACTTCCAATGGTAATGATTAGTGATGAGCGAGTACAGTAATATTCGTAATCGCTGTACTCGTAATGAGTACTTTGTAATAATCGCATATTCGCTCAGAATAGCGAGTACAATGTAAGTCAATTGAAAATGCGAGTAATTTTCTGCTGGACCCTACAAAGGAGTCTGGGGGCCTGAGGAAAAGGCTGAAATGGATGGGAAAGAGATGAAACAGAATGGGAAGAACCTGGAGAATGTGTCTGCAAGCATTTCTGACTCACATATGGTTTCTGGGAATAAGTTTGTCGCAGTGTTACGTCACTTTTACAGACACACAAGAACAACTACCAAACCTAACCTAAATTGCATTTAACAGGCCAAAAAGGTTAAGAGACAGTTTTCCTGCATAATTGACGCGCCCCTGGGCCTGTGTCGCGCTGCGTTGCGCACGCGGGGGCTTACCCGGAGCCGGATCTCTTGAGGGTTGTAGTCTCGTGGCGGTGATCCGGTCCGTGCCCAGGGAGTCAGACTAAGTGGCGCTGTATCAGCGGTAGATGATGGACGACTACGCCACCCGTTGAATGCAGCTATGGAGCTGCCGCTGCAGGGCAGACCGCTGAGGCCGGTGGAAGGATGGTGCAGCGTGGATGGTATAACCCCCAACGGGAGGGGTATGGCCTCAGGGCAGCCGACGTGGATGATGGGGGTAGCAGGAACCACTCAGAGATGATGCGGTGTAGTTCAGGGTCTTTACTGGTGACAAAGATAGACCCTCCCGGAGTACTGGCTAGCGGTCGGGGCCTGGTCAGTCCTTGAGCAGATGGGATCTCCCCTGGCCAGGCGGAGTTGTAGGCCTCCCAAACTAACGATACTCTTCTGGCTACCTTGCTAGAAGCGAGTATAAGTAGCCCACGTCCCTGAGTGTACCGTGTGGTGCTCACCCGTATGGCAGGTGACTCGGGGCCTTCTAGTAGCTTCCGCTCCACGACGGCGGTGCTGGTCCCATGCGTGTGACCGTGCCTTCGGGTTTCTTGGCCAGAGGACCTGAAATCCCCTGCCTGACGGATTCTGCTGCTGGGTAGGAGTTAGTCCCCACAGCCTCGGACTCCGGGTCCGGTAAGAAATCTTCTCAGTCAGGGCGAGCTCTGCAGCTGCCAGCCCCTGACTCTTTGTAACACTGCTCCCACAGAGCTCCTGTTGTTTCTTCCTATGCTGCTTCTCTTCTCTACTTCTGGCATGGCCCAGGAGCTGGGCCCAGCCGGAGCCACAGCTCCCTGTCAGCCCTCCTGGCTGAACTCTCCCTCTCAACTCCCTAACCCTGCCTCAGCCCCAGGTTTATACAGGGGAAGTTCTTCCCCTCCCAGGACTGGGCAGGAGGTGTGGCATGCATAGGATTCCTGACCAAGAGACCTCCCACCTGCTCTCAGACATAACATTGCTGTTACTGTGGAAACCAGACCCCTGGGGTGCCACATAATCACTTGTTTATAAGGCTAAATAAACCAGAGAAACTAAAAAAATTCCCTTTTAGTATTTGTTCACACATACTGTTGTGGCTTTTTTTCGCCTTTTACAATTGGGAGGGCTCTGACTTATACATTTTGTAGGTCCCTATGTCATACATCATTTTTAGTTCACTATTCCCCAGCACTTTACAAGCACAGCTAGAACGCACTAGCAGGTATGTTGATCTTTGACCTGAGAGGCCTCAGGTGGCTCTGTAACATGCATTTTGGAGGGACAGCTGTTACTTAGACATTTGGGCGGTCTCTCCATCATTGACACTCAGATAGTGGAATACATATTCCATAGCAGTTTACAATGTGCCCATTGCAGCATTGGACTTGACCCCCTCCTCCTCCTCCACCACCATGTGATACTGAGGCCCTAAATTCAAATGTTCAGAGGCCCTAGAGTAGGCAGGAAAGCTGAGTTTTGTGAGAGCCCTCATGTGGCCCTGTAACATACATTTTGAAGTGCCCTCCTCTAGAAATTTTGGAGGTGCCTCTTGGGTACATTTGAGAGTGCCCCCACTTATTCATATTTTAGGGCCCTCACTATTATTTAACTAATTTAAGGGTAGAGACTACAGAGAAAATGGCCAAGAGACATGGAGTACTAGAAGGTAGCAGTGAGTACGGCCTACGATCCTCAGGTGTGGCTGATGTAGTATCAGTGTCTCTGCCCCCTGACAGGCAGAGACGCCGTCCCTCTTACCGCCGCACCCCCCACCCGGCGTCCTCCGGCACTCTTGCTTCTGCTGCTGCCGCGCGCAGCTTCCCAGGCACTGTGCTTAGGGCGCGCGCGCGTGCGCTCCCTCCCTCTTAAAGGGCCGCGCGTGCCGTCCTAAGGAGTCCCCGGCCAATGGCCGGAGGACCTCTCATATAAAAGGCACCTTCTCCAAAATGGAGGTGCCCGTGCATGGTTGTAGCTTTGTGTTATACTCTGCTTCAGCCCTCAGGTCCCGCTGCTAGCCTGACTACCAGTCCAGCCCGCCAGCCTGACTACAAGTCCAGCCCGCCAGACTGATTACCAGTCCAGCCCGCCTGCCTGACTACAAGTCCAGCCCGCCTGCCTGACTACAAGTCCAGTCCGCCGGCCTGACTACAAGTCCAGTCCGCCAGCCTGACTACAAGTTTAGTCTGCCAGCCTGACTACAAGTGCAGTCTGCCAGCTTGTCTACTCTCCAGCCCGCCAGTCTGTCTACAGTCCAGTCCGCCAGTCTGTCTATGGGCCCTGCCTGCCTGCTTACCTGGAAGCACCTACCCGTTACCTGCCGTGCCTGCCAGCCCGCTTACCTGGAAGCACCTGCCTGTTTCCTGCTGTGCCTGCCCGCCTGCTTACCTGGAAGCACCTGCCCGTTACCTGCCGTGCCTGCCAGCCCGCTTACCTGGAAGCACCTGCCTGTTACCTGCCGTGCCTGCCAGCCCGCTTACCTAGAAGCACCTGCCTGTTACCTGCCGTACCTACCGGCCAGTCTACCTGGAGGCTCCTGCTTGTTACCTGCCGTGTCTGCCAGTCCGTCTGCCCGGATCACCCGTCAGCCTGCCTGCCGTGCTCATCTGCTGTACTGGTTAGTCCCTGCCTTCTGACCCATGGTAGTCACCTGCTCTCATACAAGGTCGGTCCCAGAGTAGCACCTGGTCCCTCTGCTCGGTCCTTCCCTGGTCATGGAGTCGATTGAGCCGCCATACAACCTTGGTCGGTCTGAGTTGATACCTAGTTACACCCCTCTGGTTCCTCCTTGCACCGCAGCACAGAGGTTTCACCACCCGGATCCGTAACAGTTTGCACGGGTCATGGAACCCGGTGGCCCCCAGGCCCCTTCGCTTGCTGACCTGTACCAGGAGGTTTCTCGTCAGAGATCCCAACAGGAAACTATCCTGACCTACCTGCGGTCTGTCAACTCTCACCTGGACACACTGTCTGTTCCACCTGTGTCCGCCTCAAGTCGAGCGACACCCGCTCCGGCAGCGCCGCTGCCTACCGATACCACGGCATCCAGCCTAGGACCCCGGCTTTCTGCGCCTCCTCATTTTGGAGGTGACCCCGTCCTATGTCGGGGCTTTCTGAACCAGTGCACGCTGCACTTTGAACTTCTGCCACATCAGTTTCCCTCCGACCGGGCCAAGGTGGCGTTCATCATGTCTCACCTCACCGGGGAAGCATTCGCATGGTTAAACCCTCTATGGGAGAGAGGGGATTCCCTGGTGTCCGATCTTCCGGCTTTCCTCACTGCCTTCCGGAGGGTCTTCGATGAACCCGGACGAAGGATTTCTACTGCCTCCTCATTGCTCCGTCTCCACCAAGGGAGTCTCACTGTGGGCCAGTATACCATACGGTTCCGTACCCTTGCTTCTGAGCTTGCCTGGGACAACGAGGCCCTGGTGTCCACCTTCTGGGAGGGTCTTTCCGGTTGGATTATGGACGAGTTAGCCGGCTGGGACATTCCTACCACCCTGGATGACCTGGTGACACTAGCTACCCGGATTGACATCCGTTTCCTAGAACGTGCTAAGGAGACTACCCGGGAGAGAAGATTTCCCCATCTAGCTCCTCTTTTCCACAAACTGGCTTCCCAAACAGCAACTCCCCAGGCACGCTCGCCCGAACCCATGCAGATCGACCAGACCAAGATGGTCAAGTCTCGCCAAGAAACACACGGAGACGAGGGGAGCTGTTTCTACTGTGGTAGTAAGGAGCATCTGATCCGCTCCTGTCCGGTGAAGCCGGGAAACTCCAGTGTCTAGGACCGCTCGGAGAGGTCGTCCTAGGCAAGAGTAGATCCTCTCCATTCTTGACTTTGTCTGTCTCTATCTCCTGTGGAAAGAACTGCTTCTTTGAAACCGCACATCTGGATTCTGGAGCCGCTGGGAATCTCATTTCCCAGTCCCTTGTAGAGAAGTATCAGATTTCTACCAAACCTCTGGCTGAACCATTGGCAGTCGCTTCCGTGGATGGAAGACTCCTTCCGGTGACCATCTTGCTCGTCACAGAGTCCGTAACTCTGCAGGTGGGAATGCTGCACTCTGAGAGGATCTCCTTCCATGTGCTTTCCAGACTCTCTCACCCCCTTTTGCTAGGTCTACCCTGGCTACAGAGACATGAACCCATTCTGAATTGGCAATCTGGTGAGGTGCTCCTTTGGGGGCAGGATTTCCATGAGACCTGCCTGGTTCCGGTTCGTCCGGCTCGACCTCCATCTACTCCGGCTAATTTACCTGGTCTACCGGCACCTTACTGGTCCTATGCTGATGTCTTCGACAAGAAGGAGGCAGAGACACTGCCACCTCATAGGCCATATGATTGCCCTATCGACCTGGTACCCGGTGCCACTCCACTCCGTGGGCGTATTTACCCGTTGTCGTTGGCCAAAACCCCGGCCATGTCGAAGTACATCGAAGAGAATATGGCTAGGGGATTCATCCAGAAATATTCCTCCCCGGCTGGAGCCGGATTCTTCTTTGTAAAAAAGAAAGACGGTTCACTACGACCCTGTATCGATTATAGAGGACTCAACCAAATTACTATCAAAAACAAATACCCCCTGCCGCTCATCTCTGAGCTGTTCGACCGCCTTAAAGGCACGAAGATCTTCACCAAGCTCGATCTTCGTGGGGCGTATAACTTGGTCCGGATCTGCCAAGGAGACGAGTGGAAGACGGCATTCAATACCCGGGACGGTCACTATGAATACCGTGTGATGCCCTTCGGTCTCTGTAACGCTCCCGCCGTCTTTCAAGAATTAGTTAACGACATCTTCCGTGACCTCTTATATTCTTGCGTAGTGGTGTACCTGGACGACATCTTGGTCTTCTCTCCGGATCCTCCTACACACCGGATGTTCGTCAGGTCCTGCTTAGGCTCAGGCAGAATCACCTATATGCAAAATTTGAGAAATGCCTCTTCGAGCAGACCTCTCTTCCGTTCCTGGGTTATATTATCTCTAAGACAGGTCTACGGATGGACCCCGAGAAGGTCTCTGCCATCTTAAAGTGGCCCCATCCGGAGGGGTTGAAGGCGATTCAGCGATTCCTGGGCTTCGCCAACTATTACCGTCTCTTCATCCCACATTTCTCTTCCCGGACTGCTCCCATCTCTGCGCTCACCCGAAAGGAAGCAAATCCTAAGGAATGGCCGTCCGAAGCGGCGGGGGCCTTCCTCTCCTTAAAACAAGCCTTTTCTTCTGCCCCTGTGCTGCACCGTCCGGATAGCAACAAACAGTTCTTTCTGGAGGTTGATACTTCCTCTTCTGAAGCCGGAGCGGTGCTCACCCAGAAATGTTCATCTGGGAGAATGGTAACCTGCGGCTTCTTCTCCAAGCTCTTCTCCCCGTCTGAGCGCAACTACTCCATAGGAAACCAATAACTGCTAGCCATCAAATTGACGCTGGAGGAGTGGCGTTACCTGCTCGAGGGGACTCTGGACCCGGTGGTCATCTATACTGACCAAAAAAACCTGGCATATCTACAGAATGCCCAAAGACTCAATCCGCGTCAGGCCCGGTGGTCTTTGTTCTTCGCCCGCTTCAACTTTACCCTACATTACCGCCCGGCGGACAAGAACGTTAAAGCCGACACCTTGTCCCGATCCTTCCTGGCTTCTGATCAAGAAGAGGAGCCTATGCATATCATCAATCCCTCCAAAGTGATGAATGTGGCCCCCTTGGACCTGTCTCGTCTCCCACCCGGTAAGACGTTTGTAGCGATTCCGGATCGTAAGACGGTTCTTCACTGGGGTCATTGATCCAAACTAGCCGGCCATGCTGGCCAGAAGAAGACCTTCCTGCTCATTACCCGGCATTACTGGTGGCCTACCCTGCGCCAGGATGTGGTAGACTTTGTCACGGCCTGTTCATCCTGTGCCAGCAACAAGGTTCCCAGACATCTTCCAGCCGGCCGTCTCCTGCCGCTTCCCGTACCTGCTGCCCCGTGGCAACACATTGCTATGGACTTTATTACTGATCTTCCTGTTTCTGCCGGTTGTACAGTCATTTGGGTGGTCGCTGACCGCTTTTCTAAAATGTCCCACTTCATCCCTCTGCCTGGTCTCCCGTCTGCATCTGTGCTGGCTAAGGACTTCATCCATCACATCTTTCGCCTCCATGGCCTACCCCTCCACATTGTGTCTGATAAGGGGGGTCCAGCTCACTTCACGCTTCTGGAGATCTACGTGTAAGCTGCTGGATGTCACCCTGGATTTCTCCTCTGCTTACCATCCACATTCCAATGGCCAAGTGGAACGTATCAACCAGATCCTTACCAGCTTCCTCCGGCACTTCGTCAACGCTCACCATACCGATTGGGTGGAGCTCCTACCATGGGCGGAGTTCTCCTATAACAACCATGAGAGCGAATCTTCTTCCAAGTCCCCTTCTTTGTGGTCTACGGTCAACATCCCAGGATTCCGTTTCCCGTTTCCGCTTCAGTTGACAACCCTGCCGCGGAGTCTCTGGTCAGCGAATTTTCCACTATTTGGGAGGACACTAGATCTGCACTTCTTCAATCCTCCGAGCGGATGAAGAGACATGCGGATAAGAGACATCTGGATCCGCCTCAATTCCGTCCGGGAGACAAGGTTTGGCTCTCATCCAAACATGTTCATCTCAAAATACCCTCCTATAAGTTGGGTCCACGGTTCATCGGTCCATTTGAAGTCCTCAAGCAAATCAATCCAGTAGCCTACAAGTTAAAACTCCCGGCCACCTTACGGATTCCCAACTCCTTTCACGTATCTCTCCTCAAACCAGTTGTGCTTAATTCTTTTTCCGACAATCCAGGTTCCTCCCCAGCTCTGGTCTCTGCTGAGGACATCTATGAGGTAGAGAACATTCTGGCCACCAAGAGGGTAAGAGGAAAAACCTTTTTTCTGGTGGATTGGAAGGGGTTTGGCCCAGAGGAGAGAACTTGGGAACCCAGGGAGAACATCCATGCCCCGCTTTTCCTTAAAAAATTTCTTTCAGGCCTAAAAAAGAGGGGGCGAAAAGGGGGGGTACTGTAGTATCGGCATCTCTGCCCCCTGACAGGCAGAGACGCCGTCCCTCTTACCGCTGTGCTCCCCGCCCGGCATCCTCCGGCGCTCCTGCTGCTGCCGGCGCGCGCAGCTTCCCGGGCACTGTGCTTCGGGCGCGCGCTCCCTTCCTCTTAAAGGGGCCGCGCATGCCGTCCTAAGGAGTCCCCGGCCAATGGTCGGAGGACCTCTCATATAAAAGGCACCTCCTCCAAAATGGAGGTGACCGTGCAAGGTTGTAGCTTTGGGTGTTATACTCTGCTTCAGCCCTCAGGTCCCGCTGCTAGCCTGACTAGAAGTCCAGCCCGCCAGCCTGACTACCAGTCCACCCCGCCAGCCTGACTACCAGTCCAGCCCACCAGCCTGACTACAAGTCCAGCCCGCCAGCCTGACTACAAGTCCAGCCCGCCAGTCTGACTACAAGTCCAGTCCGCCGGCCTGACTACAAGTCCAGCCCGCCGGCCTGACTACAAGTCCAGTCCGCCGGCCTGACTACAAGTCCAGTCCACCGGCCTGACTACAAGTCCAGTCCGCCAGCCTGACTACAAGTCCAGCCCGCCGGCCTGACTACAAGTCCAGTCCGCCGGCCTGACTACAAGTCCAGTCCACCGGCCTGACTACAAGTCCAGTCCGCCAGCCTGACTACAGTCTGTCTACAGTCCAGTCCGCCAGTCTGTCTATGGGCCCTGCCCGCCTGCTTACCTGGAAGCACCTGCCCGTTACCTGCCGTGCCTGCCAGCCCTCTTACCTGGAAGCACCTGCCTGTTACCTGCCGTGCCTGCCAGCCCGCTTACCTAGAAGCACCTGCCTGTTACCTGCCGTTCCTACCGGCCAGTCTACCTGGAGGCTCCTGCTTGTTACCTGCCGTGCCAGCCAGTCCGTCTGCCGGATCACCCGTCAGAGAGATTTTGATTGTCAATATTCCCCAGATTATATAGCAAGAGAAGACTTCTTGATACTGTACTACTTGGTCCAGTGCAGAATGTGCATTGTATTTACAAAAATTACTCCTGGGGCTGGGGGCTGTGTCATAGGTGCAGGAAGATTCCATGAGAAGGGCCTCCCTTGACAAATATTATCTATGATGGAGTACTATAGTAGTTGTGGCCCTCAATTCAAGTTTTCAGAGGGCCATCAGTCGGTCATCAACAGTCAGTGTAAATTTCTATTGAATACGTATCCTCTATCTCAGTTACAATGTGGCACAACGTGTGACAAGGGCCTCCAATGACAACTATTAGTTTGGTAGGACTACAGTACATTCCAGATTTGTCCACTGCGCAATGTGCATAGGGCTTGTGAGTCATGGTTGACACAGGAAGTCCCCATCCCAAGGGCCTCCAATCACAAATAGTAGTTAGGCTAAAGTAGGAATACTGTCCTGGTTTGTCCACTGCACAATGTGCATAGGATTTGTAAAAATTAGCCCTATGGACTGTGTCATGGTTGACTCACTATTTTGGCTGTGCCTGTGACAGCTAGCTTGGCTTGTGCCATCAACATCTTAAAATCTGTCAACAAAACCCAAAATGCCATAAAAGCCTGTTGTTAAGGGACGTTGACGTGGTGTTGTCAGTGGTTCGCAAGAAGGCACTCAGTCTGTGTCAGATCAGAAGAAGCTTGATACATCAACTATGTTCCTGGAAAAAGTTCCCGGTCTGAAACGTAAACGTGTGTGGAAGCCAGAAGAGCAAGAGCAGATTCTGTCTTGGATAGCAGACAAGGCCTCTACGCATTTGTCAAGCAGCAACAAATCTTCCACGACCACACAGTCTACCGTGGATACATAGAAGGCTGGCCCTTCCAATCCTGAAGCTGGTTCTCCTTCCTCCTGCCATTATCAGTCACAGGAGACATATGAAGAGAAGCTTTGCCACTCCTAGGATCTGTTTGGTACGTATCCTTTGGTTGGCTCTGGCCTATCACCTTGCAGCATTGAAGAGGGACAAGAGGAGGTGGCGTGCATTGATGCTCAAGTATTTAAGGACCTACAGCCAGAAGAAAGCCATTTGGAGGAACGTCATTTACTGTCTCCAGAGGAAGAGGCTGATGATGATGAGACACAGTTGACATCAGGTCAGCCTACAATGTCAACTGGGAAGGAGGATGAGATAGAAGATGAGGTGGTGGATGATGAGTCCACTGATCCGACCTGGACCATTGGCACGCATAGCCATGACAGCAACACAGAGGAAGATGGATATGTAGCACCAACATAGGCACCAAGGGGTCGTGGTTTGCCCAGAGTGATAACTGAGTCAACTGTCCCAAGAACTGTGTGCCAAGCAGCTGTGTGGATTTTTTTTTCTGAAAGTCCTTCAGAGAAAAACATTGTTGTCTGTAGCATCTGCCATACCAAGTTGAGCAGAGGCCAGGGCAAAGGCAACCTGAGCACCATCAGTATGAGAAACCACATGGCAGCCAAGCAGCCCAGTAGGTGGGCAGAATACAAGGGTACCAAATCTGTGTCTGCGGCTCAAACCAATAATAATAATAGTACTCTTTATTTATATAGCTCCAATCTATTCCGCAGCGCTTTACAATTCAGAGGTTCATATTCAACAGTCATAAGTAACATAGCTAAAGATAATACAATAATTAAAGCAAAAAGAATGACGACCCTGCTCGTAAGAGCTTACAATCTACAATGAGGTGGGGGTGACACTAAGTACAGGGGCTTATTAACAATGATGGTCCAGCCATCTTGAGGGGATGAGGGATAGATAAAGGCTGCAAGAGCTAATCACCAGCCAGTATCTGTAGTGCTTTTGGGTTCGGTGGAGACTTATGCCATGTCGCCTGGGCTATGTCCTTCAGAATCTGCTGTTCAAGAAGCAGGCGCTCACACCTCCTGCCCACAAGCTGCAGTTGCTCACACACAACAAACATCAACCACATCCACTTCTTTGTGCCAGCAAAGCGTTCAATTGTCAGTGCCTGAGAGCTTGGAAAGAATGAGTAAATACCCAGCCACACAACCACAGGCGCAAATACAAAACTCGCACATTGCCAAATTGCTAACTGTGGAGATGTTGCCATTTAGGCTTGTGGAAACACAGTCTACCGTGATCTCTTGGCTGTGGCTGCCCCACGATACAGTGTTCCTAGTCGCCACTATTTTGCCCAGTGTGCCGTCCCTCCGTTACACAAGCACGTGTTAAACAATCTGAACCGTGCTCTCACCAACACCGTAACCCGGAAAGTCCACCTAACAACAGACACCTGGACAAATTGTTGTGTACAGGGACGATACATTTCTGTCATGGCACAATGCTGGAACCTGGTGGAGGGTGGGACAAAGGCGCAAACTGGAACATCACACATCCCACCCACGCTAAGAATAGCGGGTCCAACTTCTGTCAGGGTTTCCACTTCTTCATATTCCACTTCCTCTCTCCCCTTCTCCTTCTCCTCATCCTCTGCTGAATTACCCTCCCCATCACTGCCAAGCTGGGACATGTGCAGCAGCGCATCGGCAAAGTGGCAAGGCGCTCTGCTAAAGCTTATCTGTTTAGGTCAGAAAGCACACACTGCAACAGAGCTGTGGCAAGCTTTAAAACAACAGACTTATCAGTGGCTCTCCCTGCTGCACCTCCAACCCGGTCTGGTCGTCTGCGATAATGGGCGTAACCTGGTGGCGGCTTTAAAGATCGGCAAGCTGGTACACGTGCCATGCATGGCTCAAGTGCTGAACCTAGTTGTTCAGAAATATCTGAAGACTTTCCGTGACTTGCCGTACCTACTTGAGAAGGTGCTCTGTATTAGCGTCCATTTCCGCCATTCCTCTACTGCTTTTGCTGCTTTTACAGCGCTGCAAAAGCGCTTGAATTTGCCAAGTCACCGACTCATTTGCGACCTACCCACACGGTGGAACTCCACTTATCATATGTTGGCGAGGATTAATGAACAGCAGAGGGCAGTAGCTGAATACCTGCTTCAGCATGCCGGTCAGACTGAGAGTCAGCCACCTCATATAACAACTGTCGAGTGGGTGTGGATCGCTGACATTTGTGAGATTCTTGAGAACTTTGAGTACTGCATCAACCTTGTGAGTGGTGATCAGGCTATTATCAGCGTAACCATCCCGCTGCTGTGTCTCTTGAAACAATCACTGCATAATCTCAAAGATGAAGCTTTGAGTGCCCAGCATGTTGGTATGGAGCCAGATTTACCAATGGGTGATACTATTGTTGCCAATATTCTGAGGCAACATTGGGTGGTGAGGAGGAAGATGAAGAGGGAGAGGACTTGTTTTTCTGTGCTACCGCGGGGACTCGTAATGCTACATAGGTGACACCCAACCCAAGCTTCATGTCTGTCCAGCCTGGATGGGCTGGAGAGGAGGAGGTGGAGGAGGAGGAGGCGAGTTAGTGACGCGCCCCTGGGCCTGTGCTGAGTAGCGTTGCGCACGCGGGAGCCTACCCGGAGCCGGATCTGATAGGGGTAGTAGTCTCGTGGCAGTGACCTGGTCCGTGCCCAGGGAGTCAAGCTGAGTGGCAGTATATTAGCAGTAGATGTAGGACGACTACGCCACCCGTTGAATGCAGCTATGGAGCTGCCGCTGCAGGGCAGACCGCTGAGGCCGGTGGAAGGATGGTGCAGCGTGGATGGTATAACCCCCAACGGGAGGGGTATGGCCTCAGGGCAGCCGACGTGGATGATGGGGGTAGTAGGAACCACTCAGAGACGATGCGGTGTAGTTCAGGGTCTTTACTGGTGACAAAGATAGACCCTCCTGGAGTACTGGCTAGCGGTCGGGGCCTGGTCAGTCCTTGAGCAGATGGGATCTCCCCTGGCCAGGCGGAGTTGTAGGCCTCCCAAACTGACTGTACTCTTCTGGCTACCTTGCTAGAGGCGGGTATAAGTAGCCCACGTCCCTGAGTGTACCGTGTGGTGCTCACCCGTATGGCCGGTGACTCGGGGCCTTCTAGTGGCGTCTGCTCCACGACGGCGGTGCTGGTCCCACTCGTGTGACCGTGCCTTCGGGTTTCTTGGCCAGAGGACCTGAAATCCCCTGCCGGGCGGTTTCTGCTGCTGGGTAAAGATTAGTCCCCACAGCCTCGGACTCCGGGTCCGGTGATAGCTTCTCAGTCAGGGCGAGCTCTGCAGCTGCCAGCCCCTGACTCCTTATAGCACTGCTCCCACAGAGCTCCTGATGTTCTTTTCCTATATCTGCTTCTCTTCTCTGTCTCTACTTCTTCTCTACTTACTAACCCTGCCTCAGCCCTAGGTTTATATAGGGGAAGTCCTTCCCCTCCCAGGACTGGGCAGGAGGTGTGGCATGCATAGGATTCCTGACCAAGAGACCTCCCACCTGCTCTCAGACATAACATTGCTGTTACTGTGGAAACCAGACCCCTGGGGTGCCACATTCCCCCCTAGTGAAATTTAGTACTCCGGGACTAAACATATTTTTAAACATAACAAGGTATAAACAATAATAGTACAATAAGAAAAACATATAAAGATGGTCACGGCGTGTCCGCAACCGGGTGCAGTTTTCGAAGAAAAGCAAGGTGTCCATTTCACCAAAACAGGGAGACGTAACCAGGTAGGGGGCTGTCCTGCCCCGAGTCCTTAACAGTCTTTAGTCCATTCCTAGGTTACGCTCCAACCATGTACAAGGATTCCCGGTAAATCCACCAAGGACTCCTATAAATAACTAGAAACACATAATTATACACAAGCAACAAGAAAAACAGGTAACCACAAATAAAACAGTTTATACACTTCAAATCCTCCAACGTGCGGGTAACTGGCCTCTAGTGGCCCTAGTGGACCTACGGAGCTGACTGTCTAGCCCTGAACTACAGGGTGTAGGAGCTGTCAAGGGTAAACTGGGCAGCTGTCTACCGGCTCTTTGGCTCACTAGGGGTACGGCAGGCTCACTATAAGCAGAGGGTTGATCCTCCTGTTCTGCTTGTGTGGAGTCTTCTGCCTCCTGGACCGGCTGCTCTTCCAGCTCTACCTGTCGCTCCGTAGGCACTTGGGATGCTGGTTGGAGGAACGTGAGGACGGGTACCACAACTGCACCATTGACTTGAGTCCAGGACCGAGGGAAGTCTCCGAGCACAGTACTAACCATATCTTCCCTTTCCTCTACGGGTCGATGGTCTTCTTGTTCCTCTTCAGGGTTCCGTAGCTGTTCAGGACACTTCTTCAGGTGATCCCGGGATACAATGGCTATGGTCTCCCCTCCGTCTTTACTGATGGTACAGACTTTCGGGTTCTCGTGGCTTGAGGGCAGTACGGTGTACGGGTCCTTCTCCCACTGGTCGTCCAACTTGTGGAGCCGTCTTTTCCTCTTCAAGACCTGCTCTCCGGGTACCAGGGGAACAGCGGGAGCATACTGGTTGTAAGTTTTCTCTTGTCTTTCCCTAGCCTGACAGAGACTTCGCTCCACGCTCTCCTGTACCTTCCGGTACTGCTGCTGCCTCTCTGTGTCCCAGTCTGCCTCTAGTGAAGTGTCCTCGGGTGTCAGGACTCCCATTTCCAGGTCAACAGGTAACTTACCAGGTCTCGCCCTCATTAGGTAAGCCGGGGTACAGTTGGTGGAACCTACCGGGATGTGGTTGTATAGGTCCACCAGATCGGGCAGCTTCTCAGGCCACAGACTGCGTTCTTCCAGGGGCAACGTTTTCAGGAGATCCATTACCACCTGGTTCATTTTCTCACAAAGTTCATTAGTTTGCGGATGATAGGGTGTCGTCCTTATCTTCCGGCAGCCATACAGATTGCAGAATTCCTGGAAGACCTCCGCTTCAAAGGCAGGTCCCTGGTCCGTCAGCACTTGGTCCGGGTACCCGTGTGGGCGGCAGAAGTGCTGCTGGAAGGCTCTAGCTGCTGTTTGAGCCGTTAAGTCCTTAACGGGGACGACAACCAAGAACCGGGAGTAATGATCCACAATGGTTAACGCGTAGACGTAGCCACTTCTGCTTGGGGTCAGTTTTACATGATCCAAGGCTACCAGTTCCAACGGCTGCCGGGTGACGATGGACTGCAGGGGAGTCTTCTGGCTGGCACGGTCCTTCCTTCTTAGGTTGCACGGGCCACAGTCTCTGCACCACCTCTCGATGGTTCCCCTCATGCCTACCCAGTGGAACCGCCCACGCAGCAGGAACTCCAGCTTCTTCCATCCGAAGTGTCCAGCCCCGTCGTGGTATGCTTCCATCACCATGGCTGCGTCTCTCCGTGGCACCACTACTTTCCAGATTAGTTCATGCGTCCGGGAGTTAACCATTCTGCGGCACAACTTCCCCTTGTAAAGGAACAGTCGACTCTTCTCAGCCCACAGTTGCTTGGCTTCCTCCGGAGCGTCTGGGTCAAGGCGAGCCTCTGGCTGAGTCAGCATCTCCTTCACCAGCCGGACGGCAGGGTCACTGTCTTGCGTTTCCTCCCAGTTGTAGTGAGGCAAGGGGTTAAACGTAGCGGCTTGCTTACTCCTTACCCGATGGGAATACTGGATAGTCCCATGACAGTGGAACGCGGGGAGTTCGACTTCTTCCAGTCCCTCTGGATCTTCTCCTACGTCCGGTAGGTTTGGCATCCTGGACAGGGCGTCCGCGTTGGTATTGGAGCGTCCTGCCCGGTATTTGATTGTGAACTCGTAGTTGGACAGACGGGCCATCCTTCTCTGCTCTAGGGCACCGAGTCTTGCAGTGTCCAGGTGTGTCAACGGGTTGTTATCCGTGTACACGGTGAACCGGGAAGAAGCGAGGTAGTGCTTAAAGCGTTCGGTGACTGCCCACACCACTGCCAGGAACTCTAGCTTAAATGAGCTGTAATTCTCAGGGTTTCTTTCGGTGGGTCGCAGTTTTCGGCTGGCGTAAGCAATTACCCGTTCTTTCCCCTGCTGGATCTGGGATAGTACGGCTCCTAGCCCGATGTTACTGGCGTCGGTGTAGAGGATAAAGGGCTGGCTATAATCAGGGTACACCAGGATTTCATCCCCCGTGAGGGCCATCTTCAGCTGGCGGAAGGACTCTTCTTCCAACTTCTCCCATCTGAAGGGCGGCTTCTGGTTCTTGGCCTTCCTGGACTGGCCTATCAGGAGGTCCTGCATAGGAGCTGCCTTTTTGGTGAAACCGGGTATGAACCTTCGGTAGTAGCCTACCAACCCGAGGAACTGCCTCACTTCCTTTACGCTGGAGGGGCTTGGCCATTCCTTAATTGCGGTGATCTTATCAGGGTCGGGAGCCACTCCGTCAGCACTCACCACGTGTCCCAGGTACTGCACCTTTGGCTTCAGGAGGTGACACTTGGAAGGTTTCACCTTTAGGCCATAACTTGCCAGAGCTTCAAACACTTCCGCCAGGTGCTTCAGGTGGTCCTCGTAGGTCTTGGAGTAGACGATGACATCGTCCAGGTATAACAGGACCGTCTCAAAGTTCCGGTGTCCCAGACAGCACTCCATCAATCGCTGGAAGGTTCCTGGTGCGTTGCAGAGTCCAAACGGCATGCAGGTAAACTCGCTAAGTCCCATCGGGGTGGTGAATGCGGTCTTCTCCCGATCCGCCTCTGCTACAGGAACCTGCCAGTACCCGCTAGTGAGATCCAAGGTGGAGAAGAAGTTAGCAGATTTTAAAGCAGCCAAAGACTCCTCTATTCTTGGTAAGGGGTACGCATCTTTGTGTGTGATACGGTTAATTTTCCGGTAATCTACACACATTCTCATGGTGTTGTCTTTCTTTTTGACCAAGACTAGTGGAGCTGCCCAGGGGCTACAGCTATCCCTGATTACCCCAGCCTCCTTCATGTCTCTAAGCATCCCCTTGGCGTGTTGGTAGTGTGCAGGGGGTACGGGCCGATACCTCTCTTTTATGGGAGGATGGTCTCCCATGGGGATGTGGTGTTCTACCCCCTTGACTCGCCCGAAGTCTAACGGGTGTTTACTAAACACTCTCTCGTACTCTTGAACCACCCGGTAGACTCCCTGTTTCTGGTGGGAGGGAGTGGAGTCAGTACCCAAATGTAGTTGCTGACACCAATCCTCCATTATTTTCTCAGAGCCGTTACCTTCCTCCGGATGAGATGGAGGCAAGGGTTCCACAGACTGTATAGAATTTTGGTTGATAGTATATAATTTGGCTAGCGTAGCATACCGGGGCAGGTATACTTCCCTTTTCCCAATATTTATTATGCGAACGGGTACCCTCCCATGGCGTACATCAACTACCCCCCGGGCTGTCAAAATGGTGGGCCTACTGTCTGAGTAGACTGGCTCTACCATGGCCTGGTAATCTCTACCTCTCAGACCAATAGCTGCCCGGCACCAAATCATCATTTCACTTTTCGGGGGTATGGCAATAGGGAAAGGGTCACACATTCTTACGCTACCAATCTCACCGCCGGAGAGTTCCACTTGGTGCCGTCGCATCAGTGCCCGGATCTCTTTCTGGAGCACTCGCTGCTGGCCGGAGCTGGCGTTCTTGGCAACCTGCTGTAAAATGAAAATCACCTCTGCAAGACAATTTTCAATCACATTAGTTCCTAGAGTTATCTTTGGGTGACTCTCGCGCTTGTCAATGTCCACAATGATCAGTCCCTGTGCTGCCAGTTCGACTCTACCGATTTTAATGGTCACCTCTTTGAATCCGATCTGTGGCACGGGTTGACCATTGCTGGCGATGATACTCAAGTCGTCGTCAGGGTAGCGGGTTATATCCGAGTCATTCCAGTACTGCTTGAAGAGCACGTACGGGATGGTGGTGACCTGTGACCCGGTGTCCAGTAGGGCACTCATAGGAATGCCATCCAGTACCACAGGCAAGACTGGACGTCCTCCCACATATTTGTCGCGCCAGCTCGATGGGCCTGGTGATCTTTTTCCTGGGGGTTGGCCCTCTACCCCAGGTTGTGCCAGTTTAAAGGACAGTACCTTGCCATATGTCCGGGTTGATTGCAGCGGCGGCAGATGGGTTGTCCGTCCTCGTTGTATCGGTCGCTGGGTCTTCCTCTGGCCGGTGGGGTCCTCCTTGGTCGACGCCACGGGATGTCCTCCGGTCCGGATGCCAGCTGGATCTTCCCTGGAGTGGAAACCTGTAAAGACTGCACAGTTCGGGTTAGCGCAGCAACGCTTTTAGCTAGCTCTTGGACCTGATGGTGCAGGTCTGGAGCCGGGTCATTGTTCAAAGCCTGCGCATCAGCCCCCACAGGCCCTGCCGACAAGGGCGCCGCCTCCTGGTGGTAAGTGATAGCTGGGCGCCTGTGGGTCACAACGCCACCCGGTGCCGGTTCTCGGAGCACCAGGATGGCTCTGTCCTTGAACTGTGCAAAGTCCAGATGAGGATCCTGTAAGGCTATGGCCCGCAACTGGGTTCGGTGGACATTGCAATATAGTCCCTCTATAAATTGTTCGGTCAACAGCCTGTCCTCGTTTCCCACGCTGTCGGGGTCGGTCTGCTTAATGGCTTTCAGGGCCTCTTGTAGGTTTAGTGCATAGTCCCTTATACTCTCATGTGCTCGCTGCTTGCACCCATAGAATTTAAGCTTAATCTCGGCTGAGGTGCGGGTATCAAAGGTGTCCCTCAGCCGGGTTAGTATCCCCGCGACAGTCCTCCTCCCAGGTGGCCAGGACTTTACCTCCCTTTGGGCTGCCCCGGTTAGTTGGGCCACCAGGATGCTCACTTTTTGCTCTTCTGTGAGGGGGTACACCTGGAAGAGGCTATCCAGCTTTTCTCTAAAGTCATTCAGGGTATGTGACTCCCCTGAGTATTGGGGTAGCCAGGCTGCTCCCGGGATATAGGGCATGGTAAAAGGCATGACTGCAGCAGCGCTGGCGCTGGCGGGGGTTGAGGCAGTGAAGCTCTCCTCCGTATCCGACATCTTCCTCCCCCCTAGTGGACCGTGGCCTACCTTGCGATGATCCTCTTCCGTAGGCCGCGGCTCCGCAGTGGATCGTCAGGGTTGAGGACCTTCCGTCGTGCTCCTGTGACGTCAGCGTCTGCTGGGCACCTTCCAGGACCTTACGCGACGTCTGGACGTGAGGCGGGGCTTCAGTTCTCGCGCGCTTTTTGGAGTCCACGCCCCTCTTCTTCCCGCGCGGCGTCTTCAAGATGGCGTCCAACGGCGGGAAAACTCCACGGAAGGCGGGAAGAAGGCTGAAAATGGCGCCGGATGGCGGGAAAACTTCACGGATGGCGGGAAGAAGGCTGAAGATGGCGCCGGATGGTGGGAATCTTCACCACAGGTTAGTTTAAAAGTGTCTTTTTCAGGCACGCAGTACCCGGTGGTTGCGGGCACGGTATCCTGCCGACTACGCCAAAAGCTGACGCGCCCCTGGGCCTGTGCTGAGTAGCGTTGCGCACGCGGGAGCCTACCTGGATCTGATAGGGGTAGTAGTCTCGTGGCGGTGACCCGGTCCGTGCCCAGGGAGTCAAGCTGAGTGGCAGTATATTAGCAGTAGATGTAGGACGACTACGCCACCCGTTGAATGCAGCTATGGAGCTGCCGCTGCAGGGCAGACCGCTGAGGCCGGTGGAAGGATGGTGCAGCGTGGATGGTATAACCCCCAACGGGAGGGGTATGGCCTCAGGGCAGCCGACGTGGATGATGGGGGTAGTAGGAACCACTCAGAGACGATGCGGTGTAGTTCAGGGTCTTTACTGGTGACAAAGATAGACCCTCCCGGAGTACTAGCTAGCGGTCGGGGCCTGGTCAGTCCTTGAGCAGATGGGATCTCCCCTGGCCAGGCGGAGTTGTAGGCCTCCCAAACTGACTGTACTCTTCTGGCTACCTTGCTAGAGGCGGGTATAAGTAGCCCACGTCCCTGAGTGTACCGTGTGGTGCTCACCCGTATGGCCAGTGACTCGGGGCCTTCTAGTGGCGTCCGCTCCACGACGGCGGTGCTGGTCCCACGTGTGTGACCGTGCCTTCGGGTTTCTTGGCCAGAGGACCTGAAATCCCCTGCCGGGCGGTTTCTGCTGCTGGGTAAAGATTAGTCCCCACAGCCTCGGACTCCGGGTCCGGTGATAGCTTCTCAGTCAGGGCGAGCTCTGCAGCTGCCAGCCCCTGACTCCTTATAGCACTGCTCCCACAGAGCTCCTGATGTTCTTTTCCTATATCTGCTTCTCTTCTCTGTCTCTACTTCTTCTCTACTTACTAACCCTGCCTCAGCCCTAGGTTTATATAGGGGAAGTCCTTCCCCTCCCAGGACTGGGCAGGAGGTGTGGCATGCATAGGATTCCTGACCAAGAGACCTCCCACCTGCTCTCAGACATAACATTGCTGTTACTGTGGAAACCAGACCCCTGGGGTGCCACATTAGCATGAGGAGAGGATGGGTACTGTTTCTACTGTTGGGGACACAAAACATTTGCCTTTTTGCAGCTTGGTCCACATGGCACCGTTCATGTATAAGTGTATGTGGCAAGACCCTCGCGTGATACACATTTTTTCCAACAGTAATAATAATAATAATTTTTATTTATATATTCCGCAGCACTTTACAATTAAGCGGAGACATGTACATACAATAAATTCAATACAAGGTAAGACAGTTTAAACAGTTAAATTAGGAGTGAGGTCCCTGCTCACAAGCTTACATTCAACAAGGAAATGGGTGGACACAACAGGTGAAAACTGCTTGTTATTTCAGGTCAGGCAATTATAATAAGTAGGGATTTTCATATAAGACTGCATGATCCGGTCATCAGCCAGTATGTTTAAGTGCAATAATCAAGTATCGAGTGTAGTTATCGTGTGCATGGAGGGTGTGGAGACAGATGAATAGTAGGGTGCAGATTCAGAATAATATTTAGAAGGAGGGAACAGGGGAAAGTTAGTTTACGGAGTAGTTGAGGTGGTAGGCTTGTTTAAAGACGTGTTTTTAAAGTACGCTTGAAGACGTGGTGGCTAGGCATCAGTCTGATCATCTGGGGTAGAGCATTCCAGAGAACTGGTGCGGCACGAGAGAAGTCATGGAGACGGAGGTGTGAGGTTCGTATTATAGAGGATGTTAGTCTTAGGTCATTTGTAGAACAGAGGGCATGTGTAGGGTGATAGACAGACAGAGATGAGAGAGGAGATATAAGGAGTTGATGAACTGTGGAGAGCTTTGTGGGTGAGAGTGATGAGTTTATATTGGACCCTGTAGCAAATGGGCAACCAGTGTAATGACTGGCACAAGATGGAGGCATCGGTGAAGCAGCTGGACAGAAATACGACCCTGGCTTCTGCATTCAGGACGGATTGAAGTGAAGAAAGTTTAGCAAGAGGGAGACCGATCAGAAGAGAGTTGCAGTAGTCCAGACGAGAGTGAATAAGACCGACAGTAAGAGTTTTAGCAGTTTCAAAGGTGAGAAAAGGTCGGATTCTGGAGATGTTTTTAAGGTGCAGGTGACAAGAGCGACCTATACTGGTTGGCCACCTTTCTCAATCCATGGTGCAAAGAGAAATTTCTTTCTCTCCTTTTGGAGTCAACAAAGCGTTTTACAATTGAATTGTTCAAGAGGGCCGTTGTAGATCAGTTGCTGAAAATATCACCCTCAGACAATGATGGTGGCAGAGATACTGGCTCTTTTCAACACCAAGGGATAATGGGGAGAGACAAGAACACCAGCTCCAACAGAGGTGGGGGGAAAAGGTGCACAAATTGGGCAATTTTCAATAAACCAGCACAACAGTAAAGGCTATCTATGCCTGTAACAATGCCATGGAAGGATAAGTTGCAGAACATGGTCAAGGGGTACTTAAGTGACCATATGTGCGTCATTTCTGATTCTTAAGTTCCCTTTGCTGTAATTATTGGGTGTCTAAGCTGAACACTTGGCCCGACCTCTCCTTATATGCCTTGGAGGTGCTGGCCTGCCCGGTTGCTAGTCTGTTGTCAGACCGTGTTTTCAGTTCCACTGGGGCAATCATCACTGATAGGCGCACACGCCTCTGCATGGAAAATGCAGACAGACTTACTCTGATTAAATTCAACAAGGACTGGATATTGCCACAGTTTGTAATCTCTCCAGATCACAGCAAGCCAACCTAAATTCACCAAAAATGCAGATTCATGCTACTGCTGTTAACGTCACCCCTTTTCCAAAAGAACTCGTTTCCTTCCTTCGTCAACCATGACTCAGCCCAAAGGGCTAATTTTTACAAACCCTATGCAGATTGTGCAGTGGACAAACCAGAACAGTATTCCTACTCCAGCCTAAGTACTATTTGTGATTGGTGGCCCTTGGGATGGTGGCTTCCAAAATAGTGGTTAAAGTGGCCTGGTGCATGCTTTGTAGCAGGCAGTAGGAAATGCTCAGACTTCTGCTTTGTGCAGGGCACTCAATGATTTTTTAAGTGGACTAATATGGACAGAAGGCAGGCTGACTCCCCAAAATAGTGGTTAAAATGGCCTGGTACGTGCTTGGTAGCAGGCAGTAGGAAATGTTTGGACTACTGCTTTGCGTAAGGCACCAAACACCTTTTTAAGTGGACTAATGTGGACAGCAGAAGCCAGGCTCTGATCCCTAAAAAAGCAGGGAAAATAGACCGGAGCTAAAAAAAAAAAAAGGCAGCACAAAATGCTACTTCTGTTTGTGCAGGAAAAATATTGCTTTGCCTCTGACAAGAGCTGTTTTAAGATGGACACTGGAAGAACACTTTAACCTTTCCCTACCTAATACACAATCTCTCCCTCCCTGTACTGACTTTGTTGTGTGCCTTCAGCTCTGAAAAGAGCTATTTTTTGGTGGAATTATGGAGCTAGTGAGTGGCTCCTTTAAACACAGAACTAGTATACACTGCAAGTAGCCATTATAAGGGCTTTTGTTTTATCAAGAGGCCTAAACACTCTCCCTAGCAGCTCAGCGATCTCTCCCTAGGCTATTACAATGCAGGCTCCAGATGCAATGTGCACAAAATGGCGGCGACGGGGCTTAATTAGACCCTATGACGTTGGGTGGCCAGCCAATCACAGTAATGCCACAACCAAGATGTCTGCGGCATTACTGTGATTGGTTAAGAAGCCCAGCATGTTTAGTGGCTGCAAAGGAGGCGCCAAAACTGCAGGGTGGGACATCTGAATATAGCGAGGCGAGTACACAAATATTCGTGTGACGTCCTCATTCTCGAAAGAGCCCCTTTTGAGTTTACCCTGGGTGATGGGGGGACTCGGCGTCGGGTCCTGTGATGAAGAGATGGGGTGCAGCTGTGGCCCGGACCCGACCCGTGCTCAGGGCCGTCACATGAAAAGGAAGATGTTGTGGGCTCATCCGGGTTGAGTGGCTTATTTAACGACTACGCCACCTATGGTGCCTGGTGAAGGGTCACCAGCGCCACTGCAGTCCGCCGAGGCCTGGTGTCATGGCGGCATAAGTTCTCACTGCTCCCCACAGGTGGAGCAAGGCCTCGGGGCAGAGGGACAGGAAGAAGAGGGGGGAGCAGTAGTAGAGGAAGAACGGAGGCCGCGTCGTGCTGTGTGGCGCAGGAATAACAGTCCGGAGGCCATAGGGGTGAACTTCCAAGGCTTTACTCACATAGCTGGCAAAGGAAGGCGACTCCTTACTCCCTGCGGAGTCCTGCGGTCACCAGGGACGGGGGTCCGACAACCTCCGAGTAAGTCCAGCATTCAGTCAGGTCCTTACACCAGAGTGTTCCTGAACTACAGACCGAATCCTTTCCTGTCCGTGTGTGTGCAAACAGACCGGGTCTCCCTCTGAGCTCCTCTCAGAACAAGGGTACGGGTGGCAGCTCCGCTATGTCCGATACCCGGTGGGATCCTCTGGGCCTAACCGGGCTTTCCCGTCCAGGACGTAGACTAGCAAGGTCAGGTGTCGGGGGCCGGTACCCCTTTTGCAGCCGGAGTCCCGCTGAATATATCAGCATGGTGAGGACAGGTGGCGTACACCGCTCCGTCTGCATCCTGCCTGGGATCCATTTGCTATGGAGCCACACTCTTAAGCTCCGGGCCTTCTTGATCCTGGTCCTTGGCCGGGTTGAGACATTCCTTGTCTGCAACTGTAGCACCCTGAGGATTCGGCTGCTACAGGGGTATTGCACCTCAACCCAGAGGTGTGATATTCCACTCCCGGGTAAGGAAGGAGTGTGGAACTGAGCTCAGATAGACTGCATGCACTACATACATCCCATTCCAGAGGAGCAGGCCGACGGCACTCCCACTTAGAAATGTGCAGGTGCGACCGAGCCTGTTCCTGGCTGGAGTGGGAGGGGGGAGGAACATCCCATGTAGTGTAGGGGCAGATAGGGGGAGCAGTCTGGGTAGTGGTAGGAGCTCATTGGGTGCTGGTCACCTGAGCTCACACATAGAGGGTGTATATAAGGTGGGCACCAACTAGGATCAGGGTCAGACGCAGAGAGTAAGTCAGATGCAGAGGACAAGCCTGCAGAAAGAGAGAGAGAAAGAAACAACAGCCCTGGAGAGAGAGTGGAGTAAAGAAGGAGACCCAGAGGGGGACAAAGAAGGGACCCAAGAACCCAAATAAGAACACCGGGTGAGGAGTCAGCAGAAGGGTACCGGAACCCAAGCTGGTGGGGGTAAAGACATTCCCCAGCCAGAGACCGGAGACCGTGGGCAGAGTCTGTCACGGTCACCCACTACATTCACCCTGAAGGCACACCACATGGAGGGTCAGGGAACCTGAGGCCAAAGGTTGCCCAACAGAAGGCCCGAGGGAGCTGGATTTAGGTGAATCACTGGTGGGGACGGCTGAAGGAAGGACAGAGGGAGAGCTCAGGGCCACGCTCCGGACTTGTTTGGGGGTTGGCTGGATCCAGGACCTGGTGGACGCAGCACGGCTCGGGAGGTCACTTGGAGCTAGAGTGACCAGGAACATCTGCAGTAAGTAAAGACCCTTAACTGCACTACCCGAGTCTGTCATCATTACCGGCTGCACCGCACCACCACAACCCCCATCCTCTGCGCCTGTCCCCTCTGAGGCTATACCCCTCCCGTTGGGGGTTATCCCACCAAGCTGCGCATCCACCATCAGCCTCAGCGGACCCTGCTGCAGCGGCGGCCACAGTGACCGCATCACAACGGGTGGCGTAGTCGACACAACGAACTTTAATAACATCAGTAAAGACTGCCACATAACCCTGAGCTTGACGCCCTGGGCACGGGACCGGGTCACAGCCGCTCGGAGACTACAACCCCCCATCTGATCCGGTGCCGGGTATTCCCCTCAAAAAGGAATATGTCCCAGGGGGCGCGTCACAACCTACCTCTCGTCCCAAGGCCAGGGTACGAGGGCTGTGTCCCTTGCCGGCGCAGGCCCACACAGGATCTGCGCTCCCGGAGGGAGGTCACATTACACACAGTAGTCTGACAGCACAGTACGACCACTAAAAGAGAGACCGAAGACGACCAACCAAGATCAAAGATGGCTTAGAATTAAATATGAAATCTAAAGTGTAACTAACTTGTAAGTCCTCCACCCTCACCCACTAACTGGTTCCCCTCACTCTTGGTTCCCCAGTCTCCCTGTAACCAGGGGAGCAGCACCTAGTGCATACTTGCTCCCTCTGGTGGAGAAATGTGGTGTTGGATGCAAAGGGTTAGGTCCCGACTATCACACTGTCCTTACCTCAGAGGATGAACACTACACTCCATTAGAGAAGTGCAGCATCCCTGTGGTGGTCGAACCCTCAGGGGTGCCACACTCGCAATATAGCGAGTAACCCGAATACTGTACTATCAGTGCGAATAGTAACTAATACACTTGCTCATCACTAGTAATGATGATGTACCGTTTATGTACATGGCCATTGGCAGTTGTGTCCCCAGTGCATAAACTGCTATTAAGTCTATAACATTTCTGAACACTGGCCGCATGATCCAATCAAGTGCAGGAGGCTGATAACCCGGGGATAATGGCTCTGGTACAACACTATATCCTGACTGCTCAGTGACCGATCTCCCTCAGTCCTATAATGTCAGCTGTGTAACAGATTATAAAATGGCTGCCACAGCATAGTGGAGGCGTCCTGGTAAGGAGGCTGTGATTTATTTTTATCACTGCAGTGTTATGGCGTTGTGCTGACAGACAGCTCACTGCTTGTCCTGCAGGTGCCATTTGTCAGTCATCTCAGGTCTGTGTCAGGGAATAAGAGCTGATTATGGCTCCTCGCAGACATCAGGCCTCCTCCTCACACATTCCTGAGGTAAATCACCAGCCCAAACCGGATCATTCTGCCCAGGAGCGGAGCTGGCATGTGATTGGCTGTGCAGCCATCTTCTTGTCTTAGAGCCCCGTGTGCTTCTGGGAAATGTAGTTCCCCAGACTCCTATAATGTCTATTATGAGCAGAGCGGCCGCAATAATGGGATAAAAGCACATTGTCCTTTTCAGCATACCTCTCAACTTTTGAAGAATAGAAAGAGGGACGCGAGCCGGCAGCAATACCTATGGAGAGTTGATTTTGATAAATTCTATATATTTAAGTAACGAGAGGTTATAGAGTGAAACTGACCAGAAAAGTATCTAGAGGAACACCATGCTTGAATTCAGTATGGGAGAGAAAATAAAAAATAACAGTGGTGATTTCTTTAAATTTTGCAGACAATACTTCATGTTCCACATCCAAGCCTGAAACAGACAATTGGAAGATATAGTACTGTATCATCAGCATGTACAGATATAAAAAATACTCCTGGTGTAATGTATTTCTGCACTATGTTTGAGCAGTATAAGGGTTTCTTTTTTATAAGACAAAATGTTACTTTTGCTATATAATACAAAAGATTAATTCATTGGCAATAAAATACGCTGTAGAGATAAGATATAATTTTGTACATGTTGCACATAGTCTTAAGAGAAGCCTATATGCAAGTAATTACAATTTGACAAAATGGTTCTTTTGATGAAATAAAGATGAAATACTAAAAAAAGGATTCTATAATGATATCAATGTATCACATATGACACTTGTGCCATAGGCAAGGGAATGAGTATAAATCAGAGCATGAAGTGGATTTGAATCTAATTATCATGATTGTGCCATATATACATTTTATATACATATATATACAGTATATGTGTACGTGTGTGTTGGAACTTATGGCACGTATAGTACTTTTGCGCTTATGTAATTAAAAGGAAGATTCAAATGACAATAATAAACCAGGCCTGCAATTCGACTTTCAAAATGAAATGAATGACATTTGCACAAGTTTATACAGTATCTAGAGCTAAGGCTTAGTTTCCATTCCGTTTTTTCTTCTGGAGTCGTACAAAACCACGAAAGGAAACTGATGCCATGATTGGTCCTATAGATCAGTCTTTCTCAAACTCCAGTCTGTCACTACTCCTCCCCCCCCCAACAGCTCATGTTTTCAGGACTTCCTTAGTATTGTACAAGTGAGAGTACCTGTGCAATGCTAAGGAAATCTCGAAAAAAAATGTTCTGTTTAGAAGCCGTGAAGACTGGAGTTTGGGAAACACTGCTATAGATACTGTACTTAAAGAAATTTTGAAAGTTACCTGGTGCATTCACAGTGGTCCCAGACCAGGTTCAGAAAATGTTACATACAAGAACAGCTTTGATATTCACTGTGTCAACCTGTGAAACTCGGCGTGGAATACAGGAAAGGATGGTGGCCATAGGGGAAGAGAGCGGAGTCCAACCAAGGAGTAAACACCGTGGTGTAACAGAACTCCCTTTCTCCTCGGGACCTTTTCTCTTCCAGTCTATCAAATAGAAGAGATACCAACAAACCTTTTTGCAGTTCAGAATTTGGTTGATCTCATATACAGTTTGTGTCTGGATCGAAGGTAAAAGCTGAAAGTTTCTTTACTCAAAAAAGAGAATTTGTTGAGGCCCAGAGGACATAGTATGGAGACATGAAAGGTATTAGTAGTTTTTAATGTAGAAGGTAGCTTCAGATGGAAAGTGACCGGATTAATTTGCTGAAAAATTTAGAATGGACCCAATTAACTTGAGAGCCAACTTTTTGCAATGACTCCTTAAACTAATGTTTTTTAGTGGAAAGACTAACTATAGCTCTGAGAAAGTAGTTGGGAACATGTCAACAATGTCCAAAAATATTTGTCTTTGCTTTAGCCTAAGCTGCAACCAAATTAGATTACATCTCAGTCTAGGAGTTATGTATATCCTGATGAATGCTGTTCACAGAAGGAAAAAAACGTTTAGGTGCAAATGGCATAAAAATAAAAGACTCTTGATCATACATGGTAATAAATGGAGATCTCCCATAAGACTTAAACTGAATTCTTGTGGGTGAATTCAGCTCAAGGAAGGAAATCCGGCCCAATACCTCCTTAATAGGAGTAAATTCATACATATTGCTCCATGGACTTATTGATTCTCCAATTTTGCAATTACTTTGTAGTTGATTAGTTGATTAGCTGAGAAGTATAAGGAGAATTTCAAATTCTTACAGAGTGCCCTCCAAAAGCTGGAAAAAAAATTGGACATCACAGTCAGAGACTATGTGAGCTGGGAGACCATGGAATCAGAACATTTATTTGAAAAATTCTTGGGCTAATTGTGGAGCAGATGCAAATCAAACTGAGAGAAGAAGAGTGACCATCAAGCTTGTCAGGGATTCAGCTTCCAGGCTGACTGAAAATTTTCCACATTTTTATGATTAGTATAGATGGTCACTGGGAACTTAGTTCCTTCAAGTACATGTCACCTTTCCTCAATATCTACTTTTATGGCTAAAAGATCAACGTCACAAAAGGAATAGTTCTATTCTGCTGGAGAAAATTTATTGTAAAATAAGCCGCAAGGATGATTTTTAGATAGAGAGGAATAGATGAGTTTATAATGTGACACAGCTTATCTCAACTCGACTGCCCCCTCCCCCCATATAGACTGCCAGGAGATGAAAGCTCAAAGGTCTCAGTAAGGATAGAAACTAATTACACTGCAGTTAGATCAGGTTGTCTCTCATTATATGTCACACATAGGAGTAGCCTGTTCTAAGCTAGTTGTGGGGTGTATTCTTCTTTCCTTTGAGTGTGGCTGCCTGATTATGACTGGTCAACATAATACAAGGGGAAGAAGAACAAGCCTCCAGTGAAAATTATCTGATAACACTCATTTGGACTTAACAAAAGTTAACTCATTAGTAGTAATGAGCGAATGTGCTCGCCACTACTCGGTACTCGCCCGAGCATCACGGTTCTCGACAAGCTCGGCGAGTATTTCTGGGTTGCTCGGGCAGGAGCTCAGGTCCCTGCCCTGCATGTTTGGCGCTCTTTAGAGAGCCAATGAACATGCAGGGATTGCTTGCAAGCACTGTACTGTTGTAGCCATGTTGGTTGTGGGTATTATTACAGGGATTGGCTGGCCGCACAGCGTCTTCAGGTCTATTAAAGATCTGGTGCCACTATGCTCGTCACAGTCTACCCTGGAAACAGGCAGAGTAGGGAGAGCTGCTGCTGAGTCAGGGAGAGATTTGCTTGTTTACAGTTAGTATAGGTATTCCACAACATATATATATATATATATATATCCATCGGAACTAACAGTCTTACTGTTGACTAATCCAGCTGCATATATACAGTGGTGATAGCAGGAGTTAGGCAGGCAGGCAGTGTATGTGGCAGAATGCAGTGCATACAGCACAAGAGGGTCCAATGCACATTCTATCTGCAACTGCTGTGACAGATATTTGTTGACATAGCCCCAGGTATCAGGGACCAGGGCTAATTTTTTTTTTATCTTAATCCTGATTATTTGCTTAAAAAACAATCCAGAGTACACAATTTTTCATCCCCATTTTCTTGTAAGCACTGCAGAATACTGTCAGATCTTTTCCATATTACAGCGATAAAAATCCAGAAATTTGTAGTGAACGTGGAAAATATTGGCCTCCATTTCCATTTTATTGCAGTGTGTCAGTGAAGCTATTCACACGAGGTCGCTGTGAAGAATAGTATTAGCAAACTACAGGCCCACTTTTTAAAACCGTGGTTCTCCAACAGGCATATCACATATAATTAACTGCATTCCAAAATCAGCCATTTCTGGCTTTTATTTACATTTTGTTGCAGTGTTTCAGTGAAGCTATTCACACAAGGTCGCTGTGAAGAATAATATTAGTAAACTACAGGCCCGCTATTTAAAACCGTGGTTCTCCGTCATGGGTATCACATACAGTGGGTAGGGAAAATATTCAGACCCCTTTAAATTTTTCACTCTTTGTCTCATTGCAGCCATTTGGAAAATTCTAAAAAGTTCATTTTTTTCCCATTAAAATACATTCTGCATCCCATCTTGATTGAAAAAAACAGAAATGTAGAAATTTTTGCAAATTTATTACAAAAGAAAAACTGAAATATCACATGGTCATAAGTATTCAGACCCTTTGCTCAGACACTCATATTTAAGTCACATGCTGTCCATTTCCTTGTGATCCTCCTTGAGATGGTTCTACTCCTTCATTGGAGTCCAACTGTGTTTAAATAAACTGATAGGACTTGATTTGGAAAGGCACACACCTGTCTATAAAAGACCTCACAGCTCACAGTGCATGTCAGACCAAATGAGAATCATGAGCTCAAAGTAACTGCCCAAGGAGCTCAGAGACAGAATTGTGACAAGGCACAGATCGGGCCAAGGTTACAAAAGAATTTCTGCATTACTCAAGGTTCCTAAGAACACAGTGACCTCCATAATCCTTAAACGGAAGAAGTTTGGGACCAACAGACGTCTTCCTAGACCTGGCCGTCCAGCCAAACTGAGCAATCGTGGGAGAAGAGCCTTGGTGAGAGAGGTAAAGAAGAACCCCAAGATCACTATGGCTGAGCTCCAGAGATGCAGTATGGAGATGGGAGAAAGTTCCACAAAGTCAACTATCACTGCAGCCCTCCACCAGTCAGGCCCTTATGGCAGAGTGGCCTGACGGAAGCCTCTCCTCAGTGCAAGACATATGAAAGCCCTCATAGATTTTGCTCAAAAACACATGAAGGTCTCCCAGACTACAAGAAATAAGATTCTCTGGTCTGATGAGACAAAGATAGAACTTTTTGGTGATAATTCTAAGCAGCATGAGTGAAGAAAACCAGGCACTGCTCATCACCTGCCCAATACAATCCCAACAGTGAAACATGGTGGTGGCAGCATCATGCTATGGGGGTGTTTTTCAGCTGCAGGGACAGGACAACTGGTTGCAATTGAAGGAAACATGAATGCGGCCAAGTACAGAGATATCCTAGATGAAAACTTCTTCCTGAGTAGAGATGAGCGGTGTTCGACTAGAACTGTTCGCCAATCTCAAATTCGAGCTGTTTTGGGTGGTGTTCGAGTTGTTCGACGAACCCGAACGATTTGCAAAAAATTCGGCTGTTCGAGGTTATGTTCGATAACTGTTCGTGCACCAAAAGCGTGTCCTGCATGTCTGGCGCTATTTAGAGCACCAATCATGCAGGGATTGTCTGCCACTCACTGTAATGCCACAGCCATGGTGGTTGTGGCATTACAGTGATTGCCCAAATCGATGGGAACAGTGCTCACAGTGAAACATGAAAAGCCGGCAATTCAGCAGCGGCATACACCGGTACCCGACAATTTAGAACCGAAAGAATAGAGCTTCACACATAGATTAGATAGATAGAAACATGTCAGTCACACATATAAGAAGCACAGTGACAGTGTTGCTTACTGTACTTGTCATTTAGTGTAAAGGATTTATCAAAAAAAATAATAGTGTTTTCATGCACCGTCTCTTTAAAAAAGCCGGCCGGCAATTCAGCATCTGTACCCGACAATTTAGAATAGAAGGAATAGAGAATCACACATAGATTAGATAGATAGAAACATGTCAGCCACATATATACGAAGTACAGTGACAGTGTTGCTTACTGTACTTGTCATTTAGTGTAAAGGATTTATTAAAAAATATAATAGTGTTTTCGTGCACCGTCTCTTTAAAAAAGCCGGCCGGCAATTCAGCAGCGGTACCCGACAATTTATAACAGACAGAATAGAGCTTCACACATAGATTAGAGAGATAGAAACATGTCAGTCACATATATAATAAGTACAGTGACAGTGTTGGTTACTGTACTTGTCATTTAGTATTAAAATAAAGGATTTATTATTAAAAAAAATTGGCGTGGGGTTCCCCGTAATTTTAGTCTCTAGCGGAGGTTAAGCAGACAGCTGGGGCAGATGTTTGAAGCCTGGGAAGGGGGTAATACCCACGGAGCTTCCCAGGCTACTAATATCAGCCCCCAGCTGAATACCTAGCCTTTACTAGCTATTAAAATGGAGGACCCCCCCAAAAAAGTGACGTGGGGTCCCCCCTAATTTAATAGCTAGCAAAGGCTAGGCAGACAGCTGGGGGCTGATATTAATAGCCCAGGAAGGGAGCCATGAATATTGGCCCCCTCCCAGGCTAGAAACACCAGCCGTCAGCCGCCCCAGAAATGGCGCATCCATAGGATGCGCCAATTCTGGCACTTAGCCTCGCTCTTCCACGCTGCCCTGGTGCGGTGGCAGGGGGTAATAGGGTTGGGGTTGATGTCAGCTTATAATGCCAGCTGACATCAAGCCCAGGTTAGTAATGGAGAGGCGTCTATAAGACACCCCCATTACTAACCCCATAGTGAAAGTAAAAAAAAAAACACAAACACCCAGAATAAAGTCCTTTAATTGAAATAAAGACACAATTCTTTATTGTTCTAAATTAAACCATACTTACCATCACGCCCATTCCAGCTGAAGCCAACAATCTCCTGCAATAAAAGAAAAATAATAAAGCAACCTCATCCTTACCTTCCCATGGTTCCCAGGACAGCTTCAGCTCTGCTACATCGAGATGACAGGCTGGACCGCAGCAGAACGCTGCCATCCAGCCTGTCATCCCGCAGACACTGAGAAGCGCAGGCATGCTTGCGCTCCTCAGTGTCTGACTGTGACGGCATCCAGATGAGCCGACAATGAACTCGGCTCACCTCATGTACGTCACTGACAGCGTGGGAAAATTCTCCTGCACTCAGCGCTTCAGCGTGAGAATTTTCCCACGCTGTCAGTGATGTGCATGAGGTGAGCCGAGTTCATTGGACATGACCTCGGCTCATCTTTATGCCGTCACAGAGAGACACTGAGGAGCGCAAGCATGCCTGCGCTTCTCAGTGTCTGCGGGATGACAGGCTGGATGGCAGCGTTCTGCTGCGGTCCAGCCTGTCATCTCGATGTAGCAGAGCTGAAGCTGTCGTGGGAGCCATGGAAAGGTAAGGATGATGTTGCTTTATTATTTTACTTTTATTGCAGGAGATCATTGGCTTCAGCTGGAATGGGCGTGGCGGTAAGTATGGTTTAATTTAGAACAATAAAGAATTGTGTGTTTATTTCAATTAAAGGACTTTTTTCTGGGTGTTTGTGTTTTTTTTAAATACTTTACTAGAAATTCATGGTGGTCATGTCTAATATTGGCGTGACCCCATGAATTTCGGGCTTAGGGCCAGCTGATAATGCCAAGCTGGCCTTAACCCCTTTATTACCCAGTGAGCCACCGCACCAGGGCCCTGGATGAGTTGGGTACAGCGCCAGAAGATGGTGTTTTCTATGTGTTCCTATGTGTTTTTGTTTGCCTGCCATTGGTTTTAACGGTGTTCGACGGTGTTCTAAGGTGTTCGACGAACAGTTCGACGAACAGTTCCTCGAACATCCCGGTGTTCGACGAACCGAACCGAATCCGAACACTACGGGGGTGGCTCAACACTATTCCTGAGTGCTCTGGACCTCAGACTTGGCCGAAGGTTCACCTTCCAACAAGACAATGAGCCTAAGCACACAGCTAAAATAACAAAGGAGTAGCTTCAGAACAACTCTGTGACCATTTTTGACTGGCCCAGCCAGAGCCCTAACCTTCATCCAATTGAGCATCTCTGGAGAGACCTGAAAATAGCTGTCCACCAACGTTCACTATCCAACCTGACGGAACTGGAGAGCATCTGTAAGGAAGAATGGCAGAGGATCCCCAAATCCAGGTGTGAAAAACTTGTTGCATTATTCCCAAGAAGACTCATGGCTGTACTAGCTCAAAAGGGTGCTTCTACTCAATACTGAGCAAAGGGTCAGAATACTTATGACCATGTGATATTTCAGTTTTTCTTTTTTAATGAATTTGCAAAAATTTCTACATTTCAGTTTTTTTTTCAGTCAAGATGGGGTGCAGAATATACTTTAATGAGAAAAAAAAATGAACTTTTTAAAATTTACCAAATGACTTCAATAAAACAAAGAGTGAAAATTTTAAAGGGCTCTGAATACTAATCCGTAGCCACTGTATAACTGCATTCCAAAATCAGCCATTTCTGGCTTCCATTTACATTTTGTTGCAGTGTGTCAGTGAAGCTATTCACACAAGGTCACTGTGAGGAATAGTATTAGTAAACTACAGGCCTGCAATTTAAAACCATGGTTCTCCGTCAGATGAATCACATATAACTGCATTCCCAAAATCAGCCATTTCTGGCCTCCATTTACATTTTGTTACACTGTGTCCTTCAAGCTTTTCACACGAGGTTGCTGTGAAGAAGAGTATTAGTAAACTACAGGTCTGCAATTTAATACCATGGTTCTCCATCTGACGTATCACATATAACTGCATTCCAAAATCAGCCATTTATGGCTTCCATTTACATTTTGTTGCAGTGTGTCAGCGAAGCTATTCACACGAGGTCAATGTGAAGATTAGTATTAGTAAACTACAGACCCGCTATTTAAAACCGTGGATCTCGGTCAGACGTATCACATATAACTGCATTCCAAAATCAGCCGTTTCTGGTTTCCATTTACATTTTGTTGCAGTGTGTCAGCGAAGCTATTCATACAAGGTCACTGTGAAGAACAGTATTAGTAAACTAGAGGCCTGCAATTTAAAACCGTGGTTCTCCGTCAGACGTATCACATATAACTGCATTCCAAATTCAGCCATTTCTGGCCTCCATTTCCATTTTGTTACAGTGTGTCGGTCAAGCTTTTCACAAGAGGTCGAGGTGAGAAATAGTATTAATAAACTACAGGCCTGCAATTTAAAACCATGGTTTTCTGTCAGATGTATCTCATATAACTGCATTCCAAAATTAGCCATTTCTGGTTTCCATTTACATTTTGTTGCAGTGTGTCAGTGGAGCTAGTCACACAAGGTCACTGTGAAAATAGTATTAGTAAACTACAAGCTCGCTATTTAAAACCGTTGTTCTCCATCAACGGCGTTCCAAAATCAGCCATTTCTGGCTTCCATTTACATTTTGTTGCAGTATGACAGCGAAGGTTTTCACACAAGATCACTGTGAAGAATAGTATTAGTAAACTAAAGGCCCGCTATTTAAAACCGTGGTTCTCTGTCAGACGTATCACATATAACTGCGTTTAAAATTCAGCCATTTCTGGCCTCCATTTTCATTTTGTTGGATTGTGTCAGCGAAGTTATTCACACGAGGTCGCTGTGAAGAAGAGTATTAGTAAACTACAAGCCCGCAATTTAAAACCATGGTTCTCCATCTGACGTATCACATATAACAGCATTCCAAAATCAGCCATTTCTGGCTTCTATTTACATTTTGTTGCAGTGTTTCAGCGAAGCTATTCCCACGAGGTCGCTATGAAGAATGGTATTAGTAAAATACAGGCCTGTAATTTAAACCCGGGATTCTTTGTCAGACATATCACAAATAACTGCATTACAAAATCAGCCATTTCTGGCTTCCATTTACATTTTGTTACAGTGTGTCAGCAAAGCTATTCACAAGAGGTTGCTGTGAGAATAGTATTAGTAAACTACAGGCTCGCTTTTTAAAACCGTGATTCTCCGTCAGACGTATCACATATAACTGCGTTCCAAAATCAGCCATTTTTAGCCTCCATTTTCATTTTGTTGCAGTGTGTCAGTGAAGCTATTCACACGAGGTCACTGTGAAGAATAGTATTAGTAAACTACAGGCCCGATATTTAAAACCGTGGTTCTACGTCAGACGTATCACATATAACTGCGTTCCAAAATCAGCCATTTTTAGCCTCCATTTTCATATTGTTGCAGTGTGTCAGCAAAGCTTTTCACACGAGGTCTCTATGAAGAATAGTATTAGTAAACTACAGGCCCGCTATTTAAAACCATGGTTCTCTGTCAGACGTATCACATGTAACTGCGTTCCAAAATCAGCCATTTCTGGCTTCCGTTTACATTTTGTTGCAGTGTGTCAGCGAAGTTATTCATACAAGGTCACTGTGAAGAATAATATTAGTAAACTACAGGCCTGCAATTTAAAACCGTTGTTCTCTGTCAGACGTATCATAAATAACTGCGTTCCAAAATCAGCCATTTCTGGCTTCCATTTACATTTTGTTGCAGTGTGTCAGCAAAGCTTTTCACACGAGGTCTCTATGAAGAATAGTATTAGTAAACTACAGGCCCGATATTTAAAACCGTGGTTCTCCGTCAGACGTATCACATATAACTGCGTTCCAAAATCAGCCATTTTTAGACTCCATTTTCATTTTGTTGCAGTGTGTCAGCTAAGCTTTTCACACGAGGTCTCTATGAAGAATAGTATTAGTAAACTACAGGCCAGCTATTTAAAACCATGGTTCTCTGTCAGACGTATCACATGTAACTGCATTCCAAAATCAGCCATTTCTGGCTTCCGTTTACATTTTGTTGTAGTGTGTCAGCGAAGGTATTCATACAAGGTCACTGTGAAGAATAGTATTAGTAAACTACAGGCCTGCAATTTAAAACCGTTGTTCTCTGTCAGACGTATCACAAATAACTGCGTTCCAAAATCAGCCATTTCTGGCTTCCATTTACATTTTGTTGGAGTGTGTCGGTCAAGCTTTTCACACAAGGTCGCTGTGAAGAATAGTATTAGTAAACTACAGCCCTACAAATTAAAACCATGGTTCTCCATTTGATGTATCACATATAACAGCGTTCCAAAATCAGCCATTTCTGGTTTCCATTTACATTTTGTCACAGTGTGTCAGCAAAGCTATTCACACAAGCTCGCTGTGAAGAATAGCATTAGTAAACTACAGGCCTGCAATTTAAAACCGTGGTTCTCCGTCAAACATAGCACATATAACTGCATTCCAAAATCAGCCATTTCTGGCTTCCATTTACATTTTGTTGCAGTATGTCAGTGAAGCTATTCACACGAGGTCGCTTTGAAGACTCTGTCACTATGTTCCAAAATCAGTCATTTCTGGCTTCCATTTACATATTGTTGCAGTGTGTCAGCGAAGCTATTCACACAAGGTCGCTGTGAAGAATAGTATTAGTAAACTACAGGCCTTCAATTTAAAACCATGGTTCTCCGTCAGATGTATTACATATAACAGCATTCCAAAATCAGCCATTTCTGGCTTCCATTTACATTTTGTTGCAGTGTGTCGGTCAAGCTTTTCACAAGAGGTCGCTGTGAAGAATAGTATTAGTGAACTACAGGCTTGCAATTTAAAACCGCTGTTTTCCGTCAATCATATTACATATAACTGCGTTCCAAAATTAGCCATTTGCAGTGAATGTGGAAAATATTGTCCTCCATTTAAAATGGGCAAGGTGCATGGCAAGGGACGGGGAAGTGGACGTGATGGTGATGGTGCAAGCAGAGGGTAAGCTGAAATTGTGCCACAACAAAAACCCACATCTTGTCGCTTGACCTTCCTATCCCAATTACTAGGGGACCGCAGAACACCACTATTGAACACAGAGCAGTGTCTGGACTGCATATTCCTCACCCTGATCCTCCTTCCTCCCACCATGCCCAGTGCCCGGAGACAACTGATTCCACACTTGGACACTCAGAATAGCTGTTCACTTTTCCATTTGTTGATTCGGGCCTCTCGCCCGGCCTGCTTAAAGTGAGTCAAGAGGAGAACACGTGTAGCGATGCCGAAATATTTGAGCAGCCACGGTCACATGAAGGCGACAGTGGGAAAGTGCAATTACTGTCGCAAGAGGTGGAAGATGATAATGAGACACAATTGCCAGAAAGTCAGGAGGAGGACCAGGGTGCAGAAATGGAAGACGAGGCAGGAAGAGGCAGTGTGGTGGCAGCAGACACAAGGTGGGAAAACGTTTCCCGTAACGCCAGCATTATGATGTCATAATGGAATCTTGTGGTGGGGTATTAACATGTCATCAGTGATGTTATCAGTGATGTAACTTAGGAATCCGGTGATGCAATCTTAAAGGGGCATCTCACCATAAAAGTATGTTACCTAGGAATAAAATAGGCTGAGCATCAGTATCAGACTGAGGCATGGAGGAAAGAACCATGGCTTTGATCAGTGAGGCAGGCTTTTACATCTGTCTTTTCCCCCATAAAATATTTTAAACAGAGTTTGGATGCTAAATGTTCTTTGCACGTGGGAAGGTGGATGATATAGTAACAGCCCCAACTTGGCAGGAGGACATGCAGAGCGAGGACAGCAGCACACAGGGGGAGAGAGGCAGAGCACCCCAACAGGCAGGAAGAAGCAGTGTGGTGGCCGCAGACAGAAGGCAGGCAACCGTTCCTCGTAACACCAACACAAAGTAAGTTGCCAGTACAACTGTTAGGTCTTCCCGGGTCTGGTTGTGTTTTTAAAGACTCTGCAGATTACCCCAAAAAGGCCATTTGTACAACCTGCACAAGCATCAGCAGGGGTAGCAAAACTACCACCAGCATCAGGCACATGGCATCCAAGCACCCCACTAAGTGGGCCGAACCCCAGGGTCCAGAAACAGTGTCTGCGGGTGACACCACTGCTTCTTCCGCTGTTTTGTGTGCATGCCAATCCCCTGTCCATGGCACATGCAAAGATGCCTCCCGCACTGCACCTGTCATTACACACTTTCAACTAGCACCAACAGCAAGCACATCCACGTCCTTGTCCCAGCGTAGCGTTCAATTGTCCCTACCCCAGTCCTTGGAATGCAAGCGCAAATACGCAGCCAATGCTTCACAGGCCACACTACTAAATTCATACATTTCGCCAATGCTTGCGCTCAAAATATTGTCTTTTAGGCTCGTGGAGACTGAAGCTTTCCGCAACCTAATGGCGGCAGCTGTCCCTCGGAACTCAGTCCCCAGCCGCCACTATTTCTCCTGGTGTGCCGTCCCCGCATTACACGAGCACGTGTCCCACAACATTAGCCGTGCCCTTAACAATGCAGTTACAGGGAAAGTCCACCTAACCACGGACACGTGGACAAGTGCTTGTGGGCAGGGACGGTACATCTCGCTGATGGCACACTGGGTTAATATAGTGGAAGCCAGGACTCAGTCGGACCATGGGAAGGAACACGTCCTTCAGGGTTGCCTCCACATTCTACAGCTCCTGCACCTCCTCCTCCTCTTCAGCCTTCATCTCCGAAATGACCATATCAGTCACAAGCTGGAAGCACTGTAGCACTGCCTCAGCCAAGCTGCAACAGGCTGTGCTGAAGCTAATATGCTTAGGTGACAAACAGCAAAATGTCACTGTTAGAGATTGACACCAGCATTTAATTGGTTAAGCGGCATCAATCAGAGCTAACTGATAAAAGTGCCCCATTTAAGATATAAATTGTGTGTGTGCCAGTGGTCAGACCCCCTCTGATCAGTAAGTAATCACCTATCCTGTGGTTAGTTGGTAACTTGTTTTATCAGACAACCTCTTTAAACTATTCTACATGAGCACAATGCTGTCTAGAGTAGTAGTGAGCATAAAAATATGACTGTTTCTGTCAAGAAAGAAATATTCCATAATATCATAGTTACATTGGCAGTAACTGTTATTTATGGACATTGTCTTATACATATGAAACTGAAAAATCATTACCATCCAGCACCACAGAGATCAATTTACTGTATGTACTAATGCATTTTAATTTCTACATTGTTTGAAGGAAAAAGCTATTCATATTGAATTGTATTTTGAAGTTAAGCAATGCAAATATATCTAGCCTTTTATTGGATTCTCTTCCTTCTAAAACTGAAAACTGAACAGATCAAAGACATTAATCATTGATACAGTAAGTCACCATTCTTTAGGAACTGATATGTTCCATATCTCTATATTGTCTTCTTGATTACCGATCCCATGAAAAGCACAGTTTTCTTTACAATATAATGGCAGAAGATGATGCCAATAAAGTGGTGCTCATCGGTAGTTAACTTCCTCTGGGTGGCAATAAATAATGGATGTAAAAGGTCTTCCAGCAGAGATGTTGCTGGTTCTGAAGTAAGTAATAACCCACAAAATTACTGGAGGCCACCATTAGTCAAGAACAAGTTCTAAAATTGTTATTATATGCAGCAAATTGTGTCAAAAAATATTTCTTATAATAAGGCTTAAAATAAATCGTAGACAAAAAAATCACAAGGTCATATTGTTCCACAGAGAAATAGATATTCGCTTGAAAATAGTCAAAGTTAATAAGATTTTTAAGGCTTGTTGTGATGCTGGTGGCTGTCAGAGTTTAATGCAAAGAATTTTATTCTCATACCTATTAAGCTTTTCTGTTGTATTTAACTATATTTTTGTCACAAACATGGGCAAAATGTAACTCATATTAAAAATCAAGCACTCTCCTGTTTCCTTTAACTGTGCCCTCTGGAATTACAGATCAGTTTGTAATGGCATGTTAAGGAAGCAACTAGAAGCGTAATAGGGTTTGATCAGTGTATAACAAACTCCCCTACATCCACGACTTTTTACTTTCAAATTCTCTTACCCTTCTGGCTCTCACTAAAACCAGGATCCAGCACTCAGATACTGCTTCTGTTGCTGCTCTCATATGGTGGCTTACATTTTTCGCATATACCTCTAGACTTGAGAACAGGTGAGGTGAATGTGTAGGTCTGCTCCTTTCATCAAAATGTGCTTTTCAGGTTATCCCCCCAGTACCCTCACTTATCTTCCCTTTTTTTGAGGTCAACATTGTCAGATGTTTTAAACCCTTTATCCCTGTGAGTGGCAGTTGTGCACTCCCCTCCTGGCCACTCCCACCGGTTAATGGATCACTTTACCACCTGGCTTCCTCACTTTCTATACTGCTACATTCCCACTCTCATCTTGGGGGACTTTAACATCCCAGTTGATAATCCACTCTCATCATCTGCTACTTATCTTCTGTCTTTAACTTCCTCTCTCTGCCTTTCACAGCTTACTAACTCTCCTACATATGAAAACGAGAATAAATTAGACCAGGCCTTCTTCCAACTCTGCTCTGTACATAATTTTACTATCTCCCTTCTCCCATTTTCTGACTGCACCCATCTTTCGTTTTCTGTCAAGAACTGTAAAAATCTGAAATCCATACTTGCTACACTTACAGAAATTTCCGTGCCATCAATACCCATAAACTTATGAAAAATTTGCATTAATCATTGTCCCCGGTGTCCTCCCTTTCATGTCCTGATTCAGCTTTAAAACATTATAATAAAACATTGGAAAGTGCCTGGATGAAGCTACACCCCCTACACAAACAACTTGACAGACTGCTACCACCCTGGCACACGCTGCAAACAAGTTTTCTCCAGTGGTGCTCCAAATGTGCTGAACATTTGTAGATAAGATGCTCTTTGACCAAAGTTTTATCTATCAGAAGTTTATGCATAAAACATATAACTCTGTCCTTCACCTCTCCAAATAAGCCTACTTTAACACCCTTATCATCTCACCATCCAACAAACCTAAGCAACTATTTGACACTCCTTCCTCAATTCTAAAGTGCAGACACTGATCACTAACCTCAGCACTGAATATCTGGCCAATTACAAGTGCATCTCACTAAATTAGAATATCATCAAAAAGTTAATTTAATTCAGTTCTTCAATACAAAAAGTGAATCTCATATATTATATAGTCATTACAAACAGAGTGATCTATTTCAAGTGTTTATTTCTGTTAATGATGATTATGGCTTACAGCCAATGAAAACACAAAAGTCATTATCTCAGTAAATTAGAATAATTAACAAAAAACACCTGCAAAGGCTTCCTAAGCTCTTAAAAAGGTCCCTTAGTCTGTTTCAGTAGGCTTCACAATCATGGGGAAGACTGCTGACTTGACAGATGTCCAGAAGTCAGTCATTGACACACTCCACAAGGTCCCAGAGTTCCAATTTTCATTTGGAAATCAAGGTTCCAGAGTTTGGAGAAATAGTGGAGAGGCACACAATCCAAGCTGCTTGAGGTCTAGTGTGAAGTTTCCACAATCAGTGATGGTTTGGGGAGCCATGTCATCTGCTGGTGTAGGTCCATTGTGTTTTATCAAGACCAAAGTCAGCGCAGCCGTCTACCAGGAAATTTTAGAGCACTTCATGCTTCCCTCTGCCGACAAGCTTTTAGGAGATGGAAATTTCATTCTCCAACAGGACTTGGCACCTATCCACACTGCTAAAAGTACCAATACCTGGTTTAAAAACAACAGTATCATTGTACTTGATTGGCCAGCAAACTCGCCTGACCTTAACCCCATAGAGAATCTATGGGGTATTGTCAAGAGGAAGATGAGAGACACCAGACCCAACAATGTAGACAAGCTGAAGGCTGCTATCAAAGCAACCTGGGCTTCCATAACACCTCAGCAGTGTCACAGGCTGATCACCTCCATGCCACGCCACATTGATGCAGTAATTGATGCAAAAGGAGCCCGACCAAGTATTGAGTGCATTTACTGAACATACATTTCAGTAGGCCAATATTTCAAATTTTAAAAACATTTTTTAAGCTATTGTTATAAAGTATTCTTATTTACTGAGATAATGACTTGTGTTTTCATTGGCTATAAGCCATAATCATCAACATTAACAGAAATAAACACTTGAAATAGATCACTCTGTTTGTAATGACTCTATATAATATATGAGTTTCACTTTTTGTATTGAAGAACTGAAATAAATAAACTTTTTGATGATAGTGAGATGCACCTGTATTTAAAAATAAATTGATCTTATCTGAAAAGAAATTGTCTCCCAATCCCCCAACTGAATAGCATTACTGCTCTCAGTAATAAGAAAAAATGGAGCAGGATCGTATCTACCTATAAATGCAGGCTTTAGCCTAGGAGACGAGTCACATTAGATACAGTGACCTGAAAACCTGTTATCCCCCTTCCTGATTTCTTATAATTTTGCATGTTTCTCACACTTAAATGTTTCAGATCACAAAACAAATTTAAATATTAGACAAAGATAACACAATTAAACACAAGATGCAGTTTTTCTCTTTATTATTAAGGAGAAAAAAAAATCCAAACTTACAGGAAACAATGAAAAAGTGATTGCCTCCCCCTTAAAGCATAAATGAACATCTTTGGAAAGCTGAGCTCAATTTCCCTAGCCACACACAGGCTAGATTACTGCAACACCTGTTCTCAATATAGAAATCACTTAAAAAGGACATCCCAGACAAAGTGAAGTAGACCAAAAGATCCTCAAAAGTTAGACATCATGCTGTGATCCAAAGAAATTCAGGAATAAATAAGAAACCAAGTAATTGAGATCTATCACTCTGGAAAATGTTATAAAGCCATTTCTAAAGCTTTGGAACTCCAATGAACCACAGTGAGAGCCATTATCCACAAATAGCAAACACATGGAACAGTAGTGAACCTTCCCAGGTGTAGCTAGCTGACCAAAATTGCCCCAAGAGCACAGTGATGACTCATCCAAAAGGTCACAAAAGACCCCACAACACCCAAAGAACTGCAGGCCTCTCTTGCCTCAGTTAAGGTCAGTCTTCATGACTCCTCCATAACAAAGAGACTGGGCAAAGATGGCATGCATGGCAGAGTTCTAAGATGAAAACCACTGCCGATCAAAGAGAACATAAAGGCACATCTCAGTTTTGCCAGAAAACATCTTAATGATCGCCAAGACTTTTAGGAAAATACTCTGTGGACTGACGAGATAAAAGTTGAACTTTTTGGAAGATGTATGTCCCATTACATCTGGAGTAGAAGTAACACAGCATTTCAGAAAAGGAGCATCATACCAACAGTAAAATATGGTGGAGGTAGAATGATAGTCTGGGGCTGTTTTGCTGCTTCAGGACCTGGAAGACTTGCTGTGGTAAATGGAACCATGAATTCTGCTGTCTACCAAAAAATCCTGAAGGAGAATGTCCAGCCATCTGTTTGTGACTTCAAGTTGAAGCACACTTGGGTTATGCAGCAGGACAATGATCCAAAACATACCAGCAAGTTCACCTCTGAATGGCTTAAGAAAAACAAAATTAAGATTTAGGAATGGCCTAGTCAAAGTCATGACATTAATCCGATTGAGATGCTGTGGTGTGACCTTAGAAGGCAGTTCATGCTCGGAAACCATGCAGTGTGGCAGATTTACAACAATTTTGCAAAGATGAGTGGGCCAAAATTCCATCAGAGCATTGTAAAAGACTCATTGCCGGTTGTTGCAAATGCTTGATTGTAGTTGTTGCTGCTAAGGCTGACCGAATGGATAGGGCATCAATGTATGATTGCCCGGGGTCACCGATCAGCTGATATCAGTGCCCGCGGTGGCCGCCGGCCGAAAGTCCTTACCTGCTGTGCTTGGTCGTCAAGTTGTAGTGGCCGGCACTTGTTACTGCACATCCGCCTCCCATTCAGTTGAATGGGAGGTGAATGTGCAGTACCGCACGGTGGCCACTACAAATGAACGGCCAAGCACCGCAGGTAAGGACTTCTTGCTGGCGGCTGCCGCCACAGATAACAGCTGATCGGCGGGGGTGCTGCGTGCGGAATCCCGGCCGATCATATCCTACGGAGAGGGCATCCATGTCGAAGTAGTGGACAACTTCTTTAATAATGAAGACCTCTAAAACTTCATTTTCGTTTATTTGTGTTATCTTTGTCTAATATTTAAATTTGTTTTGTGATCTGAAACATTTAAGTGTGACAAACATGCAAAAGAATAAGAAATCAGGAAGGGAGCAAACACTTTTTCACACTGCTGCAGGTTCCCAGCAAAACGGAGATCACCTTGTCTTTGACTACTGGGCATGCATGAATTGGCCAAATTATATGCTGAGCATTGTCATTTTTTCTTATTATCTAGAACAGTAATGGTATTCAAATTTCATATATTTCATGGTTACATGCTTTAGCACTACAGAGTGCAACTTTATTTGTTTGTTACTTAACTAAAATATTTAACCTTTATCTTTCTTTCAGTATCTTTCTTCTCCTGATATCACCCCTGCATTACTACAAAATACCAGTGATTGTCTGTCTGCTATCTCTAATATCATGTACTCCCTCTATCTGAAACTGAATTTGTCAAAACTTATCTAAACCTAAAATTACCATTTTGGTGTGTTGTTCTACGATAACTCCTAAACAGCATGCTTGCTATATTGGGGTTATATTTGATTCAGATCTTTCATTCCCTATATCCGATCATTTGCTTGCTCATGTCACTTGCACCTCAAAAACATCTCTATAACTCAACCTTTCCTTACCCTTTACTCTGCAAAAACTCTTACTGTTATTCTGATTCATTCTCATCTGGACAACTGCAACTCTCTACTAATCGGTCTCCCTCCTTATAAACTTCCCCTCTCCAATCCATCTTGAATGCAGCAGCCAGGATCATGTTCCTGTCCAACCGCTACACTGATGCCACCAATCTGTACCAGTCTTTGCACTGGTTGCCCATCTGCCACAGAGTCCAATATAAACTTGCCACTCTTACATACAATGCTCTCCACAGTTCCATGCCACCTTGCATCTTCTCCCACATCTCTGTCTACCAACCTACTCATCCTCTCCATTCTGCTAATGACCTAAGACAAATATCCTCTATAATCCAAATCTCCCAATCTCCTGGACTTTCATGCAGCACCAGTTTTCTGAAATGCTGTACCCCAGACAATCCGGTTAATTCCTAGTATCCACAATTTCAAGCATGCCCTAGAAATGCATGTCTTTAGACTGGCCTATCACATCAAATCACTAATCTAACCAACTAGTCCTTGTTCTCCATACCATGCACTCAATAGCACTTTGTATCTGATACTGGATGATGACTGGTTTATGCAGCATTTTTTGAATGCCTCTACTTATTACATTGATGACTAGACAGTACACAACAAGCACTTTATTTTTACTTTTAGTGCCCCACTATTTCCTTATAGATTAGCTTGTGAATAAGGCCCATAGTCCTCTTGGTATGTGTTGAACTATGTGTTATGTAATGTCTTATTTTATCTGTATAAGTACTCTCTGAATTGTAAAGCGATGTGGAATATTTGGGCGCTAATGAAATAACACCTATTATTTATATTAGGAATGACACAGCTCTACGGGTATTTTAACAGTGAAAAGTGTTGTCTTCGGCATGGGTTTTGGAGATAATCTGCTGTAAAAATCTGCAGCTGAAACTTGAAATTAAAGAGGTTGTCCACTATTTTTACATTGATGGCCTATCCTTAGGATAGGTCATCAATGTCTGATCAGCCGGGGTCTGACACTCGGCACCCCCGCCGATCTGCTGTTATCGGTGTCGGCAGCGGCCGACAGCTGGAAGTACTTACTTGCAGAACATGGCCAGGAATCAGACCCCGACCAATCAGATATTGATTATCTATCCAAAGGATAGGCCATCAATGTAAAAGTAGTGGATAACCTCTTTAAGCTGTGGAATGGCATACAGATTTACATTTGGATGGGTTTGATTGTGTTTTGATGAAACTGATCGTGGCTATCTAGCTCAGAATCTATGACAATAATGAATGTGGTGTGGATTTTAAAATCAGTTTCACATTCATTACTCCACATGTTTTTTTTTTCCGGAGCTTGATGATAGGACATAAAATACTCTATTCAAATGCAGTGCTAGCAGACCGCTAATGGATTCTGTGAGGATTTAGAAGTGGAATCCTGACAGAATCTTCAATGTGAAAACATGGCTGAATACTGACAATCCACTATTTATTTGCTCGTGAAAATATAAGTATCTACAGGATACAATTAATAAATCCAGAACAAGCAGGAACAATGGTTTTGCTTTTGGCAGTAAATCTATTTGATTTTCTGTATTTGCTCTATGGAAATAATTGCTACTTCTCTTACTAATGTTTATCAATGACATCCATATTTTACAATGATAACTTACTGTAAAAGTCAAAACCTAAACACATATCTGAAATATAAAATGCTCTGAACAGCATTAAGCCAAACCCTCTAAACACGTATCTGTAGAATAGTAATGTTATATACGACATTGTACCCAACCATCTAAACACATATCTGGAGAATAGTAATGCTCTGTACAAAATAATTGGTTCCATCCATTTGTGGGTGCTTCTTGAAGTACAGTATGTTTGGGTTAATTGCCCTGCTGGAAGACCCATGACCTAGGACGCAAACCAAGCTTTCTGACACTGAGCTCTACATTGCGACCCAAAATCCATTGGTAATCTTCAGATTTCATGATGCCTTGCACACAGTCAAGGTACCCAGTGCCAAAGGCAGCAGCCCCAAAACATCTTTAAATCTCCACCATATTTGACTATAGCTAATGTGTTGTCCCCATTCCATTTTCGGTAAAGAGTAGAATGATGTGCTTTACCAAAAAGCTTTATCTTGGTCTCATCTGTCCAGAAAACGCTTTCCCAGAAGGATTTTGGCTTACTCACATACATTTTGGCAAACTGCAGTCTAGCTTTTTATGTCTCTGTTTCAGCAGTGGGATCCTCCTGGATCTCCTGCCATAGCGTTTGATTTCATCCAAATGTCACCAGATAGTTTGCGCTGACACTGATGCACCCTGAGCCTGGTGGACAGCTTGAATTTTTTTGGAACTCGATTGGTACAGCTTATCCACCATCCGGACTATCCTGCATTGCAACCTTTCATCAATTTTTCTCTGCCATTCACGTCCAGGAAGATTAGCCACAGTGCCATGGGTTGTGCACCATGGAGAAAGCAACATCAAGATATCTGGAGATGGACTTGTAAGCTTGAGATTGTTAATATTTTTCTACAATTTTGGTTCTCTAGTCTTCAGACAGTTCTCTTCTCTTTCTGTTCTCCATACAGACACACAATGCAAAGATTGAGTCAAATTCTCTCTTTTTTATCTGATTTCCGTTGCGATTTTCTCATTCCCCACACCTGTTCCTTGTCACAGGTGAGTTTGAATGAGCATCACATGCTAGTTGTTTACCCACAATTTTGGAAAGTTGCCAACAATTTTGTCCTGTTCATTTTGAGGATTTTGTGTGAAATGTCTAATTTGCCTTTTATCTCTGTTTTTTTTTGTTGTTCCATTGCACACAAAAGAAAAAACATTTGTTTAACAAAACATTTGTAATTGCAATAATTTTCTGGGAGAAATATTTCATTTTCTGTAACAATTTCAAGGGTGCCATCACTTTCGGCAATGACTGTATCTGGAGAATACAGGCTGAAGGCCTGTTATGTGTAGCACAAGAGATCGGATGATGGCAGTTTCTAGTCTCCCATGGAGACTATTGAAGCCAGTAAAAAGTAGAAAAAAAGTTTTAAAAAATGTTAAATTAAAAAATAATATAAATATGTAAAAGTTCAAATCATCCCCCTTTTGCCGCAATCAAAATAAAAGAATAAAAAAAAATCAAAAATACACGTTTGGTATCCTCGCATTCAGAATCACCCGATCTATCTATATATAAAAATAATTAAACGGCATAATAAGAAAAAGGAATCAAAACACCAGAATTACGCTTTTTTGGTCACCGCAACTTTGCAATAAAATGCAGTAACGGGCAATCAAAACATTGTATCTATCCCTAAATGATATCAATAAAAATGTCAGCTTGGCGCGCAAAAAATAAGCTCTCGCCCAGCCCAATATCATGAAAAATGGAGACGCTATGGGTCTCGGAAAATGGTGTTTTTGTTTTTTTTGACAAACTTTGGATTTTTTTTCACCACTTAAATAAAAAAGGACCTATAAATGTTTGGTATCTACAAACTCGTAATAATTTGGAGAATCATAATGGCAGGTCAATATTAGTATATAGTGAACATGGTAAAAATTGTGGAGATACACTTTTTTTGCAATTTCACTGCACTTGGATTTTCTTTCCCATTTTCCAGTACACTATATGATAAAATAAATGGTGTCCTTCAAACATACTACTCATCCCGCAAAAACAAGCCCTCACATGGTTATATTGACGGGAAAATAAAAAAGTAATGGCACTGGGAAGACGGGGAGCAAACAACAAAAAAGCAAAAACATAAAAACCCAAGGTGGTAAAGGGATTAATAGCACACCCAAAAGAGTAAAAGCTTCACACATTAAAAATAGGACATCCTGATAGGAACGACATGGGCCTGTTACTGGTGCACATCTTTCCCTTACCAACCAGGATTTTCTATACCCCCAAAGATTCAACATCATTAATTATTAGAGGTGAGCTGAACGTATTCTTTTTTTATTTGTAAATGATAATACGGTACAGGGTACCTCAATGAATAAGGTATGTCACAGCTGCAGGGTATTACGGAGGGGCCGGCGCAGCCAGGCAAGAAGCCAACTCACTGAATCTTCAGCACCATGAGAAACAGCACCAGGCAAGGTTTTTTGTTAGGTTTTTTTTCACATGGAGCGTGAATTTCAGGAAATTGAAATCGAACCCTATCCTCCATGGATCGATTCACTTATCTGTAATTCTTCTTATTATTATTAATTATTAGTTTTAAAGCACCAATAAACATGAATTAAAAATTACAGACTGGAGCACTGGCAGAGAAGACCCAGTGGGCTTAAAATCCACAAAGTATGGGGAAAGAAGATATTAAAAATTGAAAGCAGCTCAGGTGATGACAAGGTTGTGACAGGATTATTAAGATTTGTAGTCTAATGGGTTCTTTGAGTATCAGTTTTTGTAACTAGTGATAAAGGGGTTGTCTTGTTTCAACTATTATTTGCCCATAAGCCCAGGTCCTTATAAAATAACAAGAACAGCTATATTCACCTTCTCCAGTAATGTCTTTTGGCCAATGTTCTGGTCTTTGTTGATTGGCTGCAGCAGTGACTTACCATGATATTGCTTCAGCCAATTACTGTGGCTGACTATTCAGCTCAGTGATTGGCTGAGGCTTTTTTGACATGATGTCAACTCTGCAACCGATCAACAAAGAGAGGAGCAGCAGGGGTAGAGAGGGATCATTGGAACCGAGAATGATGAGTATAGCTCTATTTTATTCTATACGTCCCTGCGCCTATGGGTTAATAATAATTGAAACAAGACAACTCTTTTAATTATTAATAAAAGTAGGACTCAGTTTTGCAATATATTTACAGTAATCTGACCCTGATAAATTCATATTAAAGAGCGTTGCAACCAGTACATCACGCTCTACTTAGTATCTCCATAGACAATCAGCATACAAAACTTTATATATGAACACTGCAAACAATAGCTTATGTATTTTATTGATACTATTTCATAGTTATGATTTAGAGCCTATTGTACAGCATGGTACAGAGTTTAATTCACAGGAGGCTTTAAAAGACCCTGCAGAACCTACTGCATCTCCTTTATTAATATGGTATGTTGCACACAAAGAATGACTCTGAGCAATAAAAGAACTGCACGGGGAGGTTTCATCAATCATCTCATGGATATTTTCTCTGACAATACAACCCTACTGATCAATTCAACTGGCAATAGTATTCTACAAACACAAAGGAAACTGACCCAAGAGAGCGCTGATGTTTTTAACAATAAAATCATCCAAGCAATGATCATGTTGTATACTACGAGAAAAATAACAGTAACTAGGTTAATAAATGGAACCAATGTAAACCATGTCCTGTCTGCTTATGTAACACAGGAAACACACAGCACTGTGTAAGCACTTTCTGTCTTGGGATCTAGATCTACAAAAACAAAAAAATTCTACAGCAGTCAAGCATGTAGTTTTGCGATCTGGTAATTGGCCATAAAGTTTTTACAGCTGAAGCATATTAAGTCTCACCTGTAAAAAATTTGCAACCAATCGGTGCATCGTAGCAAATCACAGTAGAACTGCAGGTGATTTTTCTTTCAGATGCTGTTTTGTGTGCTTTTCATACAGTACATCAACCACTACATGTAACTACACCGTTATAGACAGCGGGTTCTATGAGCTTCTGTATAAATCTGACTGAAAATGCAGAAAATGTTGCTGGTATTGCTCAAGGAATGCTACTACCTAGCAAGCATTTATTGCATAACATTTTGATATGCCGGAAATTTATTAGATGATAATACCCCAAAAAGTTATATTGGGGCCTGTGGAAGTGATTCAACATGACAATGTAGTCCTCGGACAAGAAAAGATTGTGCACCACTGCCTTACACTGTTGTAACCTAAGAGAATGTCAGCTGTATTAAAGGGGTTATCCAGGACTATATAATTTTTTACTATGGCCCTAAGAACTTACAGGCAGGCAGTTGCTAACCACCTGCCTGTTGTGCCCGACACCTATGTCTGCTGGCACAAAGCGGTCATAGTCCGCTCCTCCCGGCGATTCAGAGGCTTCCGCTGACATCACGTAGACGTACTTATCTGTTATCCATAGAGCAGCTGAAGAGCTGTTCTGCTGATGTGAAGCAGCCGAATCGCCGGCAGGAGCTGTCGATGTTTGCTTGAGCCAGCGCCCGGTAGAACAGGCAGGTAGTTGCCTCTGTTAGCAACTATCTGACTGTTAGTTTTTAGGCCCATCACAAAAAAATATAATAGTCCTTAACAACCACTTTAATCTTCTGCACTAAGACATATGAAATATGACTTGTATCTGTCCAGAAATGTAGCAAATTATTTCCAAATTTATATTTCTATACAAAAGGGAACTCAATTATGAGACCTGACCTGCCGCAAAAACCATTTCAAGTATTCCACATTTAATGATCGCTTTCACGGGCCACCAACTCAAAGCTAAATACTGAACTGTTACTGGGATTGTCATGTTTTTAGAGTACAAGATAGATACTGACCTCCATGGACAGCAGAATTGTTCTAATAGTGAAATGCAATTGAAGATTGAAGCTCCCCTCAAGGATACATGAAAGGAGAATGATATTTGGTAGCTTTATGGAGAAATTGTATAATTGGTCTGAACACCTACATTCTATCTTTGAAGAAAATGCTCTTAAAACATTACAAGATGTCTTATATGAATCTTTCTTAGGGGTTGCGGCGAGAGGCTCATAAAAAAAATAGGGTTAATCATAAGAAAGGGTTCTACTTTTAATACTTCAGGCAATGCTGAACTATGTGTCATAACATTCCTATAGATTTAGGTAGCAGCTATCGAGTAGAGAGTTCAGAGAGTTGTTCATCCATAGGCGAGATGAGCAGAAAATAAAATTGTATCTGACTCTTTCATTGTTTTCTTTGTCCAATATTAACCATTAACCATAATAACTGATAGTATGTTTTTTTATATACTGTATCTAGGCTCTTTGTTCACTTTGGGGTGTAAGACTGACCTTAGAGTCAATCATTTGTCATATCAGTTTTGTGATGGTCCCTAGACAGAGAACAAAAATCAATGTAAAACGCTAACACTAGATTTATTAGCATCTGGCAATGCTGCCTGTCAAGTGATGTGAAAATACTCCAGACGGCTCTTACATTACATTTTCTTCTCCCCAGATAATGCCACTTTTATCTGAAATAAATGATCCCCCATAGATGAGATTCTCATAAAGATTCTCTGCAAGCCATTAGTAAAGCTCCACAGGAAACTTGTTTCTCAGTGCCAGTTTCCTTATCTCCAGTTGCCTTAAGAATATATTGCATTGCAGAATCTTACAGAGTCAAATCCAAACATGTTTAATGAACTATGGATATACTTATTCATGGTGTTCAAATTAAAAATGAATCTTGTATCTGTCATTTTATTGGTAAGCATAATAGTCTTTACCACTTTGTGCACAACTGAGTCCAGCATGAAGGCATTCTAATATACTGTATATAAATGTCCTAATAGACACTGTATGGACAAAGGTATTTGCACACCTACACATTACACCTACGGGAGCTTTTATCATATCCCTTTCTAAATCCTGGGGTATTAATATTGAGGTGGTCCCCCTTTTGTAACTAAAACAGCTTCTACTATTGCTTTCTATAAGATTTTGTCCTGTGTCTGGGAATTTTGGGCCACTCACCCAAACAAGTATTTGTGTTGGACTTGAGGGTCTGTCTCATAATCTCTATTCTAGTTCATCCCACAGGTGTCTAATGAGTTTGAGGTCAGGGGTCTGTGCGGCCATTCAAGTTCTCATACAAACTCACCCAACCATGCTTTTATGGAGCTTTCATTGGATGTCCCGATACTTTTGTCCAAATAATGTATATAAGTATAACTGCTGTGCCATATGGTCGTGTCCACAAATGTAGCACTTTTCTCAATTCTTCCCTTACACTTTATTGACTGTGATCGTAAGATTAGAAGGGCAGATGTTTAGAACTGACAATTGATGGTTATTGAAGCAGGGATCTGGAAAACTGAAAAGTTAACACTGATTTGATATTGAAAAAAAATGTAGAACTTTCCATTATATGAACAAAAATATTTTTTTTGTTGAATGCAAATTTCAGTTTTCATTATTGCTACTACACTGTTTATAGTGCATCATTTGTAAGCTTTCCCTGCTGAAGGAGTTTAGTCACCCAAGTTGAACTGTAAAACCCCCCCAAACTCATTAGACTAACGTTGGAAGAACCCTCCGATTTTGACAGGTTTGGCTCACAGTCTAATATCTTTGGGAAACCCAGACAATTTATTGTCAGGGGAAATATCGATCCCGCATGTCCAATTTCGGACTGACGATCATATTGTCTTCTAGAGATAAACCGCCACCAGACAAGTCTGGATGCAGCAGCTCTCTCAGAGAGAACACAAGAGTGCTTTTGACTGAACGAGCACTCCTGTGTATATCAAAGCTGTCCAAGATGGCTGTCGGCTGAACCATCACTCATCTGACAGCTATATAATCTGTATGGTGGCTTAATAGTGCTTGTAATGTGGGAATGTGGCTATCAGTGAATTTCTATCCCTTGCTAACAAAAGAGTAGCTCCGCAGGGTCACCAAAATCCATTCGGATTCTTAATACAGAAGATCCACTATTAAGTCAAGAGATCAAAAGTTCAAGTTCAATTCAAGGCCAGCTAAAGCAACTTTCATGACATTCATGGCATGGAATCTTCATGGATTCCAAGAGTGAATATATCTTGGGAAAGATTCTACTTCATTGCAGAGAAATATTTGGAGGGTTTTAAAAATTGTATTGGAATTTACATCCATCAGTTATACCAAAAGAGTTGCCTAATAAATTGTGTAGGGTCCACTCCTACTGCCACAGAAGCTTTCACCCATTGAGGTATAGCCCTCTGAAAACACCCTATGGTTTTTGGCACCAAGATGTTAGCTTTACATCTTGTAAGTTATGGAATCTGACTATGAATCAGACTTGTTTGCTTAGTTCTGGGGAATATGGAGGCAAATCTACACCTTGAACACCTTGTTTTGTTCCTTCAAAGGCATCTGTCACCAGGTTTTTGCCGCCCCATCTGAGAGAAGCATGATGTAGGAGCATAGACCCTGATTACAGCGGTGTATTAATTACTGGGCTGCTTGATGTCATTTTGATAAAATCACTGCATTATCTGCTGCTGATCTAGTTCTCTAAATGTTGAGCTCTGTATAACCCCACCCACACCACTGATTGGCAGCTTTCTGACCATTTACAGTGTACACAGAAAGATGCCAATCAGTGGTGGGGGCGGGGTTATATAGAGCTCATGAATATGGAGGACTACCTGGCAGCAGGATTGCTAGTTCTCTAATGATAATCTCCTGCTGATAAAACAGTGAATTTATCAAAACTACAGTAAGCATCACATTAAGTGACACATCACTGGAATCCATTGCAGTAAATGTGGAATACAATGGTTTCAAAATCTGCACTGCCCAATAGTTCAAATATGTGATCACACACGAAGGTGAAGCACGAATGCGGTTTATTATGTCAAAGCATTTCGAGGTTTTCAAACCTCTTCACAAGGTTTGAAAACCTGACATAATCAACAGCATTCATGCTTCACCTTTCTGAGTGATTTGAACTATTGGGCAGCACGGATTTCGAAACCATCGTATTCCACATTTACTGCAACAGATCTTCTTGGTGGTCCTGCAGCAGCCCTCATATGCCTCTATAGGAGTTTTGACTGGCACAACCCTATCAGGTGAGCGTACCTTTAACAGTTCACACCACCTGTTTACCAGACCATATTTGCGATTTTTGTCTTTCCAGTTTTTGTAGTTTGCTTCACTGGAATCGGGGCCTCTATCTCTATGTTATGATGCTGTCAAAAAAGGCAGCAAAAACCTTGTAACAGATTCCCTTTAAGCTATTATTGTAATTTTTTTCAGTGAAGCAGGGCACATTGTGTTACTAAAAGAGGTCACAACTCTTAAGGAATATGATATGCTTGCTGTGGTCTTCAATGACACTTAGATAAGGGACAGCTGAAAATAATATCTAAATAGATGCCAGGACCCAAAGTTTCCCAGGAAATCATTGAACAGAGCTTTGCACTACAATTCCCATAATGTATCCTAGTGCCATCTATCCCTCAGGTAAGCAACATATTATCACTTGGCTGTTCACATGATGTTAAAAAACATGATTCAGCAGACCAGGGTACCCTCTTCTATTATTCCATAGCCTAGTTCTGATATTCACATAACAATTGTAGGTGCTTTTGGCGGTGGACATGGGTCAACATGGGCACTCTCGTGAGCAATCCAGTGTGTGGTCTAATACCTTTCTGTCATAGCCATCATTCTTTATTTTCAGCTATATAGTACTAGCTATTGGACCCGTTCTATGCTCGGGTGGCGAGCATTTTTATTGCTATATTTATTGCTCCCATGCTGGTATGTGCTGCCCCCCTCCTGGTATTTGTACTGCCCCCATCCTGTCCCCACCATCCTATCCTGGTATGCATGGCACCCCTCATCCCCATCCTGGTATGCATGGCACCCCTCATCCCTATACTGGTATGCATGGCACCCCTCACCCCCAATCCTGGTATGCATGGCATCCCTCACCCCCAATCCTGGCATGTATGGCACCCCTCAACCCCAATCCTGGTATGCATGGCACCCCTCATCCCCAATCCTGGTATGCATGGCACCCCTCACCCCCAATCCTGGTATGCGTGGCACCCCTCATCCCCAATCCTGGTATGTGTGGTACTCCTCATCTCTATCCTGGTATGCATGGTACCCCATCCCTCATCCCTATCCTGGTATGTATGGTATCCTTCATCCTGGTATGCATGGCACCCCTCACCCCCATCCTGGTACGCATGGCACTCCTCATCCCCAATTCTGGTATGTGTGGTACTCCTCATCCCTATCCTGGTATGCATGGTACCCCATCCCTCATCCCTATCCTGGTATGTATGGTATCCATCATCCTGGTATGCATGCCACCCCTCACCCACATCCTGGTATGCATGGCACCCCTCACCCCCATCCTGGTATGCATGGCACTCCTCATCCCTATCCTGGTATGCATGGCCCCTTATCCGAATTCTGGTGTGCATGGCACCCCTCACCCCCAATCCCGGTATGCATGGCACCCCTCATCCCCAATCCTGGTATGCATAGCTCCCTCATCCACAATCCTGGTATGTATGGTACCCCTCATCCCCAATCCTGGTATGTATGGCACCCTTCATCCCCAATCCTGGTATGCATGGATCCTTCATCTCCAATCCTGGTATGCATGGCACCCCTCAACCCCATCCTGGTATGCATGGCACTCCTCATCCCTAACCTGGTATGCATGGCACTCATCCCTATCCTGGTATGCATGGGCTCCTCATCCCCAATCCTGGTATACATGGTACCCCTCATCCCTATCCTGGTATGTATGGTACCCCTCATCCTGGTATGCATGGTACCCCTCATCCCTATCCTGGTATGTATGGTACCCCTCATCCTGGTATGCATGGCACCCCTCATCCCTATTCTGATATGTATGGTACCCCTCATCCTGGTATGCATGGCAACCCTCATCCCAATTCTGGTATGTATCGTACCCTTCATCCTGGTATGCATGGCACCCCTCATCTCAATTCTAGTATGTATGGCCTCTAGTGTTGAGCGAGCACTAAAATGCTCAGGTGCTCGAAGCTCGGGCCGAGCTCACTGTGATACTCGGGTGCTCGACCCGAGCAACGAACCCAATATTAGTCTATGGGAGACCCGAACATTTTTGCGGCGGCTCCCCCGGCAGTCTGTAGAAAGCCTAAAAAGTGCCAAAAACGATAGTGACAGTGCTCAAATGACATGAGGACAGCATGGGGATCGCCCCTGGAAGCATTTCTGACCCCCAGGTCACTGCTGTCAACAACGTGGTCAGAGGTATTAAGCCACTTTTACAGGCTCACAATAAAACGTTTAAAAACTAAAGTGAAAGTGCTTTCCTGTGAAATATGTTAAGCCCTTAACGACCATGGGTCTTTCTGTTTTTGTGTTTTCCTTTTTTGCTCCCCTTCTTCCCAGAGCCAGAACTTTTTTAATTTTCGTTCAATATGGCCATGTGAGGGCTTATTTTTTGCGGGACGAGTTGTACTTTTAAACACCATCACTGGTTTTACCATATCGTGTGCTGGAAAATGGGAAAAAAAATCCAAGTGCAGTGAAACTGCAAAAAAAATGCAATTCCACAGTTGTTTTTTGGGTCCTTTTTTACCACGACCACAGATTGCTAAAACTGACCTGCCATCACTATTTTACAGGTCGTTACGAGTTCATAGACACCAAACATGTATAGGTTCTTTTTTATTTAAGTGGTGAAAAAAAAATCCAAACTTGCTAAAAAAAAAAAAAAAATGACGCCATTTTCCGAGACCCTTAGCTTCTCCATTTTTCGGGATCTGGGGCCAGGTGAGGGCTTATTTTTTGCGTGCCGGGCTGACGTTTTTATTGATACCATTTTGGGGTAGATCCGATGTTTTGATCACCCGTTATAGCATTTTATTGCAAAGTTGTAGCGACCAAAAAAACTTAATTCTGGCGTTTAAAATTTTTTTCTCGTTACGCCGTTTACTGATTGTATTAATTCTTCTTTTATATTGATAGATCGGGCGATTCTGAACGCGGCGATACCAAATATGTGTATGTGGTTTTTTTTTTATATATATATATATATATTTTATTTTGAATGGGGCGAAAGGGGGGTGACAAACTTTTTTTTAAAAACTTTTTTTTTACACTTTCTGCTTGCTTCTATAGTCTCCAGAGGAGACTAGAAGCAGCAGTTGTCTGATTGCTTCTACTGCATACAAGCGATGAGCAGATCGCTTGTATGCAGGAGAAATGCTCACTTGCTATGAGCGCTGACCACTAGGTGGCGCTCATAGCAATTGAGACATGACAACCACAGGCGTCTGCTGCAGACCCTGAGTTGTCATGCCCACCCATTGGTGACCCGCGATCACGTGACGGGGTCACTGATGGGCGGGGCTTAGGACTCCCGGAAGCGCGAGTTAAATGCCACTGTCAGAGATTTAACATGTTAACAGCCGCGGGAGGATTGCGATTCCAATAATCAGCTGACATGTGCTCGCTTCAGAGCGGGCTCACCGCCGGAGCCCCCGCTGAACCGGCCTTCCCGACCTGGTGCGTACTATCACTGACCAGGTCGGAAAGGGGTTAAGGAACATCCTTTCCAGGGTAAAGACTTGTGTATAAGGTAAAATAAATAACCAAAAACAAAAATACTCCTCCACACCTTGGGCTATGTTCACAAGTAGCATTTTTTATGCGTTTTTGCACGTTTTTATTGCTTTCAACCGTGACAAATGCATTCACCGGGAAATGTCATTTTAACATTTTACAACCTTATCTGGCCATGTGCTGTGTGACACATGCATACAGTGCTAAAAAGACATGGGAACAGCATGGGGAAGACCCCTGGAAGCATCTCTGACACCCAGGTCACTGCCTAAAAGTGTGCCCATCAGAAGTGATCCTTGCCGCATCAGAAGATGCAGACTTGCAACTATCCCCGTGCAAGTCCTTGTCCCAGGGCAGTGTTCAATTGTACCTCTCCCATAACTTGCAATACAAGCGCAAGTATGCAGCCTGCCACCCACCCACCCCCAGGCTGCAAAACCATACTGCTAGCTTGCTTGCACTTGAAATTGGGCCTTTTAGGCATGTGGAGGTGGAATCTGGCCACCACGTCATGGCTGCGTCGGTAGCCTGGTATTCATACTCAGTCCCCAGCCACCCGGCGGCCGGGTGTCCACGCTTGGTCCCCAGCCGCCAGGGGGTGGCCGGGTGTCCATACTCAGTCCCCAGCCGCCCCGCGGCTGGGTGCCCACACACAGTCCCCAGCCGTGTGGGGGTGGCCGGGTGTCCATAAACGGTCCCCAGCCGCCCCTATTTGTCCCGGTGCGCCTTATACACAAGCGCGCATACCAAAACATTACCTGTGCCCTCCCCAGTGCATTTAGTGGGAAGGACAGCCTAACCACAAACACGTGGACAAGTGAATGTGGCCAGGAATGGTCCATCTCACTGACGCCTTCACACTGGGTTAATATTGTGGAAGCCGGGACACAGTTGGACACTTGGATGCAACACGTCCTCCAGACATAGAGGATTGCGGGTCCTGGGTCAATCATGCTTCAACACAAAGTTCAGAAGGTAGATAGCAGCAGTGGTCGGCCTCCTACACAATGAGTAAATTATTCATGATCATGAGGCCATCCACCTCCTTAGCTTTCTGTTCCTTGGAATGCAAGCACATGTATGTAGTAGCAGCTAGGCCTGAGGTGGTCAGCGTTTTGGCGCATATTCTACCTCCTTCGAGGATTGCTGGATGTTTTCCTGCTACTATCCCAGTTCTATGACTCCCGTTAAAACAAAGCTTCAGGTGATGAATGATGGATGAGGTGGTGGCAAAGGAGAAAGAGCAGGAGGAACAGGGACCATTCTCATCAATATCAGGCCAGCCAACCACACATGTCTTGTAGGATATGTTTCTGTACTAAAAGGAGCGGTTCAGCTACACAGTTATAAGGCATACAGTGAATGCAATGCCTACCAAAAATTTCGAGGCACTCCAATGCCCCTTGGAAGTGACATGGAGGTCAGAGGGCCTTAACTAAACCGTTTTTTCCATTTATAGCAATTGGGTCTCCTGTACACTGTTGGCCTAAGCAGGGAATGGAAGGCTTTCCAAAAATTATTAGGCACTGCAATGCCCCTTGAAACAGACGTGGATTACAGCGTATTAGAAACCTTCTACCCATTATTGGGGAGTGGGTCTCCCTTAGTGTTCGCCTATGCATTGAAAAGCAAAAGCTGACAAAAATTAGGAGGAAATGCAATGCCCGTTGCAAGAGTCGTGGAGGTTAGAGGTAATTAAAAACAACATGTCAATGCCCCTTGGAAGAGCTGTGGAGTTCAGAGTGGTTTAACAAGACAGTTTTAATGCCCCTTGGAAGAGATGTGGAGGTCACAGTAGCTTAACAAGATGGTTTTAATGCCCCTTGGAAGAGACGTGGAGTTCAGAGTGGTTTAACTAGACAGTTTTAATGCCCCTTGGAAGAGTGGTGGAGGTTACAGTGGAATAAAAAGACAATATCAATGCCCCGTGGAAGAGACGTGGAGGTCACAGTAGCTTAACAAGACGGTTTTAATGCCCCTTGGAAGAGTGGTGGAGGTCGCAGTAGAATAAAAAGACAATATTAACGACCCTTGGAAGAGACGTGCAGGTCACAGTAGCTTAACAAGACGATTTTAATGCCCCTTACAAGAGCCATGCAGTACAGCATATTAAAAACATTATTCCCATTATTGGGCAGTGGGTCTCCCATAGTCTTTGCCTATGCCTTCCAAGCAAAAGCTGCCAAAAATTAGGAAGGGGGAACTTGCAATGTCCCTTACAAGAGCCATGCAGTACAGCATATTAAATACATTATTCCCATTATTGGGGAGTGGGTCTCCCATAGTCTTTGCCTATGCCTTCCAATCAAAAGCTGCCAAAAATTAGGACAGAGGAACTTGCAATGCTTGCAACATGGACCACGGTCACCCTGGTGGTATAGTGGTCGTGGAGGCTGAGGATAAGGAGAAGAGCAAAAAACAGCCGAAATGAGGAAACGTATACCCATGTGTGGGTGTGAAGCGATGCATGGGAATACACCTCCCGAAATAACACAGTGGATTTGACTTTATGTTACTCTGTTGTCATTTGGTGGTGATGAGAAGTCTGGCCCAATCCAGCCCTTGTTCATTTTGATAAGGGTCAGCTTGTCAGAATTGTCAGTTGACAGGCGAGTGCGCTTATCTGTTATAATTCACCCAGCGGCACTAAAAACTCTCTCCGATAACACGCTAGCGGCAGGGCAGGCCAGGACCTCCAAGGCATACAGAGTGAGTTCATTCCAAGTGTCCAGCTTGGATACCCAATAATTAAAAGGCACAGAGGAATCACGGAGGACGCTGGTACTTCCTCACCATCTTTTGAAACTTTCCACTCCTTGTGAGAGTACCCTGCGCCTCAGGGCCAGTAAGCTGGGCAGGTCTCAGAAAACTGTCCTAGAACATTGACAGTGTTCCCCTGCCTCTGCTGGATTGGAGTTGCGTCTCTCTCGCCTGTATGCCTTAGTTGGGCCGCGAACTGTGACCTCTGCCGCTACCGTGTTCAGATGGGAATTTTTTTAATAGTTCTGCAGCAAGGGCCTTCTGGTACTGCCCCATTTTTGTAGACCTCTACAACTCAGGAATAAGAGAGTGAAAGTTCTCCTTGTAGAGGGGGTCTAAAAGTGTCATCAACCAGTAATGACTGTCACCCAACATTTTGACAATGCGAGGGTCACAGTTAAGGCAGCGTAACATAAAGTCAGCCATGGGTGCCAGACTGGTTACGGGCAAGACTTCCGTGTCCTCACCAAGATGACGACTGATAGTGTTGAGCGATCACTAAAATGCTCGGGTGCTCGAAGCTCGGGCCGAGCTTACCGTGATACTCGGGTGCTCGACCCGAGCAACGAGCCCAATGTTAGTCTATGAGAGACCCGAGTATTTTTGCGGCAGCACCCCCGGCAGTCTGTAGAAAGCCTAAAAAGTGCCCAAAACGATAGTGACAGTGCGCAAAAGACATGGGGGCAGCATGGGGATCGCCCCTGGAAGCATTTCTGACCCCCAGGTCACTGCTGTCAACAACGTGGTCAGAGGTATTAAGCCACTTTTGCGGGCTCACAATAAAACGTTCAAAAACGAAACTGAAACGGTTTTCCTGTGAAATATGTTAAGGAATTTCCTTTCTAGGGTAAAAACTTGTGTATAAGGTAAAATAAATAACCAAAAACAAAAATACTCCTCCACACCTTGGGCTATGTTCACAAGTAGCATTTTTTATGCGTTTTTGCACTTTTGTATTGCTTTCAACCGTGCAAATGCGTTCACCGGGAAATGTCATTTTAACATTTTACAACCTTATCTGGGCATGTGCTCTGTGACACATGCATACAGTGCTGAAAAGACAAGGGATCAGCATGGGGAAGACCCCTGGAAGCATCTGTGACCCCCAGGTCACTGTCTAAAAGTGTGCCCATCAGAAGTGATCCTTGCCGCATCAGAAGATGCAGACTTGCAACTATCCCCGTGCAAGTCCTTGTCCCAGGGCAGTGTTCAATTGTACCTCCCCCATTCCTTGCAATGCAAGCAAAAATATGCAGCCAACCACCCACCCACCCGCAGGCTGCAATACCATACTGCTAGCTTTCACTTGAAATGGTGTTATGTTCTGCTACCAGAGCTAAGGAAAGAGAGGAGATCTGTCCCTACGATAGAACTCAGCTTAATCCCTACGATGTAACAGGGGACCTGATCCTGCGATCAGACCTGCTAAAGTCCTAAGCTAGTCTGTACGGAGACCTATAGATGTGGGGAAGGAATCCCTACAAGTACTAAGGACTGGGTGGAAAATGGGACACCTCCTAACAGAAATTGTAGCAGACAGACGAACAAACAAAATATATAGAACATAGAGGTCCGTAGACCAATCAAACTAACAGAGTTAGATACAGAGCACCGGCTAGCTAGAAAGTAGATATACAATGAAGTCCAGCAAAGCCAGAAGGGCGGAGCAGGATTAAATAGGCCAACAAGGTCATGTGACCAGCAAAGGAAAAAAAAACCTAAGAGCAAGGTTCTAACAGTACCCCCCCTTCTAAGAGGATCCTCCGGATCCCCTAGGACCAGGCTTATCAGGAAATCTCCTGTGAAACGCTCTGATAAGTCTGGACGCGGAAACATCATCCGACCTCACCCAAGAGTTATCCTCGGGTCCGAAACCTTTCCAGGCCACAAGATACTGCAAACTACCTCTATACCGTCTAGAGTTAAGGATGCGAGAAATTTCATATTCCCCGTCCTCCACCACCGGAGGAACAGAGGCAGAGGCGTCACAATCTGATACAACAGCTTTTTTCAACAGAGAGACATGAAATACCGGATTAATTCTCCAGGAGGTAGGAACCTCCAACCTAACAGCAGATTGGTTGACAACCTGAAGCACCTTGAAGGGCCCTACAAACTTGGGACCCAATTTCTTAGAAGGAATCCTCAACCGCAGATTCCTAGAGGACAACCAAACCATGCCACCAACAGCGAACAAAACCTCCTGTCGTTTCCTATCAAAGTAGTCTTTAGATTTTCTGTTGGCCTCCTGAAGATTACCACGCACATCCGTCCAAACTCTCTCCAAATCACCGGAAAAATTCTCCTCCTCAGGCACGGCAGATCCCAACTTGGAGAATGACCCAAACGACGGATGTCTCCCAGAACAACAAAAAAAAGGCGAACAACCAGCAGAAGAAGATGTATGATTGTTCAGAGCTAATTCAGCAAGTGGCAGAAACTCAGACCACCCCTCTTGATTGTCTGCCACAAAACAACGCAAGAACTGCTCAACATCCTGGTTTTTCCTTTCTGTCTGGCCATTAGATTCAGGATGATATCCGGACGAGAACGACAAATGAACTCCCAACCTGTCACAAAAGGCACGCCAAAAACGAGCCACGAACTGAGGAGCCCTATCAGAAACAATGTCAGTAGGAACGCCATGAAGTCTGACAATTTCCTTGACAAAGGCCTTAGCGAGAGTTTTAGCGCAGGGCAGTTTGATGAAGGGAACCAAGTGACATATCTTGCTAAAACGGTCCACGACCACCCAGATGACAGTAAAACCCTCAGAGGGGGGAAGGTCAGTTATAAAGTCCATAGCCAAATGTGTCCAAGGAGCACTGGGAACCTCCAAAGGACAAAGCAACCCCGCAGCAGGAGTATGTGAGGATTTAGATCTAGCACATATAGTACATTGACGCACCCACTTAATGACTTCCTTCTGCCATCCAGGCCACCAAAAACTGCGACCCACCAGTCTCTTGGTCTCAGAGATTCCGGGATGACCTGCCAACCGAGATTCGTGACACTCAACAAACAAATCTCTCCTAAAGGTCCCAGGCACAAACAACCTCCCATGAGGAGTGTTAGATGGGGCATTCTCCTGTGCTTTAAGAATCTCATCTTCCAAAACGGAGTCCAAAGCAGCTATCACAACACCTTCTTGTAAAATGTTCTCCTCTTTCTCAGCACCGACTATGGGAGAAAAACTGGGAGACAAGGCATCCGCCTTAACATTCTTAGTACCAGGGATGTAAGTAACGGAGAAATTAAACCGCGAGAAAAACAGTGCCCACCTAGCCTGACGGGCATTCAGGCGCTTGGCAGCATCAAGATATATCAGATTTTTATGATCCGTAAGAACCTGAACGGGAAATTCCGCACCTTCCAAGAAGTGGCGCCAGTGTTCAAATGCGAGTTTAATAGCCAATAATTCCCGATTACCAATATCGTAATTCAGTTCAGTCTCCGAAAAAATTTTTGAAAAAAAGGCACAGGGATGTAATCTATCCCCGTTATCCTGAGACAATACTGCGCCAACCCCCACAGAGGAAGCATCAACCACAACCAAAAACGGCTTAGTCACATCAGGCTGCATAAGGATGGGAGCAGAGGTGAACCTCTCCTTGAGATACACAAAAGCTTCAATGGCCTCAGAAGACCACTGAACCGCATCAGCACCTTTCCTGGTGAGATCGGTCAGAGGTTTGACAATACTAGAAAAATTTTTTATGAATTTTCTGTAATAATTGGCGAAACCTAAAAACCTCTGTATCGATTTCAAACCAATAGGCCTAGGCCATTCCTGTACAGCTTGAACTTTAACCGGGTCCATCTCAAAACCTTCGCTGGAGATAATGTAACCCAAAAAACTAATTCTCTGTACAGCGAACTCACATTTCTCCAGCTTAGCAAAAAACAAATTGTCCATTAATAACTGTAATACCTCACGTACGCTCCGCCAATGAGACTCCAGATCCGACGAATAAATCAAAATGTCATCCAAATACACAACCACATTTTTGCCGATCAAAGGTCTAAGGATGTCATTAATAAGATTCTGAAAAAATGCAGGAGCATTAGTAAGACCAAAAGGCATAACCAGATTCTCAAAATGACCCACAGGAGTGTTAAAAGCAGTCTTCCATTCGTCACCCTCCTTCATGCGCAACAGATTGTATGCCCCCTTGAGGTCAATTTTAGAGAACCACTTGGCCCCCATTAACTGGTTAAACAGATCAGGAATCAATGGCAGTGGGTAAGGATTGCGTACAGTAATTTTGTTAATCTCACGAAAATCCAGACAAGGACGTAAACCGCCGTCCTTTTTTTTACAAAAAAAAATCCAACCGCCACAGGATACTTAGAGGGCCTAATGTGACCGGCGGCCAAACTTGTCTGTATGTATTCCTCCAAAGCCTTCCTCTCAGGAATAGTAAGGTTAAATAAACGACTTTTAGGAAGAGTCGCTCCAGGGACAAATTCAATAGAACAATCATAGTCTCTATGGGGAGGCAAAACCTGCGATTCCTTCTTAGAAAAAACTCTCCAAAAATCCTGAATAGGAACAGGCAATTCTCCCCTATCCAAAGCTGCAATACGCCCGTTACAACACTTGTCATAACATTTATGGCTCCAGGATTTAATTTCACTGGTAGACCAATCCAGTACAGGATTGTGAAATTTTAACCAGGGCAATCCCAATATTACTGGAGAAGGCAAGTTATTCAAAACTACCAAATCCAATTTCTCATGGTGAACACCATTAATAGTGAGAGGAAATTCACAGACCTTGAGAGTAATATTCTTCAAAGGGGAACCATCCACAGAAACCACAGCAATGGGGGATGATAAAGGTTCGGGTTTTAAATTGAGTCTTTCCAAGAATCCCCCATCAATTACATTCAGAGTAGACCCACAATCAACAAACACCCGAAATTCCATTAATTTTTCCTGAGCAATCGTGGAAGCAGCTAAAAATACACCCTTGGAATTTAAACAGGCAATACGGGCATGACTGACCATTTTTTTTTCTTTCTTCATACGAAGCTCACAGCCTTTAATCAAATGACCAGATTTTCCGCAATAGAAACACAAGCCTTCAGAAAATCTACAGTCTTTTTCTTGAGAGCGAGGTGCCACCGATCCAATCTCCATCGGTTCACCACTGTTAGTACACACATTCTCATAACCAGAAACTGACATAGCAGAGGATTTGCTCTCATTAACCCTTGCACGCAGTCTCCTATCCACCCGTATAGCTAATTGCATAGCCTGTTGCAAATCTTCAGGTGTAGGATAAGCAATTAGCAGGTCTTTAACCCTTTCATTGAGCCCAGCAAGAAATAGACTTTTCAGAGCAGAATCGTTCCACCCTGTTTGAGTAGACCAACGACGGAAATGAGTACAATATTTTTCCACATTACCTGATCCCTGTCTCAAACGTCTTAACTCAGTCTCAGCTGATGAGACACGGTCAGGATCATCATATAATAGCCCCAAAGCAGAAAAAAAACTATCCACTGATCTGAAGCATGTATCACTAGGTTGCAAAGAAAAGGCCCACTCCTGAGGCTCTTTGCGCAAAAGTGACATTATGAACCCTATGCGCTGGGATTCATCCCCAGAGGACTTGGGTCTCAAACGAAAATACAATAAGCAAGCATTTTTAAATGAAAAAAATTCTCGGTGTTCACCAAAAAATAAATCCGGCAAACATACCTTAGGCTCCAAGAAATGTGCTCCAGGACAGTTACTCACGTGCTGACGGAGCTCGGCCACCTCCAGAGAGAGTCCCTGCAGGCGATGAGCCAAATCCTGAACCGACACCATGATGGAACAGAAAAATCTTTCCTTAGAGAATTTGCAGGCTGGACTTACTGTTATGTTCTGCTACCAGAGCTAAGGAAAGAGAGGAGATCTGTCCCTACGATAGAACTCAGCTTAATCCCTACGATGTAAAAGGGGACCTGATCCTGCGATCAGACCTGCTAAAGTCCTAAGCTAGTCTGTACGGAGACCTATAGATGTGGGGAAGGAATCCCTACAAGTACTAAGGACTGGGAGGAAAATGGGACACCTCCTAACAGAAATAGTAGCAGACAGACGAACAAACAAAATATATAGAACATAGAGGTCCGTAGACCAAGCAAACTAACAGAGTTAGATACAGAGCACCGGCTAGCTAGAAAGTAGATATACAATGAAGTCCAGCAAAGCCAGAAGGGCGGAGCAGGATTAAATAGGCCAACAAGGTCATGTGACCAGCAAAGGAAAAAAAAACCTAAGAGCAAGGTTCTAACAAATGGGGCCTTTTAGTTTGGAGGAGGCCGAAGCTGGCCACTACCTCATGGCCGCTTCGGCAGCGAGGTATCCATACTCTGTCCCTAGCCGCCCGGCGGCCGGGTGTCCACGCTCGGTCCCCAGCCGCCAGGTGGCGGCCAGGTGTCCATACTCGGTCCCCAGCCGCCCTGATTTCTCCTGTCACCTTCCCCCACACTTTTCTTAGCCTGGCCTGCTTTAGGGCAGCATTGGACGAGCCCACCAGAGAACCAGACTCCTCCGGTGGGCCCTGGCTTCTCCATCAGGGGAGTTGAGAGTGCCTAGGTGAGGAGCATGATGATGATGATAGAAGTTAGCATTAGAGATGAGCGGTGTTCGACTAGAACTGTTCGCCAATCTCAAATTTGAGCTGTTTTGGGCGGTGTTCGAGTTGTTCGACGAACCCGAACGATTTGCAAAAAATTCGGCTGTTCGAGGTTATGTTCGATAACTGTTCGTGCACCAAAAGCGTGTCCTGCATGTCTGGCGCTATTTAGAGCACCAATCATGCAGGGATTGTCTGCCACTCACTGTAATGCCACAGCCATGGTGGTTGTGGCATTACAGTGATTGCCCAAATCGATGGGAACAGTGCTCACACTGAAACATGAAAAGCCGGCAATTCAGCAGCGGCATACACCGGTACCCGACAATTTAGAACCGAAAGAATAGAGCTTCACACATAGATTAGATAGATATAAACATGTCAGCCACATATATACGAAGTACAGTGAAAGTGCTGCTTACTGTACTTGTCATTTAGCGTAAAGGATTTATCAAAAAAAATAATAGTGTTTTCACGCACCGTCTCTTTAAAAAAGCCTGCCGGCAATTCAGCATCTGTGCCCAACAATTTATAACAGACAGAATAGAGCTTCACACATAGATTAGATAGATAGAAACATGTCAGTCACATATATAAGAAGTACAGTGACAGTGTTGGTTACTGTACTTGTCATTTAGTGTAAAGGATTTATTAAAAAAAATATTAGTGTTTTCATGCACCGTCTCTTTAAGAAAGCCGGCCGGCAATTCAGCATCGGTACCCGACAATTTAGAATAGAAAGAATAGAGCATCACACATAGATTAGATAGATAGAAACATGTCAGTCACATATATATGAAGTACAGTGACAGTGTTGCTTACTGTACTTGTCATTTAGTGTAAAGGATTTATTAAAAAAAATATTAGTGTTTTCATGCACCGTCTCTTTAAGAAAGCCGGCCGGCAATTCAGCATCTGTACCCGACAATTTAGAATAGAAAGAATAGAGCATCACACATAGATTAGATAGATAGAAACATGTCAGTCACATATATATGAAGTACAGTGACAGTGTTGCTTACTGTACTTGTCATTTAGTGTAAAGGATTTATTAAAAAAAATAATAGTGTTTTCATGCACCGTCTCTTTAAGAAAGCCGGCCGGCAATTCAGCATCTGTACCCGTCAATTTATAACAGACAGAATAGAGCTTCACACATAGATTAGATAGATAGAAACATGTCAGTCACATATATATGAAGTACAGTGATAGTGTTGGTTACTGTACTTGTCATTTAGTATTAAAATAAAGGATTTATTATTAAAAAAATTGGCGTGGGGTTCCCCTTAATTTTAGGCTCTAGCGGAGGTTAAGCAGACAGCTGGGGCAGATGTTTGAAGCCTGGGAAGGGGGTAATACCCACGGAGCTTCCCAGGCTACTAATATCAGCCCCCAGCTGAATACATAGCCTTTACTAGCTATTAAAATGGGGGACCCCCCCAAAAAAATGACGTGGGGCCCCCCCTAATTTAATAGCTAGCAAAGGCTAGGCAGACAGCTGGGGGCTGATATTAATAGCCCAGGAAGGGAGCCATGAATATTGGCCCCCTCCCAGGCTAGAAACACCAGCCGTCAGCCGCCCCAGAAATGGCGCATCCATAGGATGCGCCAATTCTGGCACTTAGCCTCGCTCTTCCACGCTGCCCTGGTGCGGTGGCAGGGGGTAATAGGGCTGGGGTTGATGTCAGCTTATAATGCCAGCTGACATCAAGCCCAGGTTAGTAATGGAGAGGCGTCTATAAGACACCCCCATTACTAACCCCATAGTCAAAGTTAAAAAAAAACACCCAGAATAAAGTCCTTTAATTGAAATAAAGACACAATTCTTTATTGTTCTAAATTAAACCATACTTACCGTCACGCCCATTCCAGCTGAAGCCAACGATCTCCTGCAATAAAAGAAAAATAATAAAGCAACCTCATCCTTACCTTTCCATGGTTCCCAGGACAGCTTCAGCTCTGCTACATCGAGATGACAGGCTGGACCGCAGCAGAACGCTGCCATCCAGCCTGTCATCCCGCAGACACTGAGAAGCGCAGGCTTGCTTGCGCTCCACATTGTCTCTCTGTGACGGCATAAAGATGAGCCGAGGTCATGTCCAATGAACTCAGCTCACCTCATGCACGTCACTTACAGCGTGGGAGAATTCTCACGCTGAAGCGCTGAGTGCAGGAGAATTTTCCCACGCTGTCAGTGAGGTGCATGAGGTGAGCTGAGTTCATTGGACATGAGCTCACCTCATGCACGTCACTGACAGCGTGGGAGAATTCTCCTGCACTCAGCACTTCAGCGTGAGAATTTTCCCACGCTGTCAGTGACGTGCATGAGGTGAGCCGAGTTCATTGGACATGACCTCGGCTCATCTGGATGCCGTCACAGCGAGACACTGAGGAGCGCAAGCATGCCTGCTCTTCTCAGTGTCTGCGGCATGACAGGCTGGATGGCGGCGTTCTGCTGCGGTCCAGCCTGTCATCTCGATGTAGCAGAGCTGAAGCTGTCATGGGAACCATGGAAAGGTAAGGATGAGGTTGGTTTATTATTTTTCTTTTATTGCAGGAGATCGTTGGCTTCAGCTGGAATGGGCGTGATGGTAAGTATGGTTTAATTTAGAACAATAAAGAATTGTGTGTTTATTTCAATTAAAGGACTTTATTCTGGGTGTTGTGTTTTTTTTAAATACTTTACTAGAAATTCATGGCGGTCATGTCTAATACTGGCGTGACCCCATGAATTTTGGGCTTGGGGCCAGCTGATAATACCAAGCTGGCCCTAACCCCTTTATTACCCAGTGAGCCACCGCATCAGGGCCCTGGATGAGTTGGGTACAGCGCCAGAAGATGGCGCTTCTATGAACGCGCCATTTTCCGGGGTGGCTGCGGACTGCAATTTGCAGCGGGGGGGGGCCCAGAAAGCTTGGGCCTCCCTGCGCTGCAGATTCCAGCCCCCAGCTGCCTAGTTGTACCTGGCTGGACACAAAAATAGGGCGAAGCCCCACGTATTTTTTTTTTAATTATTTCATGAAATTCATGAAATAATTAAGAAAAAAAGGCCTTCCCTATATTGTTGTGTCCGGCCAGGTACAAATAGTCAGCTGGTGGTTGGGGGCAGCCCGTTCCTGCCTGCTGTACCTGGCTGGACACAAATATAGTGCGAAGCCCCACTTCAATTTTTTTTAATTATTTCAGGAAACTCATGAAATAATTAAAAAAAAATTGACGTGGGGCTTCGCACTATATTTGTGTCCAGTCAGGTGCAGCAGGCAGGAACGGGCTGCCCCCAACCACCAGCTGCCTATTTGTACCTGGCCGGACACAACAATATAGGGAAGCCCTTTTTTTCTTAATTATTTCATGAAATAATTTAAAGAAAATTGACGTGGGGCTTCGCCCTGTTTTTCTGTCCAGCCAGGTACAACTAGGCAGCTGGGGGCTGGAATCCGCAGCGCAGGGAGGCCCAAGCTTTCTGGGCCACCCCCGCTGCAAATTGCAATCCGCAGCCACCCCGGAAAATGGCGCGTTCATAGAAGCGCCATCTTCTGGCGCTGTACCCAACTCATCCAGGGCCCTGATGCGGTGGCTCACTGGGTAATAAAGGGGTTAGGGCCAGCTTGGCATTATCAGCTGGCCCTAAGCCCAAAATTCATGGGGTCACGCCAATATTAGACATGACCACCATGAATTTCTAGTAAAGTATTTGAAAAAAACACAACACCCAGAAAAAAGTCCTTTAATTGAAATAAACACACAATTCTTTATTGTTCTAAATTAAACCATACTTACCGTCACGCCCATTCCAGCTGAAGCCAACGATCTCCTGAAATAAAAGAAAAATAATAAAGCAACATCATCCTTACCTTTCCATGGTTCCCATGACAGCTTCAGCTCTGCTACATCGAGATGACAGGCTGGACCGCAGCAGAACGCTGCCATCCAGCCTGTCATCCCGCAGACACTGAGAAGCGCAGGCTTGTTTGCGCTCCACAGTGTCTCTCTGTGAGGGCATCCAGATGAGCCGAGTTAATGTCCAATGAACTCGGCTCACCTCATGCACGTCACTGACAGCGTGGGAAAATTCTCCTGCACTCAGCGCTTCAGCGTGGGAGAATTCTCACACTGAAGCGCTGAGTGCAGGAGAATTCTCCCACGCTGTCAGTGACGTGCAGGAGGTGAGCTGAGTTCATTGGACATGAGCTCACCTTATGCACGTCACTGACAGCGTGGGAAAATTCTCCTGCACTCAGCGCTTCAGCGTGGGAGAATTCTCACGCTGAAGCGCTGAGTGCAGGAGAATTCTCCCACGCTGTCAGTGACGTGCATGAGGTGCGCCGAGTTCATTGGACATGACCTCGGCTCATCTTTATGCCGTCACAGCCAGACACTGCAGAGCGCAAGCATGCCTGCGCTTCTCAGTGTCTGCGGGATGACAGGCTGGATGGCAGCGTTCTGCAGCGGTCCAGCCTGTCATCTCGATGTAGCAGAGCTGAAGCTGTCGTGAGAACCATGGAAAGGTAAGGATGATGTTGCTTTATTATTTTTCTTTTATTGCAGGAGATCGTTGGCTTCAGCTGGAATGGGCGTGATGGTAAGTATGGTTTAATTTAGAACAATAAAGGATTGTGTCTTTATTTCAATTAAAGGACTTTATTCTGGGTGTTTGTGTTTTCTTTTACCTTTGACTATGGGGTTAGTAATGGGGGTGTCTTATAGACGCCTCTCCATTACTAACCTGAGCTTGATGTCAGCTGGCATTATAAGCTGACATCAACCCCAGCCCTATTACCCCCTGCCACCGCTACAGGGCAGCGTGGAAGAGCGAGGCTAAGTGCCAGAATTGGCGCATCCTATGAATGCGCCATTTCTGGGGCGGCTGACGGCTGGTGTTTCTAGCCTGGGAGGGGGCCAATATTCATGGCTCCCTTCCTGGGCTATTAATATCAGCCCCCAGCTGTCTAGGCCTGAGGTGGTCCGCGTTTTGGCGCATATTCTTCCTCCTCCGAGGATTGCTGGATGTTTTCCTGCTACTATCTCAGTTCTATGACTCCCGTTAAAACAAAGCTTCAGGTGATAAATGATGGATGAGGTGGTGGCAAAGGAGAAAGAGCAGGAGGAACAGGGACCATTCACATCAATATCAGGCCAGTCAACTAGATATGTCTTGTAGGATATGTTTCTGTAACAAAAGGAGCGGTTCGGCTACACAGTTATAGGGCATGCAGTGAGTGCAATGCCTACCAAAAATTTCGAGCCACTCCAATGCCCCTTGGAAATGACATGGAGGTCAGAGGGCGTTAACTAAACCTTTTTTTCGATTTATAGCAACTGGGTCTCCCGTGCACTGTTGGCCTAAGCAGTGAATGGAAGGCTTTCCAAAAATTATGAGGAACTGCAATGCCCCTTACAAGAGCCATGTGTGGCACCCCAGGGGTCTGGTCACCACAGTAATAGAGATATTACGTCGGAGAGCAAGTGGGAGGTTTCCTGGTCAGGATCCCTTAAACATGCAACATCCTCCTGCCCCAGTCCTGGGAGGGGAGAATTCTGCCCTTATAAACTGGATCTGGAGCGGGGTTGAGTGAGTCAGAGAACAGTCAGAGTCAGAGTGAGAGCAAGGGAAAGTAACAGCAAGGAGCTCTGTAGGAGCTAGGAGCTAAAGACCAGGGGCTGGAAGCTGAGCAGAGCTCACCCTGGCAGAAGACAATAGGAACCGGACACAGGAGTCCGAAGCTGTGAGGACTTATATATCCAGCAGCAGAAACCAGCCGGCAGGGGATATCAGGTCCTCTGGCCATAGAAGCCCGGAGGCTCAGTCACAAGCAAGGGACCAGCACCGCCGTCGTGGAGAGGAGGCTAACAGAAGGCCCCAAGCCACCAGCCATACGGGTGAGCACTACACGGTACACTCAGGGACGTGGGCTACTTCTACCCGCTTACAGCAAGGTAGCCAGGAAGAGTGCAGACAGACGGGGAGGCCTACAACTCCACCTGGCTAGGGGAACTCCTGCTTGCTCACAGACTGACCAGGTCTCTTATGCTAGCCAGTACTCCCGGGAGGGTCTACCTTATAATCATCAGTAAAGACCCTGAACTGCACTGCAAAGACTCTGAGTCGTTCCTGCTGCGCTCGTGCACCATCACCCCCATCATCCACACTCACTGCCCTGAGGCTATACTCCTTCCGAGGGGAGTTATCCCATTCTATGCTGCGCACACAACACCAGCCTCAGCGGTTTGCCTCGCAGCGGTGGTACTCCCAGACCGCAATCCACGGGTGGCGCAGTCGGACAATTAACCTCAAAACCTAAGAAAGACTGCCACTGGTTTGACCAGCCTGAGCCACGGGACCGGGTCACCGCCACGGAGACTACAGACCCCAGAGACCCGGCACCGGGTATCCCACACACGTGTACACACGGCCCAGGGGGCGCGTCACATGCAGTACAGCATATTACAAACATAAGTCCCATTATTGGGGAGTGGGTGTCCCATAGTATTTGCTTATGCCTTGCAAGCAAAAGCTGCCAAAAATTAGGACGGAGCAACTTGCAATGCCCCTTACAAGAGCCATGCAGTACAGCATATTACAAACATAAGTCCCATTATTGGGGAGTGGGTCTCCCATAGAATTTGCTTATGCTTGCTCAGCAAAAGCTGCCAAAAATTAGGACGGAGCAACTTGCAATGCCCCTTACAAGAGCCATGCAGTACAGCATATTACAAACATAAGTCCCATTATTGGGGAGTGGGTGTCCCATGGTATTTGCTTATGCTTTCCCAGCAAAAGCTGCAAAAAATTAGGACGGAGCAACTTGCAATGCCCCTTACAAGAGCCATGCAGTACAGCATATTACAAACATAAGTCCCATTATTGGGGAGTGGGTGTCCCATGGTATTTGCTTATGCTTTCCCAGCAAAAGCTGCCAAAAATTACGACGGAGGAACTTGCAATGCTGGCACCCTGGTGGTATAGTGGTGGTGGAGGCTGAGGATAAGGAGAAGAAGATTAAACCGCTGAAACGAGGAAGCGTATACCCATGTGGGGGTGTGAAGCGGTGCATGTGAATACACCTCCCGAAATAACACAGTGGATTTGACTTTATGTTACTCTGCTGTCATTTGGTGGTGATGAGAGGTCTGGCCCAATCCAGCCCTTGTTCATTTTGATAAGGGTCAGCTTGTCAGCATTGTCAGTTGACAGGCGAGTGCGCTTATCAGTTATAATTCCCCCAGCGGCACTAAAAACACGCTCCGATTACACGCTAGGGGCAGGACAGGCCAGGACCTCCAAGGCGTACAGAGCGAGTTCATTCCAAGTGTCCAGCTTGGATACCCAATAATTACAAGGCACAGAGGAATCACGGAGGACGCTGGTACGGTCGGCAAGGTACTCCCTCACCATCTTTTGAAACTTTCCACTCCTTGTGAGAGTTCCCCGCGCCTCAGGGCCTGTAAGCTGGGCGGGTGTCAGAAAACTGTCCCAGAACGTTGACAGTGTTCCCCTGCCTCTGCTGGATTGGAGTTGCATCTCTCTCGCCTGTACGCCTTGTTTGGGCAACGAACTGTGACCTCTGCCGCTAGCGTGTTCAGATGGGAATTTTTTTAAGAGTTCTGCAGCAAGGGCCTTCTGGTATTGCCCCATTTTTGTAGACCTCTCCACCTCAGGAATAAGAGAGAGAAAGTTCTCCTTGTAGCGGGGGTCTACAAGTGTCACCAACCAGTAATGACTGTCACCCAACATTTTGACAACGCGAGGGTCACGGTTAAGGCAGCGTAACATAAAGTCAGCCATGCGTGCCAGACTGGTAACGGGCAAGATTTCCGTGTCCTCACCAAGATGACGACTGACCATGCTCTCCTCCTCCTCTTCCTCCTCCCCCCTGTCCTCAGGCCACCCACGCTGAACCGACGGTATGACACTTGTACAGGTACTACCGTCTACAACGCATGATAGCAGCTCCTGTTCTTCCTCCTCCTCCTCCTCCTCCTCCTCTCCCTCATTGTCCCCCAATGCACGTTGGGAAGAGATGAGGCTGGGCTGTGTGTAATCGCCAGCTACGGCTTCTTGATCCATCTCATCATACTCTGGCTGCAATGCCTCCTCTTTAATTCTCTGCAGAGAGCGTTGCAAAAGACAGACAAGTGGGATGCTGACACTAATGATGGCGTCATCGCCACTCACCATCTTGGTGGCCTCCTCAAAGTTTGTCAGGATGGTACATATGTCAGACATCCAGGTCCACTCCTGAGGTCTTATGTGTGGAGTCTGACCTGAATATTGACGGCCTTGTTGCAGCTGGTACTCCACAACTGCACTCTTCTGCTCACAAATCCTTTGCAACATGTGGAGGGTAGAGTTCCAACATGTGGGGACATCACACACCAGTCGGTGTGCCGGAAGCTGCAAACGCTGCTGCAACACAGCAAGGGCGGCGGAAGCTGTAGCCGACTTGCGAAAATGAGCTGACAGGCGGCGTACTTTCACGAGCAGATCTGGCAACTCGGGGTACGATTTAAGAAACCACTGAACCACGAGGTTAAGCACATGAGCCAGGCATGGTACGTGTGTGATTTCACCTCGCCTCAGAGCCGCCACCAGGTTACGGCCATTGTCACACACGACCATGCCGGGATGTAGGTTCAGCGGTCTCAGCCACAGATCTGCCTGCTCTTTCACAGCTGTCCACAACTCACAAGCAGTGTGAGGTTTATCACCTAAGCTTATGAGTTTCAGCACAGCCTGTTGCCGCTTGGCAGAGGCAGTACTGCAATGCTTCCAGCTTGTAACTGATGTGGTGATATCTGAGATGGAGGCTGAACATGAGGAGGAGGAGGAGGAGGAGGATGCGCAGGAGCTGTACACTGTGGGGGCAACTCTGACTGACATAGGGCCCGCAATCCTCGGTGTGGGGAGGATGTGTTCCGTCCCAAGGTCCGACTGGGTCCCGGCTTCCACTATGTTTACCCAGTGTGCCGTCAGAGAGATGTACCGTCCCTGGCCACAAGCACTTGTTCACGTGTCCGTTGTCAGGTGGACTCTCCCAGTAACTGCGTTGTTGACGGCACGGCAGATGCTTTGGGACACGTGCTTGTGTAGTGCGGGGATGGCACACCGGGCAAAATAGTGTCGGCTGGGGACCGAGTACCGAGGGACGGCCACCGCCATAAGATTGCGGAAGGATTCCGTCTCCATCAGCCTAAAAGGCAGCATTTCCAATGCAAGCAGTCGTGAAATGTGTGAATTTAGGACTGTGGCCTGTGGGGCGTTAGCTGCGAATTTCCGCTTTCTTTCAAAGGTCTGGGATATGGACAATTGAACGCTGCGGTGGGACGTGGACGTTGATGCTGTTTCTTGAGAAACTGCCATAACAAGTGAAGACTGAGAGGAGGGGGCATCTTTACATGCAGTATGGACAGGGGATTGCCTTGCACACACAACAGGGGGTTCTATTGCACGCACAACAGTGGAAGAAGCAGTGGTGACACCCGCTGACACTGGTCGTGGACCCTGGGTTTCGCCCCACAAAGTCGGGTGCTTTGCTGCCATGTGCATGATCATGCTGGTGGTGGTCAGGCTGGTAGTTTTGTCACCCCTGCTGATGCTGGCATGGCAGGTGGAACATATGGCCTTTTTGGGGTTATCAGCAGAGTCTTTAAAAAAATTCCAGACTCTGGAAGACCTACCGCTTGTACTGGCAACCCTCGTGTTGGTGTTACGGGGAACGGTTGCCTGCCTTCTGTCTGCGGCCACCACACTGCTTCTTCCTGCCTGTTGGGGAACTCTGCCTCCCTCCCCCTGTGTGCTGCTGGCCTCATTCTGCATGTCCTCCTTCCACGTTTGTTCAGTTACTAGATCATCCACCACCTCCTCCTCTTCCACTTGCGCACCACGATCCTCCTCCTCACTTCCTGGCAATTGTGTCTCGTCATCGTCCACCTCTTGTGACAGATTGCCAACGTCGACTTCCTGTGGCTGTGGCTGTTCAAATATTTGGGCATCGCAACATGGGATCTCCTCTTCCACCACTTCAAGCGTATCAGGCGAGGGGCCCAAATATGGAAATGGACCAGTGAACAGCTCTTCAGAGTGTCCAAGTGTGGGATCACTTGCTGTCTGACGACACTCGGCATGGTGGGAGGAAGGAGCATCAGGGTGAGGAGGAGTATGCGGTCGAGACTCACGGCTACTAAGAGTTGACCGTGTGGAAGACAGACCAGAGGTGGTGGTGCCCAGGTAACTGGAAGTATTGTCTGCTATCCAATTAATTACCTGTTCTCACTGATCAGTTCTCAATACTGGTGTTGTTCTGTGCTTCCCTAGTAATTCGGTCAAGAAGTGGGAGCGAGAAGATGCGGCTGTTGGTTGTGGCACATTTTCACCTTGGCCACGGCCCCGTCCTCTGCACGAACCATCACCAGAACGTCCACTTCCACTTCCCTTGCCACGCGCCTTGCCCATTGTAAATGAAGTAAAATAGCTTACACTTGCACTATCAATGGAAAAAGGGTAATAAAGAGTAGATTAGAACCGAGGAAGAGGAAAACCACAGTTATTGCTTACTGGGGTATACCACACTTTTTTAAATAGAGATATTTGCGGCTGAACAGTGAGCGACACACTCAAACTGCTTTTTTTTTAGATACCAAAGGCCCAAAACTGGATAGTACAGCGATTTGACCCGTGGAACTGCGAAACCACACTGGGATGTCGGGCCTACACAAGACTATTTTCAACAGATATATTTTTGTGTCACAACAGTCAGGAGACACTACTGTTTTTCTTTACGGAAAAAACTACCAAAACCAGAATAATAGAGATTTTTTACCGTGGAACAGCAAAACCACAGTAATAATTTACTGGTGTATACCAGGCTTTTTAAAATATATATATATTTGCGGCTGAACAGTGAGCGACACACTCAAACTGTTTTTTTTAGATACAAATGGCCCAAAAGTGGATAATACAGAGGTTTGTACCGTGGAACTGCAAAACCACACTTGTATTTCTCGGGCCTACACCAGACTATTTTCAACAGATATATTTGTGTCTGAAAAATCAGGGAGACACTATTTTTTTTTTTTTTACAGCAAAAAATGCAAAAAGCAGGATAATAGAGATTTTTTACCGTGGAACAGCAAAAGCACAATTCTGTCTCTCTGGCCTACACCAGACTATTTTCAACAGATATATTTGTGTCTGAAAAATCAGGGAGACACAATTTTTTTTTTTTTTACTGCAAAAAATGCAAAAAGCAGGATAATAGAGATTTTTCACCGTGGAACAGCAAAAGCACACTTCTGTCTCTCTGGCCTACACCAGACTATTTTCAACAGATATATTTGTGTCTGAAAAATCAGGGAGACACTATTATTATTTTTATACAGCAAAAAATGCCAAAAGCAGGATAATAGAGATGTTTTACCGTGGAACATCAAAACCACAGTAATAATTTACTGGTGTATACAAGGCTTTTTAAAATATATATATATTTGCGGCTGAACAGTGAGCGACACACTCAAACTGTTTTTTTTAGATACAAATGGCCCAAAGTGGATAATACAGAGGTTTGTACCGTGGAACTGCAAAACCACACTTGTATTTCTCGGGCCTACACCAGACTATTTTCAACAGATATATTTGTGTCTGAAAAATCAGGGAGACACTATTATTATTTTTATACAGCAAAAAATGCCAAAAACAGGATAATAGAGATGTTTTACCGTGGAACATCAAAACCACATTAATAATTTACTGGTGTATACCAGGCTTTTTAAAATATATATATATTTGCGGCTGAACAGTGAGCGACACACTCAAACTGTTTTTTTTAGATACAAATGGCCTATAGAACAGCAAAACCACACTTCTATTTCTCTGGCCTACACCAGACTATTTTCAACAGATATATTTGTGTCTGAAAAATCAGAGGCACACTTTTTTTTTGGGGGGGGGGGGGGCACCAAAAGGTTAATAAGATGGGTATTTGTACATTGTGAAGGAGGAAAAAAAAAAGAGGATTTAGATTAAAAAAAAGGATTTTTCCTGGCCACCGGGACCTGGAGCTAAGTCCAGCAATTTCAGCAACAGGAGCAGCACACAGGACTGTAATGCAGCGTTTGCTGGTATAACCACTGCGTCTCCTATACAGCCTGCCTGCCTGCCTGCCTGATATACCTGGGATGGATATTAGTCCTGAGAAGGACTGTTTGTTTGATCTGGCAGCCTTTACAGACCCTACACTAACTATTTTGCAGGATATATCTCTCCCTAAATCAGCAGCGCTGTCCCTACACTGTCTGATCCGGAGCGACTGTGTCCAAGATGGCGGCGCCCGGTTTTTAATACTCGAGGTGACGCTGTGCGGCCAGCCAATCACTGTAATGCCCACAAACAACATGGCTGCGGCATTACAGTCACTGGCTGGCAATCCCTGCATGTTCATTGGCTCTGTAAAGAGCGCCAAACATGCAGGGCGGAGACCTGAGCTCCCGCCCGAGTAACCCGGAAATGCTCGGTGCTCGCCGAACATCCCGAGTAGCGTGATGCTCGGGCGAGTACCGAGCAGTGTCGAGCATGTTCGCTCAACACTAATGGCCTCCTCATTCCAGAAACCTGGCATGCATGGTACCCAATCTCTCATCCTAGTATGCATGGCACCCTTCATCCTTATCCTGGTATGCATGGGCCCCTCATCCCCAATCCTGGTATACATGGTACCCCTCATCCCTATCCTGATATGTATGGTACCCCTCATCCTGGTATGCATGGCACCCCTCATCCCTATTCTGGTATGTATGGTACCTCTCATCCTGGTATGCATGGCACCCCTCATCCCAATTCTGATATGTATGGTACCCTTTATCCTGGTATGCATGTCACCCCTCATCTCAATTCTGGTATGTATGGCCTCCTCATCCCAGAAACTTGGTATGCATGGCACCCAATCCCTCATCCTAGTATGAATGGCACCCCTCATCCTTATTCTGGTATGCATGGTACACCTTATCCCTATTCTGGCATGCATGGTATCCCTCATCCTGGTATGCATGGCACCCGATCCCTCATCCTGGTATGCATGGTACCCTGCATTCCTATCCTGGTATGTATGGTACCCCTCATCCCTATTCTAGTATGCATGGCACCCCTCACCCCCCAATCCTGGTATGCATGGTCCCCTCACCCCCCAATCCTGGTGTGCATGGTCCCCTCATCCCCCAATCCTGGTATGCATGGTCCCCTCACCCCCCAATCCTGGTATGCATGGTTCCCTCACCCCCAAAGCCTGGTATGCATGGTCCCCTCATCCCCCAATAATGGTATGTGTGGTACCCCTCATCCTGTTATTCATGGTCCCCTCACCCCCAATCCTGGTATGTGTGGTACCCCTCATCCCCAATCCTGGTATGTGTGGTACCCCTCACCCCCCCAATCCAGGCATGCATGGTCCCCTCACCCCGCAATCCTGGTGTGCATGGTCCCTTCACCCCCCAATCTTGGTATGTGGGGCCCCCTTAACCACAAATCCTGGTATGTGTGGCCCCCAATCCTGGTATGTGTGGTCCCCTCACCCCCCAATCCTGGTATGCGTGGTACCCCTCACCCCCAAATCCTGGTTTGCATGGTCCCCTCACTCTGCAATCCTAGTATGCATGGTCCCCTCACACCCCAATCCTGGTATGTGTGGAACCCCTCAACCCCAATCCTGGTATGCATGGCACCCCTCATCCCCAATCCTGGTATGCATGGCACCCCTCACCCCCAATCCTGGTATGCGTGACACCCCTCATCCCCAATCCTGGTATGTGTGGTACTCCTCATCTCTATCCTGGTATGCATGGTACCCGATCCCTCATCCCTATCCTGGTATGTATGGTATCCTTCATCCTGGTATGCATGGCACCCCTCACCCCCATCCTGGTATGCATGGCACTCCTCATCCCCAATTCTGGTATGTGTGGTACTCCTCATCCCTATCCTGGTATGCATGGTACCCCATCCTTCATCCCTATCCTGGTATGTATGGTATCCCTCATTCTGGTATGCATGGCACCCCTCACCCACATCCTGGTATGCATGGCACCACTCACCCCCATCCTGGTATGCATGGCACTCCTCATCCCCAATTCTGGTATGTGTGGTACTCCTCATCCCTATCCTGGTATGCATGGTACCCCATCCTTCATCCCTATCCTGGTATGTATGGTATCCCTCATTCTGGTATGCATGGCACCCCTCACCCACATCCTGGTATGCATGGCACCACTCACCCCCATCCTGGTATGCATGGCACTACTCATCCCTATACTGGTATGCATGGTACCCCTCATCCCCAATCCTGGTATGTATGGCACCCTTCATCCCCAATCCTGGTATCAATGGCTCCTTCATCCCCCATCCTGGTATGCATGGCTCCGTCATCCCCAATCCTGGTATGCATGGCACCCCTCAACCCCATCCTGGTATGCATGGCACTCCTCATCCCTAACCTGGTATGCAGGGCACTCATCCCTATCCTGGTATGCATGGGCCCCTCATCCCCAATCCTGGTATACATGGTACCCCTCATCCCTATCCTGGTATGTATGGTACCCCTCATCCTGGTATGCATGGTACCCCTCATCCCTATCCTGGTATGTATGGTACCCCTCATCCTGGTATGCATGGCACCCCTCATCCCTATTCTGGTATGTATGGTACCCCTCATCCTGGTATGCATGGCAACCCTCATCCCAATTCTGGGATGTATGGTACCCCTCATCCTGGTATGCATGGCACCCCTCATCTCAATTCTGGTATGTATGGCCTCCTCATTCCAGAAACCTGGTATGCATGGTACCCAATCTCTCATCCTAGTATGCATGGCACCCTTCATCCTTATCCTGGTATGCATGGGCCCCTCATCCCCAATCCTGGTATACATGGTACCCCTCATTCCTATCCTGATATGTATGGTACCCCTCATCCTGGTATGCATGGCACCCCTCATCCCTATTCTGGTATGTATGTTACCTCTCATCCTGGTATGCATGTCACCCCTCATCCCAATTCTGGTATGTATGGTACCCCTCATCCTGGTATGCATTGCACCCCTCATCCCAATTCTGGTATGTATGGTACCCTTTATCCTGGTATGCATGGCACCCCTCATCTCAATTCTGGTATGTATGGCCTCCTCGTCCCAGAAACCTGGTATGCATGGCACCCAATCCCTCATCCTAGTATGAATGGCACCCCTCATCCTTATCCTGGTATGCATGGTACCCCTCATCCCTATTCTGGTATGCATGGTATCCCTCATCCTGGTATGCATGGCACCCCATCCCTCATCCTGGTATGCATGGTACCCTGCATTCCTATCCTGGTATGTATGGTACCCCTCATCCCTATTCTAGTATGCATGGCACCCCTCACCCCCCAATCCTGGTATGCATGGTCCCCTCACCCCCCAATCCTGGTGTGCATGGTCCCCTCATCCCCCAATCCTGGTATGCATGGTCCCCTCACCCCCCAATCCTGGTATGCATGGTTCCCTCACCCCCAAAGCCTGGTATGCATGGTCCCCTCATCCCCCAATAATGGTATGTGTGGTACCCCTCATCCTGGTATTCATGGTCCCCTCACCCCCAATCCTGGTATGTGTGGTACCCCTCACCCCCAATCCTGGTATGTGTGGTACCCCTCACCCCCCAATCCAGGTATGCATGGTCCCCTCACCCCGCAATCCTGGTGTGCATGGTCCCTTCACCCCCCAATCCTGGTATGTGAAGCCCCCTTAACCACAAATCCTGGTATGTGTGGCCCCTCACCCCCCCAATCCTGGTATATGTGGTCCCCTCACCCCCCAATCCTGGTATGTGTGGTACCCCTCACCCCCCTATCCTGGTATGCATGGTTCCCTCACTCTGCAATCCTGGTATGCATGGTCCCCTCACCCCCCAATCCTGGTATGTGTGGAACCCCTCATCCTGGTATGCATGGTCCCCTCACCCCCCAATCCTGGTATGCATGGTCCCCTCACCCCCCAATCCTGGTATGCATGGCCACCTCACCCCACAATCCTGGTATGTGTGGTACCCCTCATCCCCCCAATCCTAGTATGTGTGGCCCCCTCACCCCCAATCCTCGTATGTGTGGTACCCCTCACCCCCCAATCCTGGTATGTGTGGCCCTCTCACCCCCCAATCCTGGTATGTGTGGCCCCCTCAACCCCCCAATCCTGGTATGTGTCGCCCCCTCATGCCTTTCCCACTGTACACACATATGAAAAAATAAACACACTCACCTTTCTTCCCTGTGCTCCAGCGCTGCTGCGTCCTGTTCTGCCGGAGGCGGGGGAGGAGTGTGGCTCCGGAGTACACGCGTGCCCTTACCGCACTGTCCAGTGCCATTTTGCTGAAGACACACTGCAAATGTGTCTTCAGTAAAATGGCGCTGGATAGCGCTATGTGCATGCACTGATCCGATGCCTCACTCCTGCCCCGCTCTCCGGCAAAGAGAGGCGCCACGGCAACGCTCCTCCTGGTCAGGTAAGTATATAAGTATGGCGCCGGAGATCGCGGTATGCGTTCAGTGTCTACACATACCGTGATCTCCCGCGCCATACACTCCTCTTACCTGTAAAGGCTTAATGCGTGCTTCTGTCTGGAGCCAGACTGCACGTCGCGCATGCGCAGTCTATAAGGGCTTCAGACAGAGATTCTCATCTCCCATTATATTATAGATGTGTCACAGTAGCTCTCCTGTGAGATCAGACCAGGCAGGATAGACTTCCCATGCACACCAATGACACATTGATTTCCATGAATGAGATGATCAAGTCTGCCAAGGTTCAAATTCTCTGAACTATTGTGAATTTTACAGGGAAATTCTACAGTTCAGCAAAATAGCGGCCAAATCTAGCTATCATTTTGCTGAATTTGCATGGTGAATACATTTTTTTGCAAAATTCAAGAAGAATTCAATTCCAGTTAAATAAATTTTCTCATCACTACCATGACCTTATTTGCATTTCATAGATTTTTCTTCTATGGATGACTTTTGGTAAGTAGCGTCAACTGCATATTGGGAACACTCCACAATACCTGCTGTTTTGGAGATGCTCTACTCCACTCATCTAGCCATCAATATCTGACCCTTGTCAAAGTCTCTCAAATACTTACTCGCCCTTTATTGCTTATTCCAACACAATAGAAGGATTATCTGGGAATTTTGTATTTTCTTTTATGGGACCAAGTATTTTAAAGTCAGGTAATTACTAACTACTTGCCTTTTCTGCCCACCACCGATCTCTGCCGGTTTAGAGCAATCATGGGCCACTCCTGCCAGTGATTCTGAGGCTTCTGGTGACTTCATGTTGACAGAGCAGCTTCTTCTCTTCCACTCTGCTCTGTTGATGGTGTATGACTGGCAATGTTATGCTGATTCACAGCAAGCTCCAAGATGAACTGAAGGGAGCAAGCAGTCAATTAGCATGACATTGGCAGTGACGCCTTGTCAACAGGGCAGAGCAAAAGAGGAAGAGTTGCTCTGTTGAAGTGTGGTCGTGACCACTCTGAGCCAGCAGAGATCAGCACTGGACAGAATACACAAATAGTTAGCAATTACATGCCTGTAAGTTCTTAGCCCCATAAGAAAAAAAATACAACAGTCACAGAAAACCCCTTTAAACTGAAGAACTGATGGTGCACTTGCTGTCTAATACTATACATCCCATCTCTTGACAGGTTTCCTTTTTTTATTTGCCTGTTAGTGATTTAACATTTTGGCTGATCAATGTGTATTTCAGAAAAAAATAGATGGGAAGATTTATGAAGCAAAATGAGCAAGCATTGTATAAAATATTTCCCCAAAAGTAAAGTTCATATAATGTACCATGCATAATGATTACATACTTTTAACACTTTAATACACTTGAAAATGTAGAGAGAATTGGCTGAGAACAAAAGAAGAAAAAAATGTGCGAAATATACTGTATGAAAACTGAATATTTGTTGAAAATTATTTTTAGAAAACATTGTCTATCATGCTTGGCAAAATACTCAAAATATACTGGATATTTCCATATGTGACGTACAGAATTGACATGCCATATTGACATATGCAAATGAGTTGTAAGTGCCTCTTTCCCTATTCCCCACCCGGGGCCTACCTCCTGTCTCTGACTAATAGGTCACTGAAACATGAGTGATCTAGAGGAAAGAGGGAGGCAGGCGGCAGGGAATAGGAAGAAAAGCGGGAGATCTGTAAGGGCAGGGACCACCCACTGCACTTACTGCTCATTATCCTGCAGTTTCAACTATGGATTTCTCTAAAACAGCTAAATGGATTTGTACAAGAAAGGTTAGGATTTACTCAGCATTGAAGCGCCTTTATATATGCTATTAATTGGGGGTATAAAATCCTGATGACAAATTTTCTTTAAAGTCTGAGAAGGTTTCAGGTATTTTTGTTTATGTTTAAGTATGTAAAACTACAGTTTCAATTACAATGTACTACTTCTTAACATCATGGTAAACCTGAAAAATCATAAAATATTCACTGAATAAACTTGTAAGAATGCGCTTGCCTCAAAGCCAAACGGCGTGAATGCCTAAAGGTATTGAGTCCCAATTTGCATAGTAAGGCATCGCTTGATGAGTTATAAGTAATGTAGACAGAGTCATATCTACTTTTATACAAAGCAAAAATATGACTGCAACCATCAACTTTCCCCACAGCACCGCAGCACTTGGCAGCCTAAACTAATATGCTAATATAATTCAATTAGATAGAAGTAGATACATTCAATACTAATAGACTTAGGGGGTTGATGCTTAGAATCTCCAAATAAAAATGTTCCTTCTGAGCCATAAACAGTAGAAAACAATGACTAGAAAGACAATTAAAATGAGGTCATAATAAGTGTTTTATAGATTTAACAAAACTACAAGGCTTTATATACACTGTGTTCCAAATTATTATGCAAATAATATTTTCTCAGATTTCCCCAAATTACCTTTATGAATTGCAGTCATTGTAATTTTCCAGTCAAATAACTATTAGAGTACAATTGAAAGGTTTTTGTACAAACTGTCTATGATAACAGTATATTGTTAAAAAAATAAAAAACTCAAACTGCCCTCAAAATGCATGTTCCAAATTATTATGCACATCAGAGTTTTTCACCTTTTCATTTTAATAAAGAAAAAAAAATGGTCATTTTTGAAATTATAAGCATTAGCAGGTTATTACAAACTGAAATCAAACAGTTTTCAACTCAAAACTTTATTCTAGGTGATGTTACATTTGCACATAGGACCGCTTGTTCGAAAGGAGCTTCTGAACTCTCTCGTCCATTGAATTTGTCAGGTTTTGGATGGTTTCTGCTTCCAATTGTTTTGCATGAGGACAGAATACCTTTCCAGAGCTGTTGCTTAGATGTGAACTGCCTCCCGCCATCATAGACACTCCTTTTGATGATGCTCCAGAGGTTCTCAATGGGGTTGAGTTCAGGGGAGCATGGGTGCCACACCATAAGTTTGTCCCCTTTTATGCCCACAGCAGCCAGAGATGCAGATGTGTTATGTGCAGCATGAGACGGGGCATTATCATGCATGAAAATGATCTTGCTGCGGAATGCACGGTTCTTCTTCTTGAACCACGGAAGGAAGTGTTGTTTGAGAAACTCAACATACATTATGTAGTTCATCTTTACCCCTTCAGGGATCCTAAAAGGGCCGACAATCTCTCTCCCCATGATTCCAGCCCAAAACATTACTCCACCTCCTCCTTGTTAGTGCCGTAGCCGTGTTTGCATGGGGTGTCCGTCAACCAGCCATCCTCCACTCCATCCATCTGGACCATCGAGATCATTTCATGCATGATAATGCCCCGTCTCATGCTGCACATAACACATCTGCATCTCTGGCTGCTGTGGGCATAAAAGGGGACAAACTTATGGTGTGGCACCCATGCTCCCCTGACCTCAACCCCATTGAGTACCTCTGGAGCATCATCAAAAGGAGTGTCTATGATGGTGGGAGGCAGTTCACATCTAAGCAACAGCTCTGGGAGGGTATTCTGTCCTCATGCAAAACAATTGGAAGCAGAAACCATCCAAAACCTGACAAATTCAATGGACGAGAGAGTTCAGAAGCTCCTTTCGAACAAGGGGTCCTATGTGCAAATGTAACATCACCTAGAATAAAGTTTTGAGTTGAAAACTGTTTGATTTCAGTTTGTAATAACCTGCTAATGCTTATAATTTCAAAAATGACAATTTTTTTGTTCTTTATTAAAATGAAAAGGTTGAAAACTCTGCTGTGCATAATAATTTGGAACATGCATTTTGAGTGCAGTTTGAGTTTTTAATTTTTTTTAAAATATACTGTTATCATAGGCAGTTTGTACAAAAACCTTTCAATTGTACCCTAATAGTTATTTGACTGGAAAATTACAATGACTGCAATTCATATAGGTAATTTGGGAAAATCTGAGAAAATATTATTTGCATAATAATTTGGAACACAGTGTAGTGTGGTGCTATATTCAGCCAACTGCAATCATTTTAAAGAGAGTCCATCACCCCCAACATTAATTTTAAATGGGAAAGACAGTGTTGTAGGGGACTTAGCCCCTATAAAAAAACATATTAGCACTGTATAATGGAGGTTCGGTACTCCCTTGGCTTGGCCAATAGTTTAGTGCATGGTTACACCTTCTCATTTGCATATTGGGCTCCTTATTATGCTTCTGATTGACAGGTCTCACTTTCTAGAGCGAGCACTTGCTTAAAGCTGGGGCATATGTGCTTATGCGCACTGCCTGTGCTTGGTTGTTCCCCATACAGTGGCCAGGCACGTTCTCCTCCCTGTCTTCTTTCTGCTGATGCTGCTATCTACAATAACACACATGGAAGTGTAGTCAGAGGCTTCAGAGAACTCCTATCTGAAGCTGCTCGGTACACTTCTGGGTGTATTACTGTAGAGAGTTGCATCAGCAGAAAGAAGAAAGCCAAGAGAATAAGCCAGGCCACTGTGCAAGCTTGGTCAAGGACAGGCGAAGTCAGTACACATATATCAGCAGCATTCAGAGAGTGCTTGCTCTGGGAAGTAAGCACTGTCAATCAGAAGAGTTTGAAGGCCCCCAATATGCAAATGAGGAAGCGTAACGGTACACCCAGCTCTTGGCCGCGCCAGAGGTGTAACGAAGCCACCTCATTTGCATACAAATTACAAGCTATTTTCTCAGGCACTGAACCATTAACAGATAAAGTGCTAGTATGGGTTTTATAGCGGCTATGTCCCCTACAAAACTGTATATACCATTTTAGGGGTGACACATACCCTTTAATGACAAAGCTATATGTAGCTACTTGCTGTGTATTTATGTACTATATATTGTAATCTATGTATTCAATGTTTCTATAAATATCTCTGCTTATTTTGTGCCTTAACCCCTTTACCCCCGAGGGTGGTTTGCACGTTAATGACAAGGCCAATTTTTACAATTCTGACCACTGTCACTTTATGAGGTAATAACTCTGGAACGCTTCAACGGATCCCACTGATTCTGAGATTTTTTTTTCATGACATATCGTACTTCATGACAGTTGTAAAATTTCTTCGATATCACTTGCGTTTATTTGTGAAAAAATCAGAAAATTTTGAAAATTTTGCAATTTTCAAACTTTGAATTTTCATGCCCTTAAATCAGAGAGATATGTCACACAAAATAGTTAATAAATAACATTTCCCACATGCTTACTTTTACACCAGCACAATTTCAGAAACAATTTTTTTGGGGTTAGGAAGTTCTAAGGGTTAAAAGTTGACCAAAGATTTCTCATTTTTCCAACAGAATTTACAAAACCATTTTTTTAGGAACCACATCACATTTGAAGTGACTTTGAGGGGCCTTTATGACAGAAAATACCCAAAAGTGACACCATTCTAAAAACTGCACCCCTCATGGTGCTCAAAACCACATTCAATAATTTTATTAACCCTTCAGGTGCTTCATAGGAATTTTTAGAAAGTGAAAGAAAAAAATGAACATTTAACTTTTTTCACAAAAATGTTTCTTTATACCCCAATCTTTTTATTTTTGCAAGGGTAACAGGAAAAAATGGACCCCAAAATTTGTTGTGCAATTTCTCCTGAGTAAGCCGATACCCCATATGTGGGAGAAAACCACTGCTTGGGCGCACAACAGAGTTCGGAAGGAAAGGAGCGTCTTTTGACTTTTTGAATGTAAAATTTGCTTGAATAATTAGCGGATGCCATGTAGCATTTGGAGAGCCCCTGATGTGCCTAAACAGTGGAAACCCCCCACCAGTGACACCATTTTGGAAACTAGACCTCTCAGGAAACTTATGTAGATGTGTGTTGAGCACCTTGAACCCCCAGGTGCTTCACAGAAGTTTATAACATAGAGCCATGGAAATAAAAAAATCAAACTTTTTCCACAAAAATGATGTTTTAGCCCCAAACTTTTTATTTTCACAACGAAAATGGAAAAAAATGGACCCCAAAAACTTTTGTGCAATTTCTCCTGAGTATGCCAATACCCCCATAAGTGGGGAAAATACACTGTTTGGGCGCATGGCAGGGTTCAGAAGGGAAAAGAGCACTGTGTGAGTTTTTGAATGCAAAATTGGCTGGAATTGACAGCAGACATCATGTCGCGTTTGGAGAGCCCCTGATGCACCTAAATAGTGGAAATTCCCCATAAGTGACCCCATTTTGGAAACTAGACCTCTCAAGGATTTTATCAAGGGGTATAGTGACCATTTTGAACCCAGAGGTACGACACAGAAATTTATAACATTAGGTCATCAAATTGAATAAGTTGTCATTAGTCTTGAGCGCAAGTGCTCACTACTTGAGTTTGCATCGGGTACTCAGGAATGCACCATGTATTGCAGGTGCTCGAGTGAAATGAGTTTTTTTGGCCACGAAGCATGTCACTCGAGCACCCGCGATACTTGGTGCATACCCAATCACCTGATACACACTCAAGTAGCGAGCACTTGCGCTCAACACTAGTCACCATATCGTCATTTTTTTTCTTTACTTTTGAAAAAATCCCAACCCAAATACAACCCTAACCCTTGCACAGCCCTAACCCGAGCACAACCCTAACCCGAGTGTAGCACCCTGAGGACTCGGCTGCTACAGGGGTATTACACCTCAAGCCAGAGGTGTGGTATTCCACTCCCGGGTAAGGATGGAGTGTGGGACTGAGCTCAGATAGCTGCATACACTACATACATCCCATTTCCGGGGGACAGACCGACGGTACTCCCACCAGTATATGTGCAGGTACGACAGTGTCTGTCCCTGGCTGGAGTGGGAGGGGGGTGGAACATCCCAGTAGTGTAGGGGCAGATAGGGGGAGCAGTCTGGGTAAGGCTAGGAGCTCATTGGGTGCTGGTCACCTGAGCTCACACATAGAGGGAGTATATAAGGTGGGCACCATCTTAGATCAGGGTCAGTCTTCTGTAGAGGGTCAGTCAGTCCTGAGAGAGGTTCAGGAGCGCCTGCAGAGAGAAGAGAGAGAGGAGAAGAGAAGGACCCAGAGGGGGAGAAGAAGGAACCCCAAGAACCCAGTATACAACCAGAAGGGTGACGGGTTGGCACGCAAGGGAACCGGATCCCAAATTAGTGGAGGAGAGAAACTACCCTCAACTAAGAACCGGAGGCTGCGACATTACATGTGGAGCAGCCCCTCACCAAGTCCACTAAGAAGGCACACCGAGCATAGGGTCAGGGAAGCCAAAGAAGGTTCACCCAACAGGAGACCCGAGGGAGCCGGACATAAGTGGACCCCTGGTGGGAACGGCCAGTAGAGAGGACAGTCAGAAAGGGAGCTCAGGACCACGCTCCAGAATTGCTTGGGGGTTGGCCGAGTCCAGGACCTGGTGGACGCAGCACGGCTCGGGCGGTCACTCAAGGCCAGAGTGACCAACAGAACAGCAGTAAGTAAAAACCCTGAACTGCACAGCCCGACTCTGAGTCTTCTTACCATCCACACTGCACCACCACTACCACCATCCTCTACACCTGACCCCCTGAGGCTATACCCCTCCCGTTGGGGGTTATACTACCACAGCTGCACATATACCACCAGCCTCAGCGGACCCTGCTGCAGCGGCGGCCTTTTGACCGCAAATCAACGGGTGGCGTAGTCGACACTAAGAACAACAAATAACATCTGTAAAGACTGCCACACACTGAGTTTGACACCCTGGGCACGGACCGGGTCACCGCCACAAGGACTACTACCCCTATCCAGATCCGGCTCCGGGTATCCCCTACAGCACTGGCCCAGGGGGCGCGTCACGAGCACAACCCTTACCCAACCTTAACTCTAGCATAACCCTAGCACAACCCTAACCCTAGCACAACCCTAACTCTAGCACAACCCTAGCACAACCCTAACCCTAGCACAACAATAACTCTAGCACAACCCTAACTCTAGCACATCCCTAACCCTAAACCTAGCACAACCCTAACCCTAGCACAACTCAACTCTAGCACAACCCTAACCCTAGAGTTTATTTTTTATGCCTTTCCTCATGCCGCATAAGTGATTAGACGACTTTATTCTTCGGGTTGGTGCGATTACAGCGATACCAGGTTTATAGCGGGTTTTTATTATTGACAGCTGTCACACACTAAAAGACGCTTTTTTTGCAAAGACTAGTTTTTGCATCGCCATATTTTGAGAGCTATAATATTTCCATATTTCGTCCGACAGAGTCATGTGATAGCTTGTTTTTTGCAGGACGAGTTGGAGTTTTTAATGGTACAATTTTCAGGCACGTGACATTTTTTGATCGCTTTCTATTATGATTTTTGTGAGGCAGAATAAACAAAAACCAACAATTCAGGAATAGTTTTTTTTTTTTTTTATGCCGTTCCGCATGTGGTAAAATTGATAAGGTAGCTTTATTCGTCAGTTCAGTACATTTACAGCGGCACCACATTTATATCATTTTTTTATGTTTTAGCGCTTTTACACAATAAAAACTATTTTCTAGAAAAAATAATATTTTTTGCATCGCTTTATTCTGAGAGCTATAACTTTTATATTTTTTGTCTGATGGCGTGTATGGCAGCTTGTTTTTTGTGGGACAAGATGATGTTTTCAGCAGTACCATTTTTATTTACATTTGTCTTTTTGATCGCATTATATTCCATTTTTTGTTTGGCGGTATGATGATAAAGCATCGTTTTTTTGCTTTGTCTTTTATTTATTTTTTTTACCATGTTCACTAAAGGGGTTAACTAGTGGGACAGTTTTATAGGTCAAGTCGTTTCAGGTGTGGCGATACCAGATATGTGTACTTTTATTTTGTTATTTTGTTTTTTTTTCATAATACTATTTATTGATGGGTACATTATATTTTTATTTTTGGGGGATTATTTTTTTCATTTTTTTTTATATTTTTACAATTTTTTTTTCACTTTCTGATTTTTTTTTAACTTTGACACATTGTCCCACTATGGGACTTTCACTTTTTGCCAGCTGATCGCCTGTATAGCATGGGAATGCAGCACAGGCAAAAGATACTGTGATGGCGCACTGCACATGATCAAAGTATCTACCTGCTGTCTGGTGACCCGGATGTCGTCATGACGACATCCGGGTCACCATGACAACCACTGGACCCGGCCACAGACAGCTCGGGATGCCAGTGAGGAGGTAAGAAATGGCGCAAACCTCGTCTTGCCACCGGAATTCTGCGATCGACTTTGATCGCAGCATTTCAGGGGTTAATGTGCTTGGAGTGGTGTGGGATCGCTCCCAGCACATAGCACCGGGTGTCAGCTGTGACAATCAACTGACACCCGGTGGCGATTCCGCCCGCACAGCCTATGTGTAGGCGGAATCTCCGATGCGTACTCAAACGTATCTGGTCCATAAGGCCCAGGGCGCAGATACGTATTAGAATGTATCATGACAGAAAGGGGTTAAGCTATGTGCTTACATTACAAAAAATGTGCAAAAATGAACATAATGCACAGCAAAGTAAAAATCCTATTGTTGTGCACATGATTAGTCTTTTGTTACTTCTTTTAACTGCTTCAGGCTTCCGAAACAATGACAAGGTTAAAAGAAGTAGCATGTTCATTCTTTGGGCGGCTTTAAGAAAATCTGAATGCTAGTGATAGTTTAAATCATAGAAAAAAAATACATCACTGGTGAAGCTGCCGTGAAAATGACACCAAAACCACCAGCAGAGACGCTTTAAGGAAAAGACCGTGCCAGCTTTTTTCAGCAGTTGATCTAGGAAAACCTCAGCAGTTCCAACAGAGTTTTAAAGATATCATGTGTAGAAACCCCTCCCCAGTCTCCCTGCTGCCTGCTTATTAGGGAGGAAGGTGCACTCCCACTTTATTGACATTTTGGACCGGGGCATTATTGCACTGCTGGCCAAAGTTGTGTGCTCTCCAATGCTGCTATTTGAGGCAGTTTTACCTCTTTGGCTTTGGTGTAGTGCAGTATCACTTAAGCTGGCCAGGATTGGGAGCTAACAGTGAGCTCCAGCTATCCTGCCTACCTTCACAGAAGTGCTTACAACTTTGAATGGGAACGGCTCGTCAGCACTGTGCAGGCTCAGCAATCGCTGCTAGACTATAATGGTGGCCAGTAACCTAGACAATGAACAAAAAACAATATAATTTAAAATCCCTCTGTTCATGAGAACAAAGAGGATTTTTAATAAATTAGTAAATTGCAAAGTTCCTATTTTATACAAGCCCTCTATGATTTTACCCATGAAAGAACATGGCAATAAAATAATGGCTAATGTTGTTCTAAAATTCTATAACTGGAGTCAACTCCTACTATAAGCCAAAAACATAAAGTGAATGTGTAAAGTTATCTTGGCTAGCTTAACCTGATCAAAGCCATATATTATGAGGGTATTGAACTCCCGCATAGTGAGGAATAACGTATACATCCACTAAAATAGCAAAAGTATTCGTCTTAGGGCTCGCTCACACCGCCGTATATTCTCTCATGCGAGAGAATAGGGCCGATTATGCTAATGACACTCGACTCAAACACTGTCACAGTTTGAGCTAAGTGTCATCTGAGTGTGATTTGATTATCTCGTATAAGAGAATCGTAGCACAGGTTCGGAGAAGATGGAAAACTTAATTAATCCGAGTGCAGTCTGATGTTTCACCCGCACCCATAGACTTGTATGGGTGCGAGGGATACAATTATCGGAGCCTCTCGCAGCATTCTGCAATTGTTTTCTCATGCTGAATCGACATGACAAAATAATCACAGATCTGCACTGCCCCATAGTATAACATTAGTGCTACCTGATAAAACATCACATAGTACTCAGCCATGTTTTAAGACAGTGTGTGCATGCCCTTAAAGGCAATTTGTCACCATATTCGACCTACAGTATCTAAACTATTATTATGGGCATGCAGGTTATAGACTGTTGAGGAGAGTGATCCCTGTATGCCCCATATCAGATGCCTTGTTGTGGATAAATCATCTTTTATCACTTTATATAAATGGCCTCTTCCAGGCTTCGGGGAGGACACTGCCTGGAAGATGACTCTACTTCCAGAGATTATTGTACATGAAGGGGGAGTTACCAGTGTGATGTATAATAGTTACCAGTATGATATGAAATGGTTACCAGTATGATGTGTAATGGTTACCAGTGTGATGTGTAATGGTTACCAGTGTTACCAGTGTGATGTGTAATGTCCACTCTCTGCTCTAATGATCTCACTGCAGAGCTATGTGTGATTATATCTGACACATCTGCAGGTTCCTCTCAGCTTCCATCTCACAGGCAGACTGGGCTGCAATATTGTTGTAATATAGCAGAGCTCAGAGAGCTGCAAAAAATGTGTTTGCAAGAAGACAAAGTTTATTTCTATTGTTCTGTGTTAGTTACTTGTCTCACACTGGTAATGCCCCTTTTATTTAAAATAAGCTCTGGAGGTGGAGTTATCTTCCTGGCAACATCCTCCCCATAGCAAGGAACAGCTCATTTACATATAAGAAAAACATTGATTTCTCTGGAATAAGACATCAGATCGCAGATATTAAGGTTTCATATTATACAGCTTCCTATGACCTACATGCCCATATAGACATCTTAGGAGGGTTGATCCTATTGGCAAATTCCCGTTAAAACTAAGTTAAGACACATTCAAGTAAGAGGAAATAAAGTGATGACAGTTCCAAAAGAAAAATGCTCCAGAATAAGCCTTTTGACAACAGTTCCCTGTTACCATTATTTGTGCTTTAGGAAATCTCACTGTCTCTATATAATATATATAACCCCAAGCAAAACAAACCGAACATCCAGGTCATGATAGACAAAAAATAATAATAAAATTTCAGCCGAACATTGAGTCAGACTAAAACACCTTTATTGAAAAAAATAAGTTCTTGGTGGCACTAGAGAAAAGAAGTGCATACACGGATTTATACAAAATATATATATACTGTCTTAATATAAAATATAGACATAGAGACATTTGAACATAATTATATCATAGTACACTGATGCTACATAGGAAATATGGGATATGATATATTACATCCACTCCTAAGCAGAAAACTGCATATGGGAGTAAGTACAGAGTGGCCCTATCAAAATTATATAGTATATACCAGGGGTCCTCAAACTACGGCCCGCGGGCCGCATGTGGCCCGCGGAGGATTTTTATCCGGCCCGCCGGGCTGTGGGCAGAGGAGAGCGATGTCAGCGCCCGCTCCCTCCCGCTCGCTCAGGGCCCCGGCAGCCGGATACTTACCTCTTCTCGTGCCTCCGCAGATCCGCTGTCTTCCTGGTGCGCGCTCCCTGTGACGTGTCAGGTCAGAGGGTGCGGTGACGTCTTTACACCGAGCCCTCCCCTGAGCCGTCACAGGCAGCGCAGAGCGGGGCGACACTGGAGTACAGACCTGAGCAGCGGCAGCAGGTGAGGAGGAGGGAGGTGAGTATTGCATTTTTTTTTAATGCATGGAGGCATGGGACATAATATTAGGGGTGACATGCTGCATGGGGCATTATATGGGGGGGGTGACATGCTGCATGGGGCATTATATGGGAGGGAGTGACAAGCTGCATGGGACATAATATTAGGGGTGACATGCTGCATGGGGCATTATATGGGGGGGTGACATGCTGCATGGGGCATTATATGGGGGAGTGACATGCTGCATGGGGCACTATATGGGGGGTGACATCCTGAAAGGGGCATTATAACGACAGGGGAGTGATATCCAACATGGGGCATTATATTGAGGGGTGACATCCTGAAAGGGGCATTATAACGACAGGGGAGTGATATCCTGCGTGGCGCATTATATGGGGGGGTGACATCCTGAAAGGGGCATTATAACGACAGGGGAGTGATATCCTGCATGGGGCATTATATTGAGGGGTGACATCCTGCATGGGGCATTATATGGGGGGGTGACATCCTGCATGGGGCATTATATGGGGGAGTGACATGCTGCATGGGGCATTATATGGGGGAGTGACATGCTGCATGGGGCATTATATGGGGGGTGACATCCTGAAAGGGGCATTATAACGACAGGGGAGTGATATCCAACATGGGGCATTATATTGAGGGGTGACATCCTGAAAGGGGCATTATAACGACAGGGGAGTGATATCCTGCGTGGCGCATTATATGGGGGGGTGACATCCTGAAAGGGGCATTATAACGACAGGGGAGTGATATCCTGCATGGGGCATTATATTGAGGGGTGACATCCTGCATGGGGCATTATATGGGGGGGTGACATCCTGCATGGGGCATTATATGGGGGAGTGACATGCTGCATGGGGCATTATATGGGGGAGTGACATGCTGCATGGGGCATTATATGGGGGGTGACATCCTGAAAGGGGCATTATAACGACAGGGGAGTGATATCCTGCGTGGCGCATTATATGGGGGGGGGTGACATCCTGAATGGGGCATTATAACGACAGGGGAGTGACATCCTGCATGGGGCATTATATGGGGGGGTGACATCCTGCATGGGGCATTATAAAGACAGGGGAGTGAAATCTTGCATGGGGCATTATATGGTGGGAGAAAGGGACATCCTGCATGGGGCATTATATGGGAGGTGACATCCTGCATGGGGCATTATAAGGGGGGAACAGCCTGCATGGGGCATTATAAGGGGGAAATAGCCTGCCTATTGAGGACCTATGCTGCCTATTGGGGACATTTACCTGCCCATTGAGGACCTATGCTGCCTATTGGGGACATTTACCTGCCTATTGTGAACATTTACCTGCCTATTGGGGACCTATGCTGCCTATTGGGGACATTTACCTGCCTATTGGGGACATTTACCTGCCTAATGGGGACCTATGCTGCCTATTGGGGATATTTACCTGCCTATTGGGGACATTTACCTGCCTATTGGGGACATTTACCTCCCCATTGAGGACCTATGCTGCCTATTGGGGACATTTACCTGCCTATTAGGGACATTTACCTGCCTATTAGGGACATTTGCCTGCCTATTGGGGACCTATGCTGCCTATTGGGGACATTTACCTGCCTATTGGGGACCTATGCTGCCTATTGGGGATATTTACCTGCCTATTGGGGACATTTACCTCCCCATTGAGGACCTATGCTGACTATTGGGGACATTTACCTGCCTATTGGGGACATTTACCTGCCTATTAGGGACATTTGCCTGCCTATTGGGGACCTATGCTGCCTATTGGGGACATTTACCTGCCTATTGGGGACCTATGCTGCCTATTGGGGATATTTACCTGCCTATTGGGGACATTTACCTGCCTATTGGGGACCTATGCTGCCTATTGGGGATATTTACCTGCCTATTGGGGACCTATGCTGCCTATTGGGGACTTTTACCTGCCTATTGAAATACCGGTTTATCTAACTTTACTTGTTCTTCATTTTAATTATTGTATTTGTTCCTGTATTGTTTTTTTAACGTCAAAATAAGATATGTGCAGTGTGCATAGGAATTTGTTCATAGTTTTTAAAAAAAAACTATATTCCAGCCCTCCAATGGTCTGAGGGACAGTGAACTGGCCCCGTGTTTAAAAAGTTTGAGGACCCCTGGTATATACGGTAAATAGTCAAGGGGCAACAATGCACATAGTGTTGGAAATTGATGAGCAATACATGCAAATGACTAATCCCTGTTTAGAAACTGTGAATGACCTAACCTACCATTAGCATCAGCCATGTACTCTACATCAAATGTTAGTACCTGGGGGTCCGTCACTCTGTGTACCGCACGCCGACCCAGACGCGCGTTTCGACACACCTTCATCAGAGGGTGGCGCCCAGAACACCGGTGATCACTTAAGAGGAAAAATTTATCCAATGAGAGGAGACCCGGCCGAATTAACGCAACCGCGGTCAGGAGGACCTGCGCGTCAGACCATGCCCCCCGCGTCATGTCACCCGCGATGCACTGACACTTAAACACGTGACCATGCACTACGGAGCACATAAAGATACAGGGGCCGGGGAGGCACACAGGGCGCAGACCGCGCATGCGTACAAGCCGATCTCCTCTCACGGGGAACATATCATTCAAAAAACAACAAAGGGCAGTGTGGCTGATATCCCAAAGAGGTAACAATCGAATGCATAGGTACCTATCCCTTCAACTTTGGACAGTGATAACCCAATGTGTACCACATGTAAATATTAAAAAAAATATAATGTAAAAATATGCATAGTATATAATAAGATTATACAAAAAGACAAAATATACATATAATAAATGTATAGCGTAATAATCTATTCCAATAATCAGATATGATATATCACAAGTAAAAAACCATATAGATATCCAAATACATTTCATACATATGTATAAATAGTGAATTTCGTAAAACAATAATGATGACAATAAGGAAGAGGAAATAGGAGGAAAGAAGAATAATAAAGGAAGAGAAGAACAGTGAAAAGAAGGTTTGGTGATAAATAATTAATAAATTTGAACATATATATTTGTTCTAATATATGTGCATGAATAGATCTATTGACATAAAAAATATATATATACTCCAGAGTATGTGCATAATTAATCTATTGCCATAAAAGGTATATGTAGTGTAAATAATTAATTGTAACCAATTGTGCATAATGAATATGTAACACAAAAATAAACAGTGTTGAAATTAATGTGTAATACAATGTAATAAAAAATTATAAATGTCCGAAAAAACAGTGCATTACATGTGTAATATAAAAACAAATAAACCCAAGGTGACTCTACTAAGTGTGATTAAAGTGCAAAGTGAAAAAAGCTCAAGAACCACATGAGAAAAGGAAGAAAGGGGGGAAGAAAACAGAAAAAACAAGGGGAAAAGAAAGGGGAAGAGAATTGGAAAAGGAGAAAAAGGATATATAAAAATATACAATGATACACATATCTAGAGAAAATCCAAATTCACTGTACACTGATCTAGACATAGCATTAGTAATGTCTCTAATATAAAAATATATAGTGATTATAATAAATAGTATACATAAAATACCAAAAGGTTTAATTTAATTATTAATGTGCACAGAAAAAGAGACAATAATATTATTCTCGCTCATATTCCAAATTCTATCCAATCAGAACTTCCTCTTGATGGGATACCAGCCATCAATCTCCCAAACAGGATCAACACAGCCGATCACTGCAAAAAGATTATACAAAAGATAGAAATAAGTGATCACAGTACTTAAAAATAACATAAAAGCATAAAAACAATAAAAACATTAAAAACAAGAGAGCAAAGACTATGGTTCAAATAAACGAGGCAAACCTAAGGTTTTCATTCAATCCAAAGGGGGAAACCGTGTCTAGCAGCCATATCCAACGCGTGTCCAGTCTGGCCAACGCCGTGCTCACATTGCCGCCTCTGACGTGTGGTCTAATCATGTCAATGCCAGTTACTTTCAAAACTGATGGATCACAATTGTGGAATGATTTAAAATGTTTTGGAATTGTTGTCAATAAAGAGGGATCATCAATCTCCCTAGCAGCGACGATGCCATTGACATGTTCACGAACACGCACTTTCAGTTGGCGTGTAGTAAGACCTACAGAGATCAAAGGACAGGTACATGTAGCGTAGTATACCACTGCCTTTGATGTACATGTGATAGTGTTTTTGATGGCATATGTTTTTGAACCATCCGAATTGGTAAAATTTTTTGCCCTAACAATGTTAGGACAGGCTACGCATCTTCCACATGGCTTACAGCCCCACTCTGGTTTAGCATTAGTGAATATATTTTTTGGTTCATTGGTATAATGACTTTTAACTAATTCATCTTTTAGATTACGAGATCTACGATAGGATCATTCAATAGAATAGGCCATGCATTTTCAAGGATCCGATACATTTGGTTATTGAGGCCATGAAATTGGGTAATGAATCGAACCTTATGGGTCTCCGAACTTCTCGGGATGTTCGAATATAGGACTTGATGGCGTGATATATTTTTTGCTCTGTTATACGCTCTCTTTATCGATCTCTTGCTATATCCTCTGTTTTGGAATCTAATTTTGAGGTCACGTACATGGAATTCAAAATCTTCGTCACTCGAACATATTCTACGAATTCGCAGAAATTGGCTCACTGGAATGGATCTAACCATTGCTGGTGGATGTGATGACGATGCCAATAACAATGAATTAACTGCCGTATTTTTCCGATAGAGATCAGTTTGAAGACAGTTGTTAACATCTCTCCTTATACGCACATCCAAGAACTCAGCCGAGTCTTTATCGTAATGATATATAAGATGGATATTCAATGAATTTTGATTAAGAGACTCCATAAATATATGTAAGTCTTCAACTGAGCCCTGCCAGATCATGAAAATGTCATCAATGTACCGCGTCCAAAAAAGGACGCGGTCCATTGATGCATGAGGATCTGCCAGGAAGAGGTCCCTCTCCCACAGTCCCAAGAACAAATTGGCGTAGGCCGGTGCAAACGATGCCCCCATGGCAGTTCCCTGGAGCTGCAGGAAGAAGGACCCCTTAAAAAGAAAAAAATTATGAGATAATGAAAAATGGAGCAATTCAATGATGAACTTACTCATAATCGGTGAAGTAGATGACATCTCAAAGAATAGCTGTGTGGCTCTCACACCATCCGAGTGTCGGATATTGGTGTAGAGCAACTCCATATCACAAGTCACTAGAAGGGTATCCGTCTCAAGATGTAAACCATCGACCTTTTTTAGGAAATCAGCAGTATCCTTGACAAAGGATGGTAGTAATTCCACCAATGATTGAAGTTCAGAATCGATGTATCTGTTCACATTTTCTAAATAATTACTATTTCCTGAGATGATAGGTCTCCCGGGTGGTGTCATTTGGTTCTTGTGAATTTTCAGCAATAGATAAAGGGTGGGAATGCGTGGTTCAGTGACCGGTAACGCTGTATATAACTCCTTTGTAATCACCTCTTCATCATTTGCCTTTTTTAGGAGTTTTAATAATTCAGCTTGAAATTTTGCCAGAGGGTTGAATGTAAATTTCAAATAGCAATTTTTTACATTCAATTGGCGATAGGCCTCTGCTTAATACAAGACCTTGGGCCACACAGCCACATTCCCACCCTTATCTGCCAATTTAAATACCACATCATCAAGATTCATTAATCGTTTAAGGCACTGTTGTTCCTCCATATTCAAATTAGTTTGTTTTGGACGTCGTGGCATCTTAGAAAATTCCTGACTTACCATCTTGACAAAGACCTCAATATTGGAACAGGTAGATAATGGTAAATATTTCCGTGACTTAGGCCTAATGGATTGAGGAATCTTACCTCCCATGGGAGTGATATGTTCCCTGGCAAGGTCCTCCAGATTGTTTAACGCCTCCTGTTCCGCCTCTGTTCAGAATAATTTAGAAGTAGATTCATTATGGAAATGCCGTTTAAATAATAGATTTCTCGCAAACATGTGAAGATCTTTAATGGCAGTGAATAAATCAAATTCTGCTATTGGGCCGAAAGAGAGGCCCCTACTCAAGATAGAGATCTCAGTTTCAGAGAACACATGTTTACTCAAATTGATTACCTTCAAATCATCCCGGTTGGACCCAGGAGAATATCCATAATTCCTTTTATAAGGATGTGGGCGTAAATCATGTTTGCGTCTAGATGTTCCATCCACAGACACAGAGGCGGAAGAGGATGCTTCTGACGTTTCACTCACTGATTTGTTGGATGTAAAGGATGGTATCCTATCTCTCTTCACTTCATTTAGAGGTTGTTTCCTCCACCTGTACATCTTCCCAGAGGCAAAGTCTTTTTGGTCCCTGTCCAATTTATTCATTTGGGTGTCCTGTATTTTTTTCACCCATTCGTCCATATACTGATCCATTTGAGAATCAATATTTTTATGCAAAATATATATATACTGTCTTAATATAAAATATAGACATAGAGACATTTGAACATAATTATATCATGGTACACTGATGCTACATAGGAAATATGGGATATGATATATTACATCCACTCCTAAGCTGAAAACTGCATAAGGGAGTAAGTACAGAGTGGCCCTATCAAAATTATATAGTATATACGGTAAATAGTCAAGGGGCAACAATGCACATAGTGTTGGAAATGTATGAGCAATACATGCAAATGACTAATCCCTGTGTAGAAACAGTGAATAACCTAACCTACCATTAGCATCAGCCATGTACTCTACATCAAATGTTAGTACCTGGTGGTCCGTCACTCTGTGTACCGCACGCCGACCCCGACACGCGTTTCGACACACCTTCATCAGGGGGTGGCGCCCAGAACACCGGTGATCACTTAAGAGGAAAAATGTATCTGTGGCACCCCAGGGGTCTGGTCTCCACAGTAATAGCAATATTATGTCTGAGAGCAGGTGGGAGGTCTCTTGGTCAGGAATCCTATGCATGCCACACCTCCTGCCCAGTCCTGGGAGGGGAAGAACTTCCCCTATATAAAGCTGGGGCTGAGGCAGGGTTAGTGAGAAGAGTAGAGCTGAGAAGAAGAGAAGCAGCTATAGGAAAGAGAGATCAGGAGCTCTGGGGAAGTCGTGCTAAAAGGAGTCAGGGGCTGGCAGCTGAAGAGCTCGTCCTGATTGAAGAGTTACCACCGGACCCGGAGTCCGAGGCTGTGGGGATTAACCCAAACCCAGCAGCAGAAACCGCCCGGCAGGGGATTTCAGGTCCTCTGGCCAAGAAACCCGAAGGCACGGTCACACGCGTGGGACCAGCACCGCCGTCGTGGAGCGGAAGCCACTAGAAGGCCCCGAGTCACCGGCCATACGGGTGAGCACCACACGGTACACTCAGGGACGTGGGCTACCTTTACCCGCCTCTAGCAAGGTAGCCAGAAGAGTACAATTAGTTGGGGAGGCCTACAACTCCGCCTGGCCAAGGGGGATCCCATCAGCTCAAGGACTGACCAGGCCCCGACCGCTAGCCAGTACTCCGGGAGGGTCTATCTTTGTCACCAGTAAAGACCCTGAACTACACCGCATCGTCTCTGAGTGATTCCTGCTACCCCCATCATCCACGTCGGCTGCCCTGAGGCCATACCCCTCCCGTTGGGGGTTATACCATCCACGCTGCACCATCCTTCCACCGGCCTCAGCGGTCTGCCCTGCAGCGGCAGCTCCATAGCTGCATTCAACGGGTGGCGTAGTCGTCCTACATCTACTGCTAATATACCGCCACTTAGTCTGACTCCCTGGGCACGGACCGGGTCACCGCCACGAGACTACTACCCCTATCAGATCCGGCTCCGGGTAGTCCCTGCGTGCGCAACGCTACATCACATAGGCCCAGGGCGCGTCATATCCAATGAGAGGAGACCCGGCCGAATTAATGCATCCGCGGTCAGGAGGACTTGCGTGTCAGACCACGCCCCCTGCGTCATGTGAATATATATCCATCATTTGGATCTTAAAATTATTGAAGTCTGCTTTTTGTTAATTAATGAATATTATGTAGTCATAGAGATGTACTCAATGATTTTATTGCCTTATATAAAGTACCACTTTTCTCCTTACCAAAATAAAAAGGATAAATCTGGGAAGACGCTGTAGCAGGACTTGACTTCAAAACATTTTTATAGGTAAGTTTGTTCCAAAACAGTCATTCCATTCCAAATTCAACAGCTGTTGTGAGACTGATATTCTTTTCTAGCCAAAGCTTTCTACTTGTATTTGTTTTGATTCTTTTGTTTCGTTTTGCTATTTGCAAACATTTCACAAAATAAAATGAATCACAAAAATGTTTTTTTCTTTTGCAACAAATATAGGAAAGATTTGATGTTACTGTGTGCCACAGAGATGATGTATTTTTCACTGGCTTGGGCAATGTAACTAGTGCTGAAATAAATCAGGAAAGGTGAGTGAGGTGGCATTGCGTACTTATATTAATGGGCACGATTACAGGACCTGGGATGCTCTGACAACAACACTATATCTTCTGTCTGGCTACTCGTAGGGAAATTGAGGTCAACATGACTGATTAATAATAATAGATTCAAACAATGCGCAATGGCTAAAGAGGTAAAGGTCAAAGCAAGCAGAGAATCAAAAATAATAGCTCAATACTAATAGAACTATTGGGTAATACAAAATTCCAAAACATGCATCATAAATAGGACTACTGAGCCAAATATGCTTTTGCTATTAGTACAATAAATATATTTATTCAGCACAATATTTTCAACCATCACTTTATTTTTCAAGCAACCAGTTTATGAACAATTAGACTAAAAGGAACATGACAGTAGTATCACAACCAAAACATTGTAGGAGATTACTAGTGTTGAGCGAGCATGCTCGACACTGCTCGATACTCACCCGAGCATCTCACTACTCTGGATGTTCGGCGAGCACCAAGCATTTCCGGGTTACTCGGGCGGGAGCTCGGGTCTCCGCCCTGCATGTTGGGTGCTCTTTACAGAGCCAATGAACATGCAGGGATTGCCAGCCAGTCACTGTAATGCCGCAGCCATGTTGGTTGTGGGCATTACAGTGATTGGCTGGCCGCACATTGTCACCTTGAGTATTTAAAACCGAGCGCCGCCATCTTGGACACAGTCGCTCCGGATCACACAGTGTAGGGAGAGTGCTGCTGAGCTAGGGAGAGATTTATACTGCGAAATAGGTAGTGTAGGGTCTCTAAAGCCTGCAAAATCAAACAAACAGTCCTTCTTAGGACTAATATCCATCCCATATATCAGGCAGGCAGGCAGGCTGTATAGGAGACGCAGTGGTTATACCAAGAAACACTGCATTACAGTCCTGTGTGCTCCTGCTGGTCAAATTGCTAGACTTATCCCCCTGTCTCAGGGGCCAGGAAAAATCCTTTTTTTTTCATCTAAATCCTCTTTTTTTTTTTTTCCTCAGTCAGACTGTACAAATACCCGTCTTATTAACCTTTTGGTATTTTTCCCCCCCAAAAAAATAATTGAGTGTGTCTGTGAGTGTTCAGACACAAATATATCTGTTTAAAAGAGTCTGGTTTTGGCCAGATAACTAGAACTGTGTTTTTCCTCGTCCACGATTTAAATCTGGGTGTAATCCACCTTTTTGCCTTTTTTACATAAAAAAACAGTTTGAGTGTCTCGCTGACTGTTCAGATACAAATATATCTGTTTAAAAGATTCTGGTGTAGGCCAGAGAACTAGAACTGTGGTTTTCCTCTTCCACGGTTCAAATCTGGGTGTAATCCACCTTTTTGCATAAAAAAAACAGTTTGAGTGTCTCGCTGACTGTTCAGACACAAATATATCTGTTTAAAAGATTCTGGTGTAGGCCAGAGAAATAGAACTGTGGTTTTCCTCTTCCACGGTTCAAATCTTGGTGCAATCCACCTTTTTGCATAAAAAAAAACAGTTTGAGTGTCTCGCTGACTGTTTATACACAAATATATCTGTTTAAAAGATTCTGGTGTAGGCCAGAGAAATAGAACTGTGGTTTTCCTCTTCCACGGTTCTAATCTCCTTTTTATTACCATTTTGCCATTGAAAGTGCGAGTGTAAGCTATTTTACTTCATTTACAATGGGCAAGGCGCGTAGCAAGGGACGTGGAACTGGACGTTCTGGTAATGGTGCGTGCAAAGGACGGGGCCGTGGCCAAGGTGAAAATGTGCCACAACCAACAGCCACATCTTCTCGCTTCCAGTTCTTGACCGAATTACTAGGGAAGCACACAACAACACCACTATTGCCAACTGATCAGTGTGAACAGGTTATTAATTGGATAGCAGATAATACTTCCAGTCACCTGGGCACCACCACCTCCAGTCTGTCTTCCACACGGTCAAGTCTTAGTAGCCGTGAGTCTCGACCGCATACTCCTCCTCACCCTGATGCTCCTTCCTCCCACCATGCCAAGTGTCGTCAGACAGCAACTGATCTCACACTTGGACACTCTGAAGAGCTGTTCACTGGTCCATTTCCATTTTTGGGCCCCTCGCCTTCTCCGCTTGAAGTGGTGGAAGAGGAGATCCCATGTAGCGATGCCCAAATATTTGAACAGCCACGGCCACAGGAAGGCGGCGCTGGCAATTTGTCACAAGAGGTGGACGATGACGAGACACAATTGCCACAAAGTGAGGAGGAGGACCGTGGTGCAGAAGTGGAAGAGGAGGAGGTGATGGATGATCTAGTAACTGACCCAACGTGGCAGGTTGTGAGGTTCTGAGACTTTCTATCATGGTTTTTATGTCATGTTGTGCTTGGATCTTGTTTTTTCCCTGCAGCCATCTTGCTTTCTGTTTTGTGCATCCATTTTGCCCTCAGTTGTAATGGAGTCTTCAGCCTCTACGTCTCCACCCTGTTTTTATGCCATTTGCATTTAAGCAGCCTCAGCTGTCAGTTCAGTGCTTCTGAATCCTGTCTGCAGCCAGTCTGTAACATTGCTTCGTGAAGCCTCTGGACTAAGCTCTTCAAGTCAGCTTCACTTTCTGAGGAATCCTCCTTGTTAACCTGCATGTCTGAGGTTTCCCTTTATGGATCTGAGTCTTCTTACCTGCTGGATCACTGGACTATTGGTTTACTCAAAGGACTTCTCAGCACCCGTAAGAGAGACTTTGCTTATTGCTTAAAGACTGTCTTTTGTTGTTGTGCCTTTTGCAACCCCGGGGAATCCGGGGTTAATCCAGTACACCAGGATTTTACTTGTATTTTACTGTGCATCTGCTTGTATGACGTAATACAAGAATATCACTTTATCAAGATCTGTGTTTCTCGTACTTCCTTTGCACTCATGCCTAAACTCAATATACACATAATTCTACACATTACAAGATTCAGAAGCCACAAGATGGAGTCAGCTGGGTCTGGGAGTATTGAAGCCCGCATCAAGAAACTGTATGAGGTGACTAATTCAATTCTCACTGATTTGCAGACTTTAAAGGTGAACTTTGCAGGTCTGCAGGATCGTAGCGATCACAGTTTACAGGTGCTTGGTCAAAATTTTCGAGATTTCTGCACCAGGACTGAAGCTCTGGAGGAGTTAGTTCTAGAGATGAGCGTTGTTCGACTCGAACTGTTCGCCAATCTCAAATTCGAGCTGTTTTGGGCGGTGTTCGAGCCGTTCGGCGAACACGAACGATTTGAGAAAAATTCGGCTGTTCGAGGTTATGTTCGATAACTGTTCGTGCACCAAAATCATAACTGGATTTTTTCTCAGTAATGATGAAAATTAATGTTAATACGCAGTTTGAGTGTACAGCGGGGTGGGGGGAGGGGCAGGGGATGGATCTCTGCAGGAATAAGGAAGATCTCCATTTTTTTTTCTCTTTCCCGCATTTACAGTGGGGAGGTGCAATCTGTCAGCCTATCAGCAGCGCACACACGGAGCGAAGTGCTTTTTTTCACACAAGCAAGGGCATGTGTCATTGGCAGTGTATGTCACATGTCCTTGCCCTATAAGACCAAGCCATTTTCCCCGTCGCCACCATTTTCTCACTGCTGCAGCTGCGTGTTAGACGGCACCGCTGTTGCTGTGTGCGCTATACCTTGTTAATTTCAAGCCAATTTTTGCACAAATCTACAGATAGCTTTGGAGTAGGGAATAGTTGTGACTGCAGTCCTTTTAAGGACTAGGTTACAGCATTTCCTACGACTTTTATGAGGCAGGTCTGTGCTCTTAAATAGATAGGTTGTGGGGGTAAAGACTAATTGTAATTGCAGTCCTTTTCAGGACTAGGTTACATCAGTTTGCAGATTGTGTTAGTCAGTGGAGGAGCCTATCTGTGTTACAAGATATACCACCTGTGTATAGAATACCAATTTTTTTACTGCACCTAGTGAAGTAAAATCTTTTGGGCATAGCATCATTCTATTAGTCCATCTATACTGACCTCCATCAGGTTGAAAATTGAATATAATTTTTTTCTGCATCTAGCTCTGAAAAAATATTTGGGCTTCTAGCAGTGTGTGGGACATGTTCTATTAGTCCATCTATACTGACCTCCATCAGGTTGCAAACTGAATATAATTTTTTCTGCATCTAGTTCAGAAAAAATATTTGGGCTTCTAGCAGTGTGTGGGACTTGTTCTATTAGTCCATCTATACTGACCTCCATCAGGTTGCAAACTGAATATAATTTTTTTCTGCATCTAGCTCTGAAAAAATATTTGGCCTTCTAGCAGTGTGTGGGACTTGTTCTATTAGTCCATCTATACTGATCTCCATCAGGTTGCAAACTGAATATAATTTTTTTCTGCATCTAGCTCTGAAAAATTATTTGGCCTTCTAGCAGTGTGTGGGACTTTCTCTATTAGTCCATCTATACTGACCTCCATCAGGTTGCAAATTAAAAATAATTTTTATCTGCATCTAGCTCTGAAAAAATATTTGGCCTTCTAGCAGTGTGTGGGACTTTCTCTATTAGTCCATCTATACTGACCTCCATCAGGTTGCAAATTAAAAATAATTTTTTGTCTGCATCTAGCTCTGAAAAAATATTTGGCCTTCTAGCAGTGTGTGGGACTTTCTCTATTAGTCCATTTATACTGACCTCCATCAGGTTGCAAACTAAAAATAATTTATATCTGCATCTAGCTCTGAAAAAATATTTGGCCTTCTAGCAGTGTGTGGGACTTTCTCTATTAGTCCATCTATACTGACCTCCATCAGGTTGCAAATTAAAAATAATTTTTTGTCTGCATCTAGCTCTAAAAAAATATTTGGCCTTCTAGCAGTGTGTGGGACTTTCTCTATTAGTCCATCTATACTGACCTCCATCAGGTTGCAAACTGAATATAATTTTTTTCTGCATCTACCTCTGAAAAAATATTTGGGCTTCTAGCTGTGTGTGGGACTTGTTCTATTAGTCCATCTATACTGACCTCCATCAGGTTGCAAACTGAATATAATTTTTATCTTCATCTAGCTCTGAAAAAATATTTGGCCTTCTAGCAGTGTGTGGGACTTTCTCTATTAGTCCATCTATACTGACCTCCATCGGGTTGCAAATTAAAAATAATTTATATCTGCATCTAGCTCTGAAAAAATATTTGGCCTTCTAGCAGTGTGTGGGACTTTCTCTATTAGTCCATCTATACTGACCTCCATCAGGTTGCAAACTGAATATATATTTTTTCTGCATCTACCTCTGAAAAAATATTTGGGCTTCTAGCTGTGTGTAGGACTTGTTCTATTAGTCCATCTATACTGATCTCCATCAGGTTGCAAACTGAATATAATTTTTTTCTGCATCTAGCTCTGAAAAATTATTTGGCCTTCTAGCAGTGTGTGGGACTTTCTCTATTAGTCCATCTATACTGACCTCCATCAGGTTGCAAATTAAAAATAATTTTTATCTGCATCTAGCTCTGAAAAAATATTTGGCCTTCTAGCAGTGTGTGGGACTTTCTCTATTAGTCCATCTATACTGACCTCCATCAGGTTGCAAATTAAAAATAATTTTTTGTCTGCATCTAGCTCTGAAAAAATATTTGGCCTTCTAGCAGTGTGTGGGACTTTCTCTATTAGTCCATCTATACTGACCTCCATCAGGTTGCAAATTAAAAATAATTTATATCTGCATCTAGCTCTGAAAAAATATTTGGCCTTCTAGCAGTGTGTGGGACTTTCTCTATTAGTCCATCTATACTGACCTCCATCAGGTTGCAAATTAAAAATAATTTTTTGTCTGCATCTAGCTCTAAAAAAATATTTGGCCTTCTAGCAGTGTGTGGGACTTTCTCTATTAGTCCATCTATACTGACCTCCATCAGGTTGCAAACTGAATATAATTTTTTTCTGCATCTACCTCTGAAAAAATATTTGGGCTTCTAGCTGTGTGTGGGACTTGTTCTATTAGTCCATCTATACTGACCTCCATCAGGTTGCAAAACTGAATATAATTTTTATCTGCATCTAGCTCTGAAAAAATATTTGGCCTTCTAGCAGTGTGTGGGACTTTCTCTATTAGTCCATCTATACTGACCTCCATCGGGTTGCAAATTAAAAATAATTTATATCTGCATCTAGCTCTGAAAAAATATTTGGCCTTCTAGCAGTGTGTGGGACTTTCTCTATTAGTCCATCTATACTGACCTCCATCAGGTTGCAAACTGAATATATATTTTTTCTGCATCTACCTCTGAAAAAATATTTGGGCTTCTAGCTGTGTGTAGGACTTGTTCTATTAGTCCATCTATACTGACCTCCATCAGGTTGCAAACTGAATACAATTTTTTTCTGCATCTACCTCTGAAAAAATATTTGGGCTTCTAGCTGTGTGTGGGACTTGTTCTATTAGTCCATCTATACTGACCTCCATCAGGTTGCAAATTGAATATAATTTTTTTCTGCATCTAACCCAGCCAATAGTTTTGGCCTAATACCACAGTTTGGCCACTCAGCTCTGCTCGGTTCCCATCCATTGTTTTTTTGTGCAAACAACTCCAGAGTTGTGAATTAGTTAACCACCAAAATGAGTGGAAAAAGGCCTGCTGCTGGTGGAAAGGGGAATAGGCGTGTTGGGAAGGGGAAAAAAGGTTGTGTCCGTGGGGTAGGTGTTAAAGCAACAGTAACATCTGCAGAAGAAAGACCATCTTCCAGCCAAACTAAAATGTCTACTTCTTTTAGCGGACAATGTGATAAAATCCCTTTCTTACGGCCACGCCAATCGCTACAAATTCCAGATGAGGCACAAAAACAGCAGGTGCTTCAACGGATATCGAGTGCTCCTTTAAGTGGGCTCTCCTCCACATCAACTTCAACATCACAAATACTCCAGTCCTCAAAGGTGTCACCCCAATCGCACTTGCTTCCTCACAGCTCCCAAATCTCCAGCTGCCCGTCTGAGTATGAGGTAGAACAGATGGTTGAGTCTGCAGAGCTGTTTACTCATACTATAGCCTGGGAATCAGAGGTCGACTCCAGCGCTTCTGTGAATCCAGACGAGGAAATGATCTGCACTGATGCCCAGAATCTTTATGAGTCGGATCCAGGACCAGACGCAGAAGGTTCTGACCATAATGTAGACCCTCATTCCCAAACTGTAACTCCTGTTGGTGGAGACAATGAGGAAGACGATGATGAGACTCAAATACCTGATTGGAGCGACAACTTTAGTTTTTTGTCAGGGCAGGAACAGGTTGGCTCTGAGGACGACGGGTGTGATAACGCACAGGGTGATGATGATGAGGTTGGAGATCCCACTTACTGTCAACCCACAGTCAGCCAAGAGATGAGGTCAGCAGAGGAGGTGGAGGAAGATGCTAGTGACGACGAGGTCAGGTTGCGCCTTCCTGGACAGAGACGTAGTACTGGAAGCACGTCAACAACTGCATCCTCAAACACAACTCTGCCTCTCACCACAAGTCGTGGTGGCTCTTCAGGTCGCATGGGTGCTAAGCCTTGCATAGCCTGGGCATTTTTTCAGATCGATAAAGATGACCCAACTCGTGTTATCTGTAACATTTGTCAGCAAAAGCTAAGTAGAGGCCAAAAAATACATAGTTTGAGTACTTCATGCATGAAGCGGCACATGGACATGAAGCATAAGTTGCAGTGGGAAGCTCAGTGTGCTACAATGCGGCCTAGCCGGCCGGGCCAACCACCGTCTGCCATATCTTGTGCATCCGCGGCCTCTTCATCCTCTGTGACTGGGGAGACAGCAGTCACACCTGTTTTGGGGCGCAGACCTGCCACCTCTTTACCCGCAACAGCCAGCGTGATTGGCAGGTCATAATTTTCTTTGGAGGTGGTAACACCAGCTGGTGTTGAGCGCTGTCCGACATCGATAGCACCACCTTTGGATCAAGGCAACCTAACATGTCCGCCTGCATCTTCCTCACAGACCGGCAGTTTGCCGGGGACACCCTTATCAACCCCGTCTAAGCACAATAGCCAGCCCTCGGTCCCTCAGATGTGGACAAGTAAAAGACCATTTCCTCCTAGCCATGAGAAAGCTAAGAGGTTGAATTTCACCATCTGCAAGCTCTTGGCTACAGAAATGCTGCCTTTCCGCCTGGTGGACACAGAGGATTTTCGAGACCTTATGTCCGTCGCAGTGCCCCAGTACCAGATGCCCAGTCGGCACTACTTCTCAAAGAAAGGTGTGCCTGCGCTCCACCAGCATGTCGCACACAACATCAACGCTTCTTTGAGAAACTCTGTGTGTGACAGGGTGCATTTCACCACAGACACTTGGACGAGTAGGCATGGACAGGGGCGTTACATGTCGCTGACTGGGCACTGGGTAACTATGGTGACAGCAGGACAAGGGGCTGCTGTCCAAGTCTTGCCGTCCCCACGAGTTGTGCGTCAATCCTCTTTATGTCAAAGTTCCTCCACTGCTTCTGCCTCCTCAACCTCCTCTCGGTCTTCCACCTGCACCCAAAGCCTGTCTGGTCATGCCACAAGCTTTCTAACTGCGCAGAAGGGATCCTGCACACCTCCTTACTATGCTGGCAGTAGGGCTCAACGTCATCAGGCGGTTTTTACTTTGAAATGTCTGGGAAATGTGAGTCACACAGCTGAGGAGTTGTGGTCAGCTCTGGAGAACCAATTTCATGAATGGTTGTCTCCACTGGACCTGAAACCAGGGAAGGCCGTGTGCGACAATGCTGCAAACCTGGGTGCGGCCCTTCGCCGGGGCAATGTCACACACGTGCCTTGTATGGCTCACGTGTTGAACCTGGTTGTCCAGCAATTTTTAGCCCACTATCCCAGACTAGATGGCCTTCTGCAGAGGGCACGGTCGCTGTGTGCTCACTTCCGCCGTTCGCATCCCGCAGCTCAGCGACTTACATCTCTACAGAAGTCGTTGGGCCTGCCACTTCACCGGCTAAAATGCGATGTGCCTACCCGGTGGAATTCAACTCTGCACATGTTGCAGCGACTGTGGCAGCACCGACAAGCCCTGGTGCAATACGTTCTGACGTATAGCCTGGGCCAACGAGATCCAGAGGTGGGGCAAATCACGCTGGAGGAGTGGTCTCAGATCAGGGACCTATGCACCCTTCTGCACAGTTTTGAAATGGCTACGAAGATGTTTAGTGCTGACGATGCCATTATCAGCATGACTATTCCGGTGATTTACATGCTGGAGCACATGTTAAACAGAATTCGGAGTCAGGTGGTGGCACAAGAGGAGGTGGAGGAAGTAGAGGAGGAGGAGTTGTATGCGGAAGGGCTAACATCTGCAAGGTCCAGACGGTCGGCAGCACCAAGGCGGCAGGCATGTGAGGGTGGGGGAGATGGTTTTACCAGGGCGCATGGTAGCAGCCAAACTAGTGAGGAAGGTGCAGGAGCCCAGGAAGAAGTGGAGGACGAACTGATGGAAGACTCATCAGATGAGGGAGACCTTGATCACATTTCTGTTGTGCGAGGTTGGGGGGAGAGGACAGAGGAAGGAAGCATGATTGTTACCTCGCCACCAACACAACAGGGACTTGGTGCTCCTGGATGCGCAACACACATGAGTGCCTTCTTGCTGCACTACCTGCAACATGACCCTCGAATTGTGAGAATTAGAAATAATCCTGACTACTGGGTTGCCACACTGTTAGATCCCCGGTACAAAAGTAAATTTGCCGAAATTATTCCTGCCATAGAAAGGGATGCACGTATGCAGGAGTATCAGCAGAGACTGTTGCAGAATCTTACATGTGCTTTTCCACAAAATACCAGTGGTGCACGTAGTGAATCTCACAGTTCCAACTTGCCAACCGTGGGACCGTCAAGTGTTCAGCACTCAAACCGTAACAGAACCACAGTATCTGCTGGTAACATCAATTTTGCGGAATCATTTCACCACTTTTTTAGCCCATCCTTTGCAAGGCCACAGGAGACAAGAAGTCTGACACATAGTCAACGCCTAGAGACGATGGTACAGGAGTATCTCCAAGTAAACATTGAAGCCATGACTGTGTCACTGGACCCTTGCTCTTTTTGGGCTTCCAATCTGGATAAATGGCCGGAGCTAGCCACTTACGCCTTGGAGATCTTGTCATGCCCCGCAGCCAGCGTTCTGTCTGAACGTGTGTTCAGCGCTGCTGGTGGTGTGCTGACAGATAAGCGCACGCGGCTCTCCACTGATAATGTAGACAGACTCACGTTCATAAAGATGAACAAATCATGGATCCGAAACGACTTTTCTACCCCTGTGTCATCCTGGGGAGAGTAAAAGCTTGATGATTGGTTAAAATCACCCTACCAACCGTTTTAAGCTTTCAAATTACTAATCATGTTTATCTGTATCTTGGCTGGAAAATAATTTGGGCTTTGTAGCAGTGTGCAGCACTGATCCTATTAGGCCATCTATACTAAGCTCCACCAGATTTAAAATTAATAATAATTTTTAGCTGCATCTAGCCCGGAAAATAATTTTGGGGCTCCGAGATGCGCAAGACACATAAGTGCCTTCTTGCTGCACTACCTGCAACATGACCCTCATATTGTCAGAATTCGAAGTAATCATGACTACTGGGTTGCCACACTCTTAGATCCCCCAAACTTTTCGATCAACCTTTTCATTTTAATAAAGACCAAAAAAATGGTCATTTTTGAAATTATAAGCATTAGCAGGTTATTATAAACTGAAATCAAACAGTTTTCAACTCAAAACTTTATTCTAGGTGATGTTACATTTTCACATAGGACCCCTTGTTCGAAAGGAGCTTCTGAACTCTCTCGTCCATTGAATTTGTCAGGTTTTGGATGGTTTCTGCTTCAATTGTTTTGCATGAGGACAGAATACCCTCCCAGAGCTGTTGCTTAGATGTGAACTGCCTCCCACCATCATAGACACTCCTTTTGATGATGCTCCAGAGGTTCTGAATGGGGTAGAGGTCAGGGAAGCATGGGGGTCACACCATAAGTTTGTCCCCTTTTATGCCCATATCAGCCAGAGATGCAGATGTTTTATGTGCAGCATGAGATGGTGCATTATCATGCAAAAAAATGATCTTGCTGTGAAATACACGGTTCTTCTTCTTGAACCATGGCAGGAAGTGCTGTTTGAGAAAATCCACATACATTATGGAGTTCATCTTTAGCGTCTTCAGGGATCCTAAAGGGGCCGACAATCTCTCTCCCCATGATTCCAGCCCAAAACATTACTCCAACTCCTCCTTGTTGGCGCTGTAGCCGTGTTTGCGTGGGGTGTCCATCAACCAGCCATCCTCCACTCCATCCATCTGGACCATCGAGCACTGCACGGCACTCATCCGTGAACAAAACAGTTTTGAAATCAGTCTTCATGTAATGTTTGGCCCACTGGAGCCGTTTCTGCTTGTGTGAAGTGGATAGAGGAGGTCGACAGGATGGCGTATGCACAGCTGCAAACCTCTGAAGGACCCTGCATCTTGTTGTTCGGGGGACGTTGGAGGCACCAGCAGCTTCAAAAACTTGTCTACTGCTATGACATTTTTTTTTTTGCCGCTGCTCTTTTAACCTGACGTAATTGCCTGTAGGAAAGAGTCCTCAATTTGCCCTTATCAGCACGCACACGTGTGTACTGTGAATCAGCTACATACTTCTTGATTGCCAAGACACTTCATCCTGATCATCGCACAATGTTGATTGTAGTCATGCCTTGACCTAAACACTCCACAATTTGTTGCTTCTCAGCAGCCGACACATCCTTTTTCTTTCCCATTTTGGCAGAAAATGTAGGCTGCTTAATAATGTGAGACAGCCTTCTTAAGTAGTCTTGCCTTTCATTGGACACACCTGCCAAACTAATTAGCACAGGTGTCTGCAATTGCTTACAGTGATATAAAGAGCCCTGACACACATCACCATCAATGAGTTTAACTGACAAACAAACAAATTCTTCCCTTATCACTCCTAAACACTTTTTGCATAATAATTTGGAACACAGTGTACTTGTGCTTTTCCACAAAACACCAGTGGTTCACGTAGTGAATCTTACAGTTCTAACTTGCCAACCGTGGTCTGTATGGAGTTGTTCAATAAAGGGCCCAAAATTAAGATAACATAGATGGGAGAGGTCTCTATGAATAGAAATTCCTAAGTATTTGATACCCTGTGAGGGCCAGGCAAAGGGAAAGTTGGACTGGATGGAATCCTATATGGATTTGGGGAGGGAGACATCGAGGGCCTCAGACTTCGCTGCATTGATTTTAAAATTTGACCATGTAACAAAGTGATCTATTTCAGCCATAACAGCATGGATGGATATATGTGATTGAGTGATATATACTAGGACATCATCAGCAAATAGAGAGCACTTGTACTCGGTGCCTCCCACCTCAATCCACCTAATATTGGGGTTATGGCGAATTGATGAGAGCAGGTGCTCCGTCACTAGGATGTATAAGAGAGGGGACAGAGGACATCCCTGCCTTGTCCCATTGGTGATTGTGAAAGGTGATGAAAATGTTCTGATGCACCCCCTGGGCCTTGGGACACCCGGAGCCGGACCCTTTTTGGTGGATGCTGGTGGTTGTAGTCTTCGTGGCGGCGACCCGGTTCCGTGGCTCAGGGTGGTCAAACCAGTGGCGGAACTATTTATGTGGTTTTGATGTTTAAATGTCCGACTACGCCACCCGTGGATTGCGGTCAGAGTGAACCGCCGCTGCAGGGCAGACCGCTGAGGCTGGTGTTGTGGGTGCAGCAGAGCGTAGCATAACTCCCCACGGGAGGAGTATAGCCTCAGGGCAGTGTATGCGGAGGATGGGGGTGATGGTGCCGGGCAGCAGCAGTAACGACACGGAGTCAGTGATGCAGTCCAGGGCCTTTACTCACAGTTCTTATTATCCAGACCACGTCTGCAGGTAACGGATGCCCACGTCGTACTGTGCTCACCAGGTGAGGGGCTCAGACAACTCCCAGATAACTTTGGAGCGCTTCACAGGACCCCCTTTGTGTGTCCTTTGTCTGGCCTTTCTTACCAACCCTTCTGTCCGGCTGCGTCGGGCCTCCTCTTGGTAAACTTGGCGCCAGTTTCCCTGACCCTATGTGGTGCCTTCCTAGCGGGTGTAGCGACTGGCTGCGCCACATAAAATGTCACAGCCTCCGGTTTCTAGCTGAGGGTCGTTTCCTGCCTCCACTAGTTTCGGGGACCGGTCTCCCCCTTTGGCCTGACCCCTCCACGCAGGTGGATTCGGGCGTGCGGTGGCGACTCGCCCGTCCGCACCCCTGGGATCCCTTCATTCCTCGTTCCTGGAGTCTTCTCCGCTCCTCTTCCTTCCTTCTCCCTCTTCCAGGCCTGGGCCTCTGTTATTAGGCCTGCCTCCGGAGTAGAGCTCATGCAGAGCCCCTGCTCCCTGCCACTTCTGCTCAGACTTCTCTGCACTGAACTAAGATGGTGCCCACCTTTTATACTCCCTTCTCAATGCACCCAGGAACTGCTTCCTCCCTGCTCCTGCACTACAGGGTTCCCCTTCCTCAGTGTTCCCTCCCCCCACTCCAGCCAGGGACAGGGACTGTCGTGCCCATCTCAGAGGCATATTGGTCGCCCTGCCCCACGGCAATGTGGTGTAATGCATGCAGGTGTCGGGTCCTGATCCACACTCCATCCTTACCTGAGAGTGAGATATCACACCTCTGGGTGAGGTGCAATACCTCTGTAGCAACCGAGCCCTCAGGGTGCTACAGTTCCATTTATCTTCAGCCTAGGTGACGTATTGTGATACAGGGCCGTGATTTTGGCTATAAAAGGGTCCCCTAGACCCCTACCCCAAGCTTTTTAAGAGAATCATATATGGCGTGCCAGGAGACTCTATGGAATGCTTTCTCAGCATCCAACGAGAGTATCTAATTACAAATTTTTAACTGCATCTAGCCCAGGAAATACTTTGTGCCTAGTAGCAGTGTCTGCTAGTCAGCGGATTATCCCGGCTGTTAAGCAAGCTACACCACCTGTAGTTTGGACACTTAATTTTTTCAAAGGAAATGCTTCGGGACCACGGGATACTCAGTGAAGAGCATCAGGAGTCACCCCAAGGCATAGGGGCTGGGACTGGCAGTAGGATGCCTTGCGGTGGACAGCCGAGCTCGATCCTTATAAAAGCTTTTTAACTGCAGCAGCTTTAGTGGACGCTACTGGAGCTGGAATTACGCGGCTGCTGGCATGAGACTTGCCCTCCAATAGATCCTTGTAAATGGATTTAAAGTGTATTCATTCAAATTAGAGAGACAATTTAAATTAAAAAGCTTAGAGCTGCCTCCACCACAGGGGGGCTCGCTCGACCCACCAGCGGACAGGCACCAGTATTGGGAGAGGGGGGCTGGCCGTCAGGGTTCACCGCGGCTCTGGCACAAACCCGGCGACACGGAGGTGGCACGGGCAGGAGCGGACTGAACGTGTCGGCTTCTCACTTTTTGGATTTTAGAAGGGCATGACATGCCTATATCTGTGTCTCCCCCTCCTTTTACTCCTCCACCTCTTTTCTTTTCGCTTGACTATATGTACTTGTCACTTTTCCATGTGTTAGTTGTGTCTTCTGAGCAGTTTGTCAGCTTTTGGACACCTTTGAAGGTGTTTTCTATGTGTTTCTATGTGTTTTTGTTTGCCTGCCATTGGTTTTAACAGTGTTCGAAGGTGTTCGACGAACAGTTCGGCGAACACACGGGTGTTCGACGAACCGAACTCGAACACTACGGGGGTGGCTCAACACTAGTTAGTTCGTGCACTGGTTGCTTCCCCGATTTTGGGCCTCCCCAAGTTACCACCTTTTCGCTTTGGCGGAGAACGAGAAAAATTCAGGGGATTCCTCAATCAATGCAAACTGTTTTTGCCACCCAGGCATCACAATACCCTACTGACCGATCTAAGGTACTAACAATAATCATGCTTCTCACTGATAAGCGTGGGCGAACCCTTTTATTGAGACTAATGATGCATGTCTGGACATTCTAAATACTTTCATGCTGGCCCTGGGGCAAATGTTTGATGATCCCAATCACAGTGCTACAGCAGAAGCTGCCATGCTAACCTTGCGTCAAGGTAAACGCTCAGTAGCAGAATATGCGCTGGATTTTAGGAGATGGGCCCTCGACACTACTTGGAATAGCTCCGCCAAGAAATCCATTTTCCGGAAGAGATTGTCTTCTGAAGTTAAAGATGAACTCGCCCGTGCTGACCCTCCCACTGCTTTAGGAGATTTCATTAATTTCTGCATCCGGATTGATGCCCGTCTTACTGAACGTAGACAGGAGAGATGGTCCACAATTAATCATGTTAACAGATACCTTCCTTCCTCTCCTACTAGAGACTTTGTTCCTCGGACTCCTCGAAAAGCTGAACCTGAACCCATGCAAGTGGACTCTCTACAGAAACGGGTCAGTGACGCACGCAAGGAGCATCGGTTGAAGGAGAATCTATGTTTCTACTGCGGTAAGTCCGGGCACTTCATTATAAACTGTCCCAGCCATTCCCGTAAGGCTACTGCTGCAGTTATACACTGTGAATGCTGTGAAAAGGGGTCTGTGATGGCGGCTCGGGAACTCTTGTCCGACCCGGCTGCACCTATAGATATTGACTATTCAGACTTAAACTCTGTCACATCTGAGCCCGATTCACATGTCAATGCTGCAATTTTTCCAGTTTCCTCTGCTGTGTCTTGTCCGAACTGCAACAAGAATAGTTCTCATTGTTTTCTTTCTATTAAACTCTGGATTAATGCTGTTTGGGTGTCCACTTCAGCAATGATTGATTCTGAAGCTAGCTGCAATTTTATGGACATTTCCTTTGCCCACAGACACGGAATACGTTCTGTGAAGAGGACGACCCCTGTACAGATGGAGACAGTGGATGGCTCTCTGTTAAGTTCAGGACCCGTGGATCAGGAGACGGGACCCCTCAAGGTTTTCATGAGGGAAAGGTCACCTAGAGAGAGTCTTTTATGCTCATCACTTCTCCACATTTCCCCATTATTTTAGGATTACCTTGGTTGCAGGTTCAGAACCCTACAATAAATTGGGAAACCAAGGAGCTGCATTTCCCGGAGAAGAAGACAATTCCCGGGTTTGCCGCCCATGTATAGTGAGTATGCTGACATCTGTGATAAGAAGAATGCTGATCAGATTCCTCCCCACCGTCCCTATGACTGCCCAATTGAACTATTGCCAGGTGCCACAATACCCTTTGGTAATATTTACCCTCTGGCAGGTCTAGAACTAAAGGCGTTGAAAGACTATATCGATGAAAATCTAGCTAAGGGCTTTATACGTCCTTCTTCTTCCCCTGCAGGTGTACCCATCTTTTTTGTAAAGAAAAAGGACGGATCTCTTAGATCCTGTATAGATTATCGGGAGCTTAATAAGGTCACCATCAGGAATCGCTACCCACTACCTTTGATCCCCGAATTGTTGGAGAGGGTACGACAGGCTAAGATTTTTACTAAATTTGATCTTCGTGGGGCCTACAATCTGGTCTGCATTAGGCCAGGTGATGAGTGGAAGACAGGTTTCAGGTCACGTTACGGACATTTTGAATATCAAGTAATGCCGTTCTCTAATTCCATAGATGAACATCATGAACATGTGAGGACGGTCTTGGGAAGTCTAAAAATGCACCACCTCTATATCAAGCCTGAGAAATGCGAGTTTCATGTAACTAAGATCCAGTTTTTGGGGTACGTAATTTCTTCACAGGGAATAACCATGGACGTGAGGAAGACTCAGGCTATTCAGGACTGGCCAGTGCCCAGGAATGTGAAAGAGGTTCAGCGCTTCATTGGGTTTGCAAATTTTTACAGGCGTTTTATCAGGAACTTTTCTGAAATAGTGTCACCCATCACACCGCTGACCCGTAAGAAGTCTACCTTTGCCTGGACCTCTCAAGCCCAAGAAGCGTTCTCCCGACTTAAGACTAGATTCACAACGGCACCCATCTTGGTACATCCAGATCCTGAACTCTCTTTCATAATAGAGGTGGATGCTTCGGACAGTTCCATTGGAGCTATACTCTCCCAGAGGACAGGTGAGAACAGTATCTTACATGCCTGTGCTTTCTTTTCTCAGCGATTGTCGTCAGCAGAAAAGAACTATGACGTAGGGAACAGAGAACTGCTGGCCATTATCGCCGCCTTCAAGGAATGGAGACATCATCTTCAAGGAGCATCTCAGCAGATAGTTGTACTGACAGTCCATCGCAATCTGGAATTCATTAGGTCGGCCAAGTGCCTGACCCCTCGTCAAGCCCGCTGGAGTCTTTTTCTAAATCAATTTAATTTTGTAATTTTCTATAGGCCTGGTTTCCGCAATGGAAAGGCCGATGCATTATCTAGGATCCACTCAATTGAGACTACTCGAATCATGACACCTAAGACCATTCTTCCTGATTGCAAGGTCCTGGGGGTGATCCATAATCAAGATTTATTAAACGACATTAAGGAAGCTTATCAACTGGATTCCTTGTTAGAACAACCTTCTAACGAGGTAAGTCTGACTTATAAGAATGGTATGTGGATGCAGGGGCAACGCTTGTATATACCTGAGACTGTCAGATTGTGAGTACTGCATCTAGTTCATGACTCTAAGATGGCGGGTCACAGAGGAAGTCTAAAGACTCAGGAGTTTCTATCCCGTTTCTTTTGGTGGCCCACCTACAGGAAGGATGTCCTAAATTATGTTGCTTCTTGTGAAGTCTGCACCAGATTCAAGACACCACGTTCCTCACCTACAGGTCTATTGCAGCCCTTGCCCATCCCATCCCACCCTTGGGGCTCAATTTCTATGGATTTCAATGTGGAGTTGCCAACCTCTCAGGGGAAAAACACCATTTTGGTGGTGGTGGATCGTTTGACAAAGGCAGCTCACTTTATTGCCTGTACCGGTTTACCTTCTGCCAAACAGACATCCGACTTAATCGTTCAAAATGTGTTTCGCCTACATGGAGTACCAGATGAGGTCATTTCTGATCGGGGGGTGCAATTCACTTCAAAATTTTGGCAGAGTTTCTGCGCTGCTTTAGACATTAAAGTTAATCTCTCTTCTGCATTTCACCCCCAGACGAATGGACAGACTGAACGCACCAATCAGACCTTGGAGCAATATCTTCGCTGCTTTACTTGCCATCTGCAGGATGATTGGGTGGATCTTCTCCCATTGGCTGAGTTTTCATATAATAACTCACAGAGCGCTTCCACAAAGCAATCTCCGTTTTTTGCCAATTTAGGCTATCATCCTAACATTCTTCCTCGGTTTCCCAGAGATACGCCTCTACCAGCTGTGGCCGACAGAATTTCTTCCCTGCAACAGAATCTGGAAGTGTTAAAGGAGAATCTGGAATCAGCTAGGGAAAGGTATAAAAAAGCAGCCGATAAATTTCGAAAGCCAGCACCAGCCTTCAAGGTAGGAGATTTAGTATGGTTGTCAACCAAGAATTTGAACTTAAGAATTCCATCATCTAAAGTTGGACATAAGTACGTGGGTCCTTATAAGATTAACAAGATTATAAGTACAGTGGCTTATCGCCTTCAACTTCCTAAATCTATGAGAATTCACCCAGTGTTTCACGTGTCTTTACTTAAGGCTGGCGTTCCTAATATGTTTCTTGGACGGTCTCCTTCCCCTCCTGATCCAGTGTTGATCGATGGACAGGAAGAATTTGTGGTGGAAAAGATTCTGGACTCTAGGCTGCACAGAAATTGTCTCCAATACTTGATCAAAAGGCAGGACTACTCAGTGGAAGATAACTCTTGGGAACCGGTTGACACCATCAATGCCCCCCGTTTACTCCGCCAGTTCCATCAGTGGTACCCAGACAAACCTGTTTCGGAGCCGTCCTCAAGGGGGGAGTAATGTGAGGTTCTGAGACTTTCTATCATGGTTTTTATGTCATGTTGTGCTTGGATCTTGTTTTTTCCCTGCAGCCATCTTGCTTTCTGTTTTGTGCATCAATTTTTCCCTCAGTTGTAGCCTCTACGTCTCCACCCTGTTTTTATGCCATTTGCATTTAAGCAGCCTCAGCTGTCAGTTCAGTGCTTCTGAATCCTGTCTGCAGCCAATCTGTAACATTGCTTCCTGAAGCCTCTGGACTAAGCTCTTCAAGTCAGCTTCACTCTCTGAGGAATCCTCCTTGTTAACCTGCATGTCTGAGGCTTCCCTTTATGGATCTGAGTCTTCTTACCTGCTGGATCACTGGACTATTGGTTTACTCAAAGGACTTCTCAGCACCCGTAAGAGAGACTTTGCTTATTGCTTAAAGACTGTCTTCTGTTGCTGTGCCTCTTGCAACCCCGGGGAACCCGGGGTTAATCCAGTACACCAGGAGGTGTTCTCTTTTGCTCAGAGACTTGTATATTACTGTGCATCTGCTTGTATGACGTAATACAAGAATACCACTTTATCAAGATCTGTGTTTCTCGTACTTCCTTTGCACTCATGCCTAGACTCCATATACACTGAATTCTACACATTACACAGGTGGACACGCAGAGCGAGGCCAGCAGCACACAGGGGGAGGGAGGCAGAGTACCCCAACAGGCAGGAAGAAGCAGTGTGGTGGCCGCAGACAGAAGGTGGGCAACCGTTCCCCGTAACACCAACACGAGGGACGTTGCCAGTACAACCAGTAGGTTGTCCAGAGTCTGGAATTTTTTTAAAGACTCTGCTGATAACCCCAAAAAGGCCATTTGTACCACCTGCCAGGCCAGCATCAGCAAGGGTGACAAACCTACCAGCCTGACCACCACCAGCATGATCAGGCACATGTAAGCAAAGCACCCGACTTTGTGGGGCGAACCCCAGGGTCCACAACCAGTGTCAGCGAGTGTCACCACTGCTTCTTCCGCTGTTCTGCGTGTAAGAGAACCCCCTGTTGTGAGTGCAACGCAATCACCTGTCCATACTGCATGCAAAGATGCCCCCTCCTCTCAGTCTTTAGTTGTTATGGCAGTTTCTCAACAAACAGCATCAACGTCCACGTCCCACCGCAGCGTTCAATTGTCCATATCCCAGACCTTTGAACGAAAGTGCAAATTCGCAGCCAACGCCCCACAGGCCACAGTCCTAAATTCGCACATTTCACGACTGCTTGCGTTGGAAATGCTGCCTTTTAGGCTGGTGGAGACAGAATCCTTCCGCAACCTTATGGCGGTGGCCATCCCTCAGTACTCGGTCCCCAGCCGACACTATTTTGCCCGGTGTGCCATCCCCGCACTACACAAGCACGTGTCCCAAAACATCTGCCATGCCCTCAACAATGCAGTTACTGGGAGAGTCCACCTGACAATGGACACGTGGACAAGTGCTTGTTTCCAGGGACGGTACATCTCCCTGATGGCACACTGGGTAAACATAGTGGAAGCCGGGACCCAGTCAGACCTTGGGACGGAACACATCCTCCCCACACCGAGGATTGCGGGCCCTATGTCAGTCAGAGTTGCCTCCACAGTGTACAGCTCCTGCGTATCATCCTCCTCCTCCTCATGTTCAGTCTCCATCTCAGATATCACCACATCAGTTACAAGCTGGAAGCACTGCAGTATTGCCTCAGTCAAGCGGCAACAGGCTGTGATGAAGCTCATAAGCTTAGGCGATAAACCTCACACTGCTTGTGAGTTGTGGACAGCTGTGAAAGAGCAGGCAGATCTGTGGCTGAGACCGCTGAACCTACATCCAGGCATGGTCATGTGTGACAATGGCCGTTACCTGGTGGCGGCTCTGAGGCGAGACGAGATCACACACGTACCATGCCTGGCTCATGTGCTTAACCTCGTGGTTCAGTGGTTTCTTAAATCGTACCCCGAGTTGCCAGATCTGCTCATCAAAGTACGTCGCCTATCAGCTCATTTTCGGAAGTCGGCTACAGCTTCCGCCGCCCTTGCTGTGTTGCAGCAGCGTTTGCAGCTGCAACAAGGCCATCGATATTCAGGTCAGACTCCACACATAAGACCTCAGGAGTGGACCTGGATGTCTGACATATGTACCATCCTGACAAACTTTGAGGAGTCCACCAAGATGGTGAGTGGCGATGACGCCATCATTAGCATCAGCATCCCACTTGTCTGTCCTTTGCAACGCTCTATGCAGCGTTAAAGAGGAGGCATTGCAGATGAGATGGATCAAGAAGCCATAGTGGGCAATTATACACAGCCCAGCCTCATCTCATCCCAACGTGCATTGGGGGGCAATGAGGGAGAGGAGGAGGAGGAGGAAGAACAGGAGCTGGTATCATGCGCTGTAGACGGTAGAACCTTTACAACTGTCATACCGTCGGTTCAGCGTGGGTGGCCTGAGGACAGGGAGGAGGAGGAGGAGGAGGAGAGAATGGTCAGTCGTCATCTTGGTGAGGACACAGAAGTATTGCCCGTTACCAGTCTGGCACACATGGATGACTTTATGTTACGCTGCCTTAACTGTGACCCTCACGTTGTCGAAATGTTTAGTGACAGTCATTACTGGTCGGTGACACTTTTAGACCCCCGCAACAAGGAGAACTTTCACTCTCTTATTCCTAAGGTGGAGAGGTCTACAAAAATGGGGTAGTACCAGAAGGCCCTTGCTGCAGAACTCTTAAAAAAATTCCCATCTGAACACGCTAGCGGCGGAGGTCTCAGTTTGCTGCCCAACCAAGGCGTACAGGCAAGAGAGACGCAAATCCAATCCAGCAGAGGCAGGGGAACACTGTCAACTTTCTGGGACACTTTTCTGAGGCCCGCCTAGCTTACAGGCCCTGAGGCGCGGGGTACTCTCACAAGGAGTGAAAAGTTTCAAAAGATGGTGAAGGAGTACCTTGCCGACCGTACCAGCATCCTCCGTGATTCCTCTGTGCCTTTTAATTATTGGGTATCCAAGCTGGACACTTGGAATGAACTCGCTCTATACGCCTTGGAGGTACTGGTCTGCCCTGCCACTAGCGTGTTATCGGAGCGTGTTTTTAGTGCCGCTGGGGGAATTATAACTGATAAGCGCACTCGCCTGTCAACTGACAATGCTGACAAGCTGACCCTTATCAAAATGAACAAGGGCTGGATTGGGCCAGACTTCTCATCACCACCAAATGACAGCAGAGTAACATAAAGTCAAATTCGCTGTGTTATTTCGGAAGGTGTATTCCCATGCACCGCTTCACACCCACACATGGGTGTACGCTTCCTCATTTTGGCTGTTTTTTGCTCTTCTCCTTATCCTCAAACTCCACCACCACTATACCACCAAGATGACCGTGGTCCGTGTTGCCAGCATTGCAAGTTCCTCTGTCCTAATTTTTGTCAGCTTTTGCTTGGAAGGCATAGGCAAAGACTATCGGAGACCCACTCCCCAATAATGGGAATAATGTTTTTAATATTCTGTACTACATGGCTCTTGTAAGGGGCATTGCAAGTTCCTCCATCCTAATTTTTGGCAGCTTTTGCTGGGAAGGCATAGGCAAAGTCTATGGGAGACCCACTCCCCAATAATGGGAATAATGTTTTTAATATGCTGTACTGCATGGCTCTTGTAAGAGGCATTGCAAGTTCCTCCGTCCTAATTTTTGGCAGCTTTTCCTTGGAAGGCATAGGCAAAGACTATGGGAGACCCACTCCGCAATAATGGGAATAATGTTTTTAATATGCTGTACTGCATGGCTCTTGTAAGGGGCATTGCAAGTTCCTCCATCCTAATTTTTGGCAGCTTTTGCTTCAAAGGCATAGGCAAAGACTATGGGAGACCCACTCCCCAATAATGGGAATAATGTTTTTAATATGCTGAACTCCACGTCTTTTCCAAGGGGCATTAAAATCGTCTTGCTAAGCTACTGTGACCTCCACGTCTCTTCCAAGGGTCATTTATATTGTCTTTTTATTCCACTGGGACCTCCACGTCTCTTCCAAGGGACATTGATAGTCTTTTTATTCCACTGGGACCTCCACGTCTCTTCCAAGGGGCATTAAAACCGTCTTGTTAAATCACTCTGAACTCCACGTCTCTTCCAAGGGGCATTAAAACCGTCTTGTTAAGCTACTGTGACCTGCACGTCATTTCCAAGGGGCATTAAAACCATCTTATTAAACACTCTGAACTCCACAGCTCTTCCAAGGGGCATTGAAATGTTGTTTTTAATTGCCTCTAACCTCCACGACTCTTCCAACGGGCATTGCATTTCCTCCTAATTTTAGTCAGCTTTTGCTTTTCAATGCATAGGCTAACACTAAGGGAGACCCACTCCCCAATAATGGGTAGAAGGTTTTCAGTATGCTGTAATCAACGTCTGTTTCAAGGGGCATTGCCGTTCCTCATAATTTTTGGAAAGCCTTCCATTCACTGCTTAGGCCAACAGTGTACAGGAGACCCAGTTGCTATAAATGGAAAAAATGGTTTAGTTAAGGCCCTCTGACCTCCATGTCACTTCCAAGGGGCATTGGAGTACTTCGAAATTTTTGGTAGGCATTGCACTCACTGTATGCCCTATAACTGTGTAGCCGAACCGCTCCTTTTGTTACAGAAACATATCCTACAAGACATGTGTGGTTGACTGGCCTGATATTTATGTGAATGGTTCCTGTTCTTCCTGCTCTTTCTCCTTTGTCACCACCTCATCCATCATTCACCACCAGAAGCTTTGTTTTAACCGGAGTCATTGAACTGGGATAGTAGCAGGAAAACATCCAGCAATCCTCGGAGGAGGTAGGATATGCGCCAAAACGCTGACCACCTCAGGCCTAGCCGCTATTACATAAATGTGCTTGCATTCCAAGGAACAGAAAGCTAAAGACATGGATTGCCTCATGAATAATTTACTCATTGTGTAGGAGGCCGACCACTGCTGCTGTCAACCTTCTGAACTTTGTGTTGAAGCCTGATTGACCCAGGACCCGCAATTCTCTATGTCTGGAGGACGTGTTGCATCCCAGTGTCCAACTGTGTCCCGGCTTCCACAATATTAACCCAGTGTGAAGGCGTCAGTGAGATGGACCATCCCTGGCCACATTCACTTGTCCACATGTTTGAGGTTAGGCTGTCCTTCCCACTAAATGCACTGGGGAAGGCATAGGTAATGTTTTGGTATGCCTGCTTGTGTATAAGGTGCACCGGGACAAATAGGGGCAGCTGGGGACCGAGTATGGACACCCGGCCGCCGGGCGGCTGGGGACTGAGTGTGGATGCCAGGCCGCCGACGCAGCCATAACATGGTGGCCGGCATCTGCCTCCACAAGCCTAAAAGGCCTCATTTCAAGTGCAAGCAAGCTAGCAGTATGGTATTGCAGCCTGGGGGTTGGTGGGTGGCAGGCTGCACACTTACGCTTGCATTCCATGAAAACAAAGCAGATGCTAACTTCTATCATCATCATCATGCTCCTCACCTTGGCACTCTCAACTCCCCTGATGGGGAAGCCAGGGCCCACCGGAGGTGTCTGGTTGTCTTGTGGGCTCGTCCAATGCTGCCCTAAAGCAGGCCAGGCTAAGAAAAGTGTGGGGAAGGTTCCCAGGACAAATAGTGGCGGCTGGGGACTGAGTATGGAGACCTCACCGCCGATGCAGCCATGAGGTAGTGGCCAGCTTCGGCCTCCTCCAAACTAAAAGGCCCCATTTCCAGTGCAAGCTAGCAGTATAGTATTGCAGCCTGCGGGTGGGTGGGTGGGTGGCTGTCTGCATATTTGCACTTGCATTGCAAGGAATGGGGGAGGTACAATTGAACACTGCCCTGGGACAAGGACTTGCACTGGGATAGATGCAAGTCTGCATCTTCTGATGCGGCAAGGATCACTTCTGATGGGCACACTTTTAGGCAGTGACCTGGGTGTCAGAGATGCTTCCAGGGGTCTTCCCCATGCTGTTCCCATTTCTTTTCAGCACTCTATGCATGTGTCACACAGCACATGGCCAGATAAGGTTGTAAAATGTTAAAATGACATTTCCCGGTGAATGCATTTGTCACGGTTGAAAGCAATACAAAAGTGCAAAAAACGCATAAAAAATGCTACTTGTGAACATAGCCCAAGGTGTGGAGGAGTATTTTTGTTTTAGGTTATTTATTTTACCTTATACACAAGTCTTTACCCTGGAAAGGATGTTTCTTAACATATTTCACAGGAAAACAGTTTCAGTTTAGTTTTTGAACGTTTTATTGTGAACCCGTAAAAGTGGCTTAATACCTCTGACCACGTTGTTGACAGTAGGGACCTGGGGGTCAGAAATGCTTCCTGGGGTGATCCCCATGCTGTCACCATGTCATTTGAGCACTGTCACTATCGTTTTGGGCACTTTTTAGGCTTTCTACAGACTGCCAGGGGTGCCGCCGCAAAAATGCTTGGGTCTCCCATAGACTAATATTGGGCTCGTTGCTCGGGTCGAGCACCTGAGTATCAGAGTGAGCTCGGCTCGAGCTTCGAGCACCCAAGCATTTTAGTGCTCGCTCAACACTAGAGATTACGTCTCATTTATATTAGTCATATGGCATCCTTTGTCTTCATGACTGGGTTTTTCATTACATAGAAAATGAGATTTCAGGGTTCTCCCTTTGTATAAAAATCAATGTGGTCCATTTACAAAATGCCAATAGAGATGATGGAGTGCCGTGCCAACCCTGTATGCTGTGAGAAGGTGTTCCTGTCACCGTGTGTCTAGTGAGTTTTGCGTAATATCACCTGATTTCTGATGACAGATGGTCCTATTGACAGATATTTTGTGAGAAGAGGGTTATATTGCCCAATGGGGGCTCTATCATCCTGTATCCATTGAGAATGGATTACAATTAGTGATGAACTAGCATGCTCACTCCTGCTCCGTATTTGCTTCAAGCGGGGCAAGAGGAGATCACGTAGCAATGCCCAAATATTTGAGCAGCCACGGTCACACGAAGGCGACGGTGGGAAAATGCAATTACTGTCGCAAGAGGTGGATGATGATGATGATACACAATTACCAGCAAGTCAGGAGGAGGCCCAGGGTGCGCACGTGGAAGACGAGGTGGTGGACGATGACGTCAGTGACCCAACGTGGCAACGTGACATGAATAGCAAGGACAGTAGCACAGAGGGGGAACGAGGCATAGCACCACAACAGGCAGGAACAAGCAGTGTGGTGGCCACAGACACAAGGCGGGCAATTGTTCCCCAAAACACCAACATGAGGGAAGTTGCCAGTCCAACTGTTAGGTCTTCCAGAGTCGGTTCTTTTTTAAAGACTGTCCAGATAACCCCAAAAAGGCCATTTGCAACATCTGCTATGCTAGCATCAGCAGGGTCATCAAAACTATCAGCCTGACCACCACCAGCATGCTCAGGCACATGACAGCAAAGCACCCGACTAGTTGGGCCGAACACAATGGTCCAGAAACAGTGTCTGCGGGTGACACCATTGCCTGTTCCGTTGTTGTGAGTGCATGCCAATCCCATGTCCATGGTGCTGGCAAAGATGCCTCCCGCCCTGAACCTGCCATTGCATACTCGCAACCTCCACCATAAGCTACCACGTCCACTTCCTTTCCCAGCATAGCATTCAGTTTTCCCTACTCTAGTCCTTTGAACGTAAGCGCAAATACGCAGCCAACTACCCACAGTCAACAGCGCTAAACTGCCACATTTCTTGACTGCTTGCACTTAAAATGTTGCCTTTTAAGCTTGTGGAGACGGAATATTTCCCCAACCTCATGGCGGCAGCCGTCCCTCCATACTCGGTCCCCAGCCGTCACTATTTCTCCCAGTGTGCCGTCCCTGCCTTACACAAGCACGTGTCCCATAAAATAACGCGCCCTCAACAACGCAGTTAATGGGAAGGTCCATCTAACCATGGACACGTGGACAAGTGCTTGTGGCCAGGGATGGTACATCTCGTTGACGGCACTCTGGGTTAATATAGTGGAAGCTGGGACCCAATCGGACCTTGGGACGGAACACGTCGTCCCGACGCGGAAGATTTCGTGCCCTGGGTCCATCAGGGTTGCCCCTACATTCTACAGCATCTTCGCCTCCTCCTTTTCTTCAGCCTCCTTCTCCGAAATGGCCACATCAGTCGGAGGCTGGGAGCACTGCAGCACTGCCTCGGCCAAGCGGCAACAGGCTGTGCTGAAGCTAATATGCTTAGGGGACAAACCGCACACCGCTGCAGAGTTTTTGACAGCTGTAACAGAGCAGGCAGATCTGTGGCTGGCACCACTGAACCTACAGCCAGGCATGGTCGTGTGTGACAATGGGCAGAACCTGGTGGCTGCTGTGAAGCTTGGCAACCTCGCACACGTTCAGTGGTTTCGCAAAACCAACCCGGATCTGCCTAAGCTGCTTGTCAAAGTATGCCACATGTCTGCCCATTTTAGAAAGTCACCTACAGCTTCAACGGCCCTCGCCGTGCTTTAGCAGCGTTTGCAGCTTCCAGCTCACCGACTGGTGTGCGATGTCACCACGCATTGTAACTCAACCTTGCATATGTTGGGAACAATTTGTGAGCAGTAGAGGGCAGTTGTTGTGTATCAGCTTCAACACGCCCATTGGTATTCAGGTCAGCCTCCGCACAAAAGTGCTGATGAATGAGCATGGATGTCTGACATCTCTGCAGTCCTCCAAAACTTTGAGGACTCCACCAAGATGGTGAGCGATGACGCCATCCCGCTTCTCTGTCTACTGAAATGCTAGCTGCTCACAATTAAAGAGGAGGCAACGCAGGTGGAGTATGATGAGATGGAGCAAGGAACTATACAGGGTGATGCCACACAGCAGAGCCTCATCTCAATGCGAATTGGGTGATAATGAGGAAGAGGAGGATGAACAAGAGCAGGTTTCCTGCGCTACAGAAGGTACTACCCACACAAAAGTCATACCGTTTGCTCTGCATGGATGGCCTGAGGAGAGGGAGAACGAGGAGGAAGAACAGTAGGAGGAGGAGGAGGAGAGCATGTACAGGGAAATCTTGGCTGTTGGTAGTCTGGCACACATGGCTGACTTTATGTTCCGCTCCCTTTCCCAGGACCCTCGCAATGTACGCATTTTTGGCAATAGTAATTACTAGTTGGTCACACTTCTAGACACATGCTACAAGGAGAACTTTCAATCCCTCCTTCCCGTGGCAGAGAGGTCTAATAAAATGGTGCAGTACTAGAAGGTTCTTGTTGAGGAATTATTAAAAAAATTCCCATCTGAAAATGCTGGCGGCATAGGTCACAGTTCCTTAGACAACCAGTAAGTACAGACGAGGGAGACACAAATATGATGCAGCAGATGCAGAGGAACACTGTCAATGGTGTGGGACAGTTTTCTCAGACCCCTCCAGCGCCCAGGCCCTGCCAAGTTTTGGAAGATGCTGAAGGAGTACCTTGCTGACCGTACCAACGTCCTCCGTGATTCCTTTATGCCTTATAACTATTAGGTATCCAAACTGGATACATGGCATGAACTGGCTGTCTACACCTTGAAGGTCCTGGCCTGCCCTGATGATAGCATTTAGTGAGAGCGGGTTTTTACTGCTGCCAAGGGTATTATAACCGATAGGCACATCCGCCTGTCAACTTAAAATGCTGACTGGCTGACTCTTATCAAAATGAACAAGGGCTGGATTGGGCCAGACATCTCAACACCACCGGATGATAGCAGCGGAACATAAAGTCAAATCCAGTGTTTTTTTAGGGGGGGTCTATTCACATGCACCTCTTCACACCCAGACATGGGTATATGCTTCCTGATTTAGTCTATTTTCTGTTGTCCTCCTCCTTCACCTTCTCCTCATCCTCCACCACCATATCACCAGGGTGACCGTGATGCAACACCCATATAATTTTTTTAAGGGTGTTTATGATGCCCATAGGAAATTTTTTTAGATGCCTACCTCTAACATTCTGTATGATATACAGTATGTTTATGTATACCCACAGGGGTAGATGTTTTTTAGCCCATGCACTTAGTACTTGGGCATTGCTAGTATAGTATAGGAGACCCACTCTTTAACAATGATAACAATTTTTTAAAAGCCGACCTCCTCTACGTCTCTTCAAAGGGGTAATGGAGTGCGTCCAATTTTTTGGCAGCCCTTGCAGTCGCTGCATGGACATTACCACTATAGGAGACCCACTCCTTACTAATGGGAATATTTTTTGATGAGGCCCTCCTCTACATCTCTTCAAAGGGGTATTGGAGTGCGTCCTAATTTTTGGCAGCCCTTGCATTGACTGCATATGCAATAGCAGTATAGGGGACCCACTCCTTAATAATGGGAACAACAAAGCATAGCCGGCTGCTGGCCCTCTATCTATAGTGAGGGACGACTGCTGGCCCTCTAACAATAGTAAGCACCACCTGATGGCCTTGTAAAAATAGGCTTTGTGACTTTCACAGTCCCTCCTTCATAAATGAAACAATATGTGTCTGATCATGTCTGACACACCACATGGCCAAATAAGGTAGTAAAATGTTAAAATTACATTTACAGGTGAATGAATTTTTCACCTTTGAAAGCAATATAAAAATGCAAAAACGTATCAAAAATGCCACGTGTGAACATAGCCCAAGAAGTGGAAGAGCAATTTTGTTTTTGGTTATTTATTTTGCCTTATATACAAATCATTACCCTGAAAAGAATGTTCCTTAACATTTTTTCCAGGAAAATCCATTTTAGCTTAGTTTTGTATGTTTTATTGTGAGTCCATAAAAGTGGTGTAATACTCTGACAACATTGTTCACAGCAGTGACCTGGGAGTCTGAGATGCTTCCAGTGGTCTTCCCCATGCTGTTCCCATGTTATTTTAGCACTGTTCCCATCGTTTTGTCCAATTTTTAGGCCGAGAGGGGGCCGCCAGAAAAATGCTTGGGCCGTTGCTCGGGTCGAGCACCCGAGCATTACGATTTGCTCGACCTGAGCAATGAGCATCCATGTATTTTAGTGCTCGCTCATCACTAATTATAATGTTTAAAGGGAATATGTCTACACAGGTTAGGATATTAAGCCACCGGTATTTCATTATGGCGTTTCAAAATACCTTTCAAGATGGTATTGTTAGTTTCTCTCGGAGAGAGAAAAATTAGTTATCAAATCGATATGTGCTTCTTTCAAATATTTATCTGGGTGATGCTACAGCAGTGATTAATCCATGGTGTCTTCGCTGTTAGCATGACCACTCTACCCTAAATGACATCATGCTTGGCATGTGGTGCAAGTGCTAGCACTGCTGAGCAAGAGATCAGTCAAGGCTGAGTAGGTATGCTAACAGCATCAAGACTAGCTACTTCGGCAGGACTGCTATGAAGACTATTGGTGGTTTCATAACTTCTTTTTCTCACTCCTTATAAAAGAATTATTTTCACCATCTATAAAGGTATTTACATGCCATATACCATTCTGGCAATGGTTTCATAACCAAAAAGTCTGATGATTGATTCTCTTTAATAGTTAAGAGTAGACATGAATATCTTTGAACAATGTTCAGGAGGAGAAATTCAGAAGTCTTTGCTGTGAGCCCACCAATGTATTAAAACAGCCCTCAAATAGCACCATTATTTTTTGCTGTTTGATATAATAGCTTACAGGGCCAATCATTGAATAGAAAAATATTGTAATGACAGATTCACCATGATAAGTTAAATAAATGTCCACCCTCAAACACTATTTTATCTAATTGGTCTTTATTCAGTCAGACAATTTGTTGTGAAACTAATTTAATACATTCTCACTTATTATACCATTCCACAATTATTGGTCTAGATATATGGAAAACACAGAGGTTCTTTGCCTGATACATTAAAGTGTTTATGTCAGTTCTGAGGTCTCCTCTGGGAAATTAAGTATGCAAATTGCCTCTTCAGAGAGGAAGAGGACTAGAACTCTATAGCGCTACCTGTTGGAAGCAGCAATCCTACAAGTCACTATCGACCCTTTCACGAGCCTTGCAATATGACTTAGGAGCCAAAAGCCAAATCAAAATATCAATTTGCAGACACGGTATTTTGGGGTATTGCCCCTCGTCAGTGCACTGATGAGGAGTGATACCCCGAAACACTGTGTCTGCAAATTTAATTTCTCATTTGGCTTTTATTCTTATTCATATTGCAAGGCTCATGAAAGGGTCGATAGTGACTTGTAGGATTGCTGCTTCCAACAGGTAGCGCTATAGACTTCTAGTTCTCTTCCTCTCTGAAGAGGCAATTTGCATATGTCAGTTCTGACATAAAGCACTTTGAAAAGTTGCAACATTTTGTGACTTTTGACATTTTCATGACAGTTTTAAATAGTTCTGCCAAAATGAGCCTAGCTGGGGAGGAGCCGGGACATAAACTTCAAAGTGCTGGCGTTTCTTAATTCAAAAATATTAATCCAACAGTAACATTTCTGGTGAAGCGTATGGAGACGCATGCCCTTAAATGTGCCAGATTCATTAAGTAGTGTGCACCTGTTAATTCATTTGTCACATTTAACCCTGCACGCTCCTCATTAAGACCGGCCTTTATGTTTATAATGTAAGTAAAGAAATGTAAGGATTTTTGTGCATCTGGAATAGAAGTCAGAAATAAATAAAATTTTGAATAAATTTGCTAGCTCAGATATGTTGGATACATGACCTCAAGTAAAGTGTTTTGCAAAGTATTTATTTGAGCAGCAGGTATTGGGTGGACACTCAGCAGCACTATCACAGCTTTTGGATAAATGTCCAAATCTATTATAGCTACAATAGTCTTCTGTACTACCAGATGCCGACTGTCATATACTGTATAATACCTCTCGTGGAAACTGTTTATGAGTCTATTTAACACTTGGGCTCTGAAAACATGTATTACCTCCAGCAGTTGTTAATGACTACTGGCCTCCATATAATGAGCAGAATCTGGACGGTTTGGAAGAGAACCAGATATTTTAACTTTTCATCAGAAAAATATTTAACTTTTCAGCCAGCCAACCGAATCCTGTAAGAAAAAAGATGGCTTCTTTTTTTTTTTTTTTTTGCTAAAACCTACTAAGTTATGAGAGAGTATATGGATTTAAAGAAGTTTTCTTTTTCCACTCAAAAGTAATATCTTCCCTATTATTTTACCAGGCATTACAAACCTCTTAATTTGCACATGCACATCTGTATCATGGTGTGCATACTTAATTTAACTGAATATAATTAACTGACAGATAATGACATTATCTTCATTTTATTTGTAGTATTGCAAGAAATTATATCCCAATGTGAAATCCAAAAATAAGAATAGAAAATTTGAGGCATATAGGAAACTTAATAAAAGAGAAACAGACCTGCCAAGTTTTGTCTATATTTAAAATTTTTACAATTGTATCTAGAAGATGCAAGATTTAGTGAGTCCCGTAAAAAAATACCAAGGAAAGCACCAAATTCTCCAATCATGCCCACAAGGTCACTGAAAATGGAAACAAAAGAAAAAAATCTAGTAACAGACTCCAAATGGCAAACAATAGTATTGTAATAATTTTCTTTTGTGATGTATCTTTTGCTCTAAAGGATGGTTTCCTGTCTACATCTGTCAATCACATTGCATCATGAAAGGGGGGAGGCAATTCAAAGGAGCAACAGGAGAGACCCTGACTGTTATAGTTTGCTGAACCAACAGGCCGAACTTAATTCTGCTTTTTATAATTATTTTCTGTATATGCTACTTAATATTGAGCAGAATTAAAGAGAATCTGTCACTAGAGATGAGCGAACCTTTCAAGGTTCGGTTCGGAGAACGTCCCAATGTTCGCCGAACAGTTCGTCAAACATATCCAAACCCCATTGAATTCAATGGGAGGCAAAACCAAACGCATAGACATCTTCAAGGGGGCCCAAAAGCTGCCAAAACTGCTCAAATTAGGGGCAGACACCAGGAAAACTAGCATCACTTGACCCACAGTACAAATTTTGTAGCAGCCACTCATGGGCCATGCATGAGGTATCAGAGTCTGAGCCAGCATATACAGCTTTGAATTTAAGTTCAATTTAAGACGAGGTGGGTGAGGGAGCGGTGTAGGCATGCTGAACTGGGAGCCCTGAAACCCCCTGCAATAGTTCAAACTGATTTTCTGCTCAGCCAGTCTCAGGTGGCAAAAACATCAGATTTGTAGACTACTATTTTTAGAAAAATTTAAGGATAGCAACACAGATAGTTAACTGAAAGTAAGTGGAGGCCTGCCGGTCTGGGAGCCCTACTGCTACAGGCATGGTTGGACTGGGGTGCCTAGGGCCCCCCAGGGGAATTGACTGTAGGGGCCCACACTACAGCCCACCATAAATGGTTTTATTACTTGTTATTGTAGCACCCCGAGGGTTCGGTTGCTACAGAGGTATTGCATCTCACCCAGATGTGCGATATCTCACTTCCAGGTAAGGATGGAGTGTGGCTCAGGACCCTAACACCCACATGCACTACACCACATTTCCGGGGGACAGCTCGACGGTGCTCCCATTAGTTATGCAGGCACGAGTGAGTATGTCCCTGGCTGGAGTGGGGGGAGGGAACACCTAGAGAAGGGAACCCGGTAGTGTGTGCGTGGGGGAAGTAGATCCTGGGTGCACTCTGTACAGGAGTATAAAGGGAGGCACCATCTTGGAAAGGGAGTGAGTTGAGAGAGAAGACAGGGAGCAGAGCTGCTTTATGGGCTCTGCTCCACAGGCAGGCCCTGTCAGGAGGCCTGAGCCTGGAGGAGGAAGAGGAGCAGACTGGGCTCCAGGAAGGACAGAGGGGACCCCAGGGGTGTGGACTGGCTGGTAGCCACCACACGCCCGCCGCTACCTGAGTAGTGGGGTCAGGTCAAGAAGATGGGAACCGGATCCCAAATTAGTGGAGGAGAGAAACTACCCTCAACTAAGAACCGGAGGCTGCGACATTACATGTGGAGCAGCCCCTCACCACACCCGCTAGGAAGGCACCACATAGGACCTGGGAAACGCAGGCCAACGTTTGCCCACCAAGAAGGTCCGAGGCAGCTGGACATAAGCGTGGTCACTAGTGGGGTTGAAGACCAGAGACAGGGGACATAAAGGGGGTCCTGCAAAGCACTCCAGAAAGACCTGGGAGTTAACCGAGCCCCTCACCTGGTGAGCACAGCGCGACACAGGCGGCCACCTCTGCAGCGGTGGCCTGGAGCAGTAACCGAGCAACCGTGAGTAAAGACCCTGAACTGCACCACCAAGACTCCGAGTTGTCTTTGTTGCGCTCGTGTACCACCATCACCCCCATCATCTATCCCTGCTCCCCTGAGGCCATACCCCTCCCGTTGGGGGTTATACCACCACGCTGCACATCCTCATACACCTGGCCTCAGTGGACTGTTCTGCAGCGGCGGCTTCAAAGCCGCACTCAACGGGTGGCGTAGTCGATCAAGTTAACATCTACTGCCATAGACCGCCACTTAGTCTGACTCCCTGGGCACGGACCGGGTCACCGCCACAACTACAACCCTCAACAGATCCGGCTCCGGGTAAGCTCCTGCGTGCGCAACTCAGCGCGACACAGGCCCAGGGGCGCGTCAACTTTTGGCGTAGTCGGCAGGAATTCGTGCCCGCAACCACCGGGTACTGCGTGCCTGAAAAAGAGACGTTTAAAACTTACCATCCGTGAAGTTTTCCCGCCATCCGGCGCCATCTTCAGCCTTCTTCCCGCCATCCGTGAAGATTCCCGCCATCCGGCGCCATCTTCAGCCTTCTTCCCGCCATCTGTGGAGTTTTCCCGCCATTGGGCGCCATCTTGAGGACGCCGCGCGGGAAGAAGAGGGGCGTGGACTCCGAAAGCGCGCGAGAACTGAAGTCCCGCCTCACGTCCGGACGTTGCGTAAGGTCCTGGAAGGAGCCCAGCAGACGCCGACGTCACTGGAGCGCGACGGAAGGTCCTCGACCCTGATGATCAACTGCGGAGCCGCGGCCTACGGAAGAGGATCATCGCCAGGTAGGCCACGGTCCACCAGGGGGGAGGAGGACACCAGGAACGGACAGCAAGATGGCGGACCGGCAGCAGACTAAGCTGCCCAGCATCGGCAGCGCCCCAGCCGTCGCGGGCCCCGACCAGCACCAGGAGAAGACGCGTGACGCAGGAGCGGTCGCGGGAGCAGGTAAGAGGAGTCTCCCTGTCCCGGACGCTGCCAGCATCAGCCTGCTCCCGGGCCACCCGGTGGAGCCGCCGATCCCGGGCGCTGCAGACGCAGACCTGCTCCAGACCCCGCAACAAGCCCTGCAGCCGAGCCCTCCAGACCTGGGCACTGCCACCACTAGCCCGCGCCCAGGCCCAAAGTCGCACCACCTGACCCCGGGCGTCATTAACAGTACCACTCAGACCCCGAGTACCAAGAGGGCCCGGACGGGTCTGAACCTGAGAAAGAGAAAGGAGCGTGTGGAGCACACCGTTAATCGTAAACGGTAAAAGAGGAGATGTAAATAGTTACCCGACCGGGTATAAGGACTGTTGTGGGACTGTTTCCACTAAGAGTGTGGTCCCCGTTGGGACAGAAAGAGAACTGTTTCCCTTACCCCCTACCTGGCTGGGGACTGAGAACAGCCACCCCTTTTTCCCTCTAACTGGCTGGGGACTGAGAACAGCCACCCCTACCTGGCCGAGGACTGAGAGCGGCCATATCCTGTAAATAATTATGTGTTTCTAGTAATGTATAGGAGTCCTTGGTGGATTTACCGGGAATCCTTTGTACAGTTAGTGGAGCGTAACCCAGGATGGACTAAAAGACTGTTAAGGACTCGGGGCAGGACAGACCCCTACCTGGTTACGTCTCCCTGTTTTAGGAAAATGGACACCTGGTTGCAGAATAAACTGTGACCTGTTATAAAGAGACTTCTTCGTGGATCTGCTGCTAGAAATGTTTTATATGAAAAATTTATATGCTAGAATGTGTTACTATGAAAAAGAGTTCCAGAACAGTACATATGCACTTACACCGTTTAAGAGAGAGCCGTTCCCATAAAGGGAAACTGAATGTTGATACCTGTTATACTTGTTGTTTATGAAAAATTTGCATGTTCTAATGTATACCCTGTCTTTTGCTCAGTTCCAGCCCGCGGACGTGCTGGGTTTTGCCAGGGGGGAATGTAGCACCCCGAGGGTTCGGTTGCTACAGAGGTATTGCATCTCACCCAGATGTGCGATATCTCACTTCCAGGTAAGGATGGAGTGTGGCTCAGGACCCTAACACCCACATGCACTACACCACATTTCCGGGGGACAGCTCGACGGTGCTCCCATTAGTTATGCAGGCACGAGTGAGTATGTCCCTGGCTGGAGTGGGGGGAGGGAACACCTAGAGAAGGGAACCCGGTAGTGTGTGCGTGGGGGAAGTAGATCCTGGGTGCACTCTGTACAGGAGTATAAAGGGAGGCACCATCTTGGAAAGGGAGTGAGTTGAGAGAGGAGAAGACAGGGAGCAGAGCTGCTTTATGGGCTCTGCTCCACAGGCAGGCCCTGTCAGGAGGCCTGAGCCTGGAGGAGGAAGAGGAGCAGACTGGGCTCCAGGAAGGACAGAGGTGACCCCAGGGGTGTGGACTGGCTGGTAGCCACCACACGCCCACCACTACCTGAGTAGGGGGGTCAGGTCAAGAAGATGGGAACCGGATCCCAAATTAGTGGAGGAGAGAAACTACCCTCAACTAAGAACCGGAGGCTGCGACATTACATGTGGAGCAGCCCCTCACCACACCCGCTAGGAAGGCACCACATAGGACCTGGGAAACGCAGGCCAACGTTTGCCCACCAAGAAGGTCCGAGGCAGCTGGACATAAGCGTGGTCACTAGTGGGGTTGAAGACCAGAGACAGGGGACATAAAGGGGGTCCTGCAAAGCAATCCAGAAAGACCTGGGAGTTAACCGAGCCCCTCACCTGGTGAGCACAGCGCGACACAGGCGGCCACCTCTGCAGCGGTGGCCTGGAGCAGTAACCGAGCAACCGTGAGTAAAGACCCTGAACTGCACCACCAAGACTCCGAGTTGTCTTTGTTGCGCTCGTGTACCACCATCACCCCCATCATCTATCCCTGCTGCCCTGAGGCCATACCCCTCCCGTTGGGGGTTATACCACCACGCTGCACATCCTCATACACCTGGCCTCAGTGGACTGTTCTGCAGCGGCGGCTTCAAAGCCGCACTCAACGGGTGGCGTAGTCGATCAAGTTAACATCTACTGCCATAGACCGCCACTTAGTCTGACTCCCTGGGCACGGACCGGGTCACCGCCACAACTACAACCCTCAACAGATCCGGCTCCGGGTAAGCTCCCGTGCGCGCGATGCCGCGCGACGAAGGCCCAGGGGTGCGTCATTATGCTTTTCTATAATGCACTATAGTTACATGAATGGCCACACTGTGGAGCACCAAGCGGCAGGACATTGTTCGAACAGTCATTCCGTACTGCCAGAGTCCCTTTAATGGTAACTTGTCACCTTGAATAACGCTATTTATCTGCAGCTATAGGGGTAATCTGCAGGTAAATAGGGTTTAAAGCCTGGTTAGACAGTTTATTGGAAAAGCGTTGGCTACATGGAGAAAATTACATTTTATTCTCCCTGTCACCACTCGCTTCCTGTTATTGGGTCGGTGCAAGGAGGGAGACACTACAGTCACCGCTAACTACAAAGTGAGGGTGCTGCAATAACGTCCGGCACCTTAATTGTGACACTTCCATGGAGCCCAACGTCAGGTTGAGCTTCATTGAATGACTAACATGGCAGCAGCACTTGGCAACTAGTGCTGAGCTAGCGTGGTCGGATAAGGTGTGATCCCAGCATGCTCAGGTGTTATCTGAGTATCTTGTAGTGCTCTGCTAATATGCTCGAGTCCCCGGGGTAGCATGTTTTGCGGCGGTAGACAGACGCAACACATGCAGGAATTGCCTGTTTGTTAGGTAATCCCTGAATGTGTTGCTTCTGTCTACCGCTGCAAAACATGCTACCCCGGGGACTCAAGCATATTAGCAGAGCACTACAAGATACTCAGATAACACCCGAGCATGCTGGGATCACACCTTATCCGACCTCGGTCGCTCAGCACTAGTTGCCAGGTGCTGCTGCCATGTTAGTCATTCAATGAAGCTCAGCCTGAGGTTGGGCTCCATGGAAGTGTCACAATCAAGGTGCCGGACGTTATTGCAGCACGTTCACTTTGTAGTTCGCGGTGACTGTAATGTCTCTTATCCGACCACGCTCACTCAGCAATACTGGCAACCCATCAGCAACCTGCAACTGCGTCACAGGGGGCTGAAGGGAACAGGTGACTGCATGCACTGGCCATTGTGCTATCTAAATGCCGCTGTCAGTGATTGACAAGGGCACTTAAATACTCAAAACAGCAGCAATTAAGGCGAGCTCTGATCACTGCTGTTACAGGCAGATGCCGGCTATGTAACACAGCCGACATCTGCTCGGTATGGAGCAGGCTCAGCTCCTGAACCCGCTTCATACAAGCACATCCCAATGGTGACAGTTATGACAAGGTTAGCTAATTTCACTTGTCTGTGGAAAGCCAAATGGAATTCCCTAACACATGCGAAAGAGACCTAATAGATTTAGTAAAGGTGCCTCAAGCATATGAATGTTATTACACACCACAATGCACAGTTACATACACGCATCTTACAAAAATACATATTATTCCAGATACGCAGACGCGCACAAACACACAGACGCGCAAAAACACGCAGACGCGCACAAACACACAGACGCGCACAAACACACAGACGCGCACAAACACATCAGTACATGAATACATCATCTGAACCACCATAAATTGTAATGTCAGGTCAGACCCATAATATCTTTGTATCGCATAAACCTACAACTCCCAGTATGTAATTAACAATAGAGATACTGGGAGTTGTTATCAGTCATCATCAGACTGCGGACCATACAGGAACCACAGTACTGATGAGATACAGGCAGGATCACAAATGAACATTTACATCCAGGTATCTTACCTGAGACGGCTTCTCTGATTACAGTAGAGTTGTTCTCTTTCTTTTCTTCCTCTTGTCCAGACTCCATGATGACTTTTCTCATCCAAAGCTAGTCTCTGCAGACTTCCATCTTCTCCAATCTTCTGCAGCACATCCCCACACGATGCCCTTAAAGATAGCAGTGTCATTATAATGCTCCTGAATAAAAATATCTACACTGAGTCCCTGAATAAACCTAACTCTTACAATGCTCCCTGCACAAAATATGACATACACTCTACCCCTCTTATGGTACCTGCTCTCCACACTGTCCTCTCCTTACCATACTGGGCCCCCCTCTTCACACTGTCCTCTCACACTGTTTCCCCCCTATACTGCCCAGTCTCTATACTGTGCCCCTTCATTACACTCCCCCTCCTCAGCATACTGTTCCCTCCTTGCTGTGCCCTCACACTGTTTCCCCCATACTGCCGCATCTCTCTACCTTCCCCCACACTACCTAGTCTCTGTGCTGTGTCACCTCATACTTTTCTCCCTCCATACTGTCTCCTCACACAACTCCCATACTCTCCATACTGTTTCCTCATACATCCCCCTTCCCCATTCTGTTCCCGCACCCATTCCCACCCCTCCTCTAGTTCACCAAACTGTTTCTTCACACATCTTCCCATTCTGTCTCCTAAAATTTCTCTCCCATCTCTCCCCAAATATAATAAATCTTCGGAAGACCACACAGACATGCAGAAGCGCACTTACACACACACATACTAAGGGCTCTTTCACACATCAGTACGTGCGGTGACAGTTTCCACACGTAACAGAGACATTGGTACGCGTAGACTCATTCAAATGAATGTGCACATGTCAGTGTGTGTCCACTTTCCACAGACCATGTGGTGTCCGTGGGCAAAACACGCTGACATGTCTGTTTTTTACCTGCTGCACCTCCCGCAAAACGTCCCGCACACTGATGACAGTTAGTGCTGTTCCCAAGCACCGGGTACTGAGAGCTGCCCTCATCATAGATTCCTGCCGGTGCTGCGATCAGCAGCAGCAGGGTCAATGATGAGAGCAGTAGTCTACTCCCGCCGTGTCCAACTGTAAAAATAGGAATAAAATAAAAAAATCCTTATACTCACCTCTCCTAAGTGTCACCCAGTGTAATCCGTGCAAGCGCTCACACCGAGGAGAATAACTCCTGCAGCGAGTGGACCCCGGAGCTGCGCTCAACAAGCGGTGCCCTGTCAATCACTGAGCGCAGCTCCGGGGCCCGCTCGCTGCAGGAGTCATTCCCCTCGGCGTGAGCACTCGCACGGATTACAGCGGGTGACACTTAGGAGAGGTGAGTATAAGGATTTTTTTATTTTATTCCTATTTTTACAGTTGGACACAGCGGGAGTAGACTACTACTCTCATCATTGACCCTGCTGCTGCTGATCGCAGCACCGGCAGGGATCTATGATGAGGGCAGCGCTCAGCACCCGGCTCTTGGGAACAGCACTAACTGTACACTGATTCCCAAGGGCCGTTATGTGTCACACGGATGACACACAGATGGACACATATCTCCAGTCCCGTAAATATCAGGACATGTGAAAGAGCCCTAATATACACACGCAGATACAGATACTCACAGAAACGGGGACACGTACACACGCAGGCAAGCACACACAGAAATGCACACACAGTCATGCACAGACACACTCAGACAATCACACACAAAAATGCAGACATGCAGGGAAGCACGCACACACGTGTGAAGACACATATACACACGTAGACATGCAGGCACTCAAATACACACACACAAACACATGCAGACATATACACTCTACACACACACGCATGCAGGCATAAACACACCACACACACACACACGCATACCGGCATAAACACACCACACACACAAATGCAGGCATATAAACACACTACACACATATATATGCAGGTATATATACACACACATGCAGGCATATACACACACACACTGTACACACATGCAGGCATATACACACGCAGACAGGCATATACTCACACACAGGCAGGCATATACACACACACAGGCATATACACACACACAGGCATATACACACACAGGCATATACTCACACACACGCAGGCATATACACACAGGCATATACACACACACAGGCATATATATATGCACACACACACGCAGGCATATACACACACACACGCAGGCATATACACACACACAGGCATATACACACACAGGCATATATATACACACACCGGCATATACACACACACACAGGCATATACACACAGGCATATACACACAGGCATATACACACAGGCATATACACACACACAGGCATATACACACACACACAGGCATATACACAAACAGGCATATACACACACATGAAGGCAGCATATACACACAAATTCATCAAATTCATACAAACACACACAAATATTACACACCTGTACTGTACAGACGCGCTCATAAGGCGAGAGATTGCAGTGCATGGTGTACTGTGACGTCCCTTTTAGCAGACGTGCGGCCCTGTCTGCTGAGTGTGACGCTGCAGTGCAGCCCCTGCTCTGCTCTTCGGCTCTCCTGCTCCCAGGCCCCTCCCGCTACTGTCCTGGGCATCGCGGCGGTGAGAGTGCGTGCGCGCACCCTTAGAGGGCCCGCGGCCACTTTTTTTTTTTTTTTTTTTAATTCTCCTCCGTCTTCTCTGCAGGGGGCCCGGGGCCCACCGGGAAATTTCCCGGCACCCCGCCAGGCCAGTCCGAGCCTGGCTACAGGCAACACACATGAAGGAGACACAACTTGGAGTGTCCACATTTCAAAAAATTAGGGGCAGACACCACTAAAGTGGTATCAATTTCCCCAGAGTATAAATATTATAATGGGGCTCTGACACCCCTTCCACTACTGGCAACTCACCAGATGGAGACCTAACTTGGAATCTCCATATTTCAAAAAATTAAGGGCAGACACCACTAAAGTGGCATCAATTTACCCAGAGTAAAAATAGTATAAATGGGCTCTGACACTCCTTGCACTACAGGCAACCCACTCCCAACTTGGAGTCTCTACATTTCAAAAAATTATTAACATCAGCAGCAGTAGCAGCAGCAGGCACAGAAGCTACGTGAGATCAATGCAGCACACTAAAAACTACATTATCGCCTAGTCTACCCAGTCTGCGACTGGGGTTCAAAAGTCATTGGAGATCCATGACTTGTTCATCTTGATGAAAGTTAGGCGGTCTACACTTTCAGGGAACAGCTGGATGCGCTTGTCCATTAGGACACCTCTAGCAGCGCTGAAGACACATTCTGAGAGAACGCTGGCTGTCAGGCATGACAAAACCCCAAGGTATAACAGGCAAGCTCAGGCCACTCTTCTATTTTTGAAGACCAGAATACAAAAGGGTCCAAAGTGGCTTCAGCCACTTACAGTGCTGCTGCTGGTAATGTTTTTCCGTTGGAGTTGGAAGTTTGCAACTGCGATGCACACTGTGTGCCTCACTGCTGTCTTGGGGAAAACCACTCTTAAAATTGTCTACAAGCGTGTTTCGATACTCCAGCATGCATGCGTCCCTTTCCAATGGGGGAAACAACTGGCAAAATTGACTCTTGTACCATGGATCTAACAGAGTGGCAGCCCAGTAGTCCGCACTATTTCTAATCCTAACAATACGGGCATCATGTTGTAGTGCAACAAGAAGGCGCTCATGTGTCAGGCGCTGTTGATGGCATCATAAGCACTAATCATCTTAGTAGCCATTTACAAAAATCTGCAGAAGGTTGCAGCCCTTCCTCACAAGTGTGATTTGTACCATGTCCATACTGCGTTTTCCCAGGCTATGCAAAATGAGATACTGCACCAGGGCTCGTTGCTACTGCCACACTTGCTGCAATATGTACAGAGTGGAATTCCACCGTGTCGGCATATCGCATATCAACCGGTTAACCGGTAGCCCGAAAGACCTCTGTAGTGATGCAAGTTGATGATCCGGGTGCCAACGGCGAAAGTGAGCACACAGCACCCGTGCTTTCTGCAGCAGCACATCTAGGCCGGGATAGTGGCAGAGAAATTGCTGTACCACCAGGTTGAGGACGTGAGCCATGCAAGGCACATGTGTGAGGTTGCCCCGGCAAAGGGCCACTACTATATTCGCACTGTTATCGCACACGGCATTCCCTGGCTCCAGGTTCAGTGGAGACAGCCATTGCTCAAACTCAGCCTGGATAGCTGTCAACCATTCTTGAGCTTTGTGACTGCGATCTCCAAGGAATATTAATTTTAACAGTACCTGATTGCGGTGATCCCTGGTTGCGCAGTACGGAGGGGGGGGGGATTCTCTATGCACTGTTGGAATGCGTGTCTCATTAAGGAAGAGGTTGAGGGTGTACGTGGAGGCCCTAGAGAAGGTGGAGGAGGCAGAATCAGTGGAGGAAGTGTTTGATACAGAGGTTTGTCCCGCAAGCCTTGGAGATTCCAAGACTTGTGGAGCAGCCCTTCCCCACTGGCCCCCACAGTCACCAGAGTCACCCAATGCCCAGTCAGCAAGATGTAACACCCCTGGCCATGCTTGCTCATCCAAGTGTCTGTGGTGAAATGCACCCTTTCAGACATGGATTTTTTCAAGGAACGGGTGATGTTTTCTGTGACATGCTGGTGTAGCGCAGGAACATCTTTCTTAGAGAAGTAATGGCCACTGAGCAACTGGTACTGGGGGACTGCCAAGGCCATCAGCTTTTGGAAACCGTCTGTATCCACCAGGCGGAAAGGCAGCATTTTCATGGCCAACAGATTGGAGATGATGGCGCTCAAGCTCTTAGCTTTGGCATGTGTAGGAGGAAACAACCTTTTATGTGGCCACAACTGCGGGTCCAAGGGCTGGCTGCTGTGCTGAGAGAGGCTAGAGTAGGGTGAACAAGACAAACTGCTTGACTGTGAGTGAGGTGCAGGCGGAGATGTTATGGTGGTTTTGAGAAAGATGTGGTGTGCTTGGTGAAACAAAAACAACAGGCATGTCCTCTTCCATAACAGCTAGCGGGCTCTCACTCACCTCAACTGTAATGGCTAAACAAGTGGAGGTTCTGTGGCAGGAGACCTGTGTGAAAACACTTTGCACGGTGATGGAGGAGGAAGAAGCAGCAGATGCGGTTGATGGGGCGGCCGGTGGTTGGTGAAGCCCACTAGTCTGCATTTTAGCACAGTGAGATTCCCAGACTAAAGCATGTTGATCGCACATGTGCCAGTTCATGCATGTAGTAGTCAAATTATTGCAATTTTTTCCATCTATTGAGTAATTTTTTACAAAATTGGCCTGTCTCAAAAAAGACCCAGGCTAGGCATCCCTTGCCACCGCTGCAAGCTGGGAAACCGCGACTGCTGCTGGCCACAGCCACAGTTGTGGCTGAGGATGCAATTCTTGTCGTGGTTGTATCACTCTATGACTGTGCGGGACTCCGCAACACAACCTCCTCGTCTTCCTCATCTATTGAGCTACTCAGCTGCGTGCCTCTGGGTTCACACCAAGTGGGATCTACAACCTCATCGTCATCCTCTCTGTTCTCCCACTCCTCGCCCTGAGAGTCACCCTCCTCTTCTTCCTGCCCTGAAAGCACAGTACAGTCCGCGTGCGCCTCAGGTCTCTGAGTCTCATCAAGATCACCTCCACCACTGGTGGTTAACATCTGGTGACAAGGTTCCTACTTCGTCTGCTCCCAGATCCAACTAAAAAAAATTCTGGCCATCGGTGCAGATGCTTTCCTCCTCTTGAGCCTGTGAATCTTTGGAGCAGACCTCTGATGCCCATAGAATAGAATGTGTGAACAGCTCTGCAGACTCACCCATCTGTGGTTACCCACAGTCAGTTGGAGTTGTGATTTGGGGGGAAAAAGGGGTAATTGGGGTGTCACCTCTGAGGACTGTACTGTGTGTGATGTTAAGATGGAGGAACATGAGGAGAGGTCACTTGATGCAGCGCTTGCCATCCACTGGAGCACATGCTCTTTCTGTCCCTCATCTACAAGGTGTACCACTATGCGGCTGCCAAAGAAAGGAAGTGGAGTAGCCCATCCAGTAATAGAAGCTGTGAGTTGTCTTTGGATAGGACGTTACAGTGTTTGTTCAGTAGAGCTTTCAGTAACATTACTACCTACCCCATGTACACCTTGAACACCAAGAATATTCCCCTTTCCACCAAGACCTCACTTTTCTCTACTCATGTTGGATGTACCCTTCTCTTTTAACTAGATGTTTCACAACCCTAGGCGCAGATCTGTCAGTCACCTGTCACTAAATGAACAATCAGTATTTATTTGCTGAGATACTGTGGCTGGAGCAAGCTATTAGCACAAACAATTTAGATTCTGAAATGTGAACTCCTGGCTGGAGCAACAATATTAACAGCACAAAATATTTATATACAGAAATGTGGCCTGGTTTGAGGACGACACTATTAGCACAAAGAATTTAGATTTTCAAATGTGGACTCCAGGCGGGACAAAAATATTACTAGCACAAAATATTTATATGTAGAAATGTGGTCTTGTCTCAAGACCACACTATTAGCACAAAATTTTTTATTTTCAAATGTGGACTTCTGGCTAGAGCAAAAATATTAACAGCACAAAATATTTATATGCAGAAATGTGGCCTGGTTTCAAGACCACACTATTAGCACAAAGAATTTATATTTTTAAATGTGGACTCCTGGCTAGAGCAAATATATTACCAGCACAAAATATTTACATGTAGAAATGTAGCATTGTTTCAGGACCACACTATTAGCAGAAATAATTTGGATTTTCAAATGTGGACTCCTGGCTGGAGCACAAAATTAGCAGCACAAAAGAGTTATATGCTGAAACGTAGCCTGGTGTCACTGGACCACATAATTAGTAAAAAGGATTGATCTACTGGAAGGTCGATTTCACAGCTAGACAGTATCCTATCTATCTGAACTAGCTGACTGACAATCAACCAACTAGATAACTATCTGCCCATCCAGCAGTAGCAGCAGGAGGAGCATCTCTGCACTCTTACACTGACAAAATGGCGCCAAAACAACATGTCCACTGTTTATATGGAGAAGGACATGTGACTTCGGCAGCCAATGACACAAACCCTTGTATCTAGACGTTGTGCATGGTTTCTGCACCCTGATTGGCTGCCGGAATCTCTACACATTAAGTTAAGAAAAAAAAATTAAGAATAACAGTCCGCTGCTCCTCTGACCTCTCCCCACCCCCTCCCCTCATCAAACACATCCCTTCCCCGCTGATCATACAGCACCACTATCCTAGCCAAAGTCCTAACAAAAGCATTAGTGGAAACATGATCATTTACCAAACTTTGGCCAAAATTTGGTGATTTTGAGGAAAATGCTTGGGGGTCTGAACCTGAATCCGAATGTATAATGTTCATGCTGACTTTGAGATTGGCAAACGTTTTCCGAACAAGTTCACTCATCTCTACCTGTCACGTGCTATTAACTTGCAGATAGTGGGGTTAATCTGCAAGCTAATAGCCTTCTGAACATGCCAGGCTCTCGCACTTAGAGCCAGCTGCAGGGAGGAAATAAACTTTATTCCTTCCATCAGCGTTTGGGTTTCAGTCACCGGGTGGGGCCAGTGTAGGTTCAGCACGCTTAAGAAATGGGTGTTCCCCTCGAAACGTAGCCTGTCAGTGCATTTGGAACTAATTGCTTTTGTGTCAGCTACATGTCTTTGAGTCTGGATTTCATATTGGAGGCATTTGTGCCAAAAGAATATGTTCACAATTGCCAATCGAAGGTTAACACTAGAACTAAAGCATGTTTCATAATACCTATAACTACCATTAGGGGTCATTTTGACCCCCATTCAAAAGTACTGACTCTGGAGTAAAAATAACTTTTTTTTTGCCAACAAATTAAAGAATATTTATTTTAACTTAGTAGGAACAGTGTTAAGATCAAGTACAGCAGTTTAAACGCATTTTCCTTTTACATGGTCATAGCATGCGGTGTCCAACAGTTAACACAAACAGTACTTTCTTCCACTTTTCCAGTGCATTTTCCACAAACTGGTTTGTTACAGCTTGTGCAAGTTTTAATTGTTTTGTTTTCGTTGCATCTTCCAACTCCACATTTTCGACGCTTGCGGATTTCTTGTCCTTTTGTTTGTGGTTCAGACATTGCGGATGATGGGCCACTTCTTGATTCCAAATAATTCTTGCGAAGGTCTAATGCCAGCGAATGAACTCCCGTCTGCTAATTTGACTCCCAGTTGCTATTTTATAGAGTATTGTTGCGTTTATAGCTGCTAAATCAAGTACATTACAAAACACCTGAACAGGCCATCGGCGGCTTCCAGATTTTGTGGTGTACTTTCGAGCCATCTGGTCTACTGTGTCCACTCCAACCTTTGTTTTATTGTAAAATTTTACCGTTTCAGGCTTTTTTTTCTTGTCGTTTCCAACTGCTACATCTGGGTGAAGACTACTGAGCAAAATGACATTCTTATTTGGTTTACCTTGGTAAACTGTAAGAGTGATGTCACCATTCTTCATCAGAGTAGTCTCATATGTATTTGTTCGTAGTTTTTTTGACAAAGATGGAATCTCTTTTCTTGCATGGTTCTTCGTTCCCACAATGCTTGTTCTCTTGGCTTTCAGTGTATTGGCAAGTTTCAATGAAGTGAAAAAATTATCTGTAGTAACATTTCTTCGCTTGTTCAAAAATGGATCCATTAGTTTGAGAACAATGTGTTGTGCAAGAGACCGATCAGCCGGTTGTTGTTCATCTTTTCCCAAATATGGAAACCCGTTGCAGAGGTATTTGGATTCTATGTCAGCTACCAGCCAGAATTTTATTCCAAATTTGTCCGGCTTATTGGCTATATATTGGGTGAAAGGACATCTTGATTTAGTTGGAAAAAGCTGTTCATCAACAGTCAGGTTTTGTCCATGTTTGTAACACAGTATACAATTTCCAATGAAGCAATTCCACACTTCAGAAAATAAAGCAAACTTGTCATTCTTCAATGTATCAGATCGTGTGGATTTTATGTCAAATCGTACAAATCGCATCAATTCTTCGAACCTACTTCTCAGCATAGTGTCTTGAAAGAAGCGAGGACCCTAAGTACTTGACCACAAGGTTTTTACAGAAAGACCATTTGCATTATATGCGCCCTTCGCATATAATATTGCAGTAAATGCATCAAGCTCGATTAGAGAAACTGTCCATTTATCATCTTCAAGTTTCTGACGAGCCTCCATTTCTGTACACTTTTTTATGTGGCGAAGTATATGTTCATCAATTAGCAACCTCCATGCACTTGATACATTCCCATTGATGATCTCCCGTTTGGCATAAGGGGTGGGTCCAGCTGTTTCTCGTAGAATGTTTTGTTGGGACAGTCGGCCAGTAGATGCAGAAGCAATTGGGACAACTTCCCACACAGTTCCATCGCGACAAGTCTCTTTATGACCCATAGCAGGCGGAATGTCCACTGTACCTTTCCTTCTCCCTCCGTATCCAAAATATTGTGGTTGGGTCCCTCTTCCTCTACCTCTCCGCAATTGTGGTGTGGCCGTACATCTTGTTGACGTAGTAGGATGTCCATCATCCTCTCCAGAATCTTCGGTATCGTCAATTATATCACTGCTACTGCTTGAATCTGATTCTTCGGAAATATCATGAGGAAAATATTCTTCATCAGACTCTGAGTCTAGTTGTTCTTGATTTTCTTCTTCTGACTCATTTTCAGATAAATTCTGAAGACATTTCAAAATTTCATCACTTGTCAGACCCCTCTGCTTACTCATGCTTCAAATATACGTCGCAAAAAGGGACTTGTAAAATCGCAGAAGTAATAAAAAGACACTGTACAAACATGCAGAGTTGTAGCTTCAACTGTAATGTTTGCTACTGAAGTGCAGACAGAAATCGCTAGAAGAGACATGGATCAAACATGTTCAGACAAGTTTAGACAAAACAAAATGCTGAATCAACCCTGATATGCAAAGACACAATTACACTCTACAACTAGGGAGAAGCACTGTGATTTTCTGCACTCTGTAATATTAGGTGACTTGCCTACTACTACTTTTATGTATGGGGTCAAATTGACCCCTTCAGTACTTATAGGTATGAATTGTAAAATCCGGGCCCCTGAAAAAATTACAATTCATTTTTGTGTCCTAAAATATACACTACCATGAATAAATAAAAGTCACAAAAACTCAGAACTCATTTGTTAAAATTTTAGAAATTATAGGAAAAATAAATAGCAAAAGGGTCAAAATGACCCCTACAGTAGTTCAAGTGTTAAGGACATTTCATCTGTATATGGTAGTATATACGAAATATGAAATTGTTATTGAAATTGTACTAAAAGAAATTGTATACAGTAAAAAAACATTTATAGCATATTAATGCTGTTTGGAGAGTATTTTTTCAATTTGTCAGTTATTAATGTCTTTGGAAAAAACAAGCAAAGTCCTGTCCTTTAACGACTTCGCAACCTTGGGTTTTGTCATTTTTGCTTTTTCGTTTTTTGCTCCCCTTGTTCCCAGAGCCATCGCGTTTTTATTTTTTGGACAATATGGCTATGTAAGGGCTTATTTTTGCGGGACAAGTTGTACTTTTCAACACCATTACTAGTTTTACCATATCGTGTACGGGAAAACGGGAAAAAAATTCCAAGTGCGGTAAAATTGCAAAAAAAGTGCAATACCACAGTTGTTTTTTATTTATTTTTTTTACCACGTTCACTGAATGCTAAAACTGACTGCCATTCTTATTCTCCAGGTCATTACGAGTTTGTAGACACCAAACATGTATAGGTTATTTTATATTTAAGTGGTGAAAAAAAATTCCAAAATTTGGTAAAAAAAACTAAAAAAAAATAGTGCCATTTTCCAAGACCTGTAGTGTCTCCATTTTTCGTGATCTGGGGCTGGGTAAGGGCTTATTTTTTGCACGCCGGGCTGACGTTTTTATTGATAACATTTTGGGGTAGATCCGATGTTTTGATCGCCCGTTATTGCATTTTATTGCAATTTTGCGGCGACCAAAAAATGTAATTCTGGCGTTTAGAATTTTTTCTCGTTACGCCGTTTACCGATCGGATTAATTCTTTTTTTATATTGATAGATCTGGCGATTCTGAACGCTGCGATACCAAATATGTGTATGTAGGTTTTTTATATATATATTTTATTTTGAATGGGGCGAAAGGGGGGTGAATTAAACTTTTCGATTTTTTTTATTTTTTTTATATTTTTAAAAACTTTTTTTTTTCACTTACTGCATGCTTCAATAGTCTCCATAGGAGACTAGAAGCAGCAGTTGTCTGATCGTCTCTGCTACATACAGGGGACGAGCAGATCCCCTGCATGCAGCAGAAATGGTCCTGTGCTATGAGCGCCGACCACTAGGTGGCGCTCATAGCGACCAGATCATGACAACCACAGGCGTCTGCTGTAGACCCTGGGTTGTCATGCACGCCCATCGGCGACCCGCGATCACGTGACGAGGTCGCCGATGGGCGGGGCTTATGACGCGCAACACGGAAGCACGCGTTAAATGCCGCTGTCGGAGATTGACAGCGGTATTTAACATGTTAACAGCCACGGGTGGTTCACGATTCCACCCGCGGCTGTTGCGGGCACATGTCAGCTGTAAGAATCAGCTGACATGTGCTCGGTTTAGTGAGGGCTCAGCGCAGCAGCCCTCACTGAACCGGGGGTACGCAAATGTGCGTACTAAGACGTCATGGGTTGGAAAGGGGTTAATGAGTATGAATCATTATCATAATCAACAGCCCCACAGTCCCCCAACACAGTATAAAGTCCCAACACACAAGTATGATGTCCACATAGCCCCCATACAGCATGATGTCTCCAAAGCCTCTCGCATAGTATGATGCCCTAACAGCCCCTTACACAAGTTTAATGTCCGCACAGCCCCTCACACAGTATGATGTCCTTAAAGTCTGTCACATAATATTAGGTCCTCCCAACCGTTCACATTTTATGATGCCCCCACAGTCTCATACTTAGTAGGATGTCCCCACAGCCCCTCACACAATATAATGCCCTTCACATAAGTATGATGTGCCCACAGCTCCTCACACAGTACAATGTCCCTACAGTCTCTCACACTATATGATGCCCCACAGCCCCTCACAGAAGTATGATGTTCCCACAGAACCTCACACTGTATGATGTCCCCACGACCCCTGACACATGAATGATGTCCCATAGAGCTTCACACTTTATGTTGTCCCCACAGTCCATCACGCAGTATTATGGGCCCCCACACACAGTATGATGTCTCCTCAGCCCCACACACAGTATAATGCTCAACGCACAAGTATGCTGTGCCCTCAGCAGGTCACACATTATAATGTCCCCACAGCCCCTCACAAAAGTATGATTTTCTCACAGGTCTTCACACAGTATGATGTTCCCACAGCCCCGGACTCAAGTATCATGTCCCCACAGCCCTTCACACTTCATCTTATTCTCGCAGCCCCTCACACAGTACGATGTCCCCACAGCTCTACAGTAAGGGGCAGCTTGAGTGGCTCAGTATGAAGATGTGGCATTAGGCAACATGGGGAGCATAGTATGGGGAAGAGCAGCATGTAGGACTCAGTGTGGAGAAGAGGCAACATTAGGGGCTCAATATGGAGAGTGGACATCATTAGGGGATCAGCATGGACAAGGGGAAAAAAATGTGTTGGGTTAGAAGCACCTGGCATTCATTTGTATTCATGTCCATAAGATACAAATGCAAATGAAGCTATGAGTGTGCCAGCACTTCCAGGGACAGAGGAGGACTGATCTGCTCCCTGACCTGACGTGTGACGGCATGCTCATCCTGCTATCATCAATGATGAGGTCACCTCATCACACTGCAGATGTCGAGAGCTACAGAGGAGGAGAAAGTGCCAGAGCTGGGAGCAGGTAAGTGCTCCGAGCCAAAAATATAAGGGTTTTTACTATAGACTGAGGTAGGGAAATGAAGAAGGGGCAGCATGTGGGACTCAGTATGGAGAATGGGCACAGTAGAGGAGCTCAGTATAGAGAAGGGGCAGCATGGGGGCACTCAGTATGGAGAAGGGACAATGTAGGGGGGTCATATGGAGAAGAAGCATCTTGGTTGCTCAGTATGGATCATGAAGCAGCATGAGAGCTCAGTATAGACAAGGGGCAGCATGCAGGGCTCAGTATGAAGAAGAGGCATCAGGCAACATGGGGGCACAGTATGGAGAAGGGCAGCATGGGGGGCATGGAATATTTCATCAGCAGGACTAGTAAGCCTACAGCCATGTAGTCCTCCATATTCATAAGCTCTGTATAACCTCGCCCCCACCACTGATTGGCAGGTTTCCGGCTATGCACAGTGTATACAGAAAGCTGTCAGTCAGTGATGTAGGCGGGTTACACAGAGCTCAGCATTCATATAACTGCTAGAGCTGCAGCAGATAAAACAGTGATTTTATTAAAACTGCAGCAAGCAGTCCAGTAAGTGATACTTTTCTGGAATCAGGGTCTCTGTTCAAGAATCATGCTGCTCTCACATGGGGTAGCAAAAACCTTGTGACGGATTCCCTTTATAAAATGAAATGAAGGCTAAAGTATACGTTGCAATTCACCTCTGCAAGATAATTAGCATAAATATACGCAGCCAATAATAATGTATATTGTGATGGTGCTACATCAGTAAAGAATAGTGATGAGCGAGCATTAAAATGCTCGGGTACTCATTGCTCGGGTTGAGCAAATTGGAATACTCGGGTGCTCGACCCGAGCAACGAGCCCAATGTAAGCCTATGGGAAACTCGAGCATTTTTCAGGCGGCTTCCCCCGGCGGTCTGCAGAGGGCCTAAAAATTGTCCAAATCGATGGGAACAGTGCTCAAATGACATGGGAACAGCATGGGGAAGATCTCTGGAAGCATCTCTGACTCCCAGATCACTGCTGTCAGCAACGTGGTCAGAGTATTACACCACTTTTACGGACTTACAATAAAACATACAAAAACAAAACCAAAATTAATTTTCCTGGGAAATATGTTAAGGAACATCCTTTCCAGGATAATGACTTGTATATAAGGCAAAATAAATAACCAAAAACAAAAATACTCCTCCACAACTTGGGCTATGTTCACACGTAGCGTTTTTGATGCATTTTTGCACTTTTGAATTGCTTTCAACCAAGACAAATGCATTCACCAGGAAATGTCATTTTAACCTTTTACAACCTTATCTGGCCATGTGGTGTGTGACACATCATTAGACACATGCATACAGTGCTGAAAAGATATGGGAACAGCATGGGGAAGACGTCTGGAAGCATCTCTGACTCCCAGGTCACTGGTGATCCTTGGCGCATGCGAAGATGCCTCCCGCCATGCACCTGTCATTGCAGACTTGCAACAATCACCGTCCACGTCCTTGTCCCAATGCAGCATTCAATTGTCCCTACCCCACTCCTTGGAATGCAAGCGCAAGTATGCAGGCAGCCACCCACCCACAGGCTGCAATAATATACTGCCAAATTTTGAACAGCTGCTTGCATTTGAAATTTGGCCTTTTAGGCTCGTGGAGGTGGAAGCTTTTCACAACCTCATGCCGTCGGCGGCCGGGTGTCCATACTCGGTCCCCAGCCGCCATTATATTTCCCGGTATCGCCTCCACCTTCCACAAGCACCGGTCCCACAACATTACCCGTGCCCTCCCCAGTGCACTTACTGGGAAGGACCACCTAACCACAAACACGGGGACAGGTGAATGTGGCCAGGGACGGTACGGAGCCAGTCCACAACTTTTTTTGCTAAGAGTTGTATTTAGCTCGGTGAAAGGACTAGCATAGAGGGAAACTGTATCTACTCTGCATGTCATTTCTCCCAGGAAGTCCTGTAATTGAGCTTGTTGCAGAAGCAATGGCAGCCCGTCCAACATCAACTTGCACTTGTCGGTGGTGCTTTGACACACACACATCTTTGCACATTTAATTTCTTCAATACAGAGTTGGACAATGGCCTGATCTGTAATACGGTTTGAGAAATAACATGGATAAGCATGGCCGATCCACATTAAAAAAGCAGCCATAGTAGAGTGTCCGGGAACCTGCCCCCACACTTTTCTTAGCCAGGGCTGCTTTCCGGCAGGGTTGGACGGGCTCACCAGAGAACCGGAGACTCCTCCGGCGGGCCATGGCTTCTCCTTCAGGAGAGTTCATAGTGCCGAGGTGAGGCCATGATGATGATAGAGGCCACCATCTCCTTAGTTTTCTGTTACTTGGAATGCAAGTGCAAGTATGCAGCCAGCCACCCACCCACCCACAGGCCGCAACACTAAACTGCCAGATAATTGGGCAGCTCTTTGCATTTGAAATACGGCCTTTTAAGCTCATGGAGGCGGAAGCTTTTCACAACCTCATGCCGGCGGCGGCCGGGTGTCCATACTCGGTCCCCAGCCGCTACTATATTTCCCGGTATCGTCTCCGCCTTCCACAAGCACGGGTCCCATAACATTACCCATGCCCTTCCCAGTGCACTTACTGGGAAGGACCGCCTAACCACAAACACGTGGACAGGTGAATGTGGCCAGGGACGGTACGGAGCCAGTCCACAACTTTTTTGGCTGAGAGTTGTATTTAGCTCGGTGAAAGGACTGGCATAGAGGGAAACCGTATCTACCCTATGTGTCATTTCTCCCAGGAAGTCCTCTAAAGCTGCTTGCACTTGAAATGTGGCCTGAACATTACTGCTGGTACTTTTCTATGGAAATTTGCTTGCCTCCTATCAGCCTGGAATATTTCCAGCAAACTATGGTACGACGCCATGGTATTAGCACTGCCCCCAGTACCAGTAGCGAAGCCATCCCCAATTTCCTTCTCAGGAATTTTATTTGGTAGACTGAGTGGCTGCCCAAATAATTTTCTTACAAAGGAGCTGAAGATAGAGTGGCAGTAGGTGCAAGTTTCTCCAGCCTGTTAGATATTAGAGGGTGAACGGTAGCATATTGGATCAGTGGTTAGCACTGAAGCCTTGCAGCACTGGGATCTGGATTCAAATCCCAGCAAGGACTTTGTATATTCTCTCCGTGTTTGCGTGAGTTTCGTCCTCAGTAAAAAAAGCAGCCATAGAGTGTCCAGGAACCTTCCCACATACTTTTCTTAGCCAGGACTGCTTCTCAGCAGGGTTGGACGGTCCCACCAGAGAATCCTCTGGTGTGCCTTGGCTTCTACCTCTGGAGAGTTCATGATAGCGCTAACTTTGCAGCTGCTATGGGGATCTTGAGCGGGTGAGAAAGGTTAGCCCTCAGAAAAAAATCGTCTGTTGGGCACAATGTTTTTCAATCTGAAACAGTTTCTCTTTGGGAGTTGTATTTCACCACAGCTATATTCTTCAGCTCGGTGAAAGGGCTGGTATAGAGGGAAACCGTGTCTACCAAGTCTGTCATTTCTCCGTCGCCATGTTCCGCCCATTGTCACACACGACCATGCCTGGCTGTATGTTCAGCGGTGAGAGCCACAGATCAGGCTGCTGTGTTACAGCTTTCAACAACTCTGTAGCGCTGAGCTGTTTGTCAATTAAGCATTAAGCATGTTATCTTCAGCACAGCCTGTTGCCGCTTGGCCAAGGCAGTGCTGCAGTGCTGTCAGCTTGTGACTGATGTGGTCATTTCGGAGATGGAGGAGGAGGTGCATGAGCTGAACAATGTGATTACATTGAGGTTAAATTGGTGACGCTGTTTTTTATACTAAAGAAAGATCCTATTGTTTTGTTTTTTTTACGTTATTTTTTAAGACAAATGCATTCACCGGGAAATGTAATTTTAACATTTTACAACCTTATCTGGCAATGTGGTGTGTGACACATCATCAGACACATCCTTTTTTATTTATGATGGAGGGACTCTGAAAGTCATGAAGCCTATTATTACAGGGACATCAGACGGCCCTTACTATTCTTAAAAGGCCAGCAGTCGGCCGTAGCTATTGTTAGAGAGCCATCAGCCGGCTATGCTTTGTTGTTCCCATTATTAAAAAGTGGGTCTCCTATACTGTTATTGCGCATCCAGTGACTGCAAGGGCTGCCAAAAATTTGGGCGCAACCCAATACCCCTTTGAAGAGACATAGAGGAAGGTCTCAGTAAAAAAAAATGTTCTCATTATAATGGAGCGGGTCTCCTATAGTGGTAATGCCCATGCTGTGACTTCAAGGGCTGCCAAAATTTGGGAAAAAACCCACTAAGAATTTAAAGACACACGGAGCAGGGTCACAGTAACAAGGTATGACATGTTCCCATTAGAAAGGAGAGGGTCTGCTATACAGTTATAGGGTATGCAGTGAGTCCAACGGCTGACCAATTTTAGGAAAAACCCCACTAAGAATTTAAAGACACAGAGCAGGGCCACAGTAACAAGGTATGACATGTTCCCATTAGAAAGGAGAGGGTCTGCTATACAGTTATAGGGTATGCAGTGAGTACAACGGCTGACCATTTTTAGGAAAAACCCCACTAAGAATTTAAAGACACATAGAGCAGGGCTACAGTAACAAGGTACGACATGTTCCCATTAGAAAGAAGAGGGTCTGCTATACAGTTATAGGGTATGCAGTGAGTCCAACGGCTGACCAATTTTAGGAAAAACCCCACTAAGAATTTAAAGACACAAGGAGCAGGGCCACAGGAGCGACAAATTCCCATTAGAAAGGAGAGAGTCTCCCCTAGTGTTGGCCTATGCAGTGAATGCAAAGGCTACCAAAAATTTGGAGGCACTTCAATGCCCCTTGGAAAAGATGTGGAGGAGGGCCTCATAAAAAAATGTTCCCATTAGAAAGGAGCGGGCCTCCTATACTTGTAATGCCCATGCACTAAGTGTATGGACTGACAAACATTTACCCCTGGGGGATATACATGAACATACTGTATAGAAAACATCCTTCACGGGCATCATAAACACCCTTTAAAAAAATTATGTGGGTGTTGCATCACGGACCACGGTCACCCTGGTGATATGGTGGAGGAGGATGAGGAGAAGAAGGAGGCAAGAGCAAATAGCCAAAATCAGGATGCGTATACCCATGTCTGTGTGTGAAAAGGTGCATGGGAATACACCTCCCAAGAAAAGACACTAGATTTGAGTTTATGTTATGCTGCTATTATTCGGTGGTGTTGAGAAGTCTTGCCCAATCCAGCCCTTGTTCATTTTTATAAGAGTCAGCCTGTCAGCATTTTCAGTTGACAGGTGGATGCGCTTATCAGTTATAATTCCATCAGCAGCACTAAAAACCCGCTCTGATAAAACGCTGGCGGCAGGGCAGGCCAGGACCTCCAAGTCATAGACAGCCAGTTCATTCCACATATCCAGCTTGGATATCCAATAATTATAAGGCACAGAGGAATCACAGAGGACGTTGGTACGGTCGGCAAGGTACTCCCTCAGCATCTTCCCAAATGTTGCACTCCTTGTGAGAGTACCCCGCGCCTCAAGGCCTCTGTGATGGGAGGGTCTGAGAAAACTCACCCAGAACTTTGACAGTGTTCCCCTGCCTCTGCTGGATTGAAGTTGTGTCTCTCTCGCCTGTACTCCTTGGTTGTCCAACGAAGTGTGCCCTTTGCCGCCGGCGTTTTCAGATGGGAATTTTTTTAATAGTTCCGCAATAAGGGCCTTCTGGTACTGCACCATTTTTGTAGACCTGTCCGCCTCAGGAATAAGAGGTATAAAGTTCTCCATGTAGCGTCGGTCTAGAAGTGTCACCAACCAGTAATGACTCACCCAAAATTTTGAGAACGTGAGGTTCATGGGAAAGGCAGCGTAACATAAACTCAGCCATGCGTGCCAGACTACTAACAGGAAAGACTTCCGTGTCATCACCAAGAGGATGACTGACCATGCTCTCCTCCTTCTCCTCTCTGTCCTCTGGCCATCCACGCTGAACAGACGGTATGACGGCTGTGCAGGTAGTACCAACTATAGTGCATGAAACTAGCTCCTGTCCTTCCTCCTCCTCTTCTTCATTGTCACCAAATCCACGTTGGGATGAGATGAGGCTCGTCTGTGTGTAATCACCCTGTATGGTTCCTTGCTCCATCTCATCGTGCTCTGCCTGCAATGCATCCTCTTTGATTGTGAACAGAGAGCGTTTCAGAAGACAGAGAAGTGGGATGGTGACGCTAATTATGGCATCATCGCCGCTCACCATCTTGGTGGAGTCCTCAAAGTTTTGGAGGATGGTACATATATCTGACATCCATGTCCACTCCTGAGGTCTTATGTGTGGAGTCTGAACTGAATACCGATGGCCTTGTTGATGCTGGTACTCAACAACTGCCCTCTTCTGCTCACAAATCCTTCCCAGCATCTGCAGTGCAGAGTTCCAATGCGTGGGGACATCACACACCAGTCTGTGAACCGGAAGCTGCAAATGCCGCTGAACACTGCAAGGGCGGCGGAAGCTGTAGCTGACTTTCTAAAATGGGCACACAGGTGGCGTACTTTAACAAGCAGATCCGGCAGCTCCGGGTAGGATTTGAGAAACCGCTGAACCACGAGGTTAAGCACATGGGCCAGGCATGGTAAGTGTGTGAGCTCGCCTTGCCTCAGAGCCTCCACCAGGTTCCGGCCATTGTCACACACGACCTTGCCTGGCTGTTGGTTCAGCGGTGTGAGCCACAGATCTGCCTGCTCTTTCAGAACTGTCCACAACTCTTCAGCATTGTGCGGTTTTTCACCTAAGCATATTAGCTTCAGCACAGCCTGTTGCCGCTTGGCCGATGCAGTGCTGCAGTGCTTCCAGCTTGTGACTGATGTGGTCATTTCGGAGAAGGAGGCTGAAGAGGAGGAGGAGGCTGAGGAGGATGAGGTGCAGGAGCTGTAGACCGTGGGGGCAACCCTGATTGACCTAGGGCCCGCAATCCTTGGCGTCGGGAAGACATGTTCAGTCCCATGGTCCGAATGGATCCCAGCTTCCACTATGTTAACCCAGTGTGCGCCAGCGAGTTGTACCATCCCTGCCCACAAGCACTTGTCCACGTGTCCGTGGTTAGGAGGACTTTACCGGTAACTGCGTTGTTGAGAGCACGGCTAATGTTTTGGGACACGTGCTTGTGTAATGCAGGGACGGCACACCGGGAGAAATAGTGGCGGCTAGGGACTGAGTACCGAGGGACGGCCGCCGCCATCAGGTTGCGGAATGCTTCCGTCTCCACGAGCCTAAAAGGCAACATTTTGACATTTGAAATGTGAGAATTTAGTAGTGTGGCCTGTGGGGCGTTGGCTGCATATTTGCGTTTGCGTTCCAAGGACTGGGGTATGGACAACTGAACGCTGAGCTGGGACAAGGACATGAACGTGCTTTCTGATGCTGTTACTTGAGAGTGTGCAACGACAGGTGCAGGGCAGGAGGCGTCTTCGCATGCACCATGGACAGGGGATTGGCTTGCATGCACAACAGCAGAAGAACCACCCACAGACACTGTATCTGGACACTGGGGTTTGGCCCACAAAGTCGGGTGCTTTGCTGCCATGTGCCTGATCATGCTGGTGGTGGTCAGGCTGGTCGTTTTGCCACCCCTGCTGATGCTGGCCTGGCAGTTGGTGCAAATGGCCTTTTTGGGGTTATCAATAGAGTCTTTAAAAAACAACCAGACTCGGGAAGACCTAACAGTTGTACTGGCAACTTCCTTCGTGTTGGTGTAACGGGGAACGGTTGCCTGCCTTCTGTCTCCGGCCACCACACTGCTTCTTCCTGCCTGTTGGGGTGCTCTGCTTCCCTCCCCCTGTGTGCTGCTGTCCTTGCTCTGCATATCCTCCTGCCAGGTTGGGTCAGTTACTATATCATCCACCACCTCGTCTTCCACTTCCGCACCCTGATCCTCCTCCTGACTTTCTGGCAATTGTGTCTCATCATCGTCCACCTCTTGTGACACTTTCCCACTGTCGCCTTCATGTGACCGTGGCTGCTCAAATATTTGGGCATCACTACACGCAATCTCCGCTTGCCCCGCTTCAAGTGGACCGGGCGAGAGGCCCGAATCTATAAAAGGAAAAGTGAACAGCTCTTCAGAGTGTCCAAGTGTGGGATCAGTTGTCTCTGGGTACTCTGCATGGTGGGAGGAAAGAGGATCAGGGTGAGGAATATGCGGTACAGACTCACGGCTACTGAGACTTGACCGTGTGGAAGACAGGGTGGTGGTGGTGGTGGCTAAGTGACTGGAAGCATTATCCGCTATCCAGCCAACAACCTTTTGACACTGCTCTGGGTTCAATAGTGGAGTTCTGCGGTCCCCTAGAAATTGGGAGTGGAAGGTCAGGCGAGAAGATGTGGGTGTTTGTTGTGGCACAATTTCGGCTTGCCCACAGCCTTGTCATCGGCCTCTGTATGCACCATTACCATCACGTCCCGTTCCCCGTCCCTTGCCACATGCCTTGCCCATTTTAAATGGAGGACAGTATCTTCCATGCTCACTACAAATGACTGAGTTTGGAGCGAACTTATATCTGATCCGTGTGATAGAGAAAACAGAGTTTTAAATACCTGGCCTGTAGGTAAGTAGTTTGAACAGCAAACTGCGGTGAATTGCTTCAATGACACACTAAAGGAAATTTTTAATGGAGGCCGGAAATGGCAGTATATTCTGACAACGTATATGTGATCCGTGTGACGGAGAAAACAGAGTTTTAAATACCTGGCCTGTAGGTAAGTAGTTTGAACAGCAAACTGCGGTGAATTGCTTCAATGACACACTAAAGGAAATTTTTAATGGAGGCCAGAAATGGCAGTATTTTCTGACAACATATATGTGATAAGTGTGACGGAGAAAACACAGTTTTAAATACCTGGCCTGTAGGTAACTAGATTGAACAGCAAACTGGTGTGAATTGCTTCAATGATACTCTAAAGGAAATTTTTAATGAAAGCCAGAAATGGCAGTATTTTCTGATAACGTACATGTGATCCGTTTGACGTAGAAAACACAGTTTTAAATACCTGGCCTGTAGGTAACTAGTTTGAACAGCAAACTGGGGTGAATTGCTTCACTGACACACTAAAGGAAATTTTTAATGGAAGCCAGAAATGGCAGTATTTTCTGGCAACGTATATGTGATCCATTTGAAGGAGAAAACACAGTTTTAAATAGCTGGATTTCTAGCGTTCTAATATGGAAAGGACCTGGCTGTATTCTGCAGTGCCAACAAGCAAATGGCGCAGAAAAAATGGTGTTCAATGGATTGCTTTTTAAGCAAATAATGAGGATTAAGATCCAAAGAAAAGTATTCCTGGCCCCTGAGACCTGGGCCTTTGTATAGAAATATCTAAAAGCAGCAGAAGGCAGAATTGGAATGGAGCCTCTTGTGCTATATGCACTGCAGTCAGCTATATACACTGCCTGCCTATACACCCTGCCAGCCTGATATCTCTGCAGATAGATTAGTCCTCAGAAGGACTTTTTGTTAAGATGGATATGTGTAATGTACGGTTTTTCTCCCTACACTACCTAATGCACAAGCAAATCTGTCCCTGATGCAGCAGCACCTCTCCCAAAACAAGCAAATGGCGCAGAAAAACAGTGTTCTCTGGATTGCTTTTTAAGCAAATAATGAGGATTAAGATCCAAAGAAAAGTATTCCTGGCCCCTGAGACCTGGGCCTTTGTATAGAAATATCTAACAGCAGCAGAAGGCAGAATTGGAATGGAGCCTCTTGTGCTATATGCACTGCAGTCTGCTATATACACTGCCTGCCTACCCTGCCTGCCTGATATCTCTGCAGATGGATTAGTCCTCAGAAGGACTATTTGTTAAGATGGATATGTGTAATGTAGGGCTTTTCTCCCTACACTACCTAATACACGATCAAATCTCTCCCTGACACAGCAGCAGCTCTCCCTACATTGTCTGATCCGAGTGACTGTGACCAGCATGGCGGCGCCAGGTCTGATATAGACCTGATGACGCTGTGCGGCCAGCCAATCACTGTAATGTCCACAACCAACATGGCTACGGCATTACAGTGCATGGCAGGCAATCCCTGCATGTTCATTGGCTCTCTAAAGAGCACCAAACATGCAGGGAGGGGACCCGAGTTCCCGCCCGAGCAACCCGGAAATACTCGGCGAGCGCCAAGCATCTCGAGCAGTGAGATGCTCGGGCTAGCACTAAGCAGTAGCGAGCATGCTCGCTCATCACTAGTAAAGAATTATTGAACCAAGAAAAAGGAGAGAAAAGCAAAATAGTAACAATGTAAACACCTGCATATAAAATATAGTTTATTCAAAATGACTGATCAACATTCCATGGTTAAAAGCAATGAAAACAAAATATCTGCATCACTGACATGCTAAAGATATCAATAATATATTTCAAAATAAGCAAAGTCACAATAAACTCAAATATAAGTCCCAAAGTCCAAACACCATTGGTAAACATGAACAAGTTAATAAAATATATGCATATACTGTATGTGAATGTGCATAAATGCAATAACTAAACAAAATATGTGTATGATATACAGTATGTGCAATTAGTCTATTTAATAAAGTACAATCAATAAAGTGCAAATGCAAGCTGACAAGGACCTATCCACACTTGACGTAACTGTTGCTAATATTATCTCTTCTAGACTTTTGGACCCGAGTGTCACTCGTTAAATTTATTCATTTTTCATAACTAATACTACAATGCACTTTCTCTAGATTCTAAGCTCTTTTCTTATGTGTTGAATTATATATTACTCCATAATGTCTTATCTTGTTTGTATCTGTCCCCTCTGAATTGTAAAGGGCTGCGCTATGGAAATAAATTTTTTTATTATTATTATTATTATTATTAATACTTTCTAAAACAGGGCACTCAAAAGGCTAATATTAGTAGACATTGCATTTACATATTTTTTTATAATTTGTAAGTAACTATTAGAAAAAAATATACAGTATAGGTTATGAAGGTTGCTAATATGCTAAATTTAATAGTGACAAACCAGAACTACAAGAAGCGACAATGTGGTTTCCAATTCACAATAAAGACATGGATAAACATTAAAATGTATTGTGCTCTTGAGTGTAATGAAACTGGAGTTTGTAGACAAATGGACAGATTTTCCTGTGGAGTTGGGTTTTACTGTGAAATTCACGGAAAATAGTAGCCTATAAATAGGATAAAATGAAGTCAGAGGGAATATATTCATGCATTCATGTACGCAGAACCTTATGAAGGAATTCATTCACCTTCATTTGAGATGTGATAAAGCATATTCATTACAAGAGCTTACATCTGTTGTATAACTCACAACATGTATTTAAATGGAAATGACTTTCCATTCTTTCAGCTAAACAAAGTGTCACGTTAAACAAATATTCTTTCTACATGAAATTTGTCTTCTTTGTTATAAGCCCTTTACTCTTATTACACTCTGCCCTTTACTGTTCATCTCCAACATCTGGAAGCTAAATGATATGTTAAAAAATCAGTAAATTCAGCTGCGTGAACTACTGAACACATAAATTGCAAGCTTACATTGCTTACATTTGAGTTAATGATACATCCGTTTACGCCCCGCGCATTATAAAATTCCTGGTTTCGCACTGTGAAGACACTTGCAGGCACACAACACACTCTGCTAAATTTCAGTGTAATGGTCTGGAAGCTTTATTGTCAATTGATGCCTTGGTTTATGTTTGCTCTTGGCCCACAGTAGGACGGCAAGCATTTTATCTTCATGAGTTTTCAGCACCAAGCTCAATCAACCAACATCATTTTTCCTGCTGTGACTTTTCTGAAGCAATCTCTGGAATCCTGAATACAGAATTCTATTTCCCATTATCCTTGTATTGTAATTAAAAAGGGAGTTACTGAATGGAAAAAATAGTGATTTCCAACTTCTGCTATGCTAAAAAGGAACAAGCTGAAAAGTAAAGTTTGTCTATAAGTGAATGTAAATGCTGAAACATATAGACTATGAAGAATGTGAAAGCCTATCTGCACTTGCATGCCTTCTCTAAGCCTCCCTCTTGGTACTCAGGTAGAATGTAAATTACAGTCTTTCTTGCTTCTTCATCCTTCCTCATTGTCTTCTTTGTTATTATCCTGAAGCTGCATGAGATCTTGTACCATTTTCTCTAGCTTGCCTACATGGGAGAGACAATGAATTTTTAAATCAGATATACAACCCTGTGACCAGTTCTGAACATGTAGCTACTAGTGATGAGCGAGCACTAAAATACTCGGGCTACTAGTGATGAGCGAGCACTAAAATACTCGGGTACTCGTTGTTCAAGTCAAGCCAATTGGAATGCTCGAGTGCTCGGTCCGAGTAAAGAGCCTAATGTAAGTCTATGGGAAACTCGAGAATTTTTCCGGCTGCAGCCCCCCGGCGGTCTGCAGAGAGACTAAAAATTGCCCAAATCGATGGGAACATTGCTCAAATGACATGGGAACAGCATGGGGAAGACCCCTGGAAGCATTTCTGACTCCCAGGTCAATGCTGTCAACAATGTTGTCAGAGATATTACACCACTTTTACGGACTCACAATAGAATATACAAAAATGAAACCAAAATGAATTTTCCTGGGAAATATGTTAAGGAACATCCTTTCCAGGGTAATGACTTGTATATAAGGCAAAATAAATAACCAAAAACAAAAATGCGCCTCCACACTTTGGGGTATGTTCACACGTAGCGTTTTTGATGCATTTTTGCACTTTTGCATTGCGTTCAACCAAGACAAATGCATTCACCAGGAAATGTCATTTTAACATTTTACAACCTTATCTGGCCATGTGGTGTGTAACACATCATCAGACACATCCTGTTTCATTTATGATGGAGGGAATCTGAAAGTCACAAAGCCTATTTTTATAGGGCCGTCAGGCGGCCCTTACCATTCTTAGAGGGCCAGTAGTCGGCCCTCGCTATTGTTAGAGAGCCATCAGCCAGCTAGGCTTTGTTTTTACCATTATTAACGAGTGGGTCTCCTATACCGTTATTGCGTATGCAGTGACTGCAAGGGCTGCCAAAAATCTTGACGCAACCCAATACCCCTTTGAAGAGACATAAAGGAGGTTCTCAGTAAAAGAATGTTCCCATTATAAAGGAGCGGGTCTCCTATAAGGGTAATGCCCATGCTGTGACTGCAAGGGCTGCCAAAATTTGGGAAAAACTCCACTAACAATTTAAAGACACATAGAGCTGGTCCACAGTAATGACATGTTCCCATTAAAAAGGAGAGGGTCTGCTATTCAGTTATAGGGTATGCAGTGAGTGCAACGGCTGCCAAAATTTAGGAAAAACCCTGCTAACAATTTAAAGACACATAGAGCTGGGCCACAATAATGACATGTTCCCATTAGAAAGGAGAGGGTCTGCTATACAGTTATAGGGTATGCATTGAGTCCAACGGCTGCCAAATTTAATGAAAAACCCCACTAACAATTTAAAGACACATAGATGTGGGCCTCAGTAATGACATATTCCCATTAGAAATGGCTGCCAAAAATTTGGAGGAACTCCAATGCCCCTTGCAAGAGACATAGAGGTCAGAGAGCCTCCTGAAAACAATGTTCCCATTATTAAGAAGTGTGTCTCCCATACTGTTTGCCTATGCAGTGAAGCAACGGCTGCCGAAAATTTGGAGGAACTCCAATGCCCCTTACAAGAGACGTAGAGGTGGGAGGGCCTCCTGAAAACATTGTTCCCATTATTAGGAAGTGGTTCTCCCATACTGATTCCCTATGCAGTAAAGCAACAGCTTCAAAAAATTTGGAGGAACTCCAATGCCCTCTGCAAGAGACGTAGAGGTCTGAGGGCCTCCCGAAAACAATGTTCCCATTATTAGGAAGCGGGTCTCCCATACTGTTTGCCTATGCAGTGAAGCAACAGCTGGCAAAAATTTGGAGGAACTCCAATGTCCCTTGCAAGAGACTTAGATATGTTGATATTGTACATATGGTAGTGATATGGTGGTGGAGGATGAGGATGCGGAGGAGGAGGACAAGAGCAAATAAATAAAATCAGGAAGCGTATACCCTTGTCTGGGTGTGAAGACAGAGGTGCATGGGAATAGAGTTAGACCTCCCAAAAAAAAGACATTGTATTGGAGTTTATGTTACGCTGCTATCATTCGGTGATGTTGTGAAGTCTGACCCAATACAGCCCTTGTTCATTGTTATAAGAGTCAGCCTGTCAGCATTTTCAGTTGACAAGCGGATGCACCTATTGGTTATAATTCCACCAGCGGCACTAAAAACCCACTCTGACAAAAAGCTAGCGGCAGGGCAGTCCAGGAACTCCAAGGCGTAAAGAGCCAGTTAATGCCACGTATCCAGCTTAGATACTCAATAATTATAAGGCACAGGGGAATCACGGAGGACGTTAATACGGTTGGCAAGGTACTCCCTCAGTATCTTCTGCAACTTTTTCCTCCTTGGGAATTTACCCCACGCATCAGGGCTTATGCGATAGGAGGGTCTGAGAAAACTCTCCCAGAACTTTGACAGTGTTCCTCTGCCTCTGCTGGAATGCATTTGTGTCTCTCTTGCCTGCACTCCTTGGTTGTCCAACGTACTGTGACCTTTGCGGCAAGCGTTTTCAGATGGGAATTTTTTTAATAATTCTGCAATAAGGGCCCAAACGGTACTGCCCCATTTTATTAGGCCTGTCCAGTGCAGGAATAAGAGACAGAAAGTTCTCCTTGTAGCATGGGTCTTGAAGTGTCACCAACCAATAATGACTGTCACCCAAAATTTGGACAACGCGAGGGTCACCGGAAAGGCAATTTAACATAAACTCAGCCATGTGTGCCAGACTGCAAAGAGGCAAGACTTTCGTGTCATCACCAAAAGGATGACTGACCATGCTCTCCTCCTCATCTTCCTCCTCCTCCCTGTCCTCACGCCATCCACTTTGAACAGACGGTATGACAGTTGTGCAGGTAGTACCGTCCATAGCGCAGGAAACTAGCTCCTGTTCTTCCTCCTCCTCCTCTTCCTCATTGTCACCCAATCCACATTGGGATGAGATGAGACTGGGCTGTGTGGAATCACCCTGTATGGTTCCTTGCTCCATCTCATCGTGCTCTGCCTGCATTGCATCCTCTTTAATTGTGAGCAGAGAGCGTTTCAGAAGACAGAGAAGAGGGATGGTGACGCTAATTATGGCGTCATTGCTGCTCACCATCTTGGTGAAGTCCTCAAAGTTTTGGAGGATGGTACATATGTCTGACATCCATGTCCACTCCTGAGGTTTTATGTGTGGAGTCTGACCTGAATATCGACGGCCTTGTTGATGCTGGTAGTCAACAACTGCCCACGAGGTTCAGCACATGTGCCAGGCATGGTACGTGTGTGAGCTCGCCTCGCCTCAGAGTCGCCACCAGGTTCGGGCCATTGTCACACATGACCATGCCTGGCTGTAGGGTCAGCAGGGTCATCCACAGATCTGCCTGCTCTTTCAGATCTGTCTACAACTCTTCAGCGTTGTGCGGTTTGTCACCTAAGCATATTAGTTTCAGTAAAGTCTGTTTCCCGTGGCCGAGGCAGTGCTGCAGTGCTTCCAGCTTGCGACTTATGTGGTCATTTCGGAGATGGCGGCTGAAGAGGGGGAGGAGGTGCAGGAGCTGTAGAACGTGGGGGCAACCTTGATTGACCCAGGGCATGCAATCCTCGGCGTCTGGAGGACGTGTTCTGTCTCATGGTCTGACTGGATCCCGGCTTCCACTATATTAACCCAGTGTGCTGTCAGCGAAATGTACTGTCCCTGCCCACAAGCACTTGTCCACATGTCCGTGGTTAGGTGGACTTTTCCAGTAACTACGTTGTTGAGGGTACGGCTAATGTTTTGGGACATGTGCTCATGTAAAGCAGAGACGGCACACCGGGAAAATTAGTGGCGGCTGGGGACTGAGTACCGAGGGATGGCCGTCGCCATCAGGTTACGGAAAGCTTCCGTCTCCACGAGCCTAAAAGGCAACATTTCGAACGCAAGCATTCGGAAAATGTGTGAATTTAGTAGTGAGGCCTGTGGGGCGTTGGCTGCATATTTGCCCTTGCGTTCCATGGACTGGGGTAGGGACAACTGAACTCTGCGCTGGGACAAGGACGTGGATGTGCTTGCTGATGGTGCTAGTTGAGAGTGTGCAACGACAGGTGCAGGGCGGGAGGCATCTTTGCATGCGCCATGGACAGGGGATTGGTGTGCACGCACAACAGCGGAAGAAGCAGTGGTGTCACTCGCACACACTTTTGCTGGACCCAGGGGTTCGGCCCACTTAGTCAGGTGCTTTGCTGCCATGTGCCTGATTGTGGTGGTGGTCAGGCTGTTAGTTTTGCTACCCCTGCTGATGCTGGCCTGGCAGGTTGTGCAAATGGCCTTTTTGGGGTTATCTGCAGAGTCTTTAAAAAGTAACCAAACTCGGGAAAACCTAACAGTTGCACTGGCAACTTTCGTCGTGTTGGTGTTATGAGGAATGCTTTCCTGCCTTGTTTCTGCAGGCACCACACTGCTTCTTCCTGCCTGTTGTGGTGCTACGCCTCCCTCCCCCTGTGTGCTGCTGTCCTCGCTCTGTATGTTCCCCTACCACGTTGGGTCAGTTACTATATCATCCACCACCTCATCTTCCACTTCCACACCCTGGTGCTCCTCCTGACTCTCTGGCAACTGTGTCTCATCATCATCATCATCCAGCTCTTGCGACAGTAATTGCACTGTCCCACCGTTGCCTTCATGTGACCGTGGCTGCTCCCATATTTGGGCATCGCTACACACATTCTCCTCTTGACTCTCTTGAAGCTATCTGGTCGAGAGGCCCGAATCTACAAATGGAAAAGTGAACAGCTCTTCTGCGTGTCCAAGTGCGGGATCAGTTGTCTCCGGGCACTCAGCATGGTGGGAGGAAGGAGGATCAGGGTGAAGAATTTGCGGTCCAGACTTTTGGCTACTGAGACATGACCGTGTGGGAGACAGGGTGGTGGTCGTAGTGGCTAAGTGACTGAAGGCATTATCTGCTATCCAACCAACAACCTTTTGACACTGCTCTGTGTTCAATAGCGGTGTTCTGCAGTCCCCTAGTAATTGGGATAGGAAGATCGAGCTACAAGACGTGGGTGTTTGTTGTGGCACAATTTCAGCTTGCCCACGGCCTTGTCCTCGGCCTCAACCTTTGCATGCACCATCACATCCACTTCACCATCCCTTGCCACGCACCTTGGCCATTTTTAATGGTGGACAATATTTTCCACGTTCACGAGACATGGCTGATTTTGGAACGCAGTTATATATGATACGCATAGCTTGACTGACAAACTGCAACAGAATGAAAATGGAAGAAATGTCTGATTTTGCAACAGTCTTATAGGTGATATGTCTGACAGAGAACCACAGATTTAAATAGCAGGCCTGTATTTTACTAATACTATTCTTCACAGACACCTAGTATGAATAACTTGACCGACACACTGCAACGGAATGGAAATGGAAGAAATGTCTGATTTTGGAACAGTCTTATAGGTGATGATATGTCTGACAGAGAACCACGGTTTTAAATAACAAGCCTGTAATTTACTAATACTATTCTTCACAGACACATAGTGTGAATAGCTTGACTGACACACTGCAACAGAATGGAAAAGGAGGCCAATATTTTCCAGGTTCAGTTTAAATTTCTGGATTTTTCTCACTGAAATAGGGAACAGATCTGGCTTTATTCTGCAATGAGAACAAGCAAATGGAGAAGAAAAATGGTGTACTCTGTATTGCCTTTTAAGTAAATAACCAGGATTAAGATAAAAAAAATTTGCCCTGGGCCCTGATATCTGGGGCTATGTCTACAAATATCTGTAATTATTATAGCAGCAGCAGACATGACGCTCAATGGACCCTCTTGTGCTGTATCATACACTGCAGTCTGCCACATACACTGCCTGCCTGCCTAGCACTGATTAAATGCAGCTGGATTAGTCCTCAGAAGGACTGTATGTTCAGATGGATATATATATACAAATATATGTTGTGGAATACCTATACTAACAGGACGTTCAGTGGACTTTCTCGTGCTGTATCATACACCGCAGTCTGCCACATACACTGCCTGCCTGCCTAGCACTGATTATATGCAGCTGGATTAGTCCTCAGAAGGACTGTTAGTTCAAATGGATATATACAGTACAGACCAAAAGTTTGGACACACCTTCTCATTTAAAGATTTTTCTGTATTTTCATGACTTTGAAAATTGTACATTCACACTGAAGGCATCAAAACTATGAATTAACACATGTGGAATTATATACTTAACAAAAAGGTGTGAAACAACTGAAAATATGTCTTATATTCTAGGTTCTTCAAAGTAGCCACCTTTTGCTTTGATGACTGCTTTGCACACTCTTGGCATTCTCTTGATGTAGTCACCGGAAATGGTCTTCCAACAATCTTGAAGGAGTTCCCAGAGATGCTTAGCACTTGTTGGCCCTTTTGCCTTCACTTTGCTGTCGAGCTCACCCCAAACCATCTCGATTGGGTTCAGGTCTAGTGACTGTGGAGGCCAGGTCATCTGGCGTAGCACCCCATCACTCTCCTTCTTGGTCAAATAGCCCTTACACAGCCTGGAGGTGTGTTTGGGGTCATTGTCCTGTTGAAAAATAAATGATGGTCCAACTAAACGCAAACCGGATGGAATAGCATGCCGCTGCAAGATGCTGTGGTAGCCATGCTGGTTCAGTATGCCTTCAATTTTGAATAAATTCCCAACAGTGTCACCAGCAAAGCATCCCCACACCATAACACCTCCTCCTCCATGCTTCACGGTGGGAACCAGGCATGTAGAGTCCATCCGTTCACCTTTTCTGCGTTGCACAAAGACACGGTGGTTGGAACCAAAAATCTCAAAATTTGGCTCATCAGACCAAAGCACAGATTTCCACTTGTCTAATGTCCATTCCTTGTGTTCTTTAGCCCAAACAAATCTCTTCTGCTTGTTGCCTGTCCTTAGCAGTGGTTTCCTAGCAGCTATTTTACCATGAAGACCTGCTGCACAAAGTCTCCTCTTAACAGTTGTTGTAGAGATGTGTCTGCTGCTAGAACTCTGTGTGGCATTGACCTGGACTCTTATCTGAGCTGCTGTTAACCTGAGGCTGGTGACTCGGATAAACTTATCCTCAGAAGCAGAGGTGACTCTTGGTCTTCCTTTCCTGGGGCGGTCCTCATGTGAGCCAGTTTCTTTGTAGTGCTTGATGGTTTTTGCAACTGCACTTGGGGACCTATTCAAAGTTTGCCCAATTTTTCGGACTGACTGACCTTTATTTCTTAAAGTAATGATGGGCACTCGTTTTTCTTTACTTAGCTGCTTTTTTCTTGCCATAATACAAATTCTAACAGTCTATTCAGTAGGACTATCAGCTGTTTCTCCACCAGACTTCTGCACAACACAACTGATGGTCCCAACTCCATTTATAAGGCAAGAAATCCCACTTATTAAACCTGACAGGGCACACCTGTGAAGTGAAGACCATTTCCGGTGACTACCTCTTGAAGCTCATCAAGAGAATGCCAAGGGTGTGCAAAGCAGTTATCAAAGCAAAAGGTGGCTATTTTGAAGAACCTAGAATATAAGACATATTTTCAGCTGTTTCACACTTTTTTGTTAAGTATTTAATTCCACATGTGTTAATTCATAGTTTTGATGCCTTCAGTGTGAATGTACAATTTTCAAAGTCATGAAAATACAGAAAAATCTTTAAATGAGAAGGTGTGTCCAAACTTTTGGTCTGTACTGTATATATATATATATATATGTTGTGGAATACCTATACTAACTATAAACAAGCAAATCTCTCCCTGACTCAGTAGGAGCTCTCCCTATTCTGTCTGTTTCCAGGGTAGACTGTGAAGAGCATAGCGGCACCAGGTCTTATATAGAACTGATGACGCTGTGCGGCCAGCCAATCACTGTAATGCCCACAATCAACATGGCTACGGCATTACAGTGCATGGCAGGCAATCCCTGCATGTTCATTGGTTCTCTGAAGAGCGCCAAACATGCAGGGAGGGGACCCGAGTTCCCGCCTGAGCAACCTGGAAATACTCGCCGAGTGCTGAGCAGTGGCGAGCACATTCATTCATCACTAGTAGCTACAGTACAAAGGCCACAATTCATCATTGCTGTTTCTCCAGTTTTCTGGAGCAATTTTCTCCTTTTTATTGTCTTTATTATTTGTGCCGCCTTCTCTCTACATTTTGCACCACTTTATAAGTTGTTTCTCTTTTTTAATTCTTTTTTTATTATTCCTCGACAACTTTCCTTATCCAGATGTTTAGACTAATTCCTGTAAATTCTTTTATGCCCAAAACTAAAATGATTTTAGATTTTACTGACTAACATGGTACCACAATATCATTTTTTATTGTCCATCATAGACAGATTCATGAAATGCAGCTTTAAAGCGAACCTGTCAGCAGGATTTTGTTAAGTAAACTACAAGCATTGTCATGTTGGGGCTGCTACACTGATTAGCAAGATACCTGAGGTGAAGAAATCCTTCTTGTGTTTCTTGTTTAATCAAGTGCTTTGCGTTTTGAGTTAATGATATGCCTGTGCTCCGGGGCGGGACTGTGGGCAGGTCTTATCCTGGTGCTCTAGGTCAGATCAGCAAGAAAACACCTGCCCACAGGCCCGCCCCTATCTCTCTCTGTGTCTGGCTATCTCTTACATAGTTACATAGTTACATAGTTTATAAGGCCGAAAAAAGACAAGCGTCCATCCAGTTCAGCCTATTTCTTGTGCACTGCAGCTATTCCGCAGCGATGATCCAGGGGAAGGCAACAAAAAACCATGCGGTATAGGCCAATTTACATCATTGAGGAAAAATTCACTTCCCGACACCAATCTGGCAGTCAGATTAAATCCCTGGATTAATTAACTAAGCATAAGATGTAATTTTATTGTTCTCAAGAAAGGCGTCCAGGCCTCTCTTGAACTCTTTAAGTGAGTTGGACATCACCACTTCCTCTCCCAGAGAGTTCCAGAGTCTCACGGCTCTGACCGTAAAGAATCCCCTTCTATGCTGGTGCAGGAACCTCCTTTCCTCCAGACGCATAGTGTGCCCCCTCGTCTTTGTCACCATTCTTGGTATAAACAGGTCATGGGAGAGATCTCTGTACTGCCCCCTGATGTATTTATACATGTTTATGAGGTCTCCCCTAAGCCTTCTCTTTTCCAACGTAAATAGGCCTCTATCTACCAACGTAAATAGGCCTCTATATACCAACGTAAATAGGCCTCTATCTATCAACATAAATAGGCCTCTAAATCTCTATGATGAGGAACATACTTGTGCTTCAGAGCGGGCCTGCGGGCAGGTGTTTTCTTGCTGGTCCGGCCTACAGCACAGGATAAGACCTGCCTACAGAACCGCCGCGAAGCATGGGCATATCATTAACTCAAAACTGTAAACACTGATTACACAAGAACCACAAGACGGATTTCTTCACCTCAGGTATCATATTAATCAGAGCAGCAGCCCCAACATAACAATGCCTGTAGTTTAATTAGCAAAATCCAGCAGACAGGTTCACTTTAAGCAATTATCACATCTTTTTGGTGCATTTCACTCCAATGTTCTCTCCCCCCACTCAATCCTCAACCCCCTTGGAGTTTTCAATTTGGTGTATTTGGTGCAAAAGGATTTTGACGCGCCCCTGGGCCTGTGCTGAGTAGCGTTGCGCACGCGGGGGCCTACCCGGAGCCGGATCTGAGAGGGGTAGTAGTTTCGTGGCGGTGACCCGGTCCGTGCCCAGGGAGTCAAACTGAGCGGCAGTATTTAGCAGTAGATGTTAGAATGTTCGACTACGCCACCCGTTGAATGCGGTCATGAGACCGCCGCTGCAGGACAGACCGCTGAGGCCGGTGATACGGTTGTGCAGCGGGGATGGTATAACCCCCAATGGGAGGGGTATGGCCTCAGGGCAGCGGACGTGGATGATGAAACACTCAGAGACGGTGCGGTGTAGTTCAGGGTCTTTACTGGTGGCAAAGGTAGACCCTCCCGGAGTACTGGCTAGCGATCGGGGCCTGGTCAGTCCGTGAGCAGATGGAATCTCCCCTGGCCAGGTGGAGTTGTAGGCCTCCCCAACTAATCGTACTCTTCTGGCTACCCTGCTAGAGGCTGATAAAAGTAGCCCACGTCCCTGAGTGTACCGTGTGGTGCTCACCCGTATGGCCGGTGACTCGGGGCCTTCTGGTAGCTTCCGCTCCACGACGGCGGTGCTGGTCCCTTGCGTGTGACCGTGCCTTCGGGTTTCTTGGCCAGAGGACCTGAAATCCCCTGCCGGGCGGTTTCTGCTGCTGGGTAAGGATTAGTCCCCACAGCCTCGGACTCCGGGTCCGGTAAGAACTCTTCAATCAGGGCGAGCTCTACAGCTTCCAGCCCCTGACTCCTTTTAGCACTGCTCCCACTGAGCTCCTGATCTTTCTTTCCTATAGCTGCTCCTCTCCAGACCAGACTGTGTCTCTGTCTGGGACTCCTCTTCTTCTCCTTCTCCTAACCCTGCCTCAGCCCCAGTTTTATATAGGGGAAGTTCTTCCCCTCCCAGGACTGGGCAGGAGGTGTGGCATGCATAGGATTCCTGACCAGGAGACCTCCCACCTGCTCTCAGACGTAATATTGCTATTACTGTGGAAACCAGACCCCTGGGGTGCCACATTCCCCCCTAGTAAAATTTAGTACTCCGGGACTAAACATATTTTTGTAAACATAACAAGTATAAACAGAAACAGCATAATAAAGAAAAACACATTAGGATGGTCACGGCGTGTCCGCAACCGGGTGCAGTTTTTGAAGAAAACAAGGGTGTCCATTTCACCAAAGAACAGGGAGCCGTAACCAGGTAGGGGTTTGTTCTGCCCCGAGTCCTTAACAGTCTTTAGTCCATTCCTGGGTTACGCTCCAAACATATGTACAAAGGATTCCGGATAATCCATAAACGACACCTATAAAATAACTAAAAATACACAATTATTTACAGGCAACAATAAACAGGTAAATACAAATAAACAGTCTAAACACTTAGATCCTCCAACGTACGGGCAACTGGCCTCTAGTGGCTCTAGTGGACCTACGGAGCTGACTGACTGGTCCTGAGCTACCAGGTGTAGGAGCTGTCAAAGATAAACTGGGCAGCTGTCTACGGGCTCTTTGGCTCACTAGGGGTACGGCAGGCTCACTATAAGCAGAGGGTTGATCCTCCTGGTCTGCTTGTGTGGGGTCTTCTGCCTCCTGGACCGGCTGCTCTTCCAGCTCTACCTGTTTTTCCGTAGGCACTTGGGATGCTGGCTGGAGGAAGGTGAGGACGGGTACCACAACAGCGCCATTGACTTGAGTCCAAGACCGAGGGAAGTCTCCGAGTACAGTACTAACCATCTCCTCCCTTTCCTCTGCGGGTCGAGGGTCTTCTTGTTCTTCTTCAGGGTTCCGTAGCTGCTCGGGACACTTCTTCAGGTTATCTCGGGAGACAATGGCTGTGGTTTCTCCTCCATCCTTACTGATTGTGCAGACTTTCGGGTTTTCATGGCTTGATGGCAGTACGGTGTACGGGTCCTTTTCCCACTGGTCGTCCAACTTGTGGAGCCGTCTTTTCCTCTTCAAGACCTGCTCTCCAGGTACCAGGGGAACAGCGGGAGCATACTGGTTGTAAGTCTTCTCCTGTCTTTCTCTAGCTTGACAGAGACTTCGCTCAACGCTCTCCTGTACTTTCCGGTACTGCTGCTGCCTCTCTGTGTCCCAGTCTGCTTCTGGTGAAGTGTCCTCGGGTGTCAGGACTCCCATATCCAGATCAACAGGCAGCTTACCAGGTCTTGCTCTCATCAGGTAAGCCGGGGTACAGTTGGTAGAACCTACCGGGATGTGGTTGTATAGGTCCACCAGATCAGGCAGTTTCTCAGGCCACAGACTGCGTTCTTCCAGGGGCAATGTTTTCAGAAGGTCTATCACCACCTGGTTCATTTTCTCACAGAGTCCATTGGTTTGCGGATGATAGGGTGTTGTTCTTATCTTCCGGCAGCCATACAGAGTGCAGAACTCCTGGAAGACTTCCGCTTCAAAGGCAGGTCCTTGGTCCGTCAGCACCTGTTCGGGGTATCCGTGTGGACGGCAGAAGTGCTGCTGGAAGGCTCTAGCTGCTGTTTGAGCCATTAAGTCCTTGACCGGGACCACCACCAGGAACCGGGAGTAATGATCTACGATTGTGAGGGCGTAGACATACCCAGATCTGCTTGGAGCCAGTTTCACATGGTCCAGGGCTACCAGTTCCAGTGGCTGTCGGGTGATGATGGGCTGCAAGGGAGTCTTCTGGCTGGCACGGTCCTTCCTTCTTAGGTGGCACGGTCCACAGTCTCTGCACCACCTCTCAATGGTTCCTCTCATGCCTACCCAGTGGAACCGCCCGCGCAGCAGGAACTCCAGCTTCTTCCATCCGAAGTGCCCAGCTCCGTCGTGGTATGCCTCCAGTACCATAGCCGCGTCTCTTCTTGGCACCACTACTTGCCAGATCAGTTCATGCGTCCGGGAGTTAACCATTCTGCAGCACAACTTCCCCTTGTAAAGGAACAGTCGACTCTTCTCAGCCCACAGTTGCTTGGTCTCCTCCGGAGCGTCTGGGTCAAGGCGGGCATCTGGCTGAGTCAGCATCTCCTTCACCAGTCGGACAGCGGGGTCACTGTCTTGCGTTTCCGCCCAGTTGTAATGAGGTAAGGGGTTGAACGTAGCGGATTGCTTACCCCTTACACGGTGGGAATACTGGATAGTCCCATGACGGTGGAACGCGGGGAGTTCAACTTCTTCCAATTCCTCTGGATCTTCCCCTACGTCCGATAGGTTTGGCATTTTGGACAGGGCATCCGCGTTGGTATTGGAGCGTCCTGCCAGGTATTTGATCGTGAACTCATAGTTGGACAGGCGGGCCATCCATCTCTGCTCCAGGGCACCGAGTCTTGCCGTATCCAGGTGTGTCAACGGGTTGTTATCCGTGTACACGGTGAACCGGGAAGAGGCGAGGTAGTGCTTAAAGCGTTCGGTGACTGCCCACACCACTGCCAGGAACTCTAGCTTGAATGAGCTGTAATTCTCAGGGTTTCTTTCGGTGGGTCGCAGTTTTCGGCTGGCGTAAGCAATTACCCGTTCTTTCCCCTGCTGGATCTGGGACAGTACGGCTCCTAGCCCGATGTTACTTGCGTCGGTGTAGAGGATAAAGGGCTGGCTGTAATCAGGGTACGCCAGGATTTCATCCCCCGTGAGGGCCATCTTCAGCTGGCGGAAGGACTCTTCTTCCAGCTTCTCCCATCTGAAGGGTGGCTTCTGGTTCTTGGCCTTCCTGGACTGGCCTATCAGGAGGTCCTGCATAGGAGCTGCCTTTTTGGTGAAACCGGGAATGAATCTTCGGTAGTAGCCTACCAACCCGAGGAACTGCCGCACTTCCTTTACGCTGGAGGGGCTTGGCCATTCCTTAATTGCGGTGATCTTATCAGGGTCGGGAGCCACTCCGTCAGCACTCACCACGTGTCCCAGGTACTGCACCTTTGGTTTCAGGAGGTGACACTTGGAGGGTTTCACCTTTAGGCCGTAGTTTGCCAGGGCTTCGAACACTTCTGCCAGGTGTTTCAGGTGGTCCTCGTAGGTCTTGGAGTAGACGATGACATCGTCCAGGTATAACAGGACCGTCTCGAAGTTTCGGTGTCCCAGACAGCATTCCATCAACCGTTGGAAGGTTCCTGGTGCGTTGCAGAGTCCGAACGGCATGCAGGTAAACTCGCTAAGTCCCATCGGGGTGGTGAATGCGGTCTTCTCCCGGTCCGCCTCTGCTACAGGAACCTGCCAGTACCCGCTAGTGAGATCCAAAGTAGAGAAGAAGTTAGCAGATTTTAAAGCGGCCAAAGACTCCTCTATCCTTGGTAAGGGGTACGCATCTTTGTGTGTGATACGGTTGATTTTCCGGTAATCTACACACATTCTCATGGTGTTGTCTTTCTTTTTAACCAAGACCAGTGGAGCTGCCCAGGGGCTACAGCTATCCCTGATTACCGCAGCCTCCTTCATGTCTCTAAGCATTCCCTTGGCGTGTTGGTAGTGTGCAGGGGGTACGGGTCGGTATCTCTCCTTTATGGGAGGATGGTCTCCCGTGGGGATGTGGTGTTCTACCCCCTTTACTCACCCGAAGTCTAACGGGTGTTTACTAAACACTCTCTCGTACTCTTGAACCACCCGATAGACTCCCTGTTTCTGGTGTGAGGGAGTGGAGTCAGTACCCAAATGTAGTTGCTGACACCAGTCCTCTATTGTTTTCTTAGAGCCGTTACCTTCCTCTGGTTGAGATGGAGGCAAGGGTTCCACGGCCTGTACAGAATTCTGGTTTAAGGTGAACAATTTAGCTAGCGTGGCATACCGGGGCAGGTGTACTTCTCTCTTCCCGATGTTTATTATGCGAACGGGCACCCTCCCATGGCGTACATCAACCACCCCCCGTGCTGTCAAAATGGTGGGCCTACTGTCTGAGTAGACGGGTTCTACCATTGCTTGGTAGTCTCTACCTCTTAGACCAATAGCTGCCCGGCACCAAATCATCATTTCACTTTTTGGGGGCATGGCAATTGGGAAAGGGTCACACATTCTCACGCTTCCAATCTCACCACCGGAGAGTTCCACCTGTTGCCGCTGCATCAGTGCCCGGATCTCTTTTTGGAGCACTCGCTGCTGGCCGGAGCTGGCATTCTTGGCAACCTGCTGTAAAATGAAAATCACCTCTGCAAGACAATTTTCAATCACATTAGTTCCTAGAGTTATCTTTGGGTGACTCTCACGCTTGTCAATGTCTACAATGATCAGTCCCTGTGCTGCCAGTTCGACTCTACCGACTTTAATGGTCATCTCTTTGAATCCGATCTGTGGCACGGGTTGACCATTGCTGGCGATGATACTCAAGTCGTCGTCAGGGTAGCGGGTTATATCCGAGTCATTCCAGTACTGCTTGGAGAGCACGTACGGGATGGTGGTGACCTGTGACCCGTTGTCAAGTAGGGCACTCATAGGAATGCCATCCAGTACTACAGGCAAGACTGGACGTCCTCCCACGTATTTGTCACGCCAGTTCGATGGGCCTGGTGATCTTATTCCTAGGGGTTGGCCCTCTACCCCAGGTTGTGCCAGTTTTAAAGGACAGTACCTTGCCATATGTCCAGGTTGATTGCAGCGGCGGCAGATAGGTTGTCCGTCCTCATTGTATCGGTCGCTGGGTCTTCCTCTGGCCGGTGGGGTACTCCTTGGTCGATGCCATGGGATGTCCTCCGGTCCGGATGCCAGCTGGATCTTCCCTGGAGCAGCAACCTGTAAAGACTGCACAGTTCGGGTTAGCACAGCTACGCTTTTAGCTAGCTCTTGGACCTGATGGTGCAGGTCTGGAGCCGGGTCATTGTTCAAAGCCTGCGCATCAGCTCCCACAGGCCCTGCCGACAAGGGCGCCGCCTCTTGGTGGTAAGCGGTAGTAGGGCGCCTGTGGGCCACAACGCCACCCGGTGCCGGTTCTCGGAGCACCCGGATGGCTCTGTCCTTGAACTGTGCAAAGTCCAGATGAGGATCCTGTAAGGCCATTGCCCGCAACTGGGTTTGGTGGGCATTGCAATATAGTCCCTCTATAAATTGTTCGGTCAACAGCCTGTCCTCGTTTTCCACGTCGTCAGGGTCGGCCTGCTTAATGGCTCTCAGGGCCTCTTGTAGGTTTAGTGCATAGTCCCTTATATTCTCATGTGCTCGCTGTTTGCACCCGTAGAATCTAAGCTTAATCTCAGCTGAGGTGCGGGTATCAAAGGTGTCCTTCAGCCGGGTTAATATCCCTGCGACAGTCCTCCTCCCAGGTGGCCATGACCTTACCTCCCTTTGGGCTGCCCCGGTTAGTTGGGCCACCAGGATGCTCACTTTTTGCTCTTCTGTGAGGGGGTACACCTGGAAGAGGCTATCCAGCTTGTCTCTAAAGTCATTCAGGGTATGTGACTCCCCTGAGTACTGGGGTAGCCAGGCTGCCCCCGGGATATAGGGCATAGTGAAAGGCATGACCGCAGCAGCGGTGGCGCTGGCGGCGGCTGCGGCAGTGAAGCTCTCCTCCGTATCCGACATCTTCCTTCCCCCTAGTGGACCGTGGCCTACCTTGCGATGATCCTCTTCCATAGGCCGCGGCTCCGCAGTGGATCGTCAGGGTCGAGGACCTTCCGTCGCGCTCCTATAACGTCGGCGTCTGCTGGGCTCCTTCCAGGACCTTACGCAACGTCCGGACGTGAGGCGGAGCTCCAGTTCTCGCGCGCTTTTCGGAGTCCACGCCCCTCTTCTTCCCGCGCGGCATCTTCAAGATGGCGTCCAACGGCGGGAAAACTCCACGGATGGCGGGAAGAAGGCAGAAGATGGCGTCCAACGGAGGGAAAACTCCACGGATGGCGGGAAGAAGGTAGAAGATGGCGTCGGATGGCGGGAATCTTCACCACAGGTAAGTTGAAAAGTCTCTTTTTCAGGCACGCAGTACCCGGTGGTTGCGGGCACGAAATCCTGCCGACTACGCCAAAGTTGACGCGCCCCTGGGCCTGTGCTGAGTAGCGTTGCGCACGCGGGGGCCTACCCGGAGCCGGATCTGAGAGGGGTCGTAGTTTCGTGGCGGTGACCCGGTCCGTGCCCAGGGAGTCAAACTGAGCGGCAGTATTTAGCAGTAGATGTTAGAATGTTCGACTACGCCACCCGTTGAATGCGGTCATGAGACCGCCGCTGCAGGACAGACCGCTGAGGCCGGTGATATGGTTGTGCAGCGGGGATGGTATAACCCCCAACGGGAGGGGTATGGCCTCAGGGCAGCGGACGTGGATGATGAAACACTCAGAGACGGTGCGGTGTAGTTCAGGGTCTTTACTGGTGGCAAAGGTAGACCCTCCCGGAGTACTGGCTAGCGATCGGGGCCTGGTCAGTCCGTGAGCAGATGGAATCTCCCCTGGCCAGGTGGAGTTGTAGGCCTCCCCAACTAATCGTACTCTTCTGGCTACCCTGCTAGAGGCTGATAAAAGTAGCCCACGTCCCTGAGTGTACCGTGTGGTGCTCACCCGTATGGCCGGTGACTCGGGGCCTTCTGGTAGCTTCCGCTCCACGACGGCGGTGCTGGTCCCTTGCGTGTGACCGTGCCTTCGGGTTTCTTGGCCAGAGGACCTGAAATCCCCTGCCGGGCGGTTTCTGCTGCTGGGTAAGGATTAGTCCCCACAGCCTCGGACTCCGGGTCCGGTAAGAACTCTTCAATCAGGGCGAGCTCTACAGATTCCAGCCCCTGACTCCTTTCAGCACTGCTCCCACTGAGCTCCTGATCTTTCTTTCCTATAGCTGCTCCTCTCCAGACCAGACTGTGTCTCTGTCTGGGACTCCTCTTCTTCTCCTTCTCCTAACCCTGCCTCAGCCCCAGTTTTATATAGGGGAAGTTCTTCCCCTCCCAGGACTGGGCAGGAGGTGTGGCATGCATAGGATTCCTGACCAGGAGACCTCCCACCTGCTCTCAGACGTAATATTGCTATTACTGTGGAAACCAGACCCCTGGGGTGCCACAATTTCAGACTTTTGATGTTTAAAAGTCACAAAAACTGGCTAAAGACAAAAAAGGAGCATTAACTTTGCACCAAATTCATGGAATGCATGTGGGTTTTTGAAGAATTTGGTGTAAAAGACATCCTGCAAATGCCACAAGTGACTTCAATCAATCACAAATGATGAATCGGGCCCATAGACTGAAAGTTAAGTCACTAAGATTTTCAGCCTGGAGTACCACATCTGTTGAAAACAATTGAGAAAAGGAATATAAAAAGAGAAATAAACATAAGGGTTGTAAAAATATGCAAATGTCTACATACTAGTACCATAAACAGAAAACTTTATGAGATAATTGTAAGATATGTTGATTTTCCTAGCAAAAAGCTTTGTAAGGTGTCAATCACTGTGCATCATTATATAAGCACTGCTATGATGATGATGCATCTGGTTACAAAAATCAATATATCATCTGATATTATATGTGCCAGCAGAAGTATATATAGGTGTAGCAGCTGTCAACGTACCAAGCCGACTCGCTACGTTAATAGTGTAGCAGGACACAGCAATCTGGCTGTTTTCATTAACTTTGACTGGCATAAGCGCACTACACAAACATTGTAGTCGTCATGTTGGTGGTTGCCACATTTGTCATACTAAAGAGTATTTGTCAATACACTTATTGCGCTGGATATAGCCTTCTTTATGTTTTCCAGTGGAAACTCAAAAGCCTAATTTAGGTGTCTCCTCACAGAAACAGTATAATAAAATTCAAACTCAAAATTTTTCTCTTATTGGCCTACACAAAATATTGTTTGTTAGAGCAGCAGTTTGTCCTTCAGAGCAGTTGTTCACGTATAAAAATTTTATAACATTATCTGAACTGTTTAAATGAAAATAAAGGTGGAAAACAGTTCTTTTTTGATGTCTTAAAACATGTATGTCCTCAACATAAAAACATCTTTATACATTAATACTTTCTAACAGTCATTTTTTTTTCACCTGTGTCTCAAAATAGTTGTTTCCTCAAAAACAGAGGGAGATTCATGGAAAAAATAAGATGGGCCACACATTTTGGTACCAGTTTTTTTTTGCCACCAAAGTTTGGCCTCCTTTCCATGCAATTTCAACAACAATTGGGTCAAATAGTTCAGTTCTTAGAGATATTTGTAACTGTATTAAAAATGAGATTGGACTAACTAGGGCTGACCCCTCTCTCTTTAAGCCTCTAGTAGCAGCCACATTGGCTGCTTCTGTGATAGATTCACTCTACAGGGTGGGCCATTTATATGGATACACCTAAATTAAATGGGAATGGTTGGTGATATCAACTTCCTGTTTGTGGCACATTAGTATATGGGAGGGGGAAAACTTTTCTAGATGGGTGGTGACCATGGCGGCCTTTTTGAAGTTGGCCATTTTGGATCCAACTTTTTTTTTTTCAATGGGAAGAGGGTCATGTGACACATCAAACTTATTGAGAATTTCATTAGAAAAACAATGGTGTGCTTGGTTTTAACGTAACTTTATTCCTTCATGAGTTTTTTACAAATTTATGTCCACTTATAAAATGTGTTCAAAGTGCTGCCCATTGGGATGGATTGCCAATGCAACCCTCTTCTCCCACTCTTGACACACTGATAGCAACACCGCAGAAGAAATGCTTGCACAGGCTTCCAGTATCCGTTGTTTCAGATGCTGCACATCTCATATCTTCACAGCATAGACAAATGCCTTCAGATGACCCCAAAGATAAAAGTCTGAGGGGGTCAGATCAGGAGACCTTGGTGGCCATTCAACTGGCCCACGATGACCAATCCACTTTCCAGGAAACTGTTCATGTAGGAATGCTCGGACCTGACACCCATGATGTGGTGGTGCACCATCTTGTTGGAAAAACTCAGGGGACATGCCATCTTCAGTGCATAAAGAGGGCAACACATCATCATGTAGCAATTTCAGATATCCAGTGTCATTGAGGTTTCCATTGATGAAGAATGGCCCCACTATCTTTGTACCCCATATACCACACCGTACCATCAAGATATGAGATATGCAGCATCTGAAAACGGATACTGGAAGCCTGTGCTAGCATTTCTTCTGTGGTGTTTAGGTGTATCCATATAAATAGCTCACCCTGTAGAATGATATTAACAAGTATAATCGTTAATGTGTGACCGTCATTTTAATTCACATTTCATAAATAGTACAAGTAAAAATAAGCATCTTTGTACTATATCTTATCAGAGAAATCTTCTGGACTGATCCTTCATTCTCAAAATTATTAATTTATGTGTAAAATCTGTATTCAGTGCAGACAGATTGTTACATTACTGAGATAGGAGATGGCAGCTGCTACTGATAAGATTCTCTGTGGAGGTTTCGGGAAGGAGCTAGAGGCAGAGCTATTCCCTCACCCCTCACCCTCCTATATGTACAGAATCTTATCAGACTTGTGAAACCTCACATCACACGCACCGCTGTTAGGATTCTCCAGTGCTGGCGCGGGGCGGTAGTCATATGACGGCAAGTATGCGATTTGCATACTTTCGGTCATATTCCGTCTAGATGGGTGCGGCCACACCCAATGTATTGTGAGGCCAAAAACAGTCTAGTGTGAATGTAGCCAGGAGTATGCATATCCCATACTTGCGGTCACATGAGCACCGGAGAATCCTCACAGTGTGCAGTGCGCACATTGTTTGGATTCACAAGTCTGCAGTCACACAGAGTGATTGCAGGCTTGTAGTTTAAGACCAGCCAACCCCTTTAACATTACCAAATACCATTACAGTAGGTCTAGGAGTATGTGTGAAAACGAAAAGCACAAAAAAGGAGCTGGAAATATGTCAGAAGATAAAGTATATATTAATGAAAAGTGCAGATAGAGCTTAAATTAAGACATACTACTATACCAGAACTGTAGAACCTACTCTAAAATGCAATCTGTTGTAATTATTCTGCAGCGTTACAATGTCAGGACTGGACGTCGCAACAGCAATGTCCAAGAAAAAGAACATGAGAAGAGATCAGATTCACAACCAAATGCAATATTACCACAAAAGTAATAGTTATCCTAGTCTGCATGGATGTAAATCTGATTTAATTCAAGCACCCACTCGCACTTGGGGTTTCGTTATGTGTCAGATTCATAATGATCTGGACTGTTCATTTCTAATTGTTATGATAAACAGGCTACCATAAAACTGTGATCTGAAAGAAGTGCTTATATATATTTATATTAATTATTTTGTTTTGTTGATACTTTGAATATTCAGGATCAGTTTTAATGGTGACCTGTCTGACAAGCTGTTCATAAAGACATTACTGGTTTACAGGGCACTCTGCAATATGCAGAAGACAAATATTAAAATATTTCAGTTCTCTGTCATGTCGCTAGAACCCCGCTGTCTCTTGACAGGATGTAAATTGAAAGTCAGTGCTCATTAGGAACTTTGAAGCTAAGGTAGATGTGGATAACAAAAATGAAAAATATTTTTAGAGAATATTTTTAAATTAAGATATTATGTTTCAAAGGAGCTGCAATTTTATTCAGAAAAATGTGTTTACAGCTTTGGTGTAAATATGTGGCACTATTTTTTAGAATCAATGATTATACTGGTAAACACAGTTTTTGTCAGATAAACATGAATTTTATGTTTTACACATAGTTTTACTTCTTGAATTTAAATAGGAAAATAGTTTTTCTCTGTCAACCATAGATTTCTTGTTATGATACTGTACTGCCAGTCTTGGTATAATAGTGTGGCACCCCAGGGGTCTGGTTACCACAGCAATAGAAATATTACGTCTGAGAGCAAGTGGGAGGTTTCCTGGTCAGGAGCCCATAAGCATGCAACACCTCCTGCCCAGACCTGGGAGGGGAGGAATCTGCCCTTATAAACTGGCTCTGGGGCGGGATTAGTTAGTCAGAGCCTGGAGTGAAGTTCCAGACACAGGGCAAGAAACAGCTAGGAGCTCTGTAGGAGCAGGAGCTGAGTGCCAGGGACTGGAAGCAGATATATTGCTCGTCCTGGCTGAAGAGACTACTACCGGACAACGGAGTCCGAGGCTGTGGGAACCTCTAAGTCCAGCAGCAGAACCCAGCCGGCAGGGGATTCCAGGTCCTCTGGCCATAGAAGCCCGGAGGCTCAGTCACAAGGAAGGGACCAGCACCGCCATCGAGGAGCAGAGGCTATCAGAAGGCCCCAAGTCACCAGCCATACGGGTGAGCACCACACGGTATACTCAGGGACGTGGGCTACTTCCACTCGCTTACAGCAAGGTAGCCAGGAAGAGTGCAGATAGACGGGGAGGCCTACAACTCCACCTGGCCAGGGGAACTCCTGCTTGCTCGCAGACTGACCAGGCCCCTTATGCTAGCCAGTACTCCCGGGAGGGTCTGCCTTAATATCATCAGTAAAGACCCTGAACTGCACTGCAAAGACTCTGAGTCGTTCCTGCTTTCTCACCGCATACAGCACTACTAGTACTGGGACGCCCGCGCACCATCACTCCCATCATCCACGTTCCCTGCCCTGAGGCTATACTCTTCCCGTGGGGAGTTATCCCATCCTTTGCTGTGCACACCACACCAGCCTCAGCGCTCTGCCTCGCAGCGGTGGTACACCCTGACCTCAATCCACGGGTGGCGTAGTCGGACATTAAACCACAAAAACCCTATAAAGACTGCCACTGGTTTGACCACCCTGAGCCACAGGACCGGGTCGCCGCCACAGAGACTACAACCCCCAGAGACCCGGCTCTGGGTATCCCACACACGTGCACACACGGCCCAGCGGGCGCGTCAACTTTGGCGTAGTCGGCAGGATTTCGTGCCCGCAACCACCGGGTACTGCATGCCTTCAAAAGACTGTCATACCTGCCGTGGTGAAGGTTCCCGCCATCCGGAGCCGTTTCCCGCCATCTTCAGCCGTTTCCCGCCATCTTCAGTCGGTTCCCGCCATCCGCAGCTGTTTTCCCGCCATCCGCAGTCGTTTTCCCGCCATCAGACGCCATCTTCGGGACGCTGCGTGGGAAGAAGAGGGGTGTGGACACCGAAAGCGAGCGAGACCCGAAGCTCCGCCCCACGCACTGACGCTGCGCAAGGTCCTGGAAGGGAGAGAGAGCAACGCTGACGTCACCAGGACGCGACGCAAGGTCCTCGACCGGAGCAGCACCAGCGGAGCCACGGCCTACAGAAGAGGATCGTCGGAAGGTAGGCCACACTTAACTAGGGGGGAGGAAGATGACGGATACGGAGGGACCCTCTACCACCAGCACGGCCGCTGCCGCAGTAATGCCGTTTACAATGCCTTACATCCCCGGAGAGGCCTGGCTGCTCCAATACTCAGGGGAGTCGCATACCCTAAGCGACTTTAAAGAGAGACTGTACAGCCTATTTAAGGTATACCCCCTGATGGAGGGCCAGAAAGTGAGCATATTGTTAAGCCAGCTAACCGGCGCAGCCCAACGCGAAGTAAAGTTCTGGTCAGTCCGGGACAAGGAGACCGTAAAGGAGATCTTAGCCCGGCTGAAGGACACTTTTGATACCCGCACCTCAGCCGAGATCAAAATGAGATTTTATGGGTGCAAGTAGCGGGCCCAAGACAGTATAAGAGACTATGCTTTCAGTTTGCAAGAGGCCCTGGGAGCCATTAAACAGGCTGACCCTGACAGTGTGCGGAATGCAGATGAACTGTTAACTGAGCAATTCATTGAGGGTCTGCTGTCCAACGCCCACCGAACTCAGTTGCGTGCAATGGCCTTGCAGAACCCTGGTTTAGACTTTGCAAAGTTCAAAGACAGGGCCATCCTGGTGCTCTGAGAACCGGCACCGGGTAGCGCTGTAACCCACCGGCGCCCTGCTATTATCTATCATCAAGAGGCAGCGCCATTGTCTGCAGAGCCTGTAGGAGCTGGTGCGCAGGCTTTGGACAACAACCCGGCTACAGACCTGCACCATCAGGTCCAAGAGCTAACTAAAAGCGTAGCCGAGCTAACTAAAAGCGTAGCCGCGCTAACCCGAACTGTGCAGTCTTTACAAATCTCTCCTCCAGGAAGGATCAAGCTGGCCACCTGTCCGGAGGACGTCCCATGGCACCGACAGAGGAGGATCCCATCGTCCAGAGGAAGACCCAGCGACAGATACAACGAGGAGGGACAACCCATCTGCCGCCGCTGCAATCAACCCGGACATATGGCAAGGTACTGTCATTTAAACGGGCACAACCTGGGTAGAGGGCCAACCCCCAGGCAAAAGATCATCAGGCCCATCGAACTGGCGTGATAAATACGTAGGGGGACGTCCGGTCTTGCCTGTGGTACTGGATGGCATTCCTATGAGTGCCCTACTAGACACTGGGTCACAGGTGACTACCATCCCGTATGTGCTCTTTAAGCGGCACTGGAATGACTCGGACATAACCCGCTACCCAGATGATGACCTGAGTATCATCGCCAGCAATGGTCAGCCCGTGCCGCAGGTGGGATTCAAAGAGGTGACCATTAAAATCGGTAAAGTCGAACTGGCGGCACAAGGACTGATTATTGTGGACATTGACCATCATGAGAGTCACCCTAGAATAACCTTGGGAACTAACGTGATTGAAAATTGTCTTGCAGAGGTGATTTTCATTTTACAGCAGGTTGCCAAGAACGTCAGTTCCAGCCAGCAGCGTGTCCTCCAAAAAGAGATCCGGCACTGATGAAACGGCAACAGGTGGAATTATCTGGTGGTGAGATTGGTAGCGTGAGAATGTGTGACCCGTTCCCTATTGCCATGCCCCCGAAAAGTGAAATGATGATATGGTGCCGGGCAGCTATTGGTCTAAGAGGTAGAGACTACCAAGCCATAGTAGAGCCCGTCTACTCAGACAGTAGGCCCACCATTTTGACAGTACGGGGAGTGGTCGATGTACGCCATGGGATGGTACCTGTCCGCATCGTAAATATCGGGGAGAGAGAAGTACACCTGCCCCGGTATGCCACGCTAGCCAAATTGTTCACCATAAACCAAAATTCTGTAAAGGCCGTAGAACCCTTGCCTCCATCTCAACCAGAGGAAGGTAACGGCTCTAAGAAACAAATGGAGGACTGGTGTCAGCAACTGCATTTGGGTATTGACTCCACTCCCTCACACCAAAAACAGGGAGTCTACCGGGTGGTTCAGGAGTACGAAAGAGTCTTTAGTAAACACCCGCTAGACTTCAGGCGAATAAAGGGGGTAGAACATCACATCCCCACAGGAGACCATCCACCCATAAAGGAAAGATACCGATCTGTACCCCCTGCACACTATCAGCATGCAAAGGGGATGTTGCGGGACATGAAGGAGGCTGGGGTAATCAAGGACAGCTGTAGCCCCTGGGCAGCTCCACTAGTTCTAGTGAAAAAGAAGGACAACACAATGAGAATGTGTGTAGACTACAGAAAGGTCAACCGTATCACACACAAAGATGCGTACCCGTTACCTAGAATAGAAGAATCTTTAGCTGCATTAAAATCTGCTAACTTCTTCTCCACTTTGGATCTGACTAGCGGGTACTGGCAGGTTCCTGTAGCAGAGGCAGACAAGGAGAAGACTGCATTCACCACCAGCGGTTGATGGAATGCTGTCTGGGACACCGGAATTTTGAGACGGTCCTGTTATACCTGAACGATGCCATAGTTTATTCCAAAACCTACGAGGACCATCTGAAACACCTGGCAGAAGTGTTTGACGCCCTGGCAAGCTACGGCCTAAAGGTGAAACCCTCCAAGTGTCCCCTGCTGAAACCAAAGGTACAGTACCTGGGACACGTGGTGAGTGCTGACGGAGTGGCTCCCGACCCCGATAAGATCACCGTGATTAAAGACTGGCCAAGACCCTCCAGCATAAAGGAAGTGCGGCAGTTCCTCGGGTTGGTAGGCTACTACCGAAGATTCATTCCCGGTGTCATCAAAATGGCAGCTCCTATGCAGGACCTCCTGATAGGTCAATCCAGGAAGGCCAAAAACCAGAAGCCGCCCTTCAAGTGGGAAAAGCTGGAAGAGGAGTCCTTCCGCCAGCTGAAGATGGCCCTCACAGGGGATGAAATCCTGGCGTACCCTGACTATAGCCAGCCCTTTATCCTCCACACGGACGCGAGCAACATCGGGCTAGGAGCCGTACTGTCCCAGATCCAGCAGGGGAAATAACGGGTAATCGCTTACGCCAGCCGAAAACTACGGCCCACAGAGAGAAACCCTGAGAATTATAGCTCATTCAAGCTAGAGTTCCTGGCAGTGGTGTGGGCAGTGACCGAACGTTTCAAGCATTACCTTGCCTCTTCCAAGTTCACCGTGTACACGGATAACAACCCGTTGACACACCTGGACACTGCAAGACTTGGTGCCCTGGAGCAGAGATGGATGGCCCGCCTGTCCAACTATGAATTCACCATCAAATACCAGGTGGGACGCTGAAATGCCAATGCGGATGCCCTGTCCAGAATGCCAAACTTACCGGACGTAGGGGAAGATCCAGAAGAACTGGAAGAAGTCGAGCTCCCAGTGTTCCACCATCAAGGGATTACCCTATATTCCCACCGTGTAAGGGACAGGCGCTCTGGTTCTTTCAATCCCTTACCCCACTACAGCTGGGCAGAGACACAAGGCAAGTGATCCCGCAGTCCGTCTGGTGAAGGAAATGCTGACTCAGGCTGATGCCCGTCTTGACCCAGACGCTCCAGAGGAGACCAAGCAACTGTGGAAAGAGAAAAGTAAGCTGTTTCTTTACAAGGAGAAGCTGTGCCGGAGAATGGTCAACTCTAGAACACATGAGCTGACCTGGCAGGTAGTGGTCCCAAGAAGAGATGCGGCTATGGTTCTGGAGGCATACCACGACGGAGCAGGACACTTCAGATGGAAGAAGCTGGAGTTCCTGTTGCGTGGACGGTTCTATTGGGTAGGCATGAGAGGAGCCATCGAGAGGTGGTGCAGAGACTGTGGCACGTGCAACCTAAGAAGGAAGGACCGTGCCAGCCAGAAGACTCCTCTGCAGCCCATCATCACCAGGCAGCCACTGGAGCTGGTAGCTCTGGACCATGTGAAACTGGCTCCAAGCAAATCTGGGTACGTCTACGCCCTCACAATCGTAGATCACTACTCCCGGTTCCTGGTGGTGGTCCCTGTCAAGGACTTAACAGCTCAAACAGCAGCTAGAGCCTTCCAGCACCACTTCTGCCGTCCACACGGGTATCCGGAGCAAGTGCTTATGGACCAAGGACCAGCCTTCGAAGCGGAGGTCTTCCAAGAGTTCTGCAATCTGTATGGCTGCAGGAAGATAAGAACAACGCCCTATCACCCTCAGACCAAGGGACTATGTGAGAAAATTAACCAGGTGGTGATAGACTTGCTAAAAACGTTGCCCCTGGAAGAATGCAGTCTCTGGCCTGAAAAACTGCCTGATTTGGTGGACTTATATAATCACATCCCCGTAGGTTTCACCAACTGTACCCCGGCTTACCTAATGAGAGCAAGACCTGGTAAGCTGCCTATTGACCTGGATATGGGAGTCCTGACACCTGAGGACACCTCGCCAGAGGCAGACTGGGATACAGAACGGCAGCAGCAGTATCGGAAAGTACAGGAGAGCGTCGAGCGGAGTCTGTCTCAAGCAAGAGAAAGGCAAGAGAAGACTTATAACCAGCATGCTCCCGCTGTTCCCCTGGTACCTGGAGAGCAGGTCTTGAAGAGAAAGAGGTGGCTCCACAAGTTGGATGACCAGTGGGAGAAGGACCCGTACACAGTACTGCCTTCAAGTCATGATAACCCAAAAGTCTGTGTAATCAGTAAGGATGGAGGAGAGACCACAGCCATTGTCTCCAGAGACCACCTGAAAAAGTGTCCCGAGCAGCTGCAAAGCCCAGACGAAGATCAAGAGAACCCTCAACCCGCAGAGGAAAGGGAATAAATGATCATTACCGTACTCGGAGACTTTCCCCGGTCCTGGACTCAAATCAACAACGCAACCCGTCCTCACCTTTCTCCAGCCAGCCCCTCAAGGGCCTACAGAAGAACAGGTAGTGTCAGAAGAGCAGCCGGCCCAGGAGGCAGAAGAATCCATACCAGCAGCCCAGGAGAATCAACCCTCTGCTAGTAGTGAGCCTGCCGTGCCCCTAGTAAGCCAAAGAGTACGCAGAAAGCTGCCAGGCCTACCCGCAACACCTTCTACACCCTGTAGTGCAGAACCAGATAGTGGGTTACGTAGGTCCACCAGGAGCACTAGAGGACAGATGCCCGCTGTCACGGGTGTGTTGCCACGAAGATCGTCACGAGTACACAGCCTGACTTCTCGCAGCTGACTTGTTGGTGCTTTGTGTTTTCTCGGCAGTGAAGGAGTTAATTCTCTCTCTCTCTGGGCTAGCTGAGGTCCAGCCTCGCCCAGCTGCAATCAATGCTTCGTTAGTGAGACTCCTTTATATTCCTGCAGGTCTGTTTGTGAGGTGTCGGTGAAAGCTTTTCATTCAGACTTACAGAGCGGATCGTGGTGTTTGGAGTTGCTGAGATAAGTGTATTTGGAAGTTTTATTTCCCTTTCCTCGCTTTATCATTTATCTCCTCTCCCGTTGGTGTTCCCTCTGTTGTAGTTGTGTTGAAGTTGTATGCAAGGTGGTTTTGGTTTTTCCCTTGTACTGTCTCGTTCGTCTAAATACTGTGTGTGGGCATATTATTGCTGGTTCCCAATTGTTGTGATCGGGGTCCTTCTCAGGACTAGATTACTGTGGTGCAGGGATCCTCAGGAGGTAGGGGTTACGCTGGCGGCCTGGACCTCTGTACCTTTAACAGTACCTCCAGGATGAGGGATTAGTCAGGGCCCCAGCTTAGGGTCAGCTTAGGCCCCCTACCTCCAGTATTCTGTGACAGTGTGACATTTTCACCGACCCACTTAGTTTTTCTCCAGCTACCATGGATCCAGTAGCCGGTCTAGCTCGGCAGTTGCAGAGTTTGTCCATGGGGCTGGCGGACGTTAGGTCCAAGGTTTTGCATCCTCTGGAGCAAGCCGGACCAGAACCTAAAGTAGCTCTCCCTGACAGGTTCACTGGGGGGCGGGACAAGTTTTTTGTTTTCCGGGAGGCATGCAAATTGTACTTTCGGCTGCGGCCTCGGTCATCGGGCAGTGAAGAACAAAGGGTGGGAATTGTCATCTCGCTCCTACAAGGGGACCCACAATCTTGGGCGTTCTCTCTTCCCCCAAGCTCCCCGGTTCTCCAGTCAGTGGATAGGTTTTTCGCTGCTTTGGGACTCGTATATGATGACCCAGATCGGATCTCCCTTGCTGAGTCTAAGTTACGTAGGATTCAGCAGGGAGATCGTCCGGCGGAGGAATTCTGTTCAGAGTTCCGTAGGTGGGCCACGGACACCCAGTGGAATGACCCGGCTCTTAGGAGCCAGTTTTGTCATGGTTTATCCGACAAATTACAGGATGTGTTGGCACAGTATGACTCTCCCGCGTCACTGGAAGCCGCTATGGCCCTTGCTATTCGCGTTGACAGACGGCTTCGGGAGAGGTGCGGGATAACTCTACCCCCTGTAATGTCTCCACCTCTTACAAGGTCCCCTCATATGGTGGTTCCCCTGGTCAGTCCGGAGGAGCCTATGCAATTAGGAGGGACATCATTTCGGGGAAGGGGACCGGTGGTGCGCCATAAGACAGGAAGGCGTTTCCTCTGCGGGAAAAAGGGACATTTTATTGGGGGGTGTCCATCCCGCCCCTTGCAGAGTAAAGAGTCGTCGAAAAAACTGTTGATCCCAGGTTGTGTGGTGGACGGCAATCTGGGAGTAGGTATTTCGTCCCTAGGTTCGTCTCAGTTTCTCGTACCGGCGGAGGTGGTGGTGGGTACGAGAACTGAGAGGATATCTGTTCTTCTGGATAGTGGGGCCGGGGCTAATCTGGTTGATGCTCGGTTTGCCCGGGTTCAAGGTATGCGATTGAGTGAGTTGGCTAAACCCATCCCCATATTCTCGATCGATGCCAGGCCTCTCGGTCAGGGAAGTTTTTTGCAAGCTGTGCATGGCGTAAAACTTCAAGTGGGGGCAATACATAAAGAACTGTTGTCTTGCTACGTGTTGGAGGGTCTTCCCACTCCTATAGTGTTGGGCCTTCCTTGGTTAGCTAAGCATAACCCTGTTATTAATTGGCAAACCAGAGAGATAAGCCAATGGAGTAAATTCTGTAATAAAAACTGCATGAACACGGTCATCGGTGCGGTTACTCCTTGGGTCTTACCTCCATTTCTGGCAGACTTTGAGGATGTATTCTCGGAGAATGGGTGTCAGGAACTACCTCCTCATCGCGAGTATGACTGTTCTGTAAAACTGCTCCCTGAGGCCAAGTTACCTAAAGCTAGGTTGTATAACCTTTCTGGTCCTGAGAGGCAGGCCATGAAGGATTATATTTCTGAAAGTCTGGCTAAGGGGCATATTAGACCTTCATCTTCACCGGTGGCCGCGGGGTTCTTCTTTGTTAAGAAGAAAGATGGAGGCCTACGCCCTTGCCTGGATTTCCGTGAACTTAATCGGATTACGGTCCGAGATCCGTATCCGCTCCCACTTATTCCCGATCTCTTTAATCAGATCGTGGGCGCCAAATGGTTCTCTAAGTTGGATCTCAGGGGGGCGTACAATCTGATTAGGATGAAGGAGGGGGATGAGTGGAAGACGGCTTTTAACACTCCGGAGGGGCATTATGAGAACCTTGTCATGCCATTCGGTCTGACTAATGCCCCGGCGGTGTTTCAACACTTTGTTAATGATATTTTTCGCCACCTGGTGGGACAGTTTGTTGTCATATATCTGGATGATATCTTAATTTACTCGCCGGATCTGGTGTCTCATCAGGAGCACGTTAGACAGGTGTTACAGATCTTGCGGGATAATAAACTGTATGCCAAGTGGGAAAAGTGTGTGTTCGCCGTACAGGAACTCCAGTTTTTAGGCTTCCTGGTTTCTGCGTCCGGTTTTCGTATGGACCCTGGGAAAGTGCGGGCAGTTCTTGAGTGGGATCGGCCGGAGAATCTTAAGGCACTACAACGTTTCCTGGGGTTTGCTAACTATTACCGGAAGTTCATTCGTAATTTCTCGTCCATGGTTAAGCCTCTCACAGACATGACTAAAAAGGGGACGGATTTTTCTAGGTGGTCTGACAAGGCTTGTCAAGCATTCTCCTCCTTGAAAAAATGTTTTGCCTCGGCACCCATACTCATTCAACCTGATGCGTCTCAGCCATTCTTTGTAGAGGTAGACGCTTCCGAGGTAGGGGTGGGAGCAGTATTGTCACAGGGTTCGTCCCCTGGTAAGTGGCATCCGTGCGCCTTTTTCTCTAAAAAATTGTCGTCCGCTGAGAGGAATTACGATGTCGGCAATAGGGAACTCCTGGCCATTAAGTTAGCTTTTGAGGAGTGGCGCCATTTTTTGGAGGGGGCAGTTCATCCGGTCACCGTCATCACCGATCACAAGAACCTGCTATATCTGGAGTCCGCTAAACGTCTGAATCCCAGACAAGCTAGGTGGTCATTGTTTTTTACCAGGTTTAATTTCGTCGTTACATATCGTCCTGGGTCTAAAAATGTAAAGGCGGATGCCTTATCTCGTAGTTTCCCTGGGGCCGGGAATACAGACGACCCGATTCCTATTCTTCAGGAGGGGGTGGTGGTTTCGGCAGTATGCTCTGAGCTGGAGGAGGAGATATTGGAGGCTCAGGGGGACGCCCCTGTTGGACCTTCGGGGAGACTGTTCGTTCCAGATCAGTTGCGACAAAAGGTGATCGAGGCACACCATAACTCAGTTTTTGCAGGACACCCGGGGAGTAAAGCAACTGTGGATCTCCTCTCGCGTCGGTTTTGGTGGCCTAACTTACATAAAGAGGTGGTAACTTTTGTCGCGTCCTGTGGGGTTTGTGCGCGCTCTAAGACCTCACATACCCGTCCGTCTGGGGCCCTCTTACCTTTGAAGATCCCGGAGCGTCCTTGGACTCATCTGTCTATGGACTTTATTACGGACCTCCCTCCGTCTTCGAGTAAAACGGTCATACTCGTTGTAGTGGACAGGTTCAGCAAGATGGCACATTTTATCGCTCTTCCGGCTCTCCCTAATGCTAAAACTCTTGCGCAGGTGTTCATTGGGGAGATTGTGAGGCTTCACGGGGTACCCTCCGAGGTGGTGTCTGATCGGGGGTCTCAGTTTGTGTCCAAGTTCTGGAAGGCGTTTTGTGCACGGCGGGGGATGCATTTGTCATTCTCGTCGGCTTTTCATCCTCAGACCAATGGTCAGACGGAACGTATGAACCAGAGCTTGGAGACATATCTTCGGTGTTTTGTGTCAGAGAACCAGGAGGACTGGGCTTCTTTCCTACCTCTGGCAGAGTTTGCTCTCAATAATAGGCGAAGCGAGTCCACTGGTAAGTCCCCGTTTTTTGGGGCATATGGTTTTCACCCCCAGTTTTGTACTTTCAGTAGGGGGGGCTCTTCGGGGGTTCCGGAGGAGGAACGATTTTCCTCATCTCTCGCTTCAGTATGGAGAGGGGTGCTGAAGAATCTGAATACTATGGGGAACCGATACAAACGTATGGCTGATAGGAGGAGAGTGTCTGGTCCGGACCTAAGTGTGAACGATCAGGTATGGTTGTCTACCAGGAATATTAAACTTAAGGTTCCCTCCTGGAAACTGGGTCCCAGGTTCATCGGGCCGTACAGAATCAGTTCTGTTATTAATCCGGTGGCATTCCGTCTTGACCTCCCCCCTACGTTTAAAATTCACAACGTGTTTCACAGATCATTGCTTAAGAGGTATGTGGCGCCGGTGGTACCGTCACCTTTACCTCCCCCTCCTGTGGTTGTCAATGGTAACTTGGAGTTCCAGGTATCGAGGGTCATTGATTCACGCTTTAATCGCCGGTCCCTTCAGTACTTGGTTCATTGGAAGGGGTATGGTCCTGAGGAGAGGATGTGGGTTCCTGCGTCGGATATTAACGCAGACCGATTAGTTCGGGCCTTCCACACGACTCACCCGGATAAACCTGGCCCTGAGGGTCCGGAGGCCCCTCGTAGAAGGGGGGGTACTGTCACGGGTGTGTTGCCACGAAGATCGTCACGAGTACACAGCCTGACTTCTCGCAGCTGACTTGTTGGTGCTTTGTGTTTTCTCGGCAGTGAAGGAGTTAATTCTCTCTCTCTCTGGGCTAGCTGAGGTCCAGCCTCGCCCAGCTGCAATCAATGCTTCGTTAGTGAGACTCCTTTATATTCCTGCAGGTCTGTTTGTGAGGTGTCGGTGAAAGCTTTTCATTCAGACTTACAGAGCGGATCGTGGTGTTTGGAGTTGCTGAGATAAGTGTATTTGGAAGTTTTATTTCCCTTTCCTCGCTTTATCATTTATCTCCTCTCCCGTTGGTGTTCCCTCTGTTGTAGTTGTGTTGAAGTTGTATGCAAGGTGGTTTTGGTTTTTCCCTTGTACTGTCTCGTTCGTCTAAATACTGTGTGTGGGCATATTATTGCTGGTTCCCAATTGTTGTGATCGGGGTCCTTCTCAGGACTAGATTACTGTGGTGCAGGGATCCTCAGGAGGTAGGGGTTACGCTGGCGGCCTGGACCTCTGTACCTTTAACAGTACCTCCAGGATGAGGGATTAGTCAGGGCCCCAGCTTAGGGTCAGCTTAGGCCCCCTACCTCCAGTATTCTGTGACAGTGTGACACCCGCTCGCTGGAGAGTCTAATGCCAAGTATATATTTACCTGTACATACGTAAATGCTGAAAAAGGTTTGTGTTTTTGTTGCCTGTTCATTGATTATGTTTCTCTAGTTACCCTGCAGGTTTATTTGGACTGACAGGTTATGGACGCTGAGTAACCGGAACTAAATTGTAGATAGTTGCACCTTGGTGCCTCTTGCGAAGATGGCCGCGGAAGAGTAAAACCTGTCTGGCGTGGCCTCCTTGTGGCCCAAAGTAGCTAGCCTCAGCCTTGCAGCCTCGCCCAGGGCCAACGTTTGGGGTTTGCTTTGGACAGGTCCCCTACTCTGTTCCAAGACTTCACCTTGTTGGGTGACATGGACACCCGGTTACGGACACGCTGTGACCTCTAAAGACTAAAGCTTCTTGTACATATGTTGTTGTATTATTGTTATACCCTGTATTTGTGTTTTCTTAAAGATGTGTTTAGTCCCGGAGTACTAAAATTTACTAGGGGGGAATGTGGCACCCCAGGGGTCTGGTTACCACAGTAATAAAAATATTACGTCTGAGAGCAAGTGGGAGGTTTCCTGGTCAGGAGCCCATAAGCATGCAACACCTCCTGCCCAGACCTGGGAGGGGAGGAATCTGCCCTTATAAACTGGGTCTGGGGCGGAATTAGTTAGTCAGAGCCTGGAGTGAAGTTCCAGACACAGGGCAAGAAACAGCAAGTAGCTCTGTAGGAGCAGGAGCTGAGTGCCAGGGACTGGAAGCAGATATATTGCTCGTCCTGGCTGAAGAGACTACTACCGGACAACGGAGTCCGAGGCTGTGGGAACCTCTAAGTCCAGCAGCAGAACCCAGCCGGCAGGGGATTCCAGGTCCTCTGGCCATAGAAGCCCGGAGGCTCAGTCACAAGGAAGGGACCAGCACAGCCATCGATGAGCGGAGGCTATCAGAAGGCCCCAAGTCACCAGCCATACGGGTGAGCACCACACGGTATACTCAGGGACGTGGGCTACTTCCACTTGATTACAGCAAGGTAGCCAGGAAGAGTGCAGATAGACGGGGAGGCCTACAACTCCACCTGGCCAGGGGAACTCCTGCTTGCTCGCAGACTGACCAGGCCCCTTATGCTAGCCAGTACTCCCGGGAGGGTCTGCCTTAATATCATCAGTAAAGACCCTGAACTGCACTGCAAAGACTATGAGTCATTCCTGCTTTCTCACCGCATACAGCACTACTAGTACTGGGACGCCTGCGCACCATCACTCCCATCATCCACGTTCCCTGCCCTGAGGCTATACTCTTCCCATGGGGAGTTATCCCATCCTTTGCTGCGCACACCACACCAGCCTCAGCGGTCTGCCTCGCAGCGGCAGTACACCCTCACCGCAATCCACGGGTGGGGTAGTCGGACATTAAACCACAAAAACCCTATAAAGACTGCCACTGGTTTGACCACCCTGAGCCACGGGACCGGGTCGCCGCCACAGAGACTACAACCCCCAGAGACCCGGCTCCGGGTATCCCACACACGTGCACACACAGCCCAGGGGGCGCGTCAATAGTATATGGGTGTATCTGTTCATCTGATACATTTTCACTATGTTGAAATAACATAGTACTGTAGTACGTAGCAATACTATACTACATCATTTCATGTGTCATATTTTGTTATATTCTGATACAGTGGGGAAAATAAGTATTTGATACACTGCCGATTTTGCAAGTTTTCCCACCTACAAAGAATGGAAAGGTCTGTAATTTTTAACGCAGGTACACTTCAACTGTGAGAGACAGAATCTAAAAAAAAATTCAGAAAATCACATTGTATGATTTTTACATAATTTATTTGCTTTTTATTGCATAAAATAAGAATTCTGGATCTCACAGACTTGCTAGTTTTTCTTTACGAAGCCCTCCTACTCTGCACTCATTACCTTGAATTAATTGCACCTGTTTGAACTTGCTACCTGTTTAAAAAAACCTGTCCATATACTTAATCAATCACACTCCAACCTCTCCACCATGGCCAACACCAAAAGGATGTCTAAGGACACCAGGGACAAAATGGTAGATTTACACAAGGCTGAGATGGGCTACAGAGCAATAGGCAAGCAGCTTGGTGAGAAAGGTAACAACTGTTGGCCAAATTATTTGAAAATGGAAGAAACACAAGATGACTCTCAATCTTCCTTGGTCTGGGTCTTCATACAAGATCTCACCTCGTGGGGTAAGGAACTCAAAGGCAGGACCGGGTCAATGACCTGTAGAGAGCTGGGACCACAGTCTCAAATATTATTGTTAGTAACACACAACACCGTCATGGATTAAAGTCCTGCAGGGTACGCAAGGTCCCCCTGCTCACGCCAGCACATGTCCAGGCTCCTTTGACATTCACCAATGACCATCTGAATGATCCAGAGGAGGCATGGGAGAAGGTAATGTGGTCAGATGAGACAGAACTTTTTGGTATCAACTCCACTCGAGGAGGAAGAAAGATGAGTAGAACCCAAGAGCCATGTGAAGCATGGTGGGGGGAAACATCATATTTTTGGGATTTTGGGGATGCTTTTCTGCAAAAGTGACAGGACAACTGCACCGTATTGAAGGAAGGATGGAAGGGATGATGTATTGCATTGAAGATGGGTCATGGCTGGGTCTTACAACATGACAATGACCTGAAACCCACAGCCAGTGCAACTAAGGAGTGGCTCCGTAAGAGGTAGTGATGAGCGAATGTGCTCGCCACTGCTCAGTACTCGCCTGAGCATCTCACTGCTCAAGATGCTCGGCACTCTGCGAGTATTTCCTGGTTGCTCGAGCAGGAGCTCGGGTCCCCTCCCTGCATGTTTAGTTCTCTTTAGAGAGCCAATGAACATGCAGGGACTGCCTGCCACACACTGTAATGTTGTAGCAATGGTGATTGTGGCATTACAGTGATTGGCTAGCCACACAGCATCATCAGATGTATATAAGACCGGGGGCCGCCATGCTCGTCACAGTCTACCCTAAAATCAGGCAGAGTAGGGAGAGGTGCTGCTGCGTCAGGGAGAGATTTGCTTGTTTAGAGTTAGCAGGCAGGCAGTGTATGTGGTAAACTGCAGTGTATAATACATCAAAAGAGGCTCAATTCCAGTTCTGTCTGCTGCTTCTGTTACAGATATTTCTACAAATAGCCCCAGGTACCAGGGGCCAGGGATAATTATTTTTTTTATCTTAATAATGATTATTTGGTTATAAAGCAATCCAGATAACACCATTTTTCTACTCCATTTGCTTGTTGCCACAGCAGAATGCAGCCAGATTATTTCCATAGTACAGCAATAAAAATCCAGAAATTTGTAGTGAACGTGAAAAATATTGGTCTCCATTTAAATTTTGTTGCAGTGTGTTAGTAAAGTTCTTGAAACCAAGTCACTGTGAAAAATAGTTACCTACAGGCCAGCTATTTAAAACTGTGGTTTTCCGTCACACGTATCACATACAAGTTCGCTCCAAATTCAGCCATTTCTGGCTTCCATTTAAATTTTGTTGCAGTGTGTCAGTGAAGTTATTGATACCAGGTCGCTGTGAAAAATAGTAACCTACAGGGCAGCTATTTGTGGTTTTCCGTCACACATATCACATAAAAGTTCGCTCCAAATTCATCCATTTTTGGACTCCATGTAAATTTTATTGCATTGTGTTAGTGAAGTTATTGACACCAGATCGCTTTGAAAAATAGTAACCTACAGGCCAGCTATAACTGTGGTTTTCTTTCACATGAATCATATACAAGTTCGTAAAGGAACACAAGGAAATGTTTGGACTACTGCTTTGTGTAGCGGACTAAAAAAAAATTTAAGTGGACTAATGTGGAGAGAAGGCAGACTGTCACCCCAAAAACAGCGGTGAAAATGGCCTGGTGCAGGCTTGGTAGCAGGCAGTAGGTAATGTTTGGACTACTAATTTGTTTAGTGCACTAAACGCTTTTTTAAGTGGACTAATGTGGACAGAAGGCAGACTGTCACCCCAAAAACAGGGGGGAAAATGGGCTGGTGCATGCTTTGCAGCAGGCAGTAGGAAATGTTTGGACTACTGCTTTGTGTAGCGCACTAAACATTTTTTTAAGTGGACTAATGTGGACAGAAGTCAGGCTGTCACACCAAAAACAGCGGGGAAAGTGGCCTGGTGCATGCTGGGTAGCAAGCAGTAGGAAATGTTTGGACTACTGCTTTGTGTAGAAAACTAAATGCTTTGTGAAGTGGACTAATGTGGACAGAAGGCAGGCTGTCACCCCAGAAACAGCGGGGAAAATGGCCTCTTGCATGCTTAGTAGCGGGCAGTAGGAAATATTTGGACTACTGCTTTGTGTAGCAGGTCCCCTTCCTGCATGTTTGGCGCTCTTTAGAGCGCCAATCAACATGCAGGGATTGATTCCACTCATTGTAATGCCGCAGCCATGGTGGTTGTGACATTACAGTGATTGGCTGACCGAACAGCGTCATCAGGTCTATATCAGACCTGGCGCCGCCATGCTCGTCACAGTCACTCAGGGATCAAGCAGAGTAGGGAGAGGTGCTGCTGCGTCAGGGAGAGATTTGGTTGTGTATTAGGTAGTGTAGGAAGAAAAACCGTACATTACACATATCCATCTTAACAAACAGTCCTTCTGAGGACTAATCCATCTGCAGAGATATCAGACAGGCAGGGTATATAGGCCGGCAATGTATATAGCAGATTGCAGTGCATATAGCACAAGAGGCTCCATTCCAATTCTGCCTTCTGCTGCTGTTAGATATTTCTATACAAAGGCCCAGGTCTCAGGGGCCAGGAATACTTTTTTTTGGATCTTAATCCTCATTATTTGCTTAAAAAGCAATCCAGAGAACACCTTTTTTCTGCACCATTTGCTTGTTGGCACTGCAGAATACAGACAGGTCCTTTCCATATTAGAGCGCTAGAAATCCAGCTATTTAAAACCGTGTTTTCTCCGTCACACGGATCACATATGCGATTTCAGAAAATGCTGCCATTTTTGGCCTCCATTCCAATTTTTTTTCACTGTGTCAGCAAAGTTTTTGACACCGGTTTGCTATTCAAACTAGTTACCTACAGGCCAGGTATTTAAAACTCTGTTTTCTCCGTCACATGGATCACATATATGTTGTCAGAAAATACTGCCATTTCTGGCCTCCATTAAAAATTTCTTTCAGTGTGTCAGTGAAGCAATTCACACCAGTTTGCTGTTCTAACTAGTTACCTACAGGCCAGGTATTTAAAACTATGTTTTCTCTGTCACAAGGATCACATAAACGTTCGCGCCAAACTCAGTCATTTGTAGTGAGCCCTGAAGATACTGTCCTCCATTTAACCCTCCGTCACATACAATAGGCCTGACAGGCACATCTCTTTTACTTTCATTTCTCCTTCCTCACCAGATTGTGAGGAAATCCCCTCCCTCCAGGTAGTCTCCTGTCTCTAGCAGCTCTGTCAAACCTCATACCACAGTTGGATTGCAGAGCTTCAGGAGGACAGATATAACTGCGCTAATCTCTCAGGCTCATTGTATGTGAACACGTCACACTCAATAAGGTTGGTATTTTATGTTTTTATTCATCACAATTGTTTATTTAGCTTGTTTTATGAATGTATAGCACAAAGTGTGAGGATATTTCATAGAAATAAGGCAGATTAATAAAGAAAGTGTGCTGCTCAGGCATATACAGTAGTTCCCTAACACATATTCCTTCTCTTGCTTCAGATTATCTGCTGAAATGGAGAGGAAAATGTACAATTTATCAAAAAACCTTGATGTTGAGGAAGTAACAAACATGCTGTTAGATGATGCAGACCCCACACTGAATGAGGATTTAGGAGAGGAAAGTGAGATTGATTCTCATGATGAGGTGGAAGTATGTGAAGTGGATTCTGAAACAAAGCAAGATGGTGACAGTGATGAGGATGAAGATGTAGAATCTTATTATATGGGAAAAGATAAAAAAACCAATGGAACAAGAAGCCACTCCAGAAAAAAAGTAGGGAACCTCAAAACATTATTACTCACCTTCCTGCAGTTATAGGAACTGCAAGTAATGCAAAAACTGCAGTTGAATGCTGGAATAGTTTATTCACAGATGACATTCTGGACTCTATTGTCACATATACCAACCAATATATAGACATTATAAAGGACAAGTTCATCTGCAACAGAACCATCAAGGTCCCAGATGAAATAGAACTGCGTGCTTTTTTTGGATTATTATACCTTGCAGGAGCTTATAGGGCAAATAGACAAAGTTTGGAGGAACTTTGGAGTAAAGATGGGGATGGAGTTGAAAAATTTGGCCTTGTTATGTCCATAAACAGATTCAAGCTTCTAATTCGTTGCCTTCGGTTTGACGACAGAACTACGCGAACCGAACGTAAAACACATGACAGACTTGCTCCAATTCGTGATATATTCCAAAAATTTGTTGAAAACTGTTAAAAAAAGCTATTGCCCTGGGGAGAATCTCACTATTGACGAAATGCTCCCTGGTTTTCGTGGTAAATGTGCCTTTCGTCAATATACAGTATTCCATCAAAGCCTAACAAATATGGAATAAAAATGTATGCCCTTGTTGATGCCAGTAAGACCTACACTTACAACCTGGAAGTTTATGCAGGAAAACAACCAGAAGGTCCTTACTGTGTCAGCAACAAACCCAGTGATGTTGTAAAAAGACTGGCTGAGCCCTTATTTGGATCGGGTCGCAATATAACAGCTGACAATTGGTTTTCAAATTGTGATCTGATTGATTATCTGAAAATGCAGAAGCTTTCATATGTCGGAACAGTAAGAAAAAATAAAAAAGAATTGCCTACACAGTTTGTAAGTGTGAAAGGGAGACAACAGTACAGCAGTATGTTTGCATTCCATAATGGAAAGGTTTTGGTTTCCTATATACCACAAGCAAAAAAAATTGTACTTCTTCTATCAACACTTCATGATGATGATGCCATCGATCCTGGGACTGAGGCACAAAAAAAAACGGAGATAATTACATTTTATAATGCAACCAAAGGGGGTGTTGATACAGCTGATCAGATGTGCTCAACTTTCAACGTCAGCAGAAACACCAAACGCTGGCCAATGGTCATATTTTTTGCTATGTTGAATTTGGGTGGTATAAATTCACAAGTCATTTACCTTGAAAACAAGCTTGAACCACTCCGTAGACGATTCTATCTGAAAAAATTGGCCCATGAACTAGTGCTTGGAGAGCTACGCAGGAGAAGTATGAAAACAATCGGTATCACCTCTCGCCTTGAAGTTCAGCTCAAAAGATTCCGCCCAGAAGATAATAGTGAAAATTCAGCACCTGCACCACCTCCCAAAAGAAGGAGATGCACCACCTGCACCATGGAAAGCGGAATCAGAAGGCTTTCTAATTATGAATGTCACAAATGTCATAATGCAATCTGCCTGACACATGCAAAAATGATGTGCAATTCTTGCTCTTTGCTCTGCAAGTGTAATTTTTCTGGGGAAACTTCAGGATCTAATTCTGATTGAATATGTGTTTAATAGTACTTAAGGTACCTTAAAATTAAGTTTGTTTCCATAAATTTTCTTTGTAGAGTTTTTTGACAGAGTCGAACTGGGGACTATTTGGCGGGAGTTTTGAAATGTTTGTATTTCAGAGTTATTAGTTTTATGTTAAGTAAATGGTGTTTTTTTTGCACCTGGTTATGTGTAGTCTCTTTTATTACATCCCTTTGAAGGTCACTGATCACTTTTAGAGCACTGAAATTGCAAACATTAGATATTATAGGTATTTTTCTAGCCTGCGCCTGACAGTCACATTGTATGTGAACTCGTTAGAACCGATATTGTATGTGACGGAGGGTTAAAATGGGCAAGGCACGTGGCAAGAGACAGGGAACTGGACGTGATGGTGATGGTTCATGCAGAGGCCGAGGACAAGGCCGTGGGCAAGCCGGAATTGTGCCACAACAAACACCCACATCTTCTCGCCCGACCTTCCTGTCCCAATTCCTAGGGGACCGCAGCACACCACTATTGAACCCAGAGCAGTGTCAAAAGGTTGTTGGTTGGATAGCGGATAATGCTTCCAGTAACTTAGCCACCACCACCACCCTGTCTTCCACACAGTCAAGTCTCAGTAGCCGTGAGTCTGGACCGCATATTCCTCACTCTGATACTCCTTCCTCCCACCATGCCGAGTGCCCGAAGACAACTGATCCCACACTTGGACACTCTGAAGAGCTGTTCACTTTTTCATTTATAGATTCGGGCCTCTCGCCCGGTCCACTTGAAGCAGGGCAAGAGGAGATGTGGCGATGCCTAAATATTTGAGCAGCCACGGTCACACGAAGGCAACGGTGGGAAAGTGTCACAAGAGGTGGACGATGACGAGACACAATTGCCAGAAAGTCAGGAGGAGGATCAGGGTGCGGAAGTGGAAGACGAGGTGGTAGATGATATAGTAACTGACCCAACCTGGCAGGAGGACATGCAGAGTGAGGACAGCAGCACACAGGGGGAGGGAGGCAGAGCACCCCAACAGACAGGAAGAAGCAGTGTAGTGGCCGCAGACAGAAGGCAGGCAACCGTTCCCCGTAACACAGACACAAAGGAAGTTAGGTCTTCCCGAGTCTGGTTGTTTTTTAAAGACTCTGCCGATAACCCCAAAAAGGCCATGTGCACTACCTGCCAGGCAAGCATCAGCAGGGGTGGCAAAATGACCAGCCTGACCACCACCAGCATGATCAGGCACATGGCAGCAAAGCACCTGACTTTGTGGGCCGAACCCCAGGGTCCAGGAACAGTGTCTGCGGGTGGCACCATAGCTTCTTCTGCTGTTGTGCATGCAAGCCAATCCCCTGTCCATGGTGCATGTGAAGATGCCTCCTGCTCTGCACCTGTCATTGCACACTCTCAAGTAGCAGCATCAGGAAGCACGTCCATGTCCTTGTCCCAGCGTAGCGTTCAGTTGTCCATACCCCAGTCCTTGGAACGCAAGCACAAATATGCAGCCAACGCCCCACAGGCCACACTACTAAATTCGCACATTTTACGACTGCTTGCACTCGAAATGTTGCCTTTTAGGCTCATGGAGACGGAAGCAATCCGCAACCTGATGGCGGCGGCCGTCCCTCGGTACTCGGTCCCCTGCCACCACTATTTCTCCCGGTGTGCCGTCCCCACATTACATAAGCACGTGTCCCAAAACATTAGCTGTGCCCTCAACAACGCAGTTACCGGGAAAGTCCACTCAACCACGGACATATGGACAATTGCTTGTGTGCAGGGATGGTACATCTCACTGACGGCACACTGGGTTAACATAGTGGAAGCCGGGACCCAGTCGGCCCTTGGGACGGAACACGTCCTACCGATGCCAAGGATTGTGGGCCCTAGGTCAATCAGGATTGCCCCCATGGTCTACAGCTCCTGCACCTCATCCTCCTCAGCCTCCTTCTCTTCATCCTCCATCTTCGAAATGACCACATCAGTCACAAGCTGAAAGCACTGCAGCACTGCATCGGCCAAGCGGCAACAGACTGTGCTGAAGCTAATATTCTTAGGTGACAAACCGCACATCGCTGAAGAGTTGTGGACAGCTCTGAAAGAGCAGGCAGATCTGTGGCTCACACCGCTGAACCTACAGCCAGGCATGGTCGTGTGTGACAATGGCCAGAACCTGGTGGCGGCTCTGAGGCGAGTCGAGCTCACACACGTACCATACCTGGCCCATGTGCTTAACCTCGTGGTTCAGCAGTTTCTCAAATCCTACCCGGAGGTGCTGGATCTGCTTGTTAAAGTACGCCGCTTGTGTGCCCATTTTAGAAAGTCACCTACAGCTTCCACCGCCCTTGTCGTGTTTCAGCAGCGTTTGCTGCTTCCGGCTGACAGACTGGTGTGTAATGTCCCCATGCATTGGAACTCTACACTGCAGATGTTGGGAAGGATTTGTGAGCAGAAGAGGGCAATTGTTGAGTACCAGCATCAACAAGGCCATCGGTATTCAGTTCAGACTCCACACATAAGACCTCAGGAGTGGACATGGATGTCAGACATATGTACCATCCTCCAAAACTTTGAGGACTCCACCAAGATGGTGAGCGGCGATGATGCCATAATTAGAGTCACCATCCCGCTTCTCTGTCTTCTGAAACGCTTTCTGCTCACAATCAAAGAGGATGCATTGCAGGCGGAGCACGATGAGATGGAGCAAGGAACCATACAGGGTGATTACACACAGCCCAGCCTCATCTTATCCCAACGTGGATTGGGTGACAATGAGGAAGAGGAGGGGGAGGAGGAAGGACAGGAGCTAGTTTCATGCGCTATAGACGGTACTACCTGCATAGCTGTCATACCGTCTGTTCAGCGTGGATGGCCAGAGGACAGAGAGGAGGAGGAGAGCATGGTCAGTCATCCTCTTGGTGATGACACGGAAGTCTTGCCTGTTAGTAGTCTGGCACGCATGGCTGAGTTTATGTTACGCTGCCTTTCCCATGACCCTCGCGTTCTCAAAATTTTGGGTGACAGTCATTACTGGTTTTGTGACACTTCTAGACCCACGCTACAAGGAGAACTTTATATCTCTTATTCCTGAGGCGGAGAGGTCTACAAAAATGGGGCTGTACCAGAAGGCCCTTGTTGTGGAGCTATTAAAAAAATTCCCATCTGAAAACGCTGGCGGCAGAGGGCACACTTCGTTGGACAACCAAGTGTACAGGCGAGAGAGACACAACTTCAATCCAGCAGAGGCAGGGGAACACTGTCAAAGTTCTGGGAGAGTTTTTTCAGCCCCTCCCATCGCACAGGCCCTGAGGCGCGGGGTACTCTAACAAGGAGTGCAAAGTTTGGGAAGATGCTGAGGGAGTACCTTTCCGTCCGTACCAATGTCCTCCGTGATTCCTCTGTGCCTTATAATTATTGGGTATCCAAGCTGGATACGTGGAATGAACTGGCTCTCTATGCCTTGGAGGTCCTGGCCTGCGGCCAGCGTTTTATCACAACGGGTTTTTAGTGCCTCTGGTGGAATTATAACTGATAAGCGCATCCGCCTGTCAACTGAAAATGCTGACAGGCTGACTCTTATAAAAATGAACAAGGGCTGGATTGGGCCTGACTTCTCAACACCACCGAATGATAGCAGCATAACATAAACTCAAATCCAGTGTCTTTTCTTGGGAGGTGTATTCCCATGCACCTTTTCACACCCAGACATGGTTATACGCTTCCTGATTTTGGCTATTTGCTATTGTCCTCCTCCTTCTCCTCATCCTCCACCACCATATCACCAGGGTGACTGTGATCCATGATGCAACACCCACATAATGTTTTTAAAGGGTGTTTATAATCCCTGTAAAAAAAATTTTTTTTACAGTATGTTCATGTATAGCCCCCAGGGGTAAATGTTTGTCAGCCCATACACTTAGTGCATGGGCATTACAAGTATAGGAGGCCCGCTCCTTTCTAATGGGAACATTTTTTTATGAGGCCCTCCTCCACGTCTCTTCCAAGGGGCATTGGAGTGCCTCCAAATTTTTGGCAGCCCTTGCATTCACTGCATAGGGCAGCACTATGGGAGACCCACTTCCTAATACTGGGAACATTGTTTTCAGGAGGCCCTCTGACCTCCATGTCTCTTCCAAGGGGCACTGAAGTGCCTCCAAATTTTTGTCAACCCTTGTATTCACTGCATAGGCCAACACTATGGGAGACCAACTTCCTAATAATGGGAACATTGTTTTCAGGAGGCCCTCTGACCTCCAAGTCTCTTCCAAGGGGCATTGAAGTGCCTCCAAATTTTTGGCAACCCTTGCATTTACTGCATAGGCCAGCACTATGGGAGACCAACTTCCTAATAATGGGAACATTCTTTTCAGGAGGCTCTCTGACCTCCATGTCTCTTCCAAGGGGCATTGAAGTGCCTCCAATTTTTTGGCAACCCTTGCATTCACTGCACAGGTCAACACTATGGGAGACCCACTTCCTAATAATGGGAACATTGTTTTGAGGAGGCCTTCTGACCTCCATGTCTCTTCCAAGGGGCAGTGAAGTGCCTCCAAATTTTAGGCAACCTTGGCATTCACTGCATAGGCCAGCACTATGGGAGACCCACTTCCTAATAATGGGAAAATTGTTTTGAGGAGGCCCTCTGACCTCCATGTCTCTTCCAAGGGGCATTGAAGTGCCTCCAAATTTTTGGCAACCCTTGCATTCACTGCATAGGGCAGCACTATGGGAGACCTACTTCCTAATAATGGGAACATTGTTTTGAGGAGGCCCTCTGACCTCCATATCTTTTCCAAGGGGCATTGAAGTGCCTCCAAATTTTGGGCAACCCTTGCATTCACTGCATGGGTCAACACTATGGGAGACCCACTTCCTAATCATGGGAACATTGTTTTGAGGAGGTCCTCTGACCTTCATGTCTCTTCCAAGGGGCATTGAAGTGCCTCCAAATTTTTGGCAACCCTTGCATTCACTGCATAGGTCAACACTATGGGAGACCCACTTCCTAATAATGGGAACATTGTTTTGAGGAGGCCCTCTGACCTCCATGTCTCTTCCAAGGGGCATTGAAGTGCCTCCAAATTTTTGGCAACCCTTGCATTCACTGCATAGGCAAACACAATGGGAGACCTACTCCCTAATAATGGTAACATTGTTTTCAGGAGACCCTCCTCTATGTTTCTTCAAAGGGGTATTGGGGTGCATCCAAATTTTCAAAGTGGTATTGGGGTGCGTCCAAATTTTGGGTAGCCCTGGCACTCACTGCATATACAATAACAGTATAGGAGACCCACTCTTTAGTAATGGGAGCAATAAAACATAGCTGGCTGATGGCTCTCTAAGAATAGTGAGGGCCGACTGCTGGCCCTTTAAGAATAGTAAGGGCCGCCTGATGGCCCTATAAAAATAGGCTTTGTGACTTTCAGAGTCCCTCCTTCATAAATGAAACACGATGTGTCTGATGATATCTCACACACCACTTGGCCAGATAAGGTTGTAAAATGTTAAAATGACATTTCCCAGTGAATGCCTTTGTCTTTGATAAAAGCAAGGCAAAAGTGCAAAAACGCATCAAAAATGCTACGTGTGAACATAGCCCAAGGTGTGGAGGAGTATTTTTGGTTTTGGTTATTTATTTTGCCTTATATACAAGTCATTACCCTGGAAAGGATGTTCCTTAATATATTTCCCAGGAAAATCCATTTTGGTTTTGTTTTTGTATGTTTTATTGTGAGTCCGTAAAAGTGGCGTAATACTCTGACAATGTTGTTGACAGCAGTGACCTGGAAGTCAGAAATGCTTCCAGGGGTCTTCCCCATGCTGTTCCCATGTCATTTGAGCACTGTTCCCATCGAATTGGGCAATTTTTAGGCCCTCTGCAGACCGCCGGGGGGGAGCCGCCTGAAAAATGCTCGAGTTTCCCATAGACTTACATTGGGCTCGTTGCCCGGGTTGAGCACCCGAGTATTCCAATGTGCTCGTCCCGAGCATCGAGCACCCGAACATTTTAGTGCTTTTCCATCACTACCCTTCACACATTCCTTGCCATGGGCATCAGAGGTCTGCTCCAAAGATTCACAGACTTAAGAGGAGCAAAGCATGTGCACTGATGCGCAAATTTTTTTTTTGTTGAATCCAGGGCAGGAAGAAGTAGGGTCCAAGCAGAATCCTTATCCTCGTCATTAGACGTCAATCCCCGGGAGGAGGTGATCCTGATGAGACTCAGATACCTGAGGGGCACACGGACTGTACTGTACTGTCAAGGCAGGAAGTAGAGGAGGGAGACTCTTGGGGCAAGGAGTGGGAGAACAGAGAGGTTGACAATGAATTTGTATATCTCACTTGGTGTGAACTCAGAGGTGCGCAGCTGAGTAACTCAGCAGAGGAAGAGGAAGACTAGTAGATTACGTTGCGGCCTCCTGCACGGACACGGATGACGCAACCACGACAAGCCCTGCATCCTCAGCCACAACTGTGGCTGTGACCAGCAACGGTCACAGGTTTGCAGTTCACAGGGGCGGCAAGCATTGCCTAGCCTGGGCCTTTTTTGAGACTGCAAAGGATGACCCAACTCACGTTATCTGCCAACTTTGTAAAATTCGACTCATTAGAGGGAAAAATTGCAATAATTTGACTACTACATTCATGAACAGGCATATGTGTGATCAACATGCCTTAGTCTAGGAATCTCACTGCGATAAAATGCAGACTAGCGGGCCTCACCAACCACTGGTCACCCCATCAACCTCATATGCTGCTTCTTCCTCCTCCATCACCGTGGCAAGTGTTCTCACACAGGTCTCTGGCCACTGAACCTCCACTTGTTTTCTGCTGCAGTAGGGGTGAGTGAGAGGTTTGTTGTGTGTCTTCAGCTCTGAAAATAGCTATTTTTTGGTGGTATCATGTAGCTATTGAGTGGCTCCTTTAAACACTGAACTAGTATACACTACAGGTAGCCCTTAAAAGGGCTTTTGTTTTATCAAGAGGCCTAAACACTCTCCCTAGCAGCTCAGTGATCTCTCTCTAGGCTATTACAACGCAGGCTCCGGACGCAAAGTGCACAAAATGGCGGCGGCAGGGCTTAAATAGACCCTATGATGCTGGGCGGCCAGCCAGTCACAGTAATGCCACAACCAAGATGTCTGCGGCATTTTAGTGTATACCACAGTACTAAGAAAACCAATTTTGATTATACCTTGTGTACCCCTGTGACAAAAATATCTGCACCATGCAGACCTTCAATCTATTTTTGCACTGTCTAATGTGAGCAAGCAAGCAAGCAAGCCCTTGTGGGCCACTTTTTTAATTTTGTGGGGTTGAAATTCAGCTATCTGCAGAGCTTGTCAGTGCAGAGCTTCTGAGTACAGAGCACAACAACCTTTTTTTTATTTGCTAATGTGATAGTGCAAGCTGTGTTAGCCCAGTTTGTCATTTTTTTGGTGGGTGAAATTCAGCTGTTTTCAGAGTAAAAAAAAAGATTTTTTTTGTCGCTAGCCACAGTCCACCAAAGATTTTTTTGTGTTGCAGACGTGTTACACTCTGCTATAAGCCACCCAGTGCTTTTAGTGGCGGAGAAATTCAGCTGTTTTCAGAGTAAAAAAATAGATTTTTTCTGTTGCTAGCCACAGTCCACCAAAGATTTTTTGTGTCGCAGGTGTGTTACACTCTGTTATAAGCCACCTAGTGCTTTTAGTCGCGGTGCACTTCAGCTGTTTTCAGAGTAAAAAAATAGATTTTTTCTGTTGCTAGCCACAGTCCACCAAAGATTTTTTTGTGTGGCAAACGTCATACACTCTGCTATACGTCAGCTACTATGCTAGTGGCAATGACCTTCAGCTGTTTTCAGAGTAAAAAAAAAAGATTTTTTTTTTGTCGCTAGCCACAGCCCACCAAAGATTTTTTTTGTGTCGTAGACATGTTACACTCTGCTATAAGCCACCTAGTGCTTTTAGTGGTGGAGAAATTCAGCTGTTTTCAGAGTAAAAAAATAGATTTTTTCTGTTGCTAGCAACAGTCCACCAAAGATTTTTTGTGTCGCAGATGTGTTACACTCTGTTATAAGCCACCTAGTGCTTTTAGTGGCCGTGAACTTCAGCTGTTTTCAGAGTAAAAAAACAGATTTTTCTCTGTTGCTAGCCACAGTCCACCAAAGATTTTTTTGTGTGGCAAACTTCATACACTCTGCTATACATCAGCTACTACATTAGTGACAGTGAACTTCAGCTGCCACCTAGTCCTTTAGTGGCGGTGAAATTCAGCTGTATGCAGAGTTTATGCAGAGTAAATAAATCTATTTTTTACTGTGACTAACATGATACAGCAGGCTAGATCTGAGTTTGAAATATCTTGGAGCATATATTCTAAGTTATACAGGCCTTATTCACAGTAAAAAAAAATATTTTCTTCGATTCCTAACATTATACAGCAGGGGATATCTCCGTTTGAATTAGTTTGGAGAATATCTCGTATGTTATACAGGCCTCATCAACAATAAAAAAATACTTTCTTCTGTTACTAATGTGATACACTAGGGGACATCTCAGTTTGAAACTGTTCGTAGCATATCTTCTATTTTATACAGGCCTCATCCACGCTAAAAAAATACATTCTTCTGTTACTAACGTCATACACTAGGGGACATCTCAGGGTGCCAAGAGAGGGTGGTTCACTGCAATCGAGGGGGGTTGGCAATACCACAAAAACTGTTAGTGAAGGTGTTAGTGAAGGCGAGGAACAATTGGAAGAGGAAGAGGTGATGGGCGAACAACAGTCAGAACATGAAAAGGATAATCATCCCCTCTCTGTTTGTGTTTGGCGGGAGGGGACGGAGGAAACAAGCATCAGAATTACCTATCCACCAACACAGCATGGCCTTGAACCTCAGGAAAGAGGCTGACATATGAGTGCATTCTTGCTGCACTATCTGCAACACGATCCCCGTATAGTTATGATTCAAAATAGTGCTGATGACTGGGTTGCCACTCTGTTAGATCCACGTTATGAGAGTAAATTTTGCCAGATGCTTCCCACACTGGAAAGGGACCCGTGAATGCTGGAGTATCGAAACACGCTTTTGCACAACCTTAAGATAAGTTTTCCCAAAGTGAGGCACACAGATTTCATCGCAGCTCTACACTTCCAACCTCCGGCACATAAATTCGTCAATGCCAAAATATTAGCAGCAGCAGTAGTGTAAATGGCAGAAGCAATTTCTGTGAGTCCTTTCACACATCTTTTAGACCAGCTGGTGCACCTGCACAACAGAGTACAAGTCTGACACGTGGTGAACGAGTGGAGATGGTGGTGCACTCCTGATTCAGTCTCCATCTACTGGGTTGGCTTTAGGGGAAGATGTGTCGTTCCTAATTCTACAATTTCTACTGTACTGAAATTGATGCCACTTTGCTGGTGGCTGCCACTAATTTTTGGAAATATGGAGACTCCTGATTGGATCTCCATCTATTGGGTTTAGGGGTAGTGGAAGAGGTTTCTATCTCCATTAAACTATTTCTACTCTCGTGAAATTGATGCCACTTTGGTGGTGTTAGGCCCTAATTTAGGGAAATGTAAACACTTCTGATTAAGTCTCCATCTACTGGGTTCGCTTTAGGGGAAGAAGTGTCATTCCTAATTCTACAATTTGTACTGTACTGAAATTGATGCCACTTTGCTGGTGTCTGCCACTATTTTTTGGAAATGTGGGGAATCCTGATTGGGTCTCCGTCTATTGGGTTTGGCTGTAGTGGAAGAGTTGTCGGTCACCATTATACTAGTTGTACTCTAGTCAAATTAATTCTTTGGTGTAGATATTTTTGTCACAGGGGTACACAAGATATAATCAAAATTGGTTTTATTAGTACCGTGGTATATAAAGCAGGGTATATTTCTTCTTTTAATTTTTCGGTGCTGATATTGTTCTCCATAGAGGAATTCACATTAGTAATGAGAGAGCATTAAATGTGCTCAACTTAGTGGTTCAGCTGTTTCTCAAAACCTAACCAGATCTGCCAAAGCCGCTTGTGAAAGTATAATGTGTGTGTGCCCATTTCAAAAAGTCAGCTATAGCTTCCGCCATCCTAGCAGTGCTTCAGCAGCGTATGCAGCTTCCAGCTCACCGACTGTTGTGCAATGTCACCACATGTTAGAAATCAACATTGCCGATGTTGGGAAGGATTTGTGAGCAGCAGACGGCAGTTGTTGAGTACCAGCTTCAACACGCCCATCGGCATTCAGGTCAGCCTCCGCACATAAGAACTGATGAGTGGGCATGGATGTCTGACATCAGTGCCATCCTCCAAAACTTTGAGGACTCCACCAAGATGGGGAGCGGTGATGACGCCATAATTAGCGTCACCATCCTGCTTCTTTGGCTACTGAAATGCTCGGTGCTCACAGTTAAAGAGGAGGCATTGCAGGCTGAGCAAGGAACTATGCAGCCCAGCCTTATCTCATCTCAATGCGGATTGGGTGATAATGAGGAGGAGGATGAGGAGAACATGGACAGTCATCCTCTTGGGGAGGACAGGGAACTCTTGGCTGTCTTGGAAGTCTTGATACCCCTCTTTCAGTCTATGAGAAAGCTGTATGAGTTTCGCTTAATGACCTTCAGTGGCCTAAACCGTGGCTTTGCTTATGCACGTTATTTCTCAAAACGCATTGCAGATCAGGCCATTGTCCAACTCTGTAGTGATTAAATTCAAGGTGTAAAGAAAGATCTTTGTCTGTGACTAAGTACCACTGAGAAGTGTGAGCTGATGTTGGACGGGCTGCCATTGCTTATGCAACAAGCTGCATTAGAGAACTTCCTGGGAGAAATGACAGCTGGAGTAGATATGGTTTCCCTCTATGCCAGTCCTTTCACCGAGATAAAGAATATGGCTGTGGTGAAATACAACTCTCACCGTGAATCAGTGTCAGACTGAAGAACATTGGGTCCACCAGAGGATTTGATTCTGAGGGACCACCTTTCTCCCCCACTAAAGAGCCCCAAAGCAGCTGCAAGGTTTGCGCTATGAACTCTCCTGAATGAGAAGCCAGGGCCCACCGGAGGATTCTCCGGTTCTCTGGTGGGCTCATCCAACCCTGCCGAGAAGCATCCCTGGCTAAGAAAAATGTGTGGGAAGCTTCCCGGACACTCTATGGCTGTTTTTTTTACCCGGCCGCCACCACCATGAGGTTGTGAAAAGCTTCCGCCTCCACAAGCCTAAAAGGCAACATTTCAAGTGCAAGCAACTGTCCAGAAATGTGGCAGTTTAGTATTGTGACCTGTGGGTGGGAGGCTGGCTGGCTGGCTGCATACTTGCGCTTGCATTCCAAGTAACAGAAAGCTAAGGAGATGGATGGCCTCATCATCATCACAACCTGAAAAGTTTGCTCTATGAACTCTCCTGATGGAGATGCCAGGGCCCATTGGAGGATTCTCCGGTTCTCTGGTGGGCCCGTCCAACCCTGCCGAGAAGCAGCCCTGGCTAAGAAAAGTGTGTGGGAAGGTTCCCGGACACTCTATGGCTGCTTTTTTACTGTGGACTGGCTCCAGCAATCCATAAGATTGCAATCTATAAGATCCCTTCACTGGCTCCCAATTGCCCAGCGTATCCAAACTACTAAGACTGACGTACAAAGCCATCCATAACCTTTTTTCTCCGTACATCTTTGAACTAATCTCCCAATATATTCCCTTACATAATCTCCGGTCCTCCCAAGACCTCCTTCTCTCTACACTTATTTATTCCTCACCCAATCACCTCCAATACTTTTACCAAATATCCCCCATCCTCTGGAATTCTGTGCCTCAACTCCAATTAGCCACCACATTCGGATCCTTCAGACACAACCTGAAAACCCATCTCTTCAAGACAGCCTACAGCCTGCCATTGTCTCGCTGCCACCTCACCTCAACATCACCAGAGCTAATGCAACTCCACGACCTACTGTCTCCTTCCTCACCATCCTGTAGAATGTAAGGCTGCATTTTGCAATTGTGCAGCATTTTGAAACCTTCTGTTACTGGACTCCACTCCCTTTCTTTGGCACCTCTGAGTACTGTACTGTGTGTGATGTTATGGTGGAGGAAGAGGAACAGAGACCACTTTATGCAGGTCTTGTCATCTACTGGAGCACATGTTCTTCCTGCCCCTCATCTACAAAGTGTTCCACTGTGCGACTGCCAAAGAAAGGGAGTGGAGTCCAGTAACAGAAGTTTTCAAAATACTGCACAATTGCTCACTGCAGCAAAACAAACCTACTTCTCATCTCTCATATCATACGAGCCTCACAACACTAAACAGCTATTCAGTACTTTCAAGTCCCTCCTCTGTCCACCAGCTCCCCCTCCCTCTCCTCTCCTCTTGTCTTAGCTGAAGACTTAGCCTCATTCTTCAAGTAGAAGATTGACAACATGGGGCAAAGCTTTTGCTTAAAGTCCCAACAGCCTCTTCTATCTCATAATGACTCAACTCTCCTCCTCCAAAACCAGCTTCTCCACCATCATGGAAGATCATTTTTACTCTCCAAATCACATCTCACCACCTGTGAACTTGACCTAATACCATCCCACCTCATTCGAAACTGTACCACAGTCTTCATTCCAAGCCTAACCCTCCTCTTCTACCTGTCACTAACAACTAGCGTTTTCCCCTCATGATTCAAACATACCTCGATCACACCTATCCTCCAAAAGCCCTCCCTTGACCCATCTTATGTTTAGCTAATGCCCCATCTCACTTCTCCCCTATGCCTCCAAACTACTGGATCAACACGTCTATTTTGAACTGTCTTCCCACCTCTACTCCTGCTCCCTCTTTGACCGCTTACAATGAGGCTTCCAACCTCACCATTCCACTGAAACTGCCCTGACTAAAGTCACCAACGACCTACTAACTGCCAAATCCAAGCCAGACTACTCTGTCTTCCTCCTCCTAGACCTGTCATCTGCCTTTGACACAGTAGATCATGCCCTCTTAATACAGACTCTCATCTCTCAGCATCACATACTTGGCCCTGTATTGGATCTTTTCATACCTAACCGACAGGACATTCACTGTCTCCCACTCACACACCACCTCCTCATCTCATGTCGGTGTCCCCTAAGGTTCAGTAGTAGGACCCAGGCTCTTCTCCATCTACACCTTCGGCCTGGGACAGCTCATGGTCTCATTGCTTTCAGTATCACCTCTATGCTGATGACACACAGATCTACCTCTCTGTACCTGATATCACCTCCTTACTAACCAGAATACCACAATGTGTGTCCTGTATTTCATCTTTCTTCTCTGCTAGATTTGTAAAAATGAACATGGATAAAACAGAAGGCATCATCTTTCTGAGTTGGTCGACAGGGGTAGGGGTACTCGGATACCACGATGGATGGGTTACTTCTATTGGGATCACGGTTGGTCGGTTCCCGGTTCCGTACCCTGGACCGTCAGTAAAGGAATGGGGGTGAGGATGATGGGAGTATTGTGTCCTGACGCCTCCTGTGGTAACTGGTAAAATCGGTTACCAGCGCTGTGTATGGTTGCTGAGGTGATTGGCATACGGCTTGTACGAACGTTATAGGCAGTAATGTCAAAGTAGGCACACACACACATTAAGTCTTTGTTTCAGTACCTTTCTTTTACTGATGTCCGGTAACAGGTACAGTTCAGGAGGGTAACCAGGTTTTCAGTGCAGGTAGAGATATTCACTCTGGAGATTTGTGAGGCCTCCTCTAACAATGTGTGCGTTGTTTGGGATCAGTCCTGCCTTAAGCTGAACCTGCCACCTTTTACTTTCTTTGGGGTCCTTCTCCACAACTGACAATGAGGTCCTTTCCTTGGGGCTACCAATTCTCTTTCTGGGCCCCTGGTCCTATACTTGGTCAGGTTTGGCAACTCTTTCCCCTTCTTCAGGGGGAGTAGATCCTCCTGATCTGTCCGGGTTTTCTATGCTATTCCTGAATTAATAGCAATCTTGGACTCCAGTGTCCGGGTGAGCTAAAGGGATAATAGTTTTATCTCTTTCTTTCTCCTTCTAGCCTCCGTCCCTCTCTCTAGGGCGCTTCACAACACAGACCTGTTTCCTAGTTCAGGGCTTCACTGGTCCTCAGCCAACAGCTCTCTGTCTCTCTCTCCTCCTTCACCCATCTCTAGACTAACTGCCGCTTTGCTGTCTCCCTGGAAACTGACTCCTCCCCTTAGACCTGGGGTGGAAGATGTTGTGTGTGCCCAAGTGTACATCTCTCTCTGCACCTATGGATCCTGTGGTAATCCCCCGCAGGGGTGCCACATTTCCACCATCTCATTCACCCCCCCAACTGACCTATTCATCAAAGTGAATGGCTGCCCACTCTACCCAGTCCCGCAAGCTTGACTCTGATCTGTCCTTCAAATGTTAGATCCAAGCCCTTTCCACTTGCTGCTGACTCCAACTCCAAAGTATCTCGGGGATCTGCACATTCCTCAACTATGAATGTAGAAAAACACCAGTGCACGCCCTCATCATCTCCCACCTCGACTACTACAAGCTCCTGCTCTGTGGCCTCCCTTCTACCACTCTCACACCCCTCCAATCTATCTTAAACTGTGCTGGCCAATGAATCCACCTGTCATCGCACTATTTCCAGGCTTCTCCCCTCTTTCAATCCCTGCGCTGGCACCCTCTTGCCCAGAGACTCCAGTTGAAAGGCCTAACTTTGGCATACCAAGCCATCGAAAACCTGTCTCCTCCATACATGTGTGACCTAGTCTCCCTGTACTAGTTACCTGCACGCAACTTCCCATCTTTCCAAGATCTCCTTTACTTCCCTCTTATCTCTTCTTGTCATGATCGCATACAAGATTTGCCCCATGCATCTCCGCTACTGTGTAACTCTGTACCCCAACACATCAGACTGTCACCTACCGTGCAAACCTGAAAAGGTAGCTGAAGACCTACTTCTTGTGACAAACGTACAATCTGCGGTAACCCTCGCTCCAGCATACCGCTGTACGACTAGCTGTACCCTGACCTACTGTATCCTCACAATCCCTTGTATATTATTTGTGCAGCCTTGCGGGCAAGGTACTCTCTCCTCTTGTATCAGTCGGTAACCCCTTTTGGCATATAAAGCGCCACGGAATAAATGTCGCTGTAATAGTAATAATAATTATAGTACTTGTACTATGGGTCAATTGATGGCACTTTCCAGGTGTCTACCCCTAATTTGATGTGTTTTGGCAGCTTTAGGGCCCGTTTTAAGGTGTTGTGTATGCATATTTTTTGTCCCTCCATTGAATCCTATGGCGTTCGGTAACGTTCGACGAACATTCGACGAATAAATTGGCGAATATTGCAAATTTGGCGATCGGAATCCGAATCGAATATTGAAACATTCGCTCAGCTCTAGTCAGGGCTCGAAAGGGAAGGAGTGACGTTTTTGAATGCAGTCTTTGATTGAATATTCTGTGGGTATCATGTTGCGTTCGCAGAGCCACTGAGGTGCCTAAATAATGGAAATGCCCAACAAGTGCCCCCTTTTTGGAACTGATCTACTGTTTCCTGGTATATGAATTTTATAATGTAGTGGTATACGTGAGTTGTGTAGTGTTCGTCAGGTTGTCATACGACAGTTGTGTAGTGTTCATCAGGTTGTCATATGTCAGTTGTGTAAGTCAGAAATTAATTTAGTAGTCCATGGATGTGTGGTACAGTCTGAAGTATTCTTTCATACACAGAATTGAACAGCCAAACACAGCGATCGTAGTTGCGGGGAAAGGTCGCCACCCCCCGGGATGACAACGACATCTACCCGGAGGTAAGATGGTGCTGGAATTTTAATGCGATCACCGCAACTGCGGTTGCGGTGCCTCATTAAAGGTGAGAACAAGTAATAATACATACCTGGTCATTAAGGCTCAGGGTACAGGGACATATTATTACGCCTCACGTCAGAAAGGGGATAAATAAGGTATATACATAATTTGAATTCATTGACAGGGCTATAGTACTAACATTTTTAGAAAAATATTCTGTACTTTACCCAATCTTTATATTAAAGCAGATAATAGACACACAATATTCATTTCTCCTGCACACAATCCCAATGCTAAGTACCTCAGGGATATTCAGAGAAACTAAAAAAAAGTTGTGTGTCCTTTCTAGGTATTTCTAGAGATATATGCCTCAGAAATACTCAGGGACAAGAGAAGTATATGCGTCACTTTCGGAGGTTCCCAGAGACAAGAGACAGAAGCCTCAGGGATTCCTAAGGACAAGAGAGGAACATGCGTAATTTCCTAAAATTCCCAAAAACAGATGTTACTGAAATGCTGAGGGACAAGAGATGTGTATGCGTTTTTCCTGAGATTGCCACAGACAGATGCCTCAGGGATGCTCAAGGACTAAAGATACTTACTATACCACTTCCTGAGAGTTCCAGAGAAGTAAGCCTTCCAAATGATCAGTGATAAAGACGTGCATGCTTTTCTTTCTGAGATTCCCAGATTCCCAGAGATTCCCAGGGAGGCTTAGGAACAAGAGAACATGCATAGGTCACTTCCTGAGATTCACAGAGACAGAGGCCTTAGGAATGCTAGGGGACAAGAGATGAAAATATGTCACTACTGGAGATTTCCAGAGACAGGTACCTCAAGCATACTGAGGAAGAAATGCCATACATATGCGTCTTTTTGGGATTTCCAGAGATAGGTTCCTTAGGGATGATTAGAGACAAGAGATGTACATGTGTGTTTTCCTGAAATTTCCAGAGACAGATTCCTCAGGGACAAGAGGACAAGAGACAGCAAGGGTCCTACAGTTAGGGCAGGCATATTTCCAGCGTCATTATGAAGTAGCGAATGTAACTCATTGCCTTACTTTACTGGGCAGTCGCTGTTTCCTATCTATGGAAAGCTAAAATCATAATAAAGGAATATAACATTAATATCTCCCGCCTGGGACCTCCAAGGGCAAAGATTTCCTGAAAGTTGGAGATCTCTTAATTTTTGGGACCCTAGTCGCATCCCATGATCATCCTATGACCAATCCCCATATGAGTTAACTAAGGAGAGGGATGTGTATGTGCTTTTTATTCAATAAAAGCAGATTTTGAGTTTTTGGCAATGTCAGTCCTGGAAGACACAGTTCGCTGTGGTTCTGTACCGTTTCCCTAAAAAAGAAGTGCTTACGTCCACTACGATCTGTGCCATTTCGGTGACACAGGTTTAGTACTTTTCTTTTGTTATCTATTTTTATTTTATGTGATTATATACAGTACAGACCAAAAGTTTGGACACACCTTCTCATTTAAAGATTTTTCTGTATTTTCATGACTATGAAAATTGTACATTCACACTGAAGGCATCAAAACTATGAATTAACACATGTGGAATTATATACTTAACAAAAAAGTGTGAAACAACTGAAAATATGTGTTATATTCTAGGTTCTTCAAAGTAGCCACCTTTTGCTTTGATGCCTGCTTTGCACACTCTTGGCATTCTCTTGATGAGCTTCAAGAGGTAGTCACTGGAAATGGTCTTCCAACAATCTTGAAGGAGTTCCCAGAGATGCTTAGCACTTGTTGGCCCTTTCGCCTTCACTCTGCGGTCCAGCTCACCCCAAACCATCTCAATTGGGTTCAGATCAGGTGACTGTGGAGGCCAGGTCATCTGGCGTAGCACCCCTTCACTCTCCTCCTTGGTCAAATAGCCCTTACACAGCCTGGAGGTGTGTTTGGGGTCATTGTCTTGTTGAAAAATAAATGATGGTCCAACTAAACGCAAACCGGATGGAATAGCATGCCGCTGCAAGATGCTGTGGTAGCCATGCAGGTTCAGTATGCCTTCAATTTTGAATAAATCCCCAGTGTCACCAGCAAAGCACCCCCACACCATCACACCTCCTCCTCCATGCTTCACGGTGGGAACCAGGCATGTAGAGTCCATCCATTCACCTTTTCTGCGTCTCACAAAGACACGGTGGTTGGAACCAAAGATCTCAAATTTTGACTCATCAGACCAAAGCACAGATTTCCACTGGTCTAATGTTCATTCCTTGTGTTCTTTAGCCCAAACAAGTCTCTTCTGTTTGTTGCCTGTCCTTAACAGTGGTTTCCCAGCAGCTATTTTACCATGAAGGCCTGCTGCACAAAGTCTCCTCTTAACAGATGCTGAAGAGATATGTCTGCTGCTAGAACTCTGTGTGGCATTGACCTGGTTTCTAATCTGAGCTGCTGTTAACCTGCGATTTCTGAGGCTGGTGATTCGGATAAACTTATCCTCAGAAGCAGAGGTGACTCTTGGTCTTCCTTTCCTGGGGCGGTCCTTATGTGAGCCAGTTTCTTTGTAGTGCTTGATGGTTTTTGCAACTGCACTTGGGGACACTTTCAAAGTTTTCCCAATTTTTTGCACTGACTGACTTTCATTTCTTAAAGTAATGATGGCCACTCGTTTTTCTTTACTTAGCTGCTTTTTTCTGGCCATAATACAAATTCTAACAGTCTATTCAGTAGGACTATCAGCTGTGTATCCACCAGACTTCTGCACAACACAACTGATGGTCCCAACCCCATTTATAAGGCAAGAAATCCCACTTATTAAACCTGACAGGGCACACCTGTGAAGTGAAAAACATTTCCGGTGACTACCTCTTGAAGCTCATCAAGAGAATGCCAAGAGTGTGCAAAGCAGTTATCAAAGCAAAAGGTGGCTACTTTGAAGAACCTAGAATATAAGACATATTTTCAGTTGTTTCACACTTTTTTGTTAAGTATATAATTCCACATGTGTTAATTCATAGTTTTGATGCCTTCAGTGTGAATGTACAATTTTCATAGTCATGAAAATACAGAAAAATCTTTAAATGAGAAGGTGTGTCCAAACTTTTGGTCTGTACTGTATACTGTATTGTTTTGTCCATTTTGTAACATCTTTCCATATTTTTATAAACGCTGCCTACTTTTCGGATTAAATATATAAAACTTAATAGCTTTGTTCCTCTTGCTCTATAAACCGCACCCATGAAGCCGAACGCTATCTGCAACTTGTGTCCAATTCTTTAGTTATTGTGCAGTTTGGCAGTGACCGTACCGGGGCATATACGCATATATTTCATACATTGGAGTTGGATGTGTATATACTATACGTTCTCTGTGAGTTCCCCAATAACTGGCCTAGTAGTTAAAACAGCCATAGCCTTGTCCATCACTCATTAGTCAATTGCATAATTGTCCTAACCATTGGAAGTGGTGGACTGGTGGTTCCTGAAAATTGGTGGCAGCGGTGGGATCTGCATGATCTCCCTGTTGTTCCTTGACAAATTGGTTCCAGTCAGGAGATCTGCGAGATTCCCTGGTTGTGTTTTCTTGACCGGTAAGGTTAGAAAAATTCACAGGAAGCTGCTGACACGAAGAAGAACATGTAAGCAAATTAAATAGTGGCACTGAATTGATAATCCAGAGGAAGGGGCAGGAGAAACAAACAAAAAAAATATTTTAAAGGAGTCATTTATTTTACAATATAGCACAAATAAGCTTAGAAAGAAATTAAGGGTTGGAAAACTCCATTAAATGTACTCCTATGAGTGACAGATTGCATATGTCACAGCCATCCAGTTTTTTCCGTATAGGACCCTATAGGTGAGGGATCTCTTAAGGGTATCATATTGAGCCATCTGAAGGACGTATATTTTTATTTACGCAGTTATGTAACGTCTCGCACCATACATCTCTGCATAAGTCACTTTTTAATATCAAGTTAAATAAGGACACATCTGTATATTCCTAACTTCACTGACACCTGTATTTTCAGGTTTATAGTGCAGTTAGGCTTTAAATGTCAACGCTGAAAGAAATGTTAATTTGAGACCTAATTAACTTTGCTTGACTGGTACAAAAACTATTGCAAAGAAAATGGGATATACTCAGAAATTGCGCTGACTGTACTAGAGAATAAAATGCTTTAAATTTTCTTTTTCCATTTATTGTAACTTGCTGCAGTTTTCTAAAGAGTTACAGTACAGCTTATTGGATCACCATCGCGTGTACAGAAATATAGCGGTCTTTCGTTTCTGTGCCAGGTTTAAGCAAGCTTATTAAAGGCGACTTATTACAAAGGGAGCAATGATTCTGGCTTTCTTCCCAACCATCTATTTTAGTGATTTCCCAGTAAGTACATTTTCATATGAAGCAATCTGATAGTGGCTTTAACTCAGTGTAATTCTCATCATTTAAACACTGGTATTCAGAGCCGAGCTGCACCACATTATAACAATATAGAAACCCATTCTCAGTTTTTTACATGAAATACTGCAGATAATAGTGTGCACCAGCACTTAACGTTGTAAAAAATAAGTGACATGCTGCGAAAACACTGATTATTTAGTCTGTTTCAGACTAAAAGGGTGCGAAAAAATAGATTTTTATATTGTTTATCTTTTGACATTAAGGTCATTGTCAGTATTCCAATAGAGATTCTTTGCACAAACCAGATGTATGTTATACACACCAGAAATTTGCCAGTCAATGGTAATAACTGACTAAAAGACACTTTAAAGTGAACCTGACACCTGATATATGCAGCCCAATCTGTGGGCAACATATATCAAGCACTGGTTGTATGAACACAGCCAGGTATGTTTGACTCTGAAAAGCGGCTGCACATTGTAAAAGCTGCCGGGGATCGAGACTATGCTAAAGAATAGTCGGACAGGTCCCAGGCAGCTTCTCCCTGCCATCTGACCTGGAGTGACTGGTCTCTGCCTACATGCGGGTATAGGCAGAGACCTGACACTCCAGGTCAGCGGGCAGGGAGAAGCTGCTGGGGACCTGCCTGTCCGACTAGTCACCCATGTGGTTAGGTCTCTTGCAGCTTTTAACCACTTCCTGACATTTGTGGTATATACTGTATACATCATTGTCGGGAAGGACTTCCCAACCAATGCAGTATATATACGTCATGGCGATCGCCCGGGAACAGGGGACTGTGCGCGGGCGATTGCCTCCGGGTGTCTGCCGATTCTGACAGCTGACACCCAGGACTCAGTGCCAGGAGCGGTGCCTGCACCACTTCTGACACTTTAACCCGCTAAATGCTGTGATGTCAGCATTTAGCGTGTAGGCAGAGGGAAGAAAGCCCCTCTGCCCTTGGATCGGAGACCCCACGACGTCATCGCGGGGTGCCGATCGTTACCATGGTGACTCAATGTTGTCATGACGACATCTGGGTCACCAGAGCTGGCAAAGTTGCTAGATCATGCACTGCGCATGATCTAGCAACTTTGTGTGTCAGTGCAGTCCTGACAGTTTATAAGGTATAGGAATCCTCCTGCATCCCTATGCTTTATAAGCGATCAGAGTGATAAAACTGAAAATTCCATAGTGGGACAAAATGTAAAAGTATAAGAAAGTGAAAAAAAAATTTTTTTAAATATTTTTTTAAAAAATCACAGAATAATAATAAAAATATAAAAATATATTGTATCCATAAATAAATATTTTTATGAAAAAAAAATAAACAAAAAAAGTGCACATATTTGGTATCATCACGTCTGGAACGACCAGACCTATAAAACTGTCCCACTGGTTAACCCCTTCAGCAAACACCGTAAAAAAAAAAAAAAAAAGAGGCAAAAAATGATGCTTTATCATGAAACAGCCACAGCCAAACAAAAAAGTAGAATAAAATGCAATCATAAATACAAATGTAAATAAAAATGGTATCACTGCAAAAGTCATCCTGTCCCACAAAAAAAGCCACCATACAGCTCCATCAGTGGGAAATTAAAAAAGTTATAGCTCTCAGAATAAAGCGTTTCAAAAATAATTATTTTTTCTATACAATAGTTTTTATTGTGTAAAAGCACCTAAACATAAAAAAACCTATAAAAATGTGGTATCACTGTAATCGTACTGACCCGAAAAATAAAGCTGCCTTATCAATTTTACCACGCGCGGAACGACAAAAATTCCTGAATTAATGGTTTCAGTTCATTCTGGTTCCCAAAAATCAGAATAGAAAGCGATCAAAAAATGTCACGAGCCCGAAAATGGTGCCAATAAAAACGTCAACTCATCCCGCAAAGAACAAGATGTCACATGACTGTCGGCCGAAATATGGAAAGATTATAGCTCTTTAAATATGGCGATGCAAAAACTAGTTTTTGCAATAAAAAGCATCTTTTAGTTTGTGACAGCTGCCAATTATAAAAACCCGATATAAATCTGGTATCACTGTAATCGCACCGACCCGAAGAATAAAGTCGACTAAACACTTATACCACACAAAAAAATAAAACTAATTCTTCACCTGTTGTTGATTTGTTCATTCTGCCTCCCAAAGATCACAGTAAGACTAAGCGCACATTTATCCTGCACGCTGCGCTGAGTGCTTGCACAGGGGTTTTCGTGTAAATCTCTAAAATATGTGATTCAGACAGAACCCCCGGGGGAAGATTCCTTATAATGAGGCAGATGGAGACACTGTGGATGCCGTCTGACCTGTGATCTTGCAGTGTTCGTCGGCCAAAGTTTTGTGCACTTCTGAAAAGGACAACACTGAACAGAGGCTAGACATAATCCAGAGTAACTCTGCTGCCTCATTATAGTGAATGGATCCCTCGGGGGTTCATCTGAATCATGTCACTCTGAGATTTAGATGGAAACCCCGATATAAGTGCTCAGCGTAAAGCGCCGGATAAATGTGATCCGTCATCTGTTATCGGAAATATAGGGGGCTTCCATGTTACTAGTAGCACAAAGGCTCTGGAAAAGCTAAATGGCTCCTCGTCCCCCAAAACAAATTCAGCAAATTCTGCCTTCCCAAATCCATGTGCGCCAGCCACTCCCTTCTGAGCTCCAATGTGTGCTTAAACCTCTGTTAGCTGCCACATGTTTGGCATTTCTATAGCAATGAGAGCCCACCTAATTTACATGTGCATGTCTCCAGAAGCATGAGATGGGCATAACGTACTGGTCAGTACAACGTGTAAGGAGATAAGACGCTGTGGAACCAGAACAGCATGGAGGCGTGACAGAGGGGAGGAGTTTGATCAGGCCCCTGGGGACAGCGTGGCCAGGGAAACGAGCTGAGGAGAAAAGCAGCACGTGTGCAGGTTTTGGGGTGATTCTGAAGCCGAAGAGAGAGACGGGAGGAGCAACAGCAGTGTCCGAAGCTCCTGTCAGGAAGAAAAGTGCCGCGTATCCGCCCAGTTCAGACGTCGACGGTGAAGCCCTGAAGACCCGAACTACGCCAGTCAAGGTTCCCAGCCCAGACGTCGACGGTGAAGACCCGAGCAACGCCAGTCAAGGTTCCTCACTCGTTTGACATTGGTCGACAGAATGGGAACATGTTGCAGCAGCACGGTTCTCAGAAGTGTGCGCCAGTGACAAGATGTCGCAGAAGCTCCGGAACGATCAGATCAGAGATTCGCGGTTGAGTCGGTGACAAGCGAGACCGGCCATTACCTCTGACAGGGACATATGGTACTGGGCACGGATAGCGGGAAAGACAGCATTCAGACGGGGACCAGCAGATGCCAGAGCGGCATCGCAAAAGTGGATAGAGAGTTACGGGGGAAACGGGCAGCAAGCTGTGATAGAAAGAGAGTATTGCCAAAGTTTTAAAAGACTGCCCCTTGCCCACTAAAGTTAATATAGTTCCCCTTCATTCCAGTAGATCATTTTAAACTACCAGCCCCTGAATTCTAGTGTATTCTGGTAATTTATTCTGTTATGTGATTTACTGCTTATTTTACTGTCAAACGTTGTAAAGAAATTATTACCATATAATACGTGTTTTACAATTAATATTAGTTGTTAAATAAAACAACATCTGTATTGTTCAACTTCTTTATCAATGATTTAGATGAAGGAATTGAGGGTAAACTGATTAAATTTGCTGATGACACAAAGCTAGGAGGGATAGCTAATACTAGAGAAGAGAGAGAGAGGATTCAAAAAGACCTAAATAAACTGGAACAGTGGGCTGTAACCAACAAAATGGTTTTTAACAGGGAAAAATGCAAAGTACTACATCTGGGCAATAAAAATGAAAAAAGCATATACAAAATGGGAGGAATAGAGCTAAGCAACAGTACATGTGAAAAAGACTTAGGTGTACTAATAGATCATAGACTGAACAAGAATCAACAGTGTGATGCAGCAGCAAAAAAGGCAAATACAATTCTGGGATGTATTAACAGAAGCATACAGTCTAGATCACGTGAAGTCATTATTGCTCTTTACTCCTCTTTGGTCAGACCTCATCTGGAATACTGCGTCCAGTTTTGGGCACCACATTTTAAAAAAGACATCGACAAACTGGAGCAAGTTCAGAGAAGAGCGACCAGAATGGTGACCGGTCTGCAAACTATGTCCTATGAGGAACGGTTACAGGATTTGGGAATGTTTAGCTTGCAAAAAAGAAGACTGAGAGGAGACTTAATAGCTGTCTACAAATATCTCAAGGGTTGTCACATTGAAGAAGGATCATCTTTATTCTCATTTGCACAAGGAAAGACTAGAAGCAATGGGATGAAACTGAATGGGGGAGACACAGATTAGATATTAGAAAAAACTTTTTGACAGTTAGGGTGATCAATGAGTGGAACAGGCTGCCACGAGAGGTGGATGTCTTCAAAGAGAGGCTGGACAGATATATGTCTGAGATGATTTAGTGAATCCTGCTTTGAGCAGGGGGTTGGACCAGATGATCCAGGAGGTCCCCTCCAACTCTACCATTCTATGATTCTATGATTCTATGAAAAGAAATAAACTGTTGTTCTGCCTGTGTCTCTGCTGTTGCATACTGTTTACCTGCATTATATTTGGCGTAGTTGGGATGCAACATTCCAGTGTGGATATGGCGGAACAGGGTGATGGCGGACTTGTCAGGGGAAGTATTCCCATGGGGGTCATGCTCAGGAACCTCCCAAAATTCACGGGGAATAATTTACAGTTGTGGGATTGGGTGGAGAGACTGCAGAGCATGGTCAAGATATACCCTATGACCCCCGCCATGCAGGCAGAGCTCGCCTTACTGACTCTTGATGGGGAGGTACGACAGACTGTTATGTACTGACAACTTAAGGACCGTGACACAATAGAAAAAGTGATTGGGATTTTGGAAGATATGCACGGTGACATTACTGACCTTGGTAACTTACGCATGCGCTTATTTAAACGAATTTAAGGGGAAGGTGAGACTATTGTGCAGTATGTCAATGCTCTGCAGGAGGTGACGGCCCATATCGCCAAGAAGACTAAAGTGGAATATCAAAGGCTGGGATCCTTAGAAGAAGAACTGCGGGATCAATTTGTTGCCGGACTAAGGGACACCTACCTGCGACAGACTCTGAAGGAGCGGTTATGGACTAATCAGGATATGACTTTCTTGGAAACCAGGGCTGAGGCACAAATTCGAGAAAAAGAGGCACTCGTCTTCATGGGCACGGTTCGGAGTCACCAGGTAGCTAGCGCCTCGGAAGCTGCCAGCAGGGAACCTGACTGGGCACGAGAATTACGTCTGGAGATCAGAGATATTTGAGGATAGTTACGCTATCTCAAAGGAGCCTCTAGTAACTTGCCAAGGGACAGCCCCTCAGCTAGATACAGTTATATTAAAAAGTTTGGGCACCCCTATTAATCTTAAGCTTAATGTTTTATAAAAATTGGTGTTTTTGCAACAGCTATTTCAGTTTGATATATGTAATAACTGTTGGACACAGTAATGCTTCTGCCTTGAAATGAGGTTTATTGTACTAACAGAAAATGTGCAATCTGCATTCAAACAAAATTTGACAGGTGCATAAGTATGGGCACCTCACCAGAAAAGTGACATTAATATTTAGTAGATCCTCCTTTTGCAAAAATAACAGCCTCTAGTCGCTTCCTGTAGCTTTTAATGAGTTCCTGGATCCTGGATGAAGGTATTTTTGACCATTCCTCTTTACAAAACAATTTCAGTTCAGTTAAGTTTGATGGTCGACGAGCATGGACAGCCCTCTTCAAATGATCCCACAGATGTTCAATGATATTCAGGTCTGGGGACTGGGATGGCCATTCCAGAACATTGTAATTGTTCCTCTGCATGAATGCCTGAGTAGATTTGGAGCGGTGTTTTGGATCATTGTCTTGCTGAAAGATCCATCCCCTGCGTAACTTCAACTTTATCACTGATTCTTGAACATTATTGTCAAGAATCTGCTGATACTGAGTGGAATCCATGCGTCCCTCAACTTTAACAAGATTCCCGGTGGCGGCATTGGCCACACAGCCCCAAAGCATGATGGAACCTCCACCAAATTTTACTGTGGGTAGCAAGTGTTTTTCTTGGAATGCGGTGTTTTTTGCCGCCATGCATAACGCCTTTTTGTATGACCAAACAACTCAATCTTGGTTTCATCAGTCCACAGGACCTTCTTCCAAAAAGAAATTGGCTTCTCCAAATGTGCTTTTGCATACCTCAGCCGACTCTGTGGCGTGCTTGCAGAAACGGCTTCTTTCGCATCACTCTCCCATACAGCTTCTCCTTGTGCAAAGTGCGTTGTATATTTGACTGATGCACAGTGACACCATCTGCAGCAAGTTGATGCTGCAGCTCTCTGGAGGTGGTCTGAGGATTTTCCTTGACTGATCTCACCATTCTTCTTCTCTGCCTTTCTGATGTTTTTCTTGGCCTGCCACTTCTGGTCTTAACAAGAACTGTCCCTGTGTTCTTCCATTTCCTTACTATGTTCCTCACAGTGGAAACTGACAGGTTAAATCTCTGAGACAGCTTTTTGTATCCTTCCCCTGAACAACTATGTTGAATAATCTTTGTTTTCAGATCATTTGACAGTTGTTTTGAGGAGCCCATGATGCCACTCTTCAGAGGAGATTCAAACAGGAGAACAACTTGCAAGTGGCCACTTTAAGTAGCTTTTCTCATGATTGCATACACCTGGCTATGAAGTTCAAAGCTCAATGAGGTTACAAAACCAAAAAAAGTGCTTTAGTAAGTCAGTAAAAAGTAGGTAGGAGTATTTAAAACAAGAAAATGATAAGGGTGCCCATACTTATGCACCTGACAAATTTTGTTTGAATGCAGATTGCACATTTTCTGTTAGTACAATAAACCTCATTTCAAGGCAGAAACATTACTGTGTCCAACAGTTATTACATATATCAAACTGAAATAGCTGTTGCAAAAACACCAATTTTTATATAACATTAAGCTTAAGATTAATAGGGGTGCCCAAACTTTTTCATATAACTGTATAAGGAGAAGGACCAAGGAGAGGATGTTATATCCCCGAATTCCTCGTCTCAGACCCGTCGCCGGAAGAGCAAAGAGTTGAAGGTTGGAACTATGGTGGCCGAGAACATATATCCCGAACAAGCCCAAGCCGGAGCCAAGGAAGAAGGGGGTGTCCTTTAAACTAAGGAGCCCCACAGTTGAGGAGCACACCATGGGGTACCATGTCCCAGGAGAAGGCGAGGAAGGCTCTGAAAATATTGTCTCTGAAAGGCCCATGACTTGGGTAGAATTTGATGCGAAACGCATACAATGTTTAATGGCCACGGGGTCTCAGATGACCACTATGTCTGAAGAATACTTCCGCGCTCACTTCCCTGTGGTCGGCTGGTCCAACAAGGGGCCGAATATTAGATTAGTAGCTGCCAACCCGCTCCCCTTTCCAGTGGCCGGGGTGGTGTGGATAACTGTCAATATGTGCAGATGAGAATTAGGAAAGAAAGGGATTGTGTCGCTGAAAGGCCCAATAAGCCCCAGGCCCATAGTGATGTTGGGAATGAATATCCTGAAGGAAGTAGGGGAATTCCTGATTGGTGAACCACAAAGAGGCAACGGGAATCGCGTAGCCAGGCGTCACGCTAGACAAAGGGTTTTTAAACAACTCATCCGAGTGAGTCAAGTCCAGAACTTACGAGACACCTCTCAGCTTCTTGGCAAAGTGACTATACCTCCGGAGGCTGCCGTGACTCTACCCATTGGACAAACCATACTCACCCTTCCTGTAAGGGCCTGTGTACCAATCAAGGGGGGTGGAGATGCAAATTGAGCCCATAGAAGTAGACGAAACAATACCTGGGCTCCTGGTCCCCCGAACTCTCGCCACAGTGGTATGCTGCGTCAACTTGAGCGAAATAAATTTACAGTTGAACCCTCGGAAAGAAATCGCCCACGTGAACGTAATGCCAGAGGATCTTCCCAAACCCGACTCCATTGAGTTGACACCACTGGAAGGAGATCCATGAACTCTCGCTAAGAGATTGAAAGAAGGGGGAGCACGGGTTGGTCGCTCTCTCCTGGAACAGATGAAGGCTGACCTCACAGAATTTTCCCCAGAGCAAGTAGAACAAATCGTGGGCCTACTGCAGCATTATCACAGGGTGTTTGCTCGTCATGAAGACGATTTCAGGTGCACTGAGGCTATCCAGCATGACATCCCTACGGGGGACACCGCTCCCATTAGAGAGAGATACCATCAGATTCTGACACAAATGTATCAAGAAGTGAAAGACTTCTTGTCCAATATGCTACAAAATGGAGTAATTTGAGAAAGTCAGAGCCCTTGGGCTGCACCCATTGTACTAGTTTAGAAGAAGGATTGGACCTTGAGGTTCTGTGTAGACTATCGACGGTTGAACACTTGTATGGTGCAGGATTCCTATCCCCTGCCGCGGATTGAAGAGACCTTGTCTGCTTTAGGAAAAGCTAAATGTTTCTCCTCCCTAGCAGCTACTGGCAAGTTCCTATGGCCGATAAGGATCGGTTGAAGACTGCCTTCATCCTCCCCATGGATCTATTCAAGTTCAACCGGATGCCCTTCAGCCTAACAAACGCAGCTGGAACTTATCAACGGTCAATGGAAAGATGTCTTAGGGATCTCAATTTCGAAGTGACCTTAATCTTTCTGGACGACATTGTAGTATTCTCCTCCACCTTTGAGGAACATCTCAGTCGGTTAGAACAAGTGCTAGAGAGGCTGCAAAAGCATAGGTTGAAGATTAAACCACGGAAATGTCACTTGTTCCAGAGGGAAATTGAGTATCTGGGGCACATCATCTCCAGTGCTGGAGTCTACCCCACTCCCGAAAAAGTGTCGGTGTACAGAAGTGGCCCATTCTGGCTAATATAAGAGAGCTAAGAGCGTTCCTGGGCCTGGCAGGTTACTATCAAAGATTAAACAAAGATTTTGCGACCCCTCTCCACGAGCTTCTGAGAGGATCAGCTGGGGAACATAAACAATGGACTATTCAGTGGGGACCCCGACAGGAAGAAGCCTTTTGTGCCCTGAAGATGGAATTAACCAACACTCCCATATTGGCCTATGCCGACTTCTCCCAAACCTTCTTACTATACACCGATGGCAGTCTGTACGGCTTTGGAGCAGTATTAGCGCAAATTCAAGAAGGCAAAGAACGGGTGATTGCATATGCTAGTCGGTCACTGAGAGAAACCAAAAGGAACCTTGATAACTTCAGTTCATTCAAGTTAGAGTTGCTGGTGCTAGTCTGGGCCATGACTGAAAAGTTTGCTGAGTATCTGTCAGGGTCGGAGGTTCAGGTGGGAACCGTTAACAATCCCCTTGCTCATCTCGAAAATGCAAAGTTAGGAGCGCTGGAACAAAGGTGGGTTGCCAGAATGTCCAAGTACCGGTACAGAATTGCGTATTAGTCAAAAGCTCAGAATACCCATGCCGATGGACTGTCTTGAGTCACTCCAATAAGTCCAAAGGGAGACACGGATAAAGATCTAGTAGACGACGAGATCCCAGATTTATCTCGTTTCGCAGCCACCATGGGGGCTGCTCAAGAAAAAGGAGAGCGTAATCTCGCCCATGTCCTGGGACACCCAAGGGATGAGTGGATTTATCTTCAACAGTCCAATCCTGAACTTGCGGAGCTGAGGAAGTGGGTTACCTTGGGGTAGAAACCTCGTCAGGAGATAAGAGCGTCTCTATCAGGTAGTACGTTGCAGATCTTAGGCCAAAGGGAACGACTTGTCTTAAAGAATGGTCTGCTGTGCCGAAGGATTCAGCTGCCTCGGCAGATGGACGTCACCTGGAAAATGGTGATCTCTGAAGAAATGGCGATGAGTCTGGCAAAGGAAACTCATGAACCAGGGCCCCATTTTGGCACTGAAAAGACTTTCTGATGGCTGCAACGATTAGTGTACTGGCCTCAGCGGTGACAGACAGTGGAAGAAGACTGTCGAAGGTCTCGTCAGTGTGAGTTAACCAAGCCTCCAGAACAAAGGGCACCAGTCCAAACTATAAAGACGTCTGCCCAGTTCGAAGTATTGATGATGGATTACTTGATGATCGGAACATCCTACAACTGTGGGGGTCGTGATGACATTCCACTCGTCCTCCAGTCACTCCAAATTCAAACTATGAGCATGGGTCAACCATTCAAAGAATGAGTCAGGCAACAAGCTGGTTCAAACTCAGAGCACGCTCAAAAGACTACTACAGACAACGTTCTCAGCAATGTTCTTTGTTTATTCCTACATACACAAAATTAAATATACTACATAATGGGGAGGGGAAAGGGGTTGTCCGGGGCGGGTAAGCCATGAAAGTCCAGTGTCTGGCCACTCCTGATTGGTCCACATCTCCTTATCTCAGTCTCTGGGCAGATATTGCAGCCGTCAGCTTATAATCTTGTTTCGTTTCTCTGAAATAAGTCTTGGCAACACTGAAACTGTCTTAGTTTAAGTTTCGATTTGAGTAATATGTAGCAAGGAAAGCTTATTGTTATATGACACAAAATGGTGGTTAGTACATAAGCAAAAAAGCGTATAAAAGTTACAAAAGTATAAAAGTTACAAAAATATATATTCTCTTTTACCCCGACATTGCCCCCTAAACACTAAGCTTTCCTTTGCTTCGGGGCCTTTGAGACTGTCCATGTGTGGGGAGAGGGGAGGTGGATTTCTTCACCCAATCATCTTAGAAACTGCCCCCTTATGGGACGCCCCCAGACAATCGAGCCCTATCCTGGATGACACATGGAGTTCTCCCAACTGTCCCTAAACTAAATCTCTCAATTGAACTTTGTCATGGGGGGGCTGGTCAGGCTTGTTCAAAAAAAAAAAATGTATTTCTCCATATCTTCTCTTGATTCAGAAAGGTCCCGGAGGTTGGGACAGCATTGGTTATATTTTTCCTGTATAAGGGGATTATGCAGCACAGGACCACCAGGCCCAATACTAGTAGACCTCCCATTACTAGACAAACTTGTTGGAGGAATCCCTTGAGCCCTCCCAACCAACCTGAGAAAAAGGAGGTATCTACCCCTGTGTGGTAGCTGTCCACCCTGGGACAGACAGTAAGCATATGGAAAGGATATAGAAGAAGGTAGTCATCTTTTATAGACTCGTTCTGTCTCTCTTGCAGTGGGAGGCGTGAATCCAGGTGCTCTTGCCCTCAAGCTTCAGAGCCGTCGGGGTGGTGAGAAGCACAGTGTACGGTCCCTCGAACCGCGGCTGGAGGCAGTCTTTCCGGACAAACTTCTTCACATACACTAGATCGCCTGGGATGAAATCATGTACTGCATCACCTGTAGATTCTGGGAGAGAAGCAGATACTGGAGAGCGGGTGTTAGTCAATTCTCTAGACAAGGCAATCACAAATTTTACCACTCTATCATGTGTTTCAGACAACTCTTGGGGCCTAATCTCTCCTATCTTGGGTGGGGTCCCAAACAAAATTTTATAGGGAGTCAGCCCATGTTTGGCCTGAGGAGTGTGTGTGATATGATACAATACTATGGGGAGTAGGTCGGGCCAGGGGAGGGGATGATCTTGGGTCATTTTCAAGAGCTGGGTCTTGAGTGTGGAATTCATTCTCTCCACTTTGCCTGAACTGGCAGGATGGTATGGAATGTGGAGGCCCAAATCTGTTCCCAACATGTTCCAGAGTTCTTCGTAGATATTTGCTGTGAAAGCTGGTCCTTGGTCCGATTCTATGACTTGGGGAACTCCAAATCTGCAGGCAATTTCGGTGATCAGTTTCTTGGCTGTGACTTTAGCAGTCATGTTGACAACCGGGTAGGCCTCGGGCCAGGCTGAGAACATATCCACGGCTACCAAAACGTACTCCTATTTTCCTGCTTTAGGCATTTGGATATGGTCGACTTGTATTCTCTGCCAAGGGTAGTCTGGTTTAGCCAGGTGTTGGAGAGGGACCTGTGCCGTACACGTTGGGTTGCAGGTAGCGCAGACAGAGCAGGATTTTGAGTATGCAGTCACAGTGGAAGAGATTCCGGGTGCAAAGTACAGTTTCTTGATACATGCCAAGGCTTGATTCTTTCCTCTGTGCGTAGGCCCGTGAGCCCATGCTGCCACAGCTGAGTACATGCGTCTAGGCAAGCAAGGCTTCCCATCCACTTGGTAAAGAGTCGAGTTGACCTTTGAATCTTTGCGACCTGCCAGCACGGCTCCTGCCGCTTTCCATTGCTTGACTTCTTCAGTGGGGGTCTTCCTTTGTTCCTCACACAATTTTTCTTCAGGCATCCTGACCCCCCTGGATTCCACTCGTGTCTCCGCTGGACTTGTATGGTCTTCCGCCGACTGTTCTTTGGCTCTTGCTCTAGTGAGCGCCACAGCTACGGTTTGCAGGGTCTCCCCCATCTCTTCTTCCTTTTCCTGCCACTTTGATGACACATTCTCCACTGCTGCAGTCTTGGCTGCTTGGTCAGCCAGGTGGTTGCCCCTGGCTTCTCTGGATTCTAGTCTTCCATGAGCCTTGACCTTGATAACAGCAACCTGAATGGGTAGTTCCAGGGCCTTCATTAGGGCCTTAATCCATGAGACATGTTTCACTGGTGTACCTGCAGCTGTGATGAATCCTCTAGACTTCCACAAAAGTCCAGAATCATTGCAAATTCCATGTCCATACCTGGAATCGGTATATATATATTCGCCTTTGTTCCTGCTGCCAGGTGGCAGGCCTCTGTGAGAGCCACAAGTTCAGCTTCTTGTGCAGACATGTATGGCGGTAGAGCTTCAGCCTTCAGAACTGTTAGGTCTGTTGTGACAGCATATCCCGTGTGGAACTTCCCTTGAGGGTCTGCGAAACGGGATCCATCAGTCCATAGGTGCATGGCAGGGTGTGCGAGCGGATGTGCCACCATATTCTCTGGAGCAGAAGTCTCTTCCTGCAAAATTTTTATACAATCATGAGATTCCACCAATGGACCTTCACCCTCTTCACCTTCCCCCCTAGAAGGTGGAAACAAAGTGGCAAGATTGATAGTCAGACATCTGGTAAATGTTATATTGGAGGGCAACAATAGGGAACACTGCAGCCGCAGGTGTCTTTGGTTGGTTAGATGTTTCGGAGATGTTTGTTGCAGAACAGCTGAGAGATCATGGCCGGCCTGTATAACTAGATCATGTCCAAGGACGATATCAGCTGACTTGTCAAGGAGAATGTGAGCAGCGTGGACCGCCTTAAGGCACGTGGGGGCAGTTCGGGCGACAGGGTCCAGGCGGGCTGAGTAGTAGCCCAAAGGCCGATACTTATGATCATAGCGTTGTAAACCACGAATCTTCATGTAAGGGTATACTGAAGAAGGCGTTGGCCAGATCTAACACCGTAAACAAGGTGGCCGTTGGAGGCACCTGAGACAAAAGGGTGTTTGGGTTGGGTACCACTGGAGTTTCTAAAATGGTAGCTGCATTGACGGCTCTGAGATCCTGAACCAACCGGTATCTTGGAGGCTCTCCCGGAGCGTTTTTTTTTTTTTTACAGGAAAGAGGGGTGTATTGCATGGAGATATACATTTGACAAGGACTCCTGATTCCAGGAGGGAAGCGATTTGGGTACCCAAGCTTTGTTCTTGTGCAGCCTTGAGGGGGTATTGTGGCAACCGTGGGTACCTGTGTCCAGGCTTGAGGTGTACTCGGACCGGGGGAACCTGCAGGAGGCCGACGTCCTCTGGCCCACTGGACCACAGAGAGTGAGGTTGTATGGTCATCATCATGAGAGGGAAGGCTTTAAGAACACAGCGGTCTTCAGTCCCTTGTTCGGAATGAGGGTCCCGCAAAAGAAGCTCCATACCATGGTTTCCGAAGGTAATTGTTGCCTTCATCCGCTCTAAGAGATCGGCTCTCAACAGATTGACAGAGCAAGTTTTCAGAGACCAAGAATCTTGTGAGTACTCCGGTGAACGGTCCTGCAGACACAGGGACTGTGAGTGGAGAGGAAATATGTTGGCCTTCCACCCCAACACAGGTGAGGGTATCCGATGATAGGGATACAGAAGGAGGGAGCTGTGCAGAGGAAATAACAGATGTGGCCGCCCCAGTGTCCACCAGGAACTCCAGTGGTTGATGGTCCCCCTGTAAAGTGACAGTCCCACAGGCGGCCGTGAGATGCGTAGCCGGGAAAGTGGACACTGGTTGACCGAGCCGTCATTGGCGTGGATGAGATGGTTCACGGGAAGGTCCATGGTTGTGTGGACCGTCATGAAATGAGCGGTCATGGTACTGTCTGCGGGTTGGACAGTCTCTGAGAATGTGATTAGGGTTACCACACTCCCAACACAACATTCGTCCTTCAGAATCACGAGATTGTCTTCTGTTTCTAGATGGTCCCTTGTCATCTCTTCTGTCTTGTTTTCTATATGTGGGAGGAGTATCATCACCTATGCCTTTAACCATTACCCACTTGATTCCATGTTGGTTGCCAGGGGGTGGGTAGCTTTCTTGAGCTTGATATACCATGGCAGGAGCGGCTTTCTTCTTTTAGTATCCTTTTTCATTTTTTTTTTTAGCATTGATTTTTGGAAAGCTTTAACGATGTCTACCGCGTCGTTGAAGGAAGAAGAACGAATCTCGGGCTGTACTCTCAGGACTTCATCTCTGAGAGCGTCTTGTAGGCCATCTACTAGGGCCTGAACCAACAGGGCGGCCTGCGTCTTGACGTGAGGACTGTATCCGAGATCCTTAAAATGCATGCTAAGTCTTGCAGCATATCTTTCCACTGATTCATCAGGGTCTTGTTGAACATCTTGTACAGACCCAGCTTGATCTGACAAGCGATCCTGAGCCCAGACTTTTAACTGTTTCATGTATTCTAGGCCGGATTCATACGTACTAAGGGATCCTGCTTTTGTGGAATCCATGGCCTTTTGAAAGCTCTCCGTTTTCGGCTAAGTGAGCCTGGCATTCTGCAGCCAGAGTAGAACCAGCAGCAAGGGAAATTTTGCGAGCCAATCCTCCAACATGGCTCATACAGGTGTTTGCAGGGTTGACTATGGCCCCCACCCGATGTGTAAGGATGTCACCATAGCCTATTGACAGAGTGACAGGGCGTCCTGATGGGTCTACTAGATTCCGGGAGCGGCAGGGGTCCCAGACTTCTGAGGGGCTGGGGGGTGGTGTTTTTTTAGCAGTTGCTTGGAGCAAGGGCCGAAGTACGGGTAATGGATGTGGGGTGGAGGATGCCATAGGAGACGTATGGGATAAAGGAGGGGGGGCTGGAGTATCTTGAGCCCATCCCTCATCTGGCTCCGTATCGTCTTGAGTAACAGTATGTTGGCGGAGGGAGAGCAGTCTGGCCTGAAATTCTGGGGAGCTGAGGAGGATATCCCCAGGGTTGTGAGTGACTCCCATAGGAAACAGGGGAAGCGTCTCAGCATCGTGGACTGGAGCAGAAAGTGTCACATTAGTTTCAGATGGGTGCTCTGGGACTGCGGGCTTTTCCACCTGTGCTGGTGGCTGGTAATATGCACCGGACGGATGTAGTAGTGGATATAGGCCGGATTGGGGCTTTCCGGGCCTCCCACAACAAATAAGAGGTGTAGCAAGATGGCCGTGGGAGGGAGGAGGGGGGAGTGGGGGTGGGATTGTTCTTGGGGGCAGGGAAAGGTGTAGTAACAGGCATCAACGGGGTTACGGCCAATTTAAGGTCACATAACAAATCACATTCTGCAGCTTTCATGTATCCGAACAAAGGCTCGGCATTCTCTGTTCCCCCCTGCACCATCTACTCTAAAATGTGTCTGAGCCTGGTGCAGGAGTCCTAAATCACTCAACTTTCCCTTTCTCTGTGTAACACATTCTTTCTACACTGAAAACTAAAGCCTGCCTGTACTGGATAAGCTTATCATGTTATACAAATTCCTAACATTCTTCTTGCCTTCTTGCCTTCCCGTAACTCCACTAATTGGCTTAACTCCTACAGCAGCATTCCACAACTTACGAGATCTTTCAAATTTGAATATACGCAACATTTTCTTATAGAATGCAATGATCTGTCGCGACTCAGATCACTGGTGCAGCCGACAGGTCGCCACCCGTCAGTGTAGAGTACCTCTCAATACACTGATGAGATAGAGAGACACCTCTCAATCTATCCCTTCCCTAACCTTGAATGGCGACTTTACAGTACGACTCACCACGGCACCCTGACTGACAGCAGAACCCCTCCTTATGAGGTTTCTCTGTATAAGACGAAGAGTACCTCTCAATCCGTCTTCTTTCCTACCACGGCACCACCCGTCAGTGTAGAGTACACCTCTCAATACACTGATGAGATAGAGAGTACCTCTCAATCTATCTCCTTTCCTAACCTTGAATTTAGAGCAGTCTCTATGTTAAACGAAGAGCACTCCTCAATTTGTCACAGATTCTTTCTCCCTTACACTACAATTCAGGAATGCTTTGAAACCTCGACTATCAGTCACGGGAGGCAGCTATCTAAGAAAAGTACAGTGACCGGGGGAGGAGGAGGTGGTGTTCACACGAGCACGCGCAGGCATGCGACGTCACTCGTTTTAACACTTGCTGGTTCAGGACGTGGTGCGGGACGCCTAAGGTCTCACCACTCGACCGGTCACCCACCCAGACCCAACCTGACAACCCCACAGAAACCGCTGCGGCTGACACACAGGCAAGTGAGACATATAAAATACATCTCAACTTACCGTGTTCGATGGAGGTTGATCAGGCCTCAAATTCAGCCACCGCGGTCACCACCAGGGAAGTCAGCAATATGGGTCCGGGAGGGCGGCGTACCGCTAACCACACCGCACGTTGAGCGCCATTTGTGGGGGTCGTGATGACATTCCACTCGTCCTCCAGTCACTCCAAATTCAAACTATGAGCATGGGTCAACCATTCAAAGAATGAGTCAGGCAACAAGCTGGTTCAAACTCAGAGCACGCTCAAAAGACTACTACAGACAACGTTCTCAGCAATGTTCTTTGTTTATTCCTACATACACAAAATTAAATATACTACATAATGGGGAGGGAAAAGGGGTTGTCCGGGGCGGGTAAGCCATGAAAGTCCAGTGTCTGGCCACTCCTGATTGGTCCACATCTCCTTATCTCAGTCTCTGGGCAGATATTGCAGCCGTCAGCTTATAATCTTGTTTCGTTTCTCTGAAATAAGTCTTGGCAACACTGGAACTGTCTTAGTTTAAGTTTCGATTTGAGTAATATGTAGCAAGGAAAGCTTATTGTTATATGACACAAAATGGTGGTTAGTACATAAGCAAAAAAGCGTATAAAAGTTACAAAAGTATAAAAGTTACAAAAATATATATTCTCTTTTACCCCGACACAACGGTTATGAGCATTGCTTGGTAATGATCTACCACTTCACAAAATTCGCTGTAGTCACTCCGACTCGAGATCAGACATCAGAAACAGCGGCCAAAGCAATTTACTGAGATTTTATCCGTGTGTATGGGTGCCAGAAGTGAATTCATTCAGATCAAGGAGCCTGCTTCCAAGGGAAGATAATGGAGGAAATGCACCATCTCTATGGTATAGACAAATCCCGGACCACGCCATATCACCCACAGGGAAATGGAGCTTGTGAATGCTTCAATAGAACTCTGTTACAAATGCTACGAACACTGGAAGAAAATCAGAAAATTAGGTGGCCTGAGTTTATCTCAAAGCTGGTGTGGGTGTATAACAATCGGGTTCATGCAACCACTGGATACACACCCTACACATTACTGTTTTGGCGAGGTGGTCGAGAAATTACCGAATTAGGATTGGAGTTAGGGGATGAATATCCGAGAAGTCACCCAACTACCTGGGTTCGTGGACATCGTCATCGTCTTCAAATGATGAGATGCTTGGTGGAACAGAGACTTAAGGAGATAGAATACCATGTCAAAAGACAAACACAGGAAGAACCCCTTCGGGCAGGAGAGCGAGTGTTAATACGAGCTAAGTGACCGAAGAATAAGTTAGATTACCAGTGGGAAGAAGTGACCTATCGAATTGTGAGGCGAGTCCACCCAAATAGCCCGGTTTATGAAGTTCGACCAGAAGGTGAAGAGTGTCCCAACGCAAGTGTTGCACAGAAATATGCTTCCCTCATGCCTTTCTCGGGTGGAAAAACGTGAAAAGGTGCTTCCCCTGAAGACCCCACTAGAAACAGTTACTGAACCGGCAGTCGATCATGATGAAGGGTGGATCAACGTACCGACGGGACTACCGGGGCCGACGCCCAGTGAACCGACTAGAACCTCAGATCTATCAGAAGAACCTCTATCTGGAGAACTGCGCAGGACAGAACGAGCCAATGCAGGCATTCCTCCTAGGCAGTAAGCACAAGATAAGTTCATCTGGACGCAAATTCAGCAGAAAACTCAAGAATGTGTGCAGCTCTTGGCAAAAGTTGGACTACCCTTAAAGAATGGTGAACATTGGACATAATTTAAAAAAACATCACAGTAAAAGATAATGCCTTACCAACACCAGGTCAGATTACCAATACACTGCAGGATGCAGCAAGCCTCCATGATAAATGCAGGGGCAGCACATGTGCAAAATTCTGATGCAGACAGCCACTCACTAACCTACCAATTCATAGAGGGGGTGGCTGTGTAGTACTATACATGCACATCGATGGAGTTTGCATAGGGCACCAGTCACACAGATATGTGTGATGCACAGGGTCTGGCTTGCAGCCTATTGATGACGCCCATACTATTAGATCAGGCCGGTTGCCCAGCACTATATATGTGCACCAGTATTTTCTGCATCAGTATTTTGCACATGTGCTGCCTCCGCCTTTATCATGGAGGCTTGCTGCATCCTGCAGTGCATTGGTAATCTGACCTGGTGTTGGTAAGGCATTTTCTTTTACTGTGATGTTTTTTTAAATTCTGTCCAATGTTCACCATTTTTAATGTTTAGTGTTAGGACTCGTAAGTATGGGGACCCTTGACGTTGGGTTGAGAGCTTGCGAATTTTGACCAAAATATCGACCAATACCTCATGTGGTGTATTTATCTCATACACAATTTATATCTTTTTTGCACATTTTTATGCAGGATGGGCCAGGCCTCTTTAGTGCTGGCTGGGTGAATTATAGCATCTGTCCTGTGAACGTGCATGTATATAGTGCTGGGCAATCCACCTGACCTAATAGTATGGGCGTCATCAATAGGCTGCAAGCCAGACATCACACATATCTGTGTGACTGGCGACCTATGCAAACACCATTGGTGTGCATGTATAATACTACGCAGCCACCCCCTCCATGAATTGGTAGGTTAGTGAGTGGCTGTCTGCATCAGTATTTTGCACATGTCCTGCCCCCGCCTTTATCATGGAGGCTTGCTGCATCCTGCAGTGCATTGGTAATTTGACCTGGTGTTGGTAAGGCATTATTTTTTACTGTGATGGTTTTTTTACCCGTAAAGAAGCAACACACATTTGTAAACTTCCCTCATACAGGGATTGGCAAGATAAAAGAAGGGAGGAATGTAAGGAAACAAGACACAATGGAACCAGAACAGCATGGAGGTGTGACAGAGGGGAGAAGTTTGATCAGGCCTCTGGGGACATTGTTGCCAGGGAAACGTGCTGAGGAGAAAAACAGCACGTGTGCAAGTTCTGAAGTGATTCTGATGCCAAAGAGAGAGACGGGAGGAGCAACAGCAACGTCCGGAGCTCCTGTCAGGAAGAAAAGTGCCGCGTATCCGCCCAGCCCAGACATCAACAGTCAAGCTCCAAAGAACTGAGGGATGCCAGTTAAGGTTCCCAGCCCAGACGTCGACGGTCAAGACCTGAAGACCCGAGCAACGCCAGTCAAGGTTCCTCACCCGGGTGACATCGGTTGACAGAAAGGGAACAAGTTGCAGCTGCACGGTTCTCAGACATGTGCGCCAGTGACAGGACGTCGCAGAAGCTCCGGAGGTGTCAGATCAAAGATTCACAGTCCGGTTGGTGACCAAGAAGGACGCGTGAGACGGGACGTTACCTCTGACAGGGACATATGGTACTGAGCACGGATAGAGGCAAAGATAGTAGACAGATGGTGTTAAGTGGACAGTTGCAAACAACTTTATTAATAATGGAAAGCAACCGAACCCGGGGTCCGCGATGCAGCCTGGAAGACTGCGGCCGAACACCTTCCGGGTAAGAAGGTAAAACAGCAAACTAATATATAAATCCCTCCAGTGTTACTGCACACTGGGAAGGGAAAAGGGATTCGCACTGTCTCCGTTAACTGTATGAGAGATGTGCGACAAATAATTTAGCCATAGCCCTGTTAATTGCACAAAGGCTACGCAGCAGGTGTTAGGACGTGTGTGTGACTCACGCCAGCGTATACGTGCTCCCAGCCAGTGTGCTACCGAACTGCGGAGTATCTCTCCACGTGGCTAACAGGTGGTGCCAGGAATACGGAGTCCGCAGTCTGCTCGGGGTGTATAGCGACCCCCTTGTCAGAGCCAGACTGTCAAACGGAACTACCTGCCTCCCTCCAGCTAAGACTGCCTATCCCCAGGTAAACCTGCCTGTCCGAAGCTAGAGCAGCAAGAGAGCACGTGGAGCCCAAACAGACAAGCGTCCACACAGTAACACAACCTCAGCTCAATGATCAGAGCGCGCCGCCATGCTTGTGGGCAGCCTATTTAAAGACTAAGCCCTGCCCACTGTCGCATTATTGGTCGCACTACTGATGACATCACCCGCGGCCAATCAGGAGGTGCCAGGTCACCGGATCAGCTGACACCAAAGCACCAATCGCAGTGCACCCTGGACTTAGGCTGTAGCAGCCCTTGTTCCCCTCCGCAACCTATGCTTAACACTACTAGGAACAAGGACCCAAGCGACAGCTTGTACTTCTTGTGCACTGGCTAGGTGTTGGGATTGACAGTGATGCTAAGCAGCATCCTCCCTGGCTGAACCAGCATGGGAAACCACAGATGATTGTGACCCAATTTCAGATCCAGCAACTGCCCAACACCTAACAGATGGGAAACATCAGATGCCAAAGCAACATCATGAAAGTGGATAGCAAGTTACTGGGGAAACAGGCAGCAAGTTGTGAAAGGAACAGAGAATTGCCAAAGCTTTAAAAAACTGCCCCTTGCCCACTAAAGTTAATACAGTTCCCCTTCCCTCCAGTAGATCATTTTAAACTACCAGCCCCTGAATTCTAGTGTATTCTGATAATTTATTCTGTTATGTTATTTGCTGCTTATTTTACTGTCAGACGTTGTAAAGAAATTATTACCATATAATACATGTTTTACAATTAATATTAGTTGTTAAAAGAATATACTGTTGTTCTGCCTGTGTCTCCGCTGTTGCATACTGTTTACTTGCATTAAACAACGTACTGCTTGTTTCTGGAAAAGACCCATGAAGTGAAAATCGCCACTACACCTGTAGATAAATTCCCAATGGGATATAATTTCCAAAGTCGGATCATTTTAAGGGGGGTGGGGGGTTCTACTATTCTAGCACTTAGGGGCTCTGTATATGGAGTCCACATTCTATTCTAGATAAATCTGCATTGCAGGAGAACAACTGGAACAAACCCTGGTAATTACTACATATGATATACGGGGGTCAGTCAATAAGTAATGCCTCTTATTTTTTTTCTCCTTTTAATTGGCAAGAAATTCAAATGCAATTACATAGGTTGAAAACCACAACATTAACGATTAATTTGTCACTTTTCAATATAATCTCCATCCATTTCCACAGTCTTGGTCCACCGTTTAACAAGGGCATGTATTCCAGCATGGTAAAAAGCATTCTTGGGACCCACCGTGCACAAACTTTTCTGTATTCCAGTTGTCCAATAATTTTCATCACACTGCCTTTACTGAAGCAGATAATGCCACACAATTCATCTGCAGTCACCCGGCGGTCACCACGATTGATGTCATCGACTTGCTGAATGTTGCTTGGAGTCACTGCGGTTACTGGCCTGCCACTCCGCATTTTGTCAGCCAACGGTGATGGCCCTTCAGCTGTGTTACAGCGACGAACCCATCGTCTAACAGTACGGACATCCACTGTTGCATCACCGTACACATTTTTCAATCTCTCATGAATTCGAATGGGCGTTTCACCTTCTGCATGCAAGAATTCAATCACAGAACGTTGTCTAATCCGAACATCGATGTCAGCCATTTTGCAAACGGATACAGTCCTGCCACCTGTTGGTGCAGGAAGTTGCAATTGCTGTGGATTGGAGAAGAAGGTTTGAGGAATTGTGCCAAATTCGAATATTTAACATAACTACCTTATTTAAGGAGAAAAAAAATAGGAGGCATTACTTATTGACTGACCCTCGAATATTCAGCACGTGCACTTTATTTTTTGCATGTTTGCACTGGGAGAATCATTTTTTTAACATGATTAGATATTGTGATCTACACTGTATATGCATTTAAAGGATCATGTTTGGTATCTTATATTGCCATTTCGCTTATTGATACATGGTGATGCTCTTTTTGTGGGGAAAATATCTATAGTTTTGGTGACTTATTCTGATATATTGAATGAGATTTTGAGTATGGGCCAGAACATTATTACAGTGGTGGCCAAAAGTATTGGCACCCCTGCAATTCTGTCAGATAATACTCAGTTTCTTCCTGAAAATGAATGCAATCACAAATTCTTTGGTCTTATTATCTTCATTTAATTGGCTTGCAAGGAAAAAACACAAAAGAGAATGAAGCAAAAATCAAATCATTGATCATTTCACACAAAACTCCAAAAATGGGTCAGACAAAAGTATTGGCACCCTCAGCCTAATACTTGGTTGCATAACCTTTAGCCAAAATAACTGCGAACAACCGCTTCCGGTAACCATCAATGAGTTTCTTACAATGCTCTGCTGGAATTGTAGACTATTTTTCTTTGGCAAACTGCTCCAGGTCCCTGATATTTGAATGGTGCCTTCTCCAAACTGCCATTTTGATATCTCTCCACAGGTGTTCTATGAGATTCAGATCTGGACTCATTGCTGGCCACCTTAGAAGTCTCCAGTGCTTTCTCTCAAACCATTTTATAGTGCTTTTGGAAGTGTGTTTTGGGTCATTGTCCTGCTGGAAGACCCATGACCTCTGAGGGAGACCCAGCTTTCTCACACTGGGCCCTACATTATGCTGCAAAATTTGTTGGTAGTCTTCAGACTTCATAATGCCATGCACACGGTTATTTTTCCTGTACACACTATGTTGATGCTTTTTCCCAAAAAGCTCTACTTTTGTCTCATCTGACCAGAGAACATTCTTCCAAAACGTTTTAGGCTTTCTCAGGTAAGTTTTGGCAAACTCCAGCCTGGCTTTTTTATGTCTCGGGGTAAGAAGTGGGGTCTTCCTGGGTATCCTACCATACAGTCCCTTTTCATTCAGACGCTAACGGATAGTACGAGTTGACACTGTTGTACCCTCGGACTGCAGGGCAGCTTGAACTTGTTTGGATGTTAGTCGAGGTTCTTTATCCACCATCCGCACAATCTTGCGTTGAAATCTCTCATCAATTTTTCTTTTCCGTCCACATCTAGGGAGGTTAGCCACAGTGCCATGGGCTTTAAACTTCTTGATGACACTGCGCACGGAAGACACAGGAACATTCAGGTCTTTGGAGATGGACTTGTAGCCTTGAGATTGCTCATGCTTCCTCACAATTTGGTTTCTCAAGTCCTCAGACAGTTCTTTGGTCTTCTTTCTTTTCTCCATGCTCAATGTGGTACACACAAGGACACAGGACAGAGGTTGAGTCAACTTTAATCCATGTTAACTGGCTGCAAGTGTGATTTAGTTATTGCCGACACCTGTTAGGTGCCACAGGTAAGTTACACGTGCTGTTAATTACACGAATTAGAGAAGCATCACATGATTTTTCAAACAGTGCCAATACTTTTGTCCACCCCCTTTTTTAGGTTTGGTGTGGAATTATATCCAATTTGGCATTGGGACAATTCTTTTTGTGTTTTTTCATTGAAGACAAATTAAACGAAGATAATAATACCAAAGAAATTGTGATTGCAATCATTTTCAGGAAGAAACTGAATATTATCTGACAGAATTGCAGGGGTGCCAATACTTTTGGCCACCACTGTATATTGTGGTCTTGGATAATGTATAGCATCTTTTGCTTTTTAATTGTTTTTAACTTGTTTTTGTTTAGCTTATTTTGTTAATAAAAATTGTTTGGAATTGATTTGGTGATCCTTGTCTATGCATAATATCTTTTTTTTGGGCTTTGTATGTAATTGTTTTCTGTATGTGACGAGTTGATCCCCAATTAATCTTTAAAGTGGTGCCCTCCCGCCTCTTCTCTAGAGATGAGCGGTGTTCGACTCGAACTGTTTGCCAATCTCAAATTCGAGCTGTTTTGGGCGGTGTTCGAGTCGTTCGACGAACGCGAACGATTTGCAAAAAATTCGGCTGTTCGAGGTTATGTTCGATAACTGCTCGTGCACCAAAAGCGTAACTGGATTTTTTCACATCATGCAGGGATTGTCTGCCACTCACTGTAATGCCACAGCCATGGTGGTTGTGGCATTACAGTGATCGCCCAAATCGATGGGAACAGTGCTCACAGTGAAACATGAAAAGCCGGCAATTCAGCAGCGGCATACACCGGTACCCGACAATTTAGAACAGAAAGAATAGAGCATCACACATCGATTAGATAGATAGAAACATGTCAGTCACATATATAAGAAGTACAGTGACAGTGTTGGTTACTGTACTTGTCATATAGTGTTAAAGGATTTATTAAAAAAAATAATAGTGTTTTTCATGAAATTCATGAAATAATTAAAAAAAATTGACGTAGGGCTTCGCCCTCTTTTTGTGTCCAGCCAGGTACAGTAGGCAGGAACGGGCTGCCCCCATCCCCCAGATGCCTATTTGTACCTGGCTGGACACAACAATATAGGGAAGCCCTTTTTTTTTTAATTATTTCATGAATTTCATGAAATAATTAAGAAAAAAATACGTGGGGCTTCACCCTATTTTTGTGTCCAGCCAGGTACAACTAGGCAGCTAGGGGCTGGAATCCACAGCGCAGGGAGGCCCAAGCTTTCTGGGCCCCCCCTGCTGCAAATTGCAGTCCGCAGCCACCCCAGAAAATGGCACGTTCATAGAAGCGCCATCTTCTGGCGCTGTACCCAACTCATCCAGGGCCCTGGTGCGGTGGCTCACTGGGTAATAAAGGGGTTAGGGCCAGTTGGTATTATCAGCTGGCCCTAAGCCCGAACTTCATGGGGTCACGACAATATTAGACATGACCACCATGAATTTCTAGTAAAGTATTTAAAAAAAACACAACACCCAGAATAAAGTCCTTTAATTGAAATAAACACACAATTTTTTAATGCTCTAAATTAAACCATACTTACCATCACTCCCATTCCAGCTGAAGCCAACGATCTCCTGCAATAAAAGTAAAATAATAAACCAACATCATCTTTACCTTTCCATGGTTCCCAGGACGGCTCCACTTCTGCTACATTCACATGACAGGCTGGATCGCAGCAGAAAGCTACCATCCAGCTTGCCATGCCGCAGAAACTGAGAAGCGCAGGCATGCTTGCACTCCTCAGTGTCTGGCTGTGAAGGCATCCAGATGAGCCGAGTTCATGTCCAATGAACTCAGCTCACCTCATGCACATCACTGACAGCGTGGGAAAATTCTCCTGTGCTTGCACTTGCCGTGAGCGCAGGAGAATTCTCTCACGCTCAGCGCATGCGCAGGAGAATTCTCCCACGCTGTCAGTAACGTGAATGAGGTGAGCCGAGTTCATTAGACATGAACTTGACTCATCTGGATGCCATCACAGCCAGACACTGAGGAGCGCAAGCATGCCTGCGCTTCTCAGTGTCTGCGGCATGGCAAGCTGGATGGCAGCTTTCAGCTGCGATCCAGCCTGTCATGTGAATGTAGCAGAGCTGAAGCCAACCTGGGAACCATGGAAAGGTAAGGATGATGTTGGTTTATTATTTTACTTTTATTGCAGGAGATCATTGGCTTCAGCTGGAATGGGAGTGATGGTAGGGGGCCAATATTCATGGCACCCTTCCTGGGCTATTAATATCAGCCCCCAGCTGTCTGCCTAGCCTTTGCTAGCTATTAAAATAGGGGGGACCCCAAGTAATTTTTTTGGGGGGTCCCCCATTTTAATAGCTGGTAAAGGCTAGGTATTCAGCTGGGGGCTGATATTAGTAGCCTGGGAAGCTCCGTGGGTATTACCCCCTTCCCAGGCTTCAAACATCTGCCCCAGCCGTCTGCTTAACCTCCGCTAAAATTACGGGGAACCCCACACCAATTTGTTTTTTAATAAATCCTTTATTTTAACATTAAATGACAAGTACAGTAATCAACACTATCACTGTACTTATTATATATATGACTGACATGTTTCTATCTATCTAATCTATGTGTGATGCTCTATTCTTTCTGTTCTAAATTGTCGGGTACCGCTGCTGAATTGCCAGCCTGCTTTTTTAAAGAGAGTGTCTTCTGAGCAGTTTGTCAGCTTTTGGACTCCTTTGAAGGTGTTTTCTATGTGTTTTTATTTGCCTGCCATTGGTTTTAACGGTGTTCGACGGTGTTCGACAGTGTTCTAAGGTGTTCGACGAACAGTTCCACGAACATCCTGGTGTTCGACAAACCGAACCGAACCCGAACACTACAGGGGTGGCTCAACACAACTCTTTTCTTCTCCAGGAGGCAAATAGCTCTCCGTTCCTCCCGAGTCTCGCCGTGTGGCTAACCAGTACTGTACAGACACATATGGGGTATTGCCACATTTAGCAGAAATTGTGGGACACATTTTCGTGCCATTTTTACCAATTTCCCAGTGTAAAAATGTAAAATCTGGGGCTAAAACAAAATTTTGGTGGTAAAAATGTAATTATTTTTTTCTTCACTGCCCAATGGAAAAAAATTCTGTGACCTACCTGAAGTGTCAATATGATCACTGCACCCCTAGAGGGATTCATTGAGAGGTGTAGTTTGTAAAATGGGGTCACTTATGGGGGGGTCTGCTGTTCTGGCACCTCAGGGGCTCTGCCAATCTGACATGGCACCCTCAAACCAGTCCAGCAAAATCTGAACTCCAATATGATGCTTCTTCCCTTCTGAACTTTGCACTTTGCCTCAAAAGTAGTTTTCGATCAAAAATGGTGTATCAGCGTACACAGGAAAAATTGCAAAACAAAAATGCTATCCTTGTGAAAATGAAAAAAAATGTGGGGCTAAAATATTTTTGTGGGAAAAATATATATTTTTAAGTTTTGCAGATCCACGTTGTAAAATTCTGTGAAGCACCTGTGGTTTAAAAGTGCTCACCACACATCTAAATAAATTCCTTGAGGGGTCTAGTTTCTGAAATTGGGTCACTTGTGGGTGTTTTCCATGGTTGAAGCACATTAGGGGCTCTCCAAACGCGATATAACACCCGCAGATCATTCCATCAAAGTCTGAGTTCGAAAACATCACTCCTTCCTTTCTGAGCCCCGTCGTGCACCCAAACAATAGTTTTACCCCACATATGGGGTATCTGCGTGCTCAGGAGAAATTGCAAAACAAATTTTGGGGTCCATTTTCTCCTGTTACCCCTTTGAAAAAAAATTGGGGGCTAAAAGAACTTTTTTTGTGGGAAAAATGGGATTTTTGTATTTTCACGGCTCTACGTTATAAACTTCTTTGAAGCATTTGGGGGTTCAAGGTGCTCATCACACATCTAGATAAGTTCCCTGAGGGGTCTAGTTCCCAAAATGCTGTTACTTGTGGGAGGTTTCCACTGTTTAGGCACATCACGGGCTCCCCAAACGTGATATGGCGTCTGCTAATTATTCCAGCAAATTTTGCATTCAAAAAGTCAAATGGCGCTCCTTTTCTTCCAAGCCCTGCAGTGCGCCCAAACAGCAGTTTTCCTCCACATATTTGGTATCAGAGTACTCAGGAGAAATTGCACAACCAATTGCATGGTGCAATTTCTCTTGTTACCCTTATGAAAATGCAAAATTTGGGACTGAAAACATTTTTGTGGGAAAAATGCGAAATTTTTATTTTCACGGCTCAATGTTATAAACTTTTGTGAAGCACCTGGGACTTTAAGGTGCTCACCACACATTTAAATAATTTCCCTGGGGGGTCTAGTTTCCAAAATGGTGTCACGTGTGGGGGGTTTCCACTGTTTAGGCACATCAAGGGCTCTACAAATGCGACATGGCGTCCGCTAATTATTCCAGCAAATTTTGCATTCAGAAAGTCAAATGGCACTCTTTCCCTTCCAAGCCCTGCCATGCACCTAAACAGTGGTTTTCCTCCACATATAGGGCATCAACATTCTCAGGAGAAATTGCACAGCAAATTTTGCGGTCCATTTTCTCCTGTTACCCCTTTGAAAAAAAAATTGGGGGCTAAAAGGACTTTTTTTGTGGGAAAAATTGGATTTTTTTATTTTCACGGCTCTACGTTATAAACTTCTACGAAGCATTTGGGGCTTCAAGGTGCTCATCACACATCTATATAAGTTCCCTGAGGGGTCTAGTTTCCAAAATGCTTTTAATTGGGGGGGTTTCCACTGTTTAGGCACATCAGGGGCTCCCCAAACGTGATATGGCGTCCGCTAATTATTCAAGCAAATTTTGCATTCAAAAACTCAAATAGCGCTCCTTTGCTTCCAAGCCATGCAATGCGCCCAAACAGCAGTTTTCCTCCACATATTTGGTATCAGAGTACTCAGGAGAAATTGCACAACCAATTGCATGATGCAATTTCTCTTATTACCCTTATGAAAATGCAAAATTTGGGACTGAAAACATTTTTGTGGGAAAAATGCGAAATTTTTATTTTCACGGTTCAATGTTATAAACTTTTGTGAAGCACCTGGGGCTTTAAGGTGCTCACCACACATTTAATCAGGGGCTCTCCAAATGCGACATGGCGTCCGCTACTTATTCCAGCAAATTTTGCATTCAGAAAGTCAAATGGCACTCTTTCCCTTCTGAGCCCTGCCATGCACCTAAACAGTGGTTTTCCTCCACATATAGGGCATCAACATTCTCAGGAGAAATTGCACAGCAAATTTTGGGGTCCATTTTTTCCTGTTACCCTTGTGAAAATAAAAAAAATTGGGTCTAAGGTAACATTTTTGTGAAAAAAAGTTAAATGTTTATTTTTTCCTCCCACATTCCAAAAATTCCTGTGAAGCACCTGAAGGGTTAATATACTTCTTGAATGTGGTTTTGAGCACCTTGAGGGGTGCAGTTTTTAAAATGGTATCACTTTTGTATATATTCTGTCATATAGATCCCTCAAAGTCACTTCAAATGTGATGTGGTCCCTAAAAAAATGGTTTTGTAAATTTTGTTGGAAAAATTAGAAATCACCTTTTAACCCTTACAACTTCCTTACAAAAAATGTTTCCAAAATTGTGCTGATGTTAAGTAGACATGTGGAAAATGTTATTTATTAACTATTTTGTGTGACAAAATGATTTAAGATTTAAAATGATTTCTCTGATTTAAGGGCATAGAAAATGAAATTGAAAATTGAAAAAATTTCCAAATGTTCAGCAAATTTCCATTTTTTTTCACAAATAAATGCAAGTCATATCAAAGAAATTTTACCACTAACATGAAGTACAATATGTCATGAAAAAACAATCTCAGAGTCATTTGGATCGGTTGAAGCATTCCAGAGTTATTAACTCATAAAATGACACTGGTCAGAATTGTGAAATTTGGCCCGGTCATGAAGGTGAAAACAGGCTCGGAGGTGAAGGGGTTAAAATATGTTTTTTTGTGGAATACTGCAGCGTTTCAGAGTCAAACACTCCTGGCTGTGTTTATACAGCCAGTGCTTGATACATGCTGCCCACAAATACACAGTACACAGAAACACAAAAGATTGCTGATCTCCCGTATCTATGTAGCACATCATCAGAAGCTGTAGCAATATAGAGGACATTATACAGCAGTACTGAGCAGTGAAGCTGTGAATCCAGCACTGGGGTCAGATAAACACTTGCTAAAAAGCTACAGCACTGAGTGGATTTGTTTCACTTTCATTCCCCTCCTTTTTCTTCTTATTTTTACATACTTCAATAGGCACCTGTAATCTGATTCTTCAAAGAACTGGCTGTCTATTCTTAAGCACAGAACAGAAACAGATTTTTCTATATTTTGAGGGAATGATCAGTTCAGATGGGAGCAAAAATTACTCATAAGAGGAAAAAGAAACATATATCTATGAGAAATAAAATACTAGAAAACTTCTTATATTTGCTCAGCTTTGAGAGGTCATGTCAATATAAAAAGGCCATAGCTCGACTATGTGTAAAATGTCCACCATCCATGCTTGGACGTTTTATTCAAGGAATAAAGGAAATAGATCATTTTGACTGGTGAGCAGTGGATGTTATTCTTATGTTCTTGTAATTGGGATGGTGAATAGTAAAAAATTAACAGGTTAACTATAATGGGCATCCTGTAGTTACTAATTTAGAATTTAGAAAACTGTTTCAATACAACCTAATTAAAGTGTTAAATAATTTGATGCTATCTGTAAGAAAGCCTGAGGGCTTTTATAGCAGTTGAACAAGATGTGGATATCTTCAACTATGAAATAATGAATTTTTGATTAGATTATATTCTACCTATTGACATAATCCAGAAATGAAAAAAATACTTAAAAGATTAGACTCACAACAACAATTAGGGTTAATTAATTGGAAATGTAAAGGTAGAAAACCTGCCTATACAATACATTTTCAAATATTGCTTTGAAGGTAGTTACCCAGCTGGATTCCATGGCAGTCTATTGTCTAAGGGGTAATGTCTTTTCTTGTGGAAAGTGACATGCCAGGGTAAAGAGACTTATAGGCCATGCAATGCTCCTCTGGGAAACTAAATATGCAAATTGCCTCTAGAAAGAGGACTAGAACTCTAATGCCACTTACTGGAAGTAATAATCCTAAAAGTCAGGATTGCAACTTCCAGTAGGCGGCATTAGAGTTCTAGTCCTCTTCCTCTGTGAAGAGGCAATTTGCATATGCCAGTCAATAGGTACCCAGCTTGATTCCATGTGGTCTGTATTATGTGACACATACAGTACTGTGCTTCAACAATGGGTACAAGCTTGGGCTACAAAATTGGTTGGATCCAGGCATGCTTAGACTCCGTATTTTGTGCCATGAAACCAGAGTTCTAGGGAGATGTAAGCAACAACAGAGTGACCTTGCAAAAATGGTACAAAGCGGTGAAGATTTTTAAGAATAAATATGTGAATACAACATTCAGTAACAATACTTAAAAAGTTTGCCACAAAAGCTACTTATTTAGTGTGGCTGCATAGTCAGTTAGTAAAATATGTGGCCTTCTTGTAACATAGCTACATCACCATTTTTCTTAAACTCTGTCCAAAAGCTCAAAAATAAAAAAAAATTAACCAAAATCCTCCACAAAAGATCTAATTACAGCTTAATTTTTATTCAAATTATTGCTTGTGTATATTAATACACCCTGCTGCTCAGATTAACAATATCTGAAAATCCTAATAGTTTAGCAGAAATCCACATTTCTGCTGGAAATGAAACCAAAAAAGTATATGTATTTCTTTAGTAGCTTTGCTGCTCTGTTTCAGTACTATTATATGTATATATATATATATATATATATATATATATATATATATATATATATATATAGGAAAAAAAATATGAAACAGCACAAAAAATGTTTTTGGTGCAAAAAAGCCCCCCAGGTACATACCAGTCCTTTAAGTATCCATGCAAAAATATGGAGGCAGCACACAAAATAGAATGCATTGATAAGATTTTATAGCCCATATGGCAATGTTTCGGTCCAAGGTTGTGGACCTTTCTCAAACCTATATACAGTATTCATTGTTTTTTTTGTTTTGTTTTTTGTTTTAGACAACATTCTGGCAAAATGTTTTTTGTTTCAGTTCTGAAGTTTATTGCTCCCATTAAAATCAATGTGGGTGTAGAGTGTGTTGCAGTTTTAAAAATACAAAGACTTTTACATGTATGTATCATAAATAGTGTTGAGCGATACCTTCCGATATCAGGAAATATCGTATCGGATTGGATCGGGCCGATACCCAAAAAGTATCGGATATCGCCGATTCCGATACCGGAAACCAATGCAAGTCAATGGGACACAAATATCGGAATGAAAATAAACCCTTTCTTTCCTTGTAGGTTAATTCTACATGAAGTAAAACAACTAAGAATAATGTAGAATGACATGAAAAGCCGGCAATTCATCAGCGGCATACACCGGTACCCGACAATTTACAACAGAAAGAATAGAGCATCACACATAGATTAGATAGATAGAAACATGTCAGTCACATATATATGAAGTACAGTGACAGTGTTGCTTACTGTACTTGTCATTTAGTGTAAAGGATTTATTAAAAAAAATATTAGTGTTTTCGTGCACCGTCTCTTTAAAAAAGCCGGCCGGCAATTCAGCAGCGGTACCCGACAATTTATAACAGAAAGAATAGAGCTTCACACATAGATTAGATAGATAGAAACATGTCAGTCACATATATATGAAGTACAGTGACAGTGTTGCTTACTGTACTTGTCATTTAGTGTAAAGGATTTATTTAAAAAAATAATAGTGTTTTCATGCACCGTCTCTTTAAGAAAGCCGGCCGGCAATTCAGCATCTGTACCCGACAATTTAGAACAGAAAGAATAGAGAATCACACATAGATTAGATAGATAGAAACATGTCAGTCACATATATATGAAGTACAGTGATAGTGTTGATTACTGTACTTGTCATTTAGTGTTAAAATAAAGGATTTATTTAAAAAAAAAATTGGCGTGGGGTTCCCCTTAATTTTAGGCTCTAGCGGAGGTTAAGCAGACAGCTGGGGCAAATGTTTGAAGCCTGGGAAGGGGGTAATACCCACGGAGCTTCCCAGGCTACTAATATCAGCCCCCAGCTGAATACCTAGCCTTTACTAGCTATTAAAATGGGGGAACCCCCCCAAAAAAATAACGTGGGGTCCCCCCTAATTTAATAGCTAGCACAGGCTAGGCAGACAGCTGGGGGCTGATATTAATAGCCCAGGAAGGGTGCCATGAATATTGGCCCCCTCCCAGGCTAGAAACACCAGCCGTCAGCCGCCCCAGAAATGGCGCATCCATAGGATGCGCCAATTCTGGCACTTAGCCTCGCTCTTCCACGCTGCCCTGGTGCGGTGGCAGGGGGTAATAGGGTTGGGGTTGATGTCAGCTTATAATGCCAGCTGACATCAAGCCCAGGTTAGTAATGGAGAGGCGTCTATAAGACACCCCCATTACTAACCCCATAGTCAAAGTTAAAAGAAAACACAAACACCCAGAGTAAAGTCCTTTAATTGAAATAAAGACACAATTCTTTATTGTTCTAAATTAAACCATACTTACCATCACGCCCATTCCAGCTGAAGCCAACGATCTCCTGCAATAAAAGAAAAATAATAAAGCAACCTCATCCTTACCTTTCGATGGTTCCCAGGACAGCTCCAGCTCTGCTACATCGAGATGACAGGATGGACCGCAGCAGAAAGCTGCCATCCAGCCTGTCATCCCGCAGACACTGAGAAGGCAGGCATGCTTGCGCTCCTCAGTGTCTCTCTGTGACGTCATCCAGATGAGCCGAGTTCATGTCCAATGAACTCAGCTCACCTCATGCACGTCACTGACAGCGTGGGAAAGTTCTCCTGCACTCAGCGCTTCAGCGTGAGAATTCTCCCACGCTGTCAGTGACATACATGAGGTGAGGTCATGTCCAATGAACTCAGCTCACCTCATGCACGTCACTGACAGTGTGGGAAAATTCTCACGCTGAAGTGCTGAGTGCAGGAGAATTTTCCCACGCTGTCAGTGACGTACATGAGGTGAGCTGAGTTCATTGGACATGACCTCGGCTCATCTTTATGCCGTCACAGCCAGACATTGAGGAGCACAAGCATGCCTGTGCTTCTCAGTGTCTGCGGGATGACAGGATGGATGGCAGCGTTCTGCTGCGGTCCAGCCTGTCATCTCGATGTAGCAGAGCTGAAGCTGTCGTGGGAGCCATGGAAAGGTAAGGATGAGGTTGCTTTATTATTTTACTTTTATTGCAGGAGATCGTTGGCTTCAGCTGGAATGGGCGTGATGGTAAGTATGGTTTAATTTAGAACAATAAAGAATTGTGTGTTTATTTCAATTAAAGGACTTTTTTCTGGGTGTTGTGTTTTTTTAAATACTTTACTAGAAATTCATGGTGGTCATGTCTAATATTGGCGTGACCCCATGAATTTTGGGCTTAGGGCCAGCTGATAATACCAAGCTGGCCTTAACCCCTTTATTACCCAGTGAGCCACCGCACCAGGGCCCTGGATGAGTTGGGTACAGCGCCAGAAGATGGCGCTTCAATGAACGCGCCATTTTCTGGGGCGGCTGCGGACTGCAATTTGCAGCGGGGGTGGCCCAGAAAGCTTGGGTCTCCCTGCGCTGCGGATTCCAGCCCCCAGCTGCATAGTTGTATCTGGCTGGACACAAAAATAGGGCGAAGCTCCACGTATTTTTTTTTTTTAATTATTTCATGAAATTCATGAAATAATTAAGAAAAAAAGGGCTTCCCTATATTGTTGTGTCCAACCAGGTACAAATAGGCAGCTGGTGGTTGGGGGCAGCCCGTTCCTGCCTGCTGTACCTGGCTGGACACAAATATAGTGCGAAGCCCCACGTCAATTTTTTTTAAATCATTTCAGGAAATTCATGAAATAATTAAAAAAAATTGATGTGGGGCTTCGCCCTATATTTGTGTCCAGTCAGGTACAGCAGGCAGGAACGGGCTGCCCCCAACCACCAGCTGCCTATTTGTACCTAGCCGGACACAACAATATAGGGAAGCCCTTTTTTTCTTAATTATTCCATGAATTTCATGAATTAAAAAAAAAAAAACGTGGAGCTTCGCCCTATTTTTGTGTCCAGCCAGGTACAACTAGGCAGCTGGGGGCTGGAATCTGCAGCGCAGGGAGGCCCAAGCTTTCTGGGCCCCACCCGCTGCAAATTGCAGTCCGCAGCCGCCCCGGAAAATGGCGCGTTCATAGAAGCGCCATCTTCTGGCGCTGTACCCAACTCATCCAGGGCCCTGGTGCGGTGGCTCACTGGGTAATAAAGGGGTTAAGGCCAGCTTGGCATTATCAGCTGGCCCTAAGCCCGAAATTCATGGGGTCACGCCAATATTAGACATGACCACCATGAATTTCTAGTAAAGTATTTAAAAAAAACACAAACACCCAGAAAAAAGTCCTTTAATTGAAATAAACACACAATTCTTTATTGTTCTAAATTAAACCATACTTACCATCACGCCCATTCCAGCTGAAGCCAACGATCTCCTGCAATAAAAGAAAAATAATAAAGCAACCTCATCCTTACCTTTCCATGGCTCCCACGACGGCTCCAGCTCTGCTACATCGAGATGACAGGCTGGACCGCAGCAGAACGCTGCCATCCAGCCTGTCATCCCGCAGACACTGAGAAGCGCAGGCATACTTCCACTCCTCAGTGTCTGGCTGTGACGGCATCCAGATGAGCCGACAATGAACTCGGCTCACCTCATGTACGTCACTGACAGCGTGGGAGAATTCTACTGCACTCAGCGCTTCAGCGTGAGAATTTTCCCACGCTGTCAGTGACGTGCATGAGGTGAGGTCATGTCCAATGAACTCGGCGCACCTCATGCACGTCACTGACAGCGTGGGAGAATTCTCACGCTGAAGCGCTGAGTGCAGGAGAATTTTCCCACGCTGTCAGTGACGTGCATGAGGTGAGCTGAGTTCATTGGACATGACCTCGGCTCATCTGGATGCCGTCACAGCGAGACACTGAGGAGCGCAAGCATGTCTGCGCTTCTCAGTGTCTGCGGGATGACAGGCTGGATGGCAGCGTTCTGCTGCGGTCCAGCCTGTCATCTCGATGTAGCAGAGCTGAAGCTGTCCTGGGAACCATGGAAAGGTAAGGATGAGGTTGCTTTATTATTTTACTTTTATTGCAGGAGATCGTTGGCTTCAGCTGGAATGGGCGTGACTGTAAGTATGGTTTAATTTAGAACAATAAAGAATTGTGTCTTTATTTCAATTAAAGGACTTTTTTCTGGGTGTTTGTGTTTTTTTTAAATACTTTACTAGAAATTCATGGCGGTCATGTCTAATATTGGCGTGACCCCATGAATTTCGGGCTTAGGGCCAGCTGATAATGCCAAGCTGGCCTTAACCCCTTTATTACCCAATGAGCCACCGCACCAGGGCCCTGGATGAGTTGGGTACAGCGCCAGAAGATGGCGCTTCTATGAACGCGCCATTTTCCGGGGCGGCTGCGGACTGCAATTTGCAGCGGGTGGGGCCCAGAAAGCTTGGGTCTCCCTGCGCTGCAGATTCCAGCCCCCAGCTGCCTAGTTGTACCTGGCTGGACACAAAAATAGGGTGAAGCGCCACACATTTTTTTTTTTAATTATTTCATGAAATTCATGGAATAATTAAGAAAAAAAGGGCTTCCCTATATTGTTGTGTCCGGCTAGGTACAAATAGGCAGCTGGTGGTTGGGGGCAGCCCGTTCCTGCCTGCTGTACCTGGCTGGACACAAATATAGTGCGAAGCCCCACGTCAATTTTTTTTTTATTATTTCATGAAATTCATGGAATAATTAAGAAAAAAAGGGCTTCCCTATATTGTTGTGTCCGGCCAGGTACAAATAGGCAGCTGGTGGTTGGGGGCAGCCCGTTCCTGCCTGCTGTACCTGACTGGACACAAATATAGGGCGAAGCCCCACATAATTTTTTTTTAATTATTTCATGAATTTCCTGAAATAATTAAAAAAAAATTGACGTGGGGCTTCACACTATATTTGTGTCCAGCCAGGTACAGCAGGCAGGAACGGGCTGCCCCCAACCACCAGCTGCCTATTTGTACCTGGCCAGACACAACAATATAGGGAAGCCCTTTTTTTCTTAATTATTCCATGAATTTCATGAAATAATTAAAAAAAAAAAAAACGTGGGGCTTCTCCCTATTTTTGTGTCCAGCCAGGTACAACTAGGCAGCTGGGGGATGGAATCTGCAGCGCAGGGAGGCCCAAGCTTTCTGCCCCCCCCCCCCCGCTGAAAATTGCAGTCCGCGGCCGCCCCGGAAAATGGCGCGTTCATAGAAGCTGGATGCTGTACCTGGCTGGCATACAAAAATATGGCGAAGCCCACGTCAAAAGTTTTGGGAAAAATTTATTAAAAAATAAATAATAATTTAGGGACTGCATCTTTATTAAGTCCTCAAATGTCATTTAGTGTTAAAATAAAGGATTTATTTTAAAAAAAAATGGCGTGGGATCCCCCATAATTTTAGTCTCTAGCGGAGGTTAAGCAGACGGCTGGGGCAGATGTTTGAAGCCTGGGAAGGGGGTAAAACCCACGGAGCTTCCCAGGCTACTAATATCAGCCCCCAGCTGAATACCTAGCCTTTACTAGCTATTAAAATGGGGGACCCCCCCCAAAAAAATGACGTGGGGTCCCCCCTATTTTAATAGCTAGCAAAGGCTAGGCAGACAGCTGGGGGCTGATATTAATAGCTCAGGAAGGGTGCCATGAATATTGGCCCCCTCCCAGGCTAGAAACACCAGCCGTCAGCCGCCCCAGAAATGGCGCATCCATAGGATGCGCCAATTCTGGCACTTAGCCTCGCTCTTCCACGCTGCCCTGGTGCGGTGGCAGGGGGTAATAGTGGTGGGGTTCATGTCAGCGCCAGCTGCCATGAAGTCCAGGTTAGTAATGATGGGTGTCTATAAGACACCCCCATTACTAACCTACAAAGTGTTAAAAAGAAAAAACACACTACACCCAGAAAAAAATAATTTATTTGAAATAAAACACCATTTTATTTAATTCTTAGTTTACTAAAAAAAAATAGTTACCTGTCCACGTTCCTGCGCTGATCTCCCATGCACAGCTGTCACATCTGGAGATGGTGACAGCTGTGCATGGCTGCTGTAAGCTCACGCTGCCGGGAACACGTCCGCTCCCGGCAGCGGGAGCCACTGACTGAGGTTACCGGAGTGCATTCAGGCAGCGCAGCTCCGGAGACCTCCTTTACGGCAGTGCTGTACCGTGGGAATTTCTCACGATACAGCAGTGCCGTAAAGCAGCTAACCGGAGCAGCGCTGCCTTAACTCTGGTGAACCCTTACGGCCCCGTCATTCTAGCGGCGGCAGCGGTTCAGAGCGGTCACATTCTATGTGGCTGCTCTGAACTGGAGATCTTCGTGGGACACTCGTGGACTGCTACGGAGGGGTAAGGATAAGGTTGTGGTTTATTATTTTATATTTTATTACAGGAGATCGATGGCTTCGGGGAATTAGGTGTCTAGGTGAGTATAGGTGTAGTTTTTTATTTTAGGTGACGATCGGCGGGGACAGGTAATGTATAAACTAATTTCTTTTAGGTAACCACTGGCCACCAATGACATGTATCTAACATTTATTGGGGACACAGTAGGGCAATTTATATAGCAGGATCAGGCTGATGGGAACTACTGCTCCCATCGAGCTGATCCTGCTGGCACGAGTGGACGGGGGACAGACATAGGCCGATGGGAGTAGTAGTGTCACATCGGCCTATGTCTGCCTGCACGCACAGACACCGCACACACACACACCCCGCACACACACACCCCGCACACACACCCCGCACACACACACACCCCGCACACACACACACCCCGCACACACACACACCCCGCACACACACACCCCGCACACACACACCCCGCACACACTAATCATGACGGGTCTGGGAGGTGAGGCTGACCTGTGCGGCCGTGGGAAAGTTCATGTGAGTTCATGCAGTCAAGCATGAACTCACATGAACCCTCTGAAGGCACCGCGGCTACTTCAAATGAACAGCTGATCGGCATCACCTGATACCTCAGCTGTTCATTTGAAATAACCGGCGGGAAAGCGCAGCACAGAACGGGAAAGCCGGCGGTGAAGTCTTTTCACTGCCGGCTTCCCCGCCCGGGTCCTTCGCTCCTTGGTGCTGCGCTCCCCGCCCGGTCCTAATTTACGATTGGGATGGGAGGTGGCGAGGGGAGCGGAGGATCGGGGTGGGAGGCTGCGGGGAAGCAGTATGGGGCTGTGTGATTGTTTAAAAGCCGGCGGCTTTTTACCGCCCGCCGGCTTTTAAACAATCAGCAGAATTCTCCCACGCTGGGATGGCATTCTGATGACAAGCTGGATCGCAGCTGAGCGCTGCCATCCAGCTTGTCATCCTTCACAGACACTGCAGAGCGCAGGCATTATGGGAACTTCCGATTCCGGTATTCGATATTATAAAAGTATCGGAATTAAGTATCGGAATTCCGATACAGTGAATATCGGCCGATACCCGATATTTCAGTATCGGAATGCTCAACACTAATCATAAACAAATTGCAAGGCTAGGTTCACATTATTATTTAGAATTCCATTTTTCTAGTCTGTTATAACACCAAATGACTTGGCTGTTAATTTACAGGGCTATAGTCTGCTCAGGAATTACCATACAAATAATTGAGGGGGAGAGCTTTGATTATATGTAAAATCATCCTAAAACTCATCCAGCCTGATAATATATGTGAGGCCAGTGAAAATGTTTCATCCGTATGGGTAGAGCTAAGTGGAGAGAGAAAGAATAATAAAATACTGATATGAGTTTGTTATAAGAAGTGATGCGCGAGTGTATTCGTTACTATTCGCTATTCGCATGGATAGTACGGTATTCGGGTTACTCGTTATTCTGCGAGTATTTATATACTCGCCTCGCTATATTCGGATGTCCCGCCCTGCAGTTTTGGCGCCTCCTTTGCAGCCACTAAACATGCTGGGCTTCTTAACCAATCACAGTAATGCCGCAGACATCTTAATTGTGGCAATATTGTGATTGGCTGGCCACCCAACGTCATAGGGTCTATTTAAGCTCTGCTGTCGCCATTTTGTGCACATTGCGTCTGGAGCCTGCATTCTATAAGCAAAGGGAGAGATCGCTGTGCTGCTAGGGAGAGTGTTTAGGCCTCTTGATCAAACAAAAGCCCTTGTAAGGCTATGTGCAGTGTATACTAATTCTGTGTTTGAAGGAGCCGCTCACTAGCTCCATATTATCACCAAAAAATAGCTCTTTTCAGAGCTGAAGACACACAACAAAGTCAGAGTACAGGGAGGGAGAGATTGTGTATTAGGTAGGGAGAGGATAAAGTATTCTTCCAGTGTCCATCTTAAAACAGCTCTTGTCAGAGGCAAAGCAATATTTTTCCTGCGCACACAGAATTAGCATTGTGTGCTGCCTTTTTTTTTAGAACTGGTCTATTTTCCCTGCTGTTTTAGGGGTCAGAGCCTGCTTCTGTCCATATTAGTGTACATAAAAAAATCTTTCATTGCCCTGCACAAAGTAGTAGTCCAAACATTTCCTACTGCCTGCTACAAACAAGCACCAGGCCATTTTAACCACTATTTTGGGGTGTCAGCCTGCCTTCTGTCCGTATTAGTCTACGTAAAAAATCTTTGATTGCCCTGCACAAAGCAGTAGTAGAAACATTTCCTACTGCCTGCTACAAACAAGCACCAGGCCATTTTAACCACTATTTTGGGGTGTCAACCTGCCTTCTGTCTGTATTAGTCTATGTAAAAAATCTTTGATTGCCATGCACAAAGCAGTAGTCCAAACATTTCCTACAGCCTGCTCCAAAGAAGCACCAGGCCATTTTAACCACTATTTTGGGGTGTCAGCCTGCCTTCTGTCCGTATTAGTCCACTTATAAAATCTTTGATTGCCCTGCTCAAAGCAGTAGTCCAAACATTTCCTACTGCCTGCTACAAACAAGCACCAGGCCTTTTTAACTACTATTTTGGCTGTGACAGCTAGCTTGGTTTGTGACATTAACATCTGAAAATCTGTCAACAAAACCCAAAATGCCAAAAAAGCCTGTTGTTAAGGGACGTGGATGTGGTGTTGTCTATGGTGCGCAAGAATGCACTCAGTCTGTGTCAGGTCAGAAGAAGCTTGATGCATCCACTATGTTCCTGGAAAAAATTCCCGGTCTGGAACGTAAACGTGTGTGGAAGCCAGAAGAGCGAGATCAGATTCTGTCTTGGATAACAGACAAGGCTTCTACGCATTTATCAAGCAGCAACAAATCTTCCACCACCACAGAGTCTACTGTGGATACACAGAAGGCTGGCCCATCCAATCCTGAAGCTGGTTCTCCTTCCTATCGCCATTATCAGTCACAGGAGACATATGACCCCAAGCTTGGCCACTCCGAGGATCTGTTTGGTACGTATCCTTTGGTTGGCTCTGGCCTATCACCGTGCAGCATTGAAGAGGGACAAGAGGAGGTGGCGTGAATTGATGCTCAAGTATTTGAGGACCTACGGCCAGAAGAAACCAACTTGGCGGAACGTCATTTACTGTCTCCAGAGGTGGAGGCTGATGATGATGAGACACAGTTGCCATTAGGTCAGCCTACAATGTCAACTGGGAATGACGATGAGAGGGAAGACTGTCGATGATGAGTCCACTGATCCGACCTAGACCATTGGCATGCATAGCCATGACAGCAACACAGAGGAAGATGGATATGTAGCACCAACACAGGCACCAAGGGGTTGTGGTTTGCCCAGAGTGAGAGCTATGTCAACTGTTCCCAAGAGCACCCCCGCTGTGCGCTAAGTCAGGGCAAGGGGGCATTCAGCTGCTGCGTGGAATGTTTTTCCTGAAAGTCCTTCAGAGAAAAACATTGTAGTCTGTAGCATATACCATACCAAGTTGAGCAGAGGCCAGGGCAAAGGCAACCTGAGTACCACCAGTATGCAAAACCACATGGCAGCCAAGCACCCAAGAAGGTGGGCGGAACACCAAGGTAACAAATCTGCGTCTGCGGGTCAAACCAATGCCGTGTCGCCTGGGCTATGTCCTTCAGAATCTGCTGTTCAGGAAGTAGGCGCTCATACCTTCTGCCCACAAGCTGCGGTTGCTCCCGCACAACAAACATCAACCATATCCACTTCCTTGTTCCAGCAAAGCGTCGAATTGTCCGTGCCAGATAGCTTGGAAAGAAAGTGTAAATACCCAGCCACGCACCCACAGGCACAAATACTAAACTCGCAGATTGCCAAATTGCTAGCTGTGGACATGTTGCTGTTTAGGCTTGTGGAAACACAGTTTTTCCGTGATCTCTTGGTTGTGGCTGCCCCACGATACAGTGTTCCCAACCGCCATTATTTTGCCCGTTGTGCCGTCCCTGCGTTACACAAACACATGTTAAACAATCTGAACCATGCTCTCACCAAGGCCATAATCGGGAAGGTCCACCTAACAGACACCTGAACAAGTTGTTGTGGACAGGGACGATACATTTCTGTTATGGCACACTGGGTGAACCTGGTGAAGGGTGGGACAAAGGCACAAACGGGAACAACACACATCCTACCCACGCCAAGAATAGCGGGCCCAACTTCTGTTAGGGTTTCCGCCTCTTCATATTCCACTTCCTCTCTCCCCTCCTCCTGCTCCTCATCCTCTGCTGAATTACTCTCCCCATCACCGCCAAGCTGGGACCTGTGCAGCAGTGCATCGGCAAAGCGGCAACACGCTCTGCTGAAGCTAATCTGTTTAGGTCAGAAAGCACACACTGCAGCAGAGCTGTGGCAAGCTTTAAAACAACAGACATCAGTGGCTCTCCCCGCTGCACATCCAACCCGGTCTGGTCGTCTGTGATAATGGGCGTAACCTGGTGGCGGCTTTAAAGGTTGGCAAGCTGGTACACGTGCCATGCATGGTTCACGTGTTGAACCTAGTTGTTCAGAAATTTCTGAAAACTTACCATGACTTGCCGTACCTACTTGAGAAGGTGCGTCGTATTAGCGCCCATTTTCGCCATTCCTCTACCGCTGTTGCTGCTCTTACAGCGCTGCAAAAGTGCTTGAATTTGTCAAGTCACCGACTCATTTGCGACCTGCCCACGTGGTGGAACTCCACCTATCATATGTTGGCGAGGATTAGTGAACAGCAGAGGGCAGTAGCTGAATACCAACTTCAGAATGCCCGTCAGACTGAAACTCAGCCACCACACATAACAACTGTCGAGTGGGTGTGGATCGCTGACATTTGTGATGTTCTTGAGAACTTTGAGTACTGCACCAACCTCGTGAGCGGTGATCAGGCTATTATCAGCGTAACCATCCTGCTGCTGTGTCTCTTGAAGCAATCACTGCAAAATCTCAAAGAGGAAGCTTTAAGTGCCCAGCATGTTGGTATGGAGCCATATTTCCCAATGGGTGTTACTACCCAGCCCAGCCAATATTCTGAGGCAACAATGGGTGATAAGGAGGAATATGAGGAGGATGAGGAGGGAGAGGACTTGTTTTTCTGTGCTACCGAGGGGACTCATAATGCTACAGAGGAGGGAGAGGACTTGTTTTTCTGTGCTACCGAGGGGACTCGTAATGCTACAGAGGCGACACCCAACCCAAGCTTCATGTCTGTGTAGCCTGGATGGGATAGCGAGGAGGAGCTGGAGGAGGAGGAGGAGGCCAGTCAGCGTGAGGAGAGGATGGGTAATGTTTCTACTGTTGGGGACACAGAACATTTGCCTTTTTGCAGCTTGGCCCACATGGCACAGTTCATGTGTAAGTGTCTGTGGCAAGACCCTCGCATGATACACATTTTATCCAACAACCTATACTGGTTGGCCACCTTTCTCGATCCACTGTACAAGGAGAAAATTCCTTCTCTCCTTTTGGAGTCACTAAAGAGTTTTACAATTGAATCGTTCAAGAGGACCGTTGTAGATCAGTTGCTGAAAACATCACCCTTAGACAATGCTGGTGGCAGAGGTACCGTTTTTTTCAACATCAAAGGATAATGCGGAGGGACACGAACACCAGCTCCAACAGAGATGGGGGGAAAATGTGCATAAAGCGAGCAATTTTCAATAAACCAGCACAACAGCAATGGGTATCTGTGCCTGTAACAATGCCAAGGAGGGATAAGTTGCAGAACATGGTCAAGGAGTACTTAAGTGACCATACGTGAGTCCTTTCTGATGCTTCTGTTCCTTTTAATTATTGGGTGTCTAAGCTGAACACTTGGCCCGACCTCTCCATGTATGCCTTGGAGGTGCTGGCCTGCCAGGCTGCTAGTGTGGTGTCTGAGCGTGTTTTCAGTTCCGCTGGGGCAATCATCACTGATAGGCGCACATGCTTCTCCATGGAAAATGCAGACAGACTTACTCTAATTAAATTCAACAAGGACTGGATATCTCCACAGTTTGTAATCCCTACAGATGACAGCAAGTCAACATAAATTCACCAAAAATACAGATTCATGCTACTGCTGTTAACATCACCCCCTTCCCATAAAAAAATGTTTCCTTCCTTCGTCAACCATGACTCAGCCCATAGGGCTAATCTTTAGAAACCCTATGCACATTGTACAGTGGACAAACCAGGACAGTATTCCTACTCCAGCCTAACTACTATTTGTGTTTGGAGGCCCTTGTGATGATGGCTTCCTGCTTCAACCATGACTCAGCCCAGAGGGCTGATTTTTAGAAACCCTATGCACATTGTGCAGTGGACAAACCAGTCCAGGACAGTATTCCCACTCCAGCCTAACTACTATTTGAGAAGAAAATCTCATGACAGATGACATAATGAGGAATACTATGAATGCTCAATTAAATATCATCTGCTAAACTTAGCAGGAAGTACAGCATTTCCTCAAAAATACTAGAGTAGACAAATCACTAGGCCTGGATGGCCTACACCCCCTGAATGGTGCAGGAATTAATTACAATGATAGACAGACCATTATTTCCAATATTCAGGGATTCTATAATAACAGGTACTGTACCATGGGACTGGTCCATTGCAAATGTGGTGCCAATATTCAAAAAAGGAAAAAAATTTGAGCCTGGAAATTATAGGCCGATAAATTAACTTCTACTGTGGGTAAAATCATTGAAGGTTTTCTAAAAGATGCTATACTGGAGTATGTTAATAAGAAGAACCTCTTGATCCAATATTAACATGGGTTTATGATGGATCGGCCCTGACAAACTAATGTGATCAGCACTAGTGATGAGCGAGCGTGCTCATTTAACCCTTTCGCCAAGCGCGCTCGTGTGCTTTCCGAGTATCTTCGGCGTGCTCGTATATTAAGTTTGAGTCCCTGCGTCTGCATGATTTATGGCTGTTAGTCAGCCTCAACACATGCATAGATTGCTTGGTAGGGAATCCTCACATGTGTTGAGGCTGACTAACAGTCATAAATAGTGATGAGGGAGCACTAAAATGCTCGGGTGCTCGAAGCTCGGGTCGAGCACATTGGAATACTCGGGTGCTCGACCCGAGCAACGAGCCCAATGTAAGTCTATGGGAAACTCGAGCATTTTTCTGGCGGTTCCCCCCGGCTGTCTGCAGAAGGTTAAAAATTGCCCAAATCGATGGGAACAGTGCTCAATTAAACGTCAGGCAGGCAGAATATATAGGCAGACAGGCAGGCAGGGTATATAGGAGGGTGCATGAAAAACATAGCAGGGAAATTGGAACACACTAGTGCCCTCCTATTTTCATGCACCCATCTCTTTAAAAAAGCCGGCTGGCAATTCATCAGCGGCATTCACCGGTACCCGACAATTTAGAACAGAAAAAATAGAGCATCACACATAGATTAGATACATAGAAACATGTCAGTCACATATATAATAAGTAGAGTGATAGTGTTGATTACTGTACTTGTCATTTAGTGTTAAAATAAAGGATTTATTAAAAAAAAAATTGGCGTGGGATTCCCCGTAATTTTAGTCTCTAGCGGATGTTAAGCAGACGGCTGGGGAAGATGTTTGAAGCCTGGGAAGGGGGTAATACCCACGTAGCTTCCCAGGCTACTAATATCAGCCCCTAGCTGAATACCTAGCCTTTACTAGCTATTAAAAAGGGGGACCCAAAAAATGCATGCTTGCGCTCCTCAGTGTCTGGCTTTGACGGCATCCAGATGAGCCGAGATCATGTCCAATGAACTCAGCTCACCTCATACACGTCACTGACAGCGTGGGAGAATTCTCCTGCGCTCATCGTTTGAGCAGGAGAATTCTCTCATGCTGGGATGGCATTCTGATGACAGGCTGGATCGCAGCTGAGCGCTGCCATCCAGGTTGTCATCCTTCAGAGACACTGCAGAGCGCAAGCATGCTCAGCTGCGATCCAGCCTGTCATCTCAATGCCATCCCAGCATGGGAGAATTCTCCTGCTCAAGCACTGAGCGCAGGAGAATTCTCCCACGCTGTCAATGACGTGCATGAGGTGAACTGAGTTCATTGGACATGATCTCGGCTCATCTGGATGCTGTCACAGCCAAACACTGAGGAGCGCAAGCATGCCTGCGCTTCTCAGTGTCTGCGGCAAGGCAAGCTGGATGGCAGCTTTCGGCTGCGATCCAGCCTGTCATGTGAATGTAGCAGAGCTGAAGCTGTCCTGGGAACCATTGAAAGGTAAGGATGAGGTTGCTTTATTATTTTATTTTTATTGCAGGAGATCGTTGGCTTCAGCTGGAATGGGCGTGATGGTAAGTATGGTTTAATTTAGAACATTAAAGAATTGTGTGTTTATTTCAATTAAAGGACTTTATTTTGGGTGTTTGTGTTTTTTTAACTTTGACTATGGGGTTAGTAATGGGGGTGTCTTATAGACGCCTCTCCATTACTAACCTGGGCTTGATGTCAGCTGGCATTATAAGCTGACATCAACCCCAGCCCTATTACCCCACTGCCACCGCTACAGGGCAGTGGGAAGAGCAAGGCTAAGTGCCAGAACTGGCACTTCCTATGGATGCGCCATTTCTGGGGCGGCTGACGGCTGGTGTTTCTAGCCTGGGAGGGGGCCAATATTCATGGCAACCTTCCTGGGCTATTGATATCAGCCCCCAGCTGTCTGCCTAGCCTTTGCTAACTATTAAAATAAGGGGGACCCCACATCATTTTTTTAGGGGGTCCTCCATTTTAATAGCTGGTAAAGGCTAGGTATTCAGCTGGGGGCTGATATTAGTAGCCTGGGTAGCTCCGTGGGTATTACCCCCTTCCCAGGCTTCAAACATCTGCCCCAGCCATCTGCTTAACCTCTGCTAGAGACTAAAATTACGGGGAACCCCACGCCAATTTTTTTTTTAATAAATCCTTTATTTTAACACTAAATGACAAGTACAGTAACCAACACTGTCACTGTACTTATTATATATGTGACTGACATGTTTCTATCTATCTAATCTATGTGTGATGCTCTATACTTTCTGTTCTAAACTGTCGGGTACCGATGTATGCCGCTGATGAATTGCGGGCCGGATTTTTTAAAGAGACGGGTGCATGAAAACACTATTATTTTTTTTTAATAAATCCTTTATTTTAACACTAAATAACAAGTACAGTAATCAACACTGTCACTGTACTTCTTATATATGTGACTGACATGTTTCTATCTATCTAATCGATGTGTGATGCTTTATTCTTTCTGTTCTAAATTGTCGGGTACCGGTGTATGCCGCTGCTGAATTGCCGGCTTTTCATGTTTCACTGTGAGCACTGTTCCCATCGATTTGGGCAATCACTGTAATGCCACAACCACCATGGCTGTGACATTACAGTGAGTGGCAGACAATCCCTGCATGATTGGTGCTCTAAATAGCGTCAAACATGCAGGACGGGGACCCGAGCTCCCACCCGAGCATCGCGCAAGTACTTGGCGAGCTCCGAGCATCTCGAGTACTGAGATGCTCAGGCGAGTACCGAGCAGTGGCGAGCATGCTCGCTCATCACTAGTCATAAATCATGCAGACCCAGGGACTCGAACTTAATATACGAGCACGCTGAAGATACTCGGAAAGCACCTGAGCGTGCTTGGCAAAAGTGTTAAACGAGCATGCTCGCTCATCACTAATCATCACCTATAAGAAGGTTAGTTCCAGACTGGACCAGGATAATGCCGTAGATGTTGTTTATCTGGACTCTTCAAAGGCGTTTGATATAATGCCAAATAAAAGGTTGTACATAAAATTAGATTTTGTCACTAGGGTAAAATATGTGCAACTGTGTTAACAACTGGCTCAGTTATAGGAAACAAAGGATGGTTATTAATGTAACACACTCTGAGTTTGGGTCACAGTTAACAGTTAACAGGGGTCAATATTTGGCCCTCTTATTTTTTTTTCTTTTTCAATAATTTTGTATTAAAGGGTTTTTTAACATAATGGGGTAAGGGAAAACAACCATCCCAGTCCTCATAAATACAGCAATATATGGTATACATATTTGTATATAAAGTTTGATTACAAACAATGGTGTTTATAGGTAAATTAAACATTAGAATCACCTTACATTAATATTGAGTTGAACCATAATTAAAGGGAAGAAGATATATTAAAATAAGGATAATTTAGGATTCGGAAAAGAAAGGATAGACCAGGGAAGGGAAAAATAAATGTGGAACCAATGAGGAGGTGGGGAAAAGGAAGGAAAGAGGAGAAGGGAAAATTAAGGAAAGAAAAAAGGTTAAGGAAAACTAAAGGAGGAAAAAGGAAAAGTGAATAGTCTTTTGAGATAATATTTCACACTGATAAAATAGTAGTATGAAACTTACTATTAATAACAAGAATAATAGATCAGATTATATATTAATTTGATTATACTAGTAAATTTTACTGTAACTCTTGTATAGTTGTCTCCACATAGGAAGAGAAGTGTGAGTTCCATACTGACCATTTAGAATGATATTTTGGTATAGAATTATTTTTGAGAGCAAAAGCAAGTTCAAAAGTATTGTGATGGATGACCTTGTCCGAGATATAATTTATAGTTGGTATATCTTCATCTTTCCATTTAACTGCAATGAGAAGTTTAACAACAGCAAAAAATATGTATGGAAAGAGGTTTGATGTTTTTTGGGGGGGAAAGTAACTTTCTCTAAAGAAAAAAGAGATGATTGTGGAGACATATGAAACCTTTCCTTCTCCAAAGTGTAAAGAAAATTATAAATCTCTTTCAATAGTTTTTTTTAATTTTGGGCAGGTCCAAAAGATGCGTATTATATTGCATTTGTTCCCATATTTTCTCCAGCATTGGGCAGGATAATCTGAGTAAGCTTCTTTGAGTCTGACAGAAGTCAAATGCCATCATGAAATTATTTTCCAAAAATGTTACTGTATATTTGCATTGACAAAGTTGGAGAACTGAAGATGCAAATTGAATAAAGTATATATATTTTTCATGTTCCAGATTATATTTGAAGAAGGTTGATCTAATAATATAATAATGGACCTTGGAAAGGTCATGGGTAATGATATTTTGTTCCTTATGAATTTACTTAAATCTATCAAATTGATAAGTTCCTCTTCTGGCAGACCATAGAGAGTTTTTAAAGCATAGAAATGTAATAGTGTATCTTTATTTGCGCTGGTAAGAATATGAAAACAGGCTTTTATTCTTAATTTGAAACATTTCCCAACTGGAAATTTGGGAAAAATTTGGTTGAAAATATTTAAAGGGATTTTTTCAGGCGGCTAAGGAAAAAAATTGTCTGAGGATAATTTAAATAGTCTTTTCCAATAAGCAATGGTTGATTTTAAAGGAGGGTGGGAAGGTAATGGAAAATTAGGGATTAGTAAATGAATTAAGATTAAAGAAGATAATGGGTTATTTCCGATCGAGCATTCTTCTAAAGAAACCCAATTTTGTATATTATTTTCTAATAACCATTTCCTTCTTTGAAGTACAATATTAGCTTCGTAATATTCTTTAATATTAGGTAATGCTATTTCACCATTGGCCTTATTTTTGAAGAGAAGATTTTTATTTACTCTTTTTCCCTGCCAGATATAGTCTGACAATTGTTTGTGCATTTTTTGGTTCCAAGGAGGAGGTATAAGGAGTGGAATTGATCTAAAAATATATAAGAGTCTTGGAAGGACCATCATTTTATATGCTGTTATTCTTCCTAACCAAGATGTGTCAATTTTAGCATAATTTACTAACGTGTTTTGAATTTCTTTGGAGATTTCCGATAGATTTGTCTCAACCATATGACTCAAAGAGTTCATAATTTTGATGCCTAGGAATGTGATTTTGGATTCTTCCCAAAAGAAAGAGAATTCACCTTTGATGAAATTTTTTAAGTTTGAATCTAAATAAAAACTAAGAATTTTTGATTTTCTTTCATTAACTTTATAATAAGATACAAATGAGAACTTTTCAGTTATTTTAACTATTTCGAAGAGTGAATTTAAAGGGTCTGTGATGGATAAAAGGATGTCATCAGTAAAAAGACCTATCTTATGCTGTCTCAGTCCCGAGCGAACTGCCTTAATATTATTATTTAGTCTTATTAATTCTGCGAGGGGTTCTATAAATAAATAGTAGTGGAGAGAGGGGATAGCCCTGATGAGTACAATTGTTAAAGGGAATATACTAGAGTAGTGATTATTGACTGTCGTTTTACCAGATGGGTTTGAGTAAATAGCTGCAATGGAGTTTAAAATGTTGCCTTCAAATCCAAATTTTTTAAGAGTTAAGATCATGTAATTCCAATTTATGCAGTCAAACGTTTCTTCAACATCTATTGATAGTAGGATTGAGGGAATTTTCTTATTTTCAATTATGGATAATAAAACTCTCCTAGTACTATCTGTAGCTTGTCTATTGTTGACAAAGCCTACTTGATCAGAGTGAATCAAATCTGGAATAACGTCTTTCATTCTTTCTGCTAAAATTTTAGCGCATAATTTAACGTCAACATTAAGTAAGGAAATGGGACAATAGTTTTGTGTTAATTCTAAATTGCAATTTGGTTTAGGAAAAATCGTAATGTTTGCGTGTAAGGATTCCCTTGGAAAAGAGCCAGCACAAAAAAAATAATTAAAAAAAGGGAGTAAGGGTTGTGTTAGGTGATACTGGAATACTTTATAGTATATATATAGTCTTCTGTGTTTGGTTGTGAAATATTGAGTCATCTTTTAGGTTATATAAAGTAGCATAATATTTCCTAAACTGGTCTACAATAGTTTGGGGAGTTGTAGAATGAGAGTCCCCTATTTTTAAAGATTTTACTCTTGTTTTAAAATGTTGATTTTTAACTCGGTTTGCAGTAAGTTTAGACATTTTGTTGTAAGATAAATAAAAATTTTGCAAGGAAAATTTAATCATTTTATCATAGTTTTTTAGAAGTAATGTTTTAAATTCTGACCTAAGATTTAATAAATTAGTATAGGTTTGAGTAGATGGTTTGTTTGTTGATTTTTTTCTTCTATAGTAATTTTTTGAGTAATTTCCTTTATTTTTTCTTGGTCTTTTCATTATGAATAGAATTTATTTGTATCAGAACTCCACGCGAGACAGCCTTATGAGCATTCCACAAACAACCAAGAGATGTTTCAGAGGAATTATTTTCTTTAAAATAATGTTCCAAGGCGTCTTCTATTTTTTTTTATATGTTGGATAGTTGAAAAAGAAGGGATTACCTTTCTATTCTCTAGTGGTGCATTTTAATGACGACATCCTTAATTTACATGTTATTGGGGCATGGTCTGACCATGTAATGTGGCTTCTGCAAACTTTTGGATAGAGAATATATCTGTGAGTATTAAATCAATCTGCGAGTAAGTTTTATGTTAATTTGAGTAGAAGGTGAATTCTCTTGAGGAGGAGTTCAAACAATGGAATATGTCATATACAGTAGTTGTTCTTTTATTAGCCAATTATTTAAAAAAGGCCTACTACACCTGGCAGGAGCTGTAAAATCAAGTTGCTTATTTGGGATAATATTAAAGTCACCTAAAATGATGAGGATACCTTTCTGAACTTTATTTATTTTCTTCATCAATTTATTGAGGAATGTTATTTGTCCTACACTAGGGGCATAAAAGTTGACAATTGTGTGGGTAACTGATACCAATTCACAATTAGAATATGTAATCTCCCATTTGGATCTACTATTTCATCAATGAATTGGAAGGAAATAGTATCCCTTGTGGCAGTAAGGACTCCGGTCATTTTGACTGGAGATGAAGATCTATAAGAATAAGGAAAAAGACCTATGGCTAAATTTTGGTAGATTTTTCTCCTTAAATTTTGTTTCTTGAAAAGACACAATGTCCGCTTTTGATTTTTTCTTCAAGGGACTGTTAAGGCCTTTGACATTCAGAGATAGGAATTTTAACGCCATTATAGACTAGATTATTGCCAGTATAATCAGATTAAAACAAGTATTCACAAAAAACAAATATACATCCATGTGTTTATACAACAATATTCGGGGGAATAAAAAAAACAAACAAGCAAGTAAAGAAGGCAAACAAGATATAGAACATGAGATTAAATATTGAAATCTCTCAGAATAACTAAGATGTTAGGGTGGGAGAAAAGAAAAAAGAAAAGTATCCCACTGTCTAACCTAACTAGGGAAAAAAAGTTCAGCTGTGCTCTGCAAAAGAGACCTAATTTTTGAAGGTGTGTATAGAAAGGATAAGTATTCTACTAGATTAATGTATTAATACAACAATTCTTTTTGTTGAATTATATGTAAGAGATGGTGTGATCAGGTAAGGACTTTCCGAAAAAAAAAAAAAATCCTCAATGAGTCTCTGGAAAAGTCAAGTAAGATCCTCTTCTTCTCCCAGGAGGTTGTTGTTCTTTAAGAAGGACCATCCTTCTTCCTGGTTTGTGATGATGTACGTTTTCCCGCTACGCAAAATCAGTAATTTCAAAGGGAAACCCCATTTTTATGGGATATTATTTTGTCTTAAAATTAAAGTTATCTCTCTGAGAGACTTCCTAAAGCTCAAAGTTTCTCTGGAGAAATCAGGTAAGACTCTGATTGAGTCATGTGGAGGAGGGAGAGGTTTATGGTCTCTTAAGTATTTAAGGAGCATTTATTTAGTTTGAAAGAAATGGAACTTAGTGATGGTATCTCTGGGTAGATCTTTGTGGATGGATTTTGTTTTTTGGAGCCTATGTGTTCTGTCCAAAACAAGTTCAAGGTTAGAGATGGATGGGAAGATTTTTTGAAGAATACTTTTTATGTAAGAGAATAATTCTATTGGAGGAACTTGCTCTGGAATCCCCCTGAATTTGAGATTATTCCTCCTGTTTCTGTCTTCTTGCTCTATGATTTTTGATTTGAGCATTTTAATTTCCGATATTAGGGATGAATTTGAATCTGCTAAATTGTCATGTCTGGAAGAAATATTATTGACTCTTTTTTCTGTAGCTTCAGCTTTTTGTTTAATTTCTGTTATTGAATTTTGAAGTGCGTCAAATCTTTTATTAACGTTAGCATCCATCATAGAAATTGTTGATTTAAAGCAGTTGCATATATGTAGCTCGGGCGGAGAAAGATTAATAGGAGGTTCATCTGCATGGGATGTTTGGGACTCTATAGAACAATGGACAGGAGGAGGAATAAATGAAGATTCTGGTGGAGTATTAATATCCATTCTGGGTTTTTGCTTGAATGGGTTTTGGTTTGGAGAGGAGTCATCTGTCTCTTCATCAAAATCAGAGATAGACAGTGAGGTATATTTATTATTATCTGCCCAATCTTTCCTTTTGTAGCCGGAACTTTTCTGATCCATAAAAAAGGATTTATTTAAGTCTTTGGAAAAATGTTTCCCTTTATTAAGTCCCTCTTTTGAATAAACCTTTTTAACTGGTGACTCTTTCTGGGTTTGTTGTTTTATAGAAGTAGGAGTATCTTTAATAGATGCAGGGGTCGCCTGTAAAATATTAGGGTCTTTCCCTTTATTAGATTTCCCCTTTTGAGAAATATGTTTTTGATTTGGTGCTAAAAGTTTCTTTAATTAGGGTGTAAAGCCAGACATAGAGGGCTTGGATGGCTGAGAATAACCCGCGGTCGACTTTGCAGAGCCAGGTGTGGTTTGTGCCTGTGACACTCCCTTTGCAGCATTCCCTGGTTTTGTGCCGGTATTGGAGGTGTCACAAATCCCTTGAGGAGTGTCTCCCTGAAGACTGAGGTAGATATGAGTTGTTTTAGGGGTGCACACTCTGAAGTAGGTGGGAGCGTAGTGTCGCGTGCTGCGACTGAGGCTAAGGGATCATAATTACCGACGGAGCTGCAGCTCCGGTGATTGATGTCTCAGCTCTGGTCCTCAGCCGAGGGTCCCTCCTCTTGATGGCTTGCTTTGGTCCACTTGATAGAAGAGGAATCTTATTCTTGTCCTGTGTAGATGAGGAGGTCATCGCAGGGTCCAGAGGTGACAGGAGGATCGCGCTGGAGTCCTGTGATAATGGCTGTTGCAGTTGCTGAAGGGCTTCTTGCTTTAGCATGGTGACAGTTTCAGTGAAGGTACTCACGGCTACAAAAGGGTCTTACATCAGGTCTTTGGGGTTTGATGGAGATCTGCATAAGTTTTTTGGAACCATATAGGGTCTACCAAGGTCCAGAGGGGAGATAGTTCTGGCACCGTATATACCCACGAGCTGTGAGGACTTGAGCTGCAGTCTCCATGGTTACGAATAAGGGGTTTCTTCTTTCTTATCAAATAAAGGCTTTTTAGTACTAAAAATCTTCAAGAAAGTCCCAAATTAGTCTAAGGGATGTCAGGAATGTTTCCTAAGGCTTTTCTAGCCGATAAAAATCCTCTGAGTAGGCAAAACTGAGCATGCCAGGTCTCTGCTGTGCAGAGCTGAGAAAAGCATGTCTTACTCGGTGCTCATCTCAGCCGGTCCCCCTTTGGCCCTCTTCTTTTAACATATTTATTAATGTCCTTGTAGAGAGCATAAAGAGTAGAATTTCAGTATTTGCGCATAATACTCTGCAAGGTAATAAACACAGAAGAGGATAATTTAATATTAAAGTGGGCTTATGCTAGATTGAGGCTTGAGCTGAGAAATGGCAATTGAAGTTAGATGTACAGTGGGCAAAACAAGTAATTAGTCAGCCACCAATTGTGCAAGATCTTCCACTTAAAAAGATGAGAGAGGCCTGTAATTGACATCATAAGGTAGACCTCAACTATGAGAGACAAAATTAGAAAACAAATCCTGAAAATCACATTGTCTGATTTGGAAAGAAATTTTTTTCAAATTTTGGTGGAAAATAAGTATTTGGTCAATTAAAAAAGTTCATCTAAATACTTTGTTATATACCCTTTGTTGGCAATGACAGAGGTCAAATGTTTTCTGTAAGTCTCCACAAGGTTGGCGCACACTGTTGCTGGTATGTTGGCCCATTCCTCCATGCAGATCTCCTCTAGAGCAGTGATGTTTTGGGGCTGTCGCTGGGAACACTGACTTTCAACTCCCTCCAAATGTTATCTAAAGGGTTTAGATCTGGAGACTGGCTAGGCCACTCCAGGACCTTGAAATGCTTGTTACGAAGACACTCCTTCATTGCCCTGGCGGTGTGCTTGGGATCATTGTCATGCTGAAAGACCCAGCCACGTTTGATCTTCAATGCCCTTGCTGATGGAAGGAGGTTTGCACTCAAAATTTCACAATATATGGCCCTATTTATACTTTCATGTACACGGATCAGTCGTCCGGTCCCTTGGCAGAGAAACAGCCCCAAAGCATGATGTTGCCAGCCTCATGCTTCACAGTAGGTATGGTGTTCTTTGGATACAACACAGCATTCTTTCTCCTCCAAACACGCAGAGTTGTGTTTCTACCAAACTGTTTCATCTGACCATATGACATTCTCCCAATACTCTTCTGGATCATCCAAATGCTCTCTAGCAAACTTCAGACAAGCCCGGACATGTAATGGCTTAAGCAGGGGGACACCTCTGGCACTGCAGGATCTGAGTCCCTGGTGGCATAGTGTGTTACTGATAGTAGCCTGTGTAACGTTGGTCCTAGCTCACTGCAGGTCATTCACTAAGTCCCCCCGTGTGGTTCTGAGATTTTTGCTCACCATTCTTGAAATCATTTTGACCCCACGGGGTGAGATCTTGTGTGGAGCCCCAGATTGAGGGAGATTATCAGTGATCTTGTGTGTCTTCCATTTTCTAATTATTGCTCCCACAGTTGATTTCTTCACACCAAGCTGCTTGCCTATTGCAGATTCAGTCTTTCCAGCCTGGTGCAGGGCTACAATTTTGTTTCTGGTGTCCTTCGACAGCTCTTCTTCTTCACCATAGTGGAGTTTGGAGTGTGACTGTTTGAGGTTGCGGACAGGTGTCCTTTATACTGATAACAAGTTCAAACAGGTGCCAGTACTACAGGTAATGAGTGGAGGACAGAAGAGCCTCTTAAAGAAGAATTTACAGGTCTGTGAGAGCCAGAAATCTTGCTTGTTTGTAATTGACCAAATACTTATTTTCCACCAAAATTTGAAAAAAATTTCTTTCCAAATCAGACAATGTGATTTTCAGGATTTATTTTCTCATTTTTAGTGTTGAGAGAACATGTTCAACACTGCTCGGTACTCACCCGAGCATCACGCTACTCGGGATGTTCGGCGAGCACCGAGCATTTCCGGGTTACTCGGGCGGGAGCTCGGGTCTCCGCCCTGCATGTTTGGCGCTCTTTACAGAGCCAATGAACATGCAGAGATTGCCAGCCAGTCACTGTAATGGCGCAGCCATGTTGGTTGTGGGCATTACAGTGATTGGCTAGCCGCACAGCGTCACCTCGAGTATTTAAAACCGGGCGCCGCCATCTTGGACAAAGTCGCTCCGGATCAGACAGTGTAGGGACAGAGCTGCTGATTTAGGGAGAGATATAAACTGCGAAATAGTTAGTGTAGGGTCTGTAAAGGCTGCCAGATCAAACAAACAGTCCTTCTCAGGAATAATATCCATCCCAGATATCAGGCAGGCAGGCTGTATAGGAGACGCAGTGGTTATGCCAGCAAACGCTGCATTACAGTCCTGTGTGCTGCTCCTGTTGCTGAAATTGCTGGACTTAGCTCCAGGTCTCAGGGGACAGGAAAAATCCTTTTTTTTTTCATCTAAATCCTCTTTTTTTTTTCCTCCTTCACACTGTACAAATACCCATCTTATTGACCTTTTGGTGTCCCCCCCCAAAAAAAAAAGCGTGTCTCTGATTTTTCAGACACATATATATCTGTTGAAAATAGTCAGGTGTAGGCTAGAGAAACAGAAGTATTGTTTTGCACTTCCACAGTTCAAACCTCTGTATTATCCTCTTTTGGGCCATTTGTTTCCAAAAAAAAAACTGTTTGAGCGTGTCGCTCACTGTTCAGCCGCAATTATATCTATTTCAAAAAGTCTGGTATACCCCAGTAAACAATAACTGTGGTTTTGCCATCCCATGGTAAAAAATCTCTATTATTCAGGTTTTGGTATTTTTTACGTAAAGAAAAACAGTAGTGTCTCCTGACTGTTGTGACACAAAAATATATCTGTTGAAAATAGTCTGGTGTAGGCTCGACAAATCCCAGTGTGGTTTTGCAGTTCCATAGGTCAAATCTCTGTACTATCCAGTTTTGGGCCTTTGGTATCTAAAAAAACACAGTTTGAGTGTGTCGCTCACTGTTCAGCCGCAATTATATCTATTTAAAAAAGTCTGGTATACCCCAGTAAACAATATATGTGGTTTTGCCATCCCACGGTAAAAAATCTCTATTATTCAGTTTTTGGTATATTTTCCGTAAAGAAAAACAGTAGTGTCTCTTGACTGTTGTGACACAAAAATATATCTGTTGAAAATAGTCTGGTGTAGGCTCGACAAATCCCAGTGTGGTTTTGCAATTCCACGGGTCAAATCTCTGTACTATCCAGTTTTGGGCCTTTGGTATCTAAAAAAACACAGTTTGAGTGTGTCGCTCACTGTTCAGCTGCAATTATATCTATTTTAAAAAGTCTGGTATACCCCAGTAAACAATAACTGTGGTTTTGCCATCCCACGGTAAAAAATCTCTATTATTCAGGTTTTGGTATATTTTCCGTAAAGAAAAACAGTAGTGTCTCCTTACTGTTGTGACACAAAAATATATCTGTTGAAAATAGTCTGCTGTAGGCCCGACAAATACCAGTGTGGTTTTGCAGTTCCACGGGTCAAATCTCTGTACTATCCAGTTTTGGGCCTTTGGTATCTAAAAAAACACAGTTTGAGTGTGTCGCTCACTGTTCAGCCGCAATTATATCTATTTAAAAAAGTCTGGTATACCTCAGTAAGCAATAACTGTGGTTTTGCCATCCCACGGTAAAAAATCTCTATTATTCAGGTTTTGGTATATTTTCCATAAAGAAAAACAGTAGTGTCTCCTGACTGTTGTGACACAAAAATATATCTGTTGAAAATAGTCTGGTGTAGGCCCGACAAATCCCAGTGTGGTTTTGCAGTTCCACGGGTCAAATTTCTGTACTAGCCAGTTTTGGGCCTTTGGTATCTAAAAAAAACACAGTTTGAGTGTGTCGCTCACTGTTCAGCAGCAATTATATCTATTTAAAAAAGCCTGGTATACCCCAGTAAACAATAACTGTGGTTTTGCCATCCCACGGTAAAAAATCTCTATTATTCAGGTTTTGGTATATTTTCCGTAAAGAAAAACAGTAGTGTCTCCTGACTGTTGTGACACAAAAATATATCTGTTGAAAATAGTCTGGTGTAGGCCCGACAAATCCCAGTGTGGTTTTGCAGCTCCACGGGTCAAATCTCTGTACTTTGCAGTTTTGGACCTTTGGTATCTAAAAAAACACAGTTTGAGTGTGTCGCTCACTGTTCAGCCGCAATTATATCTATTTAAAAAAGTGTGGTATACCCCAGTAAACAATAACTGTGGTTTTGCCATCCCACGGTAAAAAACCTCTATTATTCAGGTTTTGGTATTTTTTACGTAAAGAAAAACAGTAATAGTTTCTCCCTGATTGTGGTTTTCCTCTTCCACGGTTCTAATCTACTTTTTATTACCCTTTTTCCATTGATAGTGCAAGTGTAAGCTATTTTACTTCCTTTACAATGGGCAAGGCGCGTGGCAAGGGACGTGGAAGTGGACGTTCTGGTGATGGTTCGTGCAGAGGACGGGGCCGTGGCCAAGGTGAAAATGTGCCACAACCAACAGCCACATCTTCTCGCTCCCACTTCTTGACCGAATTACTAGGGAAGCACAGAAAAACACCAGTATTGAGAACTGATCAGTGTGAACAGGTTATTAATTGGATAGCAGATAATACTTCCAGTTACCTGGGCACCACCACCTCCGGTCTCTCTTCCACACGGTCAACTCTTAGTAGCCGTGAGTATCGACCGCATACTCCTCCTCACCCTGATGCTCCTTCCTCCCACCATGCCGAGTGTCCTCAGACAGCAATTGATCCCACACTTGGACACTCTGAAGAGCTGTTCACTGGTCCATTTCCATATTTGTGCCCCTCGCCTGATACGCTTGAAGTGGTGGAAGAGGAGATCCCATGTAGCGATGCCCAAATATTTGAACAGCCACGGCCACAGGAAGTCGACACTGGCAATTTGTCACAAGAGGTGGACGATGACGAGACACAATTGCCAGGAAGTGAGGAGGAGCATCGTGGTGCACAAGTGGAAGAGGAGGAGGTGATGGATGATCTAGTAACTGACCCAATGTGGCAGGAGAACATGCAGAGTGAGGCCAGAAGCACACAGGGGGAGGGAGGCAGAGTACCCCAACAGGCAGGAAGAAGCAGTGTGGTGGCCGCAGACAGAAGGCGGGCAACCGTTCCCCGTAACACCAACACGGGGGACGTTGCCAGTACAGTGCTGATAACCCCAAAAAGGCCATATGTTCCACCTGCCATGCCAGCATCAGCAGGGGTGACAAAACTACCAGCCTGACCACCACCAGCATGATCAGGCACATGGCAGCAAAGCACCCGACTTTGCGGGGCGAAACCCAGGGTCCACGACCAGTGTCAGCGGGTGTCGCCACTGCTTCTTCCACTGTTGTGCATGCAATCGAACCCCCTGTTGTGTGTGCAAGGCAATCCCCTGTCCATACTGAATGTAAAGATGCCCCCTCCTCTCAGTCTTCACTTGTTATGGCAGTTTCTCAAGAAACAGCATCAACGTCCACGTCCATGTCCCACCGCAGCGTTCAATTGTACATATCCCAGACCTTTCAACGAAAGCGGAAATTCGCAGCTAACGCCCCACAGGCCACAGTCCTAAATTCGCACATTTCACGACTGCTTGCGTTGGAAATGCTGCCTTTTAGGCTGGTGGAGACGGAATCCTTCCGCAATCTTATGGTGGTGGCCGTCCCACGGTACTCGGTCCCAGCCGACACTATTTTGCCCGGTGTGCCATCCCCGCACTACACAAGCACATGTCCCAAAGCATCTGCCGCGCCCTCAACAACGCAGTTACTGGGAGAGTCCACATGACAACGGACACGTGGACAAGTGCTTGTGGCCAGGGACGGTACATCTCTCTGACGGCACACTGGGCAAACATAGTGGAAGCCGGGACCCAGTCGGACCTTGGAACGGAACACGTCCTCCCCACACCGAGGATTGCGGGCCCTATGTCAGTCATAGTTGCCCCCACAGTGTATAGCTCCTGCGCAACATCCTCCTCCTCCTCCTCATGTTCAGCCTTCATCTCAGATATCACCACATCAGTTACAAGCTGGAAGCACTGCAGTACTGCCTCCACCAAGCGGCAACAGGCTGTGATGAAACTCATAAGCTTAGGTGATAAACCTCACACTGCTTGTGAGTTGTGGACAGCTGTGAAAGAGCAGGCAGATCTGTGGCTGAGACCACTGAACCTACATCCCGGCATGGTCGGTGTGACAATGGCCGTAACCTGGTGGTGGCTCTGAGGCGAGGTGAGATCACAAACATACCATGCCTGGCTCATGTGCTTAACCTCGTGGTTCAGCGGTTTCTTAACCGAGTTGCCAGATCTGCTCGTGAAAGTACGCCGCCTGTCAGCACATTTTCGCAAGTGAGCTACAGCTTCCGCCGCCTTTGCTGTGTTGCAGCAGCGTTTGCAGCTTCCGGCACACCGACTGGTGTGTGATGTCCCCACACGTTGGAACTCTACCCTCCACATGTTGCAAAGGATTTGTGAGCAGAAGAGAGCAGTTGTGGAGTACCAGATGCAACAAGGCCGTCGATATTCAGGTCAGATTCCACACATAAGACCTCAGGAGTGGACCTGGATGTCTGACATATGTACCATCCTGACAAATATTGAGGAGGCCACCAAGATGGTGAGTGGCGATGACGCCATCATTAGTGTCAGCATCCCACTTGTCTGTCTTTTGCAACGCTCTCTGCAGAGAATTAAAGAGGAGGCATTGCAGCCAGAGTATGATGAGATGGATCAAGAAGCCGTAGTGGCCGATTACACACAGCCCAGCCTCATCTCATCCCAATGTGCATTGGGGGACAATGAGGGAGAGGAGGAGGAGGAAGAACAGGAGCTGCTATCATGTGCTGTAGACGGTAGTACCTGTACAAGTGTCATACCGTCGGTTCAGCGTGGGTGGCCTGAGGACAGGGGGGAGGAGGAGGAGGAGGAGAGCATGGTCAGTCGTCATCTTGGTGAGGACATGGAAATCTTGCCCGTTACCAGTCTGGCACGCACGGCTGACTTTATGTTACGCTGCCTTAACCTTGACCCTCGCGTTGTCAAAATGTTGGGTGACAGTCATTACTGGTTGGTGACACTTTTAGACCCCCGCTACAAGGAGAACTTTCACTCTCTTACTCCTGAGGTGGAGAGGTCTACAAAAATGTGGCAGTACCAGAAAGCCGTTGCTGCAGAACTCTTAAAAAAATTCCCAACTGAACACGCTAGCGGCAGAGGTCACAGTTCATTGCCCAACCAAGGCGTACAGGCGAGAGAGATGCAACTCCAATCCAGCAGAGGCAGGGGAACACTGTCAACGTTCTGGGACAGATTTCAGACACCCGCCCAGCTTACAGGCCCTGAGGCGCGGGGCACTCTCACAAGGAGTGTAAAGTTTCAAAAGATGGTGAGGGAGTACCTTGCCGACCGTACCAGCGTCCTCCGTGATTCCTCTGTGCCTTTTAATTATTGGGTATCCAAGCTGGACACTTGGAATGAACTCGCTCTGTACGCCTTGGAGGTCCTGGCCTGCCCTGCCGCTAGCGTGTTATCGGAGCGTGTTTTTAGTGCCGCTTGGGGAATTACAACTGATAAGCGCACTCGCCTGTCAACTGACAATGCTGACAAGCTGACCCTTATCAAAATGAACAAGGGCTGGATTGGGCCAGACTTCTCATCACCACCAAATGACAGCAGAGTAACATTAAGTCAAATCCACTGTGTTATTTCGGGAGGTGTATTCACATGCACCGCTTCACACCCACACATGGTTATACGCTTCCTCATTTCGGCTGTTTTATGTTCTTCTCCTTATCCTCAGCCTCCACCACCACTATACCACCAGGGTGACAGCACTGCAAGTTCCTCCGTCCTTATTTTTGTCAGCTTTTGCTTGGAAGGCATAAGCAAATCCTATGGGAGACCCACTCCCCAATAATGGGACTTATGTTTGTGATATGCTGTACTGCATGGTTCTTGTAAGGGGCATTGCAAGTTGCTCCGTCCTAATTTTTGGAAGCTTTTGCTTGGAAGGCATAAGCAAATACTATGGGAGACCCACTCCCCAATAATGGGACTTATGTTTGTAATATGCTGTACTGCATGGTTCTTGTAAGGGCATTGCAAGTTGCTCCGTCCTAATTTTTGGAAGTTTTTGCTTGAAAGGCATAAGCAAATACTATGGGAGACCCACTCCCCAATAATGGGACTTATGTTTGTAATATGCTGTACTGCATGGCTCTTGTAAGGGGCATTGCAAGTTGCTCCATCCTAATTTTTGGAAGCTTTTGCTTGGAAGGCATAAGCAAATACTATGGGAGACCCACTCCCCAATAATGGGACTTATGTTTGTAATATGCTGTACTGCATGGCTCTTGTAAGGGGCATTGCAAGTTGCTCCGTCCTAATTTTTGGAAGCTTTCGCTTGGAAGGCATAGGCAAATCCTATGGGAGACCCACTCCCCAATAATGGGACTTATGTTTGTAATATGCTGTACTGCATGGTTCTTGTAAGGGGCATTGCAAGTTGCTCCGTCCTAATTTTTGGAAGCTTTTGCTTGGAAGGCATAAGCAAATACTTTGGGAGACCCACTCCCCAATAATGGGACTTATGCTTGTAATATGCTGTACTGCATGGCTCTTGTAAGGGGCATTGCAAGTTGCTCCGTCCTAATTTTTGGAAGCTTTTGCTTGGAAGGCATAAGCAAATCCTATGGGAGACCCACTCCCCAATAATGGGACTTATGTTTGTAAAATGCTGTACTGCATGGCTCTTGTAAGGGGCATTGCAAGTTGCTCCGTCCTAATTTTTGGAAGCTTTTGCTTGAAAGGCATAAGCAAATCCTATGGGAGACCCACTCCCCAATAATGGGACTTATGTTTGTAATATGCTGTACTGCATGGCTCTTGTAAGGGGCATTGCAAGTTGCTCCGTCCTAATTTTTGGAAGCTTTTGCTTGGAAGGCATAAGCAAATACTATGGGAGACCCACTCCCCAATAATGGGACTTATGTTTGTAATATGCTGTACTGCATGGTTCTTGTAAGGGGCATTGCAAGTTGCTCCGTCCTAATTTTTGGAAGCTTTTGCTTGGAAGGCATAAGCAAATCCTATGGGAGACCCACTCCCCAATAATGGGACTTATGTTTGTAATATGCTGTACTGCATGGCTCTTGTAAGGGGCATTGCAGTTCCTCATAATTTTTGGAAAGCCTTCCATTCACTGCTTAGGCCAACAGTGCACAGGAGACCCAGTTGCTATAAATGGAAAAAATGGTTTAGTTAAGGCCCTCTGACCTCCATGTCATTTCCAAGGGGCATTGGAGAGCCTCTAAATTTTTGGTAGGCATTGCACTCACTGTATGCCCTATAACTGTGTAGCCGAACCGCTCCTTTTGTTACAGAAACATATCCTACAAGACATATCTGGTTGACTGGCCTGATATTGATGTGAATGGTCCCTGTTCCTCCTGATCTTTCTCCTTTGCCACTACCTCATCCATAATTTATCACCTGAAGCTTTGTTTTAACGGGAGTTATAGAACTTGGATAGAAGCAGGAAAACATCCAGCAATCCTCGGAGGAGGTAGGATATGCGCCAAAACGCTGACCACCTCAGGCCTAGCCGCTACTACATACATGCGCTTGCATTCCAACAAAACAAAGCAGATGCTAACTTCTATCATCCTCATCATGCTCCTCACCTTGGCACTCTCAACCCCCCTGATGGAGAAGCCAGGGCCCACCGGAGGAGTCTGGTTGTCTGGTGGGCTCGGTCAATGCTGCCCTAAAGCAGGCCAGGCTAAGAAAAGTGTGGGAAAGGTTACCGGGACAAATAGGGGTGGCTGGGGACCGAGTATGGACACTGGGCCACCCCCTGGAGGCTGGGGAGCAAGCGGGGACATCCGGCCACCGGGCGGCTGGGGACTGAGTATGGATACCAGGCCGCCGACGCAGCCATGGCGTGGTGGCCAGATTCCGCCTCCACGTGCCTAAAAGGCCCAATTTCAAGTGCAAGTAAGCAGTATGGTATTGCAGCCTGGGGGTGGGTGGGTGGCAGGCTGCATACTTGCGCTTGCATTGCAAGGAATGGGAGAGGTACAATTGAACACTGCCCTGGGACAAGGACTTGAACGGGGATAGTTGCAAGTCTGCAACGACAGGTGCAGGGTGGGAGGCATCTTCGCATGTACCATGAACAGGGGTTTGGCATGCACACACTACAGCAGAATAGGCTCTCCTTCCCACTAAATGCACTGGGGAGGGCACAGGTAATGTTTTGGTATACTCGCTTAATCTTATGTATAAGGCACAACAGGACAAATAGGGGCGGCTGGGGACTGAGTATGGATACCTCGCTACCGAAGCAGCCATGAGGTAGTGGCCAGCTTCGGCCTCCTCCAAACTAAAAGGCCCCATTTCAAGTGCAAGCTAGCAGTATGGCATTGCAGTCTGGGGGTGGGTGGGTGGCAGGCTGCACACTTACACTTGCATTAAAAGAAAACAAAGAAGATGCTAACTTCTGTCATCATCATCATGCTCCTCACCTTGGCACTCTCAACTCCCCTGATGGAGAAGCCAGGGCCCACCGGAGGAGTTTGGTTCTCTGGTGGGCTCATCCAATGCTGCCCTAAAGCAGGCCGGGCTAAGAAAAGTGTGTGGGGGGATGTTCCAAGGAGAAATAGGGGCGGCTGGGGACCGTTTATGGACACCCGGCTGCCCCCAGGCGGCTGGGAACTGTGTGTGGACACCCGGCCGCGGGGCGGCTGGGGACCGATCATGGACAACCGGCCGCCGGGCGGCTGGGGACTGAGTATGGATTCCAGGCCGCCAACGCAGCCATGACGTGGTGGCCAGATTCCGCCTCCACATGCCTAAAAGGCCCAATTTCAAGTGCAAGCAAGCAGTATAGTATTGCAGCCTGGGGGTGGGTGGGTGGTTGGCTGCATACTTGCGCTTGTATTGCAAGGAATGGGGGAGGTACAATTGAACACTGCCCTGGGACAAGAACTTGCACGGGGATAGTTGCAAGTCTGCATCTTCTGAAGCGGCAAGGATCACTTATGATGGTCACACTTTTAGACAGTGACCTGGGTGTCAGAGATGCTTCCAGGGGTCTTCCCCATGCTGTTCCCACTTTATGCATGTGTCACACAGCACATGGCCAGATAAAGTTGTAAAATGTTAAAATGACATTTCCCGGTGAATGCATTTGTCACAGTTGAAAGCAATACAAAAGTGCAAAAACGCATAAAAAATGCTACTTGTGAACATAGTCCAAGGTGTGGAGGAGTATTTTTGTTTTTGGTTATTTATTTTACCTTATACACAAGTCTTTACCCTGGAAAGGATGTTCCTTAAAATATTTCACAGGAAAAAAGTTTCAGTTTAGTTTTTGAACGTTTTATTGTGAGCCCGTAAAAGTGGCTTAATACCTCTGACCACGTTGTTGACAGCAGTGACCTGGGGGTCAGAAATGCTTTCTGGGGCGATCCCCATGCTGTCCCCATGTCATTTGAGCACTGTCACTATCGTTTTGGGCACTTGTTAGGCTTTTAAAAGACTGCCGGGGGTGCCACCGCAAAAATGCTTGGGTCTCCCATAGACTAACATTGGGCTCGTTGCTCGGGTCGAGCACCCGAGTATCACGGCGAGCTCGGCCCGAGCTTCGAGCACCCGAGCATTTTAGTGCTCGATCAACACTACTCATTTTGTCTCTCATAGTTGAGGTCTACCTATGATGTCAATTACCGGCCTCTCTCATCTTTTTAAGTGGGAGAACTTGTAGAATTGGTGGCTAACTAAATACTTTTTTCCCCACTGTAGATAAATGCAATGTCATATATTTGGGCAGAGGCAATGAAATGTATACTCTAATTATGTACTAAATGGTAAAACACCGGATAAAACTGTCACTGAAAAAAACTTGGGCATATGGGTGGATGGCAAAGTAAACATTAGTGACTGGTGCCAGCCAGCTGTTGCGAAAGCAAATAAAATAATTGGATGCATTAAAAGAGGCATATATGGTCATGACAAGAACATAATTTTGCCTCTAAGTCACTAGTGCAGCCACACTTGGAATACTGTGTACAATTTTGGTCTCTGGTGTATAAGAAAGGACATACCTGAACAAGAGTGGGTGTAGAGAAGAGCAACCAAGGTTATTAAGGGAATGAGTGAAATCAGAACCAAGACAGGTTATCCAGCTTGGGGTTTATTCACTTTGGAAAAGAAAAAAGGCTTAGGGGAGATATTATTGCACTGCACAAATATATGAAGGGACAGTACAGAGATCTTTTTAATGATATTTTTACACCTAGGCCTGCAATGGGAACAAGAGTGCATCCTCTATGTCTAGAGGAAAGGAGGTTTAATTATAATCAAAGATGAATATTCTTTACTGTAAGATCAATGAGATTATGGAGCTCTCTGCCACATAATGTTGTAATGGTTGATTCACTACAAAATTACAAGGAGAGCCAGGATGCGTTTCTGGAAAAATATAATATTGCAGGCTACAGGCACTAGATTCAGTGATGGGGAGTTAATCCAGAGAACTAGCTTGACTGCCGTATGTGGAGTCGGCAAGGAATTTTTCCCCAAATATGAGGCACTTAGTATCTGCCTTGCTGGGTTTTTTCCTTCCTTTGGATCAACATGTTATGGTACAGGTTGAACTCAATGAACTTATCTCTACCTTCAATCTTAAAACCTATGAAACTATCATGCATTGGTCTTGCTAGCAAACAAATAAAAAGCAGACATCTATGTAATCTCAATATAAATGATTGCAGTACAATGAATTGTATACAAGAGCATTGTGAATTTTAACATGAAAGTCATGAATTGATCACAATATTTAATTTAACTTTATCTGTAAAAATAAACATGCTGTTACAAGGAAGGCAAAAGACTTAAAGGGGTGTTCTCAAATTTAAAATTTATCCCATGTCTACAGGATAAGGAATACCTTTCCAATCACTGATGGTCCGACCGCCGTGGCCCCCATCAATCCTGAGAACCAGCTGGAGATCCCCGGCTGAAAGGAGTGGAGGTTGACCATGAGCACCACCGCTCCATTCATTCTTAATGGGTGCACCAGAGATTGTCAACTGCATCATTCGGCTGATTTTTAGAGCTCCTAGTAAAATGAATGGAGAGGCAGTACGCATTATTGACTTCCACTCCATTGAGTCTTAGACTGCAAAACATATTACTATAGGTAACAAGTATACTGTAAAAAAAGCCATTAATGAATATAAGGCTGAGAGGTCAGCTCCAGCATTTAAAAACTATTAAGCGCTAAAAAGAATCAGTAAGAAAAGTAATCAAAACAGCTGAAGTAGAAAATTAATGTCAGGTTGCCAAGGAAAGGAACACAAAACCCAAGAAATTCTTTAAATTTCTAAATAACAAAAAACAAGGTCGGCAAAGGTAGATCCACTAAATAATAGTAATGAGGAGTTTGGTCACTGAAGTGCAAGAGAAAGCAGAAATTCTTTACTCAGTATATACCAAAGAAGAGAGAGCAGTGGATGTGGTTGATCCAAGTGCTTTTAATATGTCATCTAATATACTCAGTTGGCTAAGTGTAAATGTGGTCCAAGCCAAGTTAAATAAAATCAATGTGAACAAGACCCTGGGCTCAAATAGGCTGCAACTAAAGGCTCTTAAAGGAGTTTTTCCATGACCATAATACCCTTCTATGTAATAATACATGTCATTACTTTAAATTTTGTAATTGGGAGTATTTAAAGGGAATCTGTCACCACTTTGGAGTTATCAGACCCCTACTATGGGTATACAGGGTATAGAAAAGTAAATCTATACTTACCTGTATGGCCCATAGTAGAGGTTTGATTGCAGAGAAAAGCGCTTTAATCAATTTTATTTTGTACAGGCTTGGCATGACAGGCCCTGTGTTCCCTGACTTCCTGGGCATGCGCAAAGCACCACTCACATAGAGTGCACTTTGCTTCATCCTGGCCCCATCTGCCTGTGCACTGTGCTGCAGGTTTCTATTGTGCAGGTGCTGGGAAATGACTGTGACTCCTCAGCGCCTGCACAATAGAACCCTGCAGTGCAGTGTACAGAGAGATGGGTCAGGATGAAGCAAAGCACGCTCTATGTGAGCATCTCTTTGCACATGCCTGGGAAGTCAGGGCACAATGCACGTCACAGGGTCTGTCATGCAGGTTGTGCATGTTGCCAGCACATATCCTCCTTTTGAGTTAGTGAATAATGCAGTCAGTGCTGACACTCTGTTAGGTTGTATATACTCTATACATACTGAAAGGCATCGGGGGGTTGGTGGACCTGAAATTGGGTCAGAGTCATCAGTGTATTCTGTGATCTCCTATTCTGGTCCAGCCAGGGCAGATGCTGCTTAGCATTGCAGTCAATCCAAATGCCTAGCCAGTGCACAAGATGTACAGGCTGTCTCTTGGGTCTTTGTTCCTAGTAGTGTTAAGCATAGGTTGTGGAGGGGAAAAGGGCTGCTACAGCCTAAGTCCAGGATGCACTGCACTGAGCATGACCGTTACATGGCGGACCGTGATTGGTGGTTTGGTATTAGCTGATCCGGTGACCTGGCACCGCCTGATTGGTCGCGGGTGATGTCATCAGTAGTGCGACCAATAATGCGACGGTGGGCAGGGCTTAGTCTTTAAATAGCCCGCCCACAAGCATGGCGGTGCGCTCTGATCATTGAGTTTAGGTTGTGTTCCTGTGTGGACGCTTTGCTGTTTGGCTCCACGTGCTCTCTAGCTGCTCTCTCCGTGACCTGCCAATGCCAGAGTTTGCTCGGCTGATTAGCACAGGTCTCTTCAGCAGGTTTAGCGTGGCTTAGGCAGACTTAGCTGCGGGAGGCAGGTAGTTCCCGTTTGGTAGTCTGGCTCCAGCAAGGAGGTTGCTATACACCTCGAGCAGACTACGTGCTCCGTATCACTGGCACCACCTATTAGCCACGTGGAGAGTTACTCCGCAGTCCGGTCCCACACCGGCTGGAGCACGTACATGCCGGCGTGAGTCACACACACTTCCTAGCGCCTGCTGCGTAGCCTCTGTGCAGTTAACAGGGCTATGACTACGATTATTTGTGGCACATCTCTCGTGTAGTTAACGGAGATAGTGCGAACCCTTTTCCCGTCCAGGTGTGTTGTAATGTTGTAACACTGGAGGGATTTACACTTTAAGTTGGTTGTCTTACACTCTTACCCGGTGGGTGTTCGGCCGCAGTCTTCGTGGATGCATCGCGGACCCTGGGGTTGTGTTGCATATCATTTTAATAAAGTTGTTGCAACCGTCCCCCTAACACATACCAGGTACATACCAGGGAGTTAACACTGGCTGCGTTATTCAGTTATTCTGAAGAGATATACATCATCGGCAATATACAATGTCTATACGTCCCCAAGGTGTCAGGAGACTCAGGAGGGCTGTTTTTTGAGGAGATGTTATATGAAAACATTTCTGGGCACCAGTTTATAGAAAGGATGCCATAGAATTAAACTAAAAAAACAGATAAGGGTCGTGGAGGATCTTAATTATGAGAAAAAATTAATACAACTGCATTTATTTAGTCTGGAGTAGAGACGTGTAAGGGAGGATATGGTTAACTTCTATAAATACATATATAGCCCATAGAAAAATATAGTCAAAAGCTGTTTTATACCAAACCGCCTCAAAAGACACCTTGGGGGGTGTATAGACATTGTATATTGTCGGTGATGTACATCTCTTTAGAGCTAGTGAATAAAATAGCGCATGTGCTGACACCCAGGTATACTGTATATATACTATATACTATCTGACCTGAGCTTCATTATATGTAATGTATAGTGTTGAGTAAGCACTAAAATGCTCGGGTGCTCGAAGCTCGGGCCAAGCTCACCGTGATACTCGAGTGCTCGACCCGAGCAACGAGCCCAATGTTAGTCTATGGGAGACCCGATCATTTTTGCGGCGGCACCCCCGGCAGTCTGTAGAAAGCCTAAAAAGTGGCCAAAACGATAGTGGCAGTGCTCAAATTACATTAACAAGACGATTTTAATGCCCCTTGGAAGAGTGGTGGAGGTCGCAGCAGCTTAACAAGACAGTTTTAATGCCCCTTGGAAAAGTGGTGGAGGTCGCAGTGGAATAAAAAGACAATATCAATGCCCCTTGGAAGAGTGGTGGAGGTCGCAGTAGCTTAACAAGACGATTTAAATGCCCCTTGAAAGAGACGTGGAGGTCACAGTGGAATAAAAAGACAATATCAATGCCCCTTGGAGGAGTGGTGGAGGTCGCAGTAGCTTAACAAGACGGTTTTAATGTCCCTTGGAAGAGTGGTGGAGGTCGCAGTAGCTTAACAAGACGGTTTTAATGCCCCTTGGAAGGGTGGTGGAGGTCGCAGTGGAATAAAAAGACAATATCAATGCCCGTGGAAGAGACGTGGAGGTCACAGTAGCTTAACAAGACGGTTCTAATGCCCCTTGGAAGAGACGTGGAGGTCACAGTAAGTTAACAAGACGGTTTTAATGCCCCTTGGAAGAGACGTGGAGGTCACAGCAACTTAACAAGACGGTTTTAATGCCCCTTGGAAGGGTGGTGGAGGTCGCAGTGGAATAAAAAGACAATATCAATGCCCCTTGGAAGAGACGTGGAGGTCACAGTAGCTTAACAAGACGGTTTTAATGCCCCTTGGAAGAGACGTGGAGGACACAGTAAGTTAACAAGATGGTTTTAATGCCCCTTGGAAGAGACGTGGAGGTCACAGTAACTTAACAAGACGGTTTTAATGCCCCTTGGAAGAGACGTGGAGGTCAGAGTGTTTTAACAAGACGGTTTTAATGCCCCTTCAAAGAGACGTGGAGGTCAGAGTGGTTTAACAAGATGGTTTTAATGCACCTTGGAAGAGACGTGGAGTTCAGAGTAGCTTAACAAGACGGTTTTCATGCCCCTTACAAGAGCCATGCAATACAGCATATTAAAAACATTATTTCAATTATTGGGGAGTGGGTCTCCCATAGTCTTTGCCTATGTCTACCAAGCAAAAGCTGCCAAAAATTAGGACGGAAGAACTTGCAATGCTGGCAAACAAGAGCCATGCAGTACAGCATATTCAATACATTATTCACATTATTGGGGAGTGGGTCTCCCATAGTCTTTGCCTAAGCCTTTCAAGCAAAAGCTGCCAAAAATGAGGACGGAGGAACTTGCAATGCTGGCAACACGGACCACGGTCACTCTGGTGGTATAGTGGTGGTGGAGGCTGAGGATAAGGAGAAGAGCAAAATACAGCCGAAATGAGAAAGCATATACCCATGTGTGGGTGTGAAGCGGTGCATGGGAATACACCTCCCGAAATAACACAGTGGATTTGACTATGTTACTCTGCTGTCATTTGGTGGTGATGAGAAGTCTGGCCCAATCCAGCCCTTGTTCATTTTCATAAGGGTCAGCTTGTCAGCATTGTCAGTTGACAGGCGAGTGTGCTTGTCTGTTATAATTCCCCAAGCGGCACTAAAAACACGCTCCGATAACACGCTAGCGGCAGGGCAGGCCAGGACCTCCAAGGCGTACAGAGCGAGTTCATTTCAAGTGTCCAGCTTGGATACCCAATAATTGAAAGGCACAGAGGAATCATGGAAGACGCTGGTACGGTCGGCAAGGTACTCCCTCACCATCTTTTGAAACTTTCCACTCCTTGTGAGAGTACCCTCAGGGCCTGTAAGCTGGGCGGGTCTCAGAAAACAGTCCCAGAATGTTGACAGTGTTCCCCTGCCTCTGCTGGATTGGAGTTGCGTCTCTCTCGCCTGTATGCCTCGGTTAGTCAACGAACTGTGACCTATGCCGCTAGCGTGTTCAGATGGGAATTTTTTTAACAGTTCTGCAGCAAGGGCCTTCTGGTACTGCCACATTTTTGTAGACCTCTCCACCTCAGGAATAAGAGAGTGAAAGTTCTCCTTGTAGCGGGGGTCTAAAAGTGTCACCATCCAGTAATGACTGTCACGGTTAAGGCAGCGTAACATAAAGTCAGCCATGCGTTTCCAGACTGGTAACGGGCATGACTTCCGTGTCCTCACCAAGATGACGACTGACCATGCTCTCCTCCTCCTCCTCCTCCTCCCTTCTGTCCTCAGGCCACCCACGCTGAACCGACGGTATGACAGTTGTACAGGTACTACCATCTACAGCACATGATACCAGCTCCAGTTCATCCTCCTCCTCCTCTCCCTCATTGTCCCCCAATGCACATTGGGATGAGATGAGGCTGGGCTGTGTGTAATCGCCCATTACGGCTTCTTGATCCATCTCACCATACTCTGGCTGCAATGCCTCCTCTTTAATTCTCTGCAGAGAGCGTTGCAAAAGACAGACAAGTGGGATGCTGACACTAATAATGGCGTCATCACCACTCACCATCTTGGTGGACTCCTCAAAGTTTGTCAGGATGGTACATATGTCAGACATCCAGGTCCACTTCTGAGGTCTTATGTGTGGAGTGTGACCTGAATATCGACGGCCTTGTTGCAGCTGGTACTCCACAACTGCTCTCTTCTGCTCACAAATCCTTTGCAACATATGGAGGGTAGAATTCCAACGTGTGGGGGCATCACACACCAGTCGGCGTGCCGGAACCTGCAACCGCTGCTGCAACACAGCAAAGGTGGCGGAAGCTGTAGCTGACTTCCGAAAATGAGCTGACAGGCGGCGAACTTTGACGAGCAGATCTGGCAACTCGGGGTACAATTTAATAAACCGCTGAACCACGAAGTTAAGCTCATGAGCCAGGCATAGTACGAGTGTGATCTCGCCTCGCCTCAGAGCCACCACCAGGTTACGGCCATTGTCACACACGACCATGCATGGATGTAGGTTCAGCGTTCTCAGCCACAGATCTGCCTGCTCTTTCACAGCTGTCCACAACTCACAAGCAGTGTGAGGTTTATCACCTAAGCTTATGAGTTTCATCACAGCCTGTTGTCACTTGGCTGAGGCAGTACTGCAGTGCTTCCAGCTTGTAACTGATGTGGTGATATCTGAGATGGAGGCTGAACATGAGGAGGAGGAGGAGGAGGATGATGAGCCGGAGCTGTATACTGTCGGGGCAACTCTGACTGACATAGGGCCCGCAATCCTCGGTGTGGGGAGGATGTGTTCCGTCCCAAGGTCCGACTGGGTCCCGGCTTCCACTATGTTTGCCCAGTGTGCCATCAGGGAGATGTACTGTCCCTGGCCACAAGCACTTGTCCATGTGTCCGTTGTCAGGTGGACTCTCCCAGTATCTGTGTTGTTGAGGGCACGGCAGATGTTTTGGGACACGTGCTTGTGTAGTGCAAGGATGGCACACCGGGCAAAATAGTGTCAGCTGGGGACCAAGTACCAAGGGACAGCCACCGCCATAAGGTTGCGGAAGGATTCCGTCTCCACCAGCCTAAAAGGCAGCATTTCTAATGCAAGCAGTCGAGAAATGTGCGAATTTAGGACTGTGGTCTGTGGGGCATTGGCTGCGAATTTGCGCTTTCGTTCAAAGCTCTGGGATATGGACAATTGAACGCTGCGGTGGGACGTGGACGTTGATGCTGTTTCTTGAGAAACTGCCATAACAAGTGAAGACTGAGAGGAGGGGGCATCTTTGCATGCAGTATTTACAGGGGATTGCCTTGCACGCACAACAGGGGGTTCTCTTACACGCACAACAGCGGAAGAAGCAGTGGTGACACCCGCTGACACTGGTCGTGGACCCTGGGGTTCGCCCCACAAAGTCGGGTGCTTTGCTGACATGTGCCTGATCATACTGGTGGTGGTCAGGCTGGTAGTTATGTCACCCCTGCAGATGCTGGCCTGGCAGGTGGTACAAATGGTCTTTTTGGGGTTATCAGCAGAGTCTTTAAAAAAATTCCAGACTCTGGAAGACCTACTGGTTGTACTGGCAACGTCCCTCATGTTGGTGTTACCGGGAACTGTTGCATGCCTTCTGTGTGCGGCCACCACACTGCTTCTTTCTGCCTGTTGAGGTATTCTGCCTCCCTCCCCCTGTGTGCTGTTGGCCTCACTCTGCGTGTCCTCCTGCATCGTGGAGTCAGTTACTAGATCATCCACCACCTCCTCCTCTTCCACTTGCACACCACGATCCTCCTCCTCCTCACTTCGTGGCAATTGTGTCTCGTCATCGTCCACCTCTTGTGACAAATTGCCAGCGTCGACTTCCACTTGCCGTGGCTGTTCAAATATTTGGGCATCGCTACCTGGGATCTCCTCTTCCACCACTTCAAGCGGAGCAGGCGAGGGGCACAAATATGGAAATGGTCTAGTGAAAAGCTCTTCAGAGTGTCCAACTGTGGGATCAGTTGCTGTCTGACAACACTCGGCATGTGGGAGGAAGGAGCATCAGGGTGAGGAGGAGTATGCGGTCGAGACTCACGGCTACTAAAACTTGACCGTGTGGAAGACAGACCGGAGGTGGTGGTGCCCAGGTAACTGGAAGTATTATCTGCTATCCAATTAATAACCTGTTCACACTGACTGATCAGTTTGCAATACTGGTGTTGTAGTGTGCTTCCCTAGTAATTCGGTCAAGAAGTGGGAGCGAGAAGATATGGCTGTTGATTGTGGCATATTTTCACCTTGGCCACGGCCCTGTCCTCTACACGCACCATCACCAGAACGTCCAGTTCCACGTCCCTTGCCACGCGCCTTGCCCATTGTAAATTAAGTAAAATAGCTTACACTCGCACTATCAATGGAAAAAGGGTAATAAAAAGGAGATTAGAAACGTGGAAGAGGAAACCACAGTTCTATTTCTCTGGCCTACACCAGAATATTTTAAACAGATATATTTGTGTCTGAACAGTCAGGGAGACACTATTACTATTTTTTTTATGTAAATAAGGCCAAAAGCTGGATAATACAGAGATTTGAACCGTGGAACTGCAAAACCAAACTTCTAGTTATCTGGCCTACACCAGAATATTTTAAACAGATATATTTGTGTCTGAACAGTCAGGGAGACACTATTACTGTTTTTTTTATGTAAAAAAGGCCAAAAGCTGGATAATAAAGAGATTTGAACCGTGCAACTGCAAAACCAAACTTCTAGTTATCTGGCCAACAACAAAATATTTTAAACAGATATATTTGTGTCTGAACAGTCAGGGAGACACTATTACTGTTTTTTTTTATGTAAAAAAGGCCAAAAGCTGGATAATACAGAGATTTGAACCATGGAACTGCAAAACCAAACTTCTAGTTATCTGGCCTACACCAGAATATTTTAAACAGATATATTTGTGTCTGAACAGTCAGGGAGACACTATTACTGTTTTTTTATGTAAAAAAGGCCAAAAGCTGTATAATACAGAGATTTGAACCGTGCATCTGCAAAACCAAACTTCTAGTTATCTGGCCTACACCAGAATATTTTAAACAGATATATTTGTGTCTGAACAGTCAGGGAGACACTATTACTGTTTTTTTTATGTAAAAAAGGCCAAAAGCTGGATAATACTGAGATTTGAAACGTGGAACTGCAAAACCAAACTTCTAGTTATCTGGCCTACACCAGAATATTTTAAACAGATATATTTGTGTCTGAACAGTCAGGGAGACACTATTACTGTTTTTTTTATGTAAATAAGGCCAAAAGCTGGATAATACAGAGATTTGAACCGTGGAACTGCAAAACCAAACTTCTAGTTATCTAGCCTACACCAGAATATTTTAAACAGATATATTTGTGTCTGAACAGTCAGGGAGACACTATTACGGTTTTCTTTACGGAAAAAAAGGCCAAAAGCTGGATAATACTGAGATTTGAACCGTGGAACTGCAAAACCAAACTTCTAGTTATCTGGCCTACACCAGAATATTTTAAACAGATATATTGGTGTCTGAACAGTCAGGGAGACACTATTACTGTTTTTTTTTTACGGAAAAAAGGCCAAAAGCTGGATAATACAGAGATTTGAACCGTGGAACTGCAAAACCAAACTTCTAGTTATCTGGCCAACACCAGAATATTTTAAACAGATATATTGGTGTCTGAACAGTCACAGACACACTCAATTTTTTTTTTTTGGGGGGGGGGGGGGGATACCAAAAGGTTAATAAGACGCGTATTTGTACAGTATGACTGAGGGAAAAAAAATACAGGATTTAGATGAACAAAAGAGGATTTCTCCTGGCCCCTGAGACCGGGGGATAAGTCTAGCAATTTGACCAGCAGGAGCACACAGGACTGTAATGCAGTGTTTGTTGGTATAACCACTGCGTCTCCTATACAGCCTGCCTGCCTGATATCTGGGATGGATATTAGTCCTGAGAAGAACTGTTTGTTTGATTTGGCAGGCTTTAGAGACCCTACACTAACTATTTTGCAGTATAAATCTCTCCCTAGCTCAGCAGCACTGACCCTACACTGTCTGATGCGGAGCGACTGTGTCCAAGATGGCGGCGCCCGGTTTTAAATACTCGAGATCACGCTGTGCGGCCAGCCAATCACTGTGATGCCCACAAACAACATGGCTGTGGCATTACAGTGACTGGCTGGCAATCCCTGCATGTTCATTGGCTCTGTAAAGAGCTCCAAACGTGCAGGGCGGAGACCCAAGCTCCCGCCCGAGTAACCCGGAAATGCTCGGTGCTCGTCGAACATCCCGAGTAGCGAGATGCTCGGGCGAGTACCGAGCAGTGTCGAGCATGCTCGCTCAACACTAGTAATGCATCATCTGTATGTACCAGGATACCAAGGTGTCAGCCCTGGCTGCATTATTCACTAGATCAAAAAGGATGAGACTATATGTGCTGGTAGTAAATATATGTCCTTCCGTTCCACCTCCAGAGGAGAAAAAGCTTCTTAACCATGAAAACTATTAATCTGTGAAACAGGAGATAGTCACAGCTGAACTGCGGATGGTTTTAAAAAGGGCTCAGATGATTTACTGGAAAAAAATAATATAAATATAATTTGATTCTGAATTTTGGTCAAGTTGACATGAGGGATCACGAGGGAAAAGCTTGCTCTTTGGGGCAGACTGGATTATGCATTATGGATGTGCCTATACCCCTTCCCTTTACCCCTTCTCATCTTTAAGTCGAACATGATAAACGTGTCTTTTTTCAACAATACTATGTACTCAATAAATTAATAAATAATTCCAAAAACAAAACAAACCTTAGTTGTACAGTAATTGTAATATCTAAAGTATAGTGATGAGCGAGCATGCTCGCCATTATTCGGTGCTCGGCATTATTCGATACTCGCCCGAGCATCTCAGTGCTTGAGATGCTCGGTGCTCGGCGAGTAATTTTGAAATGCTCGGGCGGGAGCTCGAGTCTCCACACCGCTTGTTTGGCGCAGTTTAGACAGCGAATTAACATGCGGGGATTGCCTGCCAGTCACTGTAATGCCGTAGCCATGTTGGTTGTGGCATTACAGTGATTGGCTGGCTGCATAGCGTCATCGTGTCTATATAAGACCTGGGACCCTATGCTCATCTTACTGCGGTAATAATCCTGACATTTTTGGGAACGTGACAAATATTCTACTCCATTTAAAATGGACAAGGCACGTGGCAAGGGACATGATGGTGATGGTGCACACAGAGGCCAAGGCTGTGGGCAAGCGGAAATTGTGCCTGCTGAGGGAGCACAACAAGCACCCAAAAATGTCGCCCTACTTTCCTGTGTCACTTTCTAGGGGGCCACGGAACACCACTCTTGGAGCCAGGGCAGTGTGAAAAGGTTGTTGGTTGGATAGCAGATAATGCTTCCAGTCAGGTTGCCACTACCACAAACACTCTGTCTTCCACACGGTCCAGTCTCAGTAGCCGTGAGTCTGGACCACATATTCCTCACCCTGATCCTCCTTCCTTCCACCATGCCGAGCACCCGGAGACAAGTAATCCCACACTTGGACACTCCAAAGAGCTGTTCACATTTTCATTTATAGATTCTGGCCTCTCGTTCGGTCCGATTCAAGTGGGGCAAGAAGAGATTGCATGTAGCGATGCCCAAATATTTAAGCAGGCGACAGTGGGAAAGTGCAATTACTGTCGCAAGATGTGGATGATGATGATGAGACACAATTGCCAGAAAGTCAGGAAGAGGCCAAGGGTGCGCACGTGGATGACGAGGTGGTGGACGATGAAGTCACTGACCCAACCTGGCAAGGTACATCTCACTGACGGCACACTGAGTTAATATTGTGGAAGTCGGGACCCATTCTGACCCTGAGACGGAACATGTCCTCCCAACGCTGAGGATTGCGGGCCCTGGGACAATCAGGGTTGCCCCCACATTCTACAGCTCCTGCACCTCGTCATCCTCCTGTTCAGCCTCCATCTCCGAAATAACCACATCAGTCGGAAGCTGGAAGCACTGCAGCACTGCCTCGGCCAAGTGGCAACAGGCACCGCTGAAGCTAATATTCTTGTGACAAACCACACACCACTGCAGAATTGTTGAAAGCTGTAACAGAGTAGGCAGATCTGTGGCTGTCACCGCTGAACCTACAGCCAGGCATAGTCATGTGTGACAATGGCCGGAACCTGGTGGCAGTTCTGAGGCTTGGCAACCTTGCACACATACCATGCCTGGCCCATGTGCTCAACCTAGTGGTTCAGCGGTTTCTCAAAACCTTCTCAGATCTGCCAGAGCTACTTGTGAAAGTGCACCGCATGTGTGCCCATTTCATAAAGTCAGCTACAGCTTCCGCCGTCATTGCCGTGCTTCAGCAGCATTTGCAGCTTCAATCTCACCGACTGGTGTGCGATGTCACCACGTGTTGGAACTCAATGTTGCATATGTTGGGAAGGATTTGTGAGCAGCAGAGGGCAGTTGTTGAGTATCAGCTTCAACATGCCCATTGGTATTCAGGTCAGCCTCAGTACATAAGAGCAGATGAGTGGGCATGGATGTCTGACATCTTTGCCATCCTCCAAAACTTTGAGGACTCCACCAAGATGGTGAGCGGCAATGACGCCATAATTAGCGTCACCATCCTGCTTCTCTGTCTACTGATACGCTCGCTGCTCACAATTAAAGGGGAGGCATTGCAGACAGAGCACAATGAGATGGAGAAAGGAATTATACATGGTGATGCTACACAGCCCAGGCTCATCTCATCTCAATGCAGATTGGGTGATAATTAGGATGAGGAGGAAGAGAAGGAGGAGGAACAGGCGCTGGTTTCCTGCGCTACAGACGATACTACCCACACAACATTTATACCGTCTGTTCAGCGTGGATGGCCTGAGGAGAGGGAGAATGAGGAGGAGAACCAGGAGGAGGATGAGGAGGAGAGGATGGACAGTCGTCCTCTTGGTCAAGACAGGGAAGTATTGTCTGTTGGCAGCGTGGTACACATGGCTGACTTTATGTTCTGCTGCCTTTCCCATGACCCTCGCGTTGCACGCATTTAGGCCAACACTAATTCCTAGTTGGTCACACTTTTAGACCCACGCTACAAGGAGAACTTTCTATCCCTCCTTCCCGTGGCGGAGAGGTCTAATAAAATGTTGCAATACCAGAAGGCCCTTGTTGAATAATTATTAAAAAAAATTGCATCTGAAAGTGCTGGCTGCAGAGGTCACAGTTTGTTGGACAACAAAGGAGTACAGGCAAGAGAGACACAAATACGATGCAGCAGAGGCAGGGGAACACTGTCAAAGGTCTGGGACAGTTTTCTCAGACCCTTCCAGTGCACAGGCTCTGAAACGCAGGGTACTCTGACAAGGAGGGAAAAGTTTTGAAAGATGCTGAAGGAGTACCTTGCCAACCATACCAGCATCCTCCGTGATTCCTTTGTGCCTTATAATTATTGGGTATCCAAGCTGGACACGTGGCATGAACTGTCTCTCTACGCTTTTGAGGTCCTGGCCTGCCCTGCCGCTAGCGTTTTGTCAGAGCAGGTTTTTAGTGCCGCCGGGAGTTTTATAACTGATAGGCGCATCCACTTGTCAACTGAAAATGCTGACAGACTGACTCTTATCAAAAGGAACACCACCGGATGTTAGCAGTGTTTTTTTTGGGGGGGGGTGGTCTATTCCCATGCACCTCTTCTTCACACCCAGACATGGGTATACATTTCATGATTTTGTGTATTTTATGTCATCCTCCTCCTTCTCCTTTTCCTCATCCTCCACCACCATATCAACAGGGTGACCATCATGCAATACCCACATAATTTTTTAAGGGTGTTTATGAAATATTTTTAGAGGCCTACCGCTATCATTCTGTATGTTATACAGTTGGTTCATGTATACAGTATGTTCATGTATACCCCCCCAAGGGTAAATGTTTTCAATTCTCCTGCATTTAGTTCATGGGAATTACCAGTATAAGAGACCCACTCCTTAACAATGGGAACAATTTTTTTTAGTTAGGCCCTCCTCTGCGTCTCTTCAAAGGGTTATTGGAGTGTGTCCTAATTTTTAGCAGCCCTTGCAGTCACTGCATATGCAATAACAGTAAAGAAGACCCACTCCTTTATAATGGGAACTTTTTTTAATGAGGCCATCCACTATGTGTCTTCAAAGGGGTATTGGAGCACGTCCTAATTTTTGACAGCCCTTGAACTTGCTGCATATGCAATAACAGCATAGGAGACCCACTCCTTAATAATGGGAAGGCCAGTTCAAATTGATTCAATATTCTATGATATTACCTCTCTTATCTGAAATTCATTAATGTATGAGCTATCATAGTATGGATAACGTATTACACCAATCCAGCCAGGTATTGTTGCCTTATACTGCGTACTGCTGCAAAAAAAAAATAAAAAATCTATTCTATTCCCTATTAATACCACTGTTAGCTGTATTTACAATAGGGACAGGTGCAAGGTATCATCAGCTGGAGAAGAATGTTGTTCATTGTTGTCGAAAACATCTCTTCCACAGTGCATTACTTGACATTTTCCATGCACTTGTTGACCGATTCATATTTTTTAATGGTGATCTTTACTCACAAATTCATGAAAGCAGACAGGGTTGCTTGCGTCCCTTCACAGTTTGCTGCTGGTGCGTCCAAAAAATTTTTGGGGGGGCTGGTTAAAATCTATTTTTTATTGTACAATATTACCTCTCTTATCTGAGATTCATGTACGGGTGACCTATAGCAGTAGGGATAGCGTCTTACAGGCATCTAGTGAGGGATTATTGTATTATACTCTGTGCTGAAAAAAAAAATATTTTCCCCCATTGATAACTCTGGATTGATGGTATTATCAGCTGGAAATGAGTGTTCATTCTGGTCGCATACATCCCTACAACAATCCATAACTTGATAGATTTTTACCATGTATTCGTTGACCGATTCATAATTATTAATGGTGATCTGTAATTAGAAGTTAATTAAAGCAGACAGGGTTGCTTGCAATCTTTCACAGTTGGGTGGTGCAACATACCAAAAAACCTCTTCGGAGACGGTTAAATTCTATTTTCTATTGTACTATATTACCTCTCTTATCAAAGATTTGTGTACGGGTGACCTATAGCAGTTGGGATAGCATCTTACAGGCATCTAGTCAGGCATTATTGTATTATACTCTGTGCTGAAAAAAAAATCTATTCCCTATTGATAACGCTGTTAGCTGCTTTTAAAATAGGGACAGGTGCTAGATGGTATTATGAGCTAGAAATGAGTGTTCATTCTGGATGTGTCTAATCATGTGTCACACGCCACATAGCCAGATAAGGTAGTAAAATGTTAAAATTACATTTACTGGTGAATGTATTTTTCACCGTTGAAAGAAATGCAAAAGTGCAAAAAATGTATCAAAAACTCTACGTGTAAACATAGCCCAAGGTATGGAGGAGCATTTTTGGTTTTGGTTATTTATTTTGCTTTATATACAAGTTATTACCCTGGAAAGAATGTTTCTTTACATTTTTTTCCAGGAAAATCCACTTTTGCTTCTTTTTTGTATGATTTATTGTCAGTCTGTAAAAGTGGCGTAATACTCTGACAACATTGTTCACAGCAGTGACTTGGGAGTCAGAGATGCTTCCAGGGGTCTTCCCCATGCTGTTCCCATATCATTTGAGCACTGTTTCAATCGATTTGACCAATTTTTAGGGCCCCTCCAGACCTCCGGGGGGAGGCCACTGGAAAAAAGCTCAAATTTCCCATTGACTTACATTGGGCTCATTACTCAGATCGAGCACCCGAGCAATACGACTTGCTCGACCCAAGCAACAAGCACCCGAGCATTTTAGTGCTTGCTCATCACTACTAAAATCATGTCGTCATCTCCATTAACAAAAAAACTGCTGGTTGTAAAAAAGACATCATTGACTTATATTTTACTCTGGGCTTCCCACTATCAAAGTTTAAATGTGAGATCACTGCAAGGGTGCTTTGTTATTTATTAGTGTTGAGCGAGTATGTTCTGTTCCGAGTATGCTCGGGCGAGCTCCGAGTATTTACAGCTGCTCGGTGATATGGTTGAATCGCTCCCATGTGCATGATTTGCAACTGTTTGACAGCTTTATAACATGTGAGGAATGTGTAAGAAATAGACATTCCTACCATATAATAAAACTGTCAAACAGTCGCAAATCATACACACGGGAGCGACTCAAACACATCACCGAGCAGCTGTAAATACTCGGAGCTCGGCCCGAGCATACTCGGCGAAAGGGTTAATAGAATATACTCGCTCAGCATTATTATTTATGTATGCATCATAAACTAGAACGGAGTAAAGGCCTAGCATGGACGTGGACCATTGCTTTATACGAGTCTCTCTGAACAGCCATCTACAGAAGGAGAAATGGGCCCCATGTAAAAGTCAGTGAATGTGTCAGTACTCTTCCCCCATTATTCTAAGATTTACCACCTGACCGGAAGATAAATGAAGTAAAGACTCATGGAGGCTATATGTATTAGATTATTGTTGAGTGGAACAGGCCAGTCTAAGGTCTCTGATGGGGAAATTCAGTTCCCTTTATGTTTGTGATCATGCATCACAGATAGTGATATAGACCGCTTATGTCAGACCTGATAATGTAGTTGCCAGCATAGCTTCTCAGCTATAAAAATACTATCCACCGTGCTGTCGTCAAATATGTATTTTAAGTATTAGTTTTAATAATTGAATTTTTAGCATAGATATCCAACAAAAAGTGGTTTAATTTCAACAGCAATTTACTTCAATTAAAGAAGAAAACTAATCATGTTAGATTACCCTTCAGCAAGGAAAGCTAGTGGAGCAGTTAGGAAATAATTATTTCTGTTTATTCTAAAAAAGCACAAAGTCAAGATATTTGTTGCCACATGATTACAAGGCATAATTTATGATCCTTATGAATATAGCAGATGCTTTGTAATTTAGTGGGTGTCTGATTCATCGTTCCTATCATACCACAGAAGCATGAGGAATATACAGGGTTATTCACTAGCCACTTTACTTGGAAAAATTGCATTAACTTCTAAAAGAGATGGTCGTTCGTACTGAAATTTAGACTTCACATACTTTGGTTCATGAGAAGTGAGAGTCTAATGAACCGCTGAGTGGTCTCGTCGACCTGTCGCACCGCCTGTCGTCTCCACTACAAGATAGACTTGCTGCACATCTTTCTGCACGTCGGTTGTTTGTGTGTGGTGCTTGCGTTTCAGCGTTGCCAAATTTCTTCTTCATTTGTTAACAATGTACAGATACAGTGTGGAGGAGCGTGTTTTCTTTGTGAAAACTTATTGGAAAACTGAGTCCTTAAAGGGGTGCCAAAGTGAGTATCTTAAGAAGTTTGGAGGTTAAATTCCAAAGTTCAAACCATGAATTGAAGCCTATTTGATGATAGAGTAATCTCCAAGGGACTGTGTCCACTAACATCACCTGATTTAATACAGCCGGATTTTTTCCTCTGTGGCCATTTGAAAGGTCGGGTGTACAGTAACAAGCCACGAACATTACAGGTACCCTGAGAGAACATACAGCGAAAAATTCAGGCTATAACCCCAGATGTCTTGCGGAATACATTCAACAATATGGAAAGGCATATGTAGGTGTGCTTGGATGCAAACAGTGGATATTTTCTACACCTGCTTTAAAAATATCAGTTTTTCATGAACCAAGGTATGTACAGTCCAAATTTCAGCACAATAGATCATCTATTTTATAACTTACAGCAATTTTTCCGGGTAAAGTAGCGAATGAATCACCCTGTACCATACATTGAGTAGAATTTACTGAGTTTCGAGGTTCCAGTTAATAATAATTATCAACAAGTGCTAATGGAGCTTTAAAAGGGGATTTTTTATAGATAGGGTACTTATAAGTACATTCATACGGAACACGTAATTAAGCAGCGAGGGTACAAAGAAATGGAAAATGTAGCTGAAGAGTGGAAGAAGGTAAGTGTCTAACTAGTTCTGTGTGCCATCATGATATATGACCCACACACTCAAACATAACCCTACATTGCCCATCCTTGTAACACCTACAATGTAATAGGACCATCCAATCAAGTCAATGTCTTTGAGTTCTCCAGGAACATACACCTTGCTGCTGACATCGACACGCTTTTGAGTCCAAAATGAAATCGAGATTCAAGGGTCATTTACAAACATGGTCACAGTTAGGGAAAGTCTTTAAGAGAAAGCCCTCAGGCCAGCTGTCCATTCCAAGCAGAGGTGTGCCCTTTAATAAAACCTTCTAGCACTTAAATGAGAGCCTGAGACCTGTTATTAGACATGTCTTTGATGTTCTAGTTCTTTTGATGTCATTTGGAGTAGAGATGAGCGTTGTTCTACTCGAACTGTTCGCCAATCTCAAATTCGAGCTGTTTTGGGCGGTGTTCGAGCCGTTCGGCGAACACGAACAATTTGAGAAAAATTCGGCTGTTCGAGGTTATGTTCGATAACTGTTCGTGCACCAAAATCATAACTGGATTTTTTCTCAGTAATGATGAAAATTAATGTTAATACGCAGTTTGAGTGTACAGCGGGGTGGGGGGAGGGGCAGGGGATGGATCTCTGCAGGAACAATGAAGATCTCCATTTTTTTTTCTCTTTCCCGCATTTACAGTGGGGAGGTGCAATCTGTCAGCCTATCAGCAGCGCACACACGGAGCGAAGTGCTTTTTTTCACACAAGCAAGGGCATGTGTCATTGGCAGTGTATGTCACATGTCCTTGCCCTATAAGACCAAGCCATTTTCCCCGTCGCCACCATTTTCTCACTGCTGCAGCTGCGTGTTAGACGGCACCGCTGTTGCTGTGTGCGCTATACTTTGTTAATTTCAAGCCAATTTTCGCACAAATATACAGATAGCTTGGGAGTAGGGAATAGTTGTGATTGCAGTCCTTTTAAGGACTAGGTTACAGCATTTCCTACGACTTTTATCAGGGAGGTCTGTGCTCTTAAATAGATCGGTTGTGGGAGTAAAGACTAATTGTAATTACAGTCCTTTTCAGGACTAGGTTACATGAGTTCCTATCAGTTTTTGCCAGGCAGGTCTGTGCCAGTGCTGTGCAAGTTTTTTTCACAGCATTTGGCTGAATCTAGCAAAGCTAATCCTTTTTGGCCTATTGCAGAGTGTGTTAGTCAGTGGAGTAGCCTATCTGTGTTGCAAGATATACCACCTGTGTATAGAATACCAATTTTTTTACTGCACCTAGTGAAGTAAAATCTTTTGGGCATAGCATCATTCTATTAGTCCATCTATACTGACCTCCATCAGGTTGCAAATTAAAACTAATTTTTATCTGCATCTACAGTACCTCTGAAAAAATATTTGGGCTTCTAGCAGTGTGTGGGACTTGTTCTATTAGTCCATCTATACTGACCTCCATCAGATTGCAAACTGAATATATTTTTTTCTGCATCTACCTCTGAAAAAATATTGGGCTTCTAGCTGTGTGTGGGTCTTGTTCTATTAATCCATCTATACTGACCTCCATCAGGTTGCAAACTGAATATATTTTTTTCTGCATCTACCTCTGAAAAAATATTTGGCCTTCTAGTAGTGTGTCGGACTTTCTCTATTAGTCCATCTATACTGACCTCCATCAGGTTGCAAATTAAAACTAATTTTTATCTGCATCTACAGTACCTCTGAAAAAATATTTGGGCTTCTAGCAGTGTGTGGGACTTGTTCTATTAGTCCATCTATACTGACCTCCATCAGGTTGCAAACTGAATATATTTTTTTCTGCATCTACCTCTGAAAAAATATTGGGCTTCTAGCTGTGTGTGGGTCTTGTTCTATTAATCCATCTATACTGACCTCCATCAGGTTGCAAACTGAATATATTTTTTTCTGCATCTACCTCTGAAAAAATATTTGGCCTTCTAGTAGTGTGTCGGACTTTCTCTATTAGTCCATCTATACTGACCTCCATCAGATTGCAAATTAAAACTAATTTTTATCTGCATCTACAGTACCTCTGAAAAAATATTTGGGCTTCTAGCAGTGTGTGGGACTTGTTCTATTAGTCCATCTATACTGACCTCCATCAGGTTGCAAACTGAATATAGTTTTTTCTGCATCTACCTCTGAAAAAATATTGGGCTTCTAGCTGTGTGTGGGTCTTGTTCTATTAATCCATCTATACTGACCTCCATCAGGTTGCAAACTGAATATATTTTTTTCTGCATCTACCTCTGAAAAAATATTTGGCCTTCTAGTAGTGTGTCGGACTTTCTCTATTAGTCCATCTATACTGACCTCCATCAGGTTGCAAAATGAATATAATTTTTTTCTGCATCTAGCTCTGAAAAAATATTTGGCCTTCTAGTAGTGTGTCGGACTTTCTCTATTAGTCCATCTATACTGACCTCCATCAGGTTGCAAATTAAAACTAATTTTTATCTGCATCTACAGTACCTCTGAAAAAATATTTGGGCTTCTAGCAGTGTGTGGGACTTGTTCTATTAGTCCATCTATACTGACCTCCATCAGGTTGCAAACTGAATATATTTTTTTCTGCATCTACCTCTGAAAAAATATTGGGCTTCTAGCTGTGTGTGGGTCTTGTTCTATTAATCCATCTATACTGACCTCCATCAGGTTGCAAACTGAATATAATTTTTTTCTGCATCTAGCTCTGAAAAAATATTTGGCCTTCTAGTAGTGTGTCGGACTTTCTCTATTAGTCCATCTATACTGACCTCCATCAGGTTGCAAATTAAAACTAATTTTTATCTGCATCTACAGTACCTCTGAAAAAATATTTGGGCTTCTAGCTGTGTGTGGGACTTGTTGTATTAGTCCATCTATACTGACCTCCATCAGGTTGCAAATTCAAAATAATTTTTTTCTGCATCTAACCCAGCCAATAGTTTTGGCCTAATACCACAGTTTGGCCACTCAGCTCTGCTCGGTTACCATCCATTGTTTTTTTGTGCAAACAACTCCAGAGTTGTGAATTAGTTAACCACCAAAATGAGTGGAAAAAGGCCTGCTGCTGGTGGAAAGGGGAATAGGCGTGTTGGGAAGGGGAAAAAAGGTTGTGTCCGTGGGGTAGGTGTTAAAGCAACAGTAACATCTGCAGAAGAAAGACCATCTTCCAGCCAAACTAAAATGTCTACTTCTTTTAGCGGACAATGTGATAAGATCCCTTTCTTACGGCCACGCCAATCGCTACAAATTCCAGATGAGGCACAAAAACAGCAGGTGCTTCAACGGATATCAAGTGCTCCTTTAAGTGGGCTCTCCTCCACATCAACTTCAACATCACAAATACTCCAGTCCTCAAAGGTGTCACCCAAATCGCACTTGCTTCCTCACAGCTCCCAAATCTCCAGCTGCCCGTCTGAGTATGAGGTAGAACAGATGGTTGAGTCTGCAGAGCTGTTTACTCATACTATAGCCTGGGAATCAGAGGTCGACTCCAGCGCTTCTGTGAATCCAGACGAGGAAATGATCTGCACTGATGCCCAGAATCTTTATGAGTCGGATCCAGGACCAGACGCAGAAGGTTCTGACCATAATGTAGACCCTCATTCCCAAACTGTAACTCCTGTTGGTGGAGACAATGAGAAAGACGATGATAAGACTCAAATACCTGATTGGAGCGACAACTTTAGTTTTTTGTCAGGGCAGGAACAGGTTGGCTCTGAGGACGACGGGTGTGATAACGCACAGGGTGATGATGATGAGGTCGGAGATCCCACTTACTGTCAACCCACAGTCAGCCAAGAGATGAGGTCAGCAGAGGAGGTGGAGGAAGATGCTAGTGACGACGAGGTCAGGTTGCGCCTTCCTGGACAGAGACGCAGTACTGGAAGCACGTCAACAACTGCATCCTCAAACACAACTCTACCTGTTTTGGGGCGCAGACCTGCCACCTCTTTACCCGCAACAGCCAGCGTGATTGGCAGGTCATCATTTTCTTTGGAGGTGGTAACACCAGCTGGTGTTGAGCGCTGTCCGACATCGATAGCACCACCTTTGGATCAAGGCAACCTAACATGTCCGCCTGCATTTCCTCACAGACCGGCAGTTTGCCGGGGACACCCTTATCAACCCCGTCTAAGCACAATAGCCAGCCCTCGGTCCCTCAGATGTGGACAAGTAAAAGACCATTTCCTCCTAGCCATGAGAAAGCTAAGAGGTTGAATTTCACCATCTGCAAGCTCTTGGCTACAGAAATGCTGCCTTTCCGCCTGGTGGACACAGAGGATTTTCGAGACCTTATGTCCGTCGCAGTGCCCCAGTACCAGATGCCCAGCATGTCGCACACAACATCACCGCTTCTTTGAGAAACTCTGTGTGTGACAGGGTGCATTTCACCACAGACACTTGGACGAGTAGGCATGGACAGGGGCGTTACATGTCGCTGACTGGGCACTGGGTAACTATGGTGACAGCAGGACAAGGGGCTGCTGTCCAAGTCTTGCCGTCCCCACGAGTTGTGCGTCAATCCTCTTTATGTCAAAGTTCCTCCACTGCTTCTGCCTCCTCAACCTCCTCTCGGTCTTCCACCTGCACCCAAAGCCTGTCTGGTCATGCCACAAGCTTTCTAACTGCGCAGAAGGGATCCTGCACACCTCCTTACTATGCTGGCAGTAGGGCTCAACGTCATCAGGCGGTTTTTACATTGAAATGTCTGGGAAATGTGAGTCACACAGCTGAGGAGTTGTGGTCAGCTCTGGAGAACCAATTTCATGAATGGTTGTCTCCACTGGACCTGAAACCAGGGAAGGCCGTGTGCGACAATGCTGCAAACCTGGGTGCGGCCCTTCACCGGGGCAATGTCACACACGTGCCTTGTATGGCTCACGTGTTGAACCTGGTTGTCCAGCAATTTTTAGCCCACTATCCCAGACTAGATGGCCTTCTGCAGAGGGCACGGTCGCTGTGTGCTCACTTCCGCCGTTCGCATCCCGCAGCTCAGCGACTTACATCTCTACAGAAGTCGTTGGGCCTGCCACTTCACCGGCTAAAATGCGATGTGCCTACCCGGTGGAATTCAACTCTGCACATGTTGCAGCGACTGTGGCAGCACCGACAAGCCCTGGTGCAATACGTTCTGACGTATAGCCTGGGCCAACGAGATTCAGAGGTGGGGCAAATCACGCTGGAGGAGTGGTCTCAGATCAGGGACCTATGCACCCTTCTGCACAGTTTTGAAATGGCGACGAAGATGTTTAGTGCTGACGATGCCATTATCAGCATGACTATTCCGGTGATTTACATGCTGGAGCACATGTTAAACAGAATTCGGAGTCAGGTGGTGGCACAAGAGGAGGTGGAGGAAGTAGAGGAGGAGGAGTTGTATGCGGAAGGGCTAACATCTGCAAGGTCCAGAAGGTCGGCAGCACCAAGGCGGCAGGCATGTGAGGGTGGGGGAGATGGTTTTACCAGGGCGCATGGTAGCAGCCAAACTAGTGAGGAAGGTGCAGGAGCCCAGGAAGAAGTGGAGGACGAACTGATGGAAGACTCATCAGATGAGGGAGACCTTGATCACATTTCTGTTGTGCGAGGTTGGGGGGAGAGGACAGAGGAAGGAAGCATGATTGTTACCTCGCCACCAACACAACAGGGACTTGGTGCTCCTGGATGCGCAACACACATGAGTGCCTTCTTGCTGCACTACCTGCAACATGACCCTCGAATTGTGAGAATTAGAAATAATCCTGACTACTGGGTTGCCACACTGTTAGATCCCCGGTACAAAAGTAAATTTGCAGAAATTATTCCTGCCATAGAAAGGGATGCACGCATGCAGGAGTATCAGCAGAGACTGTTGCAGAATCTTACATGTGCTTTTCCACAAAATACCAGTGGTGCACGTAGTGAATCTCAGAGTTCCAACTTGCCAACCGTGGGACCGTCAAGTGTTCAGCACTCAAACCGTAACAGAACCACAGTATCTGCTGGTAACATCAATTTTGCGGAATCATTTCACCACTTTTTTAGCCCATCCTTTGCAAGGCCACAGGAGACAAGAAGTCTGACACATAGTCAACGCCTAGAGACGATGGTACAGGAGTATCTCCAAGTAAACATTGAAGCCACGACTGTGTCACTGGACCCTTGCTCTTTTTGGGCTTCCAATCTGGATAAATGGCCGGAGCTAGCCACTTACGCCTTGGAGATCTTGTCATGCCCTGCAGCCAGCGTTCTGTCTGAACGTGTGTTCAGCGCTGCTGGTGGTGTGCTGACAGATAAGCGCACGCGGCTCTCCACTGATAATGTAGACAGACTCACGTTCATAAAGATGAACAAATCATGGATCCGAAACGACTTTTCTACCCTTGTGTCATCCTGGGGAGAGTAAAAGCTTGATGATTGGTTAAAATCACCCTACCAAACGTTTTAAGCTTTCAAATTACTAATCATGTTTATCTGTATCTTGACTGGAAAATAATTTGGGCTTTGTAGCAGTGTGCAGCACTGATCCTATTAGGCCATCTATAATAAGCTCCACCAGATTTAAAATTAAAAATAATTTTTAGCTGCATCTAGCCCGGAAAATAATTTTGGGGCTCCGAGATGCGCAAGACACATAAGTGCCTTCTTGCTGCACTACCTGCAGCATGACCCTCATATTGTCAGAATTCGAAGTAATCATGACTACTGGGTTGCCACACTCTTAGATCCCCCAAACTTTTCGATCAACCTTTTCATTTTAATAAAGACCAAAAAAATGGTCATTTTTGAAATTATAAGCATTAGCAGGTTGTTAGAAACTGAAATCAAACAGTTTTCAACTCAAAACTTTATTCTAGGTGATGTTACATTTTCACATAGGACCCCTTGTTCGAAAGGAGCTTCTGAACTCTCTCGTCCATTGAATTTGTCAGGTTTTGGATGGTTTCTGCTTCAATTGTTTTGCATGAGGACAGAATACCCTCCCAGAGCTGTTGCTTAGATGTGAACTGCCTCCCGCCATCATAGACACTCCTTTTAATGATGCTCCAAAGGTTCTGAATGGGGTAGAGGTCAGGGGAGCATGGGGGTCACACCATAAGTTTGTCCCCTTTTATGCCCATATCAGCCAGAGATGCAGATGTTTTATGTGCAGCATGAGATGGTGCATTATCATGCAGAAAAATGATCTTGCTGTGAAATACACGGTTCTTCTTCTTGAACCATGGCAGGAAGTGCTGTTTGAGAAAATCCACATACATTATGGAGTTCATCTTTAGCGCCTTCAGGAATCCTAAAGGGGCCGACAATCTCTCTCCCCATGATTCCAGCCCAAAACATTACTCCACCTCCTCCTTGTTGGCGCTGTAGCCGTGTTTGCGTGGGGTGTCCATCAACCAGCCATCCTCCACTCCATCCATCTGGACCATCGAGCGCTGCACGGCACTCATCCGTGAACAAAACAGTTTTGAAATCAGTCTTCATGTAATGTTTGGCCCACTGGAGCCGTTTCTGCTTGTGTGAAGTGGATAGAGGAGGTCGACAGGATGGCGTATGCACAGCTGCAAACCTCTGAAGGACCCTGCATCTTGTTGTTCGGGGGACGTTGGAGGCACAAGCAGCTTCAAAAACTTGTCTGCTGCTATGACAAGGCTTTTTTGCCGCTGCTCTTTCAACCTGACGTAATTGCCTGTAGGAAAGAGTCCTCAATTTGCCCTTATCAGCACGCACACGTGTGTACTGTGAATCAGCTACATACTTCTTGATTGCCAAGACACTTCATCCTGATCATCGCACAATGTTGATTGTAGTCATGCCTTGACCTAAACACTCCACAATTTGTTGCTTCTCAGCAGCCGACACATCCTTTTTCTTTCCCATTTTGGCAGAAAATGTAGGCTGCTTAATAATGTGAGAGAGCCTTCTTAAGTAGTCTTGCCTTTCATTGGACACACCTGCCAAACTAATTAGCACAGGTGTCTGCAATTGCTTACAGTGATATAAAGAGCCCTGACACACATCACCATCAATGAGTTTAACTGACAAACAAACAAATTCTTCCCTTATCACTCCTAAACACTTTTTGCATAATAATTTGGAACGCGGTGTACATGTGCTTTTCCACAAAACACCAGCGGTTCACGTAGTGAATCTTACAGTTCTAACTTGCCAACCGTGGTCTGTATGGAATTGTTCAATAAAGGGCCCAAAATTAAGATAACATAGATGGGAGAGGTCTCTATGAATAGGAAATCCTAAGTATTTGATACCCTGTGAGGGCCAGGCAAAGGGAAAGTTGGACTGGATGGAATCCTATATGGATTTGGGGAGGGAGACATCGAGGGCCTCAGACTTCGCTGCATTGATTTTAAAATTTTACCATGTAACAAAGTGATCTATTTCAGCCATAACAGCATGGATGGATATATGTGATTGAGTGATATATACTAGGACATCATCAGCAAATAGAGAGCACTTGTACTCGGTGCCTCCCACCTCAATCCACCTAATATTGGGGTTATGGCGAATTGATGAGAGCAGGTGCTCCGTCACTAGGATGTATAAGAGAGGGGACAGAGGACATCCCTGCCTTGTCCCATTGGTGATTGTGAAAGGTGATGAAAATGTTCTGACGCACCCCCTGGGCCTTGGGACACCCGGAGCCGGACCCTTTTTGGTGGATGCTGGTGGTTGTAGTCTTCGTGGCGGCGACCCGGTTCCGTGGCTCAGGGCGGTCAAACCAGTGGCGGAACTATTTATGTGGTTTTGATGTTTAAATGTCCGACTACGCCACCCGTGGATTGCGGTCAGAGTGAACCGCCGCTACAGGGCAGACCGCTGAGGCTGGTGTTGTGGGTGCAGCAGAGCGTAGCATAACTCCCCACGGGAGGAGTATAGCCTCAGGGCAGTGTATGCGGAGGATGGGGGTGATGGTGCAGGGCAGCAGCAGTAACGACACGGAGTCAGTGATGCAGTCCAGGGCCTTTACTCACAGTTCTTATTATCCAGACCACGTCTGCAGGTAACGGCTGCCCACGTCGTACTGTGCTCACCAGGTGAGGGGCTCAGACAACTCCCAGATAACTTTGGAGCACTTCACAGGACCCCCTTTGTGTGTCCTTTGTCTGGCCTTTCTTACCAACACTTCTGTCCGGCTGCCTCGGGCCTCCTCTTGGTAAACTTGGCGCCAGTTTCCCTGACCCTATGTGGTGCCTTCCTAGCGGGTGTAGCGAGGGGCTGCGCCACATAAAATGTCAGAGCCTCCGGTTTCTAGCTGAGGGTCGTTTCCTGCCTCCACTAGTTCGGGGACCGGTCTCCCCCTTTGGCCTGACCCCTCCACGCAGGTGGATTCGGGCGTGCGGTGGCGACTCGCCCGTCCGCACCCCTGGGATCCCTTCATTCCTCATTCCTGGAGCCTTCTCCGCTCCTCTTCCTTCCTTCTCCCTCTTCCAGGCCTGGGCCTCTGTTACTAGGCCCGCCTCCGGAGCAGAGCTCATGCAGAGCCCCTGCTCCCTGCCACTTCTGCTCAGACTTCTCTGCACTGAACTAAGATGGTGCCCACCTTTTATACTCCCTTCTCAATGCACCCAGGAACTGCTTCCTCCCTGCTCCTGCACTACAGGGTTCCCCTTCCTCAGTGTTCCCTCCCCCCACTCCAGCCAGGGACAGGGACTGTCGTGCCCATCTCAGGGGCATATTGGTCGCCCTGCCCCACGGCAATGTGGTGTAATGCATGCAGGTGTCGGGTCCTGATCCACACTCCATGTGATGAAAGCCGGCCGGTGGGTGCAGCTCTCTGGCGCCCCCTTACCTCTCAGGTCAGTCAAGGTACTGCACCTAGAGAAAGTAGTGCCAGGTAGCTGCAACCAGCGCAGGGAACACGGTAGTGTGTTATCCCTTCAACGTCACTAAACCGTAACGTCACTACACAGCACAACTCGCTAGCGCCCTCTTAGCCTCAGGTCAGTCAAGGAACTGCACCTAGGATAAGCGGTCGCCAGGGAGACTGTCCTGTAACCTACTGGGTATCGGGGCCCTCTGTAGTGAGGGCGGTATATATATCTTCCTTGGCCGCGCCAGGAATATATATATCTGAACCTCCGACCGTCACTACCAGCCTTCCCCAATCCCCAGTTGGTATGCTGCCACCAGTCCCTATTTTAGATATACGCCCAGTCCGTGAATGGGCCTATATCGGGTCAGGAACCAACCCTGGGTAGCGTTTTGGCTTGAGCCGAGCTCACACGGACGTGCGTTCGTTATGCAGAATAAAAGGCAGGCCCACAATTACTTGAGGTAATTGATTATAATAATACACTAGATACACGATATACAACTAAATATACACAGGTATAAGGTCAGGCTAAACTATACAACAATGGAATACAACACACAGAATCACCACAGCATATCAGTTACCGGTTTCTTGATTTTCTTGTGACGCAGGGAGAGGATTCTGCGGTCGCAGGCACGGTTCTTTGTTACAGGCTGAGGCCTACCACCGCATGGTCAAACTGCTCCTCCCCTTGGTGGCCTCAGCTGGTGCTCAGATGTTCAGCACCCCACTCTTGGGTCAAGACTGACTTGTCTCTTGTCTGTCCTGCTATCTTACCTGCCCCGTCCCGCCCACTGCTGGTGAGGTCAGCTGGCTCAGTCTCCACCCTCAGGTCTAACTTCGATCAGAAGCCCAAATTCTATGGAACCCAATAACTTCTTCTGGGATGGTCTCATGATACCCCCAGGGGTTCCCATGGATTCGGGCCGCCGTAACCGACCTTTTGATATCAATTATGATACCATACGGTCCTCAGGAATGGCTCAGCGCTATATCTTGGCTTCCAGAGCACGTACAAACGTCTACCGCGGAGGCTTGTGTGCGCAATGGCTCCGGGACGCCGTGATATTTTTTTATTGGCCCATCCCATGCAACATGCGTGTACTTTTCATGTTTCTATATCTTATGCCTCCATGCTTGTGACAGACAAAGAAACTAGTCCTATGGGACAAATGGTCAGGTACAGATAGACGAAGCACCCCCCCCTGCTGGCTGTGTTTCCTCTCGAAGTCTTTGAAGCTCCTAGCATTCAAGTGTTAAGTAGGCTTCTTATCTTACAGGAGCCTGGATGGGGGGAAACTATCTAGTTGACGTTTTAACAGAAGGTCCCAAGGGTGGGGGCTGCTGAAGTGTGGCCATCCCTGGATATGATTTATCATTACCAAGATGGCGGCTACAGGTTCATCACACCTCCCCCTATACGAGGGCGCGAGGGGGTAGCACATTCCTGTGTTCCCCCGTGCGTCCTTCTGCACCCTCCCCTTGCCGGGATAACCCGTCAGCGTTACCGTGGTCACGGCCTCTTCTGTGGCGAATGGAGAAGTGGTACTGCTGGAGAGCGAGGCTCCAGCGTAGCAACCTGCCATTCGACCCAGAGACCGTGTGTAACCAGCTGAGGGGGTTGTGGTCCGTCTCCACGGTGAAATGGCTCCCGTACAAGTAGGGCTGCAGACGCTGCAGGGCCCATACAATTGCCAGGCATTCTTTTTCCACCGTGGAGTAAGCCACCTCCCGGGGCAGTAGCTTCCTGCTCAGGTACAAGACAGGATGTTCCTGGCCTGTCGTGTTGACCTGACTTAGCACAGCACCGAGGCCAAAGTCACTGGCGTCGGTCTGTACCACAAACGGCCGGTCGAAGTCGGCAGCTTGCAGTACAGGGGAGCTACTTAGGGCGGCCTTGAGTGCCCCGAAAGCTGTCTCGCAGGCGACTGTCCAGTCGACTGCGACGGGCAGCTTCTTCTTGGTGAGGTCCGTCAGGGGCTTGGCCAGGGTGCTATAGTGTGGGACGAACCTCCTATAGTACCCGGCGGTCCCCAAGAAGGACATCACCTGCTTTTTGGTCCTAGGAGTGGGCCAGGATGCGATGGCATCCACTTTCCCCGGTTCTGGCTTCAGAACCCCCCCGCCTACCCGGTGACCCAGGTAGAGGACCTCACTCATGCCCAGCTGGCACTTTTCCGGCTTGATGGTCAAGCCTGCCCGGTGGATCCGACCGAGCACCTGCCGCAGGTGCTCTAGGTGATCCTCCCAAGTGGGACTGAAGACTGCAATATCGTCCAAGTACGCAGCCGCGTACCCTTCAAGTCCCTCAAGCAGCGTATTGACCATCCGCTGAAAAGTGGCAGGGGCATTCTTCATGCCGAATGGCATCACTGTGGACTCGTACAGTCCAAAAGGGGTGATAAAGGCAGAGCGTTCCCTTGCCGCGGGGGTCAGAGGAATCTGCCAGTACCCCCGGCTCAGATCCATGATGGTCAGGTACTTAGCCCCGGCCATCCGATCGAGCAGGTCATCGATGCGTGGTATGGGGAACGCATCGGTGGCCGTTACAGCGTTGAGCCCCCGGTAGTCCACGCAGAACCGTGTAGTTCGGTCCTTCTTTGGTACGAGGACTACAGGCGAGGCCCACGCGCTGCTGGATGCCTGGATCACCCCCAGCTTCAGCATCTCGTCTATCTCTTGGCGCATGTTTCCCTGCACCTCGAAAGAGACCCGATATGCTGAACGCCGGATCGGCGGGTGATCGCCAGTGTCCACGTCGTGGACAGCCATCTCAGTCCTTCCGGGCAGGCTGCTGAACAGCCCCCGGAAGGGGTGCAGGGTGGTCCCCAGCTGGGACCGTTGGTCCTCCGTGAGCTGGTGGCCAACCCCCACATCCTCGATGGACCCACCCGCCTTGGCTTGGGTGAGCAGATCCAGGAGGGTTTCTACCTCTCCTTCCTCGGGAAGGTTGCACACTGGGTGGGCAGTCGCTTCCCGCTCATGATGAGCCTTCATCATGTTCACGTGGAAGGCCTTCCTCCTTCCACGGGCGTGATCCAGGGTGACCAGATAGGTGACGGCATTGAGTTTCTGGTGCACGAAGTAGGGACCTTCCCAGGCTGCCTGAAGCTTGTTCTGTGGTACGGGGACCAGTACCCACACCTTTTGACCCACCTGGTAGGTCCTCTCACAAGCATTCTGGTCGTACCACCGCTTCTGGTCGGCCTGGGCCTGGGCCATATTGTCCTGCACCAGCTTTGCCAAGGCCATCATCCTGTCCCGGTGGCGCACGACATACTCGATGACCGACACCTCGGGGGTGGCCAAATCCCCTTCCCATGCTTCCTTCACCAGAGCCAGGGGGCCCCGTACCCGTCGCCCGTACAGGAGCTCAAAGGGGGAGAACCCCGTTGAGGCCTGCGGAACCTCCCGGTAAGCAAATAGGAGGTGTGGGAGGTAACGCTCCCAGTCTCTCCCGTGGGAGTCGACCAACATCTTAAGCATCTGCTTTAAGGTGCCATTGAACCGCTCACACAGGCCATTAGTCTGTGGGTGATACGGGCTGGCCACCAGATGTTGCACCTGCATTTGCTTACAGAGGGACTCCATCAGCCGCGACATGAACTGGGTCCCTCGGTCGGTGAGCATTTCTTGGGGGAAACCCACTCTGGAGAAGATCTCCAGTAAGGCGGTAGCCACCTTGTCGGCCCGAATGGACGACAAAGCTACCGCTTCCGGGTACCGGGTGGCATAGTCCACTACCGTGAGTATGAAGCATTTCCCGGAGTGGCTGGGAGTGGACAGAGGTCCAATAAGATCCACAGCGACCCTCGAGAAAGGCTCTTCGATGATTGGCAGAGTTACCAGTGGGGCTTTGGGGCGCGGCCCCGCCTTCCCCACCCTCTGACAGGTGTCACACGAACGGCAGTAGGCACCCACCGCGGCTCCCATCCCAGGCCAGTAGAAATGCTGAGCTATCCTGGCCTTGGTTTTAGCGATCCCTAGGTGTCCGGCCATCGGAATCTCGTGTGCGATCCGCAACAATTCCGCCCTGAACGGATAGGGTACCACTAACTGTCGGTCCCTGGGCCACGCCTCCGGTGAACCCTGCTGGACCATTACCCGGTACAGCCGTCCCTGGTCCCAGACCACACGCTCGCAGTCTGACTCCATGGGAGGCTGTGCCGCCTGTCCCTTGAGAGCTTTCAGGCTGTCGTCTGCTTCCAACGCAGCCTGAAATTCCTGACTTGATGTGGCCAGAATCGACGAAACTGCCACATCCTCCGTCAGCCCCTCCGGGCATGTCACCTGGCCGCTGTCTGACCCGGCAGACACTTGGTCAGAAGTGGGGAAGCCGTCGGACCTCTGCAAGGCTCCTTGGGCTCCGACGCTCCCACTCCTGGTGACAGCGGCTATGACCGCTGTGACCGTGGGTAGTGCCTGCTTCCCCTCTGTTTCTGACCAAGCCGCCCGATCAGGCAGGCTTCCTAGGCCTTTGGACATCTCGGATGTGGGGAACTCCTGCCCTGGGGTCTTACCTGGCGGCTCCTCTCTTGGGACACCCCCACCTCCCATGGCCTGTTCCTCCCCCTGCAGTGGGCCTATACTCAGCAGCCTGGATACCCCTGGGAGCCCTACACTGCCGGTAGCTGCCCCCCTCTCCATCCCTGAGCTTCCCTCTACAGAATCCTGCCCGCCCCCTCCCTCACCGGAGGACAAGAGGTCACGGCACGCCGGCTGAGCACCTCTGCGGGCATCCCCACACTCCCCACCTGCTTTCACTAACCCTGTTTGTGTTGTGTCTGTGCAGGTGTTACCCTCAGGTTTCACTCCCTCCTCCTCAGCAGGACACACACTACATACAACATGGTTGGCATTAGCAGCAGACAAATCAATACACTCTTGGGGGGCCGAACTTGGGGGTTCAGAGGGTACATACTGCGATACTAGACGCCCCAAGTCGGTCCCTAATAAAACATTTGCGGGAATATTTGGCGTTACTCCCACCTCCCGCATCCCCCTTCCGGCACCCCAGTCCAAATACACCATGGCAACGGGAAGTGCCGGCTCCACGCCTCCAACCCCGGAGACGGAAAGAGTCTTTCCTGGTACCAAGTCCTGGGGGGACACCACCTCAGGCCGTACCAGTGTTCGTTCAGCGCCCGTGTCCCGCAGTCCCATGACCGCAGAACGGCCTATGGTGACGGGTTGGATGTTGTCCAGGGACCTACCACCACCCCCTCCCACACACAAAACATTGGGCGCTCTCTGGGACTGGGATGGGGTCTTTTGGCGCTGGGGACACTCAGCCCTAAAGTGTCCTGGTTTGTTGCATAGATGACAACGTCTTACGTCTGGTCCTTGCCTGGAGAGGGCAACAGGGGGATACACCCCTTGTGTTCTAGGGGCCGGGGAAACAGGGGCATGACTGGGCTTACCCCCTCTCCAGGTGCTGCTGGCAGACTTCTTCAGCTCAGGCGCCCTGTTATTGGCATACTCGTCTGCCAGGGCGGCTGTAGCAGAAGCCCCTGTTGGTTTTCGGTCACGGAGGAACTGTCGGAGGTCCTCTGGGCAGTTCCACAAGAACTGCTCCGTGACGAACAGTTCCTGGACCTCCTGGCGGGTAGTAAGCGCTAGACCCGAGGTCCAGTGCTCTGCGGCTCTCAACAGCGCCCGCATATGATCGGTCCAGGTGTCCTTGGGGCCACGCAGCAGGCTCCGGAACTTCTGGCGGTACGACTCGGGAGTGAGGTTGTACTGCCGGATCAGGGCCCGCTTGATGCAGTCGTAGTTCTGTACCTCCCCGGCAGGTAAGTCCCCCAAGGCATCCAGGGACTTACCCCTCAAACGGGGGGTCAGGTATCTGGCCCACTGATCCCGGGCCAGATGGTGCTGAAGACAGGTCCGTTCAAATGCCACCAGAAAGGAGTCCAGGTCCCCATCCTTCTCCAGTAGAGGGAAGTCCTCAGCTCGGACTTTGGACGACTTGGTCTCCTGATGGGTTGGTTGCTCTAGCGGAAGCCCCCGCTGGGCCAGGTCCAGTTGGTGCTGGCGCTCCGCAGCTCGCTCTGCACGCTCCGCAACCTCCCGGCGCTCTGCAGCTTCACGCTCCGCAGCCTCCCGGCGCTCTGCAGCTTCACGCTCCGCAGCCCGCTCCGCAGCCCGCTCCACAGCCCGCTCTGCACGCTCCTCCTCCGCTGCCTTCTCTGATGCTGCCAGGAGGGTTTTGTAGACGGCATCGCCATGAGACTGGAGACTTGCCATAGCCGCTTGTAAAAGGGCTTGTGATCTGGACAGGCTGGGCTGGGTAGGTGATGGGCAGCCCACTGCGGGACCGTATACTGGGGACTGGCTCCCTGAGGTGCCCGGGCTGGACTCCTCCTCGCCATGAGTAACAATGTCCTCCCCTCCTGCCACACGGACCGTAGCATTAGCCTCTTGCAGGGTCTTGCTCCTGGTGCCGTCTGCCATCTTGGTAACCGACACCGCTGCAACCCTGAGTTTGCACACACCTTGTTATACTTTTAGCCTGACCGTCTAACGTTGGGCTGACCTTAAGACTCCAGCAGTGGAAGTTACCACTGGCAGTCTTTAGTGCCTGGGAGTAGGGGTCCCACAACACTATTATTCTGCAATCCCACCGCTCTGCCACCAATGTGATGAAAGCCGGCCGGTGGGTGCAGCTCTCTGGCGCCCCCTTACCTCTCAGGTCAGTCAAGGTACTGCACCTAGAGAAAGTAGTGCCAGGTAGCTGCAACCAGCGCAGGGAACACGGTAGTGTGTTATCCCTTCAACGTCACTAAACCGTAACGTCACTACACAGCACAACTCGCTAGCGCCCTCTTAGCCTCAGGTCAGTCAAGGAACTGCACCTAGGATAAGCGGTCGCCAGGGAGACTGTCCTGTAACCTACTGGGTATCGGGGCCCTCTGTAGTGAGGGCGGTATATATATCTTCCTTGGCCGCGCCAGGAATATATATATCTGAACCTCCGACCGTCACTACCAGCCTTCCCCAATCCCCAGTTGGTATTCTGAACCTCCGACCGTCACTACCAGCCTTCCCCAATCCCCAGTTGGTATGCTGCCACCAGTCCCTATTTTAGATATACGCCCAGTCCGTGAATGGGCCTATATCGGGTCAGGAACCAACCCTGGGTAGTGTTTTTGGCTTGAGCCGAGCTCACACGGACGTGCGTTCGTTATGCAGAATAAAAGGCAGGCCCACAATTACTTGAGGTAATTGATTATAATAATACACTAGATACACGATATACAACTAAATATACACAGGTATAAGGTCAGGCTAAACTATACAACAATGGAATACAACACACAGAATCACCACAGCATATCAGTTACCGGTTTCTTGATTTTCTTGTGACGCAGGGAGAGGATTCTGCGGTCGCAGGCACGGTTCTTTGTTACAGGCTGAGGCCTACCACCGCATGGTCAAACTGCTCCTCCCCTTGGTGGCCTCAGCTGGTGCTCAGATGTTCAGCACCCCACTCTTGGGTCAAGACTGACTTGTCTCTTGTCTGTCCTGCTATCTTACCTGCCCCGTCCCGCCCACTGCTGGTGAGGTCAGCTGGCTCAGTCTCCACCCTCAGGTCTAACTTCGATCAGAAGCCCAAATTCTATGGAACCCAATAACTTCTTCTGGGATGGTCTCATGATACCCCCAGGGGTTCCCATGGATTCGGGCCGCCGTAACCGACCTTTTGATATCAATTATGATACCATACGGTCCTCAGGAATGGCTCAGCGCTATATCTTGGCTTCCAGAGCACGTACAAACGTCTACCGCGGAGGCTTGTGTGCGCAATGGCTCCGGGACGCCGTGATATTTTTTTATTGGCCCATCCCATGCAACATGCGTGTACTTTTCATGTTTCTATATCTTATGCCTCCATGCTTGTGACAGACAAAGAAACTAGTCCTATGGGACAAATGGTCAGGTACAGATAGACGAAGCACCCCCCCCTGCTGGCTGTGTTTCCTCTCGAAGTCTTTGAAGCTCCTAGCATTCAAGTGTTAAGTAGGCTTCTTATCTTACAGGAGCCTGGATGGGGGGAAACTATCTAGTTGACGTTTTAACAGAAGGTCCCAAGGGTGGGGGCTGCTGAAGTGTGGCCATCCCTGGATATGATTTATCATTACCAAGATGGCGGCTACAGGTTCATCACACTCCATCCTTACCTGAGAGTGAGATATCACACCTCCGGGTGAGGTGCAATACGTCTGTAGCAACCGAGCCCTCAGGGTGCTACAGTTCCATTTATCTTCAGCCTAGGTGACGTATTGCGATACAGGGCCGTGATTTTGGCTATAAAAGGGTCCCCTAGACCCCTACCCCAAGCTTTTTAAGAGAATCATATATGGCGTGCCAGGAGACTCTATGGAATGCTTTCTCAGCATCCAACGAGAGTATCTAATTACAAATTTTTAACTGCATCTAGCCCAGGAAATACTTTGTGCCTAGTAGCAGTGTCTGCTAGTCAGCGGATTATCCCGGCTGTTAAGCAAGCTACACCACCTGTAGTTTAGACACTTAATTTTTTCAAAGGAAATGCTTCGGGACCATGGGATACTCAGTGAAGAGCATCAGGAGGCACCCCAAGGCATAGGGGCTGGGACTGGCAGTAGGATGCCTTGCGGTGGACAGCCGAGCTCGATCCTTATAAAAGCTTTTTAACTGCAGCAGCTTTAGTGGACGCTACTGGAGCTGGAATTACGCGGCTGCTGGCATGAGACTTGCCCTCCAATAGATCCTTGTAAATGGATTTAAAGTGTATTCATTCAAATTAGAGAGACAATTTAAATTAAAAAGCTTAGAGCTGCCTCCACCACAGGGGGGCTCGCTCGACCCACCAGCGGACAGGCACCAGTATTGGGAGAGGGGGGCTGGCCATCAGGGTTCACCGCGGCTCTGGCACAAACCCGGCGACACGGAGGTGGCACGGGCAGGAGCGGACTGAACGTGTCGGCTTCTCACTTTTTGGATTTTAGAAGGGCATGACATGCCTATATCTGTGTCTCCCCCTCCTTTTACTCCTCCACCTCTTTTCTTTTCGCATGACTATATGTACTTGTCACTTTTCCATGTGTTAGTTGTGTCTTCTGAGCAGTTTGTCAGCTTTTGGACACATTTGAAGGTGTTTTCTATGTGTTTCTATGTGTTTTTGTTTGCCTGCCATTGGTTTTAACGGTGTTCGAAGGTGTTCGACGAACAGTTCGACGAACAGTTCGGCGAACACACGGGTGTTCGACGAACCGAACCGAACTCGAACACTACGGGGGTGGCTCAACACTAATTTGGAGTAATCTAGATTTCAATGATCAGTTTGCATATCCAGTGCTTGATATTACAGATATTAGGTCTAGTGTGCTTAACCATTTAAACTACACCCAATTAGAACCCGGTGCACACTAAAACCAAGCAAAAAGTAATATCATTTCTATATTCATATTCACAGCTAAGTAAGTTGTATTAACCCCTTTGTGTCATAGCTACTGTAAGTTTGTTGCGTTTTCCTTTTTTCCTCTCTTTTTTCTAAAAGCCATAACTTTTTTTTCTATTGACATAGCCATATAAAGCCATATGAGGGCTTGTTTTATATGGGACGAGTTTTACTTTTAAGTAACTTCATTAATTTTATCATGTGATGTACTGGAAAGCGGTAAAAAAAATTACAAGGCAAAATACCGCAATTATTTTGTTTTTTTTACAGTGATTATTATACAGCAAAAGTTACCAGACAATATAATTCTCTAGGCCAGTAGCATCATAGGAATACCAAACATTCATAGTTGTTTTCTTAAGTGAAAAAAATTTCAGAAATTAGTAAAAAATAAAAATGTGTTTTTTTCGCCTTTTATTTAATTTTTCTGTGGTGTTGAAAAATGACAGTTCTGGTGTTTTTTTTTCATTGCAGCATTCACAGATTGGGTTATTTAACCGCTTTAATACCCAAGATGGTTTGCACGTTAATGATCAGGCCAATTTTTACAATTCTGACCACTGTCACTTTCAGAGGTAATTACTCTGGAACGCTTCACGGATCCCTCTGATTTTGAGATTATTTTTTTTCGTGACATATTGTACTTCATGATTGTGGTAAAATTTCTTCGATATCACTTGTGTTTATTTGTGAAAAAAACAGAAATTTAGCGAAAATTTTGAAAATTTTGCAATTTTCAAAATATTAAATTGTATGCCCTTAAATCAGAGAGATGCAGTACAGACCAAAAGTTTGGACACACCTTCTCATTTAAAGATTTTTCTGTATTTTCATGACTTTGAAAATTGTACATTCACACTGAAGGCATCAAAACTATGAATTAACACATGTGGAATTATATACTTAACAAAAAAGTGTGAAGCAACTGAAAATATGTCTTATATTCTAGGTTCTTCAAAGTAGCCACCTTTTGCTTTGATGACTGCTTTGCACACTTTTGGCATTCTCTTGATGAGCTTCAAGACGTAGTCACCGGAAATGGTTTTCACTTCACAGGTGTGCCCTGTCAGGTTTAATAAGTGGGATTTCTTGCCATATAAATGGGGTTGGGAACATCAGTTGTGTTGTGCAGAAGTCTGGTGGATACACAGCTGATAGTCCTACTGAATAGACTGTTAGAATTTGTATTATGGCAAGAAAAAAGCAGCTAAGTAAAGAAAAATGAGTGGCCATCATTACTTTAAGAAATGAAGGTCAGTCAGTCTGAAAAATTGGGAAAACTTTGAAAGTGTCCCCAAGTGCACTTGCAAAAACCATCAAGCGCTACAAAGAAACAGGCTCACATGAGGACCACCCCAGGAAAGGAAGACCAAGAGTCACCTCTGCTTCTGAGGATAAGTTTATCCGAGTCACCAGCCTCAGAAATCACAGGCTAACAGCAGCTCAGATTAGAGACCAGGTCAATGCCACACAGAGTTCTAGTAGCAGACACATGTCCACAACAACTGTTAAGAGGAGACTTTGTGCAGCAGGCCTTCATGGTAAAATAGGTGCTAGGAAACCACTGCTAAGGACAGGCAACAAGCAGAAGAGACAAGTTTGGGCTAAAGAACACAAGGAATGGACATTAGACCAGTGGAAATCTGTGCTTTGGTCTGATGAGTCCAAATTTGAGATCTGTGGTTCCAACCACCATGTCTTTGTGTGACGCAGAAAAGGTGAACGGATGGACTCTACATGCCTGGTTCCCACCGTGAATCATGGAGGAGGAGGCGTGATGGTGTGGGGGTGCTTTGCTGGTGACATTGTTGGGGATTTATTCAAAATTGAAGGCATACTGAATCAGCATGGCTACCACAACATCTTGCAGCGGCATGCTATTCCAACTGGTTTGCGTTTAGTTGGACCATCATTTATTTTTCAACAGGACAACGACCCCAAACACACCTCCAGGATGTGTAAGGGCTATTTAACCAAGAAGGAAAGTGATGGGGTGGTACGCCAGATGACCTGGCCTCCACAGTCACCAGACCTGAACCTATTTGAGATGGTTTGGGGTGAACTGGACTGCAGAGTGAAGGCAAAAGGGCCAACAAGTGCTAAGCATTAGTGTTGATCGAGCACTAAAATGCTCGGGTGCGCGAAGCTCGGGCCGAGCTCGCCGTGATACTCGGGTGCTCGACCCGAGCAACGAGCCCAATGTTAGTCTATGGGAGACCCAAGCATTTTTGCGGTGGCTCCCCCGGCAGTCTTTTAAAAGCCTAACAAGTGCCCAAAACGATAGTGACAGTGCTCAAATGACAAGGGGACAGCATGGGGATCGCCCCAGGAAGCATTTCTGACCCCCAGGTCACTGCTGTCAACAACGTGGTCAGAGGTATTAAGCCACTTTTACGGGCTCACAATAAAACGTTCAAAAACGAAACTGAAACGTTTTTCCTGTAAATATGTTAAGGAATTTCTTTTTCAGGGTAAAGACTTGTGCATAAGGTAAAATAAATAACCAAAAACAGAAATACTCCTCCACACCTTGGGCTATGTTCACAAGTAGCATTTTTTATGCGTTTTTGCACTTTTGTATTGCTTTCAACTGTGACAAATGCATTCACCGGGAAATGTCATTTTAACATTTTACAACCTTATCTGGCCATGTGATGTGTGACACATGCATACAGTGCTGAAAAGACATGGGAACAGCATGGGGAAGACCCCTGGAAGCATCTCTGACACCCAGGTCACTGTCTAAAAGTGTGCCCATCATAAGTGATCCTTGCCGCATCAGAAGATGCAGACTTGCAGCTATCCCCGTGCAAGTTCTAGTCCCAGGGCAGTGTTCAATTGTACCTCCCCCATTCCTTGCAATACAAGCGCAAGTATGCAGCCTGCCACACACCCACCCTCAGGCTGCAATACTATACTGCTTGCTTGCTTGCACTTGAAATTGGGCCTTTTAGGCATGTGGAGGCGAAATCTGGCCACCACGTCATGGCTGCGTTGGCGGCCTGGAATCCATACTCAGTCTCCAGCCGCCCGGCGGCCGGGTGTCCATGCTCGGTCCCCAGCCGCCCCACGGCCGGGTGTCCACACACGGTTCCCAGCCACCTGGGGGCAGCCGGGTGTCCATAAACGGTCCCCAGCCACCCCTATTTCTCCTTGAAACATCCCCCACACACTTTTCTTAGCCCGGCCTTCTTTAGGGCAGCATTGGATGAGCCCACCAGAGAACCAGACTCCTCCGGTGGGCCCTGGCTTCTCCATCAGGGGAGTTGAGAGTGCCAAGGTGAGGAGCATGATGATGACAGAAGTTAGCATCTGCTTTGTTTTCTTTTAATGCAAGTGTAAGTGTGCAGCCTGCCACCCACCCACCCCCAGACTGCAATGCCATACTGCTAGCTTGCACTTGAAATGGGGCCTTTTAGTTTGGAGGAGGCCGAAGCTGGCCACTACCTCATGGCTGCTTCGGCAGCGAGGTATCCATACTCAGTCCCCAGCCGCCCCTATTTGTCCTGGTGTGCCTTATACATAAGATTAAGCGCGTATACCAAAACATTACCTGTGCCCTCCCCAGTGCATTTAGTGGGAAGGAGAGCCTATTCCGTTGTAGTGTGTGCATGCCAAACCCCTGTTCATGGTACATGCGAAGATGCCTCCCACACTGCACCTGTCGTTGCAGACTTGCAACTATCCCCGTTCAAGTCCTTGTCCCAGGTCAGTGTTCAATTGTACCTCTCCCATTCCTTGCAATGCAAGCGCAAGTATGCAGCCTGCCACCCACCCACCCCCAGGCTGCAATACCATACTGCTTGCTTGCTTGCACTTTAAATTGGGCCTTTCAGGCATGTGGAGGCGTCATCTGGCCACCAAGCCATGGCTGAGAATGCGGCCTGGTATCCATACTCAGTCCCCAGCCGCCCGGTGTCCGGATGTCCCCGCTTGCTCCCCGGCGTCCAGGGGGCGGCCGAGTGTCCATACTCGGTCCCCAGCCACCCCTATTTGTCCCGGTAACCTTTCCCACACCTTTCTTAGCCTGGCCTGCTTTAGGGCAGCATTGGCCGAGCCCACCAGACAACCAGACTCCTCCGGTGGGCCCTGGCTTCTCCATTAGGGGAGTTGAGAGTGCCAAGGTGAGGAGGATGATGATGACAGAAGTTAGCATCTGCTTTGTTTTCTTTTAATGCAAGTGTAAATGGGCAGCCTGCCACCCACCCACCCCCAGACTGCAATGCCATACTGCTAGCTTGCACTTGAAATGGGGCCTTTTAGTTTGGAGGAGGCCGAAGCTGGCCACTACCTCATGGCTGCTTCGGCAGCGAGGTATCCATACTCAGTCCCCAGCCGCCCCTATTTGTCCTGGTGTGCCTTATACATAAGATTAAGCGCGTATACCATTTAGGGCAGCATTGGCTGAGCCCACCAGATAACCAGACTCCTCCGGTGGGCCCTGGCTTCTCCATCAGGGGAGTTGAGAGTGCCAAGGTGAGGAGCATGATGAGGATGACAGAAGTTAGCATCTGCTTTGTTTTGTTGGAATGCAAGCGCATGTATGTAGTAGCGGCTAGGCCTGAGGTGGTCAGCGTTTTGGCGCATATCCTACCTCCTCCGAGGATTGCTGGATGTTTTCCTGCTACTATCCAAGTTCTATGACTCCCGTTAAAACAAAGCTACAGGTGATAAATGATGGATGAGGTAGTGGCAAAGGAGAAAGAGCAGGAGGAACAGGGACCATTCACATCAATATCAGGCCAGTCAACCAGATATGTCTTGTAGGATATGTTTCTGTAACAAAAGGAGCGGTTCGGCTACACAGTTATAGGGCATACAGTGAGTGCAATGCCTACCAAAAATTTAGAGGCACTCCAATGCCCCTTGGAAATGACATGGAGGTCAGAGGGCCTTAACTAAACCTTTTTTTCCATTTACAGCAACTGGGTCTCCTGTGCACTGTTGGCCTAAGCAGTGAATGGAAGGCTTTCCAAAAATTATGAGGAACTGCAATGCCCCTTACAAGAGCCATGCAGTACAGCATATTACAAACATAAGTCCCATTATTGGGGAGTGGGTCTCACATAGGATTTGCTTATGCCTTCCAAGCAAAAGCTTCCAAAAATTAGGACGGAGCAACTTGCAATGCCCCTTACAAGAGACATGCAGTACAGCATATTACAAACATAAGTCGCATTATTGGGGAGTGGGTCTCCCATAGGATTTGCTTATGCCTTCCAAGCAAAAGCTTCCAAAAATTAGGACGGAGCAACTTGCAATGCCCCTTACAAGAGCCATGCAGTACAGCATATTACAAACATAAGTCCCATTATTGGGGAGTGGGTCTCCCATAGTATATGCTTATGCCTTCCAAGCAAAAGCTTCCAAAAATTAGGACGGAGCAACTTGCAATGCCCCTTACAAGAACCATGCAATACAGCATATTACAAACATAAGTCCCATTATTGGGGAGTTGGTCTCCCATAGGATTTGCTTATGCCTTCAAAGCAAAAGCTTCCAAAAATTAGGACGGAGCAACTTGCAATGCCCCTTACAAGAGCCATGCAGTACAGCATATTACAAACATAAGTCCCATTATTGGGGAGTGGGTCTCCCACAGTCTTTGCTTATGCCTTCCAAGCAAATGCTGACAAAAATAAGGAAGGAGGAACTTGCAATGCTGGCACACTGGTGGTATAGTGGTGGTGGAGGCTGAGGATAAGGAGAAGAACATAAAACAGCCGAAATGAGGAAGCGTATACCTATGTGTGGGTGTGAAGCGGTGCATGTGAATACACCTCCCGAAATAACACAGTGATTTGACTTTATGTTACTCTGCTGTCATTTGGTGGTGATGAGAAGTCTGGCCCAATCCAGCACTTGTTCATTTTGATAAGGGTCAGCTTGTCAGCATTGTCAGTTGACAGGCGAGTGCGCTTATCAGTTATAATTCCCCAAGCGGCACTAAAAACACGCTCCGATAACACGCTAGCGGCAGGGCAGGCCAGGACCTCCAAGGCGTACAGAGCGAGTTCATTCCAAGCGTCCAGCTTGGATACCCAATAATTAAAAGGCACAGAGGAATCACGGATGACGCTGGTATGGTCGGCAAGGTACTCCCTCACCATCTTTTGAAACTTTCCACTCCTTGTGAGAGTACCCCGCGCCTCAGGGCCTGTAAGCTGGGCGGGTGTCAGAAATCTGTCCCAGAACGTTGACAGTGTTCCCCTGCCTCTGCTGGATTGGAGTTGCATCTCTCTCGCCTGTACGCCTTGGTTGGGCAACGAACTGTGACCTCTGCCGCTAGCGTGTTCAGATGGGAATTTTTTTAAGAGTTCTGCAGCAAGGGCCTTCTGGTACTGCCCCATTTTTGTAGACCTCTCCTCCTCAGGAATAAGAGAGTGAAAGTTCTCCTTGTAGCGGGTGTCTAAAAGTGTCACCAACCAGTAATGACTGTCACCCAACATTTTGACAACGTGAGGGTCACGGTTAAGGTAGCGTAACATAAAGTCAGCCATGCGTGCCAGACTGGTAACGGGCAAGATTTCCGTGTCCTCACCAAGATGTCGACTGACCATGCTCTCCTCCTCCTCCTCCTCCTCCTCCTCCCGCCTGTCCTCAGGCCACCCACGCTGAACCGACGGTATGACACTTGTACAGGTACTACCGTCTACAGCGCATGATAGCAGCTCCTGTTCTTCCTCCTCCTCCTCCTCCTCTCCCTCATTGTCCCCCAATGCACGTTGGGATGAGATGAGGCTGGGCTGTGTGTAATCGCCCACTACGGCTTCTTGATCCATCTCATCATACTCTGGCTACAATGCCTCCTCTTTAATTCTCTGCAGAGAGCATTGCAAAAGACAGACAAGTGGGATGCTGACACTTATGATGGCGTCATCGCCACTCACCATCTTGGTGGCCTCCTCAAAGTTTGTCAGGATGGTACATATGTCAGAAATCCAGGTCCACTCCTGAGGTCTTATGTGTGGAGTCAGACCTGAATATCGATGGCCTTGTTGCATCTGGTACTCCACAACTGCTCTCTTCTGCTCACAAATCCTTTGCAACATGTGGAGGGTAGAGTTCCAATGTGTGGGGACATCACACACCAGTCGGTGTGCCGGAAGCTGCAAACGCTGCTGCAACACAGCAAGGGTGGCGGAAGCTGTAGCCGACTTATGCAAATGAGCTGACAGGCGGCGTAATTTCACGAGCAGATCTGGCAACTCGGGGTACGATTTAAGAAACAGCTGAACCACGAGGTTAAGCACATGAGCCAGGCATGGTACCTGTGTGATCTCACCTCGCCTCAGAGCCGCCACCAGGTTACTGCCATTGTCACACACGACCATGCTGGGATGTAGGTTCAGCGGTCTCAGCCACAGATCTGCCTGCTCTTTCACAGCTGTCCACAACTCACAAGCAGTGTGAGGTTTATCACCTAAGCTTATGAGTTTCAGCACAGCCTGTTGCCGCTTGGCGGAGGCAGTACTGCAGTGCTTCCAGCTTGTAACTGATGTGGTGATATCTGAGATGGAGCCTGAATATGAGGAGGAGGAGGAGGATGATGTGCAGGAGCTATACACTGTGGGGGCAACTATGACTGACATAGGGCCCGCAATCCTCGGTGTGGGAAGGACGTGTTCCGTCCAAAGGTCCGACTGGGTCCCGGCTTCCACTATGTTTACCCAGTGTGCCGTCAGAGAGATGTACCGTCCCTGGCCACAAGCACTTGTCCACGTGTCCGTTGTCAGTAACTGCGTTGTTGAGGGCACGGCAGATGCTTTGGTACACATGCTTGTGTAGTGTGGGGATGGCACACCGGGCAAAATAGTGTCGGCTGGGGACCGAGTACCGAGGGACGGCCACCGTCATAAGATTGCGGAAGGATTCCGTCTCCACTAGCCTAAAAGGCAGCATTTCCAACGCAAGCGGTCGTGAAATGTGCGAATTTAGGACTGTGGCCTGTGGGGCGTTAGCTGCGAATTTCCGCTTTCGTCCAAAGTTCTGTGATATGGACAATTGAACACTGCGGTGGGACGTGGACGTGGACGTTGATGCTGTTTCTTGAGAAACTGCCATAACAAGTGAAGACTGAGAGGAGGGGGCATCCTTACATGCAGTATGGACAGGGGATTGCCTTGCACACACAACAGGGGGTTCTATTGCACGCACAACAGTGGAAGAAGCAGTGGTGACACCCGATAACACTGGTCGTGGACCCTGGGTTTCGCCCCACAAAGTCGGGTGCTTTGCTGCCATGTGCCTGATCATGCTGGTGGTGGTCAGGCTGGTAGTTTTGTCACCCCTGCTGATGCTGGCATTGCAGGTGGAACATATGGCCTTTTTGAGGTTATCAGCAGAGTCTTTAAAAAAATTCCAGACTCTGGAAGACCTACCGCTTGTACTGGCAACATCCCTCGTGTTGGTGTTACGGGGAACGGTCGCCCGCCTTCTGTCTGCGGCCACCACACTGCTTCTTCCTGCCTGTTGGGGTACTCTGCCTCCCTCCCCCTGTGTGCTGCTGGCCTCACTCTGCATGTCCTCCTGCCACGTTGGGTCAGTTACTAGATCATCCACCACCTTCTCCTCTTCCACTTGTGCACCACGATGCTCCTCCTCACTTCCTGGCAATTGTGTCTCGTCATCGTCCACCTCTTGTGACAAATTGCCAGTGTCGACTTCCTGTGGCCTGGCTGTTCAAATATTTGGGCATCGCTACATGGGATCTCCTCTTCCACCACTTCAAGCGGATCAGGCGAGGGGCACAAATATGGAAATGGACCAGTGAACAGCTCTTCAGTGTGTCCAAGTGTGGGATCAATTGCTGTCTGATGACACTCGGCATGGTGGGAGAAGGAGCATCAGGGTGAGGAGGAGTATGCGGTCGAGACTCACGGCTACTAAGAGTTGACCGTGTGGAAGACAGACCGGAGGTGGTGGTGCCCAGGTAACTGGAAGTATTATCTGCTATCCAATTAATAACCTGTTCACACTGATCAGTTCTCAATACTGGTGTTGTTCTGTGCTTCCCTAGTAATTCGGTCAAGAAGTGGGAGAGAGAAGATGTGGCTGTTGGTTGTGGCACATTTTCACCTTGCCACGGCCCCGTCCTCTGTACGAACCATCACCAGAACGTCCACTTCCACGTCCCTTGCCACGCGCCTTGCCCATTGTAAAGGAAGTAAAATAGCTTACACTTGCACTATCAATGGAAAAAGGGCAATAAAAAGTAGATTAGAATCGTGGAAGAGGAAAACCACAGTTCTATTTCTCTGGCCTACACCCGACTCTTTTAAACAATCTGAACAATCAGGGAGAAACTATTACTGTTTTTCTTTACGTAAAAAAATACCAAAACCTGAATAATAGAGATTATTTACCGTGGGATGGGAAAACCACAGTTATTGGGGTATACCAGACTTTTTTAAATATATAGATTTGCGGCTGAACAATGAGCGACACACTCAAACTGTGGTTTTTTTTATACCAAAGGCCCAAAACTGGATAGTACAGAGATTTGACCCGTGGAACTGCAAAACCACACTGGGATTAGTCGGGCCTACACCAGACTATTTTCAACAGATATATTTTTGTGTCACAACAGTCAGGAGACACTACTGTTTTTCTTTACGGAAAATATACCAAAACCTGAATAATAGAGATTTTTTACCGTGGGATGGCAAAACCACAGTTATTGTTTACTGGGGTATACCAGACTTTTTTAAATATATAGATTTGCGGCTGAACAGTGAGTAACACACTCAAACTGTGTTTTTTTAGATACCAAAGGCCCAAAACTGGATAGTACAGAGGTTTGACCCGTGGAACTGCAAAACCACACTGGGATTTTTCTGGCCTACACCAGACTATTTTCAACAGATATATTTTTGTGTCACAACAGTCAGGAGACACTACTGTTTTTCTTTACGTAAAAAATACCAAAACCTGAATAATAGAGATTTTTTACCGTGGGATGGCAAAACCACAGTTATTGTTTACTGGGGTATACCAGACTTTTTTAAATATATAGATTTGCGGCTGAACAGTGAGCGACACACTCAAACTGGGTTTCTTTTAGATACAAAAGGCCCAAAAGTGGATAATACAGAGGTCTGAACCGTGGAAGTGCAAAACAACACTTCTGTTTCTCTAGCCTACACCTGACTATTTTCAACAGATATATTTGACGCACCCCCTGGGCCATGTTCAAGGGATACCCGGAGCCGGATCTCGATGGGGGTAGTAGTCCTTGTGGCGGTGACCCAGTCCGTGCCCAGGGTGTCAAACTAAGTGGCAGTCTATGGCAGTAGATGTTAATTTGATCGACTACGCCACCCGTTGAGTGCGGCTTTGAAGCCGCCGCTGCAGAGCAGTCCGCTGAGGCCGGTGGTATATGTGCAGCAGTGATGGTATAACCCCCAATGGGAGGGGTATGGCCTCAGGGCAGCAGGTGTGGATGATGGGTGTAGTTATGTTGTAGAAAGGAGAGTCAGAGACTTGAGGTGCAGTTTCAGGGTTTTTACTCACGGTTGTTCTCTCAGTCACTCTGGCCTTGAGTGACCACCTGAGCCGTGCTGCGTCCACCAGGTCCTGGACTCGGCTAACCCCCAGGCAGTTCTGGAGCGTGGTCCTGAGCTCCCTTCTCCCTCTCTTTCTCCTGGCCGTTCCCACCAGGGATCCACCTTTGGCCGGCTCCCTCGGGTCTCTTAGTGGTCAAACCTCCTCTGGGTTCCCTGACCCTATGCTTGGTGTGCCTTTCTGGTGGATTTGGTGAGGGTCGTGGCAAATCTTGACCACGACCTCCGGTTCCTGGCTGAGGATAAGTGGCCTCCACCAGTTCGGGTTCCGGTACCCGTGTCCGCCAACCCTTCACCCTTTCTGGTCTGTTTCTGGGTTCTTAGGGTTCCCTCTGATCTTCCACTCTGGGCCTTTCTTTCTCCTCTCTCCTCTGCAGGCTTGGCTCTGGAGCTGGGCCCAGCCGGAGCCACAGCTCCCTGTCAGCCCTCCTGGCTGAGCTCCCCTGCTAAAAAGACCCTGTCCTAAGATGGTGCCCACCTTATATACTCCCTCTATGTGTGAGCCCAGGTGACTAGCACCCAATGAGCTCCTAGCTTTACCCAGAGTACTCCCCCTATCTGCCCCTACACTACTGGGATGTTCCACCCCCCTCCCACTCCAGCCAGGGACAGACTGTCACGCTGTCTCTGTATACTGGAGGTAGGGGGCCTAAGCTGACCCTAAGCTGGGGCCCTGACTAATCCCTCAACCTGGAGGTACTGTTAAAGGTACAGAGGTCCAGGCCGCCAGCGTAACCCCTACCTCCTGAGGATCCCTGCACCTAAGTAATCTAGTCCTGAGAAGGACCCCGATCACAACAAAAGAGGACAAGTAATAATATGCCCACACACAGTACTTAGACGAACGAGACAGTACAAGGGAAAAACCAAAACCACCTTGCATACAAAAACTACACAACTACAACAGAGGGAACACCAACGGGAAAGGAGATAAATGATAAAGCGAGGAAGGGAAAAAACACTCCAAAAACACTTATCTCAGAAACTCCAAATACCACGATCCGCTCTGTAAGTCTGTATGAAATGCTTTCACCGACCCTTCCCAAACAGACCAGCAGGCATTTGAAGGAGACTCACTACAGCAGCATTGATTGCAGCTGGGCGAGGCTGGACCTCGTCTAGCACAGAGAGAGAGAGAATTAACTCCCTCACTGCCGAAAACACAAAGCACCAAAAAGTCAGCTGCGAGAAGTCAGGCTGTGTAATCGTGACGATCTACGTGGCGACACACCCGTGACAGTACCCCCCCTTCTACGAGGGGCCTCCGGACCCTCAGGGCCAGGTTTATCCGGGTGAGTCGTGTGGAAGGCCCGAACTAATCGGTCTGCGTTAATATCCGACGCAGGAACCCACATCCTCTCCTCAGGACCATACCCTTTCCAATGAACCAGGTACTGAAGGGACCGGCGATTAAAACGTGAATCGATGACCCTTGATACCTGGAACTCCAAGTTACCATTGACCACCACTGGTAAAGGTGGGAGGTAAAGGTGACGGTACCACCGGCGCCACATACCTCTTAAGCAACGATCTGTGGAACACGTTGTGAATTTTAAACGTAGGGGGGAGGTCAAGACGGAATGCCACCGGATTAATAATAGAACTGATTCTGTACGGCCCGATGAACCTGGGACCCAGTTTCCAGGAGGGAACCTTAAGTTTAATATTCCTGGTAGACAACCATACCCGATCGTTCACACTTAGGTCCGGACCAGACACTCTCCTCCTATCAGCCATACGTTTGTATCGGTTCCCCATAGTATTCAGATTCTTCAGCACCCCTCTCCATACTGAAGCGAGTGATGAGGAAAATCGTTCCTCCTCAGGAACCCCCGAAGAGCCCCCCCTACTGAAAGTACAAAACTGGGGGTGAAAACCATATGCCCCAAAAAACGGGGACTTACCAGTGGACTCGCTCCGCCTATTATTAAGAGCAAACTCTGCCAGAGGTAAGAAAGAAGCCCAGTCCTCCTGGTTCTCTGACACAAAACACCGGAGATATGTCTCCAAGCTCTGGTTCATACGTTCCGTCTGACCATTGGTCTGAGGGTGAAAAGCCGATGAGAATGACAAATGCATCCCCCGCCGTGCACAAAACGCCTTCCAGAACTTGGACACAAACTGAGACCCCCGATCAGACACCACATCGGAGGGTACCCCGTGAAGCCTCACAATCTCCCCAATGAACACCTGCGCAAGAGTTTTAGCATTAGGGAGAGCCGGAAGAGCGATAAAATGTGCCATCTTGCTGAACCTGTCCACTACAACGAGTATGACCGTTTTACCCGAAGACGGAGGGAGGTCCGTAATAAAGTCCATAGACAGATGAGTCCAAGGACGCTCCGGGATCTTCAAAGGTAAGAGGGCCCCAGACGGACGGGTATGTGAGGTCTTAGAGCGCGCACAAACCCCACAGGACGCGACAAAAGTTACCACCTCCTTATGTAAGTTAGGCCACCAAAACCGACGCGAGAGGAGATCCACAGTTGCTTTACTCCCCGGGTGTCCTGCCAAAACTGAGTTATGGTGTGCCTCGATCACCTTTTGTCGCAACTGATCTGGAACAAACAGTCTCCCCGGAGGTCCAACAGGGGCGTCCCCCTGAGCCTCCAATACCTCCTCCTCCAGCTCAGAGCATACTGCCGAAACCACCACCCCCTCCTGAAGGATAGGAATCGGGTCGTCCGTATTCCCGGCCCCAGGGAAACTGCGAGATAAGGCATCCGCCTTTACATTTTTTGACCCAGGACGATATGTAACGACAAAATTAAACCTGGTAAAAAACAATGACCACCTAGCTTGTCTGGGATTCAGACGTTTCGCGGACTCCAGATATAGCAGGTTCTTGTGATCGGTGATGACGGTGACCGGATGGACTGCCCCCTCCAAAAAATGGCGCCACTCCTCAAAAGCTAACTTAATGGCCAAGAGTTCCCTATTGCCGACATCGTAATTCCTCTCAGCGGACGACAATTTTTTAGAGAAAAAGGCGCACGGATGCCACTTACCAGGGGACGAACCTTGTGACAATACTGCTCCCACCCCTACCTCGGAAGCGTCTACCTCTACAATGAATGGCTGTGACGCATCAGGTTGAATGAGTATGGGTGCCGAGGCAAAACATTTTTTTAAGCAGGAGAATGCTTGACAAGCCTTGTCAGACCACCTAGAAAAATCCGTCCCCTTTTTAGTCATGTCTGTGAGAGGCTTAACCATGGACGAGAAATTACGAATGAACTTCCGGTAATAATTAGCAAACCCCAGGAAACGTTGTAGTGCCTTAAGATTCTCGGGCCGATCCCACTCAAGAACTGCCCGCACTTTCCCAGGGTCCATACGAAAACCGGACGCTGAAACCAGGAAGCCTAAAAACTGGAGTTCCTGTACGGCGAACACACACTTTTCCCATTTGGCATACAGTTTATTATCCCGCAAGATCTGTAACACCTGCCTAACGTGCTCCTGATGAGACACCAGATCCGGCGAGTAAATTAAGATATCATCCAGATATATGACAACAAACTGTCCCACCAGGCGGCGAAAAATGTCATTAACAAAGTGTTGGAACACCGCCGGGGCATTAGTCAGACCGAATGGCATGACAAGGTTCTCATAATGCCCCTCCGGAGTGTTAAACGCCGTCTTCCACTCATCCCCCTTCTTCATCCTAATCAGATTGTACGCCCCCCTGAGATCCAACTTAGAGAACCATTTGGCGCCCACGATCTGATTAAAGAGATCGGGAATAAGTGGGAGTGGATACGGATCTCGGACCGTAATCCGATTAAGTTCACGGAAATCCAGGCAAGGGCGTAGGCCTCCATCTTTCTTCTTAACAAAAAAGAACCCCGCAGCCACCGGTGAAGATGAAGGTCTAATATGCCCCTTAGCCAGACTTTCTGAAATATAATCCTTCATGGCCTGCCTCTCAGGACCAGAAAGGTTATACAACCTAGCTTTAGGTAACTTGGCCTCAGGGAGCAGTTTTACAGAACAGTCATACTCGCGATGAGGAGGTAGTTCCTGACACCCTTTCTCCGAGAATACATCCTCAAAGTCCGCCATAAATGGAGGTAAGACCCAAGGAGTAACCGCACCGATGACCGTGTTCATGCAGTTTTTATTACAGAATTTACTCCATTGGCTTATCTCTCTGGTTTGCCAATTAATAACCGGGTTATGCTTAGTTAACCAAGGAAGGCCCAACACTATAGGAGTGGGAAGACCCTCCAACACGTAGCAAGACAACAGTTCTTTATGTTTCGCCCCCACTTGAAGTTTTACGTCATGCACAGCTTGCAAAAAACTTCCCTGACCGAGAGGCCTGGCATCGATCGAGAATATGGGGATGGGTTTAGCCAACTCACTCAATCGCATACCTTGAACCCGGGCAAACCGAGCATCAACCAGATTAGCCCCGGCCCCACTATCCAGAAGAACAGATATCCTCTCAGTTCTCGTACCCACCACCTCCTCCGCCGGTACGAGAAACTGAGACGAACCTAGGGACGAAATACCTACTCCCAGATTGCCGTCCACCACACAACCTGGGATCAACAGTTTTCCGACGACTCTTCACTCTGCAAGGGACGGGATGGACACCCCCCAATAAAATGTCCCTTTCTCCCGCAGAAGAAACACCTTCCTGTCTTATGGCGCACCACCGGTCCCCTCCCCCGAAATGATGTCCCTCCTAATTGCATAGGCTCCTCTGGACTGACCAGGGGAACCCCCATATGAGGGGACCTTGTAGGAGGTGGAGTCATCACAGGGGGTCGAGTTATCCCGCACCTCTCCCGAAGCCGTCTGTCAACGCGAATAGCCAGGGCCATAGCGGCTTCCAGTGACGCGGGAGAGTCATACTGTGCCAACACATCCTGTAATTTGTCGGATAAACCTTGACAAAACTGGCTCCTAAGAGCCGGGTCATTCCACTGGGTGTCCGTGGCCCACCTACGGAACTCCGAACAGAATTCCTCCGCCGGACGATCTCCCTGCTGGATCCTACGTAACTTAGACTCAGCAAGGGAGATCCGATCTGGGTCATCATATACGAGTCCCAGAGCAGCGAAAAACCTATCCACTGACTGGAGAGCCGGGGAGCCCGGGGGAAGAGAGAACGCCCAAGATTGTGGGTCCCCTTGTAGGAGCGAGATGACAATTCCCACCCTTTGTTCTTCACTCCCCGATGACCGAGGCCGCAGCCGAAAGTACAATTTGCATGCCTCCCGGAAAACAAAAAACTTGTCCCGCCCCCCAGTGAACCTGTCAGGGAGAGCTACTTTAGGTTCTGGTCCGGCTTGCTCCTGAGGATGCAAAACCTTGGACCTAACGTCCGCCAGCTCCATGGACAAACTCTGCAACTGCCGAGCTAGACCGGCTACTGGATCCATGGTAGCTGGAGAAAAACTAAGTGGGTCGGTGAAAATGTCACGCTGTCTCTGTATACTGGAGGTAGGGGGCCTAAGCTGACCCTAAGCTGGGGCCCTGACTAATCCCTCAACCTGGAGGTACTGTTAAAGGTACAGAGGTCCAGGCCGCCAGCGTAACCCCTACCTCCTGAGGATCCCTGCACCTAAGTAATCTAGTCCTGAGAAGGACCCCGATCACAACAAAAGAGGACAAGTAATAATATGCCCACACACAGTACTTAGACGAACGAGACAGTACAAGGGAAAAACCAAAACCACCTTGCATACAAAAACTACACAACTACAACAGAGGGAACACCAACGGGAAAGGAGATAAATGATAAAGCGAGGAAGGGAAAAAACACTCCAAAAACACTTATCTCAGAAACTCCAAATACCACGATCCGCTCTGTAAGTCTGTATGAAATGCTTTCACCGACCCTTCCCAAACAGACCAGCAGGCATTTGAAGGAGACTCACTACAGCAGCATTGATTGTAGCTGGGCGAGGCTGGACCTCGTCTAGCACAGAGAGAGAGAGAATTAACTCCCTCACTGCCGAAAACACAAAGCACCAAAAAGTCAGCTGCGAGAAGTCAGGCTGTGTAATCGTGACGATCTTCGTGGCGACACACCCGTGACACAGACGCTGTCGTACCTGCACATATACTGGTGGGAGTACCGTTGTTCTGTCCCCCGGAAATGGGATGTATGTAGTGCATGCAGCCTACTAAGCTCAATTCCACACTCCATCCTTACCCGGGAGTGGAATACCACACCTCTGGCTTGAGGTGTAATACCCCTGTAGCAGCCGAATCCTCAGGGTGCTACATTCCCCCCTGGTAAATCACAGCGCGTCCTCGGGCTGTAAAAGAGCAAAAACATAAAACATACAAGCTTTTTAAAGTGCACTACATATAAAATATATAAACAGTAACCTTCAATCATCCCTTTATGGGAGGTACTTCTCTTTTAAGATGTTACGGACACATCATAAAATAATATTAACTCTTTCATCATAATAAAACTTTTCATATAAAACATTTTTGACCTCTGGCCACTTGTGCAAATTGTGACCAGGTAAGTGCCACAGTCTCTGGTAGAAAAAACAGTTTCCTATAAAACCAGTAGGGGGCGCCTTAGAAAGCGCAACTATATACAAGGGGAGGTGGCCGCTCTCAGTCCTCGGCCAGTGGGATTAGGGAAGAATGACCGCTCTCAGTCCTCGGCCAGTGGGATTAAGGGACATACGGGTAACAGTTTAATTTGCTGGTCCCAACGGGGACTATAATGGTAACAGTTCCTGTACCCTAACGGGTAACTATTTTACAGTTCCATTTACCGTACTTTAGTAGCGGCGTCCTCCTGCTCCTTCCTCCGTGTACCCTTCAGACCCGTCCGGGTCCTCTTGCTCCTCCTGACACCTCAGCTCTTTCTCTGTCAGTCGGTGTACATGAAGGGCATAGGGTCCTTTGGCACATTGGTGCCGGGTAAAGGTGACCTCATCACCCAGGTAAAGGTCACGACCTCTGTGTCCCTCCGGTAGGTGGGACTCGACATCTCTTCTGGTCACGAAGACGTCGCCGGGGGTGTGATGATCTCTGATGAAGCCCCAACCGTGCTGCAGTTGGAATTTGATTACAGTCCCGGTGGCACGGGGACCGTGGGCTGCACGGGGGTTCCTTCGGGTCCGGCTCTTTTGTTCTGCACTCTTTACTTGCAGCCGCTCCTCGCGGACCCGCCTCTCTCTTCTTTCTCGGTCAAAGGCTTCCAACTGCTGGCGGCAGCACTCTGCACGCTCCGCTGCAGCCGCCCGGGTTTCTTGAGTGAACCCGATGAGGTCTCCTCCTGCGGGGTCCCACTCAAACTGCGCCTCCTCTAACGAGAGCGGGGTCATCTTGACGGGCGCCGGAGCCGGGATCAGGGGCTCATCCAGAGGTCTTTCTTTTCGGAGTCGGGGATGGTGGAACTCCGGTGGCCACACAAAGGGCTGCCCATCCGGGCAAGTGTGCTGGGCAAACAAGTCCTCACCCAGGTGCGGCACAGTGGAAGTTGAGGGCGCGTTGGTGGCAGCGGCGCCCGGGATCACTAGGCCTTGCGACCAGGCTTGGGGTACCCTGAAGGTAAAGGGCACCGTGAAGACGGCGGCGCCCGGGGGCACTCGGCCTTGCGACCAGGCCGGTGGCGTCTCCTGCTTGGCCGCGCTCAGGGTTGAGGCGCGTGACGTCACAGGGGGCGTGGTCGCGGCTCCTGCTTGGGGCCTAGTCTGGAGCGGTAGCGGTGCGGCAACGGGCACGATCAGTGGGACTTCGGGCTCTGCGACGGGGAGCGGGGGTAGGCTTACCGTGGCTGGGCTTGGGGTAGTGACGTCCCCTTTACTTGCCTCCGTCTCTTCAGCTCCCTCTGCGGCGTCGTCTCCGGCCTCCGTCCCTTCTGCATCCTCTTCAGGGGCAGGCGTGCTCCTCGTTGCAGGTGGTGTGCTCCGCTGGCGGGTTCCAGCCTGCTGGGCCATCTCCCTGCTCCATTCCGTCAGCGTTTCTCGCTGCACCTGGGCCATCCTCCGTGCGAGGCCCTCCAGCGCGGTCTGTGCACGCTCCCGGTCTCGGGGGAGCTGTGCCAGGATCTCCACCAGGTCTTGTGGGGTGGTTGCTTGCATCAGGCTCCTGACCACAGGGTCGGTGCTGCCTGCCTCTCCCTCCATCTCCGGGTACGGCTCCTCTAGACTCCTCCAAGCTGCTCCCATCTTCTCTCTTTTGTTCTCTCTCCGCCCCCATTGAGGGCGGTCCTGGGGCAACTTGGTGATTGTCAGTTCCAGGGGCAGACCCCCCACGCTGATGGACATCTCAATCATTGCAGTCTCTGCTGGTGGGGGCGGTCTTCGTTTTTGGCGCCATTCTTGGTCCTGGCCCACGATGGGAGGTGGCCTCTTGCCACCCTCTGGCACGCCCATAATGGCGTCTGCTCTGCCAAGGCGGGAAATCTTCTCAGATGGCGGGAACCGCTTCCCAATGGCGGGAAACTCTGTGGATGGCGGGAAAAAACTGCAGATGGCGGGCAAACGGCGGGAAATGATCCGAGATAGCGTCCGATGGCGGGGACCCTCCGGAATTGGCGGGAGACTTCTTTTTACGGTAAATATGAACTTTTCTTCAGGCACGCAGTACCCGGTGGTTGCGGGCACGTTATCCTGCCGACTACGCCAAAGTTGACGCACCCCCTGGGCCATGTTCAAGGGATACCCGGAGCCGGATCTCGATGGGGGTAGTAGTCCTTGTGGCGGTGACCCGGTCCGTGCCCAGGGTGTCAAACTAAGTGGCAGTCTATGGCAGTAGATGTTAATTTGATCGACTACGCCACCCGTTGAGTGCGGCTTTGAAGCCGCCGCTGCAGAGCAGTCCGCTGAGGCCGGTGGTATATGTGCAGCAGTGATGGTATAACCCCCAACGGGAGGGGTATGGCCTCAGGGCAGCAGGTGTGGATGATGGGTGTAGTTATGTTGTAGAAAGGAGAGTCAGAGACTTGAGGTGCAGTTTCAGGGTTTTTACTCACGGTTGTTCTCTCAGTCACTCTGGCCTTGAGTGACCACCCGAGCCGTGCTGCGTCCACCAGGTCCTGGACTCGGCTAACCCCCAGGCAGTTCTGGAGCGTGGTCCTGAGCTCCCTTCTCCCTCTCTTTCTCCTGGCCGTTCCCACCAGGGATCCACCTTTGGCCGGCTCCCTCGGGTCTCTTAGTGGTCAAACCTCCTCTGGGTTCCCTGACCCTATGCTTGGTGTGCCTTTCTGGTGGATTTGGTGAGGGTCGTGGCAAATCTTGACCACGACCTCCGGTTCCTGGCTGAGGATAAGTGGCCTCCACCAGTTCGGGTTCCGGTACCCGTGTCCGCCAACCCTTCACCCTTTCTGGTCTGTTTCTGGGTTCTTAGGGTTCCCTCTGATCTTCCACTCTGGGCCTTTCTTTCTCCTCTCTCCTCTGCAGGCTTGGCTCTGGAGCTGGGCCCAGCCGGAGCCACAGCTCCCTGTCAGCCCTCCTGGCTGAGCTCCCCTGCTAAAAAGACCCTGTCCTAAGATGGTGCCCACCTTATATACTCCCTCTATGTGTGAGCCCAGGTGACTAGCACCCAATGAGCTCCTAGCTTTACCCAGAGTACTCCCCCTATCTACCCCTACACTACTGGGATGTTCCACCCCCCTCCCACTCCAGCCAGGGACAGACGCTGTCGTACCTGCACATATACTGGTGGGAGTACCGTTGTTCTGTCCCCTGGAAATGGGATGTATGTAGTGCATGCAGCCTACTAAGCTCAGTTCCACACTCCATCCTTACCCGGGAGTGGAATACCACACCTCTGGCTTGAGGTGTAATACCCCTGTAGCAGCCGAATCCTCAGGGTGCTACATATTTGTGTCTGAAAAATCAGAGACACGCTTTTTTTGGGGGGGGGGACACCAAAAGGTTAATAAGACGGGTAGTTGTACAGTGTGAAGGAGGAAAAAAAAAAGAGGATTTAGATGAAAAAAAAAAGGATTTTTCCTGTCCCCTGAGACCTGGAGCTAAGTCCAGCAATTTCAGCAACAGGAGCAGCACACTGGACTGTAATGCAGCGTTTGCTGGTATAACCACTGCGTCTCCTATACAGCCTGCCTGCCTGATATCTGGGATGGATATTAGTCCTGAGAATGACTGTTTGTTTGATCTGGCAGCCTTTACAGACCCTACACTAACTATTTCGCAGTTTATATCTCTCCCTAAATCAGCAGCGCTGTTCCTACACTGTCTGATCCGGAGCGACTGTGTCCAAGATGGCGGCGCCCGGTTTTAAATACTCGAGGTGATGCTGTGCGGCCAGTCAATCACTGTAATTCCCACAACCAACATGGCTGCGGCATTACAGTGACTGGCTGGCAATCCCTGCATGTTCATTGGCTCTGTAAAGACATGCCAAACATGCAGGGCGGAGACCCGAGCTCCCGCCCGAGTAACCCGGAAATGCTCGGTGCTCGCCGAACATCCCAAGTAGCGTGATGATCAGGTGAGTACCGAGCAGTGTCGAGCATGTTCGCTCAACACTACTAAGCATCTCTGGGAACTCCTTCAAGATTGTTGGAAGACAATTTCCGGTGACTACCTCTTGAAGCTCAAGAGAATGCCAAGAGTGTGCAAAGCAGTCATCAAAGCAAAAGGTGGCTACTTTGAAGAACCTAGAATATAAGACATATTTTCAGTTGTTTCACACTTTTTTGTTAAGTATATAATTCCACATGTGTTAATTCATAGTTTTGATGCCTTCAGTGTGAATGTACAATTTTCATAGTCATGAAAATACAGAAAAATCTTTAAATGAGAAGGTGTGTCCAAACTTTTGGTCTGTACTGTATGTCACACAAAATAGTTAATAAATAACATTTCCTACATGTGTACTTTACATTAGCACAATTTTGGAACCAATATTTTTTTTTATTAGGGAGCTATAAGGGTTAAAACTTGACCAGCGATTTCTCATTTTTCCAACTAAATTTATAAAACCATTTTTTTATAGACCACATCACATTTTAAGCCACTTTGAGGGGTGTTTATGACAGAAAATATCCAAAAGTGACACCATTCTAAAAATTGCACCACTCAAGGTGCTCAAAACCACATTCAAGAAGTTTATTAACCCTTCAGGTGCTTCACAGGAATTTTTGGAATGTGGAAGAAAAAAATTAACATTTAACTTTTTTATTACAAAAATGTTACTTTAGACCCAATTTTTTTTATTTTCGCAGGGGTAACAGGAAAAAATGGACCCCAAAATTTGTTGTGCAATTTCGCCTGAGCTAGCAGATACCCCATACATTAAGCCGTAAAAATAAAATTTTCACATTTTTCCCACAAAAATGTTTTTCAGCCCCCAATTTTGCATTTTTTATAAGGGTAACAGGGGAAATTGCACCATGCAGTTTGTTGTGCAATTTCTCCCGAATAAGAAGATACCCCATATGTGGGGGAAAACCACTGTTTGGGCGTATGGCAGGGTTCGGAAGGGAAGGAGCACCATTTGACTTTTTGAATGTAAAATTTGCTTGAATAATTAGTGGATGCCATGTTACGTTTGGGGAGCCCCTGATGTGCCTAAACAGTGGAAACCCCCCACAAGTGACACAATTTTGGAAACTAGACCCCTCAGGGAACTTATCTAGATCTGTTGTGAGCACCCTGAACCACCAGGTGCTTTACAGAAGTTTATAACATGAAGCCATGAAAATAAAAAAAATCAAACTTTTTCCATAAAAATGATGTTTTAGCCCCAATTTTTTTATTTTAACAAGGGTAAGAGGAGAAAATGGACCCCAAAAGCTTTTGTGCAATTTCTCCTGAGTACGCCAATACCCCATATGTGGGGAAAATACAATGTTTGGGTGCACGGCAGAGTTCAGATGGGAAGGAGCACTGTGTGACTTTTTGAACACAAAATTGGCTGGAATTGAGAACGGACGCCATGTCGCATTTGGAGAGCCCCTGATGTGCCTAAATAGTGAAAAAAAACCACAAGTGACCCCATTTTGGAAACTACACCCCTCAAGGATTTTATCAAGGGGTATAGTGAACATTTTGAACCCAGAGGTACGACACAGAATTTGATAACATTAGGTCATCATATTGAATAAGTTGTCACTAGTCTTGAGCGAAAGTGCTCGCTACTAGAGTTTCCATAGGGTACTCTGGTATGCACCATGTATCACACGTGCTCGAGTGACATGCTCAAATCCCCGCCCCGCATGTTTCACGGTTATTAGACACCCAAAAAAAACATGCGGGGATCGCTCGTGCATGGCAGGCGATCCCTGCAAAGTTTTTTGGCCGCGAAGCATATGGGACGGAGACTCAAGCATGTCACTCAAGCACCCGCGATACTCATACCCGAGCACCCGATGCAAACTCAAGTAGCGAGCAATGGCGCTCAACACTAGTCACCATATCGTCATCTTTTTTTTTTTACTTTTGAAAAAAATCCCAACCCCAACCCTAGCCAAACCCTAACCCTAGCCCAACCCTAACCCTAGCACAACCTTAACCCTAGCACAACCCTAATACAACCCCAACCCTAATACAACCCCAACCTTAACCCTAGCCCAACCCTAATCCTAGCCCAGCCCTAACCCTGACACCAACCCCAACCCTAACCCTAGCACAACCCTAACCCCAACCCTAGCACAACCCTAACCCTAACCCTAGAGTTTATTTTTTACGCCCGTACTCATGCGAACATTAGTGATTAGACGACTTTATTCTTCGGGTCGGTGCGATTACAGCGATACCAGAATCATATCGGGTTTTTATGATTGACAGCTGTCACACACTAAAAGACGCATTTTTTTGCAAAATCTAGTTTTTGCATTGCCATATTTTGAGAGCTATAAGTTTTCCATATTTTGGCCGACAGAGTCATGTGATGGCTTGTTTTTTGCGGGATGAGTTGACGTGTTTATTGGTACCATTTTCAGGCACGTGACTTTTTTGCTTTCTATTCCGATTTTTAGGAGGCAGAATAAACAAAAAACAACAATTCAGGAATTTATTTTTTTTTTACATTTTTTTATGCTGTTTCGCGTGTGGTAAAATTGATAAGGTAGCTTTATTCTTCGGGTTAGTACATTTACAGCGGTACCTCATTCATATCATTTTTCTATGTTTTGGCGCTTTTACACAATAAAAGCTATTTTATAGAAAAAAATATTTTCTTGCATCGCTTTATTCTGAGAGCTATAACTTTTTCATTTTTCAGCTGATGGAGCTATATGGTGGCTTGTTTTTTGTGGGACAAGATGACGTTTTCAGCGGTACCATTTTTATTTATATTTGCATTTTGATCCCGTTTTATTCCATTTTTTGTTTGGTGGTATGATGATAAAGTATCATTTTTTGCTTCGTTTTTTATTTTTATTTTTTACCGTTTTCACTAAAGGGGTTAACTGGTGGGACAGTTTTATAGGTCAGTTCGCTCCGGACGCGGCAATACCAAATATGTGTACTTTTATTGTTTTGTTTTGTTTTTTTCAGAATAATATTTATTGATGGGTACATTATATTTTTATTTTTGGTGGATTATTTTTTTATTTTTTATATTTTTACAAAAAAAATATTTTTTTTTTCATTTTTTAACACTTTTTTTACTTTTCTACTTTGTCCCACTATGGAACTTTCACTTTTTTTTTACTCTGATCGCCTGTATAGCATAGGGATGGAGCAGGCTGTACAGGCTGTCAGCGCTGCAGATGCAGAAGATACTTTGGTCATGCACTGCGCATAATCAAAGTATCTTCCTGCTGTCTGGTGACCCGGATGTTGTCATGACGACATATGGGTCACCATGACAACCATGGAACCTGGCCTCAGCGGCGGGGAAGAGGTGAGTATCGGCGCTTACCTCCTTACTTTGATCGCAGCATTGCAGGGGTTAATGTGCAGGACCACTCCCAGCACATAGAACCAGGTGTCAGCTGTGGCAATCAGCTGACACCCGGCGGCGATCGCGCCCACACAGCCTGTATGCGGGCGATATCAACAGGGCATCCTAATACATATCAGGCTCTTAAGTCCCAGGCCGCAGATACGTATTAGTACGCCCTGTGCTTTAAATGAGTTAATGTATATTTTGACAGATCAGACTTTAAGGGACGTAACAAGCATATTTTTTTTTCTTGTTTATTTTTAATGGGAGGAAGGAAGGTAATTCAAACTTTTATATTTTTTCATATTATTATTAAAAACATTTTTTTTCAATGTCCTAAGGGACTTGAACCCGCGATCGTCTGATCACTTATACTATACACAGCAATACTACAGTACTGCTGAGTATAGCACAAATCGCGGTATCCTATGAACAACAGTTAGAGGCTGGCATTCACTGAAAAACCGTCAGTAGACCTCCGGCCATCATGGCACCCCACAATTGTGCTGATGGTTGCACAGAATGAAGTGCACTCTGCCGGCATATTGTAACTGCTGCTGTCAGAGACCTGGCTGTTAGAATTCAAGGGAAAAAAACAGGGCATCAATTTTCTTCTTTTCTGCCCAGAGAGACCCAATCACTTGTAAAGCTGCCTGTACATATAAGGTAAAAGTTGTCAAAAATAGCCAACTTTGGCCATTTGGGACAGCCATTATTTAAAAATTTACAGAATTTGCTATGGCCACTGAAAGACTTCTGTCTGTTAGAAATGTTATCAGCCAAGTATGGAAAGTTTTAGGTGATGGAAACTAGGTGTGTATGGCATGAATAGCCAACTTCAGCCATCCAGCATTTTGAGAAAGCACATTGTGCTTTTTGTTTTGCCAGTTACTGTCAAGTTGTCATGTTGATAGTTGGATCAGTTGTATGAATGGTCTGAGAGGACAACTAATCAATTGCATTTCTGACCATGAGCTTATCATATGAATGCTTGACTTTTTAAAGCGTCTAGTGCATTCAAGTGTCCTACTGATACATTTAACATCAATGATCCTATAGGCGTATATGTCAAATCAGCGTTTAGTGTCTAACAAAATCAGGCATTTGCCATAATTTTACAAGTGCATTAAGTTATACAGTGCTTCTTGTGTGACCACGATAAACATATTAACTGTGGTGTAAAGCAAGGTAGACAAGGGAAAGACTAAGTGCACACTATGTCTAGTCATCTAGCTTACAATGTAAATTGTGAAAGCCTTTCCTGGCGTATAATGTTATATTGCCATAGTCCGCCATGCACCAGACAGAGGCCAAACGTGTGTTATGGCAGGTACGCTCCTGCATACCTTTTGTTTATCTGTGCTTTCCTATATAGAGTGCTACTTCACCAAAACATGTACCATGGGATAATGTTTTTACAGTGGGACCTTATGGTGGACAGATGCCTCAGAATCGATCCTGACTGTGGCCACTGTCGGGCACCTACTGTACCTCTTGAACGTTAGCACCCAACAGCGGGCACAAATGTAATGTGTACCTAACCTTATATGCAAACTCTCAATTTGCACAATGCAACAATTCATAATAAAAATGGAGGCTTACATTTATCACAAAGAATCTAGAGCATAATTATTACCTAAAGAGAGATTAAAGTCCATTTGTGTGGGAGGAAGTTACATTCTCTTTCCCTCACCATTAGCAGCATTAAGAGGAGCCGATAAGAGACCTAACATTTTGTGCACTATATAATTTGGATCTCTCTACATTTACTGAGGGGTGGAGAAGTCTTTTTTTGAGTGGCTTGACCTTAATCTCCTTATGGCAGTTTAACTCCTGACAAAATACTTGCAATACTTGCATTAGAGCTTGCCTTAATCTGAAAATTGATAAGCAGAGCGGAGATTACAGCTTTATCTTCACTTGCTTTGTTACAATAAAAACACATGAAAATTGTATCAGTATGGAGCAATCAGGATATTAAAATAGGCATGGAGCACAAAGAATACATTATTTCTAAGCATATGAATGCTGAAATAGAAAACATATTCCAATATATTCATATTTCACAACCTACATAGCTACAGCAGGAAGTAAAGACTGGCAGGGGACCAGGCAGTGGCGGAATGGGAGCGATAGATGATCAGTGAGCAGTCCTTATTTTATCTTTTTAATCTATTCAAAGACTTTTTAAAGAAATTGTTGAAGTGAATAATTCCTTTAACCCCTTCAAGCGAAATCATGTACATGTATATCAGATGATGTGGTGTCTTTCCGCATTCTGTGTAAGGGATTGCTTTAAATTGTCACGCACAAAATCACACAGTTACAGTATAGTGCAAACTGCTGACCCGGACACCAGAGCCATACAGTTTACTGGCCCAGGACCAATAAGTTGTGGTCCTGCATGGCGATCTCTCTGATAGGTCTGCCAGTACTTGTGAAAATAAACAATTTGCAGCTAATATCACATTTTAGTGGTAAAAATATCATTTTGTATGTCCACAGCCCATGGTTATAACATTTTGTGAGACACTTGTTGGTTCAAAATACACACCTACAGTTGAAACCAGAAGATTACATACACTATATGAAAAGACACATATGCATGTTTTTCTGAATATCTGACATGAAATCAGAATACATTTTTCCCGTTTTAGGTCAATTAGGATTACCATCATTTTTAAACATTCCCATCTTGTTTGTACTTGCGTATAATTGTTTGTACAGATGAACGACACACCTTCAGGTATCTTGAAATTGTACCCAAGGATGAGCCAGACTTGTGCAAGTCCACAATTCTCTTTCTGATATCTTGGTTGATTTCTTTAGACTTTCCCATGGTGCTACACAAAGAAGCAGTGTGTTTCAGGTGTGCATTAAAATACATCCACAGGTGTGTCTCTAATTAACTCAGATGTTGCCAAAAAAACAGAAGCTTCCAAACACATGACATCATCATATGGGCAGTTCGGAATTGTTTAAAGTCATAGTAATCTTAGTGTATGTAAACTTTTGACTTTGCAGTAAGTAATAAAAATGCCTTAAAACATCCTCTCTCTCTCATTATTCTGGCATTTGGCAAATATTAAATCATCGTAATTATACGCAAGTACAAACAAGATGGGAATGTTTAAAAATTATGGTAATCCTAATTGACCTAAAACGGGAAAAATGTATTCTGATTTCATGTCAGATATTGAGAAAAACATGCATATGTGTCTTTTTATATAGTGTATGTAAACTTCTGGTTTCAACTGTACATAAACTTCTTGATTAGTAGTGTTTCCAAAATGGGGTCATTTATGGGTTGTTTTCACAGTTTTGCCACCTCGGGGGCTCTGCTAATGCATCATGACATCAGAAATCTATTCCAGCCAAAATTGCACTCAAAGTCAAATAGCGCTCCTTGCCATCCAATCCCTATCGTAACACCAAAAATGATTATCCAGCCACTTATCACTGTGTTCAAGAAAAATTGCATAACAAATTGTGCTGTCCTCTTTCTTCTATTACATTTTGTGAGAATGAAAAACTTGAGACTAAAGCAACATTTAGTGGGAAATTTTCTTTTTTTATCTTCACGTTCCAATGTTATAAAGTTTTGTGAAGTACCTGTGTAAAGGACATATTGATATTCATGCTATAGCTACTCCATTTTTGCAGCTTGCTCCTAAAATCATGTTATCATTACTATATACATTCTTTCATTCTTTTATCCTGCTTCACATGCAATTTTCTCACAAGAACTTTTTCTCTCAAGAACATTCTATGAGACACCCTGCTCCTGTTATCTAACTAGTCTGAGCCGGGATGTATAACCTTGTAACTTTCCATCATGCACCGAACTAATGATAATATGACCATATGTGTGTTTCCGTAATAATTGTACTAACATTGGTTCAAGCCTGTAGTATGGCTGTAGGTGATTGGCTATTGATATACTCAAAACAATATATAATGCTAAGTAGAAATAAACGGGGTTAGAGATTCTCAAATCTTCCCATACAGAGCTTTGTCTCCGTCCGGTTTCCTGATTGCAATCAACCTTGTAACATAATAATTTGACACTCACTTGGTCAACCGTGAAGGGTCATTGCTGCCCTCCCTCAACACCTGTGGGTTAAAAATGGTAGAGAAAACTGCACATCCCGATTCCTTCTATAAAAACATCCAAATTTTATTCCATCTTGATTAAAAAAAAACAATATCGTATTTTTGGGTATACTTCATTGAAAACATACTCACTATATCCCTAGATAAATTTCTTGAGGGGTTTAGTTTCCAAAATGTGGTCAGTTGTGAGAAGCTTCTGCTGTTTTGACAGTTCAGCCAAATTTACATTCCTTCCCATCCGAGCCCTCAAATGTGCCTAAACAGCAATTTTTGACAACATGTGTGATACAGCCACATTCAGGACAATTTGCATGATAAATTATGGGGTCCGTCTTCTCCTGTTAACTTTGTGAAAATCAAAACATGTAGGCAAAAGCAACATTTTTGTGGAAAAAAAATCTTTATTCATTTTTGCATCCCAATGTTAGAAACTTTTGTGAAGCACCTGTGGATCAAAATTTGTTACCACACCCCCTAAATCATTTTTGAGGAGTATAGATTCCAAAATTGAGTCATTTGTGGGGTTTTATGCGGTTTTTGCACTTCTAGGGGCTTTTCAAATGCATCATGGCTTCCATAATTTATTCCAGCCAAAATTTCTCTCAAAAAATTAAATGGTACTACTTCTCTTCCAAGCCCTGCCTCATGCCAAAACAGTAGTTTTCGACCTCCTATGGGGTTTTACCACGACTGGGAGAAATCTCATAATAATATGTGTGGTTCATTTTCTACCATTACCCCTTGTGAAAATGAAAAATTAGAGCTAAAACAATATTTTAGTGGAAAAAAAAATAAAATATATATTTTTTTAATTTCACTTTTAGTTGATTTCTGTGAAGCACCTGAACAGTTAACAAATTTATTTGGCAGTGGTTTTGAATACACTGAGTGTCAGTTTTTAACCCCTTTACCCCAGGTCATTTTCCATTTTTCATTTTTGTTTTTTCTTACCCTTCTACCAAGAGCCATATATATTTTTATTTTTCTGTGAATATAGCCATATAAGGGCTTGTTTTTTTGTGGGTCAAGTTTTACTTTTGAAAGACACTATTGATTTTACCATGTAGAGTACTGGACAATGGAAAAAAAAATCAAAGTGTGGTGAAATTGAAAACAAAGTCCAATTCCACAAATGTTTTTTGGATTTTTTATTAACCATGTTCATTATATGACAAAACTGACTTGGCATTATGATTCTCCAGGTCAGTACAAGCACGCAAATACCAAACATGTATAGTTATTTTTTATTAAGTAGCAAAAAAAAATCGTAAATTTGCAAGAAAATTTTTTTTTGCTTTTGTCCTCATTTTTCAAGACACGTAACGTTTTCATTTTTCAGGATATGGGGCTGTGTGAGGGCTCATTTTTTGCACCCAGATCTGACATTTTTACTGATGCCATTTTGGGGTAGATATGATGTACTGATTGCTGACTGCGTGGAGAAGGGGGATTATGCACTCTCTTTAGTAGCGAGCACAGAGGATCACTGAGTCGCAGCGGTAGCTGTGGTGCTGCTGACACTGTGCACACGCTATTAAACAAAAGAATATTCATTCCTCTCCACACCCATGGGCTGCAGCAACCCCTCCTCCACCACCACCAGAATGTATATACAATAAAGTATATACCCAAAGGGGGCTTTTTCAGCCTAAAAAATGGGCTGAAAAAGTCGGCTTATACTCGAGTATATACGGTATATATCAGGATAGGCCAGGGAAGCAAAAACTCTGCAGGACATAGCATGTTAGATTTCAGCAGAGTCTGGCCGCACCTCTCTATAGCCAGGCGGAGACTCTTTAACAACAAGAGGATGCAGCAGTGCTGGGAATGCTGCAAGAGGCAGTTCAGTGAGTTAATCTGACACTGGGAGGAGCAGAGCGGCAAGCGCAGTGAGAAGGATGGCACCCACTAACTGTGACAAAGAGCTTTTTATGATCCATTTTCATTAAAGTAAAAAAACACTTTAAGTCCTAAGGAAAAAGATTACGTATACAACATGCACTAAAGGAAACTAAAATAAAATTGTGAAATCCACTGCAACCTGCAACTAGCTAGCTAATAGCTGTCAATTGCAGCAGATAGTTGAAACATGAAAACATGAAAATGGGTATTTTTTTATGAACAAGTGCTCCATTGCACAAGTTTGATAAATCTATCTCATTGACTTTCCATAACTATAAACAGATATAAGATCTAGCCACGTATATAGAAGCAGAGACGGAAAAAAATAAGAATACTTCTGTGCCTTCGGCAAAGTTTACACAATGAACCTAAGATAAAAGCAAAATGAGCAAATACCCTGTAGTAAGTGAAAATAGTAATAGTACATGTAAGTAACGTAGGGTATTTAGTTAACACTATTTTGATCAAAAAGCTGTAAAAGCCATCCCACCGCAACAAAGTGAACCCAATCAGGTCAGTACCTAAATCTTGTAGTTGACCTCACTATGTGTCAGCAGACGTCAAAATAGGGGCAGAGCAGGACCCAGACCCAACTGTTGGAGAACTGCCTATGGACAGCATTATTAAACAAAATGACCAGCCCAAAAAGTGAGAGCCACACTATTACAGGGTATTTGCTCATTTTATTTTTATCTGTCTGTTAAACGGCCACAGTGTGAATGTGCACCTACACATTACACTTATACCAACATATGTTCCAGCTCATTTCTTTGGTTTTGTTTAAGTTTACTCATTGTACTGTATAATAAAAGAACAAGCTATAAAACTCGCTGATATTCTTTTTGCTTCAATTCTCGCTATTTTTTACGATTTCTACTTCCTGTCAGTGAAGAAGAACACTCTTGATTACATCCAGAGACAATGAACCTGTGCAGACCTAATACTTCTTACAGTTGAGTTTGCTACAGTTGCATCCACACTAGGCTAACATCAAAATACATTAGTACAAATCACAAATCTGTTTCCTGCTCTCATAGTTTGTTACAATGTATCAGCGTTTGTCAAATTCATCAGCCTTAAAAACAGGCTATTTTGCTCTCTGAGCTTTAAAACCTCTTGGGACAACTGAGGTTTACAAATTCAACGAAACCACAAAATTTTAACATTCAAGTGTTTTATTATGGATATTTTGTTACAATCAGTATTTAGTATTTAATTAATTAGTATTTACATTTTACTAAGCCAGTTTCGCTAATAGACAGTTTTTGATTATCTCCTTCATTGTGTGCACTTTTAAGAAGTGAAATCATGACGTGGATTTTACATGTAAAGTTTTTCTTTGCCACACAAATGTAAAGATTTTTATTGCCGGCACTATCTAGTCTGCGATCCGGAGGATACCATTTGCCTTTTCTTTGTAAGTGTTTGAAAAATGAAGACATTTGAGTTGAACTTTACTGGGTCACTGCCTCATTACAGCACAGTTTGAACATTGCCACACTACACTATCTATTTATCTATCTATCCAATTATCTATCTATCCATATATGGATAGATAAATAGATAAGAAATAGATATGATAGATAGATAGATGATAGACTGACAGATAGATAATTAGATAGGTAGATAATAGATAAATAGATATATGGATAGATAGATAATATATACAGTACAGACCAAAAGTTTGGACACACCTTCTCATTTAAAGATTTTTCTGTATTCTCTTGATGAGCTTCAAGAGGTAGTCACCGGAAATGGTCTTCCAACAATCTTGAAGGAGTTCCCAGAGATGCTTAGCACTTGTTGGCCCTTTTGCCTTCACTCTGCGGTCCAGCTCACCCCAAACCATCTCGATTGGGTTCAGGTCTGGTGATTATGGAGGCCAGGTCATCTGGCGTAGCACCCCATCACTCTCCTTGGTCAAATAGCCCTTAAACAGCCTGGAGGTGTGTTTGGGGTCATTGTCCTGTTGAAAAATAAATGATGGTCCAACTAAACGCAAACCGAATGAAATAGCATGCCGCTGCAAGATGCTGTGGTAGCCATGCTGGTTAAGTATGCCTTCAATTTTGAATAAATCCCCAACAGTTTGGACACACCTTCTCATTTAAACATTTTTCTGTATTTTCATGACTATGAAAATTGTACATTCACACTGAAGGCATCAAAACTATGAATTAACACATGTGGAATTATATACTTAACAAAAAAGTGTGAAACAACTGAAAATATGTCTTATATTCTAGGTTCTTCAAAGTAGCCACCTTTTGCTTTGATGACTGCTTTGTAGATAAATAGATATATAGATAGATAGATATATGGATGGATAGATAATAGATAGATAGATAGACAGATAGATAGATAATTTGATAGATAGAGAGATAATAGATATATGGATAGAGAGATAAATAGATAGGTAATAGATAGATAATTAGATAGGTAGATAGATAATAGATAAATACTGTATATATGGATGGATAGATAGATAGATAGATAATACATAGATATATGGATAGATAAAAAGTCAAGAAAAAGACCAGCACCAGCCACATTGGTAGTGCAGAGCCTCCCAGGTACATACCAGTCCTCTTAAACATCAAAAAATCATTCAAGCTTCAGATAGGTACCCATTGCTGGACTGAAACGTCGCCTCATGGGCCATTAAATTTTTCTATTTTCACCTGAAAAGTGTGCTGTCTCCATGATTTTTTGATAAATGGATAGATACAGTTAGGTCCATATATATTTGGACAGAGACAACATTTTTCTAATTTTGGTTCAAGACATTACCACAATGAATTTTAAACAAAACAATTCAGATGCAGTTGAAGTTCAGACTTTCAGCTTTAATTTGAGGGTATCCACATTAAAATTGGATGAAGGGTTTAGGAGTTTCAGCTCCTTAACATGTGCCACCCTGTTTTTAAAGGGACCAAAAGTAATTGGACAGATGAAATAATTGTAAATAAAATGTTCATTTCTAGTACTTGGTTGAAAACCCTTTGTTGGCAATGACTGCCTGAAGTCTTGAACTGATGGACATCACCAGATGCTGTGTTGCCTCCTTTTTGATGCTCTGCCAGGCCTTCACTGCGGTGGTTTTCAGTTGCTGTTTGTTTGTGGGCCTTTCTGTCTGAAGTTTAGTCTTTAACAAGTGAAATGCATGCTCAATTGGGTTGAGATCAGGTCATTCAAGAATATTCCACTTCTTTGCTTTAAAAACTCCTGGGTTGCTTTGGCTTTATGTTTTGGGTCATTGTCCATCTGTAGTATGAAACGACGACCAGTCAGTTTGGCTGCATTTGGCTGGATGTGAGCACACAGTATGGCTCTGAATACATCAGAATTCATTCGGCTGCTTCTGTCCTGTGTCACATCATCAATAAACACTAGTGACCCAGTGCCACTGGCAGCCATGCATGCCCAAGCCATCACACTGCCTCCGCCGTGTTTTACAGATGATGTGGTATGCTTTGGATCATGAGCTGTACCACGCCTTCGCCATACTTTTCTCTTTCCATCATTCTGGTAGAGGTTGATCTTGGTTTCATCTGTCCAAAGAATGTTCTTCCAGAACTGTGCTGGCTTTTTTAGATGTTTTTTAGCAAAGTCCAGTCCTAGCCTTTTTATTCTTGATGCTTATGAGTGGCTTGCACCGTGCAGTGAACCCTCTGTATTTACTTTCATGCAGTCTTCTCTTTATGTTAGATTTGGATATTGATACACCTACCTCCTGGAGAGTGTTGTTCACTTGGTTGGCTGTTGTGAAGGGGTATCTCTTCACCATGGAGATTATTCTGCGATCATCCACCACTGTTGTCTTCCGTGGGAGCCCAGGTCTTTTTGCATTGATGACTTCACCAGTGCTTTCTTTCTTTCTCAGGATGTACCAAACTGTAGATTTTGCCATTCCTAATATTGTAGCAATTTCTCGGATGGGTTTTTTCTGTTTTTGCAGCTTAAGGATGGCTTGTTTCACCTGCATGGAGAGCTCCTTTGACCGCATGTTTCCTTCACACCAAAACCTTCCAAATGCAAGCACCACACCTCAAATCAACTCGAGGCCTTTTATCTGCTTAATTGAGAATGACATAATAAAGGGATTGCCCACACCTGTCCATGAAATAGCCTTAGAGTCAATTGTCCAATTACTTTTGGTCCCTTTAAAAACAGGGTGGCACATGTTAAGGAGCTGAAACTCCTAAACCCTTCATTCAATTTTAATGTGGATACCCTCAAATGAAAGCTGAAAGTCTGAATTTCAACTGCATCTGGTTTTGTTTAAAATTCATTGTGGTAATGTCTAGAACCAAAATTAGAAAAATGTTGTCTCTGTCCAAATATATATGGACCTAACTGTATATAGATAGATACATATATGGATAGATAAATATATAGATAGTAGATACAGTGGGTACGGAAAGTATTTAGACCGCTTTACATTTTTCACTCTTTGTTTCATTGCAGCCATTTGGTAAATTCTAAAAAGTCCATTTTTTTTCTCATTAAAGTACACTCTGCACCGCATCTTGACTGAAAAAAAACAGAAATGTAGAAATTTTTGCAAATTTATTAAAAAAGAAAAACTGAAATATCACATGATCATAAGTATTCAGACCCTTTGCTCAGTATTGAGTAGAAGCACCCTTTTGAGCTAGTACAGCCATGAGTCTTCTTGGGAATGATGCAACAAGTTTTTCATCCCTGGATTTGGGGATTCTCTGCCATTCTTCCTTGCAGATGCTCTCCAGTTCCGTCAGGTTGGATGGTGAACGTTGGTGGACAGGCATTTTCAGGTCTCTCCAGAGATGCTCAATTGGGTTTATGTCAGGGCTCTGGCTGGGCCAGTCAAGAATGGTCACAGAATTGTTCTGAAGCCACCCCTTTGTTATTTTAGCTGTGTGCTTAGGGTCATTGTCTTGTTGGAAGGTGAACCTTCGGCCAAGTATGAGGTCCAGAGCACTCTGGAAAAGGTTTTTATCCAGGATATCTCTGTACTTGGCCGCATTCATGTTTCCTTCAATTGCAACCAGTCATCCTGTCCCTGCAGCTGAAAAACACCCCCATAGCATGATGCTGCCACCACCATGTTTCACTGTTGGGATTGTATTGGGCAGGTGATGAGCAGTACCTGGTTATCTCCACACATACCGCGTAGAATTATCACCAAAAAGTTCTATCTTTGTCTCATCAAACCAGAGAATCTTATTTCTCATAGTCTGGGAGTCATTCATGTGTTTTTGAGCAAACTCTATGTGGGCTTTCATATGTCTTGCACTGAGGAGAGGCTTCCATCGGGCCACACTACCATAAAGGCTCAACTGGTGGAGTGCTGCAGTGATAGGTGACTTTGTGGAACTTTCTCCCATCTCCCTACTGCATCTCTGGAGCCCAGCCACAGTGATCTTGGGGTTCTTCTTTACCACTCTCACCAAGGCTCTTCTCCCACGATTGCTCAGTTTGGCTGGTCAGCCAGGTCTAGGAAGACTTCTGGAGGTCCCAAACTTCTTCCATTTAAGGATTATGGAGGCCACTGTGCTCTTAGGAATCTTGAGTAATGCAGAAATTCTTTTGCAACCTTGGCCAGATCTGTGCCTTGCCACAATTCTGTCTCTGAGCTCCTTGGGCAGTTCGTTTGAGCTCATGATTCTCATTTGGTCTGACATGCACTGTGAGCTGTGAGGTCTTATATAGACAGGTGTGTGCCTTCCCAAATCAAGTCCTATCAGTTTATTTAAACACAGCTGGACTCCAATGAAGGAGTAGAACTATCTCAAGGAGGATCACAAGGAAATGGACAGCATGTGACTTAAATATGAGTGTCTGAGCAAAGGGTCTGAATACTTATGACCATGTGATATTTCAGTTTTTCTTTTCTAATAAATTTGCAAAAATTTCTACATTTCTGTTTTTTTCAGTCAAGATGGGGTGCAGAGTGTACTTTAATGAGAAAAAAATGAATTTTTTAGAATTTACTAAATGGCTGCAATGAAACAAAGAGTGAAAATATTAAAGAGGTCTGAATACTTTCCGTACCCACTATAGATATGCAAATAGTTAGATAATAGATATACAGATAGATATAAATATGTGAGATATATAATCAGTGCTTTGCATGTGTGCGCAATTATACAGCTGGGGGCTGATATTAGTAGCCTGGGAAGCTCCATGGGTATTACCCCCTTCCTAGGCTAAAAACATCAGCCCAAGCTGTCTGCTTTCCCTCTGCTGGTTAATAAAATTATGGGGGACCCCACGCCATTTTTTTTTTTCAAAAATGTAATCATTTATCAATAAATTACATGAACAGTAAGGCACACATGCAAAGCACTGATTCTATATCTCACATATTTACACTACCGTTCAAAAGTTTGGGGTCACCCAGACAATTTTGTGTTTTCCATGAAAACTCATACTTTTATTTATCAAATGAGTTGCAAAATGAATAGAAAATATTGTCCATACATTGACAAGGTTAGAAATAATGTTTTTTATTAGAAAGAATAATTTTCTCCTTCAAACTTTGCTTTCGTCAAAGAATGCTCCCTTTGCAGCAATTACAGCATTGCAGACCTTTGGCATTGTAGCTGTTAATTTGCTGAGGTAATCTTGAGAAATTTCACCCCATGCTTCCTGAAGCCCCTCCCACAAGTTGGATTGGCTTGATGGGCACTTTTTGCGTACCATACCGTCAAGCTGCTCCCACAACAGCTCAATGGGGTTGAGATCTGGTGACTTCACTGTCCACTCCATTACAGATAGAATACCAGCTGCCTGCTTCTTCCCTAAATAGCTCATGCATAATTTGGAGGTGTACTTTGGGTCATTGTCCTGTTGTAGGATGAAATTGGCTCCAATCAAGCGCTGTCCACAGGGTATGGTATGGCGTTGCAAAATGGAGTGATAGCCTTCCTTATTCAAAATTCCATTTACCTTGTACAAATCCCCCACTTTACCAGCACCAAGGCAACCCCAGACCATCAGATTACCTCCACCATGCTTGACAGATGGGATCAGGTACTCTTCCAGCATCTTTTCAGTTGTTCTGCGTCTCACAAATGTTCTTCTGTGTGATCCAAACACCTCAAACTTTGATTCATCGGTCCATAAAACTTTTTTCCAATCTTCCTCTGTCCAATGTCTGTGTTCTTTTGCCCATATTAATCTTTTCCTTTTATTCGCCTGTCTCAGATATGGCTTTTTCTTTGCCACTTTGCCCTGAAGGCCAGCATCCCGGACTTGCCTCTTCACTGTAGAAGTTGACACTGGCGTTTTGCATGTACTATTTAATGAAGCTGCCAGTTGAGGAGCTGTGAGGCGTCGATTTCTCTAACTAGAGACTCTAATGTACTTGTCTTGTTGCTCAGTTGTGCAGCGGGGCCTCCCACTTCTCTTTCTACTCTGGTTAGAGCCTGTTTGTGCTCTCCTCTGAAGGGAGTAGTACACACCGTTGTAGGAAATGTTCAGTTTCTTGGCAATTTCTTGCATAGAATAGCCTTCATTTCTAAGAACAAGAATAGACTGTCGAGTTTCACATGAAAGTTCTCTTTTTCTGGCCATTTTGATAGTTTCATAGAACAAACAAATGTAATGCTCCAGATTCTCAACTAGCTCAAAGGAAGGTCAATTTTATAGCTTCTCAAATCAGCCAAACGGTTTTCTGCTGGGCTAACATATTTGTGCAAGGGTTTTCTAGGGTTTTCTAAACATCTATTAGCCTTCTTACACAGTTAGCAAACACAATGTACCATTAAAACACTAGAGTGGTGGTTGTTGGAAATGGGCCTCTATACACCTATGTGGATATTGCAATAAAAACAAGACGTTTGCGGCTAGAATAGTCATTTACCACATTAACAATGTATAGAGTGTATTTCTGATTCATTTAATGTTAGCTTCATTGAAAAAAAATGTGCTTTTCTTTCAAAAATAATGACATTTCTAAATGACCCCAAACTTTTGAACGGTAGTGTATATCTATCTGTATATCTACTATCTATCTATTTGTATATCTATCTATTATCTATATATTTAGCTATTCAAATATCTATTTATCTATCCATATATCTATCAGTATATCTATCTATCTGTATATCTATCCATATACAGTGGTGGCCAAAAGTATTGGCACCCCTGCAATTCTGTCAGATAATACTCAGTTTCTTCCTCAAAATGATTGCAATCACAAATTCTTTGGTATTATTATCTTCATTTAATTTGTATTCAATAAAAAAACACAAAAAGAATTGTCCTAAAGCCAAATAGGATACAATTCCACACCAAACCTAAAAAAGGGGGTGGACAAAAGTATTGGCACTGTTTGAAAAATCATGTAATGCTTCTCTAATTCGTGTAATTAACAGCACCTGTAACTTACCTGTGGCACCTAACAGGTGTTGGCAATAACTAAATCACACTTGCAGCCTGTTAACATGGATTAAAGTTGACTCAACCTCTGTCCTGTGTCCTTGTGTGTACCACATTGAGCATGGATAAAAGAAAGAAGACCAAAGAACTGTCTGACGACTTGAGAAACCAAATTGTGAGGAAGCATGAGCAATCTCAAGGCTACAAGTCCATCTCCAAAGACCTGAATGTTCCTGTGTCTTCCGTGCGCAGTGTCATCAAGAAGTTTAAAGCCCATGGCACTGTGGCTAACCTCCCTAGATGTGGACGGAAAAGAAAAATTGACGAGAGATTTCAACGCAAAATTGTGCGGATGGTGGATAAAGAACCTCGACTAACATCCAAACAAGTTCAAGCTGCCCTGCAGTCCGAGGGTACAACAGTGTCAACCCGTACTATCCGTCGGCGTCTGAATGAAAAGGGACTGTATGGTAGGATACCCAGGAAGACCCCACTTCTTACCCTGAGACATAAAAAAGCCAGGCTGGAGTTTGCCAAAACTTACCTGAGAAAGCCTAAAACATTTTGGAAGAATGTTCTCTGGTCAGATGAGACAAAAGTAGAGCTTTTTGGGAAAAAGCATCAACATAGAGTGTACAGGAAATAAAAAGAGGCATTTAAAGAAAAGAACACGGTCCCTACAGTCAATCATGGCGGAGGTTCCCTGATGTTTTGGGGTTGCTTTGCTGCCTCTGGCACTGGACTGCTTGACCATGTGCATGGCATTATGAAGTCTGAAGACTACCAACAAATTTTGCAGCATAATGTAGGGCCCAGTGTGAGAAAGCTGGGTCTCCCTCAGAGGTCATGGGTCTTCCAGCAGGACAATGACCCAAAACACACTTCCAAAAGCACTATAAAATGGTTTGAGAGAAAGCACTGGAGACTTCTAAGGTGGCCAGCAATGAGTCCAGACCTGAATCCCATAGAACACCTGTGGAGAGATCTCAAAATGGCAGTTTGGAGAAGGCACCCTTCAAATATCAGGGACCTGGAGCAGTTTGCCAAAGAAGAATGGTCTACAATTCCAGCAGAGCATTGTAAGAAACTGATTGATGGTTACCGGAAGCGGTTGTTCGCAGTTATTTTGGCTAAAGGTTGTGCAACCAAATATTAGGCTGAGGGTGCCAATACTTTTGTCTGGCCCATTTTTGGAGTTGTGTGTGAAATGATCAATGATTTGATTTTTGCTTCATTTTCTTTTGTGTTTTTTCCTTGCAAGCAAATTAAATGAAGGTAATAATACCAAAGAATTTGTGATTGCAATCATTTTCAGGAAGAAACTGAGTATTATCTGACAGAATTGCAGGGGTGCCAATACTTTTGGCCACCACTGTATCTGTCCATTATCTATGTATCTATCTATCTATCTATCTATATATATATAATTTATTTATCTATCTATTAATGTATCTATTATCTGTTTATCTATCTATCCAATTATCTATCCATATCTGGTACTAGCCCCCTCCGAGGCTAATAATGTCAGCTCTCAGCTGCCCCAGAAAAGGCGCATCCATAAAATGCAACAAATCTGGCGCTTAGCCTCTGCTCTTCCCACTGCCATGTAGCGGTGGCGAGTGGGATAATAGGGTTGGAGTTCATGTCAGCCTTGAATTGGCGGCTGACATGAAGCCAAAGTTAGTAATGGAGTGGCGTCTATAAGACGCCCCTATTAATAATTCTATAGTAAAATTGGAGAAATAAAGACATCGTCAAAAAAAATCCTTTATTTGAAATAAAAAGCACACACAATTTTATTTGATTCTTAATTAGCAAAAATAAAATAAAAAAAAACATATCCCTCACACTGATGTGACTGTTCTAGAGGACAGCAGGCTATACACTGACACAGGAGTATAATCCCTCCTGTGTCAATGTACAGGTTGAGCTGCCGGCAGAGAGGTCACACGAGTTCATCAGCTGATGAACTCGTGTGACCTCACTTACAGCACTACTGCTGAGTGAGAAATTCCCACGCAGCAGTATAGCCATGAGGTCACATGAGTTCATGATGAACTCGTCTGACCTCACTCCCCGCAGCTCAGTCTGTACACTGACTGGAGCGATCGCGCTTCTGTCAGTGTATCGCAGCTGCTGAATAGAGCGGTCACATTTTCTGTTGTAGCCGTTCTATTCATGAGATCGACGTGGTACACTCGTTATGTGGACTACGGCGGACAGGTGAGGATGAGGTTGGTTTATTATTTTATCTTTATTACAGGTGACATTGGCTTCCGGGATTAGGTCTAAGGTGAGTATATGGTGTTTTTTTATTTTTATTTTTTGCAGGGGACAAGCACATCGGGGGACAAGGTGTAGGTAAGTGCAATATGTTTTTTTTATTTGAATATTTTTTTATTAATTAAAAAAAAAAAATGTTTACTTTCAGCCCAGGCGCCGTGGACAAGAGACTACTGCTCCCATCCAGCGGCACATGGGCTCGGTATTTCCTGTGGCAGCACCGGCTGATGGTTATGATCCGTGGTCAGCTTTTTACCGCCGGTCACTGTCACAGCTGTGGCATCATGCTGTAGTAGAGCTGTGTATGTATTATGGCTGTAGCAGAGCTGTGTATGTACTATGGCTGTAGCAGGGCTGTGTGTGTACTATGGCTGTAGTAGAGCTGTGTATGTACTATGGCTGTAGTAGAGCTGTGTGTTTATTATGGCTGTAACAGAGCTGTGTGTTTATTAAGGCTGTAGTAGAGCTGTGCATGTACTATGGCATAGTAGAGCTGTGTTGGTACTATGGCTGTAGTAGAGTTGTGTATGTACTATGGCTGTAGTAGTGCTGTTTGTGTACTATGGCTGTAGCTGAGCTGTGTTTACACTATGATGAGGGTGTATACTAAGGCCATAGCAGAGCTGTGTAAGCACCATGGCTGTAGTGTGTCTGTACTTTGGTTGCATGAGAGCTTATGTGTAGACACTAAGAGTGTAGTGTAAGCGTGTATTATGGTTGCAGCAAAAGTGTGTGTGTACTATGACTGTAGTGTGTCTGTACTATAGTTGAAGGAGAACTGTGTGTGTATAGCTCCCAACCATCCCTGTTTCCGCGGGACTGTCCCTCCTTGAGGACTCAGTCCCGTGTCCCGTCATGGCTCAGCTATTCTCTCAGCTGTGGATGGTGGTGGGGTGGGTAGCGGCGGTGGAGCAGCAGGCACAGGTAGTAGCCGGCAGCTGCAGCTACCACGTGTGCCCGCTAAAGAAAATGAATATTCACTCCTCTTCATACCCATGGGAGTGGAGAGATGTGAATATTCATTCTCCTTAATAGCGCACACTGTCAACTGCAGCCGCCGGCTTCCTGCTGCGGCTCCATGATCCTGTGTCCCCGCTATTAGAGAGAATGAATATTCACTCTTCTCCACTCCCAAGGGCACAGAGGATCGCGGAGCCGCATCAGGAGCGTGGCCGCTGCTTTGTGCGCTATTAAGGAGAACTATTCACTCCTCTCCACGCTCATAATCCCGGCGTGTAGAGGATTGAATATCCCCAGCTCACCTCGGCATCTGAGGGCGCTTGGCAGTGATGTCATGCGCTGCTCAGATGCTGACATGAGCTGCTGGCAGACAGGATGCAGTGCTGGAGCAGAGCAGAGGGGAGGGAGGAAGGTGAGTATAGTTTATTTTTTTCATGTGTGCAGTGATGGAGGTCCATGTATATCAGGATGGGGTTTGAGGGGGCCATGCATACCAGGATTGGGTCTGAGGGGGCCATGCATACCAGGATTGGGTTTGAGGGGGCCATGCATACCAGGATTGGGTCTGAGGGGGCCATGCATACCAGGATTTGGTCTGAGGAGGCCATGCATACCAGGATTGGGTCTGAGGGGGCCATGCATAGCAGGATTGGGTCTGAGGGGCCATGCATACCAGGATTGGGTCTGAGGGGGCCATGCATACCATGATTGGGTCTGAGGGGGCATGCATACCAGGATTGGGTCTGAGGAGGCCATGCATACCAGGATCAGGTGTATGCTATGCTATGCGCGCAGCATGATCTGTCCCTCTTTCTCTTCTTCAAAAGTTGGGAAGTATGGTGTGTGTACTATGGTTGTAGCAAAGCTGCAGCAAAACTGTGTGTGTGTGTGCATGGCTGTAGCACAGATACTGTTAGGCATACTACATGAGGTGGATTCTCAAAGCCCAAGGACCAGGTGGGCACACATGCCATGGATGTCAGGGCAGCAGGCAGTTGAGGAACCAGGGAAACAGGTAGCAGAGGTGCGGGACTAGGTTCTGAGCAGGTCGTGGTGCACAGACAAACTAAGACACAGACAAAGACTAAAGAACCAGAAGAAAAAAGGATGGCATATAATAGAGAGGGAGCACACCGAATTATGTATGCAAAGAAGTCCAAATTTATTTATTTACAAGCATGTGGACAAAAACAAGATAAAATCATTTAAAAAACACACACAAGGGAACCTCAAGTAGTCAGATACAAGATACCAAGATCATGGGAAACACAATTTTGGCAATAGAATGATCATGAATAAGTTAATTCATCAATAGTGCGTGATAAATTCTTAGTAGGTCATGATTAGAATGACAAAATATATGAACACACACTATTAACCCCAAAGGATATGTATCTAAAGTTCATGACAATACAATTGGCGGCCAATAAATTGATCAAATTGTGTCACTGAAAATACACAGAGCAGATATAGGCATTATATATAGAGATGTTCATACGCATATGGTTGAAATATATCCATATAATCTCCGAAAGGATAGTATAAAATCCTGAGTGGAAAGTTACATCCTATGATGTCTTAGAAATACCACACACTACCCTCTGAAATAGCTTATAGAGATCCTATATATGCAAGCAAATACCTCATTCAATTCTATAGGTCTAGATAAAAGTCCAAGGATGTGACATAATCTAAGCGGCCATAAAAGAAAGCATGGGTTTGGATGCAATAGCCTGCCACAATATTACCAGCCCCAAATAGGAATATGAGGTCCCCGTGGCCCACCTAGGTTCTGAGCAGGTCGTGGTGCACAGACAAACTAAGACTCAGACAAAGACTAAACGCCCCGTCACACTTAGCGACGCTACAGCGATAGCAGAGAGGTAACCATGATAAACAGCGGGTTACTAAGTGCGCGTGTGCCCCTAGTAACCCGCTGTTTATCATGGTTACCAGCCTGATCGCTGGTCCCGCTGGTAACACACAGCGATGTGTGCTGACCAGCGGGAGGGCAAAGACCAAAAAATGGTCCAGGACATTTTGCATCGATCAGCGACCTCACAGCAGGGGCCTGATCGCTGCAAAGTGTCACACATAGCGACATCGCTGGTGAGGTCGCTGTTGCGTCACCAAAACCGTGACACAGCAGCGATCTCGCTAGCGATCTCGCTATGTGAGACGGGGGCTTAAGACACAGCCAAACTAATACCAAGACACAGGTGTGTGTTTGGTAGGCCTTATATAGGTATAGGTAGAAGATCACATGGGAGCACGCCAGGCTGCTTGCAAAGACCAATGTGGAGCACAGAGTTTAGCGAACCAGGGTGAAGGGAGCAGAGCCCACACCCGGGACACGTGTGTAACACTTACATGGATGTATTATGCTTGCAGTGGAGCTGTGTGTGTAAACTGTCTGTAGCAGAGTTATGTGACTGTGTGCTTACTATGGATGTAGCAGAGCTGCATGTGTAAAACATGGATGCAGCCGGGAAAAGTGTCCATATATTTTAGGCTCTGGTCAGGTCATATCTTCTTCAGAACATGCTACAATCTCATGTACCTATCCTTTTACCATATGCCAGACCAGAATGCATTTCTCTATTCCAGTATTGGCAGTGGCGTACCTTCAATGAAGGCGAATCATGCAGCTGCTGTAGTGTCCTGCCCTCTGTTCGGTATCCATCCATTTCTGTAAAACCTGGTACCGACCTGGTCTGTAAAACCTGCTCGGTAGATTCAGCTGGCAAGTAACTAGCTGAATGTACTGACACTTTTGGCCAACCTCTTCCATGTGCTATGACTCTATTGACGTTTTATGGGGGAAAGGGGCCCAAATAGGACTTTTATTGTACCATAGTTTCTACGTTTGCCCCTGATACGTAGGTCTAATGCTCTGTCCTAATTTATGCTGTGCTGGGCTTTATGACTTTAGAGCTGTATGGATTTATTAAATCTTCAGTAAAATAGTCATAACTATAAAAATATTCTGCAGTCAATATTTATATACTGCTGCTTTTATGATTGTATAACAGACAGACATAAAATATGGATCCTTATTGCATTTCCATAGTTCTATGTTTTAGGTGTAGAAAAAATACGGCAAAGTAAGAATGCTTTCAAATGTAGAAGTGTTAGGCTCTGTGCCCACTATGTGTTTTTTAAGCGTTTTCGCAGCGGCAATTCCGCCTCAGAAACGCTTAAAAAATGCTTGGTAGAAGGTCTGCAATGTTCCCCAATAACAATCCGCATGTGCTGTGCACATGCTGAGGAAATTTCCGCTGTGGATTATCATTGCGGAAAAATCCGCAGCACTACCAATTATTTTGCGGAATCGCGGAGTTTTCGCCGCCATTGACTTGCATTGAATCGCTTAATATCTGCATGACTACATGTGCACATGCGGATATTAAGCGATTCAATGTGCGGATGGTACCCGGGTCTGGAGAAGAGGAGACTCTCCTCCAGACCCGGGTACCATAGTACCTGTAAAAAAAAGAATTAAAATAAAAAATATGCATTATACTCACCTACCAATGTCCCCCGGTCTCCATAGTGATGAATCCTGGCTCCCCGACAGCTCGCGATGGTCTAAAAGGACCTGCCATGACGTCATTTAGTCAAGTGACGGGTCACGCGACCGCTGACGTTGGCGGTCCCATGACCTGTCACATGACTAAATGACGTCATGAAAGGTCCTTTTAGACCACCGCGAGCCGCCCAACAAACCGGACGCACCGGAGGAGACCGGGGTCCATCGGAAGGTGAGTATAATATTTATTTTTTAGTTTTTACCATTCTTTTACTATAACTTGGTCACACTATATAAATCCATGCATGGATTTGTATAGTGTGACCAAGTTGTCAAGCACTTTCCAAGTGATGCTATAATCACTTGGAAAGAGCTTGAGAACCCACATGCGAAATCGCATGATCAAAACGCTTCACTTCCGCTTCCGGAGCATTTCTGCACCGTGGGCACTTAGCCTTAATAGTTTATTTTTATAATTTAACAAAATGCAAAGTGAATGAACAAAAGAGAAATCAAAATCACATCAATATCTGGTACAATTCTAAGTACATTTGCACACAGTTTTTGAAGGACCGGGCATGCAGGTTGTTCCAAACATCTTGGAAAGCTAACCACAGATTTTCTGTGGATGTACACTTCTCCCTCTGTCTCTTCATGTAATCCCAGACAGACTTGATGATGGTTGAGATCAGGGCTCTGTGGGGGCCATATTGCATACTACATGCTACAAGTAATTAAACGATTGCAAGTTCAAGTCCTTTATGAGGGCTAAAGAAAAAGTGAAAAGTAAAAGAAAAAGCTTTTAAAAATAATGTTTAATTAACCCCCTTTTCCCCAGTTAAAAATAAAGAAATGCAAAAAAAAAAAGACATGTTTAGTATCGCAGCTTCTGTAAAAGTCACACCACCCATAAAAAATACAATAAAATTTATCAAAACAAAATATGTACTCCAAAATGGTATAAATAAAAGCACTAATTTGCCAGTGATGTGGAAACCTGTATAGAAAGTTTAAGGAGAAACTCAAAAGGCTTTACACGTTTGCCAGTTTTGATCAAATCATGGAGTTGATCGATCGGAGACAAGAGAACACACAACCAATTCTGTGTCCTAGGCTTGTCTGTCCTCAGATGCCTGGTCACAAGTTTTTATTACAAACCACAAAGATAAGGAAAGTTGGAGTGGCTTACATTACGTTACCTAAAAAGGAAGATAAGTTGGTAAAAACAAAGTCGTAAATTATGTATTCTGCTGCATTCCTTAGGAGGCTGGTTATAACTAGTTTACTATACATTCAGAAACAAAGGAAGGCTTTAATACATCTCTATATCGGAGACAACACCCTGCTTTTATGAATAACACTTATAAAGCTAATATTAAAATACAAAATTACCAAAGATATATGAATTGTCTAAAATAATAAAGCAAAGTATAAATATTTACCATAACACCAGGTAACAAGCCCTCACACAGCTCTATTGGCAGAAAAATAAAAAATTAATGGGTCTCGGAAAAAGGGGCACAAATCAAATTTGTTTTTGTTTTTTTCAAAAAGTTCAGAATTTCTTTCAAGCCAGTAAAGTAGTAAACTATACATGTTTCATCATTTTAATCATACAGCCCTGGAGAATTATGTTGTCTGATTATTTTGACTGCAAAATTAATGCCATAAAATTAAAAATGTAAAAGTCAATCAGCTTGAAAAAGGACACAGAAACAGTGTTTGAAACGCGCAGCTTGCAGATCACCACGAAATCCTTGCTATCGTGTATTTACATTTTTGAAGAATAAAGCTTTTTGCATTTGAGAAGCTGAATTCGCCCTTTCTTTGGATATTTTTACATGTGGCTACACGTTTCCGTGCTTCCACATGCCATTAGCCATCCAGATGAGCTGGTTTATTTCTTCTAGGCTATGTTCACACATTGCATGTTTTCAGAATTATTTGATGCATTTTTTTTATGCAAATTTTCTGCTGCGTTTTATGAGATTCCAGAAATCTCATGCACACATCTTGTTTTTTGTTTCATCAGTACTTTGCGCTTTGCATGTTTTTTTAGCAGAATAGAGCATGTCACTTCTTTTAGCGTTATTCACCCATTGGAAATAATGGGTGGTGAAAAAAAGCACCAAAAACGTATGTGTCAGTTTTTTCAGTGTTTTTTGTGGCAAAACCTGAAGAAATAGAATGAGATATTTTTTTTAGCACTGAACTTTATCTACATGCATAAAGAGACAAAAGGACAGTGAAAAAAACGCAGCAAAAACAAGAAAAAAGCAAGAAAAATCCTGAAAAAAACTCCTGGCAAGAGATTAGGTTTTGCTGAAAAAAAAAACGCTGAAAAAACGCAATGTGTGAAAATAGCCTTATGGATCAAAAATCAATGGCAGAACTTAATTGTCCAATTGCATGTCCAATTTAGGACTGCCAATCATTTTGGATAATCTGTTGCCAGAGGAGTCTGGTAGCAGCTCTCTCTACGGCTGTGTGCCCACTATGCGTTTTCCAAGCGTTTATGCTGCGCAATTTCTGCAGCATAAACGCTTGGGAAACGCTTGGTAATCCGCCCCCCATGGTCCCCAATGACAAGCCGCAATGTCAATGCCCATGCTGCGGATTTTTCCGTAGCGTTTATGCTGCGCTCAAAATCCGCAGCATGTCCATTAATTTTGCGGACACGCAGCGTAATCGCCGCCATTGACTTGCATTGAGACGCATATAATCTGTGTCAGTACATTTGCACACACGGATATTATGCGTTTCTATGTGCGGATGGTACCCAGGTCTGGAGGAGAGGAGACTCTTATCCAGACCTGGGTACCATAGAATCTGTAAAAAAAAGAATTTAAAATAAAAAATAAAGATTATACTTACCTTCCGATGTCCTCCCGGTGTTTTGTCTGCTCCGTCCAGTCTATTGCAATGCTCGCGCTGTTGTGAAGCACCTGCCATGACGTCACTGAGTCATGTGACCCATCACATGGCTCAATGACGTCACCGCAGGTCCTTCACAACAGCGCGAGCCGCCCAACACACCAGACGCCGGGGAGATAACACTGGGAGGACAACGGAAAGAGAGTATAAACTTTATTTTTTTATTTTTTACCATTCTTATTCTTTTTCTTTAACTAACTTGGTCACACTACTGTAAATCCATACCGGTTGCATGGATTTATATAGTGTGAACAAGTTGTCAAGCACTTTTCCAAGTGATGCTAAAATCGCTTGGAAAAGCGCTTGATAACTCGCATGCAGAAATGCATGCAAAAACGCTTGACAAACGCTTCTACCTGGCGGGAAAAACGCATGTAAAAAACGCATGCGTTTTTCCTGCCAGGGAGAAGCGTAAAAAATATGCAGCATTTCTGCATCGTGGGCACATAGCCTTAGAGAACAGAAGAGCGCTCGGCAGAGCGTGCGCTCCTGTGCATGGAAGAGCCAGGAGAGATAGCAGATCGTTCGGCTGGCAGCTAGGAATCTGTATGAGGCCTCTTCAAAGCAACTTTGCACAGCAAATATCTATAAAAATGTGTAGTCAACATTGCTTTTCTCTCATTTTCATATAAAGTTGAAAAAAAGAGATGTATTATATGTATAGATTTTACACCCCATTGCTCTTATCTTGAAATGACACCTCCAATGCCTTCTCTTTTCTTGTGCAAACTCCTGATCTTTCTAAAAAGAAATTGGAAATCTTGCACTGTGCTTTGATCATCTTTTGCTTTGGAATTTCTTTCAGTAAATATTGGATCATAGATTAATGGCTGTCTAGGCAGGTTGCCAAAGTGCTAACTTACCATCAGCATGTGCTTAAAAAGGCCAATAAAGTTATATTTAGCTGTGTCCATATGACTAAATAATGTATACCAGTGGCACATGTATAATTATACATCAAAACAGTGTCTAGCTTGTGCTTGATTAATCATCTAACTTATCATTAGTGACTCCCACTTGATTTATGAAGGTACCCCACAATCGGCAAAAGTTCCATGCTAGAGTTTAAAGTCGTTGGCTACTGCTTTACATATAATTTTTCTAAAATGTTTTATAAAACTGAAAACAGATAATTTATTAAAATATCCTTATTAAAAGATCTATTCTGTTTTACACTTTCTGGAGCCATGTTCCCTTGTAAGCATAACCTTCTGCTCAGATCACACTTTTCCCCGTACTCAAAATGGCCACATATGATAAAACCAGTTCATCACCCTCCTCAATTGAAACATATTGCGCCTGTGCTAATTTCCTAGGCGTCCAGGACATGGCAGTGTGTTTCAATAGAATAGGCTGATCTCAACTATGATATGATATGATATAAGTGTGTGTAGCTTCAGAAAGTGTAAAAATGGTTCAGGACATCTAATTAAAATATATGGGTGGGTTGTCTATTGACTATATTTAGAATTCAAATATATTTAAATATATATGTATGATTACCAACCCCTTAAATTAATCATATGAAGAAGAAATATATGATGGGTGTAACGGCTCTGGGAGGTGGAACCTCTGAGCAACTATACAAGGGGGCAGTCCTTGTAAGGAAGCGGGTGGCTCCCAGTGAAGATGGGCAGGTACTCACGGCAAGTGACAGGGACAGTCTCTGGGTAGAAGGGCAGGTAGTCACGGCAAGTGACAGGGACAGTCTCTGGGTAGAAGGGCAGGTAGTCACGGCAAGTGACAGGGACAGTCTCTGGGTAGAAGGGCAGCAGACAGGTGGCTGGTGAGCGCTCCCAGGTGAGCGGGCGAGAGTCTCTGGACAGGCAGGTGGTCACGGCAAGTGATGGCAGAACCTCCAGGTAGACTAGCAGGCAGGTAGCAGGTGAACGCTCCCAGGTGAGCGGGCAAGAGTCTCTGGACAGGCAGGCGGTCACAGCAAGTGACGGCAGAGCCTCCAGGTAGGCTAGCAGGCAGGTAGCAGGTGAACGCTCCCAGGTGAGCGGGCAAGAGTCTCTGGACAGGCAGGTGGTCACGGCAAGTGACGGCAGAGCCTCCAGGTAGGCTAGCAGGCAGGTAGCAGGTGAGCGGGCAGGCTGGTCCATAGACAGACTGACAGGTGTCGGAAGGCAGACCGTCGGACCGCAGGCTTGCAAGCAGGTAAGCGGATAACAGGCAGGTATCAAGCAGGAAACTGGCAGGTGACTGGCAGGTAACAGGCAGGAATCTGGCAGGTGACTGGCAGGTAACAAGCAGGAATCTGGCAAGTGACTGGCAGATAACAGGTAACGGGACCTGAGGGCTGAAGCAGAGTGAAGGCTTTGCAACAACATTGCTCGGGCACCTCCATTTTGGAGGAGGTGCCTTATATATGGAGAGGTCCTCCGGACATTGGCCGGGGACTCCTTAGGACGGCGCGCGCGGCCCCTTTAAGAGAGGGGGAGCGCGCGCGCGCGCGCCCTAAGCGCAGAGGCCGGGAAGCAGCGCGCGCTGCCAGCAGAGCGGGAGGAAGCCGCCGGGCACGGAGCGGAGAGGTGAGGGGAACGGCGTCCCTGCCTAACAGGGGGCAGGGACGCCGACGCTACAATGGGTAACAAAGCTCCAGTTAGATCCATTTAGAAAATTATTTAAAGGGGTTTTCCCATGAACACAGTTAATTTTAAAGTTGATTTTAATCAAAACATATTGGAATAATAATAATTTTCACAATTGGATGTTTAAAAAAATGTCCCTGTGCTGAGATAATCTTATAAATGTGCCCCTGCTGTGTACTGTGTAATGGCTGTGTCTTACCATGCATGAACAGGGTCTGATCATACCACAGCTCCTGGGCAGGGGAGGATACAAAAGAGTATACAGAAATTACAGCATGGGATCACAGCTGATTCTTTTTGTGAGATAAAGCATTTCTCTGCCTATTTTCAAAAAATGTTTTACTTCAAAGAATTAATTATTTGCGATGCCATGCTGTAATGTCTGAATACCCTTTTTGCTTCCTCCCCTTCCCCGGAGATGTGGTATGGTCAGACTATGTTCCTGCACGGTCAGACACAGCCATTACACAGGACACAGCAGGGGCACATTTATAAGGTTATCTCAGCACAGGAACAATTTCTTTTAAACACATCTAATTATTATTATTCCAATATCTATTGATTAAAATGAACTTTGTTCATGGGACAAACCCTTTAAAAGGGTTTCTACTACCTAAAAAAAAATATTTTGAGGGCTCAAAGGGTTACTTAAAGAAACAAACCATATTCACCTAAGAGACCGCTACTTCTGTTCTGTACTGCTGCCGGTGAATCCCAAGGGTCTCCTGGCTTCTTGTTTTGGCAAGCAGCAGCAAATGACCGCTACAGCCAATCAGCAACTGTGGCGACCTGTTGCTCCCACTAGTTCGGGAAGCCAGAAGACAAGTGGGGGACACCGGCAGCCATATGGAAGAGATGTGGTGGGGATTCTAAACATTAGTGCTCAAAGTTTTTCAGCTTTTTTAAACTCCTACAGTAAAGCTTTATGCACCGCTCATATTTGACCTTTTACATCTCTATGTATGAGTCCTATAGCCACTTACATTGAAGCATATAGGGGTGATTCATCAAAGTTTTTACACCAGAATACTGGTATAAAACACTTTGAAAAGTTGCAAAATTTTAGCTCAACATGGAATTGTTTAAAAATGTGCAACTTTTGCCATTTTTACACCAGTTTGAAGCAGCTCTGCCAAAATGAGTGGGAGCTGGGGAGGAGCCAAGATGGGGCATGGTTATGCCCAATCGGCACATTTTTCAAAAATGCCAGCATTTTTTAACCCCAGAAATGCTACAGTAGCATCTCTGGTGAGTAGCACCAAGGTGATCGCCAATGACAACACGCACTGAACTCATGAAGTGGCATGGTCAGCTAAATTAATTTGGCACATTGCACTCCAGTGAGCTCTTAATTAAGAGCGCCACACCAGTCTTAATGAATTGGCCTTATAAAAAACAAGCTATGCAGTAAATATATGGCAAACATTGGCTATTACACACAACATGAATGAGTCAGTATATCAATTGATCACTGTCTGTTCTGCAGCATTAACACAAGATTTTCTTTGATTCAGTAGAACTCCAACACCTCTGTGCTTGTATTGCAATACATGATCAGCATATAAAATTGAGCATATTACTTATATGTTTGTATGCAGCCGTTCGCTACATTTGACCTTTCTTTCTAATGATCTCTTCGGCATGGTGTAAACAATGTGAGACATATAAACCTGCAGAGTAAATAACCAGTGCATAACTTCAGATTTATTAACTATTTTCAGATATATTGATTTCCCATGTATATGGTCACAAACAAAATAATAAATCAGAGTTAATATGTCTGCCTCATGCTCACAACAATATTCTGGCAGGACAAGGAAATGATAATAATGAGCTGATCACAGATAAATTACACTTGTCATCATAAACTTTGTACATTATCATATAGGGCATGCCAAGTGCATAATAGGATTGCATGAAAGTGCTTAGGTAATATTAATGACAAGTTGATCACAGGTACGTGACAACAGTCTTCATAGAGCGTATATTTGGTAATACTGTATAATGGTCCAGGGTGATAAATTGCCAAAAAGGTGTGGTGACATAGAGGGACAAAGTAAACAAGTGAAAATAAAGTAAAACAATATTGTAAAAATATTTAAAAAACAATCACAAATTAATAAAATATTTATATATATACAGTGGGTACGAAAAGTATTCAGACCCCTTTAAATTTTTCACTCTTTGTTTCATTGCTGCCATTTGGTAAATTCAAAAAAGTTCATTTTTTTTCTCATTAAAGTACACTCTGCACCCCATCTTGACTGAAAAAAGCCAGAAATGTAGACATTTTTGCAAATTTATTAAAAGAGAAAAACTAAAATATCATATGGTCATAAGTATTCAAACCTTTTGCTCAGACACTCATATTTAAGTCACATGCTGTCCATTTCCTTGTGATTCTCCTTGAGATGGTTCTATTCCTTCATTGGAGTCCAGCTGTGTTTAATTAAACTGATAGGACTTCATTTGGAAAGGCACACACCTGTCTATATAAGACCTCACAGCTCACAGTGCTGTTATGATCTGCTACAAGCACTAAGGAAAGACAGGAGATCTGTCCCTACAATAGAACTAAGCTAGATACCTACGATGTAACGGGGAACCTGATCCTGTGATCAGACCCGCTAAAGTCCTCAGCTAGTCTGAACGAAGACCTATAGATGTGAGGGAGGGATCCCTACAAGAACTAGGGACTGGGAGAAAGATGGACACCTCCTAGCAGAAATTATAGCAGTAAAAAGACAAACAAACATAGAACATAGAGGTCAAAAGACCTAGCTAAACTGACTGAGAAAGGTAACAAAGCACCTGGCTAGCGTAAGAGTAGAAATTACAATGACGTCCAGCAAGGCCAGAAGGGCGGAGCAGGATTAAATAGGCAAAAACGGTCATGTGACCAGCATAATAGAAAAAACCTAACAGGAGAGTTCTAACAGTACCCCCTCTTCTATGAGGATCCTCCGGATCCCCTAGGCCCAGGCTTATCAGGAAACCTCTTGTGAAACGCTCTGACAAGTCTGGAAGCAGAAACATCATCTGCCCTCACCCATGAGTTATCCTCGGGACAGAAACCCTTCCAAGCGACGAGATACTGCAAACTCCCCCTATACCGTCTAGAATTAAGGATGCGGGAAATTTCATATTCCCTGTCCTCCACCACCGGTGGAACAGTGGCAGTGGTGTCTCTATCTGATACATCAGCTTTTTTCAATAGAGAAACATGAAACACCGGATTAATCTTCCAGGAGGTAGGAACCTCCAACCTAACAGCAGATTGGTTAACTACCTGAAGCACCTTAAAGGGCCCTAGAAACTTGGGACCCAATTTTTTAGAAGGAATCCTCAACCGCAGATTCTTAGAGGACAACCAAACCATGTCACCAACCGTAAACAAAACCTCTTGACGTTTCCTGTCAAAGTACCTCTTAGATTTTTTGTTAGCCTCCTGAAGATTACCACGCACATCCGTCCAAACTCTTTCCAAATCACCGGAAAAACTCTCCTCCTCAGGCACAGCCGATACCAATTTGGAGAATGACCCAAAAGACGGATGTCTCCCAGAACAACAAAAAAAAGGCGAGCAACCAGCAGAAGAAGATGTATGGTTGTTAAGAGCAAATTCAGCAAGCGGCAGAAACTCAGACCACCCCTCTTGATTGTCTGCCACAAAACAACGCAAGAACTGCTCAACATCCTGGTTTTTCCTTTCTGTCTGGCCATTAGACTCAGGATGATATCCAGATGAAAACGACAAATGAACTCCCAGCCTGTCACAAAAGGCACGCCAAAAACGAGCCACGAACTAAGGTCCCCTATCAGAAACAATGTCAGTAGGAACACCATGGAGTCTGACAATCTCCTTGACAAAGGCCTTAGCGAGTGTCTTAGCGCAGGGCAGTTTGATGAATGGAACCAAGTGACACATCTTGCTAAAACGGTCCACGACCACCCAGATGACCGTGAAACCCTCAGAGGGGGGAAGATCAGTAATAAATTCCATAGCCAGATGTGTCCAAGGTGCACTAGGAACCTCCAGAGGGCAAAGCAACCCCGCAGCAGGAGCATGTGAAGACTTAGATCTAGCACACACGGTACATTGACGCACCCACTTAATGACCTCCTTCTGCCATCCAGGCCACCAAAAACTGCGACCCACAAGTCTCTTGGTCTCAGAAATTCCAGGATGACCTGCCAACCGAGACTCATGACACTCAACAAACAAATCTCTCCTAAAGGTCCTAGGCACAAACAACCTCCCATGGGGAGTGTTAGATGGGGCATTCTCCTGTGCTTTAAGAATCTCATCTTCCAAAACGGAGTCCAATGCAGCAATCACAACACCTTCTTGTAAAATGCTCTCCTCCTCCTCAGCACCGACCATGGGAGAAAAGCTGCGAGACAAAGCATCAGCTTTAACATTCTTGGTACCCGGGATGTAAGTAACAGAAAAATTAAACCGCGAAAAAAAAAGTGCCCACCTAGCCTGACAGGCATTCAAGCGCTTGGCAGCATCAAGATAGATCAGATTTTTATGATCAGTAAAAACCTGAATGGGAAAATCAGCACCTTCCAAGAGATGACGCCAGTGTTCAAATGCGAGTTTAATAGCCAGCAATTCCCGATTACCAATATCGTAATTAAGTTCAGTCTTTTTGAAAAAAAGGCACAGGGATGTACTCCATCCTTGTTTTCCTGAGACAACACCGCACCGACCCCCACAGAAGAAGCATCAACCTCAACCAAAAACGGCTTAGTCACATCAGGCTGCATAAGGATGGGGGCAGAGCTGAACCTCTCCTTTAGAAACACAAAAGCTTAAATGGGCTCAGTAGTCCACTGAACCGTATTAGAACCTTTCCTGGTGAGATCGGTCAGTGATTTAACAATAATAGAAAAAATTTTAATGAATTTTCTGTAATAATTGGCGAAACCCAAAAACCTCTGTATCGATTTCAAACCAATAGGCCTAGGCCATTCCTGCACAGCTTGAACTTTCACCGGGTCCATCTCAAAGCCCTCGCTGGAGATAATGTAGCCCAAAAAACTAATTCTCTGTACAGCGAACTCACATTTCTCCAGCTTAGCAAAAAGCGAATTGTCAATCAATAACCGCAATACCTCACGTACGCTCCGCCAATGAGACTCCAGGTCAGGCGAATAAATCAAAATGTCATCCAAATACACAACCACATCTTTGCCGATCAAAGGTCTAAGGATGTCATTAATAAGATTCTGAAAAAATGCTGGTGCATTGGTAAGACCAAAAGGCATAACCAAATTCTCAAAATGACCAACAGGAGTGTTAAAAGCAGTCTTCCATTCATCACCCTCCTTCATGCGTAACAAATTGTATTCCCCCCGGAGATCAATTTTAGAGAACCACTTGGCCCCCACTAACTGGTTAAACAAATCAGGAATCAATGGCAGTGGGTAGGGATTGCGTACAGTAATTTTATTAATCTCGCGAAAGTCCAAACAAGGACGTAAACCGCCATCCTTTTTTTAACAAAAAAAAAATCCAACAGCCACAGGTGACTTAGAGGGTCTGATATGACCGGCGGCCAAGCTCGTCTGTATGTATTCCTCCAAAGCCTTTCTCTCAGGAATAGTCAGATTAAATAAACGACTTTTAGGAAGAGTCGCTCCAGGGACAAATTCAATGGTACAATCGTAGTCTCTATGGGAAGGCAAAATTTGCGACTCCTCCTCAGAAAAAACTTTCCAAAAATCCTGAATAGGTACAGGTAATTCCCCTTTATCCACAGCAGCAATGCGCCTGTTACAACACTTGTCATAACACTTAGGGCTCCAGGACTTAATTTCATTGGTAGACCAATCCAGTACAGGATTGTGCAATTTTAACCAGGGCAACCCCAAAACTACAGGAGAAGGCAAATTATATAATACCACCAAATCCAAATTTTCTTGGTGAATACCATTAATAGTGAGGGGAAATTCATAAACCTTGTGAGTAACACATTTCAAGGGAGAGCCATCGACAGAAACCACGGCAATAGGGGATGACAAAGGTTTGGGTTTTAAATTAAGTTTTTCCAAGAATCCCCCTTCAATCACATTCAGAGTGGAACCACAATCCACAAATACCTGAAATTCAATTAATTCTTCCTGAGCTGCGGTAGTAGCAGAAAGAAATACACCCTTAGTGTTTAAACAGGCTATACGGGCGTAACTGACCTTTTTTTTTTCTTTGTTCATACGAAGCACACAGTTCTTAATGAAATGGTCAGCTTTGCCGCAATAAAAGCACAAACCTTCAGAAAACCTGCGGTCTTTTTCCTGAGAGCGGGGTGACATCGCCCCAATCTCCATCGGCTCTCCAGTGTCAGTACAGACCCTCTCAAGACTCGGAGCTGACATGGCAGAGGATTTACTCTCATTAACCCTTGCACGCAGTCTCCTGTCCACCCGTATAGCTAATTGCATTGCCTCCAGCAAGTTTCCAGGTGTAGGATAAGCAATCAGCAGATCCTTAACCCTTTCACCTAGCCCAGCAAGAAACAAACTTTTCAGAGCTGAATCGTTCCACCCCACCTGAGCAGACCACCGATGGAAGTGAGTACAATAATTTTCCACATTACCTGATCCCTGCCTCGAATGTCTCAAATCTGTCTCAGCTGATGAGACACGATCAGGATCATCATACAACAACCCCAAAGCAGAAAAAAAACTATCCACTGATCTAAAGCACGGATCACTAGGTTGGAGAGAAAAGGCCCATCCCTGAGGTTCTTTGCGCAAAAGTGACATTATGAACCCTATGCGCTGTGATTCATCACCAGAGGATCTGGGTCTGAAACGAAAATACAATAAACAAGCATTTTTAAAGGAAAAAAAATCTTGTTGTTCACCAAAAAATAAATCAGGCAATCGTTCCTTTGGCTCCACAAAATGCGCTCCAGAACAGCTACTCACATGTTGTTGGAGCTCGGCCACCTCCAGAGAGAGTCCCTGCAGGCGTTGAGCCAAAACCTGAACCGACACCATGATGGAAACTGGAGGTCTTTCCTTAGAGAAATTTTTTGGGCTGGACTTACTGTTATGATCTGCTACAAGCACTAAGGAAAGACAGGAGATCTGTCCCTACAATAGAACTAAGCTAGATCCCTACAATGTAACGGGGAACCTGATCCTGCAATCAGACCCGCTAAAGTCCTCAGCTAGTCTGAACGAAGACCTATAGATGTGAGGGAGGGATCCCTACAAGAACAAGGGACTGGGAGAAAGATGGACACCTCCTAGCAGAAATTGTAGCAGTAAAAAGAAAAACAAACAACATAGAATATAGAGGTCAAAAGACCTAGCTAAACTGACTGAGAAAGGTAACAAAGCACCTGGCTAGCTTAAGAGTAGAAATTACAATGAAGTCCAGCAAGGCAAGAAGGGCGGAGCAGGATTAAATAGGCAAAAACGGTCATGTGACCAGCATAATAGAAAAAACCTAACAGGAGAGTTCTAACAAGTGCATGTCAGACTAAATGAGAATCATGAGCTCAAAGGAACTGCCCAAGGAGCTCAGAGACAGAATTGTGGCAAGGCACAGATATGACCAAGGTTACAAAAGAATTTCTGCATTACTCAAGGTTCCTAAGTGCACAGTGGCCTTCATAATCCTTAAATGGAAGAAGTTTGGGACCACCAGAAGTCTTCCTAGACCAGGCCGTCCAGCCAAACTGAGCAATCATGGGAGAAAAACCTTGGTGAGAGAGGTAAAGAAGGTGCCCAAGATCACTGTGGCTGAGCTCCAGAGATGCAGTAGGGAGATGGGAGAAAGTTCCACAAAGTCAACTATCACTGCAGCCCTCCACCATTTGAGCCTTTATGGCAGAGTGGCCCAACGGAAGCCTCTCCTCAGTGCAAGACATATGAAAGCCCACATAGAGTTTGCTCTAAAACACATGAAGGACTCCCTAGAACTATGAGAAATAAGATTCTCTGGTCTGATGAGATGAAGATAGAACTTTTTGGTGATAATTCTAAGCGGTATGTGTGGAGAAAATCAGGCACTGCTCATCACCTGCCCAATACAATCCCAACAGTGAAACATGATGGTGGCAGCATCATGCTATGGGGGTGTTTTTCAGCTGCAGGGACAGGACAACTGGTTGCAATTGAAGGAAACATGAGTGCGGCCAAGTACAGAGATATCCTGGATGAAAACCTCTTCCAAAGTGCTCTGTGCTCTGGACCTCAGACTTGGCCGAAGGTTCACCTTCCAACAAGACAATGACCCTAAGAACACAGCTAAACTAACAAAGGAGTGGCTTCAGAACAACTCTGTGACCATTCTTGACTGGCCCAGCCAGAGCCCTGACCTAAAGCCAATTGAGCATTTCTGGAGAGACCTGAAAATGGCAGTACACCAACGTTCACCATCCAACTTGACTGAACTGGAGAGGATCTGCAAGGAAGAATGGCAGAGGATCCCCAAATCCAGGTGTGAAAAACTTGTTCCATCATTCCCAAGAAGACACATGGCTGTACTAGCTCAAAAGGGTGCTTCTACTCAATACTGAGCAAAGGGTCTGAATACTTATGACCATGTGATATTTCAGCTTTTCTTTTTTAATAAATTTGCAAAAATTTCTACATTTCTGTTTTTTTTTTTCAGTCAAGATGGGTTGCAGTGTGTACTTTCATGAGAAAAAAAAATGAACTTTTTAGAATTTACCAAATGACTGCAATGAAACAAAGTGAAAAATGTAAAGGGGTCTGAATACTTTCCATACCCACTGTGTGTATATATATATATATATATATATATATATATATATATATATTATACCCATAAATTAACCATAAACAACTGTATTACAACAATGACGAGGCATTTGTATGATCTGTCGGTCATATAAAATCCTTTACTATTGTTATTGTTGGCAGCAAATGCCAACCTATTTACAAACTAGAATATTGTGCCAAAAAATTATCATTTTTATGTATGCATGAAATAGATTATCAATAGGGATGAGCAAGCACTAAAATCCTCGGCTGCTAATTACTCAAACAGAGAAATTCCTAATGCTCGGGTTCTCGTTTCGAGTAACAAGTATAATGGGAGTCAATGGTAAATCCGAGCATTTTTCCGGCAGACACTACAAGGAGGTCTAGGGTAAGTGAAAATGTTGAAATGGATGGAAAAGGTTCTGAATGTTAGGAGAACAGCATGGGGAAGACACCTGTAAGCATATCATACTCCCAAATTGCTGCTGAGAACAATGGTGCCACACTTTTACTCCACTTTAAGGACTGACCATAAAACATTCAAAATCGACAAGAAAATGGAGTCTACAGAAAAAAAGTTAAGAAACATTGTTTCCTGTATAATGACTTGTATATAAGGAAAAATTTAAAAAAGATTTAAAAAATAATAATAATTTAAGTAAACAAAAATTAGAATTTTTACTAAAAAAATGGAAATTTCAACATAATTTATGAAGGAAGCAAGAACTGCCAAAAGTTGATGGACGAAGGACTCAGATACACCCTGTATTAGACATAAAGGAGGGCCTCATACACATTCTGTTCAAATGGTCATGTAGTGGTACTCCTAGACTCATAAAGACTATGTACTAAGTGTAAAGCCTGCCAAAAATTACAAGCAGGATCATCTATACACCATTGAAGGCATCAACTGTAGTGCCTCATTCAAATATTGTGAACAAAGTATAGTTGTGGTACTCCTACACTCATAATAGCTCTGCACACAGTACAAAGCCTGCAAAAATTATAAGCACATGTGATATGCAGAAGTAGTGCTGTTGCTTCAAAAGCATCCAGCAACTATTAGAAGTAGCAAAAGCACAGGAGACAGGAAGTGTTGTGCTCCAGAAGCATCCAGCAACTAGAGGGGTTAACACAGTCACAGGAGACAGGGAGTGTTTTAGAAGAGCCCCAGGGGGATTGTGGGAAGTTGTTTACTGTCTGGCTGGAGCCGAAGAGAAAGGTGGTGCATGATCTGTATCTCACAGAAGGCAAGGGAACAGAATTCAGGTCAGGAAGGAAGTTAAACACAGATCAGATAGACTCCCTGAGCTAACAGTGTGGAGTATTATCAGGCAGAAAGATAAGGACTGAAAGGTATCGTGTCAAAGGGATCTTCTCGCTCATCAAACCCTCCCCCCCCTTCATCTCCATGCAGGATAAAGAATGCTATGTACTTTTGAGTCCTTGTGAAGGAAAAGCCTGCAGTTGTGTATGCATAGAAGTGTGCTGCTAAGAGATCTAATCTGTGCTGAATTATGCTACTGAAGAGACTGACGTTACTGTGCCTGCTTTATTAGACTGTACTGTAATGAAGATTGTTGCTGTAATATCCCTGAATTGCACTGGCCGTGCTTCAGATTAAATTCCACTGTTAAACTGTTGAAAAAGACTCTTGTCAGATGTGTCTGGTCAGCAACTGAATCTATTTTGTGCCTGAGAGAAGCTTCAGCCTATGGTTGCCCTGAGTAACGGTTCCCCCAGGATTCCAATGAATTCATGAAACCCGTCTTGCCCTATCTGAACCTAGCGGTGTGTGTGTAATATTGGTGGCCCATACGGGGAGTCCTGTGCGGGAATTAGTGTGTAGAGGGGGAAGAGGAAAAGTTTCTGGAAAAACACGCAACAGCACCTCAACTCATAGAATCATAGAATCATAGAATGGTAGAGTTGGAAGGGACCTCCTGGGTCATCTGGTCCAACCCCCTGCTCAAAGCAGGATTCACTAAATCATCTCAGACAGATGTCTGTCCAGCCTCTGTTTGAAGACGTCCATTGAAGGGGAACTCACCACCTCTCGTGGCAGCCTGTTCCACTCATTAATCACCCTAACTGTCAAAAAGTTTTTTCTAATATCTAATTTGTGTCTCCTCCCATTTAGTTTCATCCCATTGCTTCTAGTCTTTCCTTGTGCAAATGAGAATAAAGATGATCCTTCTACAATGTGACAGCCCTTGACATATTTGTAGACAGCTATTAAGTCTCCTCTCAGTCTTCTTTTTTGCAAGCTAAACATTCCCAAATCCTGCAACCGTTCCTCATAGGACATGGTTTGCAGACCAGTCACCATTCTGGTCGCTCTTCTCTGAACTTGCTCCAGTTTGTCGATGTCTTTTTTAAAATGTGGTGCCCAAAACTGTACACAGTATTCCAGATGAGGTCTGACCAAAGAGGAGTAAAGACCGATAATGACTTCACGTGATCTAGACTGTATGCTTCTGTTAATACATCCCAGAATTGTATTTGCCTTTTTTGCTGCTGCATCACACTGTTGACTCATGTTCAGTCTATGATCTATTAGTATACCTAAGTCTTTTTCACATGTACTGTTGCTTAGCTCTATTCCTCCCATTCTGTATATGCTTTTTTCATTTTTATTGCCCAGATGTAGTACTTTGCATTTTTCCCTATTAAAAACCATTCTGTTGGTTGCTGCCCACTGCTCAACTCTGCTACACCAGTTAAAGGGGACCAGCCCTGAAGAGAACTCACCAGCTGTATCTGTTTTAGTTAAAGAATGGATGAATCTCTACCTCAGTGAAGACAGTATCCTGTATCGTAAAGGAGGACAAAACCGGCAGTTGGTACTACCCAGAGTATTCCGTAGGTTGGTATTCAAAGAACTCCATGAAAACATGGGACGCCTGGGAATGGAAAAGGCAACAAACTTGATCCGTGAATGTTTCTTCTGGCCGTACATGCAGAGAGATATTGAGAGGTACGCGACCAGCGAGTGTGGGTGTCTTAAAGATAAACGTCCCAATACATCAACCCGGGCACTTATGGGCAACATCCAAACTACATATCCGTTTGAGATGGTCTCAATAGACTTTCTACATCTCGAGACGTGCAAGGGTGGTTACGAATACATCTTGGTGGTGATGGACCATTTTACTCGATTTGCTCAAGCATATGCCACCACCAATAAAGCGGGTAAACAGCGGAAGAAGTGCTTCAATGATTTTGCTTTGAGGTTTGGGTTCCCTATGAGGTTACACCATGAACAAGGAAGAGAATTTGAGAACCATCTCTTTGCCAAGCTAGGAAAGTACTGTAGAATTCAGAGATCCCACACAACGCCCTATCACCCAGAGGGTAATGGACAAGTGGAACGTTTTAACCAGACATTATTGTCGATGTTGCGTACTTTAACAGCTGACGAGAAGAAAGATTGGAAGAGTTCTCTGTCAAAAGTGGTACATGCCTATAACTGTACAAAGAGTGATGTAAGGGTTACTCACCCTTCTTCCTATTGTATGGACGATCGCCAAGACTGCCAATTGACATCATGTTCGATCCTCCGGTGTCAGAGACTTACAGAACGTATCCAGAGTACGTTCGGAAATGGAAGGAATGGATGGCAGAGGCATACAACATAGAGTCCAAAGTGGTTACGCAAGGACAGAGCAAGAGTAAGGAGTACTATGATTGAAAATGTTATTGAGCAGAATTAGCACCGGGAAGCCGGGTGCTAGTCAAAAACGTACGTGAGAAAGGCGGTCCAGGAAAACTTCATTCGTACTGGGAAGACAAGGTGTATGTGGTTGTAAGGGGGAAAGCCGATGACAGCCCAGTATATGAAATACGATTGGAAAAGGGAGACAAGAAAACCAGAATAGTCCATCGGAATTTACTGCTACCCTGTGATTATCTCCCACCACAACAAGACTTCCCAGAAGTAGACCGACATCGTCCGAGATCGACTAAGGGACCACCACAGACTGAAGCTCCGAAAGTGGATAGTGACTAGTGTTGAGCCACCCCCGTAGTGTTCGAGTTCGGTTCGGTTCGTCGAACACCCGTGTGTTCGCCGAACTGTTCGTCGAACTGTTCGTCGAACACCTTCGAACACCGTTAAAACCAATGGCAGGCAAACAAAAACACATAGAAACACATAGAAAACACCTTCAAAGGTGTCCAAAAGCTGACAAACTGCTCAGAAGACACAACTAACACATGGAAAAGTGACAAGTACATATAGTCATGCGAAAAGAAAAGAGGTGGAGGAGTAAAAGGAGGGGGAGACACAGATATAGGCATGTCATGCCCTTCTAAAATCCAAAAAGTGAGAAGCCGACACGTTCAGTCCGCTCCTGCCCGTGCCACCTCCGTGTCGCCGGGTTTGTGCCAGAGCCGCGGTGAACCTTGACGGCCAGCCCCCCTCTCCCAATACTGGTGCCTGTCCGCTGGTGGGTCGAGCGAGCCCCCCTGTGGTGGAGGCAGCTCTAAGCTTTTTAATTTAAATTGTCTCTCTAATTTGAATAAATACACTTTAAATCCATTTACAAGGATCTATTGGAGGGCAAGTCTCATGCCAGCAGCCGCGTAATTCCAGCTCCAGTAGCGTCCACTAAAGCTGCTGCAGTTAAAAAGCTTTTATAAGGATCGAGCTCGGCTGTCCACCGCAAGGCATCCTACTGCCAGTCCGAGCCCCTATGCCTTGGGTTGCCTCCTGATGCTCTTCACTGAGTATCCCGTGGTCCCGAAGCATTTCCTTTGAAAAAATTAAGTGTCCAAACTACAGGTGGTGTAGCTTGCTTAACAGCCGGGATAATCCGCTGACTAACAGACACTGCTACTAGGCACAAAGTATTTCCTGGGCTAGATGCAGTTAAAAATTTGTAATTAGATACTCTCGTTGGATGCTGAGAAAGCATTCCATAGAGTCTCCTGGCACGCCATATATGATTCTCTTAAAAAGCTTGGGGTAGGGGTCTAGGGGACCCTTTTATAGCCAAAATCACGGCCCTGTATCGCAATACGTCACCTAGGCTGAAGATAAATTGAACTGTAGCACCCTGAGGGCTCGGTTGCTACAGAGGTATTGCACCTCACCCAGAGGTGTGATATCTCACTCTCAGGTAAGGATGTAGTGTGGATCAGGACCCGACACCTGCATGCATTACACCACATTGCCGTGGGGCAGGGCGACCAATATGCCCCTGAGATGGGCACGACAGTCCCTGTCCCTGGCTGGAGTGGGGGGAGGGAACACTGAGGAAGGGGAACCCTGTAGTGCAGGAGCAGGGAGGAAGCAGTTCCTGGGTGCATTGAGAAGGGAGTATAAAAGGTGGGTGCCATCTTAGTTCAGTGCAGAGAAGTCTGAGCAGAAGTGGCAGGGAGCAGGGGCTCTGCATGAGCTCTGCTCCGGAGGCGGGCCTAGTAACAGAGGCCCAGGCCTGGAAGAGGGAGAAGGAAGGAAGAGGAGCGGAGAAGGCTCCAGGAACGAGGAACGAAGGGATCTCAGGGGTGCGGACGGGCGAGTCGCCACCGCACGCCCGAATCCACCTGCGTGGAGGGGTCAGGCCGAAACTAGTGGAGGCAGGAAACGACCCTCAGCTAGAAACAGGAGGCTGTGACATTTTATGTGGTGCAGCCCCTCACTACACCCGCTAGGAAGGCACCACATAGGGTCAGGGAAACTGGCGCCAAGTTTACCAAGAGGAGGCCCGAGGCAGCCGGACAGAAGGGTTGGTAAGAAAGGCCAGACAAAGGACACACAAAGGGGGTCCTGTGAAGCACTCCAAAGTTATCTGGGAGTTGTCTGAGCCCCTCACCTGGTGAGCACAGTACGACGTGGGCAGCCGTTACCTGCAGACGTGGTCTGGATAATAAGAACTGTGAGTAAAGTCCCTGGACTGCATCACTGACTCCGTGTCATTACTGCTGCTGCCCTGCACCATCACCCCCATCCTCCGCATACACTGCCCTGAGGCTATACTCCTCCCGTGGGGAGTTATGCTACGCTCTGCTGCACCCACAACACCAGCCTCAGCGGTCTGCCCTGGAGCGGCGGTTCACTCTGACCGCAATCCACGGGTGGCGTAGTCGGACATTTAAACATCAAAACCACATAAATAGTTCCGCCACTGGTTTGACCGCCCTGAGCCACGGAACCGGGTTGCCGCCACGGAGACTACAACCACCAGCATCCACCAAAAAGGGTCCGGCTCCGGGTGTCCCAAGGCCCAGGGGGCGCGTCAGAACATTTTCATCACCTTTCACAATCACCAATGGGACAAGGCAGGGATGTGCTCTGTCCCCTCTCTTATACATCCTAGTGACGGAGCACCTGCTCTCATCAATTCGCCATAACCCCAATATTAGGTGGATTGAGGTGGGAGGCACCGAGTACAAGTGCTCTCTATTTGCTGATGATGTCCTAGTATATATCACTCAATCACATATATCCATCCATGCTGTTATGGCTGAAATAGATCACTTTGTTACATGGTCAAATTTTAAAATCAATGCAGCGAAGTCTGAGGCCCTCGATGTCTCCCTCCCCAAATCCATATAGGATTCCATCCAGTCCAACTTTCCCTTTGCCTGGCCCTCACAGGGTATCAAATACTTAGGAATTCCTATTCATAGAGACCTCTCCCATCTATGTTATCTTAATTTTGGGCCCTTTATTGAACAACTCCATACAGACCACGGTTGGCAAGTTAGAACTGTAACATTCACTACGTGAACCACTGGTGTTTTGTGGAAAAGCATATGTACACTGTGTTCCAAATTATTATGCAAAAAGTGTTTAGGAGTGATAAGGGAAGAATTTGTTTGTTTGTCAGTTAAACTCATTGATGGTGATGTGTGTCAGGGCTCTTTATATCACTGTAAGCAATTGCAGACACCTGTGCTAATTAGTTTGGCAGGTGTGTCCAATGAAAGGCAAGACTACTTAAGAAGGCTGTCTCACATTATTAAGCAGCCTACATTTTCTGCCAAAATGGGAAAGAAAAAGGATGTGTCGGCTGCTGAGAAGCAACAAATTGTGGAGTGTTTAGGTCAAGGCATGACTACAATCAACATTGTGCGATGATCAGGATGAAGTGTCTTGGCAATCAAGAAGTATGTAGCTGATTCACAGTACACACGTGTGCGTGCTGATAAAGGCAAATTGAGGACTCTTTCCTACAGGCAATTACGTCAGGTTGAAAGAGCAGCGGCTAAAAAGCCTTGTCATAGCAGCAGACAAGTTTTTGAAGCTGCTTGTGCCTCCAACGTCCCCCGAACAACAAGATGCAGGGTCCTTCAGAGGTTTGCAGCTGTGCATACGCCATCCTGTCGACCTCCTCTATCCACTTCACACAAGCAGAAACGGCTCCAGTGGGCCAAACATTACATGAAGACTGATTTCAAAACTGTTTTGTTCACGGATGAGTGCCGTGCAGCGCTCGATGGTCCAGATGGATGGAGTGGAGGATGGCTGGTTGATGGACACCCCACGCAAACACGGCTACAGCGCCAACAAGGAGGAGGTGGAGTAATGTTTTGGGCTGGAATCATGGGGAGAGAGATTGTCGGCCCCTTTAGGATCCCTGAAGGCGCTAAAGATGAACTCCATAATGTATGTGGATTTTCTCAAACAGCACTTCCTGCCATGGTTCAAGAAGAAGAACCGTGTATTTCACAGCAAGATCATTTTTCTGCATGATAATGCACCATCTCATGCTGCACATAAAACATCTGCATCTCTGGCTGATATGGGCATAAAAGGGGACAAACTTATGGTGTGACCCCCATGCTCCCCTGACCTCTACCCCATTCAGAACCTTTGGAGCATCATTAAAAGGAGTGTCTATGATGGCGGGAGGCAGTTCACATCTAAGCAACAGCTCTGGGAGGGTATTCTGTCCTCATGCAAAACAATTGAAGCAGAAACCATCCAAAACCTGACAAATTCAATGGACGAGAGAGTTCAGAAGCTCCTTTCGAACAAGGGGTCCTATGTGAAAATGTAACATCACCTAGAATAAAGTTTTGAGTTGAAAACTGTTTCATTTCAGTTTCTAACAACTTGCTAATGCTTATAATTTCAAAAATGACCATTTTTTTGCTCTTTATTAAAATGAAAAGGTTGATCGAAAAGTTTGGGGGATCTAAGAGTGTGGCAGTAGTCATGATTACTTCGAATTCTGACAATATGAGGGTCATGCTGCAGGTAGTGCAGCAAGAAGGCACTTATGTGTCTTGCGCATCTCGGAGCCCCAAAATTATTTTCCGGGCTAGATGCAGCTAAAAATTATTATTAATTTTAAATCTGGTGAAGCTTTAGTATAGATGGCCTAATAGGATCAGTGCTGCACACTGCTACAAAGCCCAAATTATTTTCCAGTCAAGATACAGATAAACATGATTAGTAATTTTAAATCTGGTGGAGCTTATTATAGATGGCCTAATAGAATCAGTGCTGCACACTGCTACAAAGCCCAAATTATTTTCCAGCCAAGATACAGATAAACATGATTAGTAATTTGAAAGCTTAAAACGGTTGGTAGGGTGATTTTAACCAATCATCAAGCTTTTACTCTCCCCAGGATGACACAGGGGTAGAAAAGTCGTTTCGGATCCATGATTTGTTCATCTTTATGAACGTGAGTCTGTCTACATTATCAGTGGAGAGCCGCGTGCGCTTATCTGTCAGCACACCACCAGCAGCGCTGAACACACGTTCAGACAGAACGCTGGCTGCGGGGCATGACAAGATCTCCAAGGCGTAAGTGGCTAGCTCCGGCCATTTATCCAGAATGGAAGCCCAAAAAGAGCAAGGGTCCAGTGACACAGTCGTGGCTTCAATGTTTACTTGGAGATACTCCTGTACCATCGTCTCTAGGCGTTGACTATGTGTCAGACTTCTTGTCTCCTGTGGCCTTGCAAAGGATGGGCTAAAAAAGTGGTGAAATGATTCCGCAAAATTGATGTTACCAGCAGATACTGTAGTTCTGTTACGGTTTGAGTGCTGAACACTTGACGGTCCCACGGTTGGCAAGTTGGAACTGTGAGATTCACTACGTGCACCACTGGTATTTTGTGGAAAAGCACATGTAAGATTCTACAACAGTCTCTGCTGATACTCCTGCATGCGTGCATCCCTTTCTATGGTAGGAATAATTTCTGCAAATTTACTTTTGTACCGGGGATCTAACAGTGTGGCAACCCAGTAGTCAGGATTATTTCTAATTCTCACAATTCGAGGGTCATGTTGCAGGTAGTGCAGCAAGAAGGCACTCATGTGTGTTGCGCATCCAGGAGCACCAAGTCCCTGTTGTGTTGGTGGCGAGGTAACAATCATGCTTCCTTCCTCTGTCCTCTCCCCCCAACCTCGCACAATAGAAATGTGATCAAGGTCTCCCTCATCTGATGAGTCTTCCATCAGTTCGTCCTCCACTTCTTCCTGGGCTCCTGCACCTTCCTCACTAGTTTGGCTGCTACCATGCGCCCTGGTAAAACCATCTCCCCCACCCTCAAATGCCTGCCGCCTTGGTGCTGCCGACCGTCTGGACCTTGCAGATGTTAGCCCTTCCGCATACAACTCCTCCTCCTCTACTTCCTCCACCTCCTCTTGTGCCACCACCTGACTCTGAATTCTGTTTAACATGTGCTCCAGCATGTAAATCACCGGAATAGTCATGCTGATAATGGCATCGTCAGCACTAAACATCTTCGTAGCCATTTCAAAACTGTGCAGAAGGGTGCATAGGTCCCTGATCTGAGACCACTCCTCCAGCGTGATTTGCCCCACCTCTGGATCTCGTTGGCCCAGGCTATACGTCAGAACGTATTGCACCAGGGCTTGTCGGTGCTGCCACAGTCGCTGCAACATGTGCAGAGTTGAATTCCACCGGGTAGGCACATCGCATTTTAGCCAGTGAAGTGGCAGGCCCAACGACTTCTGTAGAGATGTAAGTCGCTGAGCTGCGGGATGCGAACGGCGAAAGTGAGCACACAGCGACCGTGCCCTCTGCAGAAGGCCATCTAGTCTGGGATAGTGGGCTAAAAATTGCTGGACAACCAGGTTCAACACGTGAGCCTTACAAGGCACGTGTGTGACATTGCCCCGGCGAAGGGCCGCACCCAGGTTTGCAGCATTGTCGCACACGGCCTTCCCTGGTTTCAGGTCCAGTGGAGACAACCATTCATGAAATTGGTTCTCCAGAGCTGACCACAACTCCTCAGCTGTGTGACTCACATTTCCCAGACATTTCAATGTAAAAACCGCCTGATGACGTTGAGCCCTACTGCCAGCATAGTAAGGAGTTGTGCAGGATCCCTTCTGCGCAGTTAGAAAGCTTGTGGCATGACCAGACAGGCTTTGGGTGCAGGTGGAAGACCGAGAGGAGGTTGAGGAGGCAGAAGCAGTGGAGGAACTTTGACATAAAGAGGATTGACGCACAACTCGTGGGGACGGCAAGACTTGGACAGCAGCCCCTTGTCCTGCTGTCACCATAGTTACCCAGTGCCCAGTCAGCGACATGTAACGCCCCTGTCCATGCCTACTCGTCCAAGTGTCTGTGGTGAAATGCACCCTGTCACACACAGAGTTTCTCAAAGAAGCGGTGATGATATGTGCGACATGCTGGTGGAGCGCAGGCACACCTTTCTTTGAGAAGTAGTGCCGACTGGGCATCTGGTACTGGGGCACTGCGACGGACATAAGGTCTCGAAAATCCTCTGTGTCCACCAGGCGGAAAGGCAGCATTTCTGTAGCCAAGAACTTGCAGATGGTGAAATTCAACCTCTTAGCTTTCTCATGGCTAGGAGGAAATGGTCTTTTACTTGTCCACATCTGAGGGACCGAGGGCTGGCTATTGTGCTTAGACGGGGTTGATAAGGGTGTCCCCGGCAAACTGCCGGTCTGTGAGGAAGATGCAGGCGGACATGTTAGGTTGCCTTGATCCAAAGGTGGTGCTATCGATGTCGGACAGCGCTCAACACCAGCTGGTGTTACCACCTCCAAAGAAAATGATGACCTGCCAATCACGCTGGCTGTTGCTGGTAAAGAGGTGGCAGGTCTGCGCCCCAAAACAGGTGTGACTGCTGTCCCCCCAGTCACAGAGGATGAAGAGGCCGCGGATGCACAAGATATGGCAGACGGTGGTTGGCCCGGCCGGCTAGGCCGCATTGTAGCACACTGAGCTTCCCACTGCAACTTATGCTTCATGTCCATGTGCCGGTTCATGCATGAAGTACTCAAACTATGTATTTTTTGGCCTCTACTTAGCTTTTGATGACAAATGTTACAGATAACACGAGTTGGGTCATCTTTATCGATCTGAAAAAATGCCCAGGCTATGCAAGGCTTAGCACTCATGCGACCTGAAGAGCCACCACGACTTGTGGTGAGAGGCAGAATTGTGTTTGAGAATGCAGTTGTTGACGTGCTTCCAGTACTACGTCTCTGTCCAGGAAGGCGCAACCTGACCTCGTCGTCACTAGCATCTTCCTCCACCTCCTCTGCTGACCTCATCTCTTGGCTGACTGTGGGTTGACAGTAAGTGGGATCTCCAACCTCATCATCATCACCCTGTGCGTTATCACACCCGTCGTCCTCAGAGCCAACCTGTTCCTGCCCTGACAAAAAACTAAAGTTGTCGCTCCAATCAGGTATTTGAGTCTTATCATCGTCTTCCTCATTGTCTCCACCAACAGGAGTTACAGTTTTGGAATGAGGGTCTACATTATGGTCAGAACCTTCTGCGTCTGGTCCTGGATCCGACTCATAAAGATTCTGGGCATCAGTGCAGATCATTTCCTCGTCTGGATTCACAGAAGCGCTGGAGTCGACCTCTGATTCCCAGGCTATAGTATGAGTAAACAGCTCTGCAGACTCAACCATCTGTTCTACCTCATACTCAGACGGGCAGCTGGAGATTTGGGAGCTGTGAGGAAGCAAGTGCGATTGGGGTGACACCTTTGAGGACTGGAGTATTTGTGATGTTGAAGTTGATGTGGAGGAGAGCCCACTTAAAGGAGCACTTGATATCCGTTGAAGCACCTGCTGTTTTTGTGCCTCATCTGGAATTTGTAGCGATTGGCGTGGCCGTAAGAAAGGGATCTTATCACATTGTCCGCTAAAAGAAGTAGACATTTTAGTTTGGCTGGAAGCTGGTCTTTCTTCTGCAGATGTTACTGTTGCTTTAACACCTACCCCACGGACACAACCTTTTTTCCCCTTCCCAACACGCCTATTCCCCTTTCCACCAGCAGCAGGCCTTTTTCCACTCATTTTGATGGTTAACTAATTAACAACTCTGGAGTTGTTTGCACAAAAAAACAATGGATGGGAACCGAGCAGAGCTGAGTGGCCAAACTGTGGTATTAGGCCAAAACTATTGGCTGGGTTAGATGCAGAAAAAAATTATATTCAATTTGCAACCTGATGGAGGTCAGTATAGATGGACTAATAGAGAAAGTCCCACACACTGCTAGAAGGCCAAATATTTTTTCAGAGCTAGATGCAGAAAAAAATATATTCAGTTTGCAACCTGATGGAGGTCTGTATAGATGGATTAATAGAACAAGTCCCACACACAGCTAGAAGCCCAATATTTTTTCAGAGGAAGATGCAGAAAAAAATATATTCAGTTTGCAACCTGATGGAGGTCAGTATAGATGGATTAATAGAACAAGTCCCACACACAGCTAGAAGCCCAATATTTTTTCAGAGGTAGATGCAGAAAAAAATATATTCAGTTTGCAACCTGATGGAGGTCAGTATAGATGGACTAATACAACAAGTCCCACACACAGCTAGAAGCCCAATATTTTTTCAGAGGTAGATGCAGAAAAAAATATATTCAGTTTGCAACCTGATGGAGGTCTGTATAGATGGATTAATAGAACAAGTCCCACACACAGCTAGAAGCCCAATATTTTTTCAGAGGTAGATGCAGAAAAAAATATATTCATTTTGCAACCTGATGGAGGTCAGTATAGATGGACTAATACAACAAGTCCCACACACAGCTAGAAGCCCAATATTTTTTCAGAGGTAGATGCAGAAAAAAATATATTCAGTTTGCAACCTGATGGAGGTCTGTATAGATGGACTAATACAACAAGTCCCACACACAGCTAGAAGCCCAATATTTTTTCAGAGGTAGATGCAGAAAAAAATATATTCAGTTTGCAACCTGATGGAGGTCAGTATAGATGGACTAATACAACAAGTCCCACACACAGCTAGAAGCCCAATATTTTTTCAGAGGTAGATGCAGAAAAAAATATATTCAGTTTGCAACCTGATGGAGGTCTGTATAGATGGATTAATAGAACAAGTCCCACACACAGCTAGAAGCCCAATATTTTTTCAGAGGTAGATGAAGAAAAAAATATATGCAGTTTGCAACCTGATGGAGGTCAGTATAGATGGACTAATACAACAAGTCCCACACACAGCTAGAAGCCCAATATTTTTTCAGAGCTAGATGCAGAAAAAAATTATATTCAATTTGCAACCTGATGGAGGTCAGTATAGATGGACTAATAGATTGATGCTATGCCCAAAAGATTTTACTTCACTAGGTGCAGTAAAAAAAATGGTATTCTATACACAGGTGGTATATCTTGCAACACAGATAGGCTACTCCACTGACTAACACACTCTGCAATAGGCCAAAAAGGATTAGCTTTGCTAGATTCAGCCAAATGCTGTGAAAAAACTTGCACAGCACTGGCACAGACCTGCCTGGCAAAAACTGATAGGAACTGATGTAACCTAGTCCTGAAAAGGACTCCAATTACAATTAGTCTTTACTCCCACAATCTATCTATTTAAGAGCACAGACCTGCCTGATAAAAATTGTAGGAAATGCTGTAACCTAGTCCTTAAAAGGACTGCAATCACAACTATTCCCTACTCCCAAGCTATCTGTAGATTTGTGCGAAAATTGGCTTGAAATTAACAAGGTATAGCGCACACAGCAACAGCGGTGCCGTCTAACACGCAGCTGCAGCAGTGAGAAAATGGTGGCGACGGGGAAAATGGCTTGGTCTTATAGGGCAAGGACATGTGACATACACTGCCAATGACACATGCCCTTGCTTGTGTGAAAAAAAGCACTTCGCTCCGTGTGTGCGCTCCTGATAGGCTGACAGATTGCACCTCCCCACTGTAAATGCGGGAAAGAGAAAAAAAAAATGGAGATCTTCATTGTTCCTGCAGAGATGCATCCCCTGCCCCTCCCCCCACCCCGCTGTACACTCAAACTGCGTATTAACATTAATTTTCATCATTACTGAGAAAAAATCCAGTTATGATTTTGGTGCACGAACAGTTATCGAACATAACCTCGAACAGCCGAATTTTTCTCAAATTGTTCGTGTTCGCCGAACGGCTCGAACACCGCCCAAAACAGCTCGAATTTGAGATTGGCGAACAGTTCGAGTAGAACAACGCTCATCTCTAATAGTGACCTTGAAAGTTCAGATGAAGAAGAACACACCATTGTATTTCTCGGACCGGCAAGGAGAGGGATGCACCATCCTCAGGAGAGTGAACTAAGTCCTGAGGCTCCAGAATTTGTACCAAGGAGTACAGATGAAGTCCAATTCAAATCTGATGATCGAACACCGGTCCCTGAAGAGACCGATCGACACTCAGGAGGAGCGAAATTATTAGACCGTGTGGAAACAGGTGATTCAGGAGAAGTATAGGAACTTACAGAGGCAGCTCCAAGAGCATCTGAGGAAGCACGGGAAATAAGTGCGGCAGAAGAAACTCCTGTGACCGAAGAACCCGTGGTATCTGAGGAACAACCCACCAGGAGGATGTCGACTCAAGAAGTGAGGAGGTCCGTGATGTTGACGTATAAGACACTTGGTGAACTGAGTCAAGTGCCAAGGTCTGTCGACTGGAAACAGGTATCTCTGCCTATGGACCAGGTAAGCCCACTAGAGTGGTATTCACCACCGAGAGGCAGTGTGGAAGATGTTGCCTGGTGGAAAGACTTGTTTTCATGCTTTGAATTTCCTTAAAAGACTTTGTAGAAACAAAGAACTGTTAAAGCCTAGTGAGAGAGAGCTGCTTGAAGACGTACTAAAATCTCCAGCTGAAGAGATGCTAGTTGCTTTAATTGTGTTAATTGTTTATTTCTTACAGGCATCCTACAAGAAAAAGGTCGTAAGAATATGTTGTTATTAGTGTTGAGCAAGTATGTTCTATTAACCCTTTTGCCGAGTATGCTCGGGCCGAGCTCCGAGTATTTACAGCTGCTCGGTGATAAGGTTAAATCGCTCCCGTGTGCATGATTTGCGACTGTTTGACAGTATTATTACATGTGAGGAATGTGTAAGAAATAGACATTCCTTACATGTAATAAAACTGTCAAACAGTCGCAAATCATGCACACGGGAGCGATTTAACCTTATCACCGAGCAGCTGTAAATACTCGGAGCTCGGCCCGAGCATACTCGGACAGAACATACTCGCTCAACCCTAGTTGTTATCATTGTTTATGAACGTTATACCAATTTGACAATGCCAATTTGTATATAAAGTTATTCAACTTTCACCACTGTCTCAGAATTGGTAAGATTGAATAATTAAGACGAATGTCGAGGACGACATTCAAAAAGGAGGGAAAAGTGTGACATGCAGAAGTAGTGCTGTTGCTTTAAAAGCATCCAGCAACTATTTGAAGTAACACAAGCACAGGAGACAGGAAGTGTTGTGCTCCAGAAGCATCCAGCAACTAGAGGGGTTAACACAGTCACAGGAGACAGGGAGTGTTTTAGCAGAGCCCCAGGGGGATTGTGGGGAAGTTGTTTACTGTCTGGCTGGAGCCAAAAAGAAAGGTGGTGTGTGATCTATATCTCACAGAAGGCAAGGGAACAGAATTCAGGTCAGGAGGGAAGTTAAACACAGGTCAGATAGACTCCCTGAGCTAACAGTGTGGAGTGTTATCGGGCAGAAAGATAAGGACTGGAATAAATTGTGTCATAGGGATCTTCTCCCTCATCAAACCCTCCCCCCTCCATCTCCATGCAGGATAAAGAATGCTGTGTATTATTACGTCCCTGTGAAGGAAAAGCCTGTGGTTGTGTATGCATAGAAGTGCGCTGCTAAGAGATCTAATCTGTGCTGAATTATGCTACTGAAGAGACTGACGTTACTGTGCCTGTTTTATTAGACTGTACTGTAATGATTGTTGCTGTAATATCCCTGAATTGCACTGGTCTTGCTTCAGATTAAATTCCACTGTTAAACTGTTGAAAAAGACTCTTGTCAGATGTGTCTGGACAGCAACTGAATCTATTGTGTTCCTGAGAGAAGCTGCAGCCTATGGTCGCCCTGAGTAACGGTTCCCCCAGGATTCCAACGAATTCATGAACCCCATCTAGCCCGATCTGAACCTCGTGGCGTGCGTGTAACACACGGCTATCCATAAAGCCTTGAAGGCTCCAACTAGAGTGCCTTGTAAAAAAATTCAGAAAGTGTAGCTGTGGTACTTCTACACTCCTAAAGGCTTTTCACACAGTACAAAGGAAGAAAAAAATTATAAGGAGGGTCATCCATACACCCTTGAAGGCAACAACTGGAGGGCCTCATTCAAATATTGAAGATTAGAAACACTTCATGTGCTGCAGTCATCTGATGGTGTGGAAAAGTCGGGGCTATTCCATGCTTTGTTCATTTTTATCAGAGTGAGCTTGTCAGCATTTTCTGTTGACAGGCGAAAGCGCCTGTCTTCTATGCCCCCCGGAGATACTAAAAACTCGCTCAGACAAGATGCTTGTGGCAGGGCAGCACAACCCCTCCAAGGCATAGAGGGACAGCTCATGCTAGGTGTCCAGCTTTGAGATCCAATAGTTGATGGTCGCAGAAGAATTAGAGAGTATGCTGGTTTTGTCGGCCAGGTATTGCTTGACCATCTCTAAAAACTTTTCCCTCCTTGTCAAAAACATCAGGGCTTGGATGCTGGGAGGTTGTCATGAAATTGGCCCAGGCCTTTGACAGTGTACCCCTGCCTTTGCTGTACCTGGAGTGTGTCTCCTTCGCCTCTCCTCCTTGGTTGGGCAAGGAAGCTTGCCCCCTGCTGCTAGCGTCTGATGAGAATTTTTTGAACATATTTTCCATAATGGCCTTCTGGTATAGCACTATTTTAGTAGACCTCTCCACCACAGGGAGGAGAGATGCAAGGTTCTTCTTGTAGCTTGGGTCTAGCAGGGTGAACATCCAGTACTCTTTTTTTAGCCAAGATGAATGTAAGGCAAGGGTCATTGGAAAAGCATCAGTACATAAAGTCAGCCATATGTGCCAGGCTCCCTACAGCTAACACTTCCCGTCTCCACCATGATGACTATTCTCCATCTCCTCCATCTCTTCCTCTTCATTTGCATCCTCAGCCCATCCATGTAGGAGAGAGACGGGAAGAAGCTTGTTTGTTTACTAGCCTCTGTTGCACTATCAACCAGCTACTGTTCCTCCTCCTCCTCAGCCTCTACCTTCTTATTGTTAACCAATCTGCGCTGAGAAGATGAGATGAGGCTGGGCTGGGTAGTATCTCCTCGTCTCATGTCTTCTTCCATCTCCACCTGGTCCACATTCAAAGCTTCAGCATTAATTGTGAACAGAGAATGTTTAAGTAGGCATAGAAGCAGGAACGGTCCACAGATTATGGCATCATTGCCGCTCACCATCTTTGTGGAGTCATCAAGATCTTGGATAACAGCACAAATGTCAGACATCCATGCCCACTCTTCAGTTGTCATCTGCGGAGGCTGCCAAGAATACCGACAGGCGTTTTGGAGCTGGAATTCCACAACTAGTCTGTGCTGCTCATAAAGCCTTACCATAATGTGCAGTGTGGAGTTCCAGTACGTGGTGATGTTGCATACCATTCGGTGAGCTGGCACTTGCATGCGCTACTGCAGCACTGCCAGAGCGACAGCAGCTGTAGCCGACTTGCGGAAATGGGCACTGACACGGCGTACCTTGACCAGAAGCTCTGGCAAATCTGGGTAGGTTTTTCAGAATCTGCTGAACCACCAAGTTTAGCACGTGGGACAAGCATGGTACGTGGGTGAGCTTGCCAAGCTTCACAGCCGCCACCAGGTTATGGCCATTATGACACATGGCCATGCCTGGTTGGAGGGTCAGCAGCGAGAGCCACAGATCTGTCTGGTTTGTTATTCCTTTCAATAACTCTGCCATAGTGTGCGGTTTGTCTCCTGGACAAATTAGCTTGAGCAGAGTCTGTTGCCGCTTCACTGAGGCAGTGCTGCCAAGCTTCCAGGTGATGTGGACAACGTGATCTGACATAATAAATCGGAGATGGAGGATGAGAAGGAACAGGGGGGATGCAGGAACTGGTGTAAGAGGTGGAGGCATCCCTGATAGAAGTGTAAATGACCATTTTTTTGTCTCAGTACTCTCTTTAAAAAAGTCTCAGACTGGGGAACACCTAACTCTTTGATGGAGAACATCACAAGTGTTGATGCTCTGCGGAACAGTTTCCCGCCTTCTCCTTCTGGTCACCCAATTGCCTCTTCCTGCCTGTTTCGGTACTGCCAATCCCCCCCCCCCCCTCAGCATTGCTCACCTCACTCTGCATGACAGCTTCCCAGTTGACTTCTTTATCCACCACCTCGTCTTCCACCCCCGCACCCTGGTCCTCCTGGCTTGGTGACTTAACAATCTGATTTATTGGCAACTGTGTCTCATCATCTACCTCCTTAGACTAAATTAGTTGTTCCCCACCGTCATCTGCTTGTGACCGTGTCTGCTCTAAGTTTTGTGCATCACTAAACAGGATCTCCTCCTGTCCCTCTTGGAACATGCAGGGTGACAGGCCACAAGCAAGAAATGATGTTGTTAACTGCTCCTTGGAGTGTCCTAGTGTGGGATCACTGGTATCCTGGGACTTAACATGGTGGGAGGAAGAAGAATCAGGGTGAGGATTAAGTGATCCAGACTGTTGGTTGGTGAGACTGCACACTGTGGAAGACTGGGTGGTACTGGCAAGCATACTGGAAGCATTATCTGCTATCTAACCAACCACCTGTTCGCACTGGTGTGGCTTCAGAAGTGGTGTCCCGTGCCTCAATGCGAAGTGGGACAGGAAGCTGTGTCGTGGATGGGCGTGTTTCTTGTGCTCCAGCAACAGGCATAGTCGCACCTGCACCACGTCCTCAGCGTCTGCGTGCACCATCATAATCACTTCCCAGTCCCTTACCGCATGCCTTACGCATTTTCTCATTGCTAGGTCTCTGAAAAGTTTAGTTTTAATATAAAAAAAATTGGTCACCTGCACCATAATGTAACACTAACCACGTTAAACTCTATGGATGACTAATTCAATCCAGAAAAAAAACTTTTGAACTTTTTTGGGAGTTTTATATACCACCATAATGTAACACTAACCACGTTAAACTGTAGGGATGACAATATAGTACTTTTTTTCACCCCAAAAAAAAGAATGTGGTCATGTGCAGCAGCTATATATATATATATATAGCAACGGTCTGCGAAGCCCTAAGCTCTGCCTAGAGGCTGTATTCTGACACTCTCCCTGCTCCTGCAATTGTGCCTAGGCTAAATTCAGAATATATCTGATACAAACAGCAAAGCACAAGATTAGTCCTTAGAAGGACTCTTAGAATGATGGTTCAGCATCAGCATCAGTATCAACACTAGAGGACTCTGATTAATGAAACTGTGCCCACACAGACCTGGATAACTACTCTCTCCCTCCAATCACAACTGTCCCTGAGCTGTGCAATGGCATCAGTGTGCCAATCGTGGCGGCGCCTGTCCTTTTATAACCTCTGATGAGGTAATGCAGTCAGCCAATCAAATAATGCCACTACCAATATGGCTGCGGCATTACAGTGACTGGCAGGCAATCCCTGCATGTTTATTGACTGTGTAATAGGTGCCCAAATGTGGGGTGTGGATTCAAGCTTCAAATCCGAGCACCAGCCAATGCTCAGTGAGTGCAAAGCACATCCGAGCACCCAGATGCTCGAGTGATATCTGTGTTTCACCGAGCACGTTCGCTTATGCCTAATTAACAAATAATTTTTTATTTGTTGTTTAACCCCTTTCTGACATTGTGCATAATAATACGTCCCTGGGCCCTATGGACCAGGTACGTATTATTATGACATGGTGATCGCGCCCGCACACACGCTGTGCAGGCGCTATCGCCGCCGGGTGTCGGCTGGTTCTAATAACTGACACCCGGCACTCAGTGCCAGGAGTGGTGCCCGCACTGCTCCCGGCACTTTCCCCCTAAATGCTGCGATGGCAGCATTTGGCAAGCGAACAGAGGGACAAAAGCCCCTCTGCTCTTGGATCAGAAACCCCACGCTGACAGCGAAGGGTCCCAATCGTTACCATGGTGACCCGATGTCATCATGACAACATCCGGGTCTCCAGGCACCAGCAAGTTAGTTTGATCATGTGCAGTGCATGATCAAACTAACTTGTGTCAGTACAGAACTGACAGTTATGAGGTATAGCAGTGAACTACAACCAGACTGCTAAAAGTGAAAGTCCCATAGTGGGACTAAGTAAAAAAGTGAAGAAAAAAAAGTAGTAAAAATCTAAAAAATTTTTAAAAAATACTATATATATATATATATATATATATATATATATATATATATATATATATATATACAGTACAGACCAAAAGTTTGGACATACCTTCTCATTTAAAGATTTTTCTGTATTTTCATGACTATGAAAATTGTACATTCACACTGAAGGCATCAAAACTATGAATTAACACATGTGGAATTATATACTTAACAAAAAAGCGTGAAACAACTGAAAATATGTCTTATATTGTAGGTTCTTCAAAGTAGCCACCTTTTGTTTTGATGACTGCTTTGCACACTCTTGGCATTCTCTTGATGAGCTTCAAGAGGTAGTCACCAGAAATGGTTTTCACTTCACATGTGTGCCCTATCAGGTTTAATAAGTGGGATTTCTTGCCTTATAAATGGGGTTGGGACCATCAGTTGTGTTGTGCAGAAGTCTGGTGGATACACAGCTGATAGTCCTACTGAATAGACTGTTAGAATTTGTATTGTGGCAAGAAAAAAGCAGCTAAGTAAAGAAAAATGAGTGGCCATCATTACTTTAAGAAATGAAGGTCAGTCAGTCTGAAAAATTGGGAAAACTTTGAAAGTGTCCCCAAGTGCAGTTGCAAAAACCATCAAGCGCTACAAAGAAACTGGCTCACATGAGGACCGCCCCAGGAAAGGAAGACCAAGAGTCACCTCTGCTTCTGAGGATAAGTTTATCCGAGTCACCAGCCTCAGAAATCGCAGGTTAACAGCAGTTCAGATTAGAGATCTGGTCAATGCCACACAGAGTTCTAGCAGCAGATACATCTCTTCAACAACTGTTAAGAGGAGACTTTGTGCAGCAGGCCTTCATGGTAAAATAGCTGCTAGGAAACCACTGCTAAGGCCAGGCAACAAGCAGAAGAACTTGTTTGGGCTAAAGAACACAAGGAATGGACATTAGACCAGTGGAAATCTGTGCTTTGGTCTGATGAGTCCAAATTTGAGATCTTTGGTTCCAACCACCGTGTCTTTGTGCGACGCAGAAAAGGTGAACGGATGGACTCTACATGCCTGGTTCCCACCGTGAAGCATGGAGGAGGAGGTGTGATGGTGTGGGGGTGCTTTGCTGGTGATACTGTTGGGGATTTATTCAAAATTGAAGGCATACTGAACCAGCATGGCTACCACAGCATCTTGCAGCGGCATGCTATTCCATCTGATTTGCGTTTAGTTGGACCATCATTTAATTTTCAACAGGACAATGACCCCAAACACACCTCCAGGCTGTGTAAGGGCTATTTGACCAAGAGGGAGAGTGATGGGGTGCTACGCCAGATGACCTGGCCTCCACAGTCACCAGACCTGAACCCAATCGAGATGGTTTGGGGTGAGCTGGACCGCAGAGTGAAGGCAAAAGGGCCAACAAGTGCTAAGCATCTCTGGGAACTCCTTCAAGATTGTTGGAAGACCATTTCTGGTGACTACCTCTTGAAGCTCATCAAGAGAATGCCAAGAGTGTGCAAAGCAGTCATCAAAGCAAAAGGTGGCTACTTTGAAGAACCTAGAATATAAGACATATTTTCAGTTGTTTCACACTTTTTTGTTAAGTATATAATTCCACATGTGTTAATTCATAGTTCTGATGCCTTCAGTGTGAATGTACAATTTTCATAGTCAAGAAAATACAGAAAAATCTTTAAATGAGAAGCTGTGTCCAAACTTTTGGTCTGTCTTATATATGTATATATATATATATATATATATATATATATATATATATGTCAAAAAAACTGACCAGCACATCCCAAATGTGAACAGGTGCAAGCTGCAGAAACTGCATAAGATATATAAAAAGAAAGCGCAGCAGCACTCCATTATGGCCAAGATACATAAAGACAATAAAACCATTTAATTTAAACTGTGTTATTACTCAATAAGCTTTACTTACAAAAAATGGAGGTTCTTAGCGCATAAATTGCCCAATTCATGTGTGCCCATCAACCGCTGCAAGGTGACCTCCCATCTGATGGGTACTACTCTGCCTACATGCCTCTCTTGGGCTACAAGCCTATAACTCTGGACAGAACATGTCACTTCTGGGCTAAAACACGTACAATTTAAATGGGCTGGTAGAATAGAATATACATCACCTGCTGGTTAAATGGGGGGAGTGCAAGGTCAAACAGGAGGCAGTTCCCACCTCCTATAGTAATATGTCAAAAAAACTGACCAGCACATCCCAAATGTGAACAGGTGCAAGCTGCAGAAACTGAATAAGATATATAAAAAGAAAGCGCAGCAGCACTCCATTATGGCCAAGATACATAAAGACAATAAAACCATTTAATTTAAACTGTGTTATTACTCAATAAGCTTTACTTACAAAAAATGGAGGTTCTTAGCGCATAAATTGGCCAATTCATGTGTGCCCATTATTTATGTACCCATAAATAAATATTATTCTGAAAAAAAAAAAACAATAAATGTACACATATTTGGTATCGCCATGTCCGGAATGACCTGACCTATAAAACTGTCCCACTAGTTAACCCCTTTAGTGAACACCGTAAAAAAAAACAAAAAACAAAGGAAAAAACAGTGCTTTATCATCTTACCACCAAACAAAAAGTGGAATAAAATATGATCAAAAAGAAGAATGTAAATAAAAATGGTACTGATGAAAAAGTAATCTTTTCCCAGAAAAAACAAGCCGCCATACAGCTCCATCAGCCGAAAAATAAAAAGGTTATAGCTCTCAAAATAAAGCAATACAAAAAATATATATTTTTTTCTATAAAATTATTATTATTTATTATTAAAGCACAATTTATTCCATGGCGCTTTACATGTGAAAGGGGTATACAAAGCACAAGCAATTAGAATAATTTTGAACAATACAAGTTAGTGACTGGTACAGGAGGAGCGAGGATCCTGCCCGCGAGGGCTCACAATCTACAAGGGATGAGCGAGAATACAGTAGTTGAGGGTAGAGCAGGTCGTGCAGTGGTATAAAATAGTTTTTATTGTGTAAAAGTGGCAAAACATAAAAAACTATATAAATGTAGTATCGCTGTAAATGTACTGACCCAAAGAATAAAGCTGCCTTATCAATTTACCACACATAAAAAACAAAAAAAACAATTCCTGAATTGTTGGTTTTTTGTTTATTCTACCTCCTAAAAATCGGAATAGAAAGCGATCAAAAAATGTCATGTGACTGAAATTGGTACCAATAAAAACAACAACTTTTCCCGCAAAAAAAAAAGTCCTTACATGACTATCGGCAGAAATATGGAAATATTATAGGTCTCAGAATATGGCGATGCAAAAACTAGTCTTTGCAAAAAAAAAAAAATGTTTTTGAGTGTGACAGCTGCCAAACATAAAAACCTGACATAAATCTGGTATCGCTGTAATCGCACCGACCCGAAGATTAAACTCGTCTAATCACTTATGCTGCATGAGGAATAGCGTAAAAAAATAAATAAAACAAGTTATTCACCTGCTGCTGATTTGATCATACAGCCTCCTAAAGATCGCAGTAAGGCTCAGCTCACATTTATCCTGCGCTCTACGCTGATAGCGGAAAAAACAGTACTGGAGATATCCGTGTGTACCTGTGCGGCATACGTGTGCCAACCGTGTGCCGCATCAGAAGCACACATACTAGCACCTAGGAATCAGCGGTACAGTTAGCGCTGTTCCCAAGCACCAGGTGCTGAACACTACCCTCATGATTGTCCCCTGCCGGGGCTGCGATGAGCGCGAGCAAGGGACAATATTGAGAGTGGTATTCTGCTCCCGCTGTGTCCTGGTGTACAAATAAGAATAAAATAAAAAAATCCTTATGCTCACCTGTCCAAAGATGTCCACTGCTGTAAGGCATCTGACTGCTCACACCGAGGAACAGGGGAGAATGACTCGCTCCAGCATGTGGGCCCCGGAGCTGCGCTCAGCTGGACTGAGTCATTCTCCCCGGCTCCTCTGCGTGAGCGGTCAGATTACAGTGGGGGACATCTTCAGACAGGTGAGTATAAGGATTTTTTAATTTTATTCTTATTTTTACACCAGGACACAGCGGGAGCAGAATACTACTCTCATCATTGTCCCTTACTCACGCTGATCGCAGGACAAGCAGGGGACAATGTTGAGCAAAGTATTCAGCACCCGGAGCTTGGGAACAGCAGTGACTGTACACTGATTCCCAGGCGCCGGTACGTGTCCGTGAAAACACACTGACATGTGCACAGATCCATTCATTTCAATGGGTCTGTGTGTGTATGTGTCTCCAGTACGTCTGGAAACTGTCACCACACGTACCGGAAACACTGACATGTGAAAGAGCCTTAACTCTGCTGCCTTATTATAGTGAATGGATCTCGCGAGGGTTCATCTGAATTATGTAGGAGTAGTGTATATGGAGTCTGCATACTATTCTAGGAAAATCTGCGCTCCAGGAGGCAGATAGCGCTTCGTCCCTCCCGAGTCTCACAGCGTGGCTCAGCAGTACTGTATAGCCACATATGGTGTATTTCTACATTCAGCATAATTTGTGTGACAAATTTTGTTGCCATTTTCACCCATTTTCCAGTGTGAAAATGTAAAATATGGGGCTAAAACAAAACTTTGGTGGTAAAAATGTAATTATTCTTTCTTCACCGCCCAATGGTGTAAAATTCTGTGAGGCTCATGTGGAGTCAACATGCTCACTGCACCCCTAGATGAATTCATTGAGAGGTGTAGTTTGTAAAATAGGGTCTCTTATGGGGGGCTCTGCTGTTCTGGCACCTTAGGGGCTCTGCCAATGTGACATGGCACCGTCAAACCATTCAAGCAAAATATAAACTCCAATATGGCGCTTCTTTCCATCTGAGCTTTGCACTGTGCCTCAAAAGTAGTTTTCTGCCACATGCAGGGTATCTGTGTGCTCAGGTGAAATTGCACAACAACTTTTGGGGTGCAATTTCTCCTGTTACCCTTGTGAAAATAAAAAAATTGGGGCTAAAAATCATTTTTGTGGAAAAAAAGTGATTTTTTTATTTCACAGCTCTACATTATAAACTTTTGTGAAACACTTGGGGCATCAAAGTGCTTACCATACATCTAGATAAGTTCCTTATGGAGTCTAGTTTCCAAAATCGTTTCACTTATGTTTTTTTTAAATTGTTTTAGGCACATCAGGGGTTCCCCAAACGCGACATGGCGTCCACTAATTATAAGCAAATTTTACATTCAAAAAGTCAAATGGCGCTCCTTCCCGTCCGAACCCTGTCGTGTGCCCAAACAGTGGTTTTCCCCCACATATGGGGTATCGGCGTGCTCAGGAGAAATTGCACAACAAATTTTGGGGTCCATTTTTTTCTGTTACCCTTGCAAAAATAAGAAAAAATGGGTCTAAATTAACATTTTTATGAGAAAAAGTTAAATGTTCATTGTTTTCTTCCACATTCCAAAAATTCCTGTGAAGCACGTGAAGAGTTAATAAACTTCTTGAACGTGGTTTTGAGCACCATGAGGGATGCAGTTTTTAGTATGGTGTCACTTTTAGGTATTTTCTGTCATAAAGGCCCCTCAAAGTCACTTCAAATGTGATGTGGTCCCTAAGAAAATGGTTTTGTATATTTTGTTGGAAAAATGAGAAATCACTGGTCAACTTTTAACCCTTATAACTTCCTAACAAACAACAAATGTTCGTTCCAAAATTGTGCTAATGTAAAGTAGACATGTGGGAAATTATATTTATTAACTATTTTGTGTGACATATCTCTCTGATTTAAGGGCATGAAAATTTGAAAATTGCGAAATTTTCACCAAATTTCAGATTTTTTCACAAATAAACGCCAGTCATGTCAAATAAATGTTACCACTATCATGAAGTACAATATGTCACGAAAAAACAATCTCAGAATCAGTGGGATCCGCATTCCAGAGTTATTATCTCATAAAGTGACACTGGTCAGAATTGTAAAAATTGGCCTGGTCATTAAGGTGGAAACCACCTTCGGGGGTAAAGGGGTTAATCCCTAGGTGACTTTACACTGGATGATAATTAACTGTATGAATGATGATTCAGAGGATCTCTGTTTAATATAAAAGCCAAGTGCAAGAAAGGACCGTACACACTATGCAGTAGTACAATTTGGTAGGCACACAGCGCCAAGTTGGTTGCATGCTCAATGGTAATAAAACCATATAATATATTAACAATTTTTATGCAAAGTTTGTGTGACATATCTTTAGCTAAACATGATGCAATCTTCAAACAAATCTTTTATAGTATTCCTAAACAGTAATGATAACTTCATGAGTTAAAAATAAAACTACAGTTTTTAACCTACTGTAAAAGCAGAGACTGTAAAATGATTTCTCAACAGTGAAAAAAATTTTGGCAGATGGCATTCGAGATAAATGTTATCAAGTTTTGTGGGCAAAGAATATCTAAAACCTATCAAAGCAGAGCACAAAAGATCAGAACCCGATAACACCAAATACATGAGTCATACAGGCTAACTGCGAAAATGCTACTAATATTGTGCAAGGAAAGATATCGACTCTTCCTTTAGGTTACAGTACAGGCTTTTTTTTCATTAAGAGCATTCAAATTATTTCTAAATGTGCACTAGTTTATACTAATATTAGTTTTAGATAAACATTTGAAACTCCAATAGATGGATGATGCTGCAGATAGCTGGGTTCAACTAACTATAGTCTTAGTATATGAGAGACTTTAATTAATCTGCCTACCTGAGATGCCTTTTATTAGACATATGAAGGGGACGGCGGACAACGTTAATCATGTCGAGGGAGTGTGATTAGAAATCCTGAGGCCAGACTAGTGTGGGGGAATAGATGTCCCATCAGACTAGTTTGGGCTAATTTGCATATAATGAGCAAAAATATTACATTGTTAGCCAGAAGGAACAAGGGAGTTTTGAAAGAAAAAGCACTTGACTACAATACAGTAATAGAGTTCTTATGAAGAATGATGGAAATTTATGGGTCTTGAGGGACCTGACAAATTCTCTTTACAATAAAGAATTATGAGTTAGGAGCAAATCAAATAGTCCAGGCCAGCAAGTTCTACAGAATAAGTGCAGCACGGGAAAATTCCTAGAAATGAGAGAGTAGTTTATTAATTAAAGGGAATCTGTCACCAGATTTTGCTAACCCATCTGAGAGCAGCATGATTTAGGAAAAGAGACCCTAAATCCAATGATGTGTCACTTAGTTTAGTTCTTAGATGTAACATGAAGCAGAGCTGAGAAAGCTAACCCTGCCCACACCAGGCTCTGTATGTACATTGTCTATTGACAGTGAGCTGCTTATCAGAGAAGGGTGCGTGGTTGGACGAGTGCTCTCGTGCCAGCTAGTCACAGAAATGATAATGTCCTGATAATAGTACCTTCACTGTAAGTAAACAACATCACACAGCTTGATAAATGACACTGCTAAATTCTGTGTTTAAACCACTACCTTGTGCTGTCCTCAGATTGCATAGCAAAAAACCTGCTTACATATTCCCTTTAATAGTTCATGTGGGTCAAGTGGACACCTTATATGTCCAGTGCAATGCTGTATTTAAACTGTACTGTATTTTTTTGTACAACTAAACAATGTTTCCAAGAAAAAGTACCATCTTGCACTGAAGTCGTGAAATCCATATTTCCTTCACTCCAGCAAAAAGAAAAAGTTACTGCCAGGGGCCAAAGCTAAATTGCAGACTTAAAAGCATTTTAGCAATTTCATGGCATTTCATCGGGTTGTATAGTTTTAATGACAGCTTGTCTTGTGTTATTTCTATAATGCGATTTCTGTCACTAAATGATACGTTAAAATGTCAATTTTACATTTCTTACTAAATAAATTCTTGTCAAATGTCTACATTGATCCCCAATGAACTTCAGTATATGAATGAAGTCTGGCAAACAAGCATACTCAGAAATAATGGCTCAAAATAGGATGTAATTGTTACCGGCTCACCTGGTGAGGTAGATTCTCCAAGCAGTAGATGAGGGTGAGCAGCATGGACCAGAGATGATGATATAGTGGAGCTGGAGTTGCCAGACATTACATGGATCAGCAGTGACCAGTACAGCAGTGTATGTAGGATAGCAGATACGAAGGTGGAGGTGGAAGCACTAGTTTCAGCAGTGTGGATCGTACAGGAACAGCAAATAAGTATAGGCAACTGGTGTCTTGTTTCAAGATTGCAGTTACACATAAGAAAAGCGAAGGTGTATTGTCACACTGGTATCTTGCTAGCTGAAATATGGTACTGCAGTATAGCAGTAAAGTACTGGAAATTTTGATGGAAAAGAAGCAGCTCATGCAGAAATATATTGGGAAACTGAACCTTGATTGCAGAGACAAAAGTGTGAACCACGCCAAGACTAAGCCAGGAAATAGAAGTTAGATGTTGGAAAGTAGGCAGGAGTTTGTGGGAATATAATTAGCCAGCTGACTGGAGCAGAATTTTGAAGTAGATGATGCAAACTCCTGCAATAGCACGTGGAAGCTTAACGCTATGTTTTCTGAAATACAGTACACATGGTTGGCTGAGCCAGCCTTAAAAGGTCTTGACTGATTAGTTCAGAGATGCTTGACGGGTTACAAGAGAAACCCGACACAGCCTAGTTCAGAGAGTCGTCCTTAGGAGAAGAGTGCAACATCTTGTGCTCGAGCCAATACAGGTGAGTAACATCCCTATACGGTTTTGGCCATCAGCTATCTCCTGTGCATCCCCCATACACTTGAATTCTTTACTTAACCGAGTGCTCTTGTTCTCTGAGAGATGCTACCATACTTAACTCTGCTCTAAACAAAAAGATCAACCTTTGAAAATTCAACAGTTGGCTTACGCTGCTGCTATCGGTGGGTTCAGCTGACTATAGTCTTAGTGTATGAGAGACTTTAATTAATCCATGGACAGTACTTCTGCCTGATAGTTCAGACCAGCAGTCCTTGAAATACAAGCTGCCTGGTACGCTGCTGTCCTAAATGTGCTGACAATAGATCTACAGAATGAGTTCTGGGCTATTGTACATGCCCTGGAACTGTGCTATAGACTGAACAAAGAAGAAGAGAGATGGCCAGGAGCAGGAGCAATTGGGATGTGCTCTCCTGGCTAAACTAATTTGAAAAACATTAGGCAGAAGGGTGCATGTGCGGCCACCCCTGTTGGGTATTAGTGGTGGCTGCAATCCTTGACGAAAAGAGGTAAATTATGGTAAACAACAGAGTTGATCTGAAGGCAATATCTAGAGATCGAGAACTATGAAATCATAATGCTATGGGTGAGTTTATTACTTCCATCATTTATAAAATAAAATGGGATAAAAAGGAGTTTAACTTTTAGAATTTAAAACGTTGTAATTCCTTTCAATTTATGTATAAATTCCTATGCAATCAATTAATATTTTAATTTTGCTTGAAGAGGGGACTCAGATGCTGTAACTATGTTTATGGCAAGCATAAGCTAGTATTAATGGTAACCATATTCTAGTGAAGGGGGAACTTCCCTGAAATCATTACTAGTGATAAGTGAACGCGCTCGCCACTGCTCGGTGCTCGCCCAAGCATCACTGTGCTCGACAAGCTTGGCGCTCGCTGAGTATTTCCAGGTTGCTCGGGTAGGAACTCGGGTCCCCTACCTGCATGTTTGGCGCACATTAGAGAGCCAATGAACATGCAGGGATTGCCTGCCACGCACTGTAATGCCGTAGCCATGTTGGTTGTGGGCATTACAGTGATTGGCTGGCCGCACAGCGTCATCAGGTGTATATAAGAACGGGCGCCGCCATGCGCGTCATAGTCATTCCGGAATCAGGCAGAGTAGGGAGAGCTGCTGCTGAGTCAGGGAGAGATTTGCTTGTTTATAGTTAGTATAGGTATTCCACAACATATATTTATATCCATCTGAACCAACAGTCCTTCTGAGGACTAATCCAGCTGCATATAATCAGTGCTAGGCAGGCAGGCAATGTATGTGGCAGACTGCAGTGTATAATACAGCACGAGGGTCCATTGAACGTCCAGTTAGTCTAGGTATTTCACTATATATATATATATATATATATATATATATATATATATATATATACACACATACATACATACATACATACACTGCTTAAAAAAATAAAGGGAACACTCAAATAACACATCCTAGATCTGAATGAATGAAATATTCTCATTGAATACTTTGTTCTGTACAAAGTTGAATGTGCTGACAACAAAATCACACAAAAATCATCAATGGAAATCAAATTTATTAACCAAGGGAGGCTTGGATTTGGAGTCACCCCCAAAATTAAAGTGGAAAAACACACTAGAGGCTGATCCAACTTTGATGTAATGTCTTTAAAACAAGTCAAAATGAGGCTCAGTATTGTGTGGCCTCCACGAGCCTGTATGACCTCCCTACAACGACTGGGCATGCTCCTGATGAGGTTGTGGATAGTCTACTGTGGGATTTCCTCCCAGACCTGGACTAAAGCATCCGCCAACTCCTGGACAGTCTGAGGTGCAACGTGACGTTGGTGGATAAAGCGAGACATGATGTCCCAGATGTGCTCAATCGGATTCAGGTCTGGGGAACGGGCGGGCCAGTCCATAGCTTCAATGCCTTCATCTTGCAGGAACAGCTGACTCACTCCAGCCACATGAGGTCTGGCATTGTCCTGCATTAGGAGGAACCCAGGGCCAACCGCACCAGCATATGGTCTCACAAGGGGTCGGAGGATCTCATCTCGGTATCTAATGGCAGTCAGGCTACCTCTGGCGAGCACATGGAGGGCTGTGCGGCCCTCTAAAGAAATGCCACCCCACACCATTACTGACCTACTGCCAAACCGGTCATGCTGAAGGATGTTGCAGGCAGCAGATCGCTCTCCATGGCGTCTCCAGACTCTGTCATGTCTGTCACATGTGCTCAGTGTGAACCTGCTTTCATCTGTGAAGAGCACAGGGTGCCAGTGACGACTTTGCCAATCCTGGTGTTCTGTGGCAAATGCCAAGCGTCCTGCACGGTGTTGGGCTGTGAGCACAACCCCATCTATGGACGTCGGGCCCTCATACCACCCTCATGGAGTTGGTTTCTAACCGTTTGTGCAGACACATGCACATTTGTGGCCTGCTGGAGGTCATTTTGCAGGGCTCTGGCAGTGCTCCTCCTGTTCTTCCTTGCACAAAGGCGGAGGTAGCGGTACTGCTGCTGGGTTGTTGACCTCCTACGGCCCCCTCCACATCTCCTGGTGTACTGGCCTGTCTCCTGGTAGCACCTCCTGCCTCTAGACACTACGCTGACAGACACAGCAAACCTTCTTGCCACAGCTCACATTGATGTGCCATCCTGGATGAGATGCACTGCCTGAGCAACTTCTGTGGGTTGTAGAGTAAGTCTCATGCTACAACGAGTGTGAAAGCACAACCAACATTCAAAAGTGACCAAAACATCAGCCAGAAAGCATTGGTACTGAGATGTGGTCTGTGGTCCCCACCTGAAGAACCACTCCTTTATTGAGTGTGTCTAGATATATATTCATCTGAACTAACAGTACTTCTGAGGACTAATCCAGCTGCATATAATCAGTGCTAGACAGGCAGGCAGTGTATGTGGCAGACTGCAGTGTATAATACAGCACAAGAGGGTCCATTGAACGTCTTGTTAGTATAGGTATTCCACAAAATAAATACATATACATATATATATATACACACACATCAAAACTATGAATTCACACATGTGGAATTATATCCTTAACAAAAAAGTGTGAAACAACTGAAAATATGCCTTATATTCTAGGTTCTTCAAAGTAGCCACCTTTTGCTTTGATGACTGCTTTGCCCACTCTTGGCATTCTCTTGATGAGCTTCAAGAGGTAGTCACCAGAAATGACGTTCACTTCACAGGTGAGCCCTGTCAGGTTTAATAAGTGGGATTTCTTGCCTTATACATGGGGTTGGGACCATCAGTTGTGTTGTGCAGAAGTCTGGTGGATACAAAGCTGATAGTCCTACTGAATAAACTGTTAGAATTTGTATTATGGCAAGAAAAAAGCAGCTAAGTAAAGAAAAACGAGTGGCCATCATTACTTTAAGAAATGAAGGTCAGTCAGTCCGATAAATTGGGCAAAGTTTGAAAGTGTCCCCAAGTGCAGTTGCAAAAACCATCAAGCGCTACAAAGAAACTGGCTCACATGAGGACCGCCCCAGGAAAGGAAGACCAAGAGTCACCTCTTATTCTGAGGATAAGTTTATCCGAGTCCCCAGCCTCAGAAATCGCAGGTTAACAGCAGCTCAGATTAGAGACCAGGTCAATGCCACACAGAGCTCTAGCAGCAGACACATCTCTTGAACAACTGTTAAGAGAAGACTTTGTGCAGCAGGCCTTCATGGTAAAATAGCTGGTAGGAAACCACTGCTAAGGACAGGCAACAAGCAGAAGAGACTTGTTTGGGCTAAAGAACACAAGGAATGGACATTAGACCAGTGGAAATCTGTGCTTTGGTCTGAGGAGTCCAAATTTGAGATCTTTGGTTTCAACCACCGTGTCTTTGTGCGACGCAGAAAAGGTGAACGGATGGACTCTACATGCCTGGTTCCCACCGTGAAGCATGGAGGAGGAGGTGTGATGGTGTGGGGGTGCATTGCTGGTGACACTGTTGGGGATTTATTCAAAATTGAAGACATACTGAACCAGCATGGCTACCACAGCATCTTGCAGCGGCATGCTATTCCATCCGGTTTGCGTTTAGTTGGACCATCATTTATTTTTCAACAGGACAATGACCCCAAACACACCTCCAGGCTGTGTACAGGCTATTTTACCAAGAAGGAGAGTGATGGGAAGCTACGCCAGATGACCTGGCCTCCACAGTCACCAGACCTGAACCCAATCGAGATGGTTTGGGGTGAGCTGGACCGCAGAGTGAAGGCAAAAGGGCCAACAAGTGCTAAGCATCTCTGGGAACTCCTTCAAGATTATTGGAAGACCATTTCCGGTGACTACCTCTTGAAGCTCATCAAGAGAATGCCAAGAGTGTGCAAAGCAGTCATCCAAGCAAAAGGTGGCTACTATGAAGATCTAGAATATAAGACATATTTTCAGTTGTTTCACGCTTTTTTGTTAAGTATATAATTCCACATGTGTTAATTCATAGTTTTGATGCCTTCAGTGTGAATGTACAATTTTCATAGTCATGAAAATACAGAAAAATCTTTAAATGAGAAGGTGTGTCCAAACTTTTGGTCTGTACTGTATATATATCCATCTGAACTAACAGTCCTTCTGAGGACTAATCCAGCTGCATATAATCAGTGCTAGGCAGGCAGGCAGTGTATGTGGCAGACTGCAGTGTATGATACAGCACAAGAGGGTCCATTAAATGTCCTGTCTGCTGCTGCTGTAATAATCAGAATAATATTAGTAAATTACAGGCCTACTATTTAAAACCGTGGTTCTCTGTCAGATATAATCACCTATAAGGCTGTTAAAAAATCATACATTTCTTCTGGTTATTTGCTTAAAAAGCAATTCAAAGTACACAATTTTTCTGCTCACTGCAGAATAAAGCCAGATCTGTTCCATATGTCAGCGATAAAAATCCAGAAATTTGAACTGAACGTGGAAAATATTGGCCTCCTTTTCTATTCTGTTGCAGTGTGTCGGTGAAGCTATTCACACTAGGTCTACGTGTACAATAATATTAGTAAATTACAGGCCTACAATTTAAAGCCGTGGTTCTCTGTCAGACATAACACTGAAAAGACTTAAAAAAACATACATTTCTTCCATTTTCATTCCGCTGCAGTGTGTCTGTGACGCTATTCACACTAGTTCTCCTTGTAGAATAATATTAGTAAATTACAGGCCTACAATTTAATTTATTGCTATATAAAACCATGGTTCCCTGTCAGACATATCACATAACTGCGTTCCAAAATCAGCCATTTCTCTTGAATGTGGAAAATATTGTCCTCCATTTAAAATGGGCAAGGTGCGTGGCAAGGGATGGGGAAGTGGATGTGATGGTGATGGTGCATGCAGAGGCAGAGGACGTGGCTGTGGGCAAGGTGAAATTGTGCCACAACAAACACACATTTTCTTTCTCAACCTTCCTGTCCCAATTACTAGGGGACCGCAGAGCACCACTGTTGAACACAGAGCAGTGTGAAAAGGTTATTGGCTGGATAGCAGATAATGCTTCCAGTCACTTGGCCACCACCACCTCCACCCTGTCTTCCACACGGTCAAGTCTCAGTAGCCATGAGTCTGGACTGCATATTCCTCACCCTGATCCTCCTTCCTACCACCATGCTGAGTGCCCGGAGAAAACTGATTCCACACTTGGACACTCAGAAGAGCTGTTTTCCATTTGTAGATTCGGGCCTCTCACCCGGCCAGCTACAAGCGAGTCAAGAGGAGAACGCGTGTAGCGATGAACAAATATTGGAGCAGCCACGGTCACACGAAGGCAACGGTGGGAAAGTGCAATTACTGTCACAAGAGGTGGATGATGATGAGACACAATTGAGGAGGACCAGGGTGCGGAAGTGGAAGATGAGGTGGTGGATGATATAGTAACTGATCGAACCTGGCAGGGGGACACACAGAGCGAGGACAGTAGCACACAGGGGGAGAGAGGCGTAGCACCACAACAGGCAGGAAAAAGCAGTGTGGTGGCTCTAGACACAAGGCGGGAAAACGTTCCTCGTAGCGCCAACAAGACGGAAGTTGCCAGTACAACTGTTAGGTCTTCCCAAGTCTGGTTATTTTTTAAAGACTCTGAAGATAACCCCAAAAAGACCATTTGCACCACCTGCCAGGCCAGCATCAGCAGGGGTAGCAAAACTACCAGCCTGACCACCACCAGCATGATCAGGTGTGGCGCCCAGCTGCGCTTGGTACCACAGATCCTAGAGGGGCGCATTACCGGATTTCTCCACAAGAGGCCCCCACAGCATACACACACCTCCACCTTCCACCTCAGACCACCAGAGGGAGCCTGATAGGGATATAAATAGGGAAGGTGGAGCTAGGCAGCTGAGTGATTCAGCAGTTCCTGCTCAGACACGGAAGGAGTCAGTGCAGTCGAGCCAGAGCCTAGCAGTTCCTGCAGAAAGAGTTCAGTATAGTCTGTAGAGTGAGTCCAGACTAGAACTCACAGAGCTCAGGATAGAGAGCTAGGAGTGTGCCGACACTCTGAGAGCGGCGAAGAAGAGCAGCATCCCGGCTGCAGTGTGTGTAGCCTAGTGAGGACCCGAGCGGGGCCGAAGGCAAGTGGAAGAGAGTAACATAGGGGGCAGAGGAGCTTTACAAGCTCACCCCAGAAGCATATACCGGACACTGGGTCCGAGTCTACGTGGATCTTCATGACCAGCAGAAAACAACCGGAAACCCTGGCGAACTACATTTCCCAGGATCACCAAAAGCTGATACATACCAGGGTCAGGAATCACGGAGACCCCAGAGAATAGGGAGAGTGATCTCCAACAGAAGGCACTATCACCAAGTCAGCAGGTGCAGAACAGAAACCATGTTAGGCCTAGCTCCAGGCAGGTCAGAAACTTACTACAGAGAGGCAAGAAACAGGAGGCCCTACACCCACTCACTGGGGAGAATCCGGACGGGCACCCCTCACCCTACAGTGCTCCGGGATGTGCCTGAATTTCCATCAGTAAAAAGTACTGAAGTGACTTTCGTGTGTGCTCCTATTCTTGCTCTGACCCAGCTGGGTCCCCTCTGTCCTGCATCCCCCCTCCTACGCTGCCCTGAGGCCCTGCTCCACCTGTGGGGAGCGATACCATCTAAGCTGCCACAACACCGGCCTCAGTGGACTGCTGCAGCGCTGGTGATCCTCACCAGACACCATAGGTGGCGTCACGAACATTTACAAACCTATGATCTCAATATACATTCCCCTCTTTTCAGTTGTCCGCCCTGGGCCACGGACCGGGCCAGCCACCGTGATATCCCCCAAGCATCTGAGGGCCCGGCTGTCGAGTACCCCACGGCCCCGGGGGCGCGACAACTTCTGGCGTCACGAACAGGATCGTGTGCCCGCTGCAATGACGGAGTGTTATGCCCGTTGCCACCGGGTACTATGCGCCTTTAATTAAAAACTGTGTACGTTAAACAGTGGTGAAGAATGCCGCCAATGTTGGGCAGCCGAGCGAGAAGAAGGGTATAACCGCGGGAAACTGAGGGGCGTACCTGCAAAAGCGCGCGAAGCCCCAGACACGCCCCACGCCTCGACGTCAAACCAGGAAGCGCCAGGTCCTGGAAGGAGCGCCGCTGAACGCTCTGACGTAGGACGCAAGGTCCTGAAGACGACCGTCACCTGCGGCCTACCGGAAGAAAAGAAAAAGAAGGTAGGCCACGGTTCGCTAGGGGGGTGTCAGAATGTCCGAGGAACAGCACGACGCCGGAATACCGGTTAACGGAACTGATGTTCAACCCGCGCCCGACGCCGGGCAGGCCGAGGCGGCCGCTCCACCAGCAGCGCCTGTAACTCGTCATCCCCATGACTGTACCGTACATTCCTGGAGCAAAGTGGCTCCCCCAGTACAATGGCAAACCAGATACCCTGTCTGGATTCAAACGGAAGATATGCGGTATCTTGGACATGTACTCTATGACAGGCAAGCAGAGGGCCGCTGTTGTATTAGGACAACTGACTGGTGCTGCGGAACGGGAAGTGGAAACATGGTCAGCCGCAGACCAGGAATCAGTGTCCGCAATCTTTAAAAAGCTACAGAGTGTTTTTGAGGATCATACTGAGGCGGACCTCCAGATGAGGTTCTACAACTGTTCCCAAAAGCCGGAGGACAATGTTAGGGACTATGCCTGGCGTCTACAAGGGGCCCTGCGGGCTCTGAAACAGGTTAGTCCGACCAGCATCGAAAATGAAAACAAAATGCTGAAGGAACAGTTTGTCCGGGGACTGAGGTCTCCAGAGGAGAGCAGGACTGTGCGTTGGTGGTCCTTAGATCATCCAGATGCCACCTTTGACAATCTTAAGGACATGGCTATAAAAGGACTGCAACCCCTGGAAACAAGCATCTGAGGGCCCGGCTGCCGAGTACCCCACGGCCCCGGGGGCGTGACACAGGCACATGGCAGCAAAGCACCTAAGTGGCCAAACCCCAGGGTCCAGCAACAGTGCCTGCGAGTGACACCACTGCTTCTTCCACTGTTGTGCGTGTACGCAAATCCCCTGTCCATGGCGCATGCCAAGATGCCTGCACCTGTCATTGCACACTCTCAACTAGCACCATCAGCAAGCATGTCCACGTCCTTGTCCCAGCGCAGCGTTCAGTTGTCCCTACCCCAGTCCTTGGAACGCAAACGCACATACACAGCTATCGCCCCACAGGCCACACTACTAAATTCCCACATTTCGCTAATGCTTGCACTCGAAATGTTGGTTTTTAGGCTCTTGGAGATGGAAGCTTTCTGCAACCTGATGGCGGCAGCTGTCTCTCAGTACTCGGTCCCCAGCCGCCATTATTTCTTCCAGTGTGCTGTCCCCGCATTACACAAACACGTGTCCCACAATATTAGACATGCCCTCAACAACGCAGTTACTGGAAAAGTCCACCTAACCACGGACACGTGGACAAGTGCTTGAGGGCACACTGGGTTAATATAGTGGAAGCCAGGACCCAGTCAGACCTTGAGACAGAACACATCCTTCTGACGCCAAGGATTGCGGGCCCTGGGTCAATCAGTGTTGCCCCCACATTCTACAGCTCCTGCACCTCCTCCTCCTCTTCAGCATCCATTTCTGAAATGACCACATCAGTCATAAGCTGGAAGCACTGCAGCACTGCCTTGACCAAGCGGCAACAGGCTGTGCTGAAGCTAATATGCTTAGGTGACAAACCACACAACGCTTAAGAGTTGTGGACAGCTCTGAAAGAGCTGGCAGATCTGAGGCGGACACTGCTGACCCTACAGACAGGCATGGTTGTGTGTGACAATGGCCGGAATCTGGTGGCAGCTCTGAGGCGAGGCGAGCTCATACACGTACCATACGTGATCCATGTGCTTAACATCGTGGTTCAGCGGTTTCTCCAAACCTACCCAGATCTTCTGGATCTGCTTGTCAAAGTACGCCGCCTGTGTGCCCATTTTAGAAAATCAGCTACAGTTTTCGTCACCCTTGCCGTGCTTCAGCAGCGTTTGCAGCTTCCACCTCACCGACTGATCTACAATGTCCCTATGCGTTGGAACTCTACATTGTAGATGTTGGGAAGGATTTGTGAGCAGAAGAGGGGAGTTGTTGAGTGACAGCATCAACAAGGCCGTCGGTTTTCACGTCAGATTCCACACATAAAACCTCAGGAGTGGACATGGGTGTCAGACATCTGTACCATACTCCAAAACTTTGAGGACTCCACCGCTATAATTAGCATCACCATCCCGCTTCTGTTTTCTGAAACGCTCTCTGCTCTCAAATAAAGAGGATGCATTGCAGGCGGAGCATGGTGAGATGGAGCAAGGAACCATACAGGGTGATTACACACAGCCCAGCCTCATCTCATCCCAATGTGGATTGGGTGACAATGAGGAAGAGGAGGAGGAAGAACAGGAGCTAACTTCCTGCGCTATAGATGGTACTACCTGCACAACTGTCATACCGTCTGTTCAGCGCGGATGGCCTGAGGACAGGGAGGAGGAGGAAGAGGATGAGGAGGAGAGCATAGTCAGCCATCCTCTTGGTGAGGACACGGAAGTCTTGCCTCTTAGCAGTCTGGCACACAAGGCTTGAGTTTATGTTAAGCTACCTTTCCCATGACCCTCGCATTGTCCAAATTTTGGGTGACAGTCATTACTGGTTGGTGACGCTTCTAGACCCACGCTACAGGGAGATCTTTATGTCTCTTATTCCCTTGCAGGACAGGCCCAATAAAATGGAGCAGTACGAGAAGGCCCTTGTTGTGGAATTATTAAAAAAATTCCCATCTGAAAACGCTGGCGACAGAGGTCACAGTTTGTTGGACAGCCAAGGAGTACAGGTGAGAGAGCCACAAATACAATCCAGTAGAGGCAGGGGAACACTGTCAAAGATCTGGGACAGTTTTCTCGGACCCTCCCATCGCACAGGCCCTGAGGCGCGGGGTACTCTCACAAGGAGTGCAAAGTTTCGGAAAATGTTGAGGGAGTACCTTGCCGACCGTACCAATGTCCTTCGTGATTCCTCTGTGCCTTATAGTTATTGGGTATGCAAGCTGGACACGTGGACGTCCTGGCCTGCCCTGCTGCTAGCATTTTGTCAGAGGGGGTTTTTAGTGCCGCTGGTGGAATTATATCCGATAGGCACATCCGCCTGTTAACTGAAAATGCTGACAGGCTGACGCTTATAAAAATGAACAAGGGCTGGATTAGGCCTGTCTTTTCAACACCACCGAATGATAGCAGCGTAACATAAACTCAAACATAGTGTCTTTTTTTGGGGAGGTCTAACTCTATTCCCATGCACCTCTGTCTTCACACTCAGACATGGGTATACGCTTCCTGATTTTGTCCATTTGCTCTTGTCCTCCTTCTCCGCATCCTCATCCTACACCACCATATCACCACCATATGTACCATATCAACATATCTACGTCTCTTCCAAGGGGCAATGGAGTTCCTCCAAATTTTTGGCAGCCGTTGCTTCAGTGCATAGGCAAACAGTACGGGAGACCCACTTCCTAATAATGGGAACATTGTTTTCAGGAGGCCCTTCGACTTCTACGTCTCTTGCAAGGGGCATTTGAGTTCCTCGAAATTCTTGCCAGCTTTTGCTTCACTGCATAGGCAAACAGTATGGGAGTCACACTTCCTAATAATGGGAACATTGTTTGTAGGAGGCCCTCCGACCTCTAGGTCTCTTGCAAGGGGCATTGTAGTTCCTCCAAATTTTTGGTAGCCATAGCATTCACTGCATAGGCAAACAGTATGAGAGACCCACTTCCTAATAATGGGAGCATTTTTTTCAGGAGACCTGCTCCTTTTTAATGGGAATATGTCGTTACTGAGGCCCTGCTCTGTGTGTCTTTAAATTGTTATTGGCGCTTTTACTAAATTTTGGCAGCCATTAGACTCACTTCATACCCAAAGAGGTATTGGGTTGCGTCCAAATTTTTGTCAGGCCTTGCAGTCACTGCATACACAATAACAGTATAGGAGACCCACTCATTAATAATGGGAACAAAAAAGCATAGCTGGCTGATGGCTCCCTAACAAAAGTGAGGGCCGACTGCTGGCCTTTTACGAATAGTAAGGACCGCCTGATGACCCTATAAAAATAGGCTTTGTGACTTTCAGAGTCCCTCCATCATGAATGAAACAGGATGTGTCTGATGATGTGTCACATACCACATGGCCAGATAAGGTTGTAAAATGTTGAAATGACATTTCCCGGTGAATTCATTGGTCTTAAAAAATAATGTAAAAAAATAAAAAAAAATAGAAACACAGTAGGATATTTGGTTAGTATAAAAACCAGACTCGCCAATGTAACCTCAGTGTAATTACAATTGTTCGGCTCCTGCACCTCCTCTTCCAGTTAGGCCTCCATCTCTGAAATGACCACATCAGTCACAAGCTGAAAGCAGTGCAGCACTGCCTTGGCCAAGCGGCAGCAGGCTGTGTTGAAGATAACATGCTTAATACTTTTGTGACAAACCGCACAGCACTGCAGAGTTGTTGAAAGCTGTAACTCAGCAGCCTGATCTGTGGCTCTCACTGCTGAACATACAGCCAGGCATGGTCGTATGTGACGATGGGCAGAACCTGGCGACTGAGAAATGACAGCAGGAGTAGATCCAGTTTCCCTCTATGCCAGTCCTTTCACTGAGCTAAAGAATATGGATGTGGTGAAATACAACTCCCATTGAGAAGCAGTTTAAAACTGAAAAACATTGGGCCCACTAGAGGATTTGATTCTGAGGGCTCACCTCTCTTCCCCACTAAAGAGCCCCATAGCTGCTGCAAAGTTTGCGCCATCATGAACTCTACTGATGGAGAAGCCAGAGCCCACCCGATGATTCTCTGGTGGGACCGTCCAACCCTGTTGAGAAGCAGTCCTGGCTAAGAAAAGTGTGTGGGTGTGGGAAAGTTCCCGGACACTCTATGGCTCCTTTTTTACTGTGGTGGAAACCCACGCAAACACGAGAACATACAAAATCCTTGCAGATGTTGTCCTTGCTGGGATTTGAACCCAGGATCCCAGTGCTGCAAGGCTTCAGTGCTAACCACTGAGCCAATGTGCTACCGTTTACCCTCTGATATCTAACAGGCTGGAGAAACTTGCACCTACTGCCACTCTATCTTCAGCTCATTTGTGAGAAACTAATGTATTTGGGCAGCCACTCAGTTTACCAAATAGAATTCCTGAGAAGGAAATTGGAGATGGCTTCGCTACTGGTACTGGGGCAGTGCTAATATGATGGCATCATACCATAGTTTACTGGAAATATTACAGGCTGGTAGGAGGCAAGCAGATTTCCACAGAAAAGTACCAGCAGTAATGTTCAGGGACCCTTGCTTGTGGAAGGCGGAGACTATACCGGGAGAAATAGTGGCGGCTGGGGACAGAGTATGGACACCCGGCCGCCGCCATGAGGTTGTGAAAAGCTTCCGCCTCCAAAAGCCTAAAAGGCCACATTTCAAGTGCAAGCAGCTTGCCCAGAAACCTGGCAGTTTAGTATTGCGGCCTGTGGGTGGGTGGTTGGCTGCATACTTGCGCTTGCATTCCAAATAACAGAAAACTAACCAAATAGTGGCCTCTATCATCATGGCCTCATCTCGGCACTATGAACTCTCCCGATGGATAAGCCAGGGTCCACCGGAGGAGTCACTTGTTCTCTGGTAGGTGCGTCCAACCCTGCCGAGAAGCAGCCCTGGCTAAGAAAAGTGTGTGGGAAGGTTCCAGGACACTCTATGGCTGCTTTTTTTTTTTATGTGGATTGAATGTGCTTAATTGCATGTTATTTCTCAAACCGCATTGCAAATCAGGCTATTGTCCAACTCTGTACTCATGAAATTAAAGGGCAAAGAAAGATGTTTGTGTGTCGAAGCACCACCGACAAGTGCGAGCTGATGTTGAATGGGCTGCCATTGCTTATGCGACAAGCTGCATTAGAGGACTTCCTGGGAGAAATGACAGCTGGAGTAGATACGGTTTTCCAAGTCCTTTCACCGATCTAAAAAATATGGCTGTGGTGAAATACAACTCTCACCGACAAGCTGTGGACTGGCTCTGTACCGTCCCTGGCCACATTCACTTGTCCACGTGTTTGTGGTTAGGTGGTCCTTCCCAAGTAAGTGCACTGGGGAGGGCACGGGTAATGTTGTGGTACCCCTGCTTGTGGAAGGCGGAGACGACACCTGGACAAATAGTGGTGGCTGGGGACCGAGTATGGACACCTAGCCGCCGCCATAAGGTTGTGGACAACTTCCACCTCCACAAGCCTAAAAGGCCACATTTCAAGTGCAAGCAGTTGTCAAAAATTTGGCAGTATAGTATTTCAGCCTGTAGGTGGCTGGGTGGCTTCATACTTGCGCTTGCATTCCAAGTAACAGAAAACTAAGCAAATGGTGGCCTCTATCATCATCATGGCCTCACCTCGGCACTATGAACTCGCCCGATGGAGAAGCCAGGGCCCACCAGAGGAGTCTCCGGTTCTCTGGTGGGTCCGTCCAACCCTGCCGAGAAGCAGCCCTGGCTAAGAAATGTGTGGGGGAAGGTTTCCGGACACTCTATGGCTGCTTTTTTAATGGGGATTGAATGTGGTTAATTGCATGTTATTTCTCAAACCGCATTGCAGATTCAGGCCATTTCCCAACTCTGTAGTCATGAAATTAAGGGGAAAAGAAAGATGTTTGTGTGTCGAAGCACCACCGACAAGTGCGAGCTGATGTTGGACGGGCTGCCATTCCTATGCGACAAGCTGAATTAGAGGACTTCCTGGGAGAAATGACAGCTGGAGTAGATACGGTTTCCCAAGTCCTTCACCGAGCTAAAAAATATGGCTGTGGCGAAATACAACTCTCATCGACAAGCTGTGGACTGGTTCTGTACCGTCCCTGGCCACATTCACTTGTCCAGGTGTTTGTGGTTAGGTGGTCCTTCCCAAGTAAGTGCACTGGGGAGGGCACGGGTAATGTTGTGGGACCCATGCTTGTGGAAGGCGGAGACAATGCTGGGAGAAATAGTGGCGGCTGGGGACGAGTATGGACACCCGGCCGCAGTTGCCATGAGGTTATGGACAGCTTCCGCCTCCACTAGACTAAAAGGCCACATTTCAAGTGCAAGCAGCTATCAAAAAATTGGCAGTATAGTATTGCAGCCTGTGGGTGGGTGGCTGGCTGCATACTTGTGCTTGCATTCTAAGGAATGGGTTAGAGACAACTGAACACTGCGCTGGGACAAGGACGTGGACGGTGATTGTTGAAAGTCAGCAATGACAGAGGCATTTTCGCATGTGCCAAGGATTATTTGTGGTGGGCACACTTTTAGGCAGTGACCTGGGAGTCAGAGATGCTTCCAGGGGTCTTCCCCATGCTGTTCCCATGTCTTTTCAGCACTGTATGCATGTATCTGATGATGTGTCATACACCACATGACCAGATAAGGTTGTAAAATGTTAAAATGACATTTCCCAGTGAATGTATTTGTCTTGGTTGAAAGCAATTCAATAGTGCAAAAACACATCAAAAACGCTATGTGTGAACATAGCCCAAGGTGTGGAGGAGCATTTTTGTTTTTGCTAATTTATTTTGCCTTATATACAAGTCATTACCCTGGAAAGGATGTTCCTTAACATTTTTCCCAGGAAAATCCATTTTGGTCTTGTTTTTGCATGTTTTATTGTGAGTCCGTAAAAGTGGCGTAACACCTCTGACAACATTGTTGACAGCAGTCACTTGGGAGTCAGAAATGCTTCCAGGGGTCTTCCCCATGCTGTTCCCATGTCATTTGAGCACTGTTCCCATCGATTTGGGCAATTTTTAGGCCCTCTGCAGACCACCGGGGGGAGCGGCCGGAAAAATGCCCGAGTTTCCCATAGACTTACATTGGGCTCGTTACTCGGTCTGACCACTCGAGCATTCCAATTTGCTCGACCCGAACATCGAGTACCCGAGAATTTTAGTGCTCGCTCATCACTAATCATTACATTTAGATCTTTAACAGTGTATTCTCTGAGTGACAACTTATAGAGAAACACGACTTTAGGCCAGGAAAATCTGAATTAAAACAGATTTGTTGTTTGGGCAGCATAAATCATGTGCCAAGTTCCCTGGGGTTTTCCGGGTATTGTGGTTTCAGCAAATAAATGTTATAATGAAAAGCTACACAATTTTCTAAATTGCATTCTGTATTAATTACCAACGGTTTTGAAGGTTTCGCATTCATTAAATAGGAGACATTATTGCTTCCTTCTAGTGGATAAAAAATCTGTTCATGATAATGTGATGGACAAATATATGTAAGGGGGAAGACTGGGGTGTAAGTACTTTCAGAATAAGGGATCCGGAACTGCCGGGGCCGTATCTCTGGTTGCAGGGGGAATACAGACTGCGAGCACAGGAGTCAGGTGACTAGGAAGCTGGGGGCATGTCCAGAGTGAGAGCTGGGAGGTCAGGTGACCGGGAGACTGGTGGCGTGGCTAGAGAGAGGGAGAGACGAGGACTTTTGCGCGGGAAAGGGGCAAGAGAGTTCTGCTCAGGAGATCAGTGTGAGAGGTCTCAGGCTCCTGGCTCCAGTACTGGGAGCAAGATCCGAGTGCAGTGGACCGGAGGAGTCAAGCCGAAAAGAGGGAGAAGGGACGCAGGGTCCGTGGAGCCGAGCACGTGAGGTGCACTTTTATGGACTAGGGGCTCAGCGGGTAAAACCGGAGACCGCCCACTGCCGCCAGAAGACGGAGCATTGTTTGGACGGGGAAACCAGAAGAAAGCGTCACCAGCATCAGCTGGCAACTGCCTTGTGGAGGATAAAAGTCAGCTAAGTGTAAAAACTGTAGTTTACAACCGGTTTGACTCTGCTACATCTAGTTAAACTGTGAACTGTCAGTTATAGACTTCTACCTGCTATTTCCCTTGTTTTTCCCCATATTTTCCCCTGTTACTTCCTGCGTGGAGATTTACCCTGTTATCATAAACCTCAATGTTTATTAACCCTGTATTGGCAGCTCTGTGTTTCTGTGTCACTGCATCTAAAGTACCCGTGTTACATTTGGCGTAGTCGGCAGAATGCAGTCATTAGACACAAACACTGCAGAGCAGTCCATCCTGGGAGCCCCTAAATCTAGATTACCGCTGGGGGCCATGCTCAGCAATCTCCCAAAGTTCACCGGGGACAATATGATGCTGTGAGACTGGATTGAGAGAGTTAGGAGTATGTAACTTATGCCTTCGATGACCTCAGCAATGCAAGCCGAAATAGTCTTACTGGCCCTGAATGGCGAGGCCCGACAATCCGTGATGTACCGCCCTCCCCATGACTGGGATACTGTAGAAAAAGTGGTGCGGATACTGGGGGAGATGCATGGGGATCCCACCAATGTAGGAGAGCTGAGGATACGGCTGTTTCACCAAGTGCAGCAGGAGGGGGAGACTGTGACGCAGTATGTTAATGCCTTACAGAGGGTGCATGCCTATATCACTAGAAAATTACATGGGGAATTTGGGAATGGGCCCCCCTGACGTGATCTTAAGGGATCAATTTGTGGCAGGCCTCAGGGATGTGCAGCTGAAGCAGGCCTTGCGGGAGCGCCTGCGCGCTAACCCACGTATGACTTTTCTAGAAGTGGGGGCGGAGGCACGTGTGAGAGCAAGAGATGGGGGTGACGGCCCTGGCAGGGATGGTCCGGAGTAACGAGGTACCCACCCCGCCAGTACCTGAACCGGAATGGCATCGAGAGATGTGAAAGGAGATACAGGAGATGCGGGATGAATGGTCCAGTCTCAAGAAGACCCCTGCCACAACACCAGAGATACCCAGATCGATTGCCACAGTTATGGAAAGATGTAAATTCAGCCCCCCCCCCTGCAGGAGAGTTCCGTAGAGGAGTGAGGCAGCGCTACACAGACAGAAACACGACCTGCTGGAAGTGTGGAGGTGAAGGACATTACGCCAGGGGCTGTGCTAGCCGAGGGCGGCCCCTGTCGCGGCAGTCGTTAAACTAGCAGGCTCTGTGTTAGGAGGACATAGCCCGGAGGCTGAAGAAGGGGAAAGAAAAAGAGGAAGTCCCAAGGACCTGGTTTCCACTAGCCCGACTGTCTGGGCCGAAATAAGTGGTCGGGCTGTTCACTGCCTAATTGACACGGGATCCCAGGTGACTACGATGACAGAAGCCTACTTTCAACAGCGATTTCCAGAGATAGCGCGGCCTGAATGGGGACCAGTAATTAGACTCACGGCAGCTAATCAATTACCCATCCCGGTCTTAGGGGTGGTGTGGATGAAGATCCGAGTGTGTGGAAAAGATGTGGAAAAAAAAAGGAGTCGTCCTGGTTGCAGGGAGAACCGAAAGTGGACCCCCGGTGACCCTCGGAATGAATGTGCTGAAAAAGATCGGGCAAATCCTGATTAGTGAGCCGAAGGAGATTCCTCTAGACAAGTGGGACCCACGAACCCCCCAAAGGAGGGCCTTTCAACAACTAATCCGAGCTGCCCAGGTTCAGGAGACGTCGAGTGGAGGGAAAGGCCTAGGGAAAATAATAATGCCAGCAGCTACAGCGCTCACCTTACTCCCCGGACTCTTGGTGGCTTGGACACTGGAAAACGTCCAGGGTGGCAATGTTATAGTGCGGTGTGTTAATCTGGGCGAAGATGATCTCACACTCCCTCCCAGGGCGGAAATAGCCCAGCTTCTGGGAATGCCAGAGAAGTTGGTGCGACCTGATGTGGTACAGCTGTCCGCTGTACGAGGAGACCCCTTGACTCTGGCGGTCACCGTGCCTGCGGAATCCCACCGGAATCCCACCAGGCTAGTGCGAAGGGGGAACGAAGAATCCTGGAACGAATGCGGGCTGAATTGACGGGACTTACACCTCGACAGGTGCAACAGGTTGAGGAGGTACTGGAGCGGTACCAAGAAGTCTTTGCTCGCCATGAGGAATGATTTTGGTTTCACCGAAGCCATTACTCACGAGATTCCCACGGGGAGCACAGCCCCAGTGCGGGAGAGATACCGGCAGATACCTCCCCAGATGTATAAAGAGGTTAAGGAGATGCTAGCCCATATGTTACAGAATGGTGTGATATGGGAGAGTCAGAGTCCGTGGGCAGCCCCGATTGTCCTGGTCCGGAAGAAGGATGGGACCCTGCGGTTCTGTGTGGACTATAGACGACTGAATGCCTGTACAGTACGGGACTCTTACCCACTACACCGAATCGAAGAGTCCGTGTCGGCATTAGGGAAGGCAAGATACTTGTCCTCCTTGGATCTGGCCAGTGGGTACTGGCAGGTACCCGTGGCCGAACATGACCATGCGAAGACGGCGTTCATATTACCCATGGGACTGTTCGAGTTCAATCGGATGCCCTTCGGCCTGACTAACGCCCCCGGGACGTTCCAGTGTCTGATGGAGAGGTGCCTGGGTGATTTGAATTTCGAGGCGACATTGATTTACCTTGACGACATAATTGTCTATGAAGCCACCTTCGAGGAGCATCTACAGCGACTGGAGCAAGTACTGAGTCGCCTACAGAGTCATGGCCTAAAGGTGAAGCCCCAGAAGTGTCACCTGTTCCGCAAACAGATCGAATATCTCGGTCATACTGTGTCCAGTGAAAGAGTCAGGCCCACCCAGGAAAAGGAGGCCTCCGTACAGGAGTGGCCTACCCCGAAGACAGTGAAGGACGTTTGGGCCTTCCTGGGACTTGCCGGGTACTACCGAAGATTCGTGAAGAACTTCACCCACATAGCCAACCCATTGCTGGAGCTACTTAAGGGAGTGCCGGCGGGCTCCAAGAATCAGGCGATTCGGTGGGGAAGCAGCCAGGAAGAGGCCTTCCATGCCCTAAAAATGGCCCTGACCGAGGCCCCAATACTTGCCTATGCGGATTTCTCCCAACCATTCATACTCCACACTGATGGGAGCCTACATGGTCTGGGAGCAGTGTTATCCCAAGTACAGGAGGGGAAAGAGCGCATGATTGCGTATACCAGCCGCTCCCTTCACGACTCCGAGAGGAACCCAGATAATTATAGCTCTTTCAAATTAGAGTTGCTGGCTCTGGTTTGGGCAATGACCGAGAAGTTTGCAGAGTATTTGTCCGGGTCCTAAGTACTGGTGAGAACAGATAACAACCCGCTGGCCCTCCTGGAGAATGCGAAATTGGGGGCCCTGGAGCAGCGGTGGGTAGCCCGCATGGCCAGGTACCGGTATAAGATGGCCTACCTGCCTAAGGCAGAGAATAATCACGCTGACGCCCTCTCCAGAGTGACATATGAATGGCCTGATCATGACCGCGATGAAGATTTGGAGGCGGATGAGACCCCTAGCTTCCGAAGTTTCGTGGGACCGTTGGCCGCGGCGCAGGGACAGATCGCAGAGACGCCCAGCCTCTGCTGCTCGCATCGGTAGTGAGAGTCACGAATGGGGTCAACCTCCACATCACTCCTTCCTGTAGGTTGGCTTTGGAGGTCCACCAAGTCAATGATCTTTTGGTTACCTTTGAAAAGGAAACCTTTTTGTCCAGATCGACCATTTTCCGATTCCAGGTTGATAGAATTTGTTGCTGCAACTGTCTTGAATGGAATTGGCTCCACCTGACTCCCGGTATGGAAGCTGTAATGAGGCCCAGGATTTTCATACATTCCCGAATGGTAACTTTCGTGTTCCTCATGAATTTCTTGATCCTGACTCTGAGCTCTGTCTGTTTCTTTTCCGGCAGAAAAGACATTTGTTGTTCTGAGTCTAGAAGGATTCCCCAAAAAAAAAAATTCTCTTTCTTCTTTCTGGTACAAGATGTGATTTTTCCCAGTTTATAATCCATCCTAAATTTTTCAGGGTCAGGATGGTTGATGTTAGGTTGGTCTTTAGCTGCTGTGGAGAGTCTGCCAATACCAGGAAGTCGTCTAGATACTGAAAAATTAATATTCCTTGTTCCCTGAGGAACGCCATAACTTCGGCCATCAGTTTGGTAAAGATACGTGGAGCTGAAGAAAGGCCAAACGGAAGACAAGTAAACTGGTAATGTAGAATGGTGTCTCCTTCTTTTAGAGCAAACCGTAGAAATTTTTGACTGCGACGGTGAATTGGGACATGATAATAGGCCTCTTTGAGATCTATTGTACACATCACCATGTTGTGTCCGATTAAGGGAATTGTCGACATGATTGATTCCAGTTTGAATTTTTTGTAAACGACTGATTTGTTTCGAGATTTCAGATTTATTATGGTGCGTTAATCGCCCCCAGGTTTATTGAAAAAAGACCTGAGTAAAAGCCCAGGAACTGTTCTGCTTTTAGTACTGGTATTACTGCTCCCAATTTTATTAGCTTCCTCACGTCTGTTAGCAGCCTTTTGGAGACCTGGGCAGAATGGGTTGTTGTCAGGTGAAACCTTCCCTGCGGACTCTGTCTGAATTCTATCTTGTAGCCCTCTGCGATAGACTGGAGAATCCATGGGCTGTTGGTAATCTTCATCCAAGCTCCGTGAAAAAGTTGGAGTCTTCCTCCCACTTTCCTGGCGTCATCTTCTACGTGTGTTAGCACTTGTAGAGGGAAGGGGATTCCTCGAGATACCTCCCTTCTGGTAGCTCCATCTACCTGACTTCCCTATTCCGGAATATTCTGGCTTTTGCTGGTAACAAGGTTTCCGAAAAGAGGACACCTTCTTAGGTTTCTCCTTCGGAAAACCCTTTTTTTCATCTGAGGCCTTCTCCAGTATTTCATCCAATACTGGACCAAACACCCGGAGGCCTGAAAAGGGAATGGCACATAATTTACTTTTAGAATGACTGTCACCTGACCAGGTTTTAAGCCATATTGCTCTTCTGGATGCAGTAGAAAGGGCCCCATTCCGAGCAGCAAATCTTATTGATTTTGCCGAGGCATCGGCAACGAACCCTGTTGCCATCTTAAGAAGTGTATCTCCTCTCTGGATGCCTTCCTCCTCAGGTGGTCTTCCAGTTGTTCCAGCCATATACTCATGGATCTTGCAACTGAAGTGGATGCGATATTGGCTTTTATTATTGCTGCAGGTGTTTCCCAGGTCTTTTTAAGGAGACTGTCTGCTTTGCTATCCACTGCATCCTTTAGAGATGATGAATCCTCAAAAGGGATGGATGTTTTTTTCGCTACCCTGGCAATCGGGATATCAATTTTTGGGGTTTCCTCACATAATTTTATATCTTCTGGTTCGAATGGTAGGCGAGTTCTGAAGCTTCTGGGAATTATTAGCTTCTTCTCTGTGTCCTCCCACTCTTCCAGGATCATTGCCTTAATGTGATTATTCACGGGAAAAACCTTATTCCTGCGGGTTCTCAACCCCCAAACATCTCATCCTGCACTGATGATGGTTGGTAAGTGTCTTCTATCTGCATAGTGTTTCTTACTGCAGTTAACAGTGTATCGGTATCTTCCCAGGAGAAGAGATATTTTTTCTTCTCTTCTGGAGGGTTAATGATAGAGTCTTCCCTGTCCTGATCAGGGGCTGAAAAATCCGACAACTCTTCTTCCTCAGAACTGGACTCCAGCTCCTGACATGGCCTCTTGAGACGGGACGCACCCTGAGGAGCTTGTGGAACGACTAAGTCTGTGACAGTACTCTGCACTTCCTCTCTTACTATGACTCTTAAGTCTGACATGAAGGAGGAATGTTTTTCTTTGACAATTTTTGCAATACAGGTAGAGCATAACTGTTTTCCGTATGTGTCCAGTAGTTTCTTATTACAGATGGCGTATCTCCTTTTCTTAAGAGTTGATGTCATCGAGTCTTTTTTAGGTGTCTCCTTGTCCTAAAAAGACAAGGAGCACAAGACTTTTACTACCGTATACCAATGGGAATGAAGTGAGAAGAGGGGAAGTACCCAGTAAACTTACTTGGGCTGGAGGTTCAGTCAGAGTGTCAGAACGACCAGTGGTTTGATCTGACATTGCTGGTGTGCTGGTTGACTGATGACCTTTGTCCCATCCCCCCTTAAATAGATCTCACCTGTCTTCCATCTGAATAGTCAGGAAAAAAAGGGTGTTTCTCCTTTTTTAGTTTGGCGCCATTTTTTTCAAATTTTTCACGCCGGTTACTAGAGGTTCGCGTATCGCGCCATCTGTAACCGGAAGTGCTGTCTCCGCCATCTTGCGCACGCTGGAGTATGCAGGGCTGCAGCAGCCGGAAGCAAGAGCCCCCTTTGCGGGGAAGATTGTTCCACTCCCACCAGAAAAAAAAGCTGAGGGACCCCTGGATTCAGCCGAGTGTTGGCCTCCGGACCCTGGCAGAAGGGAGGGGAGGAGTGCAGGACCCCGACCCGATCCTCCTGTGCCCGGGCTTCAGGAACTCCTGCTCCCGGTACGTAACCTCTTCTGTGTCCGTCCCTGATAGGGACAGGAAAAACACTGGAGTGAGGGGCCTTTTAACCTCTTGTGTGTTTCCTGTCCCTATCAAGGATATGAAGGACGACTTCCTGATGGTGCAGTCAGGAGGGACGTCCTGGAAAGGTCAGATTCTGGAGATGTTTTTAAGATGCAGGTGACAAGAGCGGGTGAGTGATCGGATATGGGGAGTAAAGGAAAGTTTAGTGTTGAATATGACCCCAAGGCAGCGGGCGTGCTGCTTGGGAGTTATAGTTGAACGCTCCAAGGTAATTTCAATGTTAGGCAGAGTTGGGTTTGTAGAGGGAGGAAACACAAGAAGTAAAGTTTTGGAGAGATTCAGTTTAAGATAGAGGGAGAACATGATGTTAGAGTCAGCAGACAGACAATCCTTGGTATTTTGTATTAGGGTAGGGGTGATGTAACCCAAATCTGCTGATTGTTTGTCCAATAAAGGCAGTGTATAGAGAGAAGAGGAGGGGGCCTAAGACTGAGCCCTGCGGAACCCCGATAGTAAGGGGACGAGAAGAGGAGTAGGAACTGGCAAAAGATACAGTGAAGGAGCGGTCAGAAAGGTAGGAGGAGTACCAGGAGAGAACAGTGTCCTTGAGGCCTATAGAGCAGAGCATAGTGAGGAAGAGCTGGTGATCCAGTGTCAAATGCAGCAGAGAGATCCAGGAGAATCAGCAGGGAGCAATGACCTTTGGATTTAGCTGTTAGTAGACCATTAGAGACTTTAGTGAGGGCAGTTTCAGTAGAATGTAAAGAGCGGAAACCAGATTGTAGAGAGTCGAGGAGAGAGTTATCTGAGAGATAGCGGATTAGACTGGAGTGGACCAAGCGTTCCAGGAGTTTAGAGATGAATGGAAGATTAGAGACCGGTCTAAAGTTAGCAGTGCAATTCTGGTCCAGGAATGGCTTTAAGTAAAGGGGTTATGATGGCATGCTTAAATGAGGAGGGAAAGATACCTGAAGAAAGAGAGAGGTTAAATATTTTAGTCAGGTGAGTGGTGACCACCGGTGAGAGAGACTGCAGGAGATGTGAGGGAATGGGGTCACTGTTGCAGGTTGTAGGCCGAGAAGAAACAAAGAGCTGGGTAACTTCTTCTGTGACAGGCTCAAAGAAGGCAAGTGAGCTTGAAGTGCAGCAGGGAAAGGGATCCAGGCACTGAGGAGATTGGGCTGAGATGTCCTGATGGATGTGGTTTATTTTTTCAAGGAAATAAGTGGCCAGATCCTCACCGTTGAGATTGGTGATCAGGGCCTGTGCTTTAGGGCTCAGGAGGGAGTTTAAGGTTTCAAAAAGTCGTTTTGGATTGTTGGATAGTGAAGTGATGAGGGTGGTGAAGTAGGATTGTTTGGCCAGATGAAGAGTAGAGTTATAGGTTTTGAGCATAAATTTATAGTGGATGAAGTTTTCTGCTAAAGGTGATTTTCTCCACTGACGCTCGGCACACCGTGAGCAACGCTGAAGAAAAAGTGCTTGCATCGTGTGCCAGGTCTTTCTGCGTGTAGAAGGTGCTGCTTCATCTAGGGCACTCTTCCGTGTATTCTTGTAGTGTGACAATGCTAAGTCTGGAAAGGAGAGGGAGGAGATGGGAGCTAAAGATGTGTGTAGTTTGTCCATAAACTGCTGGGTATTAATGGTACATGTATTCCTATAAGAAGTGTGGTAAGTGGGAGAGGGGAGTTAAAAAAGTCATGCAGCGAGCAGAGACGGGAGAAGACCAGGTCCAGAGTATTCCCGTCTTCATGCGTAGGAGAGTTAGTAAACTGTGAGAGGCCGAATGAGGAGGTTAGAGAATGAGATGAGAGGCAGATTGGGAGAGGGGATCATCGATGGGGATATTAAAGTCTCCCATGATGAGGGTGCGGATGTCACAGAATAAGAAGTGAGGAAGCCAGGTGGCAAAGTGATCCAGGAACTGGGGGAGAAGAGCATGGAGGGCGAAACAACCGCTAATCGCAGGGAACTGGGGGGATGACCTGGAAAGCACATCGTGATGAAAGGAGCAAACCAACACCTCCACCCTGTCTTTTCTCAGGTCTGGCGGTATGTGAAAATTTCAGCCCACCAAAACAAGAGAGCAGCAGTGGCGGTGGTGTCTGACTGCTGAATCCAAGTTTCTGTAATAGCCAGACGGTTAAGGGAATTAGAGGAAAAAAAAAAAAAATCGAGAATGTAAGTTAGTTTGTTTCACACAGACCGTGCGTTTTAGAGAGCACAATTGAAAGCGATAGGAGAGGGCATGCACTAAATGTTAATAAGATTAGCAAGGTTTCTATATGCAGCTGGAGGAGAGTAGTGTATGCTAGTGGAGGGAGACCCAGGGTGGGGGAGATGTCGCCAGAGACTAGGAGGAGAAAAAAGAGCAGGTGGTGCAATGATTTGTATGAACGTTTTGAGTGCTGGATGGAGGAAGTGGATGGTTTGGAGTGGGTGAGAATGGCAGTAGAGCCTCAGAGTTATACATGGGAGAGGAGAGAAGGTGGGGATTGATATGGAGAGAGTGCACAGAATGTGTTAAAGGGCGGGCTAGTTGTGAGAAAGCAGAAGTTAAAACATATAAGAAGCAGAGTAATATGACCAATGCATAATGCAGTACGACTGACCAAGAAGCATGTTTTTATGAATGTCTTATGCACCTTACCTGTCTCCTGCCCTGTCCAACTGCTTATTAAAAGCACTCCCCTCTGTCAATCCCTTCACTGGCCCCCCATTGCCCAGAGACCCCAGTTCAAAACCCTAACCTTGGCATAAAAAGCCATCCACAACCAGTCTCCTCCATACATCTGTGACCTAGTCTCCTGGTACTTACCTGCACGCAACCCCCGATCCTCTCACAAGATCTTTCTCTACTCCCCCCTCTTATCTCCTCTTCCCACAATCGCATACAAGATTTCTCTCATGCATTCCCCCTACTCTGGAACTTTCTACCTCAACATATCAGACTCTCGCCTACCGTGGAAACCTTCAAAAAGGAACCTGAAGACCTACCTCTTCTGACAAGGCTACAACCTACAGCAACCCTGGCTCCACCACACCACTGCACGACCAGCTCTACCCTCACCTACTGTATCCTTACCCATCCCTTGTAGATTGTGAGCCATCGCGGGCAGGTTCCTCTCTCCTCCTGTACCAGTCGCTAACTCGTTTTGTTCAAGATTATTGTAATTGTTTTTGATTATGTATACCCCCTTTTTCACATGTAAAGCGCCATGGAATAAATGGCGCTATAATAAAAATAATTCGAATATAGTCCGATTGTTTCCATGGAATAATTGACTTGCATGGCTGAGTGGTTAATCTATGGTTTAAGGCTATGTGCCCACGAATGCAGAAATGCTCCGGATTTTTCCTGAGCGTTTCTGCATCTCCCCTGGCAGAAAAAATGCATGCGGATTGTACATGCATTTTTCCTGCCAGGGACATGCGGATGTGAAGCATTCTTCACATGCATTTCCGCATGCGGGTTGACAAGCGCTTTCCAAGCGATTTTAGCATCACTTGGAAAGTGCTTGACAACTTGGTCACACTATATAAATCCATGCAAATGGCATGGATTTATATAGTGTGACCTTAAAGAATGGTAAAAAATAAAAAAGTAAATATATACTTACCGTCTGATGGCCCCCGCAGTCTTTATTCGCTCCGTCCTGGCTTGCCGGCAGCTCGCGGTACATTGAAGGACCTGCCATCACATGACTAAATGACGTCTTTGCAGGTCCTTCAGTCCACCGCGAGCTGCCGGCAAAAGAAGACAAGCACACCGGGGGCCATCAGAAGGTAAATATAATATTTATTTTATTCTTTTTTTTACAGGTTCTATGGTACTCTCCTCCAGACTCGGGTACCATCCGCACATTGAAACGCATAGATTCCGCATCTACAGATCCAGCGATGCGGAATCCATGCGTTCCAATGAAAGTCAATGGCGGTGAAAACGCAGCGCTTCCGCAAAATAATTGGTAGTGCTGTGTTTTTTTCCGCAATGATAACCCGCAGCGGAAATCTCCGCAGCATGTGCACAGCACATGCGGATTATCATTGGGGAACACGGCAGACCTTCTACCATGCGTTTTTTAAGCGTTTCTGCAGCGCTTTTGCCGCTGCGGAAAAGCTTAAAAAACGCATTGTGGGCACACAGCCTAACATATATTCTGGGCTGGTTCACACTTTTCTTTACTCCTTGTTTCCACATGTGTTCCTGCGCGCTTTTGCTGTCTTCTGTGTCAATATACAATGTGCACATTCCAATAACAAGGAAACCTATTGAAAGAATATGTGTATCCAAACTTTTGACCGGTATTGTATGCATGCATTGTATGTTTATATGCATGTATGTATGTATGCTGTGAGCGTTTTTGCAAGTATGTATGCATATAGTGTATGTAAGTATATAGTGCATGAATGAATGAAGTGTATGATGTATATATGAATGTATATGTATGAATGTATATATGCAGTGTATGAATGAATGGAGTGTATGAATACATTCTGTGAATGATGTATACAGTGTTTTTATGTATATATGCAGTGTACAAGTGCATCCATGTAAGTATGTGTATCTATGTAAGCAGCGTATATTTGTACACCCTGTCCAGGGTGTATCAGTGCAGCCCCCTCCCCCCCCCCACCCTGTCCAGGGTGTATCAGTGCAGCCCCCTTCCCCCCCCCCCGTCCAGGGTGTATCAGTGCAGCCCCCTCCCCCCCCCCTGTCCAGGGTGTATCAGTGCAGCCCCCTCCCCCCCCCCTGTCCAGGGTGTATCAGTGCAGCCCCCTCCCCCCCCCCCTGTCCAGGGTGTATCAGTGCAGCCCCCTTCCCCCCCCCCCCTGTCCAGGGTGTATCAGTGCAGCCCCCTTCCCCCCCCCCCCTGTCCAGGGTGTATCAGTGCAGCCCCCTTCCCCCCCCCCCCTGTCCAGGGTGTATCAGTGCAGCCCCCTTCCCCCCCCCCCTGTCCAGGGTGTATCAGTGCAACCCCCTCCCCCCCCCCCTGTCCAGGGTGTATCAGTGCAACCCCCTTCCCCCCCCCTGTCCAGGGTGTATCAGTGCAACCCCCTTCCCCCCCCCCTGTCCAGGGTGTATCAGTGCAACCCCCTTCCCCCCCCCCTGTCCAGGGTGTATCAGTGCAACCCCCTTCCCCCCCCCTGTCCAGGGTGTATCAGTGCAGCCCCCTTCCCCCCCCCTGTCCAGGGTGTATCAGTGCAGCCCCCTCCCCCCCCCCTGTCCAGGGTGTATCAGTGCAGCCCCCTTCCCCCCCCTGTCTGGGGTGTATCAGTGCAGCCCCCTGTCCAGGGTGTATCAGTGCAGCCCCCTCCCCCCCCCTGTCCAGGGTGTATCAGTGCAGCCCCCTTCCCCCCCTGTCCAGGGTGTATCAGTGCAGCCCCCTTCCCCCCCCCCTGTCCAGGGTGTATCAGTGCAGCCCCCTTCCCCCCCCCCTGTCCAGGGTGTATCAGTGCAGCCCCCTGTCCAGGGTGTATCAGTGCAGCCCCCTTCCCCCCCCTGTCTGGGGTGTATCAGTGCAGCCCCCTGTCCAGGGTGTATCAGTGCAGCCCCCTCCCCCCCCCTGTCCAGGGTGTATCAGTGCAGCCCCCTTCCCCCCCTGTCCAGGGTGTATCAGTGCAGCCCCCTTCCCCCCCCCCTGTCCAGGGTGTATCAGTGCAGCCCCCTTCCCCCCCCCCTGTCCAGGGTGTATCAGTGCAGCCCCCTGTCCAGGGTGTATCAGTGCAGCCCCCTCCCCCCCCCCTGTCCAGGGTGTATCAGTGCAGCCCCCTTCCCCCCTGTCCAGGGTGTATCAGTGCAGCCCCCTTCCCCCCCCCTGTCCAGGGTGTATCAGTGCAGCCCCCTTCCCCCCCCCCTGTCCAGGGTGTATCAGTGCAGCCCCCTTCCCCCCCCCCTGTCCAGGGTGTATCAGTGCAGCCCCCTTCCCCCCCCCCTGTCCAGGGTGTATCAGTGCAGCCCCCTTCCCCCCCCCCTGTCCAGGGTGTATCAGTGCAGCCCCCTTCCCCCCCCCCTGTCCAGGGTGTATCAGTGCAGCCCCCTTCCCCCCCCCTGTCCAGGGTGTATCAGTGCAGCCCCCTTCCCCCCCCCCTGTCCAGGGTGTATCAGTGCAGCCCCCTTCCCCCCCCCCTGTCCAGGGTGTATCAGTGCGGCCCCCTTCCCCCCCCCGTCCAGGGTGTATCAGTGCGGCCCCCTTCCCCCCCCCCTGTCCAGGGTGTATCAGTGCAGCCCCCTTCCCCCCCCTGTCTGGGGTGTATCAGTGCAGCCCCCTGTCCAGGGTGTATCAGTGCAGCCCCCTCCCCCCCCCCTGTCCAGGGTGTATCAGTGCAGCCCCCTTCCCCCCCCCTGTCCAGGGTGTATCAGTGCAGCCCCCTTCCCCCCCCCCTGTCCAGGGTGTATCAGTGCAGCCCCCTTCCCCCCCCCCTGTCCAGGGTGTATCAGTGCAACCCCCTTCCCCCCCCCCTGTCCAGGGTGTATCAGTGCAACCCCCTTCCCCCCCCCCTGTCCAGGGTGTATCAGTGCAACCCCCTTCCCCCCCCCTGTCCAGGGTGTATCAGTGCAACCCCCTTCCCCCCCCCCTGTCCAGGGTGTATCAGTGCAACCCCCTTCCCCCCCCCCTGTCCAGGGTGTATCAGTGCAACCCCCTTCCCCCCCCCCATGTCCAGGGTGTATCAGTGCAGCCCCCTTCCCCCCCCCCTGTCCAGGGTGTATCAGTGCAGCCCCCTTCCCCCCCCCTGTCCAGGGTGTATCAGTGCAGCCCCCTTCCCCCCCCCTGTCCAGGGTGTATCAGTGCAGCCCCCTTCCCCCCCCTGTCTGGGGTGTATCAGTGCAGCCCCCTGTCCAGGGTGTATCAGTGCAGCCCCCACCCCCCCCCCTGTCCAGGGTGTATCAGTGCAGCCCCCTTCCCCCCCCCCTGTCCAGGGTGTATCAGTGCAGCCCCCTTCCCCCCCCCCCTGTCCAGGGTGTATCAGTGCAGCCCCCTTCCCCCCCCCCCTGTCCAGGGTGTATCAGTGCAGCCCCCTTCCCCCCCCCCCTGTCCAGGGTGTATCAGTGCAGCCCCCTTCCCCCCCCCCCTGTCCAGGGTGTATCAGTGCAGCCCCCTTCCCCCCCCCCTGTCCAGGGTGTATCAGTGCAGCCCCCTTCCCCCCCCCCTGTCCAGGGTGTATCAGTGCAGCCCCCTTCCCCCCCCCCTGTCCAGGGTGTATCAGTGCAGCCCCCTTCCCCCCCCCCTGTCCAGGGTGTATCAGTGCAGCCCCCTTCCCCCCCCTGTCTGGGGTGTATCAGTGCAGCCCCCTGTCCAGGGTGTATCAGTGCAGCCCCCTGTCCAGGGTGTATCAGTGCAGCCCCCTTCCCCCCCCCCCTGTCCAGGGTGTATCAGTGCAACCCCCTTCCCCCCCCCCCTGTCCAGGGTGTATCAGTGCAACCCCCTTCCCCCCCCCCCTGTCCAGGGTGTATCAGTGCAACCCCCTTCCCCCCCCCCTGTCCAGGGTGTATCAGTGCAACCCCCTTCCCCCCCCCCCTGTCCAGGGTGTATCAGTGCAACCCCCTTCCCCCCCCCCTGTCCAGGGTGTATCAGTGCAGCCCCCTTCCCCCCCCCCTGTCCAGGGTGTATCAGTGCAGCCCCCTTCCCCCCCCCCTGTCCAGGGTGTATCAGTGCAGCCCCCTTCCCCCCCCTGTCTGGGGTGTATCAGTGCAGCCCCCTGTCCAGGGTGTATCAGTGCAGCCCCCTTCCCCCCCCCCTGTCCAGGGTGTATCAGTGCAGCCCCCTTCCCCCCCCCCTGTCCAGGGTTTATCAGTGCAGCCCCCTTCCCCCCCCCCTGTCCAGGGTGTATCAGTGCAGCCCCCTTCCCCCCCCCCTGTCCAGGGTGTATCAGTGCAGCCCCCTTCCCCCCCCCTGTCCAGGGTGTATCAGTGCAGCCCCCTTCCCCCCCCCCCCTGTCCAGGGTGTATCAGTGCAGCCCCCTCCCCCCCCCTGTCCAGGGTGTATCAGTGCAGCCCCCTCCCCCTCCCCTGTCCAGGGTGTATCAGTGCGGCGGCCCCCGTGTCCCTGCTATCAGTGCGGGCGGCCCCCGTGTCCCGGCTATCAGTGCGGGCGGCCCCCGTGTCAAGGCTATCAGTGCGGGCGGCCCCCGTGTCAAGGCTATCAGTGCGGGCGGCCCCCGTGTCAAGGCTATCAGTGCGGGCGGCCCCCGTGTCAAGGCTATCAGTGCGGGCGGCCCCCGTGTCCCGGCTATCAGTGCGGGCGGCCCCCGTGTCCCGGCTATCAGTGCGGGCGGCCCCCGTGTCCCGGCTATCAGTGCGGGCGGCCCCCGTGTCCCGGCTATCAGTGCGGGCGGCCCCCGTGTCCCGGCTATCAGTGCGGGCGGCCCCCGTGTCCCGGCTATCAGTGCGGGCGGCCCCCGTGTCCCGGCTATCAGTGCGGGCGGCCCCAGTGTCCCGGCTATCAGTGCGGGCGGCCCCCGTGTCCCGGCTATCAGTGCGGGCGGCCCCCGTGTCCCGGCTATCAGTGCGCGCGGCCCCCGTGTCCCGGCTATCAGTGCGCGCGGCCCCCGTGTCCCGGCTATCAGTGCGCGCGGCCCCCGTGTCCCGGCTATCAGTGCGCGCGGCCCCCGTGTCCCGGCTATCAGTGCGCGCGGCCCCCGTGTCCCGGCTATCAGTGCGCGCGGCCCCCGTGTCCCTGCTATCAGTGCGGGCGGCCTCCGTGTCCCGGCTATCAGTGCGGGCGGCCCCCGTGTCCCGGCTATCAGTGCGCGCGGCCCCCGTGTCCCGGCTATCAGTGCGCGCGGCCCCCGTGTCCCGGCTATCAGTGCGCGCGGCCCCCGTGTCCCGGCTATCAGTGCGCGCGGCCCCCGTGTCCCGGCTATCAGTGCGGGCGGCCCCCGTGTCCCGGCTATCAGTGCGGGCGGCCCCCGTGTCCCGGCTATCAGTGCGGGCGGCCCCCGTGTCCCGGCTATCAGTGCGGGCGGCCCCCGTGTCCCGGCTATCAGTGCGGGCGGCCCCCGTGTCCCGGCTATCAGTGCGGGCGGCCCCCGTGTCCCGGCTATCAGTGCGGGCGGCCCCCGTGTCCCGGCTATCAGTGCGGCAGCCCCCGTGTCCCGGCTATCAGTGAGGTAGCCCCCGTAACCTGGCTATCAGTGCAGCAGCCCCCGTGTCCCGGCTATCAGTGCAGCAGCCCCCGTGTCCCGGCTATCAGTGCAGCAGCCCCCGTGTCCCGGCTATCAGTGCAGCAGCCCCCGTGTCCCGGCTATCAGTGCAGCAGCCCCCGTGTCCCGGCTATCAGTGCAGCAGCCCCCGTGTCCCGGCTATCAGTGCAGCAGCCCCCTGCAGTGCTCCGCGTCCTGTGTGAGGCTGACCCCTGATATTAGGCAGCGGCTCTGACGTCTCCTCTCGGCGGTTGCACAATTTCCTTTTCCTGGGCAGCGCGTGAATCACTACTTCTGACAGAAGCCGTCACTGGAGATTGAGCAGACGTTCCGGTTCTGCAGCAGCCGCCGCCACCTACCGCGCGCCCCCAACCACAAACTGGGTGGAGAATTCCTTCGGTCCAGCCGTCAGCCGGTGTGAACCAATCACTGGACACGGGGGAGGTGCTGCCGGAGCGGGCAAAGAAGAGGCAAGCAGGAGAGAGAAAAGTGTCATGGAAAGTGTCTGGGTGACCCGCGGCAGGGCTGCGGCTGACATTCCGGGCGGCTGCACTGAGGAGCGGAGCACAGCTGGGCAGAGCCGGAGGGTTTGTTGGTGACTGCAGACTGGGACTGGAGCAGCTGGCACAGGTGAGGCTGGATACATGTGTGTACATGTGTGTGTGTGGGCAGGAAGTGCCAGCCTGGAGTAAACTACCCCCAGTATTGGCATCCATGGTCAGTGACCTGTGCCTGGTGCTGCTGCACTCAGAAGGGAGACTATGGCAGATATGTCTTCTGAGCCGCCTTGTCCTGTGTAAGTGAGTGCCCCTCTACGTGAGCAGTGGTCCTGCACTAGGCTGGGGGCACTGACCCTATACCACACAGCAGACAGTGACAGAGCTGCCAGCTCCCAGTGCAAGGATGGATGGATGTCCTGAACAAGACTTATCTGAATGACTAAGGCAGGGAGAGGAAGCAGGCATGGAGAGGAGGCAGACAGGCTGGCAGGAGAGGAAGCAGGCTGGCAAGAGAGGAGGCAGGCTGGCACAGAGAGGAGGGAGGCAGGCATGGTGAGGAGACAGGCTGGCATGGTGAGGAGGCTGGCACGGAGAGGAGGCAGGCAGGCTGGCACAGAGAGGAGGCAGGCAGGCTGGCACAGATCTGTGGCCATTGAGAAATCCTGGGTTGTCTGCTTGTTTCCTGGTGGTGTTTCCTGCATGTGATGGGCAGTGTGATGGGTATCAGTGGTGACTGGCAGACGCTGAGGTTTCTGTCTTTCTGGAGTGCTGATATTTACCAGGTCCTGTACCATAATGCCGGACTGTGCTCAGACAGATGTGGACATTGTGCTGGGAAGACCCAAAACAAGCCACGAGTCTTGCAGAGAATAATGCCATAATGCCACCCAATGCCATGGAAATATCTATAAACCCATGTGCCACAACTAACGCCTGCTGTGTTTGAAATGTTTTTTTTTTTTGTGTCATTTTTTTTGCTTGAATAATGGAGTTTTAAATATTACAATAAATGTGGATGATTTTACCCCTTGTGAACTGCAACCGTTTTTGGACTGTTTCTTGAACACATGTGGACATTCAGCATTGCCTGTTCTTGCAGCTATCTGTATCTGTGACACTCCTTTAAATGTCCAGAGTCCTTGAATCCATCAGTCTTCACTTTGCTTCCTTCTCCATTGTTTTTTGTATTACTGCCTGGTGTAATCCTGCCCTGTACCTGAGTGTCGCAATGCTTTCTTAAATGGCATGCAATCTTTGTGCTTTTCGTATTTTTCCCTTAAAGGGCTGACTTTTTCTCTGAAAGCTGCTGGTAAGATGCAGGTACTGATCTGTAGGACTGCAGCTGCACAGCGCTTCTTTATAAGCACTCGTATATAGGATGAGGTTATATGGACAAGAATATTAAAGTATGGCCTGCTCCTCTATCCGCTTTGCACCTGACTTTGGGACAATGCCATACTTTTGACAGTTGGACATAACGTATTCAGTTCACTGCATATGAAAATTACTGACGTCTTGATGGCTTCTAGTTGGTCATTCACTTGAGCGTTCTTGAGACTGTACTATATACTGTATAAGTTGCGTTCAGCTCACTTTGTGCACAGCTTTATATTACGGGCTTATGAATCCATAAACGGTGCTGAGACAACGAAGTCCAGGTTGGAATTGACCATAACTAAGAACCGTTCAGACACACCGGTTGGAAACGCGTAGGCTAGTTAGATGTTTTTAATTGTGTGATTGTTTTTAACACAATATGGATTGAAAGAAGATACTTTATTTTTTAAATAATTTTGAAGTTGAGTTCTGATCACTAGCACTATCTATACTGGATCTGTCAGACTACAAGAAGATATCAATCACCTGTATATAGAAAGATGGCCAAGACAGCTGAGTATTTAGCTAGTTGGAACGGGCGTATTTTACTTAAAGGGGGATATGCATGTAGGACCACCCTTCATCCATATCTTGTAGTAGCACATATAGACATTATAAAGTGGGATCTCTCTAGAAGACTTTTAAGAACATCTATTTTAATAGATACTACCTTTCATCAGCGACCATTCTCTGGGGGACTCCGTGTGCCATGAATGACATTCTCCTCTACCATTTACTTTAATGGGGATGCTGTGAAACAGCTCTTCCTAAGTGCCATGGGACTTTTAACACTGCAGTAAAAAATATTGTGTTTGAGGATAAACTATATGTCCAAATTTGATATTATCAATTTAAAATGTAGCTGTAGTTTCAACAAAGTGTGCATAAATTAATAATACAGGCGAATATAAGAAACTTTGTAATCATATATCTTATCAGAGAATTCAGCTTTATACCCCACTGTGAGAACACAGCATTTTTCTTAATTATGCCAGACATAAATTTAAGTAGGCCAGGAAGCATAAACTATTGTCTTTTTGTTGACTTTTGAAATTGTGTTTTTCTTTGGTTGGTCAAGAAGCACAGACTATTTTTTGTATAAGTCTCGATGTTTGCACTTGAGTTGATGTTTGCTACAACCTATTGTCTGCTAACTTTGCAAGACAGGAATGCAGGGTCATTGAACAATTGATGTTTGCTAAATATGTTGATTGACCATTGTGTGGATTGTTGACCTGCAAAACAGAGAATGTCTAGCTATGCAGATTTTATTAAATACTCAAACAATGAAAGTTAAACTCATCCCACCTCTCTCCTGACCTGGATGATGAACTGAGCCACAGATGTGGGTTTAAAAAGGGATTTCTATCATTTTGCACTACGAATCAGAGAGACTTGTCAGAATGCCGGCCAGGACAACATGGCTCCATCAAGAGGGACACAGATTTGACATTATACAGGATCTCAGCTTAGGGGACCATGGCCCCAGCTGGAAGAACACAGATCTGCTCCATTGACTATCACTGAATACGTGCATGCGTTCGGAGAAGTCAGGTTTGGACCATTCGGTCGCCTGGTTCGCCTAGTTACATGGAGACGTTCGGAGAAGCCAGGTTGGGACCATCCGATCGCCTGCTGCCCGGTGCCAGCACGTATACAAATGCAGCTGGGAGAAAATTAATATTATTCTCCCCGACAGCATTCTGCTTCAGTCACTGTATCCGCGCCCCTGGCCCTGAATGACCGCTGGCCTCAGTGCTGTGGGATTGACAGTCAGGGCGCGGTTATAGCCGCTGCTCTGTATTCTCAGAGCGGTGACTGAACTGGCGCCGCCCCCATGACTGAAACTGAATGCTGGCGGGGAGAATAAAGTTCATTTTTCCCCGCTGCATTCGGCTGCGTGCAGGCGCCGGGCAGCATAATAACGACTTTAACCTGCAGGTTAACAGCGTTATTTTTGGTGACAGGTTCCCTTTTACAATGGTAAGAAGATACTGGGAGTTGCTGTTACTAGCCATCATCAGACTCAGACCATACAGGAACCACAGCACTGATGAAACGTAGTCAATATCACAAACAAACATTTACACCCAGGTAGTGTATAGGTGACTTCTTCTCTGATTGAAGTCGTTCTCATCCCTTTTGTCTCCAACCCTCTGGCATGGTACAGACACCATGATGAGCTTTCACGCCTACAGCTCATATCTCCAGACTTCCCTCTTCTTCAGTCTTCTGACGCACGTCCCAACATGATTCCCTTAAAAATGAAAGAATTATTACAATGCCACATGAATAAAAATATCTCTCATACAATCTGCCTGAATAAATAATTGCCCCTCACTGTACTTCCTGCGTAAAATGTCCCCTCAAACTGCCCTTCTCCAAAATCTCCCCCTCACACTGCCCTTCTCCATAATGTCCCTCCACATTGTCCCTCTGCATAATGCCACCCCCCCCCAACTGCCCCTTGCTAAATTATGCCCCCTTCAAAATTTTCTCCGCATTGTCCCATAAGGTACTTTCACAGTAACACCAGCACACCCCTCCCCTCCTATAATAGGATATTTAATCTTCGGCTCCTCCATGATGTGCTTAGTTTTCCCCGCTGTGTCCTCGTCACCTGTGTAGAGCCGGTGACAGAAACATGATGAGGTCAGCAGTGTGATGACCTCATTACGCTGCTGCACGCTGGATCAAGGGGTTCATGAGCGCTGCTCTGCTCATGTCCTGGCAACAAAGTGTTTAAATGTATTCATGTCTGAAAGATGCATATACATTTGAATAAAATGAGAATCGGCGTCTCCCAGTTCTCCGTAGGCCAAACACCATCCTGATGTTATGTAGTTGTATGTTGTGCAGATCTGCTTTAAATTATTAAATTATAAATTTTATTGTTTAAATTACTATTCCTCCCGAATATGACAAGTTATTTTTTTCAGTCTTCTCATTGTATTTTGTTCTCCAGAGCTGTTCTTCCTTTCTTACATACTGAAAGAATCCTTTTTTCTTTAGATAAATGAAGCCTTCTAATCACCGTAACGCCAACACTTTTCTTTTCATTTCAGTCAATAGTATTTGTTACTGAAAGCATCCCTGATCTAAGATGGCAACTGTACATGAAAGGCCATTTTACTCGTATGGTGTACTTTCATTATCAGAATCCTGAAGAAATCCATGGTAGAACAGGGTAGCCATGGGGAAAACTTTTTTTTGTGGTTTCCTTACAGCCTCTATCCCATAAGCCCACAATAGATAATGAGCAGGCCTAAAAGCTCTAATCACATTTTGCTTTTTTTTAGCAGTTTGTTTTGATACAAACTATGAATAGATTGCAGAATGAGGAGGGGATAAAGCATTTCATTAGATGCCCCTTTCTTGGTTTGGCCAAAACTATATTGTGAGCTGTGCATTAGGGCACTGGGGAAGGTTTTGTTTGCCTACTGCAGTAGAAATTTTGCTGCTCAAAATTAAGATATAAAATATATCGTAAACTGGTAATTTCTCCTAATACTTGACTGCGCAAATGCTGCAGCTATCTGTAAAGAAGATGGCTGCAGCCTGCCTTGTGGCATCATTGTCACCACAGACATGTCTGTGGACATTTGTGCTTGTCTGTAGCCAATACAAGTGAGAAATACTCTTCATAGCTTGTAACTCCCTGTATAATAAGGTAGATGGGAAGACATTACATCTCCTGTCTCATGTAAGTGCTGTGCCTCACAGGGCTGCTGCTAGCATATAAAATCTGTCCTATTCCATTTGCTCAGTCTATGCAATCCTATAACTGTTCTTTATCTTATGCATATGTGTTATGCCAGTTTTGTGCCCTCTGGAGGAGATGCCATGGTGTAGGTAGGCTCTACACAGCAGGTGGCTGAGGCAACGCTGTACAGCAAAAAACAGTAAAGGGCGCAGCCCTACATAGCAGTGCACCCCCTTAATTCTCCCAAAGGTTGGATCCCACTGATAAGGTGATGGCATGTCCTAGGGATTTCTGAACTGATTTCTCACTTTTAGGCCACGGTCCCACTATCAGTATTTGGTCAGTATTCGGTCAGTATATTTTTTCAGGAGTGGAAACCAAAACCAGGTGAGGAACAATCAGAGAGAAGGTATAATAGAAACAAGTCACCAATTCTGCATTTATCACCCACTCCTGGTTTTGGTTCCCACTCCTGAGAAAAAATACTGACCAAATACTGATAGTGAGGCCGTGGCCTTAAACTAATAATGGCACCAGGTTGCCCACTTAAAACATATATAAATTAGCCTTTCTTCTTGCTTCTTAAAGTTCTATTGCTTAGAAATAGAAATTTTACTCTGAATGTAGATTAGTAAGTTGTCCACTATTTGGACAACTCCTTGTCATACCCCACACTTGGACCCGATAAAATAATAAAGCATATACTCCCCTCCAGTGTTTGCACTCGCTCTCCCTGGGGTTCCCGTGCGGTGGTTGTGACACGTGACGCCGCCGCCCAATCAGCGCTGGCGTCACTGTCCCCACCTCCTGTCGAATTGAACATGAAGAGGAAGTCAGAGATCAGCTGCAGCCCAGACTTCCTCTTCATGTTCGTTTTGTTCGAAGGTGGAGACAGTGACGCCAGCGCTGATTGGCTACCGGTGTCACAACAACAGCACGGGAGCCCCGACACCGCGAGAAAGTATCCGGCACAGGAGGTGAGTATGGGTTTTTTATGTTATCGGGGCTAACATTTTGATCAAGAAGGGGTTGTCCTAGTAGTGGCCAAATTAAGTTGTTTTTTGTCATCAAGCCTGCCTCAACCTCCCCCTTTACAACGATTGAACCAGAGCTGTCCTATGTCATCTTGGACAGTATTGAAGATCTTCACATCAGCAACAAAGTAGGTATGCTTTAACTTGTTTCTAAGTGGACTACCAAGTTCTGCTATTGGTTTAAGAAAAACCTCGTGACAGAATCCCTTTATTATCCTTGGGATTCCGTAATATACCCTTACCTGTTCAACAATGAGGGAAAATGTGATTGCTCCTGATACGTATAGTCCTGTGGACCACACCATAACGTGCAAAGGTTTCTAAACTTGGGATATGAATATTAATATCTTGCTTTTGAGAGTACACAAATCCTCCATATTATAAAAATGTACCCCTTTTCTAAATGGAATTTAGCAATGCAGAATTAATATTTTATTCCCAGATGTGAGTGATGTCTATTGAACTGTTAGCATTATACATATCATGGTTGGTTTGTCACAGCTTCAGTTACGATCTCCCTAACAGATGGCAGATGCTGTCATATAGCTTTAGTACTAATATTTTATCACAGTGACAGTGAATGCATCTCTGGGTGCAGGGTATCAGCTTTACAGTTTCATTCTGTTGCTAGAAGGACCCAGCAAATCATACATGACGATGGATTGCAGGCCTCACTGACGATGGAGTAGATGATCTGGATGACTTTGTCAAGGTCACTTACTGATTATATAAGCGGGCGTACTACTGAAAAGGGTAGCCACTTATGAATTGTGATAGCCTGTCTGGCTAAATGGGTAACTGGAGTGGGAATGCTTAACCCATTCCTGTGGTGAAGAATCAACTGACTCATCCAGTGCTGGGAAATGGTTTAACCCGTCTCTTTCTGGTTATTGTAGATTACTTACACAAAGTTCTGATCTTTGACATTTTTTTTATTAGCAAACATGTTAGTATTGAAACCAAATATGTTCTGTATTTTGATATGACTTTTTTTAAACCTCCCATACATATTAGACTCTCTCCAGATCCCAGAGTATAAGAAATGTAGGATGTAAAAATGAAAAAATTGAAAATGAATACTTCCCTCAATGCTCACTTGTCCCACCATACCAACAACACAACGTCCAGTCCTCGACACTTCTTATCTTCCCCTTCCCCTGACTCAAGCATTCTCTTTGGTCTCTTGGATATAGCCCTCGGCTAGCGGCTCTACAAGGCCTCGAACATCACTGTTATTTTCTTCACTTGGGCGACACGCGTCGTGACATCTTGACTTGCGACTGTTTGGCACGCTGTGACGTCCAAGGCCGAGTTGAGATGGAACTGTTGGCATGAAGTTAAGAGGCCAAAGATGGGACATGGTTATGAGAATAGAAGAGGCGCAGAGGCCCGGATGATGAGCTGCAGGGGCAGCAGGATTGCTGAGCTGAGTTATTTTTAATCCTTTTTTTCATTTTAACCATTTACCAGGCCTCCACAGTTCAGCAACATGGCAGTCACAGATGGCAACCATTATGCTGAATTTGCACGCAAAGAATTGTGGAAAAAAAAAAACTGTTTTTTTTTTTTTTTTGCATAATTCGGACTTTTGTAAAACTCAAGATGAATTTTACTATGCAAACAGTATGCCACAATCAAATGGTTATTTCTTAGCCCTTGGACAAACAAGGTTGTAGTGGTAGTATTTTTTGGGGGAATCTGTGCTGCCTCAGGACCATGATGTATGTCTATAAGCTGAAACTCCTCTCACAGTTCAATATTGCTGTCAATCAGTAACTCAACCAGTAATGACAAGGACATGACTCTGCTCCTGCTGTCCCAGTCTATACAGCATAACTCTAGGGAACTCTAGAAAGTAGAAATTATCAACCTTTTGTATATATTATTATTCACAAATTATATTTTATATATAAGTTGTGAACACTAATGTAAGATTATCCATTTTATATAATAGAGCACTTCTAAGATATGGGAATCCAGCTTTTAAAAACCGCAAATAAGGACACTTTTTAGAATACACAGGCGCTAATCTAACAGCTATTAGTGTTGGTTTAGAGATAAAAATCTAATGGCAGGTTCTCTTTTAAAGAAACCACAATGCTTTTTTTAATGAATGTATATCTGCATTGCCATGTCCTGATATATTAGTACATCTAGAGTACTATAGCGCGGCTTGGCTATTTTTTCCATGTCCATTGTTATAAAGAGTGGCCATTACAATATATGTCATGCTGGTTTTATACTGTTTATATAGGATTACGGTCTTTATTGTATTGGGCCAAGGGTTTTGTATATAAAAACTGTTTATGGAGAAGAGTAAAGGCAATCAGTTTTCCTCCTACGGTTCATTAAAAAACATACAGCCCAATGCAGGCAACACTGTAACACAGGATGTTTAATCTTCTGCTCATGTCTCTTCCCAGCAGGGAGCCAATAGTACACACTTACAGACTAGCATGGCTTTCTGATTGGCTGTGTAAAGTATAAGGACGCAACTGGTGGATTAAGCAACAGGACTCCTTGTATCATTTATAGACTGCTGCTTCTTTGATGAAGCTTAGATTTTAGGTTAAGAAAGTAAAGAAGCATGTATTAGTTCTGTATTCACACAATAATGTGCCGTGGAAGGTTGCTTGAACTAGACATACCGTATTTTTTGGACTATAAGACGCACTGGATCATAAGACGCAGCTAGGTTTTAGAGGAGGAAAATAGGAAAAAAATATTTAAGCAAAAAATGTGGTCATGATGCACTGTTATAGGGGAGGGAGTCTGCTGCTGACACTAGTTTTGGGGTAATGTCCCCCAATTCTGTTAATATCCTCCATCCTGGTATGTATGGCCCCTCCTTCCTGGTATACGTGGCCCCCATCCCATCTTGGTATATGAAGCCCTCATCCCCATCCTGGTATGCATGGCACCCCTTGATTCCCCTATCCTGGTATTCATGGCACCCCTTGACTCCCCCATCCACCCCCCCCATCCTGGTATTCATGGCACCCCTTGATTCCCCCATCCTGGTATTCATGGCACCCCTTGATTCCCCCATCCTGGTATGCTTGGCACCCCTTGAGGCCCCATCCTGCTGCCCACAAAAAAAAAACAATCATACTCACCTCCTCTCTCCTCCAGCGCAGTCCTGCTCTGCTGCTGACTCCCTCACTGTGTGAGCCGTGCATGGCAGGGCGCGCATGGTGTCCCTGCCATGCGCCCTCACACAGTGTGAAAGCACGCACACTGTACCGAGCGCGGCTCCTGCTGCCGCTCTGTGGTCAGTGTGCTTGCTATTAAAGACCATGGATATTCGCTACAACCCATGGGAGTGAGTTGTAGGGAATATTCATGAGCTTTAATAGCAGGCACACAGACCGCAGAGAACAGCAGGAGCCGCGCTGCGGTACAGTGTGCCGGCTATTAAGGAAAATGAATATTCCCTGCTTCCCACGCCCATAGGCATGGTGAGCAGGGAATATTCATTTTCTTTAGTAGCGGGCCTGCTGCCTCCTGTGCCCCGCTGATTCCCCCCCCCCCCCCTCCCCTGCTGCTACTCCCCCAGACCTCCTACCACGCAGAGCCACAGTATATACAGGGAGATAGTATTCGGACTATAAGATGCACCCCCCACTTTCCTCCAAAATTTTGGAGGAAAAAAGTGCGTCTTATAGTCCGAAAAATACGGTAATTCTGTCGTGGGGTAAGTTTATAACTCATTCAGTGGACAGTTTTGGCCCTCAGATTTAAAAAAAACAAATAACAAAACTGAACGAAAATCTTATAATATTTGCAAAGATATTTTTTTTCTAAATTTAAAGACCTTGCTATTTTAATCTTAAAATGAAAACAAAGTGACCATTAAAGTTGAACATTGGATATCTGAATATTCGTTTTAAGCTATACACTGCGTTTTTAAGAAGTTTATTGGAGCAGGTTCTCTTCAAAATCCTTCTCAAAAATTTCTTGGAAAACTCTTCCAATTCATCTGAATGGGAAATCCACCTTGTTGTTTATTTGAGGAGTTTTTTGAGCTTCTTTGTGTCTGAAGAGGTTTTGGAAAACATCTGGTGGAAAAAAGGAAAGCAAATGTCACTTCTTTGAAGTGAATCCTGAAGGAAACCTTTTCAAAACTAAATGCTGTACAATCAAAAAGCTGCAAAGAATGGTTCAGGAAAAGAAAATCTCCAACAAAATTTCACCCCCAAGCCTCCTGAAAAAGAGTTTACTGAATTTGTTTCCACTTGAAAATTGTACAGAAATGAAGAGATATTCCAATCTTATAAAGTGATGACATCTTGCTAGCATGTGCCATTACTTTGATTGGTGAGGTCCAACCTCCACTATTTCTGTGAATGCACAGTCTTTTCTTGCAGGCTGTGCTGGAGAACTACAGCACCGCTCCATTTAAGTGAATGGGGAAGATGGTAGTTCCTTGACCAGCCGGATGTCAGGGAGTATTGCTGTGCAGAGGAAACCGGTTATGTGATCATAGCGCTTAATCAGTGCTGCGACCCCATAACTCTTTAGTAGTGTTGAGCGAGTATGTTCTATTAACCCTTTCGCCGAGTACGCTCGGGCCGAGCTCCCGAGTATTTACAGCTGCTCGGTGATATGGTTGAATCGCTCCCGTGTGCATGATTTGCAACTGTTTGACAGCTTTATTACATGGGAGGAATGTCTATTTCTTACACATTCCTCACATGTAATAAAGCTGACAAACAATTGCAAATCATGCACATGGAGCGATTTAACCTTATCACCGAGCAGCTATAAATACTCGGAGCTCGCCCGAGCATACTCGGACAGAACATACTCGCTCAACCCTACTCTTTAGTTGTACAGATACAAGAGGTTGAACACCAGCTGATCATATGTGAGATGAGGCCATTTTAATTCTATTGACACCTTCTGCATTGGTTATGTCAGCTTTCCATAAATCACAATTGTAACAATTCTAAAATTGTTAGTGTGAATTTGAAGTGTTGTATGTACCATACCTCGCAAGTTAGAACTTACCCACCAGAGTAAAGGCCCATATATACACGATTAGACTAACATGATCCAAATCTGCTGTTATCGGAGGAATTGGCTGGCAGTCTGAGCATGGGGGCTCTTGACTCTCCCCCAACAGATTATGTCAGGGGAGAGTAGGATCCAGCATGTCCGATTTCAGACTTCCAGTCTTTTTGTTCTCAAATATAAGCCACTGCCATGCTCCTGTGTGTGGAGAAGTTGGTAGAGAGAGCCCTCTGCTGACGATCGGCTGAACCATTGTTTAGCCGACAGCTATCTGTTATGTGTGAGGCAGAGCTTACAGAAGATCCTCAAGTAGGCATAGGCTCTCATACAATGATGGACCCTTAATTACTTCTGTCACCCAATGCTATACCTTTTTATAGGCCATCAGTTGATTAAGCTGATATTATTGTCAGGATTACTTTCTAATTACTGATAGATTTCATTGTCCTGACTTTCCATGGCTTTTTGCACCTCTTTCTTCATGTGTTCAATACTTTTTTTCCCGTTTCATTTATCATTATTACACATAACTTAATTTATGGACATCTATGGTTTTATTACTTTGCCTGTGTGGATTGGATGGGTTGTTACCGACATCTGGTGAGAATTTCATGTCAATAGCACCAGTAGAAATGTATTTACTTAGAAAATTGGTGACGTGTTCAATACTTATTTCACCCGCTGTATTTGAGGTTTGTTGAAACAACAGTGAGCATTTAAGGACTATTAAATTGAAAATGTATTTGTTCTCATTTTACTGTTAAGAAAGGGTATTTTCACAGATTTGAAGTAGAAAATTCTGAGACTAAACATCCATTCCATAAATCTGAATGGATTTTTCTCCATGGCACATGCATGGCAGAGCTTTATACCCCATAGTGCCTGGCAAAAGAGTGTTGCCGGGACAGAGCATGAAAAGTCTCTCATTATAGTCGGTGCCATAAAGTGCCTGCAAAACCAAATGTATACCAAGAAAGCATTTTGGTGGATCGGATTGTAAAGCCAGAGCTGAATACATCAGTGTTGAGTTCCTTTCACATCACGTATGTGAGATCTGTTCCTTTTGTATGTGTTTTTTAGATAAGATAAGGATCACTCTAAAATCGAGATCAAGAAGAAATGGAGCACAATTCAAGAGGAGTGAAACTGCCTGTAATAGTTCTTTAAAGAAAGTTTCCACTCTTGAGCCGTACCCCTCGTCTTCTGGTCTAAAAAGATGTATGGATAGACAGATCTCCTGTACGTGATGTTAAAAAAGACCTTTAGAGTTCTATTTTTACGGTTGCTTTATGGCACAATGGCTAGAAAACTTAAAGTTAAAAATCACTTTTAGCATTTTCCTTTCTTCTTCTATTAGCAGATATGCTATCTGATGTGTATTAATAAACCAACAACTACAGCAAGTTTGATTTCATGTAGTTGCTACTAATTCTGCCTACCAGCTTTCACCATATTGAGGTTCCATTTGTCTGCCTTTGGGGTTATGGGCTAAGACCCCCTACTCGCATGGTACAATATATCAGCTTAGATCAAGAGGTTGTCCACTACGCTAACTTAGTTACTGTCATAAATGTTTAAGGACAATGCCACTAAAGATCCCCATATACCTTTTCTGCCATTTTTCATATTATCTCTGCTTCGCTTCCTGTGCCCTGGCATCAGCTTTGTGGTCACAGCCATCACTTACTCTTCAGGGTACTCTGCTTCCTTCAGACTACATTTCCCATAATCTCTTGTGCTGGACTATAAGCCAGGAGTGTGCACACCCTTTACAATTCTGCCTAAACCTCTCCTACTCCTCCTCCAGTGTCATGTACATCTTAAGCATAATGTCCTGTCCAGGACACTGCTGTAGGCGAGTCACTAGTGCAGTGCATAGAAGTAACACAAAGCACCAGCACAACAGCCCTGGCAATAAGGTTTATCCCCTACTCCCCCTCCCTGACTAATCATGTTTTACTATAACACAATGGATGTATGGAAGAAAAAAGATGTATGAATGAATGTAAGTAAAGGGATAGATGGAATCCAGTATGGTGAAATGGTGTATATATTGCACAAAGTAAAGAGCAGTGTGTGTACATTGTGTGTGTGTGTGTGTGAGAAGTATTTCTCCCAGAAATGTATTGCAATTACACATGTTTTGTTATGCACACGTTTATTTACTTTTGTGTGTATTTGAACAACACAAAAAACACAAAGAAAAAAAGGCAAATTGCGAATTTTGGACCACTTTTCTTTTTCAAACTGCTCCAGGTCTCTCATATTTGAAGAGTGCCTTCCCCCAACGCAATTTTAAGATCTCTCCACAGGTGTTTTATGGGATTTAGATCCGGACTCATTGCTGGCCACTTCAGAAATAGAAATAGAAGCCGATTTGTAGTTGGCAAATAGCCCATTTTAAACCCAGTTGTCAATTTATTCATACATTTTCAGGAGAAATAACTGAGGAACCACACAATGCAGTTTTCTAAGAAAGGATGTCCAAAAATTGTTGTCTCGTGGCGTACAAAAGTACCATATTTTTTGGACTGTTAGATGCACTTTTTAACTATTGAATCTTGCTAAATAGTGGATTCGGCAGATAATCTGCATTCAGAAAATTCCAGCGGTACCAGATTCCCTTGACCATTCCCTTAATCATCCAGCAGGGCACACACAGTTCTCTCAGAGATCAGGAATAATGCTCTATGTCAGGGCTATTTTGTTGCCGTTGGCAGGAGATAAGTATTTTATATATGATACTAGTATACAAACCATGTCTGATTTATTTTTTTTCTTGTTTATTTCTGTTGTCTAAACCTGTGTGCATCTTATAGTCTTGGGAAAATACAGTATTTCCTAATATTGACTTTGTCATGCTAACTGACAGATCATCTTGAAATCGGCAATTTAATTTTGGCCCCTGGCAGTAACTTTATCTGTAGAATGGGCAAATATAGATAAATCTTTAGTGCAAGATGATGTATTTTTTTGAGTACATCATACTGTGATGCAGTTAAAACGCATACATAAGTGCACTAAATAGGATAAATTCTATCTATCGATTTGATGTGACGGTCAGTAGTTGCTTGGCAGCCCTAATGGCTACCATGGACAGGCGTACTGCAAGCCACTCTGTTTACAAGATCCCAGGGGTTGTTGTGGCCTTCACCCTTTAACATCTGTACACGCATTTGGCTTACACAGGAGCCCCTGGGCTGGGGCCACAGAGTTAGCCAGTGGTGCAGGCTGTTAAGAGAGGTCAGGTAGAGGGGTCAGAACCAAGAGGGCAGAAAAGGTACAAAATGAGAAGATGCAGGAATAATCCGCAAACATGCAGTGGTCACAACATGACACAAATAAACAACATAGGCGCGAGGCACAGAGCACTGAACCAGAGGAGCACAAGCCCATATCTGGCAGCTTCCAGCAATTTGCTGGGAGCTTTAGTAGGGTGTGGTGATTTCCAGTTGGTTGAAGCTAAGAGCTAATTACTCCAGCTGGAGAGCACACATCTGCACTTGCAGACTGGATAGTACTACAGGTCCCAGCTATCCTAATATTAGTCTATGGACAGATCCTGCTCTGCCCAGAGCTTCTGGTTCAGACATCTCATCAAACCTTTAGCATGTAAAGGTTGTTATAATTTATGTTAAGTACTAGGGGGCGTTACCAGAGATTTGTCTACAGCGGCATGTTCTATAATAGAAGGAGAAGAGTCTTTCAGAGAATCAATGCGAGATGTATGTAATAAGAAGAAAGAGCGCCATCTGGTGAGCATTTCAAGTTAAGACGCTGGACACAGTCAAGTGACCTCCAGCCGAGGATTTCAAAATTTAACAGTCGAGCGCGCATTGCCTGAGGTGATTTCGGCGCCAGACACAGGGAGAGAAGTGACGCAGGCTGGGCGCGCTGAAGGAACCGGCGAGAGAGACCGGGGTGAGAGACCCGCAAGGCAAGATGGGTGGCTGCCAGTGAACAAGTGCGGGGTTCAGCGCAGCGGTCCCTCGGTGTCACGGCTACGGAAGAGGACTGGGACTTGGATACGACATTAAGGAAATGTACAAGACCCTCCTATCCACGACGTGGTAAATTGCCCCGATTGACAGGACAAAGAGAGGATAAAATCGAGTCGTGCCGGAGTGATCACGTCAGCAAAAGCCGACAATTCTCATCACTGAACAGGGCTGTCACTTCAACCGTTCCCTCGCAGTACCGGGAACAATCGGGTTTAAGGTATCTGGTTGGGAGGGGGATGGGTGAGGTGGAACAAGCCAAACGGGATCTAAATGACTTTGTCAGAAAAAGACTTAAAGGCCTAGCGTGAATAACCGGAGACCCCCGCTAGGGCCATTTGCAGAACTGATGAACTTCAGTGATTAATCCCATATTTGGGCTAGATACAGTATTTTAGAGAAGGATTTTTTTGCTATTTCGTAAGTATTTGTTATTGTGCTCATTACTAACCCCTGTTGCAATCCCTGTCAGCTTTGTTTAATATATATACATATATAAATTGTTATTTATAGCTATTTGACTGCCCTCATTTTGTGACTCTACGCGTTGCATTCTGACACCTGCATTACACTTCCCCTGTATGAGGTTGACCAATCATAAGCAGGCAGCAACATTCAGTGCAATAAAGGACACACCCACATAAAAGCTTATAACTGTTTTTTCAGTTTCAAACATGTAATGACAGCCCTAACCTCACTGCAGAGCTATATGCGATTTCAAAGTGTTTGAAGTACAGCAGAGGTAAGTGTGAACAGGTCCTGGAGGAGATATGACAATCTATTTCACTTGACAAAGGCTTCCTGTTAGAGCCAAAACGTTGCATATCTTGGGTATGTAATGATATCTTTCTAAAGTTTATGGAAGGACGTGATGCCTCCATTTTTGCTACTTGTGTTTTGGAATCTGATTGTCGGTAGATCCATCCAGAGGTTTGCATCCGCATTGGCAGATCGGTGCTGCTTTGTTGTGTTCTATCTATCTGATCTTAAAAGCACCCAAAGTTTTATAGGTTCTATTTAAAGAGGCTTTTCCACAATCGGATTTCTGCCAGCATTGGATACTAGTACTGGACCCTCTAATGGATTCATTAGATACTGTATTCCATACCTAATTATTGTTTGGGAATATAAAAGTTAATTCTGGAAAGTTTTTTTAGTCTACATTTCCACAATGAGCTTTTGGTGAGTTTTTGATGTTGCAGATTTTCTGCTCTGATTAAGTAAAATAGGTTACTTGCATTTTTTTCAAAAATCTGCAACATCAAAAAGTTGCTGAAAGCTCATCGTGGCAACGTACCCTTAAAGCTCAAAAGTTACATGAACCACCTAAACCTAGATACAGTAGATTACACCCTTCTCCTTTTCCCACTCAGAGAACATAGAAAACCTTTTTTTGTACTTTCTATGTTAACTGTTTTATGTTAAATGAAAATAGTAAAGAAGTATGAGATTTACGTTTATTTATAAAATAGCAACACGTACAGAGTTCCTTTAAAATGAGATGGCCTGCAGTTTGGGGGAGAGAGGAGTGCTTTCTTTCAAAGTTACTGCATTTCAAGGATTATTGCTTTGTCTAAATTAGATTTCCCAGTTGGAGGTGCTAATGCATTGACAGGCATGGGAAGGGTTTGCCACCCGCAGTACAAGTGGCATTGCGAATGACAAAAGTAACTGTAAACATTTCATTCAGAGATTTGAATGAAGCATCCAGAAGAAATGGCATCCTATTTGTTATCAGCTGGAGGCAATCTACAATATATGCAATGATTTACCTTTCTGTGAATGAATAAGAACATTATATAATCATGTCTGTGGGACATAAGATGTATATCCACCAAAAATGTACGCCTTTTATGTGCTGTGCAGGTGCTAAACTTAAAGATGACTGTATTCATATGAATATAAAACATTATCTAAAGTAGTAAAATTTGAAACTGTTTCCTGGTGAATAATAAGACAAAATATGGATGTTGCGCTATTGTTGATAGCATAGATTTTGGCTTGTAAAAAGCCCATTCAAAGTGAGTTGCCTCTAGTAGGCCACAACCCAACCCTACACACCTATGTAACCTTTAGCTTGTAAAGGTTGTTATAATTTAAGTACAAGGGGGCATTACCAGAGATTTGTCTCTGGGGGCATGTTCTTCCCCTGTATGAGGTTGACCAATCATAAGCAGGAAGCAACATACAGTGCAATAAAGGACACACCCACATAAAAGCTTATAACAGGTTTTTTTTCAGTGTGAGACAAGTAATGACAGCCCTAACCTCACTGCAGAGCTATGTGCCATTTTAAAGTGTTGGCAGTACAGCAGAGATGAATGTGATTACATATAGCTTTTACGTCACAGCAGACAGTGTGGTTGGCGTTGTGGTTACAGCAGAGCTTACCTTTGCCTCATTACAAACACTTCTAGCAGTTCCTCTGTCACACTGATTTCAGGTTTGCTGTGCTCCTTTCACCCTGTAGTAAGATGAAAGCTGAAAAGTGGGTGCAATCCAACTCCTCTCTGCTGTAGTCCCAGCACTTTGAAATCAGTCAGCCCTGCAGCCACTATCCCATAAGGAGGCCAGTGTAACGTGCTCAAACTGGTGAAAGGTCTTCTTTAACAAACACGGATCACGCTTTCTAATACAATCTCTAGTAAAAGGTTCTTACAGTACAATTTTTGAACAGCTTTTGCATGTGTTTCCCCAAAATTGAAGTAAAAAGTAAAGATCTGTTTCTTATACCTTTTTTAATATCTATCTTTGAACACAAAAAAGTCTACATGCAAAGCAAGTGTAGCAATATGCCAACATGTTATCTGATGGGAAGTAACCTTGAAGCCTCAATTCATTGATAAATCTGCACTAATGTATATTTGTATCAACAGTTACTTACAGGGGATCTGTCAGCAGATTTCATAGGCTCTCATACACATTAAATCAATGTTGGCTGAATCTGCTAGTATCTGTTGGCTGACAGTTTAACATGTATGGAGGTTTCCCAACTGTCGGGGAAGATAAAGACCAGGCTTGTCCAATTTCGGACATCCAATCCTTTTGTTCTTGGCAAGATAAGTTGCTGCCAGAAGAGTCTTGCAGTCGCTCTCTCGTAGAGAAAACACAGGATTACTCAGCTGAGACCAGCCCCCTGTGTATGGAGGAGCTGGGAGTGAATACATTCGCCCAAATGATCAGGTGAACCATTATTCATCCGACAGCTATCTATTATATATGGGGCTTCCAAGACCTGATAAGTGTATTGCACTTAGTACCATGTCATTGACTGTATAATTCTGATATTAGCACAAGCATTTTATATGCCCAGCTAAAGAGTGTGGGAGCTCATGTCCAAATGTATTCAGTCTAGGACCACGAAGCCTAACCCACAGCTGCAGCTCCTACAGAACCGTGTGAGATTTAGGCCACGGCTCCACTATCTGTATTTGGTCAGTACTCGGTCAGTAATTTTTCTCAGGAGTGGGAACCAAATCCAGATGAGGAACATTTATCATTTATCACCCACTCCTGGTTTTGGCTCCCATTCCTGAGAAAAAATACTGACTGAATACTGATAGTGGGCCATGGCCCTAGCGTGAAATTTGGTGATGGATCTGCTTCAAAGTGAACTTGTCATGTTGGAAATGCATTCCAATGTGCAGGCAGTATGCTATGGTGCAGGAGAAGTTGAACAGATTTAAATGTGGGAAAAGATTCAGTATCACTGCTATTTCATTAATGTTAATCTCCTCTAAAAAGAGCTAAGAGTTTCGGAGTCCAGTAGGAGGTCCTACTCAGTGACTGACAGATTTCTCTCTGTGCACACTGATACAGGGAAAGCTTTCAGTCACTGATAGGGCCTGCCTTCTAGACTTCTAAGACCAACATGAGCAGGGATTTACATGAATAAATGGTTTCTACTGAATATTGTCTAATAAATCTATATATCCATCTGCTCAGCTCATCCTGCTGTATAACATGCTGCTGCAGATTGGAATGCATTTTAAATGTGACAGGTTCACTTTAAGGCCACGTTCACATGTTCAGAATTTGATCAGTATTTTACATCAGTGTCTGTAAGCCAAAATCAGGAGTGGAACAATCAGAGGAAAAGTATAATAGAAACACGTGACCACTTCTGTATTTTTCGCCCAATTGCTGATTTTGGCTTACAAATACTGATGTAAAATATTGAATGTGTGAACGTGGCCTAAGACTCTGTACTGGAAGCGCCATTCTGTATTCTTGCTGTCAAATGTTGGAAACCTGTTGAACCATCAGACTCTGCTGAGATTGCAGATGTGAATATAGCCTTACATATTTCAATTAGAATCAGGTTGACGCCAGGTCAGGTAGTTAATTTAAAGAAACATTGTACTTCAAAACAATGTAAATCTAATTGAGAGCTCAAGCACAGCCGAGTATTTGCACTTTGTGTACTTCGGTGTCCCTCTTTGCGTGAGGCCTAACTGGTCTGTGCATGTCCTTGAATGGAAAAATCTGTTCCTATGAGTGGAGGTAACATGACAGGGAGTCCATGTGCTGAAATCGCTTGATGCAATTACCGCAACCTCCAAGCAAGCAAATGATTCACTGCATTGCAACAGTTACAATATCAGAGGTAAAAAAGAAAGCTGATTTGGATGAGTCATTGTCATTATTTTCCATTTAAAAGCTATTCAGCTGTTCAGATATAAAATGTATAACCCTTAAACACTCAGATATCCTGTTACAACTGCACCTAACCTTTCCTAGAGTGAGGAGCAGTTATTCTGACATGCGTTGCTACATATTCATTTATCCAACATTAGAGGACGTTTTCTTGTGATTTTTCAGTCCTTTTGCAGATCAGCCGTTTGAAGAAGCTTTGGCAATTTGGTGAGCACCGAAACCTCCTCGTTGTTCACCAGTAGTGTCAGTACTCGGCATTACAGCTTCATGCCATTAAAATGCAAAGGACTTAAGCACTCTGAATCATTTTTTTTTTAATATCTAAATGTGTGTATAATGTAGTTTAACCCTGCTTCAGGGGGATCTCTGGCGCACCAGCGTTTGGGGGCAATGCGCCTGACAGGCACAGGTTTGAAAATCGCCTCTAATATCTACCAGTAGTTATTTCAATTTCAGGGCTCTAAAAAGTAATCAGTAACCTTCATAAGGATGTATTAACAGAGAGTATACAAAATCAGATGCAAAAAACCTCATTTAATAACCATTAAAGTAATAAAACAAAAAGTACCCAAATTTCGCAACCACCGCCAAATAGCCTGCAGTTTTCAGGACATAACTATTACTAAACATTAAAATTAGGTAAAACACGTAATTGTAAGACATTAAAAAGTTACTGTACCTATTGTTTTAATCAGGTTTTAGTGTTACATATTTTTCTTAATTTTTTTTTGCAATGTATATTGTTCATGTCACAATATTTATTTAAATAAAATTAATAAACTTGCAATTTTCACACTAGCCACTTGGTTTCTTTTAGACTTCTGCTTCCTGTCCTTTCAGAAAGAGTTCACGCAGGATCCACCATTCACAATAGATGATAACACGGAAGACCCTGCTCTCCCTTCATTCACAATGACCTTTGTACACACTCGTTAGATACTTCAATACAATAGATAGGTTTAGCATCTGACCATTGTGTTTATTTATATACAGGTGTTATTTCTTGAAATAATAGTCTAAAGGCCCCGTCACACTAAGCGATATCGCTAGCGAGATCGCTGTTGAGTCACCAGCGACCTCACCAGCGATGTCGCTATGTGTGACACTTTGCAACGATCAGGCCCCTGCTGTGAGGTCGCTGATCGTTGCAAAGTGTCCTGGACCATTTTTTGGTCGTTGGCCTCCCGCTGGCCAGCACACATCGCTGTGTGTGACCAGCGGGACCAACGATCTGGCTGGTAACCATGGTAAATATCGGGTTACTAGGGGCACGCGCGCACTTAGTAACCCGCTGTTTACCATAGATACCACTCTGCTACGGTGAGCGGAGGCTCCAGCGCACGGTAGCAGAGTGGTATCCATGGTAAACAGCGGGTTACTAGGGGCACACGCGCACTTAGTAACCCGATATTTACCATAGTTACCAGTCTGCTCCTGCTTAAGCAGCAGGCTGGGAACGGGAGCAGGACATAATGGAACGATTCTTTTCACGATATCGCTGCTCCCCTCATCGCTGGTGAGCCTGCCTGTTTGACAGCTCACCAGCGATGTATTAGCGATGCAGCAACGATCCCTGACAGGTCGTATCGTTGTCGGGATCGCTGCTGCATCGCTTAGTGTGACGGAGCCTTAAAAAAGCCCCAGTGACCAGTGTTAAAATTAGAAGTTCTATTTTTTTATTTTTAGTACAAGTTGTAAAATATATAAAAAAAAATCCAACATTTTTCAAAAATATATTTAACACAAAAATCTGATTGAAAAAAAAAAAAAAAATTCTGATTTAGCTTCAATTTTACTGTAATACAAGCCACATCTGTTACTACAATAAACGTGCTCTAAGGAGTAATGTGAACAGTCTACTAATGGCAGAGGTGCCAAGAGTCTGATTGCTATCGATCTAATAATGATGGTGGCCTATCTTGAGGATGGGGCTTCAGTATAGTAAAAAAACAAAAAACAAAACAGGAAATCCCTTTAACTCTGTTGCTGTTTGAATGGGGGAAAAAAAGTGTGGTTTTGATGCTGTATACATAAATTGGTGCACAAAATCAAATTTCTGTAATGAAAATGAATTTGTTTAGAATGTTTGATGTATCGAGACACAAATCAAGAAAAAAAAATTCAAAGGTGGACATTTTCTTAAAGTTAACAGTTCATTTTTAGCTGAGTTTCAGCTTGTCACAGAAACATGTTCAAGCAGTGCATCAATTCATTCATATGACAGCACCATCAACATTGGTTACGAATATATTCAATCTAAAAGCAGAAGAAACAAAGTTACGTAGGTATAAAAACTATATGGTGCATATACACCGCATTCCAAATTACTCTGCAAATTGGATTTGTGTCATGAAGATGTAATTTTTTTTCTTTTTTTTTAAACAAACTCATGGATGATATTGTGTCTCAGAGCTCAATGGATGACAGAAATCAATCTCAAACACCTGTGATAATTAATTTGCCAGGTGAGCCCAGTTAAAGGAAAACTACTTAAGAAGGACGTTCCACGTTATTAAGCAGGACACAGTTTTCAAGCAATATGGGAAAGAAAAGGATCTCTCTGCTGCCGAAAAGCGTCAAATAGTACAATGCCTTGGACAAGTTCTGAAAACATTAGATATTTCATGAAAATTTAAGCATGATCATTGTACTGTGAGCAGATATGTAGCTGATACAGACCACAGATGGATTCGTGCAGATAAAGTCATAATGAGGAAGGTTTCTGCCAGACAAATTATTCGGATTAAGAGAGCAGCTGAAAAAATATCATTACAAAGCAGCAAATAGGTATTTAAAGCTGCTGGTGCCTCTGGAGTCCAAGAGAACCTGAAGGTGTAGGATTCTCCAGAGGCTTGCAGTTGTGCATAATCCTACTATTCGGCCACCCCTAAACAATGCTCACAAGCAGAAATGGTTGCAGTGGGCCCAGACTTACCTGAAGACTAACTTTAAAACCTTCTTGATTACTGATGAGTGCCGTGCAACCCTGGATGGTCCAGATGGATGGAGTAGTGGATTGTTGGTGGATGACTACCATGTTCTAACAAGGTTGCGATGCCAGCAAGGAGGTTGCGGAGTTGTGTTTGGGGCCGGAATCTTGGGGAGAGAGCTGGTAGTCCCCTTTAGGGTCCCTGAAGGTGTGAAAATGACATGGGCAAAATATACGGAGTTTCTGACTGACCACTTTCTTCCATGGTACAAAAAGAAGAATCGTGCCATCCGTAGCAAAATCATTCTCATGCATGGCAGTGCACCATTTCATACTGCAAAGCATACCTCTGAGTCACTGACTGCTGTGGGCATGAAAGGAGAAAAACTCATCCTCTCCTGACCTCAACCCTATTGAGAACATTTGGGATATCCTCTAGCAAAAGATCTATGAGGGCGAGAGGCAATTCACATCAAAAGAGCATCTCTTGGAGGCTATTCTGACATCCTGCAAAGAAATTCAAGCAGAAACTATCCAAAAACTCACAAGTTCAATGGATGCTAGAATTGTGACTGTGATATCAAATAAGAGGTCCTATTATAACAGGTAACTTGGCCTGTTAAGATGTTTTTGATTTACTTAAATCAACAGCTTTTTCAATGTGACGTCTTAATACCGCAACTTCAACAAATTACCATTTTCAGTTCTTTACAACATATAAAATGTTTGGAAACTGTTGTGCATAATAATTTAGAACAGTGCTGTTCAAGTTTTTTAATGAATACTGTTATCATTGGGAGGTATATCCCAAAATGTTTGATTTGTACTCTTAACGGTTGATGATTTGAACATTTTACTGACTTATTTGCATCAACCATTTAGGAAAATCAGAAAAATAGCATTTGCATAATAATTTGGAACGTGGTGTATTTTGATGCAGGAAGAATCTAAAAAAATTATGAATGTTTCCTTTAATTTTGCAAAAAAAAAAAAATCATACTTTCTGAAGTAACAGCCAAATGCCCACAGAAACTTTGCAGTTTTTTTATATAATGTAATATTACAATTCCTATAATATACAACTTTTAATTTTAGTAATCTCCTATTATTAGTTCTCTTACTATTCAAGAAAATGGGGATACAAGATAGATCAAAGATAGTTAATATATGGGGTTTCTAAGGGTCACATGTACATATCAAGACTTACATTTTATTTTGTTTGTAACTCTTGTAATCTTACAGAGGTGAGTTGATCGTTCCATCAGAATGGACATAGTGTTCTTGACTCTGTTGCTATAGGAATCAATCATATAAAGACACTTCAACAACTTAAGACCTCATGCAGAACTTATTCTGTCACTTTCTATTTGTTAGAAATGTCAGTGATGTGTTGCATGACTTTGTGTGCACGGACAGACTATCGCTTCTTGCTTAAGTGCATATCCATCTATCTATCTATCTATCTATCTATCTATCTATCTATCTATCTATCTATCTATCTATCTATCTATCTATCTCATGCACATACTGATTGTAGTAGTTTGTGCAGTAGCTAATGGTGCAAAAATGTGTAATGAAAGCCAATCGCAAAAATTACTTTAGACCCTTTATTAAATGCTAAAATACGCCAGATAAAATAAAACAAAATGTATATACTCCCCTCCTGGATCGGCAGCGTTGCAGCAATATCGTTGTTATGCCTCTTGGCAGTCACGTGATAGTTATGTCACTTGACCACTGCCACCAGTCTCCACACACTGATAAAACTGTGAAGGCTGCAGTTCATCAATGGTTTCTCATAGGCTACAGTCCTCACGTAACATAAAAATGTCAAGTGACTACCGGGAGACACAGCGCCGACATTGTGAGAAAGCTGTTGGTGTGGGAGGTGAGTATATTCTTAATTTTTTATTTTATCTGAGGGACTTCAGCATTTATGAAGGGGTTGTATGATATTGAACAACTCCTGCACCAACTGCTAAGATCAGTATGTGCATGAGAGAGATTTTTTTACTGTTCCAGTTGACATTGGGACAGCACTGGTTTGTGAGGTTAGTATGTATTTTTTTATATTTTATGTGGGGGACTATAGCATTGGTCACCTTTTGGTGACTTAAATACATGTATTTTTTACTTAAATGCATGTATTTTGGGTGAAAAATCATTATTGCCATTGGGTCCCATTACAAATGTTGCCCCGTTTTTGCTTTTACAGGCTATTTGTTTCACTGTACATTTAGTCTGTGGTCATAAATCAGCTGAGCGGAGATAGAAAAGTCAAGTGAAAAAAGAGTGACAAACTCTCCTGTTACACAGTCAGAAGGAGCTCACTGACATTCTCAGGTAATTGTTAGTGCAGCTTATCTCACAAACTGAGGAGCACTTCTGTCCATACAATGGCTGCTGGTGGAGGAGCATGTGACCAGACCTGTCCATCAGGTTAATGTGAGTTGTTTTACAATTGGAGGAGGCTGATGGACTGGTCTGGTTACATGCCCCTCCATCAGCAGATATTATAGTGCAATAAAATATCTTTTAATATTGAAAAAAAGTGGGTTTTTTATTTTTAAATAAATATTGGCTCTTATTGTCAAGTTTTATAATTACGTAGTTATCTGATTTTTTTACATGCATCTGAATATTCCTGTGCTCTAAAAATATCGTCTTTTTCCTTAAAGGTGTTGTCCGCTAACGGACAACCTTTGCTTAATCAGTTCAATGCCACACAGAAAAAGAAATGATGTATACCCACCTCCAGTTGTGGCACAGTTCCAGCGATGCTAGTGCTGCTGATCTCGGTTGGTGACGTGACATTGTTTTTTTTTCCTCTATGGGGCTCAGAATTGATTAAACTGGGGTTGTCCACTTGTGGACAACTCATTTAGTGGATTACTTAGATTGGAGCTTGGAATGTTTCTCTCTGTGTTCCGGCCTTCCAAAACTGATTGATCATTTCCAAAATGCCTTACCCAAACTAGAACATTGAATTTGTTTAATCTGTTGACATTTAGGAAGTTTAGAATGAAGAAAAACATGTTCAACCCATCGTGGAGGCTTTTGTTTCATCTGATAGCATTCAATAGCTGACTTCCAACATTTGTTAGCTGAAGAATATTTTGTTATCTTTGTTTGTACATAATTACCTGCACAACTGGAAAGGGCTTGTCTTCCTATAGAGGTGGAACTTTAATATATAGTTTTACTTTCCAAAAGATTATGTGAATCATTAGAAAATAATGTAGTGGGATCTTTAACCTGGGATATATTGGGTGTAGACTAGTACATTACACCTGTACATTGTCTTATTTTCATCTGAAGATCATAAATTCGTAGTTTGTGAGCCCTCGCGGACAGAGTCCTCGCTCCTCCTGTACCAGTCACTGTCACATTGTGCTCAAGATTATTGTAATTGTTCTTGTATTATACCCCTTTTTCACATGTAAAGCGCCATGGAATAAATGGCGCTATAATAATAAATAATAATAATACACCCTCCCTCTAAAAGGAACAATCAAAAACTTATAAGAAGCTGGACTCTGAAACAGAAGACCTTTGTTTCAAAATAGCCAGGATTCTAGGATGGTCCCCTTAAAGGGCTATTCCTATGATAGTACTGTAAGTTATCCCCTATATTTTAGATCGGGGATAACTTTCTGATCGCTAGGGATCCAATTGCTGGGACTTCAGTGATCTTAAGAATGGTGCTTTGGAATCTGGACAGGTCGAGCATGCGCCACCACATCTTGATTGGAGCAACGCTGAGCATGCTCAATCTCCATTCATTGGATTTCATCAAAGCTTTTATGTTGGTGAAAAAAAAGTCGCAAAATTTTGACGCAACTAGAGGTTGTGCTAAAATTTTGATGAATAAGGGCTATTGTCTGTGAGACTGCCAGAAAAAAATGAATAGTGCCTTGCTATTTTCAGTTTTCAAATAGGCGATTTAATCATTGAAACAAAAATGGCAATAAAAATATATATCAACATGTGAAAAGTGAAAGATTTGATTCTCATGTGTTGATGTAATAAAATGTATAAACAGCTCAGAGGTGTATAATGATATATTGACCAATGTATTATAACTATACAATTTATTATTAGAATTACAGTGCTCCCTAGTAAACTTACAACAAGTAGAGAAGTTGTTGAACTTTATTTTGCTTTCTCTAGTGTTTCCCTTTTCAATCCCTTCTAAAATAATTTAACCTTTTTTAATTAAAATACAGCTTTTCATTAATATTGGGTACACAGCCAACAAGCATAAAAGCTATCTTTTTGTGAAATATTCTTGTTTTTGCTGTTTCCCTTATTTGTTTGTTTAGACCGTAGATTTGTTGGGTTCAAAACCAATGTAGATGTTAAAGGAGACCTGCAAGAAAACAACGCCATCCATGTATGTGTACTAGAAATGACAGCCTAATAAAATGTGTTTCTTCTACACTGAGATATGATTGACTGAAGTTACAAGCTCCAAGAACCAGACTGCACTACTGAATGATTTTGATGGCAATATGTCCTCTTCTGATTTTTTGGTAAATGGTTGTCATGGAGATCTAGTGCAGAGTTATTTCACCACATAAAGCAATATCTACATCCTATCGTTCTATCTAAATCAAATAAGTGCAGTCACATGTGAATATGCTGAAAATGTGCACCAGGGTATTTGATGATTTGTGTCTATGAAAAGTCCCCGTGGAAGACATAGTAAATGACTGAAATTAAAGTGCTCATCAGAAGATAGCCTATTGATTAAACAAGGTTGGTGGTCAGATCCCAACCCTATCCTGTGTATTAACACATGTAATAAGCCAGTGTAAAAGACATTGTGAAGGTAGGAGGAGCAGGTTCAGGTATTACCTCACCTATGGTGAAGGGTGGATCCTGTGTTATCATCTGTGTAACCAGCTGCCTTGTTTTCAGAGGCTGTTGATTGCAATGGCCGGTGTTGTGCTGGCAGACATGTAATATCCTACAGTGCCATGTCTTGCCATTGATATGTATTGGGAGTGGTGTAAGTGAGCACTACCTGTACATGTGGCAGCAATGACATTTGATCGTCAGCTGCAGCGATCTGTATAGTACAAGCACATAGGATATATCATATTCATGGTAAGTTCTCCGTGCCCCCAGGTTACTTACAGTGAGCCCAACAGAAGTTTGTCTGCACCTTGGGTGCTGAGACTCTGCTGTCTGATGAAGTTGACCCAGCAATCTTTCTGTGCCCCCAGGTTCAGCAGTGAGAAGCGATCATCACCCTCCTTGCTGTCCTCCTCCACCTGTTTCCTGATCACAGCCTTTTTGACTTTGTCTTGCTTGGTGCCCAGCTCCTGCACTGAATGTTTAGGCGCCTCCGGTAAAGCTCCAGATGCTGCCACAGTCCCGATGTGTCACTCTAGGGTTGCAAAATGTTTTAGGGGCAAAAGTACTTGCGCTGCCACTTCATCAAGGAAGCAATGTGAGGTGTCGGAGGCGTGTACGGGGAGGGTACGGGTTCTCCACATAATTGGTGTGTGCGTGGTGGCAGATTGTGATGGTCACGGCACTGTTGCAGGATATCTCGAGGTTAGGGGCTCCTTCCCTATACTTCAAGCTGGGGGGGGGGGCGCCGTGGTCTGTCCCTGCTTCCTGGATTACTTCTGAAGGTGAAGATGCCGGGGCCACGTGCCTTGCTGTGCGCCTATATCAACCCTTATCTGTCCCCTCCCCCAACCAGGGAAGTGGGGAGAAGAAGTGTATAAGAATTCACCAACCAAACAAAAAAGAGAAGACAGACCGGGATAAGTGAAAATACCAATCATAAAAAAATGCACTCACGAACAACAGAGTGGAACATCGGGGAGTTAAAGGGGTTTTCCCACAAACAAAAGTTCATTTTAAAAATGATCTGTGTCTGACCGTGTATGGAACATACCACATCTCCTGGGCAGGGGAAGAAGCAAAAGACAATATAGATATTACAGCAGGGGACCACAGAGGATTCATTTTGTGAGGTAAAATATTGTTTAAAAACAGGCAGTGAAATGTTTTACCTCACAAAATTAATCCTCTGCGATCCACTGCTCTAATGTGTGTATTGTCTTTTGCTTTCTCCCCTTCCCAAGGGATGTGGTATGTTCCGTACAAGGTCAGACACAGACAATTTTTAAAATGAACTTTTGTTTGTGGGAAAACCCCTTTAAGGAAGGAGAAACCAAATAGAAGAGATGACAATGTGCACACAAACAAACACCAAGCAATAGTCTCCTGAACAACTCTCCAAACGCCACCTCTCCAGAACCAGACAGTATGAACGAACACTGACAATCCCTGATTGCCAGAGGCAAGTATATATAGCAGAGGGGAGTGGCCAACACTGAACAGCTGAGACCATCAAAGCAGGAAAGCTGCAGGAGCTCTCAACTGAACAGATTAACCCTTGCACTGCTAGTGGAAACCTGCACTGTTTAATATAATAGTGAAGTGCTTCTAATCAGTGCAGAAGTACGAGAAATCAGACACCGCGGTCTTCTGGTCGTGGTAAACCCATGACAGTGATAGAATAGTAGGACGTGGGGTATAGATTTGTAGTATTAGCATGCGCTGTCTAGTGGAGCGGGCCAGCTCTAGTAGACATTAGATGTTTCCTCGCGGGCCAAATATAATTACACTGTTGGCCAGATTTGGCCTACAAGCCTGAGTTTGCCATGTATGCTCTCAGTTGTGCATCTTCTTGCCTTTTGCCTGCATCTTTAGAACATAACGGTTTAATATAGTACTAAGAATAGTTTGAATATTTAGAATTGGAACAAAAGGGACTTTATCTCTTGGTAGTAATTTTGCCACTAGTGCTTAAATTGTTATACTTTTTTTTTTTTTTTTTTCAGATAATACAAAAGCTAAAAATTCCCTCTGGACTGGTCATACAAAGTCATGCAGTCTCCAGTACTGTAATTTGTCCATGTCTGCAGTACTCTGCTGCCGAGTTCTCCTCCATCAGTTCTGGTCTTTATTCTTCCTCGGTATCTCATCAGTACAGACATGCATGAACCTCAGCCATAGAGCGTTTAGTGCATCTGCAGCAGGAACTGAACATAATTCTCCTACTGTGATAGAAAATCTTTGCATTTTGAGCAAGGTGAATTGCTGCTCTGGTGATTGTTTAACTGTGCATCAGTTAGTCGTTGTTTAACCTATTGGATGCCGATTCATTTACACGGAAAACACCATGTCATTAAATTTCATTTGATGACTATGTGCTGCTTTTTACGGTTAATTTATAGCCCATCTAGTTCTGTTTAATTACTTCCCTAATCAAAGTGTAAGACAGCCCATAGGGTGAGTTTTGATGAGCAAAATGTTCATATTGTAGACTGGGTTGCCAACTTGAGTTTTTTTTTCTGGACAGCGTACCAAAAAATCATGGACAGGCAATCATTTTTATGGACATATTGAAAAATCATAATAACTCATGATTATACATGATCCATGTCTACAGCTCATAATTCTGATAAGAAGACAAGAGCTGCATTCACTGTAAACTGTAAAATGATGATTCCCTCAAAATAATCTGAATAAGTTTCCTCAGCTTCAAAAATAACCACTGACGGCATACATTTTTTTTTTACGCACAGGGCATAAATGTGCCCATTTTTATGGACTGTCCTGGAATTTCTGGATGGTTTCAACCTTGGTTGTAGAGTGTCCCTGGGCAGTTAGACAAAGCCCCTTAACGTTGATGATGAGGAATGCTGTTAGCTGCTGGATCTCTATGTTTTGCCATCCAGAGCTGCTAACCATGGGAAGTTGCTGGGCCCCTGGTGCATAGGAATGTAAAGGACTTTGTTCTGCTCCTCAGAAAGGAGCAGAATCTATATACGTGCTAGATGGGCACAAGTTTGGGTTTTGTTAGCGATGTCCCTGATGATGAGTGGAGCACAGGCTAATGATTAGTTGCAAACAGCCTGGAAACTATGAGCAAGTCACACATTAGAAATTTAACATTACACAGTTCCCATTGAAATCAATGGGCTGATATAGTCCATCAGTGCAGAAGTAAAAAATTGTCTTTTTTCTTACAGAACCTACGTTTATTGGAGAAAAATTAGTGGCAGTAATCAATTGCTGCTTCCCTGTTAAAAAGATCCTCCTGAAAAGCAGAATTAGCAGGGTTAGATGAATCCTAGAAGCATTCTAACTAGGGATGGGCGGACCAGTGGAAGTTCGGGTTCTTGAACCTGACCCTAACTTTTGAGAAAGTTTGGTTCGGGTACCAGAACAGTACTCAAACTTTCACCAGAATCCAAACCCCATTAAAAATAATGGAGACCCAAATTTGTAAGAGACGAAAAAAACTTTCGCTCTCTCTCTCTCTCTCTCTCTCTCTCTCTCTCTCTCTCTCTCTCTCTCTCTCTCTCTCTCTCTCTCTCTCTCTCTCTCTCTCTCTCTCTCTCTCTCTCTCTCTCTCTGTGTGTGTCTCTCTCTCTCTGTGTCTCTCTCCCCACCTCTCTTGCCCTCTCTACCCCCTCTCTCTCCTTCTCTCCCCTCTCTTTCTCTCCCCCTCTCTTTCTCTGCCCCTCTCCCCCCAAACGTACTTCCCCCGAACACTGCACCGGACTTCAGGAGAAAGTCCATGTTCCGCGTTTAAACCCAAACAGTGACTATCCAGTATGAGCGTCGAACATTTCTGTTCGGGTTCACCCATCTCTAATTGTAACCAATGAGCATAAAAATGTTCTCCTGGTCGTTTTGTATGAAAATTTTTACTGCCGAGTTACTTAAGAAAAAAAATTGGGTCTTAATTTGTAGTGTACAATAATATAAAGTAGGCAAGCACAGTCATGCAAATGTGTGGACCACTTGTCAAATTGGATCTTGATTTTCCAAGTGAAAAGTAGTCAACAAAGATAAATATGAGAATTTGCGGCAAATTTTAATGGACCATTGTAGTTTTTTTGTACTGCAGTTTTCAAAGTGGAAAAAAATACATAAAAATGTATCAGTTTGACAGTAGTTTAATACTAGTAATGCAGCCTTTGGCAAACATTGCAGCTTATAAACATTTCTTTGTATTCTTGCTTTATTCTTTTAAAAACACTTCTATCCAAGTGTTCTTTGGTCGTCTTTCATGTACAATAACGGTATTCTAGTGTGAAGGGCATTTCAAAACCTTAACATTTAAAGAAACTTCTTGAAGTATTTCAAGGTTGATTTTTTAAGCATGACGTCCTATTGTTTTCCTACCGATTTTCATTTGCAGAAAGACTGCAGCTTTTAAGATTTGTACAGAATTAGGGAAATGTATTGCTCCCTCTCAGTACAGTAACTACTGACTGCCACACATGATAAGGTGATCTTTTTTACACCACTTCTTCTTTTCTGACATACTTTTGCAATTGTAGACAAAGAGTTAAACTTTTGTTTTATCTAATCTCCACGATTGATTAAAGTGCTGTGTGACATAAATAAGATGTTCCCATGTGTGCTCAAGGCAGCAAAGTAATCTGTCACTTCAGATTAAAACCACAGTCCAAAATGTGTAACATAAAACAATGTTTATTAAAATTGCATGCAACATGTTTCAAGGTCGGGTTCGACTTCTTCATTGGCACCTGATGAAGTGACAGTGCTGGACAAAATCCTACTTATTTTCGTGCCTACGGCTGGGTTCAGACTGCTGTATAAAAAAGATTGGCCATACATGTCCTCAATTTGCGAACCTGACTTTCTCTGTGTGCAGCTCCATGTGGCTGATCTGCGTAGCTGGTGTGTGCAGGAGTTGTCTGATTTTATATACACTAGTCTGATCTGTAAAAGGGCCAAACTAGGTCCGTCAGTTCTTTTGAAAAATCGCTGGTGTGCATATGCAGAAAAGGCTATTATTGGATCAAAGTGGTGTGTATTGAGTACACGTATAGCTTGCTGACTGAAAGTCTTGCCATCGAAATTGGGGCTTAAAAACACATAGTAAGTAGGAATGAGCGGACCCGTGGATGTTCGAGTTCATCGGGTTCGACCGATCTTTTGTCCAAAGTTCGGTTCGGGTATCAGAACTGTACCCGAACCCTATAGAAGTCAATGGGGACCCGAACTTTGCTCTAAAAGGGCTGTAAAATGGTCGTAGAAAGGGCTAGGGGTGTCTTTCTCTTCTCCTGGTACTCCGAACACTAAAACGGACTTCCGAGAGAAGTCTGTGTTCGGAGTTCAGCACCGGAAACCAGATGTCCAGTACAAATCGCAAACTTTATAGTTCGGGTTCACTCAACTCTAATGGTAAGTTGTATTTTAAAGTTTTGCTTTGAGAGACCCACGATTAGATCAGCAGTCACATACACCAGGGGAGCTGAAATAAATGTTTTACATTGTTGTGCATGGACCTTACACAATCACCTCTGGTAAGCATGTTTCTTAAAATATAACCATCGGTTTAATTTCATAAATCAAAAGTACACCTGAAAAAAGCAACTTTATAATATATCTTATCAGAGAAATCTACTTTTTTTCCTCCTGGACTGATCATTAACTCTCAATTTACAAGTAAAATCTGTCTTTAGTGAATGCAGCTTTTCATTCTACTGAGATAGTAGTTGACAGCTGCTGCTCATAAGATTCTATGGAGAGCGGAGGGAGTGGAGTTAGAGCCTGACAGTCATTCTGCTGCAAGTTCTCTTGAAAAGACAATTACAGTTTCATCAGCATTGACTCTTTCCACTTATTTGAGTTACTGCATTAATGTTTCCTCTTGTTCCTATCGTTGAGATGTAGATTTTTGTGTAGATTGGGCTCTTCCTATAAAGTTTGCATGGAGATCTTTTATTCGGAAAGGCAATGCACCGCTACCTCTGTAGCAGCCAGTCTTGCATGGGTATCGGCTGGAGATGTTGTGGCTTTGCTTTACATATTGAGCCACTATTGGATACCAAACATTTGCGTTACACTATAAAAACACAAGCCTATAATGCCAATACATTACAAGAAACACAACACAGAAGCTGGCAATCATGATCATTAAGATAGCAAGAAAACGAAGAAGTATAAGCAGAGTTTATATCTGCATAATCACAGCTACCAAATTATTTTTTTTTACATTTTATATTACCAGATTCTTTTTTCTTCACCTATTTTGATGTGTGCAATAGCTGCTTTTAAATCTAAATATTACCGTACATAGCTTTCATATATTCTTATTATGCTATGCCATTTACATATGAATTGCAGCCAACCTTGTAGATAATGTGTTTCCAGAAGTCTTTTCTGTGAAGGTCCTGTGTGTGGGACCCCCGCAGTGTAACCAGCTGGACGATGTCTGGATTTATTAAAATAAAAATCATCCCTTATTAAAAGTGCTAGTAATTAATTCTCCAGTTTTTGGCACTGCTTAGGACACTGTGCATTTATCTCATTTACAACACAGACCACTATTACTTAATTGTACCGCCAACTGCCAATAAAGCTTTGCTACAGGGGATCAATACCAGCGACTCCTGGCACAATGCTGTATGAGATGAGACATGGCTGTTCTCCACTCCCGTCATTTGTTGCAAAGATGTAATGCAGAGCCCTGGATTGGATTTATTGCAAGTGTAGTTAAAATGGTTTAAACTGTTTTCCCTCGAAGCTGCAGATCTTCTCTTTTTACATCTAAAAGCAGAGGATAGTGGGCAGACACAAGAAATTCTCTACTTGTTCCTGCCCCGATTCTGATTAAGTGTAATCGCATCATTTCTTGATGTTGGCGGAAGCTGAATAAAAAGTGCTTGAGGGAACGGCTGATATGATTTCAATTCTTCCCTCGTGATGGACAAGTCAGGAAACAAGCTATTAGAGCTATGAAAGAAAGCACAAGGAATGCATGTAGAGCAAGCATTAAAAATGCCATACAAAGCGTATTGTTTGCCATGTCCTTTAAGTATTAGACTGGGATGATATCCCGTCTTTAGGGCTCCTGCAGTCAACCGTATTATTGATCTGAGTGCGATCCAACAAAACCGCAGATTGTACTCGGACCAAAGTTAGTCTATAGGGCCATATACGTGTCCGATTATTTTTCCTTGGACCGAGCCAGTTTGGGGAAAAAATCGCTGCATCCCCGAGTTTGATCCAATGTTCGGATCGCACCCAGCCATGCATGTATAAACTATCGGACTGCATTCGAATGACATCGCAGATCAGTCCAATTTCCACAGACTGACCCAGTGGAGAAGACCTAGACATTTTTTTCTCTTCATCTCCTCATCCTAGAGAATCAGATCACACTCTATGCAAATTCTGAGCAGAGTTTGATCAATCAACCTGATTTTCTCAGATGAGAGAATATACGCTCTTGAGATCCTAGCCTTAAAATTAGCTTGTTCTACGTTACGTTACAAATGCATTTCCTCAAGCAGGTGATTTATTTTCTTAAAGCTGCTCACGAGAATGAGAGCGCATGCACACTACTTGATAAGAAGTGACTAATTGCCGAGTCTCTGCTGGTCAATTTCAGGTACCATATAAACATATGAAGGTGGTTCATGCGGTTATCTAAACCCTCGCTGGGAGCAGTAATTAAGCTAAAGCTGAGATATGATATATTCAGTACACTCCTTTTAAGGTTTGCATTTAAATTGGATTTTGACCATTAAGTCGAAATTTGTAATAGCTGAAACGCAGACCAAACGAAACTATTCAGGCGTGATGAGAAGTAAATATGTGCATGATTCCTAAGAAGGTCATTTACGTATCACTGCTACTTCACAACCTAGCGAGTGTGTATCCAGTGGGATTTGTGTTTTAAATATGCTTAATTTATAAGTAGCTTTTTCATGTAGCTCATGTATGTATTATTTATTCTTTACCTGCCCAAGGTTCCATCATCATGAATGAGTGTGAATCTAAGTTGTTATGGTCACAGCAGATCCAACACACAGCACCATATTAGTGATCTATTCTACACAATGCTTCTGTCATGGGTTTATCGCAACAGAAAGGGGCCAGAAGACCGCAGTGTCTTATTTCATTTGCTCCTGCACTGATCAGAAACACTTCTTCATATTAAACCATGCAGGTTTCTGTTAGCAGTGTAGGGGTTAATCTGTTCAGCTTGGAGTCTCTGTAGCTTCCCAGCTTGGATGATCTCAGCTGTTCAGTATTGGCCACTCCCCTTTCCTATATATACTCACCTCGGGCAAACTGGATTGCGAGTGTTAAGTCTTGTACTGCCTGGTGAGGAGTCTGTTGTTGGTAGAGGCGTTTGGAGTGACTGTCGCTTGGTGTTTCAGCTGTGTGCAAATCCTCCTCTTCTTCTCCTATTTAGTTTTCCTTCCTTTTCTCCTCAGTGTTCCTCTCTGTTGTCTGTGATTACATATTTGTATTATTGGTATTTTAATTTATCCCTGTACGTCCTTCCTTGTTTGTGAATATACATACACTATTCCCTCCCACTTCCCTGGGTGGGGGAGGAGGACAGATAAAGGGCTGATTCAGAAGTTCAGCAAGGTACTTGGCCCCAGCCTCTTCACCATCAGAAGTAATCTGGGGAGCATGGACAGCTAGGGTGCCCCTAGCATTACGGACTGGGAAGGAGCCCCTGGCCCTCGGTAATCTGACAACAGAATTATGACAGCTTCTAGAGAAAATGCCTCTTTATTACTTCCTTTGTTCTGTCTGATATTGTGTTAAGCATAGCCTTCTATTTTGGCCTTAGGCTGTTACTGCAATTCTCAGACAAGTTGCGCAATGAAAAATATTTTTGTGCAAGTTGTCCGAAACTTGCTGTAATGTGACTGTTTTAGAGATGCAATTTTGCTGTAAAAAAAATTGACAAATCGCATACAAGTACAATGTAATTCGCAGTTGCATGCATCTTGCATAAGGGTGCTTTCACATTGTGTTCTAGCACCTGTTCGGTGGCCCTATCGGGGCTTACTTCCGGACCCTCCCTCCCCCTGTAAAACGAGATCCGGACATATGTTCCAACGGGGCCATAGACTGTAATGATTCAGACAGAGTGAACGTGCGCTCTGCCGTGCATCATTTTGGAGTGTGTTCACCTACTAGAGGCGGACACCCTGATGTAGTAGACTGCATCTGAGTGTCTGCTTCTAGTAGGCTTACACGCTCCAAAATGATGCACGGCAGAACGAACGTTCACTCTGCCGACACCATTATAATCTATCACCCCGTTGGCTCATATGTCTGAATCCCATTTTGCGGGGGGTTCGGGCATAAGCCCCGATGGGGCCACCGAGCACAATTAGAAAGCACCCTAAAAGTCTATGGCCAGTGAGTTGCAACAGAAAATCCAACAGATTTGTAAACATTTGCAACTGTATCACAATTGCGGTAGGTTGCAAATCTCAATGTGACACCCTAGTAATAGAAAGTCATTAGACATGACCTGGTCGAAATATGGTTGTCTCCATGAGCCCCAAAGCAATTTATAGGATTTGGGCCCAAAGGCTTATGTTATTTAATTTTTTATTTGGTTTAATATCATTCTGCCCTCCGTCATCTAATTATTTGTTGTTAGTTGTATAGTAACTAAAGATGACCATCTAATGTTATCTCAACAACACTCTGCAAGATACAGGGGCAGCACGGTGGCTCAGTGGTTAGCACTGCAGTCTTCCAGCGCTGAGGTCCTGGGTTCATATCCCACCAAGGACAACATCTGCCAGGAGTTTGTATGTTCTCCCCATGTTTGCGTGAGTTTCCTCAGGGTTCTCCGGTTTCCTCCCACACTACAAAGACATACTAATAGGGAATGTAGATTGTGAGCCCCAATGGGTAATGTCTGTAAAGCACTGTGGTATTAATGGCGCTATATAAGTGAGTAAAATAAATAAATAAATAAATACAGCTGTGACTGGGTGTGTGACAGAGCAGGCTGACACAGCAGGCCAGTGAGCAGTCCGAAAGACATTTATTGGGACTGGGAGAATATAACACTAAACGTAGGTATGGTTTCTTATGAGTCTGCAATGTGGTCACACAAAAAGAACAAATCTGGGGGCACCACAATCCGATGCCAAGGAAAATGTAACAGCATTCCCTAGACTAGTTCCTGAAATCCAACAGGGTGTGCAAGACATCACAATCCCACAATCGCTTATCTCCAATCTCAAATAGTCCATACACTGGCACCAGGATCTGGCCACAGCAACAGATCCTTGCCCTTGACAGGACACAGCACCAACTACCTAACCAAACATGTAGCTTAATATTCTACCTCCCTTGGGATCAGCCCCCTGGTTTGGCAGAGGCACTCACACCCCACCCCAGTAAACATTTGCTACAGGTAGATCAAAGTATGAAGAAGGTTCCAAAAGCCCAGTCTCCAGCTTGTCTGCAGGGTTGTGTTTTAGGGATGCCCCATGCAGAGAAAAACAAAGACACACATGCCCCTGCCAGATGCAGGACAGGAAACGCTAAGCTAGCTCTGATTACAGTATGGTACATGAAAACAGACTGGTGGTGACACTTTTTTATAATGGCCCTTGTTAAATACCTTATAAGGCCCTTGTCATACCCAATTAGGCCATTTGACAACTTCCACTTTAGGCCACGGCCCCACTATCAGTATTCAGTCAGTATTTTTCCTCCAGCGTTTGTAAGCCAAAACCAGGAGTGGGTGGTAAATGCAGAATTGGTGCACTTGTTTCTATTATACCTTTTCTCTGATTCTTCCTCACCTGGTTTTGGCTCCCACTCCTGAGGAAAAAATACTGACTGTCAGAAAAATATTAAGAATTTCTCCCTCCCAGACCCCTCTTCTTCTCCCCCTCCCCTATAATATTTGTCAGGAGATTAGAGCTGACAATCTAACATCTGTCTGTATGCAAATTATCACCCACAGCAGAAGTAGCTTAGGCAGATGGCAGAGGTGCTACAAACCCAATTAGAATGCGAGTGCGCTTTCCCCTGACACAGAACTGCGACAATTTACATCTAGCTGAGGAAACTTTATTCCCAGGATGTCAAAGGGAATTTAACAGAGGTCTGGCAGCCAGGACGGAGCCAACCAGAAATATGGAATATTGAAGTTCCATAATTCCGATAATAATGGATCCCATCTTTTTAGTGACATGGTCAGCTAAGGAACAATATGGATATTTTCCTATCGCTGTAACCTCCTCCGGGGGCTGCAGCGCAAAAGTAACAAAATAGCTGACCGCAACTATGTCATGCGTGGTCTCTAAAGGAAGGTAAATTCATAATGGAAAATATGGTATAATTTTCGGGCTGCTGCGGTCGACCAGCGAGAAATTATCCAGAAGTGAAGATTTTAACAAAACTATGAAGGCTAGAGACCAGTCCACGTGATGTCAGCACAAGGGGGTGGGGGCCAGTCTCTCCCTTCAGCATAAAATAATCCACTGAGGATGGATCAATATTCATTGCCGGGAGTATATATTTATTATAAGCAATGTATCCCGTTCGGTAATGGTCAAATCAATCTGGAGTGTCTCCCCTCCACCTATATTGAATTGTCTCTGTGATCGTATAGTAAGTTTCTTCTCTAATCCTTATTATTTTGTGTAACTGCATATGTATTGTATTGTCCCCTTTGTAAACTCCTTGTATATTTTTCATAACACTGCCTCCCTTTTGGATTAAATATAAAATTTAATAGTCTTGTTTCTTTTGGTCTGTAATCGTTCCCTCACCCGAAGCCATATACGCTACCAGAAAGCAGGCGTCCGACCAGGCCTGTATTTTATTTCAAATCTGGCTGGTGGTGGCAATGAATAATAATAATTAGGCTATCGTGAAGCTGGCAGTAACCGTACGGGGCTTATACACATATTCCATGCATTGGAATCCAGAGGTGTGACGCCATATGCTTTCTGCTCGCTTGCCGATCGCTATGTAGTGAGCATTCGGGATCATGTGCTCGCGAATCCCTGCTCAATCCTGTGAAATCCTGACAGAGTGACGGCAACGGTAAGATATTGTGTGATCTCCCCGGTGTTGCCCCTGTCGCTGTGAAACCCTGACACTGACCAAATACTGATAGTGGGGCCGTGGCCTTACGTATGTGCACACGTTCAGGATTTGCAACAGAAAAATCTGCTGCAAATACTGATGCGTTGGCAGGAAAAACAGCATAAAATAGGTGTGATTTTGACATGTTTTTTTTTTCTCATGCGTTTTTCCTATTCACCAGTATGGGTGAAATCTGCAGCAAAAAACACTGAAAGAATTGACATGCTGCAGGTTTAAATCTGCTTAAAATCTGCAAGGAAAAGATAATCAACGTGTGCATGAGACTTCAGGAATTGCATTCACTTTGCTGGCATTAGGAAACCCTTCAGTTTTTGTGACAAATCTGTTCAGAATAAAAACATGACAAAACCGCAAAGTGTGCACATTCCCTTACTCAGTAGAAAAAGGTGACTGGTTCACTCTGAAGGATCCAGCCCATTCATGTTTCTTGCATAGTTACATAGGTTAAAAATGATACAAATCCATCAAGTTCAACCTTTCTCAACCAATTATACGTACTGTATCGCTAGATTATTTATAAGCCACAATGCCATTGGTTGTGAGAAAAGTGTCTATGCCTTTTTTAAATGCTGATTCAGTATCTGCCATTAATACCTCTTGTGGACTTTCCACAGTCTGACTGCTCTTACTGTAAAGAACCCTTTCCTGTGTAGCTGCCGAAATCGCCTTTCCTCCACACGTAATGAATGTCCATAGCAATCATGTTTCCTCATCAATATATAGTTATTGTTGTTTTTTTTTTTTTTTTTTTTTTTTATAATTTTCCAGTTTAGTATCCTGAAATGTTGCAATATTTGTTCTGGCCACTGAGCTTAATCATTGATCACTTCTTAGTAGTTATCCCATTATGATAACAAGCAGGAATACAATTATACTATTATTATGCTTTTCTTATATAGCGCCATCATATTCCACAGCACTTTACAGACAATATCACTGTCCCCATTGGAGCTCACAATATATATTCCCTATCAGTGTGTCTTTGGAGTGTGGGAGGAAACTGTAGTACCCAGGAGAAACCCATGCAAACACAGGGAGACGTTGTCCTTGGTGGGATTTGAAGTTAGGACCCCAGCGCTGCAAAGCAACAGTGCTAACCACTGAGCCACCATGACATAAGCAATTTATATATAGATAACAATGGATCTACCAATCACAAGAGGTGATGGTCACAGCTCACCTACTCCCCCTCCCTGCACAATGACCTCTGTCGCAGAGCATGCACAGAAGTCCGTAGTAAATTGACATCTTCACACTATTGTTCTCTATACTTTAGCAACTTCAGAGAACAATCTCTAAATCCTATTTTCTGGAGCTCAGGCGACATGTATGCTACATAATCCGGTACAAAAAAAAAATAGGATTGAAAAATGTATAAGAAAATAAAAACAAACTAGAAAATTCTGATTATTAGTAAAAAAGTATAGATAAAATACCTTTTTTTTATGTTACATAGTGACAGTACAGCCCTGCAGTTTATTGGCGGGCGATTTGGTTTAATATTATTTTCTTGCTGTATTGTACTTGGGCAGTTACATGTTTAGAAAACTTTCATCTTTACTATTTGCCGGGTTAGCGGGTCTGCCAGCATTTGTACGTTATTGGGTTATATCCTGCTATTTATAACACCGTGGATTATCTTGTTCTGTAAATGAACGGTTATTGCTGCCCTGCTTTATTTTGCTGTGAAGAGGAGACTGTGGCAGCGCTTCCATTTCACAAACAGGTTTCCCTTCAATTCCGTCGAGGTCAGCAGTTTTTACTGATTGTCACGGACTGTGGCTTTAATACCTCTATAAAACGACTTGACTGTCATGAGAAAAATCAGCTTGCTGGCTGCTTTCCATGGCTAGTTGCAGGAGAAAACCCTCGGCTTTGATTGCATTGCTGTGAAGGCTTTTATACCATATGCAGGACTCTACTGCGTTGCACCTGTTTGTATGTGACATAGAGGAGAGCATGTCTGTGATCCATGAAGGTGTGAAAGGAAACCACAGTGTGAGGAGAGAAGCTGGCTGCCACAATTGCTGCTTTCCTCAGTTGTGGCAGAAATCCAACAGTGTTGCTGCTGCGCAGAGAGTAAGTCTCCTACCATCCTTATTACCTCTCTTCACAGCTCTACGTAGCATAATGAATTTATGTAAACCCAAGAAATTCCCTCCGATGTCCCTGTGATCGTGCACATTGACCACTTTTCTGCTAGACTCTTCCAGATCGGATGTTAAAAAGTCTCATAAAGTCTGCACCGAGCTCTCGTGTTTGTAATGTGGTACAATGCCATAAGTTTGGTACATTAACTTTATTCTCTCGTGATAGAAATTAGAATTTGGCAGGGATGTTTTATTTTGGAGAAGTGACGCAGGCATTGACAAAACTGCAGGGTTTAATTCTAAATGCATGGTTCAGATGTCACACTCCTACTTATGTATGTAGGATGCAGGCATGATAATGTAGCATTTATAGGAACATACTATGTTATTTTCCATGTATCTGAGAGAGTAATAAGGTGGTGGCAAGTTTAACTTTTTTCTGAAGAGACTGAGGCCATGTTCACATTAGCCGTTTTTTTATGCATTTTTTTTCATGCATTTTTTATGCAAATTTTCTGCTGCGTTTTACAGTACCAGCAAAGTCTATGAGATTTGAGAAATCTCATGCACACACATTGGTTTTTGTGTCATCAGTATTTTGTGCTTTGCATGTTTTTTTTGCACAATAGAGCATGTCACTTCTTTCACCGTTTTTTAAGCTCCTAGTGTGAACATAGCTATCAGGTTTTGCTGCATTTTAGTGAAAAAAAAGCAAGTACAGCAGTATGTGAAACTCATTTATTTTTGTGATTTTACCATCTTGTCTTGGTCACCTGAGATGGCAGTTTGGATTAGGACAGTTTAGTTAAATTAGTGATGTGTAAAAGTGTAAACATTGACTGAGCTAGGTGTGAGATTGAACAATGGCCCACGGAGGTATGAAATTGAACAATCCCTGGTCAACTGAATGGCAGACCATAGTGTAAAAATAAATGGTGTCCTACAAACTGAATGCACTGGCAGTGTCTTAGGTAACTATTCCTGAATAATTCAGCCCCTCCCCCACTGTTACATTTGAAATTCCTTCACATATGTCTTGCATTGGTGACCTATGTTCATGCTTCTGTGGTGGAAGCAGAGCTAATTTTTGGTATCCTGAAAAATGCACCAAAAAAAGCACCAAAACCTGCGTTCGTTTTTGATGCAGCTCCTTTCCTGCCAAGAGATCAGGTTTTGCTGCAGAAAAAACACTGTAAAAACGCATAGTGTGAACATACCCTAATTGTAGAAAACTTTTAGGGTCATTTAAAGGGAACCTGTCACCAAAAAAAACCAAAAAAACGCTATAAACCTGCAGATATGGGGTTAATTTGCAGGTTAACCCCTTTACAGCCCATGACGTATTAATACGCGTCAGTGCCCTGGGCTTTAAGAGCCTGACCCGTATTAGTACGTCATCGCGATCGCGCGCGCACACAAAAAAAATTGTAAAAATATTAAAAAAAAATATATATATATAATACACCAAAAATAAAAATATAATGTACCCATCAATAAATATTATTATGAAAAAAAAAGCAAACAAACAATAAAAGTACACATATTTGGTATTGCCGCGTCCGGCCTGAACTATAAAACTGTCCCACTAGTTAACCCCTTCAGTGAACACGGTAAAAAAATAAAAATAAAAAACAAAGCAAAAAACAATGCTTTATCATCATACCGCCAAACAAAAATTGGAATAACACGCGATCAAAAAGACGAATATAAATAAAAATGGTACCGCTGAAAACGTCATCTTGTCCCACAAAAAACAAGCCGCCACACAGCTCCATCATCCGAAAAATCAAAAAGTTATAGCTCTCAGAATAAAGCAATGCAAAAAAATATTTTTTTTCTATAAAATAGCTTTTATTGTGTAAAAGTGCCAAAACATAGAAAAACAATATAAATGTGGTACTGCTGTAAACGTACTGACCCAAAGAATAAAGCTACCTTATCAATTTTACCACACGTGGAACAGAATAAAAAAAAAAAAAAAAACAATTCCTGAATTGTTGTTTTTTGTTTATTCTGCCTCCCAAAAATCGGAATAGAAAGCGATCAAAAAATGTCACGTGCCTGAAAATGGCACCAATAAAAACATCAACTCATCCCGCAAAAAACAAGCCATCATATGACTCTGTCTGCCAAAATATGGAAAAATTATAGCTCTCAAAATATGGTGATGCAAGAACTAGATTTTACAAAAAATGCGTCTTTTAGTGTGTGACAGCTGTCAATCATAAAAACCCGATATGATTCTGGTAACACTGTAATCGCACCGACCCGAAGAATCAAGTCGTCTAATCACTTATACCACACGAGGAACGGCGTACAAAATAAACTCTCGGGTTAGGGTTGTGCTAGGGTTAGGGCTGGGGTTGGGGTTAGGGTTGGGGTTGGGATTTTTTTCAAAAGTAAGAAAAAAAGATGACGATATGGCGACTAGTGTTGAATGCAAGTGCTCGCTTCTTGAGTTTGCATCGGGTGCTCTGGTATGCATTGAGTATCGTGGGTATTTGAGTGACATGCTCGAGTCTCCGCCCCATATGCTTCACGGCCAAAAAAACTTTGCGGGGATTGTCTGCCATGCACGAGCGATCCCTGCATGTTTTTTTTTGGGTGTCTAATAACCGTGAAACATGCGGGGCAGGGACTCGAGCATGTCACTCGAGCACACGCAGTACATGGTGCATACCTGAGTACCCGATGCAAACTCAAGTAGCGAGCACTTGCGCTCAAGACTAATGACAACTTATTCAATATGATGACCTAATGTTATCAAATTCTCTGTCGTACCTCTGGGTTCAAAATGTTCACTATACCCCTTGATAAAATCCTTGAGGGGTCTAGTTTCCAAAATGGGGTCACTTGTGGGGGGTTTCCACTGTTTAGGCACACAGGGGCTCTCCAAACGCGACATGGTGTCCGCTAACAAATTGAATGGAAAATCGGCTCAAATTGTTAGCGGACACCATGTTGCGTTTGGAGAGCCCCTGTGTGCCTAAACATTGGAGCTCCCTCACAAGTGACCCGATTTTGGAAACTAGACCCCCCAAGGCACCTATCTAGATGCATAGTGAGCACTTGGAACCCCCAGGTGCTTCACAAATTGATTCGTAAAAATGAAAAACTGGAAAAAAAAAAACTTTTTCATTTTTACGGATTAATTTGTGAAGCACCTGGGGGTTCAAAATGCTCACCACCCATCTAGTTAAGTTCCCAGGGGGGTCTAGTTTCCAAAATGGGGTCACTTGTGGGGGGTTTTCACTGTTTAGGCACATCAGGGGCTCCCCAAATGCAACATGGCGTCCGCTAATTATTCAAGCAAATTTTACAATCGAAAATTCAAATGGCGCTCCTTCCATTCCGAGCCCTGCTGTGCGCCCAAACAGTGGTTTTTCTCCACATATGGGGTATCTGCGTGCCCAGGGGAAATTGCACAACAAATTTTGGGGTCCATTTTTTCCGGTTACCCCTGCGAAAATAAAAAAAATTGGGTCTAAAGTAACATTTTTGTGAAAAAAGTTATATGTTCATTTTTTTCTTCCACATTCCAAAAATTCCTGTGAAGCTCCTGAAGGGTTAATAAAGTTCTTGAATGTGGTTTTGAGCACCTTGAGGGGTGCAGTTTTTAGAATGGTGTCACTTTTGGGTATTTTCTGTCATAAAGACCTCTCAAAGTGACTTCAAATGTGATGTGGTCCCTAGAAAAATGGTTTTGTAAATTTTGTTGGAAAAATGAGAAATCGCTGGTCAAATTTTAACCCTTATAGCCCCCTAACAAAAAAAAATTTTGGTTCCAAAATTGTGCTGATGTAAAGTAAACATGTGGGAAATGTTATTTATTAACTATTTTGTGTGACATATCTCTCTGATTTAAGGGCATAAAAATTCAAATTTTGAAAATTGCAAAATTTTCAAAATTTTCGCTAAATTTCCGTTTTTTTCACAAATTAACGCAAGTGATATCGAAGAAATTTTACCAAAATCATGAAGTACAATATGTCACGAAAAAACATTCTCAGAATCAGGGGGATCCGTTGAAGCGTTCCAGAGTAATTACCTCATAAAGTGACAGTGGTCAGAATTGTAAAAATTGGCCTTGTCATTAACGTGCAAACCACCTTGGGTTGTAAAGGGGTTAATAGCGTTATAATGCTGGCCGAACAAAAAGTAACTTTTATTCTCCTCAGCAATGTTTCCATTTCAGTCACAGGGGCGGCGCCGGCACAGTTCCAGTCACCGCTCTGAGAGTACATAGCGGCTGTAACCGCTCCACTGACCCTGACTGACAGCTGGCTGCAATGCAGAGGGAGTGTCAGTCTGGGATGGGGGCATGATTATAGATGCCGCTCTGTATTCTCAGAGCAGTGACTAAACCAGAGCTTGTACCGGCCCTGTTACTGAAACCGCACTTCTGGCCCTGACTGATGCTGGCTCTGCATTGGGGCTGGCTGTCAGTCAGGGCCGGTGGAGCGGTTTCATTCACAGCTCTGAGTATACAGAGCGGCGGCTGGAATCGCTCCCTCCGTCCTGCCTGACACTCCCTCTGCATTGGGGCTCAGTTGTCGATCAGTGTCGGGGTGCGGTTACAGCCGAGGCTCTGTATACTCAGAGTGGTGACTGAACCAGTGCCGGCTCCATCCCCGTGACTGAAATTGGAACTCTGCTGGGAAGAATAAAGTTCATTTTTCCCTGCAGTGCTAGACTATGTGCAGGCGCAGGACAGCATTATGACTCTATTAACCTGTAGATTAACCCCGTTTCTGCAGGTTAATAGTGTTTTTTTTTTCTGGTGACAGATTCCCTTTAATTATATACAGATTGTAGATTGCATATGTTCCATTAATCTGATTGGGCAGAAAGCCCTTGGTTTTATGCATTCCACATGCAGGTGAATTAGACAAATATTTCTGCAATTAATCTACAGGATTTTATGTTAATTTTAAGGATGACAGTTGAGTGCTACAACTAATGAGCGGCTGCAGTATTCCCTTTTTCTTCATCAGAAGAAATAGTCTCGGACAATCGATGGCTGTTGATTGGCTTCAGCGCTCACATTGATGTCCCTTTTGGATGTTGATGACTGGTGGGGTAAGTGGCTGAGGATGTAGGAGCAGTGCTGATCAAGTAGGTTTTTTCTTCCATTTCCATTGGCCCATTAAAAGGGGTTGTCGAGAGTAGAGGATAACTTCTTTAATGTTTCTATTTAGGTTAATTGAATGATTACTAACCTATTTATTGGGGAATTTCACTAATCGGATTTGAACTTTAAATGGATTTTATGTAACGTTTCATGACAGTAAGAGACTTCGAGGTTTCTGCAGTTCTCATTCATTTAAACCATTATTTTTCATTGATGGCAGGGACGAATTATCAGTAGGTTAATTCTTTTGGTCCTTTTTGTATTTATTATTTTACTTTTGCTATAGATTGCCAGTGGATATAGCCAAGTTCTGATCCAGTTTTGTGGCACTATGGATCTGATTCATTAGGTTGTTTTTGACAGAATTTTGTTGTAAAACACCTTTAAAATGTCACCAATTTTTTGACACAACAAGAAATGGTGCAAAAATATTGCGACTTTTGGTGTTTTCATTTCAGTCCTGGCCAGTTTCACTGAAATGGAAGGAGCTGGGGTAAGATAGGATGTGGCTAATCTTACCTGTCTAATTCATGGAAATTTTCGCCAAGTACCTGACTGGACTACATCTCGGTAGGCCCAAATAAGAATCTCGGCAGATCCGCTTATCTCTTCTTACAACTCCTGTAAATTCCAACATTTTGTAAATAATTGTGTTAAATGTAACGTAACTATCCATTTTTACTAATTGAAAGAAGGATGGGTACAAGGTGGGGAAACATTTCCATTATTTTACATTAGATCGGAAAGGGCAACTGAAAAGTTTCTATATTCTATTATGGACAAATTATAATATGACAAACTAGATTTTACTTACTTGCTATAGAATCATGACCATAATTTATTTGCTAAATGGGTAAATCAGATTGCCATGGATTCAGAACAACTATTGGACAGTCTATTTTAAAACATTTCATTTTTAAAATTGTTTAAAACCAATATGTTTCTGTTATGCTGCTTTTCTTAAGGAGGTTATCCACTTCTAGGACAACCCCGCGTCGATCAATATGTTTGCCCCCCGTAAAATAACATTTCTACTCACCTCCTGTGTCGGCGATGTTCCAGGGGTGTCTGCACTCGCTTTCCCGAGGCTCACATCTCATTGTTATGTCAAACAATGCTGGGATCAAAGGTGCTTGATTCATTAAAGGTGCACGTCGCTAAATTAATCTGGATAATCTAAAAAGTTGCAGGCGCCTCCTTGTGTCTAGTCACTGACTGGAGTAAGATTTGTAGCTTAAGGCTTTTCACAGCTCATTAAGAATTTGATGAGCGTGCATTGCCATACCCTTTCACTTCCCGTCCAACAACCAGCTCCTACCATCTTAGTGGAGCTGGTCAAAACTCTCATGAAAACACCAGAAGCTAGAACATTTTTGTGCAACTCCGCATTGCACAAAAATTTTGCAATTTTTTCAATGTTATTTACATCACCGTTCTGGCGTAATTGCTTTGATGAATCGTGGAACCTCATCTATAATGTAGTACAAATCCACATGGACTCTGTACAGTAACGTCAAAGGTGATTGTTGCTCATCACACTGTTGTATGTATGAGTTCTTAAGGCATTTGATTTTAGTTGATGGATGATATCAACCAGAACCAATCGTTTGCGGAGTAAGACTTTTAGAACAAACTATCGATTTTAGATGATCATTCACAGACCATAAATGAAATTAGGTCAGCTCTGTTTGAACTTTTAGGCTCATTCAACAAGAGATCTCTTATCCACGAACAATCTTTTATGAAAAGAATATTCCCAGAAAAACATTTGTTGGTCTGGTGTCATTAAACAAGTATGACTAGGTTGAACGATTATAAAGGCCAGTTTGAAAAACATTTGGCTTTTGATTAATATATTAATATTTATAGCACTCCTTAGCTTTTATCATGGTTGAAGAAATACAGATTTAGAGCAAAAAGTCCTCTATCATGCTTGCATTTTACGTGACCTTGTTATTATCAAAAATATTCCGGCTTTGGTATCCTGGCTGCCCTCTTCCATGACCTACCAGCTAGAACAAGCCATATATACACTGTGCAGACTTATTAGGCAAGTTGTATTTTAGAGGATTATTTTTATTATTGATCAACAACTATGTTCTCAATCAACCCAAAAGACTCATAAATATCCAAGCTTAATATTTTTGGAAGATGGAGTGTTTTTTTTTTTTAGATTTGGCTATCTTAGGAGGATATCTGTTTGTGCAGGTAACTATTACTGTGCAGAATTATTAGGCAACTTAATAAAAACCAAATATAATCCCATCTCACTTGTTTATTTTCACCAGGTAAACCAATATCAGTGCACAAAATTTAGAAATAAACATTTCTGACATGCAAAAACAAAAACCAAAAAAATTAGTGATGAATATAGCCACCTTTCTTTACGATGACACTCAACAGCCTTCCATCCATAGATTCTGTCAGTTGCTTGATCTGTTTTCGATCAACATTGCGTGCAGCAGCCACCACAGCCTCCAGACACTGTTCCCACAGGTGTACTGTTTTCCCTCCCTGTAGATCTCACATTTTATGATGGACCACAGGTTCTCTATGGGGTTCAGATCAGGTGAACAAGGGCACCATGTCATTATTTTTTCTTCTTTTAGACCTTTACTGACCAGCCACACTGTGGAGTAGTTGGATGCATGTGATGGAGCATTGTCCTGCATGAAAATCATGTTTTTCTTGAACGATACTGACTTCTTCCTGTACCACTGCTTGAAGAAGTTGTCTTCCAGAAACTGCCAGTAGGTCTGGGAGTTGAGCTTCACTCCATCCTCAACCCGAAAAGGTCCCACAAGTTCATCTTTGATGATACCAGTCCATATCAGTACCCCACCTCCACCTTGCTGGCGTCTGAGTCGGAGTGGAGCTCTCTGCCCTTTACTGATCCAGCCTCTGGCCCATCCATCTGGCCCATCAAGAGTCACGCTCATTTCATCAGCCCATAAATCCTTTGAAAAATCAGTCTTAAGATATTTCTTGACCCATTCTTGATGTTTCATCTTATGTTTCTTGTTCAAAGCTGGTCGTTTTTCAGCCTTCCTTACCTTGGCCATGTCCCTGAGTATCTCACACCTTGTGCTTTTTGATACTCCAGTAACGTTACAGCTCTGAAATATGGCAAAACTGGTGACGAATGGCATCTTGGCAGCTTCATGCTTGATTTTCCTCAATTCATGGGCAGTTATTTTGCGCCTTTTTTGGCAAACACGCTTCTTGCGACCCTGTTGGCTATTTGCCATGAAACGCTTGATTGTTCGGTGATCACGCTTCAAAAGTTTGGAAATTTCAAGACTGCTGCATCCCTCTGCAAGACATCTCACAATTTTGGACTTTTCAGAGCCAGTCAAATCTCTCTTCTGACCCATTTTGCCAAAGGAAAGGAAGTTGCCTAATAATTAAGCACACCTTATATAGGGTGTTGATGTCATTAGTCAACACCCCTCCTCATTACAGAGATGCACATCACCAGATTTACTTAATTGGTAGTTGGCTCTCAAGCCTATGCAGCTTGGAATAGGACAATATGTATAAAAAGTATCAAAGTGATCAAAATACGCATTTGCCTAATAATTCTGCACGCGGTGTATAAGCTACCAGCTTTTCTGCTTAATGAGCGAGACAGACCGTGCTTGATCTCCACAAGGGGGTTCGGTTCTGGTGTTGTTCCCCTCCAGCCTCATTGACTGCACTAATCAGCATCCTGAAAGTATTCTGCCCTCTGCTTATTAAACATCTTAGCTAAGAAATTATTCATTAGGGAATCTGAAAAAACAAAGTTAACCTTTAATGTTGTGTAATAGTAATTGTGTCCTAAAGTCCTTTATGGTTTCGGCTTTAAGCTGATATTTTCAAAGCCATCTGCTTAAATTATCGCAATTTATTCCACCTCACCCTTCTGTCATAGTTCTTTGTCTTAATTAGGTGTTAATTAAATTTCATTGGGAAGATGAAATGCTCCTATTATGGCACATTTTAATGGTACAAGGCCAAGCTCTTTACTTAACTATATACATTGCATCAGTTTACATTGGTAATTACAGTGGGATGTATTTATATGACCCTGAAAAATCTAAATTTATCGAACCAACTATGCTTAGCCGAAAAAGTGTGAAACCTGTTTCTTTGATTTAAGAGTGGAATATAGAAGTCAATTTCTGTATGTTGTCTTTTTTATTTCATATATTTTTATTTAGAGGTGTTGGTAGCTATTTATTTTATGGCTTCACAGCTTTAGTATTGAGAGGCCCAAACTATATAGAATATTTTAATGAAAAATTCTAAAGAATTATTTTAATGCAGGCATGATTTTTTTATACATATAAATGGAAGTAATCCATATTCTAGGTGTGCTGTGTTGCAGTTTTTTGTTTGCGGTTTTTGAAAACATGTCCGATACTGAGAAAGAAGAGCATAGTAAACATTAGTTAAGTTTAATTTTTGTGAATCCACTGTCGCATATACAATTGTGTCAAAATGGCATGGGTGAAAGCACATTTTACAAGAAGAAATAGACCTACTGTTTAAAGGGAATCTGTCACCAGAAATAAAGCTGTTAACCTGCAGATATGCGGTTAATCTGAAGGTTAACAGCGTTATTATTCTGCCCGGTGCCTCCACGCAGCCGAAAGCAGCGGGGAGAAAATGAACTTTATTCTCCCCGCCAGCATTTGGCGTTCAGCGGGGGAGGTGCCGGTTCAGTCATCTATCTGAGAATACAGAGCGGCGGCTGTAACCGCATTCCCAGCCCTGACTGACAGCCGACCGCAATGCAGAACCAGTGTCAGTCAGAGCCTGGAGCACGGTTTCAGTAATGCGGCGGTGCCAGTGCTGGTTCAGTCACGACTCTTGAGAGTATAGAGCTACGGCTATAACCACACTCCTAGCATTAGGGCCGGCTGTCAGTCAACGCCGCTCTATATACTCAGGGCCGTGACTGAACCAGCACCTCCATGACTGAAACCTAATGCTTGTGGGGAGAATAAATTTCATCTTCTCCCCACTGCATTCGGCTGCGTGCTGGCGCCGGGCAGCATAATAACGCTGTTAACCTGCAGATTAACCCCATATCTGCAGGTTAATAGTGTTATTGCTGGTGACAGGTTCCCTTTAAATCAATTTTAGTTTTTATTATATATACAGTATGTGTATATATAAATATATAATATGCAGTTTCATGGTATTTTAAGGCGAAAGGTAGTCATCGAGTTCACCTAACTTGTTGATCCAGATGAAGGCAAAGCCGATTAATTAGAATTTAAAAAAATCTTGTCATATCTAAATAACTCCCATGATTTTATTTACCTTGTCAGCAACTGCTTGGCACTGGTCACTAAAGATGATCATCAAGTATTTTTCAGTGACAGTTTTACCATTTAGTACATAATTAAAGAACTGTAATTTTAAATTTTTTCTTCTTGTTCGGATATTCAGAGAATATTTGCATTTCTTTTTTGTCATACGCTAGGAGTCATTTTTATGTTATTTTCATACTCTTTTTTTATTTTTTTATTTTTAATCGATATCAGGCAATATCACTGGGAAAATAATGGAAATACATCTGTTTTTCACTACTTTTGTGACCACGCAGGACCCCTAAAATACATTTAAAAAATTGTTCCATTTTCTGAGACATTATATTTTTGACGGGAGCGGAGCTAGTAATAATTATTAGGATTGTTTTTTTTATTTTACTTTGTTTTTAATTTATTTCACATATTTCAACATTTCAATCTTTTATTTTACCTGATTTCCACTATAACCACTAGCCCCAGTTACAATGGGAATGCAGCCTCCACACTGAAAAGCAGAGATGACTGGGTCTCCTAGGTCCTACCAGCTCCTGTACCTTCCCTAGATCCATCAGTCACATGACCACTGGGTTGGGAGGACTAAGCACTGTTAGCGCATCCTATATGCTGTATACACAGCTCTTGTTTAGTGCTGTGTATATGATTGGGAACGCAGAGAAGGTAACAAACAGCCTTCTCTATGGGGAGCTCAGCTGTGTCTGACTGTCGGTTGGCTGCTCCTACAGCTGTACAATCGTGTGCTCTATAATGCAGTGACGTTTTTGAATAGAACGCAAACTGCTTGGACGTGTAAAGTCTAAGAGCAGTCTGCAAATAGTTAAAGGGAATCTGTCACCAGGTTTTTGTTACCTCATCTGAGCGCAGCATAATTTAGGGGCAGAGACGCTGATGCCAGTGATGTGTCACTTACTGGGCTGTTTGCTGTAGTTTTCATAAAATCCCTGTTTTATCAGCAAGAGATAATCACTGTCTGACTAGTATACCTGCTGCCATGTAATCTTCCATATAATTATTATTCTTATTATTATCATCTATTTTTAGAGCACCATTGATTCCATGGTCCTGTACATGTGAAAAGGGTTTACATACAAAGTACAAATATAAAATTACAATGAACAAAATAATAGTGACAGACTGATACAGAAGAGGAGAGGACGTTTCCCTCGCAGGCTGACAGTCTATAGGGTAATTGAAAAGGAGACAGTAGGTTGGGGTGTTGCAGCAGCTTTGGTGGTGGTGAGGTGGCAGTAGGGTCATTGCAAGCTGTAAGCTTTCTTGAAGAGATGGGTTTTCAAGTTCTGTCTGAAGGTTCCGAATCTTGGAGACAATTAGACGTGTTGGAGCACGGATTTCCAGATGATGGAGGATGCTTGGGAAAAGTCTTGAAGGCGATTGGATGAGGAACGTATGAGGGTGAAGGAGAGATGGAAGTCTTGTGAGGACCGGAGATTACATGTGGGAAGATATTGGGAGATTCATTTGGAGATATATGGTGGAGACAGATTATGATTATGTAGGTCATTTTTACTTTAAACTGTACCCATTGGGAACTTGGGAACCAATGAACTGATTTGCAAAGTGGAGAGGAGGAGGAATAGCGAGGGGAGAGGTGGATTATTCAGGCAGCTGAGTTAAGGATAGACTGGAGAAGTGTGAGAATGTTCGTTGGGAGGCCACAGAGGATGATATTGTAGTAGCCGAGGCAGGAGATGATGAGGGCATGCGCTAACATTTTTGTAAATTGAGAGTTAAGGAATTCTAGATATATTTTTGAGTTAGAGACGGCAGGAGTTGGTGAAGGCTTGGATGTGTGGTTTGAAAGAAAGGGCAAAGTCAAGGGTTACACCAAGGCAGCGGACTTCCGATACAGGGAAAGCGTAATGTAATTTATAGTGATAGAGAAATCTAGTAGGAGAGTTAAGAGAGATGGAGGAAAGAGGATTAGTTTGGTTTTGTCCACATTAAGTTTGAGTAAATGTAATGGGGAAGAAGGAGGATATGGCTGATAGACATTCTGGGATTCTGGACAGCAGAGAATGGACATATCGGCCAGAGAGGTAGATTTGAGTATCATCAACATATCGATGATACCGATACCATGGGACTTTGAGTTGTCCCAGGCCAAATAGATATATTGTGCAGAGTAGGGGTTACAGGACAGATCCTTGAAGGATTCTGACAGAAAGAGGGCGGAATAATGAAGTAGTATTGGAATGGGAGACTCTAAATGTGCAGTTATTGAGGTACGAGGAGACCCAGGAGAGGGCGAGGTCTTTGATGCAGAAGGAAGAGAGCATCTGTAGTAGATGGGAGTGGTCGACTAGGTTGAAAGCAGAGGACAGGTCTAAAAGGAAGAGTATAGAATATTGTTTGATTGTTTTGGCTGTTAATAAGTCATTTGTAACTTTGATTAAGGCGGTTTTAGTGCAGTGCTTGAGACGGAAACCAGATTGTACATGTTAAAGAGCGAGTTGGAGCAGGGGTGAGAGGAAAGTTCTATGTGGACATGCTGTTCGAGGAGTTTGGAGGTGAACGGGAGTAGAGATATGGGGCGATAGCTGGACGTTGAGGTTATGTCAAAGGATGGCTTCTTCAGGATAGGTGTGATTGTTGCTTGTTTGAAAGCAGAAGGTAAGACACCAAAGGTTAATAATGGGTTGAAGAGATGGGTTAGGGCCGGAATCAGTATGGTGACTAGGTTGGAGAGGACATGGGATGGGATGGGATCAAGTACACAAGTGGTGAGGTGTCATTTGGAGAGAAAATGATTATGTTTTTCTTCAGTGATGGTGGGAAGGAATGTTATGAAGGAAGGGCTCTGGCCTATTATATGAAGAGGTTGTGGTGGTTGAACAGTAAAGACTTGTCTTATTTGGTTGATCTTATTTTTGAAATTTGCTACAAAGTCTTCTTCAGTAATGATGCCGGTAGGAGAGGGCAACGGTGGACTGAGTAGGGAGTTGAGTGTTAAATAACTTTTTGAGGTTATGAGATAAAGATGGGATTGCTCATGAACTTCGTATAACCCAATTCTTACCAACCACCTATCCTAAAAAGAGGTATAACAGAAGAACTGCAAAATGTAGAGTTCAGTGAAAATTGTAATATTTTGGGGTATAAATTATCTACTAAAATACATGTCAGGAGATGTCACCTCTTTAAGTGTAAATATCAAATAAAACAATAATTTTGGACCATTAATAAAAGCAAACACAATATTTAATCCTGCAAGTGCATAGATCCATCCCTGATGATTTACGCTCTACAACACTCCAAAACACTCCAAACCAATCTTTGTATGAAAATAAATGCTTTGGCTGGAAAGACTTTAGGTTAACTACGACTTTAATAGACATTTATTCTTCACATGATCATGTATTATTGTACTTGTGAAACTGTATAGAAAAATGGCATCCTCTGGAAATGCAATTATGCTGTTTTATTTTTGTCATGAAAGAGCCATCGGCAATGAAGCAACATCTTGCTGGTCAAATTTAGAGATGATATTCACCCAAACAATAATCCCAAATTAGTGCTTGGACCAGTTTTGCTTTTCAAATTCCTGTATGTATCTTATTCCTCCTCATAGCACATTGTATTTAATGACACCGAACTATTAAATGTGTAGTTAAACCATATATGACTGCCACAATCTGAAAGGTGAAAAACCTCCAAAGATAAAATGCAGCATTAAAACTTAACTACTGCATCATTCCCACTATCGTGTTCCATCCAAAAAAGAAATCAGAGGTCAATGCACCAACTAAAGTTTGGATTTTATGTAAAGTTGGCATTTTTCTCTTTTGTTGTGGTGAACCTTATAGCAAAAGTGAAAAGAGCTAAAAGCTGAAAACTTAGTTTCTTGGTGAAGAAGGAAAAAGGTAATTCATCGGCACATCCATTCAGAAAATAAAAGTAAAAAATGTTTATTGGTTACATGCGAAAAGGTTAAAACCGAAACCTCAGACTTGACGCGTTTCTGGTGTACAACGACACCCTTATTCATAGGATAGTTTCCTGGTGTTTTCACTTTTAAAAGTCTTTTAAAATTAGTGTTCATCCTTTGTAAGTTCAGTTGTAGTTGGTTTGTTCCATACAGCTAAGTAGTAGTTCTCTCTCAGTAGATGTGGCTGAATATAATGGGGAACCTATTAAGAATTTTTATCCTTTATTTTGAATGCACCATTAATTCCATGATGCTGCACGTGTGAAAAGGGTTATATACATATCACACACATAAAATAAACAAACTGACAGACTGGTATAGGGTGGGGGGACCCTGCCCTCACAATCTTAGAATCTATAATTGTATTAATAGCTGTTTTTCAGTTTTTTTGCTGGAAAAAAAGGTTTCAATTTATGGCGCATGTTAAATTTGCACAATAATTTGTGACTATTTTTTATGTGAAACTCTTTACAATTTTTCGATGATGAAAAAAATGTTTTTGAATGATATATTCCCTTTAAAAATAAATTGTTGAGTATAAACATTTTTGTTTATATTTAATATTTTCATTTTTTAATTGTATAAAATATGAAAAATGATTGAAAAAGTTTTGATATTTTCACCTTTTGAACACTGGTGGCAATGGCTGCTGACATTTGCCGCAAAAACCTAGTGTAATGCTAGCGAGCATTACAACTGCAGTAAATGTGGGCAGGATCTGCTTCCGTATGTCTGATAAGTGAAGAAAAGCTGGAAAAACAATAGCACAATAGTTGGTTTATAAGGGGGATTAGGGTGCTGGGTATTGGTCACCTGAAAGAGCTGTATAAACAGCTTCAAAAAGTCAGCTGCTGCAGATCTGCAAGTTAATCCGAGGAGAAGAAACAATGGAGAGATAGTGCTCACTCCATATATTTTCCATGATAGTTTCTTCTCCATATGTCGGTGGTCACTTCTCCCCTACCTTTCTGGGTGTTTGTAAAAGGAAAATAGAGATTGGAGTTTAGCATCACAGTGCAGAGCAATTTTATTAGTAACTGTAATGTGTTACAAGATGTGAACAGTGTCAGCAAGGTCCGCTGGAAGCAAGGATTCTGATAGTTGGTGCTTTGCTGCTCTTTTTTAGGCCACATGCACACATTGAGTATTTGGTGAGTTTTTTACCTCAGTATTTGTAAGCCAAAACCAGGTGAGTAACAATCAGAGGAAAAGTATAGTAGAAACATGTGCACCACTTCTATATTTTTTACCCACTCCTAGTTTTGGCTACAAATACTTAGGTAAAACACTCACCAAATACTCAGCATGTGCACTTGGCCTTACAGAGATCTGAGCGTAGCTGTCATATTATTGCACCTGCATTGCTCAGATCACAGTAATTACACAATTCAGCAGTCTGTATAACACATGATTGGATTAGGTACATGACGCGCCCCCTGGGCCATGTTGTTAGGGATACCCGGAGCCGGATCAGATGGGGGTTGTAGTCTCCGAGTGGCTGTGACCCGGTCCGTGCCCAGGGTGTCAAACTCAGTGTGCGGCAGTCCTTGCAGATGTTCTTAGTGTCGACTACGCCACCCGTTGATTTGCGGTCAAAAGGCCGCCGCTGCAGGATGGTCCGCTGAGGCTGGTGGTGTGTGTGCAGCTGTGGTAGTATAACCCCCAACGGGAGGGGTATAGCCTCAGGGGGTCAGACGTGGAGGATGGTGGTTGTGAAGGTGCAGCAAGGAGACTCAGAGTCAGGAGATGCAGTTCAGGGCTTTTACTTACTGGTGTTCTTTTGGTCACTCTGGCCTTGAGTGACCACCCGAGCCGTGCTGCGTCCACCAGGTCCTGGACTCGGCCAACCCCCAGGCAATTCTGAAGCGTGGTCCTGAGCTCCTTTCTGACTCTCCCTTCCTCTGGCCGTTCCCACCAGGGATCCACTTTTGGCCGGCTCCCTCGGGTCTCTTGGTGGTCAAGCCTCCTCTGGGCTCCCTAACCCTATGCTCGGTGTGCCTTTCTAGTGGATTTGGTGAGGGTCGTGGCAGATCCTGCCCACGACCTCCGGTTCCTGGCTAAGGTGTGCGTTGGCCTCTGCCAGCTTGGGTTCCGGTACCCTGGTCCGCCAACCCTTCACCCTTCTGTCTGTATTCTGGGGTCTTGGGGTTCTTTCTTCTTTCCTCTCTGGGTCCTTCTCACTCCTCTCTCTCTCTCTCAGCAGGCTCTGTTCTGGAGCTGGGCCCAGCCGGAGCCACAGCTCCCTGTCAGCCCTCCTGGCTGAGCTCCTCTGCTCTGCTCCTCAGGCTAAAGACTCTCACTGACTGACTCTGTTCTAAGATGGTGCCCACCTTATATACTCCCTCTATGTGTGAGCTCAGGTGACCAGCACCCAATGAGCTCCTATCTTTACCCAGACTACTCCCCCTATCTGCCCCTACACTACTGGGATGTTCCACCCCCCTCCCACTCCAGCCAGGGACAGACGCTGTCGTACCTGCACATAAACTGGTGGGAGTACCGTAGTTCTGTCCCCCGGAAATGGGATGTATGTAGTGCATGCAGCCTACTAGCTCAGTTCCACACTCCATCCTTACCCGGGAGTGGAATACCACACCTCTGGCTTGAGGTGTAATACCCCTGTAGCAGCCGAATCCTCAGGGTGCTACATTCCCCCCTGGTAAATCACAGCACGTCCTCGGGCTGTAAAAGAGCAAAAACATCCACAAACATACAAATTTTTTTCAAAAACATCATAAACATATAAAACATTATATATATCATCAGCATAAAACTTTTCATATAAAACTTTTCATAGTAAACATTCTTGTTCCTCCGGCCACGGTGCAACTTGTGACCGGGTAAAGTGCAACAGTCTCTTGTAGTAAAAACACAGTTTCCTATAAAACCGGTAGGGGGTGCCTTAGAAAGCGCAACTATATACAAGGGAAGGTATGGCCGCTCTCAGTCCTCGGCCAGTGGGGAAAAGGGGATGGCTGCTCACAGTCCTCAGCCTGTGGGGAGATGGGACACACTAGAACAGTTCACTGGTCCCAACGGGGGCTACACTTTTGTAGCAACAGTTTTTTTTTTTTTTGTACCCACACGGGTAACTATTTACATGTTCTATTTACAGTTCATCAGTGGCGGTGTGCTCTTGGCTGAGGGTAATCTTTAGACCCGTCCGGGTCCTCTTGATCCTCCTCACCCCGTAGCTCCTTCTCAGTAAGTCTATGCACGTGCAGGGCATACGGGCCCTTGGCGCACTGATGCCGGGTGAAGGTGACCTCATCACCCAGGTATAGGTCACGACCTCTGTGTCCCTCCGGCAGATGACTTTCAACGTCTCTGCGGGTGACAAAGACGTCGCCGGGGGTCTTGTGGTCCCGGATGAAACCCCACCCGTGCTCCAACTGGAATTTTATTACAGTCCCACTGGCACGGGGACCGTGGGCAGCACGGGGGTTTCTGCGGGCTCGGCTCTTCTGCTCGGCGCTCTTCACTTGGAGCCACTCCTCGCGGACCCGCCTCTCTCGTCGCTCTCTAGCAAAAACCTCCAATTGTTGCTGGCAGCACTCCGCACGCTGGGCTGCGGCTGCCCGGGTCTCCTCGGTGAACCCGATGAGGTCTTCTCCGGTGGGGTCCCACGCAAACTGCGCTTCCTCCAACGAGAGTGGGGTGATCTTGGCGGGCGCCGGAGCCGGGATCAGGGGCTCATCCAGGGGTCTTTCCTTCCGGAGTCGGGGATGGTAATACTCCGGTGGCCACACAAAGGGCTGCCCATCCGGGCATGTGTGCTGGGCAAACAGGTCTTCACCCAGGTGTGGCGCTGTGGACGTTGAGGGCGCTGTTGTGGTGGCGGCGCCCGGTTTCACCAGGCCTTGCGACCAGGCCTGGGGCACCCTGAATGTAAAGGGCACCGTGAAGACGGCGGCGCCCGGGGTTACCTGGCCCAGTGACCAGGCCGGTGGCTCAGTGGAGGTAGAAGGCGCTGTTGGCACTGCGGCGCCCGGGGGCACTCGGCCTTGCGACCAGGCCGGTGGCGTCTCCTGCTTGGCCGTGCTCTGGATCGAGGCGCGTGACGTCACAGGGGGCGTGGCCGCGGCTCCGGCCGCTTGAGGCCTAGCTTGGAGCGATGACGCAGCGGCTACGGGAACGGTGAGTGGGGCTTCGGGCTCTGCGACGGGGAGCTGGGGCAGGTTTACGGCTTCTGGGCACGGGATATTGTCGTCCCCATTACCTGCCTTCATCTCTTCGGCTCCCTCAGCGGCGTCGTCTCCGGCCGTCGTCCCTCCTTCGCCGTCCTCAGAGGTGGACTTGCTCCTCGCTGCGGGTGGCATGCTTCGCTGGCAGGCTCCAGCCTGCAGGGCCATCTCTCGGGTCCACTCCGCCAGTGTTTCTCGCTGCACCCGGGCCATCCTTCGTGCGAGGCCCTCCAGCGCGGTCTGTGCACGCTCCCGATCTCCGGGGAGCTGCGCCAGGATCTCCAGCAGGCCTTCTGGAGTTGTCGCTTGCAACAGGCTCCTGACCACTGGGTCGGTGCTGCCTGCCTCTCCCTCCATCTCCGGGTACGGCTCCTCCAGACTTCTCCAAGCTGCTCCCATCTTCTCTCTTTTGTTCTGTCTACGCCCATACTGAGGGCGGTCCTGGGGTAACTTGGTGATTGTCAGTTCCAGGGGCAGTTCCCTCACGCTGATGGACATATCAATCATCACAGTCTCTGCTGGTGGGGGCGGTTTACACTTTTGGCGCCATTTCCGATCCTGGCCCACGATGGGAGGTGACCTCTTGCCATCCTCTGGCACGCCCATAATGGCGTCCGCTCTGCCAAGGCAGGAAATCTTCTGAAATGGCGGGAATCTTCTCCCAGTGGCGGGAAACACTGCAGATGGCGGGAAAAGACTGCAGATGACGGGCAAATGGCGGGAACTGATCCGAGATGGCGTCCGATGGCGGGGACCCTCTGGAATTGGCGGGAGACTTCTTTTCGAGGTAAATGTGAACTTTTCTTCAGGCACGCAGTACCCGATGGTTGCAGGCACGTGATCCTGCCGACTACGCCAAAGTTGACGTGCCCCCTGGGCCATGTTGTTAGGGATACCCGGAGCCGGATCAGATGGAGGTTGTAGTCTCCGAGTGGCTGTGACCCGGTCCGTGCCCAGGGTGTCAAACTCAGTGTGCGGCAGTCCTTGCAGATGTTCTTAGTGTCGACTACGCCACCCGTTGATTTGCGGTCAAAAGGCCGCCGCTGCAGGATGGTCCGCTGAGGCTGGTGGTGTGTGTGCAGCTGTGGTAGTATAACCCCCAACGGGAGGGGTATAGCCTCAGGGGGTCAGACGTGGAGGATGGTGGTTGTGAAGGTGCAGCAAGGAGACTCAGAGTCAGGAGATGCAGTTCAGGGCTTTTACTTACTGGTGTTCTTTTGGTCACTCTGGCCTTGAGTGACCACCCGAGCAGTGCTGCGTCCACCAGGTCCTGGACTCGGCCAACCCCCAGGCAATTCTGAAGCATGGTCCTGAGCTCCTTTCTGACTCTCCCTTCCTCTGGCAGTTCCCACCAGGGATCCACTTTTGGCCGGCTCCCTCGGGTCTCTTGGTGGTCAAGCCTCCTCTGGGCTCCCTGACCCTATGCTCGGTGTGCCTTTCTAGTGGATTTGGTGAGGGTCGTGGCAGATCCTGCCCACGACCTCCGGTTCCTGGCTAAGGTGTGCTTTGGCCTCTGCCAGCTTGGGTTCCAGTACCCTGGTCCGCCAACCCTTCACCCTTCTGTCTGTATTCTGGGGTCTTGGGGTTCTTTCTTCTTTCCTCTCTGGGTCCTTCTCACTCCTCTCTCTCTCTCTCAGCAGGCTCTGTTCTGGAGCTGGGCCCAGCCGGAGCCACAGCTCCCTTTCAGCCCTCCTGGCTGAGCTCCTCTGCTCTGCTCCTCAGGCTAAAGACTCTCACTGACTGACTCTGTTCTAAGATGGTGCCCACCTTATATACTCCCTCTATGTGGGAGCTCAGGTGACCAGCACCCAATGAGCTCCTATCTTTACCCAGACTACTCCCCCTATCTGCCCCTACACTACTGGGATGTTCCACCCCCCTCCCACTCCAGCCAGGGACAGACACTGTCGTACCTGCACATAAACTGGTGGGAGTACCGTAGTTCTGTCCCCCGGAAATGGGATGTATGTAGTGCATGCAGCCTACTAGCTCAGTTCCACACTCCATCCTTACCCGGGAGTGGAATACCACACCTCTGGCTTGAGGTGTAATACTCCTGTAGCAGCCGAATCCTCAGGGTGCTACATACACTGCTCAGCAGTCAGTATCACATGAGTGTATTAGAAACATTAGTCAACTGTATCTCACGTGATACATTTAGATACAAGGCTCAGAGGACAACTTCTGTGATCTCAGAGGAGCCATGATGTCATTGTGGCGCTGAAATCACAGTGATCAACGGAGAGCGCTCACCAGGTTCGGGCACTAGAGCTGCAATGGTGATTTCATCCAGTGACATGTCCTCGCCACTGGGTGAAGTCGCTGCACTTTGCTGCTGTTTGGACCTGGTGAGCGGTCACCAATTATTACTGTCATCTGAGTGGAGCAGTTACATTAATACTTCACTCAGATCACAGTAATTAGAGGTGACTGAGAGAAATTATAACCCAGTGCATAGCACTGGGCTACAATAATATGGAGCCGGGCTCCACTTACAGCTGTGAAGCCAGTTCACAGCTGAGGCAGCCACAGTATAGAAGATAGGGTCAGATGCCGACTGCAGGTTTCCTGTGGCCTGGAGCTTCTGTACTTGTGATGTGTGTCATCCTCTGACATACTCCAGAAAATAAAAATTGCAGTCCCCAGCGGCTCCGTTAAAAAGTTATTAAAAAAATTGCATTTTTTAATTTTATAAATATTTTTTTTTAACATAAAGATTAGTGATGAGCGAGCATGCTCGCCACTGCTCCGTACTCGCCCGAGCATCTCAATACTCGAGATGCTCGGAGCTCGCCAAGTACTTTCGAGATTCTTGGGCGGGAGCTCGGGTCCCCGTCCTGCATGTTTGGCGCTATTTAGAGCACCTATCATGCAGGGATTGTCTGCCACTCACTGTAATGTCACAGCCATGGTGGTTGTGGCATTACAGTGATTGCCCAAATCGATGGGAACAGTGCTCACAGTGAAACATGAAAAGCCGGCAATCCTATGGATGCGCCATTTCTGGGGCGGCTGACGGCTGGTGTTTCTAGCCTGGGAGGGGGCCAATATTCATGGCACCCTTCCTGGGCTATTAATATCAGCCCCCAGCTGTCTGCCTAGCCTTTGCTGGCTATTAAAATAGGGGGGACCCCACATCATTTGTTTTTTTGGGTCCCCCATTTTAATAGCTAGTAAAGGCTAGGTATTCAGCTGGGGGCTGATATTAGTAGCCTGGGAAGCTCCGTGGGTATTACCCCCTTCCCAGGCTTTAAACATCTGCCCCAGCCATCTGCTTAACCTCCGCTAGAGACTAAAATTACGGGGAACCCCACGCCAATTATTTTTTTAACAAATCCTTTATTTTAACACTAAATGACAAGTACAGTAACCAACACTGTCACTGTACTCATTATATATCTGACTGACATGTTTCTATCTATCTAATCTATGTGTGATGCTCTATTCTGTCTGTTCTAAATTGTCGGGTACCGGTGTATGCCGCTGATGAATTGCCGGACATCTTTTTTAAAGAGACCGGTGCATGAAAATCGGAGGGCACTAGTGTGTTCCAAGTGCCCTGCTATGTTTTTCATGCACCCTCCTATATACCCTGCCTGCCTGTCTGCCTATATATTCTGCCTGCCTGACGTTTAATTGAGCACTGTTCCCATCGATTTGGGCAATTTTTTACCTACTGCAGACCTCCAGGGGGGGACCACCAGAGAAATGCTTGAGTTTCCCATAGACTTACATTGGGCTCGTTGCTCGGGTCGAGCACCCAAGTATTCCAATGTGCTCAACCCGAGCTTCGAGCACCCGAGCATTTTAGTGCTCGCTCATCACTAATAAAGATCAAACATTAAAAAAAAAATGTGACACATTCTCGTTAAAGGACTTCTGAAGTGGGGCAGAACATTGGCAGCCCCCAAAATTAGCTGCTGTAGGCCTCATTCAGACCATGGGGCTATTCATATGTCTGTGTTTTTTCACAGACCATTTGTCAATGCAAACCTCATGGAGACATATCAGTTTTTTTCCAGCAACACTAATAAATGGTGCCAATACAAGTCTATGAGTCCGTGTAAAATATATGTTTAACATTCAAAGGATAGGAGACACTTTGTAATTTATTTGTCCATCCATGAAAAATCCTGATGACACATGGTCCAAAACACTAATGAAACGGATACCATTTTTTTGCGTATGTGAAAAATACGGACGTATGAATGAAGCCTTACTATTATATTTTGCTATCATACGCCTCCTAATAAATTGAGATCATCTTAGTTCATCAAAGATAATCCTAGTAGATTCCCCAAAATTAGCATTAGGCATGAATGATAATCTCTGTTTGATGGAATGCTAACAGAACAATCCACTTGCTGATTTTTATTATGTGTCTCGTTTCAATAGCTCAGCCATCCTTCTCTGTGTCTGCATCAGCCATGACAAAGGCTGGCTTATCTAGTACAGTCAGTCTGATTGCCCTTCATACACATCACTAGTCACAAGTTAACTTGGGTGGGTAGTTGGTTGATGCTTAGTATGATTTTTAAATGTTAAAGGGGTATTCCCATCTCCAAGATCCTATCCCAATATGTAGTAGGTGTAATAATAATAATAATATTAGCAAATAAATCTAATTAGAAATGTAGTATAGTTCTTCCGATTCGCTATGTCTCCTTCCTCATGTGCAGGCATCGCAGGACCTTATGCATCCATGGTTACCTCCACTAGCAGCTAGCTAACTAACAGTTACTTTATCAGTGGAAGTAACCATGGATACCTAAGGTCCTGCGATGCCTGCACGTCAGGAAAGAGACATAGTGAATCAAAAAAACTATACTACAGTTCTAATTGTAGGTATTTGCTAATATTATTATTATTATTATTACTACACCTACTACATATTGGGATAGGATCTTGGGGTTGGGAATACCCCTTTAAGTATAAAAATCATTCCAATCATAAAAAAAAAACATTTTTATACTTTAGAAGTAGAATTTTGGAATATGACAAGAGCTTTGCGCCTTTAAAAGGGATCGAGTTTTAGGAAATACATTTTATCTATTATATTATAAAAATGTATGTATTTTAATGACAGCAAGCAAAGATCCAGGGACAAAGTATAGAAAAAACTGAAACATTTAGCTCCTACTCCCTTTAACTTGGATTAATAGAGCATTATTAATAAGAAAGGATTGGGAGAGAATAGGAAGAATAAAAAAGGGGTTTCCATCTTTTGAATTAAAGCTAACGGTATTATACATTGTATTATGTAATAAAATTATATAGTGGTCATAATGGTAACCGTAGTCTGTTTGAAAATAACAAAAAAATATAATGTTGCTCAAAAGTATTACATCTGGCCATCAAGGAATGCAAAACTTACCGTAGTCATTTAAATGAATTGATATTTCAACTATTTCAAGTATCCGCTTCAGGATTAACAAAACTGAGAAACACTGGAAAGCAGTAAATATTTGTAAACTGTTTGAATTGTTACTGTGTTTCCTATATTTTATTTAGTTAGTTATAGTACAATTAGCTGTGTTGTTTTGTGCATATGTGCTATGATTATTTGAACTGGTCTTCTCCTTGTAATAATTTCCCAGCGAAAGGTGTGTAGAATCAATCAGCTAGTGAAAAGTCAATCAGGCTCTGTGCCCACTATGCGTTTTTTAAGCGTTTTCGCAGCGGCAATTCCGCCTCAGAAACGCTTAAAAAACGCTTGGTAGAAGGTCTGCAATGTTCCCCAATGATAATCCGCATGTGCTGTGCACATGCTGGGGAAATTTCCGCTGCCGATTATCATTACGGAAGAATCCGCAGCACTACCAATTATTTTGCGTAAGTGTGGCGTTTTTGCCACCATTGACTTCCATTGAATCGCTTAATATCCGCATGACTACATGTGCACATGCGGATATTAAGCGATTCAATGTGCGGATGGTACCCGGGTCTGGAGAAGAGGAGACTCTCCTCCAGATCCGGGTACCATAGTACCTGTAAAAAAAAAAAGATTTTAAAATAAAAAATAAACATTATACTCACCTTCTGATTGCCCCCGGTCTCCTTAGCGATGCGTCCTGGCTTCCCGGCAGCTCGCGATGGTCTAAAAGGACCTTCCATGACGTAATTTACTGTAGTCATGTGACAGGTCACGCGACCGCTGACTTCGGCGGTCGCGTGTCCTGTCACATGACTAACTGACGTCATGGAAGGTCCTTTTAGACCACTGCGAGCCGCCTAACACACCGGACGCACCGGAGGATACTGAGGGCCATCGGAAGGTGAGTATAATATTTATTTTTTATTTTTTACCATTCTTTTACTATAACTTGGTCACACTATATAAAGCCATGCCGTTTGCATGGATTTATATAGTGTGACCAAGTTGTCAAGCACTTTCCAAGTGATGCTAAAATCGCTTAGAAAGCGCTTGACAACCCGCATGCGAAATCGCATGTGAAGAACGCTTCACTTACGCTTGTCCCTGGCAGGAAAAACGCATGTAAAATCCGCATTTGTTTTTTTCTGCCAGGAAGATGCAGAAACGCTCAGGAAAAATCTGGAGCATTTCTGCATAGTGGGCACATAGCCTAAGGAGTATCGAGTTCAGATACACATTCATGGGTAAATTGCACTGAAACAAACCGCATGGTTGAATACGAAATTTAAAGTAAATGTTGGTAAACTGAAAGTGGTGCATGAACTTGCAAAATAGGACACTATACATTCCTGAACATATGCACGCACTTTAAACCCCTCTGCATGCTATCAATAATGCTATTAATGGTTGTTTGAGGAATGATCTGTCACGCTGAATGCATTTGAGCACACTTAGCATCAAGATCATCTGCTGGAAGCACTCTTTGCAATTGCAGTCCAATTGTAGACCACAGCAGCACAACCAACATGCAGTTTGGTGTTGTCATGTTGAAAAGCGGCTTCTAGGACACTTTGGAGAAATGGCCATACCACTGATTCCACCATTAAATCAATGTAATGCTGAGCATTTTGTGTACCTGGAATGCAGACTAGAAAGGTCCAGGGTACTGTACATTATGCCAACACACACCATAAGTAGGACCATTGGAATGTTCCCTTGTCAATGCCTCTTCATGGCATTGCTCCTAAACATTCTAACATGGTCTGCAGTGTCTCTGGACTTGTATGCTATAAAACACATCTGTGACGTCCTTGGTCAGCATTTGCAAAGGGAGCTGGCAGCACTGGATCTTGATGATTTGCATGCCCAAGTGCAAAACATTCCTCAGACATCCATTAATAACCTCATTGATAGCATGCCAAGGCATGTAAGTGCGTGTATTTCTGCGTGTTGGGCTCATACTCCAATATTGAATTCCAAAATAGTTTGTCTTCAGGGAACAAAGTTCCAAAAGTAGTGTTGGGTTAAAACGCTACTTTAGGAGCTTTGTGAATTAGGTTTCTATAATTTATTAGCCTGACACAACCTGACATGATCACCTGCCTGCAATGATGAGGGTTCATTAAATCCTGGAGAACATGTAACGCATAGTACTGTAAAGTATGTTGGAGGATTCATAATTTTTATAATGATCTTGGCTTGTTTTGTGTCTTTCTCTATAGAGAATCCTTATTATTTAGCATACAGTGACATTGTGGAGACATTGTCTCCTACTTTCAATGGGAAGTGTTGGAAAATAATAAGAAAAAAAATATACTCTCCTCTTGGAATAGAGTTGCTTTGCCGCACTTGAATGTCGCTGGCCGGTCCCCAGCATCAATATTCAGCGGCAGGGGGCATCACCTGACTGCTGTAGCATTCACATTTTTTCTGAACAGGAAGAGAAAGATAGAAATGGACAACCCGTCTACGCGTCCCATTTAGGTATGGGGACATCATGGAGTGCGGTTCTTGTACAAGCTGCTCCATACTGGCGGACTCATTCAGGGTTGCGGGGAGCAAGACCAAAACATGGAGTGATTATTTTTCTTTTGAATGAGGTTGTATCTAATGAAATTGGAGACGACTGTCAGTGCAAATTCACAAAACTTTGTCGTTTTAATTATTATTATGTATAAACTCTCTGAACCTTTTGTTATGGCACTGTTCAGAATTCTGAATACATTTTCATTAGGCAAATGGTTGTTGTTTAGAAGTCCACAGATTGATATAATATCTGTAAATATAAAATTCATCTGTGCAAGGAAATATAGTCATATTTGGAGATCTGTATGAAAGAATGGATTATGGTCTTCCCATTTTCTTTCAAGCACAGTGTGTGAAAGATTTCTTCTTATTCAAGCATATTTAGATGTGCTGTTTCTTCCATGAATTCAGTGGAGTCTCTGTACAATAATGTCTTGTTGCTACAAACCCTTCTTTCTTTCTTTATTTCTGTCTTTTAATTGCTCATTTCAATCATGTTCATGGAATGCACGGTTGAGGTTAAAGTTTGGTCAAGCAGAACCGTCCATAATTCTATGATTTCCGCTGCTACAAGGATTTGTTTGGTGTCTTCCTTTTTATTTAACTAGAAAAGATCGAAACAGCAGAAACCATGTTATAGGCTTGATTAGCATATTCACTGTCATTTATGGCTTTCTAATATACTGATAAACTGTACCATTACATTAATGACTGTATTTACATACATGATTGTGACTAGAGCAGGGTTTTGGAGCTTTCACACCCTATTTGTTAATTTTAATTAGTTTTTTCACATAATCTGTATTTTTGCATTTAATTGTATGAGCCTTAAAACACAGAACTGGTGTCCATTTTTGTATTAAGTTAATGTCATTTGGCAAAAAATAAATCCAATATAGTAAACAAAAGAAAAAAATAAATATTAAAATATGGTGAAAATTATGCTTAAAGACTTTGCTATTTTTAATCCATTAATGTGCAAAAGGCTAACCCACATATATTGACCACGTTCTAGACTGTGGGCATTCAAAGGGTGCACTAGGGATGTTATCTGTACAGATCCAATACTCCTGCCATAATAGATTCATTCATTGGAGGAGAGTGTATCCTCCAAAGCATTGATTAAGGAAGGTCTGCCCCCAGGTGAGTTTGCCACTTTTGGTATTTACATGGCTTGCTCTTTTTGTCGATGGCTAATTCTATAGAAAATTGTGTGTGCAGATGGATTTCTGCCTTTTGCATAGTCTTCAGCTTAGTGGAGTGTTCTAGTTACATATGTGAGATGCTTTTGAAGCAACCTCATTTGAGTTCTGAAGTAAGAAAGAAAGAAGGCTTAGGCAATATCCACCGTACTTGGCAAAAAATACAAATAGTCTCACTGATACATGTGAATTTTAATGTGGATTTGCCACAGATTGTACCTTTTCTATGGTGAAAAATTAAATCTGCTGTGAAGATTAAAAATTAATTTCTGCAAGAATAATGATCCTTGTACAGTTTTCCCACATTATCCCCATAAATTCTGCACATTTAACCACCACACTTTTCTCTGCCCGATGAGGTGTAAAAGACCAAAACACAGACCTGAACACAGTTGACTCTGGTTAGCTACATACACAATCCATGTTGAAGACTAAAGGCCCCGTACACATTAGACTAATGTTGGCCGAACCCTAGTCTAATGCATATGAGGGCTTCATGACTGTTTCCCAGCAGATAATGTTGGGGAACAGAATGATCCGGCATGCCCAATTTCAGACTGCCTATCCTTTTTGTTCTTTAGGAGTTAAGACTGCACCAAAGATTTTGTCATAGAAAACCCAGGAACGCTCGGCAAGCTAAGCAGTCCTGTGAATGGAAGATTTGGTGGAGACAGCTAATGGCTCAATGGTCGGCCAAATCATCATTCATCCGACTGCTATCTAAAGTATGTGGGGAGTTAAGGCTGCATGCCGACAGGCAAACAGTGGCCATTAAATGACCTCCAACCAGCTACATGCAAGCCTTTCGGTGGTTGTTTAATGGCCTGGCTTGACGGGCAGCTGTGATTTCATGCGCAAAGATTGCTAATGCAATTGTTTTGTATGCATAGAACAACATGCTCTCGGCAGCACAATTGTCCTGTTTAGACAAGACTATGTGCTACCGAGAACAATGAATTTTAAGCACGTTCCCAGGAACGCTCGCTCGTTCTCTGCTCATCGACCAGTGTAATTGAGCCCTTACACAGTATGTCAATTCTTGTGAATGTCATTACTTAGCATTGTTTTTTGTTGTAGAGTTATTGGTATAAATAAAGAAATTACAGAAAACGTTTTCTAAATTTATTAGACTCATACAGAGATCAACAATTCAGCAAGTCACCTTTATTTTTGTTACAAAGACTTTTTCAGCTTACTGATTTCTCAAGAGGTTTGATCATTAACTAGCTATACTGTTGTGGCATCACAAATTCTGAAGATCCAAGCTTCTTCAGAGTGTACAACTTAAGGGATGACTACAGCCGTATATGGAAAACAGAATAGCACAAGCACATATCCTAATATTAAAATCAGCATTTTATGAGTCCAACTCTAGTCCGCTCATTAAGCTCAAAAAAGATTATACAGCCATTTTGACATTCATTTTCAAAGTAAATGCATCATCCTTATTACTTTTAACCCTCTTCTGGACCATGACATCTTTTGATATTTTTATGTTAACGATCCTGCTTTTGCAATTTAGTAGGAGCAGACTGGTTTTCAGGTGGGGACCCTTCGGAAAAGATAAAATTGTTTTATTACCTTTTCTGTCTTTTCTCTTCCAGACTGTTTGTCACAGGTTTACCACGACAGAGAGGGGCCAGAAGACAACGGTGTCTTATTTAATGAACTCCTGCACTGATTAGAAGTTCTAAAATAGAGTCCGTTTGTCAGGTCCTTGAGACTCAGTATATGCCCTATTCTCATCCGTTTTGTGGGTCAGACTCAGTTATTAAAGTATGTGTCACGGTTTCATCATTCACTGTAGCCTAGCGATGCTGTGAGTGACAGGTCATCCATCCAATCTGATGCTGGGGGGGTGTTGGGCTGTCAGCACTTTGATTGACAGCACTGCTGCTCCATCTGGCCTGGCCTGCAGGCATTCCTCCAGATGCCTCATGTTCTTAATTATTTGCTGCTTTAGCTGGCTAGCTATGAGCAGACCATTGTCAGCTGTAGCTTTGCTCTGTCATGTATGTGCTTTGCTCTGTCTGATTCCCTGATTTTGTTGCCGGACCTTGGATTTGTCTTTACTATTCGTGTGTGTTATCCCTCTTGATGCTCTCTGACCTCAGGTACCTTACCCTGGACTTCGCCTCTGACTATCCATTTGTCCTATCCCCTTATCTTGACGTGCCCACCTGGCATTTGGACCACGGACTGTTACTTGACCTCTCTATTGTATTGCTTCTCTGTACCAAGAGCCCTCCTGAAATCTGACCGCAGACCTTCTGACTACACTGTCTCTTGGCTTGTCCGTAAGTAGTGACTCACCGTCACAGTATGTGGGGATCTGTGAGACAGAGATAAAACTAGGAAGATGTACTGTGTACTTCAGAGTTACATCCTAGTGACGCGCCCCCTGGGCCGTGGGGTACTCGGTAGCTGGGCCGGTCGATGCTGGACGATGTCAAGGTGGCAGTGACCCGGTCCGTGACCCAGGGCTGTCAATTAAAGGAAAAGGTAAAAGGGGAATAAAGTTTTTAGAGATAATGTTCGTGACGCCACCTGTGGTATGCAGCTATATGGGGCCGCCGCTGCGGTGCAGATCCTCTGGAGCTGATGGTGACGCAGCAGAGTTGGTTCAGCTCTCCACAGGCAGAGCTTAGCTCCAGGGCAGTAGATGGTGATTTTATGAGGTAGATGTTGTTGGTGTGGTGTAATGCAGGTGATGGCGCAGATAATGACCAGTCCACAGCTTAATGGCGGTTTCCTCTTATCTTTACTTGCGGTTGTTAAGCAGACCGGGGCACAGGTACTAGCTGCTAGTAGAGGTCCGGGCTGCCTGGAAGCATGTTGGGGATCCACTTCGCCAGGTGGAGTTGTAGGCCTTTCCTCTGCGCTAACCTCTTTGGCACTGCTGCTTGTAGCTATGCTGCGGCCCTCGTCCCTGAGTAAAACGTCTTTTTCCTCACCCATATGGCAGGCGGCTCGGACCTTCCTGGAGTGTTGCTCCCACGTGGCGGTGCTGGGCCCTATGGTGCTGCTGTGTCGCCGGGCGTCTGGTGGGGCCAGGAGACCTTCAGTATCCTGCCCTCTGGATTCTGCTGCTGGGCCTTCAGTGCTCCACAGCCACGGACACCGGTGTCCGGTTCCCTTGCGCTTCTCTCTGGGGTGAGCTTGTACACAGCTCCCTTCCCCAGGTCCTTCCTCGTCCTCCTCCTGTCTCCAACTCCTCTCAACTGACAACTCACCATTACTAACCCCGCCTCCAGTTTGAAGGGGAGGAGCTCCCCTTTCTGGTCTGGAGCCAGGAAAGTGTTGAATGCTGGTATATCTGATTAGGGGACCCCTCCTTGCTTCCAGGTATGGCATCACCCCTTGTGAGGGAGGCAATGCCACTGTGGCAACCGGACCCCTGGGGTGCCACACTAGCTTCATCCGTTTTTAAATGAGATATAGTTAGGAGACAATGGATAACATTTTTTTAGACAGTCTGTTTCATTGAAACAAAAAGGATGAGATAAAAACTGTTGCAACTAAAATGATGCCTGAGAAAAAATTGGTCCGTTTCTTATGGATGGTAACACACATGTGTGAATCTACCCTTACTTTGGCAATCCATTGAATTGAGTGGGCACTGTATAATTATTTCCCCAGTAGTGGTGCTGCAGAGAAATTGAACCCTTACTGCTAGGCTACAAATGAGAACTGATCGCTGTGGAGCCCAGCAGGGTGACACTCTGTGATCTGCTTTTCGTCAACATCACAAAATTATAGACTTAGTAAAGTGGTTGGATTTTGCTCTATTTTTTTAATGGAGTGGAATAAAAGTTGATTCTTAATTTCAACTATGGTAGCAAAGACAGCCCGCAACACATCTATGGATCCAGGTGTTCATCCATCCAAGGACGCATATTCTAAAGTCCCAATGAGCCCACTTGGAAATATTATGTAGATAAAAAAAGGTAGACAGCATCCAGTAGTAGGTGATGAATAAATTAAAACTTCTTTATTCCGCCATTATAAAGTTCAACGTTTCAACCTCTTTTATAGTTCTTTTTCAAGCATACTTGCTTACTTGAAAGAGACCTATAACAGCTCGAAATGTTGCACTTCATATGGCGGAATGAAGATGTTTTGATTTATTCATCACCTACTACTGGATGCTGTCTACCTTTTTATCTTAATTTCACCTAATCACTGCATTTATCTGCACCATCATTATCGGTATTTTTTAACTGCTTATTGTCAAGAGACGATTCTGACAAGTATGGATTGTCCAAAGCTGCACCTGGCTTCCTCTTACTACATTTGGCCCAGTATAGATATAGAAATTGCCTGATAATCTTTTTTTTCTTTGTAGTGGTTTGGTAATTTGTTTGGTAATCATTCTACCTTTTAATAGAAATCAGATTATGATAGAATTATGTTTATATACAGCAAAGAATCCTAAGAAAGGAGGGAATAGCACTGCACAAATGATGGTTCAGACTACCTCCACCTATCTGTTGGCAAAATAGCTTATCTTAAGTTTTTGTTGTGTACAAAAGTATAGTATGCTGATGTATATTATATGTTTGGACATATAGCCTTACCTAAAGATTTTAGTTCTGTATGTGTCTTTTTGCCAAACAACTTCAGAAAAAAATGGGATAGGCTTTTTATTTGCAGGAGTAATAATACACATCAGGAATGACCCCAAGGAGTGTAACATAAAAAAATATAGCAGGGTATTTGCATAGGTAACTACCCAAGATAGTAGATGTAGCAAAATGTATAAATTACCAGAACACCCAAAGACATAGGTAGCCACCCTAACCTGTCGTCAGTGGCTGAGCTCCTGCACAAAACAGCCAGAAGGCTATTTAACCCTGAAAATGCTGTGATCGAGCGCGATCGCAACATTTAGGAGGCAGGCAGAGGGACGGGAGACCCCATCGCCTTATGATCGGTGCCATGGTGACCCGGGGTCACCAAGCTAATCAGAGCTTCTTTGACCATGCTAATAGCATGGTCTAAGAAGCTTTCAATATAGGTATAATGCATTGCAATGCATTATACCTGTAAACAAAACAAAAAAAGTGAAAGTCCCATGAAGGGACTCAGTAAAAAAGTGTTTAAAAAAAGTAAAAAAAATAATTACAAAATAAAAAAAATATTACACTAATAAATACACATTTTTATGTAAAAAAAATAAATAAACAATAAAAGTACACATTTGGTATCACCGTGTCTGGAACTATTCGATCTATAAAAGTGTCACACTAGTTATCCCCTTCAATGAACCCTGTAAAAAAAAAAAAAAAAAAATAAAGTAGCAAACTATGCTTTTTCATCATACCGCTGGAAAAAAGTGGAATAAATGCGATCAAAAAAGGCAAATGTAAATAAAAATGGTATAGCTGAAAACGTCATCTTGTCCCACAAAAAACAAGCCGCTATACAGCTCCATTAGCGAAAAATAAAAAAGTTATAGCCCTCAGAATAAAGCGATGCAAGAATAATTATTTTTTCTATTTTAGTTTTTGTGTAAAAGTGCAAAAACATAAAAAAATGACAAATGTGGTATCGCTGTAATTGTACTGACCGAAGAATAAGGCTATGTTCACACATCATGGTTTATTTGGCGTCCATTTTCTGCAGCAAAACCTGATCTTCAAGGGCATTTTGTTCAGGATTTTTCTTGCAGTTTTGGTGCATTTTTGTTGCGTTTTTTTCACTGTCATTCTGTCTCTTTTTATGGATGTACATAAGGTTCTGTGAAAAAAAGAACCCCATTCTATTTTGGCATCAAAAACGCTGATACAAATTTTGGTGTGTTTTTTCAGCATTTTTTTCACTGCCCATTACTTCCTATAGGTGAAAAACGCTGAAAGAAGTGACATGCTCTATTTTCCAAAAAAAACATGCAAGGCAGAAAATTCTGAACAAGAAAAAACCATGATGTGTGAACAGAGAATTCTGTTTTTTCATAGACTTTGCTGGTACTGCAAAAGGCAGCTAAAAATTTGCATAAAAAACTGCATCAAAAAATGCTGAAAAAAACATGATGTGTGAACATAGCCTAAAGCTGACTTATCACTTTTACCATACGTGGAATGGCATAAAAAAAAAATAAAAAAAACAATTCCTGAATTGCTGTTTTTTGTTCATTCTGCCTCCCCAAAAATGTAATTATAAATTGATCAAAAATGTCACGTGCCCGAAAATGGTACCAGTAAAAACGACAACTCATCCCGCAAAAAAAAAAAAGCCCTTACATGACTCTGTCAGCCGAAATCTGGAAAAATTGTAGCTCTCAAAATATGGCAATGCAAAAACTAGTTTTTGCAAAAAAAAGTGTCTTTTAGTGTGTGACAGCTGCCAAACATAAAACCCAATATAAATCTGGTATCACTGTAATCGCACCGACCCAAAGAATTAAGTTATCTAATCACATATACCGCATGAGAAACAGCGTAAAAAATAAATAAAATCAATTCTTCACCTGCTGTTGCTTCTTAACCCCGGTTGTTCATTCTGCCTCCCAAAGATCACAGTAAGCTCTGCTCAAAAAACTATGTTACTATGTTACATTTATCCTGCGCTCTGCACTGAGGGCTTACACCTGGGTTTCCGTGTAAATCTCTGAAATACGTGATTCAAAGGGAACTCCAGGTGGAAGATTCCCTGTAATGAGGCAGATTGAGGCACCGTGGACGCCGTCTGGCCTGTGATCCAACGGTGTCCGTCTTTTTAGGCGTGCATAAAAGCACGGTCAACCAGTTTTGTGCACTTTTGAAAAGAAGGACACCGCTGAAAAGAAGGACACCGCTGAACAGAGACCTGACGGAGTGCACAGTAACTGTGCTGCTTCATTATAGTGAATGGATCCCTCGGGGGTTTCATCTGAATCACGTCACTCAGAGATTTAGATGGAAACCCAAAAGTAAGTGCTCAGCGTAGAGCGCCAGATAAATGTGATCCCAAACGTTATGTAAACTGTTCCCAATAAAAGCTTCAACTCAATCCACAAAAAAAGCCCCCACTCAGGTTTGTTATCTGTCAGCAGAAATATAGGGGGCTTCCACGATACTGGTAGTTCAAAAGCTCTAGAAAAGCACTATGGCTGCTTGCCCCAAAAAGAAATTCAGCAAATTCTGCACTCCCAAATCCAAATACCCCTTCCCTTCTGAGCTTCTGTGTGCCTAAACCACATTTAGCTTCCACATATTTGGCAGGGGTATCATTTCCAAAATAGGGTCACTTGAGGAGGTATTCTGCTCTTCTAGCACTTAGGAGCTCTGTATATGGAGTCCTAAAACTAGTCTAGAAAAATCTACTCTCCAGGAGGCAAATAGCTCTCTGTTCCTCCCGAGTCTCGCTGTGTGGCTAAGTAGTAATGTGCAGCAATATGTGGGGTATTGCCATGTTCAGCAGAAATTGTGTGACACATTTTATTGCCATTTTTTACCAATTTTCTCGTGTGAAGATGTAAAATCTGGGGCTAAAACACAATTTTAAACTGTAATTTTTTCTTCACTACCCATGGTATAAAATTCTGTGAGGCACCTGTGATCTCAATATGATCACTGCACTCTTAGATGAATTCATTGTGAGGTGTAGTTGTAACATGGGGTCACTTATGGGGGATTCTGCTGTTCTGACACCTCACGGGCTCTTCCAGTGGGTCATGGCACCTGCAAGCCATAACAGTAAACTCTTCACTATAATATGGCGCTCCTTCCATTCTGAGCTTTGCACTGTGCCTCAAAAGTAGTTCCCGATTACATGTAGGGTATTGACGCACTCAGGAGAAATTGCGCAACAAGCTGAGAGGTCCATTTTTTCCTATTAGCCCTTATAAAATTTAAAAATTTGGGACTAAAACAACATTTTAGTGGAAAAAATTTAATTATTCTTTCTTCATTGCCCTATGGTATAAATTTCTGTGAGGCTCATGTGGTGTCAGTATGCTCACTGCACCCCTAGATGAATTCATTGAGAGGTGTAGTTTGTAAAATGACATCACTTATGGGAGATTCTGCTGTTCTGGCACCTCAGGGGCTCTGCCAATGTGACATGACACCCTCAAACCATTCTACCAAAATCTGAACTTTAATATGGTTGTTCTTCTCTTCTGAGCTTTGCACTATGCCTCAAAAGTAGTTTTTGACCATGGCGCATTGGTGCACTCAGGAGAAACGGCACAACACCTTTTTGGGTCCATTTTCTTTTGTTACCCTTGTAAAAAGAAATAAAAATTTGGGGCTAAAAGATCATTTTTGTGGAAAAAAAATGGTATTTTATTTTCACGGCTCTACCTTATAAACTTCTGTGAAGCACCTGGGGGCTCAAGGTGCTCCCCACTCATCTAGATAAGTTCCATGAGGGGTCTAGTTTCCAAATGGGGTCAGTTTTGGGGTGTTTCCACTGTTTAGGCACCTCAGGTGCTCTCCAAACGTGACATGGCGTGCGCAATTGATTCCAGTCAATTATGCATTCCAAAAGTCAAACAGTGCTCCTTCCTTTCCGAGCCCTGCCGTACGCCCAAATAGTACTTTTCCCCCACGTAAGGGGTATCGGCGTACTCAATAGCAATTGGACAACAATTTTTGGGGTCTATTTTCTCCTGCTACCCTTGTAAAATTAAAAAAAATTGGGTCTAAAGTAAAATTTTTGTTAAATGTTCATTTTTTCATTTAATAAACTTCTTGAGCACCTTGAGGGGTGCAGTTTTTAGAATGGTGTCACTTTTTGCATATTTTCTGTCAAATAGGCCCCTCAAAGACACTTCAAATGTGATGTGATGAAAAAAAAAAATGGTTTTATAAATTTTATTGGAAAAATGAGAAATCGCTAGTGAACTTTACCCCTTATAATTTCCTAATAAAAAAAAATGTTTCAAAAATTGTGCTGATGTAAAGTAGACATGTGGTAAATGTTATTTTATGAACTATTTTGCTTGACATATGTCTCTGATTTAAGGGCATGAAAATTTAAGTTTGAAAATTGTGAAATTTTCAAAATTTTTTGCCAAATTTCCGATTTTTTTTCACAAATAAACGCAAGTCTTATCGAAAAACTTTTACCACTATCATGATGTACAATATGTCACGGAAAAACAATCTCAGAATCAGTGGGATCCATTTGAAGAGTTCCAGAGTTATTACCTCCTAAATTGACATTGGTCAGATTTAAAAAAATGAGGCTTGGTTATTAACCTACAAAGTGGTTAAGCTCGGTCCTTAAGGGGTTAAATGCAGACCTTATAAATATATACACATAGTGCACTCTTTTGGCATACTTTGGCCCCAATCAGTTCATTGCAGGTCATCAGTATGATGTGAATAGAGCTTTATCTCCATGTATTTTATGCCTAATTTGAAAGAAAATAACCTGGACGATGGCAATGGATAGATATGTAGTTATTGTATTGTCTGTTTTATCTTCCCTGTTATTTCTTCCTAATGCATTAACTATTTGTTCATTTTCCTAACTGCTTTATTCTATTGTAGACATTAGTTATGTCTGCCAGAATTTCCTCTTAACGCCCTTTGTTCTCAGCGATGCTAAACACATACATTTCTCATCCTGTGAAGCCTAGCATTTAGTGTGACTGCTTGCAAATATTATATTGCATTCTTTCACTGTGGCAGGTGGGAAATGCTGAAAGTTCCCACCCTGTAATCACAAGCTAATCTTCCCCTCTGCATTGTGTATTAATTCACATTTGTCGTGGAGATTTTATTTTTTCCCCCAATTAGCAGTTGACATTTCAGTGACATTAATTTCGGCACCCAGACTGCGAGGGATGTGAGTGTTTATGACATTTAACGCAGGCTGAGAGATGTGTGCACAAGGTCTCATGCAGAATGAGTTTATGTATCTAAATCTGTAATATTATGCACAGTAGAGAAATATATAAATATTTACCACGTCTACATGGATGCACATGGTACGTGATCCGGCACATCAATATTAAAACTGTTTTCAGGAAGAGCTGACAGGGTACATTACTACATGAAGTATTTAGAATTTTATAAGCTCAATTAACTATTGCCCTGGAGACTTTGTAAAGAAAAACTTGCAAAACTTACAATGTTCCCTAAAGTATGTGTGTGTCATGCTATTTTAAGTACTTAGCTGCCTTTCTTTTTCAGAGAAGTACAGATTGTATAGTTTTCAAGTCAGCAAAGCCTAAAAAGTGAACTTATTTTAATAAAATACTAGTTCTGTCTGCGTTCAGCCAAAGATGCAACCAGCATCCATTTTAAATCCTACAAAAAGTTTATAGCCACCATTTACATTACAGTATTTAAATCATTTAATCTTTAGTCAAATTAATAGACAAATGTAATTTTATTTCCCTTCTCTATATTTGAGGGCGAGATATTGCGCAATTTGTGTTATTGATTAGTGTTGGGCATACACTGCTTAAAGCACCACTCCATGAATAATCCAATAACCCAACGAACAAACATTTTAGCTCATTCTTAGAGTGTTTGCCAGCATGTTTAGGCTGTGTTCACATGTAGCGACCATGGTGTGTTTTTTCTCTGATACAATCATGGTAAAGATGCTGCGTTTTTTTCCCGACTTTCAAAATTCAGTTGTTGCAAAAAACACGCACCATGGCTACAGTGTGTGAACACAGCCTTATACAATAATCAACAAATGATCAGCTCTTAAATGGACCATTAGAAGAAAAGCACAATGTGGGATTGTCAATCTGGCCATACACTAGTGATAATTAAACTACTTATTATTCACTGTTGTGGCCAATAACAACAGCATCGGTTTAAAGGGAATCTGTCAGTAGGATCAATTCTCCTACGCCATCTATCTTTATGGGCATGTAGGTTATAGGAAGCTGAATAACTTGATATCTTGATATTTGCGATTCACTGTTTTATTCCAGAGAAATCCACCTTTTTCTTATATGTAAATAGCCTCTTCCAGGTTCTGAGGCGGATGGTACCTGAAAGATAAGTCTGCCTCCAGGGATTATTTTACATGAGGGGGAAGTTACCAGTGTGAGACAAGTAACTAACACAAAACAGGAGAAATGAACTTTGTCTTCTTGAAAACACATTTTTTGCTTCTCTCTGAGCTCTGCTGTATTGTAACAATCTTACAGCCCTGTCTGCCTGTGAGATGGAAGCTGAGAGGAACCTGCAGATGTGTCAGGTATAATCACACACAGCTCTGCAGTGAGATCAGGAGAGCAGAGAGCGGCCATTACACATCACACTGGTAACACTGGTAACCATCACACTGGTAACCATCACACTGGTAACTCCCCCTTCATGTAAAATAATATCTGGATGCAAAGATATCTTCCAGGCAGCATCCTCCCCATAGCCTGGAAGACAAGGCATCTGATATGAGACATACAGGTATGACTTTTTTCAGCAGTCTATAACCTGCATGCCCATATTAATGGTTGAGATAGGTCAAATGTGACAGATTCCCTTTAAAACAACAAATCAATACTTGGACTTTACCTTGAACTCAAAAACAACTTGAATAAAATTTATTTTCACTGTTCACAAGCACACCGACTTATAACTTCCATCTGTATTGTTTTGCCAAAAAGTCAGACAACCCTTTTAAGCAGACATGCAGAGCTGAACGTTCACCTGTTGCCTGCTGTTAGTAAGCCAGTATAAGTAAATTTGCCTCCGTATGCTTTCCGCTGTGATACACTTGGAACTTCTGATAAAGGTGACTGATAATGAGAACACAGATTTTGTGGCTTTACATTGTTCGCTTGAAGAATGATTCTTATCTGCAATCATTCACGTAATCTTCTAAATCTCTAGATAAGCAATTTTCGTTCCAATTGGCTGCAATTAAGTTATGCCACATCAGAGACCTTAAACTTAATGGATATCTTTTAATAGTGACTATTTTTAAAGTAGTAATCAATAGTAGTACAAGGCTTGAAACATGATGTAGAGAATATTCCCAAAGACAACAGCTTGATTTACATCTAAATTGTATTGACTCCACGGCTGAATTATAATTAAAAGCGAACATAATTGATTTATATTAATTGTATACTGCTCCAGTGACAGGATATCATTAGAAATTGTTTGCAAGGCATGTTTGTCAGCACCAGATCGTCCTTCTTCATATAGTTTTCTGTTCATCATACTCATGAACAAGAATGTCTTCTTGGAAGCTTTACTAGATAGGGATACCATTGTATGGGTGCTGCTGCATCCTAGAGAAGAAGTGGATCAGCGTTTAAAATGGTTCAGACGCTCAGTGAATAAGGCTTCCTTGTCCATTCATTATTATGGAAAAATTTCAATGTAAAGATTTACAGCCCACACAAAGAATATAGTCACAATTCCAGTGAAACGTTTATTCAAATGTCCATATAGTCATATAAATACAAAGTTTCTAAATAAATTAGATCTTTACATTTTAGTCCTAATTGGACGTTTTTCAGAATATTGCTGTATAAAAGAGATACTTTGAAAAAGGTGAATTTTAAAACAGTTTATATTTAGCTGTGTTGCTATCACAAATATATAAAACTTACTAATGTACAACCCCAATTCCAAAAAAGTTGGTGATGCTGTGTAAAAGAAAAAAAATAAAAATTAAAGAAAAAAAGAATGCAGTGATTTGGAAATCTATAGCCATATTTTATTTACAAGAGAACATAGGACACAGATCAGAAGGTGAAAGTTAGACATACCGTAATTTTTTTCAATTGAAATGGAATAAACTCCTTTAGAATTTGATGGCAGCAATACGTCTCATAAAAGTTGGGACAGGACCATGTCTCCCACTATGTGGCCTCCCCTCTTCTTTTTATCACAGTCTGTAAATGTCTGGGAACTGAGGAGACCAGTTGTTGGAGTTTTGGGAGAGGAATGTTGTCCTACACTTGTCTGACATAGGATTCTGGTTACTCAACAGTTCTGGGTCTTTTTCATTTCATAATAAGCCAAAGGTTTTCTTTGGTGAAAGGTCTGGACTGAGTTCATCATCCAAACTCTTCTTCTGTGAAGCCATGCTGTTGTAATGGATGCATCATGTAGTTTAGCATTGTGTTACTGAAATATGCAAGGCTTTCCCTAAAATAGATGTTGTATGGATGGGATCATATATTGTTCTAAAACATATATATAATGGTAATCATTGATAAAGCCTTTCAAGATATGTAAACTGTGCCTGCCATAGGCACTAATGCAACCCCATACCAACAGAGCTGCAGGCTTTTGAACTGTGCGCTGATAACAAGCTGGATGGTCCCTCTCCTCTTGACTTCACAGGACACAGCAAATGTGGTGTCCATTAAAAATAAATACATTTTTGACTAATCTGAACGCAGAACCGTTTTCCATTTTGCCTTAGTCTATTTTAAATTAATTTTGGCCCAGAGAAGATGGCAGTGATTCTGGATTGTGTTGATGTATGACTTCTTTGCATCATAGAGATTTCACATGCATTTGTGGATTACACAGCAAATTGTGTTCACAGACGATGATTTCTAGAAGTTTTCTTGAGCCTGTACAGTGATTTGCACAACCAAATCATGCCTATTTTTAATGTAGTGCCCAACTGAGGGCTCGTACTCACGAGCATCCAATATTTACCCTAGGCATTTTACCTTGTGCATATGGATTTCTCCAGAATCTCTGAATGTTTTGATGATATTTTGTAATGAAGATGATGGGATATTCAAAGTCTTTGCAATGTTATGTTGAGAAACATTTTTCTAAAATGGCTCCACAATTTTATATGTAGTTGTTCATAGATTGGTGAACCTCTGACCATCTTTGCTTCTGAGAGACTCTGCCTCTTTAACATGCTTTTTAATACACAGTTATGTGACTTTGTTGAAAATTGACCCCCCCCCCCCCAATCGATATATATATTTTTTTTTTTTTTTTTAGTATCACTTACTTTTCCAGACTTTGGATAACCCCCTGCCAACTTTTTTGAGATGTGTTTGTTGCTGCCATCAATTTCTAAATGAGTTATTTTTTTTCAAACTAAAAAGGAAAAATCTTTTAACTTTCAACTTCTGTTCTTTGTCCTCTTTTCTGTTGCGAATAAAATATGCCTGTAAGAGATTTTCAAATGATTACGTTCTTGTTTTCTTTATGTTGCATAGCGCACCCAGTATTTTTGGGTTAAGTTTGTACTTTTATTTGTAAATATCCACCATTCTTCTAGTAACCTCAATCCTGGCAGCTCTACTTTTGGTCCTGGGCTCAATACTGGAATGTGTTTTAGTTATTGGCATGTCATCTGCTATCTGATGGTCTAGTTTCAGTTGCTAAGCCTGCCCCATTCAGTGTTAGGGCTAGTCCATAAACAGAGGAAGGGGCTTACTTGGTTATTAAAATAAACATTTAGGGTCTACTCACAGCACTGGCCATTTTCCACCAAAGGAGACTGCCTCGCGTGCTGAACACATGGATGGAAATTGGGCTGTTGGGACACGAGAGCAAGATTTTTATCAGGAGACTGGTTGACACTTTGGAAATCATTTTTTTGTGTAGGGGTCAACAGTTTAAATTTGATCTTTCAGTTTATGTTGCTTTATGTAAATGTAGCCTATTTCAGTTAGCAGTTAAAATAGCACAAAAATATTGTACAGTTTGGCTACTAGGAGCTCTAAAATAGTATAACAGACACATAGTTCATGATTCCAGTGTATTCACCATATCCATCGCCTCCTTCTGCAGTGGTTTAAAGTCTACTACATGCACGTACACAGCAGCCTGCCTATCACAGCCATAAGGAGCAGAGGACTGCTTTTCTCATGAGTATACAGTTATCATAAACTGTGTCCAGTGTATTATTTCGGCTCTCCTAGGAGCCTTGCCGCACAACTCTTTTTTGTGTCTTTGAGGCTGCTAGGAGTCTGGACCAGTAACTGTAATATGCAGCCTTATTTTGGGACCGCATATTTCTCCTACCTATGCTAATGTTTTTCACTTAAAGAGAACTTTTCATGTTTAATAACATTTTTAACCTGGAGGGTTAATCTGCAGGTTAATAGCGTTATGAAGGTGTGTCAGTGCACTGCTGGCTGTCAGTTAAATTGCCGGGGTGTGCTTTCAGCTGCTGTATAGTGAGCCACGGACTGAAGCCACACTTCATGACTGAAAGCAGCTCTGAGGATAAAGTTCTTTCAGTACAGCAGCCGGGCACCTCCATAACCTGCTGATCAACCCTACATCTAAAAGTCAATAGCATTATCATACATGACAGGTTCCCTTAAACCACCACTCCAGCGTTTTTTTTGGGCTGGAGACCTATGGGAGCGGCGGCGAAAATGAATGAAAACTCTAGAAGGTGAATATGAGACAGGGGACAGGGGACTTACATTTAAAGGTCCACTCCAGCGGTGCAATAAAAAATAAAAATGCTGGAGTGGCGCTTTAAAGAGATTTTTCAGGTCTCTAACATCGTTGACCTGTGAGTTTGGTGCTGCTTGAACAGCTGTATGGACACTGCTTGTGCTCACACTGCTGTGTGCACTTCTCTGCGGCTGACACATTTCCATTGTACTTACCAATAGACACAGAGGGTAATAGAAAAAGTCACTAGACACACCTATTGGGTATTACGGTAACACTTGTTTCATGCTTGTAATGATATTTCCTCTGGCTGATTCTGCTAATAAATGTGTTATTAGTTGTTGTCTTTATTCAGCATGTATACTTCTGAGATCCCCGAGTGACAAAAACATTTGTCTTCCTGACATATCTTTGCTAGGTCCTGACTTTTCCAAAACTTCAGTATGTTACCCAGCCCAGCTTTTAGACAAGCAAAGATCAATCATCAGATGAGGATGCGTGTTATTCATTTTAATGCCGGAGTAAAGACGGCTGAATTAGCATGCACTGTAGAAAGCTGCATTTAAATTGACATTTAAATAGACCCCATTGTTTTGAATTGGAAAGTATATATTTTTTACATCTTTTTACTTGACAGTTCTGTATAGCAGAGGCTAATGCTATTTATCTCAATGGAGGGCTGCAGATGGATAGAAATGATCTGGATCTGTTGCAGTGATCTAGTTATACGAATGGTCTATGTATACTGTGCTATGCGCAATGTAAAGTGACTGCCAACCAGCAGAGCGCACTTCAGGTGTGCACTGAATATCTGCAGTAGATCGTACCGTGTGCATAGGCTGTCATTGTGCTCAGCAGCACAGGTCTGATGTGCTGCCAAGAATGATGATCTTTAGAGCAGCACAAATTATCATTTCACGTGATGAACGCGCATTGTCGGTTGATCGGCAGCTTTTTCCTAGAAACACTTGTTCAAGATGATCGTTCCGTGTAAATGTATGTTTAGGAAACTGGTTCCAACCTATAGAAATAATGCCTTATAGGAATGACATACAGGCTTGCTCTATTTCATTAATGAGTTAGTAACAGCCGTGAAAATTGGAGTCTGAGAGTTTCACCTTTCAGTAAACCCCTTTACTTGGCCCCAGTTTTTGTTTTTTTTAAACTGTGCTTTACTCTCCTAGTCTTGCGCCGAGTCTCCGCTGTTGCTTCTGGTGTGTGTTATTGTTGACAGCACTACAGCGAATATTTGAGCTCCGCAGCTCTGGGCTGCGGAGCTCACTGATTAGTTGCAGTGCTGTTGACTTGAGGTTAACACTGCAGACAATATCAGTCGCTAGAAACTCAGTGCTACGCCCAGGAAAGGTGAGTAAAGCATTTTTTTTTTGTGTGTTTTTTTTTAAAAACCCAAAAAACTGCATCTTTAGAAAGAAGTTGGCTGAAACCAGAAAACCCCTTTAGGGTATGTGCATATGACATCTTTTTCAGGCCTGGACCACTGGTGAAAAAGTGCCGTAACGCTGACGTAAAAAAAAATAATAACATATTGGACAGCAATGTAAAAACGACATTGCTGTGTAAATGTTTCATCTTTTGTTACTTCCTTTAACCACCTCGGGGTTCGGAAACTGTGAAGCGAATAAAAGCATATTCATTCTTTTGGCAGTTTCTGCTACATTTTATTGATTAATTGTGTGTGTACATGCTTGTTATGTAGTATGAGTGTATTAAGATACTCACCTATCACTGCTTTCTCCGGTGTCCAAGGCCATTTTGTTCCGCTTCTCTGTGATGCCACCACAATTCTGACTAGACAGCTCGTGCGATGTTCATAGTGTGAACCGGAAGTCTATTTTACAATGAAAGTCTTTAGAACCTCGTTCTTACGCTCTATAGGCTTTCATTGTAAAAGTCATTTCTGGCTCACGCAGAGCACAGCGTGTCCACGCCAGCCTGCAGGGCGGTGACATCACAGAGAAGAACGGCACTGGACACCGGAGAAACCGGCGGTAGTTGAGTATATTAATACACTCACACTGCATTACATTCATGTACACACACATTTGATCAATAAAATAGTGAGGGTGCTTATTTAAGGTGCCCATACACCTTAGATACCTGTTGGTCAACACTTCATTCAGCTGACAGTTTTCTATACCACTCAATTTGCATTATGGTGTTTTCAGTGGGCATAGGAGCTAGACCGTTCTGGCATCTCTTGAGAGTTTAAAATGATATTGCTTTGAAATTCAACAATCCTGATCATTATTTCACCCAATATTGCATGTCAAAGGACAAACAGAAGGCCCGTCTCCACCCAACCCCCCAGTAGTACCAAATTCCCACTGATAACTGCTGATTCTGCTAGCATTTTTCCAATCTTTATGAGGGCCTTTACTTTAGTATTAAATTACATTATTCTCATGAGACCAATCACGTAATGCAATCATTTTATTTATATAGCACCAACATATTCTGCAGCACTTAACAATTCAGAGGGAACAGGTACATAAAATATCAGACATTATCGAGTTACACATATTAGTACAATTTAAAGAAGCACTTCAACCAAAGTTGTCATCCTCTTAATATATATTGTAATCATCATATTATATAGCACTGTGTACTTACTATTGCACATTTCTCCTTTCTACCCAGTTATTTTTTCTCTTTTGTCTGTTCTATCTAGAAACCAGAAGTCTCTTGTCCATGCATGACTCATTCCCCTCTTCAACTCCTGACCGACTGCTCCACTCCTCCCTGGCATAGACTTTTGCAGTGACTCATAACTCGTGAAGAGGAAATTGACCTCCTGTTTCTACATAGAGCTTAGAAGGATTCAGCTAGTCCATTTTTAATCATGGACCTAGTGGAGAACAGAGGAATTAACTGGTTAGAAGAGCAAAATAAGCAATTTCAAGTACACAATGCTATATAATATGATGATTGCAATATGTCACTCACGTGAATTGTGAACGCAGTGCACCACGATCCGCGCTTACCCTTGGAGGGGCGTAGTTAAGCGACCACCTGGTTTCTGCTAGAGCTCCTGATGGTGAAGTTAGGTTTGAACTGCAGGTGGCCGCGAGGTACTTCTCCAAGGGCAGTCGCTGGAACTGCGGCAGCTGACCCCAAGGGTCAGGTTCGCAGACACAGACTCTTGAGTCCAAGGCAGGACTGGATACTGATGCAGGTTCAGCCAGTGCAGATCCTGATGCTGGTTCAGACAGTGCGGATCCTGGGACACTTGACAGGACAGACACTGACACTGCTTCACGTACCGCCGGAGCGGCTGCAGGCTCAGGTACTGCCAGAGAGGTTTCAAGCCCAGGTCCCGCCGGGCTTGATAACAGAAACAGGTTCAAAGAAGGCAGGTTCAGCAACAGGTTCAGGGACCTGACAACTAACATTAAAGAGGGTGTTGTATAGGCACCTCCCTAAAGGCGAGCATACCTTAAATATTAGATGCCTCCCAGATATTGGCTGGGTGCAGATTCAGAGTGCGCCCGCAACCCCTGTAAGAGGCAGGGAGCGCACGCACTAAGCTTGCCACGGGGAGACCCATCCGCAGTCCCAGGAGCTGGGAACCTCAGCAGGACAGAGAGACGCTGCCGAGTGTCCGTGGAGGTGAGTATGTCGGCGTCCCTGATAGGAGAAGGTAGAGGGAAAATGCAGGGATGCTGGCATTTGCGTTACACAATATATTAAGAGGATAAAAATATAATATCTTTATAATAATTAAGCAAACCTGTCATATTGAAAATGCTGTCCAGTCTGCAGGCCGCATGATTTAGAGTATAATAAGCTGAACAGATTGATGTATAGTTTATGGGAAAAAATACAATATACGGTAACTGTAAGGCTGAGTTCACACGATGCGTATTTCATGCGTTTCCGCGGCGTTTTTGCAGTTGCGTAAACGCCGCGGAAACGCATGAAAAACGCATGGTAGAAGGGCAGCAATGTTCCCCAATGGAAATCCGCATGTGCTGTGCCCATGATGCGGATTTTTCCGCAGCGTTAACGCTGCGGTCAAAAATCCGCAGCATGTCAATTAATTTTGCGGAAACGCGGCGATTTCGCCGCCATTGACTTGCATTAGAACACGCCAATTCCGCAAGACAGCATTTGTACTTGCGTTATTGGCGCGTTCTAATATGCGGATGGTACCCGGGTGTGGAGGAGAGGAGAGTCTCATCCACACCCAGGTACCATTAAAAAAGCTGTAAAAAAAGAATAAAATAAAAAATAAATGTATTCTTACCTTCTGTCGGCCCGCGCAGCGCTCCCGCTTGGTTCCCGGCACTTGCAGTGAGTTGTAGGACCTGCGGTGACGTCAGAGTCATGTGACGGGTCACGTGACGCTGACGTCGGCAGGTCTTTCAATTCAAAGTTGCCGGCAGCCGGGAACTTTGTAAAGCAGGACAGCGTGGGCCATCAGAGGTAAGTATATACACTCTCTCGGGTCACACTATATAAATCCATGCTGTTTGCATGGATTTATATAGTGTGACCTAGTTGTCAAGCACTTTCCAGGTGATGCTAAAATCGCCTGGAAAGCGCTTGTCAATCTGCATGCGGAAACGCATGTCAATCTGCATGTGGATCCGCATGTATTCTGCAGGAAAAACGCATGCACAATCTGCATGCGTTTTTTCTGCCAGGGAGATGCAGAAATGATGCAGAAATTTTCTGCTTCATTTCTGCATCGTGTGCACATACCCTAATAGTGGGGCTTTTCAGTCAAATGGGCGGTGATTGACATGATTAATAGTTATCCCTGTATACTAATACAAGGAAGGTTGGCGGCTACTGAGTAGGATCACCCACGTGACTCAAAATCCAGTTATACTGATTCACTTCCTAGAAAGCCATATATCAATCTGTCCAGCTTCATGCGCTTTATATCATACCGGCAGATAGGACAGCATTTTCGATGTGACAGCTTCCCGTTAAGCATGCCAATCATAGTTGGGCAATAAGGTATTTTTACCTCCACTGGTTTAATCCTACTAAATAAATGTGTAAACTGTATCCTGTTTATTTGGCTACCACCACATCATGAGAGTAAGTATATGGGCTTCAAAGCCCATAATCGGGGAATAATAATGTGCAAGATGAGGATAGGGTTATTTTATGACTCTTACAGTTTTTTATTGAACTTCTGAGCCTTGTACCAATTACCTTAGTCTGAAAACTCTTTCCTTTCTTATGTTCTCACATCTTATAGCTTTCTTGTCCTTGTAATATATTTAAGGGCCCTTAGAGTTGTGATCAAGCCTCTGCCTTGACAGCTTGTCGTTCTCCACTAGATTTTATTCGTAGCTGACTGAAAATTGAGTTTGCTATTTAATGTGACCTTTACACATTTAGAGGATGTTTCTCTTTTAATTTCCCTCTTCACTCTGTTTTTGGAAGCTGATGTATTAGAGCCGACTGATTGAATTTGGTACACTGATGTATTGATTTATATTCTTTTCGCTTTATATTTTAAGTTTGACATGAGGAACTCGTTTGCATTCTTTAGTTTTACTCCCTCTGCATTTATGAAGGTCCGGTAAAACGTGTGGTTAGCTACCAAATTGGCATTTTTTTTATATACCGTAAATGCTTCAAGTATTTCATCAACAATAAGGATATTGTCAGGGTTGTATAACTGCAAATCAAAGTTTTCAAAAATGAAAATTGTGTATAGCTTGAGAATAAAAGAAAGGCTATTGTTTCTCTTGGCCCTACAATTTTCTCTGGATATTATGAATTGAATGCATCAAAAATTCATCCTGGGTCAATGTGTATATGTATTTACATAGAAACTAACATTTTCACCTTATAAAGTGAACCTGTCACATTGAAAATTCAGTCTGGTCTGTGAACTGTATGGTACAGAGCAGGATTTGCTGAGCAGATTGATATACTAAATCTGTTCCCATAAAAGTATATAACTATCAACATTTAGTATAACTAGTAAATTAAAGGGGTTGTCCACTTCTCAGACCACCCCTTCTGAATCCTATGTTTTCTCCTAGTGAAATAATAACACTTAGGTTCAGTTCACACGTTCAGTATTTGGTCAGTATTTTACATCAGTGGAACACTCCTGATTTTGGCTTACAATCAGAGGAAAAGTATATGTAGATGATATTATGCAAAACGACTCTTTAGCGTCTTTCTATTATCTTCAATCCAAGTTCTCTCTTCCTAAAGATGAGAGAACAAGTTGGAGATCTATAGCTAACTATTTTGGAAATTCCTCTCCCACTCTTTCTCTCCCACAAATGGTACAAGACCTTATGAATTCTCCAAACAAGACCCAACTTTGGAAATCAAACACATTCTATAAAATCCTCAATGAGGAGACAGACATTCCTGACCACTCATTCGTAGGGGTATGGGAACAAGAATTGAATCTCAAAATAGATTTGCAAAAACTAAAAAAAACATTAGCTATTACGTACTCCAATACTGCTTCTGCCACGATTCATGAATCCTACTTTAAAATGCTATCTCGGTGGTATTGGACCCCAGTCAAGCTCCATTGTATTAATCCGGTAAACTCACCAAATTGCTGGAGAGCCTGTAACAACCCAGGTACTTTATATATTTTGGAGCTGCCCAAAATTGGTAAACTTCTGGCTAGGAATTAAACAACTCATAACAGATATCACCGGAATGAGAATTGACATTACTCCTCAGCTTGCTCTTTTATCCATAGGCATAGAAGACTTTCCCAAACAGCTGCGTTACATAATTTCACACATACTCTTGACAGCAAAACTCATCATAGCTTCCAGATGGAAAAGTGATGACCCACCAACTTTAATACACTTGATAGAAAGAGTGACGCAACATAGCATATTTGAATATAATGCCGCCATTAGGAGTAACTCCTTCTCAAAATACTTAGAACGTTGGGATCTTTGGACCTCGAAATACTCTCCCATGTTATCTAACACGGCTTAGGTGACATGCCTAGGTTTGTTATTAGCTCATCTTTGTTTTTATGACAATCTTAATTTGAGATGATGATGAGGATTATGCTCAGTTTGACTTGGATTTCATTTCGGATTTTCTACTCTACTTTGCTTTAAAATACTGTCTTTATTTTATCAACCTCAACAACATTGTATGCTAATATACGAGAATCTTTTAGTTTTTATATATGTTCCCGTGTGTTATGGGAATTGCAAACTGTTGTATTCTAAATGTGAAACCCAATGTTTCTGTTTTAATATGTCTGTTCCCCTTCCTCCCTCCCTCTTTTATTTATGTACCCCCTCCTCCCCTTCTTTCCGTTTTATGGAAAATTTCAATAAAAATATTTAAACACAGAGGTAAAGTATACTAGAAACACGTCACCACTTCTGTATTTTTCATCCACTCCTGGTTTTGGGAGTCTTGGGATCCTATACTTTATGCTATTTCTCTCCTACATGGTATGTCATTCTTGTAATACTGTATGCATATGCAGTGTATCTATTTATCTATTTTTTTTTGTATTTCACATTTATTGATTTAATAGATATAGGCTATATAAAACTGATGCAATGAGAATATGGCCTGCAGCCCCTCTTACTTATACATTTAAGGCTTTACATTCTCCTCAGTGTCAGCGGTCAGAGGATTACAGCGGGGGACATCTCCAGACAGGTGAGTATAAGGATTTTATTATTTTATTCTTATTTTTACACAGGGACACTCCGGGAGCAGACTACTACTACCCTCATCATTGTCCGTGCTGGTGCTGATTGCAGCACCGGCAGGAACCATGATGAGAGCAGCGTTCAGCACCCGGTCCTTGGGAACAGCGCTAACTGTACACTGATTCCCAGGCGCCGGTCCGTGTCACACGGATGACACGTGGATATCATCCTTGTGGGACGTTTTGCGGACCGTGCATCCTCAAAAAAAACAGACATGTCAGCGTGTGGAGCACACGGACACACGGTTTGTGGAAACACACTGACATGTGCACAGACCTATAGATTTGAATGGGTCTGCGTGTGTCAGTGTCTCCGGTACGTGTGGAAGCTGTCACCACATTTACTGGAAACACGGACATGTGAAAGAGCCCTAATGCATACGTTTGGCGTGAACTTTCTCATACCTTTTTTCGTGAATATCCATTCATATCAAATAAGACTAATTTTCTTCAATTTGGGTGTGTTTCTCGAAGTATTTTTGTAAATAACTTATGCTTTCAGAAAGCACTGCTTTGTGCCAGTGAGCGGCGCTATCGTTGACCGCTCATCCGCATCACGTGGCCCCGGCTGCTGCCGCCGCTGATGTTGCGTCAACTTCGGGATTTCCTGGATTCCCCCAGGCGTGACTTAGTTGATAGATTGGGCTGTGGGCAGCGTTTCACCGCACGTCACAGTATCCAGCTTATGCTTGGTGCCAATGAAAGCATAGGAGAGAGGGATAGCGGGCGTGAGTACATTGAGCGAGGCTGTGCCCATCTAGTCGGAATGTGGCTTAACGATTGCTAATACGATTATTCTGTGCACATAGAATCTCATAGTTCCCTGCAGCGTATGCCCTGTTTACAGAAGACAAGAACGATGATTTTTTAAACTCGCTAATTTTGCACCCAATGAACAAGCATTTTGCTTGTTCACCGTGTGGTTGCCGGCCTGTTTAGGTGGCCTGAAAGTCCACAATCTGCTTTCTTTGGAATGCTCGGTTCCCAATTATTGGCCCATCTAAAGGCAGCATTTGCCCTTTAAGTCCAGTCCAGTTGAATGGGGATTAGATGTTTTAAAATCTCCACATTGATTTGTTTGACAGTCTAATATGTTATTTAAATAAGTTATTATAGTGGCTTTACATAGCTTAATTTTAGCAGCTTTGCAGAGTTTGTGGCATATAAATACACATTGCTTATGTTTATGTATTTTATTCACAATGCTTGTGTCATTCTTATATCCTCACAGATTAATCTGTAAAGAACTTGCTTAGTATTTTTTTTTTTTTTATCTCTTTAGTTTTTTCCCTTTATTTTTTGCTCTTTCATTCCCTTGTCTATTCCCCCGGTGTCAGATATTCAGAGAAAGCAGAATCAAATTATTCAAAACAGAGGAATCGCATTGGTCTGAAGTTTCTATTTGACAGGTGGTTACTGCACAAATCACTATTATCATTTCAAAGTTAGTAAAGGAAATAAAAATATAGATATCTAATATTCTATCATTTCAGTCGGTATCTTTTTTTGAAAGACATTTATGCCATGAAGACATCCTTGCGTAAATGACCATCTAATTATAACATAAAATATCAGTTTCACCAGAGTGGGATCTGGTCACAAAGAAGGGTCCTGAGTACAGATGTCCAAAGAAGGGTCCTGAGTACAGATGTCCAAAGAAGGGTCCTGAGTACAGATGTCCAAATAAGGGTCCTGAGTAGAGATCCCAGGCTCAACTTGTGATTAGTTGGGCTGCCAAGACTTCACCTGTGCGTTGCATGCCACACAGAGCCAGAGACTACTGACCTGAACCATGGTCGGAGTCGCGTAAAGCCATCTGCCATCTCAAGTCCTGAGTACTGGGTCCCAACCTCTCACATATGCGGTCCATATGTCTAATCACTTTTAGAAAAGTAGCAATGATCTACAATTAACTATCTGATTGAAACTCTGCTGTTCAAGCAGTCTTTGGATGAGACACAATACTTTCTATAATATTAAATTTTTAGTTATCCAAATCCAGTCTTCAGTTTCACAAACCTTATAAATTGTGTTTTCAAATGGCCTCATAGTTTAGTGATTTCCTTTTAAGGAGAAAAATGCATTTAGGTTGATTTAATACTTTCTGACATTAAAGGGCTTTCTTCCTACAGATGACTTTGAACATATTCTCTTGTGACTTTTATTAAAAAATATTATTCTAGTGTCCCCGCTGTAAGGGTCATTTATAAAGGAGACAGTTATTTGTGCAATTGCACCTTCTTATCTGTCAAGAGCAATCCAAGACTGTCACATATCATCGGTCCTCTGTTTCTGACATTCCCTGTCAGTTGTATGAGTACATGAATCAGTCAGGTTAGGTGCAATCCCTTTGTATAAAGAAGTATAAAGAGAGATTACTATTGTGCCCCTTTCTGGATCTGGTCCTATCTCCAAAAAAAAAAACTGATTCATCTTTGACTTTGTTAGTAGGTGGTTTAAAGGGACTGTATAAAGTCTATATATATTTTTTTTTTTGTAAAGCTATGTTGGAATAGGTATTTTTCCTTTTTCTAATCTGTTATCTTTTTATTGTATTTTGATTATATTTTCTGTACAATATTATGGATGTTGCCATTTTGCCTGCACTGTTGTTAATGCATTCAGAGATATGCACCGTATGAAACAGTAGACTTTTAGGATTTAATGGATTCATCTCTTTTAGGCTAGGTGCACTCCAGCATATATTCTCTCATCCGAGAGAAGCAGGTCAATTATGCAAATCACACTCTGATCAAACTCTGATCCGATCCTCTAAGATGATGATAAGATGGAGAAAAAGATTTCTCCATCTTCTCCATTCTGTCAGTCCTTGGAAATCAGACTGCACTCAGATGCCATCAGAGTGCAGTCCGATTGTTTCCATGGACTCATTGACTTGCTTGACCGAGGGAGAATAATATCATATCAAACTCTGGCATGCACCTTTTTTTCCATGGACTGGCTCGGTCCCAGATAAAATATGTCATGTGCACGGCCCCATAAAACAACATTCGTCTGAGTATTATCTGATGTTTTGTGGGATCTCACCCAGATAGAAAATACGCCCATGTGCACAAGCCCTTAGTGTCATGTACGGGACAAGGGGGGAACCCTTAGGCTATGTTCACGCGTTGCTTTTTTGCTGCTTTTTTTCTGCAGCCAAAACCTGATCTCTTGGCAGTAAAAAAGCTGCTTTTGTTGGTGCATCTTTGCTGCGATTTTTTTGCTGTGTTTTTCAGGATACGAAAGTTCAGCTTTGCTTCTACCATACAAGCATGAACAATACAAGGTGTTCTGCCACCAAGACATATGTGAAACTATAAAACATTTGTATGTAAAAACAGCAGGGAAAGATGAATTGGTAGGGCATTGTTTACTTAACACATTGGTAGGGATTCAGTTGGTAGGGCATTGTTCACTTTCACACATTGATAGGGCATTGAGTTGGTCTGGCATTGTTCCATGTTATACATTGGTAGGGCATTTTTTACTTTCGCATTGGTAGGGCATTGAGTTGATCGGGCATTGATTACTTTCGCACATATCACAAATTCAATTAAACTGTATTAATACTAACAGCCATGTGCATGTGAGGTTTACAGGACATTATAGTTTAAACTTGGAAAAATCACAAAAATAAATGGGTTTCACATCTTGCTGTACTTGCATTTTTGCCAAAATGCTTAAAAAACTGATAGCAGCATTTTTGCTGTTTCTTTTTAACTTACTCCTTGCTTTCTGTCGATGAAAAAACGCTGAAAGAATTTACATGCTGTAGTTTTGAAAAAAGCAGCAATTTTCCAGTTCAGTCAGGAAAAAAAAGCAAGTATGTGCGTGAGATTTCTGAAATCTCATAGCTTTTGCTAATACTGTAAAAAGCTGCTTTTAAAAAAAAACACAGCAAAAACGCAACTTGTGAACATGGCCTAATCGTCCCACGCTCACAAAATTTTCTGCTGGAATGAACATTACAAAGGCTCTGTTCACATTGTTTTGGCATATACCTGTAGTGTGTACACTGGGAATGCACCTGACGACGTACATATTAAACATGTCTGTAGTGATAGAATAGCCCAACACAGGCCAAAAAAAAGGATAAAATAGCATAATAGACTATGCTATTGACTCGCCATGGGGGTACTCTGGGCCGGGCCTCTGGATGCGGATGGGGAGTAGTAGTGGCGACCCGGTCCCGTGCTCAGGGTGTCAGGCTTAAAGGGGAACCGTCTTTTGATATATGTATGGGAAGTTCCGACTACGCCACCCGGTCAGGGATAACCACCGCTGCAGTGCAGACCACTGGGGCAGATGTATGTGTGCAGCACTGAGTAGTATAACTTCCCACGGGAGGAGTGTAGCCCCAGGGCAGTGTAGGTGGATGATGGAGGGGATGATTCCGATCGCAATAGCCAGGAAACGGAGGCCTCTTGAACAGTTCAGGGTCTTTATTGGAACAGGTGAGACGACCCAAAAACAGTCCCGGCTAGGAGGGGGGCCTGGATGTCTGAGAACAAGTGGGAAGCCCTCCTGGTCAGGGTGAGGGTGTAGGCCTACCGTGCTCTCTGCACTCTTTCTGGCTATTTCCCTCCTCGTGGTGTAACAGCCCACGTTCCTGAGCTCGCCGTGTCTTCTCGCCCGTATGGCTTGCAACTTGGGTCCCTTTCTACTCTTGGC